>NW_026988455.1:36255000-41055000 GCF_030222135.1 Aotus nancymaae | reverse complement strand
TCCACCACAGATAGTCACATGTGAATATATATTTTTTAATTTTGAAGAAACCAGGTTAGTAGAGGAAACTTTTCTAAAACTTTTTTAACATGAGAATTCAAAAGGATAAAATTGAATATTGAAATGCCTTTTTGCTTCCAGCTGCTTCTGTCTGGCACCCCTTCCTCAAATTTCAGTCTGTTCTCCCCTACAAACTGACAATTCAGGACAGCCCAACTTCTCCATTTAATTCCAACTCATGGGGAGGATTTGAATTGTAGAAATGATAGTCTTCAAATATGAGCTAGGTTTTCTTTTTTATTATTATGTTTTTATTGAGATATAACTTAAATACCATGAAATACACATATCTTAACTGTGCAGTTTGAGTTTTGACACATGTATACATCAGAATCAATTGGGAGGTTAAAAATTTTCTAGATGGGGGCTGGGCGCAATGGCTCACACTTGTAATCCTAGCACTTTGGGAGGTCAAGGCAGGTGGATCATTTGAGGTCAGGAGTTCAAGGCCAGCCTGGCCAACATGGTGAAACCCTGTCTCTACTAAAAAATACAAAAACTTAGCCGGGTGGTAGTGGCACACGCCTGTAATGCCAGCTACTCGGGAGGCTGAGTCAAGAGAATCTCTTGAGTCTGGGAGGCAGAGGCTGTGGTAAGCCAAGATTGTGCCACTGAACTCCAATCTGGGTGACAGAGTGAGACCCTGTCTCAAAAAAAAAATTCTAATGATTCTGAGCTACACCTAGTTAACAACCGTTGCTGGCCAGGCACTGTAGCTCATGCCTGTAATCCCAGCACTTTGGGAGGCTGAAGTGGGTAGGTCATTTGAGCTCAGAAGTTCAAAACCACCCTGGGCAACATGGTGAAACCCTGTCTCTACTAAAATACAAAAAATTAGCCGGGCGTGGTGGCGTGCGCCTGTAGTCCCAACTACTTGGGAGGCTGAGGCAGGAGAATCGTTTGAGCCTGGGAGGTGGAGGTTGCAGTGAGCCAAGATTGTGCCACTGCATTCCAGCCTGGGCAACAGAGTGAAACTCTGTATGAGGGCAGAGTGAGGGGGAAGAACCATTGCCTTTGTAAAAAAACAAAAAACAAATTGAGTAATGTACATAAAAATACATAATATATCATAAATTGTTATGCAGATTAAGGTTCAGTTATATTTTAAAACTTACAACTCATACACTCTTATGGGATTTACAATGCTGGGTCACATGAAATTCTCAATTTGTCTTTCTGTTTGTTTTTAAGAAAGTTAATGCAAAACTTCATGATGGAGTATGTCAGCACTGTAAAGAAGTTCTTGAGTGGCGTGTAAAATACAGCAAGTACAAACCATTATCAAAACCTAAAAAATGGTGAGTTAAGATTCTTCATTGCCTTACTAGTGCTATGTGTATCATAATTTATTATTTCATTTCCTGATTTTCAACATTGTGTCCAAATAAATGTTAAAGTAAATATGGAAAAAATTCCATTCTACCCTGTAGAATTTCATCTTGCCTGCTAAATCTTGGTTTGTGAAGGCAGACAGATTTAAAAAGTAAATTCATTTTCTGCCCCATTCTTTCATAAATAGGCATCATTTTTATAGAACTTTATTCATGAAAGGTGGGTTAGGGCTGAGAAGAGACTGTTTTCCACAATTCTATCTCCTACCAATAAGGTAATACTATGCACCATAGATTATCTTTACCAATTCTTAAAAGGGATCAGACCTTTTAATTCAACTCGTGAAGATTACTGAATGGCTTAGGTTAAACATTATAAATGAATCACTAGATTATAACTTATAATATTATTTATTTTTAGATTTTGTTTCTGATCCTTCCATCCCTAACTCCTTTTTTTTTTTTTTTCTGAGATGGAGTTTCGCTCTCGCGACCCAGGCTGGAGTGCACTGGTGCAATTTTGGCTCACTGCACCCTCCGCCGCCCAGGTTCAAGTGATTCTCCAGCCTCAACCTCCGAAGTAGCTGGCATTACAGGCACCTGTCACCACGCCTGGCTAATTTTTTTGTATTTTTAGTAGAGACTGGGTTTCGCCATGTTGGCTAGGCTGGTCTCAAACTCCTGACTTCAGGTGATCCGCCCGCCTAGGCCTCCCAGATTATAGTCATGAGCCTGTAATTGGGATTGCAGCCTTGAGCTACCCCACCCGGCCTTAACTCTTGTGTAATTCTGGGGTTTTCTTACATCAGCCTCTGTGCATCCTCTATAGCTCCCTGACATCCTTCAGCTCAGCTGTGTAAGGACAGTATTGGAGGGTAATTGCTGAATGAAAGAGAAAAGTGATTATTATCTTAAATAAAAGTTAGGATTATTCCTTTCACATGATAAGATTTAATTTGGTAATCTGCATAGTAGCTATTTAGACTATATTTGCTCACTGTTGCCTTATTTTTCTGACTGTTCCATAGTTTCATCTTTGAATGCATTCCTTCCTCCTTTATGGGAGAAAATTTTGCTTAAAGTTTAGAAATTTAGTCTAAATAATAGATAGAATATGACTTTTGCTTATTTCTACTAAAAAATTACGTTAGCCTTTTGCAAATCTAAAACTCAAGATATAAAATAATTTGTTTACTTCAAAATATTAAAACACTGAAAGGTAAAAGCGTCAAAGAAGGATAAACTAACTTAAGCTTTTTAGATTTTTTTCGTACCCTCATTTAGAGCAGACTGTTTAGTATTTATTATAGGTATAGTTGAACCTCCTTTTTATTTATTTATTTATTTATTTTTAAGACAGGATCTCACTCCGTCACCCAGGCTGGAATGCAGTGGCACAATCTCAGCTCACTGCAACCTCCGCCTCCCAGGTTCAAGCAATTTTACCACCTCAGCCTCCTGAGTAGCTGGGACATGCCACCATGCCCAGCTAATTTTTGTATTTTTTTGGTAGAGAGAAGATTTCACCATGCTGGCCAGGCTGGTCTCGAACTCCTGACCTCAAATGATCCACCAGCCTCAGCCTCCCAAAGTGCTGGGATTATAAACGTGATTCACCCCCCTTTTAAATAGTTTTACCAGCTTCTTGCTCCTTTTAGTCTTTTCTTCCTGTTCTCTAGCATTTCCTCCCGTAAGAAAACACTTTTAAACAAGTCTGATGAGATTTCCGTGAATGAATTAATTGTGTTCTCTAATAGAAAAATTAGATGTTGATTGCAAAGTAAATCATGTAGTTTTAGTTAATAGGCCTTGTACAAGATTTGTAGCTTTCTGAATATTTTCAACAAGTTTTTATTCCTATAAAGGTATTTTAAGATTTCATCATCCATCTCCATTTTCTCCTTGTTTCCTAAAAGAATTTGAAGCATAGGCAATAAACAACATTTATGTCATAGCATTTTAATAGATTAGTGCTGTGTAACAAAGGAAATAATTTAAAAACATTCCTGCCTTATCCATCATCAGTATTTAAATCTCTTGTCTTTAATATTTGCTAAATCCTATATGTTTATCTTCATTTTGAATGTGTCAGTATGTAAAAGGTCACATCAGTTATTGTAAATTTTCCAAATGCTCTATTTTGCTGTAGAACTTCTGAACTCATGTATTTTTTTTCTCAAGACAGAGCGAGACTGTCTCCAAAAAAAAACAAAAAACAAACAAAAAAGGAAACTGCTAGTTAAAACAAGATCTTGTAGAGGAGGAAAAAAATCCTTTCCTTCTATCCTTCTAAGTTCTCACCCCTGGCTCTGTAACAAAAACCAGATTAGCAAGAGAAAAATATACAGATTTATTTAATGTAAGCTTTATGTGACACAGAAACCTTCATAAGGAAACAAAGACCCAAAGAAATGGGTAAACCTATGTGTTTTTATGCTAGGTTTGATGAAGAGTGGAAAGTCATGGGATAATGTGATGGGGACAAAAACAAAGGGGCATGAGCTAAGCGTAGTAAACTAAACAGCAAGGCCTGTTCATTCAGATGCCTCTTACTGTTTCTCTGTTTTTAGAGATAATCATGGTCCTTTCCTCTAGGTATAGAGAGGGCACCTCTTGTAGTAAGGTCTTATGGCCTACTTCAGGGGTGAATTAGAGAGTCCTTCCTGCATCTGTTTGCCACATTTCTTCAGCTCAAAATATTCAGTATGCCAAGGGACCACATTCTGCAGTAGCATGTTCTGAATCCCGTCAGTCTAAACATATTACTTAGGAGGTTACTTGCCTGGCCTAGAACATCATGTATTTCAGATGGTCCTGAACACATGGCACATTAGATATATTGGAAAGCCTAGCTTTCAAACTCCAATCCAGGATTGAGAGTATTAGAGAAAGTAAAACTCACAATTGTTCACATTGCTTTCTTTGTGTATTAAGACTTGACCAACATTGTAAAGAATTTGAATCCATTGCCAATGCTGATGATAGCATAACTTGCTTTAAAATTTTTAATGCTTTGTTCAAGCTAATTACCTGTAAATTGAATTTGTCATTTCTTAGGGTTTGTATATGAAGTTTACTGAACATATCTTTTGTCTTTGTTTTAGTTTTTTTGAGAGAGTCTTGCTCTGTCACCCAGGCTGGAGTGCAATAGCGCAGTCTCAGCTCACTGAAATCTCCACCTCCTGGGAGAGAGATGAATTGAAAATTATGTATTTGCTGGAGGAGGATAGGATGATGGCTATGAAAGAGGAGGGGATAAAAAGCATCTCACTTATCAGTGATGTATAAACAGTGTGACACTGGTACTGTCCTTTGGCATAATGAGATAAATATCTCTGACTACTCAAAGCTTTAGGTCTTTATACAAATAAAATGATAAGCTCATAAAGATTAAAAAAAAAAAAGCATCAAGACCAGCTGCCACTCTTGTTTTACACACCGCCCTTTAATCAGAAGTCAGCACAGTATGTACTAGGATCACCCCACCCATTTCTTAAGGCCAGTACCTGCTACTCCGTGATGGAGGGCTGCAACGGTGGTGTCAACACCTTCCTTGACACGGAGTGGCACAAACATTGTTAGACCTGAATAAGAAGGTTCAGACTTTAAGATTATTCACATATGTAAGAATTAGGGTTCAGGAAAAGTCTAAATCTTTTTGTATAAAATTTTATTTTTCAAGTGCCTAGGTTTTTACTTTCAAAAAAGAACCCCAAAATGAAAACCATTCATTACCATTCCTGGTCAATCCCAGGTTATTCATGAACACTGTAAATAATCTCAATATGGAGCTGAATTATTGGAGAAATCAGAGATCTTATAACTATAAAACAACACTGGTTAGTAATGCCTATGAAAAAAGTAATGTAAAAATATATTAAATAATTTATATAAATCTTAAGGAAGGAATCTTGATATTTTTATACTTAAGTCATTATAGACATTTATGTGTTTTCCAGGTACTAGAAATATAAATGTTTAAAAGATTTTGTCCCCTTCCTCAAACACTGCAAGGCCAGATAAAATTAGTTCTTTTCTTTATTCTGGGCTCAGAAGGATTATACTTCTTACCCAAAAACAAAAGTAAAGCAGAGGGAGTTCAGATTTAAATGCAAATTGATTAGATTCCAAAGCCTTGTTTTCCTTTTCTCTCAGTGAGTTCTCAGCATTGTATTATTCAATTCAAAAAGTCCTTTTCTTCTCTTCACCTGGACCTAATGCTTCATTAATTTTTACAAAGGTCACCTATCTTGTTTATGGACATTATCTACTGTTGAGTAACACATACACTACTGAGTGCCAGCCTGCTTTTCTTTTTTAATACATATACCTGTGGAACGACAAATAGATTTTGCCTTCAGGCCCTGAAATGCCTATGCTGGAACCTAGAAACCTTTTTTGACTTTTATTTCAGGTAACCAAGCAACCTTTTCTCCTATTAATTTAGAAATGTGGTAGGCAAATACTCCCATTTATATGAGAATCTTGAGCCTGCTGCTTTTCTCTTTCCACGTATTAAAAAAAAGTCACCAGCATTATAAGGTTAGCTTATGTTTAGTAGTAGAAAAGAAAAGAGAAGCTGGTATAAAACAGCAACGGTCCTCAAACAGATTGGGGTCTGAGCTTGGAATTGGACCTGTGAATTCTTCACATCAGTGGTTTTCAAATAAAGAGGTAGGTTGGGGGTAGAGTTTGTCCCCCAGGAAGAGTGCTACTGACACATAGTGTAAAGAGACCAGGCGTGCTGCTAAACGTCTCACAGTTCACAGGACAGCCTCCTGCCACAATAAAGAAATGTCCAGCTCAGCATATCAAGAGTGTCTTGGTTCAGAAGCCTTGCGCTGTACCAAATAGATAGATACTCACAAAGCCAAGGCACTGAAACATTCTGTATATTAGTTGAGTATATCTTTGTATCTTATCAAACTTTTCAGCCGTCAAATTCTTTAATACAACAAAAACTAATCCAGGAGTCCAGTGAATATAACAGGCTAAAACAGAACTGCCCTAAGTGGGGAGAAGGGAGCCCAGACCTTAAATGCTATGTGATAAATGTGAAAGTAGATTTCATCATAAAAATATTTCCAGTGAAGGAGGAAAGAGCTAATATAACCTTCCTTGGAACCAGCGTTACTCTAGAGATGTCAGGCCTGAGAGTTTCATGTCATGAGGGTGCTTTATTCCTTAAGAAACTGTTCCTTTTCGTTAAATATTTTAATTGAACAGAGTTATTTCCCTGGCCCTCACATCCAGGTATTTAACCCTCCTGATTTATTGCCTCTCAGCTTTTATTCCCACTGATTGCTACACCTTATCTATTCATACTTTGTTGTGTTGAATAATAAATTCTTCTCTCTCTTTTAAATTTATCATTGCATCTCATATCACCTCTACTCAAGTACCTCTGTGAGTTCAGAGTTGACTAAACCAGTGATTTTTTAAAAAGTTGGAGAGGGAGGCAGGCACAGTGGCTCATGCCTATAATCCCAGCACTTTGAGAAGCTAAGGCAGGAGGATCACTTGATTCTAGGAGTTTGAGACTAGCCTGGGCAACATAACAATACTTTGTCTCTACAGATAATTTCAAAAATTAGCCAGGCATGCTGACGCACACCCTTATCCTAGCTGCTGGGGAGGCTGAGGCTGGAGGATCACTTGAACCTGGGCAGTCAAGGCTGCAGTGAGCTGTGACCACACCACTGTACTCTGGCCTGGGTGGCAGAGCAAAAAAAAAAAAAAAACATATTTTATATAAATTGAGACTCAAGGGCTCCAGTGGTGTTGGGTGGGACTCCAGCAACTGGAGGCTAAGAGAGCTTTGTCACCAGAGAAGTTCTGCTTTTATAGGTCTAATATAATGTGAGAGTTGGCTGGAGGGATTGGGTGGTGGTGGGGGGGGGGTGATCCTCTGGACTGTAGGGGAAAAGGTGATGCTGTTTGGGAGAAAATGAGATAGGGGCCTGAGATGTTGCCAAATAGATTCCGTTACAGGACAAGGGTCCCAATCCAGACCCCAAGAGAGGGTTCTTGGATCTCGTGAAAGCAAGTTTATTAAAAAAGGAGACGAATAAAAGAATGGCTACTCCATAAACAGAGTAGCCCCGAGGGCTGCTGGTTGCTCATTTTTATGGTTATTTCTTGATGATATGTTAAACAAGGGATGGATTATTCATATATCACCTTTTTAGACCATGTAGGGTAACTTCCTGGTGTTGCCATGACATTTGCAAACTGTCATGGTGCTGGTGGGAGTGTAGCAGTGAGGACGACCAGAGAACATTCTAGTGCCCATCTTGGTTTTGGTGGGTTTTAACTGGCTTCTTTACTCAACCTGTTTTATCAGCAAGGTTTTTATGACTCGTGTTTTGTGCTGATGTCCTATCTTGTTCTGTGACTTAGAGTTCCTTAATATAACCATCGGGGAATGCAGCCCAGTAAGTCTCAGCCTTATTTTACCCAGCTCCTATTCAAGATGGAGTTGCTCTGGTTTACACACCTCTGATGATTATGCCACCATAGTGCTGCCTTCCTAGCCATGTGCTTGCCCCCTCTTTGCTACAAAGCTTTCTTCTAACTAAATTAGCCAAACCAAGACCGTAAAGATAATCTTTTATAAACCAGCCCCTTTCCTTTTTTTATCTCTATTTTTAAAAGAAAGAATTTCTTTTTTTTTTTTTTTTTTTTTTTTTTTTTTTTTTTTTTTTTTGAGACAGAGTTTCGCTCTTGATACCCAGGCTGGAGCGCAATGGCGCGATCTCGGCTCACCGCAATCTCCGCCTCCTGGGTTCAGGCAATTCTCCTGTCTCAGCCTCCTGAGTAGCTGGGATTACAGGCACGCGCCACCGTGCCCAGCTAATTTTTTGTATTAGTAGAGACGGGGTTTCACCATGTTGACCAGGATGGTCTCGATCTCTTGACCTCGTGATCCACCCGCCTCGGCCTCCCAAAGTGCTGGGATTACAGGCTTGAGCCACCGCGCCCGGCAAGAAAGAATTTCTATACCCCTAAAATGTTGCTTAATAGAGTATCACTGTCCTCACTTTTCAATGAAAACAAATTAGTGGACAGAGAGATGTATTGCCCAGTTTATGGTTGAATTCATGATAGTTTCTTGACTCAATCCTTGGCACTGGATTATTGTATGTGTCTATCAGTTAGCATTCATTACTTACATTTGTTCATTGAGCAAGCACTCAAGGGAACAAGAGTCTCCTTAAACTAATTGTAATCACAATTTAGATAGGTTATGTTAAAAGAAAACTTTAGACAAATTAAATTTAACAGAGTTTAATTAAGCAAAGAATGATTCAAGAATCAGGCAGCCCCCAGAACCGGAATAGTTTCAGAGCAACTCTCAGGGCCACCACGTGGTTCAGTAATATTTTTGGACAGAAAAAGGCAAGTGACCTTACAGAAAACTGAAGTACATAAACATTTGGATTGGTTACAGCTTGGCATTTGCCTTATTTGAACCTACTTTGAACACTTGGCAGACTGCGGTTGGCCAAGACTTGGTTACTCTTACAATAGTAGGTTACAGTCAGTTTACATATCAAGTTAGGTTACAGTTCAGTATATTATAGAGAAACCTTTAGGCTAAACTTAAAATATGTACCCAGGCACATTAGGCCAAATTTAATTTATCATTAGATTCCATCTGTAACCATGCAAGCTGTACTTGTTCTCAGTGCTTAAAAACTGAGCATACCTCTCACTAGGAGGTACCTGAGGAATAATGTATGCTATATGCAGTGATCAGTACCACTTCAGTCCTTAATCTCCAGGTAATCTGAATTTGTAGTATCTGAGTGGAGATCCATGATTTAAATGACTAATTTTATGGTCTATATGTTTTAAACACTTTGACTTGCCTCCATTTTGATATGTTTGTAGTCAATGAAAAGGGAAAATAAATGGATTTTTTTTAAAGTATTACTATGTGAATAATTTTTGCATGTTTTTTCTTCTTTAAAGAATATACTTATTTCAGGATATCTGAACATTATATGCATTATTGTAGAATCTTTTAATGACACAACTGTTTACATGCTAATAAGCTTTGGTGTTTATCACAATTGGTAATAGGAAGGGGAATGCAAAAGTTTTTTTTTTTTTTTTTTGGAGACAGAGTTTCGCTCTTGTTACCTAGGCTGGAGTGCAATGGCATGATCTCAGCTCACCACAATCACTGCCTCCTGGGTTCAAGCGATTTCCCTGCCTCAGGCTCCCAAGTAGCAGGGGTTACAGGGATGCACCACCACACCTGGCTAATTTTGTATTTTTAGTAGAGATCAGGTTTCTCCATGTTGGTCAGGCTGGTCTTGAACTCCCGACCTCAGGTGATCCACCTGCCTTGCCCTCCCAAAGTGCTGGGATTATAGGCTTGAGCCACCCCGCCCAGCCTGCAAAAGCTTTATATTTCATAATACAGTTTGAGCGTCCCAAATTCCAAATACAAAATGCCCTAAAATCTGAAATTTTTTGAGTGCCAACATAATGCTCAAAGGATTTATGCTCATAGGAACATTTCAGATTTCAGATTTTTGGATTTGGGATGCTCAACTCTAAGTATAGTATTAGCAAATATTCCAAAACCTGAAGGAAAAAAAAAAAATCTGAAACCCTCTTGGTCCCAAACATTTCAGATAAGGGATTCTCATTTCAGATAAGGGATTCTTAGTCTATAGGAGGGTATAGAGGAGAGTCTTTGACTAGGTGATATTATCTATCGAGAAATAGCCAAAGAGAAGTGAACAAAGTTCAATGCCTTCACAATAGAATATATGACAGGAAGAAACGGTATAGAATGTAAAAGGTATTGGTAAAAATTGAGTGTTTAATTTATGTGTTTATTGCCTAAAGACTGACTTTTTTTAAACTAGAGACAGGGTTTCACCATGTTTGCCAGGCTGTTCTTCAACTCCTGACCTCTGCCCACCTCAGCCTCCCAAAGTACTGGGATTAGAGTCATGAGCCACAGCACCAGCCAAGAATGACTTTCTATTGTTTTATATTTACCACTTAAACTAACATAGCAATGTGATTATTTATCCAGTTGATAGATTATCAAGGCCCTTCCCAAACCCCTTCCCATCCTGCCCCAAATTTCATCCATTATTTTTGTTATTAATTTAGGGTATCAGACTAAGTGGAAATAGAAGATGAAGTTCATAGCAGTTGTATTCATTACATTTTAAAGGTTTATTGGCTAAGAGAAAATTGACATATTTAAGCATTAAGTTACATTTTGCACCAAACTCCGGGTGATATCTCAATCAATTTCATTGAAATAAGTAATTATTAAATATCATTTTACTCAGTGAAAAACTGATTACTTACTGCTGCAAAGAATGTAATAAATTAGGAAAGAAAAAAATTGTTCTAAAATACAACAGGAGAAAGGTATATTAAATGATTAAACCTTCATTGTTAACCTGTTCCTGTCTCTAAATGTGTGTGTACCTATGTGTAGTTTATTTGAAAAAATCAGGTTAAGTTTGTGATGGTAGAGGTTTTTAAGATGAAGATAGTCGAAAAATAAATGCTATGTTCCAGAATCTAAGCACAATTAAAAGGTAGTAAATACTTCAACTGTAGTCCAGGTCTTTTCTTTCTCCTTCCTGCCCCATTCCCCATAAACACGGTAAAGATCCACTATAAATAGCTGAGAAAACCCCTATAGTTGTTTATTTTTTCCTACCATGAGCCATGATACAGCATCACTTCCATGAATAAGGATTAGGAATGGCATTGCAGAGAATGTGTCTTAGATCGATAAAATACTTTCAGTAAGAACTGTCCTCTGGGATGTAGAAGTAGCTTTTGGTATTATAGAACCTTTACTGGTATTTTGGAAGTACAGTCATTGTACTATTTAAGGTCTGAATGATGTATCCTTTCTAGTGGAATTTTAAGTGTAAAAGGTTGAAACCAGAACACTTAAGAAGTCCCTTAAAAGTAGAAATCATATTCTGTTAGTGGGAATTTTGAGAATTATTACTGAAATTCTTTAGAGAATTTTTAGGAAGCCGGTGTGGTTTGGGGAAATAGGGTAAAAGGAAAGGAAAAGATCCCAAATACTTCAAGCTGGCCTGGCTAAGGACGTCATTGAAGGTAATTAAAATATTTTACCCCCAAAATGTATTTCTTTGACATATTTTGAAATGGCTGCCACTTCACCATCTTGACAGAAATGGCCTTGCAAAGCTGTCTTAAGTGGGGAAAATTTGTATCCGTATAGAATCTCCATTAATGCAGTCATGCCCCCTCCCCTGTCTCTTTATTTCCCCAGATCCAGGAGAGGCTGAGAGCAGGAAACCTTTAAAAGTCTCTCTGAGGGAGGCTCCTCTACATAACAAGGCCACCTTTGCTGGCCAAGCCTCTTTCCATCTCTGTTTTATCAGAATCTAAGCCCCCATTCTTTCTGTAACCTCAAGATGATATATAAGTTAGAAGTTGGGTCTTCATTCTGATGGCTCCTGTGTATGCACATTAAGTAAATTTGTAGCCTTACTCCTATTGGTCAATCCACCTCTTGTCAATCATTTTTAACAAAACTTGAAGAGGCCAAGAGCAAGTGGCTGCCACGTCATATATATTACATATTTTAACCCCAGAATTCTGAGATCAAAGTGGACAATTAAGATATTTGTATTAAATTTAACATTTTCAAACCTCTGTCACATATGTTGGATTCTAATAACAACCCTGTAGAAGAAGCAAGAACAGATAAGGAGGTGAAAAATTAGGTGACTTAACCTGTACACAGCTAGTGAACAGTATATTCAAAACTAGCATCCAGATTTTTTAAATTTCATAATCTTACTGCTTTTATTTTAATGTCAGGTCCCTAACTAAGTGGAGTTTTCCTTTTTAGAATGAAAATAACACCTGTTAGGAAACCTTTTCTTGTGTCTTCTGTAACCTCCAAGAAGCTGGACTGGATGTGAAAGATAATTTACTATAATTCACTTGTTATATTAAGAACAAAATTGTCTCTAGGAAGAGTCAGTTGAAGTTATATTGGGGAATATTACTCCAAACAGAGTTCTTAAGTTCTGAGCAAAAACAAGATTGTTAAGGACAACAGAAAGAAAGCTCGATTCAATTTGCAGTTATTTTAAATAGCATCCTTAATGTACAAGACACTGTGTTGTATGTTAAAGAAGATACTGAATTAATCTGTGTTACCCAGGAATTTACCATCTCTTAGGAGAGAGAGACTCCACAGATAACTCTTAGGCAGGTTGCAGAAAGTGCTAGATGTGAGTAAAAGGAGAAACAGATGCAGAGGATGCAAGGTAAGGCTGCAGAAGAATAAAATGAAACCAAGAGAGAAAGGTCTAGAAAAGACTTAAAGGTAGAAGAGTGGTATAAATAATGTTTATAGGAAACCTTGTGAGAAGGGCTCCAGGGAATGGAGAGAAAATGAACAAGAATCCCCTGTTGCCTTTCATAAACAATGCAGATAATCCCGGGCTGTCTTTATATGTCCTGTTTCTTGGTTCCACATGAATTAACATTTCTTCATTCATTTGCTCATTACTTTTTTTTTCTTCTCATTGCATAACTTTTGGTGATCCAAGAACAGTAATCAAAGTTGCCTATCAAAAGGAGGTTTTGGTCTATTTTGAATATACACTAAATGAAGAGAAAATAAAACTTGGAAAGTTGGCTTAGAGTTTGGATTTCTAGGTTTAAAAAACTGGGTTATTATTATTGTTGTTGTTCTTTTATCAAACAAAAGCAAGCAGTTATATTCTACAGATCTTTTTTGTTTGTTTTTGTTTTTTGAGACAGAATCTCTCTGTGTCACCCAGGCTGGAGTATAGTGGCGCGACCTTGGCTCACTGCAACCTCTGCCTCAGCCTCTCGAGGAACTGGGAATACAGGTGCCCACCACCATGCCTGGCTAATTTTTGTCTTTTTAGTAGAGATGAAGTTTCATCATGTTGGCCAGGCTAGTCCCAAACTCCTAATCTTAAGTGATCTGCCACAAAGTGCTGGGATTGCAGGCACAAGCCACCCCGCCTGGCCATATTCTGCTTATCTATCTGTCCCTTCATGTGTACCAGTGTGTGGCAATACACATTGGCCATTTTTGTCATACTTTTCAGTTCCAGCTTTTTTTTTTTTTTGAGATGGAGTTTTGCTCTTGTTGCCCAGGCTGGAGTGCAATGGCATGATCTCAGCTCACCACAACCTCCGCCTCCTGGGTTCAAGCAATTCTCCTGCCTCAGCCTCCTGAGTAACTAAGATTACAGGAATGTGTCACCACTCCCAGCTAATGTTGTGTTTTATGTAGCGACAGGGTTTCTCCATGTTGGTCAGGCTGGTCTCGAACTCCAGACCTCAGGTGATCTGCCCACCTCAGCCTCCCAAAGTGCTGGGATTTAAAGGTGTAAGCCACTGTGCCTGGCCTCCAGCCTTCCTTATAATAGGCTGAGGCTCTGAAGGTTAATTAGTGATTTGAAAATTTTGTCATCACATTCCAGGAGTATTAAAATGTCCTAGAGTGGAGTTTTAGTCATTGATAGCTTATTGTATTACATTGTAGTAAGTGATAACTATGAACTGTGGCTTTATTCTTGCCCACAACTATGGTCTTACTGCCTTTAAAGGTGAAAGTAGTAGAGAGCTTTTATTACTTCTATCAATGGCTCTCCAGTTCATGAACACTCCAGTTCATGCTTTAATTTAAAGTTTCCAGCTCTAAAATATTGAATACTATTTTTTATTTTTCCTTAACTACACTTGGTCAGAGGTAAATATTTTGTACCCTTTATGAATTATTGGCTGTAATCCCAGTACTTTGGGAGGCCGAGGCTGTATGATCCCTTGAGTCCAAAAGTGCTAGACCAACTTGGGCAACATAGTGAGACCCTGTCACTACAAAAAAACAGAAAAAATTAGCTGGGCTAGCGAGATGCTCCTGCAGCTCCAGCTACTCTGGGGGCCTAGGTGGGAGGATTGCTTAAGCCTGGGAAGTTGAGGCTGCACTCACTGCTGTACTCCAGCCTGGGCAATAAAGTGAGACCCTGTCTCAAAAAATAAAATTAAGAATTATTGTAATCTACTTGACTACTGCAATAAGACAGTGTAGTATAACCTCTTCATTTGCTTTCAAACACGTAATCTAGGATACAAGGAAGCGAATTGTGTAATAACTTCTTATACTTAAGGTACTTAGAATTTGGGGATATTGTTTTCTTAAAAGCATTCTCTAAGTGGCATATCATGTAATCTCATAGTAAAGTTTTATGATCTTGCTATGTTGAGTACAGATTACTTAGAGCCATTGCAGGAAAACAGGACTTTATGAAACTTCAGCAATGTTGTGTTTCTGTTTTGTACACTAAGGGTGGAGTACTGTGGCTCATTGTTTAGGAAAGTACCTCGTCATCACATACGTGAGAGTACTACAGCAGGAGCTGAATTATGTTAAAGGTCAAAGTGTAATAACCAGGAAATGAAGGCAGTGTCAGAGACTTGTAACGAAGTAAAGTCTTTTATTTCTAGCGAGTAATTATCTATTTTATGTCAGTCCCAAACTGAAACCGTAAGAAGGTAGAGGAGAAATTTTACTTCCTTCAAACATACTTTCCAGATACTGATGTTTAATCATACAATATAAAACGTTGTGTTGGCCGGGAGACCTGGAGTGTCTCTGAATCTGCTGTGATTCTAGGGGCTGTCTGATTTGTGAATCATTCATTGCCCAATTAAACTCCTTTAAATGTAGTTAGGCTAAAGTTTTTCTTTTAACATGTGTATTCCATAGAGAAATGAAAAGAAGGCAAAACTATCATTATTTTGACATTTCTAAAGTTTTCTTATCAATGAACTCATGAAATACAATATAGCCATTTTTGAGGGAAATTTGGAAAAATTCATATTTAGTTGAATTTAAAATTTTTCCTTACCATTGTAGGGAGGTTTGATTTTTTTTTTCCCCCTAAGGTTTGATGTTTTGGATCTATAAAACAAACATAATACCTAGATTAACAAGGGAAAAGGGCATACAAATTTTATTATGTGCACACGTGTACATAGGAGTCATACGAGTATAAAAAGAAATGCAAAGGCCAAGATGGTTAACATTTTTGTGTCATCTTGATGTTACAGAAAGAATGGAAGGTGGGGCTCAGATTGTGGCAAAGCAGTTATGAGTGGGGGAGAAGAGGAGGAACCTGGCTAGCAAAGGCAGTCTTGTTATGCAGATGAAACCTCACAGGTAGTAGCCCTGCAGGGCCTCTGGCAAATGTTTTTGTCAGGGCTTTAAAGTTTTAGAGCTGAGTTAATCTTTCCTAGATCCGGACAAGGGCAGGCTTCAGAGAAAGCCTGTTTATATCTGTTGTTTACTTCACTTTATTTCCTCTGCAGGTGCAAATCACCCTCACAAAAAACAGCTTTCCTAGGTGTTTGTGTTTGCAGGCCCTCTAAACAGCCATCTCAAAATGTGCCAAAGAAGCATATTTTGGGGTGAAATATTTTGGTTTTCTACACCGTGAACCTAAGTAGAGAAAATACTCAGGAGTGATTGGAGAATTTATAAATGTTTTTTAAGATGTTTCAAAATACTGTATAAGTTTTGTGACAACTTGGAGTGCATATCTCTTATCACTAAAATAACATAAAATTTATCATACATAAGATCAAGATTCTTTGGATAGAAAAAAATGTAGTTTTTAAGTGGGAGAAAAAGAAAAAGCTTAAACTTTTGGAGGTCTCCTCTCAGTCTACTCACCTGAGGGTAAGAAGCCTGGATAAGAGTTTTGAAAGAGAAGGCACGCTGAGATCCCATTCTTATGACAGAGAAACTAGAAAGTTGTAAAGTTCCGGTTGTACAGAAATAAAATTTTTATACTTTACATTTTCACAAACACTTTTACAAATTTTACCTCAGAGATGTTAAAAATGATAGTTTTGCCTTCTTTTCATTTCTGTGTGGAATACACACAATTCCTAGAAACAATCACAAACATTTACAAAGAGGAAAATGTCACTTTTAAGTATGTATGTGTATACTTGCCTTGCTATAAGATAGGTGTATTTATACTAACAGTCACTATCTTAAATGAAACTGAACTCATTTTTGGAAGGGATTTAAATTTGAAAAGAGCATAATTGTTTTCAGCAGTAGAATGCATTCTGTTCTCCGAATTGTCCATTATAATGTGTACCAGCAATTAAGAACACTGAAAAACCACCACTTGAATACCAAGGCAGTGTTACTTGGATGTAGGTCAGAAGTTCTCAAATGGTTGTAGCATAAGAATTTCTAAAAATGTTAGATTCTTGGGACCCATCCCTGAGATATTGATTATGTAAATAATACATGAGCCAGGGAGTTTGCATTTTAATAAGCTATACGGGTGTTTGACTCTTAAGGAATCTGTTCTTGGGTCTCTAGTTGGGCTGGAGAATGTCAAATCAGTATCTTTTGACTGCAGATTTAAAAACAAGGCATCCCATTTTAAGCTTATTTTACATGTAAATTTTAACACTAAGTTCTGTGAATACTATTTTATCCGTGCATTAGCAGTTTGAATATGGGGGTTTGTTTACCCCAGGGGTTTCTAATATGAAATATTCAAAGAAATGAAAACATCATTTCATTGATGTCTCAGATGATCATAATCAAGAGAGACTTTTTTAAACATTGTTTTAAAACTTTAAAAAATAGAAGTCAGAAAGTATTGTGGAAATACTCCTAATCCATTTGAGTTATTTAACTTTATCCATGTGTTACTGGAGAGCGGTCCTGATCCACACCTGCAGAGAGGGTTCTTGGATTTCATGTAAGAAAGAATTCAGGGTGAGTCCTTAAAGTCTAAGCAGGTTTATTAAGAAAGTAAAGCAGCTGGGCGTGGTGGCTCATACCTGTAATCCCAGTACTTCGGGAGGCTGAGGCGGGTGGATCACCTAGGGTCAGGAGTTGGAGACCATGTGGCCAATATGTTGCAACCTCATCTCTACTAAAAATAAAAAAAAAATTAGGCAGGTATCGTGGCAGGCGCCTGTAATCCCAGCTACTTGGGAGGCTGAGGCAGGAGAAGGACTTGCATCTGGGAAGTGGAGGTTACAGTGAGCCAAGATCGCACCACTTCCCTCCAGCCTGGGTGACAGAGGTAGCCTCCATCTCATAAAAAAAACAAAAAGTAAGTAAAGGAATAAAGAAAGGCTACTCCATAGGGAAAGCATCCCCAAGAGTTGCTGGTCGCCCATTATTATGGTTATTTCTTGATTTTATGCTAAACAAGAGGTGAATTATTCATTCCTCCCCTTTTAAACCTTACAGGGTAACTTCCTGACATTGCCATGGCATTTCTAAACTGTCACAGTGCTGGTGGGAGTATAGCCATGAGGGCAACCAGCGGTCACTCTTGTTGCCATCTTGCTTTCAGTGGGTTCTGGCCGGCTTCCTCGCTTCAACCCGTTTTATCAACAAGGCCTTTTTGACCTGTATCTTGTGCCAACCTCCTATCTCATCCTGCGACTTAGAATGCCTTAATCATCTGGGAATGCAACCCAGTGGGTCTCAGCCTCATTTTACCCAGCCCCTATTCAAGATGGAGTTGTTCTGGTTCACACACCTTTGACACGTGTATTCTAATGGAATCAAAATTTAAAATTTTTTATTGCATAATAATCAAGTAAATCTTTCTGGAATGCTAAAACAAACATACCAATATAGCTTAACAAGTAAATGTTAATTTACTGTTCTATTTTCTAAAGGTAGTTTAGATAACTTTTTTTTAATATAATTTATTATCATGTATTAAGATAAATTTCCCAAGGACTTCTTTAGCTCCCTTTTGTAAATTTTGATGTTGTGTTTTCATGGTCATTCAGTCAAAATATTCTCTTTTTTCTGTGAATTCCTCTTTGATCTGTGGGTTATTTAGAAGTTTCTAAATAAGTTATTTAGTTTCTAAATATTTGAGCATTTTCCAGATATTTTCTGTTACTGATGTTTTGTTAATTTCACTGTGGCAGGATGATATATATATACTTTATATAAATTTCAGGGTTTTTTCTTTTTCAAAGAGGTTGAAGTTGGCTTTATGGCCCAGAATATGGTCTTAGATAATGTTCAATAATATACTTGAAGAGAATGTATTGCTCTTGTGGTACAGATTGTTCTAAAATGGTCATTTTTTTGATAATGTTCATACAGAATAAGTACCTCATAATCTTTATAATAATATACTTTCAATTCCTCCCTGCCAATTTTGTATTATTGTTGTTATAAATTTTACTTTTACATATTCTATAAATCCATAGTATATTTCCACTATTTTGCCTTTACACTCCCAATTCTATTCTGATGATCTATACTTGTTTATTCTTATGTCAGTAGCACACAGTCTGGGTTACTGTAGGTTTGTAGTGTGTTTTGAAGTCAATGTATGTGAATCTTCCCATTTTATTGTTTCTTTTTAAGATCATTTTGGTTATACTGGGTCAGTAGAACTACTGTATAAACTTTAGAATTAGCTTGCCAATTTCTGCAAAAATGGCCAGTTGGAATTTTAATAGAGAGTTCTTTGAATCTGTAGATCAGTTTGGGGAGTATTGCTCTCTTCTCAATATTTTTTTTTTTTTTGAGACGGAGTATCACTCTGTCATCCAGGCTGGAATACAGTGGCACATCTCCCAGACATGCCACCACATCCAGCTAATTTTTGTATTTTTAGTAGAGATGGGGTTTCACCATGTGTTGGCCAAGCTGGTCTCAAATTCCTGACCTCAGGTGATCCACCTGCCTTGACCTCCCAAACTGCTGGAATTACAGTGAGGAAGGAGACCCAAGCATCTAAGATCACCTCCCCCTTGACTTCCACACTGCATTTCAATAGAAGAAAAGGCTGGCCCGACTGGCGCCTCATAAATCGCCTTCCTATAGATGGCAGGCATTAAATGGGGGAATTTCTCCGGAAGGCATTGTTTTTACTTAAACAAGATCAAACCCCACTCCACTCCTCCTCCATCCACCAAGACCCTTTCACATGTAATTTCTAAAACTGTAAACCCAAGACCCTTTCACGTGTAATACCTAGAGTTGTAAGCCTATATGAAGGCAGAGCTTCTCTTTGTTAGAGGAGCTTGGCTGTTAGAGAAACATGTTGCCTTGCTCCCGGCCAAAATAAATAAATAACCTCTTCCTTCCTAGTTCGGTGTCCAAGAGGTCTGTTTCTCGCAGCTGCTCCTGCTTCAACAGGCATGAGCCACTGCGCCTGGCCTTCAATATTGAGTATTTTCATATAAAATATGGGATACCTTTCCATATAGTTAGGTCTTTAGCTTGTTTCAGTGATGTTTTGTAATTTTCAGTGTATTGGTCTTGCACTTCTTTTATTGAATTTATTCCTTTATTCATTTTTAGATTGTTTATTGATAGTATGTAGAAATACAGTTGAGTTTTGTATATTGATCTTGTTTTAATGCGTTTTTAATGACACTTTAAAAAAATTTTAAGAGTAGATAAATATCCAGCAGTTTTATTCTGCAGCTGTAAACTGTTATCTAGAAATGCAATATAATTAATTTAGAGTGATATAAGATAAATGCCTGAAGTTGAAATTTAGGAGTTTTTATTTTTAGGCTTTTTAACTATACATTTAGAGACATCCTCTTATTTTATCAAATAAGTCTGAAATAAATATAAATAAATTACCATCTTATTTTTTAGTGTTAAATGTTTACAAAAGACGGTGAAGGATTCTTATCACATAATATGTAGACCATGTGCCTATGAACTTGAAGTTTGTGCAAAATGTGGAAAGAAGGAAGACATTGTTATTCCGTGAGTGTTTCCTTTTATGTTTCAATTTTACTTAGTGATTGATACATAAATTTCTTTTAAGAGATGATCCATAACTCTTAGACTTAAGTTGTATGTCAAACTAATATAGACTTTTTTTTCTTTTTGAGATGGAGTTTTGCTTTTTGCCCAGGCTGAAGTGTGGTGGCGCAATCTCGGCTCACCGCAGCCTCCTCCTCACAGGTTCAAGCAATTCTTCTGCCTCAGCCTCCCAAATAGCTGGGATTACAGGCGCACCACCATGCCCAGCTAATTTTGTATTTTCAGTACAGATGGGGTGTCTCCATGTTAGTCAGGCTGGTCTTGAACTCCTGACCTCAGGTGATCTGCCCGCCTCAGCCTCCTAAAGTGCTGGGATTACAGGGGTGAGCCACTACGCCCAGCTTAATATAGACTTTTGAAATTATTTTTCTATCATGACAATTAAAGTGAAACTTTATATTTTTTAAGAAAATAAAATATTTGTGAGATTCACATTCATTCCAAAGAATTACACGTTATTTAACAACCTTTATTTTATTTATTTTTTTTATTCTATTTATTTATTTTTTTGAGACAGAGTCTCACTCTGTTGCCTGGGTGGAGTGCAATGATGTGATCTTGGCTCACTGCAACTTCCGCCTTCCAAGTTTATGGGATTCTCCTTCCTCAGTCTCCTGAGTAGCTGGGATTACAGGCACACACCACCATACCCGGCTAATTTTTTGTATTTTTAGTAGAGACGAGTTTCACTGTGTTGGCTAGACTGGTCTCAAACTGCTGACCTCGTGATCCACCCACCTCAGCCTCCCAAAGTGCTAGGATTACAGGCATGAGCCACCACTGGCCAACTTTTCTTTTCTTTTCCCCCAGATGGAGTTTCACTTTTGTTCCCCAATCTGGAATGCAATGGTGCAATCTCAGTTCACTGCAACCTTCACCTCCTGGGTTCAAGGGATTCTCCTGCCTCAGCCTCCCAAGTAGCTGAGATGTATTTTTAGTAGAAATGGGGTTTCACCATGTTAGCCAGGCTGGCCTCAAACTCCTGACCTTAGGTGATCCACCTGCTTCAGCCTCCCAAAGTGCTGGGATTACAGGTGTGAGCCACCACGCCCAGCCCAACTTTTCTTTTAATAGACATCATGGGGGCCGGGCGCAGTGGCTCACGCCTGTAATCCCAGCACTTTGGGAGGCCGAGGCGGGTGGATCATGAGGTCAAGAGATCGAGACCATCCTGGTCAACATGGTGAAACCCCATCTCTACTAAAAATACAAAAAATTAGCTGGGCACGGTGGCGCGTGCCTGTAATCCCAGCTACTCAGGAGGCTGAGGCAGGAGAATTGCCTGAACCCAGGAGGCGGAGGTTGCCGTGACCCGAGATCGCGCCATTGCACTCCAGCCTGGGTAACAAGAGTGAAACTCCATCTCCAAAAAAAAATAGACATCATGTATTAATTTCTTTGACCCTACTGTAGTGACAGTAGTATTATAATTGGTTGGATTTCAAGTTAGTATTCAAGGATCTCTTTTTTTTTTTTTTTTTTTGTGAGATGGAGTTTTGCTCTTGTTGCCCAGGCTAGATTGCAATGGCACAATCTCAGCACACGCAACCTCTGCCTCCCAACTTTAAGCGGTTCTCCTGTCTCAGCCTCTCACGTAGCTGGGATTACAAGTGTGCACCACTATGCCTGGCTAATTTTGTATTTTTAGTAGCGGCGAAGATTTGCCACATTGGCCAGGCTGGTTTTGAATCCCTGACCTGAGGTGATCCACCTGCCTTGGTCTCCCAAAGTGCTGGGATTGCAGGAGTGACCCACCATGCCCAGCTGGATCTTTCTCTTTATACTTACTTCATTAGGTTCCTGTAATCAAGAAATGTAATGGTAAAAGTCTTTTCAATCTACGTGGTTAAATAATGAAAGCTGGGAAATAAAGAGAAATTTTCTATTTCATCTTTAGGTTCAATAATAAATCAGAAAAAACAGAACATACTGAAAATAATCCAAGTTCCAACCATAGAAGCTGCAGAAGAAATGAAGAAAGTGATGATGATTTAGATTTTGATATTGATTTAGAAGACACAGAAGGAGACCATCAAATGAATTAATATCACTGTATTAAAAGTCGGCCGGGCGTGGTGGCTCACGCCTGTAATCCCAGCACTAGGTGGGATTACTAGGTGGGTGGATCACGTGAGGTCAGGAGTTTGAGACCAGCCTGGCCAACATGGTGAAACCCGGCCTCTACTAAAAATACAAAAAATTAGCTGGGCATGGTGGCTCATGCCTGTAATCCCGGCGACTCGGGAGGCGAGGCAGGAGAATTGCTTGAACCTGGGAAGCGGAGGTTGCAGTGAGCCAAGATGGCACCATGCACTCCAGCCTGGGTGACAGAGTGAGACTCTGTCGCAAAAAGAAAATAAAGAAATAAAGTCAACTTAAGAATGTGAAATTCTAACCAACTTCTGACTATTTTCCAAAAGATACTGTGAAATCCTAGTGAGGAAATCAGAAAAAGCTATAGAAAAATTGACAAATTTTGTACATGAACAATATAAATTGTGTATACTGTATTACCTAATACCAAACTAAACAAGATTCAGAATTGATGATAGTATAAGAACTAGCTCATGTAAAATAAGATGACATTGTTATATTGCTAGGCTCAAAAATTGGTCCTCAGTATATCCCTTTTGATAAATGATCTTAAGTAAATGACTCAAAACTAAGGCCCTGTCACTTATGTTTGTTACAAAGCAAAAGAAGTTTTTTCAAATAATAATGTTTAACAATTGTATAGCAATTCTTTGTATTTTTTTGGTACCCACTACGAAAAGCCGGAAGGTAGAAGAATGACACCAATGGAAAGAGACTCTGGGTCACAGCCCTTTCTGGGTGGGGACCCCGGGAGGTGTGGAGAGGCTGGTGGAATTAATGCTCGGAATCAAGTCACAAGAACCAACTGGGAAAGACACACTGTCAGCTGATTAACGCGATTACAGTACCCGACCCAGCTGAGGAGTCAATGAAACTCAAAACTGCAATCAATGCATTGACTGTATCTGTTGGGACCATATAGGAGGGTCAAAAAGCAATCAACTGCCGATTAGACCGGTTGGAGGAACTCAAACACGTAGTAATGACGAATCAAGAGACGCTGCTTCATGCAATAGATGAAGTTGATCGGAAAGTTAAATTTACCCACGCTGGACCTACTATAGGGGAACTTGCCCCAGTGCCGTCAGCACCCGCACCTCCGGCACAAACTGCAAGGAATCCATATCCAGTTGCTGAACTTGCGACACTGGGAAGATCTTCTTATCTAGCTACATAATCGTTTTTAAAAAAAGAGAGAGGGAAGACCCCGTTGGTGAAATATAGTGACTCCTCACTGCCACTGCCACCATCAAATGGGTTTTTAGAGCTTTGAAACACAATCTTTGTAAATTAATCAAAACTTCCCTATGACCTACCTGCCTTCTACCCATACCGGAATTTGACCACTGCTACCCTAAAAGGCAAGATGGGCTTTGATACAGAACGACTGCTTTCTCTTTAACAGGAGATGCTACACATCTCTGTGGGTAATTTAAGTTGGACTTTTGACTCTAAAACAGCTATAATTTAAGAAAGTTAAAATCCTAATGGAGCTAAAGAATCTTGACTGACTGTTGCCTTTGATGGCCAAATAAGGGACTATTGTGAGTACTTAATGCTACACTTACTATAAGAATGGTAATGTTTGTTATCTTTCTCCTGGGCTGGATAGTGGGCTATATCTTATTATAGGCTTCGAAAAGCACCTGTAAGGCATAACTGTTCATATTAATAACTTAATAAATAAATAGTATATGAAGCTTTTAAAAAATTTTATATATCATCACAGTTTTATATTTTTTTATATATCACATTTTTACCTTTTAATCTCTTACACAATGTACATATAGAAAAAGTGCATATAATTTATATAGTTCAATAAATAATTATAAAGGAAAGTTCATGCATTTATACACCTAGGTGAGGAAACTGCCAGCATCAGAAGACCCCAGCAAGGCTCTCCCTCAGCAAAAGTTCATCTTTCTTCCCAGAATTGGCACTATTCTGAATTTTGATAATTATTTTCTTAATTTTTCTACTACCCATGTTTGTACTCCTAAACAATATAAATTAGCTCGGTCTGTTGTTGTTGTTAACTCTTTTTTTTATATTTTTAATTTTTTTTCACTCTAATTATTTATTTAAATTTTTTTTGAGACAGAGTTTCACTCTTGTCGCCAGGCTGGAGTGTAATGGTGCGATCTCAGCTCACTGCAACCTCCACCTCCTGGGTTCAAGTGATTCTCCTGCCTCAGCCTTCCAAGTAGCTGGGATTACAGCTTCCTGCCACCACGCCCAGCTGATTTTTGTAGTTTTAGTAGAGACAGGCTTTCAGCATGTTGGCCAGGCTGGTCTTGAACTCCTGACCTCAGGTGATGCACCTGCCTCAGCCTCCCAGTGCTGGGATTACAGGCATGAGCCACTGCTCCTGGCCATATTTTTTATTTTACTTCATTTTATTTTATTTTTTTGAGATAGAGTCTCACTGTGTTGCCCAGGCTGGAGTGCGGTGGCATGAACTGCTTCACTGCAACCCCTGCCTCCTGGGTTCAAGTGATTAGCGATTATCTTGCCTCACCCTCCTGAGTAACAGGGACTACAGGCCTGCACCACCACGCCTGGCTAATTTTTGTATTTTTAGTAGAGATGAGGTTTCACCTGACCCCAGGTGATATGCCCACCTCCGCCTCCCATAGTGCTGGGATTATAGGCATAAGCCTGTGCACCTGGCCCTTAATTTGTTTTTTCTAATGTTGAGAGACATTTGAGTTATCTCAAATTTTTCCCGTTATAAACATTGTAACAGGAAACATAGTGTGACCAATGTTACATGTGTCTCTTGGTAGACCTGTGCATTTCTGTTAGGTATGTATCTAGCAGTCGTAGAGGGAATCAGGGCTGTGCAACTTCACTTTTACTATGTAAGACAAAACTTTTCCAGAGAGATTTCATCCCCTTTTTCATAGCAATGGATTAGAATTTCAGCGCTCTGCATCCTTTCTAACACTTGGTATCAGACTTTTCAATTTCTCCCAGTTGGATATGTGTGCCATAGTATCTCTTTGTCTTAATAATTTGTATTTCTAATTACAAATAAGCTTGAGCCCCTTTTTTTGAGCCCCTTTGTGTTTATTGGCTTTTTCACTTTTGATAATATATAATAGGGAATAATATAAGTGAAATGTTTTTTTAGAAATGCATACTGAAATTCTTAAGGATGTAATACCAATTTACTTTAAGATATTTCAGCATAACAAAGTAAAGACACAGATAACGTTTCAGTGATGTCAGAAAATATTACCTGGAAATACATCAAAGTATTCAAGAACTCTGTCAACAAGAGTATAAAATTTTAAGACATTAAAGAAAGTGGAGGTTGGATGTATTGGCTCACTCCTGTAATCCCAGCACTATGGGAGGCCAAGACAGGCAGATCACCTAACATCAGGAGTTCAAGACCAGCTTGGCCAACATGGTGAAACCCATCTCTATTAAAAATACAAAAATTAGCAAGGTATAGTAGCAGGTGTTTGTAATCCCAGCTATTCGGGAGGCTGAGGCAGGAGAATTGCTTGAATCTGGGAGGTAGGGGTTGCAGTGAGCTGTACTCCAGCCTGGGTGACAAGAGTAAGACTCCCTCTCAAAAAAAAAACAAAAAATGGAGACAAAAATGGATAGAAATACTATCTTCACAATGTGAAAGTCACAATATTCTAAACATATAACCTGACAAATTTTCTGTCCCACAAATTTGTGTGGCATTCCTTTTTTACATATAAACTTATTTTCTGGACTACTTTTGTGATCTAAGGAGACAACTAAAGTCTTACTGGACCTAGCATAAATTATTTCCCATGTGAATGAGTACTAATTACTTAGATGACTTTACCAGGAAAAAATTTAACAAAGAGCATCACCTAGTGACATATGTTAATAGCTGCATTTCATTCCTTAGTGCTAAGAAAGATTGTTTTGTTTTTTAAGCAGACTTTTATATTTTTTATATTTAGTTCCTTTATATATGTTTTAGGAATTAACCCTTCTAGTCCAATAGCTATTTGTATCATAACTCAGCATATAGAAATTAGATGAAGGCTTTGTTTTGTTTTAATGCAATGAATTGGTTTAATGTAGTGCATTGATTTGTTGCACCTTGATAACTGGCAGGAGGATATCAAGACTGCATTCACATATTCTGAAATATGACAGTGCCTTATTATAGAAGTTTCATAACTCGGATGGTAAAATTTATATAAGGATCTTTTAAGAAAATTCTTATTCCTGGGATATCACGATTCATTTGGTCTGGAATATAACCTAGGATTTTTTTTTTCTAATTCCTCAGGTGATTCTGATCATAAGTTGTAACAAATACGATTAGTTGCATATGGCAGAAAGCCATTCCCAGGCCTATTTGCTTCTCTGTAGCTACTAGAATATAGTACCCCCATTGTCATGTTTTATCTTTCACAGCCCCTCTTGGAACTAGGAGTAGCCAGCCATATAAGGGGAATCTGCTGAGACAATCTGGGAAAGACTTACCTCACTTACAAAAAGAAAGCACTTTTCTACCAGGCTGTTTCTTCCTGAATATGGTTGTGAGGAAACATGATGTTTAGAGCTTGCAGCCATGATAGGGACAACAAATGAGCTGCAGAGACAGTGATCCAGAGCCCTGACATTGTGAAGCTGCTGAAGTAATGAGCCCTGGGCTCTCAACCATCTCTAGAATTCTCGTAAGGTAATTATATGTCTAGAGCTTTTTCAAGCACCTATGTCTGTAAAAAAAAAAAAAAAAAAGTTTTTAAATAAAGTTTCTTTTATTGTAAAAAAGAAAAGATAGACCGTGCACAATAGCTCACGCCTGTAATCCCAGCACTTTGGGAGGCCGAGGTGGGTGGATCACGAAGTCAGGAGTTCAAGACCAGTCTGGCCAACATCTAGTCTCTACTAAAAATACAAAAAAAAACGGTCTCTACTAAAAATACAAAAATTAGCCGGGCATTGTGGTGCATGCCTATAGTCCCAGCCACTCAGGAGGCTGAGGCAGGAGAATCCCTTGAACCCAGAAGGCAGATGTTTTGGTGAACCAAAGTCACACTACTGCATTCCAGCCTGGGCAACAAAGCGAGGCTCTGTCTCAAAAAAAGAAGGTAATTACATGTCTAATTGGACATTTAATGCATAAGTTGCTGCTAATTCTGTTACTTTCAACCAAATGCATTCCCAGCTGATACCTCAGCAAGTTTTGTAACCCAATTTTATAGCACTCATGTGCTATGACAAAAAGAGAACGTCGGTATATCAAAAAATGATTCACTAGTAATGAAGGCTTATGGATTTGGTTGTTTGATTACATTCTCCAAAGAAGAATTGATATACCATGTATACAAGATTATATATGTAAAATCTAAATCTAAGATAGATCTTATACATACTATACTTACCTGTCACATTTATGCAGACATAAATATTCCATGATCCTAAACTTTTTTCTTAAGTGAAATTTATAACAGTATTAACTTTTAATTAACACATGTCTGCCCCTTCCTTTCCCCCTCTTTCTAGGTCTTTTTCTTTTCTTGTAACATTAGTCCTGTATTAAATGATTGCCCTCTAATTATGGCATAGAATTTTTCTCTTTCATATTGTTCAGATTTGTCAGCAATACTGAAAGTTACAGGACTATTTTCCACAATTTTTACTGGCCACACTTATGGAATCTAGGGAGTATGTTGGGATTGCTTAGTCAGCAATATGCTACTGAACCCCACAACTTTGTCAAACATTATACCTACTGAAAAAATATACCTTCCCAAATCTCATACATAGGACTTTTTAAGGAAGTAAAGTCTTTTTAAAGAATTAAACCGCAATTACATATGCGGTTGCATCTTTTATTTCTACGTAATCTTACAAATTAAGAAAAGTTTATAATCTAAAAATAGGTTTCTTACAAAGGAAATGCATTCTCTGCATTACCATAGATTGTTTATAGTTGGTAGTTAATTGGTACTAATAAGGGTTTAAAACTATATTGGTTGTAAAAACACAAATAGTACCTAAATGCTCAGAGGTTGACTAAGTGGTACAGTATTTCATTAAAACTTGGTTTAGACGTTTCTATAACCTCTAGCAATGTTAATTTGAAGTATATGAATTAAATTTTAATATTAAACATTTACATGTAAATTATTTAAATATTTTAAATGAACTTTTTTTCTTTCATTGTTGTTGTTGTTGTTGTTTAGACAGTGTCTCATTCTTTTGCCCAGGGTGGAGTGCAGGACTTTGGCGCACTGCAACCTCTGCCTCCCAAGTTCAAGCGATTCTCCTGTCTCTCCCTAGTAGCTGGGATTACAGGCGCCTGCCACCATGCCCGGCTAATTTTTGTATTTTTCAGTAGAGACAGAGTTTCACCGTGTTGGCTAGGCTGGTCTCAAACTCCTGATCTCAGGTGATCCTCCCGCTTTGGGCTCCCAAAGTGCTGAGATTTCAGGTGTGAGCCACCACCACGCTCAGCCACTTTTTTTCATTTTTATTTTTATTATTATTATTATTTTGAAATCGACTCTCACTCTGTAGCCAGGCTGGAGTGCAGTGGCACGATCTCAGCTCACTGCAACCTCCACCTCCCGGGTCCCGGTTCAAGCAGTTCTCCTGCCTCAGTCTTCCAATTAGCTGGAATTACAGGCACTTACCACCATGCCCAGCTAATTTTTTTGTATGTTTAGTAGAGATAGGGTTTCACCATGTTGGCCAGGCTGGTCTTGAACTCCTGACCTCGTGATCCACCTGCCTCAGCCTCCCAAAGTGATGGGATTACAGGTGTGAGCCACTACACCTGGCCCACTTTTTAAAATTTTATTTATTTTTCTTTTTTCATGATCAAGTCAGCATATTTTTTACTTTTAAAGTAAATAAAATGTCTTTGAATTCAGCGTAAGTTGTAACTAACATTTTATAGTTTGTTCACAGATATCTTGAGCAAAAGAATCCAGACCCAAGAGATTATATACTTTATGGGTCCCTTTATGCAAAGTTCAGAAATAGTTTTAAGTAATTTTGGTGATAGACATCAGAATAGTGGTTATCTTTGGGGAGGTGGTATTGGCTGGGAATATGTGTAAGTGGGGAACTTTTGGAATGCTGGATTCATTTGTATCTTGATCCAGGTGATGGCTACACAGGTACAGAAATATAAAATTAAGCACTTAACAATTTATTTAGTTGTATGTCAATTTTATCACAGTTAAAAAGTAATAATACTTTTAAAAATAAATTAATATAACCGGGCATGGTGGCGCGTGCCTGTAATCCCAGCTACTCAGGAGGCTGAGGCAGGATAATCACTTGAACCCAGGGGGCGGAGGTTGCAGGGAGCCGAGATCCCGCCATTGCACTGCAGTCCGGGCAACAAGAGCGAAACTCCATCTCAAAAAATAATAATAATAAATAAATAAATTAGTAGTGTATTGTGAAATCCATGTCTTAAAGTGAAACAACATAAATCTTGACTTAAACAAGAGTAATAGATAAAACTACTCTGAGGCAGAATCATCTGAATCTTACCGCTGTGACCCTCAGCCCATTTCTTTACCTTTGTGAAGTTACGTTGTATGTGCCGAGGGCTATAATTTCTTTCTTTCTTTTTTTTTTTTTTTGAGACAGAGTTTCGCTCTTGTTACCCAGGCTGGAGTGCAATGGCGCGATCTCGGCTCACCGCAACCTCCGCCTCCTGGGTTCAGGCAATTCTCCAGCCTCAGCCTCCTGAGTAGCTGGGATTACAGGCCCGCCCCACCATGCCCAGCTAACTTTTTGTATTTTTATTAGAGACGGGGTTTCACCATGTTGACCAGGATGGTCTCGACCTCTTGACCTCGTGATCTACCGCCTCCCAAAGTGCTGGGATTACAGGCTTGAGCCACCGCGCCCGGCCCCGAGGGCTGTAATTCCTACAGTGTAAAGTTGTTGTGAGTATTAAATATGTAGAAAAAAACCTGTCGTAGTAAGTACTCTCTTTATGATGTTTATAGGTATTACTTTATACTTTTTGGTTGAGGCATTTCTTTCAAATGATCCCAGGGGGTTTTGTGGGTGTAGGATGCAAGTAAACTGGAAACTCTTGGACAGAGGTAAAGGAAAGAAACCTTGAGACAGAATTCCTATTACACTGAAAGAACAGAAGCAAATCCCTTCAATGAAAATATTTATACAGGAAAGTCAGGCTTGCGATTCACAGTTTTTAATGCTTGTTGAGTTATAGACCCTTAAATAACACCACCCAGAAATGTGTGAGTGCAGTAGCAAGCTTTAGAAAAAATATTGACAGAAACAACTTAACAAACTGTCCATTATTTCTTTGTCAGAACTACAACTATTGCTAACTGTAATTGATATCACACATACACCAACAAGGAATTTGAGTAAATCAAGTGAGAAAAAAGATTGTATTTTAAAATTACAAAATTGAACTGAAATTAGAAAATGAATTAGAAAAGTGTATTCTATTACACTGAACTTTTATTCGAATTCTAAATTTGCATTTTAAATTGCAAATAAATTTTTAGCATAATTCAGTAGGACCTTATGTATTCCACTTTTTATTTTTACTTGTTTAATATAGTTACAAATTTATCTGTGAAACATATTTTCTCTTTTTTTCTTTTGTTTTGAGTTGGAGTCTCACTCTATTCCCAGACTGGAATACAGCGGTGCAGTCTCGGCTCACTGCAACCTCTGCCTCCTGGGTTCAAGCGATTCTCCTGCCTCAGCCTTCAGAGTAGCTGGGATCACAGGTGCCTACCACCATGCCCAGCTAATTTTTGTATTTTCAGTAGAGATGGGATTTCACCATGTTGGCCAAGGCTGGTGTTGAACTTTTGACTGCAAGTGATCCTCCCAAAGTACTGGGATTACAGGTGTGAGCCAGCGCACCCGGCCTATATTTTTTCCTTAATCTATTAAGAGTTATTTATTTCTTTTGCCATTATGAAGAAAAATCATAACATGGGAACAATGACCTAAATAACTGAAACAGGAAATGAATTGGCCCTGGGGAAATTGCCATGACCAGCTGAAGTAAGAAAAGATGGTCTACAGCAAGACAAAACTGACATCCCTTAGCAGAGGATACACGTCCGCAAAGTCAGGAAACAGATAAAATTATTTTTAAAAGTATGTTATTTACACTTCCAAGCAGTATACTGTACTTAATATGTTTTGTGGTGAAGTACTTTTTTTTTTTTTTTAAAGATGGGGTTTCACTATATTGGTCAGGTCTCGAACTCCTGACCTCAGGTGATCCTCCCGTCTCAGCCTCCCAAAATGCTAGGATTACAGGCGTGAGCCACCCCGCCCGGCATTCTGGTGAAGTACTCTTAAAGCAATAGGTTCAGTTGTGACTCTGGAAAAACATATGCTGAATGATCTAGAAACACAGGGAGGATAGTATATACTTCACCCAAAAACATTCTGAGCTTACTATTTAGAAGTGTAAGTGAACAGTTACACACTGTTTAAAAATAAGTTTCTCCTATGTTTCTCGCCTCTGCAACACTTGTGGCCGCCAGCTGACACAGGGCAGGTGCAGTGTGAGTGGCTGCCAGTGGACAGTGACAAAAACAAAACTTACTGAAACAAACAAGTGTTTCATAAATAATTTGGAAACAATTTTGGAATCCCTTTCTTGGCCATGAAAACAGTACATTTCAGATCCTATTAAGTGATTTATGCGTGGGAAATCCTCAACTGGTAATGCATTTCCAGCTTGATGATGCTATAATACTGTCCGAAAATGTGAGAGGATATCCTACAGAAATTAAAAATGCCAGAGGAAGCAAGCCACCGTGAGGGGCAGGCTGTCTCTGCAGGGTCGTGAACATTTGATACAAAGTTTGCATTGTGGCTGTGTGGTGACACAAGCAAGTACAACTGAAATGGGCCCTAAGGGATAGATTAGAAACAAAACAGGAATCCACAAAACAGCTCCATAGTATGTTTGGACAAGCATCTAACCAGTCAACCTTTGTATATTTTTCCGGTCATGTAATATCCTCTTTTTCTATGATCCACTTGTCTAGTAAATTTTGCCCACACATGGGATGTACCTCTAGTCTGGAAAATAAATCATGTTCTTCCCAGCTGTAAACTGACTGCAGAATGACTAAAAACATCATGAAATTGAACTTAAAGCAGCAGTTTTGCATTTCTTGGTTCATCATTGCTGCATTAAGGAGATGGAAGCTTTAGAAGGAGTTTCAACTCAGGGGTCACTGTCCCTTGATAGAGACCCACCTGTATGGAGGAGCTGGCAAATGTACATCTGCACTTAATATTGTTAGACTGTTTTTATACGTGATTTACATTTTTAGATGTGATTAGTTAAGTCCAAATTGAATTAAAATTATTACAGTATTCCTGAAATTAATGTATTTCCTCAATTTACGCTAAGGTTCAATTTAACTATTGTGGGGCTGTGACTTTTTTGCTGTCAAAAGGGATTCTTGGCCTGGAAATGGTTGGGAACTACCGTTAAAAATACCAGCCTTCATTGCGCTGTAAATTCAGTTAAATTGTATGAAAGTTTTTTTCATAGTGATAATTGTCTCTATATTTTTAAAACGCTTTATTTTTATGCATAATATACACGCATAAGACTCACCAATTTTAAGTGCATAATTTAATGATTTGGTAAATGTACAAGCATTGTGCATTTTTCATCACAATCCAGTTAGAGCATTTCTATCATCCCAAAGGATCTCTCATGCCCATTTGTAGCCACTCCCATTCCCATACTCCCCAGCCCCAAGCAACTTAATCTGTGTGTCTATAAAATTACCTTTTATGAACCTTTCATGTAAATAACATCATAAAATATGTAGTCCTTGAATCTAGTTCCTTTCACCTTACATGACATTTTTGAGGTAAAGCCATGTTAAAACATGTACCAATAGTTCATCATTCTTTTTTTTTCTAAATAGTATTTCATTGTATGGACATACTGATTTTGTTTACCCCTTCAAATTTGGACTGTTTCCACTTTTTTTTTTTTTTTTTTTTTGAGACGGAGTTTCGCCGCTCGTTACCCAGGCTGGAGTGCAATGGCGCGATCTCGGCTCACCGCAACCTCCGCCTCCTGGGTTCAGGCAATTCTCCTGCCTCAGCCTCCTGAGTAGCTGGGATTACAGGCACGCGCCACCATGCCCAGCTAATTTTTTGTATTAGTAGAGACGGGGTTTCACCATGTTGACCAGGATGGTCTCGATCTCTTGACCTTGTGATCCACCTGCCTCAGCCTCCCAAAGTGCTGGGATTACAGGCTTGAGCCACCGCGCCCGGCCTGGACTGTTTCCACTTTGGGCTATTATGAATGATACTGTTGTGAACATTTGCATGCAAAGTCTTTGTGTGGACATATGTTTTCATTTTTGGGGGTATATATACCTAAGAGGGAGATTAGATTGCTGAATTGTTTGGTAAATTCATATTTAGTTTTTAAGGAACTACTGAACTTGTAGTATGTCTGCACCCTTTTACAATCCTAGAGCTTTGTGAGGGCTCCAAACTGAGGAGGCTCCAGATCCTCACCAACACTTGTAATCGTCAGTGCATTTTGATTACTCTCATTCTAGTGTGTGTGACCTCTCATTGTGGTTTTAATTTGTATATTTCTAATGATTCATGATGTTGACTGAGCATTTTTCATGTGTTTATCAGCCAATCTTATATCTTTATTTGGTGAAAGATCTATTCAGATGTGTTGTCCATTTTAAAAATTGGGTTGTTTTCTTTCCATTGAGTTATGAATGTTTTATATATATTCTAGATACAAATCCTTTATCAGATACGATTTGGAAATATTTTCTCGCAGTCTGTAGTATGTTATACATCACTTTTAAGATATCCTTAACATTAAGAAACTAACAGTGTGGATAATAATCCTGGTAGTGATAGAGGTTTGGATTCCTGAAGCCTGAAAGACTGACTGCTGTCCTGCCTGGGCGCGTGCTGCATCATTTACAAAAACTGTAGAGCGCCCGTTGTGAGGTGCAGTTGTAATTGCTTATGGGTTGTTAGAGTTGGAAGGCATGTAGAGAACACGTAGTCTGGCACATTGCCTTAGTAGGGAAGTCAGTATGAACTTTTAAGAATTTTTGTTTTCTTCTGTAGTGGGTCTATTGTGGGTATGTTCAACATGACAGGGGAAAGAAGGGAAATGGCATACCTGAGATTGTGATGAAATGGCTTTCATCATCTTTAAATCAAAGTGAGATGCCAGCAATAGGATGTATGTATATATGTACATGTGTCTCTGTGTGCATGTAAGTAAACATGCTGGGAGGAGGAGGTGCTTCAATCAGGGACTTGGTAAGGAAACAAAAGAATAACTGGACCTTCCTTTAATGAATAAAACTGTTTACAAACAAACCATCAACGCCAAAATGTGAATTCTGGTAGTAGCCTGATTCTTCCTAAGAAAATGTTGATGTTACCATTGTAGTGGCAGAGATTGTTTTGGTGCATTCTAGATCCTCTTTTTTTTTATTTTGGTCTAGTTGGGGGTTTTCCCCCCACTCAGGTTGCTCTTATCCACCACTAGACTGGCTGCCTTTTGTTCCATAGCAGACAGTCCTTAAGTCTTTGCATATGTCCTTATTCAAAAATTAACTGTCATCAGTTTTGTTCTGCAGAAAACATTTTTTTAATATCTTATATGAGAATGCTCTTCACCTGCAAGCTCTGGTTGATGCAGTTTCCTTTCTCTCTTCTCTGTTCTCATTTGGTAGAATAAATCAGTTCCTGCTTGAATCCTGAGCTGATGATGTTCTCTCCATTTCCCAAAAGTGTGGACACTATGAAAATTACATGCCACTGGGCGCAGTGGCTCATGCCTGTAATCCCAGCACTTTGGGAGGCCGAGGTGGGTGGATCACGAGGTCAAGAGCTTGAGACCATCCTGGTCAACATGGTGAAACCCTGTCTCTACTAAAAATACAAAAAATTAGCTGGGCATGGTGGCGCGTGCCTGTAATCCCAGCTACTCAGGAGGCTGAGGCAGGAGAATTGCTTGAACCCAGGAGGCAGAGGTTGCGGTGAGCCAAGATCGCGCCATTGCACTCCAGCCTGGGTAACAAGAGCGAAACTCCGTCTCAAAAAAAAAAAAAAAATCACATGCCATTAAACACTACCCACAAACACAACTAGTGGGATTAATGGTTCCTCATTAAATAAATGCCCAATGTGATACTGGGCAGTGGTCCCCAGAAATGAATGTACCTTAGAATCACCTGTAACATGTATTTAAAATACAGATTCCCTAGCTCCACGGGCAAAGAACCCCTGTGATGTGACACCCTGATACAGTTCAGGGAGCCACTAAGGCGGGCCAAAATGGCTCAGCAGGCAAAGGTCCAAGCTGCCAGTGTATTGTGTCATTACAGCATGCTTAACATAGCTAGGAGGATGGGCTGACACCCAGCCCCACAGCTGTTATCTACAGACTCGGGCACAGGGCTGTCTAAATGGCAGATATGGTCCACAACTGTTGGGTACAAGCCAGCCATATTTGGGAAAATCTTATTGTAAGGGGCAAGTGTGAGTAAGATTTAGGAGCCACGGGGAAATACAGCAACACAGTAAATCTTGTGTTACGGGAGGGATGTGGAAGAAAGTGATAAACTACTGGCCAAGGTGTCTTCTGATTGGGTGACTTGCCACCATATGGGCCAGTCAGGTTGCAGCAGCTCCGCCTTTGGGCGGTGGCTGGAGACGAGGAGGGGAGAGAGGCATGTTGAAGACAGATGCACCCTTTTCTGAGCCGGCGTTAGTGTTCAGGCTGCCGAAAGGAACCACACAGCCTATTTCCCATCCTCTTGTCCTCATCAAGTATTGGTCCTCACGTATCTGCTCTGCTTCCACTTTCTCAGGATGCTGATATTTTCGCAAATACATTTATGGAAAAGAGTTACCTTGCCCACTTCTCCAAACATCTATTGGTTTTACATTTTTGTTGCAGGGGAGTGATCTCTTTACGTAGCTTCAAATGGCATAACATTCAGCAGTATCCAAGTCTGGATATATCTGATGAGAGGAAAGTAATTGTGAGGCCTTTGTTCTAATTACAACTTTGTCACTACCTGACTCCATGACTCCAGCAAATTGCTTCAACTGTCTGGCCTACAGTTCTTCCTTGTATGAAATGACAGACTTGGTCTAGATTAGTTGTTCTTATTATGTGGTTTCTGGACTAGCAGCATCAGTATGACCTGGGAAACTTGTTAGAAGTGCAAATTCTTGGACTCTGCCCTAGACTTACTGAAACATACTCTGTGGGTGGGGCCCAGCACAGCAATCTGTGTTTGAAATGCGATTCTGATTATTTGACAAAAGTTTGCAAATCACTGGTCTAGGTAAGTAGTTCTTAGCCTTGGCTGCTCATTAAAATCATCTGGGCAGCTTTTATAACCCACCAATCCTGTCCTCTTCCTCCAAAGATTCTGACTTAAATGGTTTCACGTGGGGTCCATGGTTATGTGGTTATAGTGAATGTCTAGGTGCTGTCTGAGGTCTTCAAAACTATCAGTGTTTCCCAGACCTCTAGACCTGGCCTTCTCAAGCTACTAGGTGTTGCTATAATAGAGAAGAAAAGGCATTTTCAAAACTGTCTTTGGATGTGGACAAGGAGGAGGAAATGTATTTCTTAACTTCTAATAAGAGATTATTCTGTAATTTTTATCTGAGTGCAATTTGCTAAATATTCATTTGCAACTTTAAATTTATTCAAAGAAATTAAATGCCCATAAATGACAGAAGAAATGAAGAAATTGTGATATATGTTTACAATAAAATACTCTTTAGCAATAATAATAAATAAACTAGTGATGCACACTGAAGAAGTAGTATCATATTGTTCTTTTAAGTGAAAATCAAACACAGGTAAAACTAATCCATGGTGATTGAGGTCAGGATCATGGTTACCCTTGGAGGTGGGGTGGTAATAATTAGAATCGAGAACGAGGGAACCTTCCAAAGTGCTAGAAATGTTCTACTGCTTGACCTGGTGATAGTTATGTACATATACACACACTACACATATATATGCACTGAGCTGTACTCTTAAATTTGCACACCTTACTGTATATATGTTACTCATCAGTAATAAAGATTCACAAAAAATAAAATGTAATCCTCAAGTGGAGTATCCCACTATCGCTTGGTAGATATGCCAACTACCTTGATATTTGTGCCATCTGTGGTCACTAAAAGATGAACATAGCACTTTGATTTCATGTTGACATTAAGTTACAATGTATATATCAATGTCTGTCATACCAAATTGAGAAGGGAATAGCATGGACTCTATTTATTTAAAGGTTTAGTTTGTTTTGAATATTTGCATGCCTGTAGGACCACATTCTGCAGCAATACCCATGGGTGATTGTATCTCTTATCAAAACCATCTGCTATCTCTTCCTTACTCCTCAAATCTTGTAATAGGATCTAAGAAGTAAAACTGCCTGCTCTTCACTATCTGCAGAAAAAGACCTCACCCTTTCTCCTGTCAGTGACAGGAGGTCAAATGCATCCTAACAAATCAAGGTGAGATAAAAAAAAAATTACTCTAGCAGACAGAAACAAGTCCCTGCAAATTGCAATAAGCCACTGATTATTTAAACAAGGCATATTAGAAAGGCATTCAGAGAAGACAAATGTGTTAGGGAAATGAAAACCAGAGTCACTTAGCAGAATGTAGAAAAATCCTTTGAAAAGTGAGTCTTATCATAATAGATGGGAAGTTACCATCCATCACTCAGCTATCACTTTAAGGCCACAGGCTGGGTGATTTCACTTCAGGGAACACATCTTAAGCACTGTTCATCAAAAGCACGGGCTGGACTGGTTGATGTCTACCTATGAAATCATTCGAAGAAGCCAAAATCTTTGTTCAACTGTGACTGTATTAAATGCTGTCAGTGTTACCTGATACTGTCTTTTGAAATGCTGCGTTCTGTGCCATTGTGTTCCATTTACTTTGATGTCATTCTGTTGGAGTTGGGTAGAATACATAAGACAGTTTTGTTTTGTTTTGTTTTCAGATTAAAAAAAATTTTTTAGGCCGGGCATGGTGGCTAATGCCTGTAATCCCAACACTTTGGGAGGTGGGCGGGTGGATCACCTGAGGTCAACAGTTCCAGACCAGCCTGGCCAACATGGTGAAACCCGATCTCTACTAAAAATACAAAATTAGCCAGGCATGGTGGCACATGCCTGTAATCCCAGCTACTCGGGAGGCTGAGGCTTAAGAATTGCTTGAACTCGGGAGGCAGAGGCTGCAGTGAGCCAAGATCACACCATTGCATTCCTGCCTGGGCAATAAAAGTGAAACTCCATCTAAAATAAAAAAGTCTTTTAAGACATGGGGTTTTGCTATGTTGTCCAGGCCGGACATGAACTTCTAATTTGTGGGCTCAAGGGATCCTCCCACCTCAGCCTCCATGAGTACCTGAGACTACAGGCACATGCCACTTATTAACTTAAAAAAAAAAATCACAAATCTGCAAGTTTGGAAAGGTGAGGAGACTTTATTTCTTATAAGGGGTTATAGCTTGCAAGGTGGCATCCTGCAGGCTAGGAAGCACACCTTCCAGCCAAGACCAGAGACAGGCACTTTGAAGGAGGAGGGGTTGGGGTAAGAGCTTTATGATGAATGGGTTGGCTAAACATACAGATTCAACAGGTTACAGGAGGATTATAAATATTCATAAAGGTGGTCCTGACGCATGCATATTGAACAAACATGCATGTTATGTACAACCCATGTTCACTTTGGGGTGCAGACTTACATTTAAATGTTAGGCCTATACATAACATTTAAAACTTAGGTCCTGTACATCAGACGGTCTTTTCAGGACATGAATGTACACAAATGCACAACCTCTGTATATCGGCCAGAACCAGTCTGTAATCGGTGGTCTTATCAGGGGAAAGTTATTGAAACCAGTTTCTTGTCCAATCAAGGCTATAGTTATAGCTGGTACAACAGGGGTTCAGTTAGTCAGTGTTTGCATGAGCTGCAACTTTTTTACCATTGCTTATCTCAAGACCAGCGTTTGTTTAGCTGCTAGAGAAAAAGAAAATCCTTATGGCAGTTAGAGCACAGTTTATCCTTTAAGTGTAGGAATGTTATGAATTAACTCTTGCTTGGCATAGCCTCAGTCCTGTTTATAATTTGGTATCATTGCCACAAAGCATCTGTTCTTATGATCTTATTTCAGCATTAATGCTGAGTGGTTATGGTGCCATGCTGTTACTAGCCCCAGGGTACTGTGCCATGCTTAGTGAATTCCTTATGCCCTATTCACATCCTTGTAAATAGTGCCTTTATTAACTATCCAATTGGAGTATGTTCATCTATTTCTTTCTAGGATCTTGACTGATATAGAAATTGCTACTACAGGTGGCCCCAGGAGAAAGACACTCAGATTGGGAATGTGGGTTTGGATAGCCCATTTACTTATTTGCTAGTGGTAAGTGTGACACAGGTAACCCGGCCATAGGGCAGCATCATGGTTATTCAGATTATCACTGTGTGGGCATGAGATGAAAAGCAGGAAGAGGGCAAGGCACTGGGAGATCAAGTACTGTGGCTCTGGCATTATGGTGATTAGCAATGATTATATAGACCATGGAACCACCTGGCTTCTTTTGACAGTGCTAGAAAGTATATGAAGAATAAAGGAAAAATGAAACTGTGCATTTGCAGTTGAGATTGTTAAGTGGATAGTGAGAAGGCCTGGCTGGCAGCTTTTGAAGGATGAATTATCTCCTGTACTCACAGAGCAGATGACACTACGAGCCATGTCCAGTTCCTAATGCTGAGCATTATAACAACATTTAATTAGGTTGCACACCAGTTTCACTCGGCTGCTTCTGCCAAGGGGAGGGCGGTGGTAGAGGAGTGGGGCTTAAGAGAGAGGTTGGATCAATGTGGGTAAAACAGAATTTTGAAACTCCAGACTCCCTTGGACTTCCCTGCTAGGGAGGGAGCTCTGCCGCCACTATTTGAGAGAAGCAGTTCTTACTTGCATAAAATTTTTTCCATACCTGCACCTGCGACAATTGTCACAGAAGCAAGGCCAGTGCCCCTCAGGACCTCCCTCCACCCAACACATGCCCCTCATTACTACTAGGCCTTTACTGAAAGGAATTACAAGTCCTGAAGTGAGTAGTGATACCCTGTACACAAAAAGAAGTTTAGATTAGGATTGTACCTAACTGTATCATCAGGAGCCTGGGGAGTCCTTATAGGGTAGTAGATCCTCAGGATGTAGATCAAGGAGAAAAAATATATGGCTTTACTGAGCCACACTCACAGAGATGGGTTGGCATTTAATGTATTGCATGGTCCACTCAGGAGTGACATTAATGGTCTGCTAGCTTGGCTAATTGAGCCTGAACTCATGGCCTCGAGCCTTGATACTCAGTGTGGTCTGTGGATCAGCGGCAGTGGCATCACCTGGGAGCTGAATGGAATCCTAGAATCTCAGAATCCACCCCAGACCTACTGAAGCAAAACTCTGTATTTTGCAAGCCTCCCGGGTGACTTGTGTGCGTGTTAAAGATTGAGAAAAACTTCTCTAGGCCTCTGATATAATGAGGTTGAAATATCGAACAGTGGCTTTCAAACTGTGTTCCCAAACAACAGTGTTGGCATCATTTGGGAACTCAGAAATGCAAATTCCCAGACTCCACCCAAGACCTCCCGAATCAGAGACTCATGGGGTAGGGCGCAGGAATCTGTGTTTTCACAAGCTCTCCAGGGGATTCTGATGCACACTGTTGTTTGAGTCGGTTTCATGACGTGCTTATGGCCTATAGTTAATCAGGTCAAAATGCTGGAACTTCCCCGGCATACCAAAGAGCAGTGCTTCTCTATTACAAACTACTCAGCCACCTTCTCATCTACTTGTCACCAAAGCAGCAGGCAATGCATTAGTGGGAAGATACCAACCTGCTTGAAAAGGTGATGACTCCCCTTGAGAGGCCAGAGATGACCTTGGGGAGTGATTGCAAAGGACTGGTTTTTCTGATCTCATGAGAATATGGGGTTCCAGAGGCTTGAGGCAAAATGTCAGCGTTTACTTGTCAAAGACAGTTGAGTACACCGGCTACAATAAGCCACAGAGACAGAGGCAATTAGAGATTTTTGGCCCATAGGCATCTGTGACAATAACTAAATGATCATAGGATCTCTTGAAATGTATGGTCTCTACTGAAGTTCTTCTTGATATACACACATGAAAAAATTGGGGCTATACTGGGAAAACCTCAAATCTGCATAATGGGAAATCCTGGCCTCTTAGCTCCCAGTTCTAAGCCAAAGCCCCTCAACAGAGGGAAAGGGTGGATCCTTTGTGGACAGATGCTATAGTAGAGGCACAGTTGTTTTTCATGAATGATCCATCTCCTCTTCCCTGGAAGAACCTATCGCCATTTACTTAAGAAACTATACACACAGCAAAGAGAAATAACACACCCTCTCAGGAGTTACTAGATACCTACTCTGAACTGACATTTATCTGCGGAGACCTGAAAAATGTCATTGGGGTCCACCATTCAAATAACTGGTGGGGTCTGGGCCCAGGTTCATCTTACAGTTGATCCAGTACGACCTTGGATCCACATTGTGGTTATTTCCCAGCCTTAAAATATATAGTGGGGCTAGACATACTTAGTAACAGGCAGATGCCCATATTTGTTACCTGATTTACGGAGTGAGAGTTACTATGGTACAAAGGGCCAAGTCAAGACCCTGGAACCGCACCACTACCCTCCTTCACCATAGAAGCCAAAAGCAATTCCCCATCCTTAGGGAAATTGCAGAGGTTCATGCCACCATCCAACACTTAAAAGATGCAGTGCTTTGATTCTTATCACATCCTCATTCAGCTTACCTGTTTGGCCAGTGTAAGTGTCAGACAGGTTATGGAGAATGATTGTGTATCTCTGCAAACTTAAACAGATGGTGATGCCAAACATAATGGTGATCTGGATGTGCTATCTTCACTGGAACAAATCAATAAGGCCCTAGTGCCCATTTACAGTCATTGACCTGGCACCTTCCTTTCTCCTCTATTCTCATAATAAAAGAAGAAGTTCACATTTTCTTTTTTTTTTTTTTTTTTTTTTTTGAGACGGAGTTTCGCTCGTTACCCAGGCTGGAGTGCAATGGTGCGATCTCGGCTCACCGCAACCTCCGCCTCCCGGATTCAGGCAATTCTCCTGCCTCAGCCTCCTAAGTAGCTGGGATTACAGGCACGCGCCACCATGCCCAGCTAATTTTTTGTATTTTTAGTAGAGACGGGGTTTCACCATGTTGACCAGGATGGTCTCGATCTCTTGACCTCGTGATCCACCCGCCTCGGCCTCCCAAAGTGCTAGGATTACAGGCTTGAGCCACCGCGCCCGGCCAGAAGTTCACATTTTCAAGACAGGGCAACATTATACCTTTACTTAGTTGGCTCCAGGTCACATGAACTCTCCTGGCATCTGTTATAAAACAGTCCAAAGGGCCTTTAATCAACTTGATATTCTACACTGTGTCGCTGTCATCCTTTACAATGATGACATAATGCTAACTGGAACTGGGGAACAGAAAGTAGCAAGTACCCTAGATGTCTTAGTAAGTCACATTCATGCCAGAGGATATGAAGAGATAAGAGTCTATGAATGTTCAGGGGCCTGCTGCGTGTGTCAAGTTTTGAGGGGCGCAATAGCCTGGGGTTGGTATCTCACTTTCTAAAAGTGAGAAGTAACTTGCCCTGCTTTGCATTGATCACCACAAAGAGGCCTAGCATTTGTGGGGCCCCTTTAGATTTCGGAGGCAACAAGCCACATGTGTGCATACTGCTTGAACGCGTCGCCTAGGAAACGGTGAAGCTGACAGTTTGGAGCGGGATGCAGAGCACAAAAGGGTTCTGAGGCAGCTCCAGGCTGTGGTGCCTGCTGTCCTGCCACTTGAGCCTTCTTACCCCACAGACCCAATGATACTCAAAATATTTTTGACCAACAGAGGTGTCTTATGGAGCCTCTGGCAATCCTCAGTAGGAAACTCATGACCTGCTGGTGACTATTACTGTTGGAAGGTGGTTCTGGCTTGCTCCTGCACCCTGGTAGAGCCTGAATGCCTTATCATGGTCTGCCTATGTTTGTATGACCCAGACTACCCACCATGCATGGAATATCCACTGAACCATGGAATTCATTGATCTAACATGTGCCCCATTACCTAAAATAACCTGGCTTGATAAAGGGTAGAATGTCTAGATTACTGTAGATTCAATCAATGGAACCCACTTTGTAACTTTGGGTTGCTGTCTTACCAGTTGCAGTATATGCTTTAAATCATCAGTGAACATAAGAGGCCCTCTTCCCCAGAGCCAGAACACATAGGAAACAAGAGATGAATGCATGTGAGAGTACACTCTTACAGCTGTACCTAACAGCCCTTTTAAGATTTTGCTTCCTTTCCCCACTATCCTGAGTTCAAAGGATTTGAATGTCTAGGACCTGTAGGAAAAATTCCTCCACCAGGAAATACAGTGATGATTCCAATTACTTGGTAACCTTGACCACTTTAGGCTTCTCATGCCTCTGAGCAAACAGACAGAGAAGAGAGCTATCCTACTGGCCAGGATGACTGATCCTGATATCAGAAGAAATTAGGTTGTTACTTCACAATAAGGGAAAAGAGAACTACAGCTGGAATGCAGAGGATTCACAGGGCATCTCTTTAGTTCTCACTTACCTAGCAGTCTTACTCAGTAGAAAACATGTCCATCCAATAAAACAGACCATTAAGAACTCGGACTCGCCAGGCGCGGTGGCTCACGCCTGTAATCCCAGCACTTTGGGAGGCCCAAGTGGGCAGATCCCAAGGTCAGCAGTAGCTGTGGCTGTAAGTAAAGAAACAGCTACTGCAGGCAGTGGCTCACACCTGTAATCCGTGCACTTTGGGAGCCCCAGGAGGGCAGATCACCTGAGATCAGGAGTTTGAGACCAGCCTGGCCAATATGGTGAAACTCTGTCTCTACTAAAAATACAAAAATTAGCCAGGCATGGTGGTGCATGCCGGTAGTCACAGGTACTCAGGAGACTGAGACTGGAGAATCTCTTGAACCCGGGAGGTGGAGGTTGAAGTGAGCTGAGATCGTACCACTGTACTCCAGCATGGGCAACAGAGTGAGACTCTGTCTCAAACAAAACAAAACAAAAACAGCCACTGCCAACCTGCAGCTGACCTAGTAAGGGAAAACCTGGAAGATGAATACCACTGATCACACTTTCCCATGCTCTGCCTCCTACTTTACCTCCCATCTGCTCAATCCAGCACCAGCTGAGAGGGCATCCCTGAAGCATAGCACTCAGCCCGCTGGGGAAGAGGGAAATGGAAAGTTGGAGATTTGAGCTAAAGGAAAAAACATTGAAAGTATCCAGCACAATATCCTTCTAAAACTTTTTAAAAATTGGCTTACGTAGATTCTTATTCCTCTCCTTCTGATGTACGCTAAGTATGATATTTCACATGCTTTCCTGAAACGTGCTTTTTTATCCCACTCACTGTATCTCAGAGACATTTTCAAATTGCTTCAAGAATAATTTCCAATTTGGCCAGACATGGTGGCAGACACCTGTAATCCCAGCACTTTGGGAGGCCAAGGTGAGTGGATCCCTTGAGCCCAGGAGTTTGAGATGAGCCTGGGCAACGTGGCAAAACCCCATCTATGCAAACACACACAAAAATTAGCTGGACATGGTGGTGCATGCCTGTAGTCTCAGCTACTCAGGAGGCTGAGGCGGGAGGATCAATTGAGCCCAGGAGGTCAAGGCTGCAGCAAGCCATGATTATGCCACTGCACTCCAGCCTGGGAAACAAAACAAGACCCTCGTCTATTATGGATGTTTGGGTCCAATCTTTTGCTGTCATATTAATACAATGAATAGTCTTGTATACTCCTGTCATTTTAAAAGTATACACTTGTGGATGCACAATAAATGATCAGAAATGGAATTGCTGAGTTAAAGGCATTTGCATTCATAATTTTGATAGGGACAAGTGGCCCTCCAGAGGGTTGTATATATTTAAACTCCTACCAGCAATGTGTGAAAAGTGCCTGTCTTCTCTTAGCTTTGTCAGCAGAATTTATTACTACTGTTTTGCATTTTTGCCAATAGAATACAAAGGAAAATAATATCTTAGGATAGTTTTAATTACAGTTATGTTATCATGAGTAAGGTTAAGCAACTCTTCATAAATTTGCAGTTATTTGTACTTCCTTTTCTGTGAAGAGTATCTTCATATTTGAAGATAACCATTTTTCTACAGGTTTGTTGGTATTTCTCTTTTTGATTTTGTAAACAAACAATAAAATTTTAACGCCCACCAGTCATCTGAATGGACCCCTTCTCTCAGCCAAGAGCAGTCCAAAGTTAACCCAAAAAACTAGTTCAGGCCATGATAAGAAGGGAGAGCCAGACAAGCCTCATTAGACCCTTTTAGATATAATTCCTTTAGGAATTACTGATAGAAAAACTCTTTAAGTCTGATAAGAAATATTTATAAGGCTGGGTGCAGTGGCTCACACCTGTAATCCCAACACTTTGAGAGGCAGAGGCAGGCAGATTGCTCGGGAGTTCCGGATCAGCCTGGTCAACATGATGAGGCCCTGGCTCTACAAAAAATGCAAAAATTAGTCAGGCATGGTATCACTTGCCTGTTAGCCAAGCTACTTGGGAGGCTGGGGTGAGAGGATTGCTTGAGCCTGGGGAGTTAAGACTGCAGTGAGCCATGACAACACCACTACACTCCAGGCTGGGCAACAGAGAAAGACCCTGTCTCACAAAAAAAGAAAAAGAAAGAGATCTATTCTCTGTAAAGCCTGCTACCTGGATGCTTCATTTGCATGATAAAACCCTGGTCCTCACAACCCCTTATCATAACCTAAACACTCCTTTCTATTAAAAAGAAACCCTTTAAAACAATTGCTTATCAGAAAATCTTTGTACCTACTACTTGGAAGCCCCTGCTTCTGGTTGTCCTGCCTTTTCAGGCTGAACTAATGTACATCTTCCATGTATTGATTGGTGTCTCACGTCTCCCTAAAAATGCTGTACACCAACCACCTGAGTCACGTGCACTCAGGATCTCCCAAGGGCTGAGTCACGGGCCCTTGATCACCCATGTTTGGCTCAGAATAAATCTCCTCGAATATTTCACAAAGTTTGACTTTTTCCATTCACAATTTCTGGGAGTTCTTTAAATATTAGGGAAATAAACTGTTCTTTTGTGATGTTAGTTGCCAAGAGGGTCACTTACTTTTTTTGACATGGCTTACAATGTCTCTCTCTCCACCTCATGAGGAAGCTTTTGTTTGTTTGTATTTATGTATTGGAGTTTAGCAATTCATCATTTTTGGGGTTTTGTTATTTCTTTTCTTGTTTATTTCAGCAATTAGCCATTTTTTAATGACTGTCAAACATAACTAGTAAAGTCTTCACCATTTTAACATTATAAAAGAATTTCTGAATTTCTATAGATTTTCTTTTTAGAACTTGTATGCCTTCATATTTTACATTTAAATCTTTGATCCACTTGATATTTTCTTGGAGCAAGATGTAAGATATGGTTCCAACTTAATTTTTTTCCAGACATTAACTAGTTATTCTAACACTATTTGCTGAATAATCATTACCCCCTCCCAGATTTGAGATGCATCACTTGCTGCTGTAAAAATTTGCATGTATTTAGATCTATCTATGGATTTTCTAATCTCTTCTGCAGGTCTATCTGTTATACTTTTTTTTTTTTTTTTTGAGACGGAGTCTTGCTCTGTTGTCCAGTGGCATGATCTCAGCTCACCGCAACCTCCGCCTCCGAGGTTCAAGCAGTTCCCCTGCCTCAGTCTCCTGAGTAGCTGGGACTACAGGCGTGCACCACAACACCCAGTTAGTTTTTTGTATTCTAGTAGAGATGAGGTTTCACCATGTTGGCCAGAGTGGTCTTGATCTCCTGACCTTACGATCTACTTGCCTTGGCCTCCCAAAGTGCTGGGAGTGGTGGCGAGTGCTGTAATCCCAACTACTAGGAAGGCTGAGGCAGGAGAATTGCTTGAACCCAGGAAGCGGAGGTTGCAGTGAGCCGAGATCACGCCATTGCACTCCAGCTTGGGCAACAAGAGCGAAACTCCGTCTCAAAAAAAATTTTTTTTAATTTTTACTTTTTAATTTATTTTTATTTTTTCTCTCTGTCACCTAGGCTGGAGTACAGTGACACAATCGTGGCTCACCACAACCTCCGCCTCCTGGGTTTAAGCGATTCTTCTGCCTTAACCTCCTGAGTAGCTGAGATTACAGGTGCCTGCCACCATACCTGGCTAATTTTTGTGTTTTTAGTAGAGATGGGTTTCACCATGTTGGCCAGGCTGGTCTCAAACTCCTGACCTCCAGTGGTCCGCCTGCTTTGGCCTCCCAAAGTGCTGGGATTACAAGTGCAAACCACTATGTCTGGCCTTTAAAGAAATTTTTTAAAAATGTTTTTCTTCACCCATAACCATCAGTTTGAAAGTTCTTAAATTCCTCTAATTCCATATCTGCCAAGCAAGACACTTGTTCCTCATGGTATTATTTCTTTTAGAGAAGATTAGCTTTTGCTAAGCATTTGCAAACAGCTACTAAATTTTAATATTTTTCTAATTTCTTTGTTTTTGTTTCTCTTACCCGGTCCAGGAACAAGGAAATATTTTCAATGATTTTATTCCCAGATGAGAATCCCAAGGCCACATTCAATTAGACTCAGCCTCTGAATGGTCTTTTAAACACAAACCTGGCTGCGTGAAGTTCATGTCACAAATCTGATGTCATGAAAGAGAAATTTAGTTGATTAGTCACCTGGGGTGGATAAGACGGGTGGACACGGCATATATAAAGGAATAATCCATGAGTGATTGAGGCTCAAGTAATCCTCTTCAGAACTAGGTCAAGCAGTTTATTTAGGGTTTGCATGGTGAGTCAGCCTGGCGAGGCTTGGACTTCCAGGTTGAGGACCTTGTGAGGGGTGTGTGTGTGTGTGTGTGTGTGTGTGTGTGTGTGTGTGTGTAGCTTGGATAAAAGAGTGAAAGAGTGATTCATCTTTCTGGAAGAGCCTCTGTCTTTGTCTCTCTTTGTCTTTTTTCTTGTCTTTCTCTCACACTGTCTTCATCTCATTCTCATACATTTGCTTGTTCTTACACTTTCTAGAACACTCATTCTCTCTCTCAGGCCTGCTCTGACTCCTATTTCTTTCTGGCACCCCCTCTTAAGAACTAGTGCAAGGCTTCTGCCTGAGACATGACAGGGCAGGTGTATTAGTCTGTTCTGACACTGCTATACAGAAATACCTGAAGCTGGATAATTTATAAAGAGATTAGGTTTAATTGACTCATGGTTCCACAGAATGTGCAGAAAGCATAGCTGGAGAGGCCTCAGGAAACTTACAATCACAGCAGAAGGTGAAGGGGAAGCAGACACATCTTCACATGGCCAGAGCAGGAGGAAGAGAGAGGGGAGGGGAGGTGCCACACAGATTTAAACAACCGGATATCACGATAACTCACTCACTATCATGAGAACAGCACCATTCAGTCACCTCCCACCAGGCCTTACCTCCAACACTGGGGATTGACTGGATGTGAGATTTGGGTGGGGACGTAACCCAAACCATATCAGCAGGGGAGGGAAAAGCAGTGGTGAACCAGGGCTAGCCCGGTGGGGCTTGATCTGATTCCCCGTTGTTACTCCTCCATCCATTCCATCTGCTATCCTGTTGTGCTCTATTTGGACTCCAAACTGAGGTTCACAGAGAAACTTCTATGGGCATCTAGACACTACTGTCATCTCCCCATTTCTTCCTACCCATGCTTTAGTCTATGTTTTGAGGATCCCTGGGCCTTTGGAAATATGAGGGAGCTTTGTTGGTCCTGTAAATGTGCAGGGAAGACAACAACAAAAAATAAATAAAATAAGAAGGGAAACATAAGAGGATCATAGATAGTGTCAAAGAGTAACTGGTAATTATATAGCTTTAAGGAAGAAGTTTTATGCCTATTTTTGTTTCATAAACAACCTGTGGTCTTCACAAGTCCTGGCATTGAAATAAACATGAAACTAACAATTAAGCACAGGTTTCTAAGCTATAGTTTATGATCTTTGTCAAGATAATGATCCAAGGAAGACACAGTACAGAAATAAGAAAGAATAAGCCGGGCGCGTTGGCTCATGCATGTAATCCCAGCACTCTGGGAGGCTGAGGTGAGCAGATCACGAGGTCAAGATCAAGACCATTCTGTTCAACATGGTAAAACCCCATCTCTATTATAAATACAAAAATTAGGGGGACACGGCAGCGGGCGCCTATAGTACCAGCTGCTCCGGAGGCTGAGGCAGAAGAATCGCTTGAACTCGGAGGTGGAGGTTGCATTGAGCCGAGATTGCACCCCTGCATTCCAGCCTGGGCGACAGAGCGAGACTCCATCTCAAAGAAAAACAAAAAGAAAAAAGAAACTGGGTAATTTATAAGAAAAGAGATATAATTGACTCACGGTCTGTAGGCTGTACAGGAAACATAGTGGCATCTGCTTCTGGGGAGGCCTCTAGAAGCTTCCAATCATGGCGGAAGGCAAAGTGGGAGGAGGCATATCGCATGGCGAAAACAGAAGCAAGAGACACAGAGAAAGGCACCTCACTTTTAAAGAGCCAGATCTTGCAAGAAATCACTATCATGAGAACGGCACCAAGAGGGTGGTGCTAAACATTTCCTGAGAAACCCACCCTCATGATCCAATCACCTCCCACCAACTCCCACCTCTAACACTGGAGATTACATTTCAAGGTGGGATTAGGTTGGAGCCAATATCCAAATGACATCAATTGTTAAGGAAATAAAAGCTTTCTGCCATTTTATACGTATGTTCCTCATTCAGATTACACAGTTCTTGTGTTGTGTTCGGTGTAACCCTCTCACTGGCTTTGTTCCTGTGAAGGCCAGTGGATAAAACATCTTACGCTGTTCATGAGGGATATTCATTGCCTTGAAGCAGGGAGCTGGGAAAGACAGGCCAGCTCTCAATCAGAAAAACAGAGCTCTGGTGACTCTCAGAGCTCAGAGGCACAAAAATAAGCCATGTTATATGATTGGGTCTGGCTCTGTAGTGTTTTTTTTTTTTCAATTTTTAATATTTTGTTTTATATATATATCCTCCTTATTTTTAGGAGATATATATATATATATATATATATATATATATATATATATATCTCATTATTTTTAGGAGATATATATTTCTCCTAAAAAAAATATATATATATATCCTCATAATATTTGTCATATATATATATCCTCATTATTTTTGGTAAGATTTCCTTTCAAAGTTCTGACCCTGTTTCTGAAGATGTAAAGAAGGGCCTTAGATCCTTGGGAGCGAGGTTCTTACAATGTGGTCTCAGGGCCAGGAGCAGCAACAGCATCTCCCTGGGGACTCAGGAGTAATGCAGGTTAGTATGTGTCACCCACATCTACTGATCAGGAACTCTGGGTGTGGGACCCAATGATGAAAGTCATCCAGGGGGGTTGGATGCTGCTCAGAGTTAACCACAGGCTGATCTGAAGAGCTGCAGGGGACAGCGCCCTCTGGAGGCCACATGGTCACAGCAGCCATGGGAAAAAAAGCAGCTGCATCCAGAGAAAGGAGCAAGAGTCCAGGTTTCCAAGTCCAGCTGTCCCTTCTCATACAAAGAGACTAATGCTGTGGTCAGCTTTGGAGATCCTGACTTGATTGAATTAAAGGATACCGCTGTTTTTTTTTTAATAATAGTACAGGCTCTCAGCACGGATGAATATGGGTGTGTTCTAAATATTTAGTGTTCTATTTACTTTTTCCAGCTCGGGTGTTCATATCATTCCCCTATTCAATTTTTTTTTTACTGGTACTTCATTAAACAGTCATCTCAGCCTAGTCTTTTTTTTTTTTTTTTTAAGAGCGTGTCGCTCCATTGCCAGGCTGGACTGCAGTGGTGCAATCTTGGCTCACTGCAACCTCCACCTCCCAGGTTCAAGCAATTCTCCTGTATCAACCTCCCCAGTAGCTAGTATTACAGTTGCATGCTACCACACCCAACTAAGTTTTGTATTTTTAGTAGAGATGGGGTTTCACCATGTTGGCCAGGATGGTCTCGATCTCTTGACCTCATGATCCACCCACCTCAGCCTCCCAAAGTGCTAGGATTACAGGCGTGAGCTACTATGACCTGCCCTCAGCCTAGTCTTTAAGGCCTCTGCAATGGGTCCAGTCCTCAGTCTCAGCTCTCTCTTTCTTCCTCCCTACATGGAAAAATACTTCTTGCTTGCTTTTGTGTTCATGTAGCTCATGCAACAGCGGCAGCTCACACAGTGTGTCTATTCACAACTATGTCTCTTCTCTAAACCAAGCTCCTTAAGGGCAGGGACCACATTCCATTCCTGCTTTTCCCAGCATTTAGCACAGTGCCTGTTAATCATAGCTGGTTGGAAAATGTTTTAAAAATGAGTAAGTGGGTGAACATTACTTGTGGTCTATCTATGCTGAACTATTTGCTGTTCTTGGAACTTTCTAACTCTGTCTTCCTTCGTGCAGTTCCTTCCAATGTGAGATGCCATTACATGTCCATCTCTATCCTCTCAAAATCCCACCCATTTTTTAAGATTCACTTATAGTGGCTGCTTAATAAACACGTGGGAGTGAACTGTACAGAGCGTGCACTTGATTGAGCAGAGTCATCAACTGGCAAGTTCATTAGGTCACACTGTTCCTAGGGCAAAGTGCACACGTGATAAAAAGTGGCACAAATAATAACAATGACATTAATCTATAATATCAATCAGTTGTATTGGTTGAGATCTTATGCCAAACCTCGCGCTAAGCTTTTTATATGTTGCATTTTATTTAATTCTTAAATCAGTTTATGGAGAAGGTATTGTTATTTATAAAAATTTAGAATGAGGAAATGGAGCCAGAGAGGGGTTAAATAATTTGCCCAAGATTATATAGATAAAAATGTCAAAGACTAGTTTTCACTATGGTGCCTAGACTGGTCTTGAACTCTTAGGATCAAGTAATCCTTCCTCCTCAGCCTCCCAAATAGCTGGGACTATAGTCATGCCACCATAACCAGCTAAAGCCAATATTAAAGTGTACGTCTGGGCCGGGTGTGGTGGTGCATGCTTGTAATCTCAGCACTTTGGGAGGCCAAGGCAGGTGGATCACGAGGTCAAGAGATCGAGACCAGCCTGGCCAACATGGTGAAAACCCGTCTTTACTAAAACTACAAAAATTAGCTGGGCGTGGTGGCAGGCACACGCCTATAGTCCTAGCTACCCAGGAGGCTGAGGCAGGAAAATCTCTTGAACCCAGGAGGTGGAGGTTGCAGTGAGCCAAGATTGTACCACTGCACTCCAGCCTGGTGACAGAGCAAGACTTGGTCTCAAAAAAAAAAAAAAAAGTAGATCTGGTAGACGCCAAAGTCAATGCTCTTGAAACTAAATAGATTGTTGATAAAGTATATAGATGTTAGAGATCTTGACAAGACAGAATTGCAAATCTAAACAGACAAGAAACCTGAACTCATATGCCAGTCAATGAATAAATTAATATTTATTGAGCACCTGCTATGGGTCGGGCATTTTTTTTTTTTTTTTGAGACAGAGTCTTACTGTGTGCCAGACTGGAGTACAGTGGTGCGATCTCAGCTCACTGCACCCTCCGCCTCCCAGGTTCACGGGATCCTCCTGTCTCAGCCTCCTGTACTCCTGGGACTGCAGGCATGCACCACCACATCCAGCTAATTTTTGTATTTTTAGTAGGGACAGGATTTCACCATGTTGGCCAGGATGGTCTCAATCTCTTGACCTCGTGATCTGCCCACCTTGGCCTCCCAAAGTGTTGGGATTACAGGCGTGGTCAGGCATTGTTCTAGGAACAGGATGATTTAGCAGATGAATAAGCAAGGTCCCTGCTCTCAGGGAATTTACTTTCCAGTGAGAAAATCTGTTTAGAAGATAACATTTGATCCAAGCCCTGGGTGATGTGGAGGAGCAGTCATATAAAGATTTGGGAAGAGCCTGTCCCAGGTGAAAGGAAGGAAGTGCAAAGGTCCCTAAACTAAAAAGACCAAGAGAGGAGCCAATAAGCAGAAACCACTGAGTGGAATTTACCCTGGATCAAGCTGTGCTTTCTGGACACAGGTTCCATAAAAGAAGGAACCAAACACAGGTGTGAGTGGCCCAAAACAGGTGAGTCAATTACGGTAACTAGGAAATAGGATTGAGTGGAAAGCAGAGTCTCTTTCCCCTTTCATCTGTGCCACTATTTGCAGTATCTGAAAATGAATCAAGTTTGTAGATGACTTTGGGGGGGGAAAGCAACCATCATCATTAAATACCATCATCAACACCATTCCCCAAAAAGTCAATAAAATGAGTAACATAGTCTAGGAAGGACTTGCTTCTCAAAGGGTTCTGCATACCAGACATCTCCCTATATAGTTGCCTTTTCAGAATAGTTTTGTAAGAACCAAGCCACAGTCTCACTAATGGCACTGCTTACAGTAGCAGGATCCAATACCCAGGGGCTTTATGGACATACTAAGAATCAGGAGTGAGGTCCAGGTGAAAGTGAATCTGTTGATAAAAACATGCCAGGGAATATTTTGTTTCCAATTGGGTGGTCTAAGAAAATGGGGAAAGGGAAAGGGGCGAACCCTACACAGAGGCAGTAGAAGTTGTCTGTAGAAAATTTAACAACAATAATAAAGCTGATTAAAAGTCAAATGATAAAAAGCAGTCAAACAAACCCTTTCCTGCAGCGGGTAGAGGGAAGACCCTTCCCATAGCTGATCCTCCTGGTAGGTTGCTGTTAACAATTTCAAATCCAATTTGCAATACCTTTTTGTTCCTTCTATGATTCCATACTTGATGTCTTCCACGTGGTCTCCCCTGGGTCTGGTATCTCTCTCCAGTAATTGCTGTCTCTTTATGGGTGTTATGAGAAGCTCTCTTCCTTGTTTTGGGGTTCACAGCTCTTCTCTTCCAGAGAGAACTTTTCCATACCCAGCCATTCACCTGCTTTTGTTCAAACCAGAGAGACTCCATCTTGAATAGGGGCTGGGTAAAATAAGGCTGAGACTGACTGGGCTGAATTCCCAGGAGGTCAAACATTCTTAGTCCAGAATGGTAGTAAGTCAGCAGGACTGGTGTCACAAGGTACAGGTCACAAAAACCCTGCTGATAAAACAGGGTACAGTAAAGAAGCTGGTCAAAACCCATCAAAACCAAGATGGCAACGAAAGTGACTTCTGGTCATCCTCACTGCTCATTATACACTAATTATAATGTATTAACATGCTGAAAGACACTCCCACCAGTGTAATCTAAGTGCATGATAGAGTTGGAGTGTGCATGTGGGTGTGTCCTAGAGAAATAGATTTCTTAGTGGATCTGTATATGCAGCAGGAATTCAGCTTGCTTTGGGGGCTAAGGGATAATAGTGACTGTTATCTAGCCACTATTGCAATAGCTCAAGCTCATGGAGAGCTTGCTGTGTGCCAGGAATTGTTCTAAATGTTTTACAAACCAACCAACCGATCAACTAACCAACCAAACCAGTAAACAAACAAAACCATCTTTATCTTTTGACTTATTTTTTGAGACGGAATCTCACTCTGTCACCAGGCTGGAGTCCAGTGGCAGGATCTGGGCTCACTGCAACCTCTGCCTGCCAGGTTTAAGTGATTCTCCTGCCTCAGCCTCCCAAGTAGCTGGGACTGCGGGCGTGCACCACCATGCCTAGCTAACTTTTGTGTTTTTAGTAGAGATGGAGTTTTACCATGTTGGTCAGGATGGTCTTGATCTCCTGACCTCGTGATCTGCCCACCTTGGCCTCCCAAAGTGCTGGGATTACTGGCGTGAGCCACCGTGTCCGGCCAAACAAAACCGTCTTTAAGAGTGCATTACAGGCAGAGGAAAGAACAAAGTTCTTGAGATAGAAATAACCTTGGTGTGTCTGATGAATAGAAAGAGGTCAATGTACTTACAGCTGGAAGGTATTGTCATTATTCCAGCTTTACAGATAAGGAAACTGAGGCTTAGAGAGGTTAATAATTTGCCAAAGAATTTACAGGAACTCTAGACCACACACTTTCAACCACATAATATGTTGCTATTTACTGAGAGGATCACGTACAGGAGGGCTATACAAATTATTTATGACCCAGCCCTAAAATGTGCCCATCATTAGCCTACTCGTATGGTAGCTAATAGAATTTATACTCTCCACAGAGTACAAATAATTTCCCTAAGGCTGTTCAGTAAGCTGGGAACCCAATCTAGATGTGCCAAACAGCCAATTCATGCTCTTTGCTTTATATTCTGCCACCTCTTAGGACCTTCAGAAAGATACTGTCTCTTACACTGGACAAAATAGTAGGCCTTTACCAACCTGAAGTGAAATGCCCAAACCTGAGGTCAACAGCATCTTAGGTGTTCTTGTTATTAATCCACTAAAAGGCTTGGACTTAAAAAAAAGCAGCTCTGGAGTTTTGCCAAGAGGAGAGTTATAGCATTAAAGGGGCAGAATCCTTCCAGAGGGTCATGGCCAAAGTTGTGGTTTCAAAAGCCTAAAGCTGCAGTTTTCTCCACAAGGAGGAGACGGGTCTAGTGGCAACCACTGGAGAACTGGGAAGGGCTATGAATTTACCTCAGGGGAACCCGTTCCTGCACCCATCGTGTCAAACCTGTTAGCCAGCTAGTCTTGCGTTTTTCATATTTTCCCAATGATTAGACCTATTTAACACTTCTTGCCTTTCATAACTATCTCAAGGCAGGCATATTGTGACTGTGGTTTCTGACCAAGAGAATTTCATGATCATGTCTGTATACAAATGCTTCATCTCTTTCTTCTTTGACTACTATCATATTTCTTATTAGTTTAAATAGTTCTTACGTGATTGTTTTCCTTTCCTTTTTCCTTTTTTTTCTGACAAAATCTTGCTCTTGTCGCCCAGGCTGGAGGGCAGTGGTGTGATTTTGGTTCACTGCCCCCTCTGCCTCCCTGCCTCAGCCTCCGGAATAGCTGGGATTACAGGCACTCACCACCAAGCCCGGTCAATTTTTGTATTTTTAGGAGAGATTGGGTTTCACGATGTTGGCCAGGCTGGTCTCAAACACCTGACCTCAACTGATCCACTTACCTCTGCCTCCCAAAGTTCTGGGATTATAGGTGTGAGCCACTACGCCTGGGCCTTATGATTGTTTTCTAATAGTCAAATCCTTCCAAATATATTATTAGTTGTAATTGTGTGTTGAAGGGAGTGTTTATAGTGACTACTGCATGCTCATGTTGGCTTTTTACTGTAACATTTAACGATCATGAAATTCATATAGAAACAGCATTCTGAAATCTCAAGTTCAGTGCCAAGATAGATAATTGACATTTTAGACAAAAAGGTTAAAGTATAAAAGATCTATTGAAATCTTAGTTAAATTGTTATCTATTCTTGTGAATCATTCACTTAAAAGTTTCTACTGCCTGTTCTTCTGGGGCTTTTCAGTCTTATGAAAAGAACTGAAAAGAAACTTTAAGAAGGTCCATTTTATTGAATCCATGCAGTCGACAGGTCATGTGGCCATGAGTAAATCTTAGATAGCCGAACTTAAAGCCTTCATGAATATTATTTATAAGCATATGGTTATGTAGGTCTTTTGGGTTAAAGAAAGGACTTGTGTCCAAGGGGCTGAAGCCTCCTGAGTTTTTGCTATTTCTGTAGATTATTAATTAATATTGAAAGATGACTCTGCCAAGTGTAGCCTGCAAGTGAGGGGAGTTAATGGCCCTTAGGGACAGTCCTCAACCCAATGCCCCGGCTGCCCATCCCCTAGATGGACAATTCTAAGAGGCATTTTGTATCCTTTTTAGGAGGTGCCAGAGGAATCAAGTTAGGAAGTAGGAGCGATCTTGCTGATGCACTCTTTTTTTCTGGAGACAGAGTCTCCCTCTGTCACCCAGGCTGGAATGCAGTGGTGTAATCTCAGCTTACTGAAACTTCTGCCTTTCAGGTTCAAGTAATTCTTGTGCCTCAGCCTCCCCAGTAGCTGGGATTACAGATGTGCACCACCAAGCCCAGCTAATTTTTGTATTTTTAGTAGAGAGGGGGTTTCACCATATTGGTCAGGCTAGTCTCAAACTCTTGACCTCAAGTAATCTGTCTGTCTCGGCCTCCCAAGGTGTTGGGATTATAGGCCTGAGTGAGTCACCGTGCCTGGCCTAACACATTCTTTTTTTTTCTTTTTTTTTTTTCGAGATGGGCCCTTGCTCTGTAGCCCAGGCTGGAGTGCGGTGGCGCGACCTCAGCTTGCTGCAACCTCCACCTCCCAGGTTCAAGCGATTCTCCTGCCTCAACTTCTCGAGTAGCTGGGAGTACAGGCACGAGCCACCATGCCTGACTAATTTTTGTATTTTTAGTAGAGACGGGGTTTCACCATGTTGGCCAGGCTGGTTTCCAACTCCTGACCTCGAGTGATCCCCCCAGCCTCCCAAAGTGCTGGGATTACAGGCGTGCGTCACCACGCCCAGACAGGTCAGCCAACTGTTAACTTAAGGGAATCTATAAAAGCCAGACAGCTTCCCTGGAAGCATATAAAGAGAAACTTGTCTCTTGCAGCTGTAGGACAGCCTGGGCTAAAGATGAGGCCTAGGAATTAATAATAAGGTGGCAGGGCTGCAAGAACAGGTCAATGTGTAGCTTCCACTTGTCTTCTGTGTTAGGGTGCCAGTTTAAAAAACCCGCATGAATGTGTCTGAGAAACTTGAACTCCTTGCTTATTCCTTTGACCCCTCTTGGCTGGCAGAACCAACAGTTCTTACTAAAGGAGAATAGCCTCCTTTTGCCTGAAGACCAAGAAAGACCTCATCTGAAGTGGCTGTCAAAAGGTGATGGTTAAAGGCCGGTGTTGGGGCTCAGGCTTGTAATTGCAGCACTTTGGGAGGCTGAGACAGGAGGATTGCTTGAGCTCAGAAGTTTGAGACCAGCCTGGGTACCATAGCAAGTCCTCATCTATACTTTAAAAAAAAAAGAAAGAAAGAAAAATTGGCTGGCCATGGTGGTGCGTGGTTCTAGTACCAGCTACTTGGGGAGCTGAGGTGGGAGGATCACTTGCCAGGAAGTTGAGGCTGCAGTGGGCCATGATGGCGCCTCTGTGCTCCAGTCTGGGCAACAGAGTGAGACCTTGTCTCAAAATAAATAAATAAACAAAATGAAAGATGATGGTCGTTCTTGAGATCTGACACTCCCATGCCCACCCTCCTGCTCATTCCTTCCAGACCAATAACTAGGGTCAGGTCTCAGCATAACATAAAAAGGAAGGTTTAATATCTGCTACAGTAGAAATAGGTATTCACCAAAATAACTGCAGAATTTGGCATGCAGAATATGTACTGTCTGGAACCAGGGGAGCATGTGCAGGAATGGTTTTGAGAGTACTGGCTTGGGGAGGGTGGAAGAGCAAAATATAAGGCTGATTAGGGGAGAGTGAAATAACACCAGAATGCTCTTTCCTGATTCAGGATTAAATGTTCTAGCAAGGAAACATGAAGCTGGTCCAATGTGCTGCTGGGATGGCTCCTTGAAGCTGGAACACGATGATGACCTTTCAGCAAAGGAGGTGGAGATGTACAGAGGAGGAGGGTAGTCGGCTCAGAGAAGAGGGTGAGATAGAACGGATTTATTGCATAAGACTATTTATTACCGACTGGGTTTTCCAGGAGGGTCCAGAGGTACTCTTTTTATCAAAGAGATCAAAAATGTGCTAGTGAGGGGCACCAGAATCATTGAAAGCTCAGGGGTGTCTGCCGTCTGTAGGTTGGGGCTGATAATCTTAGGTGGTATCGGAAAACTGATCTCTCTGATGTCAATGGGAACAGTAAGACTTCAGAATGACAGAGACCAGCGGCAGCGCTTAAGCATCAGGTGGATGGAGACGTAATTATCATAATTAACAGAAAGAGTGGAATGTCAAATAGATCACCTTGACCTTCAAGAGAGTAATGATGCTTCATAGAGCATGTTCTTTTTTTTTTTTTTTTGAGGCGGAGTTTCGCTCTTGATACCCAGGCTGGAGTGCAATGGCGCGATCTCGGCTCACCGCAACCTCCGCCTCCTGGGTTCAGGCAATTCTCCTGCCTCAGCCTCCTGAGTAGCTGGGATTACAGGCACGCGCCACCGTGCCCAGCTAATTTTTTGTATTAGTAGAGACGGGGTTTCACCATGTTGACCAGGATGGTCTCGATCTCTTGACCTCGTGATCCACCCGCCTCGGCCTCCCAAAGTGCTGGGATTACAGGCTTGAGCCACCGCGCCCGGCCTGAGCATGTTCTTAGAGGCGAGGCAGATGGGCAGCCACCTAGGGTGATGCTTGAGTTACAGTCACAAAAAAAAAGAAGTGATGAGAGAAGGACTGATGTTAGTTACCACTATAAATCCTCTCTATCCCCGTTTTCATATTTAAGTAATTCTCAGACCCAGAGTCCACTTAGAAGCCAGCATGGGTCTTTGGAGGGAGGATTCTACAGCTCTCCAGCAAGTATATACAATACATGGTCCCCTGATTCTCCCCCCAATAGAACTACATGCTGGGGAAGTTTCTATATGAGCCCTGTCCAGGGCTATTGGATACAGGATTTCAGCTGCAAAGTTTAAAAGAGGATCATCATATCCCTGTTCACTTGCATGACCCCTGTAAAAACCAGATGGGCTATAGCAGTAAAGGTGGACGACAATAGATTTACACAAATGGCCCCAATTATAGCTGCTGCTCTGTATCTTTACTGTTACAGGTCTGGCACTTGATACTTGGTTATTGGTCTGAAGAACACTTTTCCCTCACATTCTGTCAGTAAAATTGATCAAAAGAGTTCACATTATTGTGGGAAGTATAGTAATGAACCTTTGCTGAATTGTGTCAAGGTTGTATTAAACACCCTGATTTCTGAAATAAAATAGTCTCCATGATCCTTGATCATCTTGACATTTTGCAGCATATCATGATGGTCTGTTACCTCATTGATACTCTGTTAATTGGATCTGGGGAACAGAAAGTAGCAAAGACTATGGATGCTCTAGTTAGATATATGGGGTCCAAGATAAAACGAAAAAGATCCAGGGGGCTGACATCTTGGTGAAGTTCGTAGGGGTCCAATTGTTAGAGATATGCTGGACATCCCCTTTAAGGAGAGAAAAAAATCATAGCATCGTGTCCCCTCCATCACAAAAAGGAATAGTGATTGTTAAGCATCTTTGGATTTCGGATGCAGCCAACTTTTGAGTGGAGACCAGTGCAAGAAAGGACTTTATAACAGGCTAGAGTTGTGCTGCAGTCTGCCCTGAGTCTAGTGCTAAATGACCCAGCAGGTCCAGTGGTGCTAGAGGTACCCAAGGTGGAAAGGATGCTGCCCAGTCTCTGACAAGCTCCAGTAGGAGAGGCACAGAACCGTATCTCACAGTCTTTCTGGATACAATCATGCCTGCTGAAGCAGAGAACCACGCACTATAGGAAAAGAAGCTTGATGAGGGCTATCGCGCCATTGTAGAGACTGAGTATCTGACTGTAGGACGCCAAGTGATGATGAGAATGGAGATGCTCACCATGGATAGGGCATCGTTGTAACCACTGATGCATAAGGGACTTTTGTAATTTGTTGTATGATGAAAAATGGTTCATAAGGATCAGGCCCAAGCAGGTCCAGAGGGCACATCACTTTTGTGGCACTAATTCTTCTTCTTCAGTTCACACACATGGCCTCAAACAGCTTCTGGATGATCCAGTGGTGATCCAAGATCTCAGCGATCTTGCATCTGGTTCATAGATGGTGTGGCTTGGTACATGAAGGGAAGAAGAAAATGGACAGTTGCCACGTTATAGTCTCATTCGACATTGACCTTAAGGACAGAGTGTGGGGGAAATCCTGTCAGTGGACAGACCTGCAACTGGTACACTTGGTTGTTCACTGTATAGAAGAAGTGGCCAGAGATACAGACATGCATAGACTTCTGGCTAGGAGCGGATGGTGTGTTTTGTTGACCAGGGGTGTGAAACTAGCAATGTTAGAAGATTGGAGACATGTGGATTGCTATAGTCTAAATGTTTGTGTCTCCTCAAAATTCACATGTTAAAACCTAACCTCCAAGGTCACGGTACAAAAGGTGGGGTCTTTAGGAAGTGATTAGGTCATGGAGGGGATTCATGCCTTCATAAAAGAGATCCTAGACAACTAGCTAGCCCTTTCTGTCATGTGAGGACACGGTAAGAGGCCAACATCTGTGAACCAGAGAGCAAGCCCTCATGAGAAACGAGTTCCTGGGGTAGGTGTTTTCCAGAAGGTAGTTTGTTTGTTTGTTTGTTTGAGATGGAGTCTCACTCTGTTGCTCAGTCTGAAGTACAATGGCGCAATCTCAGCTCACTGCAACCTCTGCCTCCTGGGTTCAAGCAATCCTCCCACCTCAGCTTCCCAAGTAGCCGGGATTACAAGCATATATCACCACACCTGACTACTTTTTATTTTTATTTTTAGTGGACATGGGGTTTCACCATGTTGGCCAGGCTGGTCTCCAACTCCTGACCTCAAGTGAGCCTCCCACTTTGGTCTCCCAAAGTGCTGGGATTACAGGCATGAGCCAATGCGTCTGGCATTTTATTTAATTTTCAGAACAACTACATGAGTAAATATTACAGTCACAACAATGTTGATCAGAGAAGTTAGGCAACTTGCCAAGCTAGTCAGCCGGGTGGCTAGGATAGAATTTCTGTCTTCAACAGTGCAAACGCAATTCCCACTTGTTTCTTGAACTTAAGAGCTATGTAACCTTCTGGGTCAGGTGAATTTACTAGGCCTCAAGAATCATCTTCCCTCATCTTCACTCCGTATTTTTTATCCTAAATTTTACACTTTGTCCCCCTCGGTCAGACTGCAAACCTCCTTCACAGACCCTGTTATTGATTGGCTAGGACTACAGGCCGCTCACCACCATGCCCAGCTAATTTTTTTTTTTTTTTGGTGGAGATGGAATCTCGCTATGTTGCCCAGGCTGGTCTCGAATTCCTGGGCTCAAGCGACCCTCCCGCCTCAGACTCCCAAAGCTCACGGATTGCAGGACTTAAAGAAACAGTAAGTAGAACATCTTGGCTTGATAGGTCCAGGAAAACAGCCAGGGCAACTATCAGGTTGGACTCTAGAGTGCAATTACCACTATTGGCCACCAGATGGCAGAGGCACTCAGGGGATCGCCGCGAGAAGGCAAAGGATGTGCTGAAGACCGGGCTATAGGGGAGGCCTCAGGCCGGAGATCCAAAGGTTAGCCGCGTTCTCTGCAGGGAGAGCCAGTTGTTCAGGTAGATATAATTCAGACAGCTAGAATATAGGATGCGCTGGTGAGATTCAAACAGGCTTAATTGGGTTCTACCAGAGGGAAAAATAGAGAGAGTGTGAGCTGGAGATTGGATCATTGCAACAAAGTTTCAAAGGCTCCAGATCAAAACACAACATATATAAGCTGGGGAACAGGCTGGATGCGCTCTGCAGGCAGGGTAAGAACAGGTGATTGGCATTTGAAGGCGAGGATTAGCTGTGATTGAAATTCAGGGTCGGCTGAGCGTACAGAAGGGAGTTAATCTTGGCTATGCCTCGGACCATCTGACCCATAGATGACCCTGTAGTGGACTGTATTTTACAGAAATGGCCCTAAACACATTTTGGGTCCTACATTTTCCAGGAAGCTTAGTCCTTCCCTGACAAGAGGTGGACTCTAGGTACTCTCCCCATGAACCTGGGCAGGATGTCCTGACTGCCTCAAATAACAGAGTACAGCAGAAGTGACATATATGGTTTTCAAGACTCAGTCATCAAGATGTCGCAGTTTCGGCATGGCTTTCTCTCTCTCAGGACCCTCACTTTAAAACCCCGAGCTACCATGTGAGGAGCTGGGCTACCTGGAAGCTGCCATGTTAGAAACCGTGTGGAAGGATCACATGTGTTAGGGCTCCCCAAAATGGAGACCTCAGAAGCAGAAGTTTTTATCTGACCCTCTCCTGCCCTCCTATCTCTCAGTGACATTCTCCCTCTTCGCCAACATGGGTTACAGCAGCGGTCCCTAACCTTTGTGGCACCAGGGACCGGGACCAGTTTCGTGGAAGACAGTTTTCCCACCGAGTGAGGAGTGGATGGTTTCAGGATGAAGCTGTTCCATCTCAGACCACCAGCCATTATGTAGGTTCTACAGCCTAGATGCCTCACACGTGCAGTTCACAATACCTGTGAGAATCTAATGCCACTGCTGATCTGACAGGAGGCCGAGCTCACCCACACTCACCTCCTGCTGTGCAGCCCAGTTCCTAACAGGCCACGGACCAGCACCGGTCAGCAGCCCTGGGGCTGGGACCCCTGTGTTATGTGAAACCAGAACTCCTATTCCCTAAAGCTACTCATAAAACCTAAAAATATGACTCCAATTCCCCCCTCTGCCTTTCTGCATAAAAACTGGCCGTAAGGAAGTTATTTGGCTTATCTTGTTTGACTTTTGGTTATCAGATCGACCCCCATTTCAGAGACGATCCTCCCCACATCCAGAAGGAAAGAATACTGCACAGAGAAGCCAAGAAGAATCTAGACAGGCCTTACTCAGTCCATTAGCATTAGATCATTCCAATATTATCCAATCATACCTCTACACAGTCCATACTTTATTGGACCTAAGCAATAAAATGGACAATGTCCCCTGTATTTTTGAATCTTCATTCTGAAGGCTCCCACTATAATAATCCTATACATAAAATAGTGTGTATCGGATTACAAAGAAATATAAAAATATTTTTGAAAGATATAATACATGGCTTCTTTTCTTCTTTTCTTTTCTTTTTTTTTTGAGACAGAGTCTCACTCTGTTGCCCAGGCTGGAGTGCAGTGGCCCAATCTCAGGTCACTGCAACCTCTGCCTCCTGGGTTCAAGCAATTCTTCTGCCTCGGCCTCCTGAGTAGCTGGGACTACAGGTGCATACCACCACACCCGGCTAACTTTTGTATTTTTAGTAGAGATAGGGTTTCACCATGTTGGCCAGGCTGGTCTTGAACTCCAGACCTCGTGATCTGCCCGCCTTGGCCTCCCGAAGTGCTGGGATTACAGGCGTGAGCCACCGCACCCAGCCCATGTGCTTTTAAAATAATGTATTAAATCAGATAAAGTGTTTCCTGTAATAAATAGTGTACCTTTCATGTGTTGGTGAGCATAGATGATATTTGGAGGTATCTGAACAACTGTGATAAAACAAACTTTTGCTGTTTTTTTGGTAACAAAGTCACAGGTACTTCTAATATTTTAATATCTTGCTGCTTTTATTCATTATTGAAGGAAAAGCTAAATTTCATTTAGAGATGAGTGAAAATAAAGGAATAGTATTTTTTTACCCCATCCAAGTTCATGAATAATTTCTCCTACTTCCCCAACTCCGACCGCTGAGAACCATGGGAAGCAGGTGCTTGCAAGGATCTCAGGGAATATTAACCAAGCCTGTCTTTTGCAGATGACAGAGGGGAGGGAGTGACATTTAGTTCTTGCCCAAAGTCACATGGCTTTTTGGTGGCAAGGCATTTTCCTAAGTGTTCCTCTTCTCCCTTCCATTCTCCTTCATTCTCCTTCCTGTACATCTGTCTGCTTCTCTTTCTCCATGGCTTTTTCTGCTTCTGTGACCCTTCCTACTCATGAAATGAAATGGAGATCTTTAAAACCAAAGCCCCATGTCCACTCACTGCTTTCTCATTCTTACTCACAATTCCAGAGTTTTTTTTAATTGGGCCTCATTGTTCTCATTTACATCCTGTGATATTTCACATGAGCCTTCTACTTAGATCATACATTCCTGTGTATTCCTGCATCTCACCACAAGAACATGCTGCACTCTTTCTTCCCCCCATGTATCTACATTAGCATCTCTTCCACGTGCAGTCTGAGAATGACTTGAAGCAGAATCACCTGGCCCCCTGCCCAGCCTCATGACTACATGGGGGTGGTGTTGAGAACTTACATTTTCTCAAGCTGCACTGGCTGGTCTAATGGCTCTGAATGTTCGTGCAACACAGATCTGAGCCCCACCCCTCCTGAAGGGTCACACTGGTTCCACCGACCCAGTATAGCCTCTTCTCACTACGAGAGCCTCACCTCCTATGGAGATACCCACTTTCAGTATTGCTGCTTCTCGTATCCTGTCCTGTTTGCTTGATTAGAACATTAAGGCTGAGAGAAAGAAGAGGATGAGGTGATTAACAGTCATCGCACTGGATACTCCTCAAGGCTCAGTGAAGTAGATGCTATTGACCCCATTTGACAAGTAAGAAAATGAAAATTTAAAAAGTTGGGTAATTTGTTCAGGGTCACACAGTTAATAAATCGTGAAATTAAACTCCTAGCCTTGGTCTTTTTTTTTTTTTTTTTCTGCAAAGCCTCTGTTCTCATGACACAGACCTTATATAGTGTAGCCTCAGGGATGAGACATAGCATCTTTGCGTTTGCTGTACCTCAAAATATGTTCCCTGTTTTTTTTTTTTTGCAAGCATCTGGAATTGATCCTTCACAGATTTCCTTCTCATTTTCTACCCACTCCCTTAAATATATGTCCTTCTAAAGTTCGGCTGTGATCTCTTCTCTTTTCTCATTCTTCTTACTAACCTCATTTTTTGCACCTATATGCCAAGTGCCTGAATCTGTCTCAAGCCAGGATTTCCCTGTTGAGCTTGAAACCCATATGCCTAAATGCCTAGTGTCAGTTCCATGGGGGCTAAAATCCAGCCAACTGGACTTTGATCCTTGGCCTCACTTCCAAGCACCTTTTCTTACCAAGCACTTCAGCTGCTGCTGCAGATTCTGTGGGAAGGCTCTTTCAACGTCTCCAGCCTGTTCTTAGTGGACCTCCCCAGTGCAAAGGCCAGAACAGTCCTTTTCTATTCTACCCCTTAGTTTCTCAGGGTCCCACGGCTCAGTCCTAATCCCTCTTTCCTTCTACAGTCATTCCTTAGGTTGTATCATTCAGTTTACAGGCATTTTAAAGCATAGATTTGCGGATGGATCTCAAATGTCTCTCTTTCCAGCCAGATTTCTCCCCTGGGCTTCAAACCTGCATACGCTATCACAGGTTAGCCATCTTCATATGGGTGTCTAATCAGTGTTGCACACTCAGTACATCCAAATAGAACACTGAGGTCCCTGCTGCCTGTTGTGCTCGCCTTACATGTGGTGCTTGACTGACCCTCCCACCCCTTTCAGGTTTCTATTCAGAGACGCCTTGCTCTGCCCACCTGTCTCAGACACCCACCCATACCTTAACCACTTAATTTTATTTCCATAACATTTGCTTTCTGGCGGGGTGCCATTGCTCACGCCTGCAATCCCAGCACTTTGGGAGGCTGAGGTGGGCGGATGACGAGGTCAAGAGATTGAGACCATTCTGGCCAACATGGTGAAACCCCGTCTCTACTAAAAATACAAAAATTAGCCAGGCGTGTTAACGCACGCCTGTAGTCCTAGCTACTCTGGAGGCTGAGGCAGGAGAATCACTTGAACCTGGGAGGCAGAGGTTGCAGTAAGCCAAGATTGCGCCACTGCACTCCAGCCTGGGTGACAGAGCAAGACTCCATCTCAAAAAAAAAAATTACTTTCTGTAATTAGGTGATTTATAGTTTCTTGTCTCATTCTTCTACTGATCTCTGAGAGCAAGGACATGTACACTGCTGTCTCCCTGGTACCTAGCAGGGTTCCTGTACATACGAAGTGCAAGCAGTATTTCCTCCTCTCCGATGCTCACTGCCACTGTTCTCGCACAGGCCATTATTTCTCGCCTGGCTTGCTCCAAAAGTCTAAATGCTCTCTTTGCCTCTAGTTCCAATTGTTGTCCAAGCTGAAGCCCATGTGATCCTTTGAAAACACAGAGCTGTTTGTCTGCTGCCCTTTTCAGACCTTTCATGGAGTCTTAGTTTGATTGGACCTTCTGTCTCAAGCAACAGAAACTCAGCTTGCTCAGGGATTATGAATTTTCTTTTTCAGTTCAGCATGGTCTTTCTTGGTCTCTCCATCTGGACACCAGACATGCCACGATTCTCTTGTTCCTCAAAGGCCCTGGCATACGTGGACCTCTCTATTTGAAAGCTGTATTAGTCAGGGTTCTCCAGAACGATGGGACTAATAGATGTCTGTGCATATATAGAGAGAAGGAGAGAGATTTATTCTAAGGACTTGGCTCAGGTGATTGTGGAGACTGGGAAGTCCAAAGTCTGCAGGGTAGGCAAGCAGGTTGGAGACTCAGAGGAGCATTGCAGTTTGAGTTTGAAGGCAGTCAGCTGCCAGAATTCCTTCTTCCTCAGAGGAGGTCAGTCATTTTTCTCTTAAGGCTTTCAACTGATTGAATGAGATCTCCCACCTTATGCTGGGTAATTGGCTTTACTCAAAGTCTACTCATTTAATGTTAATCTCATCTAAAAAATACCTTCACAGAGACATCTAGAATAATGTGTGACCAGATAGCTGGATATGGTGGCCTGGTCAAGTTGACACATCAGGAAACCTCCCTCCAACCTCCCAACTCTTTTGGTTAACTTCTTTCAGATATTGGCTTGGATACCTCCTTTGAGAGTCTTTTATGACCAACATGGGGGTAGGTGCCTCTCTTTTTTTTTCTTTTTTTTTTTTTTGAAACGGAGTTTTGCTCTGTCACCCAAGCTGGAGTGCAGTGGCGCAAGCTCAGCTCACTGCAACCTCTGCCTCCAGGTTCAAGGGATTCTCCTGCCTGAACTTCATGAATAGCTGGGATTACAGATGCCCGTCACCACGCCAGGCTAATTTTTGTATTTTTAGTAGAGACAGGGTTTTACCATTTGGTCAGGCTGGTCTCGAACTCCTGAACTCCTGACCTCAAGCAATCCACCTGCCTCGGTCTCCCAAAGTGCTGGGATTACAGGCATGAGCCACTGCGCCTGGCCAGTGCTTCTTTTTTGAGCTCCAGGGGCTCCCCGTATTTATTCTTGGCACAGATTTATTTTACCATATTACAAAATGCCACCTTTTGTGGTGGTGTTCCCCACACCAGAAGCTTACTTCATGAACATCTACGCTATTCTCTATTGTATCATCCTCACCTCCATAGTAACTGACATATGAAAAGTGCTCAGTAAATATTCATTGAATATTTGAATCATTGAATGACTCCCATGTGCTTCAAATTTTTTTTTATACTTTAAGTTCTGGGGCACATCTGCAGAGCACGCAGGTTTGTTACCTAGTTTTACACGTGCCATGGTCCATCATTGCCTATTTCTCTCTCTTCTCTCTCCATAATCAGAGCTGTAACTAGGGCTGGCCATGGTGTTTTTGCCCCGGGGCTCTGTAATTTACAGTATGCCAGTTTTTAAAATGATCGTGCAACTAATTCAATAGCACAAGCATGTAGTATCACTAAATTTAACAGCTGGTAAGTGAGAATAACTAGTTAAAAAGGAAGCCACCAGATGGAAAGGATTATCAGTAGCACCCATATGCCAGCTGAGACATGAATCACAAAGTCGACTTGATGGCATGTTTTATGCTTGCCTTGGCACCAAAATTGCTAGTTACAGCTCGGCCTGGACGCTCCATTGTACACAATACTTTCTGGTGGCAGATCTATTAACTTTACTCAGTGTGTGGGGGGAAAAGAAGGTGGAAAATATACTGACACCAGAAAGTTATGTGTAGGATAGAAGACAGACCTGCCTTTTTGTCTTTGTCCTGCTAACTAGAGAATTAGGATTTGAGGTTCAGCCAAAGGAGGATACAGCATGACTTACAGGTGCTGATCTGCATGGGTCAGTGAAATGTGCAAGATAATATGTGTCCGTAGCAGGCAGAGCCACCTCCAGTGCCTCCACTTCTGGGATTTGTAGCCCCATGGAGCAGCCACTGGCAGAGAGAGAGGGAATGACTTTAAACAGTCGGTACTGGGATGGCCCCACAACTCCTCAGAGATGGGGATGTTTTTCTATGTTACCAACATCATACATCAGCCAGTAGTTTTAGCCCTAAAGATACTAGCATATGAAGTCCTTCACCACAGAAAATCAAGAACTAGAAGATAGCTCCCTAATTAGCTTGCAATCTTCAGCTCTTCAGACTTTTGCCATCATTATCTAACTGAATATTTTTTTCTGTCCAAAGTCCTCACTGAGACACAGAGTTGCTTGTGAAGCTCTGTGGTCAATAATCAACCATCCTATTATTATAGTAGGTAGTCAGGCAGAAATGAGCAGGGCAGGAGAGGGACTCCCCCCCTCAACCTCCTACGAGGAATGTCAGGTGATCATCAGGTGATGATCAGGTAGTTGTTAACTGTGTCTCTAAAATACTAATTGGTTACAGCTGGCACCAGGGAATGTATTCTTCCAATAGAAAGAAAAACCTGAAAATTGTCAAAGTGGCACATGTTTAAAGTCATTCCCTCTCTCTTTCTGCCAGTGGCTGCTCCATGGGGCTGCAAATCCCAGAAGTAGAGGCACTGAAGGTGGCTGTGCCTGTTGATGGACACATATTATCTTGCACTTTCATTGACCCATGCAGATCAGCATCTGTAAGTCATGCTGTATCCTCCTTTGGCTGAACCTCAAATCCTAACTGTCCAATTAGCAGGACAAAGACAAAAAGCAGGTCTATCTTCTAGCCTACACATGACTTCCTGGTGCGGGTATATAAAACCTGAAACTGATAATTAGCTTCCTGATAAGATCTCAGGAGCTGGGTGAGTCGGGTTGAGCATGTGCACTAAGAGGCAAAATGGTGAAGTTTAACCAGTATAGGATCTTCCTCTAGGAGCATTTGGTAAGGGACGAAGGCCTCAAGTGAGCATGCGCAAACTCCAGTCCTGTGCATGTGGCCCCTCCTAAGTGCTAGCAGGCCACTGACCATGCGCATGCAGACAGCTCAACCCAAGGGCAGAGAAAGGGGAGAAGTAATGCAAGACCCCGGAAGTATGCCAACATATGAAGCCCTAAGTAAAAGGCCAAACCCTGCATTTAATCTCTCAAATTGCCTGCTTGGCCCTCTTCCAACTGTACTTTACTTCTTTTCATTACTACCCTAAAACTTTTTCTATTTTTTTTTTGAGACAAAGTCTCACTCTGTTGCCCAGGATAGAGTGCAGTGGTGTGACCTGGGCTCATTGCAACCTTCGCCTCCCAGGATCAAGCAATTCTCATGCCTCAGCCTCCCAAGTAGCTGGGACTACAGGTGTGCACCACTGCCCCTCAGGTAATTTTTTTATTTTTAATAGAGACAGTTTTGCCATCTTGGTCAGGCTGGTCTTGAACCCCTGGCCTCAAGTGATCTGCCCACCTCTGCCTCTCAGAGTGCTGGGATTACAGGCATGAGCCACAGGACCCAGCCTGCCCTTAAACTTTTCAATAAGCTTTCACTCCTGCTCTAAAACTTGCCTTGGTCTCTCCTTCTGCCTTATGACCCTCAGTCAAATTCTTTCTTCTGAGGAGGCAAGAACTGAGGTTGCTACAGACCCGTACAGATTTGCCAACAGTAACATACTTTGGTGCCATGTGACTCGGATACGTTCTGCTGCTAACATTACTTTCTTCTGTTTCTTAGCTCGTGTGCTTCCTTTATTTTTATTTTTTTAAATTTTTTATTTTTGAGACTGAATTTTGCTCTTGTTGCTCAGGCTGGAGTGCAGTGGGGTGATCTCGGCGCACTGCAACCTCCACCTCCTGGATTCAAGCGATTTTCCTGCCTCAGCCTCCCGAGTAGCTGGGATCACAGGTATGAGCCACCATGCCCCGCTAATTTTTGTATTTTTAGTAGAGACAGGCTTTGTCCATGTTGGTCAGGCTGGTCTCGAACTCCTGACCTCAGGTGATCCACCTGCCTCAGCCTCCCAAGGCTCACCCCACGTGAGCCACCGTGCCCCGTCTCCTGTGATTCCTTTAAAAACCCCTATGTCTCATTTTTCAGAGGCTGGAAGCATACACGGAGGAGTCAGAGTAGCAGCATCCCAGACACTCAGCTTCTTGGCCCCCATGTGGTTCTCTCATGGGCTGGCATTTGTGGAGGAGTGAGGATCACTGCAAGTTCCCCTTGGCCACCTGTCAGTTATGGAAGCTTCAGATTCATCATCAGTACAGTGGGATAGCCAGTAATGGCTATTTCAGTTATAAAAAATATGCTTCTTGGAACTTCAGAAGACATAACTGAGTGCTCACAGGCAAATGTTACGTCTCTCCTTTGCTAATAGAATCATTTCAGTCTCTTCCCTGCCACATCCTCCAGATGCCCCTCATATATTGACTGCAGAGACATTTAAATGAATTAGGAGGCATTAACCACTGACTTTTCTATTTTAGTTGCAGGAAAAATGTACTCAATAAGGAAGCCAACCTAGTATTCAGAGGATCAAGGGAGGTTTCTGAATCCACGGGCCCTTCAGGCTGATGTCTTATAAATAGATTACATTCAGGCTAATCTGATATCAGGTTGTCTTTGGGTGTGAAGGACTTGACAAAAATAAACTTGTTAGCTAAAGAAATCTTGAATGGATAGGGGCTTGAGTGGGAGGTGTCAGCTGAAAAGATGTGATCGCGTGTCTGTAGGCCATCTGTGTGTTTCAAGGGAAATTGTGACTGAGAGGTTGTGAGAATGAAAGGCAGACCACATGACACCAAGGTGCCTCTCTTGAGATTATATCCCACAGAAATCCTAATATTGCCTTGGTGTTAACCTTGAGGGAGGGGGAGATGCCACACCACCCACTGCATGACCAAGCCATTTCCCTTGGCCCATGTAACAAATTACCACTTCTAAAGAAAGCAAATTTATTATATTACAGTCCTGGAGGTCAGAAGTCTGAAATGTGTCAGCAGGGCTGCATTCCCACTGGAAACTCTCTAGAGACTCTGCTTCCTTGCCTTTTCCAGCTTGTAGAGGCCGCTCAAAGTCCTCGCCTATGACCCCGTCCTCCCTCTTCGGTGTCAGCAGCATAGCACCTTCAAATCTGTGGCCCCTGCCTCCATAAACTCATCTACTCTTTCTTGGGCTCTCCTCCATCCTTGTGATTCTGCTGGGCCCACCCAAATAATCCAGGATAATTACCTAATCTCAAATCCTTAATTTAAGTACATTAAGCACAAACTTTTTTGTGTGTGTGTCAGGCTCCAAGGATTAGAATGTGGACATCTTTGGGGAACCATCATTCAGTCTACCACACCAAAGTGGTCAAGATTATTTTTGTTTCCATGGTGACTGCTGGGTCAGACTGGCATGCAGGTAAACTGCTTCTGTGATAATCACTGCTTTGATAGCTGGCATTTCTCCTCTGGTTTTCATAAATTATACAGAGCCGGATGTGAAACTGACCCAATAGTCCCATGGACTGTTCTTTTTGATAAACACAGAAATTGACCCTTCTGGTCTTAAAGTTTGAAACATCTTTGTTTTATCTGAGTTCCTTCCTCAGGAAAGGACCTTCAGGCCTCTGAAAAAGGGTATCAGAGAACTGAAACTCAATAGATCACCAGGGTCCTGAGGATGAGATGCCAGACCCCTCATTCAGCATGACTGCCTACATCCCTCCCTAGTGCCTGTTTTTTCACGCATTTTTACTTTTCTTCTCTGCTATGTAAACTCCTCATTTCAGTGGGTCAGGGAGATGGGTTTGAGACTGAGCTCCATCGCCTCAGCTGCAGCACCCTGTTAAAGCCTTCTTTCTTGAAAACACTGGTCTTGGTGATTGGCTTTCTGTGCGGCAAGCAGCAGGACCTGGACCAAAGCCCTGATGTTTTGGTAACAGGTGCACAATGGTCATTTAATCAGGGCCTGTTCATGGGCTGTGCTCAGCACCAAGTCTTGTTTCTAATCTCAGAAAACTAAAGGTCTTAGTTGATGTTGAGTCATAAAATGTTAGAATTTGAGGAAATGTAAGAGATGGTGTGATCCAAGAATGAGGTGCAGAGAGGCTGACGGGACTTGCCGAGGTCAACAGCTATAATACTTAGTGACCCAAAAAATTAGCACCTGCTCCTTAGTTCTCGAATTATTACATCACCCAGATTGTGAATTAGGCTTGGGAGGCACTCTGGAGTTAGTTATGGAGTATGTGATTTGTCATTCCCCACCACCATGATATTGGGTAAATAAGGTAACATTAAAAAAAAACTAAAGCCCAGCACAGTAGCTCATGCCTGTAACCCCAGCACTTTGGGAGGCTGAGGTGAGTGGATTGCTTGAGCCCAGGAGTTTAAGACCAGCCTAAGCAACATGACAAAACCCTGTCTCTACAAAAAAAATACAAAAATTATCAGGGGCATGGTTGTGCCCACCTGTAGTCCCAGCTACTCGGGAGGCTGAGGTGGGAGGATCGCTTGAGCCTGCAGTGAGCTGTGATCGCACCTCTATACTTCAGCTTGGGTGACACAGCAAGACCCTACCTCAAAAAATTAAATAAGATAAAATAAAACACCCAAGAGAAAGAAAAGTTAAATTTTCATGAAATTTACTGATGGAAGGTAACCTATAACAGAATAAGGGGAACTGGATTTCAGTCTCAAGATGGAGGCTTTTTTTCTTAGTTTCAGAGATATAGTCTAAGGAATATAGTTGTAACAGGTCTGAAGGGAAAAAAATCTAGCTTTCTTGGCCTTTAAAAACAATGCTTGTTTTTTTCAAAGTTTATAGAGAAACATTTGTTGAGGGCTCACTGTGTGTGGTCCTAAGTCCTGAAAAAAAAGACAAACAAGATTTTATTGATATTTATTATTTATCCTTTAAATTTTCAAACTTCTGAAAATACAGAGAAAGGCAGTTTTAAGTTAAATTTTAAAATGCAGTGCTCTTCATGCTGCCAAAGTAGGGCATTGAAAGCAAGTAATAGAAGATGCGATGCACTGCAAAATGTGAAATGTAGTTCAAAGTATGTCCCTACTGCTTCTAAACTCCCTGTGGTTGGGAACTTACTCCTCTGCTTACCTTGAACTGCTTTATCTGCCAAAATTGAACAAGCCAAAGCATTTAGGCATGGTTAAGGTATAGAAAATTCAAAATTTGGATAAACTCTCAGGCAGATGGAAGAAATAGTGCCAGTCCTACCACCTGCCTCAGCCCTTTGTTGTTTGGGTTCGTAGTTTTCCCGCAGGCCTGGTTTGCTGACTCACAGCTTATTTTTTTTTCCTATGGTATTTGTTAAGTCAGTTTCTCCTATACCATAAATCGCCCCCAAGGAGCAAGGTGATTTGCTCTGGAAACCAAATGATTATTCTCAGGTCACTTGCCATCTTATGATACATTTGTAACCATATTTTGGAGTATGGAAATATTTAGGGAAATAAAAATAGTTAGAAGTGACGTGCATAGTTTGACTTGGAGAATCACTAACATTTTCAGTTCTTTGTAGCCTTGAAATCACCTGTGGTAGGAAGGTAAATTAAGCAGAAGGAGGAGAGGAGAGAAATGGTGTTGAAAGGGATATTTCTGAGATGAGTTGGAGGTGGTAGGGGAGATACCCAGAACCTTGAAAACCAAAGTCTATTTCAGACCAGAGCTCCTTCCATCTACAAAGGTCTGAGGTTTCTGAAGTGGGGTAACTGACAATAGCCATCATTCTGTGATAGCCAGATCAGCCTTTCAGACTGATTGATCTCCCAAACATTTTAGATATGAGCCACTGACTCACAAATTGCACATAGGACGATGGCAGCAGTGAGTAGCTTGAATTTCATATGGAGACCTAATTCTCTTGAAGCACTCTGATATGTTCTTTGTGCAGCCTTTAATTGAATACCATTCAATGCCACCTGACAGAAAGAAAAGAGGTGGGGAAGTTTCTTGGGAGGAATAATCTATGTGGCCTCAGATGCTGCAGATAACTAATAGGTTAAAAAGAATACTATGCAAAGCTTTAGTTTTATGAAGATATGAATCTAGAGTTTCCACCATTAAGAATGGTTCATTTCATTATTTTTCCTTTAAGAACTCCCACTTACACTATTGTAGTTGGGTACATTGCATACACAAGCTTTGATATTGTAAAAAAAAAAAAAAAGCTTTCAAACTCAGATTATAAAAACCTTGCAATTACCATTGACTATGTAGAATTTCTAAAGTGTTAGCTGTTTTGAAGCTTCCTGATAATCATCCCCCAGTTTCATCCAGGTTGTGAGTTATTCAAAGGGCTGAATGTACCAAAGGATCCTTTAGATGTGTTAAGTGCCTCTCAGAAATGGAGGCATATGCATGGCCTCACTTAATTTCTTCCCCAATTAAAGAAGTAATAATGCATGTTCACTGTAGGAAATACAAAAAATGCACAAGAGTACAAAATAAGTGACAGTGACATCCTATAATTCTACCACCCAGCTTCAGTTGTAGGTAGGGGGCAAAAGGAGCAATTCCTCAAAGGCAGCAAAATGTGATGATTGCAAACTTGGACAAAACAGTGGTTTCTCAACTGGGGATGATTTTGCTTTCCCTTTCCCAGAACAACAGGTAATACCCAGGGACATTTTTGTTGTCAGAACTGGTTGGGGCGGCAGGGTGGGGTTGGAGGTGCTCTTGGAATCTAGTAGATAGAAGCAACGATGCTGCTGTACATCCTGCAATACAAAAGACTGCCCTCCATTAAGAATTCACCTGCCCAAAACGTCAATAGCGCAAAAGTTGAGAAACAAGAAACCCTATTGAAAAAACTATCAAAAGCGTGAGGTTCAGTTGTTTGTTTTGCATCAGTGTAAATGGCAAAATTCCCGAATTAGGAAACTGCTCTTCCAACAACGTCATAGTCATTCCAGGCCTTCGACCCATCAAGAACTATTGTTAATATTTTGTTGAATAAGCTTCCAGGCTCTTTCTTATACATCATCATACTAATTCTGATGTTCGTCTGACTAGATGACTCTCTGTCCACGTTCAGGAAGTGAAGAGCCAACATCTCATGGCCCCAGGGGTCTGCATATCTTTCCCCTTCCATAGAGAAGGGGCTGTGACTAGCAAAGGGGAGAGCTGACCTTGGAGAGGGAACCTAAACTAGAAAGATTGAGCAGAACTCAGGTAACCCTCTTAATACCAAAACACCTTGTGATGGGACCCCACGATTCTCATCCTCTCTCCAAACTAACTCTGATCTCCTCTAATTTTTATTCTTCCCTTCCAGTTCCACAGAAAAATTTAGAAGTTTGTTTTGTGGATTTTTCTTCATTGGTGGTATACTGAACATACTTGTTGGCAACTGAATTTTTTCCCACTCGGCGATGTTTTAGAGATTCCTCCATGTTAACAAAGGGATCTAGTTCGTTCTGAGTGTTGCATAGCACTCCATGGCTGAATATAACACAGTTTAATGAATAGTTCCTTATAGATGAACATTTGGGTCATTTCTATTACTTTACTATTAAACCTAATGCTGCAATGATAACCTTGATACATGTGTTAAATGTAAATATTTTTCCACAGTAGATGCCAAGAAATAGAATTGCTTTGTAGAAGGCTGTTTATTTAAAATTTTAATGGAAATTCACAAATTGTCTAAAAAGATGCCGAACCAGTCTAAGCTGTCACTGAAAATGTGTGAGTGTTCCCATTTCCCCATACTGTCACTAACTCTTGATATAATAAAACTTTTATATTTTTTACCAAGCTGATGGGTTAAAAATATCATATTGTTTCCGTAATTTGCATTTCCTTGATTTTTACTAACAAGGTCGAGCAGGCTTTTACATTTTTAGGTTATTTATATTTCTTCTTCTGGGAATTGCCTTCATACTTCCTTTAATAATGTATTTCCCCTTGATTGTTGGTCTTTTAAAAATTATTTTTGAAGTTCTTTACTCTGGATAGGTATTAATATTTTTTCCCTGTTATCTATGTTTCAGATATTTTCACCCAGTTAATCCCTTATCTTTTACATTTTGGAGTTATCACACATTTTATAAATGTTAAACTATTGATATATGCAAATGTATTTATTATTTCCTTTACAACTTTTGGGTTTGAGATTTTTATTTTTTTATTTTTTTGAGACGATGTCTTACTGTGTTGCCCAGGCTGTAATGCAGTGGTTCAATCTGGGCTCACTGCAACGTCTGCCTCCTGGGTTCAGGCAAGTTCTCTGCCTCAGCCTCTATGCTGAGTAGCTGGGACTACAGGTGTGAGCCACCACGCCCAACTAATTTTTTTTTTTTTTTTTTTTTTTGTAGAGACAGGGTTTCACCATGTTGCCCAGGTTGGTCTTGAACTCCTAAGGTCAAGCATTTTGGATGTTAAAGAGGCCTCCTCTCTTTCTTTATTTCTTTGTTTTTTTTTTTTTGGAGACGGAGTTTCGCTCTAGTTACCCAGGCTGGAGTGCAATGGCGCGATCTCGGCTCACCGCAACCTCCGCCTCCTGGGCTCAGGTGATCCTCCCACCTAGCCTCCCGGTAGCTGGGACTACTCCAGGGGTGTGCTACCACGCCCAGCTAACCTCTTTTCTTTCAAACTTAAAATATGCTTCCCAGTATTTTCTTCTGATGTTTCATTATTTGGATTTTATGTTTTAGAGAATGCCAGCTTCATGGGCATGCAGCTGGTGCACGCGGCCCAAGTTTAGAAGGGCTCTGCCAATTGTGTATTACTTCCTTGTGAGGACGTGAGGGATGTGAATGAGACAGTATATAGGTTCGTTAGGAACGTGTGCTCTGGAGTCAGAGTACTCGCATTTGAATCTTGTCTGTAAGACTCATTACCTGTGTAACTGTGCAAATTAGTTAATCCTTTTGTGTCTCAGATTTCTCATCTGTAAAATGGGGGTAGTGACAGGATCCATCCAGCTCTTTTCATTGTTTTGTTGGTATAATGTAGCCCTGGTAAAGCCCTCGGCGTAGCATCTGGCATATGAAAGTTTGTCGTGATAAGCATTTTCTCTGTGCTTATTTTAATGAAAAGTTTTATAGTGTCGAAACTTACCTTTAATGTGGACCTCTTTTATACAGTACTGACCAGGCTTTGTCCTGCAGGTTCCCAAGTCTAAAATACATCCATGAAAGGGGATTGAGAGATTGCATGCTCTGCAAATCATACCTCCAACATCTCCAAATACAGGGGTAGAAAAATAAGGAGAAAGTCTTAGACATGAGAGAGAAGAAAAGGAAGAGAGATCAAAAAATAGTGATTTTTGACTTTATGTATAAAAATATATATTAAAAAGATGTTTTTAATATATATTTATATACATTTTATATATATATTAAAGTCAAGATTCACTATTTTTTGAGACATAAATATATATTTTATGTATGTATATATATATATATATATATATATATAAATTTTTTTTTTTGAGAGAGGGTCTCACTCCTGTTACCCAGGCTGGAGTGCATGGCACAATGTCAGCTCCCTGCAGCCTCCGCCGCCCAGGCTCAAGTGAGTGATCCTCCCACTTCAGCCTCCCAAGTACTGGGACTACAGGCACACACCCACCATGTCCAACTTTTTGTATGTTTAGTGGAGACGGGTTTCTCCATGTTGCCCAGGCTGGACTCCCTGCCTCGGCCTCCCAAAGTGCTGGAACTAAAAGTGTGGGCCATTGCACCCAGCGAGTAAGCAATATTTTAAAAATTAATCCTAAAACCCTGCATAAATACATTTTTTTTTTGAGATGGAGTTTCACTCTTGTTACTCAGGCTGGAGTGCAATGGCGCAATCTCAGCTCACTGCAACCTCCGGCTCCCAGGTTCAAGCAGTTCTCCTGCCTCAACTTCTTGAGTAGCTGGGATTACAGGCACCTGCCACCATGCTTGGCTAATTTTTAAATTTTTAGTAGAGATGAGGTTTCACCATATTGGCCAGGCTGGTCTCAAACTCCTGACTCAGATGATCTGCCTGCCTCAGCCTCCCAAAGTGCTGGGATTACAGGTATGAGCCACTGCGCCCAGCTAAAATTGTTTTTTATTTTGAGAATTTAATGAGGGAAATTTCAAAGTATATGCTCCATTTATGAATTGGAAGCCCCTTGAACTGTGGTAATCAGACAGGAATGGAGCCCAGGTGGTCTAAAAAACTCAGTTGGTTAAAATTCATTCAGTTCCTCGGTGCTTAATTAAATCACACCAAAATTATTTTACCAGAAAATTGAATTTCAGCTCCACTGTCTTGACTATATAGTCATGAATATTTATTGCTCGATTAATGTTTACATCTTGGTTATCTTCCATACTCAAATTCAGTGGCTCAAAAATGCTATTCATTTTGTTTATGTAGAAATAACTCGGCCGGGCGCAGTGGCTCACACCTGTAATCCCAGCACTTTGGGAAGCTGAGGCGGGCAGATCATAAGGTCAGAAGATTGAGACCATCCTGGCTAACACGGTGAAACCTCATCTCTACTGAAAATACAAAAATTAGCCAGGCATGGTGGCATGTGCCTGTAGTCCAGCTACTCAGGAGGCCGAGGCAGGAGAATCACTTGAACCTGGGAGGTGGAGGTTGCAGTGAGCCAAGATTGCACCACTGCACTCCAGCCTGGGTGACAGAGAGAGACTCTGTCTCAAAAAAAAAAAAGAAAGAAAAGAAAAGAACTCAGCCTGGGTGCTGTGGTTCATGCCTGTAATCCCAGCACTTTGGGAGGCCGAGGCAGGCAGATCACAAGGTCAGGAGTTCGAGACCAGTCTGGCCAATAAGATGAAACCCCATCTCTACTAAAAATACAAATATTAGCCGGGCATGGTGGCGCATGCCTGTAGTCCCTGTGGGCAGATCACGAGATCAAGAGATCTAGAACATCCTGGCCAACATGGTGAAACCCTGTCTCTACTAAAAATACAAAAAAATTAACTGGGCATGGTGGCATGTGCCTGTAGTCCCAGCTACTCGGGAGGCTGAGGCAGGAGAATTGCTTGAACCTGGGAGGCGGAGGTTGCAGTGAGCCGAGGTCGCGCCACTGCACTCCAGACTGGCACCTGGTGACAGAGTGAGACTCTGTCTCAAAAAAAAAAAAAAAAAAAAACAACTACTGACCTCAGGTGATCCACCCCCCTCGGCCCTACCAAAGCGCTGGGATTACAGGCATGAGCCACTGCACCCAGCCTATAATTCATATATATATATATTTAAGCATATATTATAAATCAGGACGATGGTGATTTTTTAAAATAACCACCCTTTACTTCATGGGTAGTCCTCAGAACCAGGTAAATATCAACAACAAAATTTCTCTTTATGTTGAATTTTCTTCTTTTGCCCACACGTCTTTCTTGTGTCCAGCAAAATTAATGCAACTCCTGAATTATTTTCTCATCACACACAAGATACTGAAAATGTTTTCTTGTGATTTTTCATTTACTCATATGCTTCCTTGCACATTCTTTACAGGAGAACAATATGAAGACTTCAAATCCAGCAGAGACCTAAGCTGTACAATTTGAATTTCTTGCTGCCCTCTCTACAAGGGGTAATCAGAACTCCATTGTGCACTGTATTTAGTAATGAGGGTGGTGTGAGAAGCAGAGGCCATAGACTAGTGGTCTTGTGGTCCAGCTCTGGTGTGTTTAACTTGCATAGAATTTTCAAAAATTGTGTTAGTTGTCAGCATTTAAAAACTGGGAGAGTTCTCCTACAAATCTGAGTTTCCGGCTTCTCTGGAAGAATCAGGAGATTTGGCAGTCTTGGGCTCTGCTTTCTCTGTGGCAGCCAACATCTGCAGCTCATACCAGCTGTCCTCCTTTAGAAGAGCCTTGCCTTTTATGTAGCTGGCTGGCTTCCCTCATTTATATTACGTGGCCAGAAACTTTATGCATATGAGTTGGTGACTCCAGTATTTGATACCAAGTCTCCGAGTCTCAATACATGTGCTTTTCCCCTGATGATGGGGTTACATCCAAATGTACCTGAAAATATCTTAAGTGGAAAATGCATTTAATACACCTAACCTGCCAAATGTCACAGCCCACCTTAAACATGCCCCTTACATTAGTCCACACTTGGGCAAAATCACTGAATACAAAGCCTATTTTATAATGAAGTGTTGAATATCTCATGTAATTTATTGAATACTATGCCGAAAGTGAGAAATAGAATGGTTGTATGGGCACTCAAAGTATGATTTGTATTGAATGCATGTCACTTTTGCACCATCATAAAGTCAAAAAATTATAAGTTGAACCATCATAAGTCATGTTAGAATTGTATTAATTTCTGGGATGACTTGTAGATTCTTCCTACTGAAGTGTGGTCTCCAGACAACAGCACCAGCATGACTTGAAAGCTTGTTGGAAATTCAGAATCTCAGGCCTCACCTCAGACCTACTGCATCAGACTCATTTTAACAAGATCCCCAGGTGACTCATATGTACGTTAAATTTGTAAAGTACTGGTGTAGAAGCCACCCTCTCTTCCTCCTTCCTCTGCCACCCTCTCACTCTAAGAGACTGCTCTGTTAACTTCTGGGCACAGCGTAGAGCATCTGTTCATTAACATCTCACCATTTCAGTGAGAGGGAATTCCCATGATGGTGCTTGCACATATCTGTTTAGAGATGCTACCATTATGAACATCTGCCTAGTTTGAGAGTCCTTAAGAATTCTCTAAAAGGAATTTGAAAACTCCATGTTATCTCCTTATGTGGTTCCTCTATAAATGGAGGAATGTGAGAATTGGTGGAAAAGCGCTCTTATAAAAGGGAAAGTGCTAGCAGGCCCCAATCTATGCTGCTTTTGTTATACTTAATTCACTTACTTTGCCATGCTTATAAGGGCTTCCAAACTAGTTTGGTTAGTTCTAGCTTAGTGATAATATTAGCAATACGTGGTTCACCACCTCTCTGCTCAATTTCCTCATCTATACAATGAGAAATAAAAGCACCTAACTTAAAGATCGTGAGAATTAAATGAATTATTAATAATACTAATGAAATGTTTAGAACAGAACCTGAATATATAAGTGCTCAATAAATGTGGGCTCTTACTGTTAATTGAGTGCTTACTCAGGCCGTGTTATAAGCACCCAGAGACTGAACCCAGAGGTTAGCAGGCAGAGTCTGTTAGAGTCAGAAGATGGTTACCAAGAGTACATTTAGCGGGAAGAGCAAGAGAAGGTGGCTTCTACAGCAGTACTTTTCAGATTCTCTTATTTAAGGCCACTCTCCACTTAGTCATATGGTAATTCTACAATTTTTAAATAATTTTCTATCCTTTTAACTTATGCTGTCCTAACGACTTACCACCTAAGAGGCAGGATAAGATAACACCACCAGCAAAGACAATCCTCCTCATTCGGATTTCCAAGCCAAAAAGGAAATGGAAGGAAAGACACGTGCCACTGTTAAACCTTTCCTGGGGAAGTGACAAAGTTACACATTTATTAGTTATTTTAAAAAGGGAAAGGACTGATTAAGTTTTATTAATTTCATTAAGACAATATAAGTAAGTTTATTTTATGAAGGAGGAAAAATAAGGTACCTGTCTTTATAAAAAAAATCACTATCTGGCTGGGTGCAGTGGCTCACGCCTGTAATCTTAGCACTTTGGGAGGCCAAGACGGACAGATCGCCTGAAGTCAGGAGTTCAAGACCAGCCTGCCCAACATGGTGAAACACCGTCTCTGCTAAAAACACAAAAATTAGCTGGGTGTGGTGGTGGACACCTGTAATCCCAGCTACTTGGGAGGCTGAGGCATGAGAATCACTTGAACCCAGGAGACAAAGGTTGTAGTGAGCTGAGATCAGGCCACTGCACTCCAGCTTGTGGGACAGAGCAAGACTGTTAAAAAAAAAATTACCATAAAACTTCTAGTTCCAGAACATTTTAAGTTATCTTATTACTAAATGTCACCTCTCTTCACTTTTTCTCAGAAATATAATGGTTTCGTACAAAAATATATGAAGTGAAATAGATGATGTTTCTAGAATAATATTCTGTTAGAAATCCTTTTAACTATTGGCCAAAAGGAGCATACACATATTCATTCACACTTCTTTATGAATTATTAATAATACTTTCACTGCAAAAGATCATATTTATGAGGAAAAGCATTATGGGATAGTCAACATTAGTTAATACCTATTAAAATGAAGGGAAGAAATTGTAAGATTGGGTAAAGTATATTATTTCAGTTATTCATGACCTACTTATCTTGTTCAATAAGGTACTATGGAAATTTTCCTGGGTCTGAGCTTCCTTGAAAGGATGAAAACAAGTACAACTTCTGATGCGATGAAGTCTGTTACAACTGAAACCAACACTCTGATCCACTAGATTCCAAACGGTTTAAACAGTAAAAATTGACTGAGTAAATGGGATTTTTTTTTCACTTGAACACTCTGCTTTGTTTGGAACTTAATTTCCTTATTCATGAAATTAATATAATAAAGCTAAGTTGGTCAGTAGGTAAACTAACTGTAAATTTGGCTAAAGATTTCTATGTTCACTATGCTAAGATTAGGTAATTCAGAAGTAACCTTGTGGGCATACTATCTATTTATTAAATAAAGTACTTGGTGTCGATTAAAAAAAAAATACCATGTAGTCTTTAAAGCAGAACTTAGTGCATTCAGAGAGCAATTTGAATTTTCTAAAAAGTTTGTTTTCAAATTAATATACAGTTTCAAGTTAATAAATTATTTTGGAAAAAATGAAAATATTAAGAATGTTAAAATCCCCTTTGACCATGTTCCCATCAAACCCAATGTCTCCTCCAAATGTAACCACATTACCAGTGTGTTGGGTATCTTTTTTTTTTTTTAAATCATATCCTATAGTTTATTCAAGGGCACCTTTTTCTTCTGTGCATTTTCATCCTATACATGGGAGTATGTATAATAATACTTTCTCTTTTACTTTTGCAAAAATATCATACTCTACATATTATTTTCCACCTTGTATTTCATTCAAAAATATATTTAAAATTTTCTATGTCAGTCTTTCAAACTTTCACTATTTTTCATTGCTATATAATATTTTCTGGTACGGATATATTGTAGTTAGTCATTCTCTGGTTGATGAGCACATACACTTTTTTTTTTTTTAATGACAAACAATGTTGCAATGTATGTATATGGACTTGGGCACATATGCAAACTGTTTCTCTAAGACAGATATTCCAAAAAGTGGTATTGCTTGTCTCAAGGACTATCAAATTGCCGCTGAAAGTAGCTATAGAAATTTTTCCATCCACCAGCAGAGTATGAATACTTCCCCCTCATATCCTCATTAACATTGAATCAAAGGTTTGCAAAATAATGTTTATTAATAGCTAACAGTCTAAATTAACATTATCTTTTGCCTAACAAGTTGCAGAGATGAAGAAATAGATGTATTATTGTTGTAAAAGGGTGAAGGGTGGGGGAAATGTAAATGAGTGTGTATGTGTTTTTTTTTTTTTTTTTTTTTGAGACAGTCTTGTTCTGTCACCCAGGCTGGAGTGCAGTGGCACGATCTCGGCTCACTGCAACCTCCACCTCTCAGGTTCAAGCGATTCTCCTGCCTCAGCCTCCTGAGTAGCTGGGACTACAGGCGCATCCACCATACCTGGCTAATTTTTGTATTTTTAGTAGAGATGGGGTTTCACCATATTGGCCAGGCTGGTCTCAAACTCCTGACCTCATGATCCACCTGCCTTGGCCTCCCAAAGTGCTGGAATTACAGGCATGAGCCACGGTGCCTGGCCCATGTGTGTGCATTAATGCATATGTTAGTACTTATACTCAAATATGCATATGTACCTACATGCATACATAATTTATATCACCCCATAGCTATAGCTTTGTAGCCTGTTCTTTTTAAAACTTAACTTCATATTTTGAGTATTTATTTTGTCATTAAATATTTCTTAAGAATATATTTTTAAAGCTCTTGTAATAGTCAACCATGCAGACTTACTATAATTTATTTAATAATCCCCTCACATGTGGGGATCTTTCATTATAATCTTATTTGTATTTAAACTTTTCTTTAGGGTAAGATTATAGAAACAAAATTACCAGAACAAAAACATAAACGCTTTCTAGAAAAGTATTTTCCAATGTGTATCAAAAGGCTTATATAAAAACCTTTTGACACATATTGATCTTCAAATTCATGACCAGACCATCATAAGCCCTCAGTTAATGCTACTTTTGCTTCCATTCCTTCTTGAGATTTTCCTCCTGTTTAAATGTCTTCATTACAAGGTTTTCTTTGGCTCTAATGTGCCACTATTAAAAATTTATTTTCTTGAATGAAGGTGACATTATCTCATTAGTCGATCAACAAACATAACATTCATACAAATATGAACTCTTAGGTATTAAGATGAGGATCTTTTTTTGTGATATTCATTATCTGTTTCTCCCTTCCTTTAGTGAAAACTGTTTTTCTGACACCTCCTAACTGATACATGTAGGAAATAGGTTTTGGTAAAAACAAAGAAATCAATATGGAATATGGGGCCCTGAAAGTGGCCACTGGTATCTTGGAGTTTTGGGTGGGCATTTTTCATCTGAGATGCTCTAGTAAAGGTACCTGGATACAAAATAGTAATACTCAAGTCACCTGCAGTATTTACTGTATGATTCCACTGAAGGTATGAAGTTCAAGAATAGGTGACACTCATGTAGTGATTAAAGATGGAGTAGTGGTTATCTCTGAGCAGAAGGACTGACATGAGAAGGGACATGAGAAAGCTTTCTAGGCTGATGAAAATGTCTTATATTTGATCTGGATGGTGGGCACTTGTGTTTTTGCAAATATAAAGTGTTATTGAGTGGCACAGCTTAGATTTGGACATTTTACAGAATAATACCTGCAGCGATACATTTGTTGTCATTTCCCTCCTCATTAGTGATAAATCAGTGGGAAAATATTGCAAGCACCTCTGTATGAGTTACTGAATGGTGTTAAGCACAGGGGTGACATTATTTATTCAACAAATATTTATTCTGTGTCTGCTATGTTCCAGGCAGGCTGATTCCTTCCTTCCTTCCTTCCTTCCTTCCTTCCTTCCTTCCTCCCTCCCTCCCTCCCTCCTTTGCTCCCTCCCTCCCCCCTTCTTTTCTTTCTTCCTTCCTTCCCTCCATCCCTCCCTTCCCTCCCCTTCCCTTCCTTCCTTTCTTTTTTGACATACTTTCACTCTTGTTGCCCAGGCTGGAGTGCAGTGCTTTGATCTCAGCTCACTGCAACCTCTGTCTTCCCGGTTCAAGTGATTCTCCAGCCTCAGCCTCCCAAGTAGCTGGGATTACAGGCGTGTGACACCATGCCTGGCTAATTTTGTATTTTTACTAGAGATGGGGTTTCACCAGGCTGATCTCAAACTTCTGACCTCAGGTGGGCCACACACTTTGGCCTCCTAAAGTGCTGGGATTACAGGCATGAGCCACTGCAAGAAAATCATTCTGCTAGAGAAATGAATGTTAGGTTTGCAAAGATGCAAAAGGATGCAGGGAAAAAGTTAGGTAGGTGTTGCATGAAGGGGTGACAGAGAGGAAACAGGTGAGAGGAATGCTAAGGGCTCAGTATTGAACATCTTAACTCTACTGGTCTGTGTTTGAGGGAAGAGCTTACTCTTAATCTTCTCTACCTCTAGCGCTCCACTTAACACCCTTTAAAACAGTGATCTCTTTATATTCTCTCTCACCAGACCGTTAGTTCTCTGAGTGAAGAGAAGCTATCTTGGTATCTCCAGCTTCCAACAGGGTACCTGACACAGGATAGGGGCTTGATAAATGTTTTCCAAATGAATGGGATATGTTTGATGGAAAGAAGATAAGGGGAAGGAATTCCAGGATAGTTTGGAGATAAGAATCTGTGAGGATAAGTGACACTGGGTGACAAGGATGAATGTGAGGTTGGATGGACTGCCTTTGGGCTGGTGCGGGCTGTGGTTCCAAGTTGTGTTTAAGACCCAAAGGGATGAGCAGGCTTCAGTGTTTTCTAAAGATTGCTGAATTGTTTTGCTGCCTCTTAAGATACTTCTCTTTTGGCAGTAGGGAGAAAGAATTAGCTGGTGTCTAAGATGTAAACGTCCCAGTGAAATCCTAGAATCCAAGCTAGCGAGGAGTTCAGAGTCAAATTTAAAGTTGGACAGGCTGGGGCAACTTAGGAGAGTCTCCAGGCAAATCAAGACACAGTTGTCTGCCTTCCCACAAAGACCCCTGGTGATCTTAACTCCATCATCTTGGGCTTCAGCGTGCTCATCTCTATAATGAAGGTTCTGGATTATGGGATTATAGTATTATGTGTTTCTATTAACTCATAAACAAGGCAGCTCTTTCTGTTTTATTCCACCAGTTTTTTGTTTTTTGTTTTTGTTTTGTTTTGAGATGGAGTCTCGCTCTAGAGTGCAGTGCTGTGATCTCGGCTCACTGCAACCTCTGCTTCCCTGGTCCCAGTTCAAGCAATTCTCCCACCTCAGCCTCCCAAGTAGCTGGGATTACAGGCACGAGCCACCATGCCCAGCTAATTTTTGTATTTTTTAGTAGAGATGGGGTTTCACCATGTTGGCCAGTCTGGTCTTGAACTCTTGACCTCATGATCCGCCCACCTCAACCTCCCAAAGTACTGGGGGATTACAGGCATAAGCCACCACACCTGGCCTTATTCCACCAGTTTTTAGTGAGCAGAAGGAGATACTCTAAAATCACGGTATAGGTAAGAACTCCTTCGTAGCAAGAAATGCCATTTTTAGTCTACAAACCATAATTTCTCATTCACAAGTCAGAGTGTATTTGCAGATACACGTACTGATGCCTGTCGCAGTGGACACACAGATGCACACGTTGCAGAACAACACCAGTGAGTCACATTTTGGATGCTTGCCCCTGTATTCTGGTAGATACTGTGATGATAAAAAACATGAAGAATATAATTTTAATTTTATGCTGCGGAGGGTAAAAGCAGAGTTCAAAAGCACAGTAGCGGCCGGGCGCGGTGGTTCACGTCTGTAATCCCAATACTTTGAGAGGCCAAGGCAGGTGGATCATGAGGTCAGGAGATCGAGACTATACTGGCCAACATGGTGAAACCCTGTCTCTATTACAAATACAAAAATTAGCTGAGCATGGTGGCACATGCCTGTAATTCCAGCTACTTGGGAGGCTGAGACAGGAGAATCGCTTGAACCAGGGAGTCAGAGGTTGCAGTGAGCTGAGATTGTGCCACTGCACTCCAGCCTGGTGACAGAGAGAGACTCCGTCTCAAAAAAAAAAAAAAAAAAAAAAAAAAGCACTGTAATATTTATTGCAGGAGGAGTGACTTACCTGTGGAGTCATTGTCATCCTAGTCTCTGTTGATGATTAATAATGAATTATATTGCTTTGAAGCTGGAAAACATTGCCAGCAACTGGCTTGCATCTAGACCTGGCAAATTTTTTTTCCAGTTTTACTGTAAAAACCTACCCTGTTTTATGAATGACTTTAATTTGTCTAGCTTACTTACATAGAAGTCCCCACTTTATCATTTCTCATTCCTAATCCTTCAAGATGTTTTGAATAAAAAATGTTTCATGGACAGGTAAATTATATATATATATTTTTTGAGATGGGTCTTGCTCTGTGGCCCAGGCTGGAGTGCAGTGATGCAAATGCAACCTGAGCCCACTGCAATCTCTGCCTCCTAGGTTCAAGCAGTTCTCATGCCTCAGCCTCTGCAGTAGCTGGGATTTCAGGAGTACACCACCATGCCCGACTAATTTTTGTATATTTAGTAGAGACAGGGTTTCACCATGTTGGCCAAGCTGCTCTCAAACTCGTGACCGCAAGTGATCTGCCCACCTTGGCCTCCCAAAGTGCTGGGATTACAGGCGTGAGCCACTGCACTCAGCCTCCTTTAATGCTTCTTAATAGCCTTAAAAACAAGTCCTGGTCCAAATAGTGTCCCACTAATAACTATAGTCATCATCAGGATGATGATAGCATGCAATTGTCTCTCACTTTACACTTTACAAAGCATGTTTGACTGCATAATTACCTTTATAAAGCCTTCTGATATTAGGGATAGAAACTGTTTTTATTCCCATTTGAGGAATTCAGGCTTCAAGAGATTGTAAGATGTCCTGAATATGACACAATGAGTCAATTGTAGATCTGGGGAAAAAAAACAACCAAATGTCCTCATTATTCACAATGTTGTTAGAAATAAGGTGTTTATCTTCTAAATGATCAAGGGAAAACGTGGAATGAGAAAAAATATCTAGTCAGTATAAAATGTGTAAGAAAGGAGAAAAAAATGAATAGATCAACAAGGCAAAATTTGGTTCTTAGAAATAGTAATAATCAACACACTCTTATTACAATTAAGAAAAAGCATATAAAGAAAAAACCCTCAAAACGACAATTCAAATGACCATTGGTTTCTTACCAGAAAACCATGAAAGGTAAGAAGACAGTGAAGCAATAATTAAAGGACACAGAGAAAAAAATGGCCAGCCCCGAATTCTACATCCAGCAAAGGAAAATATTCTTTATAAATGCAGGCAGCGTAATGGGATCCTCAGGTGAAGGAAAGCTAATGTTTGTCACCATCAGACCTACCCTAAATTTAAAGTCTAAAAGACATGCTCTAGTTCTAAGTTCTTCAAACAGCAGGGAAGTGACACCTGGGAGAACCTGGGAATTTTAAGAACAACAACAAAAATGGCAATATTTTGTAAACAAAATAGACTACCTTTCTCTTAACTTCTTTAAAATACATGTGATAGTTCAAAGCAAAAATTGTAACTTTGCCTCGTGACGTATTCAATGTAGTACAAACAACAACTATAACATAAAGAAGGGTGAGAAAATGGGCCATTGTGGTTGAAAGGCCTCTATATCTTATTTGAGGTGGCAAAATATTAGCTCTAAGTAGACTGTGAAAGGTATGTATATTGTAACCCCTACAGCAACTACATGAACAACACCAAGAGATACAGCCTCTTAGTAATAACTAGTAGGCAGAAAATTGGCAAGGATAGAGCAGACTTGGAATTCTTTTAAATGTTCATGGAATATTCACTAAGACCATATATTGATTCATATAACAAATCTTAAAGGTTTTAAAGAATAGAAATAATGTAAAGGAGTTTCTCTGATCATATTGAAAGCAAATCAGCTTTCATATCTATTTCATGTGGGTGACAGATTTTTGGCAAAAGTCAAGAAGAGACAGCGTTTTCAGCAAATAATGCTGAAACAGTCGCCTGTTCGTGCCCTTTCCCTAAAAAATACACCTCAACTCATACCTTACACTTTATACAAAAATTAGTTAAAAATGCATCATAGAGTTAAATATAAGACACAGAACTATAAATTTTTCAGAATAAAACATAGCATAATTTAATTTTTTTTTTTTTTTTTGAGACAGAGTCTTGCTCTGTCACCCAGGCTGGTGCAATGGTGCAGTCACAACTCACTGAAGCCTTGATCTCCTGGCTCAAGCGGTCCTCCCACCTCAGCCTCCCAAGTAGCTGGGACCACAGGTACATACCATCGTGCCCAGCTAATTTTTAATTATTTTTGTAGAGACAAGGTCTCATGTGTTTCCCAGGCTGGTCTCAAACCCTTGGACTCAAGTGATCCTCCTGCCTCAGCCTCTCAAAGTTCTGGGATTATAGGCATGAGCTTATAGGAGAATTTTTGTGATTATGCATTAAGCAGAGTTGTTAGACACCAAAGCATGATTCATAAAAGTAAAAGAAATTAATAAATTGAACTTCATCAAAACTAAAAGTATTTGTTCTCCAAAAGATGAGAATGAAAGGACAAGCCGTAGACTAGAAAAAAAAATTTGTAAATCATGTGTCTGATTAAGGACTTGTAATCAGGAAATAAAAAAATTCCTCAAAACTCAATATGAAAACAAACAGCTCCATTAAAGAAAAATAAGCAAAGCATCTAGACAGACATTTCCCCAAAGAAGATATATGGATATCAGATAAGCATGTAAAAAGATGCTCAATATCATTAATCATTAGCAAAATGCAAATTGAAATTATAGTTAGATACCAATATACACCTATATTGAACGGCTTAAAAATGTGAAAAGAAGCCTGACAATACCAAGTAATGGTGAAGATGCAAAGCACGTGGAACTCTCATTTATTGCTAGTGAGAATACAACATGGCACAGCGTCTTTGGAATATAATCTCGGCGATTCCCGGTAAAGATAGACATATACTTACCACATAACTTAGGAATCTCACGCCTATGTATCTAAATGAAATGAAAACGTACATTCACTCAAAAACCCGTATACGAATGTTTATAGCAACTTTATTCATAATTGCCTCCCACTAGAAATAGCCTGGATGTCCTTCAGTTGATCAATGGATAAACAAACCGTGCTTTGTCCATACAATAGAATACTACTCAACAGTGAAAAATAATGAACTATTGATGCACAGACAACATAAAGGGACCTCAATTTCATTATACTGAATGACAGAAGCCATACCAAAAAGGCTACCTATTCTTGGATACCATTTACAGGGCGCTTTTGAAAAGGCAAAACTTTTTCCTGGAGAGTGGTTGCCAGGGGTTAAGGGTGAGAGGAAGGATTCACTATGAAAAGACAGCATGAGGTAGTTTTTGGGGGTGACCAAATTGTTCTGTATCTTGTTTGTGGTAGCGGTTACAAGACTATGCATTTGTCAATTCTCATAGAACTGTACAACAAAAAGTTTAATGAATATAAATTTAAAAATAAAAATCCAAAAAGTAATAGGGAAAAATTCCATGAGTGCTGGTAGGGAGAGATACTAGGAATTAAAAGGAACAGTGGAGGGTTTCTAATCTATTTTGGGGGATTAGGACAGAGTCTGAGGAGGTAGCTTAAAGCTGCACTGTGGTCCAGGTACGGTGACTCATGTCTATAATCCCAGGACTTTGGGAGGCCAACGTGGGTGGATCACCTGAGGTCAGGAGTTCAAGACCAGCCTGGCCAACATGGCAAAAGCCTGTCTCTACTAAAAATACAATAATTAGCTGAACATGGTGGCACATGCCTGTAACCCCAAGTACTCTGGAGGCTGAAGCAGGAGAATCGCTTGAACCCGGGAGACAGAGGTTGCAGTGAGCCGAGATCGTGCCACTGCACTCCAGTGTGGGCAACGAAGTGAGACTCTGTCTCAAAAAAAAAAAAAAATGCTGAGTTGTGAAGGATGATGAAGCGTTAAAGAAGTAGGATAAAGAGAGTTTCAGGCACAGGAAATAGCTTATAGAAGCCTTAAAGCAAAAAAGACATTTTTGGCTCTCAGAAACAGAGAAAGTCGTTATGACTGTAGCCCAGAGCACACGGGTGAGAGTGATGAGGAATGAGACTGAAGCAGAGGGACCAAGCCCACAGCGGATAATGGGCACTTAAGGATTTTGGCATATTTCTAAGAGCAATGTGTTTTTGGTAGCCTTAGGAGTAACAGGATTAGATGGAGACTAGTGCTTTAAAAATAGGGATACTGGGGTAGGGGGTGCGGAATGAATAAGATCTAGTATTTGATAGTACAATACAGTGACTATAGTCCATAAAAATTTGAATGTATATTTAAAAATAACTAAAAGAATGCAATTGGGTTGTTTGTAAGGCAAAGGATAAATGCTTCAGGTGATGGATAGGTCATTTATCCCGATGTGATTATTACACATTGCAAGCCTGTATCAGAATATCTCATGTACCTCATAAATATATACACTGATTATGTACCCACAAGAATTAAAAATTAAACAAAAATAGAGCTATAGCTTGGAAGATGAATTGGAGATGAGCAAATGTAGCTGTTGGAAGATCTATATGGTGAAGTGAGGATCCCAATATAAAAGAAAAGCTGGTCTGGGACATAGTTGTTTTACAGTCTATAATTCACATCTTTCCTCTGCAAAAAAATTAGCATTTCTGATAAATCCTTATGTCAGTTTGTAATGAATTTTGATGGAATAAAAACTTATTCTGTCCCTGGTGTCCATGGGAATGTTAAAAAAAAGAAAGTATGATTATAAGTGAGTTGGTCATAGAATAAAAAAATAAAAATTAGGAATTCAGAGAAAAAATACAGAAAGAAACTTGTTTTGGGTAACTTGTGACCCACACAGTTGACTGTTAGCTGACAGCCAGTTGAGGATCTAGAGAGCTTGAATGAGACTGTTCTTTCTTTCTGCATCTAGTCTGACAACAATTATCCATTTTGTTTTTCTAGGAAATGTCCTTACCAGGAATAAATATTTAAATTGACCTACAAGGATTACTTTTTCTTGTGCGTCTGCAAGATTTTGATACAAGATTGACACATATTTATTGAAAAAGATTTTAGCAGTTGCTGGATGCAAGATCAGTGTCCCAAAACTAATTGCTTTCCCTAATATCATCAATAAACCACTAACAAGCATAAATCTTAAAAGATGTTATAATAGCAATAAAAAGTAAGGAATTTGGAAATAGATACAACAAAAGATATACAAGATCATTATGAAGACATCACAAAATCTTATTGAACATGTATGTTTCCTTGGTCTGCCATAACAGATTATCACAAACTTGGTGGCTTAAAACAACAGAAATTTATTCTCTTACAGTTCTGGAGGCCAGAAGTCCAAAATCAAGGTGTTGGCGGGCCATGCTCCCTCCGCGAGCTCTAAAGGAGGAATCTTCCTTGTCTCAGCCAGCTTCTGGTGGGTTCAAGTGTTCCTTTCCTTGTGGTTGTATAATTCCAAACTCTGTCTGCATCTTCACCTGGACTTCTTCTTTGTGTGTGTGTTTCCTCCCCTTCTGACCCTTGTATTAGACTAAGGCTACCTGAATAATCCAGAATTATATCATCTTGAGATCAATAATGACACCTTCAAAGACCCTCTTCCAAGTAAGGTTATATTCACATGTTCTAGGGGTAAGAACATGGACATATCCTTTTGGGGCCACCATTCAATTCTCTACCCACAGTAAAGAACCTAGTAAATGGAGGAATGTATCATGTTCATAGCTATGAAGACAAATATTATAAATATGTCAATTTTTGCCAAACTTATCTTGACAAATTGATTCAATGTATATGAGTTATAGCCCCCCCAAAAGTTTTTCAATGAAATCTGATAATTTGATCCTGAAAAAAACAGTCAAGATACTTTTTGTTATTTTATTTATTTAAATTTTAAATTTTACGTTCGGGAGCACATGTGCAGGTTTGTTATATAGGTGGACTTGTGTTATGGAGGTGTGTTATACAGATTATTTCATCACTCATGTATTAAGCCTAACATTCATTAGTTATTTTTCCTGGTCCTCTCCCTCCTCCCACCCTCTACCTTCTGATGGGACCCAGAGAAGTTCTGGGTCTGTTGTTCCCCTCTATGTGTTCATGTGTTCTTATTGTTTAGCTCCCACTTGTAAATGAGGACATGTGGTATTTGGTTTTCTCTTCCTGCACTAGTTTGCTAAGGATAATGGAGCTTCCTACATGATCCTGCAAAGGACATGATCTCAGTCTTTTTATGGCTGCATAGTATTCCATGGTGTATATATACCACATTTCAAGGTACTTCTTAAAAAGAACTGAATAAGGAGGTATGACCAACTGGATACCAAGATTATTTGAAAACTATACCAAATAAGATCATATGTCAGTGGCACAAAGATAACCAAACACATCTATTGAAATGTGACATATGAAAGATGTGGCATTGTGAATCAGTGGTGAAAGAATGACGTTCTAAGGCCGGGCGCGGTGGCTCATGCCTGTAATCCCAGCACTTTGAGAGGCCGAGGCGGATGGATCACGAGGTCAAGAGATCGAGACCATCCTGGTCAACATGGTGAAACCCCGTCTCTACTAAAAATACAAAAAATTAGCTGGGCATGGTGGTGCGTGCCTATAATCCCAGCTACTCAGGAGGCTGAGGCAGGAGAATTGCCTGAACCCAGGAGGCGGAGGTTGCAGTGAGCCGAGATCGCGCCATTGCACTCCAGCCTGGGTAGCAAGAGCGAAACTCCGTTTCAAAAAAAAAAAAAAGAATGACGTTCTAGTAAATGCTCTTGCAGCAACAGGGTATCTACACTGAAAAAACTGAAATTGCATCCCTGCTTCACATAATATCCAAACACCAATCCAGATGTATTACAAAAATAGAACCTACTTGCCTTTCATTCTTTTTAGTTCCAAATTTAGGTTCATATTCTTGACCATTTCTGCTCTAACCAGCTCAGACTTAACCACATGTTCTTTCCAGGGGACTTGCCCTATTGTCTTCAGTCATCTGAGATCTTTGTAGGATCTGTTCCCTTCACTTCTGATGTGGCCCTTTCTCACATACAAAACATGCTTTAAAACTTTTTTGCGTACATTATTCTGAGGCCAATAGTGACAGAAAAATAAAGAATTGACCATGAGGCTACCTAGAAAACCCTAAAGACTCATCCAAAAAGCTCCTGGATCTGATAGATTATAGAATTAAATTTCACTATACAAAATTAATGTACACAAATTAGTAGCACTGCTATATACCAACAACGACCAAGCTGAGAATCAAATTGAGATCTCAATCCCCTTTACAACAGCTGCAAAAAAATAAAATAAAATAAAATAGGAATAAGCCTAACCAAGGAGATGAAAGATCTCTACAAGGAAAACTACAAAACACTGCTGAAAGGAATCATAGATGACACATGTAAGTGGAAACACACCCCATGCTTATATATGGGTAGAATCAATATTGTAAAATGATAATACTGCCAAAAGAAATCTAGAGATTCAGTGCAATTCCTGTCAAAGTACGATTATCATTCTTCACAGAACTAGAAAAAAATCCTAAAATTTATATGGAACCAAAAAAAGTGCTCACATAGCCAAAGCAACACTAAGCAAAAAGAATAAACCTGGAGGCAGCACATTACCCAACTTCCAAACTATACTACAAGGCTATAGTTACCAAAACAGCATGGTACTGGTATACAAATGGGCAGGTAGACCACTGGGACAGAAAAGAGAACCCAGAAATAAAGTCAGATACTTACAGCCAACTGATCTTCAACAAAACACACAAAAACAAAAAATGAGGAAAGGGACACCCTATTCAATAAATGGTTCTGGGATAATTGGCAAGCCACATGTAGAAGAAAGAAACTAGACCCTCATCTCTCACGTTATACAAAAATCAACTTAAAATGATCAAAGACTTAAATCTAAGACCTGAAACCATGACAATTCTAGAAGATAACATTGGAAAAACTCTCGTAGACATTGGCTTAGGCAAAGAATTCATGACCAAGAACCTAAAAGCAAGTGCAACAAAAACAAATATAAATAGATGGGGCCCAATTAAATGAAAAAGCCTCTGCACAGCAAAATACTAGTAATAATGATGATAATAATCAGCAGAGTAAACAGACAACTCACAGAGTAGGAGAAAACCCTTGCAAACTATGCATCTGACAAAGAACTAATATCCAGAATCTATAAGAAACTGAAACAAATTAGCAAAGAAAAAGCAATTCTATGAAAAGATGGGCAAAGGACATGAATAGACAATATCTCAGAAGATATACAAACAGCCAACAAACATATGAAAAAATTCCTCAGCATCCCTAATTATCAGGGAAATGTAAATTAAAACCATGTTGAGATACCAACTTACTCCTGCAAGAATGGCCATAATTTAAACATCAAAAAATAATAAATGTTGGTATGGATGCAGTGAAAAGGGACACTTTTACACTGCTGGTGGAATGTAAACTCATACAACCACTATGGAAAACAAGTGTGGAGATTGCTTAAAGAACTGAAAGTAGAAGTACCATTTGATCCAGCCATCCCACCACTGGGTATCTACCCAAAGGAAAATAAATTATATGAAAAAGACACATGCACATGCATGTTTAAAGCTGCATGATTCACAATTGCAAAAATATGGAACGAACCTAAATGTTCATCAACCAGCAAGTGGATAAAGGAAATGTAGTATATATACACCATAGAATACTACTCAGCCATAAAGTGGAACAAAATAATGGCCTTTGCAGTAACTTGGATGGAACTGGAGGCCATTATTCTAAGTGAAGTCAGCTCAGGAATGGATAACCAAATATCATATGTTCTCACTATAAGTGAGAACTAAGCTATGAGGAGGAAGGGCATAAAAATTATATAATAAGAGTGGGGCTAGCAAGATGGCTGAATGGGAACAGCTCCAGTTTGCTCTCAGGGAGACCAATGCAGAAGGCAGGTGATTTCTGCATTTCCAACTGAGATACCCAGTTCGTCTCACTGGGACTGGTTTGACAGTGGGTGCAGCCCATGGGAGGCAAGCAGAAGCCCATGGGGGCATCGCCTCACCTGGGAAGTGCAAGGGCTCAAGGAACTCCCTCCCCTAGCCAAGGGAAGTTGTGAGGGACTGTGCCACAAGGGATAGTGCTATCTGGCTCAGATACTATGCTTTTTCCATGACCTTCACAACCCGCAGACCAAGAGATTCTCTCCGGTGCCTACACTACCAGGGCCCTGGGTTTTAAGCATCAGACTGGGCGGCTGTTTGGGCAGACACTGAGCTAGCTGAAGGAGTTCTTTCCCATACACCAGTGGTGCCTGGAACCCCAGTGAGACAGAATCGTTCACTCCCCTGGAAAAGAAGCTGAAGCCAGGGAGCTGAGCGGTCTTGTTCAGCGGATCCCATCCACATGGAGCCCAACAAGCTAAGATCCACTGGCTTGAAATTCTTGCTGCTAGCACAGCAGTCTGAAGTAGACCTGGGATGCTTGAGCTTGGTGTTGGGGGGACATCCACTATTACTGAGGCTTGAGTAGGCAGTTTTCCCCTCACAGTGTAAACAGCTGCCAGGAGGTTCAAACTGGGTGCAGAACCCATTGCAGCATGGCAAAGCCACGGTAGTTAGACTGCTTCTCTAGATTCCTTCTCTCCAGGCAGGACATCTCTGAAACAGGGCAGCAACTCCAGTCAGGGGTTTATAGAGAACACTCCCATCTTCCTGGGACAGAGCATCCGGGGGAAGGGGTGGCTGTGAGTGTAGCTTCAGCAGACTTAAACTTTCCTGCCTGTTGTTTCTGAAGAGAGCAGTGGATCTCGCAGCACAGTGCTTGAGCTCTGCTAAGGTACATTTCATGCTCATGGATAGGAAGAATCAATACTGTGAAGATGGTCATACCACCCAAAGTAATTTATACATTCAATGCTATTCCCATCAAACTACCATTGACTTTCTTCACAGAATTAGAAAAAAAACTACTTTAAATTTCATATGGAACCAAAAAAGAGCCTACCTAGCCAAGACAATCCTAAGCAAAAAGAACAGAGATGGAGGCATCACACTACCTGACTTCAAACTATGCTACAAGGCTACAGTAACCAAAACAGCATGGTACTGGTACCAAAACAGATATATAGACCAATGGAACAGAACAAAGACCTCAGAAGTAACACCACACATCTACAACCATCTGACCTTTGACAAACCAGACAAAAAGAAGCGATGGGGAAAGGATTCCCTATTTAATAAATGGTGTTGGGAAAACTGGCTAGCCATATGCAAAAAACTGAAACTGGACCCCTTTCTTACACCTTATACAAAAATTAACTCAAGATGGATTAAAGACTTAAACATAAGACCTAAAACCATAACAACTCTAGAAGAAAACCTAGGCAGTACCATTGAGGACATAGCATGGGCAAAGGTTTCATGACTAAAACACCAAAAGCATTGGCAACAAAAGCCAAAATTGATAAATTGGATGTAATTAAACTAAAGAGCTTCTTCTGCACAGCAAAAGAAACTACGATCAGAGTAAAGAGACAACCTACAGAATGGGAGAAAAATTTTTCAATCTATCCATCTGACAAAGGGCTGATATCCAGAATCTACAAGAAACTTAAACAAATTTACAAGAAAAAAACAACCCCATCAAAAACTGGGCAAAGGATATAAACAGACACTTCTCAAAAGAAGACATTTATGTGGCCAACAAACATATGAAAAAAAGCTCATAATCACTGGTCATTAGAGAAATGCAAATCAAAACCACAATGAGATATCATCTCACACCAGTTAGAATGGCAGTCATTAAAAAGTCAGGAAACAACAGATGCTGGAGAGGATGTGGAGAAATAGGAACGCTTTTACACTGTTGGTGGGAGTGTAAATTAATTCAAATATTGAAGAAGACAGTGTGGTGACTCCTCAAGGATCTAGAACCAGAAATAACATTTGACTCAGCAATCCCATCACTGGGTATATGCCCAAAGGATTATAAATCATTCTACTATAAAGACACATGACACATATGTTTATTGCAGCACTATTCACAATAGCAAAGACTTGGAACCAACCCAAATTCCCATCAGTGATAGACTGGATAAAGAAAACGTGGCACATATACACCATGGAATACTATGCAGCCATAAAAAAGAATGAGTTCATGTCTTTTGCAGGGACATGGAGAAAGCTGGAAACCATCATTCTCAGCAAACTGACACAGGAAAGAAGACCAAACACTGCATGTTCTCACTCATAAGTTGGAGTTGAACAATGAAAACATATGAGCACAGGGAGGGGAATATCACACACCAGGGCCTGTTTGGGGGTGGGTATCAAAGGGAAGAATAGGATTAGGAGAAATACCTAATGTAGATGATGGGCTGATGGGTGCAGCAAATCACCATGGCACATGTAACAAACTTGCATGTTATGCACATATATCCCAGAATTTAAAGTATAATAAAAAAAGAATTATATACTAGATTTTGGGGACTCAGGGAGAAAGGGAAGGGTGAGAGGGAGGTGAAGGATAAGAGACTACACATTGGGTACAGTGTACCCTGCTCAGGTGATGGGTGCATCAAAATCTCAGAAATCACCACTGAAGAACTTATCCACATAACCAAAAACCACCTGTTCCCCAAAAACGATTGAAATGAAATTTTAAAAAAGAATTGATCACAAGGAAAATGTCTAACCATAGACTGTACTTGATCCAAGGGTTGAAACACAAAAGGAATATAACAGTAAAGTAGACAAGTCAAGGCAGAGCAATTGCTCGAATGAACTCAGCATGCCATGTTGACGACTCAAAATGCTGAAAACAAAACTGAATCCGTTGATTGCTCAAAAATATAGCTTTTCATAATTTTACATTGTAATTTGTGTTTCATATGCATGAATGCACAATGTGTTTTCTTCTTACAGCTAGGCTATTATTAGGTGAGATTTCTGAAGGCAGAGGCTAGGTGACTGAAAAGGGGTACATTTAACAGGGAATTGTCTAGCTATTTACAGCAGCAGTACATTTTTTGAGATGGAGTCTCACTCTGTTGCCAGACTGGAGTGCAGTGGTGCGATCTCGGCTCACTGCAACCTCTGCTTCCTGGGTTCAAGCGATTCCCCAGCCTCAGCCTCCCCAGTAGCTGGGACTACAGGCACTATAGGCACAGGCCACCATGTGCAGCTCATTTTTTGTGTTTAGTAGAGACAGGGCTTCACCATGTTGGCCAGGATGGTCTCGATCTTCTGACCTTGTGATCCACCCACCTTGGCCTCCCAAAGTGCTGGGATTACAGTTATGAGCCGCCACACCCAGCCAAGAAATTAATTCTTGACATATCAAATGGCAACCACAATAATTTAGCAAAGCATATTAGTTTTTGCCCTGAATTGATAAGTCTCTCAAAGGTAAGAGGCTATAAAGAAACATGATTTGTGGTGGAAGAGGGTAGAATTAAAATGTGTCAATTTAATGGTTACATCAATGTAGTTCCTTTTTTTTTTTTTTTTTTTTTTTTTTTGAGACGGAGTTTCGCTCTTGTTACCCAGGCTGGAGTGCAATGGCGCGATCTCGGCTCACCGCAACCTCCGCCTCCTGGGTTCAGGCAATTCTCCTGCCTCAGCCTCCTGAGTAGCTGGGATTACAGGCACGCGCCACCGTGCCCAGCTAATTTTTTGTATTAGTAGAGACGGGGTTTCACCATGTTGACCAGGATGGTCTCGATCTCTTGACCTCGTGATCCACCCGCCTCGGCCTCCCAAAGTGCTGGGAATGTAGTTCCTTTTGTACTCATTCCTTTTTGTGTCTTATTGCTTTAGTAAGAATATTGAGATGAATATTCAATATTTCATACTTCACTGGAATATACCTAGGTTTCACTTAACTATGGTCCTGACAGCTTTTTTTTTTCCTTCACTGTTGAATTTTTTTTTTTTAATTGCATTTTAGGTTTTGGGGTACATGTGAAAAACATGCAAGATTGTTGCATAGGTGCATACGTGGCAGTGTGATTTGCTGCCTTCCTCCCCTTCATCTATATGTGGCATTGTGGCATTTCTCCCCATGCTCTCTCTCCCCAACTCCCCAGCCCCCGCTGTCCCCCCCACTCCCCCCACAACAGACCCCAGTGTGTAGTGCTCCCCTCCCTGTGTCCATGTGTTCTCATTGTTCAATACTCGTCTATGAGTGAGAACATGCGATGTTTGATTTTGTGTTCTTGTGTCAGTTTGCTGAGAATGATGGTTTCCAGGTTCATCTATGTCCCTACAAAGGATGCGAACTCATCGTTTTTGATGGCTGCATAATATTCCATGGTGTATATGTGCCACATTTTTCCTGTCCAGTCTATCATCGATGGGCATTTGGGTTGGTTCCAGGTCTTTGCTAATTGTAAACTGTGCTGCAATGAACATTCGTGTGCATGTGTCCTTATAGTAAAATGATTTATAATCCTTTGGATATATACCCAGTAGTGGGATTGCTAGGTCAAATGGAATTTCTATTTCTAGATCCTTGAGGAATCACCACACTGTCTTCCACAATGGTTGAACTAATTTACACTCCCACCAACAGTGCAAACCACATCCTCTCCAGCATCTGTTGTCTCCAGATTTTTTAATGATCGCCATTCTAACTGGTGTGAGATGGTATCTCAATGTGGTTTTGATTTGCATTTCTCTAATGACCAGTGATGATGAGCATTTTTTCATATGCTTGTTGGCCTCATGTATGTCTTCTTTTGTAAAGTATCTGTTCATATCCTTCACCCATTTTTGAATGGGCTTGTTTGTTTCTTTCTTGTAAATCTGTTTTAGTTCGTTGTAAATTCTGGATATCAGCCCTTTGTCAGATGGGTAGGCTGCAAAAATTTTAAAAATGTGGAACGATTCACGAATTTGCGTGTCATCCTTGCCCAGGGGCCATGCTAATCTTCTCTGTATCGTTCCAATTTTAGTATATGTGCTGCCGAAGCGAGCACCTGACAGCTTTTTTGAAAACAAAAGAAAGAAAAAATGTCTTTATAGTATTAAGAAAATGTCTTAGTCTTAGTTTAGAGATTTCATCAGAAAATGATGTTGATTTTTATAAAAGGCCTTTTATAGATATATCAGACCTCTAGAAATTATAATGCATTTCACTTTTCTTTTGATATATTGATACAATGTTGTAGGTTTTCTAAGATTGAATGAACCTTGCATTACTGAAATAAATATTGTCATAGGGTAGTATCATTTTATTACAGTATGCATCTGATTTTCTGGTGTTTTATTTTTGCCATTTCCATCTATATAAAGTAAAATTAGTCCACATGGGGTGTATGTGTGTGCATGTGCATGTGTGTATGTGTGTGTGCGTGTGTATTAGCTATTTTGGTCAGGTTTGCTATCAGCATTATGGAAATTTTAAAAATAAATTGGACAGCTTTCCATATTTTTTTAGATGCTGTAAAATTTCAAATTCATACTCCACTTCTTATAAAAGGTATGGCTTTATGCGAGTTGCTTTATGTTTTCAACTTTCTTTTGTCAAAATTAAATACTTGAGCTTTCCCAACTTTTGAGGTACATTTAAAAATTTTATATTTATTAATTTTATATTTATATTTATGATTTATATTTTCCTTTAAGAATTTTAATATATAACCAGGTGCATGTAAAAGATTTTAAAATAAATTATAAATCTGTCAAATCTATGGTCATAGGTTGATAATTTTACACATTTTGCTTTTCAGAAATATTTTCTTGTTTAGGCTTTCTGGTAGTTTGTATGATTGGTCCTTTTACAATCTAGCATTTAAGTTAATTTATTGAATATTTTCAGGTTCTCCAATATATCAATATTATATATTTATTTCTTTTAAACTGACTCTGACAGTTCTATCATACTCATATTGGATCTCCTGGATTTATTCTTCACAGCTCTTTTCCTTTGTCCTTTTAGTTTCTTTGTTTTCTTCCCCTAAATTCTGAGAGGATTTCTTGGAGCTTAGGTTCTAATTCGTTGATTTGCTTGAAACTTGACAATCAAATTTTCTATTTCCTCAGTGTTTTTTCATCTTAGATTTCCTTCTTTTTAATGACTACTTACTCTGGTGTCCAACATGCAAAATCCTATTCAACTAATCAGAAAGTTTCCAAAATTTTGTAAAGGAATATTTTATGCCATTATGCAAACAGTCACTCAGATTGACATCTTTTTTGACTTGCACTACCTTTCTTATTTTCAGTTGTATACTGAATTAAAGATTGAGGTTAGAGTTTGGCGAGTATTGGTTTAAACTCTTTTAGAAATTGTGTGAGTTTGAAGTTTCAGACCACCCAAGATAAGGAGGAGGAGGAAATATTTCAACTTTTGTAGTTTTCATTATTTGGTTCAGAAATCCAGCAGCCTAAGAGTAGACGAAAGATAACAGAGTCTGTCCCTTTGACCAAAGAGTTTCTTTTCAAAGTTCATGATGGCAGCTTGATGTCAGCTGGGGAAAAAACTTCATTCTTTTTCTGGTAGAACTGACTTCTTTGGGAGAGAGCTGTGGCAGCTCCTTTGCTTGTTCCCAGCATGGAAAAACCACAAGATCCCACTTCTTATGGCTCTGGCATGTAATGCACTCCCCAGAGGGACTGATTCATATGTACCCTTTACAAGGCTACCAATAACCTATCATTACCTCCAGCTGTTACTACTGCACTGAAGGTTACAGATTTTGATGAAGTCTCTTCTCATTAAATTTCCAGACTACATAGAAACCTGGGGTGATAGGCCTTTCTTCATGGTTTTAGCTGTATGGTCTTTAGTAAAACTTTCTTCAATTCTTAATGATCAGCATTGCTATAAGGTGTTCCCTATTTATGACATCTGCAGATTATTTCAATGGAAAACTTAGATGGAATGAAAGGCAGTTAAATGCATCTTCAAGTTGCCATTTTTAACTGAAAGCCATCTCTGCTTTTATGAAATCTGGGACAGCTACCAAATTAACACCCACATGTACTAGGAATGGCTGGCAGAGTAGGGAATCGGGGGCAGAAGATCTATGCTATGTTCTTATTCCATTTCTCATCACCTACAAGCAGATGTCTCCTACAAGAACATCAATTTAGTGGCCAAGAGTATCTTGGAAAGAGAAAGCCAAGATATTTTTCATAATGTGTGGCTTTCCAATATTTTTGGTATCTAGAAGTCACCAGATCACTTAAATATTCACTCATGTTCTGCTGCTTTTTCCATCGTGCAGTGCCATTTGTCAGGGACCTTCAGGAACACAGGTGGAAACCTTTATGAAACCTCTGTTCTCTCACTGTAAACCATCTCACAGTAATAAGATTTACCTTCAGGTGGAAGGAAATTCACATAATCCCTCCTATGTGTAGGTTTCTTCTTCTAAGTTTATATGGTCAACATCTCATTGCACATGCCCATCAAACTAGACTAAGAAATTTTGACAAACATTCCTAGGTTGTAAAAGTTATATCAAAGTTTTCTTTTAAAATTATACAAACACATAAATAGCCTATCATTTTATATTTAGGTTTTATTTCTCAGATAATTTCTTTTTTGGGTTCTGGCTGGATTTCCTCTTACCTCCCACTAACCACCTAGTGCTAAAATTCAGTAAATTAGGAGCAAAAATTTCAGAAGCTTAGCATTTGGCCAAAGTCTTTGAACTGCAGCAAGAAGAGAAAGTATGCCAAGATTTCCGTTATTTCTGTGAAGCACATGGGAGAAAGGGCACTTGATCAGAAAAGCCTGTTCCTGACTGAGGTTTGATACAGCACTGCAAGAAGGATTTAGTGCAGAAATACCTACACGGCATGACTCTGAATGTGGAGTACAAAGTCTTACAGATGAAAACTGTCAGGGACCATTGTATTGCCAGCATCTATGAACAAAATCAGAAGCCTTATAGTTTCATAGGTGACTGAATAAATTTGATCACAGTAATAGTGTTTGATACTAATGTTAAAAGTGGTTATCACCTGGGTGCCATGGCTCACACCTGTAATCCTAGCACTTTGGAAGGCCAAGGCAGGCAGATCTTTGAGTCTAGGAGTTCAAGACCAGCTTGGGTAACATGGTAAAACCCCATTTCTACAAAAAAAAAAAAAAAAACCAGCCCGGTGCGGTAGCGTGCATGCGCCTGTAGTCCCAGTTACTTGGGAGACTGAGGTGGGAGGATGGCTTGAGTCAGGAGGCTGCAGTGAGCTATGATGGTGCCACTGCACTCCAGCATGGGTGACAGAGTGAGATGATCTCATATCAAAGAAACAAAAAGTGGTTGTCACTTAATAAACACTGAGTGACTACTATATGCCAGTCACTGTCCTAAGACTAAAGTATACCAAAGATGCGTAAGACCTCCTCACCCAACAGGTAACAATTTAGGGAAAAGATTACTGTGCAAAGAGAAGCTTATAGAATTCGGTGATTCTACCAATTGTGTTTTATCTAGCTCCTTAATAAATACTGGTATTTTTAAAGTTTTATTTTAGGAAATTACAAACATGTAAAAAAGTAGAGAAAATAGTGTAATGAAACTAATATATTCATTACTCAGCTTCAAAAATCATTAATACATTATCAAGCTCTTTGTATCTACACACTCTCAACTCCCCCATCTTGAGTATCATGTCATTTCCTCTGTGAATATTTCAATATATATCTGTAGGAAATAAGGACTCTGTTTGTTAAACATATCCACAATACCATTGTTACCACATGTAGACAGATCTACAATAAATCATGAGTACTGTCACATAAATATTCATGTTGAACTGATTGCTCTATTTAAGCAATTTTTACAGATGTTTTTGGAATTATAATTTAAATAAGGTCCATAGTTTGCCATTGGTTGATAAGCATGTGCGATCTCTTTTGATCTGTAATATCCTACTCCATCTCTTCTTGATTTTTTTTTGTTGCTTATTTTATACTTTCCCATATTCTGGATTTTGCTGATTGCATCCCCAGTGGCATAGCTGAGTATATTCCTTTATTTGCCGTATTTTCTATATTGGCAGCTAGATTTAGAGGTTTGATCTGCTTCAAGTCAGATTTTTTTTCAACGCTACTTCATAGGTGGTTTTTCCATCATGAAAATACTGTCTCGGTGTCTCTTTTTTTGTGACATCATTGGAGGTTACAAAATACTCGAGTGGGTGTGATGGCTCACACCTATAATCCCAGCATTTTGGGAGGCAGAAGCGGGTGGATTGCCTGAGCCCAGGAGTTCAAGGCCAGCCTGGGCAATATGGTGAAACCCTGTGTCTACAAAAAATGCAAAACAATTAGTTGTGATGGTGCACACCTGTAGTCCCAGCTACCTGGGAGGCTGAGACAGGAGGATCACCTGAGCCCGGGAGGTCGAGGCTTCAGTGAGCCATGATGGTGCCACTGCATTCCAGCCTGGGTGACAGCGTGAGGCTCTAACTCAAACAAACAAACCAAACAAAAATAGTAATACTCTAATTTTATAATTCCTTTTTATTTGCTTATCAGAATACTTTTATACAAAAAAACTTCCCCTCATAAATTATTTGGCAATTCTGCAATGTAGACTGTAAAAGAAAAGGCAGAAAAGGTTCAATTCTTTATCATATTTCAAAATAATGAGATGTTTCCCTGAGATCTTTCAAAGGTGACCAATTAGTTTAGTTTTAGTACAGTTATAAATTCATGGTTTTAAATATATTCAAAGCACTTCAATCCATTAAGGTTATTACGCTTTTTGATGCTCAAATTTTCTCTTTGAACCCAGCAGAGCTTATAGGTTGTCTATTGAGTACTTTTGACACCACCCCAATGGTCTTCAATAGCGTCCTTGATTTTTTTGAATTACAAGTGTTCCAGCATATCGTTTTTCCATTCCTTGCCCTAGGTCCAGAATTAATCCTTTTTTTAAAAGCACCTTGGTTGCTTTAATAGAGAAATAACATTTAAGATCATAATCTGGGCACTGGGGTGCTCATTCCTACTGGATTGGTCATTGGTTCTTTGCCTTTTCAGTGGTTAGATTTAGGGAATATGTTTGTTCTATGTTGTTATTAAAATAAAACACATCATTAATGTATAATTATACTTCCAGTTTCAAGATATGACTTAGCTTTTACTGGACTTCATCAATTATACATCTGTATTTCCTAGCAATGACAAAAAAAAAAGAAAATAAAAAACAAAACCTCAGTTCTCTATGAGATCAGCCTAATCAGATGATTTTGGTTTTTCCCACAAAATGTACACAGCCATCTCAGAAAACAATATGAACACTACTGCCACCAGCATGATTTAGTTGAAATGGTTGAAAAAAAAATTTTCGTGCCTCTTTTTGTCTTTAGGAAATATCTCTAATGTATATATCCCAAAGATATATAGTTATCGTGTTTTAAAGTTCTTTGTTATAATTTCTCTCTTTCTCTGACTAGTCCACCAACTAGATATATAGGCAGGTCCACTGGTTTCCTATTACTTTCAAATTCAGAGATTGCTTTTATTATTTAATCTCCTTTTTATTTTTATGTAAAATATTTAGATATTTCTAAAGCTAAGTCTACAAAACAAGGTGTATTTAGAGAAGCCTTATTCTATTTCTGCTTCTCTACTGTGTTCTGTCCCTCCTATAAGTAAACATTTAAATAACTGTTTATCTTTTAATTGTCTTTAAGATATTAGCAATATAAAATACATATAAATATATAACTACTTTTTAATATATCAATATTTATTTATGATGATAAAATATCTATCTATCTATCTATCTTTTTTTTTTTGAAAATTACACATTTTTAATTGCACATTATGATTATAAAGCACAGTACATATGTATTGCAACTTTTTTTTTTTTTTTTTTTTGAGGACAAGGGCTGTTCAGAGGAGCTGGTTAAGATTTTTTTTTTTTTTTTTTTTGAGAGAGAATAGGAAAGAGGAAAAAGGAAGAGAAAGAGAGAGAGAGAATGGGGAGGAGGGAGAAGGAAAAGAAAGAGGGAGAGAGAATGGGAGTATTGCTTTCTTGCCCAGGCTAGAATGCAATTTAGTAATGGGTATTGAAAAGCTCTTTTATACTGGTAATTATACTTAATGATGTAGTCAGGAAGGAATAAGGGAAGAAGATAACAAACAAACAGCCAACCAATATTTAATTTAAACCTATGAAATGCTATGCGATTACTGAGGAGTGATTTACTTCCAATTATATAGTCACCTTTGGAATAGGTGTGAGGTGGTAATGTATGTTTTGTGTATTTGAAGTGGAGAGTTCTATAAATGTTTATTAAGTTTACTTGTTCCAGGTCTGAGTTCAAGTTCTGAATATCCTTGTTAATTTTCTATCTCGTTGATCTATAGAATCGTTAGCTCTTCTTGTTGCATTGATCCTTTTGCCATTATGTAATGTCATTCCTCGCCTCTTTTGATCTTTGTTGCTTTAAAGTCTACTTTATCAGAGGCGAGAATTGCATCTCCTGCTTTTTGTTTATTTGTTTATTTTTACTCTCTGTTTGATTGGTAAATCTTCCTCCTTCTCTCTGAGTCTTTGTGTATTGTTGCATGTAAGATGGGCCCGGATGCAGCATACCGATGGGTTTTGGCTTTTTATCCAATTAAAATATATATAGGTTTAATACCGGCGTTTGATGCTAGCTGGCTGTTTTGCCCATTAGTTGATGTAAATTTTTTATTGTGTTAAAGTTCTTTGCTTTTTGATATATTTTTGGAAAGGCTGATATTGGTTGTTCCTTTATATGTATAGTGCTTCTTTCAGAAGCTCTTGTAAAGCAGGCCTGGTGGTGGTGAACTCTCTAAGTACTTGTTTGTTCGCAAAAGATTTAATTTTTCCTTCGATTATAAAGCTTAGTTTGGCTGGATAGGAAATTCTGGGTTGAAAGTTCTTTTCTTTAAGGATGTTAAATATTGGTCCCCACTCTTTTCTGGCTTGTAGGGTTTCTGCTGAGAGATCTGCTGTAAGTCTGATAGGTTTCCCTTTATGGGTAACCTGACCTTTCTCTCTGGCTGCCCTTAGTATTTTCTCCTTCATTTCAACCCTAATAAATCTGGCAATTATGTGCCTTGGGGTTGGTCTTCTTGAAGAATATCTTTGTGGTGTTCTCTGTATTACCTGGAGTTGAATATTACCCTGCCTTGCCAGGTTGGGAAAATTTTCCTGAATGATATCCTGAAGAGTATTTTCCAACTTGGATTCATTCTCTTCATCACATTCAGGTACACCTATCAAACGTAAATTAGGTCTTTTCACATAGTCCCATATTTCCTGGAGACTTTGCTCATTCCTTTTCATCCTTTTTTCTGCATTCTTGTTTTCTCGTTTCATTTCACTGAGCTGGTCCTCGACTTCTGATATCCTTCCTTCTGCTTGATCAATTCGACTGTTTAAACTTGTGCATGCTTTGCGAAGTTCTCGTGTTGTGTTTTTCAGCTCCATCAATTCACTTATATTCTTCTCTAAATTGTCCATTCTCGTTAACAGTTCGTCAAACCTTTTTTCAAGGTTCTTAGTTTCTTTGCATTGGGTTAGAACAAGTTCTTTTAATTCACAGAAGTTTCTTATCACCCACGTTTTGAAACCTGCTTCTGTTATTGGAACACACGTGTAATCTATTAAGCCTTGTTCCGTTACTGATGAGGAATTGCAATCCCCTGTAGAGGGAGAGGCATTCTGATTTTGAGTATTCTCTACCTTTTTACGCTGGTTTCTTCCCTTCATTATATATTTGTCCGTCTGTCGTCTTTATAATTACCGGCTTTCTAACTGGGTCTCTGACGTCCAACTTGTTGATTCCCTGCGCCGAGATCTGAGCAATCCACTGAGCCGGCCAAAACAGTGGTGTTAAGATTGATGGTGCTTTTCTGCCCGGGAATCTCCGGACTCTGCACCAAGAACTGGCGTGCTAAGGCACCAGCAAAACCACCACGCCGGCCACAAGAGTCGCCCTGGCGACCCGTGGGGCTCCTCCACTGGGAATCTCCTGGTCCGTGAGCAACAAATATTCGTCTGAAAGTGTGGCGTCCTCTCGTTCTTTGCGCTTTCACTAGGAGGTACGTGCCCGAGCTGCTAATCATCAGCCATCTTGGATCTCTCTCGTCTATCTTTTTTTGAGACAGGGTCTTGTTCTGTCGTCCAGGCTAGGGTTCAGTGACATGATCACAGTTTGCTACAGCCTCTACCTCCTGGGCTCTAGAATCCTCCTGCCTCAGACCTAAGAGTAGCTGGGACTACAGTCACTATTACCACTTGCCTGGTTAATTTATTTTTATTTTATTGTAGAGACAGGGTCTTGCTATGTTGCCCAGGCTGGTCTCAAACTCCTAGTCTCAAGCAATCCTCCTGCTTCACCTTCCCAAAGTGCTAGGATTACAGGCATGAGCCACCATGCCTGATCCATCAATATATATTTATTTGGACCTTTGAGCCCAACCCAGCTCCAGATGGATACAATTGAGTCAAAGACCCACATGGAGAAAACTTCCGAGCTAACCCCTGCCCAAATCTCTGTCTTACACAATCGTGAGAACTAATAAATTATCGTTTTAAGCAATTATGTTTTGGAGTAATTTGTTATACAGTGATAGATAACTGATACAACAATATATCCTGGTGTTCATGTGGTAACAGTATATAGAGATAGTGGTATTTATTTATTTTAAAGACTTAATTTTTTAAAAGAGGTTTTAGGTTCATGGCAAAATTGAGAGGAAGGTGTTTCAGATACTTCCTGCCCTCACACACGAATAGTCTCCCCCATTATCAACTTCTCCTACCAAAGTGGTACATTTGTTACAATTGATGAACCTACATTGCCACATCATAATCACCCAAAATCCATAGTTTACATTAGGGTTCATGCTTGGTGTTGTCTGTTGGGGTTGCACGAATGTATAATGACATGTATCCTCCATTATAGTATCATACAGAATAGTTTCACTGCCCTAAATATTTTTCGTGTTCTACCTTTTCAACCACACTCCCTTTAATACCTGGCAACCACTGATATTTTTATTGTCTCCAGAGTTTTTCCTTTTGAAGAATATTATATAGTTGAAATCACCCAGTGTTTTCAGATTAGCTTAGTAACATGCATTTAAGGTTCCTCTATGTCTTTTTATGGCTTGATATCTCATTTCTTTTTTAGCACTGAATGATATTCCATTGCTTAGATGTACTACAGTTATTTATCATCTGTTCACCTACTGAAGGACATCTTGATTGCTTCCAAGTTTTGGCAATTATGAATAAAGCGGCTTTAACATTGTGTACAGGTTTTTGTGCAGACATAAGTTTTCAACTCCTTTAGCAAATATCAAAGAGTATGATCACTGGATTATATGCTAAGAGTACATTTGGTTTGTAATAAACCACCAAATGTCTTCCAAAGTAGCCATACCATTTTGCATTCTAACTAGCAATGAATGATGAATGAGAGTTCCTGTTGCTCCACATTCTCCTCAGCATTTGGTGGTATTAGTGTTCTGGATTTAGGCCATTCTAATATGTGTGTAGTGGTAACTCATTGTTCTTTTAATTTGCATTTTCCTGATGACATATGAGATGTAGCATCTCTTCATATGCTTATTTGCCATCTGCATATGTCTTTTTGATGAGGGGCTATTAAAGTCTTTGGTCTACTTTTTAATTGGATTGTTTTCTTATTGTTGAATTTTAAGAGTTATTTGTATATTTTGGATAGCAGTACTTTATCAGACATATCTTTTACAATTCTGCTCCCCGCAGATCTGTGGCTTGTCTTCATTCTCTTGACTGTGTCTTTTGCAGGGCAGAAATTTTAATTTTAGTAAAGCCTAGTTTATCAATTCTTTCTTTCAAGGATCATGCCTTTGGGGTTGTTAATTTTTACTTTTAAAATGTACATCAGATGATACCAGGTTTTTTTTAGAGGGACAGGCTGAAAAATCATCGATATCATCTTGAGGCTGATTTATCAGATTGATTTGCCCTTCAAGCAAATGTGGTTCCAAAGATAGTCTCTATGGAAGATGTGGCATGAAGGGATATCATTTACTAGATTTCTTTGATAGTCTAATAGAGCTGATACCATAGTCTTTGGTTTCGAATTGAATTTGTATATATGGCCTCTGGAAGAAGATTAGACTTCCTCTAAGTTGCTGTAACATGCTAGTGTTCTTACCATTTATTTAGTATATAGTATTTATGGCTCGCTTTGAAAATTCTCATTTAGCATTTGTATTAATTTCCTAGGTCTGCTATAACTACTATAAATTGGATGGCTTACAAAAACAGAAATTTATTAGCCCTTAAACCAACAAAAGACTTTTTAGGGAGGAGTATTTTATCACTGACATTATTTAGAGTCACCATCTCGTAGTGATAATATAAGGCAGTCTATTTTCTAATCACTTGTATTTTTGTTTTGGTTTATTCACAGGCTATACCCCCTTACTGGCTGCCCCAGGTGGACTGCTTGAAGTTCCTCCCTGGAATGCCTCTGATGTGGAATAAAATGAGCTGTAACTTTAGACTTCAGGAGGCGGCATCTGTAACAGCTTTACCCAACCCAGCTGTAGGGGACAAGTGTTCTCTCTTGAACTTTATAGGACTGATATACTACAACAATCCCACGTAACAGCAAGAAACCATGACACTATTGAATTGATAAGAAATTCCTCCTTTTAAATTTATTGTTTGCATTATGCCACCTTTCTTTAGTTTGAGCAAGTCTTCTTAGACAATACAAGTTGTGATGATTCATTTTGGGCATCAACTTGGCTGGATTAAGGAATACCTAGAAAATTGATAAAGCATTGTTTTGGGTGTGTCTGTGCGAGTGTTTCTATAGGAGATCCGTGTGTGAGTCTGAGTGGACTGAGTGGGGAAGATCCACCGTCAGTGGATGAGCATCATGTAACAGGCTGGGGGTGTGAGAGAAGAAAAACAGGAAAGTTGAATTGGTTGCTCTGCTCCAGGAGCTGGAGTACAGTCTTCCTCTGCCCTTGGACATCAGGCTCTCAGGCCTTTGCACTCCAGAACTTACAACAGTGCCCCTGTGGGTTCTCAGGCCTCTGTACTTGAACTGAGCCACACTGCCAGCATGCCAGCTTCTCCCACTTGTCAGGCCTGCCATGGGACTTCTCAGCCTCCATAATCATGTGTGCCAAGTCCCCTAATAAATATCCTCTCATCTATCCATGTATCTATGTATGCATTCTGTTGGTTCTGTCTCTCTAGAGAAGTATTACTACTACACAGGTAGAGGAAGGACCCAAGAGGAATACTGAACTGACACCAGTAGAGTGATTACTGAAAAACAAAGAAACGAAATAGGAAAGCGACGTGAGCCCAATTTTCATGAGTTTGTGGAAAAGGCAATATTCATGATATCTAGAGTATAATGTTCTATAACAAAGAGAGCAAATCGCATACCTCCTCATGCCTAACAACGTATCTAGCACATAAAGGACATTTTAAAATATTGAATTGATCTATGCTAGGTCTTCCAAAATGAAGAACCAGGGTTTAGCCATCAGAATCATCAGAACCACTTTCTAAAAACATAAAGGTGTAGGCTTAACAGATCTACTGAATAAGAAATTTGAGGATATGGAGTCTGAGAATCTATATTAAATCAAAGCCCCTGACAGGCACAATGGCTGATGCCTGTAATCCTAGCACTTTAGGAGGACAAGGCAAAAGGATTGCTTGAGCCCAGGAGTTAAAGGCCAGCCTGGGCAAGATAGTGAGACACCCATCTCTATAATAAAAACAAAACTTAGCTAAGTGTGGTGGCAAATGTCTGTAGTCCCAGTTACTCAGGATGCTAAGGTGGGAGGATCAATTGAGGCAGGAGGATTGACTGAGCCTAGAAGGTCAAGGCTGCAGTGAGCTGTGCTCGCACCACTTCACTCCAGTCTGCGCAACAGAGTGAGACCTTGTATCAAAGAAAGAAAAAAAGTCTCTCAGGTTGATTCTAATGCTCGCCTACCTATGATTGGAGACTAGTAGCACGTAATGGAAATATAGAAAGAACTTATTCTGAACTACTGGGAAAGTGGGAGGGATCCTATTCCCCACCGTCCTGGTCAGGGTTTCCAAATTTGCTTTCTTTCCTTTGACTCTCTTTAAACAATATCCACAACTCAAAGTGGAAAGTCAAGAGATTATTGACGTGGGAGCTGTGTATCATGCCTTCTGTTTGAGAACGTTTCCAGGTTCTTGTTGATGTTTGGCAGTCGTGCCAACACATCCTAAATTAAATAGAATAGCTGTTTCTCCTAGCAAGGCATTGGAATTACTCCAGCTAAGAACTGATCCAGCAACAAACAACTTAATTTATGATGATATAAAAAAAACCTCAGCCACAGAATATCTGTAATTAGCAAGAATCCAACAGAGATTGAGGTGTGCTAAGTTGAATATTCTCCTCTCCTCCTCTCCTTTGTTTGCCCAACACACACACACCTACCCCTTGTTTTCCTAGATTCTCAGCTAGAATGTTCAGTAAGAAATCATCTGGTCTACCATGTGAGCTTTTAGGTTTTTTGAATGAATAAAATATCCTGAAACTTTGATAATCTCCAAGGATGAAGATGTCTCAACAATCCTTGCAAGATAAGAGAAACTCAAGAAAAAAGAAAACAGAGTTCTTTATACAGAGACTCTTAGTACCGTCCATACTCAGCTGTGTTTCTAAACTATATAATACACTCAGTAATAAGAGTCTAACCTGAATCCCCAAACAAAGCCATCTAGCTCCCATCTTAAATCAGTTTAGGTTAGGTTGGCTTTGGCTATGAATGACATGAACCCCCCCATACTAATGATTTAAACATAGAGATTTATTTCTCTCCCACAAAAACAAACCCCAGTGGCCAGTAGTCCAAGGCTGGCATGATGAGACCACCCACCATTGTTAGGAAGTCTTTAATTCTTTCTATCCTGTTCTTTGCCGTTGTCAAAATTCAGTTTTTCTCTCATGCTCCAAATAGACTGCTTGAGTTCCAGGAATCAGGTCTACAATCTGGCCAGCAGGTGGAATGAGGAGAAAAGAGCACAACTTCCCTTTTAAGGACATATCATCAGCTGGAACTCAGCCACACTTCACTGCCAAGAAAGTTGGGAAATGGACTGTTTATTCCAGGTGGTCATGGGGTTAGCTCGCATCTGGGGTTCCATTGCTAAGAAATAACTTGTGATTAGATAATAGAGGACAGGGCCAGGTGTGGTGACTTATGCCTATAATCCCAGAACTTACGGAGGCTGAGGCAGGCGGATCACCTGAGGTCAGGAGTTTGAGACCAGTCTGGCCAACATGGTGAAATCCCATCTCTACTAAAAATACAAAAGTTAGCCAATGTGGTGGTGGGAGCCTATAGTGCCAGCTACTCAGGAGGCTGAGGCAGGAGAATCACTTGAACTCAGGAGGTGGAGGTTGCAGTGAGGCAAGATCATACCACTGCACTCTAGCCTGGGCAACAAGAGCAAAACTTTGTCTCAAAATAATAATAATAATAATAAGCCAAGTGAGGTGGCTCACACCTGTAATCCCAGCACTTTGGGAGGCCGAAGCAGGCAGATCACCTGAGGCCAGGAGTTCGAGACCAGCCTGGCCAACATGGTGAAACCCCATCTCTACTAGAAATATAAAAATTAGCTGGGTGTGGTGGCGTGTGCCTGTAATTCCAGCTACTCGTGAGGCTGAGGCAGAAGAATCATTTGAACCTGGAGGGGCGGAGGTTGCAGTGAGCCGAGATCACGCCACTGCACTCCAGCCTGGGTGACAGCGAGACTGTCTCCAAAAAAAAAAGAAAGAAAGAAAAAGATAATGAGGACAGGTCACTGTTCTGAGCCCAGCTCCTTCTAAACAACTATTAAGTGTCAGTTTTCTGTGTAGCCTTCAAGAGATAGTCTATATAATTATACAAGTACAGATTGAGCGACCCTAATCTAAAAGTCCAAAATCTGAAATGCTCCAAAACTTGAGCACCAACATAACACCACAGGTGGAAAATTCTACATGTGACACCTTTGCTTTCTGATGATTCAATATACACAAACTTTGTTTCATGCACAAAATTATTAAAAATATTGCATAAAATTACCTTCAGGCTATGTGCATAAGGTTTATATGAAACAAATGAATTTTATATTTAGACTTAGGTCTCTTCCCCCAAATATCTCATTATGTATATGCAAATATGTTAAAATTTGAAAAAACACAAAATTCAAACACTGTGGTCCCCAGCATTTTAGCTAAGGAATGCTCAGCCTGTACTGTATATATACATGCATATACACACAGCCCCATTTTTTTTTTTAAATAACTAGAGGCCTACAAATTATACTTCACTGTTTCTTGCTTTTTTCTTGCATGGAATATAGTTAGTATATTACTCCATAACTGTTAATATAGATTTATTATTTTTAAATGGCTGCAGGGTTTCTCATTATAGTGATATACTATAATTAAAGTTCTATTAATGGCATATAACTGTTTTTTTGGTCTTATAAATATGCTATCATGGCTATAATTCTAAGTTTGTTCACATGTATAAGCAAATCTGTAGAATATATATATATATATATTCCTAGCAGGGATTTCTGTGTCTAAATTTTGATAGCTATTATCACATAGCCTCCAAAGTGTTTGTTCCACATTACACTTCTTCCAAAAAGGTGTGATAAATACCTATTTTTTTAACATTGTAGACTTAGGGTGTGCTATAAATATTTTATTTTTTATTTCTCTGGTAGATGAAAGATGCTATCTTTATGTCACCTTACATGTAATTATCATCTCATTTGTTTTAAAAGCCATTTATATTTTTTGTTCTATGAACTCTGTTCATGTTATTTAATCATTTTTTTATTGGAATGTAAATTTTTCTCATTGATTTGATGTCTCTATATATTAAAAAAATGATGTCCTCTTTTGTCACATGTGCTGCAAGTATTTTCCCCTGGTTTGTCCCTTGAACTATATTTTTATTTTTAAAAATTCTATTCTGTAAAATAAAAACAAGCCCCTTAAATTTTAATTTATAGTATTTTTTCATGCTGAAATGTATAATTTGTATGTTTCAATATGTTTATTATAATTTGTATGATTTAAATATGCTTGATCTTTCCTAGGTTTTGTTTTGTTTTGTTTTATTCTTTTGTTTCTTGATTAGAAAGTTCTTGCCTACTCCACTATTATAAAAGCATTCTCTCACATTTTCTTCTAGCACATTCATAGTTTTCTTTTTTTGGTTTAGTTCTTTTATTTGTCTGAAATTTATTTTCTTATAAAAAATGAGAAACAGATACAATTTTAGTTTCTGCTGGATGGTTAACCAACTTGTACCATCATTATTTATTAAATAATCTATCTTTTCTACCCTGAATTAAAATGTTGTCTTTTTCATATTCTAAATTCTCACATATATTTCAGTCTATTTCTGGACTGTTTATTCTGTTTCATTGATCTGTCTATTCAGGCATCATTAACAAACATTTTAATTACTTATAGATTTGTAATATATTTTCATAGACAATATAAGGGTTGTTATTTCCATTTAATTTATAAGAGTTACTTATTTAAAATATTTTAGGGTTTTTCTAGCTATTCTGGCTTGCTTATTCTTCCAGTAAAATTTAGGCTCTACTGGTTTACTGTGAAAAAAAGCCCTTTTGATATTTATGGATAATTTAATACAAAAGAGTACCTTTAAGATGTTAAATCTTTGACTTAATTTGTATTTGAAAGTATTCTTTACACGGATAATGCATTTTTATTGTTTATCTCTGAGTTTGTACTTTTTATTATTGTAATTGGTTGTTTCCAAATGTAGAAAAATGGTTTTAACCATTTCACTGATTTTTCTTATTGTTGGTAATAGTTTTTCAGCACATTTTCCTGAGTTTCCCAGATATACAATCATATCTGCTGCAAATGACAACTTAGACCAACCTTGTCTAACTTTTGACCTTTGGGCCACGTGTGGCTCAGGATGACTTTGAATGCAGCCCAGTACGAAGTTCCATAAACTCTCTTAAAACATCGTGAGCTATTTTTGGGATTTTTTTTTCTCATCAGCTATCGTCAGTGCTAGTGTATTTTATATATGGCCCAAGATTATTCTTCTTCTTCCAGTGTGGCTCAGGGAAGCCAAAACATTGGGCACCACTGACTTAGACTCTCATTTCTGATTTTTATTCCCCTTTTATATTCTTTTATCTAATTACTTTAATTATACTGGTAGTAGTAATTTAAAAAGCAAAATAAAATAATTTGAAAAACCCTCTTCCTTCAAATAAATATATATTTTTGAAGCTAAATATGCAAGGGGTAATAGTGATGCTATATATGGCTGATATAAGGGGTCCCTGGCACCCACCAACTCTGCCTCCTCTTCTCCCTTATCCTTCACACCAGATTCTATGTGAGGACCCCTAGGGTTAATGGAACATAGTTTGAAAGCTACTCACTGATCTTGTCTTATACTTTATTTTGCCAATGAAGAATCAGACCTACAGAGATTAAAAACCTGACCAAATTAAAAATAATAATAAGTAAAGGCATCATTTTTTAGGTAAAAATATTACATTATGTGAAATAAATAAATTCAGTCTATTGTTAGATTCACTTACTTACTAATTCACTTATTTAACAAATAAATATTAAGAATATAACAATATAGGTTAATAGTCTAGGGGATGGGTCAGCAAACTATAGCCCACAGGCCCACATTTATCCTACTCCCTGTATTTATATAGCCCATGAACTAAGAATAAATTTTTTAAAAATCTTAAATGCTTGAAAAAACATTGAAAGAAAAATAATATTTCATGACACAAGAAAATTATATAAAATTCAGATTTCAGTATCCATGAAGTTTCTTTGGACCACAGCCATGCTCGCTCATTTATGTATTAGTTATGACTGATTTCTTCTATGAAGACAAAGTTGAGTAGTTGTGACAGAAACCGTACAGCTCGCAGAGCCTAAATTATTTACTCTTTGGCTCTGAAAAGTTTGCCAATTCTGGTCTAGGGCATTGATTCTCTAAGTGTCAGATCCTTCAGGTTAACCTAGGAATCTTCATTTCGAATAGGCTCCTCCCTTCCATTCTTATGCCCATTAAGTGGGACAATCATGAAAATAAATAGAAGCAATATGAGATGATAATTACTTTAATGGCTGTGAGTGGGCAGTGGAAATAGATTAGATAGCACCTAGATCCACCTGGCGGGAGCCAGAATTTCTTCACCTCACATTGACACTGAAGAAGGAAAGGAAGGTATTTTCCTGCCAGAAGAGCAGAAAATGAGAATTTCAGAAGAAGGCCAGAGATAGTCCAGGATGTTCACAGAACTGAATATTGTTTCCAAGAGACCATATAAAATAGTGTTGAGGATTGTCAATTCTGAAGCCCCTCTGCTATTTATTATCAGAGGGACTTGGGGTAAGTCATTGAACTCTTGGTGCCTCAGTCTCTTCACTGCAATTGGGTCTGATAACTATGCTTCAGTTTACTCATCCGCAAGAGGAATTGCTGTGGTAGTCATTAAGACTGGTTAGAACAATGCCCTGCCCATACTGAGATGTAAGAGTTAGTTATTATTATAGTGGATAGAGAGTAAAGTTAGAGGGTAGCGTGGGGAGAGGTACGGTTGGAGAAGTAAGGGGTAAATCTTGAAAGGCTTGTGAGTTTAGATAGTATTTCATTAAGCGATGGGGCCAGGCACATTGGCTCATGCCTGTAATCCTAACACTTTGGGAGGCCAAGGCAGGCAGATCACATGAGCTCAGGAGTTAGAGACCAGCCTGGGCAACATGGCGGAACTCTGTCTCTACTAAAAATACAAAAAATTAGCTAGGCAGGGTGGGACATGCCTGTAATCCCAGCTGCTCAGGAGGCTGAGGCACAAGAATCTCGAGTCCAGGAGGTGGAGGTTGCAGTGAGCCAAGATTGTGCCACTGCATTCCAGCCTGGGCAACAGAGCAAGATTCTTAAAAAAAAAAAAAAAAAAAAAAAAGTTTAGTAAGTGATGAGCATCTGCAGCAGACTGTTATGTTGGTAGCTTCCAGTGAACCACACCTCATAGTATTCATATCTATTGGAAGACCAGCTCCCAATATATTAACATGGATTCAAGAGCTCTCAAAGTGACCAAGTGGTCAATGAAAAAGAAAAAAAGGACAAAGAAACAGTTTTCTTCAAAGCTGGGCCCAGGGAGACACCACATAAAGGTGCTCTGTGGATGTCCAAAATTCCCCCAAAAACCTCAGTTTTTTATTAGAGGAGGAGTGAGGCCACACAACATTGTAGTGATGATCATAAAAATGAATACATTTGCAAAACTGATGCACAAAAATCACAACATGGTATTATAAAAGCAGAACAACGTAAAGATAACTTTCTATGTGTCAGCATAGAAACCATACACCTTAGCAAGAATAGAGGTCAAACATAAACTTATAATTATCAGCAAGAAATGCCTTGGACTCACAGCTGCAGGGGGTAAAGGATCTGACACAGGACAACCAGCCTGACCACAAAACTGCAAGAGGAGGGGGGCCTCCATGCAGGCCTGGAGGAGCAGTGGGAGAAGAAAGACTTTTACATCCTTATCTCTACCACAGAGGCTTTTCCTCACGACAGATGCCCTTCATGTGTCTGTTTATAGGCTCTCCATAAAGGTTGCATTTCCTTTCCAGGGCCATAATCAATATGCCTTTCCTGGGAAAAGAATCTGGGTAATAAGCCTCTCCATTACACGTCCATTTATAGGCTCTCTGCAATGAGAAGCTTATTACTTGCTGTCATCTCTCTCTGGCAGTCAGGCTACGTGGCTTGTCTCTTAGTATTACTAAGTTCCTGTTTTTACAAGAACAGCTCAGCAGAGCCAAAGTTATAAGCTACATTTTAACTTTTCACATTATTCTTCATTTTCTCAAATATAATCAATACAGTAAGTAACAAGCAACACAAAGCAAATAACTCATTTCAGGGAAACCAAATTCTAAGATAATTTACAAGTTAAAATTCAACCACAATTTTTTGTTGTTATTTCAGATAGCTTGGGTTTTGCCAATTCTTCCAGAAACTTGGTGTTGCTGTCACCACCAAGGGGTCCACAGTGTTCTTAGCACATATCCTTGGGTAATCTCCTCTCACAGTGACTCTGGATGTTGCCATGTGACTTGCTTTAACTAATTGGACATTGGTAAATGTGATGCAAACAGAAGCTTGATAGGTACTTTGGGGCTTATCCTGCTGAAACACTTTTTTCTTAAAATCCTGATCCATCATGTAAAGAGGACCTGTTAAATGAACAGAGAGACATGCATACCCAGCCCCCAGCATTTTCAGCCATCTCAGTAGGGATTTCAGACCTATGAGTAATGCCATTTTGGATTTCTAGGCCCAGTTTAACAGTGAGAGGACTGCAGCCACAAGAGTGACCCCAGGCAAGAACAACAGAAGAACCACCTCACTGAGCCCAGCCCAGGTTGCAAAATTGTAATCAAATATGTGGTAGTTTGAAATTGCTGTGGAAATAGACAACTGAAACATTAGCATTAAGGAATTGTATTCATGGAAATAATCAGATTTGCATATATCGAGGTAACTTTGGTGTCAATGTGTGAGATGACATAAGACTAGAAGAAGGGATACTGGTAAGAATGTTAGTTCAATAATTCAAAAGAAAAATAATAAAGAGTTGAATTAAAGCAGTGGGAGAAAGGATAGAAAAGAGAAATGAGAAGGCTTTCTTTTCTGCTGAGTGTCCCTGCCCCAGGTCCTGCGTTTTCTCTTTCTTGCTTTGCTCCCTGATTCTGAGGAGTATACGCTTCAGTAGTTTCTTGGGAAAGGATTCCTGAGAGAGTAAACATTTTGAGATATTATAGTTGTGAAAATTTAATATTCTATCTTCACATTTGATGGTAGGTTGCCTGGATATGGAATTCTACATGGGAGATAATTTTCTTTCAGAATTTGAAAGGTTTTGTTTCATTGTCCTAGCTCAATGTCATTCTGATTTGTATACTGTTCTATGCAATGTGTTCCTTGTTTCTTTCTGAAAGTATCAAAGGTTTCTTACTATTACTGGAATTATTAAATTTCACAATGATGTGCTATAGTTCTCTTGTTCACCTTATTGCACTGCCACTTATTGGACATTCCAACTTGGATACTGTAAGGCTGGCTGCCTCACTGGGAGTTAAATGGACACACTTATCTCTCCCCGTGCTGGCCTCTCCATGCTGACACACTTATCTCTCCCCATGCCAGCCTCTCTATGCTGGCTCCCCACACCCACTCTTATCTGGTCTCTCTATGCAGGTTCCACACACCCACTTCTGCATTCCTCACTCGACCCCTTCAAAATTTGAAAAGCCCACCAAAGATTTGTCCAATGGCAGCTTAACATTGACCTCCCCAGCCGGTCAGCCCACCAGTAGTCCCGCCTGGCAACCAATGGCAGCTCGCCCCATCAGCACCTTGACTTCCCCTCACCAATGAAACTCTCTGCTCTTTGTTTCCCTAGTAATCAACCAAACCCCCTCACCAATGAAACTCACCAATGAAACTGTCTGCTCTTTGTTTCCCTAATAATCAATCAACCCTCCTCACCAATGAAACTGTCTGCTCTTTGTTTCCCTAAAGACCAATCAATTACCTCCACTCCCTATAAAACCCCACACCCTGAGAAGCCCAGTGCGACTTCTCTGGCCCCTTCCCGGACCACAGAACCTTGCCTGGGAGCTGAATAAATTGGATTCTCATTTTCTCACACTGGCCTCAGTTTCCTCATTTTAACTCGGCAATATACCTTACAGATACTTGAGACCTTCAGCTATGGGAAATGTTCTACTACACTTTCTCTGATACTTGGGTTTATTTTCTTCATTCTCTTTTTATGGAATATCTATTAATCAGATGTTGAAGTTCCTGAAGTAATTATCTTTCATATATTTTTTATCCTCTTGCTACTGTATTACGCTTTCATTTTAACATCTGGTGTGATCTTTCAAATGGTAGATGTATTGAAGTTCGATAGACTTGAGCATCTGCAGGAAATAAGTCAACAGCACCAACGAAATTTCAGAAGTTGAACATATGGGAAAGAGAAGGAAATAGATAGAATAGATTCCTGAAAGAGCTGGAAAAGAATGAGGTCCTCAGATGGATTCACTGGTTTTCCTTAAGAAGAGAGAAAACCTCATTCTCAGAGATGTGGTAAGTTAAAGCTATGTATAATCACTAATGGTTAATACCGTGTGGTGTTTTAAATGCGGGATCAGATTCAAAAATATCTTTAAGTTATAACTCTCCAAGTTATTAACTGTGTAACTATGGCCTTGATGTTGGATATAAGATATATATGTATACATATGCACACACATTTATATAAAATGAGGCAGCAACATAACAATAATAATGCCTAGTTCCCAGGGTTGTTGATGTTGTAAGGATTATAGATGAAAATGTTTATACAAAAGGATTTAAGGAAGGAAGTAGAAGTGAAGTATGGGCTCTGAAGTTGTACTGATCTTTGTACTATCTCATGCCATATCTACAAACATCTGTATTTGGGCCCATCATTAGATACTCAACATTTAGTGAGTACTTAGTAGACTCCAGGTGCTGTGATAACTAGTCATAATCAACTCAATAAATTTTAGCTACTACGATTATTTAGCAAGGTATCTGACACCTAGAAAGCACATTGTAGATATTAGGTCTTCAAAGATACATTCAGATACAGATGATTTTAAATAAGAAAAATATACTTAACACTTGATAATCTGCATCTTCTTTGTGAAACAGGCATCCAAGAAATCTGGCAAAAGTATGAGTGAGGGTATTGGAGACAGTGATGTGGGAGTGAGAAATAAGCTTAGGTCTATGCAGTATCATGTTGTTAAGTAGTGGTAAGCACCTGTTGAGATTTGACACCATAATCAGTAGTGGCTTCTTCCTATATACTAAAGAAAATTCAGTCATTTTTCTCCAGCAGCCCTCTATAGGCTGGAGGCAAACATTTGGCTAATCCAGGTTGGAAACTGGAGGATGAGTGTCTTAAAGAGAGACAATGGAATAAAATATATTGGCAAAATAATGGTCAAAACAAAGTTCCATATGGCCTAGACTAGATGAGGAAGGATGTGAAGCCAGGAGAGCTTGCTGTGCTTAGAGAAAGAGAGCGGTCAAGATGGACAAGGGGAAAGACTGCAGACTTGGAGAAAGTATGGAGGGGAGAACATTGATACCTAAATCTCCACGTGAGTTAGTCCACAGTCCGCTAGCCTAGTCTAAAGGACAAGAGTATTGACATGGTTTGGATGTGTGTCCCTGCCCAAATCTCATGTTCATTTGTAATCCTCAGTGTTGGAGGTGGGGCCTGGTGGGAGGTGATTGGATGATCAAGGTTGATCCTTTATGAATAGTTTAACACCATCTTCTTGTGTTATGTTCTCTTGAAAGTGAGTTCTTGCAAAATCTTGTTGTTTAAAAGTGTGTAACACCTACCTCCTCTTTCTCTTGCTTCTGCCTCCATCGTACGAGACACCTTGCTCCCTCTTTGCCTTCTGCCATGATTGAAAGTTTCCTGAGGCCTCCCAGAGCTGAGCAAATGCCAGTATCTTGCCTCCTGCACAGCCTGAAGACCTGTGAGCCAATGAAACTTACTTTCTTAGGCGAGGTGCTGTGGTGCAAACCTGTAATCCCAGCACTTTGAGAGGCCAAGGTGGGCAGATGACGAGGTCAGGAGTTTGAGACCAGCCTGTCCAACATGGTGAAACTCTATCTCTACTAAAAATACAAAAAAATTAGATGAGCGTGTTGGTGTGTGCCTGTAATCCCAGCTACTTAGGAGGCTGTGGCAGGAGAATCACTTGAACCTGGGAGGCGGAGGTTGCAGTGAGCTGAGATCATACCATATCATTCCAGCCTGGGTGACAGAGCAAGACTCCATCTCAAAAAAAAAAAAAAAAAAAACCAAACAAACAAACCAAACCTCTTATTTTCTTTATAAATGATCCAGTCTCAGGTGTTTATAGCAATGTGAGAACAGACTAATACAAACACCATCTTGGATCAAGAATTTAAGAACCTTTAAAAAAATTAACCTGATAAGTCTGTGGTTTATTTTGTTTTGGAGCAATCACTTATGTATACAGAATAGAATAATGCTATGACTTTGACTTCTTATGTTCACAAAAACTTGAAAGACAGCAAAGTGATACAGGTACAAAAGTTTTAAGAACAAATGTTTCCCTCTCTCTAATCCGAATTCTCAGAGTTAATCACCCTTACAGGTGGGTGTTGTCCTAGCTTGCGTTCCTTGAGAAGTAGAGCCTGAGACGGGGACTTGAGGACTTAGGGCCAGTTAGACCATGTGAAATTCACAGGGAACAAGAGAGAGAGGGAGAGAAGCAGGAGAAGCAGGAGGGGCAACATATGGATAGATCATCAGAAGTCTGAGGTTCAATTCCACCAGGCCTGCAAGAAGTATACTATTTGGCAGTACTTCTAAAAGTTAAACTTACCAAAAAATAAACAAATAAAATAGGTTTTTCATGGAGCATGTTAAATACAAGCAAACATAACAGTTAAACTTAGAATTAACATATGATCCAGCATTTCCACTCCCTGGTATATGCCCCAAAGTATAAAGCTGAGACTCAAATAGATACTTGTACACCAATGTTCATAGCAGCGTTATTCACAATATTCAAAATGTGGAACAACAAACTGCCCATCAGCAGATGAATGTGTCAACAAAAGTTGGTATATACATACAATGGAATACTGTTCAGCCTTTAAAAGGAATGAAATACTGACACATGTTACAACATGGATGAACCTCAAAACACTGTGCTAAGCAAAATAAGCCAGAGACAAAAGGACAAGTATCTTACGATTCCACTTACATGAGATACCTAAAATAGGCAACTCCTAGAGGCAGAAAGTAGAATAGAGGTTACTAGGGACTGGGGAAAGGAGAGAATGGGGAGTTATTGGTTTATGAGCATAGAATCTCTGTTGTGGATGATGAAAACATTTTGGAAATGGGTAGTGGTGACACTTGCACAACATTGTGAATGTACTTAATACCACTGAACTGTACACTTCAAAATGATTACAATGGTAAATTTATATTGTGTATCTTTTACTGCAATTTATTTTTTTGAGATGGAGTCTTGCTTTGTCACCCAGGCTGGGGTGCAGTGGCATGATCTTGACTCACTGCAGCCTCTACCTCCTGGGTCTGTGCAATTCTCCTGCCTCAGCCTCCTGAGTAGCTGGGATTACAGGCATGTACCACAACGCCTGGCTAATTTTTTTTTTGCATTTTTAGTAGAGACGGGGTTTCGCTATGTAGGCCAGGCTGGTCTTGAACTCCTGACCTCAAGTGATCCACCCACCTCAGCTTCCTAAAGTGCTGAGATTACAGGCATGAGCCACCACAACCGGCTTACAATTTTTAAAAGTATATAGGATGACTCCCAGACTTGTCCACTTGAAGGCTGTGGTGGGGCTGGGGCATTTAGCCATTAGCTCGCATTCTCCGTTGGTTGAGTGTTGCTCACTCACTTTTCCTAGGTGGCTCTTGTTTGCAAGGCTAAGTGGGCTTCCTTGAGAATCCCCCAAGGCAACATATGAAAAGACCAAGATATGCTCTTTTGGTGGACATCACCACTACCGTCAGAGCTTGTGAGAACCCACCTACCACAGCTGTGGCTGAAACCAGAGATGAACTGAGGGTGTGCAATCTAGGGCCTCAAAAGGCCTGTGGTACAAATATATGTCCTTTTAGACAATTCTCTCATGCATTTACAGATATACAAATAAGGCTCTATCTATATCTACACATATTTTTATACACTGATAATTTTACTTTTGCAAATCGTGCTATTCATGTTGTTTGGCAAACTTGCTTTCCTCATAGATGTATTTCTAGCTTTGTACTTAGACATGCACCTCAATCTGCTTAGCCACTGCAGAATAGTCCGTTGTATATGGAGGTGCCTTAATTTTTTTAACCCACTGCAATTGTACCTTCACACTCATCAATAACAAATGCCTGCTGCTTAGGTCACCAATGACTTTTATATCTCTGAACCCAATGAGTCACTTTTAGGGACTTCTATGGCCTTCCCTTGCTTTCATCTTCTTTGACGTAATTTCTTTGATGTTTGCATCGTGATGGTATATTCTTTCTTCAAGTCACACATTTTCAGATGTAATTTTAAAAGAATTAGTAAATATGGTGACAGATTCAAAGTCAAATCATAGTATAAGATAGAACAGGGATGGTTTTTCTTGTCTTTTTTAAAAAATTTTTTCCAATATGTTTGCTCCTGGATTTTCTGTAAGCAAGAAAAAGCTCTCAAAAATGTTTGAAGAAAATATCTGCTAATTATAGTTTGCAGGCATGTGCAACAAAATAACATACATGTGGATTACAGCATTCCGTACTCTTTGCTGACACTGAGTGAAATAAGCTATTATTAGTTGAGAATTATGTGGGCAGGATATAGATGGAGTGATTTTAACAATTAAGTGAAAATGTGTATTTTTCTTCTTTCAATGTTAGTACATTTTAATGTCTCTCAAAAGCCAGTCTTGTTTAATTGAAATCATTTCAGGAGATTTAGAAGTATTTATGTTGAGCTTCTATTAACCTTTTAACTTTAGTGTTGACACTTGGGAGTTAGATTACTTGGCATATCATTTGTATTAGTTGGCATGCAAAAAGCACAGAGGTAAAAAATACAGGTTCGGCCATCCTGTTATGGCTGCCATAACAAAATACATCCTGTTTAGGCTGCCATAAAAAATACAGGTTCGGCCATCCTGTTATGGCTGCCGACCTGTTTAGGCTGCCATAACAAAATACCATAGACTGGGTGGCTTAAACAACGGACATGTATTTCTCACAGTTCTGGAGCCTGATTAAGATCAAGGTGCCAGGCCAGATGCAGTGGCTCATGCCTGTACTCCCAGCACTTTGGGAGGCCAAGGCAGGCAGATCACAAGGTCAAGAGATCGAGACCATCCCGGCCAACATAGTGAAACCCCATCTCTACTAAAATTAGAAAAATTAGTTGGACGTGGTGATGCATGCCTGTAATCCCAGCTATTTGGGAGGCTGAAGCAGGAGAATCGCTTGAACCCAGGAGGCAGAGGTTACAGTGAGCGGAGATCTCGCCACTGCACTCCAGCCTGGTGACAGAGTGAGATTCTGTCTCAAAAAACAAAAAACAACAAAAATCAAGGTGCCAGCAGATTCAGCATCTGGTGAGGACCCTGTCCCTGCTTGCTGACAGCTGCCCTCTCACTACATATTCACATGGCAGAGAAAGGGAGCTATTGTGACTCTTCTTCTTCTTCATCTTCTTCTCCTTCACTAGGCAAAGAACTTTATTAACCTTTTTTCAAACTTGATTCCCAGTATTCTTCAGCTTAATTAGCTGCAAAGAATGAACTGTGTATAAGCAAAAACCAAAACGAGCGGCAGTGTTCAAGGGGCTTGGGCTTAAACATGTTAGAGAGCTAGACTTTATCAGATCCATAAACAAAAATTTCTTTAAAAGCAGTCATAATATAAAATAGTAGCTCCCAGTAACTTCTCAAGTTTTATCTTCAGAAGTTGACTCAGTTCAGTTCGCCTCATTCTTGGAAGCCTCATCAAAATTCTCCACAAGATCTGGAACTTCAGCATCATTGTCCTCTCCAGTAGCAAGTGGTGCTTTTCCATCCACAGATGGCTTGGGCAGAGCTTCAGCCAGTCTCCTTAACTAGTCAGACTGTCTGCACCGAGCTAGTTTAAGACGCTGAGCAGCATTTCTGCCAGCTGCTTTGTCTCAACATGGCCTGTAACGGTGAAAGTGTTCACTGCCAGAGACGCCTGCACTTCAGGGCTGGTAAAGTGGATCACTGTACCTTGGTTTGTAAACATATTCACCTCTTCAGTACCAGAGAGATTGTTTATCCTTAAATTATCGAGGAAGAACTGAAGTTTTTTATCATCTGCTGTAGCTGTTCTATGAATCACTTTCTTTCAGTGAGCAGTTTCTTTCCCACCAATGAGCACTCGTGCCTGAATTTTGGCAAGTTTTCCTGGTTTATGATTGTTTCTTTCTTCCTGTTGGAGCGGATAAGGGGCCGAACTGGGGACTGGGATTGGTGCTTAGCGGATCTCGGGTGGACCAGCAGAGAGTAAGCACACACATGCAGGAACGCAAGATGGCAGCGCTTCCTCTTCTTAAAAATGCATTAATCCCATCATGGGGGCTTTACATCCGTGACCTCATCTAAATAGAATTACCCCCCAAAGGCTCACTTTCTGATACCATCACACTACGGGTTTAGGGCTTCAACATATGAGTGAGGGGGCACTTGAACATTCAGTCCATAAGACAGGGATATGTGTTTTGCCGCTTATTATGTGTGTGATCATGGTCGTGTCACTTAACCTTAGTCTTCTCATCTACAAAATGAGTCATATTTTATAATCTCATACAGCTCCTGTGCAGATGAAATGGGGTAACATTTCTTCTTTTTATTTTTTGAGACAGAGTTTTGCTCTTGTCACCCAGGGTGGAGTGCAGTGGCATGATCTCTGCTCACTGCAACCTCTACCTCTGGGGTTCAAGAATTGTCCTGCCTCAGCCTCCCAAGTAGCTGGGACTACAGGGGTGCACCACCATGTCTAGCTAATTTTTGTATTTTTTTAAGTAGAGATGGAGTTTCACCATGTTGGACAGGCTGGTCTCGAACTCCTAACCTCAAGTGATCTGCCCACCTCGGCCTCCCAAAGTGTTGGGATTACAGGCTTGAGTCAACAGAAATGGGATAATATTTCTAAAGTGTTTGATGATGCCTTTTGTGTAGACAGCTATTATTAGGATACTTCTCTGAGTACAAAGTGTCAGTCACTCTTTACAGTTCTTCAGTATCACGGTGCTCAGATGAGTTGGAAGAGCATGCTGTCAGTACGACTCAATGGAACATGAAACTATTAATTGTGTCAGCAAGGCGCCCTACTTGGAAAGGTGATTTGTCAGCACTGAATCCATCTACACTTGCTAGATTCTGATGAGGATTAGGGATGCAGTCAGGGAGTCACACAATGCTAACTGACCAGCAGGTAGATCAACGTTGTAGGCTTTGTTTCATTTTTATCACATTCTTACCCCCCGAGGATACTAAAGTCCAGAGACCTGATGCAAGAACTTTAAGCCTAGGGTCCCTCTGCTCCCAAGATAGAGGCAGTGAATGGGCTTCAGATGTACTCTTGTATATGAGCTTTTCCTGTAGAGAAGCTTAGCGTGTTCTCAGAATCTTAAAGGGGGTCTGTGACCCAACAAACATTACAAGCCTCTAACCATAAGGAAATTTCTAGTATTTTCCATATCATCCTCCTCATCCAAATTTCTTTTGACCTATGCTTTCTAATTAAAATTTTTATTTCCTTTCCCTAGGAAAAGATTAAATTCTGTTGGGATACTCACAATCTAAAATTGAACAAATGTATACATATACTTTTTTTTTGGAGGGAGTTGTTAATTAAGAAACAGAGAAGAGCTACCTGTAAATTGGAAAATAATGAAAGAAACAGAAGCTGCAGTCATTTTCCATAATTTTAATATTGCAAGGTGACCTGAACATCCTTGGCTCTCACAGCCAGTGGGTGTAAAAAAGGTCACAGGAACATTAGTAAGATCTGAATTTAGCATTCTCATATCCCTTCCTGACATATGTCAGGACCCCAGCTCATCTCTAGTTTCATGGGTGTGCGCAGGAACAAGTCCTTACATGCTCTAATTCTGTATTATTACTGAAGTCCATTGCTAGGAGCCATTGTATTGTGGTTCTTCTTCAACATAGCCACTGTGGCCAGGATCTCCAGTGGGAATGCTACATCCTGGCATTCCTGCTCCACTGCTGTGCTGAGACTCCTGCTAGATGCCATCCTGTGCTGTGCAGAGATTGGGGACATGCTCATCGCTTCTTTAAGTAGCAATTTGGCACCTAAGCTCCATAGTGCTATTGTGTATGTCTTTTTTTTTTTTTTTTTTTTTTTTTGAGGAGAGCCTTACTCTGTCACCCAGGCTGGAGTGCAATGGCACAATCTCTGCTCACTGCAACCTCTGCCTCCTGGGTTTAAGCAATTCTCCTGCCTCAGCCTCCTGAGAAGCTGGGATTACAGGTGCCCACCACCACACCTGGCTATTTTTTGGTATTTTTAGTAGAGATGGGGTTTCACCATGTTGGCCAGGCTGATCTTGAACAACTGACCTCAGGTGATCCACCTGCCTCAGCCTCCCAAAGTGCTGGGATTACAGGAGTGAGCCACCGTGTTTGGCCTATGCAGTTTTTCTTGTAAGTCTCTTATCATAATGCTTTTGCTTTGATTTATAACCCCTGCTTCTCTACACGGTGTCCCTGAGGGTTGAATAATGGGCACTTTTCTATCTTTCTTTTCTCTGGTTCAGATTACTATGCAAAACCACTTTGCCATCTTTTTTGCAGGGGCGAGGTAGGTAAATCTGCTTGTAGACTGATGAATGCAAATAAACCTTTGAGGTTGGAAATCTGGGGAAGTTACCAAAAGGTTAATAAACTGTGTGCTTAGCTTAGGCACTTCATTAAACTTTTAATGATAGTAAAATAAATGTTTTATGTCAATAGGAATGCTTTGGGCTGAAACAATAAAATATTTAATTTATAGTGTCTTAAGCAATAATGGCATTGATGTCCCTTCTGCTCCAAAATATCAGGGCTCTGGATAAATATCCACGGTAAGACTTTGTTTTGTTTATTAGTGTATCCCCCAAGGTCTAGAAGACTCTGGCAATGGTAAGTGTCCAATAAATACTTGTTGAATGGACAAATGAATGTCTTTTCCACTCTCCCGACCTTTCTCTCACAATCGTGGCACGGCTGCAGCTGCTCCATTATGTTTTGATAAGGCAATGGCCGGAGCAAGAATAAGGGGTGCTCGAGATAAAATACTCTATCCACACACATCTTTTTTAGCAGGGAGAAAATTGTTTCTGAGAAGACATAAGCAGACTTCTCATTTTCATTGGCCAGAAGTGGAACACCAGCTCACCCTCAGAACACTCAACATATGAAGAATATGAGATTGTCATAATTGACTTCAGTCAGTCTTAATTCATTTGAGGAGATCGGGTACTACTCTGCAGCCCAAACAAAATCAGGGCTTTGCTAGCAAGAGAGAAGAGAATGGTGGGGACCAACAGGTACCTGCTACACCCTTTCCAACATTCCCAGCCCCAGTTTTCATATTTGTTGCATTTCCTCCCTTGCAGCACACTTTGGTCATTGGAATAAAATAATTGGTCATGTCCTCATTTTTTGAGTCTTTCATAGAAAAGTTAGCAGAATATCTGGCCTGCATATTATTTAAATGAAGAGAAAGCTTAGCAGTTCAAAATATCATCATCTCTGAAACTAAAGTATATTGAGGCGGGTGCTACGGATAATGCCTGTAATCCCAGCACTTTGGGAGGCCGAGACAGGCAGATCACCTAAGGTTAGGAGTTCGAGACCAGCCTGGCCAACATGGGGAAATCCCGGCTTTATTAAAAACACAAAAATTAGCCGGTCATGGTGGCGGGCACCTGTAATCCCAGCTACTTGGGAGGCTGAGGCTGCAACCCCGGGAGGCCAGAGGTTGCAGTGAGCCGAGATCGTGCCACTGCACTCTAGCCCAGGTAGCAGAGTGAGACCCTGTCTCCAAATAAATAAATAAATAAAGTGTATTGAGAGCCTCCAAGTTGCCAGTGTTCTTTCTTGCACAGTACACTACAATTCAGATTTGTAATTAATTCTAGCTGACCTCCTTCATACCTAGTGCAAGTTTTTAAGACATGTGGATTGAGAAGTCTGTATTCAAAAGTTCTTGTTTTTTTCCTGTGGGATGCTTGAGTAGATACCATTGAACTGACATTCTATTCATACTCTAGTAATGGGTCAGCTCATTCCCTTTTTAATCCAGGTTCATAAAGTAACCTGTGTACCTAGAAAAGAAATCCTTGCATCATTAGATTGAAATTAATTAGACTTTTAGACACAGTGGGTGGTGTTAGATGGTACATCCAACATTTTAAAGAAGCAGCTTCTGTAGACAAAGAGACATCAAGGAGGCATTAAAAAAAAAAAAAAAAACAGGGCCAAAATGAAGAAATAAACTCTACCCCAAGAGCTCTTGCCCATCTAGAACATGCAGCTTTACATTCTAGGGACACAAAGTACTCTTTCTCAACTTGAGGAACAGTCATGTATGATTTCCCCCAGACAGCATGAACATCCAGATGCCTAGTCCTCTTAGGGGTTCATAGTGAAAAACCACTGGTATTCATAAAAGCCCTCCTATCAGAAAAAGGTTATTAGAGAGTAACTGGTGAGCACTTTCCTTTAGAAGAGTGTGTTCAGAGCCATTAGAATGCCCAGAACTAGTTATCTGAGAGCACTTTAACTATTGTTGAAGAGACAAAATGGCAGTCATGCTGGGCTCCATTCACTGTTGGCCACTATGGAAACCCTCTCTCAGAACTGGCTTCCAGCTGCTTACATTTCATATCCTGGTGACCTCAGGACAAACACAGCAACGTTTTTATGTTATTTTAAATCTTCAAATGCAGGCAGCTTCAGACAGAGTCTCAAGTTATCACCAGATTAATTGGAAATACTCGGACCGTCAGGAAGTGGAAAAGTTGTAGAAATTAGTGGGATCTTGAATTCAGAGGTATGTCCTTTTACATCTTAGCTCTTGGTCATATTGGCTAAATTATTAACGATTCATTCAATCACTGTTTCCTCCCCCATGGACTGTGGATGAGAACGCTTATGTGGTTATTTTCTAGGGATTAAATGCAGTAACAAGAAGGAGCCAAAACATGGTAGGTACTCAATAACCATCCATTTCTTTATCTCCTGCCCTTTCCTTTTCTCCAACCTCTTCTCCACTCTTTCTTTCTTTCTCACATTCCCCCAACTCCTTTTTTTTTTTTACTTCAGTTTAACTCTATAAGTTGAACGCACAAATTGCAAAGCAGTCCCCAACTCCTTCTTTCTCAGAAAGCTAACATATTTAGACCAATGACTTTCCTTCTCAGAGAGCTAGCATATGTAGGCCTGTAAACCTACATGTAGGCCCAATTCATTGATCAGTTTTTGAGTACCTACCAAGCACCAGGTACCCTGCTAAATATGTGAACTACACAGTGAAAAAGGTAAGGTCTTGGCAGGGAGGCTTTTATGTAAACAAATGTAGCGTAAACATTTATTGATATTCTAGTGGTGTGCTATAACTTAATAGGCAAATTTAGATCGTGTGATGTTTTTGTCACAAAATGCTCAAAAAGTCAGACCTGAGAACGCAGAGCTAAACGTCCCCTTCCTTCTTAAGAGGACTTTGCTTTCAAAATCTAGGCTTAGTGATACAAAAACCTATATTGTCTGAGACAGGAAGCACTCTAAAGTTTGAGGAAGAGGGCAGCAGCCCAACTCGGAAGAACTAGACTCTCCAATACTATAAGCAGAGAGGGTGGTGTTTTCTCCAGAGGTGAGGACTTGCTTTCTGCTCTCCTATAGCACCCCAAAGAGAGATGCCTAGAGAATCCGTGCTGAGTACCACAGCCCTGTCCCAGGGGCTTAATGGGACAAAGAGGGAGTGTGTTCCTGGTACAGAGGCAAGTTTAGTTTTGATGGACCAGGGACATCACAGAAACTGCCACTATGGCCTTAACCTGCCCTGTGGATTGAGCAAGTAGGAGTTTTTGTGTGATCTACAGGTAGGAGCAGAGGATAAAGGCCCTGAAATTTAAATAGTATTTTATGTTCTCCCAGTGCTGGTTGGGCAGGCTGTGGAAAAAACAAGCCATAATTAATTTGATTGAGAAAAATTAAGAAGTCTGTTCTTGTGCACTTATGGAAGAGCTCAAGCCATTCTCAGAAAAACTATTGTCTAGTGTTGCTTGACCCAGTTAAAACCACCCACCGTGTCAAAAGTTTCTGACTAGTTTCAATCCAATAATGCAAGGATTTCTTTCCTGTGGTGCACGGGTTACATTATGAGCCTGGACCGAAAGGGGATGAGTTGACCCATTATAGAGTATTAACAGAAGGTTAATTCAATGGCATTTATTCAGGCACCATCCTGGAAAAAAGAACTTTTTGAATGTAGACTTGTATTAATCCACATGTCTTAAAAACTTGGGGTAGATATGAAAAAGAACAGCTAAAATTAACAAAAAATCTGAATTATACTGTAATGTACAAGAAAAAAAGTGTTATTTAAAATTTACATCAAAGAAACAGAATTCATTTCATCTGAAATATTTATTTCCAAGTCAGGATTCCTCTAAGTCTGCTTTTTTTGGTTGAAATGATGCCTTAAATTTATACTTAAAAAATAGTCTGGGCACTGTGGCTCACACCTGTAATCCCAACACTTTGGGAGGCTGAGGCAGGAGAATCATGAGGTCAGGAGATCGAAACCATCTTGGCCAGCATGGTGAAACCCATCTCTACTAAAAATACAAAAATTAGCTGAGTGTGGTGGTGTGCAACTTTAGTCCCAGCTACTCGGGAGGCTGAGGCAGGAGAATTACTTGAACCCGGGAGATGGAGACTTCAGTGAGCCGAGACTATGCCACTGCACTCCAGCCTGGTGACAGATCAAAATGGTCTCAAATAATAATAATAATAATAATACCACAAAAATTTAAAATACTGACAATTATCCTAAGTAAATTGATCCTAAGTAAACTGCCGATCTTGGAATACTAATTTAACAAAATCAGAAACTTGTACAAATGTAAATCAAAACTCAACCAGGTTGAGCTGCTGAAAAATGGGGAAGGATGCAAATGAGCAGACCTTCCACAGATGAGAGCGATAGCTACTATTTTCATATGCCAAGGTTTTACCTACAACATGATGCTAAGAGACAATAACTATTATCCTAACTTTTCAGTTAAGCAACAGAGTTTGCAGAGGTTAAGCGACTACCCACAAGCCACATAGCTAGTTGGTAACAGAACCGAGGTTCAAGCGGAGATCGGCTTGGTTGTAGAACCTTTGCTCCTCAATCCTAGTTTACACTGCTTTCATTTAAGTGCTTAGAGAGATTTTAGAATTGACCTAGTCCCATGTTTCTCAAGCCCTTTTAAGAAAAACCGTCCATGTGGATTCTCAGTGTTGACATAAATTGCTTTTATTATAAGAGGCTTAAAGTTTTCCAAAATACGTTCCTTATTTTGTTCCATGTTTCCTATGTAAGCATGAAGTCAAAGCAAATTACAAGTAACATGCGAAGCACCTTACAGTACCTACTGACCACGTGGCTAAATGACTCTACGCCTCTATGAAGGTTCCCCAGCCTTTCTGTCCTCAGTGATCTCCGATTTTTCAGAACTCTTATCTTAAATAGAACTAAAAATATATATGTGAATCGTTATTTATTTTATGAGTATATGATCTGTTTAATTAAACGGATTTCTATCCAGAGTCTGCAGGAATTTTTCACTCCACAAAGAAATGAAGAAAATAAAGACAGAATATTAAGGTTTTAAAAAGGTTTAATTAATTCAACCTTTGATTTTTTTTCCTGAGAGTATGTCTTTTCTATTTTTTAATGTTAAAATGACCTTTATAAAATGATAATTTGAGAAATACAGAACCATCTTGCTCTTTCTCCCCATCTCCCAATAAAGAGGCTGAATTTAGAGAGGTGAAGTAATGTTGCCAAAGGTAACCTCAAACTCAAGTGCATCAGTCAGCCATATTCAGTAGGGTGGCTTTGATTTCAGGGTGGAGGTCATGGTTCTAGATATCACAAGCAGACATGCCAGTGATTGACATGAGAAGAGATGATCTCTTTCTGTGTTTGCCTTTTGTAAAAGTGAGGAAATCTTTCCCAGACGACACCCAGTGGACTTCCCTTGTTATCTCACTGGTTAAAATGTGTCACATGTTGAGAACCAGCCCAATCACTGTGGCAAAATGAATGAGGTGTCCACAATTGGCTAGGAGGTACCACTGAGTTGAATTGAGAGTTTCTTTGAGGGATAGATAATGGAACAGAAGTGGGTTCTGCAAGCACAAAAGAACGGAGGCAATGGTTGTCAATAAATAGTCACTGAGGTCAGCTACTCCAGGATAATTCTAGGGTTCTTTGTACTGCACAAAATATTGGTTGAATGAATACACAGAAGTAAAAATATATATGGAGGAGAAAGATATTAAGAATGTAAATTCAGGCATTGAAAAAAAGAAAATTAATTCTTTACTTCTTTCTTTAGAAGCACTGAATACCTTGAGAATTTATGATAATGTCCATTCGTGTGTACTGTATAAACGTTTCTTCCTCATTCCTCCTTATAGTGCTATTCAGGCAAGTGAACGCTATAAAGTCACAATATAAATATGTTTTTATCATGATATTAATTATTTCAACTCTAAAGAGCTGTGGAAATTTAATAGAAAAGAAAAATAAAACTCTAGGAGATGCATAGAAAAGCCAAACAATTGCACAGATTTTTATCCAGCATTTCCCCCAAAATATGTCAGAGCAGTATAACCATATGAAAAAAATGTTCAATTTCACTAGTAATCACAGAAATGCAAATTACCCTGAGAAACATTTTCATCCATCAAACTAGCAATTTTTATTCTTAAGCTTAGTATTAAAGTTGATGAGCATGTAAAGAAATAGGCATTTCATATACTGCTGGTGAGAATGCACTTCCTGTATTTTTTCTGGTTTTCATTTTAACATTGTGTGACAAGAAATTGCTTACCTTCTGTCTCCTTCCCTACACTTCAGGATCATTTAGCGCAGGGACTGTATTTGTCCCACTTGAGTATTCCTAGTGCCAAGGCCACTGATAATTCAATACATGTATAATTAACTTTTGCATATTTATTGAATGGTCACTAAATACTTGTGAAATTGACAAGCAAATGTTTAAAAAAGAAAACATAGTCTTTAACCCAGCATTAAGGTTTCTAGGAATATAAATGAAAGATATAAGAGTTATATGCCAAAAATTATCTGTAAAGATGGTATCCTATTGTAAGTTGTAGGAAAAAAATGTCAGTGGAGGAAATAATGTTTAGCAATAAAGGATTAGCTTTCTAAATGTTAGCATATTCAGGCCAGGTGCAGTTTCTGACATCTGTACTTCTTGCACTTTGGAGGGCCGAGGGAGCGGGGGAACCCTTGAGCTCAGGAGTTCAAGACCAGCCTGGCCAATGTGGCAAAACCCCATCTCTACTAAAAATAGGAAAATTAGCTGGATGTGGTGGCACATGCCTGTAGTCCCAGCTACTTGGGAGTATGAATGGGACGATCACTTGGGAAGGCCAAGGCTACAGTGAGCTGTGATTGGGCCACTGCACTTTAGCCTGGGTGACAGAGTGAGACCCTGTCTCAAAAATTGTTTTCAAAATTATCCCTTTTGTTAAATATATAGATACATTTAAATGTTTGCAGAAAATGCTGAAAAAAATATATAACAAAATGTGAACAATCATTATTTCACTGTAATGAGAAGGTAGTTGATTTTTTAAATGTTTATCTTTTTTTTTTCCGAGACGGGGTCTTGCATTGTCGCCCAGGCTGTAGTGCAGTGGCATGCTCGTGATCTCAGCTCACTGCCATCTCTGCCTCCTGGGTTCAAGCAATTCTCCTGCCTCAGCCTCTCGAGTATCTGGGACTACAGACGTGCGCCACCACATCCAGCTAATTTTTTTGTATTTTTAGTAAAGACAGGGTTTCACCATGATGGTCAGGATGGTCTCCATCTCCTGACCTCATGATTCGCCCGCCTCAGCCTCCCAAAGTGCTGGGATTACAGGCGTGAGCCACTGCTCCCAGCCAATGTTGATCTATTCTTAACATGTATTGTTTTGGGGATAATAAAGAGGGTAAATTTTCTTTTAAGTGAGTGATTTGGAAAAATATTCTTTTCATTTGATTACTCCTAACGAAATGTCATTATTTATTTTGGTAAATAATGATGGCTTGAGTAAGATATACACTTTATCAAACAAAGTAAGCACAGAGAACTAATTAGTCATATTTTCTTATAACCGACTGTGGGATATTTTCCGTCTGTGATTTCTGCAGAAAAGATATACATTTTGAAATGATATTTTAAAGATTATTAAAAAGTCACATTTCTGTGTAAATTGTGGAACCACATCTCTTAGAGCTCACCTTCAAAATATAATCTATTGTATCTAAAGTTAACCTGAACCTTGTATAGCCCATAAGCAAGAAGAGGAACTTAATGTTTTTAAAAACTGCTTTCCTGCTTCTCTCTCCTTGCCAGTGCTATTTAAAGATCAGTATAAGTGCACTTATCGATAGGATGTATGAGTCATATCAATAATTACAAGCTACGGCAATAATTTTCCCTAAGAGATGCAGCATTCTTTTAAAACTCTAAGCAAAACGGCATTTGTCATGTGCCAGTGAAACTAGGAGTGGTTTAGAAGCGGTGGGGTCCTTTCTTGTTTTCTTTGGCCAATTCATATCATTGCAGGTGAGAAAGAAATCAAGTGATTCAGTAGGCATAAAGAGTGATTGTTAGCTTGACCCATTTGATGCACATGATCCAACTTCTCCAACACGTTTTGTAAGGCCCTGTGTTCTCCATGATAGGTATTTAAATTTTTTCTACTCATATCAAGCGTATGCTTCTACCACCTAACTTTTAACACATAACTTCAACACTTGAATCACTCAGGAAACAGAAGGCAGCAGACAGAAAATGACTTCTTTGCACCACCGACCCTGCAAACTTTCCGACCTCAGCACTCACCATCCACTCTCCTTTCTAGGGTTAATTTCTCTACCTGTGCTCTGGATCTCATCTTCCGCTGCCTTCCTGGGGACTTTACTCCATTAGTGAGTCCCTCTCCTTTATCTTCAGCGTCTTACTTCAACCGCAGGCATTTCAATATCCTCTTGAGTAGCACATAAAGAGCATTAATAAAATGGCAACTCCCATTTACTAAGCATGTAGTTTGTACCAAGCATGGTGCTAAAGGCTCTTAAATATATTAACTTATTTTTCTCAGCCTCTTTTTAAGGTTGATGTTGTTTTCTACATTATGCACCTGAGGGAACTGAAACTCCAAAGGGTTAAGCACCAACCAAGATTATGTAACATGCATGTGGCAAAGCAGGGATTTAAACCAAACTCTTATCTAAGATTCTATCTTAATCATTGTATTATTTTGCCCTTGTTTGTCTCTGAAAAGCTTTCTTTAACCCAATCATTAACTCTCTGCCTCAGCATAGACAAGCTTCCTGAAAGACTTGTATACACTTGCTATCTTTTACTTTGCACAACTCAACCCATGGAAGCTTGGCATGCACCCATTGATGTCACTGAAAGTGCTCTAGCAACGTCATCAATTACCTTCTTCTTCTTTTTTTTTTTTTTTTAAGACAGAGTCTTGCTCTGTCACCTAGGCTGGAGTGCAGTGGCATGATCTCGGCTCACTGCAACTTTTGCCTTCCTGGTTCAAGCTATTCTCCTACCTCAGCCTCCTGGGTGGCTGGGACTACAGGCAAGTGCCACCACACCTGGCTAATTTTTTGTATTTTTAGTAGTGACAAGGTTTCACTGCATTAGCCAAGATGGTCTTGATTTCCCGACCTTGTGATCTGCCTGCCTTGGCCTCCCAAAGTGCTGGGATTATAGGCATGAGTCACCACGCCCGGCCAACCTTCTTATTTCTAAGGTCAAAGAATCTGAGTCCCTTTCATAACATGACTTAGAGCAGCATTGACTCTGTTGACAACCCTCTCCTTGAAACATTGGCTTCCATGGACTTTCATGAAATACCACTTTGCTAGTTTTTCTCCTACTTTATCAATCTCTGGGGTTGAAGTTTGCTTCTTTTTCTCTGCCTACCCCTGATGTGTTGAGATCGATCAGATCTCCTCTTTCGATTACAAATACTGTCCTGGGATTTCACCCACTCATACAATTTTACTTCTATTTGCTGCTCAAGCCCACAATTCTATCTGGAGTCCAGGTCTCTATCCTGACTTTCAGGCGTGAAAATCTTCTGCCTAATTGACATCTGCTTTTACATGTCTCACAGACAAAGGGACAGAGCAGTGAAATGTTAAGAGTATCTTATTCAGACTTAGATTGCTGGGCTCAAATCTTGGCATGACCGCCTAGAACTATGCATCTCTAGGCATTCATTCCTTTGAACCTTCCTTTCCTCAACTGTAAAATGGAGAAAATACTCATTATTATTTGTAAGGGGCATTCTAAGCATTAAGTGAAAGAATACATGGGAAGTACTTGGGACAATGTCTTCCACATAGAAAGTTCTCTGTTAAATGCAGACTATTATTAATATCACAACTTTGCAACTTTATGGATTGGAGAGTAATGTATGTCATGGAACACACTGTGTACATGAGATCTACTATTTGTTTTCCTCTTGTACTTCTTTATCTCTTATTTTCATTGCTTTTGAAAAAATATATACATTTACACACACACACACACACACACACCCCGATAGAAAAAAAGGAGTTTATAATGGATTAAAGGTAATCCTTCTATCCATCTTTACAGTCTTTCTTTTTCATTGATGACAATGGAATCAGATGCCTCCTGCATGTCTTCAAGATTATCCAGACTTTCTACCGTTTTCCTTTTTTGTAGTGGCCACTTGCCAGACACTTTACTCTCCTGCTCCAAAGGTATGCTCTGCCCAGCAGGTAGTAGTGGAAAGAAGAATCCACTTTGACATCTGGGGAGATGTCCATGACCTTTCAGAACCTTCTTGAAATGTTTTCTTAATTCTAGAATTTCTATTTTCTAATCACTACTTTCTTTGACTTTATATTCATATTTTAAGAAGGCACCTTCCCAGATCTCACCAAAGCAGTATTTATAAACTTTTTAGAAGTTCTCTTTTCTTCCCTAATTATTTATCTTCCTTCAAGGCAGTTAGTTATTCTTGCTTACCTCCCCGTGATCGAGAATACTTCCCATTGTAAGAGCCATTTTCTTTACCTGCTTTTCCACGTGCTGTTGTGAAATAGACCTTGCGCCATCTCTAAGTAAATATAATGAAACCAAGCACTCATTTCATTAAAATTGCATCAAGCAATTGTTTTCTCCGTGGCCCTCTTGCTCTAAACTTACCATCCATCTAGCTCAAAATTATTGGAAAGCCTGTTGCATCCTACATTCGTATTTACTTATGTCAGACTCCACACTATCTTGTTCACATAGCATGACACTTGCTATATGTAATGGGCTGCTAAACTTAGAGTAGAAATCATATTCTATTTTTAAAAATAAGTATTTGAACTAGGTTGAATCAAAACCAGTTTTAAAAAAATTTACATTCGTTGATGGGAAAATAAATCTCTTCTGAAATGAAGAAACAAATAAACAAACAAAAAAGAACCAGAAAAATCTGAAAGAAAATCCTTCCTGGGAGAATCAACAATATGTCTGTGAGTTAAGTTGGCCTTTCCTTTCAAGCTAGTCCTTAGATATTCTCTGATGTTATCTGTCTGTCTTGTTGTTAGGATCAAATGGAATAATGCATGAGATTGGGCATTGGCTGTACTCTTGTGTGCAAAAATAAGGTGTTGTCACTATCAACTGATGACTTAGGAAGTTATTTCCTCCAAAAGAAATTAGATAGTTTTCCCCGTTCAGTTTTTTTTTTTTTTTTTAAGACTGAGTCTCGCTCTGTTGCCCAGGTTGGAGTGCAGTGGATCCATCTCTGCTCACTGCAATCTCCGCCTCCAAGGTTCAATAGATTCTTCTGCCTCAGCCTCTGGAGTCGCTAGGATTACAGGCACCTACCACCATACCTGGCTAGTTTTTGTATTTTTAATAGAGATGGGGTTTCACCATGTTGGCCAGGCTGGTCTCGAACTCCTGACCTTGTGATCTGCCCACCTCGGCCTCCAGAGTGCTGGGATTACAGGTGTGAACCACTATGCCTGGTTCCCATTCAGTTTTTATGTATCTCTTTATCTTTTACTTTTGGCCTGTTTGTTTTTTTATCTATTGGCGACTGTAGACCATTTATTAGAGAGGACTTTGAATCCTATCTTAATCACCTATTTTGCTTGGTGGATACATTTGAACCAGACTTCCAGGTTCTCCTGCTTACTGAATTTTGTTGTTAGGTACCCACATCCCCACAGAGAAAGCGCTTATGATAAGTGGCAGATTATTTCATATCAGAATGAGATGAATCTAAGTGGCAAAAAAGTAAACAGATTAAATGAGGGTCGCATGGCTGCTTCCAGACCTGTTACCATCATATTTATAAAGCTATTTCATATCTCACTGAAAGTGGCAAATGTGTTTATTTCCTCTTCTGCGTTCTCTTCTATACTCCCCTCATATTTCAAGTAAGTAATTCAAACAGTGGAGTGGTAGAGTGTGGTGGACGGGAGTGTGGTGGGCAGCTTTCTTGTCATTCTTCTGAAAAATTTGCTCTACATTGGCGATATCTTTACTAGTTATAATAGTGATAATGATAATGATTTAAAAATAACTACTATCATTTTTGAGCACTTGTCACATGCTCGGCATTTTATAGCCATTACCTTTGCCAAAATAATGGAAGATAGATACTACCATTCACTTTCCAATGTTCATATATATATAATATATGTAATATGTATAATATCATGTAATAAACATATAATGTTGGTGTAATTAGAGTGGGTTATTTGTATTAAGATTTTGACAACTCCTTGAGGGAGTTCTTTGCCAGTCTTCAAGCCAGCAGGAAACCCTCACAGGAGTCCTGCGAGACAGGCTAGCAGCCAGCATTTTTATATAATCAGGGTTTGAGCCTGATTCACTTTTCTGACTAGCACCTAGCTTATTTTTAGAATGCAACACATGGTAAAAAATAAATAAATTAGTGAATAGCAATACAATCGAAACAATACAAATACACTTCTCAGATTGGGTGGACTCTCACTGGTGTTTATTTTAGAGTATTTGAAGTTATGTCCTTGCCTGGTAATGATAGATGGAATAAAATTACTCCAATTTTTTCTTTTTTTCTCTCCTTCCTTCCTTCCCTCCCTCCCTTCTTGCTTTCTCGCCTTCCTGGAGTAAAGTGGCCCAATCTGGCCTCAATGCAACCTCTGCCTGCCAGGTTCAAATGATTCTCCTACCTCAGCCTCCTAAATAACTGGGATTATAGGTGTGTGCCACCACATCTCACTAATTTACTTATTTTCATTTTCATTTTTATTATTTTCTGAGACAGAGTCTTGCCCTGTCATCCAGGCTGGAGTACAATGTGCAATCTCTGCTCACTGTAATCTCCGCCTCCTGGGTTCAAGCAATTCTCCTGCCTCAGTCTCCTGAGTACCTGGGATTCTAGGTATGTGCCACTGTGCCCAGCTAATTTTTGTATTTTTAGTAGAGACGGAGTTTCTACCTGTTGCCCAAGCTGGTCTTGAACTCCTGACCTCAGATGATCCACCTGCCTCGGCCTCCCAAACAGCTAGGATTGTAGGCGTGAGCCACCATGCCCAGCCTCTTCCTTTGGATTTTAAAAAAAATTATTCAAACTTTCAACAGAATAGACCAGCAGCCTCTCTCCATAAGTAAACCAGAGAATAAGCCAGGCACGGCTGCGTTCTCCACGGGCTGTGCTTCACTCCTCTTGGCATGTTGGCCATGGCATCCTGAGTTTGTTCTCCTCACTCTACCTCCAGACACGTGGACATCATCCAACTGTTTCTACAGTCCAAGTTGAGACTTGATAGGTGTTGAATCACACATAGGATGAGACTGGGGAGTCATTAAAGAAAAATGATGGCCAGGCGCAGTGGCTCACACCTGTAATCCCAGCACTTTGGGAGGCTGAGGCAGGTGGATCACGAGGTCAGGAGATCAAGACCATCCTGGCCAATATGGTGAAACCCCATCTCTACTAAAAATACAAAAATTAGCTGGATGTGGTGGCACATGCCTGTAATCCCAGCTACTCAGGAGGCTGAGGCAGGAGAATACTCAGAACCAGGGAGTCGGAGCTTGCAAGGAGCCGAGATCGCGCCACTGCACTCCAGCCTGGTGACAAAGGGAGACTCCGTAAGAAAAATGACTTGTTGGGACCCATACAGGGTTCATCCTATCTATTGCAGTGTACTTTTCGTATCCCATATTCTGGCCTTCAGTCCTATAGTTCCACAGTTGCAGTATTGCTAGGGTCCCAGGATTTCCCAGGTAAAGGGAGACAGATGATCACTTTGCTCACAACAGATTGCATGGAAAGCCAAAAATGCTAAGGTAGTTAGCCAACCATGAGAAATGTAACTGCCCCAAAGCCTCTCTATTAGTGCCATCTGTATGAGAAGCTAAATGTTAACCAGAAGGTTGCTTGGTAAGCAGGAAGGAAGGGCAGGGGAGTTAGCAGAATGAGTTGTGTATTTAAAGTCCCAGGTTAGCTTAGACCTGGATCAGGACTCTCATCTTGCCACCAAGCTGGGATAAGACAAATTTTTGAGCCAGAGCATTTCATCCCTTGGAAATTTCCTGTCCTGGAGATGACTTGTGCTTGCAGACGTTGTTGGGTGAGCACTGGAAGTACTTTCCCTGGCCTCTGGCACTTCCCCGCAGCACAATGCACTGGGCAGGCACTGAGAGAAAGTTAGACAATAAACACTTGTAGCCCAGAGACACAGAATCCCTTATTCTAACCCCACATTCACATTAGCAGGTGATCACCTTTCTGAAATCAGATGCCATTTGGTTTTCCTTTATTCAGCATGAGGGAATACAGGTGATAGGTTAAAGTAAGTCAAAAATAAAAACTAAAAAGTGGGTCTCTGTCCCAAATATCTTTCACTGTTTCCAGAGCAGTAAAGGAGACAGATCCAGTTCTCACAGTGCCCTATGACGGGTCCATGGAGAATGCGAGACTTGAAGGGGAAGAGACACACCTGCAGATGGTTTGTCATAGTCACGTGTGTGCCTGTTGGTTTCTACCATTGTCTTATAAGCTTCTTAAGGATTTAAGTCATGACTTTTTAAAATCTTTTGATTTCTAGGGATTAACAGAATACCTGGAATATTGAAGATGCTCAACAAATGTTCATAGATAAATGAATGTGAGGGTAAGAAGTTGGACAAAGGCGAGAACTGGTAACAGCACATTAAACAACAGTGACAGCAGCAGCATCAATCATATTTAATTGACTAGGGAAAGAGGAGGATTTATATAATTAAGTTTTTATTGCATCTTATGGAACATTTGCATCATTGTTTCTTTCCATGCATTTCATGTTATTTTCTTTTATGGTCATAGCCCATCGTCCTAACACATCTAGGAATATCTAAAAATATGGACAAGACATGGCCTGCTCTTCCTCTTTCAAACACTTTACCTTAGGTTAACAAGTAAAAATTTGGTGAATAGAAATGATCAAAGTAGGGCTCTTTTATGTGACTCATTTGCACCAGGCATTTTGGTGTAGTTGGTCAAATGCAGCTTTGCTGAATTTTGTAATCAATCTTAGGATGACTTGAGGAATGGGTCAAAATTATACACATTAATGATAAACTTGGCATTGTAACATTATGTGTTCTGGGCCATGAAAGTATTTCTCCACTGAAATAAGTATATCGAAATGTCCCGTATCTGAAAATAAGCATAATTAGCTAAAAGAAAGTACATTCTTTATGCCACCAAAATGTTGAATGCCTTTCTTCTAAGTCATGGTGACCTCACCCCTGACCTGAATCCATGCTGTCTGTAGTCTGACATCTAAGGGAAGAGAAGTCTGTAAATAAAAACGAGAAGAGTCATTCCAGGCCAAGTGCAGTAGCTCACAGCTGTAATCCCAGGGCTTTGGGAAGTCGAGGCAGGAGGATCACTTGAGGCCAAAAGTTCGAGACCAGACTGCATGTAGTATTAAGAGAACCCTGTCTCTAATAAGAAAAAAAAAAAGCTCCATTATTCATTTCACTTTTTCAACCTTGTCTGAGCTTACATGCTTTTCATTTCATAGCATATTTTGGTAATATGGACACTATGGCAATTTTAATGCTCCATGGGGGAGAATGAGTGATTCTGATCTGGAGTTTTAGTGTATACAGAATTTTAGCGTAATGACATGAGGAATGGGTAAAAATTATACATATTAATGATAAAATTGACATTGAATATTATGTGTTCTGGGCCATTAAAATATTTCTCCATTGAAATAAGTAAGTCAAAATGTCCCATATCTGAAAATGACTGTAATCAGCTAAAAGGAAGTACATTCCTTATGCCACCAAAATGTTAAATGCCTTTCTTCTGAGTCATGGTGACCCCACCTCTGACCTAAATCCGTGTTGTCTGTAGTCTGAGATCTAAGGGAAGAGAAGTCTGTAAATAAAAATGAGAAGAGTCATTCCAGGCCAAGTGCAGTAGCTCACAGCTGTAATCCCAGGGCTTTGTAGCTCACACCTGTAATCCCAGGGCTTTGGGAAGTTGAGGCAGGAGGATCACTTGAGGCCAAGAGGTTGAGACCAGACTGCATGCAGTATAGGGAGATCCCCATATCTAATTTAAAAATGCTTCATTTCATTTTTTTTACCCTTCCTCTAATGTGAAGGCAGGAAATCCAAGACTCATTTTTACATCCTATATAATGCATAGCGTCTTACTCTTAGAGGCACAAAATAAGGTTTTATTTTGAGAGGAAAATGAGAGCATCTTACAATAACTATCGAATGTACCTCATGTATTCTACTATACTTTATCAATATCTATGCTTGTTATATTTCTAATTATATCCGTGCTTCTCAGTTAGTTGTCAGTAACTTTTAGTAAAGAAGTCTCTACCTACCACACCCTAATAAACACCTGCACTTTCTGCTGCCCGGCACCCATTCATCTTCTTCTGGACACTACATTCCAATTTGTCAAGGGAACCCCACGTTCCCTACTCTGAGTGCCTGTACTTCCTTCCCTACCTGCTCCGTAACTAAGAGATGGGGCATGAGACCCAGATCAGAGTATCACATGTCACATTGCCCTGGCTATAATGCTTTTGCTATTGTTGTGAGGGCTGGGCATATCAGTCTATTGTGGCAAATGAGATGATGAGTTTGGTTTTTGTATTTTTCCGAAACTTTTGGGAAAGGTCACTTCACTTTTTTTTCACCTGAATTTGAGAGTATAAAGTCTAGAGTGGTTGTCATCACCTTGTGATCACAAGGAGGGAGCTATCAGAGAATGGAGTCTGTGTGGAGGAGAGAAGGGAAGAGAGGGAAAAGAGGAGGAAAGAGGACAGAGAGAGAGAGAGAGAGAGAGAGAGAGAGAGGAGAAGCTGGGTGCTGTAGACACTGATTGAACCTGCAACAAATCTGTGCTGCCAGAAGAGAGTGAGACCATAGATTTTTCGTTGTTGTTACACAAAACAGAATATTTCCATTCGCATTTGGACTGCGGAGTTCTAGCTGGTTTTCTGTCACTTTCAACCTTGTCTGAACTTAATGTGCTCCAAACCCCAATCACGTGTTCTTCATTTCATAGCATATTTTGGTAATATGGACACTACGGCAATCTTAATGCTCCATGGGGGAGAATGAGTGATTCTGAAATGGAGTTTTAGTGTATATAACATAACATTAATTTATCTAATATTAATATTTACTGATTTCCTGTTATATGCCATTCCACAAATATTTCCGAAAACACAAACCAAACTTCTAAAAGCAGCAACAAAAATTGCTTCTCATAAATGTTTGTTTTCATCCCATTAGGGCTGGATTCCTGTCACAAAAATAATTAGTGGGTTTTGCATTTTATATGAAAGAGTGTTACATAAATGGTACATTTCTTTTTCTTTTTCTTTTTTTTAGGACAGAGGCTTGCTCTGTCACCAGGCTAGAGTGCAGTGGCACAATCCTGGCTCACTGCAACCTCTGCCTCCCGGGTTTAAGAGATTATTCTGCCTCAGCCTCCTGAGTAGCTGGGACTACAGGCATGTGCCACCATGCTCAGCTGATTTTTGTATTTTTAGTAGAGATGGGGTTTCACCATGTTGGCCAGGATGGTCATGATCTCTTGCCCTCATGATCCACCCACCTCGGCCTCCGAAAGTGCTGGGATTACAGATGTGAGCCATCGTGCCTGGCTGGTAAATTTCATTTATACATAATATTAAAATCATCCCGGCTGGGTGCGGTGGCTCACGCCTGCAATCCCAGAACTTTGGGAGGCTGAGGCAGGCGGATCACGAGGTCAGGAGATAGAGACCATCCCAGCCAACGTGGTGAAACCCCATCTCTACTAAAAATACAAAAAATTAGCCCAGTGTTGTGGCATGCACCTGTAGTCCCAACTACTCAGGAAGCTGAGGCAGGAGAATCACTTGAACCCAGGAGGTGGAGGCTGCAGTGAGTTGAGATGGCGCCACAGCGCTCCAGCCTGGGCAATAGAGCGAGACTGTGTCTCAAAAGAAAAAAAAAATCATCCCTTTAGAAATACACACAAAGGAAGTTTTGACATTCATTTACAGTTTTTCAAATAAGTTTAATTTTACATATTCAAACAATATCATGAGAATTCCTCAAAACTTTCATTTTTCCTTAAAATCATTGTTATGACGATTTAACTTGAGCTTCAGTTGGTTTTTGCTTTCCGTATGAAATGTACACCTATGTAAGGGGTAGCTTCTGTCAGGATGATAATGTTCGGCTTTCTGCTAGAGCGGAGCCCAGTCTCACTATGGTTTTGAGGAACATGGAGTCTAGGAACACGGGTGCAATGACTCTCAGCACCTCAGCTAGCATACGTTCTTAGCTGGGGCAAGCGTCTTTTCACTTTAGCTCCACTGTCAGCTCAAACCAGTTAAGCTGCACTTTAATATTCTTAGGAAAAACCAAACTTCCTCTGAGATCCCCAGAATGAGAGCCTAATAGGATGCGTTTCATCCCCTAGGTCTCAGTTGTCCATATGGCACATTTTAGAGGTACAGATTCTTCTAGTTCAAAGCAGAAATGTGGCAAACTAACTCCCCAAAACGTGTGAAATCGTTTCAGTGGCTTCCCAGCCCTACTTCAGTATTGATCAACTTGGGGTCCCAGGGTGCTTAGGAGGATTGTTCAACAAATTCAAGCTGTGTTTCTTAAGTCACCTCTAACATTTCACAAAGGTTTAACAGACTTTGTCCAACTTGAGCTAGGTTGCATGGGCTAAGTAAAATGTTAGACCTGCTTTTGGTTTGAATTATGTGAACTGAACATGACATGCTAGACAGTTCATGTTCATCGGAAGCTCTGATTGGTAGTTATTTTTGTCTTTGATGAATGAAAAATGGGGAAATCTTTCATTTAACAGCTTTTATTGAGTTTCTATCTTGTACTAGTTTTCTTGATAACTTGTAAAACTTAAAGGTATGTAAGCAGGAGAAATAAGGAAGTGAATCCTTGGGAGTAAAGAAGTATGGAACCAGTGATAGTATGTGACCTTTCATCTTACAGAGGAAGAAACCAAGGCCTGAAGTAGAATGACTTTGCCGAGATACCATTGGCTTGCGACTGAGCTGGAATAGGAACCTATAGATATTGATTGTATGTATTGTTTATCCCTTGATAGTAAAAGTGGAATACCTTTATAATCCATGTTGGAGCATAAATGTATACAGAGTAACACCAGGTCAAGAATATTTGCTTTGAGCGTGCTGTCATGGTAGGAAGCTGGCATAAGCTAAATTTTACTAAGGTGCTACCTGATTCGAGGGATCAGCAGTATGAGTAGGTGACAGAGACAGCTGCCTACATGGTACTTAAAGACTTCCAGCCAGAAAAATATCTCCCTGCACCTGTCTGGCATGAAACCTAATTCAAGTTGCAACTCACTCCTCTCGTTCTGTTTTCCTTTTTTCTATAAAATTCAGGTAAAATATATGCATTTCTCCAAACTTAATTGCTGTTCTAAAAAGTAGATGTAGGTTTCCTTTTCCTTACTTTTCTCATCTACAATCTTCTAGGCTATTATCTTTTGTCTTTTCTATATTTGAACTTTTCTAAGTAAGCCACAAGGGTGCTAATGGTGATAATGTATCTGGATAGTGAGATACAGTATTTTAAAATGTTCAAATCTTACAAAAAATCATATGCCAATTTCACAAGAATAATATAGTAGGTATTTAAAAATAATAGAGTTCTGGCCAGATGCAGTGCCTCATGCCTGTAATCCCAGTACTTTGGGGTCTGAGGAGGATGGATCACTTAAGGCCAGGAGTTCAAGACCAGCCTGGCTACCACGGTGAAACCCCATCTCTACTAAAAATACAAAAATTACTTGGGTGTGGTTGCAGGCGCCTGCAGTCCCGGCTACTGGGGAGGCTGAGGCAGAAAATCCCTTGAACCCAGGAGGCGGAGGTTGCAGTGAGCTGAGATAGTGCCAATGCGTTCCAGTCCAGGTGACATAGCGAGACTCTGTCTCAAAATAATAATAATAGTAACAATAGACTTCTTTGAAACAAGTAATGTTAAATAGCATACTAGAGCATTGTTATCAATGTGTCACTTCAGCATTAATCGTTAAGTGCTTTTTATTATATTCATATCACTTAAAATTTGACAGGTAGTATATATAATAATACGACATTCACTAATTATGCTAGGGAAATGTTACAGTAATACTATGAAAGCTATTAATTCCTACACCCAGAGGTGGCAGAGAGAAAGTAGATTCGTGTAAATTACATACGGGTAAGACAGTATCTGTTTCATGCGGTCATACCCACAGTGCTCAGCACAGTGCCTGTCATAATACAGATGTCCAACAAATATTTGTTTAGTGAACAAACTGTTAAAAGAATGTATGTAGGGACCAGCGTTATGTTCTCATAAAAATTGACAAAATGTGGATTTAGCCATATTGTCGGTAAATACAGAGGTGGGATACTCACAGGCATCACTACACTATACACATAAAACAGTTTTGTGTGGGGGAGCAAGGGTGCTGCTTCTGTGGATACACAAACCTGGGTTCTCACCTAAGAACTGGAAAATGGAGATCATTATGATTTGCTATCCATCAAGACCTCCCACTCAGAAGAACACACAGTTTTAAAAGGAATGCATTTATCCCATCTCAAATTTTTGGTGTATCTTTTTTTTTTTCTCTAAAGCATAACGAGCTTGTCAGAGTTTCCATGGTGAACACAGGGCACCATGGAAACTGATAGATTTAGCTACATGAAAAGAATAAATAAAATAGGCAGCATTTATTTCACCGTGCAATGACAACTTCTCTCCGATAAGAGAGGAAAAGTGGGTTCTCATTTAGCCCGCTTCCCTGCACTCTCTGTGCCTCATGAAAACCTGAGTTATTTTCGCTGGCCCATTCTACTGACCTACGCTGATTGGATTCTTGTTCTCCTCAAGGCTCATTATCCCCTTTAGTTTTACTGCAGACTAGATCTGAGTGTCACCAGCAACTGTTGGAAAACCATGTACAATGTGAAAGTTGTAGATGACAGCCCACAGTGCAGTGGCCAAGTGAGTCATGGCAAAATTGAATGAATCATTCCTGGGAGTTTACTGTGATGTGACAATGTGTGAGAACAACTGGACCCAAGATCCAAGTCTATCCTATGCTAACTGCAGAGGCAAGCCAACCTCTCTGAACCCCAGTTTCCCCATCTGTGGAATGGTTAAAATACCTTCTCTTCCTATTTTATAGGGTTGTTGAGAGGCTCAAAATGAGACAGTAGGGGAGAAAGCCTTTTCAAACAGTCAAGTTCTATCTAGCAAAAGGGACATTTTGACTAAGCTACAGGTATAATTACATTAATGAGATGACCAAAATGCAAAGCTAATCATGCTATGGTCTAGATTTTGACCTCAGGCAATTAGAGGTTTAGAACACGCTGATCCTACCCCAGTAGATGGGGAGTCTGGGGACTACTGGGCTCCATCTGAAATAGAGAAAATTGAGATGGTAAGAAATGAAGCTTTTAGGCCGGGCGCGGTGGCTCACGCCTGTAATCCCAGCACTTTGGGAGGCCGAGGCGGGTGGATCACGAGGTCAAGAGATCGAGACCATCCTGGTCAACATGGTGAAACCCCGTCTCGACTAAAAATACAAAAAATTAGCTGGGCATGGTGGCGCGTGCCTGTAATCCCAGCTACTCAGGAGGCTGAGGCAGGAGAATTGCCTGAACCCAGGAGGCGGAGGTTGCGGTGAGCCGAGATAGCGCCATTGCACTCCAGCCTGGGTAACAAAAGCGAAACTCCGTCTCAAAAAAAAAAAAAAAAAGAAATGAAGCTTTTAAATTTTTCTGTATGTTTGAATATTCTCTTAATAAAATGTTGGAAAACTAAATAGATGAAATAAAACTCATTGTTAAGTTCTAGTCCCAATGAATTGTTCACCATTAGCACACACCCACTATAGCCGCTTAATTTTTATCACTAAAATATAGGCACTAGAGCCATCTCCTGAACTTCAATATTCATATAAATCTATTGAGCATCTCCTAGTGACATGGCACTGTGTTAAGGGGATACAGAGAAAGGAAGAGGACATGGTCCTTCAGAAAAACACAATCTTCTTTGGGGTATAGCTGAGTAATGGAACAATTACAGCACCCCCACAAACTCAGGGGAGGAACACCTAACACCTTAGAGGAGAAATGTAAAGATATCCTGGATAAAGGTGAGGGTGAGCAATTAACCTGACGAATTTCGGGGGATCGGGAGAGTGGGTGAGACAACGAGGCAGACATGGTGGAAGACGGTAAAAGGGTGCCACAAGCAGAGAGAAGAGTGTGAGCAGAGCGGATTCTTAGCATACGGGAGAGTGGAGGTATCCAAGACTGAAGAACAGCCAGGGAACATTCCATGCCAAGGCGGGGCTCTTTTTTTCTGAAGGAAGTGATGTGTGGGGGCGGAGCACTAATGGTGCTTGGGCTGTGTTTGAAGGTAAATTTAAAAGCTCTGTACCCTCTTTTTCCTCCAAATCTGTGTAGCCAGGAGAACATTTCCCTGGGGATACCAGAATGGGAGTCAAAATTGCAGGAGGATCAGCAATTTAAAGGAGTCGTCAAGTCTGAGAGTGGAGAACCAGTGACGGTAGGGGGATGCCAAGACTTTTTTTTTTTTCAGACGGAGTCTCACTGTCTCTCAGGCTGGATGCAGTGGTGTAATATTGGCTCCTTGCAACTTCCGCCTCCTGGGTTCAAGCGATTCTCCTGCCTCAACCTCCCTAGAAGCTGGACTACAGGCGTGTGCCGCCACACCTGGCTAATTTTTTATGTTTTTAGTAGAGACAGGGTTTCACCATGTTGGCTAGCTGGTCTTGAACTCCTGACCTCAAGTGATCTGCCTGCCTTGGCCTCCCAGAGTGCTGGGATTATAGGCAGGAGTTACTGTGACTGGCTGGGAAGCCAAGACTTCTGACGTGTGGCTAAGCCACGTTGCCTGGCAGTATAGTACCCAGGGCTTCTGGATCCTGAGTCCAGGTGCCTACAACTTGATCGGGAACGGAAGTGGAACTAGGCATTGCTCAAGAGCTAAAATTTACCTGAGGAGCACTAATGCCACGTCACCTGGAGATTCATGGCCGATCCTTCTGTTTAAGCTGACTAACTTTTTAAAAGCATCATAATGATTAGTCATCATAAACCATGTAGTAACAACATTAAAAAACATCAAAACAAAATTCTCTACGTAGCAATTCTGTTATGCCGATGGAACAACATACATTGTTTGATGTACCTTTTCAATTCCGGCCAATATGCTTACAGCTTTTCATGATTTTAATCATAGCATAGAAGCCATTTTTAAAAGCTCAACAATGTGGCTACATATTTCCACTATTGTTTTTAATAACTGCATAATGTTCTATCAAGTAGATACATTCTAATTAATAAAACTAGTCTCATTTTTTTGACTTTTAGGTTGCTTTCATTAAAAAAAAATTGACTGTATCTGTTTTAGGAAACTAATACATCTGTTGGAAGCACCTAATTGAATCCTGTCTCAAAGCCATTTTCTTCACCTTTCTTTCTGAGGTTTTTGTGTATACAAGGTCAAGAGAATGTTTTCGGTGTGCTGGCTGTTGGGACTGCCAGGAGGGAGTGTGGCCGCAGAATCAGGAGAAACTGACAAGGTGCAGGGACAAGGGTAAGACTTCAGCTGCAGAGATTCCTAATTCTGAGTCCTTGGTAGGGTGATCCACCATATGTGTGCATGGTTCTGAGGGATTTCCTGAATGGCCTGACTTTCAGTGTTAAAACCAGGAAAGTGCCTGGTAAACCCAGATGAGGTGGTCACCCTAGACATTGGCTGTGGGGGAGCTGAAGGAACTGAGAAGGGAATGAATCATTTCTGTAAGCTGGACCTGTGTCATAAAAGCAGCAATTCAGAGAAAGCCTGCTCATACACTGCAATGAAACCCTCACCCTTTATGTAGGCGTCAAAATAGTTATTTGTCTCAGGTTATGGTTCTGCTCACAGAAAAACCATCCATTCACTTATTCAATAAACAAGTATGGAACACCGGCATTGTTCTAGGCGTAAGACACATCCCCCGCTCCTGTGGTGCTTCTGTTACTGGTGTGTGTGTGTGTGTGTGTGTGTGTGTGTGTGTGTGTGTGTATTGGGGAAAGGGAAAGAGGAATAAACTAAAAGAACACAAAATAAATAAGGTTGCATATGATTAATGCAATGGGAGAAATGAGATAAATTGGTGGAGTAGAAACTGCTGGGAGTCAGGTGCCACTAGCTTGGTGGTCGGAAAAGGTGACTCCAAAGAGCCTGACATTTAAGACAAATCAGTGGTGAGAAGAGTTGCCAAGCAAAGAGCCACAAGACGCATTAGGGGCAGAAGGAACAGCACGTTAGAGGGCCCCGAAGGGAAGCCTGTTGGGCATTATGGAGGAACTTAGCGAAGGACTCTGTGGTCATTACATAGGGTGGGAACGCTGGGCTAGTGGCAGCCCTAGCTATTACCCAATCCAAGCTTCATTTTCACAAATGGGGTTGATAAGGACACCGAGGCCCACGTGTGTTGTCCACAGTCTCTTGATTCCCAATTCAGCAACCGAGCCCATGCTACCATTGCTGCCTATTTGACTTGAGAACTTAATTTTCTCCCATTGTACAACTGGAAGTAAATAAAAGAGGTTCATTCATTTTACACGAGAAAAAATGGTACTGGAATTGTTTGCGGACAGACACAAGAATCAAAAGCAGTAGCCTCAAGGTGAAGAGAGGAATCATGGGGTCCACAATGACACCCAGTTGCAGAGCTCCCAGAGAGGTTCTATAAGACTGCTTCCAGAACCTTCCAGGTGAGGACCAATATGAATTCTGCAGTCCACAGAAATTGAAAATGAAACTGGCATAAGGTAGGCAGTCCCAGCTGACCTTTCACCTGTCCCTGAACTAATGCAAGTTCAGAACTTGGGTGCTACAGGTGGAAGAAGTTAAGTGGTTCTAAGAGTCGAAGGGTCAGAGGAGCCAGGCTGACACAACTTAGAGAAGGTGGAGGAAGTAGATCTCGTCGGCCTCAGCTGTGGTTGATTTTGATAACTCAAAGAGTTAATACATCCAAAACTAACGCAAGGGTGGGGAGAAAGACCACACCCCACGGGAGCGCGGAGCCGACTTGCGAGAGAAAAATCCTATTGGCATTGAGGAGGTAGGGAGCCAGCCTCTGGGCGCGGCCTGCAGGGTGCCGGCAACCGCCCGGGGAAGCGGGGGCAGGACGAGGCCGGAGCCGGTGTCTGTCCGCCCGCCCGCAGCCGCAGAGAGCCCCGCCGCGCCTCCGCCCCGTGCGCCCTCCTCGGCCGGCAGACCCGCGCTGCGCTCCGCCGCTGACATGTGTGCCGCCCCGATGCCGCCCCTGGCGCACATCTTCCGAGGGACGTTCGTCCACTCCACCTGGGCCTGCCCCATGGAGGTGCTGCGGGATCACCTCCTCGGCGTGAGCGACAGCGGCAAAGTAAGCAGGCGCGGGGCCGGGCGCACTCCGACGGGCGGGAGGACAGGTGCAGGGAGCCTGGCGCGGTGCTCCGTGGGGCCCGGGGTTCGCTCGGCGCGCGGGGAGCGCCGCGGCTCCGGAGTTGAACTTGGGTGTTTGGCTCTTGGGGAACGCAGAGAGAACCCTAGCGTTAGGTTCGTGGGCTGGCTGGGGAGTTCTCAGAAGCCGGGAGCAGTGGCGCGACTGGCTCGACAGCAGTCCGGGCTGCGGTGGAGCAGGGAGCAAGGGTATGACCCCCCACCCCGCCTCCCGCTCCAGTCCTAAGACCCTGGCAATAAACCCTAACCTTGCTTCAGTCATCTTTGTTTCCAGCTCCTAACACTGTCCGCAAACAATTCCATAATTTATTGTGAAAGAAATAAGAGGAGGAATCATTGTATCGGTGTTGTTTAGCAAGTCCAGAACATAGAATAAAAAGAACTGATTTCATTCACCCCATCATTCAACAGAGATAACACACTAACGACGCAGGCTTCACAACTTGTAATACTAGAAGGGGTAGTCCGAAAGAAATATTTCATCCAAATCTTTTCTTTCCTTCCTTCCTCTCTCTCTCTCATACACGCACGCGTGCATACACACACACACCATAGCCATTTGCATCAAAGCAAGCAGTTCCATTTTAAGGTTTAAAATGTCTTCTTTGAATGTATCTTTTACACTTCCTTTTCCAAAATCAGGATTTCTACAAATGACACAGGTAACTAGATGTCTAATATTTACTCTTTCATACACACATATAGTGACTATATCAGCCATGGCCTGACCAGTTTGATAAGTGAAGCCATTCCATTTCTTAGAAGAAAAAATAATAAAATAAAATATGGAGATGGGATATTTTTGAGCCGTTTTTTCCAACTACCAGTTTGGTTAGCAAAAGTACACATACTGTGATGTGTCAAGTTGAAGATACTATTCTTGACTAAGATGCTGCTGAGTCGGTGACAGTTTTGAATCGTGACTCTTACATTTGGGGGTAACTAAACCCTGTTTTCTTTTGGTGCTTTAAAAAATATTCTTTCTATGCACATTCAGAGAGCCTGTTTCCAAGGTGATAAAACTCTCAGAGCTCTCCCAAATGGGGAGATTCTGGTAAACCCTAAGACTGATGAGCCCATGCTTGGGCACTTGGTCATCAAGTTTCAGGGAACTCAGATTTGTGGCAAGTCCCAGGAAGCAAAGGAACGGAGATTGCTAAACTGGTGTAAGATTAGAGGTGTTAGTTTAATCACAAGGACCTGTTCAACTCTTAGGTTTCTTTTATAAAATTAATTTCCCATATCCAGAATTTTAATTAGTAGTTTAGCAGGCAACTGGCTTTAGCAGTGGAGAATAATAAGAAAAGGAAGTAATTTATCTAAAAAAAATTACCTTTTCTGGTGCTTGTACAGAAGAATAAAAGAGTGTCCTGAACATGCAATTAGCAGTTGAGTCAGGGAGTCTATTCCTAACCAAAGATCATACTGAAGTTATAAATTTAGAAAACATGCCCTTCCTCCACAAGATCAAATTACTTAGGAATTGAATATAAAGGTGAGTTAGTCAGTTGCTGGAATGTATGGTGTAGATCTCCTGAACCAGTGAGTTGCTAACTGTTGCTTTCTTCTCCTAGGTGCAAGGCAGTTGATGCCTGGCTGTGTTTAAAGAGAGGGCATACCGTATATATTTCAAAACTTGACATCACCCATTTCGAAATGGAGAATGTCTTGTTTTTACAGTTGAGGGATAAATATTTTATTTATTTAAACATTTCAAGTTTCAAAAAAAAATCCCCTTGGAATAAATAAATATGTTGAATTATTATGATTTGTACATTTTTACTCTTAAGTTTTAGGAGCTCAACCCTTGGGATGAATTAGAAATATCTAGGGGTGCTTGATAATATGCTGATTTCTGGGCATCATCCTCAGAGACTCTGAATCTGTAGACCAGAAAGGGGCATTCTAACAAGCATCCCAGGAGATTCAGACGCAGGTAGTGGGTGGATTGCATTTTGAATAACTGTAGCACAGAGTTTCTGTGATGGGGCAAGTTGTGTGAAGTACCAGGAGCTTATTTCTCCACTGCAAGCTCAGATCTGGGGTAGCATCTCAGAGAGAGGGCATAGAGCTTACTCTGTCCTTCCTGACCTCCCTTTTAGACTTCGTTACTCATTTTGTATAACTTTATTTAGGCCCAGGGAACGCTAATGACTAACTGCTCTTAATACATTAAATTAAAGCTCATTCAAAATCAGGTTAATTAAAAGAAATTATCTAGCCAACTTTGATATTAAGCAAAATAAAGAGTCTTTCTGCTCAAGTAGCATGTAGCTTTTAAGAATATAGACTCTAACATGTTTAATTCATCTGCAAATATCTGATCTTGAGATACTGCATGCTCAGATATTACTAAGTTGCCTGATTCTTCCCACATACATCAGGGTCAGGTTGACAGTAAAGATGCATAAAGATGCGTTGGGCCTTTTCATGCACACTTACCCAGAAGCAAGAGTGAGGAAGAGATTCATTTTGGGGTAGTACCCTAGGGTGGCAGGAGCAAGTCCAATGGAGAAATAGAGACCTGGGTTGGGGTCAGAGTCTCTACCACTTACCTGTGCTGAGATGATGGGTGAGACTTAACCTGCCTGAGCCTCTGTTTCCTCATTTGTAGAGCCAGATTTCCTTTTGCTATGTATTAAATGAGATAATGTATGAAAACGCCTGGCACTTAGTGGATACTTAACATGTACCAGGTTCATTCTATTCCCTTTCTTCCCTTCGCCTCCTAGCAAATCCTTAACCTCTTGCTTACTGTGACATTTTTGCATGTTTTCACATGGTGGCACCCAGGCATGCCAAGTGGTAGAGAAGGAAGCCATGGCCTGTGGCCTGTGATGAACTGTGTGGGGTGGTCGCAAAATCTTAGCTCTTTATTCTCACTGCTTATGTCATTGATACCCAGGGACCCAAAGATACACCCGGGAAGAAAGATCTAAGAAGCATTTGCTGCTAGATTCGCTAGCATGCTATTTTCAGTATCTCTTTTAGACTTCACAATGCCATTATTCCCACTAACAGAAGATGAGGTTGAGACTTGAGAAGTCATGCGTTCGGATATGGTTGTGGTATAGTTGGATTTTGAATTAGTATGAGCCAAAGGCCGTGTGCTCTTTACTATAGCTGACTGCTTCTCTAGGGCACAGTCCTGGACCTCAAAGAATCTGTACTTTGGCAAGGGACCTAAGACTTGTGGCTGTAATAAAGTGAACTAATTCCTGAGCCAAACATTGGGCTCATCACTGGAGATAAACTGATGAAGGAAAATACTGCCCTGCCCTCGTGAGATTGATGATCTAGTGATGCATTAACAGAATCTGCCATGACCTATCAGAACTTGAACTAGTTAGGGGAAGGCTTTCCTTAGTGTGAAGTGACATTGAAATTGTGATGTGAACAATGAGAAGTTAAGTAGGTATATTAGTCCATTTTCATGCTGCTGACAAAAATATACCCAAGACTGGGAAGCAAAAGAGGTTTAATTGGACTTACAGTTCCACATGGCCGGGGAGCCTCAGAACCATAGTGGGAGGTGAAAGGCACATCTTACGTGGTGGCAGCAAGAGTAAATGAGGAAGATGCAAAAGCGGAAACCCCTGATAAACCCATCAGACCTTGTGAGACTTATTCACTACCATGAGAACAGTATGGGGGGAAACTGCCCCGATAATTCAAGTTACCTCCCACTGGGTCCCTCCCACAACATGTGGGAATTATGGAAGTACGATTCAAGAGGAGATTTGGGTGGAGGCACAGTCAAATCATATCAGTAGGTAAGGTGGACAGGATTGGAAGTAAAGAAGAGCCTTCTATGTTGGGAGAACTGCCTGTGCAAAGGCCCTGGGGTAGGAAGGAAGGAAACAGCCAAGGTAGTTAGAGTCCAAAGGTTGAGGAGAAGGCTAACACAGGATAAGGCAGGACAGGTAAGCAGGGCTACATCATGGAGAGCATCGGGGATGGTGGGATTGTGTCACGATTATATTTTGTGGTTTATAAAGGTCATTCTAACTTCAGGATAAATGCATTGAAAAGAAGCTGAGTGCAGGCAAGGAGGTCAGATGGGAACCTATCGCCGCATTTAGGTAAAATGGAATGTGGTTTAGATGACAGAGGCAGTGTCGTTATCAACGGAGGCATGAACTCCTAGGAGTACCTCTGTCACTTACTACCTATGTGAATTTGATCCAGTTCCTTACTATTTGTGTCTCCAAGTTTCTTTACGTGTAAAATAATTACTATGATCCACCTAATGGGGTTGTTGAAAGGATAAAATGGATTAATAAGTGTAAAATAAATAGAATAATGCCTGGCATGTAGTACATGTCCATTAGACTCGAGCAGTTATTGTCAGCAGTGAAGATGGAGAGAGGTGACAGAATCAGTAGCTATTTAGATCAAGTTGACTGGATTTGATGATAGCTTGCGTATGTAGGGTTGGAAGGCAAGTGCATCAGGAGTGATTGGGAAGTGTATGTAAATGTGTGTAAATAGTACAGTGGGGCACAAGTTGACCAGTGATAGGAAAAGCGTCTTGAAGGAAGTGGTAGTTGAACTGGACCTGTTAGAACTTGAACATACAAAAGAGGATTATATAGCTCTGGTGAAAAAAGTGAGCCAATATTCTTCAGTTCTGAAGACTGCTGGGAGGAGAAAACATTCTTTCTCACCTGAGACTACTTTACCAGAAGTTCACTCAGTCTGAATCACAAATCCTAGTGGTTCTGTATCATCCTTTCCTCCACCTTCCTGCCAAGCTCAGCAACTCAAAATATGCTCTTGGTCCTGAGAAAGGAAATTGGGCTAAGCCATCCCTCTGAGGCTGCTGAATGGGAGCTTGGCTTTCATCAGCAAGATGCTTCACTCCCAGTTATTACAGGATCATCTTGCAAATCCCCATTTTCTAGAAGGCTGACTGCTTATTCAAAATGCTTATGGCAAACACACTCACCAGTCATGACCTCTTTTTCCTTATCAACACCTGAATTAGATCAGCCCATAATAAACTTGGCCCATGGATACATCGTGGTGTAAGCCTGTCATGGTAATCCTATCTCCATTTACCAGATACTTATTCTTCCAACTTCCTGGTAGCTGAGGGTGGCCAGTGATGACATTCTGGCATACAGGAAGTTTGTTCAGAAGTTTCTAGGATTTGGGAAGAGAGGCCCTGCCTTTTTTGGATACTCTCATATCAAGAAAGGATTCTTGGAACTGCTGCTGCCACCATGTGAGACTGTGAGGAAAAGGTTAAGGGATTTCAGAGACACCAGCCCAGCCTCTAGCATCACTGAGCAGTTGAACTACCCCTGGAACTCTCTGCCATCACTTTGTTGTTGTTGTTGTTGTTGTTGAGATGGAGTTTTGCTCCTGCTGCCCAGGCTGGAGTGCAGTGGTGCAATCTCGGCTCACTGCAACATCTGCCTCCCGGGTTCAAGCAATTATCCTGCCTCAGTCTCTGAGTAGCTAAGATTACAGGCGCCCATCACCACCCCTGGCAATTTTTTTGTATTTCTAGTAGAGATGGGGTTTTGCCACATTGAGCAGGCTGGTCTCAAACTCTTGACCTCAGGTGATCCACCTGCCTCAGCCTCCCAAAGTGCTGGGATTACAGTTGTGAGCCACCACGCCCAGCTCAGACTTCTTTTGTGAGATAATGAAATGTCTTTATTGTCTAAATCTCTGTTAGTTGGGTGTTGTTCATTGCAGCTCAATGCCCCCCTATTACTATACTGCTGTCCAAAGAACAATATTTTACACTTTACAATAATAACTGACTTCTTCTTCTTCTCCTTGTTGGCCTTTCCAGGCACCCATATCAGTGGTCAAGCCCAGCCAGTTTTCCTCTGGGATATCCGTGTGCATATTCACTTCCATTGCCCCCATCCAGCCCTTTACTGTCTCTTAGCTAAAATATAACAGGAGACCCTTAACTGTTTTTTCTCTCTCATTCTAATATTTCCCCCACATTACTGACAATTGTTTTCTTGGAACATGGGTAGTATCATGTATCTCCTCTTCTGTAACCATCTACGGCTCACTACTATTGCCTCTAAGGTTCAAATGTTCCGAAGGTGTTCTAGGCATGATATTATTTGGCCCCAACCTGTTCTCTAATTCTTCCTATTGCTTCATTTCTCTGTCTGGGAAGTGGGAATAGGATTACCATGACTGGTTTATGCCATGTTGTATCCATGAGCCAAGAGATGTCTATCCACGCAAATTTCTCCCTGTTTTCCAGCACATCATGTCCTTTTATGCCTCCACATTGTTGGCACCAATTTCTCAGCCTGGAATAGTCTTCCTTTTTATATCTCCATTTCCATTTTACTTCTATCAAAATGAAATCTTGCTCTTCTTTTAAGGCCCAGCTCTGATGTTCTCTTTTTCACAAAGGCTTTTTGACCACCATTCCCAAGTAGAACTAAATTGCCCCTTCCTCTGTTCTTCCACAAAATTTTCATGTATTTCAAATCAGTATTTTACAGGCAGTTAAGAATATGGCGTCTAGAGTCAGATTACGTGAATTCAAATCACAACTCTGCCACTTACTTGGACAAACTTTCTGACATATCTGAGCCTCAGCATCTTCATTTAAAAATGTGGATTAATAGCGCCTTAATAGAGTTGTGAGGCAAGTGAGAGTGTGTTATGATTTTTCTTTCTTTATAGTAATTATTTCAATTTGCCTTTGATTATACTTAGCTTTATAGACTGTTCTCACTCACTGAAGTGATTTAAAGTTTTTGGAAAAAGAGGTGAACTGGAGAGAAGGTAACAGTTACTAAGTCATACTGTATGTCAGACACTCTGCCAAATCCCTCACGAATCAACAACCTTGAGACAAGGTAAGGATACCATCATCATCATCATCATCGTCGTCATCATCTCTACTTTACAAATGAGGAAATGGAGGCTCAGAGAGTTACTTGGCTGCAGTCACAGCCAACAAGTGGCGAAGGCAAGACTCAGAGCACTCAGAGCCATGGCTGTCTGATGCCCAAGGTCCATGCTCACCAGGAGTGCCTGCTGTCTTCTGTCGTGGGGAGGGCCGAAACTCTATTGTTCTTAAGGCCCCTTCAACATTGTCATTTGTTTTAGCACAAGGTAGGTGGTCAGTAAAGTGTGTTGAATGTGATGTGTAATACAAAGACACTTACGTGTGATGTGTAAAATACAGTTCTCTTTCCAGACGGATTTTCTGAAAACATGACTTGCCTCGCTTTTTGAGACTTGGAAGCGATGCTGCTGGGCATGACTGGAGTTTGCCCCCTTCTGGTTGTGTAAAGCTGTCTATTAATTCCTGGAACTTCCTGGCAGTCCTGATTGATTTGGCATCTGGCTGTGGGTGTGTGGGTGCCGATGTACCTGACACGTGGCTGAATGTCCAGGAGGTTCTGGCAGATGCAGAAATAGTGGACAGTATCTCTTGCAGGCCTGCTGCGAGCCCACCAGGCATTAATCTGATTATTTAGGGATGAAGACCAGGTGGACTTCTCTCACTTGCAAGAGGAGAAATCCAATCAATCATATATTTACAACCTATCTTTCTGTAGAAAGGATTTAAGTCAGTTGCAAAGGACACAAGCAAATACTGATGCTTTTACACATTTAAAGGGAGAAGAAAGTCAGTCATTAACATGAAACAGCTTGGAATTAGATTTAAAGTGCTTCATGCAATGACCTACACTCTTACTGGCCTCCAACTTTTCGAGGTGCCAGTTGGGAAAGGCACATTATCTGTTACCGAGTCAACAGTATGTGTACTAAAGCCATTGCTCAAAAAGAGCACATCTGTTTTTGGTGCTGAGTTCAGACTGGAACTTCTCTTACATGAACATTGTGCCTTATAATTGTGCTAAACAAGTTTCCTACACAAGGTAGAATTTCATATAATTGGCTTTTTTGAGTACCTTTTATGCAAGCTGAAGATGTGACAAAAGAAGGATGCGTAACACTCTTCTGTAGGGAGGAGGCTGCGGGAGGAGCAGGGGAAGGTTGTCCAGGTAGCCAGGTCTTGGCTAATCTGAGTTAATCTGGAGATAGATTTCAGAATGTTAGAAGGATGGCAAGATCACATGTCTGTAGGGCAACCCTCCTAAGAGTGGTTCTTTCAGTTGAGTCCCTCCCCTCCTCTCCCCTCCTCTCCCCTCCTCTCCCCTCCTCTCCTCTCCTCTCCTCTCTCCTTCCTCTTTTTTTTTTTTTTTTTGAGACTGAGTCTTGCTCTGTTGCCCAGACTGGAGTGCAATGGTGTGATCTCTGTTCACGGCAACCTCTGCCCCCAGGGTTCTAGCAATTCTCCTACCTCAGCCTTCCGAGTATCTGGGATTACAGGTGCCTACCACCATGCCTGGCTAATTTTTTTGTATTTTTAGTAGAGACAGGGTTTTGCCATGTTGACCAGGCTGGTCTTGAACTCCTGACCTCAGGTGATCCACCTGCCTTAGCTTCCCAAAGTGCTAGGATTATAGTCGTAAGCCACCACGCCCTGCCTCAGTGGAGGTTTTAATGAACACCAAGCGGTGGGAGCCTAAGTCGTTCTTTTGAGCAAAGCCTGGAGTGCAACTATTTTGTGTCATCAATAAAATGCAGACTCACATGCATTTACTGGTAACCCAGTGTTCAAGATGTTCAGGAGTCTAACGAGAGACTATTCAATAATTTCAAATCAATTCACATTGGTGGGAAATACTCTTATCTCATTAGAAAGTGGGATGGTTTTGAGGCTGCTTGGTTTGTTTTCCATTTGGCTTGTGTTCAAGCCATTCCTTATGTATGTTTCACGCCAAGTACCGTCTTTCAAATCTTTTTATTACTTTTCTATTCCAAAGTGACCTCTTCCTATTTTTGATCTCTCTCTTTTTGCGAATGTAAGCAAGCTTTCTTTGACGTCTCTCTTATTGTCTGTTCTTTTTATAGAGTTCTTAATACATTTGCTGACCATGTACCTTACTTGATCAGCAAATGTATACAAGTACTCTAATATTAATTAGATATTACATTCCAACTGATTATAAGTTCCTAGTCACATAAAATATTAAAATATTAATATTTTAATTCCAACTGATTATAAGTTCCTAGTCACATCAAGAAAAAAAGTAGAAAATGCCTAATACTTTATAGCAAGCACAAGATCTTGCAAATGGTGCTCAGTAAATATTTGTTAACTGAATGAATACTTCCAAAAATTATAGCGACTAGCACAATTGGTCTCTTTGTTGAGAATATTTCTAAAATGCATTTTTGTGTACTGTGTCTCAAGAGTGATCTTTATTGCACAAAAATATAGATGTTCAGAAGTTGTTTCTTCTAGTGATGAAATCCATTCTGGTTTGAAAATGTTACTTTTTAAGAGGTTTTTGTTTTAACTAAAACACAAGAATTGGAGATTGCTCTTTTGCATTCCACTACCTGTGTTATGTCTGTCTTAGTCCATTTGTTTTGCTATAAGGGAATACTTGAGACTGGGTAATTTTTAGAGAAGAGGATTATTTGGCTCATGGTTCTGCAAGCTGTACAAGAAACACGTTGCCAGCATCTGCTTGTGGTGAGGTCTTCAGGCTGCTTCCACTCCCAGCTGAAGGTGAAGGGGAGTCGGCGTGTGTGGATAACACAGCGAGAGCTGAAGCAACAGAGGGAGAGAGGAGGTGCCAGGCTCCTTTAGAGCTCTAACAGAGCGAGAGAACTCCCTCATTACTGTGAAGGTGGCATCGGGTCGTTCATGAGAGATCTGTCCCCATGACCTAAACACGTCCCACTGATCCCCACCTCCAGCATTGGGGATCAAATTTCAGCATGAGATTTGCAGGAGACAAACATCCAAACTATAGCAATAACTTCAATTACTCTTTCTACAATAGTACTCACTATTTAATATACTAAAGAACTGGATTCTGTGGCTCATGACTCAGTTATAAGCAATACATTCAAACCATAGTGAAATATGGATTCACCATTGAAAACAAAATACTCAAGATAAACGGTCGTACTTCAAAATTATTCAATCATAGGGAACACAAAGCACAGAGAAATTAAGTACCTTGCCCAATGGGATACAGCCAGGAAGGAATGGAGTTGAGATTTGAATCCAGCTCTGTTTTCTCTCCAGCATTTATTATGTCTCTGGACTTAATTTAAAGATTGTTGTCACCATGTCAGCCACCTGAGCGCTGAACTTTCTTTCTCAGTCCTGCCTCCTTCATTGGTGTGCCTTTGAATTCCTGAGAGAAAACCCACCCTTTATTCTGCAGCCTTGTCCAAACTGTCCACTGCGTCCTGTTACTCACCTCCTAGTTCTTTCTCCATTGAAACTGTACCATCTTTTTCTTGGTCTTTCCTTTCAGTGTTATTTGTTGCTCTTGTCAGTAAAACTATTTTTATGCCTTGATTCCCTCAAAACTCAAAACTCAAGCACACGTTGGAAGTCCCCCTAAATCCACAGTCTTCTCCAAACAATGCAAAAATGGTGGCACTTAAACTAACCTAACCGATATGCATAACTCCGAATTTACAAAACTGGCCGGAGGAAGATACACATGTGCTTTACAATAGAGTTGGTAAGAGGTGTTTTGACTGATTGAGATAGATTCAAAAGGGGCATCAGACCCTTTTTATCCTGCTTTTCTTTAATGAGTTATCCGTTAAGCTCTGCTCCTTTTCTCCCACACTCCACTCCCACTCCTACTCCTGTGATTGGTGCAACGGCTGCATATGGATTTTTCTATAGAGGGCTTCGTAGTTTTCATCCGATCTCAAAAGGTAAGTAACCTCAAAATGTCAAAAACCTCTATGTTAGCTAATCCTGCATCTCAAGTAGAACTCTTTTATCTGTACAACATCCTTGTTTGGCTTTTAATTTAAATGCGTTCAGTGATTAGTAGGCCAAAAACATATTTATTTATCTGACAAACCGGATGCTATTAATGTCGCTTTTGTTTTTCATTTACCAAATTTTAAGAGAAGGAGTTTGAGTCCTACCTACCACAATTATTGGAAAGTCAACTATCAGTCATTTTGGGACCTCTTTTTCTTTTCCTCCTACTTTACAAAGATTCCTGGAGACTTTCATGATCCAAGCCTTCATTCATTCCTGAATATGGGTTGCTTTTTGTGGTACAGGGATTGTTCTTGTTTGGGGTTACAGCGGTGAACAAGGCAAAGCCACTGCCTTCATGGAACTGCCCTTCAGTTTTGAAAAGGGTCTTCCAGATGTGTGGTTCTTAAAATGAATACAACCCCTTATCACTAAGTCCACAATGGCTGCTGTTGTCCTTGTTCCTGTGCCCACATCATGCTGCATTTGGGTGCTGAGTAACTGCCATCGCTCGTCCAGGCTGGAAGGGACCTTCCCAAGGGCAGTTTAGTGGCTACTCCACACCTGGTGCTCAGTTTGTTCTAGAACAATTTAGATAGACAGCTGTGGCTACAGTGGTCTTGATATCTCGCTTCCCCTCTAGGAAGGAGAACAATGTTTCATCCTCTCCTGGTGGATCTAAGACACTAAAAAACAAAGTACAACATAAATTCTCCTAGGGCATGTTCTCACTTATAAGTAGAAGCTAAACATTAAGTATTCATGGACATAATGATGGAAATAATAGAAACTGGAGCCTACTAAAGGGGAGAAGGAGGGAGCGGGGCAAGGACTGAAAAACTAACCATCAGGTACTATGCTCAGTACCTGAGCAACAGGATCATTTGTACCCCAGACTTCCAGTGTACCCAGATAACAAAGCTGCACAAATACTCCCTGAGTCTAAAGTAAAAGTTGAAAAATAAGATGAATTCTCAATTGGTCACTCAAGTACATTTAAAATATGATTTTAGAAGTTTGATCAATTAATATATTAGCAACACGTCTCATACTAAGCAGTTGTGCATTAAAATACTCTATAACATGATTAAAAAGGAATATATTTTGTACGTAAGTCATCTTTATACATTGCATTTGGCTTCTTGCCTATGACACTGAATTATAAACTCCTAGACAAAAGGCACATTGATGATATTGACCATATTAACAACAATAATACTATTGAACATTTATTGAACACGTGTTATATGCTAAGCCCTGTGCTGAATGCTTTCCATGAATATGTCAGTAATTCTCACGATGACTTTGTGAGCTGAAACTGTTTTCCTTGTTGATAAGGAAATTGAGACTCAGAGTATTGATTCTAACCCTGAAATAAAAATGTGATGACTAAATAGCATGAGTTTTTTTACTCCTTAAGTCATCATGTAGCAATTTTGTTTGAGACAGTCAAGAAACAGATTTAGAAATAGCTTCCCTTACTTAAGTTGTTACTACAGATTCAATTACTAAGACTATAGGTAAAGATAGACTCATCCTTCTGATGCATTTTCTTTTCTTTTCTTTCTTTCTTTTTTTTTTTTAAAGACGAAGTTTCACTCTTGTTGCCCACACTGGAGTGCAATGGCGTGATCTCGGCTCACTACAACATCTGCCTCCCGAGTTCAAGTGATTCTCCTGCCTCAGCCTCCTGAGTAGCTGGGATTACAGGCATGCATCACCATGCCTGGCTAATTTTGTATTTTTAGTAGAGATGGGGTTTCACTATGTTGGTCAGGCTGATCTTGAACTCCTGACCTTAGGTGATCCACTCACTTCGGCCTCCAAAGTGCTAGGATTAGAGGCATGAGCTACCATGCCTGGCCTTCTGATGCATTTTCTAAGATTAAGCACTAAATGTTGACTATCTCACAAAAGATCTTGCTTCACACCTGTCTTTGACCTTGTTTCATACCTTCCAAAAAGCTTCACCCTTTTCCTTAGTGAAAACATGATTTAGTTGACTTTATCACACTAACTTATTAACTCAAAAGAATGAATTATGTTTTTCAATTTAACTTCTATTTGAGATCTGTTTTTCAAAACCTTTTTGACTGTTGAAGTTGGTGTCTCTGATTGTGAAATGCAGTTTTCTTCTTATAAATTAGTCACTCACGCATTATTACCTGAAACCATTTTACCATCCTCACCTCTCATGTTTTCTCTTGCTGTCATGGACCTGTTCAGGTTGATGCCACTGTGGGAGCTATTGCTATGGTCACAATGCTCTCTTTTTATCATATAACTGGTTTTTTTTTTTTTTTTTTTTTTTTTTTTTTTTTGAGATGGAGTTTCGCTCGTTACCCAGGCTGGAGTGCAATGGCGCGATCTCGGCTCACCGCAACCTCCACCTCCTGGATTCAGGCAATTCTCCTGCCTCAGCCTCCTGAGTAGCTGGGATTACAGGCACGCACCACCATGCCCAGCTAATTTTTTGTATTTTTAGTAGAGACGGGGTTTCACCATGTTGACCAGGATGGTCTCGATCTCTTGACCTCGTGATCCACCCACCTCGGCCTCCCAAAGTGCTGGGATTACAGGCGTGAGCCACCGCGCCCGGCCCATATAACTGGTTTTTAAAAATTATTTTGATAGAACAAATCTTTCTTAGCAAACCTCACCTTAAAACCCAACTGTGTCAGTATCAGTTTATTTACAGGCCATTGATTCATGAATTTAAAAAAAAAATTGAAGGCCAAAGCAATCATAAGGTAATTATAATTTAAAGTGAGTTCTTCTCAACTTGCATATAATGATACAAGAATTTTTAAATTCCAAGATTCTCCAGAAGCTTAAATGGAAAAATAAAGTGCATCATAAGATCGTACATCCCCTCACCCTCACACAGGTACACCGCTGTACACTTGTATATAAAACACAGTTCTGGAAGAAGATATTAAAATAAAAAACTTAAATAATTACTTTTGTAGAGTAGGAATGGAGAGTTGGGGCTATGGAGGATAATTTTTATTTTTGTATTGCTAGTTTTAAACAGTTTTGTATTGAGAGAGAGGGACGTCCAGCTTCCGAGCGGTAACCTTTGTTGCGCCGGCGACACAAAAAGAGAATTAAATATGGGTGATGTTGAGAAGGGCAAGAAGATTTTTGTTCAGAAGTGTTCCCAGTGCCACACTGTGGAAAAGGGAGGCAAGCACAAGACTGGGCCTCATCTCCATGGTATCTTTGGGCGGAAGACAGGTCAGGCCTCTGGATTCACTTATACTAATGCCAGTAAGAACAAACGCATCACCTGGGGAGAGGATACACTGATGGAGTATTTGGAGAATCCCAAGAAGTACATCCCAGGAACAAAAATGATCTTTGCTGGCATTAAGAAGAAGGGAGAAAGGGCAGACCTGAGAGCTTATCTCAAAAAAGCTACTAATGAGTAATAATTGGCCACTGCCTTATTTATTATGAAACAAATGTCTCATGACGTTTTTATGTGTACCATACTTTAATAGATCTCATACACCAGGATTTACATCGTGAATGACTGACAGGATATTTTGTTGGGCAGTCCTGATTTAAGACTAAGACTGGCTTGTGGTTAAATGAATATGTTCAGTTTTTGAATTTTAATAGTAATTCCAATTTAGTAACTGCTATCACTGTTTACCCCTTCTAAAGATATGATTAGACTTCGTTAGTAATGTTAAACTTTTCAAAGAGATGGTGAGTGTCATCTTAAAACTTACTGGAGATTGGTTTTATATTTAGATTTACATAACTGCTTATGTGAATATTTTTGAATATGAGGGAAATTCCTTCACTGTCTCAGAACCAAGCAAGATTCACCTGTGTTTTGTGTTCATTTGCCTCTTAAAGGCAAGGGTTGAAGATAAATGGGTAGCAATGGCTACTTTATATTTTTGGCCTTAACTATGCCAATCTAATTAGAATTCCCTGTATTTAAAATGGTTCGTTTTACTTATTGAAAGGCATTTTGTGTGGTTTATGTGTAATATTAAAAATTATATAACACTTCACACATTTTACAGATGATCCATAAGGTCACATGCTTTTAAAATAGTAGCCAATTAAACTTCACTCTTGAATTCTTTACCAGAAAAAAAAAAATTTTCTTGTATTGCTTTCATAATTTAAAACCAATTTATTTTATATTAAAATTTATATTTTTCTTAATTACAGTAAAAGATGCATAACATACAATTTACCATTTTAAAGTGTATGATTCAGTGTCATTTATTGTATTCAGAGTGTTGTACAACTACCACCACACTGACCATGATCTAGTTCAAGAATATATTCCTCACCCTAAACAGAAGCTCATTGCCCATTAAACGGTCACTCCTTATTCCCTCTCTTCTCTTCTGCAACTATCACTAATCTGCTTTCTTTATCTACTTGCCTATTCTGGATGTTTCAGATAGATGGACACTTATAATACATGACCCTTTGTGTCTGGCTTTTTTTGATTTAGCATGTTTTCAAAGCTCATCCATGTTGTGGCATGTGTGACAATTCATTCCTTTTTATGGCTGAATAGTATTCCATTGTGTAGATATACCACATTTTGTTTATCCTTTCATCAGTTGATGGACATTTGAGTTGTTTTGCCTTTTCACTATTTGTCAGCAGTGCTGCTATGAATATTTCATGCACAAATTAAAAAATCCAGTTCGTTAAAAAATATCTTTGTGTGGCTTCCCATTGCCTAACCCTGTGATAAACCCAGGCCCGGCCTTGCTGACTGTTTGCCCAACCTTCCATGTTGTTATATTCCTTTGTGTCTTTGTCTATGCTCCTTTTTCACCTTCCATCTGTTCGATGATACACCTTTCAAGATTCAACTTAGGTGTTACCTCCTCAATGAGGTCATTGCTGACACAGCTCCTGGCCTGCCTTCTGGATGGAATGCAGTGGCGTGATCTTGGCTTACTGCAGTTTCCACCTTCCGGGTTCAAGTGATTCTCGACTCTCAGCCTCTTGGGTAGCTGGGACTACAGGTGTGTGCCACCACCCCAAACTAATTTTTTTTGTTGTTGTATTTTTAGTAGAGATGGGGTTTTACCATGTTGGCCAGGCCGGTCTCAAACTCCTGACCTCAGATGATCTACCCACTTTGGCCTCCCAAAGTGCTGGAATTACAGGTATAATCCATTGTGCCCAGCCTGCGTCCCGCTTCCTTTTTTTTTTTTTTTTTTTTGAGACGGAGTTTCGCTCTTGTTACCCAGGCTGGAGTGCAATGGCTCGATCTTGGCTCACTGCAACCTCTGCCTCCTGGGTTCAGGCAATTCTCCTGCCTCAGCCTCCTGAGTAGCTGGGATTACAGGCACGCACCACCATGCCCAGCTAATTTTTTGTATTTTTTTTAGTAGAGACGGGGTTTCACCGTGTTGACCAGGATGGTCTCGATCTCTTGACCTCGTGATCCACCCGCCTCGGCCTCCCAAAGTGCTGGGATTACAGGCGTGAGCCACCGCGCCCGGCCCCGTTTTCTACTCAGTGCCTCTTTTCAACGCTTACTTGATCTCATGAGTCTCCCCTAAACCTGACCTTGAAGGCAGGTTCATGACTTTATCACCTTTGTGTCTACAGCACTTAACACATGGTAGACACTCTGATGAATATTTCTTTGCTAAATGGTGCTTGGATTTTTTTCACCATAGCATGACCAAGTTATCTTCCAAATAACCAATTGTTTGAATAAGAACTCTGGTTTTTTCTAATCTAGATGCCAATGTATTTGGCTACTGGGAGCTACAATTAGTTTCATGTTCTGGTGAGTAATTAAGAACCCTGGAAGAGTACATTTTAATTAGAACTCTGAGACCTCATAAAGTTCTCAAATGCCTTTAACTTGGACTATGTTAAGGACCTGAAATAATGTAGATTATAAAGGCCTGCTTGCTTCTTTTGGTTTTGTATTATGGTTTATTAAGTGTTTGCTTTTCCATAAGATGGTAATTTACTTGAAATGTTGCTTGTAAATGCCACTTATAATTTATAGTCCTGGAACATGATAGACCCTCCACGAGCAATAGCTCTTATTAACCGTGGCCTGTCCACCATAGTACTTTACACAGTGCTTTTGTGCAAAATCAGCATTCAATGCATGCTTTTGAATGAAAGAATAAATAGAATGGGTATATGCTTTGCACAGAGTAGGCGAGAAATAGTTAACATCCTCAGATGGTTGTAGCCAACGTGCTTGAAGGTGCAACATAAGAAGTAACATTGTTGGTGACTTCCACACATAGAAGCAAAGTTTTTCTCCTGTGCTATTTAACCTATAAATTGTTTCCTTTCACCCCATGTAGACTCTGATCTCATGTACACTTTGACTCTTTTTGAAATGCAAAACACAGAAGCCATTCTGGGTTCCGGGGCACTTGTGCCTCCTCACCTTCCCATGGAGCGTGAACTCAGTGGTCTGTGGCACTAGTGTGCTTGGAGCTCATGAGAGCTGACAATAGCTGATGGAAAGCGAGGGCCTCAAGGTCTTAGGGATAAAATGGTAAGCAAAAGAGATGCGGTTCCTGACTTATTTGCACTCGGAGTCAATAATCAAATTAGTGTGGATAAGTATACAATTTCTAAAAAGAAAAAATGCAGAGTGCCATGGAGATGTAAATCCAGAGGACTTGGTTTATTTTGAGGAGAAGCTTCAAGAATGTAACCCTAAAGAAGTCATGTTGGAGCTGAGTCTGAAAGTTAAATGGGAATTAATTAGGCAGAGAGAGGGAGGGGAAAGGTCTGTCTGTGCAAAGACCCAGAGGGGAGGAGGAACCAGGAACCATGTGGTAAAGGATGGAGGAGGAGGGGGGGTGGAACTAGATGAGGGCAGAGAGAAACAGTAGTCATTCCCATTAGCCCAAGAGCAAGGGAAAGCCTGTGAAGGGTGTTAGAGGAAGATAGATGAGATTTACATTTAAAAATATATTAAAAATAATTTCAGAATCAGGAGCAGAATGGAGCACAGCAAGACTAGCTGCTGGAAGAGGTGAGTTAGAAAAAGACTGCAGTGGACCACAAAAGAGAGAAGTAGATGGTGATGGAGATGGAGAGAAACAGGGAGATCTGTGAGATGAGAAGGAGGCAAATCAATGGGATTTGATGAAAAATGGATATGGAGGGAGAGGGAAGAGCTTTCCTGGCTTTTAGGCTTGTACAACTGGATGGATGTGGTGGCTGTCACTGAGTGATTGAAGTCAAATAAAATACAGAGACAAATCTCTGAAACTAAAACATTTTATTTGGGAAGAAAGAATTAATGGCACTAGTAAGAGAGCTGGCAAGTTTTGATTGAAGTGACGGTAACACGTAAAACTATTCTTAAAGTCACAGAAGATTGTTTCAGCAGCTACTAGATAAAACTGTTTTCAGGTGCAGTAGGCAGATTCCCCAGCGCTTGCATAGAATTACATTCTTAGAGCAGTGTTTTGCTCCTTGAGTGCTTTTACCATGATCTCTTTATTTTAGTTGGGCATGACAAGAACGACACAATTTGTTGATTAACCTTCACATAGGGGAGAGAAGTAGAGGTCCAGTCAGGGAGGGTGGATCCAGAGGTCTGCTTCGGTCATGCTGAGCTGAGATGCTTTTGTGACATCCACATGGAGATGTGAAGTAGATGTTGATTTGCAGTCTGGAGCTCACAGGAGATATCTGAATGGGCCATAGAAAATGTGGAGCAAAGGTTGAGGAGACAACAGGAACTAGACTAATTCCCGTTGTTGAGTTTAGAGTAAAAGAGAATGAGTAGGATAAAAAGGACAATGCGAATGTCAGAGGAAGACACGGGAGAGTATTGTCACAAAAAGCAAGAGATGGGGATACTTCAGGATGGAGGGAGTAGGGCGGCTGTCATGTTACTGAAATGTAAGGCCAACACGGAAAAATGTCCAATGGATTTAGCGACCTGAGGTCACCGTTGACCCTAGGAAGCTTATTTTAGCACACAGAGAGGGTGGCAGTCGGCTTGGGCTGGCTTTTGGAATGAGTGGAAGACAAGGACATGCAGATAGTAATCACAGACAACTGTTTCGAGATTAAAAGAAAGAAAGTATAATGTTTGGCCGGGCGCAGTGGCTCACGCCTGTAATCCCAGCACTTTGGGAGGGTGAGGTGGGTGGATCACAAGGTCAAAAGGTGGAGACCATCCTGGCAAATGTGGTGAAACCCCGTCTTTACTTAAAACACAAAATTTAACCAGGCATGGTAGTGCGTGCCTGTAGCCCAGCTATTTGGGAGTCTGAGGCACAAGAATTGCTTGAATCCAGGAGGTGGAGGTTGCAGTGAGTGGAGATGGCACCACTGCACTCCAGTCTGGTGACACAGCGAGACTCCATCTCCAAAAAAAGACTGTAATGTGTAATGTTTTATCATATGAGAAAAATAATAAATTGCCTCTCACCATAAGAAAATGCAAGTAAGCTACATACATTTTATTCCCCCACTGCTTACCAGAGGACTTTCATACAAACGTTTGCACTGGTGGCATTCTGAGGAAAAAATGCTCTGGCTGTCCTCTGCACTTCACATACGTTGCTTAGGTTTCTGTGAGTCTTGAAATTTCAGGTGACTTCTTCAGTGTGCACATTCAGTCTACTGAATCACAATTCACTTGTGTTCACATTCCTGTATTTGTATGATGTTCCCCAGCTTTCCTGTATTGTATGTGAATAACTTCTTTCCAAGTGCATTTCAAAAGTTAAGTAAACATGCTGCTGTTGCCCATTTACAAATACTTAATTTCAAAGGATGCCAAGCATTGGCAAATATGTATGTGCCAGAGCTTAGAACTACTTGCAGCCTTCTTAATAATCATTTTACTACTTATCTCAGAAATATCATCTAGTATTTCAGTGTCACTGGAAATCTTGGTAGGTAGTCAGTATTTTTGTTTGGAAGTACAGGATATCAGTAGTGAAACACTTCATTTTATTAATGTCAAACAAGTAAGGTATTATTTTCCCATAAATGTGAGATTGTTTGAAATGAAAACAAACAAAACCAGGTAAGACAATAGAAGCAGATGTTTTCTCTGTTCAGAAATACGGTTGGTATGTGAGGTATGTGTAGGGAATGGCTAAAAAGAAAAATAAAATTTAAAATGCAGTTTGGGCCAGGTGCAGTGCCTCATGCCTGTAATCCCAGCACTTTGGGAGGCCGAGAGGAGTTCAAGACCAGCCTGGCCAACATGGTGAATGAAACTCTGTCTCTACTAAAAATACAAAAATTAGCCTGGCATGATGGCAGGTGCCTGTAATCCCAGCTGCTTGGGAGGCTGAGAGGGGAGAATTGCTTGAACCCGGGAGGTGGAGGTTGCAGTGAGCCGAGATCATGCCATTGCACTTGGGTGACAGAGAAAGACTCTGACTCAAAAAAAAAAAAAAAAAAAAAAAAAAAAAATCAGTTTGTTCCTAGGGAAGCATTTTAAGATTTCCCCTGCTTCCCCAAGGGAACAGAAAACATCTTACCTCTTCTTCTGTTCCTCCCTTCTGGGTGAATGACTGTACCATGAAGATTTAATCTAGTTGAGAAAAACAACACATAGATGACTCACATTAAGAGGGAAGTTACAACCTTTGTATATGTGAATGGAGGCTTGTGTAATGATGTTTTTCACTGTCCTGACAATCAAGTGGGAAGGAGAAAAATAAGATTTATGCTAGATTTATTCCAGCTGAAATTAAAAGGAAGACTACCCCTGTGATCTAGACAGGATTGGATGTTTCAAAAGTGTCAAATCATTGAGCAGATGGAGTAAGTGAGAAGACAATAAGAGAACAAGATGTGGAAAGGAAATGATTTAACAGTTATGCGGTGTCTTCACTCCTATGCAGGAGTTGAAAAAGTTGATCTCATGGAGATAGAAATATAATGACAGATACCAGAGACTGGGAAGGATGTGTGGGTGGGGTTGGGGGTGGGGGGATGAAGAGAGGTTAGTCAATGGGTACAAACACAGTTAGATAGAAGTTATAAATTCTGATGTTCCATAGCAGAGTAGGGTAACTCTCGTTAGCAACAATGTATCTTATATTTCAAAATAGCTAGAAGAGAGAACTTGAAATGTTCTCAAAACATAGAAATAATACTCAAGATGAGGGATACCTCAAATACTCTGACTTGATCATTATACATTCTATGCATGAAACAAATATCACATGTACCGTATAAATATGTACAATATTATTTATCAATAAAAAAACTTAAAAATATAATTGTGCCAATATAAACGTATAAATCAATTTATATTTGTTCATGTCTTTTGACTTCTCCATCTTTTTGTTCACACTCTGAATGCCCTTACTTTCTTTTCTCCCCTATGTATACCATACTCATCGCTTTCTACAGAAAACACCTTGGTTATTCGGTCCTCACTGATTTCCTTTTTCTCAGAGTTTTCACAGATCAGTCCATAGTACCAATTTGGTGCTTAGAAACATATCATTGTGCATTGTTCTCGATTTTTCATAGGCATGTAAATTTTATTTCCCCCACCAGAAAGTAAACTCTTAAAAGGCAAAGATGATTTTGAAACTGACCCAATAGTTCCATAGACAAGTTTTTTGTGGTTGTTGTTGTTGTTTTTCTTCTGATAAACATAGAAAGTGTGCTTTTGGTCTTACAGCTTGAAACTTAAGTTTGTTTTGAGTTCCTTGTTCAGGAAAGGACCCCCAGGCCTCTCAAAAGTATCAAAAGAACTGGAACTAACCAGATACTGCATCCAGACATTGAAATGCCAGGCTTTTCATTCATCATGATTGCTTCCTTACCCCTCTGGAGTTCCTGTTTTCTCATATCTTTCTTCCCTGCTGTATAAACCCCTAATTTTAGTCAATCAGGGAGATAGATTTGAGACTGATCTCCCATCTCCTCAGCTGCAGCACCAGATTAAAGCCTTCTTCCTTGGCAATCATTGTCTCAGCGGTGTTTCAGTAACAATTTCTTGTACATTTATCTGAACCCTTAGCAGTCTGATGGGCATATGATGCACATTTAAGAAATATATGATAATTCCTTGAACTGTTATTAGTTGAAATGCTGCATTTCTGAACATGGCAAAAAGTGGTCTAAGAAGCACAGTTTAAGCATCTTTCTGTCCAATCCTGGTATTTCTGTTCCCAGCCTCTGCCTGCAGTGTGTGATTGGCATACACCGTCTCACAGGCCCTCAGCATGCACAGGTCTAACTTTCACAGATGGACCTGGAAGATAATTTGTAATTTTGTGGAGGCGTGTGTTCAAGAGCAGCACACTGGTGCACTGATCGGTATCCCTTGACCAGCCAGCGATCCTTGCTGCTCATCAGCATCTATACCTCAGTGTAATTTCTTGTCCTTATCATATATGCAGAAACTCTCAAGAAGTAGTTGAAAAACAATCAAAGCTTAGCATTTTAGTTAAGTGGTATAGTGCTTTTGAGAAAATTGCTGAGCAAATGAAGATGTGCACCTATCGAAGTAGTTTATTTTTACTAGTGTTGCTACTGCCATAGGCTATAAACTCCCTGAGGGCAGGGATTAGGTCTTGTTCACATTCCCTAGTGCTGGGGTACTGTCACCTGGGAGATAGAATGTGCTCAGCATATATTTGAGGAATGGCTAAGTAAGGAAATGGTTCATCCTAATAAAAGGAAAAGATTGGGCAGGGTGAGGTAGCTCATGTCTGTAATCGCAGCACATTGGGAGGCCAACGCAGGAGGATCACTTGAGCCCAAGAGTTTGAGACCAGCCTGGACAACATAGCGAGATCCCTCTGTACAAAACAAGCAAAAAAACATGAGCTAGGCATGGTGGTGTGTGCCTGTGGTCCCAGGTACCCAGCAGGCTGAGGTAAAGTATGGTTTGAGCCCAGGAGGCTGCAGTGAACTGTGATTGCACCACTGCACTCCAACCTGGGCAACACACTGAGACCTTGTCTTTTTTTTTTTTTTTTTGAGCTAGAGTCTTGCTCTGTGGCCAAGGCTGGAGTGCAATGATGTGATCTCGGCTCATGGCAATCTCTTCCTTCCAGGTTCAAATGATTCTTGTGTCTCAAACCCCCAAGTAGCTAGGATTACAGGCATGCACCACCATGCCCTGCTAATTTTTGTATTTTTAGTAGAGTCAGGGTTTTGCTGTGTTGGCCGGGCTGGTCTCAATCTCCTGGCCTCAAGTGATCTGCTCACCTCAGCCTCCCAAAGTGCTGAGACCCTGACTTCAAACAAACAAATGAAGAATGTATAGCACTTATTATGTGCCAGGCACCGCTCTAAATCTTTTACATGTATTAACTCATTTAATCATTCCAACAACCCTATAAATTAACTATTATTTATCTCTATTTTTCAGATGAGGAAACTGTCACCAACAGTTTGAGTGCCTTATTGAAGGTCACATAACTGGTTACTGGTAGAATTAGGATTTATAATCCACATGGTCTGGTTTTACATTTAGCAGCTCTCATATGGAATAAATTAAATCCTATACTGCTATTCAGATATTTGTGAGGACAGGAAAGCCTCAAGATACAGTCACTAGCCTCTGTTACAAGTTTTTTCTTTCTTTCTTTGTTTTTGCTTTTGGCTTTTTGTCTTGCCAAGGCAAACTCCTGAGGGATTCTGGCAATTTGTTAGTAAACTTTCTAAACCCTTCCAAGACTGCCAGATCACTAATTCTTAATCAGTTTTCATTTACACTTTATGTTGTTTCATTTTGGGGCTTTAGAAGCAGGTGAAGATATTGGCTTTGGGGAGTGGGAAAAAGTTGACCAGTAATTGGCATGGCTAGCATCTTTATACAGGAGAGGAATTTTCAAGGCAAGTAGCTGGGCTTGTTCTGAGTTTCTTTTATTAGTTTCAGGAATTAGGCTTGTTGAGTTAAGTAAATAAAGCTCACAATATGTTGATCATGTGAAACGTAATGCTAAGTCTATTTTAGAGCCACGGTGAAGAGGACATAGATAAACAAGGAGGAGAGAGTGTCAAGTTACATAGAGTATTTCTTACTGGACTCAGATTTTATCTTTAAAATCTATTCTTTGGAAATAGAGCCATGATCTAACTTAATGTGCTACTCTGAATGCATGCTTTCTCCATGGCCACTATAATTTCTTTGCACGTTCATATCAATTTTGTAAGACTTTGTAAATAAAACTGTGGACTAAATATCCTGGTGTGACTTATTTAAAGAACTCTCTCAAATTGCAGGCACAGTCTTGGGAGTTCTGTTTGGCAGAAACAAACTGGACCAACATTTTGCTTTTCTGTTATCCTCCAACTTCTTATATGCAGTCAATTTGATAATAAACAAGCTAATGAGTTCACACTAGGATTAGAAATTATAAAACATTTGGTTTTCTAGGGGAACTGGGAATGGTTTTATAATTAATGTGACAGAAGAAAAACTGAAGCAGAGATGTTTTTAATTGCACCATATATGATAGACAAAAAAATAAAAAAATCATCCTTCAGCTCTGAGGACAGATAATGGTCCTCTGTATCTAAGCATCCAGGGGGCGGTGTTCTCTGTTATTCCATACACCGGTGTCCCAGTGATCAAGTGCAATGAAGAGAGACAAGTTGTCTATTAAACAAACAGAATTAGGCATAAATATTTTTTCCCCTTTAATATTAGGGGATATGACAAAGAAGATCATTTTTTCGTTACCATAAAAATACAACAGGGCCGGGCGCGGTGGCTCACGCCTGTAATCCCAGCACTTTGGGAGGCTGAGGCAGGTGGATCACGAGGTCAAGACATCGAGACCATCCTGGTCAACATGGTGAAACCCCCGTCTCTACTAAAAAATGCAAAATATTAGCTGGGCATGGTGGCGTGTGCCTGTAATCCCAGCTACTTGGGAGGCTGAGGCAGGAGAATTGCCTGAACCCAGGAGGCGGAGGTTGCGGTGAGCCGAGATCGCGCCATTGCACTCCAGCCTGGGTAACAAGAGCGAAACTCCGTCTCAAAAAAAAAAAATAAATAAAATAAAACAGTAAAGTTGAATTAGACCAGCAGATTTGATTAATGAATGCTGTGCTTATGAGAACACATAATTATTCCTGAGCTCTTGCAATGAACCAACTGCAGTAACTTCTGGGGCACTTATACATATTACTTTTAAAGATAGAATCTTGCTTGGCAAAAATGGCTCTCCTAGTTCTATATAAAAGATACAGCAAGAAGCAGTGAATGTATATATAGACAAAGAGAAAAATAAAGCTCATAGCTGTCTTCATACCAGTATAGATCTTTCTTAGCACATAACTAGATTTTTGTGGAGTTGTATGTAAAAGAGATTTTACCAGTTAAATGATGTAAAAAACGTATTTGGGTACAAGTCGGTATAGCTGAGCTATGTAAAAGGGATTCTGTTACTGAGAGTTGTTGATCATGGGCTAGTCAGTATCCTTTGTCAGCGTGCCTGTCTTCCTCATTTGTAAAATGGATATGGGGAGGCTTGCTATTTCCTTACCAGCCATTTCAAATACATGTCTCCCAATACCTTTGTGTTTCAGAGTTCTTGTTTTGTTTTACCATGAACGAATCAGCAAGAGCTGCAAGTTAGCAAACATTTAAGGAGTGCTTGCTGTGTGCCATGATAGATGATACGGGCCCAAAGATGAAGGCGCACTGTCTCTCTACCCATGAGATCTAGTGAGACCAGTGAATTATTATTGTTGTTGTTGAGATAGGCTTTTGCTCTTGTCACCTTGACTGGAGTGCAGTGGTGTGATCATAGCTCACTGCAGCCTTAGTCCCCCCGGGCTCAAGCGATTCTCCAACCCCAGCCTCCCAAGTACAGGTGTGCACCACCATAGCCAGGTAATTTTTATATATTTTTTTAGAGACTGGGTTTTGCCACGTTGCCCAGGCTGGTCTTGAACACCTGATCTCTGGCAGTCTTCCCCCCTTCAGCCTCCCAAAGTGCTGGGATTACAGGTGTGAGCCACCGTGCTCTCTGGGTCAGTTTTTCAACTCTCTCTCCTTTTTTTTTTTGAGATGGGGTCTCGCTCTGTAGCCCTGCAGTGGCGCGATCTTGGTTCACTGCAACCTCCACCTCCCGGGTCCCGGTTCAAGCAGTTCTCCTACATCAGCCTCCCAAGTAGCTGGGATTACAGGCACAAACCACGATGCCCAGCTAATTTTTGTATTTTTTAGTAGAGATGGACTTTCACCACATTGGCCAGTCTGGTCTTGAATTCCTGATCTGGTGATCCGCCTGCCTCGGCCTCCCAAAGTGCTGGGATTACAGGCGTGAGCTACTGTGCTCTGTGTCATTTTTTCAGCTCTCTTTGGTAGTTCATGTCTACTTTCTCCAGCTATGTCTCATCTATTGTATAGTCCATCTGTTAATCTTGTCTAATCTATTGTATATTCCACCTGTTAACCTTGTTATAGCAACAATTATAACTTCAATTTCTGAAAGTTCTACTTGGTTCTTTTTCATATTTGCCTGATCACTTTGATGGTCCCTTGTTGCTTGTTCCACTTTGTGATTCCACTCTTTATTTCTTTAAAATGTATACTTGTGTGTACTTTGTATCAGAGCATCTGGACTCCTTGAGATTCTAAATCTGGACTGTGTAGCTTCTGCTAGCCTTTACCTCAGACGGTTTGTTCCTTTGATTTTGATGAATTTGTTTTATGGGTTCAGTTTTGGTTCATCTTCACCTGGGAAAATCTGGAGGCTGAAATTCAAGATGTGATCCTCCAGAAAATGTTTTATTGTTTCTGTTCAGAGATGGGGACCATTGGGGCCACCATGCATTTTGTCTGCATTTATTGTTCACTGCTTCCTTTTCAGCTTAGAATCTCTTTTTTTCTTCCTCTTTTCGTCTTTAATCTTCATACTCTTCCTTAGGTCCTGCAAAGTGCTACCTGAAAGGTCTTGTGCATTGTAATGTTATTTTATAACTTAAACGCCTCCAGGGTATCTTGCCCACCGTATTTCTGAAAGTGAAATTGCTGTTATGGAATGCTTACTCTGTGCCAAGCATTCTTTTGAGCCTTTTACTTGTGTTAGCTCATTTAACACTCACAACAACTTCATGAGGAAAAGTAACAATTTATTCTCATTTTACAGGTGAAGAAATTGAGGTGCAATGCGATTAAGTAACAGGTTGACAATGTTACACAGCTGATACATACTACATGGGTTGATAGTAGATCTGGGATTGTAAGAAATACCTTCAAAAATCCAGGTGCAGTGGCTCACACCTGTAATCTCAGCACTTTGGGAGGCTGAGGCGGGTGGATCATGAGGTTAGGAGTTTGAGACCAGCCTGACCAACGTTGGGAAACCCGTCTCTACAAAAAATACAAAAATTAGCCGGGCATGGTGGCAGGTACCTGTAACCCAGCTACTTGGGAGGCTGATACCAGAGAATCGCTTGAATCTAGGAAGTGGAAGTTACAGTGAGCTGAGATTGCACCACTGCACTCCAGCCTGGGTGACAGAGCAAGACTCTGTCTCAAAAGAAAAGAAAAGAAAAGAAAAGAAAAGAAAAGAAATACCTTAAAAAATTATGCATGTGATAGGAAATTCAAAGTGCACGAAAAGATATATAGTGAATGGTAAGTCCTTTTTTTGTTCCTGTGCCCTAAACATGCCATTGCCCCTCCCAGGAGGCCATCGTTACCAGTTTCTTAGATATTTTTCTAGGGGTGGTGTACAAAACATACAATCTAATATATATATTACAGTATATCATATTTATTATACATTATGTGTCTGCTTTTTCCAGAAAAATAGAAATGACAAAAGTAACATTTCTTGAATTCAAACCTAGGTCTTCGTGGTTCCTGAGTCTGCACACTTTGGCTTTTCACAGGATGCTGATTTGGGCTTGACATCCTTAGCTCCTCTGCACTGAACTAGGATGAGGGTTAGAGTAAAGGCTGGGGTTAGGGTTTGTGCTAGGTTCTCCTCTCTAATCCTTACACCTTGCCTAGATGTGGCCTGTGCAAGTGTGTTTTAGGATTGCTGCTTCCTGGGGGGTGGGATGGAAGGCACGATACTCAGCCTTGCCCATCTACTCTGCATCCGTATTTGTTAGTTTCATATGTTTAAGGATAGGCTTTTGTTAGCCACTTACTCTATTTTGAAACTCCCTCTTCTCTTTTCTTATTCTAGTTTTTTCCTTCCTTCCAACCCTCCTGCAAACATTTATTTGAGTACCTTTGTGTGCCTAGCATTCTATTTGGTGCTGGAAATACCAAGGTACAAGAACACCACTGTCTTTGAGGAGGTTGCACTTCAGTGGGAGACAAATGCCCTAGGTGCAAATTATAACACAGTGAGTTCAGTGCTTGTACTAGTTTCCTAGGGCTGCCGTAACAACTTATTATGAACCTGATGGCTTAAACAACACACGCGATTCTCTCACATTTCTTGAAGTCAGAAATTTGAAATCTGTTTCCCTGGTCCAAAATCAAGGTGTCATCAGGACTGCACTCTCCTGGAAGCTCTAGAGGAGAATCTGCCTCCTGCTTTTCCAGTTTCTAGAGCCACATTCCTTACATGCTTAGTTCCACCCTCCACTTCCAAAGCCATGAGTGCGGCATCTTGCTTAAGTGATCACATTGCCTTCTTCTGCTCAAATCTTCCTCTGACTTCCCCTTCTTCTTCTTTTTTTTTTTTTTTGAAATGGAGTCTTCTGGAGTGCAATGGAGTGACCTTGGCTCACTGCAACCTCTGTCTCCCAGGTTTAAGCGATTCTCCAGCCTCAGCCTCCTGAGTAGCTGGGACTCCAGGCATGTGCCATCACGCCTGGCTAATTTTTGTATTTTTAGTAGAGATGGGGTTTCACCATGTTGGCCAGGTTGGTCCTGAACTCCTGACCTCAAGTCATCCACCTGCCTTGGCCTCCCAAAGTGCTAGGATTACAGGGGTGAACCACCGTGCCTAGCCCTGACTTCCCCTTCTAAGGACACTTGTGATTGTATTTAGGGCCCACCCTACTAATCTGAGATAATCTTCCCATAGCAAGATCCTTAATTTAGCCATGTTCTCAAAGTCTCTTTTGCCATATAAGGTAACATTCACAGATTCCTGACTTTTATAGAATTCTGTTCTTTTGTCCTCTTTCTCTCATTCTCTCTCTCTCTCTCTCTCTCTCTCTCGCTGTGTGTGTGTGTGTGTGTGTATGTGTGTGTATCCTTAACAGTTTCCTCCAGACCTGGTGTGCCACCAAGTTGTGGGGGTCCTTCCTCAAAACACCACCCATGGGGCATTCCTTTTTCTTCTCTCTCTGCTCCTCTCTACATTGGCTGATGCCCTTATTCAGATAAACATTCAAATGGTCAGCTAAGGGCTCTCCCTGTCTCAGTGCAACCCTCCCAACTTACCTTACGACCGATGTTCCATTAATTGTTCTATGTGACTGTTGTTTAAAAACTTCTAGAGAATACATTCTGAACTCCTTAGCGTGACACTTCACGGTTCTCCGGAGTTCGAGACCTACATTGACTTCATTTACTTACTCATCAGTTGCTCATCAGGATTTCTCATGTGTTAAGACTGTGCCAGGCACTAAGTATGATAGTGGGTAAAAGTAGGCAGGTCCACCCTTGGGGATTCTGCTGTCTAATAGGAAAGACAGATATGAATAAAATAATAATTATGAAGAAATGTGAAATTGTGAAATTGCAACTGCAATAAAACAGCAGCTCAGACTTACGTAATGCCTGCCATGCATCTAGCCTCATTCTAAGAATTTTACATATACTGTCTCATGTAATCTTCACAACTTGTTCGTAACTGCTACTTCCTACTTTATGGGTGAGAAAACAGGCAAAGAAAGTTTAAGTGATTTGCCCAAATTTACACAGCTGGAAAGGATTTAAGCCAGGCAGCTTGGTTCTAGATTTTGTGTATGGAACCACTGTCGTATTTCGATAAAGGAGAGATGCCTGGTGCTATGAAGATCATTAACTGGGAGTGGGGCCAGGGTAGAAAGAAGCAGAGAGAAGCAAAAGTGCCTCACGGGTGATGTGTTGAGGAAGGTACACAACTTGGTGGTATAGCAGGCCTGTTGGGAACTGTCGAGTATATATATATATATATATATAGGCACTAAGTATGACAGTGGGTATAGAGTATATACATATACTGTATATATACTCTGAATGAGAGTGGGATGAATGAGAGTGGGGATGGAGAATTGGAAAAGCTTTCTAAGGAAGGGACAGCTAAACTGAAGTTAGAAATATGCATTGGCATTAATTGGACAAGAAGAAAGAAAAAGTGTTCCATCCAGAGGGAAGGTCATGTGTCAAGGCCATTTGGAGGTGAGGAGCAGAGTGCTTATGGGGTCTGAAATGGGACCAGGTGGAGCCGAGAGAGCAAGGCAGAGGGAGGAGCAAGGTACGGGATTAGGCTGGGGAGGCAGGTAGGTGCCAAATCACCCAGGATCTATAGGTCATATTATAAACATTTTTCTTTATCCTAAATGCAATGGGAAGCCATTGCCATTGGGTTTTTGTTTTGTTTCATTTTTCTGAGATACGGTCTCACTCTTTCATCCAGGCTGGAGTGCAGTGGTATGATCATAGCTCACTGCAGCCTTGAACTCCTGGGCTCAAGTGATCCTCCTGCCTCAGCCTCCCAAAATGCAGGACCGCATGTGTGAACCACCACACCCAGCCCCACTGAGGTTCTATTCACGGGGTACAACAGAGCTGTGTCAGAGGTTTCTAGATTGTGCCCTGAACTGATGTGGTCTCATTCTCTGGAACAGGGAACCCAGGAAAGAGACCACATTCAGGAATAAGACCATGGACTCTGTTTTGGACCTGTTGACTTTGAGAAACACTAATGAGATATGATGGAAAATTTCAAATATTTGGATCTGGAGTTCATAAGAGATTCTGGGCTGGGCCTTTAAGTCCAGCCTTTGTTTCATTCACAAGTCCTACTTGTGAGACTGCATTAATCTTCTGTTGTAGATTTGAATGTGGGGTGAAAATCAGTCAGAGTGGGAAGAATTAATTTTAGAGACCTTTTCCACTTTCTACTTTTACAAAAGAATGCCATTGGATAATCATTTATCCTTCAATGATAGGAACTAGTTTTTGGAAATTGTGATTTGAGTCTGTTATGAGGAAACTGGCAAGACAAAAACCAAACAACCAGAAAGCTGTGTTAGAAGGCTTCTTAAGACTGCAGTGTAACCTCAGTGTTCAAGTCAGAAAGGAGTGCGTTTGTTAGCTACTGCTGTATAACAATTTACTCCAAAACTTGGGGGCTGGAAACAACAATAAAAATGTATCATCCTCACAATTTCTGTGCATCTGGGAATCTGGAGGCAGTTTAGCTGAGTGGCTTAGCTCAGGAGGCCAGAGGTTTCAGTCAAGATGTTAGTGAGTGCTTGAGTCATTGGAAGGCTTGGGTGAGGTTGTGGGATCCACTTCTGAGGTTCACGTTCATTCACATGACTACAAGCTAGGGTTGGCTGTTGGCAGGAATCCTTGGTTTCTCCCCACAAGAGCTTCTCTCAGAGCTACTTGAGTGCCCTTAACCTATGACTAGAAAGCTCCCCCTAGACAACGCAAGAGTGAGAAGGCCAGATGGAAGCCACCCTTTTTATGAGCGAGTCTTAAAACTTGCAGCGTGCGGTGAGTGCTTCATTGCAAGGAAGTCCCTATGTTTGGCCCACCTCAAGGGTGAGAGAGGGAACTTGGCTCCACTTTCTGAAGGAAAGAGTGTCGAAGATTCTGTGGGCATATTTTAGAACACCACATGGGTGTTTGAAATCTGAGCTGTCGACAGGGCCTCCCCTCTCACCCTGTGTAGGAATTAATTTCGGGTACAGCATCCCTGACAGATGGTCGTTCAGCCTCTGCTTGCCACTTCCAACTACGAGGAGTTCACTACACTGTGAGTCAGTGAATTCCATTTATATCCAGTTGTTAGAAGCTTTTTCTGTTCAAGAAATTGAAAGCCCTGTTGTGGGTATTCCATTATTGAAGCTGGTTCTGCTACTCTAGAATGACACTTTTACATGATGGCTTTTCCAATATTTGCAACTGTGATAATCTTAACTTCTCTTCTCCAGATGAAAGTTTGTCAGTTCCATTCAGCACTTCCCCTTGTGTTTTAATTCCAAGTTTCTTCCACATTCTGGTCACCCTCTTGTAAAAACATTCTGATTCAGTTTATCCTTCCCAAACTGAAGACAGACTAATAGTTCTGTAGCCCAAGCTAAGTATAAATGTACACAGCAAGGGTTTCCTCACTTTGCATAATAGTGGAGGATTGAAAAATGACTATGAAACCTGAAATAATGCAAAGTAATCTTAATGGGAAAAATGATGATCATTCTGAGACCTTTAAAAACGTCTGTTTTTTGTGTGTGTTTTTGTTTTTATTTTTTTTTGAGATGGAGTCTCACACTGTCGCCTGGACTGGAGTGCAGTGGCACAATCTAGGCTCACTGCAACCTCTGCATCCCGAGTTCACCCAATTCTCCTGCCTCAGCCTTCTGAGTAGCTGGGATTACAGGTTCATGCCCCCACACCTGGCTAATTTTTGGTGTTTTTAGTAGAGAATGGTGTTTCACTGTGTTGGCCAGACTGATCTTGAGTTCCTGACCTTGTGATCCACCCACCTTGGCCTCCCAAAGTGCTGGGATTATAGGCATGAGCCACTGTGTGTGGCCAAAACTTCTGTTTTTAAATAAAACTTCTTAAAATAAAATTTAAAACTTCATATGGAACCACAAAAGAGTACACATAGCCAAGACAATCCTAAGCAAAAAGAACAAAGCTGAAGGCATCACACTGCCAGACTTCAAACTATACTACAAGGCTACAGTAATCAAAACAGTATGGTACTGGTACCAAAACAGAGACATAGACCAATGGAACAGAACAGAGGCCTTGGAAACAACACCACACATCTACAACCATCTGATCTTTGACAAACCTGACAAAAGCATGCAATGGGGAAAGGACTCCATGTTTAATAAATGGTGTTGGGAAAACTGGCTAGCATTGTGCAGAAAGCAGAAACTGGACCCCTTCCTGTCACCTTACACTAAAATTAACTCCAGATGGATTAAATATTTAAACATAAAACCTAACACCATAAAAACTCTAGAAGAAAACATAGGCAAAACCATCCAGGACATAGACATAGGCAAGGACTTCATGACTAAAACACCAAAAGCAAGGGCAACAAAAGCCAAAGTAGACAAATGGGACCTAATCAAACTCCAGAGCTTCTGTACAGCAAAAGAAATAATCATTAGAGTGAACCAGCAACCAACAGAATGGGAGAAAATTTTTGCAATCTACCCATCTGACAAAGGGCTAATATCAAGAATCTACAAAGAACTAAAACAGATATACAAGAAAAAAACAAACCCATTCAAAAGTAGGTGAAGGATATGAACAGTCACTTCTCAAAAGAAGACATATATGAGGCCAAAAAACATATGAAAACATGCTCATCATCACCGATCGTTAGAGAAATGCAAATCAAAACCATATTGAGGTATCATCTCATGCCAGTTAGAATGGTGATTATTAAAAAATCTGGAGACAACAGATGCTGGAGAGAATGTGGAGAAATAGGAACACTCTTACACAGTTGGTGGAAGTGTAAATTAGCTCAACCATTGTGGAAGACAGTGTGGCAATTCCTCAAGGATCTAGAAATAGTAATTCTATTTGACTCAGCAATCCCATTACTGGGTATATATCCAAAGGACTATAAATCATTCTATTATAAAGACACATGCACACGTATGTTCACTGCAGCCCTGTGTACAATAGCAAAGATGTGGAACAAACCCAAATGCCCATCAATGGTAGACTGGGCAGGGAAAATGTGGCACATATACACCATGGAATACTACACAGCCATAAAAAATGATGAGTTCGTGTCCTTTGTAGGGACTTGGGTGAATCTGGAAACTATCATTCTCAGCAAACTGACACAAGAACAGAAAACCAAACACTGCATATTCTCACATATAGGCAGTGTTGAACAATGAGAACACATGGACTCAGGGAGAGGAGCATCACATACTGGGGGCAGTTGCAGGGGGCTGGGTAGGGACAGCGGTGAGGGGAGGGTGAGGAGGGATAGCATGGGGAGAAATGCCAGATATAGATGAAGGGGGAATGGAGGTAGCAAACTACCTGGTTTTGTATGTGTCTATGCAACAACCTTGCATGACCTGCACATGTACCCCAAAACCTAAAGTAAAAAAAAAAAATTTATTTCAAATTTAAATGCAAAAATTCATAGAACTAATGTTCATTTAGTATTCATTAGTATTATGTAATTAAAATATTACATATTACATTAAAAATAGAGAATTTAAAATAGAGAATTAAAATATTTTTGCAAAAGAAAAAAGCAAATAAAAACATCACTAGTAGATTGAATAATGCTTGCTTCCTTCTTCTTCTTGTATAACTTGTAATACAGAGTGAGCATCTTTGCTTTGGCAAATTGTCATCCTGCTTTTAAAATTTGTGTCAGCTTTCAACATTATATCCTTTGAGCTTTCAGTGTTACAAAACATCTCTGAGCTATTTCTCTGAGAGTTCCTTTAATGTGAAGTTGTTTTTGCTGGTATCATTTCCTTGGAGACACTGTTAATCACTCTCCACATTTATGTGGATAGGTCCTCCAGCTTTAGACTTCAGTGTCTCTGACAGTGGCAGTGACCACATCGCCATGGTTAGCCATATACTTACATTTAGGTCAGATTCCATCTCACTGCTGTATTGTCACTGTTCACTTCTTTGCTCTACTTTCATTTTTGTTTACCAATTCACTTTCTCAATTATCTGTTCTTATAAAATGCCACATGGGTTTACTGCTGGGAAGCAAGAAAGCAACACAGCTACATGCTTTGATGTCAGCGTGTGACCCGAATGATAGATGCACAGTGACTAGCCACACATACTTTGGAATAAGGTGTGTGATTGATCACTGATCATGATGCACACCTGTTTTGTATATAATGATTTGTGGACTGCAGAAATAGAAGCTAAGTTTGCACTTTATTCAATTACGCACAGTTACTATACCATGGTAACTGATATTTGCACCATGTTGTTAGGGAACTGGTATTATTTAACTAAATCATGGTATTGGAAATTCGTGTACATCAGATCCATACAAAGCAAAGTCTGCCTGAGTACTTACATATTTGACCAGAGTTGGAATCAATTTTTTTTTTTTTTTTTTGAGGTAGAATTTTACTCTTGTTGCCCAGGCTGGAGTGCAATGGTATGATCTCTGCTCACTGCAACCTCTACCTCCGGGGATCAAGCGATTTTCCTGCTTCAGACTCTCGAGTAGCTGGGATTATAGGCGTGCACCACCATGCCTGGCTGATTTTTGTATTTTTAGTAGAGATGGGGTTTCACCATGTTGGTCAGCCTGGTCTTGAACTCCTGACCTCAGGTGATCCTCCCGCCTCGGTGTCTCAAAATGCTGGGATTACAGGCATGAACCACTGTGTCTGGCCTGGAATTGATTTTTATGTTCTCTGCTGCTTATTTTAAACTCATGGTCCTTGCTGTGATCAAATCTCATATGTCTTCACCTATGCATTTGAATTGTGTAAAATATAAGTGTAGTATTTTACATACATTCCAGTTAGCTTGTGGTTTATTTTTGACATTTAAAAATTTTTTTTGATACATAATATTCTTACATATTTATGGAGTACCTGTCTTTTTAGAACCAGATTGTGCTCTCTAGTAAATAAACTGTCCCTTCCAAATTGTTACCCTTTCACACTAAGCCATTAGCAAGAACATGGCTAGGGCCAAGCTCAATGATATGTTTCCAGAGCTCTCCAAGAGCTCTCCAGCCATACTTGCCTCATCCTATTAATCAACCTTTTGAGTAGGAATGCATAAGCAGCTATGAATTTCCCCAACTCTGCTGTCATCCACCGTGACCTTTTTGAGCTTGTCCAGCAAAGTTATCTGTCTGGTGCCGTCAGATGCCTTTCTGAAATCAAAGCATATTTGATCAGTAATGGTGTCCTGAAATACCACTCTGGTTACCCTATCAAAAATTAACACTATGGATAATACCTTATGTTTACAGAGAACTTTTACTGTTCACTGGAATGTTTGGCGTATCTCCATTTTAAAATACTTTGTCTACATAGAGTTGAAGGGAGATATGGCAGATATCATTACTGTATTTTCAAAATGATAAATTAGAAAGGTTAAGGGATTTGCCCTTGTTCACAGAGCTAGCAAACAGCAGAATCTTGATTGATCCTTCAGTAAATCCAGTGTGTTTTGACCATCTCAAACTATCTCAGATGAGGTGACTACAGTCAAGAAAAAGGGGGTTTCTGCAGTGTTTTCCTGTCAGTGATTGATTACGATAGATCAGTCTTATAACCCTCCTCCTATAGGGTCTGTATTGGTTTCCCAGGACTGCTGTAACAAAGTACCACAAACAGGAGGCTTAAACAACAGTAATTTATTGTCTTACAATTCTGGAGGCCAGAAGTCCAAGGTCAAGGAGTCAGTAGGGTTGGTTTCTTCTGAGGACTCTGTTCCAGGCCTGTCTTCTTTGCTCATAAATGATTATCTTCCCTTGTGTCTCTTCAAATCATTTTCTGTCTATGTGTGCTCCTGTGTCCAAAAGGACACCAGTCATACTGGATTAGGGCCTATTCTAATGATTTCATTTTAACTTGATTACTTCTGTAAAGATATTATCTCTAAGTAAAGTCACATTCTGAATTATTGGGGGGTTAGGACTGTAACATTAAATTGGGGTGGGAGGAGAGGTTCAACTCATGCCAGGTCTTTAAGGCAGATTTCAAGTTTTTTTTTAAAAAAATGGCTGGTTGGGTGCAGTGCCTCATGCCTGTAAAACCAGCACTTTGGGAGGCTGAGGCGGATGGATCACAAGATCAGGAGTTCGAGGCCAGCCTGGCCAACACGGTGAAACTCCGTATCTACTAAAAATACAAAAATTAGCTGGGTGTGATTGGTGCCTATAATCCCAGCTACTTGGGAGGCTGAGGCAGGAGAATTACTTGAACCCAGGAGACAGCGATTGCAGTGAGCCGAGATCACGCCACTGCAGTGCCACCTGGGCAATAGAGCAAGACTCCATTTAAAAAAAAAACTGGCCAAAGGGATAGGCTTGTGTGGTGAGTCCTTCTGTGTGTGCCTGCATTTTTAAATCAATATGTATGTATATGATACAGTCTGTTGAGATCAACTTTGTGGTCAACTGACATTGCCTTTCAGTTTTTCAAAAGAGAGATTGCTTTTCCTAAATTCATTCTTAGTTGTCTACTTGCTGAATGGAGTCTCTGAAGATGTCTTTTGTGAGGCAGCTGCTGAAATTATTTGCTTGTTTGATGATTTCAGGATTCAAATGTGTCATTTAACTTTAGAGCGGAGATTTGTGGTGAATTTTACTCCAAGCTTAGTGTTCATTTTACACACATCTAAGCAGTTTCCTTCTTCCACAAGTTGGTTAAAGCATCAAGGGATTCTGAATTTAAAAAAAAATACATTAGGCAGTAACTCTTTGTATCCCAAAGTGATTCACAAGCTATCAAGTATATTTAAGGTTTGTTTAGCATATTACCAATTACTTATCGAAACAAAGGACTGATTATGACCTTGTTTTAGATTGCTGGTGTTGAGGTGCTACAAATACGAGATCTGTGTCATTGTGCTTCCTCATTGGCTTCACTTCTCCTGTGGTTTTTTCCTTCTGGTAATTTGGGTGTTCCACAGATTACCAATGCATGCATTTCACATGAAATAGATTGTGATTTTTAAAAAGTAACATTTATTGTGAGTAGAAAATTTGGGACCAGGTGTGGTGGTTTAGGCTTGAAATCCCAGCATTTTGAGAGGCCAGGGGGACAGATCATGAGGTCAGGAGTTTGAGACCAGCCTGACCAACATGGTGAAACCCCATCTCTGCTAAAAATACAAAAATTAGCTAGGAATGGTGGCATGTGCCTGTAATCCCAGCTACTCAGGAGGCTGAGGCAAGAGAATGACTTGAACCTGGGAGGCAGAAGTTGCAGTGAGCTGACATCATGCCATTGCACTCTAGCATCGGAAACAGAGCAAGACTCCATCTCAAAAAAAAAAAAAAAGAAAGAAAGAAAATTGGTTTTGCTCATGTATTTTTCTGGTGATCTTTGTACATTTTACTTATTTTTTTTGAAGTTATTCTTTTTAATTAACTCATTGGGTAAAGAAAGTACAGTTATAATGTCTATGTAAGGTGTAATGAATAAGGATGTGATGAGCTGTGGTTATCTTTGAAGCTCTGTGTATGTCCCCACCATCCATTCCCTTCCCTTATCAGCATTATCCTAAATTTTATGTTTATCATGACCTTACCTTTATTATACATTTGCTACCTTTTTTCACTTTCTTTTAGTTAGAGTCTTGCTCTGTCACCCAGGCTGGTGTGCGGTGGTATGATTGTAGCTCACTGCAACCTTGAACTCCCAGGCTCAAGCAATCCTCCCATCTCAACCTCCCAAAGTGTTATGGTTACAGGTGTGAGCCATGGTGCCCAGCCTATACTTTCAGTTTGTATATTTGTGTTTCTAAATATCAAATTGTTTAGTTTTTCAGTTAAAAACATTTTATTTTTAAATCATTAATTATTTTAAAAGTTACAAGAACAGGCTGGGCGTGGTGGCTCACGCCTGTAATCCCAGCACTTTGGGAGGCCGAGGCGGGTAGATCACGAGGTCAAGAGATGGAGACCATCCTGGCCAACATGGTGAAACTCTGTTTCTAGTAAAATACAAAAATTAGCTGGGCATGGTGGCGCATGCCTGTAGCACCTGTAGTCCCAGATACTTGGGAGGCTGAGGCAGGAGAATTGCTTGAACCCAGGAAGTGGAGGTTGCAGTGAGCGGAGATCGCGCCATTGCACTCCAGTCTGGTGCCTGGCAACACAGCAAGACTCTGTCTCAAAAAAAAAAAGTTACAAGATATACAAAATAACTCTCCTATAGACTTCACCCAGATTCTCCAGTGTTAATATTTTGCAAAATTTGCTTCATTATTCTCTGCTCTCACTACATATATAGGTAGACACAAATGTACACGTGCACACACACATTTTTTTGGACTGAGAGTAAGTTATAGACATACTGTTAGAGTCTAAATACCATTTTTCCCTAAAAAATAAGGACCCTGCCTTACATAAGGGTCAGGAAATTAACGTAGGTTAGATTCTACCACATAATCTGTAGACCCATTCAGACTGCCCACTGGCCCGATAATGCCCTTGATGGCTATTTCCCCTCCTTTTGTTCAGAGTCTACCCCAGAACTACAGGCTGCATTTATGTATCACATTCCTTTAGCTGCCTTTTATCTGTAAAGGGCTTTTTTTTTTTTTTTTTTTTTTTTTTTGAGGCAGTTTCACACTGTTGCCCGGTCAGGAGTGCAATCTCAGCTCACTGCAACCTTCGCCTCCCAGGTTCGCATTATTCTCCTGCCTCAGCCTCCCGAGTAGCTGGGATTACAAGCACATACTACCACACCCGGCTAATTTTTTGTATTTTTACTTGAGACAGGGGTTTTACTGTGTTGGCCAGACTGGTCTCGAACTCCTGACCTCGTGATCTGCCCGCCTTGGCCTCCCAAAGTGCTGGGGTTACAGGCATGAACCACCACACCGGCTTCTAATGGGTCTTTAGTCTTTCTTTGCCGGTTAATTTTCAAGAATATAGAACAGTTTCTTCTTTTTACAAACTGTCCCTTAATTTGAGTTTGTCTGATGTTTCCCCATGATTAGATTCAGGCTGTGCATTTTTAGCAGGGACACCAGAGAAATAATGCTGTGCTCTTGGTGCATCGTGTCAGGAGGCACAGGATGTGGCGCTGTCCCTTTGTTGGTGATGTTAACTTTGGTCACTTGGCTGAGGTGGTGTGGGCCAGCTTTCTGCACTGCAAACTTACTATTTCTCTTTGTAAAATAAACTTTGTGGAGAGATACTTTGATAATTACGTAAACAACCTGTTTCTCAACAAATTTTCACCTACTAGTTTTAGCGTTCATTGATGATTTTTGCATGAATCGCTTTTTATGATGATGGATGCCAAATGCTCATTTTCTAATTGTGTCATTTCTTCCACATACACTAGTTGCTATTCTACTGGAAGAAAGAACTCTTTGTTCTCACTCATGTACTCATTCATTTACTTATCATTGTGGACTCATGGATTACCATATTATTCATTGGATTTTAATCCGTTACTATCATTATTTATTTTGATGCTCAAACTGGCTCAGATTTAGCTAGTGGGAGTTTGTTCAGAGTGGCTTGTCTTTTTGACTATTCTCCAATTATATTCTAGCAATTCCTTACTTTTGGCACGAAATTATGCTCCAGATTCATCTTGTATTTTCTTTGCCAGAGCCCTGGAATAAGCCCTGGGGTCACTTGGTTCTGTTTAGTGTAGAATGGTATTTAGAAACCAAGATTTGAGAACTAGGGGTGTTAATTGCATCTGGGTTTCATGGTCTCTAGGTAGATAAAGCTAGTATGTGTGTGCACGTATGTATATGTGTATATGTAAATATATATTACCCCTATATGTAATCAGTCTCCTGACTCTGGTGGCTGTCTCCTCAGCTACAACCTTGCCCATTCCACCTGCCTCCTTGGCACTCCGTTTCTCTGGCCCTAGTTCCCCTGACCCTATTAGCATTCTCAGCCTTTACTGCTCACTTAGCCTCAACTGCCTCCACATTCTTGGATCCACCTATCTGGGCTGTACGAATGTAAGGAAAAGGAAAGGAAAGGCACAAAGACATAGTTTATAAAGAGAAAATGAAAAAAGAGGAGAGGGCTCTTTGTTTTGAATTTTTGTATGGAAAAAATACATAATGTAGTGTCTAAAAGCCCTTACTTAGCCTGTAGGCATACTGGGGTTCAAATTCAGGATTTATTACCTGCCAGATGTTTGGGGCAAGGTACTTAACATCTCTATGCCTCAATTTTATCATCTGCAAAATGGGGCTAGTAATAGTACCTCACAGGGTTCTTGTGAGGTTTAGAGAAGTTAATGCATGTAAAGTGTGTAGGATGGTGACTGGCACACAGGAAATACATTTTTATCTTTTTATTATTATCAGACATCCTATCATTTTAGAATATATTGCTTATCTTTCTAATAAAAATTTGTTAAATATCAATGACTTATTAGTGGTGTCTTCTGCAGAGATCAGAAGAATTATTAAAGTTACTTTTTTCTGCCATGAATATTATTTTCTTTATTCAGATTTGACTGTCTATACCTTATACCACTTTGCAACAGACATTACACTAAATTACTATTACAAATCTTGAATCTTTGCATTTATCTTTTAAAAATTCAATTTTTAGAGAAGTTTTAGGTTCACAGCAAAATTGAGAGAAAGGTACAGTGCTTTCCCATGTATCTCCTACCTCCACACATCCATAGCCCCTCATTATCAACATTCCTGACCAGAGTGCTACATTTGTTACAACTGATGAACCTACATTGACATGTCGTTATCAACTAAAGTCCACAGTTCACATTAGGGCTCACTCTGGGATTTGTACATTATGTGGTTTTGGACACATGTGTAATCATGTATTGACGATTATAGTATCATACGGAGTGTTTTTACTGTCCTAAAAATCTTCTGCTCTGCTTATTCTGACAACTATTGATTTTTTATTGTCTCCATAGTTTGATTTTTCCAGAATGTCTCATCGGTGGGATCATGTAATATGAAGCTTTTTCAGATTTGTGTCTTTCACTTAGTAATATGCATGTAAGTTTCCCTATATATTTTCATGGCTTAATAGCTCATTTTTTTATTGCGAATAGTATTCCATTTTCTGGATGTACCATAGTTTATTAATCCATTCTTCTACTGAAGGACATCTTGGTTGCTTCCTAAAGGTACATCATTAATCTATCAAGGAGTGTTTGTTTTCTACTGCAAAATGATACTTGTAAGCCACCAGAATCTATTCTCTTCCAAGAGAATTTCAACAGTCCCTGACATTAAAGAAAAATGTGAAATGTTATTTCCAATTGGAAGCTAATCATAAATAAATATAAAGCTTCTGAGAAATGCTAGTGAAAGCCACTGGGATGGTTTTCAAGTTACATAATTTTAATTTACATGCATCTTTTTAGGAGTCTGCATCAGAGGTTGGCAACAATAGGCCACAGGCCAAATCCAGCTCCCTGCCTGAGTTATATAGCCTGTGAGCTAAGTATGTTTTTTAAATGGTTGGAAAAAAGTGAAGAGGAGGAGAAAGATTTGTAACAAATGAAAATTACATAAAATGCAAATATCAGTTCCTGTAAATAAAGTTATATTGGAATATAGCCATAGCCATTTACTACCATATTGTCTGTGGTTATTTTTGCAATTCAATGACAGATTTAAGTAGTACAATAGACACAATATAGCCCACAAAGCCTAAAATATTTACTGTCTCACCTTCTAGAGAAACTGTGCTGATCCTTGGTTTTTACTATTAGAAAAGCAATCATAAAGTTTTGGAAGAATCTCTGGAAGACAGGTCTAGTTTAGGAGACACTCCTGGCTTCTCTGTACCTTAGGCAATCAAAATAACCTGGCCTGTTTCTTTATTTAAGAAATGAGAATATTGGACCTGAAGATCTAAGTCCCTCATGCCTCATGCTATTCTTTGATGCCTTTGTAACATTATTTGCCCCATTCTACTAGTCTGAAAGGGTTTTCTCCCCGCTTTGGTTTTTATTTAAAGGCTAGCTCACTTCATCTGTCTTTTCCATAAATCTGTTTGATATGAACTGAGCTAATATGACAATTTTCATCTCTGTTCAAAAATCTCAGAAATTTTTGAGACCTCATTTTTTAATCTGATTTTATCTTCCCTCACAGTGACTCAAGAGGAGATTTTGTATAATGGATTGAAATTTGTTACCTTACTTTGTTGGATGGCTGAGCAATTTCACAGTGGCTCAAAGAGCAGTTTACTCTGTTCCATAGCAACAAGCCACTTGCCCAAATTTGCCATCTGGTGTTTGAAGCCTGTATCTTGTGGCAGTTTTTTCATTAGCTGACAGCCATTACTCATCTGCTTTTGGCTTTAGTATTCCTGACAGTCGCATTATTGCTCATCCTAAATAGTCCCAGTTTCAAGTAAGAAAGCACTTGGAGTTGTTTGCTCAGCAGAAGGAAGTCAGTTTCCTCATCTGGAAAACAAGGGGTCGGTTCAGAAGGTACCTGCCAGCTGGAACCATCTGTGATTTTATTATTTTGTGACACTTGGTTGTTAATGACTTGTATATGTGCTTAACAGCCCACCTAGAGTGCGGCCTGTGAAGGGGAAGGCCCATTGGCCATGGTGGACACTCACTAGATGGTGAATGAGTATAAACAGGTGAAGGAATAACAACACAGACATTCATTAGATGGTGAGTGAGTGAACATGTTTTCTGCATAAATCCAGGAAACCCTGGGATGAAAAAGAAGTAGCCCCGTGAAGAAAGTGTCAATCATACTTTGTAGTTTTGCCACATTTGTTTTCCAAAATATTTATAGAGATTTCCTGAAAATAAATCTGAGGGCTGATCCCTGGCTACCTCCTTGATCTGATTTCCTGCCACTCTTTCTTCTAGTCCTTGTACTGTAGCCCCACTATCGTCTCTGGTGTTTCAAAACTTGCCAAGCACATTCTCATTTTGGGGTCATTGCTAGATACTCCCTCTGGCTGGTATGCTTTTCCCCAAAAGCCCAAGTGGTTCACCCTCTTCCTTTATGCAAATGTCTGCTTAAACCTCATTCCTCAGAGAAACCATCACACTCCACATTTTAGTCTGTCTACTTACTTCCCTTTATTTTCATCATAACACTCAATATGCCGTATATATTAATCTATCCATTTATTGTTCCCAGTCTCTGGAATAATCCTGAGCATACAGGTAGCACTCAGGAAGTATTTTCTGAGTGAAAATATGAATGAAAGCAAGACAAAAAATCGATTAGATACTTGATTTGTGAATTAAAATTGTCCCCAACCATGTTATTTATACATCCATGTTATTTATAGAATACATGGACACATGGTCTGTATCACATCTTGTAGCTTTTTGCTCTTTGCCTCTGCTCGTGTTGTTACTGCTTCCATCCCTTTCCCCACAACCCTGGATACTTATCAAGTACCAAATCCTACCAATCACTGTCCGAGTTCTGCCTTTTCTTTGAAATCTTCACTGATCACACTTCCTATTTCTCCATTTGGACCCATAGGGCTATTGCACTTCCTCATCCTCCCTTCTTGTAGTCTAATTCAATTTCTACCTCTGCCTGTCTTAACTCCTCAACCTTAAGTTCCATGAGTAGATACTGTCTGTATATATTTCTACTTTTCATACTTTGCATTTTTGTATACATTTTAATGTAATTAGCTTTATTGTATTGGCTAGAATAAGACATTTATTTTTAACAACTTTATATCTAAAAAGGAGTAAAGATGAAAATGGAGTCACTCTCAACTTCTTTCCTAAAAAGATAACCACTGTCATTATCTAGACACTTGCTATGGTTTGGATGTTTGTCCTCTCAGAAACTCGTGTTGAAACTCAATTGCCATTGTAATAGTATGCAGAGGTGGGGCCTTTCAGAAGTGATTAAGTCACGAGGACAGAGCCCCCATAAATGGATTAATCCTGTTAGCATGGGAGTGGTTATCTTGACTGGAGTCTGGCCTCGCATGCTTCCCTCTTTCTTATGCTCTCCCACCTTTCTGCTGTGTGATGACCCTGGCTAGATGCTGCTGCCATGCTCATGGAATTCCTAGCCTCCAAACCAGTGAGCCAAATCCATTTTGCTCTTTATACATTATCAATCTGTGGTATTCTGTTGTAGCAGGAGAAAATGTACTAAGAAAATTGGTATCAAGACCAAGGTTGTTGCAATAATGGATACATAAAAATGTGCAAGTGGCTTTCGAACTGGGTAATGAGTAAAGGCTGGAAGAATTTGGAGGAGGAGGCTAGAGAAAGCCTAGATTGCTGTAAATGGAGGACTGAGAGTGATTCTGGTGAAGGCTCAGAAGAAGAGAAGACTGGGGAAAGTTTTGAATTCTCAAAGATTACCTAAGTGGTCATGACCAGAATGTTGATAGAAGTATGGACAGTAAAGGGCATTCTGTTGAGGTCTCAGATGGAACTGAGGAATAAGGTACTGGCAACTAGAGCAAAGGCCGTCCTTGTTATAAACTAGAAAAAACTTGGCTAAAATGTGTGTATACCTGAGGGCTTTGTGAAAGTCGGAATTTCAAAGTGATGAAATACGATATCTAGCAGAAGACGTATTTAAGCAGCAAAGCATTCAGGCTGATGCATGGCTACTTTTAACCACTTATAGTAAGATGCTAGAGGAAAGGAATGATTTAAAGATGGAATTTATAATGGAGAAGAAAGCTCTGTGAAAAGATTTGAAAAATTTGCAGCCTGGCCGTGTAAACAACAAAAAAGCATTCTAGTGCGGAACCAAGAGACTATTAACTGATGAGATTAATACAGACAGAAGAGAGCCACCATTAATACAATAGGAGATAGGCTTGGAAGGCATTTCAGAGATCTTTGAGGCTTCCCCTCCCATCACAGGCCCAGAGCTCTAAGAGGGCAGAATAGTTTGAGGGGTTGGGCTAGGAGCAACCTACACAGGCTCACTGCCCAGACCCACCTCCCATCTCTGCTTCCTGCATTCCAGCACGTGCCTCTCTCACTGCTCCCGCCATGGCTCAAACAGGTCCATGTGTGGCTCAGGCCACAACTTCAGAAGTGGCAAATCCTGGTTGCATCCATGTGGTGTTGAGTTTGCAGGCATGCAGAATGCAAGAACTGTGGGGGCATGGCTTTGTCCACCTAGATTTCAAAGTATGTTGCAAACAGCCTGGAGCCCCAGGCAGAGACCTGTCACAGGAGCAGAACCACTGCAGAGAGCCCCAACTATGGCACAAGAATGTGGGGTTGGGGTTAGTGCCAGAGCTGCCACAAAGAGTCCTCACTAGGGTGATGCCTAGTGGAGCCCTGGGAGCAGGACTGCCACTGAGACTCTAGTAACCTCAGCCTGGGAGAGCAGCAGGCAGGAGACTCCAACCTGTGAGAGCTGAAACATGGACTGCGCCTAGGAAAGCCATAGGAGTGGGGCTGCCCAAGACCTGTGTGCCCAGGATGCAGAAAATGGGAGTCAAAGATTATTCTCTAAATATAGAGCTTAAATATAGTGTTTTTTCCTATTGAGTTTTTGGACATACTTGGAGTCTGTTACTCTTTTCTTTTTGCCTATTTCTCCCTTTTCGAAATGGGACTGTCTATCCTATGCTTGTCCCACCATTGTATAACTAATTTGTAAATAACTAGTAAATAACTAATTTGATTTCACAGCCTCATGGCTGTAAGAATATGCCTACGGATGAATCCTGTCTTGAATCTCACTGACATCTGATATAGATGAGATTCTAGACTTTTTTTTTTTGGAGACAGGGTTTCACTCTGTCACTACAGTGGTGTGATCACAGCTCACTGTAGCCTTGACCTCCCAGCTCTAGTGATCCTCCCACCTCAGCCTCCTGAATAGCTGGGACTACAGGCATGCACCACTACACCTGGCTAATTTATTTTTATTTTTTAGTAGAGATGGAGTCTTGCTATGCTACTGGTCTCGAACTCCTGGGTGCCAGTGATCCTCCCACCTCAGCCTCCCAAAGTGCTGAGATTACAGGCATAAGCCACTATGCCTGGCCTGAGACTCTGGACTTTTAAGTTGATGCTGAAACAACTTAAAACTTTTGGGACTGTTGGGATGAAATGAATCTGTTTTAGGCCAGATGCAGTGGATCAAGCCTGTAATCCTAGCACTTTGGGAAGCCAAGGCAGGCAGATCACTTGAGCTCAGGAGTTCGATACCAGCCTGGGCAACATGGTGAAACCCCTTCTCTACCAAAAATACAAAAATTAGCCAGGTGTGGTGGCACATGCCTGTGGTCCCAGCTACTCTGGAGGCTCTAGTGGGAGGATCACTTGAGCCTGGGAGGTGGGGGTTGCAGTGAGCCAAGATCATGTGACTGCACTCTGGCCTGGGTGACAGAGTGAGACCCCATCTCGAAAAAAAAGAAAAAGAAAAGGAAATGAATATATTTTGTATGTGAAAACGACCTGAGTTTTGCAGGGACAGGGGCAGAATCCTATGGTTTGAGTATTTTTCTCTGAAACTCATGTTAATATTTAATTGCTATTGTAACAGTATTCAGAGGTAGGGCCTTTAAAAAGTGACTGGGTCATAGGGATGAAGCTCTCATGAATGGATTAATGCCATTATCAAGGGAATGGGTTAGTTATTGTAAGAGTAGGTTGTTAATGTTTTCTTTCCTTTTCTTGTTTTTTTTTTTTTTTTTTTTTTTTGAGACAGAGTCTCTGCTGTGTTGTGTCATGCAGGCTAGAATGCAGTTTTGGGATCTCAGCACACTGCAGCTTCCGCCTCCTAGGTTCAAGCGATTCTTGTGCCTCAGTCCCCCAAGTAGCTGGGACTACAGGTACCCGCCACCACACCCTGCTAATTTTTATATTTTTAGTAGAGATGGGGTTTTACCATGTTGGCCAGGTTGGTCTCAAACTCCTGACCTCAAGTAATCTGCCTGCCTCAACATCCCAAAGTGCTGGGATTACAGGCATGAGCCACTTCACCCCACCATGTTTTCTTTTCTTTAGCTTACTTTAGTGAAGAATACAGTATATAATATATATAAAATAGAAAATATGTGTAAATCAACTTTATGTTGATTATGTTTATGTTATTGGTAAGTCTTTGGTCAACAGTAGGCTATTTAGTAGTTAAGTTTCCGGGAAGTCAAAAGTTATTGTGCATTTTAGACTATGGTGCTCCTAACCCCTGATTATTCAAGGGTCCACTTGTTGCAAAACGTTCAGGAGACCAGAGAGACCAATGGGTGAAACAGGAAGGTTTTATTAAGGTGGCCACCAGCTCAAAGGATTAGCATCCCAAGGCTGAGCAAAAGAGAAAGAAAATGGGGAACTTTTTATACATCCAGGATGAGGTAGCAGCTAACAGGTTCACAGAAGCCAGAACAAAGAACAGTTAATTCATTTGTAACATGTCTTGTGATGTACGTTGCATTTGAAAAATAGCATTTTGAGAAATGCTTTGTACATTCTTTGAGTGTTATCTTGCCCTGTGAGCTTGCAGCTGGTCAGCAAGAAAAACAGGGGTCTTGAGAGGCCTGGGAACTTTGCTGAGAATGTGGGGAGAATAGATAAGGTAGATTTTACAGGGAGTTAGTTAATTCTAAGCAGAACTGGAGGTTAGGTTTTATATTGAACACAACACAGTAAACTTTATTTTATTATGCAGCAATTACAGACTACCATTATTATTATTTATAATTTCCCTCTTCAAACTGTCATCCCTTTTTCTTCTTAAATTACTAATTCTATTCTATTTCCCTTGTAGAGTTTTTACTAATGCAATATATTTTTACACTTGAAAGTGTGCCTCATGCCTGTAATCCCAGCACTTTAGGAGGCTGAGGAAGGTGGATCATTTGAGGTCAGGAGTTTAAAACCAGCCTGGTCAACATGGTGAAACCCTGTCTCTACTTAAAAAAAAAAAAAAAAAAAAAAAAAAAGCCAGGCATGTGGTGGATGCTTCTAATTCCAGCTACTTGGGAGGCTAAGGCAGGTGGAGGTTGCAGTGAGGTGATATTGCACCATTGCACTTCAGCTTGGGTGACAGAGCAAGACTCCATCTCAAAAAAAAATTATTTCTAATTTTGTGGGTACATAGTAGGTGTATATAGTTATAGAGTACATGAAATGTTTTTATAAAGATACACGATGCATAATAATTACATCATGGAGAATGGGGTATCCATCCCCTCAAGCATTTATCCTTTGTATTACAAACCAATCCAATTATATTCTTTTAGTTATTTTAAAATGTACAATTAAGTTATTATTGACCATAGTCATCCTGCTGTGCTATCAAGTAGTAGGTCTTATTCCTTCTTTCTATTTTTCTCTTTCATATCCACTAACCATTCCCCCATCCCTGCTCTAACTACCCCTTTCAGTCTCTGGTAACCATCACTCTACTATTTCCATGATTTCAATTGTTTTGATTTTTAGCTTCCAGAAATAAGTGAGAACGTGTGATGTTTGTCTTTCTGTACCTGGCTTATTTCACTTCCTGATCTCCAGTTCCATCCATATTGCAAATGATAGGATCTCATTCTTTTTTTATGGCCGAATAGTACTGTATTGTATATAGGTACCACATTTTCTTTATCCATTCATCCGTTGATGGACACTTAGGTTGCTACCAAATCTTAGTTATCGTGAACAGTGCTACAATTAAGAGGAGTGCAGACATGTCTTCCACATTTTGATTTTCATTCTTTTGGGTAGATACCCAGTGATAGGATTTCTGGATCATCTGGTAGCTCTATTCTTAGTTTTCTGAGGAAACTCCAAACTGTTCTCCATGGTGGTTTTACTAACTTACATTTCCAGCAACAATGTATGAGTGTTCCCATTTCTCCACATCCTCACCAGCGTTTATCATTGCCTGTCTTGGATACGAGCCATTTTAACTGGGATGAAATGACATCTCATTGTAGTTTTGATTTACATTTGGCTGCTGATCAACGATGTTGAGCACATTTTTATGTGCTTCTTTGCTATTTGTATGTTAGATTTTTTTCCTAGAGTTGTTTGAGCTCCTTACATATATTCTGGTTATTAATCCCTTGCCAGATGGGTAGTTTGAAGATGTTTTCTCACGTTCTGTGGGGTATCTTTTCACTTTGTTGATTGTTTCCTTTACTGTGCAGAAGACTTTTAATTTGATATGATCCCATTTGCCCATTTCTGTTTTGGTTCCCCGTGCTCATGAGGTATTACACAGGAAATTTGTGCCCAGACCTGGAGATTTCCCCCAGTGTTTTCTTGTAGTAGTTTCGTAGTCTGAAGTGTTAGATTTAAGTCTTTAATACATTTTGATTTGATTTTTATATATGGTAAAGATAGGGGTCAGTTTCATTTTTCTGCATATGGGCATCCAATTTCCCCAGCACCATTTACTGACGATACCATCTTTTCCCCAGTGTATGTTCTTGGCACCTTTGTCAAAAATGAGTTCACTGTAGGTGTGTGTATTTGTTTCTGGGTTCTCTATTATGTTCCATTGGTCTGTGTGTCTGTTTTGTTTTTATGCCAGTACTGTGCTATTTTGGTTACTATAGCTCTGTACTATAATTTAAAGTCAGGTAATATTATTCTTCCAGTTATGTCCTTTTTGCTTAAAATAGCTTTGGCTATTCTGGGTCTTTTGTGGTTTCATATAATTTTTAGGATTGCTTTCTCTATTTCTGTAAAGAATGTCATTGATATTTTGATAGGGATTGCAGTGAATCTATAGATTGCTTTGGCTAGTGTGGGCATTTTTACAACATTGATTCTTTCAATCCATAAACATGGAATATCTTCCCATTTTTTGGTGTCCTCTTCAATTTCTTTCTTCAGTATTTTATGGTTTTCATTATAGAGAACTTTCACTTCTTTGGTTAAGTTAATTCTTAGATATTTAATTTTATTTGTGGCAATCGTAAATGTGATTACTTTTTAATTTCTTTTTCAGAGTGTTTACTGTTGGCATACAGAAATGCTACTGATTTTTGTATGCTGATTTTGTATCCTGCAACTTTACTGAATTTGTTCATCAGTTCTAATAGTTTTTTTTTGTATGGAATCTTTAGATTTTTTCAAATATAAGATCATATTGTCAGCAAACAAATATAATATAACTTTGATCTCAATTTGGAGGCCCTTTATTTCTGTCTCTTGTATGATTGCTCTACTTGGGACTTCCAGTACTATGTTGAATAACAGTGGTGAAAGTGGTCATCCTTGTCATGTCCCAGATCTAAGAGGAAAGGCTTTCTGTTATTTCCCATTCAGTGTGATACTAGCTATGGGTCTATCATATATGGCTTTTATTATGTTGAGGTATGGCCCTTCAGTAACCAGGTTTTTAAGGGTTTTTATCGTGAAGGAATGTTGAATTTACTCAAATGCTTTTTCAGCATCAAGTGAAGTGAGCATAAGGTATTTGTCCTTCATGCTGCTAATGTGATGTATCACATTGATTGATTTGCAGATGTTGAACCATCCTTACATCCCAGGAATAAATCTCTCTTGGTCATAACAGTAGTTTATACACCATGGTTCCAGTGTTATAATATTTGTGTTTTTCTGTGTACTTACTAGTACCAGTGAGTTTTGTACCTTCATGTGATTACTTGTTACTCATTAACATCCTTTTTTTCTGACTGAAGTACTCCCTTCAGTATTTCTTATACGACAGGCCTAGTGTTGATGAAATTCCTCAGCTTTTGTTTGTCTGGGAAAGTCTTTATTTCTCCTTCATGTCTGACGGATATTTTGCCAGATACTCTATTTTAGGATAAAAGGTTTTTTTGGTATTATTTTGATAGTTGATATTCCTTCAGCCTTTAAATGTGTCATGCCACTCTTTCCTGGCCTGTAAGCTTCCCATGGAAAAGCCTGCTGCCAGATGTATTGGAGTTCCGTTGTGTGTTCCCTCCCTCCCTCCTCCATCCCTCCTTCCCTCTCTCCTTCCTTCCTTCTGAGATGGAGTTTTGCTCTTATTGCCCAGGCTGGAGTGCAATGGTGTGATTTCAGCTCACTGCAACCTCTGCTTACTGGGTTCAAGAGATTCTCTTGCCTCAGCCTCCTGAGTAGCTGGGATTACAGATGCCTACTACCACACCTGGCTAATTTTTTGTATTTTTTAGTAGAGACAATGTTTCACCATGTTGACCAGGCTGATCTCGAACTCCTGACCTCAGGTGATCCACCCACCTTGGCCTCCCACAGTGCTGAGATTGCAGACGTGAGCCACCGTGCCCAGCCATGTTTCTTATCTCTTGCTACTTTTAGATCCTTTCTTTATCCTTGATCTTTGAGAGTTTGATTATTATATGCCTTGAGGTAGTCTTTGGACTAAATGTGCTTGATATTCTATTACCTTCTTGTACTTAGGTATTGCTACCTTTCTCTAGGTTTGGAAGGTTCTTTATCATCCCTTTGAATAAACTTTCCATCCCTATCTCTTTTCCTACCTCCTCTTTAGAGGCAAATCTAAGAGTTATTGAATTTGTGGATTTTTTAGATCCTATAGGCTTGCTTCATTGTTTTTTATTCTTTTTACTTTTGTCTCCTCTGTGTATTTTCAAATAGCCTATTTTCAAGCTCACTAATTCTTTCTTCTGCTTGATCAATTCTGCTATTAAAACACTCTGCTGTATTCTTCATTATGCCAATTACATTTTTCAGCTTCAGAATTTCTGCTTGATTCTTTTTAATCATTTCGATCTCTTTGTTAAATTTATCTGATAGAATTCTGAATTTTCTCTCTGTGTTGTCTTGAATTTCTTTGAGTTTCCTCAAAACACGTATTTTGAATTCTCTTTCTGAAAGTTTACATATCTTTCTCCTGAATTAGTCCCTGGTACTTTCTTTAGTTCTTTGGTAAGGTCATTTTTTTCCTGGAATGTCTTGATACTTGTAGATGTTTGTCTGTGCCTGGGCATTGAAGAGTTAGGTATTTATTGTAGTTGTCATTGTCTGGGCTTGTTTGTACCTGTCTTTCTTGGAAAGGCTTTCCACATATTTGAAAGGACTTGGGTGTTGTGATCTAAGCTGTATGTGCTTTAGCGTGCATCCCAAGCCCAGCAACAGTGTAGTTCTTGCAGACTCATAAAGGTAGTGCCTTGATGGTCCTGGATAAAATCTGGGAGAATTCTCTGCTCTACCAGGCAGAGACTCTTGTTCTCTTCCCTTACTGTCTCCCAAACAAACAGTCTGTCTCTCTGTTCTTAACCACCTGAAGCTCAGGGTAGAGTGACACAAGCACCTCGGTGGCCACAATCATTATGAATGTGCTGGGTCAGACTTGAAGCCAGTACAGCACTGGGTGTTGCCAAAGGCTTGCTGTAATCACTCCTTGGCTACTGTCTATGTTCACTCAAGGCCCTGGGGCTCTGCCATCAGCAGGTGGTGAAGCCAGCCAGGCTTGTATCCTTCCCTTCAGGGTAGTGAGTCACCCCAATCGCCTGGGCAGTTCTAGAGGTGCCCTCAGGGAGCCAGCAAGTAGAGTCAAAAGCCTTAGAAAGCCACCTGGTGTTCTACTGTACTGTGACTGAGCTGGCACTCAAATCACAAGATGCAGTCTTTCCCACACTTCCCTCCTCTTTTCAAAGGTAGAGGAGCCTCACCTCGTGGCCACTGCCACCACAAGTCCAGGGAAAGTACTGCCAGACTACTGCCTATGTTCCCTTAAGGCCCAAGGACTCTTAGTCAAATTGTAGTGAATTCTGCCTGGCCTTGGATTCACTCTTCAGGGAAGTTGGCTTCCCTCTGGCCCAGGGCAGATCCATAAATGCTATATAAGAGCCAGGTCCTGGAATTGGGGCCCCCAAGAGCCTGCCTGATGTTTTATCCTTTCGTGGCTGAGCTGGTATTTAAAGTGCAAGACAAAGTACCATTTACTTTACTCTCTGCTTTCCTCAAGCAGGAGTCTTACCCCATAGCCACCACACCTGGGAATGTAGTGAGTTTCACCCAAGGCCCTCAGCATAGTACCTGCATATTGCTGGTTATTTGGGCCCAAGGACTCTTCATTTAGCAGATGATGAATCCTACCAGGACTGAGTCCTTTCCTTCAAGGCATAAGATTCTCTTTTGGCCCAAAGTATATCTAGAAATGCTGTCAAGGAGCTAGGGCCTGGAAAGAGAACCTCACACCCCTGACAGGTGCCCTGTCCTGCTGTGGCAGACCCAGTATCCAAGATGCAAGAAAAAGTCCTCCCCACTCTTTTCTCTCCTCTCCTCGAGTGGAAGGAAGGAGTCTCTTTTGGAGCTGTGAGCTGTGCAGCCTGGAGTTAGGGGAGGGGTGATGCCAGCACTCCTGCAGCCACCCCAATTTGTGTCTCAGGAGGTTGTGTTCCGCCCCCCTCCTCACCCAGTCTATTGTCTCTGGGCGCAGTTCAGCACTAGGACTCATATAAAAGTTGCAGACCTTGTGGCCTAAATTTCCTTTTAAGTTTATTAGGGCCACTGGGCACTTTAGCCAGTGTGGGCTATGGAGAGGCTTGTGGGAACTCAAGTTCCAACTGCTGGGATCAGCCATTCCCCTCTGGCCAGGGCTGGTTTAAATGCTCCCTCTGTGGGCAGGCATCAGCTAAGTTTGGTCCAGTTTTCTTTTCTGTTATAACAGAACAGCACTGAATTCAGCGGCTCTCAATTGCTATGCTCTCCCTCCACCAGCACCCAGAAATGCTCTTCACACCACATCACCATGACCCGGTGGGTGGGGAAGGAGTAGCATATGCAATTCAAGACCGGTTTTTGTATCTCTTCAGTGCCTCTTTCAGTGAGATGAAGTTAAAACCAGGTACTGTGACTGCTCACCTGATTTTTAGTTCTTATGAAGGTGCTTTTTAATATAGTTAGTTGTTAAAGTGATGCCCTCGCAGGGGGTGATTGCTGAAGCCTTCTCTTCTGCCATGTTGCTCTGCGTCTCCCATTAGTCTTTTTTTTTTTGTTTTTGAGATGGAGTCTAGCTCTGTTGCCAGGCTGTAGTGCAGTGGTGCCATCTTGGCTCACTGCAACCTCTGCCTCCTGGATTCAACCCATTCTCCTGTCTCAGCCTCCCAAGTAGCTGGGATTACAGGTGCATGCTACCACGCCCAGCTAATTTTTGTATTTTTTTAGTAGAGACAGGATTTCACCATGTTGGCCGGATGGTCTTGATCTCTTGACCTTGTTATCTGCCCACGTTGGCCTCCCAAGGTGCTGGGATTATAGGCGTGAGCCACCGCGCCCAGCCACATTAGCCATTTTTAATACCATGTATCTTCAATTGAGAATTTTTCAAGCCTCGTTTACATTGATGTTAATGCAGAAAAGGAGATATCACACACAGCTTGTCTTTGGATGACCAAAAGTAAACCTCGATCTTTTTTTTTTTTGCCTCTAAACTCAATTCCATTTGGTGTCAAATACCTTTTAACTCAGCTACAGTATAGTTTCTTTTAAGAAGATTTACATATTTAATGAAAACAAGTGACTATGACTCACTAATATGTGATTCTTTTCTTTTCTTTCCTTTAAAGATAGTGTTTTTAGAAGAAGCATCTCAACAAGAAAAACTGGCCAAAGAATGGTGCTTCAAGCCGTGTGAAATAAGAGAACTGAGCCACCAGTAAGTCGTCACTTCTTCCCTTTTACTGGGTGCCATTAATAAGCTAAAATTATAGAAAGCCTGCCTTGAGAGACAGACTTTAAAAAATAATAATTTGAAAAGAACTATTTTTTAATTAGTTATTTGTTAAGGGAGAAGATGGGAAGGAGAAAGTAAGCAGGAAGCTGAAGGACGGAAACTTAGAGAACTAGAGGCTGCCGTCACTCATCCATTTCTTTAGCATATATCTGTTGAGCCTGCCATCTGCAGTACTAGGGTCTGGAGGTGAAAAAGATCTTCAAAGCCCTTGTCCTCACGGGGTTTGCAGTCCATGGGGGACAAAGACTGTAAACAAGCAAACAGATATCTGAGCATGCCCATGGTAGATTGTGATATCGTCTATAAAGGAAGGAATCAAGGTGGGGAGGGGTAGGGTAGAGATTAACTATTAAGGAGTAGGGAGAAAAGATAATTTGAGAATTAATTGGTTGGGGAAGACCGATGTTCAGAAGTACACTTGAGCTGTGATATTGTATTTTAATTACTTTTAGTGGTTTTTAATATTTGTATAAAATATAGTTTTTAAAGAAATGATTGGGCCAGGATCACTGGCTCACACATGTAATCCTAGCACTTTGGGAGGCTGAGGCAGGTGGATCACCTGAGGTCAGGAGTTCAAAACCAGCCTGGTCAACATGGTGAAACCTCACCTCTACTAAAAATACAAAAATTAGCCGGGCTTGGTGGCAGGTAATCCCAGCTACTTGGGAGGCTGAGACAAGAGAATCGCTTGAACCCAGGGGGTGGAGGTTGCAGTGAGCCAAGATCGCACCACTTCACTCTAGCCTGGGTGAACGAACAAGACTCTGTCTCAAGAAAAAAAAAAAAAAAAAAAAAGGCTCACTTTCCTCATAGCCAGTTGATTTGTTTTATGGAAATGGGAAGACATTTTTTGGTTATTATTTTTATTTTATTTTTAAACTTTAAGTTCTGGGATACATGTGCAGAACGTTACATAGGTATACATGTGCCATGGGGGTTTGATGCACTTACGAACCCGTCATCTAGGTTTTAAGCCCCACATGCATTAGGTATTTGTCCTAATGTTCTTCCTTCTCTTGCCCCTCACCCCCCAACAGGCCCCAGTGTGTGATGTTCCCCTCCCTGTGTCCATTTGTTCTCATTGTTCAATTCCCACTTATGAGTGAGAGCATGCACTGTTTGCTTTTCTGTTTCTGTGTTAGTTTGCTGAGAATGATGGCTTCCAGCATCATCCATGTCCCTGCAGAGGACATGAATGGGGAGACTTTTTTAAAGCTCAAATATTTTATCATGTTTCAGGCCAAGTAAGTTCCAAGGCCAATAAAAGTGGTATCGTTTATATTCTGAAAACACTTTGATAACTTGGGAATTGACTTTCACGTAATATAGTGAGAGGAACATTGAACTAGGATGCCTGGTTTGAATCTACACGCTGTAGTTTTACAGATGTTAAATGTCAGGCAAGCCACTTCCCTCTGAGCTCATCGACTATGAGCTCATCAACTATGAAGCTCATCTCTGGTCATAGTCCAGAGAGACAGAGTGACTGTTCATAAAGTTTCACTGTACCAGCAGTTTTACTCACATCCCTTGCCTCTTTCCCTCTCCCTGCTGCCTCTCTATGGGCTTGGAAGCATGTGGGCAGTGGGCATGGAAATGAATATAGTAGCTTCTGCTGTTGCCATCTACTTCCTCTTGCTAGATTTTCACATAACAATCTATGATGAGGAACAACTGACATTTATAGTCACCTGCTTGCGTGCCTTTGTGATGGAGGATTAGAAGAAGGCTTGGAAGCAGTTGAAGTAGAGGCAGAGATGGGATGAGACAATGGTGCAAGTGGTTGGAGGATGGAGAGGAGGGTGAACATAACTGTGGGTCTTCATATCCTTTTCTTCCTCTTTATGAGGTTGCTTTTAAAATTAAATCCATCAGAAATGCAGATTCCGGGGGTCATATGTAAACACTGTGCACAAAGAAGTAGTAAGGTAAGAAATAACTTAAATATTAGTAGAAGACCAAAGTCTTTAAATAAAAAGTATATTTGAAATGCAAAGAGATTCTTATATGGAGCACACAAGTTACGTGCAGTTGAATTTAAGTCATGATTAAAGTACCGTAAAAGGATGTCTCAGGCAGTTTTTAATAGACTTGGCACAGTACACAGTGTACCTACAGGTCTACCTCAGTACTATGTGGATGTTTTAAAAAGGAAAATCACAACTGGAGTACCATGGACAGTGCTATGGAGTGAATCAGATGGTGGCCATGGACGGAGGACAGGTTTGCAGGGCCAGGATTAGGATGAGGGGAGTGAGGCATTTACCTCAGGCACAAAATTTAAAGGCAGCAGGGGAAGGACAGAAACTCAGTAATCAAGACAAATACTTTAAGGCAATATTTTAAAATAAAAAAATTAGTGCATGGCTGGGTGTGGTGGCTCACACCTGTAATCCCAGCACTTTGGGAAGCCGAGGCAGGCAGATCACTTGAGGTCAGGAGTTCAAGACCAGCCTGGCCAACATGGTGAAACTCTGTCTCTACTAAAAATATAAAAATTAGCCAGGTGAGGTGGCAGGACCTGTAATCCCAGCTACTTGGGAGTCTGAGGCAGGAGAATCAGTTGAACTCGGGGGGTGGAGGTTGCAGTGAGCTGAGATCACGCCATTGCACTCCAGAGAGGGAGACTCCGTCTCAAAAAAAAATTAATGCAGAAACTCACGAAGATCAAAATACCAACATTTTAAATAAAGACAGGATGTTGTTTGTTTTACAGCCATGCTTCTTTCTATGCAATGGAACAGTCACTTTCAAATAACGTGGATTCCCAGGCCCATGGGGCTATTACTTTATGGGTAGGGCAGGTTGATGACGGTGATGATGGTTTGGGCAATACACACATGTATTGATACACACCTATACTGTGTTTTGATTATAACACTTTATTAATGTTTTCCATTTGGTGAAAAGATGGGTGGTTCTGATAAGCATATATAGGTGTGTGTGTGTGTATATAATATATATATGTATATGTATATGTATACATGTTTGGTCAGGTTATGATATGGCTTGGCCAACACTGCAGATTTGTAATATCTCGGGGAAGTTGAGATTCTTTGAGGAAATTACGGTGCTGATTAAGCAAAGTGAGAGGAGGAAAGCTGAAAAGAAGGGAGAAAGGAGAGCTTTTTTACCTTTTGCTGCAGCCTCCAGATCTCTTTTCTGCTTTGCCTGCAGCTGGGCTTGTAGTAGCTACAATTTAGTCATAAGCGATGTTGTGAGCGGAGAACTGAGTTTGAATCCTGGCTGAGCCACCAACAAATTGCAAGTTGAAAATAAACTTGCCATCCCAGATCTTCCTTTTGTTCTCTCTGTAAAATGAGTAGGTGGGTTCACTGACCTCTAATCTTGTGTGCACTCATATTCCATGCTTCTGTGTGTACCGATATTATCACATAAATATATATTATATGTAAATCCTGGACTATAACCTTTATTCTGGTAATCTTTCTATTAATAATCATTTCGCAATGCCTCCCATTGCCTAAAAAGGATTGTAACTTTTCTGGGTAAAAAAAAAAAATCATACTTCAGATGCAATAAATCCTTGTGCTTCTGTTGCCTCTGAAGACTTTGTACTCTGAATCATCTTTCACTCTCTCATCTCAGCTACGACGAACATACACATTTCCCCTACATGAAAAACATACAGTGACTTGAACTCTTCTGCATCCTAACTTTCACTACTAAATGTTTTTAAAAGGAGCTCTCCGTCTGCACAGGACTTTCTCAAACGCCATGGTTTAGCACTTAGTGCTGTAACCAAAGCATGCTAGAGACTCGGTGAGTACGTTTTAAATGAAGAACTAAATCCTTCCGAAATTGCGTGTCTCCCCTGTTGATTGCACTGGGGTCTCAGAATTATTCCTGAGGCCACACATTTTTGACCTTTGCAGTTTTTGGCACTGATCACTGCCCTGCCCCTTCTTGACTGTCCTTTCCTTACTGTCCCTGACACCTTTCCATCCTGGGTTCCCTCTATCCTCCTGACAGTAACTCTGCCAAGATTGATCTGATCTTCTCTTTCTCAGTCTTACTCCTGAGTGAAAGGTGCTACTTAAGATTTTGATTTGTTCTTTCTTCCACAGAGATCTCTGGCATCGCCAGCTTCTAGTGTTATCTGTATAGAGAGGACCCTCAAATCTAAATCCTTTCTTTAACCCTTATGTGACCTCTTGTCCCACATCCCCAGTTACTTCTTGGACAGTTGGAGGTCACACTTTGACACTAGGTTTAGTGTGGTATCATAACCTCTTCTCCCTAAAAAACAGACTTTCCTTCTAGATTCTCTGTTCTGTATGTCATATTGTCAGGCTCGCATGCTCAAAAACTTACAGTCAGGCGCAGTGGCTCACGCCTGTAATCCCAGCACTTTGGGAGGCCGAGGCAGACAAATCACCTGAGGTCAGCAGTTCGAGACCAGCCTGGCCAACATGGTGAAACCCTGTCTCTACTAAAATTCAAAAAAATTAGCTGGGCGTGGTGGTGGGTGCCTGTAATCCCAGCTACTTGGGAGGCTGAGGCAGGAGAATTGCTTGAACCTGGGAGGCAGAGGTTGCCGTGAGCCAAGATTTTGCCATTGCACTCCAGCCTGGGCAACAAGAGCAAAACTTCATCTCAAACCAAAAAAGAAAAGAAAAGAAAACAAAAAACTCACAAAACTTACTTGTTTTGACTGACTTCTCGCTTGTTTCCTAGAGCTAATAAAAGATCAAGTTTTCTTTTTTCTCACATTCATGCTTTTCCTTTCTGTATCCATCAACATGGTTTTTATTTAAAAACCTCCGTATTGCGAGACTGCAGAGTCACTTGACACGTGGCCACCACCCCCAGATTCATCATCCTAAACCCTAAGCTCAATATGTCATAGTCTGCCAATAAAAAACAAAACACAAACACATATTCTCATAATTCCCTTTGTCTTAGCTCCCTAATAACACATGTATGTTAATTCACTAAATTGAGTATTCAAGACCCTTTAAAAAACTTTTTTCTTGCTTTTTATGGAAGACCAGCTCCCAATATAACAACGTGGATTCAAGATCTCTCAAAGTGATCGAGTGGTCAGTGAAAAAGAAAAAAAGACAAAGAAACAGTTTTCCTTAAAGCTGGGCCCAGGGGAGACACCCCATAATGCTGCTCTGTGGATGTCTACAATTTCCCTGAAAACCTCAGTTTTTTATTAGGCTCTTTTCATAAGGGAGGGGAATAAGGCCACACAGCACTGTAGTGATGGTCATACAAAAAGAATATATTTGCCAAACCGGTGCACAACGATCCCAGTGTCAGCATAGAAACCATACACCTTAGCAAGAATAGAGGTCAAACATAAACTTATAATGATCAGCAAGAAACACCTTGGGCTCACAGCTGCAGGGGGAAAAGGATCTGACACAGGACAACCAGCCTGACCACAAAACTGCAGGAGGAGGGGGCCTCCATGCAGGCCTGGAGGAGCAGTGGGAGAAGAAAGACTTTACACCCTTATCTCCACCACACAGGTTTCTCTCAAAACAGACACCATCATGCGTCCATTTATAGGCTCTCCATAAGGGTCGTATTCCCTTTCTAGGGCCATAATTAATATGCCTTTCCTGAGAAAGGAATCTAGGTAATAAGCCTCTCCATTACACGTCCGTTTATAGGCTCTCTGCAACAAGAAGCTTATTATGTGCTGTCATCTCTCTCTGGCAGTCAGGCTACGTGGTTTGTCCGTTTCACAGAGTTCCTGTTTTTCCAAGAACAGCTCAGCAGAGCCAAAGTTACAAGTTACAGCTCAGCTTTTCACATTATTCTTCATTTTCTCAAATATAATCAATACAGTAAGTAACAAGCATCACAAAGCAAATAACTCATTTCAGGGAAGCCAAATTCTAAGATAATTCACAGGTTAAAAATCAACAACAATTTTTTCTTGTTATTTCAGATAGCTTGGGTTTTGCCAATTCTTCCAGAAGCTTGGGGTTGCTCAGTCATCACTGAGGGGTCCACAGTGTTTCCAGCAGCTTTTAGGAACAATTTTTATGCAGCAAAATGCAGAGATCTCAGATACATAATTTGATAAGTTTTGATAAATATGTATATACCCACATAACCAGCACACCAATCAAGATGTAAAACATTGTTATCCTAGAAGGTTCCAGTCTCTACAGCCCCTCATAGGCAGATATCGTTTTCTCTCACATAGATTACTTTTTTTTTTGAGACAGAGTTTCGCTCTTGTTACCCAGGCTGGAGTGCAATGGCGCAATCTCGGCTCACCGCAACCTCTGCCTCCTGGGTTCAGGCAATTCTCCTGCCTCAGCCTCCCGAGTAGCTGGGATTACAGGCACGTGCTACCATGCCCAGCTAATTATTTGTATTTTTAGTAGAGACGGGGTTTCACCATGTTGACCAGGATGGTCTCGATCTCTTGACCTCGTGATCCACCCGCCTCGGCCTCCCAAAGTGCTGGGATTACAGGCTTGAGCCACCGCGCCCAGCCCATAGATTACTTTTGACTGTTTCTGAACATCATATGAATAGAGTAACTCAATATGTACTCTTTAGTGTCTGGATTCTTCTATTCAATATAATCTTTTTGACATTTGTTCACATTGTTGTGTATATCAGTTCACTCTTTATTCTTGCTGAAGAGTATTACGCTGAACCACAGTTTGTTTATCCATATTTTCTCGTGGATATTTACATTGCTTCCAATTTGGGGCTAGTATGCATACAACGTCTATGAACGTTCTCACAAAATTCTTTTTGTAAACCTATGCTTTATTTCACTTGGGTAAATAGAAGTGAAATTGTTCTCTAAGACCTTTTATGTCTGACCAGATCTACCTCTCAATTTCCTCCTTTTTCTCCTTTTCCCGTCCTCCTCCTCTTTTTTTCCTTCTTCTTCTCCTCTTCCTTCTCCTTCTCCTCCTCCTCCTTCTCCTTTTCCTTCTCTTCCTCCTCCTCTCCCTCTTCCTCCTTTTCCTCTTCTTCTCCTCCTCTTCCCCTTTTTCTTTCTCCTCCTTTTTCTTCCTCCTCCTTGATCTCTCTCTCCCTCATTCACCCCTAATCTCCTCAACTAGATTATAAAGTCTTTGAGGACAGTATGCCTAATTTTTCTCTGGAGTCTCCACAGGGCTTGGCAAAATTTCTTAAACAGAGTAGACACTTTGGAAATAGTATTTGGTTAAACAATGTAACTGCGTGAAGTTTCACTGCCATTCCATTTTATGGTGCGGGAAAAAGCAAAGGCCCGAAGGACTGACATTGCGGAGAGGTCAGTGACTGATACCTGAGAGAAATCCATATTCCACCCTCCCTTTCTGAGGGCTTCCCACATTATAGGCCCACTTAATGCTGCCTTCTTGCTGTCCTTAAATGTTGTCACTCTTCTTTATTTCCATAGCTAGTGAATTGACAATTCCGTCACATGGAACGTAGTTACCAAGAGTACTGAGCCTACAGACAAACTGCCTGGGTTTGAATCTCAGCTTCAAAGCTGACTAGTTAACAGTTACTTTTTTTCAAGTTACTTCCGCTTTAGCTTACCCTTATGTAAAGGAGGGTAACAGTACTCTCATACTTCATACGTCTCTTGTGAGCATTACATAATCATCATCATCGAGAACATTTCCTGATGTTTTCCATCATCTAGGCATTGTTCTTGCACACTCTACATCCTCTCACGACCCCTATGATGTTACTACTAGCTCCATTATACATAAGGGGAAACTGAGTCACACAGAATTTTTTTTTTTCACCAGGCTGGAGTGCAGGGGCATGATCACGGCTGACTGCAACCTCCACCTCCCGGGTTCAAGTGATTCTCCTGTCTCAGCCTCCCAAGTAGTTGGAACTACAAGTGTGTGCTACCACGCCAGCTAGTTTTTTGTATTTTAGTAGAGTTGGGGTTTCACCATATTGGCCAGGATGGTCTCAACCTCCTGATCTCATAATCCACCCACTTCGGCCTCCCAAAGTGCTGAGATTACAGGCATAAGCCACCTTGTCCAGCCAAGATTTTTTTTAAAAAAGTAATATGTCAAATATCTAACTGCTGACTTATGGTGAAACCCGATTTCAGATCTAAGCAGACGAAAACCAGAATGTATACAGTTAACCCAACTGCTGCCCATGGGTGAGATGATGTACATAGAATGCTGTGCCAGTGCTAGTGAATGTACATATTCAGGAAACATTGGCTGCTGTCACCATCATTATTATAATGACTAACTACAAAAAGGGTAATCTTTTCCATGTGAAATAGAGACTTTGATGTAGTCAGACAAAATCAAGATGACCACTGAGTTTGCCATTCCTTGCTCTTGTTTTAAAATAAAGCATTTAGAGTTACTCATGACTTTGTCTGGCTTATGGTTAGGTAGTATGTATACATTTGATTTGATAGTATGAGGAATTCTTCGTGATGTCAGGTTTCAAGTTCAGGTTGCTTACGTGATTTTTACCTAGGCTAATGGTGGCAGAAGAGCATCCCGTCTTTTGGCAAATATCTGTTTGGATAAGTTGGACAGTTAATAGTGACTGGTGAACTGGATTAGCTCTTTAGAAGAGCTTTAAGTGTCTGTCAGCACCTGGCTGCCTCCATTCTGTGGGTAGTGCCTCTGAAAACTTTCCAGAACTTTCTAATTATAAAAATTAATAGAACTATGAACAGTAATTGTTGGATCAGGGTGGCAGCGTTGGTGATCAGAAGCATCCTGAGCATGGTTGTCACAGCATTGTAACTCCCTCTTCAGAGTTCTGTGACCATTTGTGGTCCATCTCCTAAGATTGCCTGTCCCTAACCAGCTTGCTCTTGCTGCTTCTATTTCAGAATTCAGTCTCTATAACACGTGGGAAAAGACTAGGTTTCTTGTAGTCAGACAAGATCAAGATGACTGCGGAGTCTAAAATTGCATAAAATTGCAGCCAGTCTGTTTCTCTTCTCCAGTTGCCCTTAGCGACTCAGGTGCACATTCCTCAGCATGACTCTAGAGGTTTTAAAGACCTCTTCTTCCTTCTTGCTGTCTGACCTACAACCATCAGTTGTGGGAACAAAGTCATAGGATTCAGTCAGAGCTTCCCTCCTGTCTTGTGCCTCTACTGCTTTGCTTCTGCTCAGTTGCTGTGTTTTTCTCTCCCTTCATCACCAGTGGTTAACCCCCCCACTAACTATTCCAACTTAGAGGAATATCTCTCCTAGCAGAGCTTCATTTTTATGTCCTGGCCTTTAAATGATTGGAGAATTTACAGTTATCTGATTGTATCACCTATAAACCTGTATGGGGTGAACAGTGGAATAATGTTTGAGAGAAAATGTGATTTAAAAATATGGAAAATAACTGAAGATACTGTTAAATACTTTTCCTCTCATCTTAATTTCCAGTGAGTTCTTCATGCCTGGGCTGGTTGATACACACATCCATGCCTCTCAGTATTCCTTTTCTGGAAGTAGTGTAGACCTGCCACTCTTGGATTGGCTGACCAAGTACACATTTCCTACAGAACACAGATTCCAGAACATCGACTTTGCGGAAGAAGTATATACCAGAGTTGTCGTAAGTATCTTGTGTGTGAGTATGGTATTCTGTTTGGTCATCTGTAGAACCATCAGTTTCCTGGGACAGATTTAAGTTACAAAGCATAGGCAGTTAAGCCTAAGATGGGCCATAGAGAATTTTAAAGTTTTTTTTCTTTTTCACAGCCCAGTGGGTTTGTGACCACCTTACCTACACAGCTAGTCAGTGGCAAAGAGAAAATTTGAATCCAAGTTTCCACATCCCCAATCTGGTGGGTTTACATTACGCTTTTACTTCCTGTGTTTTACTTTACCAAATTTGGGCTTAATGAATATGTGTGTTTCCCTACTCCTGCCAATCCATAATGATGTTCTGAGGACCATATGGATTCGTTTTGTGACCTTTGCAAAGTTATGTGACTCACTTTTCCCATCTGTAAAAAATAGAGATCATGATAGTACCTATTTCACAGGATTCTCGTGATAATTAAACAAGTTAATATTTGTGAAGTTCTTAGAATAGTGCCTGGCACGTGGTTAGAGCTCTGTTTGTTTGTTTCAAAAATACCCAAGGAAGTTTAAATTTAAAAATTTAAATTACTGTTAGAAGGGATATCATGTTATTCTGGGAGCTTTGCAAGGAGGGAAAATAGGATGGTCCCATATTGCATGGCCCGTGAGAATGTGACTTGAGCATTGACACCACTAGAGGGAACTCTGGGGCTAGTACATTCATTGAAAAGTGGCAGTAGTGTGTGCCAGCCATATGTTGAAAGCTCTGAAAGTGTCCTTCCTTCGCCTCTTTCAGGAAAATCAGTTCCTTTCTTTGTACTCCATCCTATGCCCAGAATCATAATCCATTCAGGAATCAGAAACAGTTTCTGCAGTAAGGAGTTGAAGCACAAATGCCTTCTTATCTGGCCCCCACGTCTTGGTGTTCAGCACACTTGGTCTGAACACTCATGGATTTTTGTTGGGCCCGTTGATGATTTTCCTCCTAAGGGTTCACTGCATGTGGTGGTTGCAGTATTACAAGCCTTCCATATCAACTGACCTAACATCTTGCCAGTTTTTTTTTGGTCTGGCATAATTCCAGCCGTAAAGAGTAAAAGCAAGTGCTAACATTTATACACTTGCCTCACGTAATTATGAATTCAGTGCAATTGTGGATCTTACATATTTAGCATGCATCACATAACATTAGAAAAGCTGAGAAGGACTAAAGCTGTGTATAAAGTAGCTGGTGCATTGTGTTAATGAATGGTGTTAACCACACCAAATCTTTATTCTCAAAATTTATTTATACCTCACATTGTTCTAAAAACGATGTGAGATAGCTTAAAATTACGTAGTATACAACAGAAGAAAATGAGTCATGAAATCAAGGCAAAGAGAAAAAGCGGGGAGGAAAAATAAAATAAAATAAAATAACCAATGTCTACTGTGGGGGTCCATGCGCTTGTTAGTCATGAATTTGACTTTACATTTCAGAAACTGACCCAGAGAGAGAAATCAGATATGAAATTTACACTGCCTTTATGATTTTAAAAAACATATTTTTTAAGGTAAAGCATATTTTTTCCCCTACTCCAGCTGCCTTTTTTTTTTTTCTGAGATGAAGTTTCTCTCTGGTCGCCTGGGTTGGAGTGCAGTGGCGTGACCTTGGCTCTCTGCAACCTCCACCTCCCAAATTCAAGTGATTCTCCTGCCTCAGCCTCCTGAGTAGCTGGGATTACAAGCACCCACCAGCACGCCTGGCTAATTTTTGTATTTTTAGTAGAGACGGGGTTTCGTCGTGTTGGTCAAGCTTGTCTTGAACTCCCAACCTCAGGTGATCCACCCTCCTTGGCCTCCCAAAGTGCTGGGATTACAGGCGTGAACCACCATGCCCAGCCCAAAATACATATTGTAAAGATGCTATATTATCAAAAAGTCCAGATAGGTCATTCTTTTATGTTTAGAGAGATAGAATATCAAGGACTATATATTTTCCAGGCAATCCTCCATATAAATGATTTCTTACATCAGAGATTTAAGTATTTGATGTCAGGCTGGGCACGGAGGTGGTTTAAGTATTTGACATCAGACCTGTAATCCCAGCAATTTGGGAGACCAAGGCGGGTGAATCACCTGAGGTCAGGAGTTCAAGACCAGCCAGGCCAACATGAAGAAACCCTGTCTCTACTAAAAATACAAAAATTAGCTGGGCATGGTGGTACATGCCTGTAATCTCAGCTACTTGGGAGGCTGAGGCATGAGAATGCTTGAACCTGGGAAGGGGAGGTTGCAGTGAGCCAAGATCAGGCCACTTCACTCCAGTCTGGGCAACACAGTAACACTCTGTCTCAAAAAAAAAAAAAAAGTTGCAGAGTACATATCCTGTTTCTTATGTTTCTGATAATGAATGAGTGGGCCCACAAACTTTTAAGTAGGAGATGCTGAGAGTGTGGCTGAAATCTGTTTAAAGGTGTTGAGATGTGTTAACTAGACGTGTAGCCTACTCAGTGTAGCCTACTCAGTGGGTTGAGCTTAGTGGAAATAAACAGGAGTAGCTTTGGGTTTCCTCCTCCCTTCCTTCTTCCCTTTCTCAGGGCTCTCCCTGTCCTGTCCCTTTACTGTAGTTAGGGCAGTTCCTGAACTTTCTAGTGTTTTCAGTTCATTCTTGTTGTTGAAAGAAAAACTTTAGGCAAATTAAATTAGTGCATGGCTGGGTGTGGTGACTCATGCCTGTAATCCCAGCACTTTGGAAGGCTGAAGCGGGCAGATCACCAGATGTCAGGAGTTCAAGACCAGCCTGGCCAACATGGTAAAACCCCACCTCTTCTAAAAATAACAAAAATTAGCCAGGCATGATGGTGGGTGCCTGTAGTCCCAGCCACTCAAGAGGCTGAGGCAGGAGAATTGCTTGAACCTGGGAGGCGGAGGTTGCAGTGAGTCAAGATTGTGTCATTACACTTCCACCTGGGTAACAGAGCAAGACTCCATCTCAATAATAATAATAATAATAATTTAACTATGAGCTTTGCTTTTTATTTTGCTACTTGGACCCTGTCTTCATTCATTTTTCATTTTGTTGGACTATATCCTCTGACAATTCTTTCCAATCAGATGGGTGATAAACATTCTAAAACCTAGAATTATCAAAAATTGCTTTACTTTTTTTTTTTTCACTCTTGAACAGGCCTTAGCTGTAGAGAGAATTCTATTTGAAATTATTTATCTATCAGCATCCAAAGTGCTGACGTCAATCTGGTTCTCATTTCTTTCCGGTTAATTTTCTGGCCTTTGAGATTTTTCCTTCATTCCTGATGTTCTGAAATTATAATTGTTGATCTTCTCAATTCATTCTCAGTTTAATTATTCAGTTCATTCTCTTTAATACGTAGTTCTTTCAATAAGAGAACTCCTGTCTTCCTTCTGTTCTAGGAATTCTGTTATTTCTCTTTCTCTTTCTGAGTATATTCCTCTCTCCAATCTATTCTCGCTTTTGATAATTAGTATTAGAAAATTGAAACTTCTGGTTCTGTTTTCATGTCTCTGAACTTTTCTTTCATACTACATTCTTAGGAAATGGTTATGGCCCAATTTTATAAAATCATTAATTCACTCTTACTATTTATGATAACCTGTTCCTCTTTCAAGGATACAACATCCTGTCCTATTTACTGAAGGATGCTAATTTTAGTTCATTTTATGTCTCTTGTTTTAGTAATTCTGCTTCTTCAGGTGTTCATTCAGTAAATATTTACTGAGCATATCCTAGGACCCATACACTCTTCTAGTCATTGGAGATTAAATTTGGTACCTTCGTCAAGGTATTGGCTTTTCACCCAGATTTGTGATGGAGAACTCATCTTTGTCTGTAGCTAACAGATTCTAAACATCTCTACTGGCAGCCAGATCTTTTTTTGTGTGTGAAAATTGTCTTAAAATTTGGAAAAATTGACATAAAAATCCAGGTTTCCAAATTCTTTTGACTTTTGGGACTAACCAATGTTACTGAATCCTCATTTGCTTTTTTAAAAGAATTGACTGGGCTAGGTGCAGTAGCTCATGCCTGTAATCCCAACAACTTCGGGAGTCTGAGGGCAAGAGGATCACTTGAGGCCATGAGTTCAAGACCAACTTGGGCAACATAGGAAGGGCTTGTCTGAAAAAAAATTAGCTAGGTGTGGTGGCATGCATCTGTAGTCCCAGCTACTTGGGAGGCTGAGGAGGAAGGGTCTCTTGAGCCCAAGAATTCAAGGTTACAGTGAGCTGTGACGTATGACAGCACCGCTGCATCCCAGAGCAAGACCCTGTCTCAAAAAACAAAACCCAAAATAACAACAGCAAAAATGCAACACATGGGATCTGATTAGAGGCTGCTGTCTAAGGCATGGCATGTTCCTCCCTGTTATCTTAACTCAAAACTATTTTGATCCTGCAGACACTTGAGCTTCTGATGTCTGTGCTAGTCAAGAAAACCCTCTTATTTTACAAAGGAGGAAACATGGAATGTGAGCAACTTTCTCAAGGTCACATAGCTAATAACAGGCAAAATGTAAGCAAGAGCGACTGTCCGGAAGGTTTTCCTCTGGACTTTAAAAGCTTCTGCTAAAGACATGCCCCAAAGTACTCAATCCACTAGTCCTTTTTCTAAGCGTTTACACAGATCAGGCAATATCAGTTCCATTTTCTTTCTTGAAGATCTCCTCACCTCCTCCCATTCCCTTGTTTCCGATCCGCATTCTCTCTGGAAGTGCTGTAACCTTGGCATTCTCTTTGCCTCTTTCCTGTGTTTAATGCTCACTCCCTGGATCCAGGAATTACTTTTCTTTGGATTGCTCTCATGTTTTACTAAAAGACAGTTTCGAAAAGCTTCCTAAGAAAGAGTTCATGGAGAGTAAAATTTTCAAGTCATTCAGTATCTAATAATATTTCTATGCTGCCTTCACACTTGATTGATGGTTTACCAGAGTATAAAATTCGGTGTTAAAAATAACTCCTGGCTGGGTGTGGTGGCTCACACCTATAATCTCAGCACTTTGGGAGGCTGAGGCAGGTGGATCACAAGGTCAAGAGATAGAGATCATCCTGGTTAAAATGATGAAACCCCGACTCTACTAAAAATACAAAATATTAGCTGGGTGTGATAGCAGGTGCCTGTAGTCCCAACTAGTCGGGAGGCTAAGGGAAGAGAATCGCTTGAACCTAGGAGATGGAGGTTGCAGGGAGCCGAGATTGCGCCACTGCACTCCAGCCTGGGCCACAGAGCAAGACTCCATAAAAACAACAACAACAACAAAAACAAAAAAAGCCCCAAAAACTCCTATTGTGATAAACAACTTCTATGTCCTTGTGGGCAGACCTGCCTTTTAATTGCTAGAACATGAGCATTGCATTTTTTTTGCACATAGTTAAGTGTCTGTGTGTCACTGTGGCCCTTAGAAAATGTTCTGAAGTACTTAGAAAATAGAAAACCATCTAATAGAGTGTTTTCTATTTTCTAAGTACTTTGATTATTTACTTACAATTTTTGGTTACAGAATGATATATATGAGTTGAATTTGAAGGCATTGTTCTGCTTCCAGCGCTGTTAGTGAGAAATCCAATGTCATTTTGAGTTTTGTCATTCATCTGTGACCAGTTTTTTTTTTCTTTACTTACAGACTTAATATCTCACAATTATATGCCTTACTTTGGGTTCTCTTTTTATTATTCACTGTGCTGAGAATTCTATGAGGATTTTAATTTTGGAGATGAATATTATTTCTCAAATATTTTTGTTCCTTCCATTTGTTAAATTATTTTTTCTTATTCTAAATGTTGAACTGCCTAGATTGAGCCTAATTTTCTTATCTTCTCACCTTTGATTTTCATCTTTTCCTTTTCCTGAGAGACTGTCTTGGAATTTATCCTACAACCCTCCCATTGGCTTCCACATTTCAGTTATAATATTTTTACTTTTGGAGAGCTCTTGTTCTCTGATTTTCATAGCATTCTGTTCTTGTTTTGTGGGTGCAATAGTGTCTTTTATTTCTTTGAGGATATGAGTCATAGTGGGGTTTTTTTTTTTTTTAAGAGAGCTTTCTTCTGATCTTATAGATTATGTTTTCTCTAAGATTTTTTCCAGATTCTTTCTCCCCCTCCTTATCTTTTTGATAATAGATTCCCTCCAGTATCTAACAGACCCTGGACATACATTCATACTGTGATGCTCTAAGGTGCTGATTGGAATATCTGGGTGGAGGTAGCACCTGTTGATGGTAACTTCATTATAGGATGAGTAGTAAAGGCAGTGAATTTGGGTTGCAAACGTCATTGTGAAGACGTCTTTGTTTTAGAGCCATTCATTTTCTCTAGAAAAGAATCCCGTAGTCCTCTGCCAAGAGTTGTGGGAGGAATACATGTAGCATTCTGGGGAAAATGACTGAGTGCCCTTGAGGTCAGCCAGATTTTCACTTAAACCTCTGCTTTACCGTGTGTTTTGGGGCTTGTAGCCTTTAACTACTATCCAGGTTCTTCAAAGAGTAAATCTCTTCTACAAGGAACAGGTTGGGGTGGTTGGCTGATTTCAACAAGGTTCCTGCCAGGGTTTAATCATACCCATAAAGACTTCCAGCAATCCCCTGCTAAGATCCATGCACTTCTCTCCTTGTTTCCAAGTTGCTTCCAGGTTCTCGTCCATGTTTTTCGTCTTCCAAGAAGATGTTGAAATGTTTTCTCTGCTCATGTCTCTCCTCTCATGTTCTTCTTGTGGGTTAATAGCGTTTGTACTCCTTTACTGTTATGTGAGTTGTAATTTGCAAAGGAAAGGAGATAGAGATAATGTGATCAACCTTCCAGGTTGAGCTAAAAGTCTGACTGAATATTTTTATTCTGTACTAGAAGAAAAATTTTATTTATATACTCCCAGATGCAATAAAATTTGGATATCCTTATGCAATCCTAAGAAAGAAGGAATTCATTAGTATCACATTTTAATGAATTCTGAAGCACAGAACTGTGTGAATCTAGGAAAAATCAGAAGTATCAGCTTCTCCTCCAGCTAACGTTTGGAATATAAATACTTTTACCATTTACCTAACTGTATTCTACATCAAGGTGGCATATCTTTAAATAAAAATAGTTTAAAATTAAAAACAAAAATTCTATTTTCCTCTGGATGTACCATGTGACTTTTCTGAGCACACGTGATTCATGGTTTTTGTGATTTATTTTTAGAGGCGAACACTAAAGAATGGAACAACCACAGCTTGTTACTTTGGAACAATTCACACTGACTCATCTCTGCTCCTTGCTGAAATTACAGGTGAGCAAATGAAAGCATGATTTATGGGCACATCAAGCAAAGACAGCCAGACCATCGTGGCAAACAACTTATATGTACTTGTGGGCAGTCCTGCCTTTTAATTGCTAGAACATGAGCATTACATTTTTTTTTTTGCAAGTTATTAAGTGTCTGTGTGTCACTGTGGCCCTTAGAAAATTTTCTAAAGTACTTAGAAAATAGAAAACTATATGATAGAGTGTTTTCTATTTTCTAAGTACTCTAATTATTTACTTATAATTTTTGGTTACAGAATGATACATATGCATCTGAATTTTGTGTATTAATTTAGGGCTTTTAAGGGAAACTTCACTAATTCTAGCTGTGGGAACAGTTTCTTATATCGGCAGACACATGGTGACTGTTGGCTAGACTCAGGATAGTGTGCTACATGCTAGGAACACAGTGAGATAAAAAATAGTCTCTGCCCTTGAGGAGCCAGACAGAATACCTACACACATTGATTACTAACTTCAGTAGCATCTATTGTGCTGTTACTAGACATCTAGCGTGTGCCACTCTGTAAGGATTAGTTCAGTGGCAAACAGCCTTCTGAGCTGGTTACTGATGTCCTCATGTTACAGATGGATAGACTAATGCTCAGAGAAGGTAAGTAACATGCCCAGGGTTGCACAGATAGTAAGAAGAGCTGATTCTGGATTTAGGGTGATGATTCCAAAACTTTTACCCAGCACAGTGCCTGGCACATAGCAGGTGCTCAATAAATACTGTTGGCAGATACACTGATGCCACTGTTTGCTTATACAAAAGACCTAATGGGTGACGCTGAAAATAAATATTACAGTTTTCAGAGAAGGCAAAGAGAACCCAGAACTAGGAAATGTGGGAAGACTTTATGAAAGCGGCCTTTAAACTCTGCTTTGAAGTAAAGATAAGATGAGGAAAGGACCCACCAGCTTCCAGATAGGGAAAATGGCATGGATGCAGGCATGGGAACAGGAAGATCAATAGTGGATGCAGGGACTGCAGTAGTGTGACTGGAGAAGTGGATTCATCACCTGGGGACAGTGGGAGAAGAAGGTAGGCACATGGGAGGGTTCAGATTGTGGAAGGGCTCAAATATGAACCAAAGATCCAAAAAGGGTTCTGAGTCCAGGTGCGAGTGATGTGATCAAAGCAGTATTAAGGAAGATTAATCTAATGGCCAGTTATTAAAATCAGTTACAGGGGAAAGAGGCAAGCAGAAAGGTTTTTAAAAATCTCTTATGACAGAGATGGAGACACTATAAAAACAATTACCATTGTCCCATACAACCTCAACTTTCTTGCTGAAATAGAATTCTTCCACCACCCCTGATGAGGATTAGGTTCTTTAGTGCTGAGAGCTGCAAATAGGACTGAGTAAAATTTCCCACAGATAATATTGACATTCTTTCAGTTGAGAATAGTAGCAGTATGTTGCCTAGATAACCACGTACCTGACACCTTATATATATTATTGCATGTATTCCTCACAACCCTGCCTGTAGCAGAGAACATTGGACATATATTGGTTTAGACCTTAACCAAAAAATACCCACCACTGGGAGTAATCAGAGGAATGAGGAATCTATCCAAATCTGTCCAACTCCAGTGCCCATGTTCTTATCCCTCAGCCATTCTGTGTTTTATCTAGAAGAGGATCATGACAGAGAGAGGGAGAGAGAGATTCAAGGGGTGGTTGTAGAGTAGGAGACAGGAGGGAGATTGTAAATTGGGGGAAAAAAAGGAAGAAAGAAGAAACTGAGTGTAGGTATGTCAATGACTAAGAGGGTCTTTCTTTAGGACCCGAAGCTGTTTGCTCCTTTTCCATGTGATAAAATGAGAGCAAAGACTGTAGTGCATTTAATGAAAGGATAGACACACTGTATAAGCAAAGGGGGAAACTAAATAATAACTTAAAAACACCCAATTATTACCCGACAGCCTGAGAATGGGGATGGTAGTGGGTTAAAGTGATGAATAGAAAACGTTTACTATTTATTGAACAGAGTGGGGAGTTTGTGGTGGTTATTGTTCTTACGTGGTGTGATGGTGGGTGATCTTTTACATTTTCATTTATATTTTCCATAATGATTTTAATTTAAAAACAGTTTTAAAAAGTTTAGAAAGAGTACTGTTTCAGAAACAAACATGCCTTCACGTTCTTTTTGTGTATGCTTTACAGATAAGTTTGGACAGCGGGCATTTGTGGGCAAAGTTTGCATGGATTTGAATGACACTTTTCCAGAATACAAGGAGACCACTGAGGAATCGATCAAGGAAACCGAGAGGTAAAAAGCCCGTTTGTCTTATAGGTCAGTTCCTGTGCTGCACTGATAGAGTTAGAGATGGAAAGAGGAAACAAGGACTGTTATCCACAACCCAGTTGGGATGTGGACATAGTGACTCAGAATGTCCTGTTCAGTGCAATGGGTCAGCTAGTCTACAGTGAATTTGATCAAACGCTTAGTAATCATTAATGATTTACAAAGAGCTTTCCTTTGTAGTGCCACACTTGATCCTCAGAGAAATCTCCATGAAACATCTGTCTTTTTTTTTTTGAGACGGAGTTTCGCTCTTGTTACCCAGGCTGGAGTGCAATGGCGCGATCTCGGCTCACCGCAACCTCTGCCTCCTGGGTTCAGGCAATTCTCCTGCCTCAGCCTCCTGAGTAGCTGGGATTACAGGCACGCGCCACCATGCCCAGCTAATTTTTTGTATTTTTATTAGAGACGGGGTTTCACCATGTTGACCAGGATGGTCTCGATCTCTTGACCTCGTGATCCACCCTCCTCGGCCTCCCAAAGTGCTGGGATTACAGGCGTGAGTCACCATGCCCGGCCTGAAACATCTGTCTTTTATGATAAGGAAACTGAGTCTGACATAGGCTAAGTGGCTTGCTCACAGTCATACAGCGTTAAGTAGTGGAACCAGAATTCAAAACCAGGATCTATGGCCCCAAATTCAAAGTTCTTTCTGCAATGACACAGATCTCACTTCATAGTCAATGTAAGTAAAGAGAATAAAAGAGAGAGAAACAGAGGGTATGCAAGAATACTTGCTATGGCATATGTTAATTTAAAAATGATCATAGAAGTGAAGAATCATTTGTGAAATAAGATATCATAGAAGAAGTTAGGAAAAATCCGTTACATTTACAGGTTAACGAAAGACTTTCACTACAAAAGCATTTTTTAAAAAGGTACCAAAGTAATGTGTGTTTACCTGATACAGAACTTGGAGAAGCGCAAAAAGGTACAAAGAAGAAAAAAAAAATTTTTTTGTAATTAAACCACCAAAAATTACGTAATTGGATATCTTTTATTGTTTTCTCAAGGTGGTATATGCATCCCTCACTACTCTTTCGTGCTACTATGGGAACAGGAAAGTTGTCTGGACGTATGCTGGAATGGTCATAAGATGCTAACATAGGGAGCTAGAATATCCCCTCTGAATTTATATTTTGTCCTGAAACAAAGGAATGCCAGAAGGCTGGAAACTACAGCTGCCTAGCCAGGGGAGAAGGAGCCATTTCATAGTCTTTACAGAGGCCACCATCCCTGCAGGCATAATCTGGTGGGTCACCATCCCTCCCATTCCCCACGTACCTCACAACCACCTTTGGCCTATTCCTTCTACTTTACTCCAATGTTCTTCCCCAAGAGGACTCTGCCTTTGGAAATAAATGGTGATACTGTGGGAACAAGTAGCTTCTACTTTGGGAGAATTAGAAGTAAAGAGCTTCATGACTTCTAAAAGCCTCCAGGTGCATAGGACTTTGTGACTCTAACATCCATAGAGCATAACATATTACACTATTTCTCCATCCATAGAGCATAATATATTGCAATATTTCCTCAAACAGAGCTTGAGCTAGTAGAACAGCTTGAGCGCTGTGGGAATATTTGAGAACAGCCCGACTGATGCTAGATGGTAACATTACATTTCCTTGTGATTCTGCACTCCATCTCTGGTTGCAAATAAGAAAGCAGAGTAATTACTACTTGTTAATCTTTAATTAGTGGTGGTGGAACATGTGCAGCATTAGAAATGTTTGCATGAAAATCAGGATGTGGAAGAATCATGTTTTTATCTTTTTAAGATGTTTACTTGAAAATGCTCAGTTTTCTAACCATTTGTTGCTTTATTTCAGATTCGTGTCAGAAATGCTTCAAAGGAATGTGAGTAACTTGGCTCAGAGTTCGCTTTTGGATTGCCTTTGTACTAGTTGTAGAATTCATAGTGTTGTTTGAAAGAAGTTAGTCTGTGTATGATTGGCTTATTCCGTGCGTGAAGAAGTTATTTGCTTAGAGCCTGATATGTCATTGTGGACCCATCAATTCAGCTCAGTGAAGTCAGAAGTGTTTAAAAAATTATTTTAAAATATTTAATTGATGAATAAAAATTGTATACACTCAAGGTGTACAATGTGATGATTTCATATATGTATGCACTATTTAATGATTATTAGAATCAAATTTGTTAACACATCTATTCCTACCCACACTACACTAGCTTCTCAGAACTTGTTCATGCTATAACTGAAAATGTATACCCTCTGACCATCATCTTCCAACATAAGCCAGCAACCTCACTTTTGGGTGTATATCCAAAAGAAGCAAAATCAGCATCCTGAAAAGGTACCTGCACCTCTATGTTCATTGCAGCATCTCTCAGAATCACCAAGATATGGAAACAAATAAGTGTCCATGGATAGATGAATAAAGAAGATGCAGTGTGTATGTATATATACAAACAATGGAATATTCAACCATAAAAAGGAATGAAATCCTGGCATTTGTGACAATGTGGGTGAACCTAGAGCCCATTACAATAAGTGAAATAAGCCAGCCACAGAAAGACAATGCTGCATGATCTCACTTACTTGTGAGATCTAAAAAAAGTCAAACTTACAGAAACAGAGGTCAGGTGTTTTTGCTTTTTGGGGCAGCTCTATACATAGCCCTCTGTGCTTTGTTTTAAATATGTTTTGAAATCATGAAACATTAACTGATTTTAGTGGATCTGATTAGACATCATTCACATGTGTGCGAACATCGTTTGCTTTATTCTTAAAGTGGTGTATAGTTTTCTTGACTCCCAAACCCCATTCCTATATGCAACAGAAAAATTAAATTTCGTAGAGCAAGTAAATTGCGTCGTAAGTTCACTAAGCTTTTAGTTGATCCAATTTTTATCAGGACAATTTCAGTCACCGCCCTGGTTAGAGTTACTGTCTCAGGGGAGGTTTCCCTTCCTCAGTGGTTTTCCTCACCCACCTCTGGGATCTTTTAATTTCACAGGATTGGTTTCCGGGAAGCAGGGAGAGGGCTTGATGGGTATGGGCTGACTGGTGGAACCTGGAATTTGGGGACTGCTTGGCGGCCACCTCAACATTGGCTCTGGCCACTTGTGCCCTTGGCCTGCTCTGCAACACAGGCAGTGCCCAGCCCTGATGCCTCTGCCACTGGCTATCTTGGTTCCCATGTGTGTGACACCTCACATGGCCTGCAGGCACCCCCCATTGTGGTTCCCTGATGTTGGTGAGCCTTTGGAGACAATGCTATTCCCTGCCTCCACCCCTAACAGACTGGCCTGTGGCTCTGTCAAGCAATCTTTTAGATTGGCAAGGCTGACCCTTCCCTTACCATCTTTTGAAGCCTGATTGGAAATCATAGGAAATCTTAAAATTTCTTTCAATCTAACCTTAGGAGATTTAGATGAAACTTTGTAGGTCCTTATCCTCACCACCCCTCTATGAGTCCTCTCCTGTCTGGCCACTCACCTCTGTGGCACCAGAGCCAATCCTAAAACTGAATAATTCTCAGGAAGGCTGTAACCAGCACGCCTCCACAAGATGTATTCGTAAAAGGGAATAGGCTATCACCTCGCTTTCAGTCTCCCCAGCACTCAAAACTTCTTCAGGCTCCAGTTCTCTTCATAAGGGCTACCCAGTCTAGTCTTCATTGGAGCCTTAATGTGGCAGGAGAGGAGCATCTGTCATTTGGGATGGGATCTTTTGTTGAACTTGGGTGCTGAAGAACATACTCTCCTTTATTCTCCACTTTGAGCTGTTTTCATGAAACCCAGCACTTCCACTGACTTGTAGAATGGGGGACTGCTCCCCAAAATGAAGACATAGCATCATCTCGCTGTATGATATGCATTTTGAGGTCCCTTCACATTCATGATATCCATAGATTCCTTTTTTTAAAAAAATTTTAAGTTCAGGGGTACATGTGCAGGTTTGTTTACCCAAGTAAACGTGTGTCATGGGGGTTTGTTGTGCAGATCATTTCATCACCCAGGTGTTAAGCCTAGCACCCATTAGTTACTATTCCTGATTCTCTCTCTCCTCCCACCCTCCACCCTCCAATAGGCCCCAGTGTTTGTTGTTTCCCTCTATGGGTCCGTGTGTTCTCATCATTTACCTCCCACTTATAAGTGAGAACATGCGGTATTTGGTTTTCCCTTCCTGAATTTGTTTGCTAAGATAATGGCCTTCAGCTTCATCCATTTCCCTGAAAAGGACATGATCTCATTCGTTTTTATGGCTGCAAATATTGCATGGTGTATATGTACCACATTTTCTTTATCCAGTCTGTCATTGATGGGCATTTAGGTTGATTCCATGCCTTTGCTGTTGTGAGTAGTGCTACAATGAGCATATGTGTGCATGTGTCTGTATAATAGAATGATTTGTTTTCCTTTGGGTGTATACCCAGTAATAGGATTGCTGGATCAAATGCTATTTTTGTCTCTAGGTCTTTGCAGAATCACCATATTGTCTTCCACAACAGTTGAACTAATTTGTACTCCTACCAACAGTATATAAGCATTTCTTTTTCTCCACAACCTCACCAGCATCTGTTATTTTTTAACTTTTTAATAATAATCATTCTGACTGGTATATGATTGTATCTTATTGCAGTTTTGATTTGCATTTCTCTAATGATCAGTGATGTTGAGGTTTTTTTTTCATATAATCGTTGGCTGCATCAATCATATAAAAAACAGTGAAAAATGTCTGTTCATGTCCTTTGCCCACTTTTTAATGGGATTGTTTTTTTCTTATAAATTTGTCTAAGTTCCTAATAGATGCTGGGTATTAGACTTTTGTAAGATGCATAGATTTATAAGATGCATAGTTTGCAAAAATTTTCTCCCATTCTGTTCGTTGTCTGTTTACTCTGTTGCTAGTTTAATTTGCTGTGCGGAAGCTCTTTAGTTTAATTGCATCCCATTTGTCAATTTTTGCTTTTGTTGCAATTGCTTTTGTTGTCTTTGTCATGAAATCTTTCCCTATGCCTGTGTCCTGAATGGTATTGCCTAGGTTGTCTTCCAGGGTTTTTTTGTTTGTTTGTTTGTTTTCTGAGATGGAGTTTCACTCTTGTTGCCCAGTCTGGAGTGCAATGGCACGATCTCAGCTCACCACAACCTCCACCTCCTAGGTTCAAGTGATTCTCCTGCCTAAGCCTCCTGAGTAGCTGGGATTACAAGCATGTGCCACCATGCCCAGCTAATTTTGTATTTATTTTAGAGACAGGGTTTCTCCATGTTGGTGAGGCTGGCCTCAAACTCCTGATTTCAGGTGGTCTGCCTTCCTCAACCTCCCAAAGTGCTGGGACTACAAATGTGAGCCACCGCACCTGGCCATTCCAGGGTTTTTATAGTTTTCAGTTTTATATTTAAGTCTTTAATGCATCTTGAGTTAATTTTTGTATATGGTGTAAGGAAGGAGGTATAAATTGTTTTTAACTCTCTCCAGTATTCTAGAGTGAAGCCCATAGTGACACCACGTTTTCCCCTCTCCTGCTCTGAGACTCTGATGGGTGAACTCGGCAACATTGCTAAAACTCGTGATTTGTACATTCAGGTGAATATTTTTCTTCTCTTTATGTCTCTGTGCAGACCTGCAAGATTTCTCAGTACCCTGAAATCATAATCTCCGGTAATCTCTAGTTCTTTTACTGAGTAATCCCTAATTATTCAACTGAGATCTCCTAGCATCACAGCTTGACAGGAGAGAAAGGACCCCTGTAGATATCACCTAATCTAATTCTTTAATTTTGCAGATAAAAAACCTGAAGTTCCTTAACTGCCCTCAATGTTTTCTGATCAATCTTCTAAAGAATCTTTATGAATAATGGTTAGATCAATAACAGACTGTTATTTATTCTCTGTAGGATACATTTAATGCATTCCTTTCCTACTTCTCTTTTACTTGATACTTTCTCAGTGTTCTGTACCTTCATTCTTAGAGAAACCAGTTATTATTTGTAAAGCAAAAAGAACCTAATTTCCACCTTACAAAATAGCATTTAAAACTTCTATTGTTCTGAGTTCTTAATTTAAAATCAGAACAAAAAACTGTATCTTACTTTGTCATTAAGTTGTTGCAATTTAGGAATAAAACACTTTTTAAAGCTTATATCTGGGTTAAAATTGAAAATTTCCCTCCCCCTACTCAAGCTTAATTACATACTGTACTAAAATTTCTCCTCTTAGGAGGTGATAGTCTAATAAGAAAGGTCAGATCAGGGAAGAGACAACACATTGATTCATTAACGTTTTGTAAATTGGTGTGTTTTTGGTTTTTGCTTCCCACATCTAGTTTCTTAGGAACCATTAACTGCTCTCACTGTCCCTGTTTTATTATTGTTTGCAGTCTATAATATTTGAATTTTTAATCCAATCCCACACATTTATCTCCTGGAGATAAAATTCAAACTTACATGATGTTTCTACTTTGCAAACACAATGTTTCTGTCGCCAACAAAATAAAATACAAATGACCATTTAAAAATATATGAAAAATAAAATGAGAAGAACACACAACAAAATCAAGTTTATCCTTGCTGGGGAGATGCATGTGAATATACACACATTTACTCACATTTATGCAAATGACTTGGATCATCAGGTGGTCCTTTCTTCTGTTTCTGTGTCCATGCATTTCATCGGTGGTCTGGGATTTCCTCAAGGCCAGGGATGGAGTTCATTGTCTGGGTAAAACACCTATTTTCAGAACACTGCTATTTTTTTCTTTTAAAAACTTAGCTATGCATGTTCTATCTTGTGGAAAGAGAGAAATGGCATTGCCATTCTTGGAAGTATTAATTATGCCCTCTTAGGTTTTGTGGTGCCCTAGAGAAAAGTCTTGGGGGCCTTTTCTCTAGGTAGGGGCGTAGGACTTACTCTTTTGCTTGCATGTAGAATCTTACGGACTGCTTCTTGATTACTGTGGAATTTTCTAGCTCAACTATTTTCAAACTTTTTTCTGCAGAAGAATTCATTCTGGAAGCTAACAAAGGGCACAGAATGGGGACAGGGTCCCAGAGTATCAGTCCTGCTATATCCTGAGGGGCAGTGTTTTTATACCTTCTATATATTGGATTTCTGTGAGATTTTATATGAATAATATATTTAATGCTGAAAGAATTTGGAAAATCACTCATCTAGCCCTACCCCCTACAGTTTTTTTTGAAAGATGGGAAAATGGCTGTCCAAAGAAAAGAAGACTTGCCCTAGGAGACACAACTGTCAGAACTTGGGCTTCAACCAAGCTCTCTTTACTCAAATTCCAGTGTTCGCATAAGTGAACTCCACTGTTTCCTTTTTGATGGACCTTGAACCCTTTTCTTAAATGGCCAGCACTGTCAGGCACAGTGACTCACATCTGCAATCCCAGTACTTTGGGAGGCCAAGGCTGGTGGATCACTTGAGGTCAGGAGTTTGAAACCAGCCTGGCCAACATGGCGAAACCCCATCTTACTAAAAACACAAAAATTAGCTGGGTGTGGTGACACGTGCCTGTAATCCCAGCTACTCAGGAGGCTGAGAGAGGAGAATTGCTTGAACTTGGGAGGCGTAAGTTGCAGTGAGCGGAGATTGTGTCACTGCACTCCAGTCTGGGCAAAAGAGTCAGACCCTGTCTCAAAACAAAAAAAAGGCCAGCACCAGAAGAGGCAGGTTGCTAGGCTCCTGACTGTCTTCAAGAAGGACTTTATATTTTTTCTGGCTGTAGGTTAGAATTCGAAAAGAATTTGTTGGAAAAATTTATCTTGAGATTACACACACACACACACACACACACACACACACTACATGTTCATGATATTCAGTTTCTTTGTCATATACATTATATTATATGACGTATATAATTGTTTTGAATAAAATACATGTGCAATCTTTATTGCCTTTCTATGTGGTCCCTTAAATAGGCAAGTAGAAACCGTTCATACCATTTTGAGGTAAGAAGTGTAATTTCTAATGGTATTTTACAGAAGAAAAATGAAAATTTAATTCTTTTCTTGTAGAGCCATATAAGTGAAAATCGTGATGAAGTTGAAGCTGTGAAAAACTTATACCCCAATTATAAAAACTACACAGATGTGTATGATAAAAACAATCTTTTGACAAATAAGGTAAGTTTTATATCATGATACAATCTATGTAAAGTAGGGCATATTTATCTAAGTTTTAAAATCTCAATAGTAATCTTCAGATTTCTGATATGAATACATTTCTTTTAAAAAATATAAAAAATTTTTAATGTTTGTGGGTACACAGAAGGCTTATATATCTATGGGGTACATGTGTATACATTTCTTAAACTAGAATAAAGCCCAGTGTGTTTGTGTGTGTGTGTGTGTGTGTGTGTGCATGTGCATATATGTGTAGTTAAAAATGGGCCTGCAGTTTCATCCTACTTAATTAAATCTAAAGGCTTCATTGATGATGGGAGTGTCATTTGGTCCAAGGACATTTTAACAGTATCCATTAGAATGTAAACGTGCATTTCTTTGAGTCAGCAAATACATTTCTGAGAATTCACTCTGTAAGTAATATGAAAAGGGATACTAATTATATATTAAAGTTTAATATCTAATTAAATATATAGGATTTTAAGTATATAATTAAATATATAGGATTTTATCCAGCATTCACAAAGAAAGAGGTATACAGTCTTACAAGGAAGAATGTTCGTGTAATATTATTTGGTGTGTATGTACTTATGTATAGATGCATACTTACTTAGAAAAAACTGAGAGACATACATTGAGAATTAAAAATGACTCTTCCTGAGGGACAAAGCAGAAGGAGTTTCTGCTTTTTATTTTTAAATACTCCAAGAGTGCTTTTAAAAAATGAGTATGCATTACTTCTATCATTAAAATTAATATGTGTGAGGAGACCTCATTAAAATAATGTACTACTTGGCCTTGGTCTTCAATGAAATGTTCAAACCGCATGGAGAGTTTACTGTAGCAAATAATTTCTTAGTGACTATGTGACTGGAGATATGCATATGATTGATCTGAAAGGTTAATACTCTGCATAAATCATGTAAATGCTATGCCATAATTTTCATTCTTTACATATATTTCCATATGCTTAATAAATTAACCTTCTATTTGCATGTTAATTTTATTTGTACAGAGATTAAGAAAGTTATATTTTAATAATAATTCTGTAGTCACTGAACCATGCCTCTCAAAGGAGAAAGCAAGTTATATACAGGTTTTGTCCTGAGGGAAAAATAATTTTGAAACAGTAAAGTCTTATTTAAGAAAATCTACAAATAAATACTACCTAGATTAAAAATTTAGAGAGGTCTCATATGTATGCAGTGCCTGCTTTCTTGGATCAACTTTACTTTCTGAATTAATGCTTATAAGATGTAAATTTCCTAGTTTTTATGAAAACATAAACAGGTGAGTTAAAGTTTATTTAGTTGAAAGTGTCAAGACCATTGGCAGCTATATTGAAACTAGGAGCAGAAATAAAGAACAGCGCTTTGCAGGATCACTCTCACGGCTTCCACGTACTGAGAAGGGACTTTTACTTCTAGAAAGTTTTTGTAGAATTGGAGCAAGCACAGCCCTACCAGTCACTCACCATGTAGACTTAGAAAGGAAAGTAACTTGACAGTCTTCGAAAGTAGAGATGATAAAATCATGTTATCTTCCATCTGGGTGGATATCTTGTGCTGTAGATCACCTGGACCAAACCCTCATTACTTTATAGATCAACAAAAAGAACCTAAGTGAACTCCACAGATTTGCTGGGACTTTGGTAAGACAAGGTTTTAACAGGTCTTTTCTGAGGTATAACTTGTACCCAGCAACTTTGTAAATATAGATCATCATAAATGTTCTTGTAAAGATGGTAACAGCCAAGGTACAGCTTCAGTCTCTCTCTAAAATACCTTGTGAGTGAGCACCCACTTAATCATTTGTGAGCGGTAAACTCCATATAGGGCACTCTTCTCTCCAGACAGTGATGGCACACGGCTGCTACCTCTCCGCAGAAGAACTGAACGTATTTCATGAACGAGGAGCATCCATTGCACATTGTCCCAATTCTAATTTATCGTAAGTAGACAATGATTATTTGGTAGATTATGAATGGTTGGGTTGCAGATTAGCAGCCAAATACCTTTGTTTCCTCAGTCATTTTTCCAGGATCTCTCCTCTATTCTGTGTTTGACATTTACTCGTGCTGTTGGGGAGTAAAAGAGAACACATGAGAGGACGTTTATCTCAGGGGGCACATTTGGAGAGCACAGCATCTTCTGAAATCCCTGAGTTTGTACAAAAAAGGACAATAGGGAATACAACATAAAAAATGTATAGTGAAAGTACTGAAAGAACCCATAGGTCAGCCAGGAATTCCAGGAAGAGGGTAGTCACTTCCATTACTGTTTGTGCTGCAGTGTTAGAAGGAAACACAGCCATGCCAAAGTCAATGCGCTATGATATATGTCACCCTGCTGGACCTGACGGAACGCCAGCCCACACAGGCAAGCCCAGGAGGACCTTGTCCTATTATAATTCCCCAGAATACAGAGGTGTTATTTATTAACCAGTTCTTAACCTTTTGAAAAGTTATAGATCTGTAAATGAATAAAATGAAAGTTATTGACTGGGTGCGGTGGCTCACATCTGTAATCCCAGCACTTTGGGAAGTGGAGGCCACTGGATCACTTGAGGTCAGGAGTTTGAGACCAGACTTACCAACATGGTGAAACCCTATCTGTATTAAAAATACAAAAATTAGCTGGGCATGATAGTGTGCGCCTGTAATCCCAACTACTCAGGAGACTGAGGCAGGAGAATCACTTGAACCTGGGAGGCAGAGGTGGCATTGAGCCAAGACTGCACCACTGCACTCCAGCCTGGGCGACAGAGTGGGACTCTATCTCAGAAAAATGAATAAACAAACAAATAAGTTATAGCCTGTATTTTCAGAAAAAAGAAAGCCTATGGATATTGCAAATGTTGCATCTAATTTCAGGGAATTCATAGATTTCATGATGTCAGTCCATGGATGCTAGGTTAAAAACCCATGCTGTCAGTGTGATCTCAGAAAACACCTTTAGGGAAGTAAAACGGAAGAGGGAAAGAAGTCAGTAAAGATTGTATCATCAAGCAAGTTACCGCTGTGGGCTTCCGGAGTTTAATCCTTCTGTTTAATAAAAAACTCAGGGAACCAGTGTCCAAAACAGTACTCAAAGTTATCCCGCCCAAGAAGTGAGGAAGCTGGCTGCGATAGCAAACCCAAATGCTCCTGGACTGTGACTGAGGGCTTCTGGGTGGGGGTGGAGAAGAGCATTAATTCCCTGGAACTTCTAACTTTCTCCAAACAAGGGCAGAGCAGGCTCCAGCACAGGAGAGAGCTGAGAAAGCTCCTAGGCAGAGAGCTGGAAGGCATTCACAGTTGAAAATCTAGGATCTTTGCAAATTACAAAGATACATGTCAGTATCTTTACAGATACATTACAGGAAGGGCACTGAGAGCCACAGTGACATATTTCTGTAGTGCTTTAGGGACCCAAAGGTTCTGAGTTTTCAGACTTAAAGTAGTGACACATAACAGGGAATCTTGTCTATGTATAGTTTAGTGACTATAATTATGGTCAAGTTACTTGATAGTGGAAGGATTTAACACCCATTGGGTGTTAAATTAAAGCATAATCTAGCTTTGCAAATTGAGATTTGAAGTTAAATTTCTTTAGGACACAGTTCTGTTTAAATGGTCACTGCTGATTTTTCTCTAACAACTGAGAGATTTATTGTGTATGCACTGGGGCTTTGGAAATTAGTCATATGCATCTTACAGCAGACTACTTTGACCTTTGCGTCTTTTATGGAATTCTAAGGATTGCCTCAGTTTTCCTTTGTCTCTTTAGAAAGGTGGCACATCAGGCTGGGTGTGGTGGCTCATGCCTGGAATCCCAGCACTTTGGGAGGCTGAGATGGGTGGATCACCTGAGGTCAGGAGTTCGAGACCAGCCTGAAAACATGGTGAAACCCTTTCTCTACTAAAAGTACAAAAATTAGCTGGTTTGGTGGCAGGTGCCTGTAATCCCAGCTACTTGGGAGGCTGATGCTGGAGAATCGCTTGAATCTGGGAGGTGGAGGTTGCAGTAAGCCAAGATTGTGCCATTGTAATCCAGCCTGGGTAACAGAGTAAGACTATCTCTCAAACAAAAAAAAAAAAAAAAAAAGAAAGAAAAAGAAAAAGAAGGGTGGCACATGTCTTAAGCTTAACCATCTCTCCTGCTTGCTACTTGCTGCTGTCTTCAGAAGCAGCATTTGAATGATCAGGTCCTGACTCATTAGGCTGCATCCCTCTATCCAGTTGTACTCCCTTTTCTTTGATCCTGCAAATCACTACTCATTCAGGGTAACACATTATTCCAGGCATAGAGAAAAGGTGATGCTTTATAACTTCCCCTTCCTAACATAAAAGGATGTGTTGGTCAAAAAATATTAAAGACAAATAAGACTTTTGTATTGATTACAAGGTTTGATTTCTTCATTTTTTTCCCCAAATGATCCCCTGCGTTTTTTTCTGGCTCTTGCTGCTTTGTGCCCACCTGAGATTAACCTTGGCCCAACGACCGAGGATCAGTCTCTTTATGGATTCTGTTCACTCCAGGACTTGGCTGGTCTGATTTGACTGTATGTTTGTGTCAACATCGGAGCTGATATACTGGGAAGCACGGTTTTCAGTGATATCACCATCATTGTTACTAGTGTCCTTCTTCTGTCGGAACCACATACATCTCCTTGTTCTGACATCTTCTCTCTCTGCAGGCTCAGCAGTGGCTTTCTAAATGTGCTAGAAGTCCTGAAACATGAAGTCAAGATAGGGCTGGGTACAGGTTAGTAGTTCACCATTTGGAGCTATGGCAAAGTGGTTGGTTATTGTGTAACTTTCTAATGTGACTAATTCGCAAGTGACTGCTCTGCTTTTAAAAAAATTAGTTTCGGGCCAGGTGTGGTAGTTCATGCCTGTAATCCCAGCACTTTGTGAGGCTGAGGCGGGTGGATTACCTGAGCTCAGAAGTTCGAGACTAGCCTGGGCAACACTGTGAAACCCCGTCTCTACTAAAATACAAAAAAATTTAGCCTGGTGTGGCGGTATTTACCTGTAGTCTCAGCTACTTGGGAGGCTGAGGCAGGAGAATTGCTTGAACCCAGGAGACGGAGGTTGCAGTGAGCCAAGATTGCACCACTGCACTCCAGTCTGGGCAACAGGTGAGACTCCGTCTCAAAAAAAATTAGTTTTATTATCTGGCAGCAATATCTTGATGATAAGTATCTAACAAAATAGAGAAGTTAGAAGCAGTAAGGAAAGTATATATGCAAAGGGAGAAGTTTTGATGACTAACATCCTGCAAGCTGTCATCCCTATTTTTATTGTTCAAAGGTTAGGCTATACAGGATAATTAATTCCTTCTAACGTATTTCAGAGGTATTTTAAAAATAGTCCTTGACTTTTGTTTTCTTTGTTTTTCTGGCTAGGCTTTAATGGTTTGGATTTGTATATTTGTAGTTTTCAATAACTATGTCATTACAAATACTGTCTCAAAAGAAATTTTTTTTGTCCTTGCCATAGTGAGCACAGATTCAGTCTATGGCAGAATTGAGAATTCTCACATATGTTAAGAATTGGTTTTGCTTTTAAGCAATGCTTAGCCAAATGAGACCTCTCCATATCCACAGACAGTCTACTTGTCTACTAAGCTGAGGGACGTTCTAATGCATATGAATTAGTGATACTTTGTTTCCTCACAGAACATTTTAATTGTGTTTCTTGAGAGTGTGCAGTGTTGTTCACTTTGAAAGTGTGGGTCAGGCTCAAATGTCTAGGTGTCCTCTGTGAGCCTCCTTTTATGACTGAATGGCTGAACTAAATTTTTTGTTCAATGAATATGGGGTAGGAGGATGTGTTTTCTGTTCTTGATGACTTTGTCTTCCTGGTATTTAAGAGCATCAGACTGTATGCGTGTTGACACTGGTACTTTTCATCACTTTCTGTAGTAACTCAAGTCTCAGTTTGTTATAGTGAGACATTTTACGAAGCAAATCATTGGTAAGACACAATAACATGCATAATGATTTTACTAATATCTTTAAAGAGCTATATAGTAGTTTAGAAGCTTTTCCCAATTTTACGGGAATCAAAGTAATCAAGATTTTAAAAATTCTAATTTAAGCCTTACATTATTGAGATTGTGATAATTCTACATACAGTCACAGGCGTTAAAGGAGGAAGCGAGTGATTTTATGTTCACAAAAAAGCTTTAAGGGATAAGAAAAAATGGCCAAGAGTTTTGTTACACACTGTAGTCAGCTAATATGAAAAATTTAGCAGGCACATAAAAATTAGATAGTGGTGGCTCATGCCTGTAATTCCAGCACATTGGGAGGCCGAGGCGGGTGGATCACCAGAGGTTGGGAGTTCAACACCAGCCTGACCAACATGGTGAAACCTCGTCTCTACTAAAATTACAAAATTAGCCAGGCATGGTGGCGCATACCTGTAATCCCAGCTACTCCGGAGGCTGAGGCAGGAGAGTTGCTTGAACCCAGGAGGTGGAGGTTGCGGTGAGCCAAGATTGTGCCTTTGCACTGCAGCCTGGGCAATGAGAGCAAAACTTCATCTCAAAAAAAAAAAAAAAAAAATGTCAGGTACCGTTTTCAGATTTTAGGTTAATCACATGACTTCCCTTTCTTGACTTTGGGTTATCTAGTGATGGCCTATAAAGTTCAAGTCAAGTTCTAGTTGTCACTTACTATCTGTAAGACCTTGAGAAAATTAATGTTCTAAGGATTCATTTCTTGATTTCTACAACAGTAGTAACTAGCAATTACAACTATGTCTATCTTACAAGCTTGTTTAGAGAATTAAATTTTAAAATGCATGCAAAATGGTTAGCACAGTGCCTGGCACGTGACACTAATCAAGAAAGATTGGCTTAAAAAGGAAAGGGCAAGGTTGGTGACCAAATGTTTGATTAAATATGACCTATTAGCTTGTTTACTCAGAGAATCCTGTTTCATTTTTACCTAGTCTTTATTGCAAAAGTCACTCTATACTCCACTATTTCCTAAACATGACTTTTATGTATCAATGTACCCTTCAGTTTGTAAACTTTAGATTATTATACCTCATCCTATGACTAGAGAGCAGGTCCAAGAGCAGTGCACATACTGTATCTATAACAAGTGCAGGCAGATCTTGACTTGCACAAATATTAGGTAGAAGAAATCCACATGAAATTTAATAGAAATATAGCAAAACAAGATAAAGTGATATCACAAAGAATAAGAGTATGAGCAAACAGCTGAAAATGATCTGCTTTAGGATCCAGAAGAAAATTTCAGAAAATTGCCCTCATCCCTGGAGTACAGGAAAACATGGTTCTATGAAAAGATTGTGGTAGAAATTTTAGAAATGAAGGAAGAAAACTGAAGAAAATCAGATTAAAAAGCACGTAGAGTCTCATACACTGCTGGAAGGACAGTGGATGGTATCACTACTTTGGAGAACGTTTTGGGAGTTTCTTATAAAGTTAAATATACATCTACATATGACCCAAGAATTTTACTCTTGGGTATTTTACCCTGGAGAAATAAACACGTATATTTGCCAAAATAGTTGTATGAGGCCAGGCGCAGTGGCTCATACCTATAATCCCAGCACTCTGGGAAGCCATGGCATGAGGATTGATTGAGCCCAGGTGTTTGAGATCAGCCTGGGCAACATGGCAAAACTCTGTCTTTACAAAAAATAGAAAAATTAGCTGGGCATGGTGGCATGCGTCTGAGGTCCCAGCTACTTGGGTGGCTGAGGCAGGAGGATCGCTTGAGCTTAGGAGGTCGAGGCTGCAGTAAGCTGTGTTCATGCCACTGCACTCCAGCCTGGGTGACAGTGAGACCCTGTCTCAAAATAAATAAATTAATAACTAAGTAAAATAAAAGAGTTGTATGAGGATGTTTATACCAGCTTTATTTATAATAGCCCCAAACTGGAAACAATCCAAACATCTATCAGCAGGAGTATGGATAAGCAAGTTGAGGCGTATTCATATAATAAAATACTATTGGGGTCTGAGGAGCTGATGAGACGAGCGGCAGCCCACAGTAGGCGCTCCGTCTCTGCGTGCGCCCCCCAGGCCCGAGCCCCCGTGGCCCGCGCACCTGTTGCTCCCAGGCCCGGCATCCCCGAGCCCCGCGGGCGCCGCGCCTGCCCTTCTTTGGCCACGCGGCAGCGGCGGTGTTGGCGAGTCCTCTGGGGTTGCCCCCGCGGGCGTCAGAGGGAGGGCGGGTGCCCGCGTAGTGACGGCAGCGCCTGCAGCCCGAGGAGCGCTCCATTCGCCGCCGCCGGAGGGGCCGGTGACCTCTCGGCTGCCCCGCGTCGGAGGCTCAGATGGCTCAAGCGAAGATTAACGCTAAAGCCAACGAGGGGCGCTTCTGCCGCTCCTCCTCCGTGGCCGACCGCTCCAGCCGCCTGTTGGAGAGCCTGGACCAGCTGGATGGAGCTCAGGGTCGAAGCTTTGAGAGAAGCAGCAACTGCTGTTGAGCAAGAGAAAGAAATCCTTCTGGAAATGATCCACAGTGTCCAAAATAGCCAGGACAGGAGGCAGATCAGTGACGGAGAAAGCGAAGAATTAAATCTGACTGCAAACCGTTTGATGGGAAGAACTCTCACCGTGGAAGTTTCAGTAGAAACAATTAGAAACCCCCAGCAGCAAGAATCCCTAAAGCATGCCACAAGGATTATCGATGAGGTGGTCAATAAGTTTCCGGATGATTTGGGAAATGCCAAGAGTCATTTAATGTCGCTTTACAGTGCATGTTCGTCTGAGGTGCCACATGGGCCAGTTGATGAGAAGTTTCAATCCATAGTCATTGGCTGTGCTCTTGAAGATCAGAAGAAAATTAAGAGGAGATTAGAGACTCTGCTTAGAAACACTGAAAACTCTGACGAGGCCATCAAGCTGTTAGAGCCTTCTAAAGGAGCTAGTTCCAAACTCTGCAGCGAAATGCTGAAAGCAGATTCAATTAGTCTTCAAACCGAACAGCATTTACACAGTGGTGTAAAAATGGTACAATACTATTTTAGTTGATAACTAGTTCTTTGTGTTAGGTATTACCACTTAGTTGATACTGACAGCTGTTTGAGATGAGGAAAATATTCCATCAAGTATCTTCGGTTTTGTGAATAACAAAACTAGCAATATTTTAATTACCTATCTAGAGAGTTTTTAGATTGAATTCTTGTCTTGTACTAGGATCTAGCTTATTTCACTATTCTGTGGATGAATACAGTTTGTCGGGGAAAACAAGTGCTTGGCTAGGGGCAAGGACATCACTGCTTTTTCCTGTACTTGGTCTAGCATGGAATCATGCAGTCACCTGGGGCATTTAGCTGACTAGAAATATTTTTTTTTTTTTTTTTTGACAGAGTCTCGCTCTGTCACCAGGATGGAGTGCAGATCTCAGCTCACTGCAGCCTCCGCCTCCTGGATTCAGGTTATTCTCATGCCTCAGCCTCCCGAGTAGCTGGGATTACAGGCACGCACCACCACACCCAGCTATTTTTTTTTGTATTTCTAGTAGAGACAGGGTTTCGCCATGTTGGCCAGGATAGTCTCAATCTCCTGACCTCATGATCCACCCGCCTTGGCCTCCCAAAGTGCTGGGATTATAGGCATGAGCCACAGCGCCTGGCCTAGAAATTCTTTTTTTTTTTTTTTTTTTTTTTAATTTTTATATATATTTTTTTATTTTTATTTTTATTTTTTTAATTGCATTTTAGGTTTTGGGGTACATGTGAAAAACATGCAAGGTTGTTGCATAGGTACATATGTGGCAGTGTGATTTGCTGCCTTCCTCCCCTTCACCTATATCTGGCATTTCTCCCTAAGCAGCACACACACAGTGTTAACAAAGCACTGTGCTTAGAGGGATAAAAGGAATCACAAAACAAGAATCTTTCCAAAGTTGTCTCATTTAGCAATGTTAAGGCATCTATATCAAATTATTCTGGATATACAGATTTACGTGTCTCAATATGAATGAAGTTTTTGATATACGAGAAACTATGACATAAAATGTGAGAAAATCACCTATAACTTACCACTGTGAACAATTATGTATCTGCTTCATCTTTTCTCAAATGCATCAATTCTCTAAAAAAAATAAATAAAATAAAATAAAATACTATTTAGCAGTAAAAAACATACTACTGATAAATGCAAAATGTGGGTTTATATATGCCGGTGTGTGGGCTTAAAGAGCACACACTGCATGATTCCATATGTATGAAACTCACAGATGGACAGAGCTAAGTGATATTGGTAGAAATCTGAAAGTGGTTGCCGAAGGTTGTAGGCAAGAATTAAGGGTATTGACTGGACAAGGCCGTGAAGGAACTTGCTGGGGTGATGGAAATGTTTAATATCTTAGTTTTTTTTGCAAAGTAGTTAAAGCTATATAATTGTTAACATTCTCCAAGCTGAACACCTAAGATCTATATGTATTATGATATTTTAGTTATACCTCAGTTAAGGAAATGACCAACTAACCAACCAACCCTGTAGGAAGCTATGAGAAGCAGAATTATTGTTGAAGAAAATCAAATCAGTGATCTGGAGACCAAAGTCAACCAAAGGTGATAGACGGGGTTTGAGGATGATCGATGTGAAGCCCAGAAAGGACAGAGCCAACACATAGGTTTTTTTTTAATTTTTGAGTTGGAGTCTCGCTCTGTCACCAGGCTGGAGTGCAGTGGCACGATCTCAGCTCCCTGCAACCTCCAACTCCCTGGTTCAAGTGATTCTCCTCCCTCTGCCTCCCAAGTAGCTGGGATTACAGGTATATGCCACCATGCCCAGCTAAGTTTTGTATTTTTAGTAGAGATGGGGTTTCATGTTGGCCAGGATGGTCTCGATCTCCTGACCTCATTATCTGCCTGCTCCAGCCTCCCAAATTGCTGGGATTACAGGCGTGAGCCTCTGCACCCGGCCTAGGGGTCTTTTTCTGATGGAGCACCCAGAACAAATGGGACAGATGGAATAGTCAGAGCTTTGAAGGGTAAATCTTTTCTGTGCTTAAGAAGGAACTGCCTTGAAAGTCCTTACCCTTTATTTAGTTTTACACTAAATCATAACTGAACATGTTGTGGCAAAATATTTTAATTACAATAAAAAAATTTCAAAATATTGACAGAAGGAGAAAAGTCAGTTATCAACGAAACAATTAAAAACCAGTTTTCTTTCAGATGTTTTTGTTGGCACACGAAATACCAAAAGGCAAGAAAAGAGTTTGGAGGCAAAGCGGTTGTTAGTCAAGAATAACACACCAGGCCAAGTTCTCCTTTACGTATGAAGGCAACAAAATTCTCAGCTACACAAAGACTTGGAAAATATTTTCCTTAGGAACCCTGTGAAAAACTTACTTGAAAACCTACATCATTCAATGAACGATGAGGCAAATGAAGGGCCATGTGGGAAAATAATGGTACAATATGATGTCATGGAAAGCTAAAATCAATCAAAATAAGAAGATCAAAGAATTGTTAAGGATTTTTAAAAATGAAAGTAAAAGTTAAGAATATATCTCAAGACAGAAAAGGCACAATGTTAAAAGTAATATATATATATTTAAAAACCTATCAGAATGACAGCATAAATCAGAAAGATGTTTTCCTCAGGCTGGAAAGAGGCTCCTGGGACCTAAATATATGGTACTTATTTTAAAACCTGAGTGTTGGTTCTTGAGTTTTGGTTTTATGCTTTCCGTATATCATTTGAATGTCTTCAGTATTTTATCATAAAATTGTAAAAAAAAATACATACTCTGCAGGAAAGAATTTTTCAAGTATAACACATAATTCTGTCTTCTAATTTTATTAACAAAACCCAAGAAATTGTAATTTATGTGTAAGGCTGAGAGGAGGATGTATTTGGCAAGTGGCCAAAATGGTGAAACCTGTCTCTCTACTAAAAATATGAAAAGTAGTTGGGTGTGGTGGCATGTGCCTCTAGTCCCAGCCACATGGGAGGGTGAAGCAGAAGAATTGCTTGAACCCAGGAGGTGGAGGTTTCAGTGAGCCAAGATCACACCATTGCACTCCAGCCTAAGTGACAGAGACTCTGTGTCAGAAACGAAAACAAAAAATTCCTTGTCTCAGAAAAAAAGGAATTGTACGTTTTACTTTTGACTTTGCAGTATAAAATATTAGAGATAACTACTTGAAGAATTTTAAAAATAGGATACCTCCTATGTAAAATACGAACAAACTTGTAAAAACAACAATAAAAAAATAGGAAATAACCAAAAATAGTCATCTGAAGAGAAATTTAAATGTATAGAACAAGTTTACATAAACAAGACCTATACATTCATTAAAACAAACAACATACCTGGAGCCAGTGCCTCACTTTTCAGTTTAATTCCCTGTCCTAACTGACTTCTTCCATTATTCCAAAAGCAACAGCTTTTTGATCTCTTGTAGACTCTAATCGAGTGACTCCATGCTTTCTCAAAATCCATTATTCTATTTCGAATTCTTAGATTTCAGAGTACATCACTGCAATCATTCCTTTGGAAACATCCTCACTTCTTATATTCCTCTCATTTTCTTTGTATTCACATCGCAAAAGCCCCACCCTTGATTATGTCAAAAGTCCCCATTCAGTGCCTGCAGTGGAGCATCTGGAATTTGCTAGAGGAAAACCTCCGGTGGGCTTTCATTTTAAATTTTGTTCTCAAATCCCAAATGGCCCTCTGCATGGACAATAGTTATTAGTTATTAGTCTGTAATAAGGCATATATCTTCTTATTCCAAGATAGTTTTTCTCATTTCTTCTTAAACTTTCTACCCCAACTTCTAGCTTAAGGCCTCCCTCATGATACGTCATTGAGAAAATAGAAGCAACTAGAAATCCTTCCCTCAGTCTCCCACCACCAAATTCACAGACCTTTCAGCATCTGCTGGCATTTTGTCTTCTTTTCCCTGTCACAGCAAAAACAGCAACAACAAAGCCCTTCTTGCAATCAAAGGCAAAAATACCGAAATACCCGCAAGTGTGTTCTGTATTCTTTCTCTCTCCTAGCATCTCAATAAACTAGTTCCTTTGGCTGCAGACCGTCCTGTATGATCAGTGTCTCCTTCCTGCTGGATCATTCCTGCTGGTACACAAACACTCTAGTACCTTCTGATCTTTTAAGCAAAGAAACAAACTCCCCTGATTTTTTTTTTTTAAGATGGAATATTGCTCTGTCTCCCAGGCTGGAGTGCAGTGGCGTGATCTCAGCTCACTGCAACCTCTGCCTTCCAATTCAAACGATTCTCCTGCCTCAGCCTCCTGAGTAGCTGGGATTACAGGCACATGCCACAACACCCAGCTAATTTTTGTATTTTTAGTAGAGATGGGGTTTCATCATGTTTGCCAGGCTGGTCTGGAACTCCTGACCTCAGGTGATCCACCCACCTCGGCCTCCCACAGTGCTGGATTACAGACATGAGCCACCACGTAAGGCCCAAGACTGCTTCTTAATCAGACAACCCCCTCTTGCTCCTGCTCCACCTGTCTGCTTCCCTTCATGGCAAAGCTTCTTCAAAGAGTGGAGATGCACACTGGCACCACTTTCTAGGCCCTTCTGCATTCCTCCACCAACTTCCATCTGGATTCCTGCCCCACCCTCCATGACAACTGCCTTTGCCCTTTCTCCTGTGGGTATTACCACTGGGATCTCTGTTGCGAACTCCAAAGGATGCCATTCTGTCCTCATGCAGTGGGGCTTCTCAGCTGTATTTGCCATAATTGACTATTCTCTCCATTGTCCAAATAATCTTATCTTGAATCCAGTGAAGCACCTTTGTTCTTCCCTTCTTTCTCTGAAGGGCGATTCTCTTCCTCCTGGCCATTTGAAAGCTTTCTTCAAGGCTCAGTCTTTGCCAGTCTCTTTTTTACTTTACACGTTCTTCTTAGGAGGTGCCATCCACAATCATTGCCTCATGTGATTAAATATATTCAGATGACACACAGGTTTTCATTATTTTTTTTTTTATTGTACTTTAAGTTCTGGAGTACATATGGAGATCTTGCAGGATTGTTGCATAGGTACACACATGCCATAGTGGTTTGCTTTCTCCATCCCCCCATCACCTACATTAGGCATTTCTCCCAATGTTATCCCTCCCCAATCTCCCCTCCCCCGCTGTCCCTCCTCTAGCCCCCCCACCCCCCAACATACCCCAGTGTGTGATGTTCCCCTCCCTGTGCCCATATGTTCTCATTGTTCAACACCCACCTATGGGTGAGAACATGCAGGCACACAGGGTTTTTATATCCAGCCCAGACTTCTCTGAATTCTAAACCCATGTTTTCAGAGGACTACATTCTCCCATCTGTTAGACCCCTCCTGAAGGAACCCCTGAACTTCATTATATCCCAAAACACATTTAAACCTAGTTCTCTAAAATAGCTCTCCTTTTTAGAGAATTCATTTTTTCTAACTAGAAATTTGGTCATTATCTTTGGGACGTTCTTCTCCCTCACTTCTTCCCCATGTCTAAGCCAGCACAGTGCCCAACCTCATGACTTCTTAGTATCTCCTGGAACCATCCTCTTTTCCCTCATTGGTCGCTAACACCTGATGTGAGCTGCCATCATTTCTTGCTGAACTGCTGAATTAGCTTCCTAATGGGTTTCATACCCATCCTAGGCCCTTCCAGTCTGTTTTCCTCTTTTCAAAAGAATCACAATGAAAATCTGATCATGTCACCCTCTCGTGCTTGTCACCCTTCGGTGGGATTTTGAATATGTAAGGCTCATTACAAGGCCCACAAAGCTCCACAATGGTTTGGCACCCATCCACTGCCCAGCCTCATCTCACACTACTGTCTCCTCCCTACCCTGGCTGTCTTTTATGAATACCCTGGCTATCGTCTCTATAAATCATACTCCCTTCTCCCAGAAGTCCTCTGTGCATTCTGTTTCTCTGTCTGAATGCCCTTTTCTGCCTCTGTTTATATGACTGAGTTCTTCTCATTCTTGTCTTAGTTCAAATTTCATTGCCTTAAAGAGGTCTTCCCTCACCATCCTATCAAAATGGGCCCTGCATCTCCATTTTTTCTTTAAAAAAAATTTATTGTTAATGTGAGTCTGTTGATATGATTCTTTTCTTTCTCCCCAACAAGATAGTTAGCTCGCTCATGTGGGGAGCCCATAGGTTTTATTTACAAGTGCTTAAGTAAATCAAGCATGCATAAGGGGTGCAGTAAATGGTTGCTGAATAAGTGAATGAATGCAAAGGAAATGAGCACACACATAGGAAATCATTTTTTAATCTTTCCATGTTCCTCTGGCTTAAGTTTTTGCTCTTGTATAATTTTGTTAGAGTTGTCTTGTAAATAATAGTGTCCAAATGTTGACTCTGATGAGCAGGTAATGGAACCATCTTCATCATGATGGTCCTGGGGAAGGAGTGGGGTAAGGGAGCAGATCTTCTGAGAAAATGCTTCAATTTTCCTCCCTCCTCCTCACAGTTTCCACTCTTTTGTCCTTTGATTCTTCAGCACTTTGATTATGTAACTGAATTTTCTCTGCAATTATTAAGATATATGATGCTATTTCTATTTTCTGAGAAAATTGAGGTTCACAGGTCCTAAGTTACTGATAAAAGGTCCACAGAGTGGCCGGGCGCGGTGGCTCACGCCTGTAATCCCAGCACTTTGGGAGGCCGAGGCAGGAGGATCACGAGGTCAAGAGATCGAGACCATCCTGGCCAACATGGTGAAACCCCGTCTCTACTAAAAATACAAAATTAGCTGGGCATGGTGGCGCGTGCCTGTAATCCCAGCTACTCAGGAGGCTGAGGCAGGAGAATTGCTTGAACCCAGGAGGCGGAGGTTGCGGTGAGCCGAGATCACGCCATTGCACTCCAGCCTGGTGACAGAGCAAGACTCCGTCTCAAAAAAAAAAAAAAAAAAATGGTCCACAATGCAAAAAGTTCTAGGTGCACAGTTTAAAACCAGGTCTTAAAATGTTAGACATTCATGATTTCTCCTTCATCCTACCACAGTGCCTCTGGCCGTATGATAAAGTACAACCTACATTAAATGTGTTGTAGATGAAAGGGGAAACTACAAAGCTAATACAGTCAGGAAGAATCGGCAAGTTACTGTCACAGTGGAAATCCCTGGAAGAAAAGCTTGGCTCCTACACAAATGGTCCTGACTAAATACCATGAAATTATGCAGCCCAGGGGTCTTTCTTTGATGAGCACAAAATTGTTTCTTGGTTGACATTTATTTTACTGACATAACATTGGCAATCAGAAGAATATAAGATGATTAAATCAACATCATAAGGCATCTTTCAGTTTTTTTCCAGTAAATTGCATAGCATTATTTCCTAATCTATCCTTATTCTTTCTGTAAGGTTAATTTTGAGTAGATATTTAGGAAAATCCCACTTTACGTGATATTTTATACCTTATTTTTTAACTGCATACATTTAAATCTTCCATACTCACTGGAAGCAACTGCATTGCTTCCAGTCTTTATCCATATGTAATAAAATATAGTTAGTCTTTACATATTTTCATATCACATAGTGATACAATTTTCATTCTACTTTTATCAATATTTAACATTTTTGTTTTAGCAGTAAAGAAGGAAGCAGCAGACAAACTATTTCAAAGCTTAATGTGCATTGTTTCAAAACTGTGTTTGTTTTCTTAGCTATGATAAAAATGAAGATTTAAGGGATGGTTACTGCATATTAACACAGACTAGTAACTCAAGTAGATGTAATGAAAGTTTTTAGGGAGCTGGGTGATTCTCTAATTTAAATATAGGTTTACCTAAGCACATGTAAGATAGTTGAGCATAAAACTGAGCTATAATCTAGAGTTACTACTAAATAGGCAAATATTTTGTTTTTGCAACAAATATATAGGCACTAACAATTACATATGTCTACCTAGAAATGACAGAAGGAACACAAAACATGAAGCTTATTTTATTAGCTATAAATGTGTTTTCTTTTAATAAAACATACTAACTTACTTGAAATTTATTTATTTATTTATTTATTTATTTATTTTTATCACAAAATATTTATTAAGCCCGTAGTCTGGTCAGCTACTGTTGTAAAGCTTATACTCTAATGCAGGGGGCACAACATAAACAGGCAGTTGGCCAGGTTCATTGGTTCCCACCTGGAATGCCAGCTACTCTAGGGGCTGAGGTAGGAGGATTATTTGAGGACAGGAGTTTGAGAGTAGCTGGGCAAAATAGCTAGACTCTCTCTCTAAAAAAAAACAAACAGGCAAACGAGAGTTTCAGGCACTGAAATGGGGTAATATGATAGACAAAGACAGGTGTTGAATATTAGTGGGAGTGGTTTGAAAACTTTTTCAGTATAGGCGAAATTTATTTTTACAAACTCATTTAATAATCCCATGTTCATTCTTGTTAAAGGTAGTATTTCATTTGATTATGATTATGGACTTTATTTAAATTGCTAAAATCTCATTCCTCATTTAATCATGCCCACCAAAATACAGAGCTGTCGGCATTAGCATTGCTCATTTATTACACTAATTTTCCAAAATACACAAGTTCATTCTAAAAGCTTTTCATAAAAATTACAAAGAAGTGGGTTTTTAATTTCCCAAAACTCTCATCTGGATTAGAACAAAGTTAGGATAAATTTTTACTGAATAGAACCATGAGCTTATTTTAAACCACATGTTATGTAAATTATCCTTATAACTATGCAGCCATATTTGAACAATTTCTGTGAGTGTTCATAGAATATTCAGAGATAAGAGTTTCTTCTCTTGGCTTTTAAAACCATTTGAGTATTGCATTGGGTTGAATTGTGGGTCCCTAAAGATGTCTACCAGAATCTGTAAATGTGATCTCATTTGGAATAAAGGTCTTTGTAGATATAATTAAGGTAAAGATCTCAAGATGTGATCATTCTGAAATAGCGTGGGTCCTAAATCCAATGATCAATATCCTTAGAAGAGACAGGAAGAGAGACAAATAAAAGACACAGGGAGAAGAGGGCTATTTGAGGATGGAGACAGAGATTGGAGTGATGCTGCCACAAGCCAAGAAGTACCAGGAGCCGCCAGAAGCTGAGACAGGCAAGGAAGGATTCTTCCTTAGAGTTCCTGTGGGGATTGTGGTCCTGCCAATAGTTTAATTTCAGACTTCTGACCTCCAAATTGTGAGAGAATAAATTTCTGCTGTTTTAAGCTAGAAAATTTGTGATAATTAGTTGCAGCAGGTGTAGGAAACTAAAGTATGCATTTGATACTAATTAGATTTTGAATTGCTTTAAATCTTAGTCTATGGCTATTTATAGTTAAGAGCTTTAGCTATAAAAAGTCTATTAAGGACTGAATGTCATAAAAACAATGATATATGTATTATTCCACTTATCCTCATAAGGTTACTGTTTTGGTTTTATTTTACCTACTGTAGATGTGGCTGGTGGCTATTCATATTCCATGCTTGATGCAATCAGAAGAGCAGTGATGGTTTCCAATATCCTTTTAATTAATAAGGTAAATGAGAAAAGCCTCACCCTCAAAGAAGTCTTCAGACTAGCTACTCTTGGAGGAAGCCAAGGTAATGACTATTACATTTTCTCTCACACAATATACAACCATGCTGATCTGTGTCCTTGGATGTAGTATGAAGTTACATGCTTGGCATTAGAAAAACCAATATTCATAATGATCACATCTCATGTGACATACCCAGAACTCAGCCAGTAAAGTAATGTCCACTGAAGGAGGAATCATTCCTTCAGTGAATTCACTGTCTTTGGTAGAATAGATGTGTGAGACACAGTTATCATATTGTTTTAATGGATATTACATTGGTTACATGCCTATGAATTCTTTAGAATAATCCATTCTTAGGCAGGGCGCCTAAGAGTCACAGTAGCTCACATCTGTAATTCCAGCACTTTGGGATGCTGAGGCAGGCAGATCGCTTGAGCCAGGAGTTTGAGACCAGCCTGGGCAATGTAGCAAAACCCTGTCTCTACAAAAAAATACAAAAATTAGCTGGGCGTGGCGGAGTGTGCCTAGAGTCCTGGCTACTTGGGAGGCTGAGGTGGGAGGATCACCTGAGCCCAGGGAGGTAGAGGCTGCAGTGAGCAGTGATCGCGCCACTACAACTTCAGCCTGGGCAATAGAGTCTCCAGATAAATAAATTAAGGAATCCATTTTCCATTGAGTCAAGTAACTTGCTCTCCCGTGGCCTCAGTGATGATCATAATAGTAAAATAGTAGCCAAGGCTTACTGAGTTCTTTCCTTGTGATAGGAATCATATAACACGCTTTATATGTGTTGTTATTTAATCCTCACAACCACTATTATTCTGTTTTCCAAACAAGAAGTCTGAGTGAGGCTTACACAGCTGTCAAGACACAGTGTGCTATGAGTTGAATCCACGTAATCATATGCCAACATGCAAATTCTTACTGTCTGCCCTTCCACTACAGTATCTTCCTGCCAAGACCATGCATTTGGTTCATATACTTAAGTACACTAATTACTCAAACCTCTTTAAAAGGATAAAGATGCAAAAATATAGCTGGTTGATATGCCAATATTGCTCATCAGCTTTTCCCAGTTCTCACGGGTAACTGTATTGTTATGGGAAAAAAATTGGTCAAATATAAATGTAATCTGATAGTGAAAAATAGTATGAAACCCTAGGGGGCGAGTAAGAAATCAAAATGTAGATACAGCTTTAGAAACATATTTGGGTGCAGATTTATGATAGATACCCTGGGTCTTACTAATGGAGGACAATCGAAGCCAAGATTATCCTGGGAAGAGACTTCTCACATCTTCTTTGAGTGTTGGGGGCTATGATGAACATCATAAGCACATTTCAAGAAAAACAAATACAGGGTTGGGTTTTTTCTCTTTTTTGGATTTCCCAAAGTCTTATGGTTTCATTTTCTAAAATCCCAAATTTCAAAGCACTCCTATTTTAACAAGTGTTACAACCTTTCACCCACACCACCATCATCATTCACATCTGAATTTGAGTTTGAGTAGTTATTCTGCCGTCTATGTTTGTGGTACAAACGAGTTGTATTTAAGTTGTGCTTTTTGAATTCTAGGCTCTCTGTGAGTTACTTCATCAGGATCCTGTTTCTTTGACGAAGCCAGCATGGGTGTCTACCCAATCATTTCTACTTTGCTGTGTAGCTTTTAAATCTATTTTCTGGGTCACTGAGCTTACTCACGGAATTTCTTTTCCTTAGTTTGTCTCTCTACTATAGTCAGACTAAAATGAGATGAATGGATCTGTATTTAAAGTGTGGCATTTTCCCAGTGCTGCCATGGCCTTTCCATTCACTCTCAAGAAGATCAAGATGAGCATAAATTATCTTCACAGAGTCAACCAACATTTACTCCAAAGGCAGCCAAACTGCATTTCCTGAAATGCATTCGAGTCACTTACCAGCCCATTGGCGTCTATGTGCAACAATTTGTATTTATATCAGTTTACAAATTCACTGAAAAGAATTGTGTCTTTCTTGGTTAGTTCATTCCTGAACTCTCTAGGCGCTACTGAAAAGTCCAGTTGGTTTATATATATCATCAAACCCCAGCTAGTCACTGCACCTGGTTATCTGGTCTATTAAATGCACAACAATTTTATGTTGAATCCAGTCATTAAAAACTCATACTTGACATGCTTCTTTGTCAAGGGCAAAAAGAAGTAATCATTGAAGGAGGAGAGAATGTCCAGTGATTTTCTATTACAGTCAGTCCTTCCCCATACAATTAGTAGAAGTCATCTGGCTCCTTTTAACATTTTGGATTGTTTTCATACCCCTGTCTTGCTAAAGAGAGTACTTTAGCTAAAAAGCCATTTTTCTTTTCTGAGAATGAGAGTTGCCCTTTAAAGAATCTTTTAAGACCAAGTAAGATTTCTAAGTCAGTGTTTAGAAAAATGCCACCATTTCTGGATGCCTACACGTAGAAATATAATGTATTAGATATTGCCTAACAGAGGCAATCAATTCAATATTTTCACATAAAACTTTTATCTTAGCAGTGATAGAATGCAAAAACTACATGCAAAAATTGAAATAAATAATACTGCACTCCGGTTAACCTTCCTTTTATTCATGCTTCCATTAGTGACCCCAGTGTACACCTTCCTCAGATTACAGGCTTTAAGGAACTTTAGACTCAATATCTCCATTTGCAAGCAAAGCCAACTACCTCCATTTTTCTGAAACTAAATCACAAAAATGAGAGATGTTCTTCCTTGGTATCCAATAATCTTGGAGCATGATTTGTAGCTATGAGATGAGCCAAGTCAATAGATGTTATTGGCCTGTGCTCTATTTTAGAAAACCATTCTTTTCTGGCAACCGGAAAACCTTCAAGGTTGCAAAGAGATTGGTCTGTTTTCAAAAGCTTTGGGACTTTTGAGTTATGAGAATCTGTTCACTTTGAGAAGTGAGGTTTTTTTTTTCCATTCAAAAGATTTAAACTAAGGAATTTCTGATGGATATGCCTGCATTGACAAATATGCAGAAGGATAATTATTTTTTATTTATGCAAGGTTCATTTCACTGCCATGAAAATAAATCTTGTCAGCTATTTCATGGAACAGAAAGAACAAAAAAGGCACGGCAAGGAGTTGAAGTGTTGTGGGGAGAACAGAAGGGAAAAAGAGGAGCGGTATTATGTTAATCATCATGTTTCTTAGAGGGATAAATGAAAAGCACAGACCAGCTGGGCTATGAAGTGCACCGATAGAGCTGAAATAGAGACAAATCAGAATTACGATACAGTGATGAAGGGAACTGTTTTTATTCCCAGATTTTGCTTTCCTGTGGTTACTCTGCTTTTTGTAAGTAGAAGCCTTGTGACCTGTTAGAATGGGAGTGCTTTTCTGTCTCACTGTTAAGATACTAATTTTTTTTCTCCTAGCGACATGTTGGCAGAATCTGTTCTTACAAACTGAGACATTACTGTCGTGTGATGGCTTGTAATCCTGACTGTTTATTCCCTTGTTCTCTGTAGCCCTGGGGCTGGATAGTGAGATAGGAAACTTTGAAGTGGGCAAGGAATTTGATGCCCTCCTGATCAACCCCAAAGCATCTGACTCTCCCATTGACCTGTTTTATGGGGATTTTTTTGGTGATATTTCTGAGGTAAGTAAAATAAAGTTAATCAAAAGGCATTTATTTCATAAAGTTGCCCTAACAGCTTCCCTCTATAAAAGAAAATAGAAACTGAAACATTTTAATGGAATGCAGGAAAATCTTAAAAGGGACACTAGAGCCCTTTGATAATTATTGCAATTTTATGACACCAATGTTAAGAATAATGGTATTAACAAAACTTTAATATTTTGAATGTGTTTGTGTATTTGAATATATTTGGCTATAAACAGCCATAATGTAACTAGAACTCATTGAACACTTGCTATGTGCTGGGTAGGTATGGGATTAGGCACTTTCATACCTAATTTTGTTCAATCATCAGAGCAACTCTAAGGGAGTAGGTACTGTTAATGTTGCCATGTTAATTTATAAAGGCAGTGTGGCTTAAGGGAAGTTAAGTGATTTACGTAGACTCATAGCCAGTGAGTAGTAGGCAGAGTTTGGACTCACACCTAGGGCTTTCTGACTACCAGAGGCGAGGCTCTTGACCACTATTATGTCAGTGTTTTCAATTTTATAAGAAAATGAACTTTGTTGCTTTATCATAAAATGTTTTCCTGTGGATAAAATAAACTAGTTTATCTTACTTGAAAAAATAATTTCTTGTAAGATATTGAGTTCTTTCTAAAAAAAGAGTTAACTATTGCCATTTCTAAATTGATCTACTTATGAAAGTAAATGTGATAATAAATATATCATATTAAAGTTTTTTTTTTTTTTTTTGAGACGGAGTCTTGCTCTGTTGCCAGACTGGAGTGCAGTGGCACAATCTCAGCTCACTGCAACCTCCAACTCCTGGGTTCAAGCGATTCTCCTGCCTCAACCTCCCAAGTAACTGGGACTACAGGCACGTGCCACCATGCCCAGCTAATAGACATAGTTGTAATTGCTAGTTACTATTGTTGTAGAAATCAGGATATGAATCCTTAGAAAATTAATTTCCTAAGGTCTTACAGATAATAAGTGACAGCTAGAACTTGACTTGAACTTTATAGGCCATCACTAGACAACCCAAAGTCAAGAAAGGGAAGTCATGTGATGAACTTAAATTATGGAGAACAAAATCCTAGAAAATCTAAAAACAGTATCTGACTGAGTTTTATGTGTCTGCTAAATTTTTAACATTAACTGACTTCCTTCATAAGGAAGTAAAGACCCAAAGAAATGGGTACACTTGGGTATTTTTATGCTAGGTTTGATGAAGAGTGGAGCATTGTAGAGAAATGTGATAGGACAAAGAGTGTGATCCAGTGGTAATAAGCTAGAGGGGACTTAGCAAGGCCTGTTGGTTCAGATTCTTCTCTGCGACCCTTTGTCTTCAGAGATCAGTTATAAGGAGGGCACCCTTTACAGGATGGTCTTATAACCTGCATTGGGGTGAGGGGTGAGGGGAGGGTCAGAATGACCTTCCTGCTTTTGATTTGAGGATAGCGTGTCCTGATCCCACCATTATTTTTATATTGTTTATTCTTTTACTCTCTTATTAGAATTAATTTCTGGGAATAGGGCTCTAGGGAATAGTTTTAGTTATTTTTCTTACAGCAGGGGTATCCAAGGGAGAGAATACAGTCACGGGTTCTTAGTTTCTGTTTCTGGTTGGGCCAGTAAAGTCCCCTCCTTCACCCCTCTTTTCTGCTTATCACCAGAGACAGAAACTAAAAACCATGGCTTCAGGCTGCTAAAAGCCTAAAACAAAACAAAGCAGAACAACAACACAATAAAGCAGATTGGACAAGTTTGTCTTCCATCATAGACCTCTTGAAATATTTGAATTATTTTACTAAATTAATTTCTTTAATTTATATAATACCTTTTCCATGATAACTCTAAAGTTACATACCCAGAACTTTCACGCAATAGGTGAACTGTTAATTGCCAATGGATTATTTTGTTGTTCTGGGAGGTTTTTTGAAAGCGTATAGCTATTTCTTTTTTAATTAATAGAAGTAGATTTTGCCATTGAGAAGTAAATTCATATTTCTGGGCTTTGCCAACCATTGTCAGCTGTGAATTTACTTTTCTAAATGCACAAACTATTCTTTCTTATTACTGTTATTTTCCATTTTAGGCTGTTATCCAGAAGTTCCTCTATTTAGGTAGGTGAATGTATGTCTCTATGCTAAATATTAAATAAAATCTTTGCCTGTCTTTCTCTTGGCTATGGCTCTCTGTATTTATCATGCCATATATTAAACTCTATGTATGATAATTTGCTTTGATTCATTTTTTTAACACTCTGAAGCATTAAGCCCATTGGTGGCATATTATTTAAAGGTTCTATTTGAAGTGCACATGACTCTCTCTAGTCATAAGTTCTAAGCTGAGAAATAGAAGGCCAAAGGGGAAGAGATTTTCATGTTCGTTCCTCTTGCGCTCATTCAGTATCTGACATTTTGCCTTACCATGTTTTTGTGACAAATACATAGTAGAGTCTCACCACGTGTTCAAAGTCTCACCTTTGTTCAAAGAAAGTTGCACTAATTCTCAACTCTGGTTGAGAGGTTCATAAATGTGCTTGTAATGTACTCACGTTCAATTCCATTCACTGAGAGAAACAGTAATGCAGAAGATTCTACTCTACGTCCCATCCTGCTGAGTGAGCTCAGAGTGATCTCAGTGAACTTGAGATGGAAAGACACGTGTTACTTCTTGTGGAACTGCTTCTGGAGTGTAAGAAATGTGTAAAGTGTTTCTTTCTCCACGGTGGCAAAATGTAAACCAACCACGTTAGCTGAGAAAGGACAGCTATAGGGAGCTGATTCAACTTTATGTGATTTCTGCCGCTGGAGCAGAATTCAGACCCTAATCATGAAATTAGCTATGGCATTTTCTACTGATCATGTCTTCCTGTTCAGATTATAAACGATCTGAGGGTGGGGGGAAAGCAGCTTTTGGTATTTCCTCTCCTAGAAGGTTTTTTTTTTTAAAAAAGTCTCTCCTAATGGCAATGAAGATAATTATTGACACAAAAGGACTTTATCCACGATTCCTTGATTTTTCTTTCAGGAGATGATCGAAATATTGAGGAGGTTTATGTGGGCGGAAAGCAGGTGGTTCCGTTTTCCAGCTCAGTGTAAGACCCTCGGGCATCTACGAAGTTCTCCTGGGATTAGTGTGGTTCTGCATCCCCCTTGTGCCCAGGTGGAGTTAGAAAGTCAAAAAATAGTACCTTGTTCTTGGGATGACTATCCCTTTCTGTGTCTAGTTACAGTATTCACTCGACAAATCGTTCGAAGGAAGTTGCACTAATTCTCAACTCTGGTTGAGAGGGTTCATAAATTTCATGAAAATGTCTCCCTTTGGAGCTGCTCAGACTTACTTTAAGCTCAAACAGAAGGGAATGCTATCACTGGTGGTACAATGAGATTTAAGCAAAGCCTTTTTCATATTTGAAAATGTGAAAAGAAAAGATGTTCTTAAAAGGTTAGACATTTTGAGCTAATAAATGCAAAAATTAGAAAACTGAAATGGACCCATGAGAGTATATTTTTATGAGGGAGCAAAGTTAGACTGCGAACAAATGTTAGAAAATCACTTCAGATTGTGTTTGAAAATTATATACGGAGCATACTAATTTAAAAAGAGAACTTGTTGAATTTTAAAACATGTTTCTAGATTGACCTTGTGTTTTAGAAATTTGCACTTAATGGAATTTGCATTTCAGAGATGTGTTTGTGTTTTGCTTTGCCTTCTTCGGGGATGAATGTCAGAAATTGAATGCCACATGCTTTCTTAATATAGTTTTGTGCTTCAAAGTGTTTGACAGAAGTTGGGTATTAAAGATTTAAAGTCTCTTAGGAATATTATTCATGTAACTACATGGCATAAATAGTTGTATTTTTGTGTACCTTAAAAATCAACTTATAACAGTGAGATGTTATCATTGCTTCCATTTTATTAGAAGAGAAACAAATTCCATGCTTTATGGAATTTATGTAGACTGGAGTCTTCGTAAACTAGGGCAGGTGCTGGGCATCCAGGAGCTGCCAATACTAGCAGGACCAGTTCCATTGCCACGGCCTATTCCACCCAAACAATATGTCGTAGTTGTTGGAATTCCATCCTTAAATATCAGTCTGTTAGAATTTTAAAATGAAGGACAAATCCTGTTAAAGAAATATTGTTAAAAATCTTTAGACTCTGTATATCGAAAGCACTCTATTTTCTAATTTTATCCAATTTTCTGTTTAACTCCTTATAATTTTTAGGACATTAGAATTTTAGGATAATGAAAAGTGCGTAATGTCCTACTTATTATTCACGTTAATATGACTTAATTCTTACTAGACATCCGGGAACATTACAAAGCAAAGAGTATTTTTATGCTTCCTATCACAGTGTGTTTTCCCATAACCTAGAATTAAAACCAAATTATGACCTTATGATAAATCTTTAAGTATTGGTGTGAATGTTATTTAAATTCTATATTTTTCTTATTTAATTACAAATACTATAAATGAGCAAAGGAAAAGAACAGACTTTCTTAATATATTATAATACTCATTCCTAGAGCTTAGGAGTGACTCTTTAATATTATCTTATAGTAGAAAACTTTATATAATATAGCTAATTCCATATTTACAGAACAAAAAACACAGTTCCCCCTCATGTAGTATAAATTTTATTTTCACATACTTAGGATAATTTAGCAGTAATTGGCCCATTTTTTTTCCCTAGTAGAAATACTTTTAGATTTGATTATGTGTTTATGACACCTAAAGATGGAACAAAAGTTTAGTCTTATTTTTTTAATAAACAACAGAGATTGTTTTGTGGGGTAAGTAGCTTAGGAAACCCAATTTCCAGTCTTAGTCTGTATTTCTAATATTTCTAATTCCTGAGCCATGTCAAAGACGCCCTGCCAAATTTCTCCCCATTTCTCTACAGGGCTGGCAAGAATCTTCCACTTTATCCCTCAACCCCTGCCAAAGGAACTTGGTTACATGGTGTCTAACCCAATGAGTATGCTTAGGAATTTAGATGAGATGTGTAAGATCTACTTACAGGCAGCAGCTGCTTCTAGCATTTGCAAGATCTTACACTTTTGCCTTCTTTAAGGGTGTCCATTTTGATGTTGAACATGAGTTTTCATGTAGACTTAGGATTCACGTGCAGTAAATATAAATAAGTGTAGCATCAGAAGCAGTAGGAATGGCCGTACACGACCATCCTGTTAAACATTTAAATTTAGCTCTGATAGTGTGTTAAGATCAGAATATCTTTCCTAGTAAAAATAGGGTGTGTTGAAATGTTTATATGTACTTTGATCTCTCTGCATCACTTAAAACTTATGTTTTATTTCTCCAAGTGCGGTGTTCCTGAATTTTATGTATGCTTTTTTTTTTTTTCTGTACCACAGGCATTAGCTATACCTGGGGCCAGATTTTCTGCACTTTGAAATGTTGCCTTTGCCTAATGTAGGCTGACTTTCTGAATTGTGGAGAGGCACTTTTCTAAGCCAATCTTATTTGTCACTTTTTGTTTGAATATCTTGCTCTCTGACAGGAAAGAAACAATTCACTTACCAGCCTCCTCACTCCACCCCCCACCATTTCCCTCATGTTCCATGGTATTTTCAACAGAATAGACTTTGAAAGGGAAAAACCATTCAAAAGTATCGATTATCACAAATTCACAAAATATTTTTGTAACCAGAACACAAAAGCAGGCTAATCAGCTAAGGTAAATTTCATTTTCAAATGAGAGGGAAACATGGGAAGTAAAAGATTAGGATGTGAAAGGTTGTCCTAAATAGACCAAGGAGACTGTTCCCTAGCTGAATTATCAGACCACAAGAGGAGATCTTGGAACAAGCTCCCTTCATGCTGGGGGTCTTTCTAAGTTAGTGCTGTGAGCATTGAGCCCCCATTGAAACTCGTTTTGCTTCAGAAAGAATTCTACAGGTTAAAGGGAAAGAAATGGTAGGAAACTCTCCCCATTATGCTTAGCCGACTTTGAAGTGTGCCCTCCAATATCTCTGTTGGCAACTGCAGCTGAGATCTTAGAGAGGAAGCATAACGGGTGTGAGAACTAGCAATGCATTTTGAATTGTCACTCCCTACCAGGCTCTTCTATTTTTAATCTTTTCACCTCAGAACCAGACATATGGAAAGCTTTAAAGGCAAGCTGGAAGGCACATTGTATCAGTTCTACCTTGTGCTATACATGGGAGAGATAGAGATGCAAAATTTGGATGCTTCTGGAGGCTGTTGGACACCTTTTCATTGTTGTCCATTTTTAAAGTCGATGATGATGGCTGAAAACATTCACATGCTTAAAAGCAATGGTGTGAGTTATTAACAGGTAAACTAAGAAGTATGTTATGAGCAATGACTTGAAATTGTTTTTAAATTGCATGGGTTGTTAAGAATTTTTAAGTTTTTTTGGGAGAGGGGATGGTTTCAAGGAGACATTAGCAATTTCAGATCTACTAGCCAGTGGAGGTATGACTTTGCACCTTACACTTTATAATAATGCCTATAAAGGAAGAGCTTGGAAGGAAGTGCAGACACAGAAAGATGCTGTTAGAAAATCCTAACACTGGTCCCCACGTATGTGTTCACAACTGGTCTCACCTGCCCTTCCCTCCCAGAGCCCTGAGTGTGAGAGATCGAGAGTTGAGGGATTACTTTGTAGATCTTGTACAAATTTAGTAAAATGTGGAAGTCAACCAGGACAATGATGGAATTAAATGTAAATTCCAAGAGGGCTTTCACAGTCCACAGGGTTCAAATGACTTGGTAACAGAAGTTATTCTTAGCTTATCTGTTATGTGACCGTGATTTACCTGTCCATTTCCTACCTAAAAGCCTGTCAGAAAGCATTCTTTAGAGAAAACCACTTTACATTGTTGTTAAACTCCTGATCGCTACTCTTAAGAATATACATATATGTATTCATAGGAACATTTTTTCTCAATATTTGTATGATTCGCTTACTGTTACTGTGCTGAGTGAGCTCCTGTGTGCTTCAGACAAAAATAAATGAGACTTTGTGTTTCTGTTATTTTTTTTGTTGTGAGTTCTCTCTGTTTGGTTTTGTTGTGAATTCTATCAATCTGCTGGAAGGGGAATTGATTTTACAATGTATTTCTTCTTTTAGTATGAATTAAAAAAATAGGATAGAATACTTAGCTGTGAGTTAACATGTATCTTCCATCCTATGATAGTCACTATACATAGCTTTTAAAAATTAAACTTGAATGTTCAGCCTTTTAGAAGCAGATTGCTATTGCTTTTGATTTCAGCATAGTGTATATTTTATATATTTTAAGGCATTACCCAGAGTGAGTAATGCACTCTATATCAAGAATCAGTTCACACAGACATATGTGCATGTGTATTTAAAACAAAAGTTTCACAGAATAATACTTTCTCTATTTGTGATGTGCTGGGCTATTTTCTTTTACCTTTCTTTCTTTCTTTCTTTAAGATGCAGTTTCACCATATTGGTCAGGCTGGTCTTGAACTCCTGACCTCAGGTGATCCTCCCGCCTCAGCCTCCCAAAGTGCTGGGTTTACAGGCGTGAGCCACCATGCCTGGCTGCCCTGGGCTATTTTCTATACTATTTTATTCTATGTCATTTTATTTTATTCTCTATTTTTGTAATGCTACTGATGATTCCCCAGTTGGTTTCTTGAGCCTCTGATGAATCATTGCCTGTAATTCAGAAGTGATATTCCAGTGTCTTTTGATCTATGTTTGAATCTAAGCTTGGTCATTGCCTCGCTGGGTGGCAGACATGTTACTTTACGTCTCCACGGGTCCATTTCCAATTCTGGGATATGGAGATGACATGAGTGCCTGCCTTACAGTCATGAAGATTAAATAAAAGAATGCATAGACAGCACTCAAGCTAGCAGCTGGAACACAGTGAGTGCTCACAATTTGATAGCTATTATCCTAAAAATGAATATAAACCAAATAAAAATATAAATAATTTAAAAATATTTTTATCAGTGTATTTTTCAGAATTTAAATCAAGTGATCTTAAGGATCCCCCTTTACATAGAAACACTTTGCATCTGATTTTTTTCAACACTATTATATGTTCATTATTTTTTATTTGTAACATGAAACATAAAGAGAGTAGTGGATTAGGTCTATAAATTCATCCCTGTGTAAAAGCAGCTTTGCAGAACAAGTCTTTGGATTGCGCTGGTGACCAAGCTCATTCTCTCTTTCTCTCTTATAGTTCTCAGAGTAACTGTAGAATGTGCTGGAAATAGAACATTCTCAGATAAGGAGGAACTGGCCAGATCAGACTGAGCTCTGTTCCCATCCTTCCTAAAACAGGATCTTATGGTGCTTTAGCCTAGCACTCAAGTATCGCCTAGGTATAAAACTCAGGGTGGAGCATGCTTTGAAGGTCCCTCAGCTACATGCAGACTAGACTCTATCTGCTCTGGGAAACTATCCTGAGCCTTGACTGTTTGCCATAAATCTTAAGCTTTTATTCTTCCTTGCTGCCTATCTGTGAGTAATAAAGTTGCTTCACTTAAACTTTGCTGTGTGATTGTCTGTCTCACCAGACTTATGCAAGGGGTAGAAATTGCAGTCCCAAGATGCAGCGGGCCTGACGAAACTGCTTCCCACGACTTACTAAGCACTTTTTTTTTTCTCCTAATGGTCAATTTAGGGAGCTAGGTGTGGTGGCTCACACCTGTAATCCCAGCACTTTGGGAGGCCAAGGCATGTGGATCATGAGCTCAGGAGTTCAAGACCAGCCTGGCCAAGATTGTGAAACCCCGTCTCTACTAAAAATACAAAAATTAGCCAGGCGTGGTGGCGGATGCCTGTAATCCCAGCTACTCAGAACGCTGAGGCAGAAAGTTGCTTGAACTCGGGAGGTGGAGGTTGCAGTGAGCCAAGATTGCACCACTGCACTCCAGCTTGGACGACAGAGTGAGCCTCCTTCTCAAAAAAAAAAAAAAGATCAATTTAGTATAAAATAATAGAAAAGAAATTTCACATTCACAATTTAGCAATAATGTATGTCCAGTTTGCATATTGTGGACACTGGGTACTGCAATAGATAATATAAAAATGTGCTAATCATTGCATAGTACTAAATTCAGGATTTAAATTAAAAAAGATTTGGATATAAGATGAATATCTCCTAGTAGCAAAACAGGACTTGTGTTATGGTGTTTTCAGACTCCATGAAGAGGCCACTTAGTTACTGGAACAGAACTCACAACTGTCACCAATGGCAGCAGGTATTTTGTTTTAATCTTGTTTTAAAATAGAACAAAGGGAAATACTCTCTGTCTTTAAAGTGATAGGACAGCATTTTAAAGTGTGATTAACTTTTTAAACTAATTCAGACTTAACACTTTAATCTCCAGCTCTGCCCTAATCTACAACCACATAATGATGTAAAACTACGTCGCATTTATCATACGTAAAAAATTGTCCATGCTTCTATAATAGTTGAATCTAAACTTTGGAGCAGGAATATAGATAGAGAACTAAAAGCATTTTCTCTATAACAAAAACTTTGTTGGGAAATTCTTCAATGGTAACTAAAAAGTAAAAAATAAATGTTTTCTCCCTAGTACAAAATGGGATTTAAAAAAACAACCAAACAGATCACACAGAATTTCATAGTCCACTTGGGGCCTCCCCTATTGCCTGGATTCTGTGAAGAGCAAACAAATATTTGTTCCCTGTCTGCAGAAAGAGAACCCAGCGTGATAAGCAGTCAAATCAAACTGCAGAAATAAAGGCCCTGGAAGATTGTTATTTGATCAGATGACATCCACTTGCTTGAAGACTGGAACAAGTAGCTTCACTGTGAAATTGACTTCTGTCCTTTTAGTCTGGGCCAGTCTCCAGATCAGACTTTTGGTTAACTGCTGTCAAATAAAAACCATAAATGAATAACCCAAGGAAGAATTCTGTTTGTGTTTTTTTGTTTTTGTTTTCAGATTTCTACATTTGCTTTCATGGAACACTTGAGAGACTTCAGACAACCTTGGTAATTTTTGTTTTTGCTTTTCTTCCACAAAAGTTGGTTTCATCACACCTGAGTTAAGGAACAAGTGAAGGAGGGCTTTGTGTTTGTAAAGCACTTTGAAAACCTTGACAGAAGCACTAAAACAGATAAAGGCAAGAGGCTTAATTTATCAAAGTATTGCAGAACAGATGAGCCCCCAAATTGGAGCTTTGCCCGGGAAGGTTATCCAGGAAAGAATTCAGCGTTAGCAATCTTTTATTGAACAGTACTGCTCCCTACAGAGCAGGGCTAACTCATAGGCAGTGCAACTGAAATTGAAAACATGGGTTCTTGGCAACTGTATTTATACTCATTTAAACCCACTTTCAATTGCATGCAAATTAAGGGGTGGGTCAATGCAAATTGAGGGACAGTTTGTTTAGAACTTTCTAGGAAAAGAGTAGTAACTTCCAGGTCATTGTCATAGCTTTTGTAAATTGGCATGGTGCTGGTGGGAGTGTCTTATGCTAATGAGCAATGAGGGCAGCCATGGATTGCTTTGGTAGCCATCTGCTGGTTCCTAATAGTTTCTTCACTTTATCCTATTTAGACCAGATCCTTTTTTGGTCAGCAAGGTTGTGACAAGAAAACAAATCCTGCCTGTCTCCTACTTCAAAAGGATAAATTAAGGGGCTCAAAAATACAAGTACACACACTTCTTTCAATTCATTAACACTTTCTTAGCAGAACTATGAAAGATGAATCGGGCTTGGCAACTTATGTATTTTGGACTAATTTATAATAACTACAGCAAACCCTCCAGCATCATAAACATGTCCTGGCATAATGCAATGGCGTGCTCTCCATCCCGTAAAGTCTCATGGTAGTGACTCAGAAATACGAGGGTAAAAGAGAAGCTATGGGGTTTAGTTGTTTATGTATTTATTAAAGCTGGGTAATAGGCTTTTTATGTCATCCAGGACAATTTTGTAATCTCTTATGGATGTATTATTTATTGTAACTTACGGGGAAAACTCATGATGAGACTCAAACAAAATCTTTGCATTCCCTAGAAAATTATTGCCCTGATTAAATAAGAAGTCAGTATAAATGCATATAAAATATTCATTTAATGTTTGTAGTACTATAGACCATTTAACATGGCATAATTTAATCCAAAAGAAATTAATCAGTTTTCTCTGAAATGTACTTGGCTGTTATGCTTCTTATGTCTTGGTAAATTTCATACTTAAAAATTATTAGTTGGTTTTTTTAAAGATAGAAATCTTTACATGCAGAAAACATAAAACAATGGCCTATTAAATCATATTTAATTTACTAATCATGAAGTTGGTAAATTTTAATCAACATTCATTTAAGCAACATTTCATCAAATGCATACTAGATATCAGATACAGGTCAGTTCTGAGGGTTAGAAATAACGTTTATCTCTTTGAAGAACTCACAGTCTGGGATGGTAGGTGAGAGGGAATACATAGACAATATATTAAGTTTATTGCAGATGAGCGCTAAGGGTGCTTGAGGGGGAAACTGGGTTGTGTTATGTATATGGCGCCCAGAGATTACAGAGGGCTAACTGTGGTGGTGAATCTTTCACAGAAGAAGTGACATCTAAGCTTGGGAGAAGAATAGGAATTTATTTTCCATGGGAAAACTCAAAAGGTATTCCAAGCAGAGCATTCAGCATGAGTCACCATGGGTGTTGGCTCAAAATGAAGGTTTCCAGGACCTTCTCCCTATACATTCTGATTCAGTAGGTCTGGCCTGGGGCCCAAGAATCTGTATTATCAACAAATACCTTGGTATGGTCGGGGAGTGGGTATAGTGAGGAGAGCCATCCTGGGTATGACAAGGACCAGGTGTGGGAGCTAATGAAGAGGATTGTAGATTGGAACAATCAAAGGGGGAATCTGGTAACAACTCTCAAAAATAAAGATAGTCATGGTCTGGACGAGCACCCCAGTAGAAATGGGAAAAGTTCCCTTGTCCACCTCGCAGGGCATGTGATGGGGGTGTGGCTCGCTTCTTCAGTGCCCTGCTGCTCAAACCTCTGGGGAAGCATACAGATGGGCAGGCCGTGGGGCTCCAACCCCACCTCAGTGTCTAGGGATGAATGTTCACAGCTCCTGAAGTCCCAGTGGGTGTGTGTTACAGGATGCTCTTTTACTTTGGCCATCTATAGGTGGCTTGTATTAACCAGCTCAGTTAGACCCTCTATCTTGTCACAAGGACAATGGGCTTTCTGTATCCTGGGTTCTTGCCTTGGTGTACAAGAAGAATTGCATCACACCTGGGCTTGGAGAATGAGTGCCAGGTTTTACTGAGTGGAGGTAGCTTTGGGGAAGTGAGAAAGGGACATGGCGGGAAGGTTTTCCCCCAGAGTCAGCTCACTCAGCAGCCTGGGCTCTCCTCCAACTGCCCCAGCCAAACTTTGCGTTGTTTTGCTGGTGGCTGTTGGTGCAGTCCTCTCGACATCCGGTCACCCTGTGTTCCTCTGCTGATGTGCTCCTCTCAATGTCCAGCAGCTTGTGGGCCCGTCTTCCTAGGGTCTCAGGTTTTTATAGGCAGAGGATGGGGCCATGACAGGCCAGAGTGGTCCTGGGAAATGCAACATTTGGGCAGAAAATGTCTGTCCTCATGTGGGTCGATGGACTTGGAGCCCTAGCCAGGGACCATGCCCTCCTCTACCCCGCATTTTTCTTCCCCTGTTTCATATAATTTAAAGAGACATGCTCTTTCCTTCCCAGCACTTCCATATCACTTTGACCCTAGATTTCCACACTGAGGAATTTATTCTATATACAAACACAACAATATTTTTGTAACTTTAATAGCAAAAGATTGGGAGCAACCTACAAGTACACCAACAAGGCACTGGTTAAATACTATGTAGTGGCTGGACACGTGGCTCATGCCTGTAATCCCAGCACTTTGGAAAGCCAAGGCGGGCAGATCACTTGAGGTCAAGCGTTCAAGACCAGCCTGGTCAATGTGGTGAAACTCCATCTCTACTAAAAATACAAAAATTGGCTGGGTGTGGTGGCACAGGCCTATAATTCCAGCTACTTAGGGGGCTGAGGTAGGAAAATTGCTTGAACCTAGGAGGTAGAGTTTGCAGTCAGCTAAGATCATGTCACTGCACTCCAGCCTGAGTGACAGCGGGAGACTTTGTATTCAAAACCAATAATAATAATTGATTTTTAAAAGTTTTTTAAAAAAATACTGTGTAGTACTATGTAGCTGTTTAAAATTTCCCAAAGCAGTAGCCTTTGGAGAGTAGCAGAGAAACTTACATTTCACAGCATTCTCTTTTGTATGTGTACCATTTAACTTTTATGCTGAATGTATGTTGTACTGGCCCGAGCATAGAAAGTCAACACCAAGACAAAAGTATGCCAAATTGCAGGGTCTTTACTGCCGGTGGCCACGGAGGACTCGCGTCTCTCCAACCCGTGTCCCCGAAAGTTGGGTGTCAAGACCTTTTATACCCGTAAAACCACCTCAGGAGTGAGGGTGAGGGGCAGGGGTAGGGGTGAGGGGCTTCAGACGTTCTGAGGGCTAGTGGATTCTGTAAATCACCTCCTGGGCAGAGATGAGGGTGAGGGGCTCCGGACATTCCAGTGGATCCCTGGGCGAAGATGAGGGTGAGGGGTTCCGTAAGCTTCGAGGACCAGGGGACTTTTGACATTCTGACTGTTACTTAAGTAGTTCACAAAAGTCAAGATTAGCATTTGTTTATACATTGTCTGGGTAGGGTGGAAATTACAGTCCTTAATAACTTATTCACATTTGGGTTATAGAGAGCAGTTTCAACAGACAGCTGAGGTATGGTTGAGGTGTGCAGTTTTATGGGCTTTTACCATGTCACATGTATGTATTGCTTAATTAAAAAAATACAATATATTATTTTATTTATTTTTTGAGGCAGGGTCTTACTCTGTTGCCCAGGCTGGAATGCAGTGGCGCAATCATGGCTCACTGCAGCCTCAACCTCCTGTGCTCAAGCAATCCTCCCATCTCAGCCTCCTGACTAGCTAGGATTACAGACATATGTCACCATGCCCACATAATTGTTTCTCTTTTTTCATTTTTTTGTAGAAATGAGATCTTGCTATGTTGCCCAGGTTCCTGTCACATTCCTGTGCTAAAGTGATCCTCCTGCCTCAGTCTCTCAACATGCTGGGGTTACAGGCATGAGCCACTGAGCCTGACCAAATGTATGATTTTTTTTTTTTTTTGCCAGAGTCTGGAGTGCAGTGACGCGATCTCAGCTCACTGCAACCTCCGCCTCTTGGGTTCAAGTGATTCTCCTGCCTCAGCCTCCTGAGTAGATGGGACTATAGGTGCATGCCACCATGCCCAGCTAATTTTTTGTGTTTTTAGTAGATATGGAGTTTCACCATGTTAGCCAGGATGGTCTCAATTTCCTGACCTTGTGATCTGCCTGCCTTGGCCTCCCAAAGTGCTGGGATTACAGGTGTGAGCCACTGTGCCTGGCCCAAATATATGAATTTTTAAAAATGAAAAGTAAAACTAAGATTGAAGCAGTAACAATTGCCAACACTTAGTGTGGTGGTTATTCTACAGGCCAGACATCGTTCCAACAGATTTATTGAATCAACTCATTAAATTTTCATAAAAATTAAATGAGAAGGAACTATTACTATTTTAACTGCACAAGAAACCGAGGTCCACAGAAGTTAAATAACTAGGTTGGATTCCAGGTCAAATAAAGGACATTAGTGGGACAGTTGGAAAGATTTGAATAATGTTTGTAGATTAGATATTTTCTTTGTAAAGGACCAGAGAGTAAATATTTTAGGTTCTGTAGACCAAACAATGAGAGAACCTCAGCAGTTCGCTGTCACAAGCAGCAAATTCTGCATGTGCAGCACAAAAGCAGGCATGGACATGTGAACAAATGAGCATGCCGAGTTCTGATAAATCTAATGTATGAACACTGAAACATGAATATCATATAACTTTCATGTGTTACATAGTGCTTAACTGGCCGGGTGTGGTGGCTCATGCCTGTAATCCCAGCACATTGGAGGCTGAGGCTGGTGGATCCCTTGAGGTCAGGAGTTCAAGATCAGCCTGGCCAACATGATGAAATCCCACCTCTACTAAAAATGCAAAAATTAGCCAGGGGTGGTGTCACATGCCTGTAATCTCAGCTACTCAGGAGGCTGAGGCATGAGAATCATTTGAACCCAGGAGGTGGAGGTTGCAGTGAGCTCAGATCAAGCCATTGTACTCCAGCCTGGGCGACAGAGAGAGACGCCGTCTAAAAAAAAAAAAAAAAAAAAGCGCTTAACTATCTAAAAGCATTTTTATCTAGGGGTCCCTGCAAAAACAGATAGTGGGCTGGATTTGACTGAGTCTCAGGCCAAAATTTGCCAACCCCTGGGTAAGATAACGGTATTGATCATTGCACTCTGGTTATGTAAGAGAATGTCCTTGTTTTCAGAAAATACTACACATGAAAGTATTTAGAGTGAAAACGTTATCCTGTTTCCAACTTGTCTGTGAGTCTGTGCTTGTACAGCTGCCTTGATGAGGAACTCATTTTATTAATAAGTGGCTTATTTTCCTACAGGACAACATAGCAAATTATTTATCAGATTATATATATATATATATATATATTTGCCTCATATATATATAAATATATATATTTGCCTCATATATATATATATATATATATATGAGGCAAATGCTAGAATAAATGCAATTATTTTAAAGTGAATGAAATTGGCCTTTTGATAACATTTAAAAATTGGCGTTTTTTCAGGTGCAAGATGAGATTGCAAGCAGGCCGGCGAGGTAGAGCCAATGTTTAACCAGTGCTCCACCTAGTGGCCAAAGCTTGAATGAACAACTGTGGAACGACCAAAGTTTCTCTCCAAAAGGCCCACGGGCAGAGGAAAAAATTACTTAACTTTATTTGGACAACTAACGGAATAGAAATTCATGATTTTAAATGTACAAAAGAGTAGATGATTATTTTTATAGCAAGAAACTGGACATATTTTGTCTTCTGGGTAGAAAATAATTTCCTAGATTTAAACCAAATTTTATAATAGATCAGTCATAAATAAAATTATATTTTCAATGCAAACAAATATCACTTACTTAATGTCCTAAGTGAGGATAATTTCACAAGGAAAAAAACACAAAATTATGAAATTCCAAATGGCTTGCTTGAATTACTTCAGCTCCTTAGAAGATAAAACGCAAAGATTTGTCCATTGGAAAGCTATCTCTAACTTGTGGAAATATGAGAAAATAATGAATGTCCATGAACATATTAAATTTAACCTAGAAAGTTTGAATGTAATTCAAACCATTTTACATATTCACCAAATACGAAATTCAGCAATGCTGCTTACAGTTGGCCAATTAGTTTAGATTCCTATGGACACATACATGATTCAAACCATACCGCTTGCTCTAGCTTATGTAAACCAACTACAAGTTAATGGGCATTACCCTCTCTCCCAGGATTACATAGTCAGGTGCAATTATCAGCAGGGAAATTGGGCAGATGATGCTGTAATGGTCCCATGACAGATGTTAAGAGTCAAGGCTTGGAAATCAAGAATCTCAGGTTTGGAAGGGCGCTCTAAGGATCACCTTGCTTGGCCAGATGATTGATCTTTGAATCCCTTTTTTGACATTTCCAGCAATTAATATTCAATCTCATTTAAGTCCTGAGAGTGATGGGCAGCTCAAGATTATGTCCCAAGATTCTTTCCATTCTTGCCAAGTTGGAAAATCTCTTGAACAGCCAAAATTGTTCTTGCAGCCTTTCACCTCTGACCAGTGGTGCACCTTTCGAGAACAGTGTACCATGTCTGCATATGAAAATCTTCATGTATTTGAAGATAACTACTATGTCCCACTAAAGCATTTAAAAAAAAATCTGGATGAAGCATTTGTAGTTCTTCATATCTCAGTGTTTTATTATCTACTTAAACCTTTCATTCCTTTCCACATTGGTCTATTAAGTCATGCATCTACTCATCAATTTTTTCATTAGTATTTATAGATCCGATTGTTGGCGTTTTCTTCTACCTCTATTGAATTGCATGTTGCTAGAGTAAGTCCATCCTTTTAACCTGCTGAAGTCTTTGGATCCAGAATTTCCTATGCCCATTAGTTTTGTATTATTTCAAGTTTGAGTCTACCTCTGCTTATCCATAGGGAGCAGTCACTAGAATTTTCCCACGCTTTATTTAATCCTTATAACAATCTGTTATTAAGTGATGATATCTTGAAAGTGATACTGATAGAGAGTCAGGGAATAGTTAATCCATTTTATAAAGAAAATAAAAAAACAAGTGGCCAGGCTAGTCATTCAAAGATGCTGTGCCATGAAGCACAACTCTCAGTATTCATGCCTACTCCCAGTGTTCTCTTACACATTAAACCTGGGCTTGACCTGTGCCTCAACTGGTTACATTGTCTAGGTCAAGTGTGGTTTTTAATTGCCTTTTGAGTCAAGTCATTCAGCTGGCAATAGATGAAACTATGTCCTCTTCTCTAAGAAATGATGAACACAACCACAATACCAAACAATGGTATGAATGAAGCAGAATCGGAAATTATTTTGTGGCCAAAATGTAAATTAGGGCACATCTGAATGTTTTATTCAGTCGGGATATATTCTGATGTTAAACTTAGCAAGTGAATAAAGCATATTAAATTGATTTGTCTCTGCAAATTTTAGAGTGTATGACTAGATTTGTACCTATCTGAAGAGTCAGCAACAGTGCCATTCAATCCAATTATATAAATTTTGCGGGCATCTTGCTGTGACAATAATTGAAAACAACCGTTTTGCTTTCCTAAAATTATTGTCTTTAGGTCAATAAAAATATTTTCACATTTTAAATTCATGGGGACTTTTTTCTGCCCATCAAGAGCAGAGATCGATAAATTATTGATAATCCTTGGAAGGAATTTGTCTTTAAGGAGAAAAAAGGTACCCGATTTGCCTCTGTTTTATTTGAAGACAGAGCTGAGTTTGCCTGCAGACATGTAGAAATTTACAGCTCCTGCATCAGAGAGAGGTCATGACATAATCAGGACTCTTTGATGCAAGTAACGGCAACTGACAGGGGCTATCTAAAATCAGCTGTCCACTTCCAGAGGACAGGCCAGTGCTGAATGTCTCTGATATCACTGGGTACCATCACCATGTGGCACATGGTGAAAGATGCTAACTAACTGCCCTTCAATGCTGGTCCCTGGGCATTGGATTAGCCAGCTTGGGCCATGTGCTCCTGCCTCTATGAAGGGCATGAAGGAGGAAGACTTCATCCTGATATTCCTTGGTAAGAGTTGAGGTACCACGTCCCACTGATACCACACAAGGTGGAGGGTTCCTACAAATTAAAAAATGGGGGTTGGATGTGGGAACAGTCTGAATTAAAACAAAAGCTGTTTCCAGTATTCATCTCTACAGTGCGTGGTTCTTACGGGTCCTGCTCCGACCTGCATCTCCCAGAACAACACTTTCCTTCTTCACATCAACTGTCCTGCCCCATTGTTTCTTCCTGCCCAAGCCTGTCCCGTTATATCACCTAAGTATTCATGATTCATCACTAACTCTTCCTTTCCACCCTCTACCACTACTATCTCCTTCACTTCTGGTTGGATCCTTCTCCCCAAGTCATGGGAGACTCATCCTTGGTGTATGAAGAAGGAAGCACAAGAATGGGAAGGAGTGAGGCAGGGGCCCTCTGCAGAGGAGAGTTCTTGTTCTCGCTGGCAAGGCTGCAGCAGGAGCGATATGTGTTCTGATGCCCATGATAGGAAATCTGGGTGCAGGTCACTGCAGCTCTCAGCTCGTGCAGTGCAGCCACTGCCTGCCCCCCCCAGCTTTCCAGACCACGTCCGACCTAGAGTGCACCTTCATCGCCATAAAGCTACACAGCATGCAGTGGGCCTGCTGGGCAATGTCATGAGGCACTGTGAGCTAAAGGAATTCCACCTTTGGGCCTCTGAGGAACACCTGAAGCAGCGCTACCCTGAGAAGGACTATCCGTTCCTCCCTGGGCTGGTGAAGTACATGAACTCAGGGCCAGTCATGGCCATCGCGGAGCGGCTGAGTTTAGTGGAGACAGGCCGAGTGATGCGTGGGGAGGCTAATCCAGCGGATTCTAAGCCAGGCACCACTGGCGGGGACTTCTGTATTCAGGTTGGCAGGGACGTCATTCATGGCCGTGACTCAGTAAAAAGTGCTGAAAAAGAAATCAGCCTATGATTTACAGCTCCACGTCCCCAAATACTCTGAGCCCTGGGAAACCAAGACAGTTGATGGCACTATATATCTCCAAGGTCAGAGTCCGCAGGTGGGAAAAACTCAGCCTGCAGTGCTGGTTGATTACAAGTCTTGTGCTTATGACTGGGCCTATGAACAAGAGGTAGACATAGCAGCGATCTCCTTCAGCACTGCTTGGAGTGTCCCTGGGCACAGGTCTTCATTCCACTGACTTGGAAGGAACAGCATTGATCATTCTTTTCTAAAGTATATTTACCAATAAAGCCTTTAGAAACTGGAAACTGGAAACCAAAAGGAATCTGAATGCATATGTGGTGCAAATGGGTCAAAGACGGGCCCCGTTTCTTGGTCCTCATGTGTTCACCTCTTCACAGCAGGCTAGGACCAGGAACTCGAAGCCCGCCAGCACCAATTCAAATTTTTACACATACTGCTTTAAATATAGCCCCAATTAGCCTATTTTTAGACAATTAGAGCCTGAATTCTCTGCACACCCACAAAACTGCACCCAACACCTGCTAGCCATATGTAAGATAAATCCTACTTAGCTACTAAAAACCCCACCAGAGCTGCTGCTCTTCAGAACTCTCTGAAACAGAGACTCTCCACCTTGCTGCTGAGTGACATTGCCTAGACCCAGGTACCCTCTGTCCCATTTCCCTTTCCGCTCAGAGCTCCCTTGCCCTCTTCCCTTCCGGGTGGCGGCTTCGTGCCCGCAGCGGTCTCTAGACCAGCTCTCCTCTAGGAGGAACTTCCTTTCTTATGCAACCCTGTCGCAGCACCGTCGAATGAGCTTGTTGTGCGATATTGCCATCTCGTCTTTTCCTTAATCAGTCCTGAAATTCACAAACTTACCACAGTACCTACCTTATCTTAACCATGATCCAGGACGAAATTTCAGCTATATCAAGAGTTAATTAGGCTTCTGTGAGCTAATCTGGAAACATAATCATCAGAAAAATGTAGTGCCATCAACTGTCCTGGCTTCCTAGGGCTCAGGGTATTTGGGGACATGGAAATTTTCGTACCAAAACTGGGAAGGGGCGCCAGCAAACCACAATGAATCCGTCACCCCAGGAATAACTGTTTCTAAGGGAAAATATATTGTATGCCCCCAAAGACTGATTTCAAGTCAGCTTGGTGAGAACCTTTGGAGACAGACTATTGGAAGGTATCTGTGCTCACTTTACTCAATGCAATCTGGCTTTTTTTTTTTTTTTTTGAGATGGAATTTCACTCTTGTTACCCGGGCTGGAGTGCAATGGCACAATCTTGGCTCACCGTGCAACCTCTGCCTCCTGGGTTCAAGCAATTCTCCTGCCTCAGCCTCCTGAGTAGCTGGGACTACAGGTGCGCACCACCATGCCCAGCTAATTTTTGTATTTTTAGTAGAGACGGGGTTTCACCTTGTTGACCAGGATGGTCTCGATCTCTTGACCTCGTGATCCACCTGCCTCGGCCTCCCAAAGTGCTGGGATTACAGGCGTGAGCCACCGCACCCGGCACAATCCAGCTTTTAAGTAGGGCCAGATATGGATATCATAATATGATTTTTCTGAAAGCTTCCTCTGGAAATCTTTATGTTCAGTAATATTTTACAGAGACCAAAACTGGGATACCAAAGACACCAAGAGAATATTCCTGACTTGGCTAAAAGTCAAAGAAAGATTTTATAGTGACCCAAGAAAAGAGCCAAGAAATAGAGTCTTTCTTTAGAAAGTTTTCTTTAAAAACTTAATTATTTCTGGTTTCTGGTCAAAATGTACTCCAGGATGACTAGACAGGCCATGCTGGCCAAAAGCCCAGTTGTCAGAGAAGCTGCCCTTGAAGTTGGGGGAAATTTTATTAACAATAAACTTCCAAGGTCTGAATCTGCAGGTGGGAAATACTTACGGTTGAAAATTGCCAATAAAAGACAAGTTAAGTGGCCTGTGCCTGAAATCCCAGTGACTCAGGAGGCTGAGGTGGGAGGATCACTTGCATTTAGTTCATGACCAGCTGGGCAACATAGTGAGACCCTGACTCTAAAAAACAAAAAGAAAATTGTAACAAAAACTAATAAAATTAAACCGAGTCATGCACATCAATTTGGGTAAAGCATTCAGGAATCTCTGAATCTATTTTCTTGGTGGCCAGAAAAAACAACAGCAGCAACAAAACCTTATGGGAATGAACTTGTTCTCTAACTTTAAACTCTTTAATATGCTTTTAATGGGACATTATCTGAATCTGTTTAAAAAGGCATGCTTCTCATGACGTTTGTGTTAGTTTGGGTTCTCCCTAAAAACAGAGCCTGAGGAAAGAACTTGAGTGTAGAACATGGGAGGCCATCCTGGGAAATAGGAGAAAGGGAACGGGAAGAATGAGCAAAGAAGGAGAAAATCAGTATAAGGAAGGGTACATTATCAAGGTTACTGCCATGGACAGTGTGGGCTCACTGCCGTCAGGAACACTGAACATAATATCTGAGTAGAAGAACCTAATGCAACATTTAAGTTTTTGAAGGGCAGCAGGTTATCTGAAAGCTTGAGAGTTCTTTCAGCCTGAGAACTGTTGACTGATCATCACCCCTTTCACTTTTGTAGCTCTGGACCCAGTTGAAGCCCAAGGACTTAGCTATATTTCCTCTTCCCCTGGCACCTGCTTGTCATGCTAAGAATTGATCCTCTGAGAGAAGCTGGAGGCTATAAAAATTCACCTGTGTCCCTCACACCCAGCTGTGTTTCCTGATGGGACTCAATCCCCCTCCCTAACCCACATCCTTAGCTTTCACCTGGATTTTTTGGAAGCAGAAGTGCATTCTGCCTGTTTCTTTGGTTTGATTCCTATATTTGAGATCTATCTGTGTAGACACAGGACATCATAAAATGCGTTGTGTCTTCCATTACTGCATAAAGTCATGGGATTACCTTATGTCTCCCAAACTGCTCAAATCCTCATCTAGGTGGCATTTTAATCTAGACTCCTTTCTCCCATCTGGTGAAGCAGTGGTGTATGAACAAACCCAACATCTATGGCAAGAGAAAACTTTTTGTGTGATTACATGTTGGTCAGGCTGGTCTCAAACTCCTGACCTCAGATGATCCGCCTGCCTCGGCCCCCCCAAAGTGCTGGGATTACAGGCGTAAGCCACCGTGTCTGGCCACATTGCTTTTAAATAACTCTAATCTAGGGTTTAATTAAAAAGAAAATTGGCTTTTCGTATCTGCTTCTATATTCCACCTATTGGGAGTTCAACATGTTGTGTGGCCTCCAGAAATCTCTGTATATTCATGATGAGCGTAAAAAAAAGGCAAATTTTCGTATTATCATGAAAATAGTTTTGATTTTATGGCCCCCTCTTTGGGTTCCCCAGGCCACACTTTGAGGACTGATGCACTAGAAGGCTATAGAGTGAATGATACCAAGTGAGGTAGTTAACAAACCCCTCTTTTCCTCTCACTTTCAATTACGCTTCCGCTCTTCCCGCCCTTATTACTATCGGCCTCTAGAGGGCGCGAGAGGTCCTTTACTCCAGCACCCACAGGCTGCTGGTGCTGACGTCAAATTTAAGTACCGCAGGAGTCACAGGATTACGGAAGGGGAATCTTGGGTTATAAGGAAAGGAATGCAAGTTTTAATTTCTTTTCCTCCTCCTTTTTGTTCTCCTTCTTTTTCTCTTCCTCGGTCTCCCTCTTAGAATTCCTGAAGCATTTGACATTTTTCTTTGTTGAGCTTTCCTATTACTCCCGTTCATTTGATGCAGTAAAGAGCAAGACAAGTAGAGATCTAAGTACAGGCTAGAGCCATGGTTCTCCCCTTCATATTCAGCAGAACCTCCTCGACAGTTTGTTTAAATGTAGCTTCCGCTGTCCCTGCCACAAAAGCTGTTGATTTCCTAGGACCAAGCTGAGACTCATGAATCAGCGTTTCTATCCAAAAAGGATCCCAGCTGATTCTAATCCACGTGTTCTGAGGACATGGCTTTGAGAAACAGAGACCTGTGAGAAGAGACCAACTGCACCTGCACCTGCATATTTCAGGTAAAAAAGGAGCCTAAAGCTAAGTATACTTCACAGGAGTGTAGAGTAAGCATGGCCCTCTCACCCAGTGTGGCTAGAACCCTCTAGAACACAGTATTCTGAATTTGAAACCCATATTTCTCATTATGGCTAGAAAATTGCCTTTAAAGTTTGGTTTTCTCCCTGCTTCATCTAGATTCTCTTCTTTCAGGTGGAAACACTGGGATATGCTCAGTGGGACAATCTAAGAATCATCTGAGACCAAGCTACATGACAAAGCAGCACCAGGTAAAGAAACCGGTGATGTTTAACCTGTAGAAAGGAAAATTTGATACAAATTAGGGAACCATCTTTAAATATATAAAGGCCTACAGATTTGTTTTAAATGACTCTAACATTCAGGAAGTCATTGGAAACTTGGAGACAAAAAAATGTGATTTATTCTGTAGAATTTTCTTCAATCACAACTGCCCAAACAAAAAATGGACTGTCTTGGGAAGTGGTGAGCTTATGGAAGTATCTGAACACAGCTTGGACAATGACTTGGTAGGGATGACATGGGGGTGATTCAACCGCAGGTTAGGTGACTGAAGAAGACTGTGAAAGTCTTTTCCAACCTAGAATATTTAATCTATGTACTGAACAAAATGGAACTTTTTTCCCCCTTGTTATCCTGCCTATTCCTCTGTGAAAGCCTCCCAGGCAAGGGACACACAAGACCAAGCCACCCTGCAGGTTTCAATCATGGTGGCTGGGACAGATCTTGGACCTAAGTTGAACCAGAATCTTTACACGTGGTTTGATCTGAGTCACTGAATTTCTTTCATCCTGAGAGTGCATGCATTTGTTAGGTACCCTGTTCTATCTTTTATCCCTACACCTGCAGAGTTCCTTAGTTCTCTGTACTCATAGTGTGGTGAACTCTCATCACCTGAGAGCTTCCTGGAAATGCAGAATCTCAGGTCCCACTGAAACAGACTACAATTAACCTCTACCTTTGAGATTAGAGGCAAATGCAGTATATTCCCAACACAAAGTAGTCTATAAATGCAAGACTCTTTTAGGAGAATAGTATTTTGTTGATCTTTGAGGGCCTTGATCATAGCCAGCTCTTAAAATATGTTGATGTGAAGTGGTTTGTTAAGCTAGATAAAGAAAGGAGGGGTAGCAGTGCACCAGGAGAGGGTAAGTTGAAATGTCTCATGGGAGTCTGCGGGGAATTACAAAGTAGTAGAGGACTCTAAAGATAGTCTCCGATACAAACTTGATCCAATTCTCTATTTGTCTAGAGTGCATCAAGGTCTCCACTTGACATTATCACTTGTGGCAGGCTGTCCCATAGGGCTCACCAGGCACACTCACTTTACCAGTTTGTGTGGATGTGAATTGAATCAATAGCCACCATGTGGGAGGGCCAGGACTTAGTCCTTGTGCTCCCTGCTCTGTCTCCTGTACCTAGAACCAATGCCTCTCTTATCCTGTATTAGTTAGCCACCTCTGTGTAACAAATTAGCTCAAAATTCAGAGACCTAAAACAATAATCATTTATTATCTCACATGCTATCTGTGGAATAGGAATCCAAGGGCAACTTAGCTGGGTGACTTTGGTTTGAGATTTCTTTAAGATGTCTGCCAAGGCTGTCATTGCCTTTACAGAAGCTGGAGGATCTCACTCACATGGCTATTGGCAGGAGGCCTCACTTTGTTATCAAGGGGACATCTCCATAAGGTACTTGAAAGTCTTCATGATGAGGCAGATGAACTTCAGAGCCAGGGATCCACCAGAGAGCAAGGCAGAAGCTGCAATGTCTTTTTTTCACCCAGAATATCCTATGAATTACACAAGTCAGGCCAATTCAATGTGGGAGGGCATTTTACAAGCTCATGAATCAAGAGAGGCCATTGGGGGCCGCCTTGGAGCCTGGTGACTACACACTCTTAGACTCTGCTCTCCCATTTTGGTCATTAAGACAGACCACTTCTCCAACACACATGTCTACATATATAAGCAGTTTGTTATACAAACATCGCTCATGACATAATCAAAACACAGTTTGTTTGTTTGTTTGTTTGTTTGTTTGTTTTGAGACGGAGTTTCGCTCTTGTTACCCAGGCTGGAGTGCAATGGCATGATCTCGGCTCACTGCAACCTCCGCCTCCTGGGTTCAGGCAATTCTCCTGCCTCAGCCTCCTGAGTAGCTGGGATTACAGGCACGCGCCACCATGCCCAGCTAATTTTTTGTATTAGTAGAGACGGGGTTTCACCATGTTGACCGGGATGGTCTCTATCTCTTGACCTCGTGATCCACCTGCCTCGGCCTCCCAAAGTGCTGAGATTACAGGCGTGAGCCACTGCACCCGGCCCAAAACACAGTTTTATTGTAGCCTCCTACTATTCCTATAAAGTTATTCCATAAAGGTGATCTTCCTAGCCCTTGGTAGGCTTATGACTTAACATCTCACTCTTATGCAACATTGAGACCTACTCTCACTTTACAAGGCTAACAGTTGTTCAGAAATTAGAATATCTACTCCAAAACAAATTTAAATGTTGAACTCGATTCAACTTTGCTTTTCCCCAGATGTCATCTGGTCCTGCTTTAGTCTGAAACTTATAATGTAAAAAGGAAGTGGGCCAGGTGCGGTGGCTCACGCCTGTAATCCCAACACTTTTGGAGTTTGAGGTGGGCGGATCACGAGATCAGGAGTTCGAGACCAGCCTGGCCAACATGGTGAAACCCTGTCTCTACTAAAAATACAAAAAATTAGCCAGGCAGGCATGGTGGTGCATGCCTGTAATCCCAGCTACTCAGGAGGCTGAGGCAGGAGAATCGCTTGAACCCTGGAGGTGGAGGTCACCCCATTGCACTCCAGCTTGGGCAACAGGGTGAAACTCCATCTAAAAAAAAGAAAAAGAAGTATATCATACAGTGTCTGGTCAGAAAAATAGACACTGCAGTACACATGTCAAGAGAGAGGGATTTAATGCAGCACATTGGCTCCAAAGGGACAAGGCTGAAGGAGCAAAAGAAGGAAAGTGATGAGGAAGCTGTGAGCTGGAGCTCGTAACCCCACAGTTGCTGCTCAACTGCTAGAGATGGGACTCTGCTGCTGTGGGACCTGCCGGTTCTGCTGAGCGGAAATCCAGAAGGCTGCACTCCCAGTGGTGCTGCCGAAACCACCACCAATGCCGCTCAAGGTCATAGTTAACACCAAAGCCTGGAGCTGTCCATTGCTGTTGCTGCTGCTGTTGCAGGCATTGCTAGAGGAGGAAAAAACAGCCTTCTTTCCCTTTTCCATGTTCCACCAGTGCCTCAATTGACAGATCCTCACACCAGGCTCCTAGCAAGGGGATCTGCGGAATGTGGTTTGCAGAATTTCAGCATGGAAGAAGGGCAGAAATGATACTGAGGGTCAACAGTCAAATAACTTTCTCTCTCCTCTCCCCAACCCCCTATTCTAACTTGCTAGCCATTTTGAATGTCTTTTACAGTTGATGGAGAAAAAGATTAGAAAAGGAAAGGAAAAGAAAGGTCTTGCTTGAACTAGAACCATAGAAAGCTAGCATGCTGCTTTCTGGACCTAGCAATGTGGAAAGATGACTTTTTCTTTTGCAGAGTGGTTTTGTAGGCTTTCTGCAAGTCGTTGGCTGGACTCTGCTTTCCTGAGTTTGCTAGGCTGAGCAGATGTTACTCTATTCTGTATATGACTCACGGTTTCTCTAGTCCCTGGCATTTGCCCCAGTTTTCAATGCCATGGATCCTGCCCTCCTCCTGGCAACTCAGAAAGAAGCCAAGATGACCCCTTGCCATCTCTGAATCTTGTGTGGCCCACCTCTGCCCCACAGGAAACACTTATTTATTATGAGCTCAATAAACTTTGAAAGCTTTTGCCATCTTCAAGGAAGGCTACAGCCCTTTCCTGGCATGGCCACCAAAGGAGTTGAGCAAATTTTTTTTCACTCATTAATGTTCTGGCAGGAGTCAGACCCAAGTCCAGAGCACCAAGAAACATCTTGGGTATTCTAAGATTTTCAACTGAAGAATCCATCGCCATGCTAGATTTGTCAGAAGAGGGCATGCGGCAAAGAGTCCAGCTTTCTTTGAAGACGGCCTCTGCATCTAATGCTTTCCCCTCTGTTCTGGAGTCAAAGTGGTGTGAGGTTGTAAGAATCATGTGACAAGTTCTCATTCATTTTTTGTAAACTCTGTACATGGTGATTTGGCACCACACACTGGAAATTCACAATTTTATCTTGAGATCTATCAGAACTTCCTCGTTAACCTCCTGTTACACATATAGGTCTGAACTCTGATTGTGGAAAAGGTCATGTTCTTCCCGGGACTGCTGGACCCAGACAAGTCAGGGCATTTAAGTAATCTCCTCAGGGTGAGATGGGCAGAAGGAGGAGTATTAAAGTAATGAACAGGAAAGGTTGCTCTTGAACTCGGACTGTATTTTAAGGAGTGTTTGAGAATTCCCTGAGAGTTAAAAAGGTTTTGTCAACACAAGGTACACATAACACCGCAGCAGAGCTGGAAATGGAAATAGGGTTGTAATGCCTTTTCTGAGATTTGGTTCTGATCTAGCGAAGTCACTTCTCATAGATGTCTTAGCATTCAACCCCAAAACACTGAGTCAGTGCCCACTAAGTGTTGGGTTCCACCTCTGCCACAAGGGGCCACTACATGCAGCCCACCTCAGAGAGTTCACAATCTGTTAGCACAGCCCTTACCCTAGGTGTGAGCCTAAACCATTTCATAAAGGAGCCATGAACAAAATTCTTTCAACTCCTGTCAGATTTATAGATTATTTTCCAAAATGGCTGCACCATTTTGCGTTTCCAACTGAAGTATTAGGGTCTCAACTTCACATCCTCACCAACACTTGTTATTATCTGTTGTTTTTTTTGTTTGTTGGTTGGTTTTTTGTTTTTTGAGATGTAGTTTTGCTTTTGTCACTCAGGCTGGAGTGCAATGGTGCAATTTTGGCTCACTACAATCTCTGCCTCCTGGGTTCAAGCGATTCTCCTGCCTTAGCCTCCCAAGTAGCTGAGGTTATAGGTACCCGCTACCATGCCTAGATAATTTTTGTAGTTTTGGTAGAGACAGGGTTTCCCCATGTTGGTCAGACTGGTCTCAGACTGACCTCAGGTGATCCACCTGCCTCAGCCTCCCAAAGTGCTGAGATTAAAGGCGAGCCACTGTGTCTGGCCTGTTTTTTTTTTTTACATTATAGTCATCCTAGGGATGTGAAGTGGTATATCCTGGTGGTTTTGAATTGTATTTGGTTAATGACTAATGATATTGAGCATCTTTTCATGTGCTTATTGGCCATTTGCATATCAGTTTTTCAGAAAAATTTTTGTTGATATTTTTTGCCTCTTTTATTTAATTTTAGAGACAGAGTTTCTCTGTCACCCAGGCTGGAGTGCAGTGGCATGACCATAGCTCACTGCAAGCTTGAACTCCTGGACTCAAGTGATCCTTCCATCTCAGCCTCTTGAGTAGCTAGGACTACATGTGTGCATCACCACACTAACTTTTTATTTTTTGTGGAGATGGGGGTCTCATTATGTTGACCAGGTTGGTCTTGAACTCTTGGCCTCAAACGATTCTCTGGCCTCAGAGTCAGAACGGAATCTCAGAAAAGGTGGCACTACTCTATTCCCATTCCTAGCTCTCCCGCAGTTTATGTGTACCTTGTGTTGACAAAACCTTTTTAACTTTCAGGAAATTCTCAACTACTCCTTCCAATGCAGTCCTAGTTCAAGGATGACCTTTCCTATTCCGTATTTTTCCACTCCTTCTCTTGCCCATCTTATCCTGAGAAGATTACTTAAATTCTCTAACTTGTCTGGCATCCAACAGTCCCAAGGGAAGAATATGAACTTTTCCACAATTGTATTTCAGACCTATGTATGTAACGGGAGGTTAACGTTGAAGTTCCTCAGGATATAATTGTGAATTTCCAATGTGTGGTCCCAAATCACCACCTGCAGAGTTTAGAGAAACTCTAGCCTTTGCCTGTTTTAAAATTAGTGATTTATCTTCTTATTGTTGAATTGTAAGTGTTCTTAGACCAGCCTGGCTAATATGGTGAAACCCTGTCTCTAGTAAAAATAAAAAATTAGTCAGGTGTGATGACTGGCGCCTGTATTCCCAGCTACTCTGGAGGTTGAGGCAGGAGATTCTCTTGAACCTGGGAGGCGGAGGCTGCAGTGAGCTGAGATTGCGCTACCGCACTCCATCCTGGGCAACAGAGGAAGACTCCGTCTCAAAAAACATTTAATTTTGATGAAGTAAAATGTAATTATTTAATTAATTAATTACTTGTGCTTTTGGTTTTGTGTTCAAGAAACCATTGCCTAATCCAAGGTCATGAGGATTTATTTCTATTTTCTTTTTATGCTTTTATAGCTTTAGCACCTTTATTTCAGTCTACAGTACATTGAGTTAATTTTTCATGTGGTGTAGAAATCTATCTTCACCCTTCTGCATGTGGCTACCCAGGGGTCTCAGTACCGTTTGTTGTCCTTGCAGCCCTGTTGACAATCAACTGACTGTAAGTGTGAGAGTACTTCTGAATTCTTGATCCTATTGCATTCATTCTTCTGTCTACCTTTATGCTAGAACTATACCATCTTCATTACTATAGCTTTGTGGTAGGTTTTGAAACCATGACATCTGAGTTCTCTAGCTTTGTTCTTTTTCAAGCTTGTTTTGGCTATTCTGGATTCTTTGAATTTCCATATGAATATTAGGATCAGTTTGTCAATTTCTGCAAAATAGGCAGCTGGGATTTTGAGAGGGATTGCATTAAATCAGTATGTCAATTTGGAAAATATTTTCATCTTAACAATATTAAATCTTCAAATCTGTGAACATGAGATGTGTTTCCATTTATTTCCATCTTCTTCCATTTCTTTCAGCAAGGTTTTGAAAGGCAGCTATGCTCACCGCTATACCATCCACAGCAGACAACAACAATACTTTCTAGTTTACAGTGTACGAGTCTTGCCCTTCTTTTATTAAATTCATTGCTACATATTTTATTCTTTTTGGTGCAATTATAAATGGAATTATTCTTTAAATTTATTTTTCACATTGTTCATTGCTAATGTACAGAAATATGCATATTTTGTATATTGATTGTACATCTTGCAACCTTACTGAACTTGTTGACTAGTTCTAATAGTTTGTTGTGTGTGTGTGTGTATTCCTTATCATTTTTTTTATATATAACATAATGTCATCTGCGAATAGAGACAGTTTTATTTCTTCCTTTCCAATCTGGATGCCTTTTTTTCTTACATAGTTGCTCTGGCTAGAATTGAAAGTACAATGCTGACAGAAGTGGTGAGAGAAGACATCCTTGTGTGCTCCTGGTCTTAGGCTGAAGCAGCTAGTCCTTCACCATTGGGTATGATGTTAATTGAAGTTTTTCATAGATGTCCTTTGACAGGCTTAAGAAGTTCCCTTCTATTTCTAGTTTGTTGAGTGCTTTTATTAAATAGTGTTGCATTTCATCAGATTTTTTTTCTGTACCTAGTTTGATGATTATGTAATTTTTATACCGTATTCTATTAATACAGATTATTACATGACTGATTTTCAGATGTTGGACATTCATGGAAAAAAATCACACATCATGGTATACATTTATATATGTTGCTGGTTTGGGTTTGCTAGTGTTTTGTTGAGGATTGCACATGGAGTCTTTGATACATATTTGTTGAATGAATAAATGAATGTTCAGAGAAGGAAGGCCTTACTCATAAAGGCAGGACCTACACTACATGCACACAAATTTTGCACATCATTTTGGGAAATTCAAGGACATCAGATTAAGTAGCCCTGAAGAGCTTAGCAAGATATATTATTGCAGATTTACCATGTGGAAAGGAGGTAGTTATGTTGAAGCAGACAGACAGTGATCAAACTCAAAAGATGGGGATGATAGCCTTACTTTGCTAATTCCTACCTAAGAAAACCTTATGTATTTAACTTATTTTAACAAGCTCTGTTTCTTCATCTATCAAATGGGATGACATGTTAGGGGTAAGCTTAGGGAAGAGTTATATTTGAATTAATCTTGCAAATATATTCTAGCTCTAATAATTTATAATTATCTAAAATACCATGTGAAAAAATAACAAATGTTGGTGAGGATGTGGAGAAAGGAGAACACTTGTGCACTTTTGGTGGAAACATAAATTAGTATAACCTCTATGGAAAACCGTACAGGGATTTCCCAAAGGACTGAAAATAAAACTACCATTCAATCCAGCAATCCAACTACAGGGTATCTACTCAGAGGAAAAAAACATTATATCAAAAGACACCTGTACGCATATGTTTATCATAGCACTATTCACAATAGCAAAGATAGGGAATCAACCTAAGTGTTTATCAGTGGATGACTGGCTAAAGAAAATGTGGTAGATATACACAATGGAATACAATGCAGCCATAAGAATGAAGGAAATCATGTCTTTTGCCACAACATGGGTGGAACTGGAGGCCATTACCTTAGATGAAATAACCCAGAAACAGGAAGTCAATTACTGCGTGTTCTCACTGACAAGTGGGAGCTGAGTAATGTGCACTCATGGACGTAAGAGTGCAGAATAATTGACATTGAAGACTCAGAATGGTGAGAGGGTGAGGTGGATGAGGAATGGGAAATTATTTAATGGGTACAAGGTACACTCTTTGGGTGACAGTTACACTAAAAACCTGGACTGCTCTATGCAATATGTCCATGTCACAAAACTGCATTTGTACCCCTGAAACTTACACTAATAATAATAATTTTTAAAAAAAACTTATGATGCATCTCAAAAAATGAAAATAAAATGCCATGTGAAACTCAATTTTAAGGAGAACATTTTATATGTTTTTGTAGTTCTCATTTAATGCCTCTGGAGTAGTTATGGGGAGAAAGATGCATAAATGATTTTAACACAGTATAAAAATGCAAAGTCTATTTATAGGAGCACAGGAAAGAAAGTGGCTAGTGCTCTTTAAAGGAGTATAATTAAAATGAAAACAAAAATGGCACTTGAGTTTGGTCCTGAGACATGAATAGGAGTTTACCAGCTAGAGAAGGCAGGGTAGAGAGGATATTTTTTTTGTGTTTCTGCTACTACATCATCTTCTAAGTTCTTATTTAAAAATGTTTAAGAGGTAAATATTTTACTTGCTACTGAAATGTTTTCATAAATACTTTGTGAAAGATAATCCTTTGGTCTAGAAAGGAATTTCATATCTACACAGAACTCAATAGTGTATTCTTATCTTGCTGCTGAAGTCTGGATTTTCTGGACTGGGTATGTGATGGAAGTAAATTTGAACAGGCAGTGTATTAGTCCATTTTCACACTGCCGATAAAGTCATACATACTATAAGTCCAATAAACCTCTGGTTTTGTACATTGCCCAGTCTTGGTTTATCGGACTTACAGTTCTGCATAGCTGGGAAGCCTCACAATCGTGGTGGAAGGCAAGGAGCAAGTCATGTCTTACATGGATGCCAGCAGACAAAGAGAGAGCTTGTGTAGGGAAAGTCTTGGTTTTAAAAACCATCAGATCTCCTGAGGCCCATTCACTATCACGAGAACAGTATGGGAAAGACCCACCCCCATGATTCAGTTACCTCCCTCTAGGTCCCTCCCGCAACATATGGGAATTAAGGGAGCTACAATTTGAGATTTGGGTGAAGACACAGAGCCCGACCGTAACATTCTGCCCCTGGCCCCAGCTCTCATATCTTCACATTTCAAAACCAATCATGCCTTCCCAACAGTCCCCAAAGTCTCAACTCATTTCAGCATTAACTCAAAAGTCCACAGTCCAATGTCTCATCTGAGACAAGGCAAGTCCCTTTCACCTATGAGTCTGTAAAATCAAAAGTAAGCTAGTTACTTCCTAGATACAATGAAGGTACAGGCATTGGGTAAATACAGCCATCCCAAATGGCTAAAAATTGGCCAAAACAAAGGGGCCACAGGACCCATGCAAGTCCAAAATCCAGCAAGACAGTCAAATCTTAAAGCTCCAACATGATTTCCTTTGAGTACATGTCTCACATACAGGTAATGCTGATGCAAGAGGTGGGTTCCCATGGTGTTGGGCAGCTCCACTCCTGTAGCTTTGTGGGGTATAGCCTCCCTCTTAACTGCTTTCATGGGCTGGTGTTGAGTGTCTGTGGCTTTTCCAGGTAAACTGTGCAAGCTGTCAGTAGATCTGCCATTCTGGGGTCTGGAGGACGGTGGCCCTCTTCTCACAGCTCGACTAGGCAGTTCCCCAGTAGGGACTCTGTGTGGAGGCTCAAACCCATTTCCCTTTCTCACTTCCTTGCAGAGGTTCTCATGAGTGCCCCACTCCTGCAGCAAAATTTTGAATGGACAACAAGTCTCTAGGGAGTTTCAAACTTCTCCACATTTTCCTGTCTTCTTCTGAGCCCTCCAAACTGTTCCAACTGCTGCTTTTTACCTAGGTCCATAGTCGCTTCCACATTTTCAGTATCTTTTCAGCAGTGCCCCTGTCTACTGGTACCAATTTACTGTATTAGTTTGTTTTCAGGCTACTGATAAAGACATACCCAAGACTGGGCAATTTACAAAAGAAAGAGGTTTATTGGACTTACAGTTCCACATGGCTGGGGAGGCCTCACAATCATGGCGGAAGGCAAAAGGAAAGGAGGAGCAAGGCACATCTTACTTGGATGGCGGCAGGCAAAAAGAGAGAGCTTGTGCAGAGAAACTCCTGTTTTTAAAACCATCAGATCTTGTGAGACCCAGTCACTATCAGGAGAACAGCACAGAGAAGACCTGCCCCCATGATTCCATCATCTCCCACCCAGGCTCCCACCACACATGGGAATTATGGGAGCTACAAGATGAGATTTGGCTGCGTACACAGAGCCAAACTATATCAGGAAGTGAGACATAAAATTTGGGGGGGTGGCCTTCATGTAATTTATAATTTTCTTTTTTTCAAGATGGGGGTCTCACCATATTGCCCAGGCTGGTCTTGAACTCCTGAACTAAACCGATCCTCCTACCTTGGCCTCCCAAAGTGCTGGGATTACAGGAGTGAGCCACCTGGTACAGCCTAATTGGTGGTGAAGGCGGGGGAGGGGGGCTCTTTAAATGATAATAAAGCCTTATGGGTGTCAGGTTGGTCTTTAGCAGAACGACACATTTCTTTCCAATTTTATTTGTCATGTCACCACTATTCCAGCAGAGGGCATACTTTTTTACATGAAGTTCCTTCATAAATAGGATTTCATGTCCTTTTTCATGGATTTTAATTTTTGTGTATTTATCACTGTCATAATTTACTTAGGGTGCAGGAAGTAGAAATTATGTAAAAGAAGGTTATTTCTTAAATCATAAAGAACAAGAAGTCAGAGAACGCGTTCCCCAACAGAATGAAAATAGGAGTGATGAATGCTTAGCAGTAAGCCACCATCCACAAAAGCTGTGTCCAGGCATGAAGGGGAAAGTGGAGATAAGCAATAACTCAGAAAACCTAGAAAACAGAATTTCCTTTGGAAGAATTTTTGGACCATTTATGTTCAAGTGAAGATTGCTTTAACTTAGACCAAATACAGTAATTGCTTAAATTTTTTTGCATTTAGGTATCTTTCCATAGATAAACAACTAATGAGCGGTGTATTAATTATGACTACGTGTATACATCATGGTGGGATGAGATCATTAGACAAGAATTTAAGGGACCCAATTTAGATTTTTCTCTTCTTTCTCATTACTCGTCATTAATTACTTCCCTTCACTGGGTCTCACTTTTCTCAAGCACGAAATGGAGATTTCGGTCATTTGCCGACCTCACTGGGTTGTGGATCTAATCAAGTGAGATAACACATATCAAAGAGGCTTTTAAAATAATTAAGTTGCATACATGAAAGTCATTTCTGAAACAAGAAACACTTGATGTTGCAACCATCCTCCTGCTGGTAGGAGACCATATTCCCAAAGGCCACAAGTATGAGTGCATTGCATAGCCTTACATCTCTTGGAGGGAAGCCAGTTGCACTCAACGCTTTCATGTAAAAAACATTTATCATTGAGGCACAAGGTCTCAGCTAACCAAAGACTTTTTCTCACTGGAATAGCAAGTGCAGGTCTTGTTAGTGAACCGTGTAAGAGTCAGAAGCTAGCCCCTCAAATTATGGCATACTTACATATACACTGTAATTCATGAGCGCCTGCTGTGTCGGGCCCTGGGTTTAGGCACAGGGAACACTTCAGTGAACAAAACAGATGAAAATTAAATGTTTACGAAGTTTCTTGTTTGCTCATTTAAAAATTCCCTATACTTTAGGGAAGTTTGCAGTTTGTTTACTTACATATTTACTTAGATATGATGAGGACATTTCTGAATCTTTAAATACAAATATTGATTTTTAAAAATTTATTGACTCTTGGGCAAAGTTTGATTAAGGAGTCAGTTTCATCTATGCTCAGTGCTAGTTATTCAGCACCCATGACACAGGTCTGAAAGGTGAATGTTAAATAGAGTAGCTTCTGGTTTAATCTGCATCTTCACCATTTTCCAAGACTTTTTCTCTTTTTTTCTGACAGTTCTTCTCTATCCCCTTCTTCCAAGAACTGGAGAATAAATGGCCTTGTAATCAGCACTTAATAATAACTAACACCAGGTATAGTGGCTCATGCCTATAATCCCAGCACTTTGCGGGGCTAAGGCAGGAGGATTACTTGAAGCCAGGAATTTGAGGCTGCAGTAAGCTATGCTTGTGCAACTACACTCCAGCCTGGGCAACAGAGAGAAACTTTGTCTCAAAAAACAAACAAACAAACCATTTGCACAGGGCTTTTAGTTCACAAGGTATTTTTCCATTCATAATCTCATTTGAGATGTACAGCAATCCTGTTCCTAGACAGGAGTACTAGACAGTATTTCCATTTTGCGGTTGAAGAAACTAGAGTTCAGGGATAGTAAGCAACCTACTCAAAGGTGCATAGCTAATAAGAAGCACTGCTCAAATTCAACGTACATTTTCTGTATCCAGATCTCAAGACCCTTTCTCAAGGCCACCTCTTTTCCCATCGCTTTGGAAAGTAAACATATCACCAGAGTCTGGTGTTTCAGCTCCTTTTCAGGCACGCCCAAGGTCAGATTGTCAAGAAATTTGTTATCGTTATTTAAAAGTTATGAGCAAGTTTTAAAGTATTTTCTCCTTTAAGTTTGAGTGAGCTCCTCAATCCGAGAGTCTAAAGGTTAGTGAAATCAATACAACTGCTGGTACAAACTCTGCCCAAAGTCTGCTTCCTTATTTACCCTCCTCTCCAATCCATACTGCAAAATGCATCAATGTAAGACCAGGAAAGGGAATTTCTTCCAGATACTCTGAATGAAAGCCACGTTTAAGTGGAAGAACTTTTAAAACTGACTCTGGTTTAATTTCTATTTAAAGTAAGATACATGAATACTCAATGAAGCAGCGGATGCAGATCTAGGGGCAAGGAAGGGCACTGATCATCCGTTAAAATCATGTATTGAGCACACTGTACTCCAAGGATAGGAATGGCCAACTTTAGGAAAGGACTCAGAAAACCAGAAAAAAATAGGAAAACAACTGAGCTGGTTTAGAATGTGAGGCAGAGCTGGGTGTTCGCCCACCTTGGGGAGTGTGTCATTGCGTAGGTAATTCACATTTTTGAAATTCTGAGTGACTGGCTGGGTGCGGTGGATCATGCCTGGAATCCCAGAATCCCAGCACTTTGGGAGGCCAAGGTGGGCAGATTGCTTGAGCCCAGAGGTTTGAGACTAGCCTCAGCAACATGGTGAAACCCTCTCTCTACAAAAAAATACAAAACAAACAAAAAGAAATAGCCGGGCATGGTGGCACATGCCTGTAGTCCCAGATACTTAGGCAACTGAGGTGGGAGGATCACCTGAGCCTGGGAAGTCAAGATTGCAGTGAGCCATGATCGTGCCACGGCACTCCAGCCTGGGCAACAGAGTGAATTGAAAAAGAGAGAAAAAAAAGAAATTCTGAGTGACTGTGAGTGATCTTCATGTACCCAGTGGTGACCACCTCAGCAATGCCCAAGGTGGACATTGGCTGGTCTTCCAGTCTATGGAGAAATCAGATAATGAGGAAGGAAATTAAAGAAAGAAGAAAGAACAGAAAGACGTGGCATTAGTCGTGCACTCAGCCCACCCAGCTCCCCATCTCTGCTATGGATGTCCTAGCCCTGGATTAAGAGGAGACGGGATTGAAAATATTATCTCCTTGTCCTTTTTGCTTCTGTCAGACTCTTATGTTTCCGGGACCCACAGCAAGCATTTATGGGGCCCAGGGCAAGAATACAAAGGGGAACCATATATGGCTAAATATATTATGTCTACATATTTAAAATGTATAAATCAAGTGAACACCTGACAAATTGCATATCATGAAAAATGCACCTTTATAATGAACTAGCAGGTCAGGTTTGAATTTAGAATTGTTGGACTTCCCAAAGTTTTATGTTGCAGCATGGTAACATAGGGAGAGCTGGCCCTGAGCCTCGCTAAGGTATAATGCTTACCTCCCCACTCCTGAACCCTCTGTCCTGAATCAGTCATGAAGGAGAAGGACCCTATGTGAATGGCATGGATACCCCAGACCATGCATTCGAGCTCTGTCTACACCACACAGGCAGCAGCACCTTGGTTACTCTATGGTGAGGGGTTTGCACACCAGTGGTACAGCCTCCTCTCCAAAGCATAGACGTGGGGGCCAGGTCTTCAGAGGTCCTGTACGTGGCCTCAAGATATTTGGCCAAGATTGGGATGGGATTGCTCAATTCCAGGTGGGCACATCCATTTGGCCTTATGAATTCCTTGTTCCATTAGGAGAGATATGGCTTGGGGAGAGCCAAAGCAGAACTCTCTAAGTTATGTGGCCCAGGAGAGGAACCTTCTTTGCCTGGCTCTAAAAGGTACTGCTATGTCCTGGTGTCCACTTAATTTTCAAATCACACAAAATGCATAGAACGTTCGGTTTCAAACAACTCTGAAGGCAGGAGCTTATGTGCTGCCATGCACAATATGCTACCACGCATGTGCTGCACTGCTGTTTCAGATGGACACTGCTGGCACAGCATTCAATCAACAAAACCCAATTCCCAGCATCCTGTGTGGTCAGACATCACCTAGTAAAACTGCTTTATATTGTCATTATTATTGCTTGACTTTTGCTGGTAGAGTGTTTGTTTTCAGCCATCATGGCTGGCTTTCTTTTGTCTCGTTTTTAAACCTTTGAACTAGCTTCAGCATTGGGTTAATGTAAAATTAATTGCACGGTTTCTGTTTGCTCTGGTAACATGTAGCCTCTTGTTTTTAGACACTTTCAGGTGATAATATGTAAAAGCACACTGAGAAACAGTGGTATATTTCTATTCTCCCCAAGTATTCTCGAGTTGTTTTGAACAGAGATCCTTGGGCTGTGTGTCAAGATATTCATTCCTTTCAGCTCTTGGGCAGCTGGTGAGACCTGGGTTGGTTACAGATCTGTGGCTGGTGTTTTCTACCTTCTAAAAGCCTCATTCATTTACCCCAGTTACCGTCAAAATCTACTGTTTTTGAATGTTCAGTGAAGCTAAAGAGGTTAAGGAGCTTTGCAAAAATAGATTTGCTTGGCATTTATCTGGTAATCCATATATTTAAGGCCACTCTAAATTAGTAATATAAAGAATATTGATATTTCCTCCAATTTAGCACTTATTTGCTTACTTCAGTCTTCTGAAATGCCTTTTCTCCCTCCTTCTCTAGGTTTTTCCTGATTCTATTTATTCTTCAATGTCTGCTTAATGTATTCAGTCATCAAACACAAAGCTCCTGTGTTCCAGGCTCATGACTATGTTCTTCATGATGCCTTCCTTGACCGTGCTGGTACACCATGGGCTCTCCCACTCCCGCTTTGGAACGCATAAGGCATTTCATTTCCACTATTTATTTGCACTCAGTGCCCTGTAATTTCAGTTCTGTTTCCACGTGTATAAACATCTTCCCAATAAAGCTGTGAGACTCTTGGGGAAAAAAACTACTTCGTATACATCTTTATATTTCTCACTCCACCTACTAAAGTGTATTTAGCATCTATATAAAATCAGTTGACTAATTGATCGTGACTGATAAATATCACTTGCTGAGCATAATGGTTAAGAGCACAGCCTGTGGGATCAGATGGAACCCGTCTCAATGCTGACAGTGCCTCTTGATAACTGTGCAGTCTTGGGCTACTGACTTAACTGTCTGCTCATCTGTAAAATAGAGATCAGAACCGTGTCTCCCTCATGGGATTGTCTGAGAACTAAATGACATCATACCTGAAAGAAATACCTAGAAGAGTTAGCATTTGGAGAATGTTTGATGAAAATGACAATAATCCTAACATCCCAGGCAAGGAGACAAACCCTTTACGTAAACAGTAGTCCCTCCTTATCTGCAGGGCATACGTTCTAAGACCCCCGGTGGATGCCTGAAATCATGGACAGTACAAAACCCGGTTACAGTTTGACGCACAACAGCAAAACTAGCACACATTTCATTGTTCCCTTCAAGGTGCCCATTGAACATATATGTCAAGAGAGTGCCAGGGTTTATATGTAAAAGAATCCTGCCCCAATTTGTCTGAGCATGTGAATGACTTGAAAGAAGGTGATGGCCAGAAGTCAGAATAAATGAAATTTTTGGCTGAACCTGGAGTGAGGAGGGATGACACGCCCTAGGCCCTGATGTTGAGGGAGGAGGGGAGGGCTGAACCTGGAGTGAGGAGGGATGACACTCCCTAGGCCCTGATGTTGAGGGATGAGGGGAGGGAACAGAGCACATCATTTGGCTCCACACTGTCCAAATTCTATAGGGAAAGGGGCTGTAGACAGGTGATGAATCAGCTGTTTCACAAGGGCCTCCGAAGCACAGAAGTACAGGCAGCCTGGCTGGAGGCCCGGTGACTGGATGTGACACGGCGTGGAATGAGTGGTGTTCTTCCCCACTGCCAGGGCCTGGCTGTGCTGCAGTGTAGGCTGCAAAGAGAGCATCCTAGGCACTAGGCAGAGCACCTGGGCATCAGGTGTCCATTGGGGTCTCAGGCAGGGCTGACGGTGGAGTCGGATTCCAAAGTGATTTCCTGGCAGAGCAAGAGTGGAAAAACTTGAGAGTCCTGGGCACCTGAAAGATACTTCCTGGGATTGATACTGAGCCCTGAGTGATGCTGATGAATGTGAAATCTGCATTACTCTCCGTCATGGGCTGAATTGTGTCCACCCCCTCAATGCATATGTTGAAGTTCCCATCCAAGTACAAAGCAGGCCCAACCCGACTTAGCGTCTGAGATCAGATGAGATCAGGTGTGTTCGGGGTGATATGGACAGGAGGTATGTTGAAGTTCCAACTCCCGGTACTTCGAAATTTGGAGCTAAGGCTTCAATAGAGGTGATTAAGGTAAAATTAGGCCATTATGGTGAAGCCATGATATAGTATGACTGGTGTCCTTATAAGAAAAGAGCAAGACACCAGGGATGTGTGCACACATAGAAAAAACACAGCAAGAACACAGGCAGCTGCAAGCCAAGGAGAGAAGCCTCAGGAGAAAGGAAACCTGCCAACCACTTGATCTTGGATTTCCAGCTTCCAGAAGTGTGAGAAAGTTAATTTCTGTTGTTTAAGTCACCCAGATTATGATCTTTTGTGATGGCAGCCCTAGCAAACTAATACACTATCCCTAAGAAGATCTGTTTCATGCTCTGAGGCTGGTGAGGCCCAGGCATGAAGGCGTAGTGAGAACAACTTGGGCTAACAGCATTTGTAAGTCTCACCATATGTATTTGAGCCAGTAGTATCACTCTTTTGTAGAGTAGGAAATCAAGATTCAGAGAAGGTAGATAACTTGTCCAAGGTCGCACAGCTTCTATGTGATAAAGCATGGTTTCAAATCCAGGTCTTTGTGACTCCCAAATTCATACTCCCAAATTCCGCATGACATTGCCTATTTCTTATCTCCCACACTGTCTACAGAGATGTAATTTACCCACATACTAATGACTGCATGATAACAGAACTGGCACATCTCATATTGCTCTGAGAATACAAAGAAAACTGGTTCTTCATTTATAAATTGACTACAGTTGACTGTGAGGTAATATAAAATCAGCAATATGTGTTAGCAAAGGAATATTTACTTTCTTAAAAACACTTTTTACTACCCATAAGCAATCGCTGCTTAGTGCATAAGATGATCTTACAAAAACGATGCAGAGTGGAGCTTGAGGAAGGAAATAGATAAATAGGTCATTCCTGGGTATATGTGTACTGGGCAAGCAGGGGAGAAAAAGGGCATGGGGCCAGGGAGGGGGGATGTCAGGATTCCGCCACACTCCTCAATGTAAGAGACTATGTCCTTATTACTGTTACATTCCCGAGGGTCTCAGAATGTACGCTCTTTCTATGTATACTTGTAGACTGAGCAACTGAACAAATGAACAAGCAAATGAATGAACTCAATCTTCTAATAAGAAGAAAAAAAATGCTTAGGCCTTCAGTGACCTAAATTCATCAAAGGATTCTGGACTTTCTGTTTCATTTATCAAGTGAGATAGAACTTCAGGGGAAGTAAAGAGTCAGCTGAAGAAGTAAACCGTAGACTGAAGCTGGGCAGAAGAGCCGTTCTTGCCTGTCTATCTCAATAGAATTTGATATAGATTGGTATTTGTCCCCTCCAAATCTCATGTTGAAATGTAAACTCCAAGGTTGGGAGGTGGGGCCTGGTAGGAGGTGTTTGGTTCATGGGGGTGGATCCCTCATAAATAGCTTACTGCTATCCCATTGGTGATGAGTCAGTTCCTGGCTGAGTTCACACAAGAGCTGGTTGTTGAAAAGAGTATGGCACTTCCTCTGTCTCTGTCTCTGTCTCTGTCTCTCTCTCTTTCTCCTTGACGCCCTTCTTCCATGTGAAATGCTGGCTTCCCTTTTGCCTTTCACCATGATTGTAAGCTTGCTGAGGTTCTCCCTAGGAACGGATGCCAGCACCATCCTTCCTGTACAGCCTGCAGAACCATGAGCCAATTATATCTCTTATATTTATAAATTACCTTTATATTTATAAAGCATTGCAAGATGCTTTATAGCATCGCAAGAAGAGACTAATATGGTGCTCATGAGAATGTGTCTCTTTGTCACCCTCTACAGTCATCAGAAAAATCAGCTCCACCCCACTGCCTCAGCTGAGTGTAGAATGTATTTGTTTCAGGCAGGTGTTCTTGGCCCATATATGGTGAACTACAGAGATACCAATGGCTCAAAAGATGCACTACAACAATAGTAAACACTGGCAGAAGTAATACAAATCTTGTAAGCCAAATGTGATTTTGTTCAGGCTGCTAACTTTCAAGAACTGTCTTCAGAGCTTCTCTATTATTTAAATCAGGCTAAAAATAATTATCTACTGAAAAAAATGCAACAGAGCCCCTGTCCCCACCTCAACCAAGTAAAGTGGCTAGTAAGGTTATAAACAGGGCAAAACAAAGCAAGATGTCCTTAAAATTTTCAGGACTTTACTTAAGTAAACACTTGAAAATCCTTTACTGTAATAAAATGCAAATATTCATGGGCAGTCTACTTAGACTTTGATATCATACTGCAGGAAGAAGGGAAGTGTCTTCTCTCTCTACCTTGGCTTATTATAATTATTAATTAGTGTGATAGCAATAATATCTTGTTTTTCTTAGAAGTTATTTATCAATTAGTATGAAGAATATAATACCCTTTTTTTGTCGTTTTTTTGAGACTCAGTCTTGCTCTATCGCCCAGGCTGGAGTGCAATGGTGCAATCTTGGCTCACTGCAACCTCCGCCTCCCAGTTTCAAGCGTTTCTCGTGCCTCAGCCTCCCGAGTAGCTGGGATTACAGGCACGCACAACCATACCTGGCTAATTTTTGTATTTTTAGGAGAGGCAGGTTTTCACCATGTTGGCCAGGCTGGTCTCAAACTCCTGACCTCAAGTGATCCACCTGCCTCAGCCTCCCAAGTAGCTGGGATTACAGGCGCGTACAACCACACCCGGCTAATTTTTGTATTTTTAGGAGAGGCAGGTTTTCACCATGTTGGCCAGGCTGGTCTCAAACTCCTGACCTCAAGTGATCCACCTGCCTTGGCCTCCCGAGTAGCTGGGATTACAGGCATGAGCCACCACCCCCAGCCTATAATACCTTTCAGTGAGTTACTTTGTGTTGATATCCCCTATTGTTCCTTATGGACAGAGCAGGTTCTAGTAATTGAATAATTTTAATAAATATTTTTCCATTTTTTCCCAATAAAAACTCATTAAGTGATTACTTTTTAACCCCATCTGGGGAAATTTTAAAGGGCTTTCAATTATAATGTATGTTTCTATTTAATTTGCAAATGGAAGATACATTCATCCTACTATCTGTTATTATTATAAACACAGCTTTAAGTCCGAACAATCCAATGCTGATTAGAGGTTTTCAGCATTAAGCATTGGTCTTGGTTCTAAAGTTTAACAAATAACACAATACATAATTCTCTGGCACGTCCAGCCCTTTCATGTCATGCAGTTGAAGCCTCCCTCTACTCACATGAGAAGCAAACAGAATGCATACTATAATCAACTGAGCAGGCTATGATTAACTTTCCACAGAGCCGTCCCCAAACTCTCTACAAACTCCACAATGGTTCTTCGATAAAAATACGGCAAGGCATATTTCTCTAATGAGGAGAAAATTTCTAATTAAGAGCATCTGATGTTTATTTTTTAGGTGATTATAAATCAAATTAACACAGGGCCTGTTCACAGCTGTCTGTTCTATGTTATTTTCCTTTGCTTCTCCTACACAAAGAAAAAATTTATGAGGTACTGGCCTTTATAATCTGATGGGGGCCATTAAATTAATTAATTGAGTAATAATACAGAAAGCTCATTTCCATTGTCTGAAATGCAGCACTTTCCAACTGTATTTGCAAAATAAGTGGATGTTGCAGTTATTTCCATGTTTCTGGAGTGGCTGCAGGTAGTTCTAGGAGAAGAATAAAAATAAGAATTTGGATTTTTTTTCTTTCATGCTATGAACAACAATCAACACAGCAAAAATGTATCTTTGGGATTCTTGGGGAACACTATATGTTAGGACAGAATTTTCAGGTTCTTGGAAGTTAACTTTTTTTTTTTTTGAGATGTAGTTTTACTCTTGTTGCCCAGGCTGGAGCACAATGGCATGATCTCGGCTCACTGCAACCTCTGCCTCCCGGGTTCAAGCAATTCTCCCGCCTCAGCCTCCCGAGTAGCTGGGATTACAGGCATGCACCACCACGCCTGGCTAATTTTGCATTTTTAGTAGAGACGGGGTTTCTCCATGTTGGTCAGGCTGGTCTCAAACTCCCAACCTCAGGTGATCTGCCTGCCTTGGCCTCCCAAAGTGCTGGGATTACAAGTGTGAACCACTGCGCCTGGCCGGAAGATAATTTTATCATTTACTTTTTGTTGAAAGAAAGTCCTAACTTGACTGCCCTGTGTTCCTGAACATTAATAATATACTTGAAAGTATGTTGCAGAGTTGGAGCTGGTAACAGATCTGTTAGCTAGAGCTAACAGCTCTGAACTCAGGGTCCTTCACAAGCGAGGTCACTTGCTGTCTTCATTGATAGTAGATGTTCAAATTGCAAATAGCTGAGATTGAGCAGCATTTCAGTTGCCTTCCTCTGACAGGTATTATCAACTATCTGGTGCCCCTATATACCCAAAGATCTAAGTGAGTCAATAATATGCAAAGCACTTATTCCGCTCCGGTGAAAACACAACTATTCTGTGTGACTCCAACTCTGGACCACTTCTCTCTAATGTCAGTATTTTCATTATCAGCCCAAGCAACATGCCGATTTCTGGGAAAACTTTATCAGATGGGTTCTTGCTCAAGGAGAAACTACCCAGGAAAGCCACTCCCACCTCCCAAAAAGAAATGGGGAATATGTTGGGGTATCACCAGATTAATTGAATTCCAAACCCTTAAATAATTTCAGGGGGTGTAGATGCTGTGCACTGTGCACCCAGATCTCTTTTTCAGGACTGAAGGATTTATTCCTCCAGGTGTTTCTGGGATGTCAGCTGACAGTCCTCAGAGCTCCCCCAGCAGAATCAGACCCCTCCCTGGGGCAGTCAGCATCCCATGATTGGTCCATGTGGAGTTTAAAGGTCTAGAAGTTTCTTCCTGACTCAGAACAACGCTGAAAGGCTGTGCCACCTTCAGTGCTCCCTGAGGAGTGACCTCAGGTCTGAATTTAGCCTGCCTCGGGCACTATTTCTTTTCCTTCCCAGTCCTGGCTTCTTCCCTTCCCTCCCACAGGTTTCAATCCTGGGAATACTCTCTAATATACTGTTTGCATACTATTCTCCATGCTGGAGTTTATTTCCCTGGGAACCCAACCTACAATATCTGGCTTCTCCTTTTCCTTGGCTTATACATACCTATACTTAGCTTTCTTGACATTGGAATTAGCCAGTGGAGAATGTGTTGATCATTTCCTTTTTTTTTTTTGAGACAGAGTTTCACTCTTGTTACCCAGGCTGGAGTGCAATGGCGTGATCTCGGCTCACCACAACCTCTGCCTCCTGGGTTCAGGCAATTCTCCTGCCTCAGCCTCCCGAGTAGCTGGGATTACAGGCACACGCCACCATGCCCAGCTAATTTTTGTATTTCTAGTAGAGACGAGGTTTCACCATGTTGACCAGGATGGTCTCGATCTCTTGACCTCGTGATCCACCTGCCTCAGCCTCCCAAAGTGCTGGGATTATAGGTGTGAGCCACCACGCCCGGCCCTGATCATTTCTTATGTAGTTTCTGAGGGCATAGATCTTGCCTACTTTATAATCTGTATCCTATGTATCATCTAGTGCCATTAGAATTTAATATATGTTAAATGAATGGAAAAAGTTCCAAGGTAGGGTGCAGTGATGGAAGCAGAGAAAGCACATGTTTTTCCCATTAAGTGGTAAATGTCTAATTTGGGGTTAACTGGTAACATCAGAGAACTGCAAGTGAGTTAAGTCCATGGAGGCCTAGCAAATGCACAGGCAACTGCATTAAACAAAGCGAAGTACATGCATTTTGTTTTCCTTTGGGTATGTTTGGTCTTTGGGAATCAGATTTCTTGCAGATCAATAAAGTGAAAGAGTTTGTTAATTTTGAGGTTCCTTATTTCAAGATGTTTTTGAAAAATATTTTGCCATTATCTGTTTTTCATTCCCTATGTAGACTTTTATTTGTTTGCCTTTTTGGTTCCTGTTTAACCAACCCAAAGTTAGAATTGGCTGAGAAAACTCTTACTAGCAAGTAATGTTATTGTCAAATAAATAGACTTATGGATAATGTCAGCCCTAGTTAGTTGGGGTCACCCTGCCCCTTAAGATGTAGAGGAGATAGACTCAACCCCCCATACCAAGACTTGTGGAAGTCCAAGTCATTCTTCAACAATTCCATGCATTGCCAGAGGGCTTACATTCCCATGGTCAGTTCTGGCTTCGAGCTCCTATTTTGCTGAATTTGTTGAGTTTAGAGATAATCTTTTCATTGCCTCTTGTGTTCCTTATTCTGTATCACCTCAATACAATGTAGATCCTGGCCAGTCAGCCAGCCTGCCTTCCTCTCCTTCTCATCCTTTTTCCTCTCCTCTCTCTCTCTCTCTCTCTCTCTCACACACACACACACACACACACACAGGCATTTTTATATGTAGTCAGCTTTGCCGGAGTTTGGGAAAGGTGAAAGTAGTTTGTGCTGTGCACTGTGCACCCAGATCTCTTTTTCAGGACTGAAGGATTTATTCCTCTAGGTGTTTCTGGGATGTCAGCTGACAGTCTTCAGAGCTCCCCCAGCAGAATCAAACCCCTCCCTGGGGCAGTCAGCATCCCATGATTGGTCCATGTGGAGTTTAAAGGTCTAGAAGGCTCTTCCTGACTCAGAACAACTCTGAAAGGCCGTGCCAGCTTCAGTATATTCAAAAACATACAATATTCATCTTCCTTGTCCTTGTTCTTAAAAAACAAATCTTTCATTCCTTTTCTGCCACATTCAGCCTCCAGCCTCCTCCTCTTCCTTTTCCCCTCCTTTCTATGCCTACTCTCTTTTAAGAAAAGAAAAAATTCCTCTCATTTTCTTACAGGGGACAACTTAGCCCTCCCAGAAACTTATTAGATCATTTTGACTGCAAGTGACAGAAAACAAAGTGCAAAGTGCTTGACCCAAGAGAATCTATTGAGCCTGATAGCTTAAAAGTCCAAGGGTGGATCTTGTTTCGGGTGTGGGTAGATAAGGGCGCTGGGCCATGTCAGCAGATCAGCTTTCTGTCTCAGTGTGTTGGCTCCACCCTTCCTGATCCTGGCTCCCTGTCTCAGCGAAACTCTCCTTGCTTTACATTGGGCCTAGGCCTGTCAGTGTGGCTGGGAATGCAGCGTGCTTATTGGCTTAGGCCTTGTTCCCATCGTCCAACCCTGTCGCCAGAAGGATGGGATTAGTGTGACTCAAACACGTGGAAAGGAGTGGCTCCTCCGAGGGAAACTAGCTACAGTACTACCGAAAGGGGAAATGCTGCAGAGACACAGCCGGAAACAGTGCTGGCCAGCTCACGCCTGATTCACTAAGCACAGGGTCTCCCTCTGAAGAGCTAAGAACTTTCTGAAATTTAAAAATTAGTGCTTGTATTTGCCTGTCCTAGTAAGACCATAGGCAAAGGCCATCCTCCTACCCTCCTGACAGTTTAGAGTGGGAAAGTCCATTTTTATAGATGTTCTAAAATGCCCTGCAGGTACCAGAAATGGTCTGTATCTTGATAGTAGGGGTTACACAGTGTATACATATGTTAAAATTCATCAAGCTGTACAGTTAAGGTGTGTGTTCTTTACCACATATGTAGTTTAGTGTATAAGCTGTACCTCAGTTAATTTTATTTTGTAATTTCCTGCAAGATTAGCAGCAAAAGTATATGTGATTTCAAGTGCAATACTCAAGCCCATGATCTTTGGTTTGCCTTCATACTAAGCCCTATTCAGCCAGAAGCCAAGAAATAGCCCAGCTGAGTTCACCAGGGTAGAAACCCATGTGGGTTTGGGGTTAAGTCCTATTTTGTATTAATATGGGTATATTTGCCTAAAGTGTCTTCTGGAACATACATTTAATATATATCCCTCAGAAACTGAGTATATTGACACAGGAAACATTTAGAGACTGGGGATAACCTGATAGTCAATGTCTATAATAAAGGCTTCTAAACATTCCCCTAAATTATTCAGGTGAACATACAGTAGTCCCCTCTTATCTGGGGGAATACCTTCCAAGCCCCACATTAGATGCCTGAAATCCCCTATATGTACTATGTTTTTTCCTATATACATAATTATAAAGTTTAATTTATAAATTAGGCACAGGAAGAGATTTACAACAATAACTAATAATAAAGAAATGAAAAGTTACAGCAATATACTGTAATAAAAGTTATGTAAGGCTGGCACAGTGGCTCACGCCTATGAATCCCAACACTTTGGGAGGCAGAGGTGGGAGGATCCCTTGAGCCCAGGAGCCTGGGCAATTTGGCAAAACTCCATCTCTACAAAAAATAAAACACTTGGCCAGACATGATGATGCATGCCTGTGGTCCCAGTTACTCAGGAGCTGAGGCAGAAGGATTGCTTAAACCCAGGGGGTTGAGGCTGCAGTGAGCAGTGTTTGTGCCACTGCACCCTACTGTGGGCAACAGAGTGAGACCCTGTCTCTCTCTGTCTCTCTCATATATATATATATATATATATATACACACGCATATGTCTCTCTCTTTCAAAATATCTCATTGTACTGTACTCACCAATTTTTGGACCACAGTTGGCCTCAGGTAATGGGTCACTATTGTATTCAAGGCAGAAAGATAGTTTGCCTTCTACCATAAAATGGTGCTAATCAAAGTCATTATTCCTCAGTGAAATACCAGATTTGACAGTCCTTTAGAGCAGATGATAATGGAGTTAGAATTGGAAGATCTACATGTAAGTCCTGGCCTTGTCCTTTACTGGCTGTGTGGCTTTGGGCGAGTCACTTCATTGTGCCTCAGCTTCAGTTCCACATCTATAAAATGATGATGTGGGAGGTTCTTGTCTTTTAGGGGTGCTCTGAGTTACAGAGATGACACATGCAAAGGTCTTTCATGAAAGGGTAAAGTCTCATTATTATCCTGATCCCCCCTGCCCATTGCCTTTCATTTCAGAGCATTAATTGCATTTTTTTTTTAGTATCTCTTTTGCATTTATCTTTTTAGGCAATCTCCTGAATGGATTTTTCACTCCATAATTACCTCTAAGGTTAAGTGATTCCTAGGAGTTTGTCCAGCAGCATTTTGCATGTTGCCAATACATCAGAACACCTTGCCTGAATTTCATCTTTCATCATTTTTTAGATGCTATCTTCATGTAACTAACTTCATCTTGTCTTTCTGAATCTTTTGCAGTCCAATCTCCTAATTCACCCTGCTTACAGCATTCCCCTTTGGAATCTTATCATCAACTGTTGCCAACCTAAGCAAAGGCAGTTTCTTGATGTCTCTTCATCTGTTTCAAGGTTTGTATTCTTTGACTATACTAGTAAAATAGATAAGGAATAACTATTGATGTTACAGAGAAATGGCAATCTTCTTTTTGAAAGGTGAGATTATTCTTATATACAGAAAAGCTTACTGTTTTTCATAAAGTTAATGGAGAAAATGATAAAAGGGGAAATTTAATGGAAATTGTTCAAATATTTGAGAAATTAACTTTCACCTGGTAGATATTCTCTACATAAACCTAAAAATAGTTTGGTTTATATAGAGGGTGTCTATTAGGTGAAAGTCACTATTTTAGGCACTTACTTGCATTTCTTATCTAATCTTCATCACCTTTACATTTGTTAATTATTGTTTTCTTTCTTCTACACATGTTGAAACAGGTTAGCTTGTCCAAGGTCAAAGTACGTAAAATGGAAAAGCCATACCGGAATAAAAATGCATTTGAATCCAGGCTGGGGGCGGTGTCTCATGCCTGTAATTCCTGCACTTTGGGAGGCTGAAGCAGATGGATCACTTGAGATCAGGAGTTCGATCTCAAGTGAGATTGAATCCACTTGAGAGCCAAATCCTGTCTCTACTAAAAATACAAAAAATTAGCCAGGTGTCATGGTGCATGCCTGTAATCCCAGCTACTCAGGAGGCTGAGGCAGGAGAATCACTTGAACCCAGGAGAGGGAGGCTGCGGTGAGCTGAGATAGTGCCACTGCATTCCAGCCTGAGGGACAGAGTGAGACTCCATCTCAAAAAAAAAAAAAAAAAATCCAAAGCTGGGGCATTTTCCATGAGATATTCTTCCATGCACTTCATTTTATAGAGTTTGGATGAATCTCCAACCAGGTAAAGATAAAAGTTTTAAGCCTTGGTAGTAGAATATTGGCTTGTTAGCCACATGGCTTGTGCTCAGGATGTATATAGTTCCCCTTAACTAGAATATAAATTAGGAAGAAAGAGGGGTTGAACACATGGCCCAGGCCTATAATCCCAGTGCTTTGGTAGGCTGAGGTAAGAGGATTGCTTGAATTCAGGAGTTTGAGATCAGCCTGGACAATATAAGTAGACTGTGATTCTACAAAAAAAAAAAAAAAAAAAAAAAAATTAGCCGGCTGTGGTGGTGCACACTGTGACCTTAGCTACTCGAGTCCAGGAGGTCAAGGCTGCAGTGAACTGTGATGGTGCCACTGCACTTCCGCCTGAGCAACAGAGCAAGACCCTTTCTCTAGTAAATAAATACAAATAAAACAAAGTAGGAAGAAAAAAATGAAGGAGGAAATGAAGGAAGGAGCAAAGGAAGGAAAATGGTCACTTTTCTGTTTTCCTTGAGGATTGCTGAAGAATAATAACACCAGTCTTACATTGCTTCAGTAAGAAGTTCCATTGCTTTTTAGGACGATATCTAGGAAATGGGTTACTCAATATAGGAATGGACCACCAAGGAATTAATAGAATTAATGAAAATTAGGAAGTTAACAGTCTACCTGAAGACAAATAATTGCTACCTTTTCGGACAATAGGGATCTGGACTCAGAAATCTTTTGGGAAACTATAATTTTATAATGTAATTACTTCTCTTAATATTAATTTAAATGTAGTCAAGTTGGAAACTATGAGAAAGCCATCTAAGTATGTCCTCATGGGGGCACATCTGTTTAATAAGTCTGTAAACCCAAATGACTAAAATGGCACAGTTATCAGCATGTTAACATGACTAAGATTATCGACATGTTGAGAGACATACAGGTACTGATGTATTAAATTAGCATATTGCTAGAAAAAATATATGATTAAAAATGGAAAAGAGGGCTTATCCCATCTTTATTACTTTGGGAAAGCAGACATTGTTATTGACTCTTAAGTCAAAGATGACCCTGATCCTGGACTCAGAGGCACCGCAGGAGCTTGCTGGATCAGGCAGTGACTCAGATTTTCAGTCCAAACTCACCCCTAGTCTGAGCACCTCTCTGCCTCAGCTTTCATGTCCCTGCTGTTGAATCATGGCAGCCACCATCACATTTCTGGGACCTTTTTTTTAGTCCCTTTCACCTGTGGCTCCCAGATCCAACACCTAAGATTTACAAAACAGAACACACAAAGATTTAAGGTCAGCTTTGAAATATAAAAGCATTGTGTCCAAATGTTAAAAATAAACTCACCTATAAATCATGTTGGAAAGAAGTAGAATGTCATAAACACAAGAGATTACAAATTATAATTCACAGCATGGAACTCCACAACCCTAAAAGAATTAACTTAAAAGCAACAACAATAGCAAAGATGATGACCACAAACAACACAGGTCAGAGGTCTGAGGTTTGGCAGGAAAAAGCCAGACATGTTGATTTCAGTGGAAAAGGTCACAAACCTGGACAGACTACTAGGTAGCATATGAATGTTTGTTTACTTGTTTTTTTTAAATCTTGGTAAGCACTATATTTATAATTATTATACTTTTTCCTTGTTCGATTGATTACTGAAGGTCATTCTAGGAAGTGAGAGAACGAGTTATCTGGAGGACCCTAAAAATAAAATCCTAATGCTTAATTTAGCCATTCCTACTATATTAGAGATAAAATACTGGAAATCTTAAGGCAAGAATAAACTTATATCAGGTTCTTCTGCTATCACTTCACAATGCTGAAATATCATCCAGTATTCTTTTTTTATTTTTATTTTTATTTTTGAGATGGAGTCTCACTCTGTCACCCAGGATGGAGTGCAGTGACATGATCTCAGCTCACTGCAACCTCTGCCTGCTGGATTCAAGTGATTTTCCTGCCTCAGCCTCCCCTGTAGCTGGGATTACAGGCAGGTGCCACCACGCCCAGCTAATTTTTGTACTTATAGTAGAGATGAGGTTTCTCCACATTGGCCAAGATGGTCTCGTTCTGATCTTGTGATCTGCCTGCCTCAGCCTCCCAAAGTGCTGGGATTACAGGCGTGAACCACCGTGCCTGGCCAGAATTCTTTCAATATATGATAGCACATCACTGGCACCAAAAAGAATGATTTAACTATAAGTTAGAGATAAGTTATAACCACAAATCTTTTTTTTTTTTTTGTAGAAAATGATTTATTTATTTCTTTAGAAAGAAACCAGAGAAGGAGAGAGAAAGAAACAGCTAACTCTCACGCTGAGTGAGAGAATCCAGAAAGATGGAATCCAGGAGAGAAAAGCAGCTTCCACACTGAGTGGAAGGGAATAGAGAGAGAGATGGAGTTTAGGAGGGGAAGACAGGCTTCCACGAGAGAGTGTGGAAGGGGAACCACAAATCTAAATGTCAGTTTTCTTGTCAACTACACAGCTAATAATGATTTAAAACATACTAATAACTATGTATCTTATTTTTCTTGCAATAAAACATAATTACAGTAAGTTAATATTTATGGACCACATTGAGGTTCTCAGATGAAGTGAAATGATAGGCAAGTAAATAAATATTACATAAACGAATAATTACCCGAGCAATTAATGCCCCTCAAATTGTGCATGGTAAATTTGAAAATACTAATTGCTTTATGAAACTTTGGCTGACATATAACGTGGGAAGTAGTGCTGTGTAAAATGAAATCAACCTCCCTCTAATTGGACTTTGAAACCAAGTGAAAGAGAAAGAAGAAAATAAGGTTAATGTCTACCTATTTTTTTTAACATATGATTGGAGACATTCTGAACACGCAATGTCAACTCAATATGGTTGATTTAAGAACATGGAAAATTAAATGGTATGATCTTTTTCCATTACATATTCATATGCAGCCATAACATGAAAATAACTTTTAAGTAGATTTAAAGTGTCTAATGGCCATTATAGGAAGAAAGAAATGTATGTGGAGATAATTTGTTCTTTGAATCATATTCAGATAGATAAGATGCAAATATTAAGCACTGCGAATATCCAAAAATGATATAGATATAACCTGATTTTTGCAATTATCTTTTTTTTTTTTTTTTGAGACGGAGTTTCGCTCTTGTTACCCAGGCTGGAGTGCAATGGCGCGATCTCGGCTCACCGCAACCTCCGCCTCCTGGGTTCAGGCAATTCTCCTGCCTCAGCCTCCTGAGTAGCTGGGATTACAGGCATGCGCCACCGTGCCCAGCTAATTTTTGTATTTTTAGTAGAGACGGGGTTTCACCGTGTTGACCAGGATGGTCTTGATCTCTTGACCTCGTGATCCACCCGCCTCGGCCTCCCAAAGTGCTGGGATTACAGGCTTGAGCCACCGCGCCCGGCCTGCAATTTTCTTTTTTTAGGTATAACATTTGAATCCTTTACAAATAGGAAGAAAAAAATGGAAAAACAATGAGGAGTAGGAAATCACATTTCTAGTTGTCTTTTTAAATCAGAGCTTTGAAAGCTCAAGATCCCAGATCAGTTTGAAAGCTCAGAGAAGGCAAGAATCCAGTTTGCTATACAGTAGAAAGCATTGGAGAATGTCTCAGGCCTACTTTCACCCCATTCAACGGTTCTCTAGATACTTACTCATAACGATTAGGAGCAGATAAAAAAATTCTTTTCTAACTTGACTTCTTTAAAATGACTTATGGTAAGATATCATTTTTCTTTTTCTTTTGAGATGGAGTTTTGCTCTTGTTTGCCTAGGCTGGAGTACAGTAGTATGATTTTGGCTCACTGCAACCTCTGCTTCCCAGGTTCAAGTGATTCTCCTGCCTCAGCCTCCTGAGTAGCTGGGATTACAAGCATGCACCACCATGTCCAGCTAATTTTGTATTTTTACTAGAAATGGGGTTTCACCATGTTGGTCAGGCTGGTCTTGAACTCCTGATCTCAGGTCATCTGCCAGCCTTGGCCTCCCAAAGTGCTGGGACTACAGGTGTGAGCAACCATGCCCGGCCAGTAAAATATCTTAAATCACCCTAGAATCAAAAGGTGTATCCTTGTAGTACCTCACAAATATAACTCTGAATAAAATTCAGAGCCAGATGAGCTTTGACTCTGAGTCCAGATCAAACACTAAGAAATTTGGTTCATTTTAGTGGCTTCTTTATACACATCCGCATTTTCTAAATTTCCTATAATGGACATATACCACTTTTACAATCAGAGGAAAAAACAAAACAAAACCAACATTACATGAAGAAGTTTAGTTGAGATCTCAAACTTGCTCAGGACCAATAGAAATGAAAGGATAAGCCGGGGGCGGTGGCTCATGCCTGTAATCCCAGCACTTTGGGAGGCCGAGGCAGGTGGATCACTTGAGGCCAGGAGTTCAAGACCAGCCTGGCCAACATGGTGAAACCCCATCTCTACAAAAATAAAATAAAATAAATAAATAAATAAAAAGCTGAGTGTGGTGGCACACACCTGTAATCCCAGCTACTCAGGAGTCTGAGGCACCAGAATCCCTTAAACCCAGGAGGTGGAGGTTGCTGTGAGCTGAGATCATGCCATTGTACTCCAGAGTGAGCAACTGAGTGAGACTCTGTCTCAAAAAAAGAAATGAGAGAATAGACTAGAGTTCATGGTGCAAGTTTATTCAGAAGCCTCACCACATGAGTCTGTATATGGCTTTAAGAACTGTTTCTTATGTTTTATAGCAAACATTGTAAGTGATGTAAATGAACACTATTACTTCTTCTCCCTTTATTTGTGAGCACTGAAGGATGTGTGCACTTACATAGTTTTCCTCTGCATGGTGGTTAAAAAATAAATTATCTGTCAGTTTTACAAACAATGTGAAAGTTGCTTTACATAAATCTGAAGCTGAGTTTGCTCTGGACAGTGTTAAGCCATTTGAGAATTCTGCTCGGGGGAGATGTTCAGTCCTATTAAAGTGAGCGAGGATGAACTTCTCAACTGAACAATGTGATTTTAGGGAGTTTAAAGAGAAGCAACACAGTTTCATAAAAATTAGAAGAGACCAAAGCCACTTAATGCAGTAGGCTGCAGTTTAGTGCCAGCTCTCATCTGCACAAGCTCTGTGACTCTGAAACATTCACTTAACCTCTCTGAGACTCTGTTTTCACTTATAAAATGATGATGATAGTAATAGTACCTATTCAGAAGGTCATTGAAACGATGAAACTAGATAAATTGCTTAGGACATCTATTAGCATAGGCAAAGTGCTCCAATAAATATTTACTCTTATAAAAGCCTATACTGTCTTTGCTGCTGACTTGACGGTGGTGTTACATGAATAGCAGAGTCTGAATTTTTTGTTATTATTTATTTATTTATTTATTTATGAGGTGGAGTTTCACTTTTGTTGCCCAGGCTGGGGTGCAATGGTGCGATCTCAGCTCCCTGTAACCTCTGCCTCCTGAGTTCAAGTGATTCTTCTGCCTCAGCCTCCCAAGTAGCTGGGATTAACACCTGGCTAATATTGTTTGTTTAGTAGAGACAAGGTTTCACCATACAGGTCAGGTGGGTCTCAAACTCCTGACCTCAGTTGATCCACCCACCTTGGCCTCCCAAAGTGCTGGGATTATAGGCCTGAGCCATCGTGTCCAGGCTGAATGTTTTAAATACATTTACTACATGACATAGTAGGTTAGACATATCAAGTGCCCTTACCTTTGTGCTAAGGGTATGATTTAGGATTAGAAGCAGGTCCTAAAATGATATCACCTAATTAGTTATGTGTGGCAAGTAGAACTTCCTAGTACAAATTGGAGAGAGCCTATGTTTGTGTTTAAGACACCAGTCTTAGTCTATTTGGGTTGTTACAGCAAAATATCATACACTGGGTAGCTTATTAACAACAGAAATTTATTTCTCACAGTTCTGGAGGCTGGAAAGGCCAAGCTCAAGGAGCTGGCAGATTCAGTGTCTGGTGAGGGCCCTGCTTCCTGGTTTATAGATGGCATGTTCTTGCTGTGTCCCCATGGAGCAGAAGGGGCAAGGCAGCTCTCGGGGACCTCCTTTATAAGGACACTAATCCCATTCATGAAGGATCCGCCCCTGTGATTTAATCACTCCCCAAAGGCCCCACCTTCTGTTACCATCACATGAGTAATTAGGTTTCAACCTATGAATTTTGGGGGGATACAAACATTCAGACCATGGCGGCGCTAGATGGTGTTTTAGAGGAAAAATAGTGCTCCACTGAGGCGTAAAAATCTGTTTACAATATTAATAGTTCTTGAATGTTCACTCGGAGTCAAAGAGCTGCCAGCAACTTGGCCCACGTTCTCGTTGAATTCTCACTACCGCCTTATGCAGCAGGTGCTGTTTTCATCCTGGGAGAAAACTGGGGCTCAGAGAGGTTAAGAAACTTGCTCACTGTCACATAACAAGTAGCTGGTGGACCGGGCACTTCTAGTGCCTAATCACTCCTTTGCAAGGGTTCCGAGCCGTGATTTTTGTGTGGTAAAGGTGAGAGGCAGACAGCTGTTTACAGAACTGGAAAATACTTCTATCCTTCCTTGATACCTGCATCCATCCCCCTTTCATCCACATTGTAGTTTCTGCCAAACATCCATTTAATTGGGGGGAGGGGGAGTATCAGCCTCACCCATTTTTCTAAGTGGTGGGGGAAAAACCTCCACCAAGACAGAGAACAAGAAGGAAAAATTCAACCAGCAACTTTGTTCACTCAAGGGCAGAAACACCCACGGTTACGCTAGAAGCAAATCCAGAGCTGCGGAACACTGGAGGACAAAACCGTCTTCCAGGGAAGCCACGAAGTTGTGGTTTCAAAAGGTGTTCGCCTTTTTTTTTTTTTTTTTTTTTTGAGACGGAGTTTCGCTCTTGTTACCCAGGCTGGAGTGCAATGGCGCCATCTCGGCTCACCGTGCAACCTCCGCCTCCTGGGTTCAGGGAATTCTCCTGCCTCAGCCTCCTGAGTAGCTGGGATTACAGGCACGCGCCACCGTGCCCAGCTAATTTTTTTGTATTTTTAGTAGAGACGGGGTTTCACCATGTTGACCAGGACTTTTTTTTTTTTTTTTTTTTTTTTTTTAACTCTCTCCTCTAACCTGTTTGTAGCTGGGAAATGAAATAGTTTTGGTTTGCAAGCTGTTGCCAGGGAGTGGAGCACTTTGTAATAAACAAGAGCAACTGCCAGAGCCCCCAGCGAGCCTCTCCAAGGCCAGACTGCCAAGAAAACCTGGCGGTGTGACAGCAGTGTTCATTCAGTGTGGTGGGTGGTCACTGAGGAGCAACCATGGGGAGGACAGCCAGGTGGGGTATCCCCCAGGCTCACCTTGGTGAAGAGTGCAGCCTCCCATTAGTGAGCTGTGTGAGCTGTTACAATTCGCCCAGACTGTTTCAGGAAGCTCCATAAGTAAATAAAATTGTGTGTGTGTGTGTGTGTGTGTGTGTGTGTGTGTGTGTGTGCATGCACGCAATTCTCTACAGAAAGGATCTAGAGCTTTCACCAGATTCCCAAGAGCCCACGATCCTTACAGCAGAAACGAAACTCAGGATTAGCTCACGCCATGCGGGTCTTCTGGAAAAGAACACCAAACCCACCACTTTTATTTCTGGAGCAACTGAACCCAGGCTGTCAGCCCACTCTCCTCTTACAAAACCCCTAGGCACTTAAGAGACCACAGGGGAAAAAAAAGAGCTCAACCCCTTTTCTAATCTAAACCTAATCCTCCTTAAACCTTGCCTGACCCGGGTTACCAGGAATCCTGCCAGTGCCAAATGATATGATGTTTATTCAGCTCATGTCTTAACCCTCTGCTCCTGAGCCTCAGAAATCAAAAGGGAACGTTCAGCCGCCACCTGCTGATGAATGCGTAAACAAAGGGGTAGTCAAGACTGAGGAGGACCAGCCTTTGAGGACAATTCCTGCGTGGTGCTCCAGCTCAAATAAGGGCACGGCTCCTAAGGAACAGGCTTGAGACACGCATAAGTGCTGGGCCAAGTAGTTCAGGAGCCTGGCACAGCTGTTCCCAATGTGCCCTTTACCTCCTGTTGCCTCTCAAAGCACAATAGGGTGTGGATGACCCTGTGCCCCTGCTCCCAGAAGAAACCGAGAAAGTTACAACTCATTAACCTGTTAGTGTTGGAGCAGCACTTGCCACATTATTCTGAGAAGTCTCAGATCCGTGAGGGTGATGTGGAGCTCAGAACACACAGCCTAAACCCTGTTTTTACCGGAGCAGTTGTTTTGATCTGTCTTATAGCTGGGAGATAAGCATGAGATTTCAAGGGAGGAGGGCCAGCTCCCTTCCTAAAGACTTAGAATGTTTAAAAAAACCTCCCTTGTACAGTTGAATTTGGTACCTCTTTCCCTGAAACGAGCTAAAGTGAAATATCTTACAGATCCTGACATACAGTGAGCTAGTTTTATTTCCAGTTTTCTCTGCTGCTTCTCTCTGAACTAATGGCTCCTTATAACTCTTTCTGTGTGCGTTTGACAGCATTGTTCTCTGAGTAACAGTAACCGTGAGAAGAACAGCTAACATTTATTCCATGCCTACTGTGTGTGCCTTGTCACATGCTGGGCACCCCATTAGCCTACTGGACCCTGCTATCGCCCCGTGAGTGGATGCTCTCTCTCTTCAGCTCTCACGTGAAGCAGAAACAGCGACAGCAACTTCTTCAGTTCATTCAGCTGGTAAATGCTGAACTCAGAACTGCAAGCCAGGCAGTAACTCAGAGGTTGAGTGGACTTGATGTATAATGTCACCTCTAATGTTTAGTGAACAAGAGATACGTGTGTATAAATGAGATGTAAATTAGTTTTGGATCTTGAAAAGGAATATGCTCAATAGTGAAAATCTGAAGTTAAAAAAAAAAACAGGAAGAAAAAATTATCCATCATTTCCCAACTCCAAGACCACCAACTGTTAATGTGTTAATGTTTGGACATATTTCCTCCCAGTCTATTTTTATGTATAATTTTTAGCCCTGCATATTTAAAGCAGCTCTGATTGTCTGTGGATATTTTATTTTGCTTTTGTCACTTTGTATGACAATATAATGTATGATGATGTTTTTCATAATATTTCAAATTCTCTATAATTTTTGCTGGCTAAATAATAGTCTTTTAAGTGGAGTAATCAGGTTGACAAAAATTTATTGAGCATCTAATATGTCCCAGATCCGGTGCTCCACCCTGGGAACACACGGATATATAAAATTCTGATTTTTTCCTTTGAGAACTAGCAGTCTAGTGTAGAGCAAAGGTAAGTTGTTAACTATGTAGTTATAATAATAGCTACCACTGGCTGGGCATGGTGGCTCATGCCTGTAATCCCAGCACTTTGGGAGGCTGAGGCAGGCAGATCACCTGAGGTTAGGAGTTCAAGACCAGCCTGGCCAACATGGTGAAACCCCATCTCTACTAAAATACAAAAATTAGCCAGGTGTAATGGTGGATACTTGTAATCCCAGCTACTCAGGAAGTTGAGGCAGGAGAATCACTTGAACCCAGAAGGTGGAGGTTGCAGTGAGCCGAGACTGTGCCACTGCACTCCAGCCTGGGCAACACAGTCAGATTCCATCTAAAATAATGATGAAAATAATAATAGCTACCACTATTGAACAATACATGATGTTCCAGGCACCATTCACATGTATGGACTTACTGAATCCTCAGAGCAACCTTATGAGTAGGGATGATTACTCTGTTCTTTTTGATAGCTGTTGAGACTGAGGCATGCCTTGCTAATAAGATGGCATTGCCCAGTATGGCAGGTAGAGTAATGGCTCCCTGAGGATGACCACCTTCTAATCCCCAGTACTTGCAAATATTATCTTGCATGGAAATTACCCATAAAGTAAGATGGTAAAAATGGAATATTATCTTACATGGAAAAAAGAGACTTTGCAGGTATGATTAAGTTAAGGATTTTTTTTTTTTTTTTAAGATGGAATCTCACTCTGTCACCCAGGCTAGAGTGCAGTGGCACAATCTCAGCTCACTGCAACCTCCATTTTCTGGGTTCAAATGATTCTCCTGCCTCAGCCCCCCGAGTAGCTGGGACTGCAGGTGCATGCCACCATGTCTGGCTACTTTTTATATTTTTAGTACTGATGGGATTTCACTATGTTGGCCAGGTTGGTCTTGAACTCCTGACCTCAGGTGATCTGCCTGCCTTGGCCTCCCAAACTGCTGGGATTACAGGTGTGAGTCACTGTGCTTGGCCTAAGTTAAGGGTCTTGATATAGGAAGATTATCCTGGTTGATCTGGGTGGGCCCAATGTCAAGAAGAGTCCTTATAAGAGGGAAATAGCAATGTCAGAGTCAGAGAAGAAAATGTGATAATGAAAACACAAAGAGAGAGGAAGGGTGGAAGGGAAGGAAAGAGAGGCTCGATGCCACACGGCTGACCTCCTTGAAGGCTGAGGAAAGGACCGTGAGCCAAGGAATCCAGGCACCTCCAGAAGCTGGACGTGAATTCTCCTGTGGAGCCTCCAGAAAGAAGAGTCCTGCTGACACCTTGATTTTAGGACTTTTGACTTCTAAATTTGTTGTTTTAAGCTATTGTTTGTGGTAATTTGTCATATCAGCAACAGGAAATAAATACACAAGGATTAAAACCCAGGCAGTGTGACCCTAGTGCCATCATTCTTAACTGTGGTTGTCCAGGGTGCTATGTGAACCTAGAGAAAACACTGATGAGAGAGATAGGGAAGGACAGTTAGCGTCAGCAAGATGACAACCTGGCTCTCTTAAGCTGGGCAGGAGTTACAAAGGCAGTGAAAGAAGGAAGGATAAGGAATTGAATTCACGTAGAAAGATATGCATGATATCATAAGTGAAACTATTCTACTATTATATGTAATTGTTTCCCCATTTCTGTTTTTAGAAATATATACATGAGTTTATTTATAATCATATGTGCAGATGATATGCTCTTATAGTACTCTTTGGGGAGTGGGTTTCTGGATAAATGTAAGAGAAAGTCTTACTTTTTGCTTATAATTTTTCACATTATTTGAAAATTGTATTATAAATATATTATGTTGGTTTACTTTTTTGTAAAATAAAGTATGTGTGATATAACATTTTTTAAAATTTGAGAAAATGATATGCATCACGGGGATGCAAATTTTTATGTATAATATAAAGCTTTGTGCTTCTTTAGGATGATTTCCTTAGTATGAAAGTTTCCTAGATGTAGAATTGCTGAACCAATGGATACAATATTTTGAAAATATATATATTTTTTGAGACAGAGTCTCGCTCTGTCGCTTAGGCTGGAGTGCAACGGCGTGATCTCTGCTCACTGCAACCTCCGCCTCCAGGGTTCAAGTGATTCTCCTGCCTCAGCCTCCTGAGTAGCTGAGATTACAGGTGGCTGCCACCACGCTCAGCTAGTTTTTTTGTATATTTAGTAGAAACAGGGTTTCACTATGTTGGCCAGGATGCTCTCAAACTCCTGACCTCGTAATTCACGCACCTTGGCCTCTCAAAGTGCTGGGATTACAGGTGTGAGCCACTGCGCCCGGCCTGGAAATCATATTTAAAAAGAAAAGAGTTGGTAGACAATGCATAAGCCAAAATGAATGTATGAAGGGAGAGAAGGTATTGAAGTTGGTAAGAGAAAACATGATAATTGCCCACTTATATGTAAAGGCAAAAACATGGTATATTAGTTTGCTAGGACATTTTCTTTTTCTTTTGAGATGGAATCTCACTCTGTCACCCAGGCTGTGGTGCAGTGGCATGATCTCGGCTTACTGCAACCTCTGCTTCCAGGGCCCAAGTGATCCTCCTGCCTCAGCCACCCAAGTGGCTGGGACCACAGGTGTGCACCACCACACCCGGCTAATTTTTTTGTATTTTTGGCAGAGACAAGGTTTCACTATGTTGCCCAGGCTGGTCTCAGACTCATGAACTCAAGCAATCCACCTGCCTCGGCCTCCCAAAGTTCTGGGATTACAGGCATGAGCCACCATACCAGGCTGCAAAGTTTTTCTATAAAAACCAGATAGAAAATATTTTAGGTTCTTCAATCATGTGGTCTCTGTTGCAACTGCTCAACTCTGCCATTGTTGTGTGAAAGCATCCTTAGACAATATATAAACAAAAGAATATGGCTGCATTTAGTTATGAATCCTAATATTTGAATTTAATATAATTTTCATGTTATAAATTTTTAATTATCTTTTGTTTTTTTCCTCAACTATTTAAAAATATAAAAATTATTCTTAGTTTAGGATGCATATAAAAACAGATGGTGGGCTGGATGGGTCAGTTTATTGATCCCTGTTCCAAAGCAAAATCAGTTTGTTATTTTCAATACATACTCCATGCTATCCTACTTCTTTACATTTGCTCCCATCATTCCTTCCACTTATGTAGAAGGAGCCCTATGCACCCCAACCCTACATGCCTATATGTACCCATCACCTGGTTCAATTATTAGCTTATTTTCAAAGTAACTTCTCATCCTCTAAGTGCCTTCATCCACACTTCTCTGATGGCCTTGATCATGGCAGATTTGTATTACTTAGTGGTTTGTGATGTTTTATTTTAATTTAATTTATTCATTCATTTATTTTTGAGACAGAGTCTCACTCTGTTGCACAGGCAGTGGTGCAATCTTGGCTTACTGCAACCTCCGCCTTGAAGGTTCAAACAATTCTTCTGCCTCAGCCTCCCAAGTAGCTGGGACTACTACCACACCCAGCTAAATTTTGTACTTCAGTAGAGATGGGGTTTCACTATATTGGCCAAGCTGGTCTCGAACTCCTGACCTCATGATCCGCCCACCTTGGCCTCCCAAAGTGCTGGAATTACAGGCATGAGTCACCATGCCCAGACAGGATGATGTTTTATTTTTATATCCTCCATGGCACCAAGCCTAACAGAGTTAGCACTCATAAATGTGCACTAAGTCAAGGAAGGACTGTCAGCATTTAGGAAACAGCGTAAGGATTGTACCTGGTCAAGAGTCAAATTAAAGTAGTTAAAAGAGAAGTGAAAAAGTTCCTGAATACCTATAGTGGGTTGAATGATAGCCTCCCAAAAGATAGGTCCTTGTGCTAAAACCCGAACCCTGTAAATGTGACCTTATTTGGAAAAATGTAAGTTAAGAGTCTTGAGATGAGATCATCCTAGACTGCCACAATGAGCCTAAAATCCAATGATGAGTGTCCTTAAAAGAGGCAGAAGAGAAGAAAAACAGAGAAGGCCAAATGAAAATGGAAGCAGAGATTGGAAGGATATAGACGCTTAGAATGCAGAGGGAGTGAATTCCTGCCAACACATAAATTTCAGACTTCTGGGCTCCAGACTGTGAGAGAATAAATTTCTATTGTTTTAAGCCACTCAGTTTGTGGTCATTTGTTACAGAAGCCCTAGGAAGCTAATACAACCCTCACCCCCACTTTCCCAAGTTGTGTTAACAAATACCTAATATTTATTTAGCACTTATTATGTACAGTTTTCATAGAATACTATATTAAACTTTCACAGCAATCTTATAAAATAGGCACTATTATTTCTTGTACAGATGAGGAAACTAACATTTGGAGAAATTGAAGTAATTTGCGCAAAGATTCGCTTGGCTAGTAAGTGATGAAACCAGAATTGAACACAAGCAATCTGATTCGAGTCCTCTTCTCTTAATCACTGTGTTACCTGTTAGGTTCTTAATTATTCTCCTCACATTTTACATCCCTTAACACACAGGGATGATATTTCCTAAACTGAATTTCTACTATCCCAGCTACTCATTCTTGGTGAACAAGGATAGAATAGTCTACTGCTCAGGTCAGGACAACAGAATCTCTCTCTGGATCTCCTGCCCTTCATCCTTCTCTGATTCCTAAGGCAGTAGAGGAAGTTTTATGTTGGTCTTTAAAGAGTATGGCCTTCATGAAAGTCTGTTTCCCTGAGCAGTTCTCTTTGCATTTAATAATTGTAATGTCTAGTTTCCAATAAGGAAAATAAATAAGAGGAAACGCAACTGCAGGCGGCACTGGGATGATGTCAACAATGGAAAATCAGCACGTTCCTGGATAAGTCACGGAGAGCAAAGTGCTCAAGAGCCATTGAAATCCCTTCATGGGAATAGGTTCTAAGGTCCAAATGCTGGTAACACAGAGTGATCTGCAGTTAGAGTCTTTAGGGAAGCAAGATAGCACAGTGGTTAAGAGCATGGATGCACTTAGGTCTAAGTTTGAATATCCTGGCATTATCACTTACTAGCTCTGTGACCTGAGCAAATAACCTTGAGTCTCAGTTTTCTCATCTGCAAAGTGGGGAATAAAAATATCTACTTTATAGGTAATATTTATGTAGCACACTTGTACATGTAAACACTCAATATTATCAAAGTGTTAGCTGTTAAACTCTGTATGAAGGTCTTGAGTGAAGGCTTTCACTCAGTGCCTTTTTTCTCACCACTGCCCTTACTCCTTTCTCCTTTACTAAGTATAATTTTGCCACTTTGGCAAGGCACGGTGGCTCACGCCTGTGATCCCAGCACTTTGGGAGGCCGAGGTGGGTGGATCATTTGAGAGCAGGAATTTGAGACCTTCTGAAATCCCGTCTCTACTAAAAATACAAAAAATTAGCTGGATCTGGTGGTGCACGCTTGTAATTCCAGCTACTTTGGAGACTGGGGCAGGAGAACTGCTTGAACTCCGTAGGTGGAGGTTGCAGTGAGCCGAGATCATGCCATTGCACTCCAGCCTGGGGAACAAGAGTGAAACTCTGTCTCCAAAAAAAAAAAAAAAATTATCACTTCATTAACTTTCGAGTAGTCATATGGAGACCAAAAGTAAGTTAGCAAGAATAAAAAGAAGAATGCACAAAACTTATTCAAACTTTCCTTTAAAAATAATTACAAAAATAAAAGGTGCTTTCAGAAAAAAGAAATTTTATATTACCAAAATTAAGATTAAGATAATTTACTCTATTCTAACCCAACAGATACAGGTTATTGCATAACCCCATTATGGGAAAATCTAGGTAGGGCCATTTTCATCACTTAATTCCCCTCATCCACTCCTTCTGCCTCTTAGAAGCATTCATTATCTCAAGATAATTTCACTGATTATTGAGGCATTATTATTCTGCCACTTCTACTGTGACCTCTTCATTTCTGAAATCACTCCTTTGCTTCAAAAATGACACACTGGTAGGAATACTAATTTTCCCCTACTCTTGTATTAACCAGGTCCCGTAGCCCCAGCATCTGAAATTTGAAAAACAAGAATGTATAATATCATTAGTAGAAAATAGCATAATGTGGCAGTCATTGCAACAACCATTTTGCTGATAACACTTAACACTTTCTTATCACTGTTTTCTATCACCATTACTTTCAAAGCATTTTTTGTCTGCTTGATACAGATAACATACATATGGATTTTTTCTAGTAATGCTTATGGAATATAGTATTTTATACTCTTCATATTTGGTATTATTTGTTGAAGGATTGATTCCCAGGGATCATTAAGTAATTGCCAAATGGGTGCAGTGAGCTCACTGTGAAACCTTGAATCCAGAATCTAGATTTGGACTCCTCAGAAGTCCTGTTTCTGAACTCTTGAGCTTATGGTAGAACTAAATGCCTTAGCCCTTCCAAGCAACACAGAGTATCACTAGGCTTTAACATAGTTACCATTTTTCCTTAATCTGCATAATTCTACCCCAACCTAAAGAAATTTATCTTGGTCTGTTCTGTCACTTTGTCCTCCCTGCAAGGTTTCCCTTCATACCTTCAATCTTTCCCTTACCCTATTGGCATCTGATTCCATCTTCAGCCACTCTACTAACCATTGTTATCGTCAAAGTCAGCAATGAACTCCTTGCCAGATCTCCATGAGGCCCCTTCTCAGTCCTTAACTGATTCTGTAATATCTGAGGTGATGGAGATGGACACCTTTTCAAAATTGTTTTCGCTTGCTAGTTAGCCTTGCTCAGCTGCTCTGATCTTTGCCCTGTGACTGTTCTTCCTAAAAATCCTTTTTGTTAGTAAAGATTTATTGAGCATTACTATAGAACAGACATCATATTAAACACTTTACATAAGTAATTTAAAGGTCAGCCTTTCTATTGTTCAAGAATCATCTTTCCCTAATTATTTTTTGGGAGCTGGGTTTGTGTCACATTCCATTCCTATGTTAATCTGTGCTGCTGCTTGCTTCATCTCCATCATCTCCTCATCTCCCTAAAGTTTGTGAAATCTGAATACAGATAGTTACCCCTTTCCAAAATTTGTAAATCAGAGATTTGGAGATTTTTTTGACTTTGGGAGGAAAAATGTGGGACATGGTAGCCCAGTCTTTACAGGGGCACACAAAAGATAGTTTCCCTCATAACAAAATTGATTTATGGTACTATAGATCCGAAACAGTTTTTCTGAAAACTCATTTCTAGGATCTGAAGAATGTGTGGATGAGTGTTCAAGGTTTTTACATGTTAATATGTTGTCCTTCATTGCGGCTCTTGTTTGCATTTTGCTAGAGGCAAAAAAAAAAAAAACACAAAAAAAATCATTTTCCAAGGAAAAGTTTCCTTCTTTAAGGGGAACTACATGATGAAAACTTATGTGGGAGATTTGGGTGTCCCCAGTCTTGGGTCACTGCCCAGAAACAGAGAGGATGCTAGAAAGCCTTCAGGCATTCAACAGAAGAAAATCCCATGTTTAGGTTTTAAAACCCCTCTATTTTCCTTCTAATCCTTTCCTGTTATTCTTTGCTACCTCAATTGCCTGTCCTCTTAAACAATGATTCCAATATTCCCCAGACCTGGGATATATGTCTGGTTTTTTTTGGAACAGAAGAAGCAATTACTCCATCACAGAAATGGTGTGTGATGTGAGAGAACCAGATTTCAACATCAGTCTTCTCTCCTTTCAATTCTCCACCCCCTCGTTCCTTACAGAGACTGTTCTTGCTTCTCACTGTCTCTGGAGTCAGCCTTTGGGTGTAGGAGAGCAGGTTGGGAGAGATTGCTAACATGAGCAGAAATGGCTTGTCTCTGTTCAGGATTCTAATGCAATCCGGGTGTCCCTACGTTGCTATACTGTGTACATTCTCCATCCTTACCACTATGCAAAACCACATAGAGACCCGTCCTCCTTGATGTGCTGTGCCCCCAAATACAAACATGAAGGCTTTTACCTTCATGTGTTGTGACTTAGCACAGACATCAGGCCCAGCTTAAGATTTTTCTTTCTTTAACATTTCCTTAACTCTGAGTGAACGTTCTGTCTCCTTACATACCTGGAGCCATCTAGATTCTCCTTTCACTTAAATGATCAAAAAATGCTCAGAATTTTGCCCTAAAGATAATTTGTCACTTGGCTTCTTTGTCATCTATTAATTAAGGTTGGAAGCTGTTTGGTCTTAGTGACAGTCTTAAGACTAAACTCCTAATACCAGAATTCTCCACTCATTAAATCATAACCCCCTTTGGCTGAACTTGTTTAAGGAATAAAACAAATGCTTTATCTGGACATAGACTTGTGATTTCTTAGCCAGTATAAGATTTAAAGGGCATTTTTTAGTCACGGTTATAGTTGCTGTTATCATCCTTAAAAATTAATTTCAGTATTGTATTTCATTTAGTCATCTGTCCCCTTTAAAAATGGCAACAAATAACACCGGAAGACAGCTTTTCTTGGGTTTGTTTATTGGATCATCTTTAATAGCCCTGTTTTTGTATTTATCGCTAGGGCTCAAGCACAGTCAAATCATCATTAATTAAAATGTGCAAGGCACCCACAAGCAGCATAAATAAATCAGAATGGAGAGGTCAGCCTCGTCCAGTGTTAAAGGAAAGCCATGTTCTCTGAAAATCAGAGAAGAGCTTTTTCCATCCAGTTAAAAGCAAGGAAATATGAAGCCACTGAATTTCCAAGAGAAAGGTCTTTTCAGGCCCCTCCAAGGGTTAACTTTATGACAAAATGAAAGATTATCCTTTGCCATCTGTCGATAAAATCCTTTCTCCATTTTATATTCAAGCCTTGGAGCAGAGAGAAACTAAAGAAAATGGAGAGACTTAAATGTAACTAGGATTTGTTTCACAGGTTGATTTCTCATTTGTCTTCATTAGAAGGATTTCAAGATTAGGCCATTTAATAGACTCTCACTGACATCTGATGGAAAGATGAGTGGTCAAGTGTTGGAGATATTTGGAAAAGGAATGCATTCTGCTGTGGGGATTGATGGGGAAATAAGGAGGACACAGAACTCAAAGTCCTAACATGGAGACTGATTAAGCTAAAAGCCCAAGAAGCTGGCACTTCTTGAACAATGAATGGCTTCTGTGGCCCTGTGGAGGCAGCATCCTGCACCCAACCAGGGAAAGGCAGGTGGCGCTCTTGGGAAAAGGTGAAGTGGGCAAGATGGGATTCTTGAGAAAGGCAATTGTGAGTCTTCTCACATTTTAGGGCCTCAGTTCTGAGGAGAAAGAACATTTGTCAATGAAACAACCTTCTCAAAACATGATTCCTCGAACTCCATTATAATCATTTACCAGAAGTCCATTGGATGGACTCAATTGGATGGACTCCATTGGATGGATGAATCTCAATGAAGGTCTCCCACAGAATTTCACTTGAGAAATGGGGTCTGCAGGTCAGATATGGTGGCTTACACCTGTAATCTCAGCATTTCGGGAGGCTGACGCAGGAGGATCACCTGAGGTCAGGAGTTCGAGACCAGCCTGGCCAACATGGTGAAACTCCCGTCTCTACTAAAAGTACAAAAATTAGCCAGGCATCATGGCACACCTGTAATCCTAGTTACTGGGGAGGCTGAGGCAGGAGAATTGCTTGAACGTGGGAGATGGAGTTTGCAGTGAACCAATAGCATGCTATTGCACTCCAGCCTAGACGACAGAGTGAGACTCTGTCTTAAAAAAAGAAGAAAAAAAAAGAAAGAAATGGGGTCCGCAAAGAGTTTTGTTTTTTCAATTCATCGATGACTTATGAAGTAGACAGGCTGTTGGCTCTATTCCCTTTCTCCCCTCCACCTCAGAGGTTAGCCATTTATTCCAGAAACAAAGGCACAGATGTTGGTGTCAGGTTGTGCACTTGAATTTCAACTCAGAGCTGACCACAGTTAAGCTCGAATGAAATTGAAAGACTCTTGGTAGATAGTATGGGAATGTCTAAACAAAACATTGATGGCCAGGAAGAATGCCTTATGGTGACATGTAAGGAGACCAGCCAATGCCCAGACAAGACCAGGAAAGCCTTGGGAAAGAGAGTTTAGTGGTCACACCCTCTGAGTTCTCATTCTGTCCTGTTGAAGAGGAAATGAAGTTTTGAATAAGAGTCTTTCTCCTCATCTAGAATCCCAAAATGTTAAAGCTGGACCAAACCTGAATACTGCCTAAAGCAAAGCCTTCATTTTACAGGTGAAGAAAACCGTGGGTCAAGGCGCTTGTTTGTGGTCACACAGCTGCTTCACGACAGACCCAGAAGCAGCCTGCCTGCCATTTTCCTGAGGCTCAGTTCACTTCTCTCTGGTCTGAGGAGCCATTTTATTTTAATTCTTTAAAAAAAATTATTTTATTTTTAATGCGTATATTTATGAGGTACAATGTGATATTTTCATATATATGTATTAATTATGGAATAATTAAATCAAGCTAATTAGGAGAAACAATTTATTTTCTTTTTTTTTTTGAGACAAAGTTTTGCTCTGTCACTGGGCCGGAGTGCAATGGCTCGATCTCTGCTCACTGCATCCTCCACCTCCTGGGTTCAAACGATTCCCCTGCCTCAGCCTCCCAAGTAGCTGGGATTACAGGTGCCCGCCACCACGCCTGGCTAATTTTTGTATTTTTAGTAGAGACGGTGTTTCACCATGTTGGCCAGGCTGGTCTTGAACTCCTGACCTCAGGTGATTCTCCCACCTCAGCCTCCCAATATGCTGGGATTATAGGCATGAGCCACCGTGCCCAGCGAACAATTTATTTCCTAATCATCATGAAGAAAAGGAAAATAAAGATTCTTTATTCTCTTTTCATTTAAATATGTCCAAATAATTTATTAAGAAGTAAGAAAAGAAGACTAAAACCCTAAACTAGAAATGAAGTAAAGAGTTTAGTTTTCTGGCCTTGTACTTGTAGTCCCAGCTACTAGGGAGGCTGAGGTGAGAGGGAGAGTCACTTGAGCAGAGGAGTTCAAGGCCATAGTGTGCTCCATCCTGGGCAACAGAGCAAGATGCTGTTTCTAAAAATAAATAAATAAATAGAAATTTAGATTTATAAGAAAAATTATCTTGATTGTTGACTGAAATGTTACTTTTGTTTAAATGAAATTTTTTATTATTTCTAGAGGATGGCCAGACCTGATACATAAACCTTCAAAATTGTCCTGGTGTGCCCATCCCTCCTCCTACCCATTAAATCACATTATTCTCATCTCCATTTCCAGTTACCCTCTGAAATTTCCCAGTTCTGGTAATATTCCCTTTGAATGTTAGGAGAATGCAAATTCAGTTTTTTTTTTTTTTGAGGCGGAGTTTTGCTTGTTGCCCAGGCTGGAGTGCAATGGCATGATCTCGACTCACCACAACCTCCGCCTCCCGGGTTTCAGGGATTCTGCTGCCTCAGCCTCCTGAGTTAGCTGAGATTACAGGCATGCACCACCACGCCCGGCTAATTTTATATTTTTAGTAGAGATGGGGTTTCTCCATGTTGGTCAGGCTGGTCTTGAACTCCCGACCTCAGGTGATCCGCCCACCTCTGCCTCACGAAGTGCTGGGATTACAGGTGTGAGCCACTGCGCCTGGCCTGCAAATTCATTTTTTAAATTCCTGTATCCACTTGGCAAATTATAACTAAAAGTAAAATTTAAATACTTTATCAATCTTATTTCTAAATAGAAAACAGGTAAATAATACAGGCAAGTCTGAATTATAGAACTTTTTGAAAGAAATTTAATTGACTTAATTGCAACAAATGAGTTTACTAGATTTAAAAAAAAATGTTGAGAATGGGTGGCTGGATAAGAATGAGCTGTGCCGGGCGCAGTGGCTTACACCTGTAACCCCAGCACTTTGGGAGGCCGAGGCAGGTGGATCACAAGGTCAGGAGATTGAGACCATCCTGGCTAACATGGTATAACCCTGTCTGTACTAAAAATACAAAAAAAAAAATTAGCCAGGCATGGTGGCATATGCCTGTAACTTGGGATGCTGAGTCAGGAGAATGGCTTGAATAGGGAAGGTGGAGGTTGCAGTGAGCTGAGATCGCGCCACTGCACTCCAGCTTGGGCGACAGAGTAAGACTCTGTCTCAACAACAATAACAAAAAGAATGAGCTGTAATCAGCTTAAGAATTACTTTCATTTTTCCAGGTTGAGCGCTGTGGCTCACGCCTGTAATCCCAGCATTTTGGGAGGCCGAGGCAGGCAGATCACTTGAGGTCAGGAGTTCAAGACCAGCCTGGGCAACATAGTGAAACCCTGTCTCTACTAAAAACACAAAAATTATTCAGGTGTGGTGGCGGGCGCCTGTAATCCCAGCTACATGGGAGACTGACACTGGAGAATCGCTTGAACCTGGGAGGCAGAGGTTGCAGTGAGCCAGGATGCTGCCACTTTACTCCATCCTGAGTGACAGAACAAGACTCCATCTAAAAAAAAAAGCATTTTCGTTTTTCTGAAGGAAGAAATTGGTGAAGTTTGTTCACAGCTGGAGCACAGTCTTAAAATCTTTACCACACTATTGTCATGCTTAGCAAATACAAACTATTCCCACCACCACCAACTCCCTCAGGACTCGGACGTCGTAAGATTTACAGAACTCGGAAGACATGTCTTCCTTTCAAGACTATGAATTTATGGAAGCATCTGAAAATTAGAAAGCATATAAAATAGTCATTTGCTAAATGCATCAAACCCTTGGGGGCTCTAATAACAGTTGTGTTGAACTAGATACATAAAGCTTTCCATTTGTTGTCACCTCCAAAATCCTTGTCAAAGTTGTCATCATCCTGAAGGCCTGACTCATTTTTAGCGTATCTGAGCAGGCTGTTCCTATCTGTCAGTTATAATTGTTCTTCTCATTTCTCTAGTCATTTGGTGAAGGTTCCCCCAGCTGCACAGCCCACCAGACCTCCTCCCCCAGTTGTCCCAGCTGACATGCCTGGATTTGGTATTTGCTAAGTAAGATGTCCAGTTGTGAGCTCCCCTACTTCGTTCTGAATGTGGCTCACCACAAACCGGACACTGCTCTAGATTCGCCCAGACTGGTGCCACAGAAGCCTTTTTCCGTTTTTTAAGACTGTTATATGAACTGATGAGGTTTCTTCTAGGTGATTTTCCCTGTGTGTCAATACATTTTTTGTGAATAAAATAACCAATAGTCCCTGGTGGACAATGTAGGATGTTTTGCTAACTTTATTAGCTAGTTTCCCAAGTTTGGAGTATGTAGTTACGATTTTTGCCTCTAAAGTAGGCTGGGTGCAGTGGTTCACGCCTATAATCCTGCATTTGGGGAGGCCGAGGCAGGCAGATTACCTGAGGTCAGGAGTTTGAGACCAGCCTGGCCAACATGGGGAAACCCATCTCTACTAAAAATACAAAAATTAGCCAGGCGTGGTGGCACGTGCCTGTAACCCCAGCTACTCAGGAGGGTGAAACAGGAGAATCACTTGAACCCGGGAGGCAGAGTTTGCATTGAGCCAAGATTGTGCCATGGCGCTCCAGCCTGGGCAACAATAGTGAAACTCTGTCTCAAAAATAAATAAATAAATACACAAACAAATAAATACAAAGTAAATATGTTCTGCCTGTTTAACACCAGAGGGTTTGGCACATGGCAGTCACTCACTGCTTTTTGTTTTTGTTGTCACTAATTTTTCTCTTTCTTTTAAGTATTTAAGTAAATAAGATGCTGGGCTGGGCACGGTGACTCATGCCTGTAATCCCAGCACTCTGGGAGGCTGAGGTGGGTGGATCACTTGAGGTCAGGAGTTTGAGACCAGCCTGGCATGGTGAAACCCCATCTCTACTAAAAATACAAAAAATTAGCCAGGCGTGGGTGAGCACACCTGTAATCCCAGCTACTCTGGTGGCTGAGGGAGGAGAATCACTGGGACCCAGGAGGCAGAGGTTGTAGTGAGCCTAGATCGCCTCACTGTACTCCAGCCTGGGAGACAGAGCGAGACTCCATTTCAAAAAAGAAAAAAGAAGAAAATAAGATGTCAAATAATGAGTTTTCATTACAAGTAGTATAATGGGCTAAAAGAATTACTTATTTTTGAAGAAGATCACTTTCTGATGTAAAGAAAAACAGGGCTGAATGCAGTGGCTGACATCTGTAATCCTAGTGCTTTGGAAGGCTGAAGTGGGAGTGTCATTTGAGGTCAGGAGTTTGAGACCAGCCTGGGCCACATAGTAAGAACCACATCTCCGTGCACAAAAAATTAAAATTTAACTGGGTATGATAGTATGCTCCCGTAGTCCCAGCTGCTCAGGAGGCGGAGGTGGGAGAGTGGCTTCTGTATGAGGGCCTGCACATCATTGGGCAAATTTGATTTGCTGTGACACTTGTTTAGAGTCCTTAAAGATGCCTTTAAGCACAGTCTAGGACTGTACCATATGATACAGTTTGGATATTGATCCCCACCCAAATCTCATGTTGAATTATAATCTCCAGTGCTAGAGGTGGGGACTGGTGGGCGGTGAATGGATCATGGGGGCGGTTTCTTATGATTTAACACCATATCTCCTTGCTGCTGTCATTGCGATAATGAGTTCTCGTGAGATCTGGTCGTTTCAAAGTGTGTGGCACCTCCCCCTTCTCTCTCTTCCTCCCGCTCCTGCTTTGCCTTCTACCATGAGTAACACTCCCTGAGGCCTCCCCGGAAGCAGATGCTGCGATGCTTCCTGTACAGCTGCGGAACTGTGAGCCAACTAAACTTCTTTTCTTTATAAATTACTCAGTCTCAGGTATTTCTTTTTTTTTTTTTTGAGACGGAGTTTCGCTCTTGTTACCCAGGCTGGAGTGCAATAGCGCGATCTCGGCTCACCGCAACCTCCGCCTCCTGGGTTCAGGCAATTCTCCCGCCTCAGCCTCCTGAGTAGCTGGGATTACAGGCACGCGCCACCGTGCCCAGCTAATTTTTTGTATTTTCAGTAGAGACGGGGTTTCACCATGTTGACCAGGATGGTCTCGATCTCTTGACTTCGTGATCCACCCGCCTCGGCCTCCCAAAGTGCTGGGATTACAGGCTTGAGCCACCGCGCCCGGCCATTTATTTCTTTATAGGAACACAAGAATGGCATAATATACTACATAATAATGGCCACATATGAGTAGTGAGCACTTGAAATGTGGCTAGTTTTAATTGAGATGTGCTCTAAGAAATTGAAGATAGTACATACAGCACATTTTAAAATGTGGCTATTAGAAACTTTAAAATTACGTATTGGACTACATTAAATTCTATTGGAAAACACTGGTAGGGAATTTAAAGCACAGCTGTTGGCACAAGAACCACTGGTAGACAGCATTTAAAGAAGTAATTAAGGCTGGGTGTGATGGCTCACACCTGGAATTCCAGCACTTTGGGAGCACAGTGGGTGGATCCCCTGAGGTCAGAACTTCGAGACCAGCCTGGCCAACATAGTGAAACCCTGTCTCTACTAAAAATACAAAAATTAGCTGGGCATGGTGGTCCATGCCTATAATCTCAGCTACTCTGGAGGCTGAGGCAGGAGAATCACTTGAACCCAGGAGGTGGAGGTTGCAGTTACCCGAGATCATGCCACTGCACTCTAGCCTGGGTGATAGAGTGAGACTCCATCTCAAAATAAATAGGCAGGTGCAGTGGCTCATACCTGTAATCCCAGCACTTTGGGAGGCTGAAGCAGGTAGATCACCTGAGGTCAGGAGTTCAAGACTTGCCTGGCCAACATGGTGAAACCTTGTTTCTACCAAAATATACAAAAATTAGACAGGTGTGGTGGCCTGCACCTATAATCCCAGCTCTTGGGAGGCTAAGGCAGGAGAATTGCTTGAACCTGGGAGGTGGAGTTTGCAGTGTGCTGATATTGCACCATTGCACTCCAGCCTGGGCAACAGAGCGAGACTCCATCTCAAAAAATAAGAAAGAAATAAATAAAAATAAATAAGTAGCCGGGCGCAGTGGCTCACGCCTGTAATCCTAATACTTTGGGAGACGGACGTGGGCAGATCACTTGAGGTCAGGAAGTCAAAACCAACCTGGCAAACATGGTGAAACTCCGTCTCTACTAAAAATACAAAACAATTAGCCAGGTGTGGTGGCACGTGCCTATAATCCCAGGTATTTGGGAGGCTGAGGCTGGAGAACTGCTTGAACATGGGAGGTGGAGGTTGCAGTGAGCAGAAATAGTGCCACTGCACTCCAGCCTGGGTGACAGAACAAAACTCCATCTCAAATAAATAAATAAATAAAATAAATAGATAATTAAAAGTTTTCTATTTTTGGTAAATTATTGATTTTATAGAATATTTAATCATTTTCAATACTTCAGGTTCTCAGTTCATCAGTTTGAAGATTAAATAAGCAATTTTCTTAGATTCCTTTCTGATTCCTAAAGTTTAATAGGGATCTTTGAAAAACACCCTCCACAGTCCAGAAAAATTGTCAAAAACTTCTCCAGTTTGGACAAAAGGTAGAGTTTGAGATGTCTTAATCAGCATTTAGTCAGATATTAGAGCATTCATGATGTTTCTGGCCTAGAGAGTGGGAATACTTTCTAACCACTCTGCATATGTTCATAGGGAGACTGTATTTTGTGGTTGTTTTATAAAACAAACCACATATACATACTTGGATCACTTCAAAGCCAAATAGAAACAACCATGTATTATCAACTCCTTAGATAATCTAAAACAGCCATTATTAAAAAGCACAAATAAAATAAACTGCTGGATTAGAGTGCTATTCCTTTCACATGCTTTCAATGTTTCCTAGGAGCAAATTCACACCATTTCTAGGTTTTGTTAAAGACATTTTAATTTTGTTAAACCTAAACCAGATCTTGTTTAATTTTATTAGGTTATTATTGGCAGGTGTTACATGAAATAAAGTAAATTGTGTTTAAGAGCCACAGAGTAAAAAATAAAATCATGACCTTAAAATAAAAAATTTTGGATTTATATTATTCTTGTTAAATCCATCAACCTGAAAAGTTTCATCAAAATAGGAGAATTAGTTGCCATGAAAGATAGATTCCTGTTAGGAGATCAAATAAAGGTAAACCTATTCTGTTAATCTCTCCTTTTACTTCACACCCTGAATCTTCACTAATGTAATCCTCTTAGTAGTTTTTACTACGTATTTTTTTTTAAACTTCATATTTTTTACCAGTGTAATTTTCTTCTTTGTATTGAGTCACATGATGGTTAAGTCTGTTTTTTCCTGAATGGACACGTTATAAGTGGAATGCTTGCTGTTACCATGGGCCCCAACTTATCAAGTAAAAACTGCTATCATTTAATCCACTTTAAAAGTCTATCTTTCGTTCAAACACTCAAACGTACCTATCACTCGAATGCTAAAGGACCATGCCTGAATATAAATCATATTTTGAGATTGTACCCACTTCTAGTAGGTATCATCACTTTATCGAACCTCTGAAGTCTCATGTTATTTTTGTCATCTGAAATAATCTAGCCACTGATAAAATTGGTTATGCTACCCCAGATATGCAAAGCAATCTAATTTTCATGCCAACCAAATAGGCCACAGTGTAGCAAAAAACAAAACTTGTTTGTGCATAGACAATTTTAGCAGGCATTTTTAAATATAACACAGATGCTAAAGGCTAATGGCTCAGATGGCAGATTATTCTTATTTAAATATTACAACTTTTAACTGTAGAGTTACTGTTACAATAGCAATTAGTGCAAAACTTAACATTAGAAGCCAAATAATTTTAGCAGGTGGATATTATTTATAAGACCTCCTATGGGATAAATCTAGGGGAGGGGTTCCTCAGGAAACATGACCCTAGTAAATAAGTACTTTTCTCATTGGGGTGGACATAAAACCACAACACCAAGATGCGTAAGTTAGAGAAATGCTTGAGGTTCTATAATAGTAGATGAGTACCACACAACAGAAAATCTAAATTATATTTGTCAACTGGTATTGTAGGTTGCATGTTTGAATACATTTTTAGTGATGGGAAGGGACAAAAGGGTAGAAGCATATTACATAGCAAGGACCAGCCAACATTTTTAATTTATCCTGGATTATATTCACAAGAACAGGCTGAAAAATTTACCCAGACCCAAGTATTTGAGGTCATAAGGCTAATTTATTTGTATTTTTTTCCTGGCTAAGGCCTGAGTTCTACAAGGTAGGTGCTTAATAAATGTTATTTTGTGAATAGTTCTTGCATTTATCTAAAATTTAAGAATGTGTAATAAGGATTTCCTATTAACTTCTGAGTTGACTGAAAAATTACCCCAATTCCTGAGTAGCTTTGGTTACATTATCAATCATTTGATACATACAGTTTGAGGTTCTGTTGTGTCAATAAAAATCATCATAAAAAATATATTCAACACAGATTAGCCAACCAGAAAACAATCTGTAACTTCTTTCTTCTTGCTGTTAACTGCTTAAGAATCCTTGCAACATTCCTACCCATAAAAGTGGCACTTAGCAGTTGCAGACAAAATGGAGTCACACTTATGGCACAAAACGGAATTTACTTCTACAGCTGTAACAGAAATACTCTGGAAGATAACACAAAAACAGTCTGCTTTTATGTAAATTTAAAACCAGCAGTTGTGCGTGGAAATAGCTACCCTTTCAAATGTTAAAAGGAACTTTTTTATTCTGTTGTATACGTACACTTGTTTTTAAAGCAAGTTGTACAAAAGGAGAAACTATATTTCCAGGTTTTTTTTGTTAACAAACTGTTGCCTCACCCATGGAAACTCTTCTAGGTAGTTGAAGGCGACATAGTCTTATTGCTAATCAACCAGCAACCATGCCCATTACTCTCTAAAATTACAAGTTAATACTTATGAACAAAAACCACTATTGAGAACTTTACATTCAAACAGACAAGAGTCAAATTCTTTGTTACATATCCAAATATTTACATGATGTGGAAGAGATTAAATAACTTTCTAACCTATGAGTTACCTAAAATGTATGTGTGCCTTTGGAATGGAGGATATGGAACAGGTTGAGAGGCTTTGCTTCTCAGTGTGTATTGATAGATCTATTTGTGAACCATGTGAAGGTATTACCAACTTCCAAAATACAATTACAACAATAGTATGCTTAACATCTTGCTATCATTACTTGGTAGATTATTTGCTCACTTTATTTCCTAGCAACTTTATTTAATGCAGATCTCTTGCAAAGAAAGCCTTACTGAAAAGAATCATTCTAATCATTCTAAACTGCAAATTTAAATAACAGATCTTTATCTTTTCACTATACAACTTGATGTAACCAATCTTGTTCTCGAAGAGTTTTCTTTCTAAGTTCTGGAAACCATTACTCCAGGACTTTAATAGCAAAAATTATGTGCCAGGTACACTTTTAAGTGCTGTCAGCTTCACACTCCTGAAGTAGGTGGTTGCTGTCCTCATACGAAGCAGCCCAAAGTGGATCCCAAATCATGGGCTGGTTCCAGGGTCCCTGATCTTAATCACTATGCCATACTGCTCAAAAACAGCTTTCCCTTGTAAACTAATCCACGTTGTGGAAAGCTTACCTAGGATCAAATCTGAGGCTCTAGTTTTACAGATCAGTCACAATGAAGATGAGGTTTTTAAAAAGGACTCACCCATTTATTCCGCAAATTTATGTGGTCATAGCCTAACAAAACTTAAGGTTGTGGGGGTGTAAAGATTTGTCTGCTTATGTAAGGGAAACTTTTTTTTTTTTGAGACAGTCTCTCACTCTGTCGCCCAGGCTGGAGTGCAGTGGTGCAATCTCGGCTCACTGCAATCTCTGCCTCCCCGGGTTCAAGTGATTCTTCTGCCTTAGCCTCCCAAGTATCACCTGACACCATGCCTGGCTAACTTTTTTAGTAGATACGGGTTCTCACCACGTCAGCCAGGCTGGTCTCAAACTCCTGACCTCAGGTGATCCGCCCACCTCGACCTCCCAAAATGCTGAGATTGTAAGCATGAGCCACCACGCCCGGCTGTTCTATTACTAAGGTGCTTGTGTCCGTGCATTTCCAACTTAAAGGACTGCATGGTCTTGCATTCAGGTTTCAATGTAAGAATCTAGAATTGAACCCTCTCAGGTGCCTTACAGATCCCTTTCTCCCCAATCAATGGACATCCCTGACAAATCTTTGTTCTGGTCTAAATTAAATGTTTCTTGTAAAAAACTACCAATTAGCCAGGAAATGTGGCTCGCGCCCCTAATCCCAGCACTTTGGGAGGTTGAGGCAGGTCTGGAGTTCCAGACCAGCCTAACATGGAGAAACCCATCTCCACTAAAAACACAAAATTAGCCAGGCATGGAGGCACGTGCCTGTAATCCCAGCTACTTAGGAGGTGGAGGCAAGAGAATCGCTTGAATCTGGGTGTGCTGAGATCACACCACTGCACTCCAGCCTGGGCAACAAGAGTGAAACTCTGTCTCAAACAAAAAAACCCTACCAATCTCTTGCTACTACTCAGACCTTCAGAGTGATGGAGTCTGAGGGCTCATCTTAACTCCTATATGCCACTGGTTTCATTTTTAACTTAAAAAATTAAGTTCCCCTTCTAAATCTTGTAATTTCCAACTCAATTGTGATTTTTCATGTTCAGGGAAATACTACCCCCTCAATATAGAAACATTGACATATACATGTACCCCTCACCCCCAACTTGAAGTGAAAGTAGCAGCATGCAAAGAACTGACAGATAAAAACTAGGGTATTTCCATCCCAAACTGCATCACAGAGAAGCAATGGTTGCCCTCTGGTATTTATTTACCCCGGGCAAAGTTAGCATGTACATGTCACCCCTTGTTCTTCATGATCTGGCATAAACTTTTCAAAGACCAAGTCCACAGATGCATCTCTGTATTAGAACCCAAAAGAGAAATGAAACAAGTGTTTTTGTAAACTAAGTCATACCTACTTTCTTCAGAATTATAAAAAGTCATCTTTTACAACATGGGGAAAGGGGACAGTCCATAATTGTTCCAATTTCATTTTTCTCCTCAGATTTTAAAATCGTTTTGATCCCAAAGGTGCCTATTGAATTCTTAAAAAATAAACTGCCTTATCAGGTATCATACCTGAAAATGCTTCAAATATCTCTTGGTTATCACTTGAATAAGTTCAGGGATGGCAAAGGAAAAAATTACAGTATAGCCATGCAAAATAACATTTTCTAATTTCCCCCCTTTAGGGTTCTAACTGGGGCTTAAAAACCCAATGAACAAAGTGAAGTTTCCCTCTGTACATGGCTTTTATTATTTACATAATACAATATAGCATCAATGCTGAATAGCATGACTATGTGCAATACATAAATATGAACTATCTGTACACATCTGCAGGTCTAACTCAGAACTAAGGTACATAAAATTGAAAGCAAAACTGAATGCTTTAAGAATAAAAGTAAAAACTAGGACTGAACACTGCAATAAATCAGAAGTAGTGCCTCGTGTACATACTTAACTATTTACAGATGAAAACAGGCATTACCACAACACTAACTATACTCATTTATATATAAAAAACACAAGTTTCATACATCACAAAAAACCTTCCATTATAACACAGAAGTGGTATTACCAGACAAGCATCAGTGAAGTATACTGCCTTTTCTAGTTGTTATTGTACAATGCTGTAGATAATGCAGCCCATGCAATACACCCAAGAACACTAGAGTCCTACACCCAAGTACAATATGATAAAGCAGCCCTCTGCAAGTGGTGCTGGATACCACTAAGAAGTCTACTGCAGCCATGTTGGTTATGATTTTCCATGCAGAAGGGTACAGTTACATTAAGAACTGAAGTCTTTTAAAAGGCTTTAAACATTCTTTCTTGAACCAAAACATTCGACAAAAGATGCACATGAAAAATTAACTATTCAGATACCTTTGCAACTTAAAATTCAGATGCATGTTATTCAATAGAGCTGCTGTATGTGAAAACCAAACGTAGAGTTTAAATTTCTTCTTGTAAACAAATTAATCCTAGTGCAGTTCTGTGCTACACATTTTTAGCAATGAGTAATGCAGACATCTTCTGGTGCAGGGCAGCACAATAAGCTTCAAAGATTATCTCAAGACCCTGTTGTTGGCTTGATGGTTTTACTTATAAGCAGTTTCGATGTTTACCTTTCACAGAATGTCTTATTTGACAGCTTTAGATGACCAATTTAACTGGACTTATATATGGCGCCAAATACTGGTTTCACGGGAAGGTCTGATCCTCTTTATAAGCTTTTCTTCCTGCTTCCAAAGAACATGTTGTGAAATTAAGAGGGTGAAGTTTAACTATGGTAGAAGTAGACTGCCAGTCCTTTTCTGGTGTACCATTTTAAAAAAATACAGGCACATAACACTAGCCAAAGATTATACCTTGATTACATTCCCAAAAGGCAGATATGCTGCAAACATGCAGAGATTTCATTTATTTTGTTTGGCACATGGGAACTATATTTTGTTCCTATTATCTGTGTATTTCACTTTGCTGTGCAGATTTTCATCCAATTTTATTCAGGGGAGGGCATATACATTTTGTAGGGCTGTATCTATCCAATTCTGCCTGTAACAAACACCCAAACATCCTAAAATATCAATTATAAGACAGACAAGTGTAAAGTAAAACTCTGGAGAACATCAAAGAAAAATGGCCATGCATCTGCTCTTTAATGTTTTCCTACGATATATTAAAATAAAAACAAAGTTTCAGTCTCTTCGCAAGTAGTAATTTATATTCTCTGAATTTTTTCAGCCACAACAACTGGATTCTCTTTTCTGATTTTTGCTGCAGCTTCTGCTTTGTAATCATATGGACAGTTGTGCTTGTCAGAGTAACGGTGAAGTCCACAAAACAAATTTCCACATCGGCAGTCAAACCCTGAACAAACAAAGAAGCAGTCACTTGAGAACGTGAGGCAATTAAAAGAAAAAAAAAAAAAAAAAAAGCTTAGTCACTATAGAAAGGGAACCAGGTTTTCAGTGCTTTGCAACATAAAAGACAGTGAACTCTTTTCTTCTACTTTCTGGTGATAAGATACAGTCAACTCTTGAAAAGAGTCTATCACTTTACACTGGAAAAGGAACTTTTAACTTCCTTTGACATGGTGAGAAATTCAAATAACTATGTTCAGTCTTCCCTTGCAAGGGCAACAGGGAAGTGTCTGGTAAGCCAAACCATGTGGAGAAAACAAAATGGGCTATCTGCCAGCTAATTTCTACCAGGTGCTCTCCCTCTATTAACTCCTGTAGATGCAAAGTAGGATAAAATTTACACAGGCTCTGGAGTTAGGCTGACCTGGATTCAAAACATAGTACTACCTTATGTTAAGTGGGTAATGTTTCCTCAAGTGAAAACAACCATCAAGGTCTGAGATTTAAAAGGGACAAGAAAAAAAAGCACTCAGAACATTCTGTGCATAGCTCAAAGCTGGTGGCAATGTCACCAACATTTTCCCTAGGTATATAAAAACTTTTTATCAATCTAATAAAAGAAAATAGGAGGGTGTGAGTTAAAACATTTCATATGATTAGGAGACAGATGGAAATTAAATCCAACTTCTTTCCACTCCAATACCACCTTCCCCACCTTTCCTAAACTACAGCTAGCCAGGCATTTTTTTAAATGTGTAAGACCAATCAGTCTCTTAGGGAGTGACCAAGAGCTCCTTCTTAACTGCAGGAAGTAAAATACACATTGTCTTATATTTTGTAATACCTGTAAGACCAACTTTCTTTCTGCACATGAAACATCTGTTTTTCTTTGGTTTGGGCAATTCAGGAGCTTTTTCTTCACTCTGAGAAGTACTGGGCTGAGAAACTGATGGACTGGGCTGAGTGACAACTGAAAAGGACAAAAAAAATTTGTCAAGCATTCGCTGGCTAACGTTTTAAGTCAAAAAAGGAAGTATTTAAGAAGCATTCCTTGAAAATACTTTAACATGAGAACCTTTCAAATCGAGAAATTCCTGCCAATCACCATACTTTGCTTCTCTAATTTTGTAAAATGATCACTCACTCAAGAAATTCCTTTAACACACTCTTAACAGACAGTACTAAAAACAAAATCCTAATTCTGCTTTAAAGAGCTGGGAGATGTTAATCATATGCTCAGTTTTTCCACATTGTAATTTCCTAAATGCAAACTTCTCAATCAGGGCAGTTCAAATTCATTACATCTCAGTAAATAAGGGTAGCCAACTTTGAAGCAGCTGGCTATAAATCATTTTGAATTTTTTGCTTATAGAAAAAAAAATCTGTAGATATAAACAGCAAATTTTGACAAAACCCAAACGATTAATCCCTAAATCAATGTCAGATCCAAAAATTCCAAAACAATCATTTTGCCATTTTCAAAGGTGCACTAAACATTATAGGAAGACTTGATTTTTTTTAAAGCTTGTTTTTTAAAAAAGATCAGCACAGTGTTTAGAAACTACTTGAGAAGTTCTGATTTTAAACTATCAAGGATTCCACAGGCAGAACAAGAATCTTTTTGGACAGTTAGAGTTAGCATCTACCACCACCATTTCTCCACCTAAAAGGGCTTTAAGTTTCAGTGTACATGACATCAATAAAATTTCTCACAATGAACAAAAAATAGATTACTGTACTGAATGAAGCCCACATTGCCACTATTTAAAACAAAATATCAAAATTTACATATACTTACTTAGTATAACTACACCTGAAACACTATAAACTCGGGTTTTAACATTAATCCAAACCATAAAAATAGCAACTTTATGTATGCCAATGCTGAAATTACTGCCCAACTATGCCAGCACCAATGCTATTAGCTCCTACAGCAAGCTGATTGGTTTAATGGCAATTTACTCTAAAACTCTGCCCAAATTTATAATTTAATTGCATTAGCAATGTATCTACTAGGACAAATAGCCTAATATTAATTAGACTAAAAGAATAAAGTTCTACCTACTTCTACTGTGACAACACTAATGTTTTTCCAGATGTCATGAGGATAAAGAATAATCTATGGGAATAGTTGTATGGGGTAGAGAGAGGGTGTCAGTCATTTCTTTGGCCACACCTGAAAATGAACTATGGCTCTTGAGACAAGGGAAGAAGGGGGAGTAAGAAGAAAATTATACAGAAAAGGCAAATAGCAGTAAACCACAAAATGCCTACTAAGTAATAAATACATACTAGCTACAGCTCTAACCCAAGACTATTCTTCCAAGGTCTGAGTATTTAAAAAAAAAAAAAAAAAAAAAAAAAGGCATCATGGGAACACTAATGTGGTCAGTTTTAAGGATGGAGCTCATTTCAAAATACCAAATATAGATTTACCTGCCAAACTTAAGAATTTGGCCTTAACATTGTAAGATTAATACAATAAACAAACTTGACTGCTGTTAGCAAAAGCAAGCCTCCAAAGCAGATTGTATAACCACTGACACTATTTTTTCACAAGTTTTATATTGCATTTAATTAGCACTCTGCCAAAAAAGAACAAATTGATCAAAGACGTGCACTACATAAAGTACAGAAATCTGTTCTAGGGCCTAGTACAGGTAATTCAAGTCAGTCTTCTTGCACCATTAGGGTGCTTCTGGTTGTTCTATGTAAGCAAAGTCTCCAAACTTACCAAATGTCATGAAAAACAAAATGTCTTTTCACACTGAGTTTTAAACTCCCACACAATATACGATAGGAATACTGCACTTCTTCAAATAAGTTTTAATGTTCAGTATGTTGTTTAAAGTTTTCTACAACACTGACAATATCAAAACTGAATATTACTGCTTTTGATCATAAAATTATCCTTTATGATCTTGATATTTCACTTCATCAAGTTCTTAACACATCCCATCTCCAGATTACAGACTCTGCCCATTATGCACATGAGGGTAATGCAGGGGATGAACAGAGAAGAAATTAAGAATAAACAGAATGACTATTTTACACATCAAAAAACTTTTAAAGATAGCAGTTCTTTGTTTGGCCTGTATTTTATAGCTCTCCTTCCTCTTTGGTCCTTCAATAAGAAGGAAAGAATATCTCCACCAACCATTACTTGCACTATCAAATTCAGAACTGAACAAATATTAAATGAAAAGCATACCTGGCTCTGACACCTCTGTTTTCGGGGTAGTTATTTTGTCCTCTCTTGAAATGCTCATTTCTGTCATTTGCTGAGTTACAGGCAAGGCAGCCACAGGCACATTTCTATTTGAGTTCAAGCAAACAATTTTTAAAGGTGTTAAGGGTACTTCTTGAGATAATGAATAGTTGTCAGTTCAACTTTAAATTACATAATATTTCCAACATGAGCAAATGGAGCTAGAAAACCTAAAATTTAAAAAAATACTGGATGCCCAGCATAAATGGTTGAGAAAAAAGTTTGATAAATGGCTCATCAACTCGGGGCTGCATTTTGTATTGGTTGCCATATTCTAAAACTAACTAGGAATTTTTAGCTGTGCCTGTAACTTGTTTAAGAGCAAAAAGGGCAGCTCTGCCAAAATACCTTGTTTGGTCCAATGATATAGTCCATAGTCTCACTCGACAACCCCTAAACCTCAATTACAAAGAAATAAAAAAAGCACAGCATTTCCAACACAGAATCCTCGAGGGGATTAGGGAGTCCGTTCTAATATACATCTTTACTCAATGACTTAAGTCAGACACTGAAATCCTCGATTATGCAACAATGCAAAACCAAGAATATCTGACATATTAACATTTTTATTATTGGACTAGTACAGACATCTTAGTTTCCTCTTTGTAATATTATAAAAACTCTGAAATGTTCAATCTTACCTTGATTTTTCAGATGTGCTGCCAGCAGCACCTTCACAGTTGTTTAAGCTAGTGTCTGCTCTTTGTACAGATGCAGAATCTGAGGTAGGACTGTTGGAACCACTAGCTGTCCCTATTTAAAAAAAGGACTTGTAAGGAACCAATGGACACTACAAAAACTCACTTAGTATCAAGACTTAGTAAGTAATGAATACTTGCATTTAATTAGGTTAGTGATATAAGCATCCACTGTGCTGTAATCCTACACTTGAGTATCCAAACACAAAATATTAAAAAGTCATATCCAATGAACACAAGTGTGAAACAGAAAAACATCAAAAAAAGAAAACTGAAAAGCTAGAAGATGCTTGTAGAGATATTCATTCCTGATTAGTCACATCAAGTACTTGGGCTGTTGCTTTAATTTCAAGCTCTTGTTAAGTGTTCTCTCCATGGGCTTTCAGCATTCTCAGCCCCAATTTTTGGTTCTATATTTTCTGTCCACCAGTTCTTCAAATGTGTTTTTCCTTGAAAACAACTTACCCATTGGGCTCATTCTGCCACTATTCTGCTGTCTCTGAAGATGTTCTTTGTAGCAAACTGAACACATTCCATTTGTCCTAGGATTTCCATAAAAGCCACATCCTGTGCTACACAGCATGGGCCCTGGGGTCTGGTTAGTCTCCTGAGCCATATTTTCCTGCTATAGATGAAACAAAATTTCAGAAATTAGCATATCACCAAAATACAGTCTGATATAATCATCAGTATACCTTTTTTTTTTTTTTTACCATTTCTACACAAGTTTTACAAAAGCCGAAATTCTGTTAATCATTAAAAAGAGTAGGCAGAGATAATTACCAATATTTTGTTGCCTTTATAAAAGCTAACTGTTTTAGTGCCAAAAAACCCCCCAAAAAAACAAAAAACACAAAACCAAACCAGACCAAAAAACCTAAAAAGAAATTCTATCATTATCAAGATATTTTTACCTGTCACTATTCTTGCTTTCAATTTATGAAAAGGTCTGCTAGATCTCAGGGTTATGTTTTAATCAATTTGGGAAATTGGTATATTTTATTCTTTGGTTACTTTTGACTCTCCTGCACTACAGGTAGACCATTTCAAATGATGTTTTTACTTAGTTGGCTAATCACAATTCATCACTGACTCTTGATATTTATAGGTAGTTCTGTAAACTGGATGAATAAAGCTTTCTTAAAACTAACACCTATACATATCTGGGCTTCATCAGTAATTTGGCATTTCTGCTGAGGCAGGGCATCTGTACTTTTTAAATGCTGAAACATCTTTATATAAGGCTGAAAACAAAGCTGGTAGCTCTTCCTGCCACCTTGGCACCAACAAGTAAAGTTTAAGAATTTAGGGTCAGCTGGTTTATGAAACTCCTTTCATGTTGTCCATTTGAGGTGTGAAAATCTGTTTCAGAGTACTTTAAAGCCAGTGCCTAGGAACCTGCAATGTATAAATTATGAACCAAATTTCTCAGCCAAAGGCACTATTAATTTTTAACAAGTGCTTGTCTTCCTCATACCAGAAAATAATAAAACTGTTCCAAGCTCAAATTCAATATAGTAAAGTAAGGCAATATAAATACACAACTCTTTAGTATTGCTAGGTTAATATTCAGTGCTAGGTTACCAGAAAAAGCTTTACATAGCAAGCATTTGTTTGAAAGCAAGCAAGGGTTTGCTTTTCTAAAAGTCTTGTTAAAATGCTGTGTTAAATTATTAAGTTTTCCTCTGGGTGAGAGAAATTAAATATTCAAGAAAATTTATTTTACAATAAAGTTGTGAAGGGTTTTCATATCATCTTAAATATGTATAAGGGTACAAAAAGCATATTTGAGAGCATGTGATTAAAGGGAAATTTGTGTGCTGTGACTTGTGGTCACAGTCATTTTTCCCAACTACTACATACTAGAATACACTTTTCAGTGAGTTATTACCTACTTTGAACAATAGTATTAATTTAGTTGACACTGTCTCCTTAAATAGTAAGTGGAATTTAGCTGACTCATTTTGGAGCAGGGTAGTGTAAACATTTCAACATCACTTAGGAAGTTTATTAATAAACACTTTCAGCTGGGTTTTTAAATGTTGAGTATGACAGGGGCAAAAAATGCTTTCAAAAGATAAATATGTATATATTTGCATGCCTGCCATGCACAAAATGTGTGAATCTTTGCCCTATGCATAAAAGTTGGGTCATTCCTTAAAACCAGTTTAAGTATGCCAGCTCACATTTTCTACACTAATGTCCACTGTCATCTGACATTGGCTTTAAAAACAAACTGCCTTAAGTTTAAGACCAAATAATCAACCTACATATGTAATTTTAATGACTGTTAAAATCTTTTAGATAAATAAAATGGAGGATACTCCATTTAAAGATTTCACACACTTTGGACATAAACTATTCCACCTTCCCTTCGGAGAACATGTCTACCTTCATTTCATTATAAATAACCTTCAATTGCGAGACGCACAAGGGGCACCATGACATAAGAGTCTTCTACATGGGTTCCCATCTTTTAGGTTTTTTTTCCCCTGGAAAGTCAGCTTTTAAATGCCATCACATGTGCACAGCTTGCTTTAATATTTCTCAGAAGCTTAGATCACATGGGAGGGCGCTTCAGCCTGTCACAAGGCTGCAATGTGACAAGCCGAGCTGGATGGAGGCTCTCACATAAAGCCTAGTCAACAGGGGCCTCTGAAATCAGCTTCTATTTATATCTCAAAGCCTGCCAACTCCTACACAACCCCAAGAACTAAGGATGCAGCGTTCATATATCTAACATAAGAAAACAACAAAGGCTGCTAGTTTTTTTCCTAATGAGGAAAAACTACAGAACAATCTCAATCTAGAAGATGAAGGCATAAAAATCACTCAAAGCTAAAATGGCCAAGGTTGTTTATAAAATACTAGGCACAGTGGAGAGAGCGTAAGAAAGAATCCTCATTTAGTGGCAATCATTTGGAGGATGAAGTGGAGGATGTGTGTTCCCATTAGGTATTGCATCTTCTCTTCTCGTATTTTTTTTAAAAAATGCCATTACTATTTATCACCTTTAAGTAATTAGAAACTTAAGCATGCACGTGTCAGCTCTATCAGGTATAGCTAAAACGCACATTTTATAAAGTTTATGTCTTCCTCTAACTCACAGCTTAAAAAAAAAAAAGCCTGAGTGTAACTGAAAAATTCACCAATTCCAATTCTGAACAAAGAGGTTTTACACCCATGGAATATAGTTCTTCCAGGTGCACAAGATGTTATGAGACGGCATGAATTCCCACTCACCTGGGAATTGAGACCTGAGTTCAAGTCTCTAGTCTGCCACTAAGCCAGTGACCTTGGGCAAGTCCTTACTTTCCAGATTTCAGCTTCCTGTTTGCCAAATGGAGGAGGATTGACTTTTAAAGGCTCCTTTTCAGGGCCTGGGAGATAGAAAACAGGAGAGAACTACAACGAATCCTTAATTTTTTAGGAGGCGAGGGGAAACATTTTAAGAAAAATCTTTAAAGATAAAATTGCAATATTTTTACCAATTGAGTTAAGAAATCCTACTTAAAAAATCCTAATAAGGAGTAAAATAGAATTCGTTTATGTTTTTAGGCGTCTGTATCTAAATCCTAGGTTTAAGAACGGGGACGTGTGACCTACATGTTCCTTTACCTTAGTATCTCCTTGGATTGGATGATAGATTATATTCTTAATAGACATTCAATCAATAAAAGATAGCCCGACCCTTCCCCGAAAACGCAGCTCCACGAGGTGCGTGGAAAGCGAGCAAAAAATTTTTACGTTCACCAGCCTAAATGCACCGAACAAAGGAGAAGGTGCTCCACTTCCTCCATGAAAACGGATCTCAGGGTAGACATGCAGCGACGTCGAGAAACCCAAAACACGACGCCGGAGAACCCCTGGCCCCATGTTCCAATGGATTTTGGAACAAGTTCGGGTCCCACTGCTCCCCCATCCCCCTCCAAGCAAAGGCCCCACTCAGGAAAGCCGAGTAGGGCCCTCTCCGAAAACCACTGAGTCATGCAGAACAGCAGCTCGGCAGGCCCGGCCGGCCCTTCGCCCGCAGGCCCCACGCCGATCCCCGACCCCGAACGGCTCTTCAGAGAGAAAAGCGCTGGGGCGGGGGGAAGGGGGGGTTTGCAGCGGGCAGGGGGCGCGGCCGGCGCCTTGGCCTCTTTGTTTCTCCGGGTCCCGGTGCCTACGCCGGATGCTGCCGCCGGGCGGGAGGCGAGCGGCCTAGAGGCCAGCCCCGCAGAGGCTGCACGCCGGGCATTGTTTCCCGACAGTGCTCTGGAGCGAGCCAGGGACGCGGGGAGCCAGGCCTCGGGCCACGACGACAGGATGACGCCTCCGTCTTTGTGCTTCCTGAGCTGGCGGGCGGGCAGGCTCCCCTCCCCCGGACGCCGCCATCCGCGGCCTGCTCCGGGTTCGCCGTTGGCCCGCGGCGCCCCCGTCCCCTCACTCCCGCCCCCGGCCCGGCCCAAGGAACCCGGTTCCAGCCCCCAGCCCCGTACCACTCACCCTGCGGGGCCACAAATGAGAAAGCCGGGCTCGCGCGCGAAGCCGGCACGGTGAGGCCGGGCCGAGGCCTCCGGGAAGGCTGAGCCGGGCGCCCTGGTGCCGGCGCCGCGGGCCGGGAGCGGGTCGGAGCCGCAGGCGGAGGTGGCTCCGCCGCCGCCGCCGCGGGGTCTTCCTTTGTTCCTGCAGCAGCGACGAGCGTGGCCGGGACCCGCCGGAGCTCGGTAAGTGGGAGGAGGGAAGCGCGGGGGGGCGGCGAGGAGGAGCGGAGGGAGGACCGGAGGCCGCAGCGGCTAACGCTTCACTAGGCGCTCGCCCGTCGTCGCCTCGCGCCTCCACAGGCAGCAGGTTGGGCGGACAAGGGGGAGCGGAGCGCGCGCCGCGAGACCTGGGGCTGTTAAGGGCCCGCTGATGGCGCTGTACGCCGCTTCTGCCACCGCTGGGGAAGCTGCACGGCTCCCGGGAGCGAACAAGCCCGCGTAGGAGATGCACACAGCTTCGCGTCTCGGCCGACTAACGCGCTCGCCGCCCGGTGCCCGGGATGTGAGGGAAAAGAGGGAGAGGGGGCGGGACCCGTGCGTCAGCGAAAACCCCGACGGCGGCGACGGCGGCGGCGGCGGCGGTGAGCGCGGTGACGTCGAGTGCCCGAGGCCACGCCCCCGGCGCTCAGTCAGTAGGTCCGGGAGGCGGGGCTGAGCCGGGTCACTGTGCGTTCTCGCGGAGCCAGGCACTGGTTTGGCGCTCGGCCTCTGGGTGGAGCTGGAAAGAGCGGGTCCTGAGGAGGGTGCGTTTCTATTTTTAACCCAATTGTCCGCCCTCAGCCTCCCTCCTTCGGATTTTCTCATTCAGGCCCGTTTTTCGCCATCCTAGTTCTCACGCTTTGTCTCCAACCCTGGGCAGACATTCCCTCCCCCAGGAATTTTAAGGATTCACCCTCAGAAAAGAATGAGAACCGCCTTATGGCTTCGAGGTCTTTTCTGTTTGTGTAAACCTCTTCACTCTCCACCCCTATTTTCAGCTCCGAAGTCCAGCCTGAGCGTGGCCCTGACGCGGCCGGCGGCGCGCCTTCGCTCGCCCAAGGTCACGAGTGGTTGTGCGGGGTGAGGAAACGCGTTGCCGCCCAGAGCTGCCAGTGCCCCGGCGGCGCTGTTCTGAACAAACTGTTTTGGCCAGCCTGTAAAATCCCTGGAAATTGACCATTCCAGCAAAACGTCGTGTCCTGGGAAAGCACCAAATGTTCTACTCAAGTGCAGCGAAGGGACAAAACAAGCTAGACCTGAGGCCCAGATGAAGCGGGAGGAGGAGGCTTGCGGGAGGAAGTTCAAGGGGGGATGTACTGGGCGGGCAGTTCAGGCACGAGGAACGGGCCCCCCCTGGGTGAAAGGATGACTTACCTCGAAACACTGGGAACCTTTTCAGAGCGCAAACCATTTACAACTGACTGATCCAAGTGACTTTCAGTTCAACTCAATAAAATTAGTAAGTCCGAAAGGACTTCTCAAATTTTCTAGTAAACAATGATCTAACGAATACATAGAAATGACGTTTAGGGCTTATATTAGCCACATATAGAATGGAGAAGAGGTCCCTTTAGTGTTTCTCAAAGTTCGTAATCAAAAAAATCACTGGGTGATTAAAGATTCCTACGCCTCTCTCCTGGATACGGTTTTTGTTGGTCGGGAGAAGCGGGCGGAGCTCGTGTTGCGCTTCAGGTGATCCGTATTTATAATCTGTATTTGGGGGAAGACTGTGCTGATACCTTGAACCAACATTGCCGAATCAGTTCTCCCCACAGTTAGCAGAGTACATGGAGCATAACAACCTTTTATTTTGAACAAATTCGGACTTATTACTGTGATCAATTAATGTATTAGAGATTTAAGTAGTTTGGGTCCTTGGTCCCACGATCATTAAAATTTATTTCCTTAAATTAGTAGATAATTTAGTAAAAAACATAGTAGCTACCATTGACAGGCCATTTTCAGTGCAACTGTTTTCCATTTAGAGTCTCATTTAATCCTCACAGCAATTCACTGAGATAGGTACTATTATCATGTCCCTTTCTACAGATATAGGAACAATGACTAAAGAGCTTGCTCAGGGCACTGAAGGGCAGGGAGGCAATGGAGGTGATTATTATTGAGAACAAAAATAACTTGAATTTTTTTTTTTTTTGCCTTCTAGAATTGGAGTTATAATGAGTGAAACAAGATAATTCCTGAAGAAGCATACTCGAAAAAAAGTCTATAAAGGTAACGAGGCAAGCTCATTACTGAAGTGTATTCCATAATTTGTCATCTTCTGATAATTCGTCTTCTCTATCACCCATTTACAATTTTCTCTGAGACTGTTTCAGCCAAGACTGTTGCAGATATTGAACCTAAAAATAGCAAGATTCCCTTTCAGCAGATATTTTCTAGTGGTTCTCAAAGTGTGGTCTCCAGACCAGCGGCAGCAGCAGCACCTGGTAACTTATTAGAAATACAAATTCTCAGGCCGCAAAAACAAACCTGTGGAGTCACAAACTGGGGGCTAGCACAGCCATCTGTGGTTTAATAACCCTCCAGGTGATTCTGATGCATGCACAAGATTGAAAACCACTGATTTACCCCTACCATGGCATCAGGTAACCCCTCTTTTTTTCAGATAGCTCACACCTTGTGAAAGGGAAAGGTTTAGGAAAAAAAAAAAAGAAAGAAATGGTCTCATATTACTGGTGTAACAGATTAAGGGATATACTTCTAAGAAGGTTTTTGCTTTATTTTTGTTTTCTTATATTTCAAATTTTCACTTGGACTCCAAAGACAAACTGAATTGTTAAACACGAAATATATAATAGAATGCTTCTAATATAACATGCCAAAGGGCTTTACTCTGTAGTCATTAGGGAAGGTCAACTTTGGCCTGAAACTAACCTCTGTAAAAAAGATAATGAGCAAAGTTGGTTGTGCTCAAAATGTGGTATTACAGGTGGTGGCTCACACCTGTAATCCCAGCACTTTGGGCGGCCCAGGCAGATGGGTCACCTGAGGTCAGGAGTTCGAGACCAGCCTGGCCAACATGGCGAAACTCCGTCTCTACTAAAAATACAAAAATTAGTCAGTGGGTGGCAGGTGCCTGTAATCCCAGCTACTCAGGAGGCTGAGGCAGAAGAATTGTTGAGCCGGGGAGGTGGAGTTTGCAGTGAGCCGAGACTGTGCCACTTCACTACAGCCTGGGATGACAGAGAGAGACTCTGTCTCAAAAAAAAAAAGAAAGTTTTGCATATTTGCTACTTTCCAGGCACCCACTGAACTTGGTGCTGGGATATACATTTGTGTGAAAAATAGATGTTACCCTGTTCTCATGGATCTTGCTGTCATGTGGGGAGAAATATATTATCATATAATATATAATTATGAACTGGTAAATATTTTGAAGGAAAAGTACAGAATGCTATGGGAGCATATAACCCATCATAACGAATCCTGGAAATTCATCCAGGTCTGAGTTCCAACCATCCCCATGGCCAAAGGAGCCAGGATATTTCCTTAAAGTAGGTAACCTGGTAGTCTGCTTAAGAACTTAGGTAAAGTCATTAGTTTCACTTACATTTTTCTTTGTAATCTAGGGATGGACTGGAAAGGGGATGAAGATGGGAGAAGAGCAAATGTGATTAAATTTCTTAGAAAGTGAAAACTGACATCCCTTAAAAGCAATATAAGTTATTAGTCCACTGTAAAATATAAAAGACCTGAAGTTATTTTATCTTGACATATAAATTCCTATTATGGAGACAAGAATTGCTTCTATGACATTATTATAATACTCTGTCATGAGTAACTATTCATTTTCTGTATGTGCTTGAGTAGAACTTGGTGAAGCACAAAGCCTTTTCTAGGGTCTTAAAAACTTTGGTGTGGCCGGGTGCGGTTGCTCACGCCTGAGTAACCCCAGCACTTTGGGAGGCTGAGGCAGGCAGATCACGAGGTCAGGAGTTCGAAACCAGGCCAATATGGTGACACCTGTCTCTACTAAAAATGCAAAAATTAGCCAGGTGCGGGCACATGCCTGTAGTCCCAGTTACTCAGGAGGCTTAGGCAGAAGAATCACTTGAGCTCAGGAGGCAGAGGTTGCAGTGAGCTGAAATCATGCCACTGCACTCCAGCCTTGGCAACAGAGTGAGACTCAGTCTCAAAACAAACAAAAATTAGCCAGGCGTGGTGGTGGGTGCCTGTAATCCCAGCTACTTAGGAGACTGAGGCAGGAGAATCGCTTGAACCTGGGAGGCAGAGGTTGTAGTGAGCCGACATCATGCCACTGCACTCCAGCCTGGGTGACAGAGAAAGACTCCCTCTCAAAACAAAACAAAACAAATAAAATTAACTGGGTGTGGTGGTGCGTGCCTGTAATTCCACCTACTCTGGAGGCTGAGGCATGAGAATCTCTTGAACCTAGGAGGCATAGGTTGCAGTAAGCCGAGAGCGTGCCACTTCACTCCAGTCTGGGTGACAGAGCGAGACTCTCACTCAAAAAAAAGAAAAGAAAAATAATATTTTGGAGCATATCATAACCTGGGTTCATGGGGGTGGGGACTTGCCAGGAAGACAGTAATGGTGTCAGTGATTCAGCTAGACCCCAGCAACTGTGCTGGAATAAAGCTTAGGCAGTGGGCAATTGTCCCTAAGGTCCTATCAGTCAGCAGAGAAAAAGGTAGAAACCATTAGGGAGGTCAGGATTCAGGCAGCAGACTAGCATGAGAAAGGTAGGTAGGGTTGGGCTTCTGTCCTGGAGCAATGTAAGTTCTAAGCAGAGAGCCAAGGCAAGTTTCTTAAGTTTGTGTAATGTTTTTCCACTTACAATGTATATTCAAATGCTTTAATTTGATAAATTCTCATAGCAGCCTGTAGAGGTAAGTGTTATCATCTCTCCTTTTGCTGGAGGAGTTGACTGACTGAGGCTCAGGGCAAAGTTATATATCCTGTCCATTGTCATATCTAGTGAGAGTACAGCCTTCTGTTCTTCAGCTGTGTTCTATTGCCTCTTCAGGATCACTTCCCCCTTTAAATTTATTTCAAAATTATATTTCCCATTAGAATGCTAACCTTTTTTTTTTTTTTGAGAGGGAATCTCATTTTGTCACCCAAGCTGGCGTGCAGTGGCATGATCTTGCACACTGCAACCTCTGCCTCCCAGGCTCAAGCAATCCTCCCACCTTAGCCTCTGGAGTAGCTGAGACCACACAGACACATGCTACCATGCCCAGCTAATTATTTGTATTTTTGGTAGAGATGGGGTTTCACCATGTTGCCCAGGCTGGTTTTGAACTCCTGAGCTCAAGCAATCTAGATTGGTGTGATTACAGGTGTAAGCCACTGCCCCCAGCCTAAAAAGTTAACCATTCTCATCTGTATCGCTCACCTCTCCCAGCACTCTCTAACAGGCAACTCCTGTCCCTTTTGCTAGCTCCAGCTTATCTGTCCGTCTCCTAAATGTTGACATTTTTTAGGTCTAGGTCCTGAGCACTGCTTGTTTTTTCACTGCTCATACTCTCTCAGAGCGATTTTACCCACCTTCATAGATTCAAATTAAGTACTCAAAGGAATGTGTATCTGTACTCGTTCCTTGGCTTACAAATGATTTATTAATGAATTTTTCACTTACAAAGATGTAGCTATTATTTATTTATTTATTTGGAGACAGAGTCTCATTCTGTCATCCAGACCGGAGTGCAGTGGCATGATCTCAGCTCACTGCAACCAGTCTCAGCTCACTGCAACCAACCTCCTTGTCCCGGGTTTGAGCGATTCTCACACCTCAGCCTCCCCAGTAGCTGGGATTATAGGCATGCACCACCATGCTTGGCTAATTTTTGTATTTTTAGTAGAGACCAGGTTTCACTATGTTGGCCAAGCTACTCTTGAACTCCTGGCTTCAAGTGATCCACCTGCCTCAGTCTCCCAAAGTGCTGGGATTACAGGCATGAGCCACCACACCCAGCTGAAAAAGATGTATCTATTTTTAAATTTTTACATACATTTTTCAACTTAATCCAGAAAACCTTTTTTTTTTTCATACTAAAGTTATGCAAAACAGCTGTCATTGGAAGAGAAACGTGTAGCTAACCACTGTTATTGTTAGGTAGTGAGTAAGTGGGAGTAGTGAATTAAGTATCTAGAAATAGATACAAATTTATATTAATTCCATGTAGATCAATGGCTCTAGAATAAACAAGATAAAGTTTGAACCTAAGAATTTCAGAGCCAGTGCTTCAGTTACTGGTATATACCTGATTTAAGTTGTTTTTGTACTATAATTTACAACATCATGATCAACTCTAAATGTGAAGCATATAAATGTAAGGGAAAATTCTTTTTATTAAAAAATTAAAAGTGATAAACTGAAGCAGGACAAAGAAATAAAAACATTAGCTTCACCAAAGGAGATGTATAGATGGAAAATAAGCATATAGAAAGATGCTTCACATTATATATCATCAGGGAAATGCAAATTAAAACAACGAGATACCACTATGTATCTATTAGAATGGCCAAAATCCAGAATGCAAACAACACCAAATACGGGTGAGGATGTGGAGCAACAGGACCTCTTATTCATTGTTGTTAGAACTACAAAATGGTACAGCCACTTTGGAAGGTAGTTTGATTTTTCACAGGGTTAAACATATTCTTACCATATGATCGAGCAATCACACTCCTTGGTATTTACCCAAAGGACCTGAAGACATGTCCAAAAAAAAGAAAAAAACCTGCACACAGATATTCATAGCAGCTTTATTCATAATTGCCAAAACTTGAAAGCAACCAAGATATCCTTCGGTAGGTGAATGGAGAAATAAACTGGTACATCCAAACAATAGAATATTATTCAGTGCCAAAATAAATGAGTTTATTAAGCCATGAAAAGACACGGAAAACTTGAATGCATATTAATAAGTGTAAGAAGCCAGTTTGAGGGCTGGTCACGGTGGCTCATGCCTGTAATCCCAGCACTTTGGGAGGCCGAGGCAGGCGGATCATGAGGTCAAGAAATTCATACTATCCTGTCCAATATGGTGAAACCTCGTCTCTACTGCAAATACAAAAATTAACTGGAAGTGGTGGCAGGTGCTTGTAGTCCCAGCTACTCAGGAGGCTGAGGCAGGAGAATCACTTAAACCTGGGAGGTGGAGGTTGCAGTGAGCTGAGATCCTGCCACTGCACTCCAGCCTAGCAATAGAGTGAGACTCTTGTCTCAAAAAACAAAAAACAGAAAGAAGCCAGTCTGAAAAGTACATACTATTAATTTCAACTATATGGCATCCTGAAAAAGGCAAAACTATGGAAACAGTAAAAAGATCAAGTGATTGGCAGGGAATAGAGGGGAAAGAGGGATGAATATGCAGAGCACAGAGGATTCTTATAGAAGAGAAACTGCTCTGTGTGATACTATAATGGTGGCTGCATGTCACGATCAGTTTATCCAGAATCACAGAATGTACAACACCAAGAGTGAACCCTATTTTAAACCATGGACTTTGAGTGATAATAATGGGTCAGTGTAGGTTCATCAGTTGTAACAAACATACCATTCTATAGGGTGTTGATAATGGGGAAGGCCATGCGTGTATGGGGGCAGGTGTATATGGGAAATCTCTACCTTTCTCTCAATTTTGCTGTGAACCTAAAATGACTCTTTAAAGTCTATTATTAAAAACAAATAAATAGATAAATAAATGGGATCGCTCAGATTCAGATAAGCTTTGATCGTCACCCCAAAAAGTTAAAAAAAATTAAGTCTATTAAGTGCTTGGATAATATAAACTTGAAAAAAAATCACAGATTGTTAGGTCTTAATAATACTATCGCTGAACTGTGTCTAAGGCTAAGCCTAAATTGTTGGGATTTCCTGAAGCTTTTGATGCTAGAGAGAATGCTTCCTTGAACTTCCTAATTATATAGCAGAAGGTGACGTCTTTGAAGCCTTCAAGAATGCAATTGAAGGAGTCCAGCGAACTAAAGAGTAGAGTTCAGTGGGCATCACAGAAGATTTCGGAGATTCGAGAATATTAGTCTTAGGTTATGGGCTAGACTGCAGCTGTGGACTATGAGGTACTTGACAATGGCACAGGGAAACTTCAGAATAACTTCGGTATCCATCTTTATCATTGTTTTTGAAGAATATTGATCCTTTGGGGGAAACAACTTCCCTGAAATCCAATGCTTTCTTGTACTTTTCACTGGATATAGAAGGATGGCCCATATCAGTCTCCTCCAGCTTTCCCCAAGATCAGAGAGGCAGAGCAGGTTGCTTTATTGCTTCCTGTGGAGACCTGAAGACTACCCTGGGCAGTGGGTCTGATAGAAGGAGGTACTGACACCCCAGGTGCACTGGAGCTTCTCTTCTAGTCCAGTTTCTTCCTTTCAGAAAGACTTCTCTTCCTCCACCCTTTTCTAGCTAAGAGGTTTAGAAGCTAAGGTATTGAGCAGCCTTCAGGAGGAAAGCACGAAATAAAGGATTCCTGCAATAGGAGTTAGATTCAACCAGGTGACTTCTAAAGTCCCTGGCAATTATAAGACTGATTTCTTTGAGTGCTTATTCAAATAGGCAAATTTATGGTTAATTTAATGTTTTTTTTTTTTTTAAGTTTCATTATTTTATAGTTGCTTGACCTTATAGTTAAGATAGAATATTTAAAGATGTTAAAAAAACAGAATTTTATAGTAAATATATATATTTTTTGAAATGGAGTCTTGCTCTGTTGCCAGGCTGGAGTGCAGTGGCACAATCTTGGTTCACTGCAAACTCCGCCTCCCGGGTTCAATCAATTCTCCTGCCTCAGCCTTCTGAGTAGCTGAGACTACAGGCATGTGCCACCACGCCCAGCTAGTTTTTGTATTTTTTGTAGAGGTGGGGTTTCACCATGTTGATCAGGATAATCTTGATCTCTTGACCTCGTGATCTACACGCCTCAGCCTCCCAAAGTGCTGGAATTACAGGCATGAGCCACTATGCCTGGCCAGTAAATTAATTTTGAAAATAAAAATCAATAAAGCAATGTGACTATGTAAAGATTAAAGGAATTATATGAGTTATGTGCAAATAATGTTTAGTATTTATTTTGTGCTTACTTTGTGTTTTCTATGCCTTATCTCTAATTCTTACAATAATTCTTTGAAGCAGTGGTGATCATCCTCTTTTACAGAGGGAGAGCTGAGGCACAAGGAGATAAGTAACATGTTTAAAATCATATAGTTGCTATCTGAGCAACTATATAAGCAAAAAAAAAAAGATGCCATTGGTTAAAAACAGTGAACAAATTTTATTTTAAAAAGACTTACTGAGAGATCATACTCAACAGTGTTGCTATTTCTTTTTTTTTTTTTTTGAGATGGAGTCTCGCTCTGTCACCAGACTGGAGTGCAATGGTGCCATCTCAGCTCACTGCAGCCTCCACCTCCTGGGTTCAAGCGATTCACATGCCTCAGCTCAGCCTCCCGAGTAGCTAGGATTACAGACATGCGCCACCACGCCCAGCTAATTTTTGTATTTTTATTAGAAGCGGGGTTTCACCATGTTGGCCAGGCTGGTCTCGAACTCCTGGCCTCAAGTAATCTGCCTGCCTCGGCCTCCCAAAGTGCTGGAATTACAAGCATGAGCTACTGGGCCTGGCTTCGCTCTTTCTTTTCTTTCTCTCTTTCCCTTATACTCTTTCTCCCTCCTTTTCTTTCTTTTTCTCTCTTTCTCTTTTTTAACTTTTGAAAACATAATACATACAGGACATTCAAGATTCGCTAGAAGAGAATCAACCACAGAGGAGTGAAGTCCTGTGTCATTTCTCCCTTATCCATAAACTAATGATTTTATTAACAATAGGTGACCAGGCATGGTGGCTCATGCCTATAATCCCAGCACTCTGGGAGGCTGAGGTGAGTGGATTACTTGAGGTGAGGAGTTCAATACTAGCCTGGCCAACATGGTGAATACCCATCTTTACTAAAAATACAAAAAAATTAGCTGGGCGTGGTGGAGGGTGCTGGTAGTCCCTGCTACTCAGGAGGCTGAGGCATGAGAATCACTTGACCTTGTGAGGTGGAGGTCCTAGTGACCTGAGATTGTGCCACTGCACTCCAGCCTGGGTGACAGAGTGAGACTCTGTCTCAAAAATAAATAAATAAATAAAATAGCAATAGGTAACATTTGCTAAGCACTGATTATATGGCAGGCTTTGTTGTCACCATTTTATATATTAATATAAACTCAATTCTCATAAGATAATTAGGATGTAGGTACATCTATTATCACCATTTTGCTAATTTGGAAATTATAAGAACCTCCACATGGTGTACCTCAAAGGCCTGGACCTTGAGGCCTTACCCATTGTGTGATAAAAGGGAACAGAGCAGCTCCATCAAGGCACAGCAGCCATGTTTCTCAATTAAGAACTGCTCCATTCTTATGGGGGTCCAAATTAGGGTGATCAGCTCCTCTGTTTTGCCTGGGACTTCCCCAGTTTTAGCAGTCAAAGTCCTATATCACAGTCAACCTCTCAGTCCCAGGCAAACCAAGATGGTTGGTCATCCTAGTCCAAGTAGTGTTTGTTTATTTTTTTCGAGATGGAGTTTCATTCTTGTTGCCCAGGCTGGAGTGCAATGGTGTGATCTCTGCTCACTACAATCTCAGTCGCCGGGGTTCAAGTGATTGTTCTGCCTCAGCCTTCCAAGCAGCTGGGACTACAGGTGCCCGCCACCATGCCCAGCAATTTTTTTTTTTTTGTATTTTTAGTAGAGACAGGGCCTCGCCATGTTGGCCAGGCTGGTCTTGGACTCCTGGCCTCAAGTAATCCACCTGCCTTGGCCTCCCAAAGTGCTGGAATTATAAGTGTGAGCCACTGCACCCAGCCTAGTAGTGTTTGTTTTGAGGGAAGGTGGGTTGGAACCTATCTGGAGCAGGTGGGTGGTATCCCTCCTGATAAGAGAGTTGACAGGACCTTCATTCCTTAAAGTGAATATCTTTTCAGCCAGGTGCAGTGGCTCATGCCTCTAATCCCAGCACTTTGGGAAGCTGAGGTGGGTAGATCACCTGAGGTCAGGAGTTCGAGACCAGCCTGGCTAACATGGTGAAGCCCCATCTCTATGAGAAATACAAAATTAGCTGGGTGTGGTGGCACATGTCTGTAGTTCCAGCTGCTTGGGAGGCTGAGACAGGAGACTCACTTGAACCTGGGAGGCGGAGGCTGCAGTGAGCTGAGATTACCCCACTGCACTCCAGCCTGGGCAAGACAGAGTAAGACTCTGTCTCAAAAAAATAAATAGATAAAAAAATGAATATCTTTTGATAAATCCATCCATATAAATAGTACTGTCAAGGCTGCAGACTCCCCTTCACAGGATTGCTAGAATACTCCCTGTGAGACAAGAAAAAATTAAAAGGAGATGAGACCTATACCTACATTGCATTCTAACAGATCAGAGGTGCTGATATGCTAAGGGGTGCCAAGTGTGCTGAAGAGGAACGTAATCTTACAAATTTTTTTTTCTTTTTTTTTGGTTATCTTTTGTTTTTGATCTTTTTTCTGCTTTTCTTTCTTTTTTTTCTCTGTTTTATTTATTTATTTATTTTAATCTCACAAAATTTCTGACAGCAGAAGTTCCTACCTTTCCTTTTTGGCTTTTAATGTCAGGTAATTTAAATGCAATGTCCCACATATATAGACCTACAAAATACTCTGACTTTCCACGTTTCAGTTAGTCAATAATCTGGGCTACTGCATTATCAGTGTGGCACAGATCTAAAGTGGTGTGTGCCTGTGTGTTTGTGTGTGAGTGACCTGAAATTAACCTCATTTCACCAAAGATGAAATGTCCCTTTTTTTTGAGATGGCATCTCACTCTGTCACCCAGGCTGGATGGAGTGCAATGGCGTGGTCTCGGCTCACTGAAACCTGTGCCTCCTGGTTGGTTCAAGCAATTCTCCTGCGCCAGCCTCCTGTGTAGCTGAGACTTATAGGCACATGCCACCACACCCGACTAATTTTTATATTTTTAGTAAAGAGGAGGTTTCACTATGTTGGCCAGGCTTGAACTCCTGACCTTGTGATCCACCTGCCTCGGCCTCCCAAAGTGCTGGGATTACAGGCGTGAGCCACTGCACCCAGCCAAAATGTCCCTTTAAGATACAATTTTAAAAGGGAAAGATTGCATTTTTGTCTGACTAATCTTGACATAGAGTTGCGAATAGAACAATTAAAAAAAAAAAGCAACTCAAGTTAAAAATTGTAAAGGGATGAGAAAACCAGGAATCAGTCATGTTTCTTAGCAGATGGTGGGTGCCACGAGAGGGAAGGATGGAACCATGGTCATCCTTACAAAAGGAAGCACAAGACATAGGTTTATTTGCTAAGATTTTATAAAGCCTGCCGTAAAAACGATCTCATATGAAAATCGTTCCACCTAAGAAGTGATGTTAAAAATGGCTTGCTCTCTGAAATACAAAGAGTAAATCAGTGTTTACCTTGTAATACTGGTTTAGCTCTGAAATTGCACTTAACACAGCACGAAGTGACAGAGCAAGTGACATCATTGACCAAAACAACAGGGCAGAAGTCCTACAAAGCTCAGGGCTACAGTGCAAGGCCACTGATTTTGCAACAATTTGTTTCTTTTCTGATTTAAAACAAAAAAGTGATTTTTATGCACCAGGAGATCTAATCTATTATGACGTTCATCCTTTACCAGTTAGCATTTTTCTGTGAACGTGTCATACTATGTAATCTGAGCAGTAAGAACATCGGAAACTGATTGGGAATGTGGTGGGAGATGTGGCCCTGAAAACACTGGAAACACATTGTCTCCAAGGCAAGGATCACAGTGGAGAGAGACAGTGTTCTTCTCCATAAGAGATGGGGATGTTCTGAACTATAATCAGACAAATAAATTATAAAATTAACCACCTCAGACTTTCTGATGAAAGAACTAAGGAATTAGATGTACTCTTTGATGACTTTTTGTTTGCCAAAACAATGGCCTTTCTGATTCTCTTCAGTACATATTGAACACCTACGACAGGACAGGCACCCTGGAAACCAAGGTTGAAAATGATCCGGCCTCTTCTCCAAAGGAGCTTATGTCTTCCTGAATTCACCTCCTACTGCTCTCACCCTTGCTCACTTTATTCTTTCCATTTGGGCTTCTTCGTGCATCCTCAAATGTGCCAAACCCTCTCTTGGTTCAGCACTTTTTCTTTCTTTCTCTTTCTTCTCCTTCCCTCCATCCATCCCTCCCTTCTTTTCTCTCTCTCTCTCTTTCTCTCTTTCCTTTCTTTCTTTTTTTTTTGACAGAGTCTTGTTCTGTTGCCCAGGCTGGAGTGCAGTGGCATAATTTCAGCTCACTGCTGCAACCTCTGCTTCCCAGATTCAAGCAATTCTCCTGCCTCAGCCTCCCAAGTAGCTGGAACTATAGGCACCTGCACCATGCCCGGCTAATTTTTGTATTTTTAGTAGAGAGAAGGTTTCACCATATTGGCCAGGCTGGTCTTGAACTCCTGACCTTGTGATCTACCAGCCTCGGCCTCCCAAAGTGTTAGGATTACAGGTGTAAGCCACCACACCTGGCCAGAACTTTTTTACTTACTGTTCCTTCGTGCAGACTAGCTCTTGTCTCAGATATCTCACTTAATTTATTCCCTGCTTAAAGGTCACCCTCACAAAGAAGACCTTCTTTAAGAGCCATGTAAAAGAGCATAAACACATATACACATACACCCACGTGTATATACCTTTTCATTATGTTTTATACTTTTTTTTTTTTTTACTATTTTTCTTGCCTTCATATCATTTTTTTTTTTGAAACAGAGCCTTGCTCATTTGCTTAGGCTAGAGTGTAATGGCACAATCTCAGCTCACTGCAACCTCCGCCTCCTGGGTTCAAGCAATTCTCCCACCTCAGCCTCCTATGTAGCTAGGATTACAGGCACCTGCCATCATTCCTGGCTAATTTTTGTATTTTTGGTAGATATGGGGTTTCAGAAAATTTATTGTTTATTACTATATCCCTGCTGAGTAGAACAGTACCCGACATCTCATAGATACTCAGTGAATAACTGTAGAAAGAATGAATGAAACGAAGTGGCTAAATAGACTGCTGTACTACTCACAGAAGGTTGGTCTGACTCAGTATTTTTATGTTCCTAAATCCTGAAGATCATGATTCAAATTCTAAGTGCCCTCAGAATCCTCAAGGTTAAGCTTTATTCTATGTCCAGCAAATGGCCATAGCATGAATGAGGGTAAATGATCAGGTCTTCGTTTCCCTCCTGCTTCTCTTAGTTTCATCTCCTCCAACTACAAACTGCTTTTAGCAGGGTTTTTCGTTTTTTTGTTTTTGACAGAGTCTTACTCTGTTGCCTAGGCTGGAGCACAGTGGCACCATTACTGCTCACTGCAGCCTCAAACTCCTGGACTCAAGCGATCCTCCCACGTCAGTCTCCTGAGTAGCTGGGACTACAGTCACCTGACACTGCACCCCACTAAGTTTTGTATTTTGTAGAGATGGGGTTTCACCATGTTGTCCCAGGGTGGTCTAGAACTCCTGGGCTCATGTGATCTGTTCACCTCTATCTCTCAAAGTGCTGGGATTACAGGCATGAACCATCCTGCACCCAACAGCAGTTTTATATAGTGGGCTTCTACACAAGAGTTCTTGTAAAGATATAGTTCCCTGGCCTGGCACGGTGGCTCACACCTATAATCCCTGCACTTTGAGAGACTGAGGGGGACAAATCACCTGAGGTCAGGAGTTCAAGACCAGCTTGACCAACATACAGAAACCCCATCTCTACTAAAATTAGAAAATTAGCCGGGTCAGGTGGAGCATGCCTGTAATCCCAGCCACTCGGGAGGCTGAGGCAGGAGAGCTGCTTCAACACAGGAGGCAGAGGTTGCTTTGAGCAGAGATCTCGCCATTGCACTTCAGCATGGGTAACAAGAGCGAAGCTCCATATCAAAAAAAGGAAAATAAAAGAAAAAGAAAAAAGATATGGTCTCCTAAGCTAAACAACAGGAACCAAATAACAGAAAGCAGAAAAATGAAAAGCAGTATTTGGGGTAGAATTAGGGGAAAGGAAGTTAATTCTTTGCTTTGTTACTTCTGTCATTATTTCTAAGTAACCTGTCTGAACTAGGTGAGTGAGTCAGCCCTGATGTCATAGACACTCAGCTTTCTCTAATATAGAATCTGAGGAGGACCATAAGAGAAAGAAGGAGTTTATGTTTTAACTATTTCAGAAAATAACCTTTAAAGGTAATACTGTGTTAGGAAACTTTCATTCTAATCACTTTATATTTCAATATTAGAGAAGTTGAATCAAATGCAAGTCTTGTTAACATACTCAAGATCTTTCTTGAAAATACTTTTAGAGATCGAATTGGCATCATTAGCAGGGAGGCTATTAGAAAAACAACGGTACCCAAGATTTAAACAATAAAAAATTGTTTGGCTTCTTACCAGTTGTCCACTGTTGACTGTTGAAGTGAACAGCTGTGAGCTCTGTGCTCATAGTTTTCACATGGTCTACATGTCCTTGGAGGAATCCTACAGTTGTCATTTAAACAAACATATCTTTGTCATGTTTGGAGAAGCATCTAATTTAATTCTGTTGGGGTGGTGTGAGCCTGGGTTTGAACCGGGCAATTGGGAGCATTTAGTAAAGTTCAGAGCACTGTAGGAATTGAGGTACTCCCTGTCCTTGGCATCTACTACCTGAACTCTCTGAACATACTAAGTGCTAAGTACCATCATCGGGGAGAGAGGTGATTTTAAAGAAATATGAGATATACTCCTGTTGCCTTCTTCGTACAGTCAAATTTGCTATAAGTGAAGTTTGTTTATTTCTTGGATTTCTTTGCTAAATACTGGCTCCTCAAGTCCGACTCTGCCTCAGTAGTTTTTATGTTCTTCAGGAGCTGCCCTATTGTTTTCAGGACCTACTCATTTTTATGTATTCTGTACAAATCTTCAGCAAATCACTAGAAGTAAATTTGAAGAGGATTGGATTTGGAGTCAGAAGACCTGCACTCCAGCTGAGCGCAGTGGCTCACGCCTGTAATCCCTGCACTTTGGGAGGCCAAGGCAGGTGGATCACTTGAGGTCAGGAGTTTGAGACCAGCCTGGCCAATGTGGTGAAACCCTGTCTCTACTAAAAAGCAAACATTAGCTGGATGTGGTGGCATGTGCCTGTAGTCCCAGCTACTCAGGAGGCTGAGGCAGGAGAATTGCTTTGAACCTGGGAGGCAGAGGTTGCAGTGAGCTGAGATCGCGCCACTGCACTCCAGCCTGGGCGACAGAGTGAGACTCCAACTCAAAAAAAAAAAAAGAAGACGTGGACTCTAGCTCTGATTTAAGACTTATCTATTGACAAATACAGATGTTCCTGGACTTACAGTAGGATTATGTCCTGATAAACCTATCATGAGTTGAAAATATTGTATATCAAAGGTGCATTTGATATAACAACAGAAAAAAATAAGAAAAATACATTTGAAACACTTAACTAGCTATGGCTACTAAACACCATTGCTTAACCTAGCTTATTTTAAGTACGTTCAGAACTCTTAAATTAGTCTATGATTGGACAAAATAATCTGGCAACACAGTACACTGTTGAGTATTGATGGTTTACTCTTGTGATTATGTGGCAGACTGGGAGCTTTGGCTCTCTGTCACTGCCTGGCATTGCATAACTTAGCATACTGCTTTATATTGAAAGTGTATTGCTTTTGCACCATATAAAGCCTGAAAACCCTAAGTAGAACCATTGTTAGTCAGGGACCATCTGTAGTAATAACACAACCACCATAGAATTGTGTTGGGGATCGAGTGAGATCATGTATGTGAAAATAATTTGTAAACAGTAAAGATTATACAAAATAAAATGTATAAGCTGTATTTTCTTATGCACCCCTCTCGATAGTAAAGATTATCTACAGAGTAAAGTCCACATGCAATGGCCTGTTAGATGTCCTCTGCAATAGGACCCATTCCTCATACCTTCTATATGAAACCTATTCTTCAGACAGTTCAAGCTTTCACAATCCCCTGAAGAAAGGATTACTTTTACATATCTATAACCTATGTGAACACAATTCCCTCTTCTTAGAATGTCCTTCCATTTAGGTTTCCAAATTGAAACTCCACTCGTTTTTAAAGGTTTAAATCAAGTACCATTTCTTATTAGTTTGTATCAGGTATGTGTCACTTGTTATACTCAATACTTTATTGTGGAAATGTGGGTACATGCATGATCTCCCTACAAACAGGAAGCTTTCTGAGTAAGTGAAAGCATTATGCCTAATTGATGTTTTGTAATTTTTTTTTTTTTTTTTTTTTTGAGACAGAGTCTGACTCTGTTGTCCAGACTGGAGTGCAGTGGCGCACTCTCTGCTCACTTGCAGCCTCTGCCTCCTGGGCTCAAGCCATTCTCCTGCCTCAGCCTCCCAAGTAGCTGGGATTACAGGTGCCCACCACCACGCCTGGCAAATTGTTATATTTTTAGTAGAGACAATGTTTCACCATGTTGGCCAGGCTGGTCTCAAACTCCTGACCTCAGGTAATCCACCTGCTTTGGCCTCCCAAAGTGATGGGATTACAGGCATGAGCCACCATGCCTGGTCTATGTTTTTTTGATTCTTTAAGGTGTTTTGAATAGCCTTGACATTCAATGTAATTTGCTAACAGATAGAATAAATGAACAAACTCAGAAATAGAAATTTGTTTCATATGCCTGTCTTAATCTGTTTTCTGTTGCGTATAACATAATACCTGAAACTGGGTAATTTATAAAGAAAAGAAATTTAGGCTGGGCTCGGTGGCTCACACCTGTAATCCGAGCACTTTGGGAGGCCAAGTTGGTTGGATCACTGGAGGTCAGGAGTTTCAGACCAGCCTGGCCAACATGATGAAACCCTGTCTCTACTAAAAAAAATACAAAAATTAGCTGGATATGGTGGCACACACCTGTAATCCCAGCTACTTGGGAGGCTGAGTCAGGACAATCACCTGAACCTGAGGGCAGAGGTTGCAATGAGCTGAGATTGTTCTACTGCTCTCCAGCCTCACAAGAGTGAGACTCTGTCTATAAAATATATATACACACACACACACACACACACACACACACATAATATATATATAAAATATATATATATTTCTTATAGTTATGGAGGCTGAAAAGTCCAAGGTTGAGGCGTTCTTGCTTATGGGGACTCTCTGCTGAGTCCCAAGCAGCACAGGAAGTCACATGGTAGGGAGATGGGCATGCTAGCTCAGGCCTCTCTTCCTCTTGTTACAGAGTCACCACTCCCACTCCCATGATAACTCATTAATTTGTTAGTCCATTAATCCATTAATTTATTAATCCTGAATGGATTAATCCATTCCAGAGGGCTCTGCCTTCATGGCTAAGTCACCTCTTAAACACCCCACATCTTAATATTACCACATTGGGGATTAAATTTCAACATTAGTTTTGGAGGGGACAAATATTCGAGCCATAGCAATACCATTTTTAGATGCTATAACTAGATACCATAACTATGTTTATGGTCATCTTCAATGGGCATGTTAATCTATTTGGTGGAGCCCATTGGAAATTTAGGTATTTTTGTGTGAATTTTTTTTCTTCTCTAGGAAAGTCATAGAGATATAAACTTTTCCCCTGAAGGATTCTGTTAAACTCTGCACAAAATCTCCCTGGATAATGGAGTCATTTGGAGAATGTATTTTATTTTTTATTTACTTTTCAATCTACAAAGTACTGTTTTTGTCTGTTGTTTCTTTTCAACCTCACAGCAGTAATGAGACACATGTATTATTATTCTGTTTGTAAATGAGAAACTTCTGACTCAAAAAGTTTAGAGACTCTACCAAAGCTTTGGAGACCACAAAGCCAGAGCCAGGCCTCAAACCCAGGTCTCTGGATGCCAAAACCAGTGTTCTTTCTTCTAAGAACTGTTGGAACTTGGCAAAAACTCAGTAAAGTTTTAACTTTATTTCTTTTGTTTCTCTTTAGGCAGGAACAGCTCTGAAAATATACTTAAAAAATTAAGTCACTTAGGTTATTTTTTCTTTTCAATGTGTCATAATTGGATACTGTGTATAGATAATGTGATGGAAGAAGGGGTCTCATATAAGGCTCTATGTGTATATTTCTCTTAAGATGCTCTTACCCTGAATTGTGTTTTTGAGTCTCAGGGAATGTATTCATTGCTGTGCCAGTTGATGTAGTCACAGGAAACCTACTCTGATAGGAAAAGCCAACTGTCTTTAAAATGCCTTTTAAAATACCTTGAACTAGGGATGACTCCTAGTTCAAGACAGCAACATGAGCATACTCATTATTCCTCTCTCCCAGGACTAATTTAAAATAATATCAGGACAATAAAAAAGATATAGCCCATAGAAATGAAGAGAATTGCAGGTGATAATGAGCAGATGAGAAGAGGGAAAACAGATGCTTTAAGAGGTTTATAAGAAAGCAGAGAGGAAGAAGGGGAGGCACCTGCACTCTAGAATATGAGAGAAGGAACAATAAGGATAGAAGTCACCAAGTTGCCTTGAAGAACTCTGGAGAAGCTTTGGACTCAGAGCTGGAGCCTCAGTCCAAGATGTCCAATAGCAACATAGTAGGAGTTCTAAAAAGACAAAACACTCATGGCAGAGAGGAGGGAACTGTCAAAGAAAGACCATTCCCTTAGCTAAAGGGAGATCTTCAAAATCAAAGGATTCTGGTCAGGTGCAGTGGTTCATGCCTGTAATCCCAGCACTTTGGGAAGCCAAGGTGGGCAGATCACCTGATGCCAGGATTTGAGATCAACCTGACCAACATGGTGAAGCCTTGTCTCTACTAAAAGTACAAAAATTAGCTGGGTTTGGTAATCCCAGCTACTTGGGAGGCTAAGGCAGGAGAATCGCTTGAACCCAGGAGGCAGAGATTGCAGTAAGCTGAGATTGTGCCACTGCACTCCAGCCTGGACAACAGAGCCAGACTCCTTCTCAGAAAAAACAACAACAACAACAACAACAGCAAAAACAGCGGGGTGTAGTGGTGCATGCCTGTAATCTCAGCTACTGGAGTGACTGAGTCAGCAAAATCGCTTGAACCCAGGAGGTAGAGGTTGCAGTAAGCTGAGATTGTGCCACTGTACTCTAGCCTAGGTGACAGACTGAGAAAATGTCTAAAAAAAAAAAAAAATTATTCACAAGAGCCATGTGGGTTTGAAAAAAAAAAGGAATAAGACTCATATTTAGAGATCTCATTGTGAAACCTGAGAACACCAATGATTCAAAATGAAAGTTTACATCCATGCCATGCACTTTTGTGGATGTATGTCTGTAAAATGAGGGTGAAAACCAAGAAAGAAGAAGACATATGGTTTGGTGGCAATGACTTTAACCTGTCCCAAAAGAACTCTGGTCTTTGCCTTGAGCTTCTGAGAGTCATCTCTAAGTCCCTGGATCCTCCTCGTGTTGGACAGGAGTGTCTTTGTTTGCCTGGAGGTCTTTGGCTAGCCAGACAGTAACAAATGTGATTTAGGGTGGAGCTTTGATCCATGCCAAAAATATGATTTAGGCTGAGAGCTTGGGGTCACACCTTAAGTGGCTGGAGACTGGAAACTAATATTAGCCATGTGAATTGTCAATCATGTCTTTGTAATGGAGCCTCAATAAAAGCTCTGAACACAGAGGCTCTACTGAGCTTCCCTGGTTAATGACAGTCTGTGCTTACTGTCATACATCAATGCTGGAAAAGTACTGTGTCCTGATCCATGGGGAGAGGCCAATGGAAGATCTGCACTTGGTTCTTCCCTTGTCATTGCTCTATGCTCTTCTTCCTTTGACTGATTTTAATCTATATCCTTTTTCTGTGGTAAATCTTAACTGTGAGTATAACTCAAAAGTTCTGTGAGTCCCTCTAGCAAATTATCAAAACTAAAGGTGGTTTGGAGAACTCCTCAAACTTGCAATTTAATGAGGGTGATCTTTTTTTTTTCTTTTTTTTTTTTGAGACAGAGGCTCACTCTGTTACTTAGGCTGGAGTGCAGTAGTGGTGGGATCATAGCTCACTGCAGCCTCAAACCCCTGGGCTTAGGCAATCCTCCTACTTCAGCCTCCCGAGTAGCGGGGACTACAGGCACATGCCACCAGGCTCAGCTAATTTTTTATCTTTTGTAGAGATGGAGTCTCAGTATGTTGCTCAAGCAAGACTCAAACTCTTGGGCTCAAGTGATCTTCCCACCTCGGCCTCTCAAGTGTGGATTACAGGTATGAGCTATGCACCTGGCCTGGGGGTGGTCTTGTGTGGGCTGTGTTCCCTCTCACTTTGCAATTGTCTTAAGTCTTAAGCTTTATGAATGGCAGTACTAACTTAGAGGAATATTAAAACAGCATTCAAGTATAACAATTGTGTAACCAAGAAGAAAATTAGTCCAATTTAGGAGAGTGATCAGCAGACTTACAGAAGTCTATTTTCAAGGAAATGAATGGAATATATTTCAGATAATAGCCATTGATAATGAAAAGTTGCAAAATATTAGGATATGGTAGAAAAAACCTATGAGTCTTAACAAAGCAAAAAAGAATAGCCAGAAGCTCTAGCTAAAGCAAAACATTTACCAGAATGTCATGTTTCAAATATGAAATAATTTTAAACATGATATTTTTCAGCAAATCTTAAAATATTAGAGAGGGTAATCTATTTAACCTTGGTGCTAGTGTATTTTCTTTTGAGCGACACAATGATTATAGGATCAGAAATGTAGTCAAGGGAATGTAATTATTAGCACTCTCTGGCTGTATGATGAATAATGTGATGAATAGTCATAATAATGTAAAATTTGTTTATTGATTATCAGCTTTTAAAATAAACCATTGCACAAAGCATGGAGAAGTTAATCCTGATTAAGAACAGAATGTAAACACTCTCAGCTTTGACGATGTTAAAGTAAAGCTCCAGATGACAGATTTTAAAAGATGAAAAGTAGATAGGGAAAAGGGAAGGAGTAGTTAGAATGCAGATACTCCCATTTTATAAAATGAGGCATCAAGAGAATTCTGTTGAAAATTGATGGAAAAATTAAATAATAATGACAAAAATGATCCTGAGAGCAGTGCGGAAGAGGATGTTCTATCTGGAAAAATAGAAAACACTTAATCCACTTCACACTGTAAATGAAACTATTAATTACAGGTAAAGTATAGACCCTTTCAAAGGCAAAACAGTAATGCTTTAAAAGATAATACAGAAAAAAATAGATTCATGATTTCTATATGAGAGAATGATTTTAAAACATGTTAAACATTAAGAAGCCCCAACCTTGAAGATAAGGATTGATGAATTTGATTACAGTGAAATAAGAACATTAAAAATAAAATAATGGGGCCAGGCATGGTGGCTCACGCCTGTAATCCCAGCATTTTGGGAGGCCTAGGTGGGTGGATCACAAGGTCAAGAGTTCAAGACCAGTATGACTAACATAGTGAAACCCCGTCTCTACTAAAAATGCAAAAATTAGCCAGGTTTGATGGCATGCACCTGTAATCCCAGCTACTTGGGAGACTGAGGCAGGAGAATCGCTTGAAGCCAGAAGGCGAGGGTTGCAGTGAGCTGAGATCGTACCACTGCACTCTAGCCTGGGCGACAGAGGGAGACTCCATCTCAAAATAAATAAATAAACAAATAAAATAAATAAAAATAATGAAATAAAACAGTGGATGGGGGGCGATGGGAGGGAACTTACAGGGTAGATCAATAGGTGCAGCAAGCCACATGTATCCCTACGTAACAAACCTGCACGTTTTGCACATGTATCCCAGAACTTAAAGTTAAAAAAAAAATTGGCCTGGTGCGGCAGCTCAAGTCTGTAATCCCAGCACTGTGGGAGGCTGAGGCAGGCGGATCACAGGGTCAGGAGTTTGAGACCAGCCTGACCAACATGGTGAAACCCCATCTCTACTAAGTATACAAAAACTAGCTGGGCATAGTGGCACATGCCTGTAATCCCAGCTACTCAGGAGGCTGAGGCAGGAGAATTGCTTGAACCTGGGAAGTGGAGGTTGCAGAGCTGAGATAGTGCCATTGCACTCCAGCCTGGGTGACAGAGCAATACCCCGTCTCAAAAAAAAAAAAAAAAAAAAAAAAAATTGTAAAAAGGCAAGCCACAGACTTGAAAATATCTAGAATACATATTTAATAGATATTTGTTATAGCCAACAAAGGACCCATATCTAGAGTATATAAGAACTTATATACCCCAATAAGAAAATACAACTTAATAGAAAAATGAGCAAATAGACTCAACAGCCACTTCAAAACAGGATATAATTAATTGATCAATAAACATATGATAAAATATTCAATCTCAGCCAGCCAAAAAATGCAAATTAAAACAGTAAAGAGATATCACTACTACACACCTGTTAGAATAGCTAAAATTTAAAAAGACTGAAAAATAGCAAGGATTGCTCCTGGAACTCTCATCTACAGCTGGTGAAAAGAGAAACTAGTTTAACCAATTTGGAAAGCAGTTCAGCGTTATCTATTAAAATTAAGATACCGTATCTCATGGCCTAACAATTTCTCTCTTAGGTATATATCCAAAAGAAATATATGTCCATGTGTACCAGGAGACATGTATGAGAAAATTTATAACAGCTTTATTCACAATAGCCTAAACCTGGGAACAACCAAAATATTCATCTATGGGAGTATGGATAAATAAATTATTGTAAGGATCTGTTATGGAATTCTATATAGCAGTGAATATTAATGACTGCAGCTAAATGCTACAATATGAGTGAATCTCACGAACATAATATTGAGCTAAGAAAAGCCTAATGTGAAAGAATATATAGTGTATGATTCTGTTTACTTAAAATTAAAAAGCAAGTGAAACTACAGTGTTGAGTCATGCATCTTTGGATGGCAAAAACATAAAGAAAAGCAAGGAAGTTATTACTACAGAAATCAGGAGAGTTTTATGTTTTAGGAAAAGGGAGTGAGTTATGCCTTGGAGAGGCATGCAGGAACCTTCTGGAGTCTGACACTCCTTTATGTTTTTTTTTGTTGGTTTGTTTTTGGTTTTGGTTTTTTTTTGGCGTGTAACCTATTTCACAAGCTGAAAAGAGGATTTAAATAAAAAGAACTAGTAGTTTAAGAAAGTTATTTAAATAACAAAGGTAACCAATAGAGAAACTAAAATAGTGCTGTAACTGCTAAAAATTGAGAGATGTAGAATGATGTAATAAGCTAACTTCTTTACTGTGGTCACAGGAAGTTAATAAGAAAATTTCCAAATTGATACACATATTATGAAATAAGAACCAAAACCAACTGTAAAAGTGTTCTTTGTTATGCAATTTCCTTCTTAAAATAATGTATACTTATTAATTTTATAACCAGGAAAAAATCTGTTATATTAACATTTTTATATTTTTAAAACATCTGTATGACTGAACACCAGATTAGAAACAAATTTTTTGGCTGAGTTAACTTAGTTTGAGGGATTTTAATTTTTTTGTGAGTTGTTTTGTAGTGCCCTAAATATTTATTGAGACAATTTTATATATTCAATAAAATGTCAAAAATTATCTCTTCTCTCTGTGTAACTTTCAGATCACTTGTGAGAACTTTGAGAAGCATCCAAATAGGAGATTGTAAAATTTTTTTGTTTTAGTAGCAAAATCTTACTTTTATTGTTGCCTTTCCTGACTCCATTGCATTTTAAAGGCATTTTCATTAATAAATAACATAATGTTAAACAGCTTTCATAAACCACTCCCACTCCCACCCCCGTATCACCCCCCAAAACTAAACAAACCAACTGAAATCTCTGCACTTCTACAAAAACTCAGTATGATGTCTCCCATAAGAATTAATCTAAGGAAACAATGTCCTCATCACCCATCATTTCATGGTGCATTATACTCAGGTGGAAGTGTAACTTTTAATATGAAACACATTTTAACATGGCTTTTTAACAACAAGGGCAAGACACCTGCAGATCATTTTAATTATGAATATAGATCCATTTGAACTCACTGATAAAACATACAAGAGAAAAGTTGCTTTTCAAATAAGGAAAAGTGTCTGTCTTTTAATTGCTTGTCTGCATTTACTTTCTTAAGATTCATTTTTGTTTTTGGAAAGAAGCAAATTTAGCTTGAAAAACATATGCAAATTTTCTGTCCAAAAGTGATTTATTAAAAAAAAAAAAACTTAAAAAAGTAGTATGAAATAGGCAAATATTCTTCGAATATAAAATAAAAGGAATTTGAAAGTTGAGGTTCCACTTTGTTAAATCCACTACTAAAAATATGATGGATTAAACTTTGAGACTCTTGAAATGTGTTACCATAATATTTATGATGAAATCATAAATTTTATAAAGGGAAAAATTATTGTTCAAAGTCAGTAGTTCTTTTTCACTTTTCTAGCTAACCTAGAAAAATAAATATGACATTGTTCTGAGAAATCTGTTGTCCCAAGGCATTTAAGAAGCAAATCCATCAACTATTCTTGTAAATCAAAGCAGTTTTCTTTCTATTTTTTATTGTATACTTTAAATTTGCTTTTTAGGGAAGTATGCTGAGACATCTGAATTCCTTTGCCTTTAGATTTTGGAACTATTTTGGTCTTATTTCAATAGTTAACTATCTGTCTGCTTGTAATGTTTCAATACTTTTGAGGGTTCACAATAAAAAATAAAGACACCCACTGCACTCATTTACGACACAGACTGGACAGGAGCCACTCAAATGTCCACACTCAGTTCTGGCAAGTGACATTGCCTCTGGTCTTGTGTTTTGGTTTGGTGGGCTCACTTCTTTCCTTGTTCACTCTTTGAATCCACGTTTCCAAAGAATGGCCATTTTAGTCCACCTATGCTAAAAACACTGGTTAAATCTTCTTTCTCTAAAAGGTTGCATTTCAGGTATGAGATTTAGAAAATAACTATAGGTATAAAGATCAGCCAATCTGTTTTTAAAACAGGGCTGACAAGTAACCAGCTGCAGGCACTAAGTTCAACCTACAAGTGTACACTGTATTTTAAAATCAGTCTGAGTCATCTGCTCTGTCTGTTTGGCACTTTGTTTACAGTACATCTTTAGCCTTCTCATGTAGCAATAATATTGGTAAGTGATAGTCATAAGCAAAAAACAACTTGATCTTGACAAAATGTGAAACTTAATCTTGACAAAATGTGTACCCTATGTGTGGAGAAGGGATGTTTTGGAAAGTGTTGAGCAATTATTTGAAATGCCTGTGTGTGTGTGTGTGTGCATGTACCCTTTATGTAATATTTAATGACTCCTGTTCTAAGAGGGTGTGTTTTTCTTTCTTAAAGAGCTGGCAGCTGGCCTATCCTCTTAGAAATGGGAAATTTCTTAAGCTAATTTGCACAAGTAGGCTATGTTTTTAGACTACGAAGCTGTAATTCTTTGTCCAGACAGTACTGCCAATTATCTGTGAATATCTTTATTCAGTAAAGACTTAAAAAAGAAAGATCTTTTTATTAGCCTATTTTGCATATGAGTTTTCAGGATAATTGTATATTAATGGCACTTCTAAAGCAGAAAGGAGTTATTTAAAGGGATGACCTGATTATCTTGATAAAGAAAATATAGTTGCAACCCATTTTCTGAAAAATTGGCCTTGGATTTGAGTGCAGTCTGGAAGGTGAAAATTTTGGATTGAATTTCAAACTCTAGGACAATAAAGTTTGAGCCAAATCATTTACTCTTTCTGTTTCTTAGTTTTCCAGTCTGTTAAATGAGAATCAAAACATTTATGTACTTTTCTCATTATAAAGAAATAAAGCATTGATAGTTGATTAGAAGGTAAGAATCAGTGCACATGCATTTGTTCTGTTTGAAACACCAAGCCAAGCATCCTCTTCGTCTGCTCCTTCCTCATGAGACCAAAGTACACCCTTGTGGTCATCACATTTTTTATGGCAAGGAAAAGCCCTCTATCTGTGGTGAGAATTCAGAGATAAAAATAAATTTTCGTGCCACGTGGAGCTCAGATAACCAGGAAACAGCCAAAGTTAAGACATACTTTGTGAAAATTGCATTTCATGTTTTTGAAAATATAAGACCATTTTCTCAGAGAGAGAAAACATGTATGAGTGGGGCTAGAATCAGAAATAAAGAAGGTGAAGAGGTTGTAGCAATCATTCTTCTGAGGGTCTTTAAAATAGAAAAATAAAAATAAGCAAAAATGTAATTCCCCAATAGACGAAGAAGGAATTGATTTTGTCACTTTTTAGAGGTCTTTTTAGTTTATAACATGCTGATATGGGTTATTACATCAGCCACCAATTAGCATATGAAGTGCCAACATATATGCCAAGCTATATACTATGCATTGGGAACTCAAAAGTGAATAAGAGGCCAGGTGCAGTGGCTCATGCCTATAATCCCAGCACTTTGGGAGGCTGAGGTAGGCAGATCACTTGAAGTCAAGGGTTCAAGACCAGCCTGGCCAGCATGGCGAAACCCTGTCTCTACTAAAAATAAAAAAAAAATAGCCAGGTGAGGTGGCACACACCTGTAATCCCAGCTACTTGGGATGCTGAGGCAGGAGAATTGCTAGAACCTGGGAAGTGGAGGTTGCAGTGAGCCAAGATTGTTCCACTGCACTCCAGCCTTGACAACAGAGTAAGACTGTCTAAAAAAAAAAGATAAAAAGTGAATAAGAAACAATTTTTGCTTTCAAGATCTTCTTAACCTTTCATGGCAGAGAAATACATACAAATAATTAAAATACTTTATGATAAGTGTTAGACAAGTGGCAAAAACCTGTGCTGAGATTGTGAATTTTGCCTGGGCTGGTTAGGACTGAAGAAGTAATATTTGACCTTGGCCTTAAAGACTAAGTGGAGGTTAGGCATGGGAGGTCATCCTAGGAAGAGAGTACAGCTTGAACAAAGGCACGGAGAAATGGATGACATTGGTTTATGGGAAATATTTTAGAGAAGAGATAAGTGTTTGAGGGTCAGGCAGCTCCAGGTTATAACCCAGCTAAGTGGCCATTCACTGGTTCTATGATTTGGGGTACATTACTTGGCCTTTCTGAACCTCAGTTTCTGCATCTTTAATATAGGGACATTATTACCTATCCTGGCAAGTTGTCGTGAAAATTAAATGAGAAAATAAGCATAAAGGGCCTGACACAGTGTAAGGACATAATAGATATTCAGTAAATGGTCACTGTTACCCTGTCTCCTTGAATGGGTTGTAGTTGTTAATATGGAACCACATATAGTTGTGACAAGTCTTTTGTAAAATGGAAGTAACACCTGCTTTCAGGGTTGTTTTGAGGATGAGAGTTAATATCAGACACAGGTCTGATAATGTGCTCAATTAACAGTAATTATTATTACAATTATTATAACACTTCTCTTTGAAAGACCAAAATATATCCATATTTTACTTATACTCATATTAAATAAAGAATTTGTGTGTGTGTATAGAACTGTACTTTCTACTAGACCAAAGCAGAAATTTGCATTATTTCATATGTAATGTATCATATTAATGAGCATGTTTTAGAATAGAGAACTCAGAAATATGACTGAACACCTACACCCATCTGATCTTCAACAAACCTGACAAAAACAAGCAATAGGGAAAGGATTCCCTATTTAATAAATGGTGTTAGGAGAACTGGCTAGCCATATGCAGAAAATTGAAACTGGACCCCTTCTTTACACCTCATACAAAAATTAACTTAAGTTAGATTAAAGACTTAAATGTAAAACCCAAAACTATAAAAACCCTAGAAGAAAATTTAGGCAATACGATTCAGGACATAGGCATGGGCAAAGAATTCATGATGAAAATGCCCAAAGCAACAGAAACAGAAATAAAAATTAAAAACTGGGATCTAATTAAACTAAAGAGCTTTTGCACAGCAAAAGAAACTGTCATCAGAGTGAACAGACAACCAACAGAATGGGAGAAAATTTTTGCAACCTATCCATCTGACAAAGGGCTAATATCCACAGGCTACAAGACACTTAAATTTACAAGAAAAATGCAAACAACTCAATTAAAAAGTGGGCAAAGGACATAAACAGACACTTCTCAAAAGAAGACATTCATGTGGCCTCCAAACTTATAGAAAAAAAGCAAAACATCACTGATTGATTATTAGTGAAATGCAAATCAAAACCACAATGAGATATGGTATACCATTGCACATGAGTCAGAATGTTGATTAAAAAGTCAAGAAACAACAGATACTAGCAAGGTTGTGGAGAAAAATGGACAGTCTTACACTGTTGGTGGGAATTAGTTCAACTATTGTGGAAGACAGTGTGGCAGTTCCTCAAAGACCTAGAGGCAGAAATATCATTTGACCCAGCAATCCCATTACTGGTTATATACCCAAAGGAATAGAAATTATTATAAAGACACATGCATGCATATTTTCATTACAGCACTATTCACAATAGCAAAGACATGGAATCAACCCAAATGCCCATCAATCATAGATTGAATAAAGAAAATGCGATACATATACACCATGGAATGCTATGCAGCCATAAAAAGGAATGAGATCATGTCCTTTGCAGGGACATGGATAGAGCTGGAAGCCATATTACCTTCAGCAAACTAATGCAGGAACAGAAAACCAAACACCGCATCTTCTCACTTATAAGTGTGAGCTGAACAATGAGAACACGAACATACGAGAGGAACAACACACACCGGGGCCTGTTGAAGGTGGCGGGAGGAGGGAGAGCATCAGAAAGAATAGCTAATGGATGCTGGGCTTAATACCTGGTGATGGGTTTATCTGTGCAGCAAACCATCCTGGCACATGGCACTATGTAACAAACTTGCACATCCTGCACGTGTAACCCAGAACTTAAAAGTTGAAGAAACAAAAAGAATATGTTTTACATGTGATCTGGCATAAATAAGTCATCCAACCATATATTTTTTTCATTTCTGTGTTTCTGCACTGGATGCCATACCAGGCACCCAGTACATGTTTAAGGAAATAGCAGCTATATAAATTAGTGGGTAGATCTCTAATTGGCTCTCTCAAACACATTTTGTTTTTAATGGAGGAAAACAGTTTTAGATCCTGGAATTGCCTTTTGAAAACCAAGTTTCCAAGCCATTTGAACAGTTAAATGTGATGTCGGCTTGTAGTGAGGCTCATGCTGCTCCAAAATCTGCACCTGGAGGATGCACTGGTCCAACCTGTAATTGTCATTCTAAGCAGTTATTATATCTATGATTATTATGACATTTCTAATAACTATTATTGTAGAGGTCAGCCTAGTGTTATATCAATAAACCTAGACCAGAATGTCTTATGAGTTTACCTCATACTTTTTCTTCTTGTAACCTTATTGAGATGTCAGAAATGGTAAAAAATCCAGCACTTTTTATTTTCCAGGGTACCCTTCTTACTTGTATCCTCTGTCCAATTGCGTATGCTTCTGAGAGGTTGTGTCCCCACCGTTCTTTCTAGCTTTAATTATGATCACTGATAATAATAGAGATGATTACATATAGGGTAGCTCAAGCTTGTGAAAATGACACTGACTGTCTCACTTAAAAATACTGGATTACGGCCGGGCACGGTGGCTCACGCCTATAATCCCAGCACTTTGGGAGGCTGAGACGGGTGGATCACGAGGTCAAGAGATCGAGACCATCCTGGTCAACATGGTGAAACCTCGTCTCTACTAAAAATGCAAAAATTAGCTGGGCATGGTGGCACACGCCTGTAGTCCCAGCTACTCGGGAGGCTGAGGCAGGAGAATTGCTTGAATCCAGGAGGCAGAGGTTGCTGTGAGCTGAGATCGTGCCATTGCACTCCAGCCTGGCTAACGAGCGAAACTCCGTCTCAAAAAAAAAAAAAAAAAAAAAAAAACTGGATAACTTAAGGAAAAATCAGCATGGATGCACTTGAACTTCCTTGTCACATAATGCAGCTACAACCTCAAAGTACCAGTTATCTCTTCTGCTGGCTTCTAAGCAGGGCTGTGCCTAAGCCATGGCACACAAAGGCACTTTTGTCTTACTTTCAAAGCACTGTTAAAAAAAAAAAAAAGATTCACAGCTTTCCTTGAAAACCTATCTGTTCTTCAAGAACTTATCATTTGGTTCACAATCTAAAAACGAAATTTTTGTAATGTTGTAAATTTAGCATAGGTCCTCTTGTTTTTTCCTTGTAGAAAAGAATATATACATGCACACATATTTATGTATGGATATATGAAACCAACATTCTTTTTGTTGTAATCAGTTATTTGGCCTAGATTTAGATTCCTTCAGCTGGTGGAGTTTGAAAATCTTTTCTTTCATAGATTTGGAAACTAGTGTTTTTTAGTTGGAAATTCATACTCTGTAATTTTAAGAAGCTGTCTGGCTTGTTCTCAAACTTGTATCTACTTTTGGTTGAGACATTTGATATTTTAGGTGCTGCCTTTATGGTTCACAGCCATTACTATCCTGGTTCTTCATGTTCAATTGTTCTTTTCCTCATTGTCATTTATTCACTGAGTAGCTACTATTAGGCTAGACATCTAAAATAGCTATTTTTATTTATTTATTTATTTATTGGGACAGAGTCTCGCTATGTCACCCAGGCTGGAGTGCAATGGCGTGATCTCAGCTCACTGCAACCTCCGCCTCCTGGGTTCAAATGATTGTTCTGTCTCAGCCTCCTGAGTAGCTGGGATTATAGGTGTACACCACCACATCCAGCCAATTTTTTGTATTTTTAGTAGAGACGGGGTTTCACCATGTTGGCCAGGCTGATCTCGAACTCCTGACCTTGTGATCCACCCACCTGGGCCTCCCAAAGTACTGGGATTATAGGCGCGAGCCACCTTGTCCAGCCTAAAATGGCTATTTTTGTAGGCAAAAAAAAAAAAAAAAAAGACAACCTAATGATCAATCTCATAAGTAACTATTGAGCATGTACCATGTACAAAGCAAAGGTTCAATTATATGGAGAAAGAAATCTAAAGGTGGAATATCAAACAATAGCATTTCAAAGATTCACTCTTATTGACTGGGTATAATTTTCTATTTGTTAACAAATGTTTTATGTGGCACCTAACTTTTAAAAATTAATTGTTTATAAACTGTGTGGTGAATTAACCTGACCAAAAAAAATTCAGCAAAAAATTTTCTTAAAGTTTACAGGTTTGAAAGGTGAAAGCCAGGTGTGGTGGCTCATGCTTGTAATCCCAGCACTTTGGGAGGCCCAGGCGGATGGATCATGAGGTCAGGAGATTGAAACCATTCTGGCCAACTAAAAATACAAAATTAACCAGGCATGGTGGCACATGCCTGTAATCCCAGCTACTCAGGAGGCTGAGGCAGGAGAATTGGTTGAACCCGGGAGGTGGAGGTTGCAAGTGAGCCGAGATAGCACCACTGTACTCCAGCCTGGTGACAGAGCAAGTACTCTGTGTCAAAAAAAAAAAGTGAAAAAGTTGTGCTAATATGTTGAAAAATAGTGAAATGATATGGAAATCCATAAAATAAAAACTGAAAGTTCTTTTCTTACCACCTGGAGTAAATTGTCTTAACAACTTTGATTTTACTTCAGACCTCTTTTTTTCTTTATTTTGCATATGAAATAAAATCTGCAAGTTTTTTTTCCCCACACAAAATTATGTCATGGGCAATTCTTTTACATACAAAACACTTCTGAAATCGAGAAGAGTCAACATGTCCACTTTTAAATGGACTTTAAGAAAATTGCTTCCCATATTCAATTGCTTTTTAATTGAGTATTTTTCAAAATTAGCATTGATTGTTGTAGTTGTCCAAAAACATTAAAAAAGGCATATATTCTCAAAACACTTTCATTTAAAACCATCTTTTAAAGAACAATATACATGCAGTAACCACGTGATTTTGGCACAATGGGTTGAAAATAAAACCAAAATAGTTACTCAAATGTTTTATCTATGCTATACCAAATAAGAACGGACTTAGCGTTCTTGAACAAACTATTCTCCTAGGGAGCACAGAGGTGCGATGGCTGATATGAAATGATGTTAGTATCATCAATTTTAGAAAAAAATTTAAAGAACTTGGAATTTCTACATAAGGTTCACCTTCCCTTTAATTTTTTCTTTTTCTTTTTTTTGAGACAGAGTCTCACTCTGTCATCCAGGCTGGAGTACAATGGTGCGATCTCGGCTCATTGCAACCTCTGCCTCCCGAGTTCAAGCAATTCTCCTGCCTCAGCCTCCCAAGTAGTTGGGATTACAGGCGCCCACCACCATGCCTGGCTAATTTTTTGTATTTTTAGTAGAAACAGGGTTTTGCCACATTGGCTAGGCTGGTCTCAAACTCCTAACCTCAGGTGATCCACCCACCTTGGCCTCCCAAATTTGATTTTTCCTGAGCACAGGAAATCAAACAAGTAGATGGCATACAAATTTTAATAGAAAAATATCTGACATAACTCATTGTATTTAGTTTAACAATCTTTTAGTTAAGGTAGAGTACTATATATATGAATAATATTTTCTGCTAGTAAAAGTTCTGGTTTCCAGGGGAGACATAAATATATCGACATTTTGTAGGTTTCCACAAAAAAGCATTGACTTAAGTTTTCACCACCAGCAAACTTCAGAATACTGTCATGTGGCAGTCATTATGCACTGAAATGAAAATGCTTGCTGTTTTTTCTAATGTGAAGAAGGGGGTTGCACCAGATGATCCCCTAAAATCTCTTCTCAGGAGCACTTGTTCTTAAATTTATTGCAAGCCCTTCATATTTCCTCTATGAGATACAGAAAGAACATAATATACACCTGTAAACCCTAGTTTATTGAAATTCCATTGCTAGCAAGGGTGTTTTTTAGATATCTTTTCTGTATCTTTCAAACTATAGGCATAACCCCTACTGAAAGAAAAATAACATGCACATCTGAACACATAAAAATGTAAACCTGGTCTTTTCAACTTTAATTATAAAAGCATTTATTCCTTTATTCCTTTATATTGTAAACTCTATTAGTGAACTTAAAATGTGATGAAATTTGATTTCACTGAAACATCAACATAGCTATTTTAAAGCTCTGTGTATTTGTACCAAAAAATTACAAATTATAAGTAGGATCAGTCTATGGAAATTCAGGTTTCATTTTCTTTTCTTTTTCTTTGAAGACAGAATCTCATCTGTCACCCAGGCTGGAGTGCAGTGGTGTGATCTTGGCTCACTGCAACATCTACCTCCTGGGTTCAAGCAATTCACCTGCTTCAGCTTCCTGAGTAGCTGGAATTACAGGTGTGCACCACCACACCTGGCTAATTTTTGTATTTTTAGTAGAGACAGGGTTTCACCATGTTGGTCAGGCTGGTCTCGAACTCCTGACCTCGTGATCCACCCGTCTCGGCCTCCCAAAGTGCTGGGATTACAGCCATGAGCCACCATGCCCTGCCCATGTTTCATTTTCTTATGGTGTGGAAGGTGAATTGAAACTCTTAGGAAAATATATGGTTTTTGTTTTCCCACCTCTACATGAACATATTGCCAATTGTATATTGAAAGGTGAAGTGCGAATTGTTCAAGACAGATTGATGAGATGTGTGGGAATCTTACTTTTTTAAAATCTGTTGAAATGATTGATAAAAAGGTTTTAAAGTTACCTAAGACAAAATGATGTATATATTTACCTGTATTAAAAATGTATGAAACATGTTCCTTCCCGATTTCTTTAGTCATATGATATTAGGATCTGACTGTAGGCTATCTTGTTCACTTTTTTTTTAAGCTGAAAGAAGGACATGTCAACAAATTGTTAGTTACTCTTAGCGTTGCCGAACTGATCAAGTATTGTCACGTTCTGCATTGATAGAAATCTAAGTGGAGTACTCTGGGTGCTCAAGCTGAGTCACTATTAGGTCATTTTATATTAATAAGTGATTTTTATATAGTAGGGGCTCAGAGTGCAAGACTGCACTATCTCTTCATTTTTACCTTTGGAAGATATTTTGATGATTACCTAAAGTGGTTAAGAAAAAAAGAAGGGCTTCTACTAAAAGATCTGGGAGAATTAAACCAGAGTAGATGATCAGACTGTGTCTTTATAAAATGTATTAGTCACATTCATTTATTATCAACATGTATTATTTGTTTGCCCTAAAATACATGTATTTATTGTAAAACAAAAATCCAAAACCACAAATAAACAACACTAGCAAATTACCAGTGGCACCTGGGGAGATTACTACAATAAATGAATTCTTGTAGCAGAATAAGTTAGCTAGCGAATGATCTTTCCTCTTTTCTTAGGTGAAGGGATTATTAGCCTTATATTTAAGGAAATAAAAAGTTGCCAGGTATGAACTACCAGTGAACAATTCCTAAATCCACGTGTTGTCCTTGAAAGATCAGTTAGTTCTGGCCACTAAACCTAATGTCTGTGTAGGAGGGTAAGATCAACTCTTTTTTTGTTGGAGAGTCTTAAAGGAAGGCTGAGCCCTGATGGAAGAACAGGGGGAAGAAAAGGATTTCAGTTCTTAAAGTAATCAGAAGAGCTCTGACCTGGTCATGAGTAAGTCTGAATTTAGATCATTGCTCCTAACCACTGTGTGACCTGGGGCCAATTATCAATCTCTCTGAGCATCAGTTTTCCCATTAATGAAATGAATGGGTTGAGATAAGGAAAAGTCTAAGGTGGGAAAGAGATTGTAGAAATGTCTAAGACATGGTTTCTACAAATTTAGTTGAAAAAATTGGCCTGAGAAAGAGCAATATTGAGCAATATTTCTAGAGTGGGGTGATGGTGAGGAAATGAGGGAGATGAGAATGGAGAGAACCTAGGCAAAGGGCTCAGGTAAAAGTCTGACCTGTTTAACACCTTTATTCAGGATCTAGAACTAAACTGCCCAATATGGCAGCCTCTAGCTACATGTGGCTACTGTTGGAATTGAGATGTACTATAAATGTAAAATATACAATGAGTTTTTAAAATAGTATCAAAAAATCTAAAATATATCTGTAACAATTTTAAGATACTAATTAAATGCTAAAACAATAGTTCTTTGGATATATTGGATTTAAAAAACATATTATTAAAATTTATTTTACCTGCTTTTTTTTTTTTTGAGACAGTGTCTCACTCTATCACCCAGGCTGGAGTGCAGTGGCATGATCCCAGCTCGCTGCAACCTCTGCCTCCTGGGTTTAAGCAATTCTCATGCTTCAGCCTCCTGAGTAGCTAGAATTACAGGTGTGTGCCACCATCCCCAGCTAATTTTTGTATTTTTAGTAGAGATAGGGTTTCTTTCACCATGTTGGCCAGGTTGGTCTCGAACTCCTGACTTCAAGTGATCCACCTGCCTTGGCCCCCAAAAGTGCTGACCTACCTGCTCATTTAAAAAATTTTTACTGTGACAACTAGAAAATTTTAAATTACATATATGGTTTGTATTCTATTTCCATTGGATGCTACTGATCTAGGCTCTAATTGCAAGAGAGTACACTTTGGGAAAATGTGCAATGAATAATCTCTATATGGATGTGGAAAATGTTGCAATTGTAAGAATGGTTTAATAGAATGAGTGTCATCAGGAATTTAAATATTAAGTAGATAAGAGAAAAGCAGAAAAATAGTAATGACTACAATACTTGAAGGGGAATAACAACATGTTTGCAAACTACATATGAACATGAACCTCCAATTGACAAAAAGCAGTTCAGAGCTAGTCTGTCTGCAGAGAAACAGGCCAGAGAGTCATGCCTTGTTTGTGGTGATTGATTCTTTTTAACCGAGCCTTTCTGCACTTGATTTAGGCAAGAAGATAGGGATGGAAGAGGGGAAGGAAACAGGGAATGATTTACAAAGTATGTTTATAGATCTTACAAGTTGGCTTCACTAAAGGAAGGAGTTAATATGTGTCAATAAATGAGTATAACTACTATACTCTAATAAGTATAATAGCGTTTGCTAAATAGCAACTCTTCTTCCTGGAAAATTTCCTTTACATCATACAGATGAATCATTTGCTTCCAGAAAATAGTACACTTACTGTAGGCTTAGTTCAATCCCAGTGATTAAATTCAGCTAGCCAAGTTAGGTCAGATTTCATGGTAACATGACAAAAGGGAGAATCAAATTCTAAAAGGACACTGAAAATGTCCTAAACACCATATCCAATGGCTTTTCACAGTCTTCATCCTTCTAAGCTTCAGAGCACCACTTGACAGTAATAACCTTCCCTTTAACATTTTCTTCTCCATTGCCTTCCAGGGCTGTGATGTCTGAGGCCTTTTCTTTTCACTCTGACTTGTCCTGACAGGGCAGCAATATTGATTGAAGAACAAAGGTTTGTGGGTTGTGGTGAAAATTTGGGGCAATAGTTTATGTAAAATGTGTACTAGGTTCTCAGTCAATTATAGCTATTGGCCTTTTTAATTATCTTAGACTGAATATTTTCCTTCACCCAAGCCTTACATTTAAGTTCTCTATTCTTCATATACTACAGAATTGCATTTACTTCTTTTTTTTTTGAGATGGAGTCTCACTCTGTCACCCAGGCTGGAGTGCAATGGCATGATCTTGGCTCACCACAACCTCTGCCTCCCGGGTTCAAGTGATTCTCCTGCCTCAGCTTCCTGAGTAGCTGGGTTTACGGGCACGTGCCACCACACTCAGCTAATTTTTATATGTTTAATAAAGACGGGGTTTCACCATGTTGGTCAGGCTGGCCTCAAACTCTTGACCTCAGGTGATCCTCCTGCCTCACCCACTCAAAGTGCTGGGATTACAGACGTGAGCCACAGTGCCCGGCCTACATTTACTTCTTTTATTTCAAATGTTACCCCTTTATTAATAAACAGCTGCACAATGTCACATCTGAACCTCTCTGTGAATGTATAGTATCAGTATTTTTAATGTTTTTTTTTTTTTTTAAGGCCTGGGCAGTGTATGACAGGCGGAAGCTTCTTTCTCCCAAATCTGTTTGCCTCTGAGAGCCCTGATGTCACTCCACCTTTCCATTTTTGCCAGGTGCAGCATCACAGATGTGTGTCTGGGTCTTCCTCCAGTCCTTCAGTATTGCGCTCCCCAGAGCTCTGTGAATACAGTGCAGGCTGGGATGCCAATACATTCCAGCATGATTTTAGTTTGGTTTCATGTGGGAGTTCCAGGGTACTATGATAGTCTTATGATGGGATCAAGGAAACTTTCTATGATTGACACAAAATGAGAGAAATCGTGTTTATAAGATTTAGCTGTTGGGCTTTTGGGCACCTCTCTAGCTTAGTTCCTTCATTTGTAGGATGAATGATTTAGACTTGATCTCAACACTTCTTTGTGCTGGATTCTGAGCTTTTTGAAGACAATGGGCACGTTAAGGATGGCAAAGCACATGATATTCTTTAAGCTTTCAAATGAAATAGTGTTGTTCAAGGCAGGACAATGGGAATAGATTCTCAAAAAAGTTCACATTAGGGATAATTTCAATAGCTATGATAAATCCTAGTATTGCCATCCTGACAAGCTTCATATACTTGTTACTACTTTTATCACTGAAATGATAACATATTGGTCATTTTAATCATAAAAGTCTTGCTGATTTTTATTTTTGTAGATTACAAAGTAAAAATCCTTATTTATTTAGGATTAAATAAATGCTGAATACATATTCATTGTGAAAAATTCAAACAATAGAGAAAATTAAAAGAAGGCAGTAAAAATCGCCCCCAAATTCTGGCCACCCAGAAGTAATAATTTGTAAAAATTTAGTTAGTATTCTAACGTATATGACATTACATAAATTAGAATAAACTATAAATGCTGTCTTGTAACCTGCTTTTGTTCTTTCTTTCTTTTTTCTTTTTTTTTGAGAAGTCTCACTCTGTTGCCCAGGCTGGAGTACAGTGGCATGATCTTAGCTTGCTGCAACCTTTACCTCCCAGAGTCAAGTGATTCTCCTGCCTCAGCTTCCTGAGTAGCTGGGATTATAGGCAAGTGCCACCATGCCCAGCTAATTTTTTGTATTTTTAGTAGAGATGGGTTTTGCCATGTTGGCCAGCTTGGTCTGGAACTCCTGACCTCAGGTGATCTACCTGCCTTGGCCTCCCAAAGTACTGGGATTATAGGTGTGAGCCACTGCGCCCAGCCTAGAACCTGCTTTCTGAAAAAGTTTTTGGTGTATTGTAGATATCTTTCTTCAGTAGTGGCAGTTGATTTATAATCATCTTTCATAGTAGCCATATTCCATTATATAATGGAACTGATGGTTACATAATATGTTACCATTATAAATTTATTTATTCCTTTCATGATGGACATTTAAGCTATTTCTAATTTCCCACTATTATAGATAGAACTGTGATGAACATCAAGTCATATCAAAGCTTACAGATTCAAACACACTCATTTTGAAATAGGAGCAGACTTATCTTGTTAGTCAGGCAATTAAGAGGCAGTCAGTAAATATACTTTGATAATGATTGTCCCTGTGATGCCCCAGTTCCTGATTTCCAATAGATTAATGCAGTCACCATTATTTTCCAAAAGGTTGGAAACTTACACTTAATCACTGTAACTAAAAATTAATTTCATGCTATTAGAAATGAGAAGTTAATATAAAGTATCCTTTCCCCAGCTGAAACTATTATGGTTATTTCTAATTCAGCCAGCCCTTGTGCAAATAGTAAACATGTATTGGCTTCTTATCTCATTTGAATAAGAAGGTTTATTGTCATTCATGTTAAATGCTGTTTTTTTTTTTTTACTTGAGTTAATAATACCTCAGACTTGGATTAACACATCTCCTTTTGTTAATCATTGACTGTAGCTTTGCAGGACCTGGGTAGGATGAATACAAACAAAAGTCAAATGTTTCTGTAAATTAAAAAAAAATCAAAATCCCAAGCAGATTGAAGGAACATTATTTTGGTTTATTTCAGAGGTTTATTTTGGGCATGAATTTACAGAATATTTGCTTTTTTATCCTAGTATCGCATACGTTGCCTGGGATATAGTAGACACTCAATAAATATTTACTGAAGAATGAGTGAATGAAGCACTTGCAATTTGTGACTTAAATACTGGCATATATCTGAACCAATGGGGCCAGTTATTTCTAAATTAAAATAATAGAATTGACTTTCTATACCTAGAAATAAAGTGAATGTTTTCCACTAAACATAACTCACCAGTTTTTTCATGCTCAATATCTGTTGTTTATGGAGGGAGTTGGCAAACTGTCTACTGAAGAAAAATATTTCATGGCAGGTGAATTATATAAAATGTAAATTTATTCTCTGTAGAGAAAATTTCACTGGAATCCTGCCATGCTCATTCTTTCATGTATTCATGAAATTTCATGTTTTATGGTTGACCTACAACAGTGGCATTGAGTAGTGACCCACAAAGCCAAAAATATTTACTGTCTGGCCTTTTACAAAAAAGTTTTGCCAACTCCTAGTTTTGACCTACAACTCTTTCTTGGGGACAGGGATGCATGTTGTTCACTCAGTAGCAAGAATGCATTTTGGATTACCAGCATTGGGTGACAGCAACCTTGGCAAAGGCAAGCCAAAGCAGTATGTCTGTTCTGTTAACAACTTGAAAATTTTAGTGGTAGTATATTCTATTTTCTCTTTCGTGGTCTCTGATTGATAAGACCAATCTTTTTTTTTTTTTTTTTGAGACAAAGTTTCGCTGTTTTTGCCCCTGCTGGAGTGCAATGGTGCAACTCGGCTCACTGCAACCTCCATCTCCTAGGTTGAAGTGATTCTCCTGCCTCAGCCTCTGGGTAGCTGGGATTACAAGTATGAGCCACCATGCCCAGCTAATTTTGTAGTTTTAATAGAGATGGGGTTTCACCATGTTGGCCGGGCTGGTCTCAAACTCCTGACCTCAAGTGCTCTGTCCACCTCAGCCTCCCAAAGTGCTGGGATTACAGGCATGAGCCACTGTGCCCAGTCTGGAAAGACCAATCCTATGCAATGCAAAAATATTATAAGAAAACACATCTGTACAATAGAATCTCTAATGCCAGGCTGGGCACAGTGGCTCATGCCTGTAATCCCAGCACTTTGAGAGGCTGAGACAGGAGGATCACCTGAAGTGAGGAGTTTGAGACCAGCCTGGCCAACATAGTGAAACCCTGTCTCTACTAAAAATACAAAAATTAGCCAGGAGTTGTGGCAGGTGCCTGTAATTCCAACTACCTTTGAGGCTGAGGCAGGAGAATTGCTTGAACCTGGGGAGGCGGAGGTGGCAGTCAGCCAAGATCATACCACTGTACTCCAGTCTGGGTGACAGAACAAGACTCTGTCTCAAAAAAAAAAAAAAAAAGAATCTCTAATGCCAGGATTGCTTCTAACCTCTACTGGGACCAGTAATTCAACTGTGACCCCTCTGGCCTACCCAGCTTCCCTCCAGAACCCTCCCTGCCCCATGGTTGTATAGGCTGGGGACACTAATGACTCCCCCAGAAGTCTAAGTCAGGATTTTAAAAATTGAGCTCTTTGAAACTTCTTTGGAAAATTGAAGGGGTTTGTCTATATCCTAAATGTATGAAATTATTGAATTTTTACATGGATTTTAGTTTGAGATTTTAATTTTAATTAGTTTCTTTTTCTTCTACAGTGGAGCTACTCATTTGCACCAAGTTCCTGAGTGTAACTAAAGATCACATGAGGAAGTAAACAGTCCAATTATTGTTATTCTTTAACAAGATTGCTATAACACTTGATTATAAAAGAGAGAGAAATATTCTTACAGACATATGCTCTTTATTTTTGACTACCTAACAGTTGTTTTAATAATGGCCATTTCAGCTGGGTGTGGTGGCTTACACCTGTAATCTCAACACTCTGAGAGGCCAAGGTGGGCAGATCACCTGAGGTTGGGAGTTTGAGGCTAACCTGACCAACATGGAGAAACCCCATTTCTACTAAAAGTACAAAATTAACCAGGCATGGTGGTGCATACCTGTAATCCCAGCTACTTGGGAGGCTGAGGCAGGAGAATCGCTTGAACCCAGGAGGTGGAGGTTGCAGTGAGCCAAGATCATGCCACTACACTCCAGCCTGGGTGACAGGGCAAGACTCCATCTCTAAATAAATAAATAAATAAATAAAAGAATAAAATAAAATAATGGCCATTTCAAGCTCTCCCCAGTTGTAACATGGATCATTTGCTGTTGGAAACAGATGCTCAGTGCCACAAAGAAAAATTAGCATTGAGACAAAGGATCTCTTAGCAAGCAATTTTTACTTCCTGGACTGCAGGAAGGGTACCCTTGCTAGTCATCTTGCCATGAAGAGTACAATGAACAAAGGAAAAGCAGACATATTTATCCCTTACACATTTGGGGTTGTCCTTACTGCTGTGTCTGATTTCCGTTGGCTGGAGCCAGATCTCACAATTTAAACTAAAACCCGATTGGCTAACAACTTAAAACTTCTAAAGGGGTAAGGGGCATAGGCTGCAAGCTGGGACATGCGGGTGAGCACATCCAGCACAGATATCTTGGTCAAAGCACAAGGACATAGAATATATTACATGCCTATAAGCATGGCATGTTTAACAGCTACATAGGATAGGGCTTAACAAAGAGATATTAGCACACTTGTGATTTATTCTTTAAGAAGAAAGGAAACTTTGAAGAACAACTTTTACTTCCCACATTTGCTATTGCCTATTGTATTAGAGATCTTCAGAGAAACAGAACCACACACATACACACATATACACACACACACGTGTGTGGTTCTGTTTCTCTGGAAAACCCTAATGCAATAGGTAATAGCAAATGATCCATGTTACAAATGGGGAGAGCTTGAAATGGCCATTATTTTTATTTTATTCCTTCTTTGTTTTAAAAGAATAAAATTACATATTTTTACATGTGTGTATATGTGGGTGTAAATATATATGTAGAAATATGTAAATATATAATTTAAATGATAGAAAATTACATATATATGTGTGTGTATATGTATTGTGTGTAAACATATGTATGTAATTTCTATCATTTAAATTATATATAATTTTAGTTTTCATTACAACTTTCTAAAAAAAACTGATGGATGAGATTGTGGGCACTGGCCAGTATAAAGTGTGCAGGGAAGTCTGGAAATTCCAGCAGGAGTTGATGTTGTAGTCTTGTATCTGGAGGCAGTTTGGAGGCAGAATTCTGTCTTCTTCAGGTGACCTCAGTCTTTCCTTTCAAGGCCTTCAACTGATTGGATGATGCGCACCCACATCATGGAGGGAAGAAATCTGCTTTACTCAAAGTCTACCAATTTAAATGTTAATTACATGTACAGTATACCTTCCCATCAACATCTAGGCCAGTGTTTGACTAAACAAATGGGTACCACAGCTTAGCCAGTTGACACTTAAAAATAACCATCACACCTATGTGAGTGCATACTTATAAACATACATGTGTGTATAAATAAGTGCATGTATAACACATCTACCATCTTTCTCTTTGAACAATGCTGTGAAATTTATTTCTAAATTTAAGTATAGCATGACTTTAAAATCACAGGAGTTTAAAGCACTATTGGATACTCAATATGACTTCTCATGTTCTCTTTTAGTGGGAGTTTAACAGTCTTGTCCAGATTTTATAAATGTATCATGGATATGATACTGTGATAGGCAGAATAGTAACCCCCAAAGATGTCCATTTTCTAATCCTGAAATCTGCCAGTATGTTACCTTTGGTGGCAAGGGAGAATTGAGTTCACAAATCTACTGACCTTAAAGCTGGGAGATTATCCTGGATTATCTAAGTGGGTCCACTGTAATCACAAGGGTTCTTAAATGTGGAAGGGGGAGGCAGAAGAGGAAGTCAGAGCAGTAAGATGTGTTCTAGACTGAATTATATCCCCTGCCCAAATCCATATGGTAAAAACGTAACCCGAAATGTAATAGTTTCTGGAGGTGGAGACTTTGGAAGGTAATTAGGTTCAGATGACCTCTTGAGGGTGGGGCCTTCATGATGGGATTAGTGGCCTTTGAAGAAGAGACCTCAGAGAGTTTCCTCTCTCTTTCTACCATGTGAAGACACAGTGAGAATGTGGCCATCTGCAAGCCAGGAGGCATGCCCTTATCAGAACCTGATCATGCTGGCATCTTGATCTTGGAACTTCAGCGTCCAGAACTATAAGAAAATAAATGTCTATTGGGTATCAAGGTATAAGGAAAAAAAAGAAAAAGAAGAGAAAAGAAATGGCTATTATCAAAGTCACTCCACTTACGATATTTTGTTATGGCAGACTGAGCTGACTGAGAGAGGATGTGAGAAAGACTTAGCCCAGTGTTGCTAGCTTTGACAGCAAAGGAACGTGACCATGAGCCAAGGACAGTGAGCAGCCTGCAGGAGCTGAAGTCAAGGAAATAGATTGTCCTTTTGATCTGCTGGAAAGGAACATAGCCTTGCTGATACCTTGATTTTAGCCCTGTGAGACCCATGTCATGCTTATGACCTAGAGAACTGCAAAATAATAAATTCGTGTTGTCTGAAGCCACTAAAGAGTGTGGTAGTTTATTAGAGCAGCAGTAGAAAATGAATACAGATACTAAGAATCACATAGGGCTGAGCACTTAATATTTCAGTGAATTCAAACATGCAAAAGTTCAAGCTACAGTTATGAAAACTAGAAATAAAGGTGCTTAAATATTTTTGCTAGCAATTGTCTTGTACATAACATCAAAAGCTACAATCATTTTTTTCTTGCTGTTTGCATCAATCTAGGGCACTTATTTCAAACACTATCAAGAGAATCTCATTGGTGCTCACATTTTAGTATTGTTGAATAATTTATAAGGATTAAATCAGATTTTATTTGTAACTAATTGCCACATGCAAATTTTGGAGCAATAAATTGACTGCTGTAATCATGATATAATTAATCTTCTAAAAAGTTTTATTTATGGCCGGATGTGGTAGCTCATATCTGTAATTTCAGCACTTTGAGAGGCTGAGATGGGTGGATAACCTGAGGTCAGGAGTTCTAGACCAACCTGGCTAACATGGCAAAACCCCATCTATACTAAAAATACAAAAATTAGCAGGGTGTGGTGGGGGGCACCTGTAATCCCAGCTACTCTCGAGGCTGAAGCAGGAGAACAGTTTGAACGTGGGAGGCCGAGCTTGCAGTAAGCCCAGAATGTGCGACTGTACTCCATCCCGGGCAATAGAGCGAGACTCTATCATAAACAAAAACAAAAACTTCTAAAAACAGATAATAATTGTAAAATAATTCAGTATTCGATAACATTTTAATAGCCATGCTTAGTTCATGCTAAGGAGACATTGTTTTATTGAATTATCCTAATCACCGTGTGAAATAGGGGTAAGTCATACTGTTCAAAATGGGGGAGGTGGCAGTCTGGACCCAGGCAGGCTGATTTCTGAGACTGTGGTTTAAACTATTTCACACACTGTTACACACATGGAAACTAAATTATGTCAGTAATTATAAGCTCCACATTCAGTAAAGTAAAAAGGTAAACAGAATTTTTAAAGAAGAGGGTGAAGTTCTCAGCAGGTTTCTAATATTATCTGTTTATCTCTCTACCTTTCTACTAATCCATTGTTTGATCTAACAATGGTCTAATTTGTTTTGGTCTAACTTGAAGAGGAAGATTCCCAAAATAAGTTGGGTTAGAAATCATGAAGGAAGTGAACAAAAGCCTTTCTTTCCTCCCATAATCTTTCTTGTCTTTTCCCAGAGAAACCTTAAGAAAAGAAAATTTATTCCAAAATTTAAAATATGTTTTTATAACCTACCTCCCTTCCTCCTGACATCCAGGATGAAGAAAGCAGTTTCTGGAGTTTGGCTATTGGCCACAGGCCATTTGCATCACCCTAAAATAAGCAGTGCTGTGTAATAACAAGTTTATTAAGACAGAAACAAGAAGATATGGTTCAAATTTTGACATGGGCATGAAATGTAATCGCTTCGTACTCAGTTTTTTCATCTAGAAGACGGGCATACTTACACCTACTTTTCTGGATTGTTTTGAAGATTAAATAAAATAACAAAACATATTTAGTTCATGCATGTAGTATAAGTTTTTGTTAGGAACATTGTTGGGAATATTGTCAGGAATATGAGTTTTTTTCCCTTCTTTACTCCCTCCTCCAGAATCTTTTAACTTTTCCCCTGTGTTCTAGACATAGAACTGTCACTCATTTGTTTTGTGGCCTAAGGAATGCTTAATCTCTATGACCTCTTAATGTTTTTTTATTTATAAAATGGGCAACAAAAAGATTGGCCTTGGCTGCCTTGAGTAGTTGTTTATTTTTTCCTTTCTTCCTTTCCTTTTCATTTTCCCCAGTATCAAAAGCAACTATATCTATAGGCTTGAGGACTAAATTACTATTTAGCTGTAAACGAGAATGCTTAAAGAACTGGAATATGTTATGTAATTAATAGCAAAACACTTTATATCCATTCTCATTGAAACATATGATGTTCTCAAATTTGAAGTTCTTCTTATCTTCCACCTACTTGAAACTCACCGATTCTTCTCATTGCCCTTAGAATGAAGTCTAAGTTCCAACAAATCCTTCATGTAGGCTCTGCCTATGTCTTCAGCCTCATCTGAAACTCCTTTCTCTGCCAAGTTAGTCTTCTTTAAGTATTTCATAATATACTATTAAGTTCCTTTCCATGCCAAAGTCTTTGCCTATGCTGAGAACTGCTTTCCCTCTCCCTCTTTCTTGTCTAACTAACTTCTTAGCCTTCAAATCTCACCCTAAAAATCACTTCCTCTAGGAAGAATTCTCTGCCCTTCCCACAGTCTTTCAGGGCATTAGATCAGTTGCCATATCATCTACTCTAAATTCTTGCTCATCGCTTTGTCCTTGGCATTTGTTGCAGTGTCAATTAAATACTTGTTTGTATAATTATTTGATATCCATTCCCTTGAAAAGGTATTATCTTGTTCACCACTATTTCCCTAGTTCCAGGTACAGGCTTAGAACATTTGATTTGTTCAGCCCATATGTATCGAATGAATAAAAGATGCCTTTTTTATGACAGGCTGAGTGCAGTGCCGTCATCTCAGCTCCCTGCGATCTCTGCCTCCCGGGTTCAAGTGATTCTCCTACCTCAGCCTTCATAGAAGCTGGGACTATAGGCATATGCCACCACCCCTGGCTAATTTTTGTACTTTTAGTAGAGATGGGATTTCACTATGTTGGCCAGGCTGGTCTTGAACTCCTGACCTCAGGTGATCCTCCCGCCTTGGCCGCTGAAAGTGTTGATATTACAGGTGTTAGCCACTGTGCCCAGCCTTGAATGAATAAAGGATGCTTTTACAAATGATAAAACTAAGATCTCGAGAGGTTAGGTAATGCACCCAAGCTCAGACTGGTGACCAGTGGCAAAGTCAGCCCTTGGATCCAGGTGCCATGATGCCAACACTTCTGCTAAAATATTTTTATTCTTGTTTATAAAAATAATTGATTTATTTAAAAATTGATTTATTAGTCTAATAAAATTATAACATTTAATAAAATTAGACTTTAATAAAAGTCTAATAAAATTATAATTGAGATATGTATCATTTAAAAAATAATTAACAAATAAAAATTGTGCATGTTTATGATATAGAACATGATGCTTTGGTATATATATCTGTTGCAGAATGGCTAAATCCAGCTAGTTAATGTAAACGTACAAATTTCATTTTTAAGCATTATCAAAAAGTGAGTCCTTTCTACATACTCATCTGAAATGGCCTCAGCAAGGAAAATATTTTTTCAAAAATTGGGAGGTTAAAAATACGATGATGGTTCTTAAACTATTAGCTGAGGAATAGGGACAAAGGGAGGAAGAAGAGCCTATTCTATGAAATTAGAATTGAGGGCTTCGTTATTTTCCTTCCTATTATGAAAGGTGTGTGAATGGAAATTTCAAAGAATTCCTAGATTATTAGACCAAGATTGTAGTTGGCTGTGGTTTCAAAGGTTCACTATTTCTAAAAATTCTGTAGTAAATAGCCATCAGCTTGCATTTGAATATGCATAATAATTGTCCTTATGACTGGTGGTGTCCTTTTCAACTTTTTCTTTTCTTTTTTTTTTTTTTTTTTGTGTGTGTGACAGACTCTGTCACTCAGGCTGGAGTGCAGTGGTGAGATCTCAGCCTGGGGCTCAAGCCAACCTCCCACCTCAGCCTCCTGAGTAGCTGGGACTACAGGCACGTGCCACCATGCTCTTGATTTTTGTTGTTGTTGTTGTTGTTGTTGTGTGTGTGTGTGTATATATATATAATTTGTTTGTTTGTTTTTTTAATAGAGTAGATGGGGTCTTACTCTGTTGCCCAGGCTGGCCTTGAACTCCTGAACTCAAGGGATCTGCCTGCTGCCTGGCCCCCTCCCAACTTCTGATCGAGCTTTTAAGTTTCAATTGTTACCTGATCAATTGTCAAAAAGGGATAATTGTATTAGTTTTTTTTTTTTTTTTTTGAAACAGAGTCTCGCTTTGTCACCCAGGCTGGAGTGCAGTAGTGTGATCTTGACTCACTGCAACCTCTGCCTCCTGGGTTCAAGTGATTCTCCTGCTTCAGCCTCTGGAGTAGCTGGGATTATAGGCGTGCGCCACCATGCTTGGCTAATTTTTGTATTTTCAGTAGAGACAGCGTTTTACCATGTTGACAAGGCTGGTCTCAAACTCCTGACCTCAGGTGATCCTCTCGCCTTTTCCTCCCAAAGTTCTGGGATTACAGATGTGAGCCACTGCACCTGGCCCTAAACATAGTTTTCTTCATGTCTGGTATATAGATGAAGGATGAGAGTGGGCAGCAGGATATGCTACCAGGGAGGTTTGCTAGCAGGGGCCACAGTAATGGGGAAAGTTGAAGTATAGGTTTTGACAATTAGACAACAAGTGCAGTGAAAAAGGCAACGTTTTCTAAATCCCCATGATGTTTCATGCTTGGCATTGACCATGCAGCTTTGCATGCTCACGGAGCTGTTAGAGTGAGTCCTTTGCCCTTTGCCTAATGCTATCTCCACCGCTGTGTGTTTGTTGTCTTGTAGCTGGAGTTGGTATTAAATCCTCATGGCATCCTTTCCAATATGGCTCTATGTCCTCTAATTTTATCCTAGTTTGAATGGTAATAATAATAACTAATATTTGTTGCACACTTAGTCTCTGCTAGGCAGTGTTCAAAGCACTTCACATATAATACCTCTCTTATTCCTCATAAAAATAATTAGTAGAAAACTCCCCTTTGTAGGTGGAAAAATGGAAACTCAAAAAGATTAAGTGATTTGCTCAAGGTCACTCAGCTATTAAGTGGTAGAGTGGGAGTTGAGCTCAACTTTTCTTGTCCCTGCCCTTCTTCTTGACCAACTAACTACTACTGGTGCCCAGGAGGCCTCATTGAAGCTGAAAAGAGGTGCGGATTGGGAAAGCTGGAATTGCAGACTTAAAAGCACCTCATAATGTCCTCCCCTCTTATTGCCCACCCCCAGAAAGAATCCCCTGGATGTTATCCTTGACAGTTGTCACTTTGCTTCTCCTCAGACACTACGGGTGACCCGGAATGTGGTGCCACATGAAGCAACCTAGTCCATTTTTAGTCAGCAGTGTTTGTCACCCAGTTTTTCCATATTTTGAACAGAAATAATTTCTCTTTCTAACTTCACCTACTTGTCCTAGTTCTGTTTTCTGGAGCTCTACCAAATAAAACTATTTTTCTTCTGATGGACCAATTTAAGTATTTGTAGATCCCAGGGAGTTTGGAATAGTTTCCTACTATACCCTGTTTCTCCTGTTTGCAGGAGAAATACAGGGGTTCATTCTCCACCTGGGCCAGTGCTTTGCTTTCATTTCTGTGGGCAGCTTATTATGTGTGCCTATTCACCCAGAAGGATACAATTGTGCATAGGAAAGTAGCTTTGTTTTAGGGTTCATTTGATTAGAACAGTAAGTATACCTCTGAGTGGTCTTCATGGTTTATTATTATTATTATTACTATTTTTTGAGATGGGGTTTCACTCTTGTTGCCCAGGCTGGAGTACAATGGCATGATCTGGGCTCACTGCAACCTCCGCCTCCCAGGTTCAAGCGATTCTTCTGCCTCAGCCTCGTGACTAGCTGGGATTACATGCTCCCACCCCCATGCCCAGCTAATTTTTGTATTTTTAGTGGAGACAGGGTTTCACCATATTTGCCTGGCCTCAGGTGATCCACCTGCCTTGGCCTTTCAAAGTGTTGGCATTATAAGCATGAGCCACCGCACCCAGCCCATAATTTATTATTTAACTTCATTTTTTCAGGCTATTGGCTTTGAGTGTGGCCCTGTTAGGCCCTAGTGTTAAAGTGTTAAGACAAGTCACTTATGTCTTTTGTGAAATCTGGGGGCTAAAATGTAGTGAGAAAAAACGTGAGGTAGTTATTGGTGACATGAGGGAGGGCCTTGAAAGAGCAAGGAGGTACCTGGCATGGGCTCGCTGGGTGGACAGTGGAGCATTGGATACTTTCAAGGACATGTTGGCGGGTACCATCAAGAGAAATAGCAAACTGGAAGAAATTTGGCAATGATTTATGGAACTTCTGGTTCAATTTAAAGAGGGGTAAATATTACAGAGTCAATACAGATGAAATTATTTTTGTTAAATTAGGCATAATAGTTTGGAAGTTGTGAGTTGTTTAAGTCATATTTGCATTCTTGATATAAATTTCCAGGAGGCCCAGGGACTTCTGTGTTTCAGCGAAACCCTTGCAATTTATGAAGACTGTTTCATCTTTAGGATCTTGTTACCAGAGCTGACTCTCTTTTTCTTGGGGAAAGCGTGCCTCCCCTTCCTCTGGTGGGTTTCACTATTTTGTGTTGAACGGTAGATTTGCCTAACCTTAGTAGGTCACTTCCAGACATATGACTGTGGGAAAGATCCTTCCTCTTTTGAAGCTTGAATTTCCTCATCTGTGAAGTAAGGGAGTTCAACTAAGTCTCTTTCTAGTTCTGAGGATCTTAGGCCCTCTTCTTATTTTGGTGTGATGTTTTCCTGACAGATAAAGGCCCAGTAATGTGATATATAATGTGCCATCAATGACACATTATCCTGGCGACATCTGTGGGGTTGCAGATTAAGTTATTGGGTATAATTCTTAATTCCCCTGTTATAGTAACATTATACATTTATATCCCTGCCATGGGTTTATTTTATTTTATTTGAGACAGAGTTTTACTTTGTCACCCAGGCAGGAGTGCAATGGCGTGATCTTGGCTCACTGCAATTTCTGCCACCCAGGTTCAAACAATTCTCCTGCCACAGTCTCCTGAGTAGATGGAATTACAGGTGACTGCCACCATGCCTGGCAAATTTTTGTATTTTTAGTAGAGATGGAGTTTCACCATGTTGGCCAGGCTAGTCTTGAACTCTTGACCTCAGGTGATCTGCCCGCCTCAGCCTCCCAAAGTTCTGTGATTACAGGCGTGAGCCACTGGTAAGGTTTAGAGTAAGAAAAGTATATTTCCCAGTCCTTGGCTTTAGGTGTGGTTGTGTGACTTGCTTGCTTTAGGAATGGTCGTATGACCAGTGGGGTGTTAGCAGATGTGATGAAGCAGAGGGTTGAGCTGTGCTTGTGTGTGTTTCAGGTACTGGTCCCAGAAAAAAAAAAAGAAATATAGAACTAAACCAAAATTCTTCCCAAAGCTTAGAGCCCAGCCTAGATCAACTGAATCCTTGTAGATACTTGAGTGAAAAATAAATACTTTATGTTTTTGCTGTTGAGATTTTGTAGTTGTCTGGTTTTGTTTTGTTTTTGTTTTGAGACAGAGTTTCGCTCTCGTTGTCCAGGCTGGAGTGCAATGTTGTGATCTCGGCGGAGTGCAATGTTGTGATCTCGGCGCACTGCAACCTCCGCCTTCCAGTTTTGAGCGATTCTCCTGCCTCAGTCTCCTGAGTAGCTGAGATTACAGGCGCCTGCCACCACACCTGGCTAATTTTTGTATTTTTAGTAGAGACAGGGTTTCACCATGTTGGCCAGGCTGGTCTCGAACTCTTGACCTTGTGATCCACCTGCCTCGGCCTCCCAAAGTGTTGGGATTACAGGCGTGAGTCATCATGCCTGGCCAGTTGTCTGTTTTATAGGGTTAATTAATCATGAAAGTCAGCATGCTTAATGTATGACCTGACCTAAATATTTGTCCTCAGTGGACATCATGCATTTTTCATTTCAAGTCTCATTAAAGGTTTATATCCTGAGTTTTATTTGCATGTGTATTCTATATTTTATTTGTATGTATTTTAATGAACTCCTTAATGCTCTTTAGTGACCAACTTTTTCATTTGGTTTGCATTTTTGTTTCACAGGGATTTCAGTCATTAAAATAAAAGTGGTTTTTTCATTCAATCTATTTATTATACTTAGGAGTGGAACTCCAAATTTCAGAGGGTGAAATTAGTGTGTGATCAAACTCAAATTGCCACATTCAGGTAGCTTATCTCTGCAAGATTAAATAACTGGCATTTATTTACTGGTGCCCAACAGGGGGAAGGGATTGCAGCACAAGAAAAGTAACATCAGCAGTCTTTGGGGGCTTAAAATTAATGGAATTTTTTCTACCATGCTGTGTTCCAAAATTAATCTGGTTTCTGCCTGCCATGAACTGACACAGATTGTTGTTTTATGGTTATTTAAGGCACAGAATTTACTCTCCACAATTAGGCTTTACCCTACTCTTCCATTATAAGATCAAACAAAATGTTCCCCTATTTGTGTCTTTGAAAACTGTGAACTGAGATACCCATTAGCCCCAGTACACTCACTCTTCTGCCTGACTGCTACTAGGTCCTTTGGAATTCGTAGACTTAAACACTGTGTATCCAACACATTATTATGCTTGCTCAGGGAAAGTGAATATCATTTAAGATGCTCCTGGCTGGGCGTGGTGGCTCACACCTGTAATCCCAGCACTTTGGGAGGCCAAAGTGGGCGGATCACCTGAGGTCAGGAGTTTGAGACCAGCCTGATCAACGTGGTGAAATCTCATCTCTACTAAAAATACAAAAATTAGCTGGGTGTGGTGGCATGCACCTGTAATCCCAGTTACTCAGGAAGCTGAGGCACAAGAATCTCTTGAACCTGGAGGCGGAGGTTGCAGTGAGCCGAGATCGTGCCGTTGCACTCCAGCCTGGGTGACGAGTGAAACCTCGTCTCAAAAATAAATAAATAAATAAATAAAAATGAAAAGATGATGCTGCATAACCAGTGCTACTACAGTGGTACACAGTTCTTTTGGAATTCAGTTTCATTGTATTTATCATCTCCTCTGATAACTTTATCTTGCTAATTTTCCCTCAAGTTTTCCAAGCTCAAACTTGGAACATTTAGTCTATTAGCTCTTTATGGTAGAGGTAACAAAAAATGATTGGGGATGGAAGGGACCTTATGGGGAAACTAATTCAAAGAAAAATAATTTCAATCAAACATGGGTTTTGAGATTGTGTCTTCTTTCATAATAAGGAAGAGATTTCCACTCTACTGGTGTTGGTTGGTATTAGTCCCCCAGGTTGACACTACACTCTTTTATAGCTGGATAAGAGTTCAAGGTAGAAGACAACATAGGAGAGAGCAACTTAATCCTCTTCAAGGGACACAGAATACTTGCCCAAATCATCTTGGGATTAATACATATTGAGTGTGACTGTTCCAATATGTGAACCTGTTATGGGAATGACATAGCAAATATTTTAGTCAAACAATGCAATAAAAATAGAAAACCTGGTCTGGTGGAAATGGGATCATAGCATGGAATCTTCAAAAGTTGTTTTATTATTTATTAAGCACTCTCACATAAGTTGCTGCGTTTATTTCTCAAAACAATTATATGAATATAGTTATTATACCCATGTATCAAGCATCATACCTTGTTTAGAATACCTTGCAATTAATCTTCACTTCATGTCTATAGGTCTTTTCTGCCTTCAGATCAGAATCTACTTAGGAGTTAAAGCTTTAAGTGTTTATGTATTCCCATGCAGTACCTATAACAATATGATGATGACACCATTATGACTCAAAGGCTCAGCGATTTGCCAAAGATCCCACAACTGGTGAATTGCAGACTCAAAAGATTCAAATACTTGCCTAGGCTAATATTCTTTCTGTTACATCATAACTGCTTTCCCAAAATCCTTATAAATGTTTATAAACTTACTGTATTCTGTCTTATATTTTATTTATTACATTTTTGATGTCATGTATATTATGCTATGTGATTTTTATTAGATTCATATGGGTGGCAGCTTAGTAAGTTGACCTGAAGATGCTAGTGGTGATCACTTACTTTTTACTCCCTGAGTGGACACTACCTGAACACTATTTAAAGGAAGCAAAGCAATGTTTTCCACCCTTAAGACATTCCTGTCAAGACAGGGAAATTAGGCATACAGACTTAGAGTACAGAAATTTTCCTATTAATTCCTATGTGCTTGATCTTTCAGACTGAAGTTTTACATTGGAGAGGAGATTCATTATTATTATGCAACTGTAACCGAAGCAAGATTCCCTTCTCTCTTCCTTCCAACCTTCCCCAAACCAGGAGTTTCAGGGTATTACCCTGCATTCTTTCCTAGGTGCTCAGACATTGTAGGAAGGTAAGTGAAGGAACCCCTCAAATGAGAACAGTTTTGCCTCTGAAGTTCTTTCCCTAAACTGTGCAAAAAAAAACAATAGGAAAGATTTTCTTATCTTTTGACTTTTAGTCCTCTCCTAAGTGGGGAACTGAATCATTCTAAGTAGTGTATAAAATTAATTACCGTTGCAAGAGTGCTGCCAAGCTTGTGGATTCCCAGAGATTGAGAGTGGGGTGGTTTTTGCCTTTCAGCCGTAGTCATATTTTTCCATAAATATGTTTAAGAAGTACCCATGAACTGGTTTTGTTTTGACTCCCTGTCATGTCCTTGATGTGGGTCCCAAGGAAATTGACTTTACTGGGTCTTAATTTTCCTTAAAATAATGCACCTATTTATTTTTTTTTGAGACAGAGTCTCCCTCTGTCACCCAGGCTGGAGTGCTGTGGCACAATCTCAGCTCACTGCAACCTCCACCTCCCAGGCTCAAGTGATCCTCCTGCCTCAGCCTCCTGAGTAGCTGGGACCACAGGTGCACCACCACACCTGGCTAATTTTTTATATTTTTGATAGAGACAGGGTTTCACCATATTGCTCAGACTTGTCTGGAACTTGTGAGCCCAAGCAATCTGCCTGCCTCAGCCTCCCAAAGTGCTGGAATTTCAGGCACAAGCCACCGCATCTGCAGCTGTCAATGCTGATAGATCTCATTCTCCACCAATGCTACAGATGTGATGCTGATACTAGAGAACATGGAATTTAAAGTCTATTTACCCTTACTTCAAAAACATTCTTTTTGTAGTACTTTGAAATACCAATCTATCTTAATGTATTTAAGCTTTTTCTTACACAGAGAGAGGAATAGAAGAGAGAGAGAGAAACACTAGGGAGGGATTGTCTGTCAATAATTATATATTATTTATTTCTTAACAATAAACAAGAATTAAGAGCCATTGTCAACAAAATATTTGTCAACAAATAAACTTAAGAATTAAGAGCCATTGTCAACAAAATATTATTTGTCAACAAATAAACAAGAATTAAGAGCCATTGTCAACAAATAAACAAGAATTAAGAGCCATTGTCAACAAAATATTCTGCAAAAATAAAGTGAAATCATTTCTGAAAACATGGGAATTTAGCATGATTTATGATACAAACTATTGACACTTGATTTATATCTAATAGCTCAAAAATACTATTATGTATACATACTTGCTGATAAAGGTTTAGAATTTTGGAATGCTATAAAAAATTACAACACTGAAAAAATATTTAGTGCTGCAGGAATAAGAACGGAGAACTTTCAACATGTGCCTCCCTCTCTGTCAGTGCCTTATCCACAAAGGATGTAATATGGTGCCTTGGTTATCAGCCTGGATGCTGAGACAGCCTACTTGTTTTGTGTTCTAGTTTTGTTCCTCTTATTACCCATGTGACTTTGGTCAACTCACTTAATTCTCCTTGTTTTGGTAAAATAGGGTTCCCATTAATACTTATCCCATAGGATTATTCTGATGATTTAACAGTGTGTAGGTAGAATAGTGTTTGATATACAGTAATTGTCCAGTAAATGCTAATTATTATTTTTAAATTTTACTTTATGTTCTGGGATACATGTGGAGAATGTGCAAGTTTGTTACATAGGTATACATGTAGCCTGGTGGTTTTCTGCACCTATCAACCCATCATCTAGATTTTAAGCCCTGCATGTCTTAGATATTTGTCCTAATGCTCTCCCTCTCCTTACCCCCTGGGCTCTGGTGTGTGTTGTGCCCCTTCCTGGGTCCATGTGTTCTTATTGTTCAACTCCCACTTATGAGGGAGAACATGCAGTGTTTGGTTTTCTGTTCCTGTGTTAGTTTGCTAAGGATGACAGCTTCCAGCTCCATCCATGTCCCTGCAAAGGACATTATCTCATTCTTTCTTATGGCTGCATAGGTTTCCATGGTGTATGTGTACCACATTTTCTTTATCCAGTTTATCATTGATGGGCATTTGGATTGGTTCCATGTCTTCGCTATTGCAAATTGTGCTGCAATAAACATACCTGTGAATGTGTCTTTATAGTAGAATTACATATTTTTTTGGGTGTATGCTCAGTAATAGGATTGCTAGGTCAAATGGTATTTCTAGTTCTAGATCCTTGAGGAATCGCCATACTGTCTTCCACAACGGCTGAACTAATTTACTTTCCCACCAACAGCATAAAAGTGTTCCTATTTTTCCATAGCCTTGCCAGCATCTATTGTTACTGGACTTTTTAAATTAATAATTGCTATTCTGACTGGCATGAGATGGTATCTCATTGTGGTTTTGATTTGCATTTCTCTGATGATCAGTGATGATAAGCTGTTTTTTCTTTTGTTTCTTGGCCACATAAATGTCTTCTTTTGAGAAGTGTCTGTTCATATCCTTTGCCCACTTTTAGATGGGGTTGTTTGGTTTTTTTTTCTTGTAAATTTGTTTAACTTCCCTGTAGATTCTGGATGTTAGACCTTTGTCAGATGGGTAGAAAAATGCTAATTATTTTTATGTATTTGTATAGAATTGGACAAAAAGAGAACCATTTGTTTTTTGTTTTTTTGAGACTGAGTCTCGCTCTGTTGCCCAGGCTGGAGTGCAATGGCACGATCTTGGCTCACTGCAACTTCTGCCTCCCAGGTTCAAGTGATTCTCCTGCCTTAGCCTCCCAAGTAGCTGGAATTACAGTTGCCCACCACCATGCCTAGCTTATTTTTGTATTTTTAGTAGAGACGGGTTTCACCAGGGTGGCCAGGCTGGACTTGAACACCTGACCTCAGATGATCCACTCACCTCGGCCTCCCAAAGTGCTGAGATTACAGGCATGAGCCACTGTAATTTGAGACCAAAACAATTTGGTCTCCAAAAAATTAGTTTTACCTATTTGTTCACTGATATATACTCAGTGATTATAACAGTGCCTGGCATACAGTGGTTACTAATAAATATGTATTCAATGAAGGCCTATCCTAAAGGCATTAGAAGAAAAAAAGGACTAAATAATATGACCTATATCCCCCATGCTATGGGTTGAATTGTGCCCCATAAAAAGATACGTTGAGGCTGGGTACGGTGGCTCATGCCTGTTATCCCAGCACTTTGGGAGGCTGGCGGGCAGATCACCAGAGGTCGAGAGTTTAAGAGCAGCCTGACCAACATAGAAAAACCCTGTCTCTACTGAAAATACAAAATTAGCCAGCTGTGGTGGTGCATGCCTGTAATCCCAGCTACTCAGGAGGCTGAGGCAGGTGAATTGCTTGAACCTGGGAGGCAGAGGTTGCAGTGAGCTGAGATAGCTCCATTGCACTCCAGCCTGGGCAACAAGAGTTAAACTCCATATCAAAAAAAAAAAATAAAATAAAAGATCTGTTGAAATCCTAAACCCCAGTGCCTCAGAACATGATCCTATTTGGGAATAGGGTCATTGCAAATGTAAGTAAAGACATTACCATACTCTATTAGCGTGGACCTTAATCCAATATAAATTGCATCCTTGTAAGACAAGGGAAATGTGGACCCAGAGTCACACAGGAGAGAAGTCAGAGGCAGAGACTGGAGTGATGGACCTGCAAGCCAAAGAATGCCAAGGATAGCTGGCAACCATCAGATGATAGGAACAGTCAAGGAAGGATTCTACCCAGAGTCTCAGAGGGAATGTGGCCCTGCTAACGCCTTGATTTTGGACTTCTGGTATCTCGAACTGTGAGGGAATAAGCTTCTATTGTTTTAAGCCATTCACTTTGTGGTACTTTGTTATGGAAGCCCTAGAAAATGCATACATTAGTTTCTTGGTTCTAAAGAAACATTCTAGCAATTGCTTAGTGGAATTACTTGGCTCAATACACAAATAATAATAGCTATTCTTTATTGAGCCCCTACTATGTACCAGACATTTTGCTAAGCACTTAACATATACATATATCATCTCATTAAATCCTATGAGGAATTATTACACATTATTACAGGTAAAGAAGCAGAAAAGTTTCAAGTTACTTGCCCAATTCATAGCTGTTTGGAAGTAGAATTGGTATGTCAACTCTGTTTATTCAACTTTTAACCACTAAACTATCCAGCCTCCCATGACTCAGAAATAATGACATTATTGTGTGTGTGTGGTCCCCATAAGGTCAGGGATCTCGGTTTCTTTGTGAGTATGTGTGTGTGACTTCTGTATATGTATATGACAATGTTCTGATCTTAATAGCAGAGCACAGACTTTGGACGTCTGCTTAGATTTACAACCTTACTCCGAAGCTTACCAGTTGCATCAGCTCCTCAACATGTCATTCATCACCTCTCAGTCATTCTCTAATCTAGAAAATGGGACCATTAATACCAACCTCTCAGAATTGTTATGGAAATTTATCGAAATTGTCCATAAGAAATCACCTTGGTTGGCTGGGTGCGGTGGCTCACCCCAGTAATCCTAGAACTTTGGGAGGCTGAGGCAGGAGGATCATGAAGTCAGGAGTTTAAGACCAGCCTGACCAACATGGTCAAACCCTGTCTCTACTAAAAATACAAAAATTAGCCAGGCATGGTGGCACGTGCCTGTAATCCCAGCTACTCAGGAAGCTGAGGCAGGAGAATCGCTTGAACCTGGGAGGGGGAGGTTGCAGTGAGTGGAGATCATGACACTGCACTTCTGCTTGGGTGACAGAGCAAGATTTCATCTCAAAAAAAAAAAAATCACCTTAGTATAATTATTGGCCAATAGAAGGAGGGTGATCAACTTTTGTTTCCTAACTGAATAACAGGGTCATTTAAAATTATTTTCAGTGAAAGAGTGGCTTTTCTTCCCAGGGGGCATTATTACCAACATCTGGAGAAAATGCTGGTTGCTGCAACTCAGGAGTGGGTGGGGTAGTGATACTGATATCTATTGAGTAGAGTCCAGGGGTGCTGCTAAACATCCAGTAATGCACAGGACACTTCACCACAGCAAGGACTTTTTCCAACCAAGATGTCAATTGTGCTGAAGTGGAGGAACCATTCTTTCAAGCAATTACAGTGTTACTTTATTACAGAGACACCACACAAATAGGTAATATTTCTCACTGGCTCAACTATGAAGATGGACTAAGTTTGATCTTCTGTTTCCCAGATATTATAGGCTGAATTGTGCACCTCCCACCCCACCAAAACACAAAAGCACCAAATGCCAATTTTTTGCTGAGGACTTAACCCCCAGAACTTCAGAATGTGTCTACTTTTGGAGAGACAGCTTTAAAAGAGGAAATTAAGTTAAAATGAGGCTGTTAGGCTGGACCCTAGTTCAGTATGACTGTTGTTATGAAAAGAGATTTGGATGCACAAAGAAACATGAGAAATGCACACAGAGGAAAAATCATGCAAGGACAAAGAGAGAAGGTGGACATCCAGGGACCAACGTGAGAGGCTTTTGCCCTTTGGCCCACATATAGAAGAAAAACCATGTGGGAACACAGCAAGAGGGGCCTCAACAAGACATCAAATGTGTGAGTGCCTCAATCTTGGAGAAACCGAACCTGCTAACACCTCAATTTTGGACTTCTGGCCTCCAGAACTGTGAGGCTAGAAGTGATTTCTAAGAAAAATCCTTTGAATGAAAAAGTCCATCCACAGTGGTCTAATGATGAGGATTCCAACTCCTGCTTTCACTTTAAGCATAGTGAAATACTCACTTTCCTTGTTTTCTGATCTTACTTTCCAGTAGCATCTGCATCTCTTTTCTCTCCGCAAAACCACTGTAGGTAGCCACGTTAAGATCTCCACTGTGGCCCTACTGTGTGGCCTCTTTAGAAACTCAGAATCAATTGGGCATTTATAAACCTTAGGAGTAATTTAGGCAGCTATGAGCAACTCCCTTTAGGGTACCATGTTGATTAGTAAAAATTCCATTACATCCCTGGTCAATTTTTTTTCCATCTTAAAGTTACAACTAGTTATTTTCTTTAAAGTTTAAAAGTACATATTTTTAATTTTAAAAGTGATATACGTTTATTACAAACAACTAGAAAATTTAGAAAAATATTAGAGAGAAAAGTCACCCATAATTTAATTATTCATGGTGATTTTTCCCTATCTTTTTTTCTATTTATTTATTTATTTTTTACCTGTTCTAGTTCTCCTTTATCTCAAACAAGTGTTTTTGGAGTATTATTGATTTTTTTTTTTTTTTCTGAGACAGAGTCTTGTTTTGTCGCCCACACTGGAGTGTAGTGGCATGATCTCAGCTCACTGCAACCTCCACCTCCTGGAGTCAAGCAATTCTTGTGCCTCAGCCTCCCAAGTAGCTGGGATTACAGGTGTGTGCCACCACGCCTGGCTACTTTTTATAATTTTAGTAGAGACAAGGTTTCGCCATGTTGACCAGACTGATCTCAAACTCCTGAACTCAGGTGATCTGCCTGCCTCAGCCTCCCAAAGTGCTAGGATTATAGGCATGAGCCACCTTGGAGTACTATTGAATCTGTTGGCCTTTCTACAGAAACCCAAATATATTATGCTTCTATTTGTAAAACCTGGCTTTGTTTCAGGGGTACTATTTTTTCTATGCTACATCTCCCTCTTCACTTTCAACCCTGAAATTTCTGATACAGGCTGAAAATATTAGAGTCTGGAGTAAATGACCATCTTTAGAAGTGACAGACATTGCTTCTAAGTGAAAAACATTTCCTTCGATTATACATTTACTTTGCTAGATCTCTGAAGAAGCCCAGTGGTGAAGTTATCATTACTAGTCTTTTCTAGAACCAGCAATAACTTTCAGGTAATTTTTCTCCTGCTACATTCTGCCTGTAAGTGCTACACATAAATCATTTAATGTGGCAGTAGATCATAACATTTTAATTTTTAAACTCAGCTACAGAATTGTCAGGTGGTTAATGAACCAAAGTTTTGTGTCAGTTTGGCCTGGATTAAGCTCCAGTTTGTCACATTTACCAGCTGCGCGATCTTTTTTTTTTTTTTTTTTTTTGCAAGCCATACTGATGGTGAAAGCATGGACAGCTGTGCGATCTCACAGAGGACACTTTATCTCTCCAAGACATAGTCTGGTTTGTTAAAAATTGAGATAATAATAGGATTCCATCAATCATGGTGCATGTTGTGAGGGTTAAGTGAGATGATGGTACAGAGGTTATGAGCACAGACTCTGGACCCAGTCTGCCTGGATTCGAGTCCCACCCTTGCTACTTACTGGCCGTGTAATCTTGGGCAGGTTTCTAGAACTCCCTGAGTTTCTGATTGCTGTGTTAAATGGGACAATGACAGTTCCTATTTTGTAAAGTTGCTGTGAGAATTAAATGTTAATGCATGTAATACATGTAAAACACTCACAGTAAGGACTAACTCCTGGTAAGTGCTCAGCTGATGCTAGTTGTTGTTGCTATTTTATTTTTATTTTTTTGCGTTTATAAAGCCTGGCCCATAGTAAGCTCTCGGCAGATTGTTTGTTCTTATGACTTGTCCAGACTTGTCAGTGTCCTTTGTCCTCTTTTTTTTGATGGTTTACCTTATTAGAATAGATAAATAGGGGCTTGCCTTAAAGTGAACACTGGCAACCTTTGAAATTTGCAAGTCGAGAAGAGTAGCTGTTATCAGCTCTTCACAAGATCAGATAGATTTTTTCTTTTCTCCACTTACTCTTCATCAGCTAGAAAAAGAAGAGCACACTCTTTCCAGTGTCCATGCAACAACAGAGAACCATCTCCTGGAGAAGGAGGACAAGAGCCTGAACACCCAGACCCAAAAAGATACTTAATCTCATCATTTCTATTTCAATAGAAATACATTTACCCTTAATTTTTTCTTCTTTTTTTTTCCTCTCTCTCTTGCCTTAATTTTTTTCCTTCTCAGAAAAAGAAGAGCTTAGAATTTTCAGCAATTCCAGTTTGAGAATTTTTTTTCTGAAGAAAATAGAAAATATTTGCTGCTTGAATGCAAATTTCTTATGCATGAAATTTGCTATAAAACTATATTGCTTGCTGAGGAACACATTTAACTCAGAACCTGCATGCTGAAAAAACTGGGGGCATCTGATGATAACAGAAATGATAATTTTGGGGCAAATAATTCTGGTGTTCTGTTTTTCATTTTGTTGTTGTTGTTGTTGTTGTTTTTCTTTTGAGACAGTCCCGCTTTGTCACCCAGGCTGGAGTGCAGTGGTACAATTTTGGTTCATTGCAACCTCTGCCTCCTGGGTTCAAGTGATTCTCATGCCTCAGCCTACCTGAGTAGCTGAGACTACAGGTGCATTCCACCACACCTGGATAATATTTGAAAAGTTTTTTAGTAGATACGGGGTTTCCCCATGTTGGCCAATCTGGTCTTGAACTCCTGACCTCAGGTGATTCGCCAGCCTCGGCTTCCCAAAGTACCAAGATAACAGGCATGAGTCACTGCGCCCAGCCTTTTGCTGTAGATTTGATAGGATATTGGTATTTAACAGAAGGGACAAAAATACGGTAGTTGATCATTGTTCATGCCATTCATTTGTATCTATACTGTACATCATGCATTATACACAAACGAACTGTAACTACAGGAGTTGATCTGAACACTGTTAGCCCAGTTAGTACAGAGTAGGTCTTTTTCTCTGAAGTAATGTCAAAAAGGATTTCATTGTATTTCATTTCAGAAATAGAATTTCTGATGGATTAGACAAGTGCTGGGCTGTAGCTTTTATTTTTAATAATTTTTATTCAATTTCTGCCATGTGCCAGCTGCTTTCACAAATGTCATTTTGCCACATAGTCTATGAAAAAAGAATTAGTTATGCGAATTAATAATATAAAAAGAAGTGTAGGGAACATATTAAGTCTCTATCGGGGGGATATTACTCCTATATGACTTAAAATAAATGCATATTTTCTTACATATTATTAAAATTCAGAATTTAGTATTTCAGATTTGTGTACTGGACTTTAACATATTATCACGGGAGGTAATTTCTTATGGAAATATACATCTAGATAAATAATGTTCCAAGTACAGGTCAAGCCCCAGTTTTACCACGTACTAACTAAACCTCATTTTCCTATTTATAAGACTAGAATACTAATGCCTACCATCAGGATTATTTTCAGTATTATGGTACATAATATATGCAAAACCAACCTGTAAGGTGATATACAAGTGTTAGCTATCATAAATAATCAAAGATTTAATATATTATCAGCTTGAACTAGCTGTTTGAATCAAATACTTTTTGTTGTTGTTTTTTGAGACAGAGTCTCACTCTGTCATCAGACGGGAATGCAGTGGCTCAATCTTGGCTCACTGCAACGTCCACCTTCCAGGTTCAGGCGATCCTCCTGCCTAAGCCTCCCGAGTAGTTGGGACTACAGGCACATGCCACCACACCCAGCTGATTTTTTGTATTTTTAGTAGAAATGGGGTTTCACCATATTGACCAAGATGGTCTCCATCTCTTGACCTCGTGATCTGCCTGCCTCCCAAAGTGCTGAGATTACAGGCACGAGTCACTGTGCCCTGCCAAATCAAATACTTTTTATCTACCCTGAACCTTAGTTACAGATTGTGTACCAAGTGCATTTCACTGAGTATGGAGGTTCTCATTAACATTCAATATCTCTTTTTGGGCAAGACTATTAATAAGAAGAGAAGAACTGTGCATATAGATATTTAAGTTAATACTAACATAGGAAACTACATTTGGTAATAACACATAGTAAGAGAAAAAATAAAGAATAAGATATTATGAGCACTTATTCTAAATCTATTTTGGCTCAGTACTCCCACAGCTTAAAAATGTTATTTTTTCACATTCTTTTCTTCATAGTTAGGAAGCACCATCCAGGCCATCCCTACACCAGGATGGCATGGCTAAGGGAAGGAGGGAGGGCTATGGAATTCTAGTTACATCCCACTGTCATAAGTCAGACATCTGCTATGAGAGGTGGTGAAGCAGACTGGCTAAGCTCATGGAATCAGACCGTGCTTTACTAATCTTGGGCAAATTATCCTGTCTCAGACTCTAGTTATTCACCTGTAAAATGGAAATGATGTAGCACCTTTTTCTAAGATGAAGTTAAGGATTACATGACAAGTAAAGCTACACTTTTCAAACTTTGATAAGTACCCAAATCACCTGGGGATCCCATTAAAATGAAGATTTTGATACAGTAAGTGTGGGTGGGGCCTTGCGAATCTGCATGTCTACAAGCTAGCATAAAAAACCACCACTGCCACCACCAAAACCCAGTGGGCCTAATACCCCACTTTCCTGATCTCAGATGTTGGAGAAGGATGTCTTCTCTCCTGTGTAGGCTACAGGAGAAATCCATAGATGCTCAAGTGGCTTCCAGGCATATTACATGGTTTTCATTTTTTTGAAATATTAAAATATATTTTTCTGATTTTTTTTTTTTTTTTTAGACAGTGTCTCACTCTGCCACCCAGGCTGAAGTGTAGTGATGCGATCTTGGCTCACTGCAACCTCCACCTCCCAGATTCAAGTGATCCTCGTGCCTCAGCCACTTGAGTAGCTGTGCTCACAGGTGTGTGTGACCACACCTGGCTAATTTTTGTATTTTTCATAGGGACAGGGTTTCCATGTTGGCCAGGCTGGTCTTGAACTCCTGACCTCAAGTGATCCACCTGCCTCAGCCTCCCAAAGTGCTGGGATTACAGGCGTGAATCACCACACCTGGCCCGATATTTTTCCATTTATATTTGTGAAGAAGAAGAAAGCAATCCAGAGTGTTATAAAAAATAATTTAAATATCACCCCCTCCAATTTCATTGCCCAGAGTCAGCAATAACTGAAATATATATATTTCATCTTATAGTTTTCTATTGCTGTATCAGAAATTATCAAAAGTCCACCAATTCAATTGAATCCTCTGCTTAGAGTCTCACAAGGCTGAAATCAAGGTGATAGCCAGGCTCTTATCTGGAGGCTGTGGGGAAAAATCCACCTTCAATCTCTTTGAGGTTGTTAATTATTTTGTGGTTATAGGATGAATGTTCTTGTTGGCTGGGGGTCACTGTCAGCTCTTTGAGATCAGATCCTTTCCATGTGGTCCCTTCCATCCCTTTATTTTCAAGCCAGTCAGGCACACTGAGTCCTTTTTGTGCTTTGAATTTCTGATGTTCCCTTTTGCTATGAGGTCTACTACGAAAGGCTCGTGGGTTTAGGTAAGGCTCACCAGGTCAGGCTTACCTGATAAGCTCCCTTGTGATGAACTCAAAGTCTACTGGTTAGTAATCTTAATTACATTGTAGAATCCATTTTCTATTAATGTAACATAATTACAAGTTTATCAGAGAACAGAGATCATGGGGACATCTTAGAATTCTGCCTACCACATTTAAAATATGAAATTATACAATACTTATTGTTCTGAAAGCCCTTCTTCTCTTCCATGCTGTGCAGATGTTTCTCATTAAATATGCATAAAACCTTTCTAATTGCCTTTTTAGTACTGAATAATATTCTTTTATAAAGATCTATCATAATTTAACAATCTCTCTACTGATGTCTGTTTAAATTGTTCCTATTTCTAAATTATAAACATTGCTGTCATATCAAGACTACTGCTGTACCTTGACTAATTATCTCTTTAAGGTAAATGCTAGTTGAGGAATTGCTGATCAAAGGGTGTACACATTTAAAATATTGGTGTAATTTTCAATCTGCCCCCTGGAAAAGTTGCATCAACTTACATTCCTGTTAACAGTTTATTAACAGTTTGGAAGGCTGAGGCAAGTGGATCACCTGAGGTCAGGAATTTGAGACCAGTCTAGCTAACATGGTGAAACCCCATCTCTACTAGAAATACAAAAAATATTAGTCGGGTATGGTGGTGGGCGCCTGTAATCCCACCTACTTGGGAGGCTGAGGCAAGAGAGTCACTTGAGGTTGCAGTGAGCTGAGATTGCACCATTGCATTTCAGCCTGGGCAACAAGAGCAAAACTCCTTCTCAAAACAAAAACCAGAACAACAGCAAAAAACCAGTTTATTAAGATTGCTTACTTCCCTACATACGCTCTTGCCAACACTGGATTCCAAAAAAATTCTTTTAATCTTTGCTAATATAGAGAAGAGGCATATCCTTTTCTCTACTTATTACTTCTTGATTATTTGTGGGGTTACACATCTCTCCTTGTTTTTATTATCCACATATGCTGGTTCATTTGAGAACTGTCTGTTCATTTCCTCAGTTAAGGCTCTTAGTTATAAGCAACAAAAGTCAACTTCGGTTACCTAGACAGAAACATATTTTGCTGGAAAGATATGGGAGAGCTTATTGAATCAATGAGAAGGTTGGAGAACCAGGCTTGATAAAGGAAGGCTAGGCAGTGGGAAATGCAGTACATCTAATACCACAAGACAGGACAGTTAATATGTTGTCATTGGTATCCTGCCTGCAACCTTCCACTGCTGTCTTGGAACTCTCAACACTACTGTGAATACATTCTCACTTACTCCCCTGTCTTTGCATCATTCCTCAAGACTCAGAGTCCTAGGTGGGGGCACTTGACTGATTGAGTCTATGTCAGATGCCTGAATGATAGTAGTCGATGGGTAAGTGCAAGATTCTCTGGCCGCTTTGGCTTCTGTAGTAGAAAATGGGGGCTTACTTTCTACCACTACTTGTCTGCATTAAATGGCCATTCAGATGTTGGGTAGCCCACCCCCAAAAAGGCTAATATCCTTTCTTCATTTTTTCTATTGCAATGTTTTTACTTGTTAGATTTTTAAAAAATATTGAGGGTATCACTACTCTGCAACATGAGTTACACATATCTTTCCTTTTACTTTTTCTTTTTCAATCTTATTTATATCCTGGATATTTTTGTGGCAAAGAAACCTTTTAAGAAAAGTGACTACAACCAGTTATTTCCTGCAGAATCCAGTAATCCACGTGACATTGTTTCTTTTTTTTTTTTTTTTAAAGAGAAAGAGAGAGAATAGGAAGGAGGAAAAAGGAAGAGAAAGAGAGAGAGAGAATGGGGAGGAGGGAGAAGGAAAAGAAAGAGGGAGAGAGAATGGGAGTATTGCTTTCTTGCCCAGGCTAGAATGCAATTTAGTAATGGGTATTGAAAACCTCTTTTATACTGATAATTATACTTAATGATGTAGTCAGGAAGGAATAAGGGAAGAAGATAACAAACAAACAGCCAACCAATATTTAATTTAAACCTATGAAATGCTATGCGATTACTGAGGAGTGATTTACTTCCAATTATATAGTCACCTTTGGAATAGGTGTGAGGTGGTAATGTATGTTTTGTGTATTTGAAGTGGAGAGTTCTATAAATGTTTATTAAGTTTACTTGTTCCGGGTCTGAGTTCAAGTTCTGAATATCCTTGTTAATTTTCTATCTCGTTGATCTATAGAATCGTTAGCTCTTCTTGTTGCATTGATCCTTTTGCCATTATGTAATGTCATTCCTCGCCTCTTTTGATCTTTGTTGCTTTAAAGTCTACTTTATCAGAGGCGAGAATTGCATCTCCTGCTTTTTGTTTATTAGTTTATTTTTACTCTCTGTTTGATTGGTAAATCTTCCTCCTTCTCTCTGAGTCTTTGTGTATTGTTGCCTGTAAGATGGGTCCGGATGCAGCATACCGATGGGTTTTGGCTTTTTATCCAATTAAAATATATATAAGTTTAATACCGGCGTTTGATGCTAGCTGGCTGTTTTGCCCATTAGTTGATGTAAATTTTTTATTGTGTTAAAATTCTTTGCTTTTTGATATATTTTTGGAAAGGCTAATATTGGTTGTTCCTTTATATGTATAGTGCTTCTTTCAGAAGCTCTTGTAAAGCAGGCCTGGTGGTGGTGAACTCTCTAAGTACTTGTTTGTTCGCAAAAGATTTAATTTTTCCTTCGCTCATAAAGCTTAGTTTGGCTGGATAGGAAATTCTGGGTTGAAAGTTCTTTTCTTTAAGGATGTTAAATATTGGTCCCCACTCTTTTCTGGCTTGTAGGGTTTCTGCTGAGAGATCTGCTGTAAGTCTGATAGGTTTCCCTTTGTGGGTAACCTGACCTTTCTCTCTGGCTGCCCTTAGTATTTTCTCCTTCATTTCAACCCTAATAAATCTGGCGATTATGTGCCTTGGGGTTGGTCTTCTTGAAGAATATCTTTGTGGTGTTCTCTGTATTACCTGGAGTTGAATATTACCCTGCCTTGCCAGGTTGGGAAAATTTTCCTGAATGATATCCTGAAGAGTATTTTCCAACTTGGATTCATTCTCTTCATCACATTCAGGTACACCTATCAAACGTAAATTAGGTCTTTTCACATAGTCCCATATTTCCTGGAGACTTTGCTCATTCCTTTTCATCCTTTTTTCTGCATTCTTGTCTTCTCGTTTCATTTCACTGAGCTGGTCCTCGACTTCTGATATCCTTCCTTCTGCTTGATCAATTCGACTGTTTAAACTTGTGCATGCTTTGCGAAGTTCTCGTGTTGTGTTTTTCAGCTCCATCAATTCACTTATATTCTTTTCTAAATTGTCCATTCTCGTTAACATTTCGTCAAACCTTTTTTCAAGGTTCTTAGTTTCTTTGCATTGGGTTAGAACAAGTTCTTTTAATTCACAGAAGTTTCTTATCACCCACGTTTTGAAACCTGCTTCTGTTATTGGAACACACGTGTAATCTATTAAGCCTTGTTCCGTTACTGATGAGGAATTGCAATCCCCTGTAGAGGGAGAGGCATTCTGATTTTGAGTATTCTCTACCTTTTTACGCTGGTTTCTTCCCTTCATTATATATTTGTCCGTCTGTCGTCTTTATAATTACCGACTTTCTAACTGGGTCTCTGACGTCCAACTTGTTGATTCCCTGCGCCGAAATCTGAGCAATCCACTGAGCCGGCCAAAACAGCGGTGTTAAGATTGATGGTGCTTTTCTGCCCGGAATCTCCGGACTCTGCACCAAGAACTGGCGTGCTAAGGCACCAGCAAAACCGCCACGCCGGCCACAAGAGTCGCCCTGGCGACCCGTGAAGCTCCTCCACTGGGAATCTCCTGGTCCGTGAGCAACTAATATTCGTCTGAAAGTGTGGCGTCCTCTCGTTCTTTGCGCTTTCACTGGGAGGTACGTGCCCGAGCTGCTAATCATCAGCCATCTTCCATTGTTTCTTAATCAAACAAACCCTGCTGTCCTAGTCACAGTCAATTTAACTAAGGAGTCTGTTTTTAAAAAAAGGTGGTTTGTTAACACCAAGATTCTTTCCTTTTGCTTTTCTTTGTTTTCTACATAACAAGGTTACAGCATGCTGAATGATAAAAAATTCACCCAAGTTCCTTCTTCTGGAAGTTAAAGATGTTAGTTGAACAGGAGAATATGGGTCATTCAAGCTTGTGTTGCAGTCTTGAGTGTTGAGTTATTCCTCTGAAGCTCCTAGAAGCCTGCAACCCAAGAGTGGAACACCTAGGGCCTAAAAGGGGAGTGTGGCTGATGAGGAATTTCTTATTTGAGCCCACCTTCTTTTTTTTGTTTACTTTTTTGAGATTGGTCGCCCAGGCTGGAGTGCAATGGCATGGTCCCAGCTCACTGCAACCTCCACCTCCCGGGTTCAAGTGATACTCCTGTCTCAGCCTTCCAAGTAGTTGGGATTACAGGCGTGAGCCACCTCACATGCCTAATTTTGTATTTTTAGTAGAGACAGGATTTTGCCATGTTGGCCAGACTGGTCTTGAACTCTTGACCTCCGGAGATCAGCCTGGCCCGGCCTCCTTAAGTGCTGGAATTACAGGCGTGAGCCACTGTACCCGGCTGAAACTAAGATTTTACTTTCTAACCTTATTTTTTTTTGGAGATAGGGTCTTGCTTTGTCACCCAGACTGGAGTGTAGTGGTGCGACCTTGGCTTACTGCAATTTCTGCTTCCTGGGTTCAAGTGATTTTCATGCCTCAGACTCTCAAGTAGCTGGGACTATAGATGCTATCATGCATCTGGGTAATTTTTTTGTATTTTTAGTAGAGATGGAGTTTACTACGTCGGCCACACTGGACTCTAACTCCGGAGCTCAGGCAATCCACCCACCATGGCCTCCCAAAGTTCTGGGATTAGAGATGTGAGGCATTGCGCCCAGCAGATAACTTTTTTTTTTTTTTAAGACAGAGTCTCGCTCTGTCACCCATGTTGGAGTGCAATGGTGAGATCTTCTGAACCCACATTCATATGTAACTTTGTAATAAACCTTCATAATAGAAGTGATTTGTGAGTGTGGCTTTTTCCCCCCTAGTGTAGTTAAGAGCTTTCATCATTATAAACCTCTTACTGCTTAAACAATTTAAAAGAAATAGTGATGTAACATGGGTAATTATTTCAAGTGTCTACTATTACAGATATTCCTTGATAGCCAGTTTTAGAATTTGTTTGTCATTGCATTTGCCAAAAAAGTTCTTCCTCAGTGCTTACCCTAGCATGTTCTTGCTTAACTAGTTCCCTCTTTTTATCAAGGAATACTATTTTTTGCTAGAGTGAACCACAATCCTTCTTCTTGGCCAGCCTCCCTATATGGGGTTAAAGTACTTCCTTTTCCAGAAAGAGTCAGTATGAGTATTTGCAAAGCTCTGAAGAGATATGGTTTAACCTTATATATGCCTTAGCTCAAGAAGCGAGTATGGTGCCAAAAGAAATTAATTTCCATGTAAAGCCAGGAAGACAGACTGGGCTCATAAAGATAACCAGAACATGTTTTCCAAAAGACTCAGTAGGAAAATAAATCCATATTTCCAAATCAATACTTTTCAAAGCTCATAGAGAAAAATAAATAATGGTTTCAGGGTAACATGGTTTTCTAAATTTACTACTTACAATTAAGGCCTGTAAGTAGTCCCCAGTGGCTGCTTCACAAAATTCCTTTGTGTGTTCTCACCAGCTTTATTCTAAACTCCTAGTGCACAGTAATCCTTTCTTCTCTAGTTTTGTCAAGAGAGACACATGGGTAGAAAATTCCCTTTGACATTTTTTTCTGCACTGGAAAGATCCACTTTTCAATAGTGGGTGAACCATTTGAACAGACCATTTTCCCACCAGTAGGTTGATCTCTAAAATACTAAGCTACAATTCCCTGTTGGGCACTGTAGTGATAAAATATGCAGAAAAGAGCTGTCCATGTATACCAAATAGATAAACTGAAACTGTGTCCTCATCTAGGCTAAAATTTGATTGGCCTTTTTAGTAGATTGTTAGTGAAGATAGAGGCCCTTGGAGGTGGCATGTGTGAATGTAATTGTTTGTACAAGTGCGTGTGTGTAATATTTTTCATGCTATGCATAATTTTGACTAATGATTTCTTGGAGTTGCTATAATCCCTTTCTCCTACTCATGGAAAATAATTGGACTCTTTGTTCATTTGACTTTTACTCTCAGAAAATGAGTCAGGGACGGGTAGAGAAGTAACTTACAAGGAATTTACAAGAGTGGGCAGAAGAAATTTAATTTTAGCTTTGAAAATTTTAGCTTTGAATTTTAGCAGAACTGAACTGGCCCTCCATGTCACAAGGTAAGAGAAGTGACTCTTGTCCCAGGTACAAGTGTGTTCCCTACTGGGGAAGCCATGCTGGGGATGTGGATGAACTGGGAGAAGTCATGCACAGAAGACAACAGAGAACAGCACATTTGATGGGTCTTTGGCTGGACTTTTCTGTAATCAGGCAAAGCCAAAATGAATCTCTAAGAACCAAGTATGGTATCACCCAAGCTTTGCTATCTTGTCTCCTTTGCCTGTTTGCAGTACTTATTTTAATGTACGTTTCCTATAAAATTGTCCATGTATGTGCTTCTAGTTTTAGCATTTTATCTCCTCCTACTTGCCTATGCCTCTGCCCCAACTCAGTCATTCCTTCTAATAGTGCCCTTATTATTCCCTCTTCCCCTGCCTCTTTTCGCACCTTGTTTCTCTCCATGTGTTTCAAACAGGTCTAATCCTGAGCAAACTTGTAAAATTTCAATCTTTCAGCCCTTGAGACTTGAATTGTTTTCTTTTCTTTTCTTTTTTTCTTTTCTTTTTTTTTTTTAAGACAGTCTTACTCAGTTGCCAGGCTGGAGTGCAGTGGTGTGAACTTGGTTCACTGCAACCTCCGCCTCCTGGGTTCAAGTGATTCTCCTGTCTCAGCCTCCCAAGTAGCTGGGACTAAAGGCATGCGACACCATGCCCAGCTAACTTTTGCATTTTCAGTAGAGACAAGGTGTCACCATGTTGATCAGGATGGTCTCAAGCTTTTGACCTCGTGATCCACCCTCCTCGGCCTCCCAAAGTGCTGGGATTACAGGCGTGAACCACTGTACCCGGCCTGGTTCCACTTTTCTATTCCTCAGTGTTATTGCTTTTTTTCCACCAAAATAAAACCTTTTCTTTTTCTTTGCAATTTATTTGCTCCAAATATTATTTTCCTGGGACAAATCTCAGTTTAACAGCTACCAAAGTGTTTAATCTAAAGTCATGAAATACCGAAGTAAAATTCCTGGACTGGCTAGGGTTCTGGAGACTTCCATGTGTCTTACGATCCTATTGCCTCTATTTTTTGTATAATTTCTTGAAACAGTGGGGATATAGCTGTGAGAAGCACTTTACTTCCTCTTTCAGGGCCTTGGAGAGCTCAGACCCTTCTAAGAGGAAGAAAGCATCTGGGTGACAAAATACTGGAACTGGGTCTCGGGAAGCAGCAAAGCTGGACCAGAAGTCCAGGCAGAGCCAAAGAGCAGGAGAGGGCTGGCTGCTGGAACAAGGTGCCTTGTTTATCTCTGCAGAGACCTGGGCCCAAAGATAGAGTTCTCAAACTGGGGAAATGGCTTATAACAGCCAATATCTGATGGGATTCAGGTGCTGTTGTCTAAAAAGTCAAGATTTACAATGTTAATCTAGAAAGGATGTTGGCCAGGTATTGTGAATTTCTCAGCAGTTTTGGGGCTGTGATCAGAGAAAGTTTGTTCTGGCCACACTCAGTGCCTCTAGATACTCTGCAGAGACCCTAGCTCATAGGTGGCTTTCAAAACTCACCTTGATATCCCCATTCCAGAAAGCTGTTCCTGACCACTCAATTAGGAGAGCAGTGCCCATCCTAGTGCTTCTTCCATGGAAACTTGTCGGTGAGTGCCTTCATTAAATGGACTTGCGGTGGCCTTTTCATCTGACTTTCTTTCTAGGCTATTCCAGCATGAGGGCACAGACTGTGCACTTAAACTGTGTTCACTGTGCTGATCACATCCCTGGCCCAGAGTGGATGCTTAGCAAATGTTTGCTGAATGAATGAATACAAGAATCATGCCCTTTAGGATGGCAGACAAAGGAAAGCTTGAGCCACTGCAACACTAGACCTCAGAAGAAAGTTCTGCTACCAAAACGGAAAAATGTGTTTTTCAACTCAAATTGTGTTTGAGGGCCTTCTTACTATTAATGGAGATCAACAGGTTGTAGAGAGCTGCATTATCAGCAGATGGGAAATAAAGGAGGAGGGAGAAGCTGACTCATTCCTTTGAGCTGGCAAAGTATACAATATACCCCAGACAATGAGGAGAAATCATCCATCTGCCCATGGAAATCAGTGAAACAAAAGGGGCCTGGGTGGACACCCTCGCTTCCCTCCTGTGCCTGCTCTGGCTCTCAATCTATTTGTATTCACCAAGGCTCTATATTTGGGGACTTTTGTGCTGGGCTCCTCCCTGTTTTTCTGGGATAATAAAACCAGGAAAGAAATACTGGAACAGGTTCTGGTGTGTGCTATTCTGTGTGAGCCATGGGAGTGCATGGGACATTTGGAAGTTTACGGAAATTGAATGCAAAGTATGAAGAATTGAATTGGAAATGGAGTAGGTTGGGACAAGTGACTTCTGCTTTTCTTTTAAGCCTTTCTCTATTATTTCAATTTCTTAAAGTATCTGCATAAATTACTTTGATAAAATAAAAATTCTTATTTTTCTTCCTTTTTTTTTTTTTTTGACATGGAGTCTCACTCTGTTGCCCAGGCTGGAGTGCAATGGCACGATTTTGGTTCACTGCAACCTCCACCTCCTGGGTTCAAGTGATTCTTCTGCCTCAGCCTCCTTGAGTAGCTGGGATTACAGGCATACACCACCATGCCTGGCTAATTTTTGTATTTTTAGTAGAGATGGGGTTTCATCCTCTTGGCCAGACTGGTCTCGAACTCCTGACCTTGTGATCTGCCCACCTCGGCCTCCCAAAGTGCTGGGATTACAAGCGTGAGCCACTATGCCCGGCCAAAAGTGCTTATTTTTTAAGACAACAACTAAGAGTCAGATGGAGCTAGCAGTCTTGGGGCCTGCAGGGCAGTGGGTTGGCTCCTTAATGAGGCTACTGCTGCACTGGCAAGATGAGCTGGGCCCGGTATGAGAGATTGCTTGCTCAGGATTCCTGGATTTAGTTCTTCACAGTCCAGCCTCTCTGCTCCACACCTCAGTGTTCCAGTGTCTCAACTCTATTAACTGCCGGCCCCGTGGCCCATTTACCTTCTTCATGATTTGTGCACTTAGCTTCTGATTTCAACTTCCTTTCCAGTGACATTTCATTTCTCATCCTAGATCCTAAAGTATTCATGGTCAGTTTCTAAAGTAATACCCTTTCTGACTTGACCTGTCCCCAGGTTACCTGTTCCAGACGATTCCCTGAGGAGATGTTCTCTCCTGGCTTGTCTCAGTTCTTGCAGAAGTACCTATACAGCTAAAATGACCTACAAAAGGCCTGAATATAGTTGATAACAAGCAGTAAAACCAGGGCTGAACCCCTGCAGTCATACCAACATTCCTTTCAAGACCTGACTCATCCTTTTCCTGCCTGGGTCATCTTGTGTTAGTTACAGAGACTTTCTGAGGCTTGATTTCTTTATCTGCATGTGGAAGATACTAATAGTACTTACCCCTTAATAAAAGTTCAATATCTCTTTGGCTAGAGTCACACAAAGCAAAAAAATGTTCAAAATCACCACTGTAGCAGAAGTGTAAAGTTATACACACTGTTCTCAAATATGCAGCAACAACAACAAAGTATGGCTTCTTTTACCTATACTTGGTCTATTTTCAGCAAAGATCATCTTCACTCAACCACCCTTATTCCAAGGGGTGACAAATGCAGTTTTAGTCGTGCCAGAATTTTATTGAATTTTATAAAGAAAATCATGTCTTTAGGTAAATTCTTTATCTCTTTTGGATAAAGTGCTCAGTCTTTCAGGTTTCTGCTCACTCTGTTTCTCTTCAAGATGACATCTGAATGTGAGGCTTAAGTGACCTCAGAAGGACAGAGGAGACTGGGAGTTCTTGGCATCCTTTTGACATTGCTGGTCTCTGCTGAGTCATGGCTGGTCTGGACTGCTCCCTGGACTCACGACCACTGGGAGGGACTGGTGCCATTCTGCGGTGTTCTGCTGGTATCTGAACTGAAGCATACAACTGGTATAACGCATGGACCATTCTTATCCTTGCTGATGTGACCTTGCCTTGTTAGTGCTGCAGAGGTCCAGTGTGACTCTTCTAGCTCTTTTGTTTTTTTTTTTCTTTGAGACAGTCTCACTTCATCACCCAGGATGGAGTGCAGTGGTGCCATCTACTTTGACCTCCGCCTCCTGGGTTCAAGCGATTCTCATGCCTCCGCCTCCTGAGTAGCTGGGATTACAGGCATGTGCCACCATGCCTGGCTAATTTTTTTTGTATTCTTAGTAGAGATGGGGTTTCACCATGTTGGCCAGGCTGGTCTCAAACTCCTGACCTCAAGTGATCCACCCCAGTTGGCCTCCCAAAATGCTGAGATTACATGTGTGAGTCACTGTGCCCAGCCTCTCCTAGCTTTTCGAAGAGAAAGTCTGCCCTGCAGGTGAGCCCTGATTTGTGGTATTTGTGGATTTTTGTGATGTAAACATTCCCTCCTTGGCATTTCAAGCTACCAGTGTGGTGTCAGCAAATGTGAAGTTGGAAAAAGATCTGCCTTACAGGTACAAGAGATGTGTATAAGCTCAAGAACATAGATAATATGTAAAATGTAGTATAGTTTCTATGGAGTAACAATTTTGAATATTTCTTGTCTTTATTTTTAATAGAACTAATTTAAGTGTAAGTTGAAATATCTTTGTTTTTAGTTAGTGCTGTGTTTAACAACTGTCTTGCAAAGTTTCTTATAATTTAATAGGTAGGTCTCTGGCTCACTGCTGACAGGTTACCTCATCTTTGTCAAGACATCTTCTAGCAAGCTCCTAATCAGGCCCTCAACTAAGATCCATGTTCTTTGGGGCAGATTGGTAGAGTGAAGTTTAGGCCACCCTTTGCTATTCACAGGCTGATTCAAAGGCAACAAGAGACACCACATGCTCTGAACTACTGAAAAGGAAGTGGGGCAGAAGCTCCTCTGTCCATGGTATTAACCTTGACTCATATAACTCACTTCTCCACCAGTGGAATCTGTCAAATAGGCAGAACGTCAAATTCCCTTAGACTCTTGAAGAAAACTCACTCAACGGTCAATTCACAAAAGCCCGTTTCACCAAATGAGAAATTCACTAAATTTAGTTTTATTTAGTTTTAGTTGGCCAGTTTTCCTAATAGCATTTTAAAGAAGAATGTCAAATGTGGTCTCCTGTAGCAGTCAGCTGTGTGGCCCTTTCTTTCTCTGGAGTTTCAGCCACTTTCTTCTCCACTCTGCAGGTTCCACAGCCCAACCTGTTTCTTAGAACCACTTGGTAGTCAAAGGAGAAAACGTGATTGCTCTAGGTCTTCCACTGGATGCTCTTCATTCTTCATTTGACTTTGTTTTGTTAAACAAGACAAATCAAAATAGAGAATGGCTGGGAAAAATAACAAGCCCAAGGGAGTTCTGGAGATTAACATCAGCACCAAACATTGCTCATAGCACCGGTCTCTGTTTATAGGGCAATCTCTACTCTCTTTACTCATCTATGTGTTTTAAGATGTTGGGCTCAAGTATCTGGGCTTGCAGGTATTGAGAAACTACTGAAGGCGTAAGTAGAGGAATGACAAGTTTGGATCTGCTTTAGCCACTGAACTATGGTAATAATATGTGAAAAGGACCAAAAATGAGAATTTGTAAGCAGAGAATCCAGTTAAGAGTTCATTAGAGGCCGGGCGCAGTGGCTCATGCCTGTAATCCCAGCACTTTGGGAGGCCCAGGCGGATGGATCACGAGGTCAAGAGATTGAGACCATCCTGGTCAACATGGTGAAACCCCTTCCCTACTAAAAATACAAAAAATTAGCTGGGCATGGTGGCGCGTGCCTGTAATCCCAGCTACTCAGGAGGCTGAGGCAGGAGAATTGCCTGAACCCAGGAGGCGGAGGTTGCGGTGAACCGAGATCGCGCCATTGCACTCCAGCCTGGGTAACAAGAGCAAAACTCCGTCTCAAAAAAAAAAAAAAAAAAAAAAAAAAGTTCATTAGAACTCAGGTGAGAGATAACAGTCTGAACTCCAGTAATGGAAGTGATGGAATGGTAAGAGTTTTTTCCTGGCTACCCTAATTTAGTGGACTCCCCCTTTACTCTCTATCACTGTGCCATTTTTGTGGAAATTTATATTTATATACTTACTATCATCTGCTTTCTCACTAGACTTTAAGCTTCCTGAGGGTAGGGTTTGGATCTGTTTTGTTTCCCAAAGTATTCTCATCGCCCAGCATAGTGTCTGGTACATAGCACACACTCCACAAAAACCGGGAAAGAAAATGGAATTGAGAAGACAGAAAAGATTTTCACCAGTGGGACCAAGGTTAGTTTTGTTTTATAGTAAGGGAAAAATGCTCATAGAGAAGGAGGAGTGAAAAGGTAGAGGAGAGACAATAAGAGATGGCACAGACTCCAGGTGAAGCAGGAGTAAACAGGATAAGGACAAAAGCAGCAGAATTAGCTTTGCCTAGAAGAAGGGCTCCTCTGCTTCTGACATGGGAGGAAAGGAAGAATGGATGTGTATATGACATTGATTGGATTTCAGTTATAAAATTGATGGTCTGTGTTTCCTGGAGATGTAGTAGGCACAGTTATTAACTGAGAGAAAGAGAGAAAAGAAAGAGAAAGAGGAAGAGGAAAGAAAAGGAGGAGGAGGAGGAAAAGAGGAAGAGGAATTAAAAGTTAAGGGGGTGGTGACAGTTTAACAGAAATTACTTTAAGGAAGGAAATAAGTTGGTGACCAAAATGTCTGAAAAGATTTCTCCAAAAAAGACCAGCTGAGGAATAGTGTGACAAAATTAGCTTATCTCCATATCTCATAGGTGAGTGACAGGGAAGTGGAAAGAGAAGATGGGAGGTTGACTGTGATGGGGATTTGCAGGAGGCCATTCTCTCCTATCTCTCCTTCACTTAATCATGCGTCTCATTGCAACAAAGGGAAAGATTTCAGTACTCCTGGGTTGGGTTTAGATGAATCATTCATCTCTCCAGCTGTTAAGAGTTTTGAATGTGTTAGATAGGGCACAGACATCACAAACAGTCCCTCAGCGTTCTGCTTCTCTGGAGAGGGTCTCACCAAGCAGTTGGAGCTTGACTTTCCCTGCTGTGCCCTAGATCTGTAAGGTAACCATGTCCTTTACTACAACTTTGTCTAGCAAGGGAGCAGTGTCTATCTTAAAAATCTTACTGATATCCAAATATCTTTAGCACTTAGATGACTGCCTACTATATGAGGAAGTACATAAATTAAGACTTTGATAGACCTGGGTTTGATTCCTGCCTTTGGCATGTAGGAGTTTTGTGAATAAATTAGCAAACCTTTTCAAGCCTTCAATATTCAGAGTAAAATGGAGAAAGTCATTGGAACAGTAAAAGGATTAAATGAGGTGATGTATGTAATTTATCCAGTAAAATGCGTAGCACAAAGTAGACGCTCAATACAGATTTTGTTACCTCCCTACTTCTTTCTCTCCTTTCCTCTCTCTTTTTATAACCAGTTTTCTGTACTAGATTGCAAGATTCTTCAGGACAGAAATGGCATCTTAGTCATTAAAAGATAACTTTTATCTTTTTTTTTTGAGGCAGACTCTCACTCTGTTGCCTAGGCTGAAGTGCAATGGCTCAATCTCGGCTCACTGCAACCTCCGCCTCCCAGGTTGAAGCAATTCTCCTGCCTCAGCCTCCTGAGTAGCTGGGATTACAGGTGCCTGCCACCATGTCCAGCTCATTTTTGTATTTTTAGTAGAGAAGGAGTTTCACCATGTCGGCCAGGCTGGACTCAAACTCCTGACCTCAGGTGATCCACCTGCCTTGGCCTCCCAAAGTGCTGGGATTGCAGGCTTAAGCCACTGTGCCCAGCCAACTTTTATCTTTTTAAAAGTAATATACATGCTTGTTAAAGATTTCAAATATGTTGTTGGCCGTGAGATCAGCACGTCTGCCAAGGATCTCTTGACCAGCAAGAGGGTCCTAATACCTGGAAGAGAGAGTGCGCGGAAGAGAAGAGAGAGAGATAGATGGGTCTGGAGGACTGATAAGAGATATGCTCAGATCAGCGATTTATTCTTTGTGCACATGTTCTTATATATGATTTTACATACAGTGACTGACGTCAGTCTTCTTACAGAATCATTATCAGGGGGAAAGAATAGAAAGTTACAAAGTAACCAAGGAAAGTACAAAATAACCAAGGAAGGGAACAACATACAAGTTTACCTAAAGGTCACAAAAGATTCTTATCCTTTTATCCATTGTTACAGAAAATGACGTTAAGACAGGTGGGCAAGCAATAAATCAGGAGGGGAACAATTTTGTAGTGATTAAGTGAATGATCTCAATGCTTCTGTGACTACGGGTAAATAGAGTCATAGAACTAGCCCAGAACATTGACTTCAGGAGAAAAACAATAATCTGGCATTACTTCAGTCATGCCTTAGAAGCAGTGAACTGAGAGTGACTTTCTGCAAGCTTAACATTTCCCACGTCTTCCTGTAACCACCTCACTCGACTGCACCCAGTGGAGAGAGACGTGTCTGGGCTCAAACCCCGTCATGGCGGAGACACGGAGGGGCCTCTACGCTGGTGGGGGATCCCCACATCTCCTCCATTTTTATTTTTTAAATTGAGTTCAAATAGTTTGAACTGCAATTTCTGGATGGAGGAGAACACAAGGCGGAACAGAAAGGGCAGAAAAATGAGAAGCAGAAGGACACAGCCGCCAACAGCTATGATGCTTGAGAAGGACGGCAGGTGAAAACCACGTGTCCAGGAAAACAAAGTGTTAACAATGTCACGGGCAACAGTATCATCCCGTGGAAGCACTTGGCGTGAAAAATCAATAGCATGAATTTGTTGTTGAAGCTCAAGAATATCAAGGGACAAGTTATTATGACTCCAAATACCTTGTAAGTGAGCCTTAACTAAAGGCCATTGCCATTGAGTATCATTGTAAGGGGTATTGGTAACACAGATATACTTAAAATCAACATGACAACGTAACAGTAGACGAGATTGAATGTTGTACACTTTGTCACCCAATAAAGTAACAGTTTGTTCTAAAGCATTAAGTTTAACTTCCAGTTTTTTATCAATATCCATTTGAGTACCCATGGAAACAGAGATATTTTGGGCAAGGTGATTAACATAAGTAGCAGTTTGAACACTATGAGCAAGGCCAGCAGCTGCTGTGGCAGCAGTGGCAACAATAGAAACAATAGCCAGAATACCAGTAACAAGTAAACCAATGAAGCGTTTAGGGCGAAGAAGGAGGTCCCACATCTGGTGGAGGATTTGAAGACTACGTTCTTCATACCAGGGACCAGAAATATTAACAGGGAGCATAACATAAGGCGGTTGATGAACAACAAGAATAGTGGGTGTAGGAAAAACTGAGGAATCCAAACAATTGGTAAGAATACAGGAGGAACAAGAAATAAAGTATTGTCCAGAGGTAAAAGTAATATTGATAGAACTATAAAGAAGAGCATAAGGAGCAGCAACACAAGCTTTAACATAATGACGGTGATAAGGAGAAGATGAAGGGACATATGTAGGGCTACGAGAGCCAACCTTGTAATAAGCAGGCACCAAAGCAGGAAAGAGTCGCCAAAGAGAAGGGAATAGTCGACCAGAGGGAGTGGAGACAAGGGGAGTGCTCCAACCACCGGGGACATGGTAATGAGGAGCAAAGTTATTACGAGGAAAGGGAACAGACCAATCATATAAAGTAAAACCAGAAGACAAGGTATACCGTACAGCTTGATGGACTGTGTAACAGGTTCTCCATGGAGGAAAGGAATCAAAAGAGTGATTAGTAGGGTAACAACGAGGTCTGTCCTTACCAGGGAAATGAGGAGAAGTAAGATTCCAGGATTCCTTAATGGCATAATAAAACAAAAACCAATTCCGAGAGAAATCGTTTTCACCAGGGAGTAAATCAGAAGGACCTTCGTAGGTAGTAAGTTGTTTAAAATCCAAATGAAAGCAGTAAGGAGAGGTTTTGAAAGGGGTAACAGGTAAGGGAGAGAATCTAGGAAGGTCTGGAAAAGTAGTGTCTGAATAAGCAGGGGCATGAAAACACATGGGAGGACTGGCAGCTTGAGCTACATAAGAGTAGGGAGCAGATTGAGGAATAATATGAGTAGAAGAGGGAAGTCCAAAAACAGAGGTATCATTGAGGTAAACAGAGAAAGAAGGATCATTCCAAGTGACCGGGCGAAGAACTGGGGGATCGGGAACATAGGCCCAAAGAACCTGAGAATCAGGCAACGGTTGAGCCTGAGCTTGAACTGGAGTAATGGTTTGACATGACAGAATAGCCAACATAGCCAAAAAAAAATTAGAAGGAGTACGAGACTGTCCTTGTTCACGAATGAGGCGGGAGGCTTCAGCGCTGAGATGGCGTATTTGATTCCAGGTGGGAAGGGACACTGCACGACGAGGCGTTGGAGAGTCGGGGCGACGTCTACAGCGTTGTCTGCGAAGGTGACTGGAGTTATTCTGAGGCGTCGTCACATGAAGACGGCGAAAGCGGGGGATGAGGCTTCGTGGAGAGTTGCGAGGGGGCATGCTTGACAAGACGTTCAGGAACCCAGACAGGAGATTCAGCGGACCTGGGGAAAACACAAACATGTCCTCGTCCCCATATGAGGACGGGATCAGGCCCATGCCATTGGTTAGAGAGAGAGTCTTTCCACAAAACCTCAGGAGTAGGTTTGTTTTGGGGATGCCAAAAGCGATCAGCTGATGAACGGCCTTCAGTATCTAAAGTTAAAAAGTTGAGAACATACAGGGCATGGTTCAATCTGTTGTGAGGAGACTTAAGCAAAAGGGCAGAAGAAGGGTCATGTTGTAATTTCTGTAAAAGAGTTTTTAAAACAGAGTGGAAACGTTCCACGATTCCTTGACCCTGAGGATTGTAAGGAATGCCCGTTCGGTGAGAGATCTGAAATTGAGAACAAAAGGAAGCAAAAGCTTTGCTAACATAAGCTGGTCCATTATCTGTCTTTAAGATTTTTGGAACACCTAGAATAGAAAAAACTCGTAGGCAATGAGCAACAACATCTCTAACAGCTTCACCTGTATGTGCAGAAGCAACAGCAAAATGAGAATAAGTGTCAATGGTAACATGAACATATTGCAATTTACCAAAGGGAGAAAAATGAGTAACATCCATTTGAAAAATATGAGCAGGCAGGAGACCTCGAGGGTTAATTCCTAAATGATGAGTAACAGGCAAGTGTGGAGCACAAGCCGCACAAGATTTAACTATGTGTCGAGCTTGTTCTCTGGTAATCTTAAACTGTAACCTGAGACTGCGAGCATTTTGATGATGGAGTGCATGAGAGGCCTGTGCTTGCTGAACCGATGTTAAAACAGGAAAAACTTGTTGAGTGAGTTGGTCGGCAAAGGCGTTTCCTTCAGCCAGAGGTCCTGGAAGGAAAGAATGAGCTCTGATATGTCCAATAAAAAATGGGGAAAGACGGCGACGGATAACTTGCTGTAAAGGAAGAAGAAGATGAATTATGGAAGAGGAGTCTGAAAGAGAAAGGGGAGCAGTTTCAAGATGTTGAACCAAATTAACTACATATTGACTGTCAGAATATAAATTTAAAGCCACATCACAATTAGTAAGGACATGCTGAACAGCAAGCAATTCTACACGCTGGGCAGAGGTTTCCTCGGTCTGAAAAGAAAAAGGCTGTTGGTTAATGGTGCCAGCAGCAAGACCTGTGGATGAGCCATTGGTGAAAGCCAATGCTGCAGAGGGCAGAGGAGTTTTTACACAATTTTGAGGGAAAATGAGAGAGCATTGTGAATAAAAATGTAAAATCTTGTCAGCTGGATAATGACAGGAGATCTGACCAGGATAACCTGCAAATGCTAATTGCCAAGAGTCACAAAATTGCCAAAGCCACTGCTGCTGTGCAGTGGAATAGGGAACAATAATAATAGGTGGTTCAAATCCAAACAGAGTAAGAGCACGCTGTCTGCCTTTGGTGATTAAAATAGCCACAAGATCATAATAAGGGGAAATAACTTTAGATCGGGTGGCAGGAAGATGCATCCATTCTAAAACTCCTTGTTGCCAGAAAACACCAGTAGGAGTATAGGCAGTGCGTAGCACACAGTAAGACCATGCAGCATCATTTTTAATTCTAGACAGCTTTTGTTGTGCTAGAGCGTGATGAACCAACTGTAAAGCTTCTGAGGCTTCAGGAGACAAAGACCTGGGAGAGGTTGGATTAGAAGAGCCTTTCAGGATATCAAATAAAGGCTTCAACTGACCAGTAGTTAATTTTAAACTAGGACGAATCCAATTGATATCACCCAAAAATTTTTGGAAATCATTCAAGGTTTTAAGATTAGCTGTGGACAAAATGGGAGTTTTAAAAGACACATGGTTGTGTTCAATTAAGCGGCCAAGATAATGGTAGGGAGTAACAGTCTGAATTTTATCAGGGGCAATGACAAGATGAGCTTTGTCAAGGCATTGCTGTAAGGAGAAAAATGCTTTAGACAACAGAATCTCTGTGGGAGCTGCCAATAATAAATCATCCATGTAATGTAAAAGGAGCACGTCAGGGAAATCCTGGCGAACAGGGAAAATAGCTTTAGCAACATAAGACTGGCATAATGTAGGGCTGTTTGCCATGCCTTGTGGAAGAACGACCCACTCATATCGATCATAAGGGCGTTCAAAATTAGTTGATGGAATACTAAAAGCAAAGCGTTTGCAATCAGCAGGTGACAATGGAATAGTAAAAAAGCAGTCCTTTAAATCAATGACTATCAAATGCCAGTGTTGCGGAACAACAACAGGAGAAGGCAAACCAGGTTGTAAGGGTCCCATAATTTCCATAGTTTCATTAACTTTTCTAAGGTCTTGTAACAAACGCCATTTACCAGATTTTTTCTTTATGACAAAAACAGGAGAGTTCCAAGGACTGTTAGTAGGACGAATGTGTCCGGCAGCAAGTTGTTCCCGAACCAACTCACGGGCTGCAGAAATCTTTTCAGAGGACAGGGGCCACTGTTCTACCCACACTGGGACATCAGATTTCCATGTGATGGCATCAGCATGAGCATCGGGAATTACAGTGGTCCCTTGGAAAAATAACCTAGTCCAGAACGATCGGTTTTTTGTGACAAGGAAAGCGGCTCAGGCATTCCCTGCAAATATTTTCCTAGTCCTTTAGAAGGCTGATAACCTTGCTGTAACATCATATTTAAAGCTTTACCACCAGTAACCAAATGAGTCCCCATAGCCTCCAGGACATCACGGCCCCAGAGGTTAAGAGGAATGCCAGTGACAATGTAAGGGCGAAAGGAGCCAGAATGGCCCTCATGATCTGTCCAGGAAAGCAGATCAGCAGATTGCAAGGGATGATTACTCGTTCCTATACCTTGTAGGGCTGTCATGGTAGGGGTGGCTGGCCAAGAAGAAGGCCAGAATTTAGAAGAGATAACAGAGACATCAGCTCCAGTATCCAAAAGACCTTTGAAAGATTTTCCATTAATTGTAAGACACAATTCAGGCCTAGTGGCAGAAATTGATTGTATCCAATAAGCATAAGAGGAAGATCCAAAACCACGATCTCCTCTGGAGTTATTCACAAGTGGCGAGCCAATTTGCAAATTAACAGGTATGAGCAACAACTGAGCAAAGGGTTGATCAGGGGCAAGTGTATACACACCTGTGGGAGACCAGATCATGACTTTGATTTCACCTGTATAGTCAGAATCAATAACACCAGGGAGAACTTGAAGACCTTTTAAGGAGGAACTGCTACATCCTAAGACAAGACCAACATAATTAGGAGGTAAAGGGCCAAAAACACCAGTGGGGATGGCCTGTGGTCCCATATTAGGAGTTAATATTTGAGTGGCGGAGGGACAGAGGTCAAGTCCGGCACTGTTTGGGGTTGCTCGGAAGAGCTGAGAAATGGATTTTGGGGAATGTGAGATTGCCCGAGTTGTTGAGGGGGCCGGGGCAGCCCCCTCTGGGAGTTTCCCGAACGTGGTTGCAGTGGGTTACCCTGAGCATCACGTTTAGAGTGACACTCATTAGCCCAATGATTACCACGGTGGCAACGTGGGCATTCCCCTGGTTGCCGGGGAGATGGCTTTGCAGGCGTTGGAGGAACCGGCAATGACAAAAGCGGTGGAGAGGGCTGGACAGGTGCTTTACAGGACTTAGCAAAATGTCCAAGACCACCACAGCGGAAACATTTCAGATTAGGTTTGGCCTGATTAGTTTTTTGTTTAAGAAAAGCAGCAACAGTCATACCGGCCTGAGCTGCAGCCATGGCCAGACCCTGTTGGTAAGCGGGTCCAATATCAGCACACAGGCGAATGTAACCTTGGAGATCCACCTTGTGGCGCCAAGGTCTAATAGCAGCCTGACAGGTGGCATTTGTATTTTCAAAAGCCAACTGCTTAACAAGCATACAGGCAGTGTCTGCTGTTGTGTGGTGTCAATTAAAACTTCCGAAAGAGTTTCAACATCAGGAAGCGGCGGGATATCAGGATCGGGGAGAGTGTGAGGCTCAGGTGGAGAGGGAACAGAAAAAGATGTAGAAACATCAGGCATGGAAGTATATGAAGGAGCAGTAGCAGCAGGAGGTTTGCAAGGACAAACACAATCACGCAATTTTGGCCAAACAGAAAGTAAAACAGCTGACTGAGGCAAAGACTCATTGTGGGCACAAAATTGATCAATCTTTTCACCTATAGCAAACCAAGCAGATTCATCAAGAAAACCACCTTCAGGAGTCCAAGGGCAAATTTCACGAACAATGTGCACAAATTCCTCCACAGTTTTCTGCTTAACATTATGACCATGAGACTTAATCATAGAATGCAACAACTGAATAAACATATTATGTTCCTTAGACTCAATGTTTCCCATAGTTTTACTCCAGATTGATAATAAAATCAACAGCTTATATTTACAAGATTAAAAGTAACCAAAAACTCACTTACTGAACTGCCGGCCCTTCACTGTTAATTGAATTGAGCGTCACTGTAGTCTCTCGTGTCCAGGCCCCACGGCGTTGGGCGCCAGATGTTGTTGGCCGTGAGATCAGCACGTCTGCCAAGGATCTCTTGACCAGCAAGAGGGTCCTAATACCTGGAAGAGAGAGTGCGCGGAAGAGAAGAGAGAGAGATAGATGGGTCTGGAGGACTGATAAGAGATATGCTCAGATCAGCGATTTATTCTTTGTGCACATGTTCTTATATATGATTTTACATACAGTGACTGACGTCAGTCTTCTTACAGAATCATTATCAGGGGGAAAGAATAGAAAGTTACAAAGTAACCAAGGAAAGTACAAAATAACCAAGGAAGGGAACAACATACAAGTTTACCTAAAGGTCACAAAAGATTCTTATCCTTTTATCCATTGTTACAGAAAATGACGTTAAGACAGGTGGGCAAGCAATAAATCAGGAGGGGAACAATTTTGTAGTGATTAAGTGAATGATCTCAATGCTTCTGTGACTACGGGTAAATAGAGTCATAGAACTAGCCCAGAACATTGACTTCAGGAGAAAAACAATAATCTGGCATTACTTCAGTCATGCCTTAGAAGCAGTGAACTGAGAGTGACTTTCTGCAAGCTTAACATTTCCCACGTCTTCCTATAACCACCTCACTCGACTGCACCCAGTGGAGAGAGACGTGTCTGGGCTCAAACCCCGTCATGGCGGAGACACGGAGGGGCCTCTACGCTGGTGGGGGATCCCCACACAAATAATAAAAAATAAGCAGCTGTCTCATTCTCCATATGGAGAAAATGTCTAATTCTTAATAGCTTGGGATTTTAATTATTCTGGTGTTATTATCTAAACTTGTCTAAAAGCATTTGATATAGTTTGGATATTAGTCCCCACCCAAATCTCATGTTTAATTATAATCCTCAATACTGGAAGTGGGGCCTGGTGGGAGGTGTTTGGATCATGGGGGCAGATTCCTCATGGCTTGGTGCTGTCTTGGTGACCATGAGTTCCAGTGATATCTGGTCATTTAAAAGTGTGTGGCACATCCACTCCCTCACAATACTTAGGTGGGAGTTATGCTCTACCTCTTTATCTACATACATTATTTGAAATTCTCCTGCATGGGCAATTTTTCCCTTTTCTCTCACTTATATATTTATTCAATTATTTATTTATAACAGCATGTATTCATAAATATTTATTTTATACTTTGGGTTATAATCTAATATTACTTTATTTATTTTGTTGCTGGAATTATTCCAGCTTTGACCATTAAGAGGTTTTTAGTTAGCTCCTTTGACCTTTTTGAATACCTTCAACATTATGGGTTTACTTATTTATTTATTTGGGGGCATTATTTTTTACTTTCTGGCACTATTAAATATTTTAGGCTTATCTCATATATTTTCTTTCTCAAACCTAGAATCAGACATTTCTCCAAGAAGACCTAGTTCCTTTTACTAGAAGATGATATTAGAAACCAAGGTCTGAGCACTAGATGTGTTTGTGGCTAACAGAACATTGTTGTATCTAGGTCCTCTCAGCTGGCAAAGCAAACAATAGGTCTGTACACACCAACTCATATATACAAATATCTTGAAATATTTCTATATGTAACATCGGTGTCTATATTAAGCAAAACATGAGTTCAGATGGATGTTTTCAGCTCTAATATATTACACAAGTCATTCCAGCTGCATCCTTTTCTTATATGTAAACTCACACTCCAAGAGTAAGAATCCTGGCTCATAGCATCCCACATCCATTTACTTGATTGTTCATTTCCAATATATGTGTATCATGACATCAAAATTGTTAACTGTGCCCTCATGAGAATAACTTTATCAACTAGAGTTCAGTGCTTGCGTATAGTTTCTTTTACCATTAGTCTTACAGATTCCAGGCTGGGTGCAGTGGCTCACGCCTGTAATCCCAGCACTGTGGGAGGCTGAGGTGGGCGGATCACAAGGTCAGGAGTTTGAGACCTCGTGATCTCGAGGCCAAGATGGTGAAACCCCATCTCTACTAAAAAATATAAAAATCAGCTGGGCATTGTGTCATGCGCCTATAATCGTAGCTACTCAGGAGGCTGAGGCAGGAGAATTGCTGGAACCCAGGAGGCAGAGGTTGCAGTGAGCCAAGATCACACCACTGCTCTCCAGCCTGGGCGACAGACCAAGACTCTGTCTCAAAAAAAAAAAAAAAAAAAAAGTCTTACAGACGCCATATATTTCCAATATAATTTTGGTCAGGATCCCACCCCTTCTTTCAGTGAGGTTATTTTACACATTTCTAATAGATTGTTTTGTCACATTCCATATTCATTCTGGGATCCTTCAATCTTATAATTGTTTTGAAGATTTTGTTAACATTCTTTTTGAAAACTTTTACTGACTTTCTTTCCTCCCTGCTATCAAATTTTATTTTCCAAAAGTTATTTTATGCTCTAAATTTATTATATCTTATATCATCTTATTCTTTTATCATAAATGCTACTTAGTTGTTAGCAATCTGTACATATCAAAATCCTCTCTAGAGATATTAATGAGAATTTTTGTGAAGACTTCTCTCTGTTTACTCATTTTTCTCTAAGTGTTTCATTTAGTCTTTTCTTGCCTATATGTTCCACGTTAGAAATATTCTTCAGATTCTGGTAATGTTTGTCTGACTGTCCATGATTCCAGGTGCAAGAGTGCAATTTCTGATTGGAATTTTTGAGGGCATGAGTGGGTCCTGTTAAGGCTGTTTCCTTGTAGGACAATTTGGCTGGGCAACTATTGGGGGAACCCCTAATATTACATTAAGTCTTTCCACTTCTGCTGATTCTCTAGAGAGATATCTTCTAATCTTACGTCTAAAGAGTAAGGCCTATCTGCTAGTAATCTGTTAGCCCACACAATTTCAGGCTGGCACTCACACCCTCAGTTATGAATGGCTTCCCCCTCGGTTGAGTCTCTGTTTAAACTGTCTAGTCTTATACCATTGTGGTGAAAGGGAATTGACTCAGTGACATGAATAGAATCTAGGGACAGGGATCCAATTGCTTATTTTATTTTATTTTACTTATTGCTTTATTTTTATATAGAGATGGGATCTCGCTATGTTGCCCAGGCTGATCTCCAACTCCTGGGCTCAAGCAACTCTCCTGCTTCAGCCTCCCAAAGTACTGGAATTATGGTGTGAGCCACCATTCAAAGCTTCTGATTGCTTTTTTTTTTAAAGCTTCCAACCATTTTTTCTTATTTTGGCTCCCCATCCCCTTAATCCCCAGTTCCTGAGATATCTGATACTGCCAATTTCTGAGGCTTTTGGTGATTTCGAAGTGAAGATTAGGTCAATTTTCAGCTTTCCTCATTTCCTTTTTGGGTCTGCAAGGCTCTTTAGTTAACATTCATATGTCTGCTTTCCTGACTTCCCAAATGTTGTGCTGTTGTATTATCTTCATTTCTTCTTGGGTATATATCTTTAAAAGCATATCTGTATCTGTCTGTCTATTTGTCCCTTTACAGTGATTTTATAGAGGTTTCTGGTGGGAGCAAAGTTAGATTCTTCCACTGAACCCATTGTCCATCTTTTTCCAAATCCAGTTTATAAATTTTTATCTCCTTGATATAATGTTAATGACTTTGGGAGGAAGAAATATGTATGTGTGTGTGTGTGTATATATATGTGTTTGTGTGTGTGTGTGTGTATCTTTATATTGAAATCTCTGAAGGCATGAGTGGGTCTTTTTACTGGGTGTGTCTTATTAAGGTGTATATATATATGTATCTGGTATATAGCTATATATATTTATATACCAGATCTAGGATGTCATATTATTCATTTTCATAGTCTTTTTTTTTTTTTTTTTTTTTTTTTAGATAGAGTCTCACTCTGTTGCTCAGGCTGGAGTGCAGTGGTATGATCTTGGCTCACTGCAACCTCTACCTCCTGGATTCAAGCAATTCTCCTGCCTCAGCCTCCCAAGCAACTGGGACTACAGGTGCATGCCACCAAACCAGGCTCATTTTTGTATTTTTAGTAGAGACAGAGTTTCACCATCTTGGTTAGACTAGTCTCAAACTCCTGACCTCAGGTGATCCACCCAACTCAGCCTCCCAAAGTGTTGAGATTACAGGCATGAGCCATCATGCCCAGCCCATTTTCACAGTCTTACAATGCATTCTGGATACCAACTACTCAATAAATATTAGTTACATTAAAATATATAGAAATCAGAAAATCTTCATTGTGTTGTGCCTTAGTGTTGATTGAGCACTCATAGTATACCAAAGATATTATGCACCATGACCCAAATGTAACTGTCTCTCTGGTGACTTTCTGCTTTTCCAACTAAATTAATAACATAGAGAATCTTTATAAATAGTGCCTTTGTTTTCACTTCTAAATAAGCCTCCAGGGAAGAGTAGACAGAAGCATTTATGCCAGATACATTTATGACATGTAAATAGCAATATTAAAATTGGTATTAGTTGTTACCACTTGAAGTATTAGGAGAGTGGGGTTCAGCTGGGGTCCTTGCCTGTGCCAATATGGTTCTGTTTTAACAGATGACAATGTTAGCAATTAACTTCATCAATGAGTACACATTCATGCAGCATTGGTCCTCCATTCTAAATGCATTTGGCTAATGTCAATTATGAGACTGAATGTTCCTAGACAGATACTTTTGCTTTGGTATATGATGAGTTACATAGGATTAAAACTGCCTACTTGCCTCTTATAAAATGTAGTTTTCTCTATTGTTTAAATATAATTTGTTCATGTGGTAACATAATGCTAGATGAACAACTTGATTTTATTTCTGGCTCTACTACTTCCAAAGTATAAGACTCTTGTCTAATCCTTTTAGCTTCTCCAATGTATCGACTCCCTATTTATATAGCTGAGTTGCTATCACTCACACTAGCTCACTAATAGTGGGGATAATACCTACCTGTGCTGAAGTCAGGATAAAGCAAGTTTATGAAGAATAATCCTGTTAGGCACCTTCCGCTTTAGTTTGTAAAATATTATACAAATATAAAGGAACATTATTTTGAAAGAATTGCTAACACTACATTAAGGCAGGACATATTGGACTAAAAGGCCTACTGTTGACAACTGACTTTAAAAAAAGCAGAAGCAGCGACTCCTGAGTCCTTTGCCTCTTGAGTAGTTTGTGGATTATGAACAATGTACCGATTAGATCTTATGTATGTACTGGTTCTACTCGTAAACATTCTGGCTTTTATTTTGCTTTCTACCGAAGAACAGGAAATAGTTGAGATCTTGACATAATGTAGGTTCTAATTTTTCAAAGTTCTCTATTTTACTTGGTTTCTTTCTTGACTCTGAAGTCAAATGTAAGTTTCAAGATCTCACTATTCATTTTATTATTTTGTAAACAACAAAATCAAGTTTAGGAGGTTTGTCTACATTTGTCTGTCTAAATATTCAAATTCCTCAAGGGTGCCAGCATTTTTTCTTATAGAATTCTCTATAATGCCAAGGGATCTTGGTCATCCTAACAAATGCCATTCTTTGTTTTATAGAAGACAACCTGAGTCTGTGGTTTGGTTGTTTGTTCTGGGCTTGGATTCCTGACATTGAAAAGGTTTAAAACATACCAACAGTAGCAGTCAATTGGCAGACAGACAGACACAAAGCCATTCTCAAGGATTCTTCCTTTATTTCTGAAATACCTTTTGACCACTGGAAAGGGGGTTGATGTTTTCCTTTTGTTTCTTTTAGTATGCTCACAGTGATATGGAAAAGGAAAGGGAGACTATTGCCTCAAGAGGGTTTTTTTCTTTTCTTCCACATGAAAGACTTCATTGTTCTACCTCAAGTTTACTGCAAGCCCTTGGGAAAGTAGCAAAAGCTCAAGAAAGAGAGAATGATTACTGATGCACTTGCAGGCTCTGGCTACATAGAAATACAATGATCTGTGAAAGTGGATCCTTGTTACATTTTAACAGTCTAATGGGGCTTGCTTTATCATGAGTGCCTTTAGGACTGCTTGTACTGATTTAATCAGGAATGAAGCCTTTAAGCTGACTTTATAAACCCACAATGCAACAGTTAGTTGGCAGCTGTGATTAGATTTAATTAGTGTAAGTGGAAAATGTAGCACTTTTTTCACTTTTCCTACCCGATCTTCTACCTACGATTTTATTTTTGGAAGTTTTTCTCAAGGAAGTGTTTTACTCCCCACTCCTCTTCCTCATTTCTTAGTTCTGGGGAATAAAGATGCAAATAAACATGTGAGGTCAAATGAGTCTATGCACTTAGATACTCAGTATTGGTTCTTGCATGTTTTTTTGTTTTGATTTTGTTTTTGTTTTTGTATTCCTAAAGCACATGTAATCTGTGGTGACTTTGTGTAGTTGGGTGTTGACAATATTTCCCAAATTAGGAATTTCAACATATGAGATTGTGATTATAAATCTGCAAAGAGGCTTAGGAGAAAAACCAAGATATGATAATACCAGGGCTGGTAGTGGTAGTGGTGGTGGTGGTTGCATAGTGACCAGGAAAAGCTATCAGTTAATTAATTTGTTAGCCTGCTATTATGAAGCACAGTGAATTATTAATTTAAATAAGACTGCATTGTCTTAAGACTGTAATTTCACACTATAAAAATCCAAATTGAATGGTAAAAATCCAGAGCTGTTTTGTGGGAATTTGACATGACTCTCATTTGCTGGTGAGGGCTGTGCTGGATTCTGTAAGGCCGGCTGCCTTGCCGGGAGCTAAATGGATACACTTATCTCTCCCCATGCTGGATAATGAAGTCATCATTCCAGACACCTACTCCTATCAGGCCTCTCTATGCAGGCTCCACACACCCACTCCTGCATTCCTCACTCGACCCCTTCAAAATTTAAAAAGCCCGCCAAAGATTTGTCCAACAGCAGCTTAACATTGACCTCTCCAGCCGGTCAACCCACCAGTAGCCCCATCTGGCTACCAATGACAGCTCGCCCCATCAGCACCTTAACTTCCCCTGACCAATGGAACTGTCTGCTCTTTGTTTCCCTAATAATCAGTCAACCCCCCTGACCAATAAAACTGTTTGCTCTTTGTTTCCCTAATGACCAATCAATTACCTCCACTCCCTATAAAGCCCCAAGCCCTAAGAAGCCCAGCGCGACTTCTCTGGCCCCTTCCCGGACCACAGAACCTTGCCCGGGAGCTGAATAAATTGGATTCTCATTTTCTCACACTGGCCTCAGTTTCCTCATTTTGACTCGGCAATATACCTTCCAGATTCATAGATTTGGGAAGCCTTAGCATGTGATAGCAAAAATTCTGAGAGGGAATGAAGTCATGTAGAATAGGTGATGAGGAAGAACAATGAATGGGTCAAACTCTGTGGAATCCCAATATTTAATGATAAAATGGAGGAAAAGTATATGTAAAGAAACAAAATAAAAAAAATCAAAATCAAAAAGGTTTGAAAATAAACCAATGTAATATATGGAAGTTGTAGAGTAAACACTTAAAAGTTCACGTAGACAAATTACCCAAGTGACCCCCAAGGCAGTACTTGTCTGAGAATTTTTCAGCAAGAAGGGAGCAGTGATGCTCCTCTTCAGGGGACATTAAGCACCCACCACTCCTCTTTGGTGGAAGTAATCATGACATGTAGGGCTTAAAAGTAGTTCATTATTGCCAGAAGGCTGAGGCCCAAGTTGAAAGAGGAGTTAATACTTGTACACATTATTGGTGCCAAATTAATTTTTTAGTAGACATGTTTCTAGCAGAAAGAGAAGAGATAAGAAAAATAAATGAATAGGAGAATATGGAATCTGGTTCTAATTCCAGGGTCCATTTTTAGACTTTTATTACATTATATTTTGACCCATTTTTATAAATATACATGAGTACACATCACACAAGCCTTGTACATTTTTGCAAAGTAAATATAATTTTGGATCTATTTCTATGGTAGATATTTTTGATGATGTTACTTGAGAATAGAGTAGTTACCAATGACCTTAGCCATCTTGGTGAAATATCTGGAAAAGTCAGCTGCAAGTTTGGTTTCTTGTTTATTTTTTCAGTCTTTATAGTATTTCAGCCATTTTTTTTTTTCCTCTCAAGCTATTTCCTAGTTCCTGACCAAGGACTTATGTGAGTCCCTGTAAATTCAATAGGTCATATATATAAACATTTGGTCCTGAGTTTTCAGTTTTTGGAAGAGATTTATATAAAATTGACATTGAAATGAAAACCAAACTAGTCTTTTTTTTTTTCATGAAAACTCCAAAGTAAAACATTTTTGATTTTTAAATTTAGGTAATAAAAACGTTAGTCTCAGATGAGAGAAATTCTTCTTTGCACTGCACTTGAAAACAGAAAGGTGAGGGAAAAAAGAAAATTAGGTCCTTCAAGTAAGTCACTTTGTCCAGTAGCAGCAGAACGCAATTCTCCAGTGTAGGAAGAAGCATTGAACAGAGAGCATGAAATTTGTTCCATTCCTTACTAATGAAGTAATCTTGGGAAGATACTCCAACTCTGGTCTGCATTTTCTCATTTGTTAAATGATTGGGTTATGCTAGCTATTTTTGTTATTGCTTCTTCCAGATCCCACGTCATGGAATTCCAAATAAGATTTCGTTACTTGGCATCCAATAATCTATACCATAGATGCTCAGTTAATCAACATCCATTTAATCAATCTGCTAGAGTAACCCATGCTCTCCATTCTCTCTGTAAAACTTGGACAATGCTTTTTGCAGAATGCTAGCAGTCAGATGATTACTCTAGTACATTCATCCACTCCTTCTCCTGTTGGTTGAGTTTTATGTTTCCCAAGAGTCAGCTGAGTTTGTCCCCAAGTCTGTTTATCTCAAGTTATATTTATTATTGAAATTACACAATTTATTAAATAGTGTAAAAGCCAAAGTAATATGAGTGTGAAAAGAAAAAGAGCTGTTTCTATGAGAAACTAATGCTTTCAATAGAGTCTATAAGCATGTAATATAATCAGGTGTGAAGAAGACATCATAAAAAGCTAGAAAATGCTGATAAATATCTAGAGAAGTATATTTTTATATTTCTTCACAGCTGACCTTATTTTCTTATTCCACTTTAAAGAAACTGAAACTGGAGATCAAAGATGACACTTATGCAAGAAAGCAATAGAACTCCCATCAAACTGTGGGAAAATGTTCTACAGCAAAAGATTGATTAATAAATGCAGAAAGAAATGATTGATGCCATAATACATTATTTAGCTATACATGTATAATTTCTTAACTTTCTTCACTTTAACTTATTTTGAATTAACCAACTAACTACCAATTCTGATTGTATTTGATTACAGGGACATTAATTTGTCATATTGAAGTCAGGGCCAAGCTAACATTTCCTTTATTTTCTTAATACAGTCTTAATAGGATGTACTATACTAATGAATAGTGTGGAAAAGTTTTTTAATTTTAAACCAGGCATTTAAGGTATAAATCTTTATTTCAAAGCTAATTGCATATTATAGGGTAGTAGTATCATTTTCTGGGTTTGAATCTTGCCTTCTGTTCTTACAAATTACTTTGTATCTTCAGATACGGTTTCTACCACTGAGACATTACCATAATAATACTAGTTCTCTGAGTTAAGAGGATTAACTGTTAATATACAAAAGGCAGAGCACCTGGCATATTATAGAAATGAAAAATATGATATGGTACTTATTCCTATCGCTTAAAGTAGGCTTCAAGTGCTTCTATTTTCCAATTGATTTTTAATATAGTGATGGGCTCTGGAATTTGCTGGATGAAAAAGGGTGAACTTTGTGTACTTTTTGAGGGTAGCTAATGCAAACTTGAGAGAACAACAGGATGGCTGGGACCATGTAATTAGATTTCATAGTAGCCAGAGGTCAAAACTGAGCAGCAAGCAGAACCTTCAGTTAAGGGTCAGTGATCAAGCACAGGCAGAGATCAGTATTTGCAGTGGAGCTCCCAAGTGCCCCATGTGTAAAGCACTGTTGCTGGGGTTAAATAAGCTATGCAGCATGATTACTGCAGGCATGATCTACACTTGCTCTTCTATAGCTTCCTCTCCACACAGCAGCAAGATTGAGCTAATTAAAGCCTAAAGTAGCCATGTCACTTCTGTACTCAAAACCATACAAAGTCTTCTCATTTCACTCACAGTAAAAGCCAAAGTTTTTACAGTGAATGGCCTGCAAGGCTCTACAATGATCTGGGCCCTGATTACTTCTCTGCTCTCATTTCTTGTTATTCACTCTCCTCCAACCACACTGGTCTTCTTAATGTTCTTTCTTTTTTTATTGAGACTGAGTCTTGTTCTGTTGCCCAGGCTGGAAAACAGTGGCATGGTCTTGGCTCACTGCAACCTCTGCCTCCCAGGTTCAAGCAATTCTTCTGCTTCAGCCTCTGGCCTAGCTGGGATTACAGGCACCTGCCACCATCCCCTGATTATTTTTTGTATTTTTAGTAGAGACGGGTTTTCACCATGTTGGCCAAGATGGTCTTGAACTCCTGATCTTGTGATCTGCTGGCCTAAACCTCCCAAAGCCCTGGGATTACAGGCATGAGCCACTGTGCCTGGCCTTCTTAGTATTCTTTAAAAATAAGTCCTGGCTCATGCCTATAATTCCAGCACTCTGAGAGGCCGACGCAGACGGATCACCTGAAGTCAGGAGTTCGAGACCAAACTGGTTAACACAGTGAAACTCTATCTTTAATAAAAATACAAAAATTAGCCAAGTGTGGTGGCATATGCCTGTAATGTCAGCTACTCGGGAGGCTGAGACAGGAGAATTGCTTGAACCCGGGAGGCGGAGGTTGTGGTGAGCCTTGATCGCACCACTGCACTCCAGCCTGGGCCACAATGAAAGTCTGTCCCAAAAGAAAAAAAAATAATAAGAAGAATAAGAATAAGTCCTGCACTTTCTGGTCCTGTGACCTTGGTTGCTCCTTTTGCCAGGAAGTCTTTATTGCCACAGCTGCTTGCCTGGCTTCTGGTCCCTCATCCTTTCAGGTCCTTGCTGAAATCTCACTTTCCCACAAAGGGCTACCTTGACCACAACTTACACCCCCACATTCTCCTATACTTTTGCTACTTTTTCTTTTTATATTATATAGCCTATTTATTAGTTGTGTTTATTTTTTCTTATCTGCCTTTCTTTGTAATTTCTATGAGGGCAGGGATCTTTATCTGTTTTGTTCACTTATGTATCCCAAGTCCTTAGAACAGTACTTGGTATGTCATTAAATATTGATTGAATAAATGAATGAACAAGTGAAGGCATTTCAGACCTGGCCTGAAAACTGTTGAAGACATTCTTTGCCAGGGGCTAAGCAAATGGCAAAACCATCAATCTCTGGAGATTCATTGAGAAGAGCATTGATCTTGTTGGACTGGAATGGCTCTCTGACTTCAATCACAGTCTGAAAATCTCCCATTTCGCTAAATCCCATTACTTTCTCAATTTTATAGCCTCAGATTCAGGTTTACTCAGGCAAAGAGAATCAAAGAACTGTGGATAAAGCCCAGATGATTCAGATAATAAATGTATCTTTGCTTCAGTTTTGTGACATATGGGCAAATAGCTATTAAGGCGTTTTCCCCTTTCTTTCATTACTTGTCTCTGGTTTGGTTTAATGATTACCTAATGATTCAGCAGTTTATGACCTTTCTTTTTAACTCTTGTAGTTTCTGACCTTATAGTGCATTCATTTTTGGTATTGAAGATTTATTAACTTCCTCCCTTCCCCTTTTCTACCTAATTGCAATTTAAATGCTTCCAGTTTTTATAGGATGCAATGTATAGCTCTCTTTATGTATAACATAATAAGTATACAATAATATTAATTATAAGATCATTTAAATCTAATGAGTATGTACTATCTGCCAAGTTCTGATTTAGGAGCTTCAGACATATTTTCATTAATCTTCAGTCCTGCCTTACAACAGAGATTTTGAACTTAGAAAATTTACTTTGTTATTTTCAGCAAGTATATGTTCTTTTGGCTGGCCCCATCAGAATCCCCAGAAGTGTTTGGTGGCAGATCCCTGAATCCCAATCCCAGCAACCCTACAGACAGTCAGCATTTTAACTTACTTCCAAAGTAAAACCTATAGGCCCTCAAATTTGAGAACCCCTGGATGAGTATTGAGGTAGACTATATCTTAGAATACACTGAGAAGGGAATGATGCAATGTGCCGGTAGCACATTGTAGTCATTAGTAGGTAGCTTTTTACCTATTCCAGTTGAAGTTAACTCTCTTTCTGAAAGCCATATTTTGCTTCTCCTGCCCCTGCAGTATTTGACATAATGTGTTATCAGCTACGAAAACAATGTTCATCTTGAAGTTTCTAGCCAGAAGATACTGGTCAAGGAGACTTTTGTTCTTTCACAGGCTACATTATGTCTTTAACTTATTCCTTTGACTCTATGTCAAATTAATTTTGTAAGAAATAAGGGACTTGGCCAGGTTCAGTGACTCATGTCTGTAATCCCAGCACTTTGGGAGGCCGAGGCAGGCGGATAACCTGAGGTCAGGAGTTTGAGACCACCCTGACCAACATGGAGAAACCCAATCTCTACTAAAAATACAAAATTAGACAGGCACGGTGGCTCATGCCTGCAATCCCAGCCACTCAGGAGGCAGAGGCAGGAGAATTGCTTGAACCTGGTGAACTGAGATCACGCCATTGCATTCCAGCCTAAGCAACAAGAGCGAAACTCTGGCTCAAAAAAAAAAAAAAAAAGAAAAAAGAAAAAAAAGAAATAAGAAACTAACTCATTTGGTCAATGCATCTGGGGACAAAAGGTAAAGCAGGTATCTTAAAAAGTAAAGTATAAAAATATGCATCAAGAAATAGACTAGCTTTTCCAAATTTTTTTACTTATTCAAATAAAAAAACCTAGTATGACGCAAAAGTCAGATAAGTAAAATTTCATGGACCCATATCACCATAGTCAAATCAGGAAGTGAAGCAGTTGTCTAGATAAAGAATTGGCAAACTCTGACCCACAAGTCAAATCCTTCCAACTACCTATTTTCATAAATAAAGTTTTATTGAAACACATGCACATTATCTATGGATAGAATGCATGATGATATTTCTTGGTTGGACTCTCCACAAAAGAAATTAATTTAGAATCCAAAGTCATGAGAAATGTTAAGCAATTGTTAACCTGTAACCCCACCCCCAGAACTACTCCATGGGTCATAAAACATGCATTCACCTACTCTGCAGGGAGAGAGAAGACAGGCTTTTTATGGAGAGACAATCATTTCAAAGTGGAGGACATGCTCACCAGGGTGTGAAGAAGACCATTCATTGATGTGTGGAGAAAGATGTTATAATTTATGGTTTTACATTAATATGTAGAGAGAAGAAATTAAGCTTTACTAATATTTAATACACAGACTGGCAGTAGTCTCTGAACCCAACCCCAAAGAATTGGCTATAGAGTTCTCTCTTGCATGATTTCACTGTGTTAACACATACTGAAGTTTGCACATACTTGGTTAAGTGGATTTAGGGATTTCATTACTGACTTCACAAAATAGACAAATATAAAAGATTCCTGCAAAATTTTCTAAGATTGAAGATGACTAATGCACTGCTTGATAATGAAAAAAAGTGGCAAAGTTGACAGCTCCCTCAATCCTATAGAACTAGTTCTTGAGCAGCCAAAGAGATAAAAGATGAATTTAGATATTCTAATGAATTTTGAAATGATCAAGAGAATTATGAAATACGGATTTACTTCCTCTATCATTGTAGACTTCACCTTAGTTGAACACTGTGTCAACTTTAAATAAAAACTTTTGCATAATTGGAGGATTACATTAAAAAATAATTACCATGATTTAGTAGGCAAGATAATGAGGTCCTTTTATTGAGATGGAATCTTGCTCTGTCGCTCAGGCTAGAGTACAGTGGTGCAATCTCGGCTCACTGCAACCTCCGCCTCCCGGGTTTAAGTGATTCTCCTGCCTCAGCCTCCCGAGTAGCTGGGATTACAGGTGCCTGCCACTGCACCTAGCTAATTTTTGTATTTTCAGTAGAGATGAGGTTTCTATCTTGGCCAGGCTGGTTTTGAACTCCTAACCTCGTGATCCACCTGCCTTGGTCTCCCAAAGTGCTGGGATTACAGGCATTAGCCACTGCACCTGGCCAATGAGGTCCTTTTTTAAAAAAATCACATCCTTATATCATTAGGAATTAACTTTTTTGTTATGACTATCATTAAAATTAAGTCCAGAAATAATAAACATAATGTCAAACAGAATCACAAACATTTAAAAACATAATTAAGTATAATAAATCACATTGTTTACACATTTTAGTAGTCTCAATGATTTTTAAAAGTGAAAACAGAAAGATGTCTTTGTAAATTAATAAGATAGAAGTAAAACAAACCCCTAGGTTATCTTGATTTCATCCTTTAAAAATGTCTATTTTGGAACAGAAAACCTTATATCACACATTCTCACTTATAAATAGGAGTTAAATGATAAAAATTCATGAACACAAAGAAGGAAACAACAGACACTGGGGTTTACTTGAGCGTGGAGGGTGGGAGGATCAGAAAAGATAACTATTGGATAGTGAGCTTAATACCTGAGTGATGAAATAATATGTACAACAAACCCCCATGACCTGTGTTTATATATGTAACAAACCTTCACATGTACCCCTAAACTTGAAATAAAAATTAAAAAATTATCTATTTTGTATATTTTTGTCTGTATTATATGCTAGTATAATAGTACATGCACATACTATCATATAATAATACATACATGTATATAGTATGTATAGTACATGTGTGTATACATATATATATACAAATTGAAAGCATATGCTTAAATTTTGTTTTACTCATAGGTGCATAGGTCGAACAATTTAGAAGCCACTGATTTAGACAATGATGTATGGATTCAACCATCCTGCTGGGTATCTTGGATTTATTGCTGTCTGACCTTTCCTTTGAGTGAACTCCCCTTGACTTGCTGAAGGCCTGGGCAGAGTGACACAAATCACCATAACTTCTCTACATGCACCTCTGTACCAGTGCATATTTTATGTTGCCACATGCTTGCTTGTATATTTACATTTTCAACATTCATATTGTTTATCCTTATTACTGGCTATTTAAATACTAAAGCTATTATTGATTAAACTTGCTTTGTTCAGTACCTTCCAAAGCCAGCTGGCTAACACACACCCTTGCTACTCTCTGCTTTTGTTCTGGGGAAATCATTGTATGATTACAGATCTCACTGATTTTTATTGATTCTTACATATATAATGGGTGCAATTTGCAGATGCTGGTTATGTTTGGAGATGGCACAGTTTTCCTGGTGTAAAGGGAGGATTGATTTTAATGACACTGACTTTGTTTACATTATGTCAGAGCAATAAATGAATTCTTTTCAGAAAAAATTCTGCCCCAACAATGTAAATGTATTTGGTATTTGCCTACTTTCATACCATGAGTTGTGCTAAACGAGATGCCTCCTCTATGTCTTTTCTGGCCAAAAGAGATAGATAATTTAACATCTCAAAGGTCACGTCCCTTCAAGATTTTTCCTGTCTGGGAACAAACATAGCCTCTAACAGTACCACTGGCATTGGCCAAAGCTCTCTTTAATTCTTCTTCATTGCATCATAGGATTTCTTCATTAGATCAAGTTCATATCTAATTCTAGTAGTTCTCTTTTTTTCTGTCAATTTTAGCATACTGCAGAAGTTCTGCCTTTTGTATTTGTCCATTGAGAAAACCTCAGAGGTTGATGTATGCTACTAGACTGACCAGAAAGTCTGGTCTCTCACTAGCTTCCTCCTGCATTCAGGAAGCCAATCTCAAGTGCAAACCTCACAGCTTATCCGGAGTTTGGCAGATGTCAAAATGCCTCCATTCCCTCCCAGTCCAACCCTTATCCCCAGCAGCAATCTGGTGCCAGTTTTAATTAAAATTCATGAAAACAGACTGGCACTTCAGACATGGATGGAAACAATTTGTGGGGGAGGCAAAAAATAGCAGGGATATACTTCTCATGTTTACTCTCTATCGTCCTGTTAGGATTTCATTTTTGAGTGAAGCCAGTTTGAATTGCACATATGCTCATTTTGAATATTTTAGGGAGGAATTCACAATAACTGCCTCTTATGTGGACTGAGCTCTGTTCTCACAACTAAAGAAGTTTATTTCTTCTTTAAGACAAAGTTTAATTATGGCAGCTTCATATTGAAAATTAATAGCTTGGGGGAATTTAGAATGAAAAAATAGAGAAAAATTAACTTTGAGATCTACAAGACTTGGAACAGTTTTATAAATGAGAAATAATTTACTGGTATTGTAGTAAAGTGTTTTTGCATAAGGATGAAGAAGATGTGAGTCTTAAATATGTATAACTAGTATAACATGTGTATGACATTCATACTAGCCAGTAAATCCCAGACAGGAAAAAGCAGTTACACACTCACATTTTCTATTTATATTTCCTTTACCTAAAACAGTCATTTATTTATGCTTACAATGTGCCAGGCATGTATTGGGCCCTTTATGCGAATCATCTTAGCAGTTCTTAATATATTTTTTCACTATTAGAAATATGCTACATTCTAATTAGAAGTAGCAGCTCCTAAACAGTGGTGTAGTGACCCACCCTTCTTGGTTTGGAGGGAGCAGGTTGGGGGGAAATGTGAGAATCTCTGGGTTGGATAATCTAGAATTTAAACCTAAACCTGGCTTCAGAGCCTATGTTCTAAGCCACTATACATTAATAGCTCCCAGCCTTTTCATCTTTCATGGCCCAAAATATCTACCAGGAATATTCAATGAATATGAGTTGAGTTAAATTGTGACTATTTAGCAGTCATAATAAAAAAGGGTAGGATGAATGGGTTCCAGGAATGTGATAGACCTGCAAGTATTCTCTATCAGATATCTTTCCTACCTACAAATGTTTGATCCTTCTGTTTTGCTCAAGAGGCCCAGCACTGTGGATCTGGCTGGTTAACTCTGTGGAAGGTGGGGACAGGTACATAAAATTGGGAAGAGATAGAGGAACTAAAAGCAATGAATGGGTTGCTGCCTTGAGTAAGAAATTCCAGTCCCAGCTAAAACTCTTACCTTAATGTGGAACTTGAAATAAATGGGATCAAAAGAGTTTTGAAGAGCTAGGAAACATGAGAACGAGATGGTACCTGTCTGATTAAGGGGAAGGGGAGTTCACAGATATGCTTCTGGTAGAGACTTGGATTGGCTGGTGGTGTCTTCACTAAAAGACTGGATATGAAAGAAAGAGCAAACTCTTTCCCATGCAACAAGATTCAAGTCAAGTTTAGGAAATTCCTGCCTGGGTTAAGCCTTCACTATGCTGTGTTGCCACAGCTCATTGTTAATATCTCAAATGCAGAATTTAACTGACTTCATTATGTTAAGTACCTACTCCAGGGTAGGTGGGCCCCAGTAGTTTGTCTATTTCTCCTTATTAAGACTGACTGAATAAATAATTGATGAAAAAATGCCAACGTACTTGTGAAACCCCAACTATAAACATTATGGTTTATATAACAAGTATGTGTGCTTAGTGTGTTAGAAGCCAAAAAAGAAAGAAAACACCCAGAACTATATAAAAAGTAGGAAGTGTTTTGCACTCTGTGATGAACAGCATACTATATTTCTTACTTTCAGATTAAAATGGAAATGGCTCTAGGGTCTATCTGCAGAATTAAAGAAATTCTATGATCACACTCCTGCCTTCCCAATCCCTTCTACTCGGTTATTTGGATTCCTAGGGGCTTGTGCACCAGAACATAGTGTGCCAGGTTCCACTCTCAAATGACTAGGGGCCCTGGTGAATCCCTATTCACTGCTGCTTTCACTGTCTGGGCTCTGCTGGGGTCAACAATTTTCTACTGTACCTCTGGCCCTGTGGCATCAGAGATTAGCAACACGTCAACTTACACAGTTTGCTGCTGAGTGGTATGGACTTTGAAGGAGAGTGGCATAAAAGGATAATACAACTTGCTCTCTGATAGTTCAGAACCCTCAGCACAGCCATGTTCCTCTATTGTTATTTACCCAAACCAAAGCACATCCAGGCCTCTTCCTGTCTCAGAAAGGACAATCATGATTCCTTTTTTGAATTCTAGAATTCCCTCAAGGTCTGGGATTCTTTCTTTCTTCATCCTTCTAAAATAGGAATGGTACCCCCTGTTCTTTCTTCCCAGAGTGAAACTTAAAGGACCATTAAAAAGGCTCCAGGCTGGGCGCGGTGGCTCACGCCTGTAATCCCAGCACTTTGGGAGGCGGAGGCAGGTGGATCACGAGGTCAAGAGATCGAGACCATCCTGGTCAACATGGTGAAACCCCGTCTCTACTAAAAATACAAAAAAATTAGCTGGGCATGGTGGCGCGTGCCTGTAATCCCAGCTACTCAGGAGGCTGAGGCAGGAGAATTGCCTGAACCCAGGAGGCGGAGGTTGCGGTGAGCCGAGATCGCGCCATTGCACTCCAGCCTGGGTAACAAGAGCGAAACTCTGTCTCAAAAAAAAAATGCTCCAGAAACACAAGACTCTGTCCACTGCCCTTTCTTGGGGCTGAGAGTAGAATAGCTTTTATTCCTTCTTAACAAGTTGTCCACTCCATGAATAGGAGACTTTTTAGTATGTAATAAAAATTCCAGTACAAGTTGAATTATCACCTGCAGGTCACTCTGGTATATCAAAGATGCATAGAATAAGAATTTGTGCTGTTGTTAATTGCTCTTTTGCAAAGCACAAAGTTTCCTTTCTAGTTATGACCTAAACATAAAGAGAACCTATGTTTAACCTTTATGTTTAACCTTTATACATTTTTTTTTAGCTATTCTTAAAAAATGTTCTGGTAGAGAGTCCAGAGAGGAAACAAGTTTGCTGCCAAGGGCCTCACAGAGAGAAAACTGAAGAAGCCAAACTCACAGGGCTTTACAGCCTCCTGATATCCTGTCACTGGGATGGTTTGGCAGTAATTTCTCAGGACCAGTGTGGAGGGGAGGGAGGTAGAGAAATCTCCCCATAGGGTTATACTTGGCTATGATTGCGCCTAACATTTTATGCCTTGAACTCAATAAGATTGCTTGTCATATTAAAAGGCATAGCTGCTTATCAAAGCATATCCATAGTGCTGGAGAATCTAGGCCAGCTGATCTCAGTTATACACTGTGTCCAGAACTCTCCTGGGAATTATTTAGGTAATGATGGCAAGACAGTACTACTGAGTCATTGACCCCCTCTCATGATGGGTTGGTTCCTCCTTTGGAAGCACATCCTTGGGTCCTTTCCCTGTTCACTGATCTCAGTTGAGACCTTTTAAAATGGTGAAACTCATTAGAGTTGGGGATTGAGAATTTTATTTTCCTGGAGACTCCTTGGTTTCTAGACAAATGCATTCATTCTCTTCTTAGCATCCTTTGAGCTGAATACACAAAGATGATGGGGTGTGGGGTACACTGTCAAGCCACAAACATAACCTGCTCGGTAGTAATACCTTCCTACATTGTTATCTTGCTTTGACGTGGTATGATTCAAGTCTTAACCTTAACACTTTTTAAGTAGTTTCACTGTATTAAAGGCATCATCCTCAGCTGAAACTCACTAAAGCATATATACATCATGTGGACTAGCTGAACACAAAGTTCTTAATCTGAAGTTGACCTATTTAGTAAACTTATAGCTCAGAATTTGACCTCATCACCTCAGGAAATCAGGGATAAAATCTGTCTCTATATTGTTTCAGGTACTTTTTTTAAACAATCAAGCTTTTCTAAATTTGATCTGGGTATCAGAGATGTTATTTGTTTATCAAAAAAAAAACAAAATACTTTCCTATTTTTAAAAACTTCTCTGTGTGTATATTTTCTTTCTTTCTTTCTTTCTTTTCTTTTTTTTTTTTTTTTTTTTTACCTTTCACATTGTTCTTTTTTAAACGTTGCTTTGGAAGGAACCAAGTGTGAAACCATGGGTGTGGGCCTCCACATGCCAAAGCCTTAAGTAATTCACTTACAGTGTGTTTACGGCTCAGTTGAGGCCTCTGAATTCCACTCAGTACAGGTGGTAGTGTGTGCAGAGTACATGTGATCGGCACTGAACAGTTAAGAGGTTCAATCTTGGGTTAGGGAGGGAGGAAGAGAGAATATAAGCCTAGAAACCTGTTTAGATCATGACAGGTGGCTGTTGATTAGGACAGGCACATAACTCACCTGGGTGCCTTAGTGGAAATGTCATGCCTTATTTTAGAAGGAAATTAGATTCAGTGATAAAAGATACAACTCTAAGGAACAAATAACATTCTAATAACATATTTAAATGTGTGTCACTTACCAACAAGATCAGTTTTCAAATTTGCTTTTGACAAAGATTAAAATAAAAATAAAACATGATGCTGAAATGATGGATCTGTGAAGAGAAATTTGTTAAAAACATACAAAAACTGATGGGAGATTATGAGACATACTTTTCCCCCTACAATGCTATGAAATGCTAGTTTTTTAAAAAGATAATTTTATAATAACTTGTAAAATTTGATCGAGTGAAGGCAAATCCATAGAGATGTAAACAGATCAGTTATGACTTGGGACTAGGATGGTAGCAAAGGTTGACTGTAAACTGGCACAGATTTTTTTTGAGGTGATGAACATGTTATAAAACTGGATTGTGGGGCCAGATGCAGTGGCTCACACCTGTAATCCCAGCATTTTGGGAGGCCGAGGTGGGTGGATCACCTGAGGTCAGGAGTTTGAGACCAGCCTGGCCAACATGGTAAAACTCCATTTCTACTAAAAATACAAAAAATCAGCTGGGCCTGGTGGCACACATCTATAATCTCAGCTATTTGGGAAGCTAAGACAGGAAAATCTCTTGAAACCAGGAGGCGGAGGTTGCAGTGAGCCTCTGCACCACTCTGCAGAGGTTGCACCACTCTGCAGAGGTTGCACCACTGCATCCCAGCCTGAGTGGCAGAGGGAAACTCCATCTCAAAAAAAAAAAAAAGAAAGAAAGAATAAGTAGAATTGGGTTGCTATGGATGGAAGGAAGTGAGGGAGAAATGGGGAGTTATTTAATTGGTATACAGTTTCAGTTTTGCAATATGAATAGCCTTCTGGAGATGGACGTTGGTGATGTTTGTATGTACTTTACCCCACTGAACCGTACACTTAAAAATGGTGAAGATGGCAAAATTTTATGATATATCATTTTACCACAACTAATAATTTTTTTAAAGTTTTTAAAAAAATTAACCATGTGTGCTTGTCTGTTCTAAAAATGAAAACATCAATTTTATCTACTCTGATCTCTGGAATATATAATTCATTAATAAATAATTGTGGCCTCTTTCCCTGCTGCTGAGTCACATGGAGGTGAAGGCTCACCCGTAATCCACCGCCATGGCTGTGGATTGCTAGAGGTGTAATGGATGTTAATACTCCTTTACAAGAGGTGTTGAAGACCGCCCTCATCCATGGTGGCCTAGCATGTGGAATTCATGAAGCTGCCAAAACATTAGATACCTCCCAAGCCCATTTTTGTCTGCTTGTATCAAAGTGTGGTGAGTCAAAGCATGTCAAGTTCATGGAGGCCCTTTGTGCTGAACACCAAATCAACCTAATTAAGGTTGTTGACAACAAGAAACTAGGGGAATGGGTAGGCCTCTGTAAAATTGGGAGAGGGGAAGCCCCTTAAGGTGCTTGGTTGCAGTTGTGCAGTAGTTAAGGACTATGGCAAGGAGTCTCAGGCCAAGGATGTCATTGAAGAGTCCTTTAAATGCAAGAAATGAACACATAAAACTTTGACTCTCTCTCTCTTTTTCACACACACACACATACACAGACACAAATAGTTGTGTCTATAAATGCAACCATAGTTGTGTTGATAAATTCTGATTTTGTCTTTGCTATTCCTTTGGGTAGTTCATCTATTTTTGTGGAATTAAAGCTTACCTTCGTGTGGATAATCTCACCTAGACAAGTTTTACCAATTCTGGTCATGCAGTTCTAACTTCTTGCATGGTGGTTCCACTGGAACATTACCAAATTACCCCAGGCTCATCATGGCTAAATGAAAACTCATGTTCTTTGTCTGTAACCAGTGTCTGCCTCTTGAATTTCCTGTGTCTTTTAGTGGTTATTGTCATTCTCTTAGTTATTATAGCTTAGATCCGTAGAATCATTTTGGATCCTGTTTATTTCTCGGTGACGATCATTTTTTTTTTGCCTTCATTCTTTTCTATTCCTAAACATACTATACAACATTGAAGGTAAATTTAACTTTTAAAACATTCAAGCCATCCACAGCTAATCCCTAAATTTTCCAAAGTAATCTCCTACTGTAATCAAGATCAGTTTCCTTCTTCTCCCAGTGTGGACTGCTTAATGTCTGCATTTTTATTTTCCAGTGTTCTTTATTCTCTTCTTTCCAAAAATAATGGTCTTTTTTCTCTTGTCCACTTAATCTAATGGTCTCTTCTTATCAAGCTTCCTTCTCCAGAAACCTTCCCTGGTTACTGCAGCCTGTAGGCATCTTAATCTTCTCTGAATGGCTGCCTTGAGACTTACTATCTCCTCTGAGTTACACAGTGGCCCTTTCAACTGTCAGTGTCAGACAGGCATAACAAAAGCAGACCCAGGATGGTCAGGGTAGGGGATGAGGATGGATTAGGATGAGGGGTGTAAAGATGGGGGTGTCAGATGATAGGAGAGTGTTGACAGAAGGCCAAGAGCTGAGAGGGGTTTGTGGCCAAGGTTAGATTGTGATTTTGCTTAATAGAAGACAAAAATGTGAATGAATGCTTCATGAAACTCAGTCTGTGGGAAAGCTTGAAGAACAATGGAAATAAATATTGAGTTAAACCGAAGTATCCCAACTTTCAATAAGATTTCCAGTCACTGTGCCTTGACTAGTGTAGTCTCAGGCCACAGGGCAGATTAGGAGACAGAGCAGAGGTGTGGCATTTGGTACATGGTTCCTAATCCCAGTTCTGCCACTTACTATCTGTGCAATCTTGGGCAAATTACTTGAACTCTCTGAGCCCATTGTTTTCATCTCTAAAGTAAGGATAACAAAACCAAGATTATAAAGTCATTGTGATGATGAGATAAAATAAAATAATGTAGATAAAGTCCCTAGCAGATGCTCAGTAATGATAGCTATCAAATCTTTACTTGGGCTGAGAATAATTACTCTGTAGCTGTGAATGAAAACTATATTTCTTATGATGTATAGAGAAAATATCATCACGACATCACTGTGTAAATAACGCATAGTGTTCATGAATGTCAGCCCACAGCTTAAGTATGTAAGAAATATTGTGTACCTTTCTTCCTTTTTTCCTTCCTATCTTCCCCTCTATTTTTCTCTTTCTATTTAATTTTGACTCCAATATAGACTGTTGGGAGTTTCAGTCGCAATGATTCTTGGGATTCTCCACCTCCTTCAGTATTATGCCAAGGGTGCAGAACCTCTAAGGCACTAGGCAAGTCCCACTACTCATTGGTCTCTGTCTACATCAAGTCCTGCTGAGATACCCACCATGCCTAGCACTCCTTCAGACATTTTCCACAATTGGACACCAGGGATTTTTGATCAATCTAGGAATACTGGGTCTAAGTCTAGTGTCTTAGGAAACCACATAGAAATAGGGAAGGAAGAAGGACAGAGGGAAGAAAGGAAGGAAAGAAAAAAGCCATTGTCTCAACTGGGTTTGTTTATTAGGCACTAGATTAACAGATGAAGAAAGCCATGCATTCTAGGTAGAAATGAAAATCTCTGGAGGAAAAAATAGAGTGGAAAAGAGCAGAAAGAAAAAGGCCCTGGAAAAGTCTGAAGCCCAAACTATCATAGAGATTTTTCATTTGAAATTTGAAAGTTTTCTTTGGGTAGATGAGACATGCAATGTATAAAGGGTATTTCCAGTTGACTCAGAGAAAGAGAACTCATGGGTCACGTGAAGCAGGAAGAACATAATAAGTGATTTCATGGTTTGTTCTTACTTTAACTTATTATCATCTTTGTGGGCCCAAGTTTCTTCATCTGTAAAATGTAGAAGTTCTAAACACAAACTCTTAAAAATATACATATATGTATAGAATCATGTAAATTGAGAAAGATAATTTTATAGGATGGGCTTTGCTATGGTTTTCAGAGTCATGACTATGAAAGAAAAATGAAATCAGAGGCAAAATAATCTCTTCTTCCTCCCAGGTGCTGTTCCTCTGACTTATCTCTATTCTAGCAGGTATAACTTTCAGTTCTGATTTATGGCCTTTTACTGGCAAGTCTTATCTTTTTGTTTACTGCCAGAGTTTAAATTCTTTAAGGAACTAATTCAGCTACCCAGACACATCTTCCTTCTCTCTTCCTTCTCTTTTTCCTCCCTGCTCATATAGATTCTCCTTGAACCGAGTAAGCACAAACAATTATTTTATAAGCAAATGGAAATGACCAGCTTTAAAAACTCAAGAATTTCCTCTGAAGGTTATTTATTGACTTCTCTTGGAAAGTTGTTTCTGTGGCTTACATCCTGACAAACTGAAACTGCTTTTGTCCTAAGATATTTATTATTAAATGTTCACCACTGTGCTTAATGCTTTAGAGTAATTTTCTCTTTTAATCTCACAACAACCCTGAAGAGAAGATCTGAATGTCATTCTCAAGATAGGAAAACAAAGGCTGAGAGAGGTTATGGGATTTGCTAAAGATCATTCAGCTGCTAAGGAGCAGAAGCAGGACATGATTCCAAGTCTTTCAGATTCCAAAGTCTACCTCCATATAAGAGAGGTGTGTTCCCAATTCTTTAAATACAGCTATTATTAACTACTTCACAACTGGTAAGGCTAACTAACTTGTGGATATACACAGAATAATAACAATGGTAAGTGTGGAAACACAACAGCCTCTCCCCAAATCACTCTGAACAGAATCTTTGATTTTTAGCAGTTATTTTGTGATATAACATATACCATTGAAGTCTAACCTTGGTATGTAATCATGGTGCTTACACAGGGTCATCAGGAGTTTGCAATCACAATTACTCTGCTCTTAAGCAATAGAAGTTTTCAGTGAGAGAAAAAGGAATACATTTTAAATATAAACATTTAGAAAAGAAACTGATGACCCATCCCATTAGAACGATTCAGACTGGCAATAATAGCCCTTTCCTTTCAGCTTTTTCTGAATAAGCAAGTATTTTAGTGTGCATTCCATATGACTCCCAATTCTCATAACACTGAAAAAAAAACCTTTCAACAAACTCCAGAGGAAAATTAAGTCTGCTGTTCGTGAGGCAGGGAACAACTTACCAACATCACACACTTACTGTCCAACTCTATAATAAACACTTCAGGGAATGGCTCTTATATGTATATGACACATTCTTAATCCACGATGAATATGTATTTGAACAGTAGAAGTATCTTTCTTTCTAAAGAACATTTTTCTGTAGATATGTATGTCTAATTAAACATCAGAACAGAATCTACTTGCCTGTTTTCAGAAGTCCCTGTTTTACCTTAAGTATTCCCTTTTCATAACCTAGTTTACTAATGGTTTTTTGATTGAAAACTTCTTTTGGTTTGACAGTTTTTTAATGTATGACATAAAGTTTTAATATAACATATAATATGGATGCCAACTCATCTACTCTTTTCTCATTTATACCTTTTTTTTTATTTGAGACGGAGTCTCACTCTTATTGCCCAGGCTGGGGTGAAGTGGCATGACCTCGGCTCACTGCAACCTCTGTCTCCTGGGTTCAAGCGATTCTCCTGGCTCAGTCTCCTGAGTAACTGGGATTACAGGTGCGTGTCACCATGCCAGGCTAATTTTTGTATTATTAGTAGAGATGGGGGTTTTACCACGTTGGCCAGGCTGGTCTCGAATTCCTGACCTCAGGTGATCTGCCTGCCTCAGCCTCGCAAAGTGCTAGGATTGCAGGCATAAGCCACCATGCCTGGCCTATACCTTTAATATAAATAAGTAAATAACTAGGTTGGCCAGGTGCTGTGGCTCATGTCCATAATCCCAACACTTTGGGAGGCCAAGATGAATGGATCACCTGAGGTCAGGAGTTCGAGACCACCCTGGCCAACATAGTGAAACCCCATCTCTACTAATAATACAAAAATTAGCCAGGGGTGGTAACAGGTGCCTGTAATCCCAGCTACATAGGAGGCTGAGGCAAAAGAATCACTTGAACCCAGGAGGTGGAGGTTGTAGTGAGCCGAGATCTTGCCACTGCCCCCTAGCCTGGGTGACAGAGCAAGATTCTGTCTCAAAAAATAAAATAAAATAAAATAAATAACTGGATTGGCTGTAGTGGCTTATACCTGTAATCCCAGCAGTTTGGGAGGCCAAGGCAGGTGGACTGCTTGAGCTCAGCCATTTGAGACTAGCCTGGGCAATATAGCAAGACACTGTCTCTACTAAAACTAAAAAAAAAAAAAAAGTAGCTGGGTTTGGTGGCACCTGCCTGTAGTTCCACCTACTTATGAGGCTAAGGCAGGAGAATCACTTGAGCCCAGGAGATTGTGGCTGCAGTGAGCCATGATTACACACCCCGGCAACTGTTTGCTGCTGAGTAACTGCTTACCTCACACAGGTGAGGAAAATGACCTCTCTGCCTGTCATTTCTGGCTTGATTACTCAACCTCTCTAACTCTAGCAATTATGAAGAATAAACAGAATTTTGGATGAAACAACATTAATTATTCACTTTTTGGTGAAATATGTAGGTGTTTTGGTATATGTATGATTTTTAGTCTTTAAATAGAATTTTCTCTATTGGATTTTATATTTTAGTAAATGAAAGAAAATCTCATTAAAAATGTATGTCCTTTATCCTTATTACTGTGAGTTTCTACAAATTGTAATAAAATCTTTTTACTGGAAAATATCTATAACATAGTAAATTGATAAAGGAATGAGAGGAGTATTTCAAGCCACTTCCAAGGATGATTAAAGTTTGACAAATTCAACTCCCAGAATCCATCATTTTTGAGGCTGATGATTGTTTGTGCATGGGTGGGTATGCACACATGTGTGTGCTCGTGTATGTCTGTGTACAGAGATGATACTAAAAACCACAGATGACAAATTGGTGATTATTCTCACAGATGTGTTTTGACCTTGTAGCATAGTGTTCTGCAGAATCAAATTTGTTGCAAACATTTATAAGTCAGCAAACAACAAGAAAGCAGATTTCTGTAATCTCTTAGAAATGAGAAAATGTGGCAAAATGGGACCTATAAACTCTCAATGCAAAGACTGGCTGGAGTGAAGGAGAGACTGCAGAAGTAACCAGTGCTCATAATTTCCAATTATCTCATTCCTCCTCATCACTATGCATTACCTACCTGGCCCCTGTAGATGTTTGAGTTTGAGGCCCTTGCTTAGAATAAAACTCTGTGGGACTTCTTTCTAATGTGGTCGATGACTCACTGATTTTGTGGATAGTGACTCATGGTAGAGACATGTTGGAGGTGTCTCAGGACAGATCACCAGCCAGGTGTAAAAGAAGTCTGCCTGTTAAGGAGCTCTAATAGCCCCACACCTTCAGGCTCATGTGGATGAAGCATCATATTGGAAGTAGCAAGAGCAGCTTCACAAATTTTGTGGGGATATGCCAAACTTCCATCCTCCTTGGAAGTAGCTTGAAATTTTACAACTGTCTTAACTTTCACTCACCAATGTACTGTTTCGTTATTTGACTATAAAAGGGTTTTATTATAATAAACTCACTGTATGTAGGCACAAAAAGGACATAGATTTTTAAATAAGGTTTGCATTCATTTATACAAAGTCCATGGCCTGGATTGAGAACACAACCTTTGCTTTCTTTCCTATCCTTACTTCTGGGAGGGAAGTTTCTGACTGTGAATGTTGTCCTCAGAAGATTCTCATTTATTAATACAAGGGCATATGTATATGTAAAAATGTAAACCAGCAGGCTTGGCTTGGCTTTCAGGGAGCAAAACTAAGAGGAGGTCTGGCAATTGTCCTGGTAATTACCTTGATAAAAACAGCAGATCTATTTCTGTTCCATGATGGATATTCTGGCTTTAAATTAGTTCAATTATTACAATGCCTGAATTAATTAACCAGGTAATTCTGCAACCTGGGAAAAGTCTCCTTCAAGATGTAGTGGTTATCTTTTTCTTATGCCTCTGTTGCTATGTAGCTTTTAGGTGGATTAATTTTAGAAAGTTCAGCTCACAAGGTTCCTTTTCCCTTACTGACAGTCCTGTAAACTTGACTTTCGATCTGTAATGGACGTCACCATTTCAAAGAACTGTAATCCTGTGTTTGGTACACTCCTCCTGCCCCCAGGACATTATCTGTGTGAGAGAGGGGAAGCCAGGGACCCAGAAATGGGCTTCAGGGAGGTGAGCTAGAATGGCAATAAATGGTACAAGGAAGGGCATTGTCTCTAACGATGACCCTCAGCTTTCCTGCTGCTCTCTTCCCAGGTTTGGTTTCTAAGTATCTGGGCTTTGAAGGATGGGGGTGGAGGGATTGGAAGACGACTTTTAGGAGGAACCAGTCCCACAAGCAGATATTGTTGCTCTAACTGTGCCTAAGGAGAAATTTCTGGCCTTGAGTCATGATCCCAAACAGGAAGTGCTTCTGAGTTCCACATACCTTGTTTTCCAAACAAGGTATGTGGATGAGGGGGTGGAGTTTAGCACACAAATACCCAGCTGCCAGCCTTTCATGTTTACCAGGGATCAAGAATAGGTCATTTAAGGTCAAAGATATATCCTTTCTTGTCACTCTAAGGAACAAATAGTGTTGTCTTACACTCTAGGTAAAATGCTGACTTGAACTCCAGAGCTATATTTGCTTCAGAGTTTTTCTTTAATGCTACTCCAGCACACTCTATACCTGTTATGGGCTTCAAAGAATTACATGAATGAAGTGGCTTAAACTTAACTCGTGTTCATGTTTCATCAGTTTGCTAGAGGAAAGTTTAAAGCCAAAACACTGGGGAATTGTGTGGGCAGGAGAGGGGAAGACAACTTGTTTTTTTCCCAAGGTGCAACTAATATTTGAGCATACATTAGTGTTTGAGTAGAATTGTAGAAAAACAAAAAACAGGGTTGAAAGGTGTTTAAGAGGTCATGTCCAACTGTCTTCCTGAGGATGCATGAATCACCAGCCCACTCTGATTCATTCTCTCTGAACTACTTCATCTTTTTTTTTCAGGTTTTTGCTACTTCAGGAAACCATAGTTGTTGGCTCACAGAAAAATTACAGCAGCATTATAAAATAAGAGCTGTTTCTACTCTCTTGTCACTAAAGTATGAACAATATCTAGTATGTAATAGACTGCACTGTAAGAAAACTCTGTTCTTAGCCGACTAAGGAAATTCCGAAAACAAGGCCTCTACCTGTGATTTTTCAACTGAGAACCATCAGGGCAGTTTCTTGCATATCTAGGAATAGCAATAATGTTGCCCTGGGGAATAGACTTGGAAACACAGTAAAACACTTTCTGTACATTATCATTTCCATTAATTTGAGCAAGGGTTGATCAGTATAAATTATTTATGTGAGCACTGGGAGCTGCGTCCCTATGTACAAGGCAATCTGTTAAAGATTTGCTATCATGCTAGTGAATGGGGGCGGGGAATGGAGTAATACATTTTATGAGTCATAACGTTTTAGGAGCATTAGTCCTCATGTTTGTATTTGGAAATGAACTTTCTGAGAAATGTACTGTAAAACAAAAACAAAACAGGACATGGAAAACCAGATTCACTAATGGCATAAATTAAAATAATGGGAAAAAAGAAACCCCTGGCAATATGCCAAATATGACGATCACACTGGAGATAAGCCATGATCCTTTAAGGTAGAGGGGGATCTGAACTCTGGAAGGAGTGGCTGGCCCATGTTATAATTTGATTTCTAACAGAATGTGTCTCTTTCCCATAGCTTTTCAGAGGGGCCATGCGAAACTCAGTAGAGAAGAGGAATAACAGAGTTAATGTGGTTTTCCTACACTTGTTAGAGTCATTGCATTTTTCTATAGTGGCTACAGGTCTATAGGCAAGATCTAGCTTCCAGGGATAACCAGGTAGTTACCTTATAGCAAATAAGTGATGGTAGGAACAATTTTTAGTCTAACTGCTTCACAGACACTATTGTATTTAATGCTTGCAGTAAACTTGTGCACTATCATTAACCCCATTCTACAACTGGAGAAACTCAGGCACAGTAGAGGTAAGTGCCATGCTCAAGATCACACAGCTAGCATGTAGAAGAGTCAAGAATCAAAGCCAGGCAATACAGTTCTAGGCATTTGACTCTAAATCATTGTGCTAAACAATTCTGAAAGATTTTGTTTTGCATTTTACAAAGTCATCTGAAATTCACCTGCATTGGATTTCTCCAGGGTGCTTCCTAAAATGAAATTTCCCAGCCCAGTGTATCAGATATCAGAATATCTGGAAGCTGGACATAGTCGGAAGATTAACAACTCTCTTTTGTACACTAAAGTTTGAGAATCAGTGTTCTAGGGAATGTGGGAGGGAGATAGAAATTCCTTTTGGTTTTCACGCCCAAAAAGGATGCCTTGCAAAACTGGATTTTATATGTAAGTTTATGTCATCTGCAAATAGAGATAGTTTTCCTTTCTTTTCAATCTAAATGCTTTTTATTTCTTTTTCTTGCATAAATGCCCTGGCTAGACCATCCAGTACATGTAGAAATGATGAGAGTGAACATCCTTGTCTTGTTCCTGGCTCTCCAGATTTTGAAAGGGAAAAATTAAATGGATTTTTCTTAATATATTGAGAATTCACTGTTGAAGATCATAGTTTGGTGTCTGCCATTCCTAACCTGGATTCCATCAGAAGCTGCCTACACACCAGGAATGCCAATTCATTCACAGACTGGAAGTGTGGTCTTCCCATCAGGACACTGGGCAGAAAAGCCAGGCATACATAGATTCTTATAGACCACTAATGAATATGAATGAAAGTCATCAGCTCTTGCCCTCAAACTCAGGGTAAGGACTAGATATGCAAATGATCTCTCCCAGTGGAGATTTGATGAAGTTAAATGATGAACATTTTCAAATTACACATGTGTAAGTCCCACAGAACTGGTGTTAAGCCAGCACATCTGGGAGCTTTGCATTTTTAAAAGTCCTGGGCATTATAATTCACTCTCTAGTTGATACAGTTTGTGTATCTGTACCATCCAAATGTCAAATTGAAATGTAATCACCAGCATTGGAGGTGGGGCCTGGTGGGAGGTGATCGGATCATGCCGCAGATTTCTCATGATTGGTTTAGCTAGCAGCATCGCCTTGGTATTGTCCTCATGACAGTGAGTGAATTCTCACAAGATCTGGTTGTTTAAAAGCGTGTGGCACCTTGCTCTCTCCCTTTCTTGCTCCTGCTTTCGCCAGGCAATGTGTCTGCTCCCTCTTTGTCTTCTGCCATGATTGGAAGCTTCCTGAGGCCTCCCCAGAAACAGATGTCACTATTCTTCCTGTACAGCCTGCCAAACCATGAGCCAATTAAACTTCTTTTCTTATAAATTACCCAGTTTTAGGTATTTCTCTATAGCAATGCAAGAACAATGGCCTAACACACTAGTTAAGAAACACTGCAGTGTAGAAGCCAAGCTTTAGAGAAAATCTAATGTTTCCTGAATCCTGTCAAGGTTCCCCACAAACTCTCATACAGATGAAGAAATATAAGGCCATGGCTGCCTAAATTCCCTCCAAATTAAATGGTATAAATCAATCATCAATAATGTTCATGGAATCTATGAGTCAGGAATTCAAAATTTGGAGTAGATCAGCATCATGATGTCTGGAACTTCAGATGAAAAACTTGAAGCCTGGGCTAAGATTATCTGAAAGCTCACTCTTTAATAGCTAGTGGTTGATGCTGGTTGCTAGCTGAGACCTTAGCTAGGGCTGTTGGTCAAAACACCGATATGTGGCCTCTCCATGGATCTTGAGCTTCCTCACATCATGGCATCTGTGTTCCAAAAGCAAGAATCCCAACAAGGCTGAAGCAATATCATCTTGTCTGACCTATCCTTAAAAATCATGCAGCATCACTTTTGTTGTATTTTGCTCATTAGAAGCAAGTCACTAATGTGGGCCATACTCAAAGAAGGAGAATTAGACTGCATCATTTATGGGGAAAGTATCAAAGAATTTATAGACATATTTAAAAATCAACCCAGGTGCTGTGCAAAGAAAACAATATGATAACATCTAACGCTTATGGAGTACTTATGTGTCAGATATCCTCCTAAACACTTTCTGTAAATTCTCTAGTCCTCCCACACTCTATAAGACAGGTGATATAATAATCTATGTTATAGATAAGGAATGTTTAATTGTATAACTTGCTATCTCAGAGCATATGCTGAAGCACAACTTGCTAGAAAGTAATAGTCATGCGATTAAAACCCAGTCATTTGGGTTTTAGAAATATTTTCTTACTATTGTATGCTATACTAGAACTGAAGAGATGTGGAATATAGTTCAAAGTACTAATTTGGGGAGAAATCTGTTATGCATGACGTAGTTTCCATGCTTAAAGCCCCATTCTGAGGAAAGATGACACTCAACTTTACGTCTCTCTGTCCTATTCTGTTTGACCGGGGATAGACACCTTCTTGAAAAAGTTACCATCTGTAATAACCCTGAGATCTGGTGGGACAGCTCTATAGCACTACTGCAGAGTTCTACATGAATCTATCAGATCCTCCCTCCAGGAACTTGAATGTAAATCTATTAAAGGGGAGTCAACCCTTGGAAGATGAACGTAAGGTAGAAGACACACAGAAAATAAGCCAGAAAGCGTCCACAGAAAGCAGACTCTCTGGCAAGCAGGAATTAAGAAACAGAAAAGGAAAGTAGAGAGATACGAATGCATATGAACAATAGCAATAAAACCAAGGCAGAGAGTAGCTAGTGCCCATAACAGCAAAGGACTGAAGCAGGCAGACAGATACCTATATTTAAGGAATATGGGCCAGAGCAAAAGAAGTATATTGGGTATAAATTCACCTTATCTGACTGCAGGTTTAGTGCTTGGTGAGGTTTGGTCAAGTTACCACTGATATCCTTAAAATCACTCCTTATTATCTGAGGTAATCATGAGCTTCTCTTTCATTCCTTATGACTTAAAATACCCTCACCCACCGACTGTGCTATTAATGAGTTTTGTGGTCCGGGATAGGTCACTTTCCTTGTCTACCTTGGTTTTCTTGGTGACAAGATGAGGGTTGGACCAGGTGATGTCTAAGTTCACTTCCAGCTCCAATGCATATTATTGTGAACTTAACATAAAAGCATTTGGTCACAGTTCTATTGCAAAATCATAAAAATGTCTCCACCTTTATCTCCAGCCCCTTCTCCAGCCACAGAGTGCTTTAAACTTGAGGCCTGTCTCATAAGGAATCCAAATGCAGTGCCAATGTGCAAATTAGCTGTGCAGCGTCCCAGCAGCACCCCAAGCAGGCTTGCCTGGGCTCATGCAATACTTTCCTTCAAGCTAGCAGGGGAGTGTGTGCTCTGGCCCCATCTTCTCTCCTTTCTCAAGAGACTTTTTTTTCTTCTCCCCAGGCTAGAAAGTGATGAAAATAAACTACGGGAAGTTGCAAACATGTTGATGGGAATTGAGGTAAAATGCAGAAATGTTGCTGGGTTTGGTGTGGTCAGAGGTGACCATACCAGTGTCCAGGAAGGAAATCTGGCAGGGAAGATTTGTACAGGTTCTACTTAAAATTTCGTTTTTGGCAGGGCACGGTGGCTCATGCCTCTAATCCTAGCATTTTGGCAGACCAAGGCAGGCAGATCACTTGAGGTCAGGAGTTTGAAACCAGCCTGGCCAACATGGTAAAACCCCGTCTCTACTAAAAATACAAACATCCAGGACTGGTAGCATTCCTGTGGTCCTAGCTACTTGGGAGGCTGAGGCGGGAGAATTGCTTGAACCTGGGAGGCAGAGGTTGCAGTGAGCTGAGATTGTGCCACTGCACTCCAGCCTAGGCAGCAGAGTGAGACCCTGTTTCAGTAATAATAATAATAATAAATTTCCTCCCAAGAAGGATTTATAAGAGGATAGTCCAGCATTTGCATTTGTAAGACAGGGATAAAAAGACAAGGACCCACAGGACTCTTGTGTTATTCTGCCTTCTCACACACTTTCATCTGTTCCTTCCCTGCATGAGTTTGGGTTTAAAGGAAACCATAGGCAGAGCTCCAGGCAGAACATTTGGAGACCTGAAAATGGTCTTGGCTGTGAGACCAGCTTGTTGTGTGATTGTAGGCAAAAACTTGTTGGGGTTCAGTTTTTCCACTTGTGTATTAAAGATGATATTGTCTGTTTCTTCTTATGTCAATAGGATTCTATGCCAGTTAATGAGACATGGGGCTCTGTTGTCCTCTGTTTCTCAGTCAATCCCTTGCATTAAGCCAAATGTTCAGAGAAGGATGCAGGTTAACTGTTTCAGGCCTTCAGGGAATTGCTTTAGGTATCAAGAGTGCATTGAACTAAATAGCGTTCTTGCATGGTAGGCTCAGTGCAGTACCAGAATGCACTGAATGGTATGAATAGTACACTAGAGGCTTGAGAGTTAATGGGCCTGCCTCTGGGAGGGCTGATTGGATGCCAAGACATGACATAAGATACAAGAATGAGAGGGCTAAAAAATCTTTACATGGGGGAAAATTTTAGTGGTCCATTAGTAACAACTGTACTGTACTTTCTTTCTTCTTACCCTGCCCCTTTCCCAATCTCTCTCTCTCTCTCTCTTTCACACACACACACACACACACACACACACACACACACACACACACACACCCCTTGATATCATGTTACTGACCAGACTGGGAAAACTAAACTGAGCTGAGTGGCTGAAAATGTGCCTTGAGTTCTTGGAAAAAAAAAAATGCACATTACCCTGGACTGCCCCTTTGTATTCATTGGATGGGGGATTTTCCCCCTCCTTTTTTTCTCCTTCTATTCACAGAAGCACCATTACTAACCTGAGAGTTATGGTTGATTTAATTCAAACCTGGGATCCAAGGAATAAATACCCCTCTGTGAGTCTACTAAGAAACTTCGAGTAACATATAATAAAACTCTCCTGATTTCTCATTAACCAGAATATAATGTCAAAATTTCTAAGCTTGAAATTCAAAGAAATTCCCTGTCTGATTTTGACCTAAGTTTTCTACCACTAGAATGGAAGCTTCTTAGGGGCAATGACTGCTCATATTGTTCATTATGGCATTTCGTGTCTGTCATTTTGACCCTGAGGATGCTGTGAGCCCAAGGGCAGTCAAAAAACCCTTTGGGTTTTTTTTTTCTGTGTCCTCATTCTTTGTGCTCACTCTTCTATTATCCCCACCCCCTAAATTGGCTGAATGATGATTGTTTGTTTTTTTGCGGGGGGCTCACGTTCATGGAATTCACTGATCTTACTGTGTTCCCCTAACATCCTGAAGCAGCTGGATTGACAGAACAGTGGAATGGCCTTTTGAAGTCATAATTACAATGCCAACTAGGTGACAATACTTTGCAGGGCTGGGCAAAGTTCTCCAGAAGGCCGTGTATGCTCTGAATTAGCATCCAATATATGGCACTGTTTCTCCCATAGCCAGGATTCACAGGTCCAGGAATCAAGGGGTGGAAATGGAAGTGGCACCACTCAACATCACTCATAGTGACCCACTAGCAAAATTTTTGCTACCTGTTCACATAACATTACATTCTACTGGCCTAGGGGTCTTAGTTCCAGGGGAGGAACACTGCCACCAGGAGACACAACACGATTCCATTAAACTGGAAGTTAAGATTGCCACCTGGCCACTTTGGGATCCCCCTACTTTTAAGTCAACTAGCTAAGAAGGGGGTTACAGTGCTGGTTGGGGTGACTGACCCTTACTATCAGGATGAAATCAGTCTACTACTCCACAATAGAGGTAAGAAAGAGTATGCGTGGAATACAGGTGATCCATTAGGGCATCTGTTAGTATTACCATGCCCTGCGATTAAGGTCCATGAGAAACTACAACAGCCCAATCCAGGCAGAACTACAAATGACCCATACCCCCTCAGGAATGAAGGCTCAGGCCACTCCACCAGGAAGAAAGCCACTACCTGCTGAGGTGCTTGCTGAAGACAAAGAGAATCCAGGATGGGTAGTAGAAGAAGGTAGTCATCAATACCAGCTACCACTATGTGACCAGCTGCAGAAATGAGGCCTGTAACTGTCATGAGTATTTCCTCCTTTTGTTAAAAACATGTTTGTGCGTGTAAACACTTGCACTAAGAAAATGTCTTCGTTTTATTTCCTTTTCCTTTATCATGTGACATGAAACTTATTGACTTCATGTCAGGATTCAAGTATTGTCAACTTTCTGTAATAGTACTTTGGGTTGGGGATTGGTACGTTTCTGGTTGTACGAAGGATAGTTGTATTATGTTAGGTGTAATTATGTGCTCATTCATTATTGTCTTTATTTGAAGATTATATATGATCTCAGGATATGTGTATGGGTTCAAGTTGAAGAGGAGTGGACTTGGGATGGTTAATACTAAGTGTCAACTCGATTGGATTGAAAGATACAAAGTATTGATACTGGGTGCGTCTGTGAGGGTGTTGCTAAGAAAGATTAACATTTGAGTCTGTGGGCTGTGGAAGGTGGATCCACCCTTAATCTGGTGGGCACAATCTAATCAGCTGCCAGTGAATATATGACAGGCAGAAAAATGTGAAAAGGAGAGACTGGCCTAGCCTCCCAGCCTACATCTTTCTCCCATGCTGGATGCTTCCTACCCTCGAACATCGGACTCCAAGTTCTTCAGTTTGGGGACTCGTAGTGGCTATCCTTCCTCCTCAACTTGCAGACAGCCTATTGTGGGACCTTATGATCATGTAAATTAATACTTAATAAACTCCCCTTTATATATATGTATCTATATTTGTATCCTATTAGTTCTGTCTCTCTAAGAGAACCCTAATACAGTTAACCATTTTCATTATTTAGCAAAACAATAAAAAATTGATATTCTTTGTTTTGTCTTTCCTTCCCATTCTTCCTTTCCCAAAAAACTATTGGTCCATGAGATCCAAAATATTCAGATCTATTCAACTAAATTTTATGGTTTCTGAGAGCATGACCCATGCTTTGATGTTTCTTTTAAGCGTATAATATTATTTAAACAGCTGCTCAAATGTTCTGATAAAGTACTTGTTTCATTTTACAGTCCCAGTTTCTTCTAAGCCTGTTGGTATGCCTGCATGGCTAAATGCACTATGCCTGTACGGTGACATGAACAACATGTTTATGCATGTATATTACTTAATACCATTTGGCAAGTGTTAATTAAATAGCAACTCTCTCAATATTTAAAATTTCCATTGTAAATTGTTTTTTCAAGATATTTTCTTTACAAATGATCAAGAGTAATGGTATAAGAATAACAACAAAAATGCAAACTAAGGAAAAATCCCCCCCGAGGCTCAGACAATCTGCTGTCTTTTGGTATAATTCACTTAGGGATAAGAAGATCTTAGGAAAATGCATGATACAGAATAGACAACAAACACTCAGCAAATAGTCTGGTTGAGTTTAATTAGCAGTGATCTTCATGATACTAAAGCAAGTGTTTTTTCAACATCTCTGTCCCTGACAATTAGCCATGGTGAAGGCGACAGTAACTGAAAGGTAAGCACTGTGGCTTCAAGGCAACACAGGAAAAGCTAAGAAAGGTGCTTTCATCACCATTTAGGCTGCTCTAGCTAAAAGTATGGGAGTGTGGAAGTGGAAAGGGAGAAATAAAGGAATCAGATTTGTAAGTATAGAAAAGCACCTTTGGAGAGAAGGAGGATATTTCCTTCTCCTTTTTCACTTGTATAATCCTCAGTTTTTTGCTTTTTTTTTTTTTTTTTTTTTTTTGAGATGGAGTCTCGCTCTGTCACTGGGCTGGAGTACAGTGGTGTGTTCTCGGCTCTCTGCAACCTCTGCCTCCCAGGTTCAAGCAATTCTCCTGCCTCACCCTCCTGAGTAGCTGAGATTACAGGTGCCCGAGACCACTCCTGGCTAATTTTTGTATTTTTAGTAGAGATGGGGTTTCACCATATTGGCCAAGCTGGTCTTGAACTCCTGACCTCAGGTGATCTGCCTGCCTCGGCCTCCCAAACTGCTGGGATTATAGGTGTGAACCACCGGCCTGTTTTTCTTTTGTTTGTTTGCTTGTTTTAAGTGCCTGTTTTCTATACAAAATCTACATCTGAAACTCCTTTAGGCTGTGCTTTTTCAAGGCTGAAGTAAAGGAGTAATCCTAATTTCTTTCACAGATTTCAATTTCAGCCACTATATGAATCACAGGATGGGCAGATTAGAATTTTTTTTTTTTTTGAGATGGAGTTTCGCTCTTGTTACCCAGGCTGGAGTGCAATGGCGCGATCTCGGCTCACTGCAACCTCCGCCTCCTGGGTTCAGGCAATTCTCCTGCCTCAGCCTCCTGAGTAGCTGGGATTACAGGCACGCACCACCATGCCCAGCTAATTTCTGTATTTTTAGTAGAGACGAGGTTTCAACATGTTGACCAGGATGGTCTCGATCTCTTGACCTCGTGATCCACCCTCCTCGGCCTCCTAAAGTGCTGGGATTACAGGCGTGAGCCACCGCGCCCGGCTAGATTAGAAATTTTTGAGAACTAGTCCAGGTGAGGTGGCTCATGCCTGTAATCCCAGCACTTTGGGAGGCCGAGGTGGGTGGATCACCTGAGGTCAGGAGTTCGAGATTAGCCTGGTCAACCATGGTGAAAACTTGTCTCTACTAAAAATATAAAAATTAGCCAGGCATGGTGGCAGATGCCTGTAATCCCAGCTACTAGGGAGGCTGAGGCAGAATTGCTTGAACCTGGGAGGTGGAGATTGCAGTGAGCCGAAATCATGCCATTGCACTCCAGCCTGGGCAACAAGAGTGAGACGTTGTTTCAAAGAAAAAAAAAAAAAAAGGAAAAGAAAAGAAAAAACAAAAAAGAAATTTATGTGATATAATCCAAATGGCAAAATCTTGAAAGTAATTATTATTTGAAGCACAGAGCTTTTTCTTTTATATTTTCCTTATATGAATTTTCGATTTCTTGAGTAAAATAGTGAAAGTGTGGGGAAAATGGGGACATTATTTTTTAGATTTTATTAGGGTAGCAGAGAGGCACAGGTGCATAGCATAATTATTCTATCTACTCTCAATTTCATTGCCAAGTGGGGCCAGTTGGTGCTTCTAAGGATTCCTTTTGACTGACACATCACAGAAACTTGACCACTGAGGCATGAGGCATGATAGGGCAACTGCTCTTCTTTCCAAAATTTGAAGGAAGTCCTAAAATTTCAAGGGGAGCAGCTGAATTAACAGTACTAGGGAGGAACAAAAGTTCCCGATGAAAGTGTCAAGGATCCTCTTCAGCTGATATATGCTATAGCCTGAGAGGTTCTTTTTGCCTACTTCCCAGAAATGCCAATGCACTGAGAATGGCAGGTATTGCAGCAAAGACAGTTTAATTATTGCAGGGCCAGCCAAGTGGAAGAACAGGAGGTATTTTTCAAATCTGCTTCCCTGAGAATTCAGAAGCTAGGGTTTTTGTTTTGGTTTGTTTTGAGGTGAGTCTAGCTCTATCGCCCAGGCTGTAGTAGTGGTATGATCTCGGATCACTGCAACCTCCGCCTCCTGAGTTCAAGTGATTCTCCTTCATGAGTCTACTATGTAGCTGGGATTACAGGCACCTGCCACCATGCCTGGCTAATTTTTTAATTTTTTTTTTTAGTAGAGACATGGTTTCACCATGTTGGCCAGGCTGGTCTTGAACCTCAAGTGATCTGCCTGACTTGGCCTCCCAAAGGGCTGGGATTACAGGTGTGAGTCACCATGCCCAGCTGAGGCTAGGGTTTTTTTTTTTTTGAGACAGTGTTTCACTTTTGTTCAGGCTGGTGAGCCATGGTGCGACCTTAGCTCACTGCAACCTCTGCCTCCTGGGTTCAAGTGATTCTCCTGCCTCAGCCTCCTGAGTAGCTGGGATTACAGGCACCCGCCACTACACCTGGCTAATTTTGTATTTTTAGTACAGACAGGATTTCTCAAACTCCTGCCTGCCTCGGTCTCTCAAAGTGCTGGGATTACCTAAAGGCATGATCCACTGTGCCCAGAGAGGCTAGAGTTTTTTTTTTTTTTTTTTTTTTTTGAGATGGAGTTTCACCCTTGTTACCCAGGCTGGAGTGCAATGGCACGATCTCGGCTCACTGCAACCTCCGCCTCCTGGGTTCAGGCAATTCTCCTGCCTCAGCCTCCTGAATAGCTGGGATTACAGGCACACACCACCATGCCCAGCTAATTTTTTGTATTTTTAGTAGAGACGGGGTTTCACCATGTTGACCAGGATGGTCTCGATCTCTTGACCTCATGATCCACCTGCCTTGCCCTCCCAAAGTGCTGGCATTACAGGCTTGAGCCACCTCGCCCGGCCGAGGCTAGAGTTTTTTTAAGGGTACTTTGGCAAGCAGGGGGCTGGGAAACAGAAATGATTGTCTGGGGATAAAATCACAGGGGTGTCTAAAACTGCCTTTGTATAGCTGAGTTAGTTCCAAAGAGGGGGTCTGAGGACCAGATGGCATCTCTTGGTCTACCAAAATGCTAAATTTGAAAAATATCTCAAAGACCAGTTCTTTAGGTTTCACAATATTGATATTATCTATAGGAATAGTTGGGGAAATTATAAATCTTACAACCCCTGTTTACGTGACTCTGGAGTGGTAAGCAACTAATAGAAAAGCAAGCTAAGCAACGGCAGTTCATTGTTTAACCATGCATAGTCTTTAGAAAAGTTCAAGTCCTTCCTATAATTCCATACTTGTCTTATAAATGCAGCTTCAATCTGTGAACAAGGAGATTGTCAGTTTCCTTTGCCTCTAAGTTTAAGTTTAACTGAATTTATCTCATAGTTTTCTTGGCTTCGAAGCTAGAATAAGAAAAAAAAGAGAGAGAGAGACCAAAACAACAACAACAGCAACAACAACAAAAAGATTAGTCTGTGAGATTACAAACAAGATGCAGTCAGTCATAGAAGCAAGATGGTGTCGGTCCCATTAGATCTCTCATTACTTATAATTCTTCAAAGATGGTTTCACTTCAAATTCAGGACCTGCATCATGATCCATAAACATTATTATTCTATCAATAGCCTTTACCTATATTTCATATTAAAAATAAGAAAGGTGAGGCCAAGCACGGTGGCTCACGCCTGTAATCCCAGCACTTTGGGAGGCTGAGGCAGGCAGATCACGAGGTCAGGAGTTTGAGACTAGCCTGACCAATATGGTGAAACCCTGTCTCTACTAAAAATAACAAAAATTAGCCAGGCATGGTCACGGGTGCCTGTAATCCCAGCTACTCGGTAGGCAGAGTCAGGAGAATCCTTGAACCTGGAAGGCGGAGGTTGCAGTGAGCTGAGTCTGTGTCATTGCACTCCAGCCTGGGTGACAGAGCAAGACTTTGTCTCAAGAAAAAAAAAAAGTTGAAAAAGCCAATTATGGCAACTTTGGCAATAGTCCAGTATGAAAGCTACTTTTCAGGAAGAGAAAATAACTCTGCTTCATACCAGAATTACTCTTGTTTATGTAGTGCACAATGTATGGATTTTGATTAAAGGCATCTTTGTATATGCTTTCTATCTCCCTTAATTTTGTATTATTTGGGGTTGGGAAGGCAATCTTCACCTGACCTTGAGTGAATATCTGGGCTATTTCCATGTCTTTTCTGTTTAGTACAGTAAAAAGCAGTCCTACAATCATTTTAAGTCATAGACACAGTCCTAATTCAGTCTTAACACTGTCCAGCTCCATGCAAGGTCAGAACTCCAAATACAACTTGATATCAAATCTCCCTGCCTAGCTATGTCCTGTTTTAGTCTGAAGCCTGCAGTAGAAGAAGTGAATTGGTTTCTTCTTCCTCCTTCTCACTTACTGCTCACCGCTTTCCTAGGCTCAAAAGCAGGGTTGGGAGAGAGGAGAGATAAAGGGATAGGACCATTGTCACTTGTGAGGTGACTTTGGCTCTCCGACCCAGCAGATGGTTAGAGACAGGCCCCCTTAGAGATCCTGGCTGCAGGGACATGTAAGAAAAATGGACTCTCTCCTAGGTGGCAGTTTCAGAGGATTCTCCCTTGCTGGACTTCTCCCATAGTTGATTTTTACCTCCATGGATGCATCTGTAAAACAGGTGTTCACTACTACCTCCATGCTCAGGGGCTATCTAGGATAAAAACCCAGCTTCTTTCTTTTCTTTTCTTTTTTTCTTTTTTTTTGTTTTTTTGAGACAGAGTCTCGCTCTGTCACCAGGCTGGAGTGCAGTGGCATGATCTCTGTTCACTGCAATGTCCACCTCCTGAGTTGAAGTGATTCTCCTGCCTCAGTTTCCTGAGTAGCTGGGACTACAGGTGTGCACCACCATGCCCAGCTAATTTTTGTATTTTTAGTAGAGACGGGTTTTCACCATGTTGGCCAGGATGGTCTTGATCTCTTGACCTTGTGATCTGCCCACCTTGGCCTCCAAAAGTGCTGGGATTACAGGTTGGCACCACCGCACCCGGCCAAAACCCAGCCTCTTTCTACTGAGGTCACCTCACACCTCCATGTGACCTGAAATGATAGGACACAGGAGTAACAGAGGCCAATCTATCTCTCAGGTTGCTCACTCTAGTCAACAGGAAACATCCCATATCTTTTGTGCAGGCAAATTTGGAGTAATGCAATCCCAATACAGTAGCTTCCCCTTAGATCCACCACCAAAGTGACTGCTCAGGGCATCTCTTACTTCCAGATTTCCCCAGGTGGACCATCCACTCTCTACCTTAGAGGCGTCTTGTGGGAGTCAGACAACAGTCCTGTGTTCTCCCAACTATAGGAAACATATTTGTAATTATGCTCACCTCTCTAGGCTTGAGATTAGAAAAATATGGGAGAGATGGACAGTGGGGATTGGCAACTTTGAGGATGCCAGCGCCTCTCTCCTCTTAACTGTGATAAAAAAAAATATCATTTGTCTGCTTGAGGAGCCCAACTGGCATGCAACAGGGTCTCAGGGGTCATTTCTGTATAAAACGGCAACATTTTCTTTGTATTTGGGCAGGGTGTGTCTCATGCTTACTTTTTTGACTACAGTATTAGCATCCTAAGGAACAAAGGCAGGAAGAATCCAATTCTACCATCTTGTTGGGAATGTTTTACAGTTCACAAGGTTTATAATCCCATTGTTTCGGTTGTTTCTCACTGTATCATGAAATAAGTCCCAAGAAACAGATTTGCCACTCTCCCCCTTTTTTTTTTTGCCGGTGAGTTTGAAAAGGTTAAATGACATGCCCATATTCACATGGCTTTCACGGAACCCATGTATTTGACTTTTGAATTCCTTAAAGGACCTTGATATATTCATATTTGTATCCATAGCACTTAGCACATAGTAGGCAATGAATGACATTCATTTATGTAGTCAATGCATCCAGGACTCCTAATGCTGAGGCAAGTCCTTTTTTCACTGTACACGAATTTGCTCCCAGAAAACTGGTCTGACTTCTGACCTTCACAGCAACACAACCACTGTAATCCCCTTACATTCCAGGCCTATTTCAATTTAGGGCGAATCCTGGATCCATGGATTTGGCTCTGAGTAAATCAAAGATGTCCAAAGCAGATTAGCTCTGTGAGGGTTATTATGGTCCATTCTACCCTTAGTTTGTAGCAATCAACATTTACTGAGTGTCTTTTATGTGACAGGCACTGTGTGAACTATGAGAGAGAGAAATATAACAAGACAAAGTTTCATGTTTTATAACCCACCCCAGAGAATACCTGAAAAGAAAACTGTGGAATTATAAATATGTGAAGTTCCAGATAGTTTTATCTGGGACTTTTTAAAAATTATACTTTAAGTTCTAAGATACATGTGCAGGTTTGTTACATATACACATGCCATGGTGGTTTGCTGCACCCATTAACCCGTCATCTACATTAGGTACTTCTCCTAATGCTGTCCCTCCTCTAACCCTCTACCCCGCAACAGGCCCTGGTGTGTGATATTCCCCTCCCTGTGTCCTTATCTGGGGCTTTTATGAGATATGTTAATGCCTGCATGGTAAACCTGCATGCCTATAGGGTCTGGCAGGTAACAGACATGACTAAAGTGCATCAACTCAAGATTGTGGTGAACTAGAGAACATCTGTCCTATTTACGTTTAGCAAGAGGTACTCAACTCTAGCTGAAGTGAGCATAGGAATTTTGAGATTCTGGATCGTCTTCTAATTATTTCCCTCCAAAGCTGGAATGCAATGGTGCGGTCTCGGATCACTGTAACCTCCGCCTCCTGGGTTCAAGCGATTCTCCTGCCTCAACCGAATAGCAGGGATTACAGGCGCATGCCACCATTTTTGTATTTTTAGTAGAGATGGGGTTTCACCTTGTTGGCCAGCCTGGTCTTGAACTCCTGACCTCAAGTGATCCACCTGCCTCGGCCTCCCAAAGCGCTGGGATTACAGGTATGAGCCACTGGACCCAGCCAGAAATCTAGATTTATTTAAATGTAAATTTTCTCCATCTGAAAACATGGTGGGCCAAATAATATATCTGTGTGTTGCCAGGATCAACCTTTACCCTAGAGTGATTCTGAACCTATTTTTCTCTCCTCATTCCACCCCTACCTTCTCTTTCCTTGGGATGTGGCTTGGGACTGAAGTATACTGGAGCCAAGGAAGGGAGATTAGAGACTGCTGTTCAGCCTCATTCCCTTCATCGATCTTTATCAAAAGAAGAGGGGATTTCACAATCCTCAGAGAATAGAGAGAACTTGTATTTAGAACTATGTTTAGCTTGGCCGGGCGAGGTTGTTCACACCTGTAATCCCAGCACTTTGGGAGGCCGAGGCGGGTGGATCACCTGAGGTCAGGAGTTCCAGACCAGCCTGGCCAACATGTCGAAATCCTGTCTCTATTAAAAATACAAAAAATTCGCTGGGCATGGTGGTGGATGCCTGTAATCCCAGCTACTTGGGAGGCTGAGGCAGGAAGAATCTCTTGAACCTGGGAGGTGGAGGTTGCAGTAAGCTGAAATGGCACCATTGCACTCCAGCCTGGGCAACAGAGTGAGACTCTGTCACAAAAAAAATTAAAATAATAAAAAATAAATGAACTATGTTTAGCTTTTATTCAATTGAAGAATAAAATATTTCCTTTAAGCAAACCTGCAAAGGACTTTACACCACAGTCATATGTTTACCATATTGGTATATCCATTAAGTGCATGTAAATCTGAAGGTACTTAATTTCTGAGTGAGCAATTACTGCCTGGTTGTCATGCTAATGACTATTAAATAATGATATAAGTCATGATGATAAGCAATTTACACACAGATTGTTTTCTCTTTTTTTGGGAGTCATTTTTCTTTTGTGAGTCATTACAGGCAGTGGCTCACGCCTGTAATCCCAGCACTTTGGGAGGCCAAGGCAGGCGGATCACGAGGTCAGGAGTTCAAGACCAGCCTGACCAATATGGTGAAAACCCGTCTCTACTAAAAATACAAAAATTAGGCGGGCGTGGTGGCACGAGACTAGTCCCATCTACTCATCTACTTGAGAGGCTGAGGCAGGGCAATCGCTTGAAATTGGGAGGCACAGAGGTTGCAGTGAGCCAAGATCACACCACTGCACTCCAGCCTGGGCGAAAGAGCGGGACTCCGTCTCAAAAAAAAAGAAAGGAGTCATTGTCCCTCTGTTTTAGTTTGCCCTTCCCACATTGATGTTATAGATGTCAGCGGCTCTGTACTTGTATTTACTACTGCAGATTGTGTGATTCTTCTACTTGCTTGTTTTAGAGCTATGTTGGGTCTGGATGCAAGTGTTTAGTACCTTTGAGTATTACAACCTGTGTTTAATTTTTTAGCTGGCTTTGGGGGAAGGGAAGTTTTTCTTTTTTTGTTTTGTTTTGTTTTGTTTTTTGAGGTGGAGTCTCGCTCTGTGATTCTCCTGCCTCAGCCTCCTGAGTAGCTGGGACTACAGGTGTGCACTACCACATCCAGCTAATTTGGGAAGTTTTAATTTTCTACTTGGTATTAGGTGAGAAGGCATACATTTTCTGGAACACTGAGCAATAATTAATATTGTATGTGTGTGTGTGTGTGTGTGTGTGTGTGTGTGTGTGTGTGATTAAATTATTTGAGCTATAGTTTCAAGATTCCAAGACATTTTGATATCAGATATTAACAATAAACAAATTGCAAGCCAGGTTTTTTAGTGACATTTTGGTTATTACATGTTTAAATTAATTTGATATATATGACAGCTTAAGTTGCTTATGTAGTATGAATACACACACATGCATACACATATCTTTTCATTATGAAATTTTAAAATAGCACTCCAAAAGATCAACATTAACTGCCCAATGCAGTCCATAGATTGTTAGGGAATGAAGCTTTCATTAACTGCTTGCATTTACACTTCAGTTGGTACTGACAGGTTTTAATTTCTGACCTAGATACTTCAAGAAGCTTGCTTCTGGGAAAAATAATAGGTAGTTAGACAACAACCACAGCCCTTGTCCTAATTAAAACCCCTTAATGTTTCATTTTCATATCCATTGTCTTGAAATTGTATCACTAGGTTAAGAAAATAGTTTTCTGGGTTAAATCAAAATTTAATCGCATAGTTAGAGAATGCCTGGCATAAATCCATTGCATTTCACATCAACCAAAATATTTTAGATTTCATTGCAACCCTAATAAATTGGGGTCCCAAAGATTTCAGTTTGGCATTCAAGAAGCACAGTGCAACAGCCAATCTCATTTCTTCCCCTAAATTAAAAGAGAAATCTGTTCTTTACTTGTATTTCTCAAAGGACATAAACAAGTATCCAAATCATAACCATTATATCCTTTTCTCCCCTTTCCCCAATACTTCCACACTTTCTTATGCACAGCTATCCCCTACCTTATATCCCAAGCCTTCCCTCCTCTAAGCCTGGATGGTTTCTACTTTCTCTTTCCACCTCCCTCTCTCAGAGCTCTTTGTGAGTCGCTTTAACTCTTTTCATACGATATTTTCCCCCTATTTTTGTGTCAATATGAGAGATGAAAGGGAGAGGAGAGTGGGCCTTGGAATTACAGAATGGTGCCCTTAGGGGGATTATGTAACTATTTTAACTTTCATAGTTTTTATCTTGTTGCCTGTGGCATTAAAGAGTTTTAAATCTGGCTTACTTCAATGATATTGATTAAAATACAAAGTAATTGGTGCATAACTGTTCATAACTGAATGTTCTGGAGACAGTAAGGTTGGGCATTTTATCATGAACATGGTGTTATTCCTGGAAGTGGTGTCAGTACTATCAAGCTACTCCATGCTGTGCCCATTAGGGTAATGAGGCCGTTCAGGCTTTGTGTCTCCATATTTTTTTCAACCTTTATGAATGGTGACAGAAGGATTTATCAGTGACGATTAGGGTGGTGCCCAGCATTCAAACTGCTCCACAATCTGGCACTAGTTTCAGTTTCCTGCCTTGTCTCTGCCATGTTTCACATCCCAGTACATTATTTATTTCTCTATTAATAGAGAAAATTGCCTTGAATTATGGATATTCATGTACATACCCCATCTACCTTAATGGATGAGCAGCTCTGCAGTGCTTTACACATAGTGTAGGCTGAATCAATGACTGTTGGATTTACTTGAACTGCTTACCGTGTCACAGGCTCTCAATCTTTCAGTACATTGTGAGTTTGTTTTGTTCGATTGCTGGCAGGGTAGCTGAACTTGATACATACATTTGAATGAGAAATATAGCAGCAGTACAGCTAATATCATTAGAATTTGGGTAATCTTCTTTCTACTAAACTCAGCAAATATTTCCTGAACAAAGATGATGTAAAAGACACTGAAGAAAAGAATGACTCAGCCATTGGCCAAGCGCGATGTCTCACGCCTGTAATCCCAGCACTTTGGGAGACCGAGGCGGGCGGATCACCTGAAGTCAGGAGTTTGAGACCAGCCTGGACAACATGGTGAAACTCTGTCTCTATTAAAAAAAAAAAAAAAGACTCAGTCATCATCTTTGGGAGTCGTATTGTCTTTGTACAATTTAATTTGCATGGAATATAAAATGAAACTGAGAAAAGCCATCATTTGCTGGCCTGTTAATGTCTATAAGTATAAATCCTTATGGGCTGGGCTTGGTGGCTCACGCCTGTAACCCCAGCACTTTGGGAGGCAGAGGCAGGCAGATCACGAGGTCAGGAGTCTAAGACCAGCCTGGTTAATACGGTGAAACGCAGTCTCTACTAAAAATACAAAAATTGGCTGGACGTGGTGGCACACGCCTGTAGTCTCAGCTACTCAGGAGGCTGAGGCAGAAGAATTGCTTCAACCTGGGAGGTGGAGGCTGCAGTGAGCCAAGATCATGCCATTGCACTCCAGCCTTGGTGACAGAGCAAGAATCTATCTCAAAAAAAAAAACAACCATATGTATATGTGGAGTATTTTCCACTCATTCATCACTTAGTCCTTCATTGGCAATGTTGGGGCTCAGGGGTTCAGGGGAGCCCTCAGCTTCCCTGAGAGGACATTTCTCCAGGTTCTTGGTCTATCACTCTCTCAAGAATGAGAGAGGAGACCATGGTGCAGTGCACTTGTGAAATAAATAACAGATCCCCAAAAGTGTTGCAGTAAAGTGATTTATTTAGGTACAGAGAGAAAAAGGAGAAGGAGAGAGAAAGAGACAGCTAGCTCTCACACTGAATGAGAGAAAGAAAAGCCGCTCCTCACATTGAGTTTGATGGGTTCCCAGAGAAGTAAAACTCCCCTCACACTGAGTGAGAGAATCCAGAAAGATGGAATCCAGGAGAGGAAAGAGCTTCCATGAGGGTGGAAGGGGACCCCAAGGGAGAAATTCAGGAGGGGAAAGAGAGCTCCCACTATGTGGGAGCTGATTCCAGAGAGCTGGAAATCTGGCATGGGTGAAGGAGCAGGGGAATTTATCCTGGGAGAAATTCCCACCTCCCAAAGTTCCTCTGGCCAGTGAAAGGAGTTCCTTTAAGCTTCTGCTGGGGTGATTGACTCTTAGTTTCTTCCGTTAAATCCCCTGGATGGAGAGAGATGGGAGGGAAGCATGGCGCTGGGAAGTTCTTGCCCTTAAAACTGTGCCCCCTTGTGGACCCGGAAAGAGAACACATTCCCTCAGCAGTATTTCTCAATTATTGTCTGGTGATTACCATAAAATTATAAACAAAAGTATATAATTAATGCTTGGAAGAGGAATAAAAGGTAAACATTCCTTAGATTCTTACTGTTGAGGAAAACCAGGCCAGCCACTCAAGTGATGAACCCTTATGACATCAAACCAAAACTGCTGCTGAGTCTTTTGCCCCAGAACGTTTGAGCTCTGTAGCCAGGAAAACTCACTTACTGGTAACCACTGACAGACTGAAACTCCTCTTGTGTGGGTTCTCTTAGTTTTTCCATCTTCCTGGCCTAACTTCTTTATATTCCTTGACCAAAATTTCTGTATTCTGAAATATTCTCCAGTGGTGATCTAAATGGTGTTCCTGAACTAATACACATTTTGCATAATACAGTGGTTATAGTAGGCAGTACTGTAGCTATCGTAGTAGTATAGTAAGGTAGCAGTGTAGTAACGTAGCAGTGGAAGTACAGTGAAACAGTAATAAAGATGTAGTTAGGTAGTAGCAGTGTGGTATGGTAGTGGTAGTGTTACAGGATAATAGCAATGGGGTAGTTAAGGTAGCAGTAGAAGTGTATTAAGAATAGAAAAATGGGAATAAAAATAAAAAAATAAGTAAACAAAAACCCCCCAAAAAACCTCACAAAAAAAAAAAAAAAAAAAATTTAAAAATTAAAAAAAGAAAAATGGAGCGGTCTGGGCAGCCCAGCGCCCGCCATGACGTCACCTCCCCACTCCGGAGGACGGCCCCGCCCTGCTCGGCCCTGCCCTGTCTCGTGCCGTTTACTGTTTACTACGAGGCGCGCGAGTTGCGGGTGTTGCTGCTGTGGGGCTGCCGACTGCGGCCTCTGCTGTGGGCACCGGCGCTGGCGACCGCCTCGGGACGAAAACCAATTCTGTGTCCACGGAGGACCACAGCCTAGTTCTGCCCCAGGCGAAACACGGCCTGGAGCTTACAGGCAGGACAGCCATTCAACACGCAGACCGCCGAGGACAAGGAGGAACCCCTGCACTTCATCTTCAGCAGCACAGAGAGCGTGCAGGGTTCTGCTTCCAAATATGAGTTCCAGGCCGAGACAAAGAAGCTTTTGGACATCGTTGCCCGGTCCTTGCACTCAGAAAAAGAGTTGTTTGGCCGGGCGCGGTGGCTCACGCCTGTAATCCCAGCACTTTGGGAGGCCGAGGCGGGTGGATCACGAGGTCAAGAGATTGAGACCATCCTGGTCAACATGGTGAAACCCCGTCTCTACTAAAAATACAAAAAATTAGCTGGGCACGGTGGCGCGTGCCTGTAATCCCAGCTACTCAGGAGGCTGAGGCAGGAGAATTGCCTGAACCCAGGAGGCGGAGGTTGCGGTGAGCCGAGATCGCGCCATTGCACTCCAGTCTGGGTAACAAGAGCGAAACTCTGTCACAAAAAAAAAAAAAAAAAAAAAAAGAGTTGTTTATACGGGAGATACGGGAGCTGATCTCCTGAGCCAGCCATGCCTTGGAAAAACTGCATCACAAACTGGTGTCTGACGGCCAAGCACTGCCAGAAATGGAGATTCACTTGCAGACGGATGCCGAGAAAGGCACCATCACCATCCAGGATACTGGCATCGGGATGACACAGGAATAGCTGGTGTCCAACCTAGGAACGATCGCCAGACCGGGGTCAAAGGCTTTCTTAGATGCTCTGCAGAACCAGGCTGAGGCCAGCAGCAAGATCATCGGCCAGTTTAAAGTGGGTTTCTACTTGGCCTTCATGGTGGCTGACAGAGTGGAGGTCTATTCCCGCTCGGCATCCCCGGGGAGCCCGGGTTACCAGTGGCTTTCAGACGGCTCTGGAGTGTTTGAAATTGCGGAAGCTTCGGGAGTTAGAACTGGGACAAAAATCATCCACCTGAAATCCGACTGCAGGGAGTTTGCCAATGAGGCCCGGGTGCAAGATGTGGTGACGAAGTACAGCAACTTCGTCAGCTTCCCCTTGTACCTGAGTGGAAGGTGGATGAACACCTTGCAGGCCATCTGGATGACGGACCCCCGAGGACATCAGCGAGTGGCAGCATGAAGAGTTCAACTGTTACATTGAGCAGGCTTACGAGAAGCCCTGCTACACCCTGCACTATAAGACTGTCACGCCACTCAACATCCACAGCATCTTGTTCGTGCCGGACACGAAACCGTCCGTGTTTGATGTGAGCCGGGAGTTGGGCTCCAGCGTCGCACTGTACAGCCTCAAAGTCCTCATCCAGACCAAGGCCACAGACATTCTGCCCAAGTGGCTGTGCTTCATCCGAGTTGTGGTGGACAGTGAGGACATTCCCCTGAATCTCAGCTGGGAGCTGCAGCAGGAGGGTGCACTCATCAGGAAACTCCGGGATGTTTTACAGCAGAGGCTGATCAAATTTCTCGTTGAGCAGAGTAAAAAAGACGCTGAGAAATATGCAAAGTTTTTTTGAAGATTACAGCCTGTTCATAATGCGGGAGGGCATTGTGACCATGGCCGAGCAGGAGGTCAAGGAGGACATAGCAAAGCTGCTGCGCTACGAGTCCTCTGCACTGCCAGCTGGGCAGCTAACTGGCCTCTTGGAATACGCCAACCGCATGCGGGCTGGCACCCGCAACATCTATTACTTGTGTGCCCCCAACTGGCACCTGGCAGAGCACTCTCCTTACTACAAGGCCATGAAGCAGAAAGACACAGAGATTCTCTTCTGCTATGAGCAGTGATGAGCTCACCCTGCTGCACCTTCGTGAGTTTGACAAGAAGCAGCTGATCTCTGTGGAGACAGACACCATTGTGGATCACTACAAGGAGGAGAAGTTTAAGGACGGGTCCCCAGCTGCCGAGCTCCTGTCAGAGAAGGAGACAGAGGACTTCGTGGCCTGGATGAGAAACGTGCTGGGGTCGCGTGTCACCAACGTGAAGGTGACCCTCTGACTGGACACCCACCCTGCCATGGTCACCGTGCTGGAGATGGGGGCTGCCCGGCACTTCTGCACATGTAGCAGCTGGCCAGGACCCAGGCAGAGTGAGCACAGCTCCTGCAGCCCGCTCTGGAGATCAACCCCAGGCATGCACTCATGAAGCTGAATCAGCTGCAGGCAAGTTAGCCTGGCCTGGCCCAGCTGCTGGTGGATCAGATATACGAGAATGTCATGATAGCCGCTGGGCTCATTGATGACCCCAGGGCCGTGGTGGGCCGCCTGAATGAGCTGCTTGTCAAGGCCCTGGAGTGACACTGACAACCAGAGGCCTCTGCCCAGGCAGGGGAAGAAGGACTGAAACCATAGATGACAGCCCCACCTCCTTGAGCTTTATTTACCTAAATTAAAAGTTATTTCTTAAAAAAAAAAAAGAAAGAAAAATGGGCCGGTCACGATGGTTCATGTCTGTAAACCCAGACGAGGCAAGTGGATTGCTTGAGGTCAGGAGTTCAAGACCAGCCTGGCCAACATGGCAAAACTCCATCTCTACTAAAAATACAAAAATTAGCCAGGTATGGTGAGGGGCACCTGTAATCCCAGCTACTCGGGAGACTGAGGCAGGAGAATTGCTTGAACCCAGGAAGTGGAGGTTACCAAGATCACGCCACTGCACTCCATCCTGGGTGACAGACGAGACTTTGTCTCAAAAAAAAAAAAAAAAAGTAGCACGATAGTAGTCATGTGGTACGGTAGTAGTAGTGCGATAAGGTAGTAATAGTATTGAAAGCATAGTAATAGAGTATTAGTCCCCTCTCCTCCTCTCCCCTCCCCTCCTCTCCCCTCCCCTCCCCTCCCCTTTCCTCCCCTCCCCTCTCTCCTCCCCTCCCTTTCCTCTTTCCCTTCCCCTCCCCTCCTCTGTTGCCCATCAACCTCAGCCTCCCAGGTTCAAGCAATTCTCCTGCCTCAGCCTTCCAAGTAGCTGGGATTACAGGTGTGTGCCACCATGCCTGGCTAAGTTTCTGTATTTTTAGTAGAGATGGAGTTTCGCCATGTTGGTCAGGGTACTCTTGAACTCCTGACCTCATGTGTTCCACCCACCTTGGCTTCCCAAACTGTTGAAATTACAGGCGTGAGCCGCTGTACCCGGCCAATAATGCCTTTCTTATTAAAAGTTACTTTGAAGAGGGTGCTTTAATCTTTGTCCCTATGATACATATCAAGAAAGTAAGACTCAGGGAGGTTAAATAACTCATCCAAGAATATCCAACTAGCAAGTGGCAGAACCAGGGTTAGGACCCAGATCTGTCTGACTCCACAGCTAGATATCTTTATTATTCTGTTATTTTAATGCCTTCTTATAGAGAGGAGGAAACTGAGGCTCAGAGAAGCAAAGGACATTATTTATGGTCTCCCAGCTATGTCAGACTTGATGCTAACTAAGCATCGTCTGACTTCATCCCAGGAGCTCTTCATAAATCTACTCCCCTAACAGAGTACTCATAAACTTTTTGATGTTATTTCTGACTGTAAAATGGTCACATCCCTTCTTGCTGACAGCAAAATTAGACTTCAAGTATAGAAATACTACTCTCGTCAATAAAAATCAAGAGACTGGGCTGGGCGCGGTGGCTCACGCCTATAATCCCAGCACTTTGGGAGGCCGAGGCGGGTGGATCACGAGGTCAAGAGATCGAGACCATCGTGGTCAACAAGGTGAAACCCAGTCTCTACTAAAAATACAAAAATTAGCTGGGCATGGTGGCACGTGCCTGTAGCCCCAGCTACTCGGGAGGCTGAGGCAGGAGAATTGCTTAAACCCAGGAGGCGGAGGTTGCAGTGAGCTGAGATCGTGCCCTTGCACTTCAGCCTGGGTAACAAGAGCAAAACTCCGTCTCAAAAAAAAAACAAAAACAAAAAACAAAAAACCAAGAGGTTGATTTTTTCTCCAGACAGGGAAAACTGGGACAAGTGATTGGGAAGTACCCATTGCACCTGTTATGGCTGCGGCTTTTGCTTTGCTGATATAAAGGTGAGGTGAGTCCTTTTAGTTTTGGTCAGACTTCATGTTATGAATCAGGCCTTATCCGCTGTGTTTACCCTCTCGTCATTATAGGGATATAGTCTTCTTAGGCTACTAGCACCTGCCTATCCCTTCTTTTTTTTTTTTTGAGATGGAGTCTCACGCTGTTACCCAGGCTGGAGTGCAGTGGCGCGATCTCTACCTCAGCTCACTGCAACCTCTGCCTCCTGGGTTCAAGCAATTCTCATGCCTCAACCTCCTGAGTAGCTGGGACCACAGGTGCATACCACTAGGCCCAGCTAATTTTTATAGTTTTAGTAGAGACATGGTTAAACCATGTTGGCCAGCTTGGTCTTGAACTCTTGACCTCAAGTGATCTGCTGGCCTTGGCCTCCCAAAGTTCTGGGATTATAGGCATGAGCCACTGTACCTGGCCTATCCCATCTTAATTTATCCAGATGGAATAGTTCTTTTGTTTGCTTCACTCCGTACACAGCATGTGTACCACCATGTGTATGTATCCTAAAACCTGAGCAGAAACTTCCATTAAAAATATTAAATATTGCCAGGCATGGTGGCTCATGCCTGTAATTCCAGCACTATGGGAGGCTGCAGCAGGGATCACAAGTTCAGGAGATCAAGACCATTCTGGCTAACAGGGTGAAACTCCATTAGTCAGGTGTGGTGGTATGTGCCTGTAGTCCTAGCTACTTGGGAGGCTGAGGCGGGAGAATCGCTTGAACACAGGAGGTGAAGGTTGCAGTGAGTCTGGGCGACAGAGCAGGACTCTGTCTCAAAAAAAAAAAAAAGATTAAATATTTCATTCCTCACTTTTGTCAATACCTTGGTAAACATAAATTCAGTTTGAACCCATGAGTCGGAGAGGAGAGCCAGTTTCCCTACTTCTCTGAGTGATTGTTTCTCTAATGCCAATCATCAGTGTGATAAATAATATTTACTTGAAAATTGAGCTCTGATTTTGCATGAAAGTTTATAGAAATTATGTAATTAAGCCTGCAGTTATTACTGATAGTTATTTAATCCCTCTCTCTGAAGCAACTTGTGTTTTTTCTTGGAACTTAGAGATAATAAATTAGCATCAAATATGTACCCGAGGTTTTGAGAATATGCTTGCTAAGTCCATGAATGAATAAATAGAAGGCTCTGGGAACATAGTTTGTATTTGACAAATATGCCTAGACCTCTTTTCTGCCCTTGGGTTCTCCACATAGGAGGTTGCCTAGAGCCCAGTGTTCTTCCTTTGAAATACCATGGTAGACACCAACTTGTTGTTATGTTCCTATGCACATAGAAGTATTTGGTAAATTGACATATTTCTCAAGTGTGAGATTGTGAGTAAAATGCCCAGTTACACATGATCTGTGGCCACTTGGCATCAGCTGGGATCAGATGTCCCGAGGTGGCCTTGTGGGGGCCTGTGTGCAGGAGTGGGGAAAAGGGTGAGATGGGAGAAGCTGGGCAGCACTCTTTCATCTTGTGATCCTGGTGTGTGAGTGATCAAGGAAGAGGTGGAGTAGCCTGAATCATGTGGGTATGGGCTAATCCATGACTGGAGCAAAAAGTCAAAGAGGGAACCCGAGATTTGATGTAGCACCTCAAAACCTCAGCAGGGCGATGTGTACCTGTGAGGAAATCAGAGGGTGACAAGAGCTCCATCTTTTACGTACAGAAAAAAACAAAAGGGTGGAGAAGTAGACCTTCGAATGAGGAACAGCTGTGTGCTGAAATGTCCCCCTCACCTCCCGCTGCCACAGCACCTCCTTGCCAGCACCTCTGCAAACCCTCTCTGGACATGTTTTCTTTTTGTTTGTTTGTTTTAGAGACGGAGTCTTGCTCTGTCACCCAGGCTGGAGTGCAAAGGCACGATCTCGGCTCACTGCAACCTCCACCTCCCGGGTTCAAGTGATTCTCCTGCCTCAGCCTCCTGAATAGCTGGTACTACAAGGTGCATGCCACCATGCCCAGCTAATGTTTGTATTTTTAGTAGAGACAGAGTTTCACCATGTTGGCCAGGATGGTCTCGATCTCTTGACCTCGTGATCTGCCGCCTTGGCCTCCCAAAGTGCTGGGATCACAGGCATGAGCCACCATGCCGGGTCTCTCTGGACATGTTTTAAAGTGATATTGAATAAACTGGCATTACTGAGTTGATGTATGATTAATCAAATAGCTTAACATTAATAAACTTGGTTCTATTCCCTGGGTGCTTACTGAATGAAAGATACCTAGCATTTGTCTTGCTGGCGTGTTTTGTTTTTGCTTGTATAGTGATTTTGGGTTTTGAGTTGTAGGCACTCTCCTTCGATGCTGCATATGGTCAGAAATCAATCCTGCTTCTGGCTTTATCAGTGAGTCTGTTAAGCTTATCAATTCTACCAACTTGCCTTTTCACTGGGTCCCCATAAAACTCTGCTTATCCTCGTCATAACCTGGACGTATTATATTAAAGTCATTTGTTTACTTGTTTATTTCCTACTCTGGACTGCATTCTTTGAAAGTAGAAATGATATTACTGTATCCTCTAGTTTCAAGCACAGGGCATGTCAGTAATTAGTGTTTCTTAAATGTTTGTTGACTATAAATTGGATCTAAGTATAAATGAGGAAATCTTAAAAATCTAGGAATTGTATTTAGTTTTGAGTGCTCAAGATTTTTCTCATGGCTGGGTGTGGTGCCTTATGCCTGTAATCCCAGCATTTTGGGAGGCTGAGGCAGGCAGATCACAAGGTCAGGAGTTTGAGACCAACCTGGCCAAAATGGTGAAACCCCATCTCTACAAAAAATACAAAAATTAGCTGGGCGTGGTGGCACATGCCTGTAGTCCCAGCTGCTTGGGAGGCCGAGGCAGGAAAATTGCTTGAACCTGGGAGGGGGAAGTTGCAGTGAGCTGAGATTGTGCCACTGCACACCAGCCTGGGCAACAGAGTGAGACTTCATCTCAAAAAAAGAATTTTTTTTTCTCATATTAGGAATCTCTCCAGCCCAGGAAGTAACATCAGAAGACATTGATATTTTTATGAGTTTGAACTCAGAGAGACTGAGTCCCATAAAATATTTGCAGAAGTACTGCCAACTCTCTCTCTCTTTCACTGCTATACCTGAAATCTGTAGGAAATTAATACATTCTGAGGAAAATGTGCCCCTGAAGTATCCCCTAAAAGTATAGGTTAATGAATACGAAGGATAACTTCTGCTTTATTCACCTCCCTTGCTGTATCATACAGCTGTATGTTTCTTTTTCTTTTATTTTTTTTCGAGACACAGTCTGGCTCTTGCACAGGCTGGAGTGCAGTGGCCCCATCTTGGTTCAGTACAACCTCCATGTCTTGTGTTCAAGCTATCCTTTCATCTTAGCCTCCCAAGTAGCTGGGACTACAGGTGCTTGCCACCATGGCCAGCTAATTTTTTTATATATATTTTTTGTAGAGATGGGGTTTTGCCATGCTACTTGCTGGTTTCAAACTCCTGAGCTCAAGTGAGCCACCCGCCTTGGGCTCCCAAAGTGCTGTGATTGCAGGCATGAGCCACCACGCCTGGCCTTATATTTCTTGATAAATGTATATTTATAATTGTAATGATCACCCCATTATTATGTGAAGAGTGTTATGATGATACATTAGTTTTCTAGGGTTGTCATAACAAAGTACCATAAATAAGGTGGCTTAAACAACAGAAATTTAGTGTCCTCACATTTCTGGAGGGTAGAAACTCAAAATCAAGGTATTGGAGGGTTGGCTTCTTCTGAGGACTGTGATGAAAAAAATCTGTCACAGGCCTCTTGTAGATGGTCATTTCTCCCTGTGATTCTTCACATTGTCTTACTTCTCTCTGTGTGTGTCTTTGAGCCCAAACTTCCCCCTTTTATAAGGATACCAGTGATACTGGATTAGGGCCCACCCTAGTGACCTCACTTTAACTAGATTACCTCTGTAAAGACCTGTCACCAAATAAGGTCACGTTCTGAATTACTAGGGGTTAGAACTTCAGTATATGAATTTTGAGGAGACAAAATTCAACCCATACTCAGTTTATCCATAACTTACTATACATTAAGGTAGAATCATGATGAACCTAGAAGGGAAATTGATGTCTCACAAGAGATCCTGTACTTGGAAAAAAAGTGCGTGAAGTAATAGCAGTTTAGCTGATCTTCTTTTGAGGAGGTGGTGAGTGAGCATTCAGTGAAGGAGTTCCATTGTGTTATATGGGGGCATATGCATGGAAAAAATCTGTGGGGGCAGCACAAGGGGATGGGTGATCCTTCGATTTGGGATTCCACCCATCCCTCAATCTCATATCATTTGGTTGATGCTGCATAATTTCCTCAATCCCAAATTTAAGGTGTGAACATGTGGCCAACGCTAAGCCAGTTTTGTTCTCTTTCTCTGAATATCGAGTGAAGTGACTTGTGGACAAAACAACAGTGGTAATGTTTGATGGTCATTTATTCCAGTAGCAGCAGCCCGAAAAGAAGGTCAAGTAACTCTAATGGCCTTCAATTCTGCCTTATTTTGGTTCTCAGTTTAGTTCTCTATCCTGCCTGTAGGTTCTGTATACTATCTGACATCTTCATAACAAAATCCTCACACTTTTTTTTGAGATGGAGTTTAGCTCTTGTCACCCAGGCTGGAGTGCAAGGGCACTTTTTCAGTTCACTGCAGCCTCTGTCTCCCTAGTTCAAGTGATTCTCCTGTCTTAGCCTCCTGAGTATCTGGGATTACAGGTGCAAGCCACCATGCCAAGATAATTTTTGGATTTTTAGCAGAGATGGGGTTTTGCCATGTTGGCCAGGCTGCTGTGAAACTGCTGACCTCAGGTGGTCCACCCACCTCAGCCTCCCAAAGTGCTGGGATTACAGACGTGAGCCACTGCGCCCGGCCAACAAAACCCCTTTTGCTTAGCTAGGGCTGATTCCTGATGCTTTAGGTGGAAAAAAATCTTAATTGCTATAGTGTTTTCTGAGGGATAATACTTGGTCTCTTTTAGATTTACAGACATTGTCTATACATGTTTATAGGCCTTGAGATAAAAATACATAGTAATAAATAGATTCCCAAAATAGGCCCTTTTAAGATTTCTTTTGGAAAATATATGCATATTTTCTACTTTCCAAATAGAATATATATACACACACACACACATGCATACGTATGTGTACTTAAAATATATTATGTGATATATAAATATATGTTAAATATATTTTATATGTAGTGTATATTTTCTACTTTTATATATATTTTATATATTTTATATTTTCTACTTTTTAATATATATTTTTTTACTTTCCAAAATAGAATATATGCATATATATACACATACACACACATATATGTATATATACTTAAGATATATTATGTAATATATAAATATATGTTAAATATATTTTATATGTAATATATTATAAATATTTAAATATATAATGTAGTCTTTTTATTTTTTAATCTTAAATTAAAGCAAACATATTTGATTGAGAATTGTTTTGTAGAAAAATAATGAAGGAAGGGCATGCCATGCTAGCAAATAACGCAGAAAAGCATACATGCTTATTTCTAGTTTTCTCCACCCTTATACACACACACACACACACACACACACACACACACACACACACACACACAGAGAGAGAGAGAGAAAGAGGTTCATTATCAAGTTATAGTGATTGATAAGTTAAAGACTCAGTTTAATGCTTTGGTTAGAAATAGAATTGTAATAGATTTTCCCAAATTATCTCTAAAGCAAGAAAAGACACTGAATGATTCAGGTAGATTTGAATTGCAAACCTAACTCTTATTATGTGAATCTACCAAAGAATAATTGTGTCTATGTACAAATTAGGATCAACAGTGGAATTTTGTTCAGAGTCCTGTTGAGATCCATATTGACTAGTCAGCTTAAATTATAAACTATGGTGCCTTACAGGTATCTGTCAGGTGCTTAACAACAAATAAAATATTTACCGAATTTTTATTATGCTCAAGGCACTGAGCTTATCTGCAATGACAGAAAGGCAAATAAGAACTGGGCATAGGCTTTAAAAGTTCATGAAATGCAAAAACATATGAAATCTGAAAATATTTGTGGAATTACCAAGTAAGCACTAGTACCATCAATAAAGTTAAGAGTTTTTATCTCAACTCTGACAGGTCTGAAGCATAGAATCCAAGAACAATTTCTTGGGCTGCTAACTTTTCCTGCTTTGAGTATTAATTGATACTTAAATTTTAGTTGTGAGATATGTATGATATTTTATGTAAGGTCTTATGTGCAGTTTTTATACAGATTTAAATGGGTACTTCTATCCAGGGCAACAGGCAACCTATCTAGAGAATTCTCAGCCGGCCGTGGTGGCTCATGCCTGTAATCCCAGCACTTTGGGAGGCCAAGGTGAGTGGATCACCTGAGGTAGGGACCTTGAGACCAGCCTGAGCAACATGGACAAACCTCGTCTCTACCAAAAATACAAAAAATTAGCTGGGCATGGTGGCGCATGCCTGTAGTCCCAGCTATATGGGAGGCTGAGGCAGGAGAATCATTTGAATCTGGGAGGTGGAGGTTGCAGTGAGCCGAGATTGTGCCATTGCACTCCAACTCGTGCAACAAGAGCCAAACTCAGTCTGGAAAAAAAAAAAAAAAAAGATAATTCTCTAAATTTTCTCTTCTATTTTGCTATTGTTATCCAATGTATGTTTCATGAGAGAAACATAAGTGCTGAATATGTTGAAAACATGCTAGATGGAAAGTCACAAAAGAACTGGTTGGAAAGAGGCAAAGTAGTATAGTCAAAATAGGCAAACCAGCCCCTCCACTTACTAGCTGATTGTAGGCATCATCTGGCCCTGTGAGGCACAATTTTCTCCATTGTCTAACAGGAATAGTAGCAATTCCTTCTTTATCTTTCTCATTGGGTTGTGCAAGTCTCAAATAAGAGAATATTGTAATCTCTGAAGTAGTACACAAATGTGAATCACTACAGTTAAATGATGTCACAGGTTAGATTAATTATAATGGAAGATTTTCAAAGCTATTACTGTTACTCTGTAAAAGTCTGAGTAGACAAAGACAGCATTCACATATTTTTATCTTTCAGATGGGTGTGGGAGGGAGGTGGGACAGTGGAGCTAGAGGGTCCAGTTGAATATATGAAATTTATAACACAATAAAATGCAGTGAACTGAAAGACTTGGAACAAACTGACTGCATTTTTTTTATCCTCTTCATGATCTGCTTGCAATAGATTTTCCCAAATTATCCCCAAAGCAAGAAAAGACACTGAATAATCCAGGTAGATTTTTAAAATAAGCTCTAAAAAAATAAGAAATGCATTGATGGCTTGTCCCTGAAAAGGAAATTAAATAAAACAATTAAAGCATATCTTCCACTGACTAAAATAGAGAGAATTCAACCATTTTATAATTGCGACCTTCACTGTAATCTTAGCTGATAAGTAGGTTTGGAGAGAAACTAAACTAAGAGGTATTGCTCTCCTTCCACTCCTCTGACAAGAACAGAAAGTCTGAGTCATAAAATAGAGGGCTTAGCCACTAGTTAGAATTTCAGATTTGTCATTTCTGTGGAGCCATTTTAAGAACTGATATGTTTTATAAAAACCCTAGACATTTAACGCCTGATGTTTTTGAGGAATATGTATGTGTGCGTACTTGTGGATTCTTACATGGGTTGAGTCTGTGTATTTGGTGGTTCATGCTCTTCAAACATTTCAGTCTGAAGCAAATTCACCCCCATAACATTTTCTGGTCTCATTAAGGCAAAGTCACTGGATAAATTATATTTGTTTTTCTGTGTCCTGTCTCAGTGCTCAGATTTTCCACTTAATTAGTCAGTGGCTGGATTTTATTTATCTGACAAGAAAAAGTCCAACATCACAAACATTTAGTTTCTTTCTCTCTCTCTCTCTCTTTTTCTCTCTTTCTCTCTTTCTCGTTTCACTCTGTTGCCCAGGCTGGAGGCAGTGGTGCGATCTCAACTCACTGCAACCTCTGCCTGCCCTTGAGTTCAAGTGATTCTCCTGCCTCAGCCTCCCAAGTAACTGGGACCACAGGTGTGTGCCACCATGCCTGGCTAATGTTTTAAATTTTAGCAGAGATGAGGTTTCGCCATGTTGGCCAGGCTGGTCTTGAACTCCTGACCTCAGGTGATCCGTCCACCTCTGCCTCCCAAAGTGTTGGGATTACAGGCTTGAGCCACTGAGCCAAGTTTAGTGTTCACTTTTGTGCTGTCAAGTCCAACTACTATGCTAAGGTGCCTAAGTTGGGTGAACTTCCAACATAATCATCTGCTCATATAAGCCCTCTGGCATAAACATTTAAACCTGGGTGGTAGCCCTGTATCACCAGTCTGCAAAGACACTGCCAATTTTGTGCTTTATTTTCCATGATTAGAATTTTTCACTTTGAATATTGTCCAGAGTTTGGGGACTGGGATATTTATGCAGATTGGGCCACCTCCATCCCAGGGAAAGCCTCTAATTATCAGGATATGGGCAGATTTACTTATCTCCTGGAAAAAAGCCAAAGGCCTATGCTCTTCTCTCAGGACGATGGGTGAATACTTGCTCTACCTTGTTCTTTAACTTAAACAAACAAACAAAAAATCCCTCAACTGGCTGTAGCCCCAACAACTGTAATGTTTGGAGGCATTTAGAGCAGAAAGATAAAGACACATGTACTTTGAGCAAATGGCTCAATTGCTTCTATTGCTCTTGTGTGTCATTTTAATCTGACCCATAATGTCAAAGCATAAGCACACAAAATAAATGGTTTAGTAAATTCAATCACTGTGGATACCCAAACTGTATAATGAATAACATTTCAGATACATTTGCTAGAAAATTGCTTTAGTGCTTTTTTCCATTTGGTCATCTGAAATATCTGAATTTTATCCCAATACTTTGTACAAATAGAGGCTATTATAACATTGCAAGACCAGATAATTCAAAGCAGGCCAGATAATTAAAAAAAAAACCTCTTTCTGGCTGGATGTGGTGGCTCATGCCTATGATTCCAGCACTTTGGGAGGCCAAGGCGGGCATATCACTTGAGGCCAGAGGTTTGAGACCAGCCTGGCCATCATGGCAAAACTCCATCTCTACTAAAAATACCAGAAAAAAAAAAGTGCTGGGCCTGGTGTCATATGCCTGTAATCCCAGCTATTCGGGAGGCTGAGGCATGAAAATTGCTTGAATTTAGGAGGCGGAGGCTGCAGTGAGCCAAAATCATGCTGCTGCACTCCAGCCTGGGTAACAGAGCAAGACACTGTCTCAAAAAAAAAAAAAAAAGAAAAAAAAAAAAGAAAACCCAAACCAAAAAACAAAACCCATAAATAAATTAAATAAAAATAAAAAAATTCTAATTTGGTAACTGCATACACTTTACTATTTTCACTCTGTTGACTTATAAAAGTTCAGCAGACTATGTTTATCTACAATGAAATCTCATTGACATAACCAGGATTAAAATTAGCTCTTGAATTGACAACCTCAGCTTAAAGTAGGTTACATCACAGCTAATATTTACATGTGGCACAGTAGGAAAACTGCTCAAACCAGAGCCATCCATGAAAAAGAGGTTCCTGTAACAACTATAACAATAATATTTGCCAATGTCAAAAGAAAAGAAGAGTTATGTTTCACAAGATAGAGGAAACCAAATGCATATGGTTTCATGACTTTCTCATCATTTAATTCTCCAGTGAATGTCTAATTCAAATTCTGGTCTTCTTAATGGGAATAATCTTATCAAAGCTACAAATGCTAATAATTAAAATATTTCTTACAATGGTAATTGCTATTGTGAAGGGAGTCACCTCTGATTTAAGGCTGAATTTTGGATAGTTTGGTGGCATAGAGTTAGATGACACTCCACTTCCTTAGAAGTATATCTTTGTAATTACTCATCTTAAGAGGATATTGAGAAACTTCCTGAAAGAAAAAAATGAACAACTTAAGGGTAGCTCAGAATTGGGGTTCAGATGTACACAGGTATGTCTGGTGGATTTAGGGCTGGGGTGTGTATGTTTTGGAGGTGGGAGCGCAAGTTAACCAATTTTTGTTGTTGTTTTTTTGAGATGGCGTCTTGCTCTGTCACCAGGCTAGAGTGCAGTGGTGCCATCTCAGCTCACTGCAACCTCTGCCTCCCGAGTTCAAGCAATCCTTCTGCCTCAGCCTCCCAAGTAGCTGGGACTACAGGCGCACGCCACCACACCCAGCTAATTTTTGTATTTTTAGTAGAGGGAGGGTTTCACCATGTTGGCCAGGATGGTCTGGATCTCTTGACCTCATGATCTGCCTGCCTTGGCCTCCCAAAGTGCTGGCATTACAGGCGTGCGCCCCTGAGTCCGGCCACAAGCTGACCAGTTTTGTGAAGTCTTGGAGGGAGTACCTGGTAACAGAATTCACAGTGAAGACAATGTGCTGCTGTACAAGTCAGACTCCAGTACAGGCCAAAGGAAAGAAATATTAAAGCGTGGCAGCTAATACTTGAAATCAGCCCTGATAAATTCACTCTGTATATCACCTGAAAGAGAAAGAAAAAAATGTGTTTTTCACTGTCTTTGCAACCCTAAGTCCCAGGCCCCTGATGTTGTTTTTTGCATTCTTCCCACTGCTGCCCATGGTTTCTGAGAATCCCCAAGGAGAGCATAACACACAGAGCAGATTATTTCACTTGTCTCTCTCTGTGAGCATTATTGGCTGGAAACAATCTTGGGAGGGCAAAATCAAAATAAAACAAGCAAAAATAAAACAAAATACAAACAAAACCTAGGTAGGAGCATGGTCTGCATAGTTCTGGCACTGTTAACAGCAGCACCAACGTAGGTGCCAGTGTGTGATGACCAGAACGGTTTGTAAGACATTCCTTAGTGATTCTGCCATACTGGGCAACTCAGGGAAGAAGAAACAGTTTGAAAGGACCTGGAATCCTTCGAGAGCAAGTCCAAATTTATTTTTATTAAAAAAAATATTTTTTTTGAGATGGAATCTCACTCTGTCACCCAGGGTGAAGTGCAGTGTCACCATCTCGGCTCACTGCAACCTCCGCCTTCCTGGTTCAAGCAATTCTCTTTCCTCAGCCTCCTGAGTAGCTGGGACTACTGGTATGTGCCACCATGGCTGGCTAATTTTTTCTGTATTTTTAGTAGAGATGGTGTTTCAGCATCTCTCGAACTCCTGACTTCAGGTGATGTGCCTGCCTTGGCCTCCCAAAGTGCTGGGATTATAGGCGTAAGCCACTGTGCCCAGCCACAAGTCCAAATTTAACTGAAAAATTGACATTATTTGTATCCACAAACTAATGAAGTTAATAGACATTTGGGTGAATATTCATCATCATTTTATTGGTAATTTTGTGATAACCTTTATGAGACAGATTTTGATTCATGATCACCGAAATATAACTTTAGCTCACACCTTCATTTCAAGTTATGCAATAATAGTTGTATTCAAACATACATGTACACATATATTTACTAATTTTAAAATTTTGTAAAGCTGTGGTGGCTCATGCCTATAATACCAGCACTTTGGAAGGCCGAGGCAGGTGGATCATTTCAGGTCAGGAGTTTGAGATCAGCCCAGCCAACATGGTGAAACCCTGTCACTACTAAAAATACAAAAATTAGCCGAGCATGGTAGCAGGCACCTGTAATCCCAGCTACTCAAGAGGTTGAGGCATAAGAATTGCTTGAACCTGGGAGACAGAGGTTGTAGTGAGTCAAGAATAATGCCACTGCACTCCAGCCCTGGCAATAAGGTGAAACTCAGTCTCAAAAAAAAAAAAAAAGGTGAGCTTAACTGTTTCCACAGATTGTGTTCTTTTGCTAGTGGTTATAATGCTGTACAATGAAGCCAGTTGAGTATACCCAATAGAAAAGCAAAAAGATTTGATATGAGAGAAAGTGGAATGGAGGGAAAAGATATTTAGATATTGTAGGGAGATCATTTTAAAAATAAAAATGACAACTATTGAGATACAGAGATGATTTTCAAATGTACATTTTATGTCTACATCAAATTCAACAACATCAATACAACAGGTAACGTTTATCAAACTTTTACGATATGTCTCAAACTGTGCTAGAGCCTGAGATACAAAGATAACTAAGTCACTGACTCTGGCATGATGAACTCTCCAACTGAAAAGGGAATAAATGGGTAATAAGTGCAATAAATAGTGTAAAAGCAATATTGTCTGACACAGAAGAAAGAGTGTAACAGCTTTTGGTAAAGTGGTTCGAGATGTCTTCACAGAAGGCTCCTTCATCTATATACCAGACATGAAGAAAACTATGTTCAGGGCTGGGTACAGTGGCTCAACACCTGTAATCCCAGAACTTTGGGAGGCCAAGGCAGGAGGATCACCTGAGGTCAGGAGTTCCAGACCATCCTGGCCAACATGGTGAAACCGGATCTCTACTAAAAATGTAAAAATTAGCTGGGTGTGGTGGCAGGCACCTGTAATCCCAGCTACTCAGGAGGCTGAGGCAGGAGAATCACTTGAACCCAGGAGACAGAGATTGCAGTGAATGCCACAGCACTCCAGCCTGGGCGACAGAGCGAGACTCTGTCTCAAAAACAAAAACAAAACAAACAAACAAACAGAAAAACCCTCAAAAAACAAAAAACAACAAGGAAGCATAAACCAGATTTTTATTTGCTGGATGAAAGTCCTTGCAGTTTTTCCCATGGTGTATTAGGAGAACCATTACATACTTAAAAGCTAGTATGACAAAAATTCAAGGAGTATTTTGGAGAATACTGGGAAATGAAGTTGGAAAGGTGAATTCCATTGAAGTCATTGAGACCTATGGTAAGGGGTTGAATTTTATCTTGCAGGTGATGAGAAACCATTGAGATGTTTTAAGTAAAGAGCAACATATTTAGAGTAATGAAAAAAAAAAAAAAGATAGCACTACCAGGCATCCATACAGATGACCTTCTCTTCCTACCTCTGTCCCATTTCTTTGTGGAACCCTTTCTATATGCATATTTGCATATGCCTGGTAGTGCTATCTTTTTTTTTTTTTTCATTACTCTAAATATGTAGCTCTTTACTTAAAAAAGTAAAGGCTGCTCCTCCCTCAGCCTCCCAAGTAGCTGGGATTACAGGTGCACACCAGCACGCCTGGCTAATTTTTGTATTTTTGTATTTTTAGTAGAGGCAGGGTTTCACCATGTTGGCCAGGCTGGTCTCAGACTCCTGACCTCAAGTGATCTGCCCACCTCAGCCTCACAAAGTGCTGGAATTACAAGTGTGAGCCACCCTGCCTGGCCTAGGTTCTCTGTTTTTAAGATCATTTTATTAATAAACGTCGTGGAAAATGGCTTGTCAGTAGAATCAAGTGCTTCAGTATTTATGATGATAAAATGTGATCTCTTTAAAGTTTCAAATATAGTGAAGATTATTTAAAAGGAGAGAGTTTTAGAGTTTTCCACTGTAGGAAGAAGATTCTAGGTTTGAATGAGTTAACCATGACATGTGGGAATCCACAGCCCATTTTGGTTTTTCATATACTTTTAAACATACTAAATGCAGAAAACAATGTTAAAGACTATGTTTTTGAAGAAGACATAGCTTGCTTTAAATTTAAAACACCAAATAGCAGAAATAAATGGGTACTTGAAGTAAATTAGCCTAAAATCACAAAGTCTTACCCTATTTCAAAATGTTTCTGATTAAGAGAGAAATAAGCTTATGAAATGTGTTTTCATGGATTATCGTTTTTATACTGACTATAGTTTGAATAGTTATTTTGGAATTTCTGCCAATATTGTGAAAAAATTCAGGCTTCAAAATATCTGTTGTGCAGTGCCTACTTATAGTGCACATTCAGTAAACATTTAGTTAAATTACGACAGTTCTCACTGTAATAAATTGGTTTCTTAAGCTGGATGCTTTTATTTAATACAATTTTTTGTGTGACCTTTGAAACTTTTGGATGATGGAGAAGTAATGTGGAGAGTTACTGCTGTTTACTAGTGTAAAGAAGAAATCCATATTTTCTTTTCTTTTCTTTTTGTTTGAGATGGAGTTTTGCTCTTGTTGCCCAGGCTGGAGTGAGATGGCGCAATCTGGGCTCACCACAACCTCAGCCTTCCAGATCCAAGCAATTCTCCTGCTTTAGCCTCCCGAGTAGCTGGGATTACAGGCATGTGTCACCATGCCCGGCTAAATTTTTGTATTTTTAGTACAGACAGGGTTTCTCCATGTTGGTCAGGCTGGTTTTGAACTCCCGACCTCAGGTAATCCACCCGCCTTGGCCTCCCAAAGTGCTGGGATTTCAGGCATGACTCACCACGCCCAGCCGAAATTCATATTTTCTTAACAGACTCTTTACAAATGTTATTCATATCCATAACTAGACCCCCTTAATGCTTCTAGATCTCACTGGGTCTCACAATCCGTTCCACAGACATTTACCTAGCACCTATGACACTGGTTTTATTGTTCTGATGTGTAGGTTTCAGTTGCTTAATATGTGTGTCCAGAGTGTTCCATTATTTCAGGGCAGAGCTCATGTTTTTCTTATCCTCTCTTTCTTTTTATCCTTTTGTCTCTGTGCCATCTTTTAACAAAGCATAGGATACAGAATTCCAATTCCATATCAGCAAATTGCACATCACTTTTATTGAGAACACTTAGAAAAAAAGAAGTGGGAGTTAGGAAAAGGGATGTAAGAAAAGGTGAATGGTGGCCCAGCTTGGTGCCTAAGAGCTCTGGCTCAGGTGTCAAAAGTGGGTTCCAATCCTCTCCTGATCACTCATTAACTGTGTGACCTTGGGCAAGGTACTAAACTTCTACTAACCCCCATTTCCTCATCCATAAAACGAGGATGACACTAATAACTATCTCATAAGGTGGTTTTAAGTTTTAAATGACATAATGCATAGGCCAGGCACAGTGGCTCACACCTGTTATCCCAGCACTTTGGAAGGCCAAGGTGGGCAGATCATGAGGTCAGGAGTTCGAGACCAGCCTGACCAACATGGTGAAACCCCATCGCTACTAAAAATACAAAACTTAGCTGGGCATGGTGGCATGTGCCTGTAGTCCCAGCTACTCAGGAGGCTGAAACAGGAGAATCACTTGAACCCAGGAGGTGGAGGTTGCAGTGAGCTGAGATCACAGCACTGCACTTCAGCCTGGGCAACAGAGCGAGACTCCATCTCTAAATAAATAAATAAATAAATGTAGTAATGCTTACGAAACTTAGCACATGGTTATCACCAGATAGATGTTATGATTGATATATAAATATGAATAAGCAAGGAGGTTTTTGCAGTAAAACATTGGAAGAGGAAAAGAGAGCTGAGGAAGCAACTACGGCCTTGGTATTACAGTTTTTTCTTTATTAAAATGAGAACTCAGATGTGCTTTGGATGTCCTTTAGCCAGAATAATTTCTGGAAAGATCCCAAGATATATTAACATGTATACTACAGAAAAGGTTTGAAAAATAGCTCCTCTGTTGTGCAAAGAAGGCCGGCATTCCAGAGAACCTTTCATACATTCACTTTTAAATTCCTGTGTCCCTAAAACCATGGTGTAAGCAGAAATGACAGGACTTAGAGCTCTAAGTTATAAAAATCAGAAAGGACCAGACACATTTAAACAATGCCTCAGCATGCAAGCCATTTGCAATAAAGCAAATTAATTTCTAATTTTCTTATTGTAACTTAGGGGAAGTGGTCTTTTGAAAAGTTCTTATTAAGCAAGAAATGAAAACAGGAAATGGATTTGGTAGTCTTCAGTCTTACTAATCTAAGATGCCAAATGTCACTGACAATTTCATGGTCTGCCTTTGTTTTAGTGTTGGCAAAAATAAAAAATAGACCAGGTGAGGTGGCTCGTGCCTGTAATCCCAGCACTTTGGGAAGCCGAGGCAGATGGATTAACTTGAGGTCAGGAATTTAAGATCATCCTGGTCAACATGGTGAAACCCTGTCTCTACCAAAAATACAAAAATTAGCCAGGCGGTAGTGGCATGCACCTGTAATCCCAGCTACTCGCGAGGCTGAGGCAGGAGAATCAGTTGAACCTGGGAGGCAGAGGTTGCAGTGAGCCCAGATCACACCACTGCACTCTAATCTGGGTGACAGACTGAGACCCTGTCCCCCAACAAAAAGAAAATTAAATTAAAAAATAAAAAACAATTGGGAGGCCAAGGTGGGTGGATCACCTGAGGTCAGGAGTTCTAGACCAGCCTGGCCAACAAGGTGAAACCCCGTCTCTACAAAAATACAAAAATTAGCTGGGCATGATGGAGGGTGCCTATAATCCCAGCTACTCAGGAGGCTGAGGCAGGAGAATCACTTGAACCTGAGAGGCAAAGGCTGCAGTGACCTGCGACTCTGCCAATGCACAGCCTGGGTGACAGGCTCTGTCTCAAAAAAAAAAAAAAAAGAAAAAGTAAAAGTAAAAACAAATGAAAATCAAACAACAACAACAAAAGCCAAAAATAAAAATGCCTGTGAGAGATTTCTTAGAGTCACTCATTATTAGCTCCCAGTAGAAATATTTCTTTAATCAAGTCCCGGTTTCCTGCTCTTTTATTGCATTCTTTTGTGAAGAATACCTAAAGAAATTAATTCTTGTCCTTTGGTGTGGGAGAGGACTATACTATGCTATCTGTTGAAGGCGCTACTGTGTGTTTGAGTACATTTCTCAAATAATTAGTAGGTGTGAGTGTCTCTGCCAATAGACATACTACATGTATTTTCAGTGGTCACTTGAAAAATACACCATAAGCTAATAATTGCTGACATTAACAAACAACAGGTATGAAGAGGCTGTTCACAAAAAGTACATGTAGTTCCATGTGTTTTATTTAATCTGTTTGAAATGAAGTTTAGCATATCTGTAGCACACAGCATGAAACATGTCACACATTTTGAATTTAACATTGTGTATAATGTATTCATAAGAATTATATTTTAGGATTTATCTTCAAATCAAAGTTAAAAGTTTCAAGATGCACAAAAATGGTAACTTTCTGTGAGAACTCTGAGAAATCACAGAAGACATGAAAATGAGGGGCTGGAGGAAGAAGTAAAGAACTTAGAAGGCCAGGTTGGGTGCGGTGGCTCACGCCTGTAATCTCAGCACTTTGGGAGGCCGAGGTGGGCAGATCACCTGAAGTCAGGAGTTGGACACCCACCTGGCCAACATGGAGAAACCCCATCTCTACCAAAAATACAAAATTAGCTGGGTGTGGTGGCACATGCCTGAAATCCCAACTACTTGGAAGGCTGAGGCAGGAGAATTGCTTGATTCCCTGGGAGGTGGAGGTTGTGGTGAGCCAAGATTGTGCCATTGCACTCCGGACTGGGAAACAAGAATGAAACTCTGTTTCAAGAAAAAAAAAAAAAAAAAAAAAGAACCTAGAAGACCAAAATGGAATTCTAAGATGACAGGGATCTACAACATAGAAAAGAGAAAGGACTGATGGAAAAAAGGAATGGAAAAAAATAGGAATTATTAAACAGAAGCATTAGATTCAAGTAACCCCAAAGCAATCATCAAAGTAGATGTTAACACATTTCAATACATGTTATGACTATGAGAAGCGTAATTCTAAATATTAGGCCCTTATGTTTTAACATACCAGCAAACACAATATTTTGTTTCTAATTTAACAAATTTTTAAGAATATTATGTTAGTTGTGACATATTTCCAGTAAATAATTATGTTCCCCAAGGACACTAGGTACAATAAAGTGGGTCTGACAATTAACTTACCTTTGAAAACTGAGCCCTTTGTTAGTTATAGGAATAGACTGGAACACAATTCTCCTCTCCTGCTTGGAGAATACACGAGTTGTGTTTTCTTTATGAATATTAGAAATTCTTTCTTTTAGCCAAATGAAGGGCGTGTATTTCTTAGGCAAGGAGTTACCAGGCTGATAATCCTGATGCAGTGGTTCTGAGTATCCTCAGAAGACCTGTAGTAGCATCAGAAGCACTAGAGGACTTGTTGGAAACACCAGTTTTTCTAGGCAGGGTATGGTGGCTTATGCCTGTAATCCTGGCACTTTGGGAGGCCGGACTCCTGAGGTCAGGAGCTCCAGACCAGCCTGGCCAATATGGTGAAACCCCATCCCTACTAAAGACACAAAAATTAGCTGCTGAGTGTGGTGGTTCACACTTGTAATCCCAGCACTTTGTGAGGCCAAGGCTGGTGGATTACCTGAGGTCAGGAGTTCAAGACCAGCCTGGACAACATCATGAAACCCCGTCTCTACTAAAAATACAAAAATAAGCTGGGTGTGGTGGCGCGTTCCTGTAATTCCAGCTATTCAGGAGGCAAAGACAGGAGAACTGCTTGAACCTGGGAGGCAGAGGTTACAGTGAGCCAATATTGTGCCACTGCACTCCAGCATGGGCAACAGAGCAAGACTCCATCTCAAAAAAAAAAAAAAAAAAATAGCCAGGTGTACTGGTGGGCACCTGTAATCCCAGCTACTTGGGAGACTGAGGCAGGAGAATTGACTGAACCTGGGAGGCGGCGGTTGCAGTGAGCCGAAATCATACCACTGCGCTCCAGTCTGGGCGATGAGAGAAAACTGTGATTAAAAAAAAAAAAAAAAGGCCAGGTGTGGTGGGTTACGCCTGTAATCCCAGCACTTTGGTAGGCTGAGGCAGGCCGATCACCTGAGGTGAGGAGTTTGAGACGAGCCTGGCAAACATGGTGAAACCCCATCTCTACAAAAACATGAAAATTAGCCGGGCATGATGGCACGCACCTGAAATCCCAGTTAATCAGGAGGCTGAGGCAGGAAAATAGTTTGAACCTGGGAGGCAGAGGTTGCAGTGAGCTGAGATTGCGCCATTGCACTCAGCTGAGATTGCGCCATTGCACTCCAGCCTGGGCGACGGAGCGAGAGTCTATCTCAAACACAAAAAAAGAAACACCAGTTTTCTGATTCCACCAAAGACCTACTGCCTCAGAAACTATGAGGGCAGAACCCAGCAATCTGTGCTTTCAGAAGCCCTCCAGGAGTTGCTGAAATTTAAGAATCGTTGTCCTAAAAAGTGGCCCTCATAATCAGATGCCAGGTAAGGAAAGACAACATTATTATCTATATGTGTGGTGTGTTAACAGGCTTTATGAAACACTTGCAAAGACCTAAATCAAACACCTTCTCTATGAGATATTCCCTGATCACATTAATGAAATAAAACTGTATTTCCTTTACTTTTCTACTGCTACAGATATCGCCCCCGATTAGGATAGTCCCAGTTTCTTATTTATCTTTGTTTGTCTTGCAGTGCACAGCATGTCACCCAGTAATTGATGGGTTTAAATGTTAAAATTAAATGGGATGAATTCCTAAAATAAACAAATGTGGGACAATTTATTGCACTCTGTTCAAATTCCCATTTTGAAGTGGAATTCAAACAAACATGACAGTAAAGGGGGACAGTGAGTCCAGGTATAAGATAAAAGGAGAAAGGGAAGAAATACAGAGAATTAGATAGGAGGAAGTGTCAAAGACTGCTGAGTGTAAGCCACCTTTACCTCTGCATATTGGTTTTCCTTTGAATTGTGGTATGTGCTCAGATTGCTTATTAGTTATATCATAGAGCTGTCGGAAGATTCTTTCAATTAAAATTTCAAATGTAACATTAAAATGGTTTGGATTCCTTCCTACTGAGCACTGGGCACCTTCTGTGGAGCTGGTGGAACAGGGCTGAATAGGGTCCTACTTTAAAGGAACTCAGCCTAGTGTAGTTTCTCAACCTCGGCACTGTTGGCCTTTGGGGCCCAATAATCCTTTTCTGTGAGGGGCTGTCCTGTGCATTGTAGGATGTTTAGCAGCATCCCTGGCTTCTACTCAGTAGATGCCAGTATCAATCCCCTCCTAGAAGTGACAATTAAAAATGTCTCCAGGCTTTGCCAAATGTTCCCTGAGGAGCAAAATTGTCTCCAATTGAAACCCACTGGGGTAGTGGGAGAAACAGATAAATAGATAGATGTTTTTCATACACATGCCATGATACCATAGGGCTGGCAGGTGTGCAGGAAGGAGTGTCTCACAAAGACTGGTGGGGGTGGGGATGCAGGGAGGTGGAAAATTAGGAAATGAGATGGGCTGAGTTGCAGTTAGCCTGTGGGAAAAATGAAGGAGAAGAGATAAGGAAGAAGAGATAAGGAAGGAGGGAGGAAGAGTGAGGAGTAATAGGGACTTATATTTGACCTTGAACAACGTAAAGGTTAGGGATGCCAACCCCTGCATAGTCAAAAATCTGAGCTTCTGCACCCCAGCCTGGGCGACAGAGCAAGAGTCCGTTTCAAAAAAAAAAAAAAAAATCTGAGCTTAACTTTTGACTACCCTCAAACTTTCCTAAAAGTCTACTGTTGACTAGATGCTTTACCGATAACATAAACAGTTTATTAACACATATTTTGTATGTTTTATGTATTATACACAGCATTCTTACAATAAAGTAAGCTAGAGACAAGAAAATGTTACTAAGAAAATTGTAAGGAAGAGAAACTCTATTTACTGTTCATTAAAGGGAAGTAGATCATCATAAAGGTCTTTATCCTTGTCATCTTCACTTTGAGTGGGCTGAAGGAGGAGGGGGAGAGAGAGAAGAGATTGGCCTTGGTGTCTTAGGGGTGGCGGGGGTGGAAGAGGTGCAGGAGGTGGAAGGGAGGCAGGAAAGGCAGACACACTCTGTGTCACTTCCATTGAAAGAAATCTGCATATGAGTAGACCCAGGCAGTTCAAATCCAACTTGCTCAGAGTCAGCTGTACTTGTTCCAGGCTAAGAACAGAGAATTTAAAAAAATGCACAGAGGCCTGAAATAGCATATTATAGTAAAAGAACTCAAAGCCCATAAATGCTTTGCTACTGAAGCATAAAGTGATAAAGGGGGTTCATGGGCTCTGAAATTGCAGCCACAAGTCTACAGAACACATTTTTCATAGCCCAAGGTCAGTCTTCTCTTACCCTTTGCAGTGAGGTTATCATCATCTATTTTTCACTCGTCAGTGCTAGGGAACCCATTAAATAATTGCAGCTATACTTGGTCCCAACAGTTAATAGACTGTAGCATCTTTTATTTCTTCTCCTGGCTTTGAAATCAGTTGAGTTTCTGCAGAATCTTAGATATGTGTGTTTTTTCTTCTGGTTTAGATTGGGGCACTTAAAAAATGCATAGTTCTTGAAAATAGAGAGAAAAAATAGCATGTAGCAATTTGTGCCTTTATTCTGCCCAAACATCTCAGAAAGGAAAAAATAATTTTAAGGGTAAATATTGTCATCAATTTATCTGAGCTCTTTTGACTTCCCATGAGCCTGAAAAAACAGGATCAGTGTGTTTTTAATATCTAGCATAATGCTTGATATGTAGAAGGTGTTTGACCAATGTTTATTAGATAAATCTTCAGTTTTGTTATTAGTAATACTAACAACAACTTAATAGGGACAAATAATACATGATAAACTTCTTAAGGATGTGATCTCATTTGATCCCTATAACAACCCGATGAGCTAAGTGAGGAACAGTTAACTCTAATACATGTTATATCTTATCCTTGACCCAGTATTACCCCCATCCTGCCTTCCTTTCCCGGCAATGAAAGAAAACATGATAGACCCAGAATGTTGTATTCCATATAAGTGCTTATTCTTATGGTAGATAAGTAGATGGAAAAGATAGGTATGTATTTTCAATTTTTTTTAAGTCTTAGAATTATAAAACAATAAAGGAGTGGGAAGGGAGAGAAGTGTTAAGGGACCAACTTCTTGATTTTACAGGTAAGAGAACTGAGGCTACATAGTCACTTAGTGCAGAGCCAGGATTATAAACCAGACCTCTGGACTGCTATGTGGTGGCAGACACATGAGGATATACTAATTATTGTCCTTACCTGAAAATTCCACATATTTCTAAGGAGCAGATCACCACACATGTGCACAGCCCAAGCCTGGGTTGTGGAGGTTTTCCTTGTAGAGTGTGTCTTCAGTAGATAGATATGGTCCGTAAGAAGGCTGGCTTCAAGGATGTAAGAAAGCACACATTCAAAAGAAATAAATGTATGCCTATTCTTTTAGACCAGTACCTAACAATGATATCCAGGTGTCCAAATATAATAGCTTATCTGTTTTTTCTTTCCAGAAAAGGAAACAAGGTGTTAGAGAGGTTAAATTTTGCACAGGATTTTGTTAGCCAAGTCAGCATCTGTTTGCATCTTAAAAATGAGTCATACGTATTCCTTCTAAGTAGGACAGGAGGGCAGCTGGAATTTCCCAGCTCACTCCTTGTCACTGCTTCCTGCCTCTGCTGCTCTTTGTCCTCCACAGCACACTTCATTGGCTAAAAACTGAACCAGATACTACATTACCTCAGGGCAGTTGTAAGTACTGAGTCAGATGCCTCAGGCTTGTGTGATGGGAAGTTTAGGGTGAGACCAATGTCTTACTTTAACAAGAGTATGAATAATTTAATCCCTTTTGAGATTTTATTCCTCAATATTCCACCCAGAAAGAAACACAGATGACACAGCCTATCAAAGACCATCTGGGACTGACAAACTCAGAGCTTGTTATAGATGACAAAGCTCAGTGGATGGGTCATCACTGAAAGAAGGAGAAACATTTTGAACTGTTGTGTTTCTCTCCTTGCTCACATGAAAAAAAAAAATTCTTGGCTGGCCACGGTGGCTCATGCCTGTAATCCCAGCATTTGGGAGACATACATGGGTAGATCCCTTGAGGTCAGAAGCTCAAGACCAGCCTGGCCAACATGGTGAAACCCTGTCTCTACTAAAAATACAAAAATTAGCTGGCGTGATGCCTTGCACCTGTAATTTCAGCTACTTGGGAGGCTGAGGCAGGAGAATTGCTTGAACCTGGGAGGTAGAGGTTGCAGTGAACCGAGTCTGTGGCACTGTACTCCAACCTGGGTGACAGCCTGAGACTCTGTCCCAAAAAAAAAAAAATCCTTAACTGCAGATTAAGTAAGCATTGTTGTATAGAGTGCCATCCGCTAATCTTGCTTGTTCCTGAACCTTGAAAGAACCAGGGCCTTGCTTTGGGGGTTGGGGGTGTGGGGTGTAAGTGTGTGTGTCCTCTAGAAGAAGACAGTGTAAGGTCTGTTTTCACCGAAGATGAAACGGAGAAACTGAGGCCAGCACGCAAATAATCCAATGCAAGGGAATTTATTCAGGCTCCCGGATGAGGTTCTGCGGTCCGGACAGGAAGGGCCGGAGAAGTCGCGCGGACTCCTCTCAGGCACGGGGTTTTATAGGGAGTGGAGGCATCCGATTGGCTGTGGCCAAGGTGGGTGGGACAAAATGGAGGGGAGTGGGACCCGGATGGAAGGAGGCGTGTCTGAGCTCCCGGCGAGGGGAGGGGGCATGTCCGAGCTCCCGGCGAGGGGAGGAAGGCGTGTCTGAGCTCCCGGCGAGGGGAGGAGGCGTGTCCGAACTCTCCACGACGTGGCCAACCTTACAGACAGCACTGAGAAAAGAAGGAGAGGATCTTGGAAATTTGTTCATTTCCTACTGCAGTTAGCCTTATCTGGGGCTCTCACTTTAGCACTTAAAATAACATACTCCCTTGCACAGCTGTTATTTTTTCTCTTCATGTGTACAACTTAAATTATCCAATGGCCTTGCTTTGAGGATATTCATTCTATCTTATTGATCCTCTCACTGTGTAGAACAATGGAGAACACAGTAAAAAACTCTCAACAGATACGACTTACACTAAATTAACTCTATGAATTCAAAGTTTTCAGATGGTACTTAATCACGTAAGCCTGGATCTCCAAAACTTCATCTGCCATGGGAAAAATCAAAGCTTGTAAAATGATTAAACTTGTAAAGGAATTAAACTCTAGGATTCACTCATTTTGTAATTGGTATTTTCACTCTAAGAGCTTTTCTTTTCCTCTCTGGTGCTTAAAAACAAAGTAAAACTAGACAAAACAACATTAACTCAATTAAAACCCCTGTGACTTAAAAAAAAATAGCCAAGAATAATGAGCAAGTGTCTAGTTAGGCCAATAGATGTCCTTAACATCTGTGAGCTGGGGACACAAATGAACATGAAGGGTGAAGAAGAGCACCACCCCCTGCTTCTTTTCCTGCTCCTTCTCTTGCAGAGGGTCAGGCTTGGAGACCACATATGGTCAGCTCAACACATGAGTCCACCAAGCAACCCGTGAGGAACTCTTGTTTCTAGAGTTGTGCACACCATGCAGTGTGGTCCACTCACAGAAACACAGAACAGTTGCTGGCTGGGCCAGAGGTCCATTCAGGCCTTGGAATCAGTCTCAATGCCATTTAGGCATGAATCCAGGGTCCTGGGTACCAGGTGCATGGTGTAGGTAGGGCGTGTTCTGTACTAGGTGAGCATCAGGTTCCATTGGGCATGTTCCTTTGTCCAGTAGGATGCTAGCTCTGAGGGGTGTGGCTAGCTTTGAGCTCTCTAAAAGGCAGGACTGAGGTCAAAACTCCCAGTTGCTCAGGCCTACGGGTAGAACTGCTTAAAAATCTCCTTGAGAACTAGTTTAAAATACAAATGCCTCCATCCTTTAGTAGTTCATAAGCATGATGATTGGGTGTTCACAGGCATGTGTGAGATGTGCCAACCTCCTTTTGAGCCAGCACATTACCTGTCTGACTTGAAAACAAAATGCAAATTTCTGGATCCTCCCCTGCCCCACCCGGCACCACCCCAACATCATGATGTATCAGCTCTGTAGTAAGGCCCAGGAATCTGCCTGTGTAGTCACCGGTTGATATTCTGGTGTTTCCTGGTTCGGCTCTGCTGACTTGGGGGATGTTTACCAGTAGGAGAGCAGCCTCCTTCCTCTGCCCTCCTCCCTTGCTGCCCTCCCCCATACCCTGGTGACTCACGCTCCTCCTGCTCCTCCTGTTGCTGGCCTGTCTGTTGTTGCCAGCACTACCGTGCCTTTGCAGACACTGCCTGCTCCCTGCACGCTAGCACGGATTCTGTTGCCCTGTTGCCGCTGCCGCTGTTGTTTGTTCAGTCCCTTGCTTACTGTAGGAGAACTTGTTATTGTTCCAGTTGCCACTGCTACCAAGTTGCAAACACCAGCCTCACGGTGCAAGGGGAAGGGGTTTCTTCTGTGCGTGTTCTGCCTCTGTCACCTAGACTTCAGGCTTTGTGGCCAAGTGACAATGGCACTGTGAGACCCTAAACTATGGCCTTGTGGTTCCCACATCTCGTTTGAGTTCTTTTTTCTGTTCTCTGAGATCTGAGAAGGAGTCCATGTCCTTTAGTATTCCTGTTTTCTTGCGGTACCTCCCCCCTCCCCCGCTCCAGAATTTAGGACAGCCTTCTACTGTGGTTTATCTCCCCATCCCACCAAACTTAGTATGACTTTTGTTACATTTATAAAATAGATTGCTTACAGGGTTAGACAAATACAGTTCACCCTCTGTATCCATGCCTTCAACATCCATGGGTCAAAAATATTTGGAAAAAAAAATGTGTTTGTACTGAACATGTATAGACTTTATGTTTCCTAAACTACATACTATAATAACTATCTACACAGCATTCATATTGTAAGTAGTGTAGTTATGATTTAAAGTATGTGAGAGAATGTACACAGGTTATATAGAAATACTATGCCATTTTTTTTTAAATCAAGGACTGAAGCATCTTTTTAGCTATGACTTTGGTATCTAAGGGGGGTCCTGAAACTCTTCCTCCATGAATACTAAGGGATGACTGTAATTGCTAAATCACTTCCTATTTTTGTGAAATAGTAAAGGGCTGGTGAAAAACATGAAGACTGAAAAAGGCCAAAAATTAAAGAATAATATGCTTCTTCAAGCCAGGTGTAGTGGTGGGCACTTGTAGTCCTAGCTATTTGGAAGGCTGAGATGGGAGGACCACCTGAGCCCAGGAGTTCGAGGCTACATAGAGCGCTATGGTTACACCTGTGAATAGTCACTGTGCTCTAGCCTGGGCAACATAGCTAGACCCTGTCTCTAAAAAAGAAAAATTCTGCTGTAATAAACCTGCACACATAAAAGGATGTCTATGTATCTGTAGTATGTATATACATATGTGTATAGGAAATGTGTGTATATATATGTCTGTGTGTGTGTGGTCGTGTGTGTGCATATTGTATTAGTTAAGACAAAAAAATCGCCTTCATATGTCATAAAATAATGTCTTGAGATATCCATTCAAGTGTACTTTCTCGTTTTTCTGTTTTTTTTCCTATTTCATTCAGTGGTTTTCATTGCATTTAGGAAAAAGTGACACAGCAAAACACTTAGAAGAATCAAATGTTCATCCTTTGAGAATGTGGTCTGTACATAAGAGAGAACATTTAGAATCAAATTATGAGACTAAACCAGTTTCCCTCACCTGCAGCTAGATAAAAATTTCTAGGAGGAAGGAGAGAATCATGAAAGATTGAAGACTTGACTCCCTGATAAGGGTTCTGCCCGAGTTCTGAGAATAGAGAATAAAAGACACCGTCCCCCTCTCTAATAGGTTTTGTCAGTGAAGGTCTGAGAAGCCCATGAAATCAGGTCTAGGGAGCAAGTTAAAACCCAGAGTTTCTATATGATGATGTTAAAGTGGGAATAAAGGAATATCATTATAGTGTATCTGGGCAGATGGGCATGAGGCAGCCTGATTGAGTTCCTGAAATTCCAGGACAGTGTGGGAGCAGCAGAATATTTTATGTGGCTGAGAGCTCGATTGTGTGTTTGTTTGTTTATTTATTTGAGACGGAGTCTCACTCTGTTGCCCAGGCTAGAGTGTAGTGATGCATTCTTGGCTCACTGCAACCTCGGCCTCCCGGGTTCAAATAATTCTCATGCCACAACCTCCCGAGTAGCTGGGATTACATATGTGTGCCACCACGCCTAGCTAATTTTTGTATTTTTAGCAGAGATGGGGTTTTCCCAGTTGCCCAGGCTGGTCTCAAACTCCTGACCTTAAGTGATCCACCCACCTCGGCCCATCAAAGTGCTGGGATTATAGGTGTGAGCCACCACACCTGCCTTCCATAGTTTATAAGAGAGCTCCAGAGCTGAGTTGATCTTGCTTTAAGAAATTAATGATATAGCTGGGATAGTTGGTCCTGTGTGGAACAACGACTGAAAACCAGATGGAAATGAGACTGTGTATGTAGATGCAGCTAGGATACATGATTGTCCACATCTGATGTTTCTTCTTGGATTTTTGAGAACCATCTTGCAACATACATTTCTGCAGCACAATCTGATGATAAATAGGGCATTTCATTAGTTTCAGAGTAATCTCAGCTATTATCTTTTAAAATCGTGCATCTGTCCCATTACCTATTTCTTTTCTTCTGCAATTCTACTGAAAAGCATGTAAGAACTTCTCGTCAAGGCACCGTGGCTCATGCCTGTAATCCCAGCACTTTGGAAGGCCAAGGCAGGCAGATTGTGAGGTCAAGAGGTCAAGACCATCCTGGACAAATGGTGAAACCCTGTCTCTACTAAAAATACAAAAAATTAGTTGACCGTGGTGGTGTGTGCCTATAATCCCAGCTACTTGGGAGACTAGGGCAGGAGAATCGTTTGAACCCAGGAGGCAGAGGTTGTAGTGAGCCAAGATCATGCCACTGCACTCCAGCCAGGCAACAGAGCCAGACTCAGTCTCAAAAAAAAAAAAAAGAAAAAAGAAAAGAGCTTCTGAAGGTTTTTTTCTGTGCTTCTTGTTTTCTCTTTTGTATTTTTTTCATCTTTATGTCTTAGTGTTTCATTCTGGATAACTTTTGTGACCTGTCTCCCAGTTCACTAATTCTCTTTTCAGCTATGTCTAGTGTTATAGTTTGTTTATTGAATTCTTAATTTTTTCAGCTTTAGGATATCTAATTTGCCATTTGTGTTCTGCCATAATTTTTAAGCTTGACTTTTATCTCCTTAAACATAGCAAGCACAGTTGTTTATATATTTATCTAATAATTCCAGTATCGGGAGCCTCTGGAGTCTATTTTCATTTTTTTTTAAATTTACATTAAGTGTCTAGTCTGCATTTGTGCCTGGTTTCTTTTGATTGTGTGCTAGACATTGTTTGTGGCAAATGATTTTTCAAACACAATGTGTACAAATCATATGAAGCCCAGAATGATGTTTTGACCACCAAAAAAGATTTTAAATTACTTTAGTTACATGCCTAGGGACACTATTAACTCAGGATGATGTTTATCCAAGTTCTAGATTTGATATTTTCCAGGCCAGCTGGACCAACTGTCCCTGTTAAATGATTTATTTCCTAAAGCAATATCAGTTCAGCTCTGCAGCTCTCTGATATACCATGGAGCTCTTAGGCACGTAAAATATTCTGCTGCTCTCACACTGCCCTGTAGCTCATAAAAGAAATAGTTTACTTCCATATTACTCCTACATCCAGGATGTAGCTCTATGAGCTACCAGTCCAAAGTGAAGAATAATTTACCAACTTCCTACCTTGTCTACCTCTAGGCACTGATTTTTGTTCTCCCTCTTGGTCACCCATCTTCAACTGGAAAATGCCCTCAATTAAAAAATGCCCCAAGTGCCAAGCTTCCCTATCTGGATTCCAATTTTTTCCTGTATCTGGGATTGGTAATTCATTAGAATCTTGCTAGCCCTTTGATGCTTCTAAGATTTTCGTTTTATTTATTTATTTGCAGTGGAGTCTTGCTCTGTTGCCCAGGCTGGAGTGCAGTGGTGTGATCTCAGCTCACTGCAACCTCCATCTCCTGGGTTTAAGTGATTCTCCTGCCTCAGCCTCTCCAGCAGCTGGGACTATATAGGCATGCACTAGCATGCTCGGCTAATTTTGTATTTTTAGTAGAGTTTCACCATGTTGGTCAGGCTGGTCCTGAACTCCTGATCTCACATGATCCACTTGCTTCAGCCTCCCAAAGTGTTGGGATTACAGGCATGAGCCACCACCAAGCTTGGCCAGATTTTCATCTTTTAAAATTTCATCGTCTGTAATCCCAGCACTTTGGGAGGCTGAGATGGGTGGATTACAAGGTTAAGAGATTGAGGCTATTTTGACCAACATGGTGAAACCCTGTCTCTACAAAAAATACAAAAATTAGCTGGGTGTGGTGGCACGTGCCTGTAGTCCCAGCTACTTGGGAAGCTGAGGCAGGAGAAATGCTTGAACCTGGGAGGTGGAGGTTGCAGTGAGCCAACATTGAGCCATTTCTTTTCAGCCTAGGCAACAAGAGTGAAACTCTGTCAAAAAAAAAAAAAAAAAAAAAGCCAGGTGCTGTGGCTCATGCCTGTAATCCCACAGCACTTTGGGAGGCTGAGGCGGGTGGATCACCTGAGGTCAGGAGTTCGAGACTAGCCTGGCCCACATGGTGAAACCCCGTCACTACACAAAATACAAAATTAACCGGGCATGGTGGCTTGTGCTGTAGTCCCAGCTACATGGAGGCTGAGGCAGGAAAATCACTGAAACCCAGGAGGCGGAGATTGCAGTGAGCAGAGATCATGTCACTGCACTCCAGCCTGGGCAACAAAGTGAGACTATGTCTCAAAAAAAAAAAAATCATCTAGCTTTCAGCTTTCTTTGCCTGCTTTTGTGGAATGATTAGTTCACATTAACCAGTCTGCCAGCACCAGAAGCAAAGGATATATATTTTTTTTCAGATGGAGTCTAGCTCTGTCTCCTAGGCTTCAGTGCAGTGGCGAGATCTCAGTTCACTGCAAGCTTTGCCTTCTGGGCTCAGAGGATTTTCCTGCCTCAGCATCCAAAGTTGCTGGGATTACGGGTGCCCACCACCACAACCCAGCTAATTTTTGTATTTTTTGTAAAGACGGGGCTTTACCATGTTGGTCAGGCTGGTCTTGAACTCCTCACCTCAGGTGATTCACCCTTCTTGGCCTCCGTAAGTGTTGGGTTTACAGGCATGAGCCACTGCACCCAGCCTGATGTTTTGGTTAAAATGCTTTACTGGGCCAGGCAAGGTGCCTTATGGCTGTAATCCCTCTACTTTGGGAGGCCGAGGTGGGCGGAACACGAGGTCAGCCTGACCAACATAGTGAAACTCAATCTCTACTAAAAATACAAAAAGCAGCCGGGCATGGTGGCACGCACCTGTAATCTCAGCTACTCAGGAGGCTAAGGCAGGAGAATCACTTCAACCTGGGAGGTGGAGGTTGCAGTGAGCTGAGATTACTCCACTGCACTCTAGCCTGGGTGAAAGAGAGAGACTCTGTATCAAAAAAAAAAAAAAAAAAGCTTTACCAGAATTAAAGCCAAGTCATCTTGAAGTCATGATCATGACACTGTGGAAGAACTGGTGAGGTAGGATGAGACAGATTCTCAGATGCTACGCTGATTTGGGGCTGTGGTGATTTTGGACCATAGACTGTGATGAGGCTTCAAAAAGAGTGTAATACTGTATTTTATTTGGGTAGATTCAAATTAATCTTCAGAAAGACAAAATGCAAATGTAGTCTTGTTAGAGCTTGTTGATGAGAATAAATTTTCCAAGTGCTTGAGGGATGCCTAACAAGGGAAAGGCAAAGCAAACTATTTTTAATGACCTTATGGCTCTGAATTGCTAAAAGGGAGTCAGTCCACCAGGCTCAGGCTACTTGGAGTAGAGGATCCTGTTTCAGTGACAAACTGGCTCTTCCCATAATCTGCCATAAAATGATGGATTAACATACATGTGGGAGCTGGGGCTAAGGGAGAAGGAGGTGCTGTGCTTTGCCGAAAAAGCTACATTCTGTAGTAAGGCATGAGTCTTCCCTAGCCTTGGAAAGGACATACTCATGAGACAGCAGCCAGGATCAGCTTAAGTGCCCTCTCTTCTTGCTTTGCCTATGGGAAACTGAGCAAAACTCCTTTTTGTGGAGTATACTCATCCAGAGAACCCTCACACTTTATAATGCATAAAGTAATAAAGCCTTGGAGATCTGAAGAAACCAAAGGTAAGATCCCTGGCTCTAGAAGAAACTCTGGGCAGCTGGCATGATTTACTTTTATCTGCTTCAAAGTCTGGGGGATAAATTGAAGGAAAAGAGGGCATGACCCAGTAATCCACTGGTGTGAGATGTTGCTTTAAGCAAAGACTGCTGCTTCCCTTCCTGATTTTCCCCAACCATACTCTCCCCGAGGTGTCTCCCAGCAACCACCAGAGTTGTGGTTAAGTACACCTAACCAATCCAATAAATCTAAGGGAGACATAGTCCACACAGCCTTGTACAACTTCTCATGCGAGTTACCATTCTGGAGAGACAAACTCAGGCTGGAAACTTATTTGAGATAGCTTATGAAAACAAAATTTGTGATAAGTTTACAGGTACTCTCATAACAAACTAAGGCAGTAAAATAGCTAAGCATCAGAACAAACTGGACCAAAGACTTAAAATACCTTTAAATGTTTAAGGACCAAAGCTCCTTTGTGTATTTGTTTCATGTGTTTCTCTCTCTCCCTCCATCTCTCTCTCTTTCTCTCTGTGGACTAGCTTTTTCTACTTTTCATATGCAAGTTTAAAAAAATACAATTTCTGGCCAGGTACTATGACCCACACTTGTAATCCCAGCACTTTGGAAGGTCAAGGCAGGTGGATCACTTGAGGCCAAGACTTCAAGACCAGCCTGGCCATCATGGTGAAATCCCATCTCTACTGCAAATACAAAAATTAGCCAGGCTTAGTGGTGCATGCCTGTAATCTCAGCTACTTGGGAGGCTGAAGCAGGAGAATCGCTTGAACCTGGGAGGTGGAGGTTGCAGTGAACTGAGATTGTGCCACTGCACTCCAGCCTGGGTGACAGAGGGAGACTGTGTATCTAAATACTTACATACATACATTTCTAAAATTTCCCAACATTACATGTCAGCAATTTGGAGAGGAACAGCTATCTCTTGTTCTCTTTTCCAATTCTGAAATCCAGGGTCAGATGCTTTCCCTGGTTCAACTGACTATGGTTGTGAGGTAGGGACATGAAGCAGAAATATCACATTAGGATCTAACCTTGAACTATGTAGATGGACAGCAGTTCACAGAAAAAGTGGTGGGGAGGTGGAGGCTGGTGCTGAACAGATATTCTAAAAGGGTTCCACCAAAGAAAGCTATTTGTTATATTTATGAACATCCTAGAAAATTCTTTCAACTGTGTCAAGGAAGAAATTATGATTGATTGGTTAAGCGCTAACACACATGTAGATTATATAACTTCTTAAATTTGTATTTGGTATCTGAATCTATGTATTATTTTGGTGTATATAGAAAAATCCCAGATATTTCAAAGGCCATTATTAGAAAAATGTTAATGAAAAGGTTAATGGAATCCTATATATTTAGTGCCTGTGAGAATGTCCAGTTTAACTTTCTTACTCTACTGGTGAAGAAACAGAACTGAAATCACAAGATTATAAAGATATTTTAAAGATGCATTTAGGTTTTCATTCTAAATGCTGAAAAAAGATATCCGGTAAATAGTAGTAAAGAAATTAAGAAGTCTAAAACCCATTAATGTAGTTGACAGGCTGTTTCAAAGATTTAGAGTATTCTAAAATAAAGTGAAAGAAAAAGGCTATTATTAATTTTTTTATACCAGAGTGGAAATAGTTTATTTTCATGATCACTGCTCTTACTTCAAATATATCTATTGTTGGGTATGTTACAGCTATATGAATCATGTAGAATGCTGCTTAAAGCTATATTTATCATAGCTAAAGGAATGTTTTTAGGGGAAACTATGAATCTACCTAAAGCTACCCAGTTCACTTCTGTTCCAAGGGACTCATCTTTTCAGCATTTTGTTTAGCATGTTACAGAGGTACTCCATGTCTTCTAAACTATTAGCACTGCAGGAAGAATCTCTCCCAGAAAGAAATCCTTGAAAGTTTGGATTTCTCCTGAAAACTTGTATTTCTATCATTGTTTTTACTACCTTCTTGAGTAGTTTTGATCCCTACCTACATGTCCTCTCTCCTTGGTTGCATTTAAATTTAACTGCAGATAACCTTGCTCTTTTCCCTCTAATCCAACCTGTAAACCATATGGGGTGGAGGGGGGGATATGTGATTTGTCAATTTTGTTCCCTCACTTCCTCCTCAAGAACTTTCAGTGGCTCCATATTATCTTTGAGATTAAATTGCAGCCACTCATCCTGAGCTTTGGTGTTCCACAGTCTGACATATCTAGTTAGCTTTGTGTTCTACTCTGTCTGTGTTGCTATAAAGGAAGACCTGAGGCTAGATAATTTAATAAGAAAAAAGCTTGATTTGGCTCACAATTTTGCTTGCTGGAATATTGGGCATCTGGTAAAAGCCTTAGACTGCTTACCCACAGGCAGAAGGGTAAGGGGAGCCTTCATGTGCAGAAATCACACAGCAAGCGAGGCAACAAGGGAGGTGTGGGGAGGGGCCAGGCTCTTTTTAACAACCACCTCTCAAGGGAACTAACACGATGAGAACTCACTGACTCTTTCAGCAGGGAGGGCATTAATCTGTTTATCAGTGATTCTCCCCCATGACCCAAATACCTCCCATAGGCCCCACCTCCAACACTGGGATGAAATTTCAACCTAAAGTTTGGAGGGGAGACAAGCATCTAAACTATAGCATTCTGCCTTTGGCCCTGTACAACTTATGTCCTTCTCACATTCAAATACAATCCATATCTTCCTAATAGTCCTTAAAAGTCTTAACTTTAGGTCAGGCGTGGTGGCTTATGCCTGTAATCCCAGCACTTTGGGAGGCTGAGGCAGTGGATTACCTGAAGTTGGGAGTTCAAGACCAGCCTGACTAACATGGAGAAACCATGTCTCTACTAAAAATACAAAAAATTAGCTGGGCGTGGTGGTTCGTGCCTGCAATCCCAGCTACTCAGGAGATTGAGGCAGGAGAATAGCTTGAACCTGGGAGGCGGAGGTTGCAGTGAACCAAGATTGTGTCATTGCACTCCAGGCTGGGCAACAAGAGTGAAACTCCATCTAAAAAAAAGAAACGTCTTAACTTGTTCCAGCATAAACTCAAGAGTCGAAAAGTCCGAAATATCGTCTGAGACTCAAGGCAACTTCCTTATGCTGTGAACCTGTACAGTAAAAAATAAGTTATGTTCTTCCATGATGCAATGGTTGTGCAGGCATTAGGTGAACATTCCCATTTCCCAAAGGGAGGAACTGGCCAAAAGAAAATGGTAACAGGTCCCATATAAGTCTGAAACCCAGTGGGGCAGACAGTAATTCTTAAAACCCCAAAATAATTTCCTTCAACATCATATCCCACATCCTGGGCCTAGGGGTGTGAGGGCTGGATCCTAATGCCTTAGACAGCCTCACTCTGTGGCTTTGTTGGGTGTAGCCCAAGTGACTGCTCTCACAGATTGGAGTCCAATGCCTGTGCCTTTTTCAGGCTGCAGTTGCATGTTGCTGGTGGCTCTATAATTCTGGGGTCTGGAGGATGGTAGCCCTGCTCCCATAGCTCCAATAGATATTGCCCAAGTAGAGGCTGTCCATGGTGGATATGCTCCTATGGCAGATTTCTGCCTGCCTTCCCAGGCTTTCCAATAAACCCTCTGAAATCTAGGTGGAAGCTGCCAAGCCTCCAGCACTCTTGCATTATGGCCACCTGCAGAATTCACATCATGAAGCCACCAAAGCTTACCACTTACACACACCTGAGCAGTGGCTCAAGCAGCACCTGGGGCCATTTGAGCCATGGTTGGAGCCGGAGAGGCCAGACTCAGACAGCAGCATCCTGGGGCAGCACAGGGCAGTGGTGCCCCAGGCTTGTCCTACAAAATTATTTTGTCCTCCCAGGCTTCTGGGCTTGTGATGGGAGGGACAGCCTCAAAGGTGTCTGAAATGCCTTTGGGGCCTTTTTCTCAATGTCTTGGCTATTAGAACCTAGCTCCTATTTAGTCATGCTAATATCTCTCTAGGAAGTGGTTGTTTGGCTGCACACTTGAACTTCTCTCCTAAAAACACTCCTTCTTCCTCTACCACATGGACAGGCTGCAAATCTTCCACATTTTTATGCTCTACTTGGTTTTTAGTTACTTATAGCTTTAGGTTATTTCTTTGCTGCCATATCTAATTTACAATCAGATTTACAATTAAAAGCAGTGTAAACCAAAAAGCATCTGAGACAGGTCTTAATCAATGTAAAGGTTTATTTTCCCATGGTTAAGGACTATGGCCCACTACACTGCCTCAGGAGGTCCTGAGAACATGTGCCCAAGGTGGTTTTATGTACAGCTTGATTTTGTATATTTTAGGGAGACAGAAGTTACAGACAGAAACATAAATCAGTACATGCAAAGTATACATTGGTTTGGCCCAGAAAGGCAAGGCATCTCCAGATGTGGGCTTCCAGGTCATAGGTATATTCAAAGATTTCCTGATTGGCAATTGATTGAAAGAGTTAAGCTCTGCCTGAAGAGTTGAAGTCAGCTTGAGTTAAGATAAAGAGGTTGGCTGGGCACTGTGGCTTATGCCTGTAATCCCAGCACTTTTGGAGGCTGAGGTGGGCAGATCACTTGAACCCAGAAGTTCAGGATCAGCCTGGGGAACATGATGAGACCCTGTCTTTCCAAAAAATTAGCTGGGCATGGTGGAGCACACCTTTCATCCTTGCTACTTGGGAGGCTGGGGCAGGAGGATTACTCGAGCCCAGGAGGCAGAGGTTGCAGTGAGCCGAGATTGCACTACTGCATTCCGGCCTTGGTGACAGAGCCAGACCCTGTCTCAAAAAAAAAAAAAAAGAAGATTGTGGAAGTTAAGGTTCTTGTCATGTAGCTGAAGCCTCCAGATAATGGGCTTCAGAGTAAATACATGATGAATGTCTTTTATTAGAACTTAAAAGGTGTCAGACTCTCTGTAAGAGACTTGGTAAGGGAAACAGATTCTCTACAGAACAATAATTTCCCCCACAAGAGATAACATTGCAGGGCCTTTTCAAAATGTCAAAGAAATACATTTTGGGATAAAATACTTTTATTTCATTTTATTTTATGTTTGAGATGGAGTCTTGCTCTGTCGTTCAGGCTGGAGTGCAGTGGCACGATCTTGGCTCATTGCACCCTCTGTCTCCCCTGAGTTCAGGCAATTCTCCTGCCTCAGCCTCCCAAGTAGCTAGGATTACAGGTGCCTGCCACTACACCCAGCTAATTTTTTGTAATTTTAGTAGAGACAGCGTTTCACCATGTTGGCCAAGCTGGTCCCAAACTCCTGACCTCAAGTGATCTGCCTGCCTTGGCCTCCCAAAGTGCTGGGATTATAGGCGTGAAGCACCGTGCCCAGCTGATAAAATACTTTTATGTCCTTTAGGTCTTGCTATCCATCATGTGATGCTATATAAGAGTCAGGTTCAAATTTGGTATATTATTGTTTATATGACTTTTGTCAGTCATATAATCTCTGTTTTAATGTTAGTGCTAGTCATTTGTGTCCAAATTCCAAAGGGGGAGGGTGTAATTAGGCATGTTGGACACCCTATCATCCTGTTATTATGGCATGAAATAGTTTTTCAGGTTTCCTAGGGATCTCCTTAACCAAAGGGCCCATTCAGTTGGTTGGAGAGTCTTAGAATTTTAGTTTTGGTTTCCAGCAGCCACACCACTTCTTGAATGCTGTGTTGCTTGGAATTTCTTTTGCCAGCTGGGCATGGTGACTCATGGCTGTGAGAGGCAGGGACTTTGGGAGGCTGAGGCAGGCAGATTACTTGGACTCAGGAGTTTGAGACCAGCCTAGGCAACATGGTGAAACTCCATCACTACAAAAAATACAAAAAAAATTAGCCAGGCATGGTGGCATGTGCTTGTAGTCCCAGCTACTCAGGAGGCTGAGGTGGGAGAATGACTGAGCCCAGGAGATGGAGGTTGCAATGAGCTGCAATTGTGCTGCTATACTCCAGCCTGTGTGACAGAGCAAGACCCTTTCTCAAAAAAAAAAAAAAAAAAAAAAATTTCTTCCTCCAGATATCCTTGGTCATCACTCTTAACTGTAGCTTTCTACAAATCCGTAGGACATAGACACAACACAGCCAAGTTTTTTGCTAAAGCATAACATGAAGCCCTTTGCTCCAGTTCCCAATAAGTTTCTCATTTCCTTCTGAGACCTCAGCATTGGCTTTACTGTTTATATTTCCATCAGCATTTCAGTCAAAACCACCTAACCCATCTCTAAGAATTTCAAAACTTTCCCTCATCTGCCTATCTTCTTCTTAGCCCTCTAGGTTCCAACTTCTGTCCAATGCCCTGTTCCAAAGTTGCTTCCACATTTTCAGATGTCTCTACGGCAACACTTCACTACTTGGTACCAGTATTCTGACTTTGTGCATTTTGCATTGCTTTAAAAGAATACCTGAAGATGGATTATTTACAAAGAAAGAGGTTTATTTGGCTCTTGGTTCCGCAAGCTTGTACAAGAAGCATGACACCTGACTTTGCTTCTGGTGAAGGAAAGAAGGCTTCCACTCATGATGGAAAGTGAAGGAGAGCCTCCATGTACAGAGATCCCATGGCAAAAGGGGAAGAGTGAGAGGAGGGGAAGGTGCCACACTCTTTTTAATAGAGGTACATGCTTTTGAGGGAATTAACAGAACGAGAAACCTCTCATCCCAACCCTGCCAGGCAGGGCATTAATCTATTCATGAGGGATCATGAGAAGAGGTGGAATTAAAAGAAAACACAATACATACCTCTCATTAGGCTCCACTTCTACCACTGGGATCAAATTTCTTTTTCTTTTTTTTTGAGATGGAATATTGCTCTGTCACCAGGCTGGAGTGCAGTGCTGCGATCTCAGCTCACTGCAACCTCCGCCTTCTGGGTTCAAGTGATTCTCCTGCCTCAGCCTCCCCAAGTAGCTGGGACTACAGGCACATGCCACCATGCTCAGCCAGTTTTTGTATTTTTAGTAGAGATGGGGTTTCACCATGTTGGCCAGGATGGTCTTGTTCCTCATGATCCTCCCGCCTTGGCCTCCCAAAGTGCTGGGATTACAGGCATGAGCCGCCTCGCCCAGCTGGGATCAAATTTCAACATGAAGTTTGAAAGAGCAAACATCCAAACTATAGCACCTTGCTTCTTCTTGTTTTTTAATACTTGTCCTTTATCCCAGGAAGTGGGGGTTAAAAAGATGAGTTCTTGGTGCTCTAAGCAATCATGTTCAGCCTGTACTATCAAATTTTATTCCATTTATTCTTCTGTTGAGGCTTGCATGACTTCCTTAAGATACAATGGCAGAGATAACCATATGGGTAGTGAAATCAGGGGCAGACAGACCAGCTTTCTGCCAGGAATTTGCCTTGGGGAAATACCTGATCTTTGACTTTTCTCGTTCTATGACTTTTTTTTTCTTTTAATTCCACCTCCTCTCCAAACCTGGCACTATTTCTTTCCAAGCTTTATCCTGTCCTTACTATTTTGAAGTTGGCTCTTAAGCCTGTTTATCTTTGCAATCTGTCTCTGCATTGCCTTGTTGGTAGTTGTGTTTGTCCTTAGTCATGATTCCCAGAACTTTGCTGTGGTCATTTTGATGCTCCTCCCTTTGACTGTTAGAAATCATGAGAGCTCAGGCAAGTGGCCACATGCTGCAGTGGTTAAGAGCACAGGCCCCATAGCTGAACTTGAAACTCAGCACAACAAAATGCTGGCTGTGTGACTAAGGCAAGTTAAATGATCACTCTGTGTCTTGATTTTCTTATCTATACAATGGAGCTAGAATAGAATCTCCTCATAGGGATGTTGAGAAGTTTCAGTGAGTTAATACAGATATAACAATTAGTTATTATTCTCACCTTAGCCATTCTGCCTCCATTAAATCCAATCATCAATACTACTGATCTTTATTTATTTTTTATATATGACCATGTCCTGAACTGAATTGGTTTTTCTCAGGTCAAATTTAAATCTATCCTCCTCTCCTTTTTCTCAATGCCAAATTGTTCTTCAGTTTCCATCTTGAGCCCTATACTCTTTGATTTCTCTTGCCCACATGGATGGTTACCTTTTCTGAGATGGCATGGCCCTTACTGTGCTAGCCACCTATTTTGATGTCAAATCTTTACAACAACCAGTGTTATCACTTTATCAATTCTTACATCTATGTCTTAATTTCTCCAACCAAATTTAAGACTTGGTGCCAAGAATCAAATCTTGTACTTTTGAGTGATTCAAACCCTACAAAACAGTAGATACTGAATAAGTGTTTATCTGAATGAATTGTTTGAATAACCAGAATTCTCTTAAAGAGCCTAGAAGTTTTCCAGGTGGTCCTGGGGGTATTGGCTTTAGAAGAGGAAGCTTGATAGATGAAAATTTCCAGATCAACAGCATTCCATGTACTTCTCAGAAACAAGGTATGACTAGATTGAAAGATCTGAAGTTAGGAAGGAAGAACCTTCTTGGCATCAGTCTATGCCCTTAGCAAGAAGTGAGGTCATAGGCTCTATTAGCATACATAGTGAAAAACTGAAAGAGGATGTAAGAGAATTATTTAAAAAAACAAAACAAAATAGAACCAAAAAAACCTGGGTGAGGTATTTTCAATACTAGAGCCAAAGAATCTGCCATAAGAGGCTGGGTGTGGTGGCTCACATCTGTAATCCCAGCACTTAGGGAGGCCGAAGTGTGTGGATCACTTCAGGCCAGAAGTTGGAAACTAGCTTGACCCACTTGATGAAACCCCGTCTCTACTAAATATATTATTTTTTAAAAATTAGCTGGGTGCGATGGCACACGCCTGTAATCGTAGCTGCTCCTGAGGCTGAGGTGGGAAAATCACTTGAACCTGGGAGGCGAAGGTTGCAGTGAGTTGACCTCGCGCCACTGCACTCCAGCCTGGGGGGAAAAAAAGAGAATTCTGATCCAGGCACTGACTCATTCACCCAGTCATCTTTACTCTTCAGGCCTCGGCCTTCTAATGTGTAAAATATTGAAATATGCACTAGACCTTCACTTGATTTTCTTTATGCAATAATTTTTTTAAAAAAAATGAAGGTGTCATGTTACATTTTCTCTTTATGTTTACATTTTATCTTGTGAGGTTACTTTTGAGCCTTGACACAAAGATTTTTCTCATTAAACTGGTTTCTCTCCCATCTCAACAGTTACATCACCATCGACTAATTGTTTAAGCCAGAAATTTGGAACTTTTCCTTGATTCCTCCTTCTCTTGTTCATGTCTTCCATTTACTTCATGAGCAAATCCTGTCTATTCATCCTTAAATATAGTTCCCAAATCTGTCTCCTACATCTCAGGTACTTCTTCCCATTTCTCCTGCTACTAGGCTATACAGAGGTACAACCACTTCCCTTATGGATTATTGGAATAACCTTCTTATTGGTCTTCATATTTTTATTCTGACTCCCTGACTCCCCTCTGATCAATTTTCAGCAATGCAGCCAGGATTTTCTTTTAAAAATATAAGTTGGGGCCAAGCATGTTGACTCACACCTGTAATCTGAGCACTTTGGGAGGCTGAGGTGGGTGGATCATCTGAGGTCAGGAGTTCAAGACCAGCCTGGCCAACATGGCAAAACTCCATCTTTACTAAAAATGCAAAAATTAGCTGGCATGGTGGCAGGTGTCTGTAATCCCAGCTACTCGGGAGGCTGAGGCAGGAGAACCACTTGAACCTGGAAGGTGGAGGTTGCAGTGAACTAAGATCACACCATTGCATTCCAGCCTGGGCCACAGAATTTTTTTTTCAATTTTTCAATTTTTAAAGAGAATGGTCTCTCTATGTTGCCCAGACTGGTCTCTAATATGTGGGCTCAAGAGATCCTCTCATCTTAGCCTCTCAAGTACCTAGGACTACAGATATGTGCTGCCACACCCAGTGACTTTCTTCCTTAAAATGCTTCAATGTTTTCTTTTTGTGCTTAATATTAAGTTTAAATTCATGTCCAGAGCCTATAGGATGTCATATGACTAGGCCTCTCAAGGTATAACCCCAGATACTCTCCACTTCACTGAGGCCATGTTTGTCTCCTCTTAATTCTTCAAACACACCACATTCTTTCCTAACTCAGGGTCTTTGAGCTTGCTGCTTCTTCCAGGTAGAATGATCTTAGCCCTGCCCTTTCTTGTTGTTTTTTAACTTGTTTTTTTATTTCAATAGGTTTTGGAGAAACAGGTGGTTTTTGGTTACATGAATAAGTTCTTTAGTGGTGATTTCTGAGAGTTTGGTGCACCCATCACCTGAGTGGTGTACACTGTACCCAATGTCTAGCTTTTTATCCTTCACCCCGCCCCAGCTCTTTCCCCAGAGTCCCCAAAGTTCATTGTATCATTCTTATGCCTTTGCATCATTATAGCTTAGCTCCCACTTATGAGTGAGAATATACGATGTTTGGTTTTTCATTCCTGAGTATGTATGTGTGTACATATATATATATCACATTTCTTTATCCACTCATTCATTAATGGGCATTTGTAGCCCTGCCCTTTGAATGGCTGGCTTCTTCTTATGCTTCAGAATTGATACTTTGCAATTATATTAATTTTTTTTAAAGAAAAAAACCTTTAATATATGTATTGGTCTGTCACAATAATGTATGACAATATTATGGTTTCTGTTTTTATGACTTAACTTTGGCAAACTGGTCAATGATTTCATTAAAACTGATCTTTTTTTTTTTTTTTGAATAATCAGGTTCAATAGACAGTTTAACCAGATTTGTCAACTGTTTTTTTTTTGTTGTTGTTGTTGTTTTGTTTTTGAGACATGGTCTCACTCTGTTGCCTAGGCTAGAATGCAGTGGTGCAATCTTGGCTCACTGCAACCTCTGCCTCCAGGGTTCAAGAGATTCTTATGCCTCAGCCTCCCAAGTAGCTGGGATTAGAGGGATCTGCCACCATGCCTAGCTAATTTTTGAATTTTTAGTACAGATGGAGTTTCACCATGTTGGCCAGGCTGGTCTCAAACTCCTGACCTCGAGTGACCCTTCTGTCTTGACCTCCCAGAGTGCTGGGATTACAGGAGTGAGCCACCTTGCCTGGCCCAGATTTGTCAACTGTTTACACTCATAGTTAACAAAAAAATTTCTTATTTTTTACTAATTTTAAGTTTGAAAGATGTCTTTCATATAAAGCTACAGATACACAAGTAAATAAAAAAATCTTTTTTTTTTTTTTTGAGATGAAGTCTCACTCCATCACCTAGACTGGAGTGTAATGGTGCCATCTCAGCTCACTGCAACCTCTGCCTCCCAGGTTCAAGTGATTCTCCTGACTCAGCCTCCCAAGTAGTTGGGATTATAGGCACTTACCACCACACCTGGCTAATTTTTGTATTTATAGTAGAGATAGGGTTTTGCCATGTTGATCAGGCTGGTCTTGAACTCCTGACCTCAGGTGATCTGCCTGCCTTGACCTCCCAAGTTGTTGGGATTACAGGCGTGAGCCACCACACCCAGCCCCCATTAAAAAAAACCTTAAATAAAAGGATATGGTTAGTGAAATAAAAATCCTATTGTACAGTAATTTTCACAAATTGTAAAATTGACAATACTTTCACTTCTTTCAGGTCAGTTATACTGGCTTTCACATGCTATCACTCAAAAAACTTCCACTAAAATATCTTCACTAGAAAATTAATAATAAATTGATGTTATAGGCTGGGCACAGTGGCTCACACCTGTAATCCCACCACTTTGGGAGGCTGAGGTGGATGGATCACCTGAGGTAAGGAGTTCAAGACCAGCATGGCCAACATGGTGACATCCCATCTCTATTAAAAAAAAAAAATGAAAAAATTAGCCAGGCATGGTGGTGCACATCTGTAATCCCATCTACTTGGGAGGATAAGGCAAGAGAATTGCTTGAACCCAGAAGGCGGAGGTTGCAGTGAGTTGAGATCGTGCCACTGTACTCCAGCCTGGGCAACAGAGTGAGACTCCATCTCAAAAAATTAAAATAAATAAGTAAATAAATAAATAATGTTACATTTGGAAAAACTTCTGAAATTTTCTTCTTCTGCAAAAAGTTAGAGAAAACCACTGAATATTTGAAAACATTGACATCGTTTACTACTTTGCTTTAGAGAAGGTACCCAGTTCTTGATTAAAGTGATTGAGGGATTCAAATATTGTCCTTCTGTTTTCTTCCAGTAATGTCAGATCAGCATATTTTGTTGTTGCTGCTGGTTGTTTTCTTCGAAATTTGCTTTGTAAAAGATGTAAATGGCCATTTTCTTATATTTATGATTACATATTTATTGGCCTTTCCACCAGTTCTGTGCACTGATCTTCAAGAAAAAATTTTAAAACCTGCACACACAATTTTAAAGACTGCACATTTTTCAAAGCTGATTCTGTCTCTTTGGAAGTTTGTGTCTGATTAAGTTTATCTAAGACTTCACTCCAGGAAAAAAGTTAACCCAGAAAAGATAAATAGCCTCAGCAGGGAGAAAAATCTACTGATTTTCTTGTGTCTACATTTTCTTTTAGATAGTATAATACTTCAAAGGTTGGGATTCGTTCCTTAAAATTTGTCTTTACTGTGTGCATAACTTCAAAATGAATACTCTGTTGTGTGTGGGGAAGGCTTTTCATTGTTATACTTAAAATTTGTCTTTACTGTGTGCATAGCTTCAAAATGAATACTCTGTTGTGTGTGGGGAAGGCTTTTCATTGTTATACTTAAAATTTGTCTTTACTGTGTGCATAGCTTCAAAATGAATACTCTGTTGTGTGTGGGGAAGGCTTTTCATTGTTATACTTACAATCTTCAGCATGGTCCATCAGTGAATCATTTTAAAATTGATAAAAAGGCCAGGTGCAATGGTTCATGCCTGTAATCTCAGCACTTTGGGAGGCCAAGGTGGGTGGGTCACCTGAAGTCAGGCATTTGAGACCAGCCTGGCCAACATGGTGAAACCCTATCTCTACTAAAAATATAAAAATCTGGCTGGGCACGGTGGCTCACACCTGTAATCCCAGCACTTTGGGAGGCTGAGGTGAGTGGAACACGAGGTTAGGAGTTCAAGACCAGCCTGACCAACATGGTGAAACCCCGTCTTCACTAAAAACACAAAAAATTAGCCAGATGTGGTGGTACATGCCTATAGTCCCAGCTGCTCGGGAGGGTGAGGCAGGAGAATAGCTTGAACTCGGGAGGGAGAGGTTGCAGTGAGCCAAGATTGCGCCATTGTACTCCAGCCTGGGCAACGAGAGCAAAACTCTGTCTCAAAAAAATAAATAAATAAAAATAAATAAAAAAGCTGGGTGTGGTGGCGCACGCCTGTAATCCCAGCTACTCTGGAGACTGGGCAGTGCCTGAACCTGGGAGGTGGAGGTTGCAGTGAGCTGAGATTGTGCCACTGCACTCCAGCCTGGCTGAAAAGAGAAAGACTCTGTCTAAAAAAAAAAAAAAAAAAAAATTGATAAAGAGATGAAATAAAAATTTTACAAGTTCCCCTCCATCCCCTGCAAAAAATCATACATGATGAAACAATTCCAAAACAGTGAAGTCTGGAGAAAGATTGATTTGCACAAGCACAAATGAGGATTTAGGATAAATTTCTTTGATTTTTACCCAAGCACTATAGTCAGTCTTGGGGCCATAGTTTCAACATTGTCATGTCATTGGCCATGATAGAGGTTCATGTCCAGTGTATCACAACTCAGATATATGGTGTCTACTATGTGAATTCAGGAGTATTTATCCTAGAAATAGAAACCCAGGAGTGACTCCTTTCTTTCAAATTTGCTGTTCTCAAAATGAACATAACCAAGCACTTTATATTTGCTCAGTGTGTAAAACACTGGGAAGACTAAGTGCTCTGAAAAAGAACCAAAGACTTAATGCAAACAGAGCCTGAAATGAACAGAAATCATTCTTCAGCCCCATGAACTTAATCTAAAAACCAAATGTATATAGCTAAGTGTATTAGTCCATTTGGGATGCTTTGACAGAATATCAATAAATTGGAATGCTTCAAAGTAAATATTTATTTCTCACAGTTCTGGAGGCTGGGAAGTCCAAGATCTGGTATCTGCTGAGGTTCATCTTCCTGGTTTGCAGATGGCCATCTTCTTGTTCTGTCCTCACATGGCTGAGAGCCGAGAGCTGACCATCTCTCGTGTGTGTTATTAGAAGAACATTAATCCTATTTATGAGGCCTCTTCCTTCATAACCAAAAGGCCTCATCTCCAAATACCATCACTTGGAGATTTAGCCTTCAAAATAGGAATTTTGAGGCTACACAAACATTCAATCCATAGCACTGAGTCTGTATGTGTTGGGAACTGATTGCATAAATAGGAATTCTTCAAAATTAACTTCCACGTAGAATACAATATTTATTAAAGGATAAGTAATAAAAAATGTGTTAATTTATAGTATTATTAAAACTCTACAGTAAATGCAATTGTTTAGAATTTAGACCAACAAGTTATGTTTTTTTTTCCCCCAGGAAATGTATTTTTTATCACTGACATTGTTTAGAATTGCCAGTGCATGGCAAAAAGTAGACTTGGCTGGGTGAGGTGGCTCATGCCTCTAATCCCAGAACTTTGGAAATGCAAGGCAGGAGGATTGCTCGAGCCCAGGAGTTGGAGACCAACCTGGGCAGTATAGTGAGATCTTGTCTCAAAAAAATCAAAACAAAACACTCATTTTTGTCAATTTTATTACTGCTTTTAATTTTTCTAAAGACAATGTGTTGCTCCAGCTCTGGGTAGACACATGCGCATGAGAGCAATCTTTCCTAGTTTTAATCCCTGTGTTGGTTCTCATTTATTTAATCATAGTCATCAAATTCTCTATATCTCCCATAAAACACTTGTAACACTTTGCAAGTGTATGTTTATTTGTGTGTTTATGTGAAGTGTCTGTCTCTTCCACAAGATTGTAGTTTGTACCATCATGAGAGAAGAAACTGCAGCCCCTCTATCCACCTATATTTCCAGTGCCTCGCACAGTAGCTGGCACATAGTGGGCAGGAAATAAGTATTTGTGGAATAAACAAATGAAGACAAGTTTTAGAATAGTTTATAAGAAACAATAGATACTCAGAGATCAACATTTCAAATTAATAACTTTATTTACAAACCTCTCTTCTGGGTTTTATTATTTGCTGCATGTGCTTGCAAGATCTGTTATTGTACACTCATATATTCCCATCAAAGGTAATCATCAGACATTATATTTTATTAAATAATTAAATGGTGTTTTCCGTTCTTTATTCATTAATTTTTTTTTTTTGAGTGAGAGTGGAGAGAGTGGAATTTCACTATGTTGCCCAGGCTGGTCTCGAACTCCAGGGTTCAAGTGGATCCTCCTGATTTGGCCTCCCAAAGTGCTGGGATTACAGGCATGAACCACCATACCCAACTGCGATTTCTGTTCTTTAGTAAGTTGGTTCTTTTGTTTTTGTTTTTTTGGTTTTTTTTTTTCAGCCTGAGTCTTACTCTGTCACCCAGGCTGGAGTGCAGAGGCACAATCTCTGCTCACTGCAACTTCTGCCTCCCAGGTTCAAGTAATTTTCTTGCTTCAGCCACCGAAGTAGCTGGGATTACAGGCACATACCTCCACACCTGGCTAATTTGTGTGTGTGTGTGTGTGTTTGAGACAAAGTCTCACTCTGTTGCCCAAGCTGGATTGCAGTGGCCTGATCTCAGCTCACTGCAACCTCTACCTCCTGGGTAAAAGCAATTCTCCTGCCTCAACCTTCTCAGTAGGTAGGACTGAGGCATGCACCACCATGCCCTGCTAATTTTTGTGTGTGTGTGTATTTTTTTTTTTTTAAAGTAGAGATGGGGTTTCTCCATATTGGTCAGGCTGGTCTCAAACTCCTGACCTTGGGTGATCTACCTGCCTCAGCCTCCCAAAGTGCTGGGATTACACACGTGAGCCACCGCACCTGGCCCAATTTTTGTGTTTTTAGTAGAGATGGGGTTTCTCCATGTTGGTCAGGCTGGCTCAAACTCCTGACCTCAGGTGATCCACCTGCCTCGGCTTCCCAAAGTGTTGGGATTACAGATGTGAGCCACCACTCCTGGCCCATATTACATTTTAAATGCAGGTAGAATATCAACCTGAATTCACTAAGCTAATGCAGTACAATTCACCCTGATAACCTGACACAAAGGTGAAGCATGACCTTTTTGTAATTTGAGGACTTAAAAATATGGTTGCTTCGGGCCAGGCGTGGTAGTTCATGCCTGTAATCCTAGTGCTTTAGGAAGCCGAGGCAGGAGGATCACTTGAGGTCAGGAGTCGGAGACGAGCCTGGCCAACATGGTGAAATCCTGTCTCTACTAAAAAACAAAAATTATCTGGGCGTGTTCAGGCATACACTTGTAATCCCAGCTACTTGGGAGGCTGAGGCAGGAGAACTGCTTCAATGAAGTCAGGAGGCAAAGGTTGCCGTGAGTCCAGATCGTGCCACTGCACTCCAGCCTAGACGACAGAGCAAGACTCCATCTAAAAAAAAAAAAAATGTATAGTTGTTCCAGTCCTGGGAAATTGAAATAGGGAATAATAAGGATGGTGGGTGTGGTACACAGAATAATTACCTCTTCCCTCTCCCAAGATGTTCAGGTCCTATTCCCCGTCCTATTTCCTGGAACCCATGACTAGAGTATCTTATGTGGCAAAAGGAATTTTGCAGATGTAACTAAATTTAGAATTTTGAGTTAGGGAGATTATCCTGGGTTATCTGTGTGTGTTTAATGTAATCACGAGGGTCCCTAGAAAGAAAAGAGAGAGGCAGAAAAGCTAAAGAAGGAGATGGAATGATGGAAGTTGAGATCAGTCAGATTTAAAGATGCAATATTGTTTCCTATAAATACTGTGAAAAAAAAATACTATATCGTTGCTGGCTTTGAAGACGGAGAAAGGGGCTGAGAGCAAAGGAGTGCAAGTGATCTTACATTGGAAAAGACAAGAAAATAGATGGCCCTGTAGAGGTTACAGAAGAAGGGTGGTCCTGTTGACACCTTGATTTTAGTCCAATGAGACTGGTTTTCAACTTCTGACTTCTAAAACTGTAGGATAATGAAGTAGTGTTATTGTAAACCACTACATTTGTGGTAATTTGTTACAGCAATAGGAAACTTATATAGTGGGCCCTGGGACCCATCTGGCTTAGACATTTATCTAAAAAGATCTTATGGGGAAAACAAAACAAAACAAAAATACAGAAACAGAGCAAAACAAAACACCACTGTGCTCTGAGCTTGGCCTGGTAAGGGCACTATGAGCCTATGATTCAGCATGTGACTGGGAAATCACCTTCTCCCTGTTGAGTTGTCAGAATTGTGGAAGCAGATGGTGTGGCGGATTCAGCCTCCTCTGCTGCTTTCTCAATCAGACCTTTGAGGAGAGCTTGGCTGAAGTGGTCCAAGTTTACTTACCCCTTGTGGCCATTGTTTTGAGCCATCTCAAACATAAGTAGCTGTTGAATTGAGTCCTTCCTAAAGACAGACTAAAGTGCTAGTCTCCCAGACCTGTAGATGTGCCCTTATTTAGAAATAGAATTTTTACAGATGTAATCAAATTAAAATGAAGTCCTGCTAGACTAGGGTGGTCCCCAGTCCAATATGGCCGGCATTCTTATAAGAAGAGGAGAAGAGATGTAGACACATAGGGAAAAGGCCGTGTAATGATGAGAGATTGGAGTGATGTATTTACAAGCCAAGGAATATCAAATATTGTCGGCAATATCAGAATCTAAGAAAAAGGCATGACACAGATTGTCTCTTAGAGCCTCTCAGAGAGTATGGCCCTGCTGTCACCTTAATTTCAGATGTCTAGCATCCAGAACTGTGAGAGAACAGTTTTGTACTGTTTTAAGACACCTACCGTGTGGTAATTTGTTTCAGTAGCTCTTAAACTGACACAGTGTCTCGTGTCTTCTGCCAGGAGGATTTGATCACACTGGTAGCAGGGGTCCTGGTCCACAATAACTCAAATTTCTGCCAAGGAAGAGGAGACCAAAAGGTCCCAGGGATCTTGGCCTATTTATTTGGGAGCCTCTTCCACAGAACAAAGAAACTCCTAAAGATGAGCTGCTACAAGGATTCTGTGCTTTGGACAGAATTGCACCTGCCTCTTCCCCAATCTATCACTTCCTGACTAGGAAAGGCCCAAGCTTTAAAGGAATTCCACCCCCACCCCACCCCAGAAGGGACTTGTAAGCATTAAAGGCCTCTGGAAAACTAAGAGGGAGGGCAGATAGATGAGCCTGGAGACTTACTGACCTTCTGAAATTTTTATTGCCTGAAGTTGGGGTGGAGTGGGCTGCAAACACTGTTATATTTGGGGGATGCATCACAGATGCTTATTTGTACCTTGGACTTTGGCAGGACATTCTGGTTACAGCACAACTTTGTTAACATGGATCACAAGATACTTGGAAAAGTAATGTTTGCATTAATCAAATTAGTATTAGCTAAATTTTAATTAAAGAACCAGAGAGTCTGGGTGCAGTGGGTCACACCTGTAATCCCAGCACTTTGGGAGGATGAGGCAGGTGGATCACAAGGTCAGCAGATCAAGACCATCCTGGCTAACATGGTGAAACCACATCTCTACTAAAAAAAAAAAAAAAGTTAGCTGGGCATGGGGGCTCTTACCTGTAATCCCAGCTACTTGGGAAGCTGAGGCAGGAGAATTGCTTGAACCCGAGAGGCAGAGGTTGCAGTGAGCCGAGATCACTGCACTCCAGCCTGGTGACAGGGCAAGACTCCTTTTCAAAAACAAAACAAAAACAAAACAAAAAAAAACAAAAGAACCAGAGAATACTTCAGAGACAATGAGAAGATAGTTACATGGGATTACTTGCTATTTGTAAAACCAACCAACCACTTGTGTTGTTTGTCCCAAGGTATAATGATAACTAGATGTTTGCCTATTGTGATTGTTTCTGTTTGGATTTGGATGGCTAAATCCACCTTTTAATATGATAAATAGATTATCAATAGATAATATGATAATCTATCATATTAAAAGAGGGATGAAGTTCAAAGATTTCAATACTCTTTATCTTCTTTCTATATAGAATAGTTATTTTAAATGTCCATATTAAATATGCATATACACACACGATTCTCAGCATTACCTAGAATGGACTTTGTAGCATTCAGTATATTTTTAAATGTAAGTATAAAGATCAAAGAAAGTATATTCACTTATCAGTTTCCATGTCTTTTTTTTTTCCATTTTAACTATCTCCAGATGAAGAAAACTGAACGTAAAGTTAAATATCTCCTTAACTTTTACTCTATTTTAAAAAGAGACCAAGTTATTTGTGAAATAATCCAGCTGTAGCTGCTCTACTCTTCTCTACTGCTTGATTTTGGAAGAACAAAAAAGGAATAAAACAAAGCATGAAACAGAAGAGAAAGCAGAATTATACTCCAGTAGTATGCTCATATTTTATAAGAACTTGCCTGTACTTTTAGTGATATGTGTTTCCCCCGAGCGTGTACATTTTAGAGGCTTATTTTAAATTTATCTCTGCTGTATTAACAGGTGAGAAGTGTACTATTCAATGTACAAATCTACTATGGCTATCATCATCTAGAATTTTGTCTTCAAAGTAATTGGATTTCTGGGGTCCTAGACACATAATGATTAGAGATCATGCCACCAGTTCTATATGGAGCCATCTCAATTCATGCTTTCGCAGTTTATCCTTTCAAGGCATTTTTCTTGAAAGTGTCTAAGTACTGGTGTCTCCCTACGACTATTATATCTGAAAACACATTCAGTTTTCAAATCAACTGAGTTTTATGCCTGACTATTCCTTTTAACTATACCAATGAAAATTCTTTAGTAAATTCACTCACAACTGCTCCACTTTCTCAAACAGAGCACAAAGCATCTAACAATATTTTTTCATGATTCACAGCATACACACTCTTGACTTCTGATTCTTTGAAATCTTGATATTTTATAAGCATTAGTGTTTTTTCCCCCATGAGAAGCACTGACGGATTTATTATATTGGGTGTTGTCTTCTGTTTGGTCTTTAGCTTTACTTAGCTGTAATCATTTATTGCTGAATAATTAAGGGCAACTCTTTCCCACTGAAATAGTTTTCAAGTTAAAATTTTTCTCTTAAATTTTTGCCCCAGGCTACTTCTAGATCCAGTGTTGTTCCAGCTTACTGAGCATTCCAGAGGGCTAAGGTCCAAGTTAGCCAAGGTTTTAAAATGTTGACCATGTGGACCTGAATTCTTTCCAGTTATGTATTTGCATATTTGCATATTTTTAACAGGAGTGGTTAATTCTCATCAAAAGACAGAAAGCTGGTAATACTAGGGCAAAACTATGTGTTTTTTCTTGGTGAGATTGTGATCTTAACATCTTACTTTCTCTTCCTGGTTTCTAGCTTGACCTTTGTATTTTAGAGGAAGGTAATAGAATAACAGCACGCTGAGAAGCAATGGGATATGACAGAACAGTTTCTGAGGTGAAAGTCTGGGAAGCTGGTTTCAACCATTTATTTACAAGCTTGAAGGACTTTGGTATCTGACTTTGTGGATGCTACTTTCTCCTCTGTAAAATAAGGGGGTTGGATCATGTGGTTTCTTGCTTTCTAACATTCCATATTCTATAAAGACAGTTAAAGTCTCCAGAGATTAAAGAATGTAGAAAATTCCTGAAACTTACACAGCTCCTTTATTCCGAAATATTTTTGAATTCTGAAATCATTATCATTATTATTATTTTTTGAGATGGAATCTCACTCTGCTGCACAGGCCAAAGTGTGATGGCACAATCTCGGCTCACTGCAATCTCTGCTGCCTAGGTTCAAGCAATTCTCCTGCCTCAGCCTTCTGAGTAGCTGGGATTACAGGCATGTGCCACCATGCCTGGCTAATTTTTGTATTTTTAGTAGAGAAGGGGTTTCACCATGTTGGCAGGGGGTCTCAAACTACTGACCTCAAGTGATTCACATGCCTCAGCCTCCCAAATCGCTAGGATCACAGGCATGAGCCACAGCTGGCCTGAATTCTGAGTTTTGACTCTGGTTTTATTTATTGAGACAGAGTTTCACCCTTGTTCCCGAGGCTGGAGTGCAGAGGCGTGATCTTGGCTCACTGTAACCTCCACATCCTGAGTTCAAATGATTCTCTTGCCTCAGCCTCCCTAGTAGCTGAGATTACAGGCGTGTGCCACTATGCCCAGCTAATTGTTGTTGTGGTTTTAGTAGAGATGGGATTTCACCATGTTGGACAGGGTGATGAACTCCTGACCTCAAGTGATCCACCTGCCTCCCAAAGTGCTGGGATTACAGGCATGAGCCACTGCGCCTGGCCTGAATTTTGAGTTTTGAGTCTTGGTAAATGCCTTAAGCAACTGGATTTTCCTTGATTTATGAGCAATGCACTTAGGTTGACTCTCCTTGTAATTATCCATAAAAATCATATGCACAAATCGAAATGTCAGAAAATCAGTATCTTCATTTGTCATGTGTATAATTTTTTTTTTCTTTTTACTATTCTGTACTTATTGGTAAGATAGTTATAAATGTTCTTATGTATATTAAAATACTCATAATTTTTTTTTTTTTTTTTAAGATGTAGTTTCTCTTTTGTCACCCAGGCTGGAGTGCAGGGGCGTGATCTCGACTTACCGCAACCTCTGCCTCCTGGGTTGAAGCGATTCTCCTGCCTCAGCCTCCCTGGTAGATCTCCTGCCTTAGCCTCTCTGTTAGCTGGGACTACACACCCAGCTAATTTTTTTGATGTCTAGTAGAGACGGGGTTTCACGGTATTACCCAGGATGGTATCCATCTCCTAATTTCGTGATCCATCCACCTACCCCTCCCAAAGTGTTGGGATTACAGGTGTGAACCACTGTGCCCTGCCAATACTCACAGATTTTTTTGAGATATTGTCTCATTTGTTTTCACCACTCCCAGATGATGTGGATGGTAGGAGTAATTCCATGCAAATAAGTGAAATCCTCTTAGTAACTGCTTCCTTGGGTCCTCTCAGCTTTGGGTTTAACTCTTTAACTCTTAGATGATGTTATCCAGGTAAACCAATCCATGAGTAAGGAAAAAAAAAAGGCAGGATTATTTAGCAACATATTAAATTGGGAAATTTTATTATGAAATTCAGGTGACTCACTCAGAGTCAGATAGGGTATAGATGATTAAGTAAATGTCACCAAATGAATAATTTGGACTTTGGGTATGACTGCTATATTATGTAGTACAATAAAGGTAGAGCAGGGGGTAGAAAGTATATTAGAGTAGGAGGGGTAAGGGTTATTGAAAAAAAGATGGCAAGAATTTTAAATTGTATTTGCAAAAGTGTTCTGTAGGGTTTTCATTCATTCAAAAATATATTCTGGGGCCAGGCACAGTGGCTCACACCTCAAATTCCAGCACTTCAGGAGGCTGAGGTGGGTGGATCACTTAAGGTCAAGAGTTCGAGAGCAACCTGGCCAACGTGGTGAAACTCCATCGCTACGAAAAAGTACAAAAAAATTAGCCGTGCATGTTGGCACACACCTGTACTCCCAGCTACTCGGGAGGTTGAGGCAGGAGAATCACTTTAACCTGGGAGGTGGAGGTTGCAGTGAGCCAAGATAGCACCACTGCACTCCAGCCTGGGTGACAGATTGAGACTGTGTCTCAAACAAACAACAACAAAAACCCAAAACTATATTTTGGGCACCAGCAGTGAAGAAAACAGACATGTTCTGGTGGGGGATAGGGAAAGAAAGATGATAAAAAGTAAACAAATAAACAAGATTGTTCAGATTGAGATAACAATAAATACTATACAGTCCATGACTCTGGGTAACGTGATCCAGAGTGACTTAGGTGCAGGCAGAAGTTATTATGCTAATAAGATAGATCCCTCCCTGATGAGCTGAGTTTTGAGATGAAACCTAACTGACAAGAAGGAGCCAGTCTCAGGAACATAGAAGAACATTTCATGCAGAGCAAAGGGCAAATGCACAAACCCTGAGACAGGCAGAGTTTGGAATGTTTGAGAATAACCATAAGGCCACTGCGATGGAGCGGAGTGGGTGGGGACCTTTTAAGACATGAGGCTGTGGCTAGGAATTCATATTTTTAAGTGAAATGGAAAGCTATGGGAGGATTTAATGCTGAGGGCTGGCAATATCTGATTTATATATATATATTTTTTGAGACTAAGTTTGATCTTGTTGCCCAGGCTGAAGTGCAATGGCGTGATCTCGGCTCACCACAACGTCCATCTCCTGGGTTCAAGTGATTCTCCTGCCTCAGTCTCTCAAGTAGCTAGGATTACAGGCATGTGCTACCATGTCCGGCTAATTTTGCATTTTTAGTAGAGATGAGGTTTCTCCATGTTGGTCAGGCTGATCCTCCCAAACCCAGCCCTGATTTACATTTTAAAATGATAAGAGCTTAATGAAGAATGGATTATGGATTCTACAACAGCTAGAGCAGAAGCAAGAAGACTTCTGGAAGGCGATTCCCTTAGCCCAGATGAAAGATGATGGGAGTTTAGCAGGGCGCGGTGGATCACGCCAGTAATCCCAGCACTTTGAGAGGCTGAGGCTGGCAGATCACCTGAGGTCAGGAGTTCGAGACCAGTGTGGTCAACATGGTGAAACCCCGTCTCTAGTAAAAATACAACAATTAGTTGGGTGTGGTGGTGTGCACCTGTAATCCCATATACTCAGGAGGCTGAGGAGGGAGTATTGCTTGAACCTGGGAGGCAGAGGTTGCAGTGAGCTGAGATCGCACCACTGCACTCCAGCCTGGACAATAGAGCAAGATTCTGTCTCAAAAAAAAAAAAAAAAAAAGATGATGGGAGTTTGAATTTGAGTGGAAGTAAAGGCTTTCCAGGAGAGGTGATGAAGAAAAATGTAGGGCTGATATTTAGATGAATGGATCATGGCAAAGAATAAAAAAACAAGAAGAAGAAAAAAAGAAGAGCTACTCTAAATAACTGGGTTACTGCCCAATGATGACAGAATCAGAGCGACATGGGATTGTAAGAGATAAGCATTTCTAGGAATTCATTGAATTCCCCTAAGCAGAGCAACTATAAGTTGAGAAAACCAGATTTCCTTTTAGTTAAAAGGAAACTTTTACTGTGCAACTGGTCGCTATTGGCCAAGGAAGAGCATAAAAATCAGGGAAGAATCCCATTTCACACTAGGAATGGCATAGGGTTGAAATTCAAGAGACAGAGACAAAAGACTGCTGTGATTATGACCCACATATGTGACAATCAAGTATGAAGTACAAGAACTGCACAAAGAGAAGAGTGGAAATATCAGTAGATCAGAAGCTAGGCAAGTCCAACCCCTATTCCACCTGGTGACCTTCTGCAAGTCACCTTTCTTTTAGCCTTCTCACTTGTGAATTTTTTTTTTTTGAGACAGAGTTTTGCTCTTGTCACCCAGGCTAGAGTGCAATGGCACAATCTCAGCTCACTACAATCTTCGCATCCTGGGTTCAAGTGATTCTCCTGCCTCAGCCTCCTGAATAGCTGGGATTACAGGTGCACACCACCACACCCAGCTAATTTTTGTATTTTTAGTAAAGGTGAGGTTTTACCATGTTGGCCAGGCTGATCTCGAGCTACTGACCTCAGGTGATCCACCTACCTCAGCTTCCCAAAGTGCTGGCATTACAGGTGTGAGACACCATGCCTGGCTTACTTGTAAAATTAAAGCTTCAACTGTTACTCCTTAGGAACTTCTCACAAATTTCCATACATAAATCTCAAATAGACACTCCTGCTTCCTGAAAGCATACTCTCTAAAACATTGGTTTTCAGCTGGACGTGGTGGCTCACGCCTGTAGTCTCAGCATTTTGGAAGGCTGAGGCGGGTGGATCACTTGAGGTCAGTAGTTCAAGACCAGCCTGGCCAACATCGTGAAACCCTGTCTCTACAAAAAATATAAAAAAAAATTAGCTGAGTGTGGTGGTGCATACCTGTAATCCCAGCTGCTTGGGAGGCTGAGGCAGAATCGCTTGAACGCGGGAGGCAGAGGTTGCAGTGAGCTGTGATCCTGCCACTGTACTCCAGCCTGGGAGACAGAGTGAGACTCTGTCTTGGAAAAAAAAAATAAAAAACATTGGTTCTCAAGCAGGGGAATTTCACCTCCAAGTGGACATTTGACAATGGCTGAAGACATTTTTGGTCACCACAGCTGGGGGTGGGGAGTGAAGTGCTATTGGCATCTAGTAGGTAGAGACCAGGGATGCTGCTGAACATCCTGCAGTGCACAGGACAGCCGTTGCCACAATATTAAATAGTCCTGAATAGCTCCTCAGGACTCTCAATGTCAGGACACAATGTCAGTTGCATTGAGGTTGAGAAACTTGGTCTAAAAGGAATGACAGGACAGGTGCCTTGGCTCATGCCTATCATTCCAGCACTTTGGGAGGCTGAGGCGAGCAGATCACTTGAGGCCAGTAGTTTGCGACCAGCCTGGCCGACATGCTGACATGTCTTCTCTACTAAAAATTAACAAAAATTATCTGGGTATGGTGGCTTACACCTGTGATCCCAGCTACTCAGAAGGCTAAGGCAGGAGAACCAAAATTGAACCTAGGAGGCAAAGATTGCAGTGAACTGAGATCACACCACTGCACTCCAGCCTGGGTGACAGAGTGAGACTCTGTCTCAAAAAAAAAAAGGAAAAAAAAGAAATGACACAAGTGTTTACAATGATTACTTCTGGATGGGATTATGATGATTGTTTTGCTACTGTTTTAAAAAAAGCTTTCTGTTCTTTCCAAATGTTTAATGTTGAGCACTTATTTTGCAATCGTTAAACAAAGAAATGACAACTCTTAAAAAAAAAAAACTCATAAGAAATGAAAGGCAAACACTTCCACCACTAAACCCATGTCTCTCAGATCTAGGTTGTGAGTCACCTGATACCAGACTTCAGAGGCAGCATGCCTCAAGGCCTTTGCAATGTGAGTCGGGCTTGCAGTGGGAGTAGGGCCCTTCGAGTCAGCCTCTTTGATCTGCGATGCTGCAGGAGATCTTAGCAAACAGTCGAGATTCTCACTGAGTCATTTGCCTATGGCACTGATTTGCTCACTTAGGTCTTCCGGTGTTTTGGTGTGAGTGAGGCTAAAGAGGAAAAACAGCTGTTCAGTTTCTTATTCATGGGTACTGTCACTGAGCAATACCTGGAGCCCAGGTGGGCGCCCTTCATTCTGTGGCCTCCACGGCTGGGCCAGTGTGGAAGACTTCAGACCCTGAGGAATTGTTCCTGGGAGTCAATTCTTTTAATAAGTTAGATATCAGATTATATTCACAGAAAGAGGCTTCCCTGGCACTAGAAGGGCAGCCAGGAATAAAATAAAAATGGTTATTCAGTGAAGAGAATTGTCCAAATTGAAGACATAGGAAACATTTCTAATTTGCCTGTGTATTTAGTGAAAATTTCTCTCTCTCTTTCTCTCTCCATAAATGAAGACATAGAAAAATCTATTTAAAAATTAAATTAAAATGCAACATTTTTACATAAGCAAAATTCCCAATCACTCTCCTTACTTTACCTCGGCCCAACCAAATTTAAGTTAAATCTCTTGCCTTTCCCATGGGACACTAGCATCTTGGTGGCCCAGCTCAGTAGCTAAGCATAAAGTTATGAGTTTGTTAAATAATTTTGATTACATTGTTTTTGAGATTCCAGAGTCACAGGGAAATTTTCCCCTGAATTATCTGGATGCACTGCCTTAATTGTGCACTGCCTTATTCAAATTTGGCAAGTGCTGAGAAGCCCTCATCCAGTGGGTATATCTGGACTTCAACTCATACAGCAGAATAGAATTCCGGGCTCAGTGATTTCTAATCTGTTACCACTTGCCGTCTTCTTCTTCTTTTTTTTTTCTGCATATAGCTTTTCATTTATTTAATTGTATTAAGGTTAAAGTACTGAAAAAGGAATAAAAGGCACAGATCAGAAGAAAAACTTTATAAATTCTCTAGTTTCTTCTGAAAATAGGAAAGATTAAATTTAATTGAAAAATATAAATAATTTTTTAAATTTTATTTATTTATTATTGTACTTTAGGTTCTGGGGTACGTGTGCAGATCATGCAGGATTGTTGCATAGGTACACACATGACAATGTGGTTTGCTGTCTCCATCCCCCTGTCACCTACATCTGGCATTTCTCCCTGTGTTATCCCTCCCCAACCTCCCCACCCCACTGCTGTCCCTCCCTTGGCCCCCTCCAACAGACCCCAGTGTGTGATGCTCCCTTCCCTGTGTCCATGTGTTCTCATTGTTCAACACCCGCCTATGAGTGAGAACATGCGGTGTTTGATTTTCTGTTCTTGTGTCAGTGCCATCTTCTACTGGAAAAGGGCAAATACCTTCACTGATCTCTGTTTCTATTTCATCTTTTGAAAATTTGGGATGATAATGGTTATCTAGCTTAACTGCTTGTCAGGAGGAGTTATTTTAAAGCACTTTACAAATATAAAAATGTACAATAAAATTGCAGAGTCAGAAGCAGCAACACCTGTATCCTTTGGGGAATCTATCACGATCCACACCCCTCCCAAGCCAGCTTTTCTGGTACTACTCTGGAAAATTGTGCTTGTAATATATATATCACATTATATATATTGTGATTACATATATTATATAGACTTGTGGGATGTGCTTATAAACTTAAACTTTTTATACTGTTTAAGTGGCTTACAAGCTGTCTGACAAAAGAAAAAAAAAGTTAAATTTTTATTTTTAAAAAGTTGTATAATTCCTTTTTCAACAATTCTTTTTTATTATAAGAAATGCAATTAAAAGCATGCTTTTCTTTCTTTCTTTCTTTCTTTTTTGAGACAGAGTCTCGCTCTGTAGTCAGTCTGGAGTACAGTGGTGCAATCTCAGCTCACTGCAACCACTGGATCCCGGGTTCGAGCGATTCTCCTGCTTCAGTCTCCTAAATAGGTGAGACTACAGGTTCACACCACCACGCCCAGCTAATTTTTGTGTTTTTAGTAGAGATGGGATCTCACCTTTTGGCCATGATGGTCTCTATCTCTTGACCTTGTGATCCTCCCACCTCAGCCTCCCAAATCCCAGCCTCATGCCTGGGATTACAGGGGTGAGTCACTGCACCTGGCCAAAAGCATTCTTTTCTTTCCAACTAGAAGACCCTACTGTGCCTTATAAGAATTCTCGTTTGAAGGGCTGGGTGTGGTGGCTCACTCCTGTAATTCCAGCACTTTCGGATGCTGAGGTGGGTGGATCATGAGGTCAGGAGTTTGAGACCAGCCTGGCCAAGATAGTGAAACCCCGTCTCTACTAAAAATACAAAAATTAGTCCAGTGCAGTGGCAGGTGCCTGTAATCCCAGCTACTTGGGAGTCTGAGGCAGGAGAATCGCTTGCACCTGGGAGGCAGAGGTTGCAGTGAACCTAGATCGAGCCACTGCACTCCAGCCTGGGTGACAGAGCAAGACTCTGTCTCAATTAAAAAAAAAAGGAAAAAAGAATTCTTGTTTGAAAGATTGAAGGACAAATGAAGTCACACAGCTTCTCTGTTTGATATCATATTGAACTCAAATGAACACATTTTGATGTAAGAAATGAGCCTGGAAGATTTTTCTTTTGTCTTTTTTTTTAAGATGGAGTCTCCCTCTGTCACCCAGGCTGGAGTGCAGTGGGTGTGATCTCAACTCACTGCAACCTCCGTCTCCTAGGTTCAAGCAATTCTCCTGCCTCAGCCTCCCTTGTATCTGGGATTACAGGTGTGCTCCCCAATGCCCCGCTAATTTTTTGTATTTTTAGTAGAGATGAAGTTTCACCATATTGATCAGGCTGGTCTTGAACTCCTGACCTCAGGTGATCCACCTGCCTTGGCCCCCCAAAGTGCTGGGATTATAGGTATGAGCCACTGTGAGCGGCCTGGAAGATTTTTATTCTGTAACTGTTTCATTTGGACTTCATTCAGATTTGAGGCACTAGAATGAAAATGAATAAATTTCCTTTAGAGGAAAATATTTCTGTTATAAAGAGCAAGTTGGAATAGACAGTAGAATGAGAGTTAGAATTTAACTCATACCAGGAACTTTGTAAGGCCCCTCTTTGCCCATATCGTTAGATAAACTCAAATGCCGCTTATTTCCTGATACCTTCTGTAATGACCAGGCCATATTCTGAGTTCCTACAGCCCTCAGTGTTTCTCATCCAAGCTGTAGCAGTGGAGTAACACATGACACTGCTCAGGAAGAGAGAATTCAGAAAGAAAAGAGCAGGTCCTAGAAAAGGATCAAACTTGTGGGATGTGTAGAGAAAGAGTCTGCAAAGTAAGTAAGAAAACCCAGAAAAACGTGATATCATGTTGGTCACAAAAAAAAGAGTGGTTACATTTTTGAAAGTCAAATCACCCACCATGATTGTGCCATCTGAATAGAAACACAGAAACAACAACAACAAAAATGGCTAAAGAAAGAAGGTCAACAACTAGGTCAAATGCTTTGGATTTTAAGAAGTGTCCAGATGGATTTAGCAAGTAGAAAGTCACTGATGCTGGGTGCAAAACCAGACCTCAATGTATTTAGCAGGAATCTGTTATTTTGGACACTGAAAGCTTTCATTTGGCTGAGGAATATCAACTCATTCTTAAATAGGTATGTTAGAAAGGGGCTCTGGGCCTGGTATCTCCTTGATTACAAGGAAAATGAGTAATAGTTGTGTCTGATAACCATGACATATTACCCCTATATTTGCTTCTAGCTTTTAGCAGCTCAAAACATCGTTGAAAACACTAATTATCCCAACATCCCCAACAGGGAAGTGTTAAAACCTGCCTTGTGCAACTGTCAAACAATGATAACTAGATAAAAACAATTATATCATAAGTCGTAGTTATTGTTGTTTACTTCCCAAGAGGGAGATTATACAAGTATCTGATTGCTGAAGCAATGTTTGGATGTACCATGAAATTCTACATGCCTATACAGTATAAACACCTCTGGCTATTATCTTATTTAATTTTGATCAGATAAAAGTTAATCCCCTCCTATATCTTTATATATCCTGAATTTGCCTCATCCTCCTGAACTTTGCCATAATTTACTCTCAGTTTGTGAGTGTCTGTAATGGAGTTGTCATTTTCTTTATCTGTCTGCTTAATCAGGTTTTGCAACCTCAGCTAAACTTCATTTTACCACCCAAGCAAACTTCATAATAATTATTTTATTTTTCTGAGGACATCAGATTTCTGTAGGGGTATCTCTCAATAGATACCCCTACAGAAATCTGATGTCCTCAGAAAAATAAAATAAACATTATGATTTGATTTTCCTAGCATGTATTTCCCATTCAATACAACACAGTGGCAAGAGCAGGAGTATGTTTTTGGACAATTAAAGAGAGAGAAAAAATAACTCAGCTACATTTAAGTTTTTATTATTTTTCTCTGATCCATATAGTAGATGTTCATCAAAGCGTAAGAACCAAAACTATTCAAGTTAATCCGTCAATTTTAGGAGTTTATAGCTGTGACGGGGAAGGGTGATAACATGAAGTTGGCATTTTGGTTTCACTATGAGCCATCGTAATAAATACATTAACAATGTTAACAAGTAACAGTAGACAGCATTTAATAAGGGCTTGCTCCAAGCCAGGCACTGTTTTCAGCTCAAGTCTTACAGCCTCATGAAGCAGGTTCTGTCCCGTCTTAGAGCAAGTTGAGCTGAGGATCCTTGAGGGTAAGGTCTCTTGCCAAAGGCCAGGAGATATAGTGAGTTCAGAACTGGGATTTAAATCCAGGCTGTCCTATTTCTGTTCCACAATTCTGCCTCAACTGCTTCTCTACAGTTTACGCACATGTTTGAATACTGAAAATTTGGGTCACAGAGTTGAAAATGTTTCTTCTTCTAAGCCCCAAACAGGAGTGGGGTGGAGTGACTCATGCCTGTAATCCCTACTACTTGGGAAGCTGAGAGGGGAGGATCGTTTGAGCTCAGGAGTTTGAAGTTGCAGTGAGCTATGATCCTGCCGCTGCACTCGAGCCTGGGCAACAGAACGAGATCCTATCTCTGGAAAAAAAAATTAAAATGTTAACAAAAGGGCCCAAACAAGTCAACGGTAATTACAACATGATCATTCAACTGCCTAACAACATCTTGCAGTGCTAGTAAGCATGCATAGTTACCATTCTGTCCACTTGCTTGACTGTAATATTGACTCATTAAGTAGGACTACTTCCTGCCCTGACTATATCCTCATGTATAGTCTTCTGATAAAAAAAAAAAAAACACCTTTTTTTTTTTAGGGTCACTGGATTTACTTTACCTCATTCTTTTCCAATTCCTTTGTGCATAAAACATCCTATGCTCATTTATATGATCTGTTCAACCTGCTGCTGGACAGATAGGGAAACAGTGCTCTCACATAACTTATGTAATTTACATTTTATATATTTAGCAGTACACCTTTGTGCTGTGTTATATTGTTCAAGAACCAGTCTGTTTTTCTGATGGCTAGAAGTCTAAGTGAAAAGATTATACATGAAAATAATTCACGTTGATTATCACTAGGAGAAAGAAAGTTAAACAATTTAGTTTGATTCATAAGCATTTGAATCAGATTGTGTCAGACATTGTATTGGAAACTGGGGATACAAGGAAGATACAATCTAATCTTTCAGAGTTCCCTAGTTATCTGATACATATATACAATTATTATTTGTCAATTAAAATAAAAAAATTAAAAAGGAGTTTCCAAGTAAGAAAAATCATAATGAAATGGCATAATTGGTATAATAACAGTTAATTAGCTATAGTATTAAAATACAGAGGAAGATCTAACTAAGTTTTTGGGGATTATTAAAATTTAAATTAGCTGGGGCGTGGTGGTGGGTGCCTGTAATCCTAGCTACTCAGGGGGCTGAGGCAGGAGAATTGCTTGAACTCAGGCGGTGAAGATTGCAGTGAGCTGAGATCACTGGGCAACAGAGCGAGACTCTGTCTCAAATAAAATAAAATGAAATGAAAATTAAAGAAGATTTGACAGAGATGTGGCATTTAAGCTGTCTTTCAGATTAAGAAGAAAGTTACCAGGTAGCCAATGGAGATTCAAATATAAGATTTAAAAACAAAGAATATAGCATGAACAAATGCTTGGAGGTACAAAAAGAATGTTTTTGAGGGGAGAATAGCAAGTCCTCTGGGGGTGGCCAGAGTTTGAGTTGTGAGGTCATGATGCTGGGTAGATACGAAGGAAGATTGGGAAGTGAATTGAGATCAGATTGAGAAAGCTCTTCCAGACCACATGAAAAATTTTGCCATATTTAGGCAACAGGGAGCCCCAAAAAGTGTTCAACCATGGCCAGCTTTATATTTCACTATGGTAATTTGGCTTCGTAAGAAGCATCGGTTGGGAGTTGATAAGAGCAGACTCCAAGGGGCCAATTCATTAAACTTAACTGCCAATAATGCAAGAGACAATGAAATCCAGAATTAACACAGTGGCCGTGGATGCTAGAGGCATTTCTAGGATTTTTGTAAAGGACTTAAGAGATCATTTGGGAGGAGAGGAAGGCAGAAGATGAGGCGAAAGAAGGAGCTGATGTCTTTGATGACTAATGGCGCTTTTGATAAGATGAAGAATAAACTGGAGCAAGAATAAATTGGCTGGGCATGGTGGCTCATGCATGTAATCTCAGCACTTTGGGAGGCCACAATGGGTGGATCACCTGAGGCCAGGAGTTCAAGACCAGCCTGGCCAACATGGTGAGACCCCATCTCTACTAAAAATACCAAAAATTAGCTGGGCCTGGAGGTGGGCATCTGTAATCCCTGCTATTCAGGAAGGTGAGGCCAGAGAATGCTTGAACCCCGAAGGTGGAGGCTGCCAGTGAGCAGACATCACGCCATTGCACTGCAGCCTGGACAACAAGAGCAAAACTCAGTTAAAAAAAAAAAAAAAGAAAAGAAAAGAATAAATTGAGGGAGGGGAGGAGATATAGAATTCCTATTGTAATATATTGAGTTTGAGATTCTAGCTTGGACTTATGGCACTCTTGAGTTGTTTCCAAGGTGACCATATCACTGTCATGATGATATCTTTAATCACATATCACTTGTGGGTAAAGTAGAAACTTCAAGAATTTTACACACCAATCCTTTCCTTTGCCATCTAGACAAATTGTATTTTTACCAATGCCATTTTTTTGTTGTTATTTTGTGAGTTCTGCTTAAAACTGCCTCTATATTTTTCTAATTATGGTAACCTAGGAAAAACATTAACTTATATTCATAATTGGCTACAATCTGGCTCTAATGATAGATAATAGCTTAGAATCATGAAGCAGCAATATTTTATCCTGAGAGCAAACAAACTTTATCCTGAACACATGTGTCCTTTTGCCTTACTCATCTGATGTTACTTGAAATTTTTATTTTTCCACTTTGAATAGTAGATTCTGCCAACTGTTTTAAAAGCTTTTCTCTTTTTAGGGGAGGAAGAGAATAGCTTTTCTCCATTTTGTCTGATAACTGAGGAGTGAAGGTTTAATCGGTGAGAAAAACATACACACTACAAACCTCAGAATGTTCCCACTGCTTTTAGTGTTTGATGTGCCTGACAGATTACCCTTTCAAAACAGGATAATAGGATAGGTGGTGTTGGCAAAAACCTTTTTTTTTTTTTTTTTGAGAGTCGGAGTTTTGCTCTTGTTACCCAGGCTGGAGTGCAATGGCGCGATCTCGGCTCACCGCAACCTCCGCCTCCTGGGTTCAGGTAATTCTCCTGCCTCAGCCTCCTGAGTAGCTGGAATTACAGGCACGCGCCACCATGCCCAGCTAATTTTTTGTATTTTTAGTAGAGACGGGGTTTCACCATGTTGACCGGGATGGTCTCGATCTCTTGACCTCGTGATCCACCCGCCTTGGCCTCCCAAAGTGCTGGGATTAGAGGCGTGAGCCACCGCACCCAGCCGGAAAAAACCTTTTCCATCCAAGACCAAACCACATGGACATTGAAAAGAACTGGTATTTGCCTAGAGATTTAGTGGGGGCACATCCTTAGGGCACAGATTCCATAGTGAAAGGCTCTTCACCACTTCCACACACTCCAGCTCTCGCCAGAAGGTATAATGGAAAAAACGCTGAGCAAGAATCAGGAAATTGGCATCTGTTCCTCACTGTGCCACTTTGTGGGACTGGGCAGATCTTATTTCACTCTGCTTTAGCACTTTCATTTGCAAAAATTTATGATTACCTCAGATGATTTCTGTTTTAGCCAAAAATAAATATAGTAGTTTTAAAATAACTGCTACATATTAGCTATTTACGTGTGTAATTTAGCACTTAATATAAAATGTATTGTAAAAAAAACACTTCAACCTATGTTAACCATCCCTGTACTGATGAGGAAACTAAGACTCGGAAAAAAGAAGTGATTTACTCAGTATTGGGCAGTTAGTGAGGATTTTTGAGCCAAGGTCTTACTTTAACCTGTGCCCTTTGCATAATATTTTACTGCTGCTAAACATTTTCTATTACTTGACTAGATTAACACAACATATAGATGCATCTGAAACAATAAAACAATAAATATTTTTTCTTACCCTGGGCAGAAACATTGACTAAAAATGAGAAACATTGACTAAAAATTTAATCAAGCCTTAAGGACAAATAATCTCACAGTTTGGAATAGGAGACTGGATATCTTGAAAGTGATCATGAGGAGGGGTTTTAACTCAGCAATAGGCTCTTTCTTATTCCTTGTAGGAAGGTAGAAGCACAAATTGAAAGCAAAGAAGCAGCAAATAAAACACAGACTCTATTGTGTAAGAAAGATGACTTGCAAATTATGAGGCAGTTAGGAAAACATTTATTTTTTTTTTAATCTTATAGGCTGTATATCTTTGAGAGTTAATATTTGTCCTTTGGAGGGTGTGTGTTTGTGTGTGTGTATCTTGGAGGTTTAGTGTGTGTTTTAGTCCCTTTTCATACTGCTATGAGGAAATAGCCAAGACTGGGTAATTTATAAAGAAAAAGAGGTTTAATGTACTCACAGTTCCACATGGCTGGGGAGGCCTCACAATCATGGCAGAAGGTGAAGGAGGAGCAAAGGCACATCTTACATGGTGGCAGGCAAGACAGTGTGTGTAGGGAACTGCCCTTTATAAAACCATCAGATCTCATGAGACTATTAGCACAAGGATAGCACAGGAAAAACTCACCCCCATGATTCAATTACCTCCCACCAGGTCCCTCCCATGACACATGGGGATTATGGGAGCTACAATTCAAGATGAGATTTGAGTGGGGACACAGCCAAACCATATCAGTGTGCCTGTGTGTACGCATGTGCACGTGCATAAATTTTTTCACTGGTGACTGATGGACTATCTATAAAATAAATCAAAATCAAAGAGAAGAGACAGAGTCTCACTCTGCCTCCTAGGCTGGAATACAGTGGCATGATCATAGCTCATTGTAGCCTCTAATTCTTGGGCTCAAGTGATCTTCCCTTCTGAGTAGCTGGGATTACAGATGTGCCACTATGCCCAACTAATGTTTCGTTTGTTTGTTTGTTGTGGAGATGGGAGATGGGAGTATTGCTATGTTAGGCTGGTCTTGAACTCCTGGCCTTAAGTGATCCTCCAGCCTTGGCTTCCTAAACCACTAGGATCTTAAAAGGGACCAGTTTCCTGGATTGCTTCCCTTTCTCTCCATCATCCTCCATTTGCCATCAACTCTGTAGTGTTAAGGGCTATCCCTGCCTTTTCTACAGAAGCCTTCAAGAAGTCACTCCATAGGGACTGTCTTGAGCTTTGGGAAGTGTACAGGTTGGGGTGGGTGGGCAGGTGAGGAGGAAAGGCCAGTCTTTCAGGTGGGATTGGAGGGGGATGGAATATGGACCACAGAGGTTTAGAGAGCAAGCCCTTTGTAGAAAGAGGGAGACCAAATAATGCTGTGTAGTGAAAGCAGGTGAAACAGGCTGCAAACAGAAGGAGCCCACAGGAGACCCTGCTGTGAACAGCTCACCATCCTCCAGTCCTCAGACTTTGATCAAAAACCATATTTAGTCTACAGCTTTAGGCCCTTCCTCCTACCCTTATAGACTCTACCACTGACATATTCTCCAAATTGATTCTATCCACTTGCCTCTAGTCTTCTGCTACTATTTTAGGCTAACCCTTTCCTGGATTACAGTCACAGACTCCTATCTGAGTTCCCAGCACCAGGTGCCCAGTTGTTTTCATGTCTTAGCACATTCCAAATAATATGTAGCAAGACAGATCTTTCTCAAATTCAAATCAGACCTTGTTGCATCCCCATCCCAACCCCTTTACTTGCTCTTCTCTTTGGCCTCATGGTCAAGTTTAAGCTCTTTAGTATGGGGGCAGAAGTTTCTTTATAATTTTTCTGTTTATGTCTCCTGCCTTAGACCTCACAATCCTCCACTTACAGATAATGCATCAGCCATGATGAATTCTTCTTAAATCCCTTAGGTTATAGGGATGCCATTTCCCCTGGAACATTTTCCTGACTCCTCATTCCAAACATATGTCTGTCTTTATGTTCCCAAAGCACCTGGTCGTTGGCTTATGGTAGGGTTTATCACACTCTTGTATTTGTCTGCTTACTTGTCTGTATTCTTCACTCCTCAAATATAGTCTTCTTTGTTCATCATTGTAACTCCTTTCCCCAGAGTGGTCTCAGATAATTATACCCATTTTCCCCCTCTGTGAAAGGAATAAATAGATATATATCACTGTATTAGTCCATTCTCATGCCACTGTGAAGAAATACCCAAGACTGGGTAATTTATTTTCTTTATAAATAAAGAGGTTTAAATGATTACAGTTCCGCATGGCTGGGGAGGACTCAGGAAACGTACAATTATAGCAGAGGCACCTCTTCACGGGGTGGCAGGAGAGAGAATGAGTACCAGCAGGGGAAATGCCAGATGCTTATACAACTGTCCGATCTCGAGAGACTCACTCACTATCAGGAGAACAGCATGGGGGAAACCACCCACCATGATCTGATTACCTCCACCTGTTCCACCCTTGACATATGGTGATTATGGGGATAAAAATCCAAGGTGAGCCGGGCATGGTGACTCACGCCTGTAATCCCAACGCTTTGGGAGGCTGAGGTTAGGAGTTTCAGATCACCCTGGCCAACATAGCGAAACCCCATCTCTACTAAAAATACAAAAATTAGCTGGTGTCATGGTGCACACCATTAGTCCCAGCTATTTGTGAGGCTAGGGCAGGAGAATCGCTTGAACTCAGAAGGCAGAGGTTGCAGTGAGCTAAGATTGTGCCACTGCACTCCAGCCTGGACAACAGAGCGAGACTGTCTCAAAAAAAAAAAAAAAAAAATCCAAGGTGCCATTTGGGTGGAGACACAGAGTCAAACCATATTAAGCAGAGTCCTCAAAACAGCCTTCCAGCTGAAGATAGCTAAGGCACTCATGCAGTCTTATTGTGTCTCAAAGAAATAATTTTACCTTTGAATCGTTGTTCATTAATCTAGAGTTTATCCTGAGGCGCTAAAAATTGTTTATCATCTTCTGGGAGATCCTAGTCCTAGATCGTATTTTATTCCACAGATTAAATTTACACTTGGGCCAAATCTCCATCTTTGTGGCCTGTGAGTACTGAATTTGGTACCGAAGACCGGCAGTCAGTGAAAGTGTGGAAAAGGAAGAGGGTATGGCGCTCCTCTCGATGATTTTTTTTTGGTTTTCTGGGGGAAAAGGAGAGATACTTAGGATCTTCCAGATAAACATGGCTTAGCTTTTGTAATCAGATCCTATCCCCAAATTTACTGCTTCTCAACCCCCCAAACTGAACTTCTTTCTTCAACACACTCCCCGGTGCCCTATGGTCAGTCACAAGCTTGACCTGTAGAGAACATGTATTTCTTGAGGCAACAAAGGTAGGAAACCCTATTCTAAACATGTTTCTTAACACTTTTGGCTCTGTCTAAATTCTCCCTTTTCCAATTAAAATGAAAACAAGATTAGAATTATTTTCTAGTTAGGGATATAATCAGAACACAATAAAGCAGGAAGATTGCTTCAGGCTCTTCTGTTAATGTTGCATTTATTTAACAACTCTTTATGGAGACCTGCTATGAGTTAGGCACCAGGCTAGGTACTGCAGCTACAGAGATGAAGAGAACCTAGTCTCTTCCTCAAATAAGCTTACACTGTAAGCTTCATAGTTATGAAGTCATGACTGCTTACCTAAAATGTTCTTGACCTACATTCTTACATATTTTGGGTCTTGAGAAATTTGCTTGTTTATTTTTTTTATTATTATACCATGTCAATTAGCTCAGTGGAATCCAAGATGTTCTGTTAACCTTCTGATTCAAGAAAGTGGACCAAACATTGGTATTTACTCATTGTGCCTCTCCATACTTCTCTGAAATAAAATTGTAGATGTTCAAAATTAAATATATCTATAAAGCAAAGGGGACAGAAGGAGACATTGTCAGTAGGGAAGACATGCCAAAAGTTTTTTAGAAAATGAAAGGTAAATTGAATAGTAATATGTGGAATTATTAGATATGTTTGGAAAACCAACAGCATGAAAAAGATAATCCAAGAAAAACAAGTTGACTCTTGGAGAAAATGGAAATAATTAGAGAAATACAGAACTGAACTAAATAAATATACTCATCCCTTGATATCTGTCGGGGATTGATTCCAGGACCTCCCTCAGATACCAAAATTTGGATGCCCAAGGCTCTGATATAAAATAGTATAGTATTTGCATACAACCTACGCACATCCTACTGTATACTTTAAATCATCATTAGATTACTTATAATATCTGATACAATGTAAATGCTCTGTAAATAGTTGTTATATTGTGTTGTTTAGGGAATAATGAGAAGAAAAAAGTCTGTACATGTTTGGTACAGATGCAACTTTTTGTTTTCCAGAATATTTTTAACCTGTGGTTGGTTGGAATCCACAAATGTAGAACCTGGCTACAGAGAGCTGACTGTAATTAAAACCAACAGCTTCTATTTAGTATACTGAGAGAGAATTGGGAAATCATTAAATCTGTAAAATAAGAACAGGATGCAGTGAAAAAAGCTAGACTCTGTGACCAAATGGACATATATGTGGATAAGAACTAGGAAAGTTTTCATAAAGGAAGTGCTAAACTGAGCTAGTTAGTCAAATGAACTGTCTTCCAGGTGGACGGGGCAGGGCATTTTAGGCAGAGGAAGCAACAGACAAAGCACAGAGTGAAGCCCAGGAAACTACAGATAGCTGCAGAGAGATGACGGGGCTGCAGCGTGCATGGAAAGAAGCCAGCCTGGTGAGGTAGGCAGGGGAGCTCCTGGAGGGCTCCAGCCTGGGAAACCAGGCTAAAGAAGTGGCATTCTATCTTGTCAGTAATAAGAAACATTGACACATGTTGTGGAGATGGGTGAACTGAGGAAGGGATTTACATGGTCACTTGTGCTTCTGGCTGATCACCCTGAGTGCTATCTGCTAGATGGATTCCAACTGTTAAGCCCTGAGGCGTGAAGAAAAACTGGTCTGCAAGATAACTTAACTAAGATGGTAGCACTGGGATGAGAGAGAGAGAGAGAGAGAGAGAGAGTGTGTGTGTGTGTGTGTGTGTGTGTGTGTGTTGGGGGGGTACAAAGTTATTAAGGTGGTAGGATTGATGGCAACATTCATCTTGACAGAGAATACAGGATGAGGAGCAGATTTCAGAGGAATATAATGAGCCCTTTTTTAGCTCTTTGTGAATGTTCAGAAATGGCAGCTGGTGTTGCATAATTGCAAAATTGGGGCTTAGTTAGTTATTGGCTTCTGAGAACATAACTGCAGTTTTTTTTCCCTCTGTCCCACACTTTGAAAGGGGGTGGGGCTCAAAGAGTGGGGTATGTGTGTGTGTGTGTGTGTGTGTGTGTATATTGTAAATAATTAAATGCAAGTTTCTTTACATTTTTCTTTATCTCCTTCACTCCTTTTCAACATTTTGGCTGGTGGTTCTGATTACCAAGGTAATCCAGAATTATGGCAAATATTCAAACAAAACAAATTGTAGAAAGTACAGAACAAAACCCCTGAAATACCTTTTCTGGAGACAACCATCATGAACAGTTTGGTCTACAGAATTACAGATCTTTTAAAGTATATAGCATATTCTTTTTTTTTTCTTTTTGAGACAGAGTCTTGCTCTGTCGCCAGGTGCCAGGCTTGAGTGCAGTGGCGTGATCTCGGCTCACTGCAACCTCCGCCTCCCGGGTTCAAGCAATTCTCTTGTCTCAGCCTCCCGAGTAGCTAGGACTACAGGCGCATGCCACCACGACCAGCTAATTTTTGTATTTTTAGTAGAGACAGGGTTTCACTGTGTTGGCCAGGATGGTCTCGATCTATTGACCTTGTGATCCGCCCGCCTCGGCCTCCCAAAGTGCTGGGATTGCAGGCGTGAGCCACTGAGCCTGGCCTATAGTATATTCTTTTATGTGGCCACTCATATTTTATAGGATTTGAGTATTATTGCTTTTTAATTCATTTCTTATATTTTAAAATTGAAATGCTTCAAATATGCAGAAAAGTAAAGAAAATAACATTAACATCATATACTTACCATGTAGATTTAAGAGAAGTAAACACTTTGCCAAATCTCCATTTTTGTAAATAATTTTTCAGATATAGAAAACTACCCAATTATGGCCGGGCATGGTGGCTCAAGCCTGTAATCCCAACACTTAGGGAGGCTGAGGCGGGAGGATCACATGAGGTCAGGAGTTGGATGCCAGCCTGGCCAACATGGTGAAATCCCACCTCTACAAAAAATACAAAAATTAGCCGGGCATGGTGGCAGGTGCCTGTAGTCCCAACTATTCGGGAGGCTGAGGCAGGAAAATCGCTTAAAGCCATGAGGCAGAGGTTGCGGTGATCTGAGATGGCACCATTACACTCCAGCCCGGGTGACAGAACAAGACTCCATCTCAGTAAAAGAAAAAAATGAAAAAAGAAAGAAAGAAAACTACTCAATTACTATTCTCTCTCTCTCTCTCTCTGTCTCTCTATCTATCTGTATTCCAAAGGTTTGCAGTATCTTGAAGCTGGTATGAATCAACCTCATGCGTGCTTTTTTTTTTTTCAAACAGAGTCTGGCTCTGTTGCCAGGCTGGAGTGCAGTGGTGAGATGGCTCACTTCAGCCTCCACCTCCTGGGTTCAAGCTATTCTCCTGCCTCAGCCTCCCAAGTAGCTGGGATTACAGGTGCACAACATTACACCTGGCTAATTTTTGTATTTTTAGTAGAGATGGGGTTTCACCATGTTGGCCAGGCTGGTCTTGGACTCCTGACCTCAGGTGATCCACCTGCTTCGGCCTCCCAAAGTTCTGGGATTACAGGTGTGAGCCACTGCATCCGGCCCTCATGTTTGTTTTTAAAATAATTTTTCTACAACTGTATCTATCCATAAGCAATATAGTATATAGTAATATTTTTATTATTCTATTATTTCTATTAAATGTTTATACTCATAGTATTATACTGTACACATCCTTTTGCAATTTGCTTTTTTAAGAAGCAACATTATATTTTTGAGATTTATCATGTTGCGTTGTGTAGATTGTTTCCTTTTTTTTTTTTTTTTTTAAGATGGAGTTTTTCTCTTGTTACCCAGGCTAGCATGCAATGGTGTGATCTTGGCTAACCACAACCTCTGCCTCCTGGGTTCAAGTGATTCTCCTGCCTCAGCCTCCTGAGTAGCTGGGATTACACGCATGCACCACCACACCTGGCTGATTTTCTATTTTTAGTAGAGTTGGGGTTTCTCCATGTTGGTCAGGCTGGTCTTCAACTCCCAACCTCAGGTGATCTGCCTGCCTCTGCCTCCCAAAGTGCTGAGATTTTAGGCATGAGCCACCATGCCTGGCTGATCATTTACTTTTTAATTTATTTTATGATACACAGTTTTTCTCTTTATCTCATTTTATTTTTTAATTAATTTTTTTTTGAGACCAGGATCTCACTCTGTCACCCAGGCTGAAGTGCAGTGTTGTGATCTTGGCTCACTGCAGCCTCTGCCTCCCAGGTCCAAGCTATTCTCTGGCCTCAGCCTCCCAAGTAGCTGGGACTATAGGGTGCACCACCACACCTGGCTAATTTTTGTATTTTAGTAGAGACAGGATTTCACCCTGTTGGCTAGGCTGGTCTTGAACTGCTGGCTTGAGGCAATCTGCCTGCCTCAAACTTACTTTATTTTTTGGATATTGTTAACAGTACTATAGGCGGTATCTTTGAATCTCTCTTGGCTTAAATGTGAAAGACATTCATAGACATGGGACTAAAAGAGGTGCCCATAATCAGCCATGCTGGGCATTGATATATGGCTTTCCAAAGGGGTAATACCTGTGTACATTGCCACTAGCAATTTGTACACGTTCTTGATTTATTTCACTCTTGCCAACACTTACTCTTTTTTTAGATTTAAAATTATTGGCCAGGCATGGTGGCTCATGCCTGTAACTTCCTAGCACTTTGGGAGGCTGAGGCAGGTGGATTACCTGAGGTCAGGAGTTTGAGACCAGTCTGGCCAACATGGTAAAACCCCGTCTCTACTAAAAGTACAAAAATTGGCTGGGCATGGTGGTGGGCACCTGTAATACCAGCTACTCAGGAGGAGGCTGAGGCTGGAGAATTGCTTGAATCCTAGAGGTGGAGGCTGCAGTGAGCCAAGTTTGCACCATTGCAATCTAACATGGGGGACAGGGCAAGACTCTGTCTCAAAAATAAAATAAGTAAAATAAAATAAAGTTATTGTCAATATTGGTTATGAAATGGTATCTCATTGTTTAAAGAGGTATTTCCTTTGATAACTAGTGAGGTTGAATTCTTTTTTCTAGATGTGTATGAGCCATTGGGTTTTTCCTGTTATGCATTTTCTATTCATATCCTTTGACCACATGATATGTGCCTGCTCATAGCCCATCAAACTGTTCTTTCTCTCAGATACTTTGCTTTATGGAAATCTCTTTCACATTTATCCCTGAAACCCAGAATTTTAAGTGTCATACCTGTTCTAACATAAATTTGAGGAAAATGAAGGCTAATTCAGAATAAGGAACTATATAAGCAGATGGACAGCGTGTTCTCCTCTAAACAGGGGTGCTAGGATAAGAGGAGGTAGGATGAATGCACAGCCTCAAAATCCACCACCCACGAAAGGCCTCAGAGTACATGATGACATTAGCATGCTGTGCCAGCATTTCTACCTACCACGATGACCTGGAGTGAAGGACAAAAGGGACAATTGTTAAGTCCTGTGCGTAAACCTTGGAAGAGAACATACCTTGCTTTAAACCATTAAGGACGCAGGCAATAGATTCCGTACAGGGTGGCTTAGCCAAAAGCGGCTGGTATTGTTCTCATTTATATGGTTTATAATGATTTGAAATCATTCTCAGAAAAAGAAAGGCTCATTTCATCTCCTTTTAATTAGGATTTCTTTTTCTGCAATATTTTAGTGGTATTTATGTCAAATGTTTTCTTTTGAGAACGTTTCCCTTTTTCTGTCTTTTTTCTTTTTTAAAAAACTTTTATTTTAGGTTCAGGGGTACATGTGAAAATTGGTTACATAGGTAAAGTCATGTCAAGGGGATTTGTTGTACAGATGATTCATCGCCCAGGGATTAAGCTCAATACTCAATAGTTATCTTTTCTGCTCCTCTCCCTCCTCCTACTTTCCACCCTCAAGTAGACCCCAGGGTCTGTTGTTTCCTTCTTTGTGTTCCTAAGTTGCCATCATTTAGCTCCTACTTATATGTGAGAACACACAGTATTTGGTTTTCTGTTCCTGCATTAGTTTGCTAAGGATAATATCCTTCAGCTCTATCCATGTTCCTGCAAAAGCCATGATCTCATTCCTTTTATTTACTTTTTGCTATTCTGATTAGACAGTGGCCATGCTCCATGCTCCATATGGATATTCTTTGGAAACAAAGCATATTTGAAATGGTAGGATTGGGTCTAGTAAAAGAGAACAGAAAGAATTGTTAACAGGGTCTCCTCCAGTACAGATGGCTAAAGAACATAAATAGGGAAGTGTGGTGAGTGACCTCCATTTAATTGGGTGCCCAAGCTGTTGGCTGCTCCAGCCTGGGTTGCCATCCTGACTGATCCCCTGGCTCAGAAATGGATATGGTGGTATCAGGGATGCAAAGCCAATATCCGAATATTGCAGCAGACTGCTCCCATTGCAGAAAGCAATACAGATTCAAGTTAATGACTCAGTTTCAAAAAATGCTTCCTTCCTTATAAAAGGCATTTAACATCACTCTTTCCCCTTGTAATATGGAATTAACTTTTGGAACTCAACCAAAAAATGTATCAATTCAGAGTGAGATTGAAAAGGCCACCCCTGCTAACCACAGGAAGCTAGGCTGATACAGGGTGCCAGGTTAACTTAAGGTCGATAATGATTACTTCCTTGTCAATTTTTACATGCAGTAGGGGTCATAAGAAGTAAGATACATGCAAGGTGAATCTCTAGAAGTCAGCTTCTCTGAGAAGTATTCTCTTACTACGCGTTCCTACTACATCCCCACATATGCTGCCCATCTCCCCATGTTCACCCCCATTGTTGAAATTGCTCCCTCACTGTAACTGTTCACTCATCTGTCTCCACCATAAAGCTCAGGCTCCTAGAAAGTCAGGACTAGAGCTGACCGTTTTATTCCCAGGTCTAGTACCGTGCCCCATGTGCTTATGGAATGATTTTAGTGCCTAGAGTTGGGTGTGGTGACGGAGCTGGTGGCCAACTGCTATGAGGCCTGTCTTCCTTTTTGTTACGCTTTCTCTCTCAGCCCCTCCTTGACTGCGTTCACTTCGATCTTTCTACTTACAGAGAGACAAATAATAATATGTATATAAAGGGTGTACTTGTAGTATCCCATGTGTATTGTTATTCTACAACAGCAGTAGATGAGGTTTTTTGTTTGTCTCTCTGTCTGTTTGTTTGTTTGTTTTTGAGACACAGTCTTGCTCTGTCGCCCAGGCTGGAGTGCAGCGGTGTGATCTCGGCTCACTGCAACTTCTGCCTCCCAGTTTCAAGTGATTCTCCTTCCTCAGCCTTCCTAGCTGGGACTACAGGTGCCTGCCACCATGCCCAGATAATTTTTGTATTATTAGTAAAGGCAGGATTTTACCATATTGGCCAGGCTGGTCTCGAACTCCTGACCTTGTGATCTGCCCGCCTTGACCTCCCAAAGTGCTGGGATTACAGGTATGAGCCACCGAGCACAGCCTGATGAGGTTTAAAGATTAAATGCCATGTTGTAAAATTTGTAAATCTCTGGAATGGGAGAATCAGGAACGATGACAACATTTCGGAGCTTCCCAGAAGGTAACAACTATGGGGATTTTCACGGGCATCTGAGAGAAGCACAGGCACAGATGGTTTGCCTTTCATTGGTCCATTCTTGCCCAGATGGTGACACTAACTGAAACAAGTCTCATACGAGAAGGACATGGGGTCACAGCAGCTTTCGGGGTGGCCCTGGGTCCTTGATCTTGTCTCTCTCTGGCTCATTCTGTATTGCTCATCTTGTTACTTCACAATCCAGGGCTTGTGACATTTTTCTTCTCTGGAGTGGAAATGACAGAGCTGCAGAACACTAGTTTCTGATTGGTACCTGTGAGTCAGGAGAGAGGGCTGATTGAAACTGGGCTCACAGACAACAGAAGAAAAAAAAAAAGAAAAGAAAAATAAACTGGGTTCACCTGTGTCTTCCCAACAGCTAAATAAGTTTTCAGAAGTACAGAAGAACTCATTGGGGAAGGGTACCCAGGACAATGGCAGTGTTTTTGATGGTAATGTCTGCAGAAGTAAGGCAGGTTTCCTCTGTGCCTGAAGAGATGGCACCACTTGAGTAGATGGCATACTCGTGGCAGAATCTTCATTAAGTGTCAAAGTAAGCTGTAGAAAATAAACTCTAGAAAACAGGTCTAATGTAAGAAAATATATATCCAGTTTTACGGAGCAAGAGCTGTGATCATGGTGACATTCAACAACTGCATTAGTTGGCTAAGAGGGTAAAAATATACTTGACCTCTCAGAGCACATAAATAGCTTGGATACTCTCAGCTTGTATGCCAACTGTGTCATGGTCTCTTTTCTAGCCCCTCCTCTTCCTTCCTTCCTTCTTGTCTCTCTCCTCCTCTCTTCCCTCCCCTTTCTCCTTTCTGACCCTCTTTGCTCTTCTCTGTCTTCTCGAACCTTCCCTTCCTCTTCCCCTTTAGGCGCTCAGTGCCTCTTTGATTCAACAAACATTTACGGGGCTCCTTCTTGTGCCAATGACTAAACAAAGAGCTGGGATGTCAAGATGAATCAGTTGTATTTTCTGCCTAGTGCCAAGGCATGGCTTGATGGGTTTTGACCAGGCCCTCCCTGGACTCCCAATTCTTACCTCCTGGAACATGCTTTACTCACCAGCCTTGGTGTTCTTATTCTGTAATATGGGTAACTGGAATTTTTTTCAATCTTATGGAAATTATTCTCAGAAACATTTGCTTTTTTTTTTTTTTTGAGACAGAGTTTTGTTCTTGTTGCCCAAGCTGGAGTGCAATGGTGCAAGTTTGGCTCACCACAACCTCTGGCCCCTCTCCTGGTTCAAGTGATTCTCCTCCATCAGCCTCCCAAGTAGCTGGGATTACAAGCATGCACCACCATGCTCAGTTAATTTTGTATTTTCATTAAAGATGGGGTTTCACCACGTTGACCGGGCTGGTCTCAAACTCCTGACTTCAGTTGGTCCACCTGCCTCGGCTTCCCAGAGTGCTGGGATTACAGGCGTGAGCCATGGAGCCTGGCCCATTTGGTATATATATATATATTTTTAATGACACTACAGCATAAAATCTAAGGATAAATAATGTACTTACTGTGCACCTATTGTTTCAAGTCATATCCCCTGATTACTCCTCCAAAAGTTCTTTTCTTAATAAATCTCTGGCCTTTTCCCCTTCTTGTTAGAATTTCTGGAGCTACCATTGTTTCTGCTCTTGGGTTGCTCACAACGTAGGGGAGTCACAGTGGGACTACTTGCTTTAAAATTCTTTAATCACTCTGCCAGTTGTTAGGAAAAGCTGACACATCTGATTTGGAAACTCCCACTTCAGTGGGCTGTTGTGCCTCAGCACACAGGGGCGGGTAGAGCAAAGAAACAAGAAGCCAAAAACTCTGAGGGCACTTACTATGATTGTGTAAAAGAGAGACTCATCAGTTAACACAGGTACTGGCAGGCACACCTCATCATACCTCCATTTCTAGGCAGATCAAAAACAGTATGCCTTGTCAATAAATACCGAGTTTCTGCAGCAGCCTGATTGAGATCAGCTAACCTTTAGGCCAACAGTGCAACTCTTCCTGCTGAAGCTTTTGGCAAAGTATGTTGAGCTTCATGCCAGGGATTAGGTTAACTCTTGCAAAACTGGTTCACCAGGAACAATGACTCAGTGTTTTTTTTTTAGTATCCGGCATATTGTGTGGAGCAGCTATAAATATATTTACAAGCTGGAGTTTCAAGGGAGGGTTGTATTAGCTTGCTGAAAAACAAGCCAACTGAGTTATGAGTTTTCACGCAGCCAGCATGCTGTTTTTGGCTTTGCCTGTTGTAATTTTTTAAAATTGATTTATTTTCTATTTCTATTTATTTATTTTCAGATGGGGTCTTACTTTGTCACCCAGGCTGGAGTGCAGTGGTGCCATCTTGGCTCACTGCAATCTCCACCTCCCAGGTTCAAGTGATTCTTCTGCTTCAGCTTCCTGTGTAGCTGGGATTACAGGTATGTGCCATCATACCTGGCTAATTTTTGTATTTTTAGTAGAGATGGGGTTTCACTATATTGGCCAGGCTGGTCTTGAACTCCTTACCTCAAGTGATCCACCTATACTGCTGGGATTACAGGCATGAACCACTGCACCTGGCCTGCTGGTTGTAATTTTATTGTTCTCCTCAAGGACTTTGAGAATATTATCTTCTCTTTATTAATTCAACTCCACCCTCTTTTGTGTGTGTGTGCGTGCGTGCGTGCGTGTGTGTATGTATTTTCTGATCTCCCTACAGGGGCCAGAGAGTCTCAAGCAGGTATGTCCGTGTTATTAACATACTGTCTGCTTATTAACTAACTGCACCAGTGATGAAAGCCAACTGACAAACAAGTGATGCTCTTATCCCTCCTTTGCAAGCAATGAATCTGAAAGCCAAGAAAAGTTTTCTTTTCAACAGGAAGTGTTTGGAGTCCGAACAACTCTGCATTTAGACAGTGCAGCTTTTAGTTCCAGATCTTGGCAATGGGGCAGGCAGAGGGAGTGACAACTACAGACTTTGCCGTAGGGTTGTGTTTTCTATGGAGTGTGTGTGCTCTGAGGAGCTAGTGACAAGAGGGAGGTTACAAAAGAATTTACTGAAAGAAGGATTTCTAATCGAGGGGCTTTTTAAAATATTAAATATGCTGCTAATGTGCCTAGGGCATAGTCAACAAAGAATTATAATATGTGTCATTATTCATATTTGTCAAGGAAACTATGCCACCCGCAGCCCTTCTCTACGTCTGGCATCCTGATAAACACACTGTCGTGGTGCCTGAGGGTCTGGGGAAAGAAGAACAGAATGAACGGGGCATCTCAGAATCGGGAACTCCCCCAGTCGCAGTTCCTTTTGATGTTGGTCAATGGATAAATTTCCATTCTTTACCATGGCGGTTGGATTGGGGAGAGTAGCTTAAATTGGGAATTGCTTGTTGAGGATCCAGGGCTTCTGAAATTCTCCCAGTTCCTTTTTACTTCTTTATGCTAGCTTGTCTACTTTGAAAAATCAGTATCATCCGTTTGATTGCAGAGCTGAATCTTTTTACACAGTGAGGGGTTGTAATCACATTATTTATAACCTGCTTGTCTAACTCTTTAAAGGTGCAAGTCATAGAAAGTATTGTAACCTAAGCACTTATTCACACTGATCCTTAACACACTTCCCTTTCTTTTTTCTTTTCTTTCTTTATTTTTTTGTACACTTCCCAAGCAAGTTTCTTTCTCTGGTTTCTTCTCACTCCATTACCGCCTGTGAGTTTAAAACTTTGTCTTCTCAGTTCCCGGCTTCATCTGTTTGGTCTCTGCTCTCCAGGACCTTGGAAATCTGACTCACACTTCTATACATCCCTGGGGCTCAGCTCTGGCTAGCCTCAGAATCACCCAGCTCCAAGCAAATCCTGTAGACTCCACTCAGTCCTCTGGCTCAAGGAAATCTCCACTTGTAAATGGCTCTCCAGTTGATTCTGATGCCAGTCCAGGGTTGAGAACCACTGCTCTAGCTTCTAGACACACAGTCCCCTCTCCTTTTTCCTGGAGCCCCTCCTGGGTCATGATTCCACTTCCCCAATTTCTGCACTCAGAAGGGATAAAAATGGAAGTGTATGTCAAGTTGCTACTATGTCCTAGGTGCTTTAAATATGTTATTTTATTTAATCTTCACAACAGTCTTATGAAGTCTGTATTATAATTTTTATTTTAAGAATGAGGAAAACAATGGCTGGGCACAGTGGCTCATGCCTGTAATCCCAGCACTTTGGGAGGCCAAGGTAGGTAGGTCACTTGAGCCCGGGAGTTCAAGACCAGCCTGGGTAACATGGCATAACCCTGTCTCTACAAACAATACAAAAATTAGCCAGTCACATAACCTGGTCTATAACTAAATAAATAGACAAAAAATTAAAAAAAAATTAATTAATTTTAAAAAGAAAAGAATGAGGAAAATAAGATTCAGAAAGCCTGTATCATCTTCCCAAAGATACACAATTAAGAAATGGTGGCCGGGCACGGTGGCTCACGCCTGTAATCCCAGAACTTTGGAAGGGCAAGGCAGGTGGATCACCTGAGGACGGGAGTTCAAGACCAGCCTGACCAACATGTAGAAACCCTGTCTCTACTAAAAATACAAAATTAGCCAGGTATGGTGGCGCATGCCTGTAATCGCAGCTACTCGGGAGGCAGAGGCAGGAGAATTGCTTGAATACGGGAGGTGAAGGTTGTGGTGAGCCAAGATAGTGCCGTTGCACTCTAGCCTGGGTAACAAGAGTGAAACTCTGTCTCAAAAAAGTAAAGAAAGAAAAAAATTAATGGCTGAGCAAGGGTTCTGACTCAGATCTGTCAGCATCTATAGCTTTGCTACTTAAAAGAGTATGGTCCCTGGACCAGCAGAATCAGTGTGACCAGGGATCTTGGTAAAAATGCAAATACGTGGGTGCCATCTAAGACCTACTGAATCGGTTTCTTTGGGGGTAGGGTCCAGGAATATGTATTTTAGCAAGGCCTCTAAATGTTTCTGATGTATCCCAAAGTTTAAGAAGCATGGAGAACCATGTCTTTCCCTGCTATATAGCCTTGTCTCTTTCTTTGTTTCTTTACTTTGAAGAATTGCCTTCTTTCTTTACCAGAAACCCCACTATAAGCTCACTGTGCAGTCTTACTCATATCTTCCTCAACCAGCAGTTTTATTACACACACCCTTCTCATTTCCTCACATTGCTCATGGTATCTGACTGATGCAGGAATCCAACCTGGCTTTGGGTTTTGCACTGTCTTGCCTCAGTCTCTTAATTTCTTCCCATGCACATTTAAAAATATTGACAACACTGATTTCCAAATCCCTTCTTTAAATCTGACAGTGAAGGTGTGTGTGTGTGTGTGCATGCTCACACACGTGCCAGTGCACATGCCACCCACACATGCACAGAGTTAAATTTGATCACACTTGCTTCATGAATTGACATATACTACAACTGAGAAAACCTTACTGGCATTCTACTTCAAGCTTGGATTCCCAGACAGAAAAACAAACAAGCAAACAAACAACCCCTTCTTACACAAAAATATCTAGTGGACTTGGAAAATTCCATTTAATGTTAAACTGTATCTCTTCAAAGTGAAGCAGGGTGGGGAGATTTTGAATATGGATCTACGGATAACACGGCACCTCTTCAAAACTAGAATCTCATTCAGGGTTGGATCATGTCCAAGTCAAACCAGAGATGCTCCCATGAGGCCCCATCCTTAGTCAGAGGTTTCAGGGTGACAAAAAACTTCTGCTGACTCTCGTCTGCCTCTCTCTGTATGTGCAGAAAGTCCAGCTTTCACTGCAAAAATTCGATTACTCTGTAAAACAGTTTGATCCCAACTTCAAAAGAATTTTTATGCTAGTTGGAATACATAAAAATGAATTTATTCCAATATCTTTAGCCCCCATAAATAATGCATAATTATTAGTGAAAGATTAGCGTTTTGGAGTTCAAAGTACATAAAGTTTCCTTGGATGGATAATGCATCGTCCTTAACTAGTATAAAGGGAAATAGAAGGTTGACAAGAAAACTTGGTTTAGAGTTTTTTACTCATTTTTCTCTAGTTATGTTTACCTTCCCAGGTTGTTTTATTGATGCCACCTTTTCACAAGGATATTTCATGAATAAATATCAGGTTGTATCTCTGGCCGTCTGTAATGGTCACGTTTTTCTTTTTAATGACTTGCTCATGCAATTATATCCTAACTGGAATTGCAGTTAGTATATTGAGATGCACTGACTCCATTTCTGTCTTTCTAAACGTATCCTCATTGGATTAGCACTCCTAGCCCTGAGGACTCTTGGGCCAGTTTTATTACTAAAAGAAGAATTACAGTTCCACTGTACAGTGACCTTGCAAGAAGTATCAGCGCAGCTCAATTTCAAATTCTGCTCAAATTTCAAGTATGTTCTTTTGCTTAGCAGTTTATTGCCTTCTCATCTCTACTGTTTTTCCTGAGTAATAGCTCAGAACTCTATAAATAAAACCTAATAATGGGGAGTGACTCAAAAGTCTGGTTATTTTTATTAGTAAACTATTTTAGGGGTGAACACTTCACATTTTACATTCTCATGCTCCACAGCTCTGAAAATAGTCTGTTTTTTTTTTTTTTTTTTTTTTTTTGGTTAGGTTGAAGAGAATATTTTTGAGATGACTAGCAGAAAACAGAATTAGTAAAACAGTCCAATCAATTTGAATAACTTTAGAGGGAATGATAGCATCTTTTTTTTTTTTTTTTTTTTGAGAAGGAGTTTTACTTTGGTTGACCAGGCTGGAGTGCAATGATGCCATCTTGGCTCACTGCAGCCTCCACCTCCTGGGTTCAAGTGATTTGCCTGCTTCATCTCAAGTAGCTGGGATGACAAGCATGTGTCACTATGCCTGGCTAATTTTGTATTTTTAGTGGAGATGGGGTTTCTCCATGTTGGTCAGGCTAGTCTCGAACTCCCAACCTTAGGTGATCCATCTTCCTTGGCCTCCCAAAGTTCTAAGATTACAGATGTGAGACACCGTACCTGACTGATAGCATTTTAATACTTAGCAATAAACAGGAAGATTTGTAAATGTTGGCAAACAGCAAGAAAAACACATTTAGAAAATTGTGCTATACTTTAATATCCTCGCTCTATGCTAATTTACTTAGCTACCCCCGCCCCCAGCCCCTCAGAATGTTTAAACTGAAATTTAAAGCACAGTTGACCTTGGCTTGGATAGGCAGCCTGTATATTAACTGAGGATTTAGTTAGTATCCAGGGGCAGATCTACTTCTTGAAGTGAGATCTACATATCCCCCTTGGAAGCTTTCAGATAGATTTACTAGCCTTTTAAAATTCTTCTCCCCTTTCTTACTGGCCCCGCCTTCTCTAGCTGTAAGCCAACTCGCTGCATAGAATCCCGTGTTTTTGGATTTTTACATTTTTACCTCAATGAATAGAGGTAAATCAAAACTTAATAACACCCTTAATTTTGAAAAGCTTCAGTGCTTCATGTTAGATTTTTTTGAGAAAAGATCATTTTTATTTATTTATATTTTATTTCTAGTTTAATGATTAAATGTAAGCTGTTCAATTCCTTTTTTAATATCTCACTTGTTAAACCCACACTAAACCTCAGAAATATTGAGTCAATGATCTAAATTTCCATTCAAAATTTCCACAAAGCAGAAGCATAATGTTTTTATTACCATTACAAATAAACAGACAGGACTGGGCGCAGTGGCTCATCCCTGTAATCCCAGCACTTTGGGAAGCTGAGATAGGCATATCCCTTGAGGTAAGGAATTCGAGACCAGCCTGGCCAAAATGATGAAACACTGTCTCTACTAAAAATATAAAACAATTAGCTGGATTGGTGATGTGTGCTTGTAATCCCAGCTATGTGGGAGACTGAGGCAGGAGAATCGCTTGAACCTGGGAGGCAGAGGTTGCAATTAGATGAGATTATGCCACTGCACTCCACCCTGGGCAATAGAGCGAGACTTCATCTCAGAAAACAAAAACAAAAACAACCCCCCCCAAAACAAATGCCAAATAAACAGATAAACAAAAGCAATGAAAACAGGAAAATAATTTCTACACCTACTTCTGGGATGTTGTGCTGTGCTTTGCATGGGTTCTATTTAGAACACATCTTCTAAGCTTTATTATTTAAGAGCAAATAAAATAACCTTACTACATTCATCTCTTTTGCTTTGCCTCTTTCCATATGCTTCTTCCTTAACAGTTCCCAAAACAAACAAATTGTGCACCAAAATCCCAACTGAGACTCAATAGTTTGGCTACTCAACAACCCCAGTGAGAAATCTTATACAAGAGCTTTTGTTTCAAAACCAAGTGCCAGGAAAATTTTGCTTACCCCAAGCAATGGCGTGTTTTGTTTTTCTGGACAGTAAGAACCATGTAATTAAACACATTTTCCTTTATTCTTTGGCTGTCAGGAAACTCAGAGCCAAACTTGTAGCCCAAGTTTTATGGCTATATAAGACACTATGCCCCATATATCTGGACTCTTCCTTTCTCTTTGATAATGATCTTCAGTCATTATCTTGGCTTTAGTTTACAAAATATGCCATTATAAAAAGTAACAGTATCTGTAGGCTGTCTGAAATTATTATGGAAAAAAAGTAGAGTATAAATAAATAAGTCAATTGTTTGAAAAACAATGCATTTGTATCAGAGATAAATTTGGAAGTGGTCTTCAGGTTTCTAGTCTATTTCATTTTGATGTATATTTCATCTGAGTTTACCATGTGCCAGACAAAGGTGTTCCTGGCAGGGGGTTTAATAACGTTAAGAGTACTCAGTCTCTCTAATGCCTTAGAGACTATAGGAGGAGAAAGAAATACAAATCATGCAAAACAAAATAAAATAGTTACTCAATAGCAACAAAAGCAACTTGATGTAGGGGTACAGGGGAAGGGATAATTCATTCTACAGGGCTTTAAAAGATAAAGAGGTTTTTTGAAGGCAAACAGTGGAGAGAAGATCATCCTAAGTCAAGGAGGCTGCATGAAGAAAGCATAATGTCACTATTTTTTTTTTTTTGACAAGGGTCTGACTCTGTCACCCAAGCCATTGTTCCACACTAACCTCCCAAATAGCTGGAACTATAGGTGCACACATGCCATACCAGCTAATTTCTCTATTTTTTGTGGAAACAGGGTTTTGCCATGTTGCCTAGGCTGATCTCAAACTATTGAGCTCAAGCGATCTGCCCACTGGTCTCCCAAGGTGTTGGGATTACAGGCATGAGACATCATACCCAGCATAATGTCATGAAATTGCAGTGATAAATGGGAATGTCACTACAAAGCATACGTAATAAACAGTAGATTATGATTAGTATTGCTCCTTGAGAAAGACAGCTTTATGTAGAGGTGAGGTGAGTAGAATTTTTTAAAGGGAACTTCTAGGTAATTTCACACCACTGATCCTTCTCGAATGTATTATAACGTAAAAATGTAGTTCCCCTTTTTTTCTTTTCTTTCTTTCTTTTTTGAGACAGAGTCTCACTTTGTCACCCAGGCTGGAGTGCAGTAGTGCAATCTCGGCTCACTGCAAACTCTGCTGCCTGGGTTCAAGCGATGTTCCTGCCTCAGCCTCCTGAGTAGTTGGGATTACAGGTGTGCACCACCACACCTGGCTGAATTTTGTATTTTTAGTAGAGACAAGGTTTTACCATGTTGGCCAGGCTGATCTGAACTCCTGACCTCAAGTGATCTGCCTGCCTTGACCTCCCAAAGTGCTGGGATTACAGGCATGAGCCACCGCGCCTGGCCATTTTTCTTGATAAAGGGGTATCATTAAGACTTCTCTTATTCCTATCACTCATCATGGGGACTATGTCTTAAATGACAACCATAATGAAGAGAGGAAGGAAAGAGGAAAGGAGATGACAATACAAGAAGAAAAGGGAAGGAAAAGCCAATGACAGAAATTAATTGAATTTTCCTACAAGGAGAGGTCATTAGGATAAAGAGCATATAGAATTTTGCAAGATAAAGAGTTTCTCTGGATGGGAGTTGACCAAAATAAGAGAAAGGTGAAGAGAGTATAATGTATGGAGATTTCTTCTGGGAAAAGTCAATGGAGAAGTTAGTGGGTCATGTAGTGATGCTGTGGGGATAGACTTGGTGGTGAGTTGAGAAGCCATTGCCATTCAGCTATCAAGCGTAATGATGTGTGTTGTGTAGGAACGGGGCAGTGAGTGTGGAGTGGATGGGGCGTAGATGGAGAAGCGGGTGGATTCATCATGCACCATGAGGCTTGCCAATATTGATGTCAGATTTCCTCCGACCATACCACTGCCCTGGACCATTTGACTCTGGTAGCTATTTTACAGCAGCAAGAAGAGCTGCTTGAGCAGAACCTGGGGGACATTTCACAAACAGCAGCTGCAGCCAATCCTCCTGGATGTGTGCTTTTGGAAACAGTTTACACAAGGGCTGATTTCAACATGCACTAATATATACAGTTTAGCTGGCATTTTATATGGAAACTTTAATAAAATGGTTCTCTGAATTACCATTTGACCCAGCAATCCCATTACTGGGTATATACCCAAAGGATTATAAATCAATCCACTCTAAAGACACATGCACACATATGTTTATTGCAGCACTGTTCACAATAGCAAAGACTTGGAACCAACCCATATGGCCATCAATGATAGACTGGATAAAGAAAATGTGGTACATATGCACCATGGAATACTATACAACCATAAAAAAGGATGAGTTCATGTCTTTTGCAGGGACATGGATGAAGCTGGAAGCCATCATTCTTAGCAAATTAACACAGGAACAGAAAACCAAACACTGCATGTTCTCACTCATAAGTGGGAGTTGAACAATGAGAACGCATGGACACATGGAAGGGAGCATCACACACAAGGGCCTGTTGGGTGGTGGGGGCCTAGGAGAGGGACAGCACTGGGAGAAATACCTAATGTAGATGACGAGTTGATGGGTGTAGCAAACAACCATGGCACGTGTATACCTATGCAACAAACCTGCATGTTCTGCACATGTATCCCAGAACTTAAAGTATAATAAAATGGTTCTAATTGGTGCTTAATTTACATAGATTAGAGAGTTCTACAGGCCCACACAGTAGAGCTTGGGGATTTTGTGTTACTTGGTGGAGATGCCAATTTGATTCAGATAAAGAACCAATTTTAGGGAATCCTGCTGAAGTTTACCTGACACAAATGAAGGAACTGTAACTTGCATTTCTTTTACCCACTCTTGTCTAGTGGCTTGAACTAGCTTTCTATCTCTTCCACAAGATTTTGGACAAGATGAATTTCTGTGTCAGCATCTAGTAGGAGAGCTTTGATTTTCTAGTTCTGTCCTATGTGGGTCTGTATGTAGCTCAGATTCCCCCACGGTTTAGGTCAGAGAAGCTGCTAGCGTTGGTGCAAAGTTTCCAAAAAGGCTCTTATTCAGAGAGATGAATAAGGAAAAGCTCACTCCCTACATGTGAAGCTTGCTTAATGAGAAGTGTGAGATGGGTCTCATTTGCCACTTATCCCCGTAGTTGGGTACTGTTGTGCAGTCTGTGCACTGTCCAGCCATTTGCAGTGCCCCTGAACAGGATCATCTGGTCATCTTGCTGGAAGAGACTGTGAGTTCCTGCCATGTCAGTTGGTATACCATGAGAAAACTCAAGCTCTAGGCAGATCATTGCACCTGCCCTACTTTTTTACCTGCTTGCACAATCTTCGTGAGTGTAACTAGAGTCCAAGTAACTAAATGCAATTCAATGTGGTGAATGATATGATTGCTACACAGGAGTATCTATGAAGGCTTTCAGAACGTAAAGAGGAAACAACTCATTCTTCCTGGTGATGATGGTTGCATCAATCAGTGGAGTCTATTGCCTTTTTCCCATTACCAAGGGACATTTGGCAAAGTCTGGAGCGTGTCAACTGTGGGGTGGTGGTGCTACTGGCATCTAGTGGGTAGAAGCCAGGGATGCTGCTGAATATCTTATAATGCACAGGACAGCGCCCCACAACAAATTATCTGGACCTCAATATCAGTAGTGCTGCCATTGAGAAATATGGTTATATAACAAATAAATTTTTAAAATCTCAGCTATTTAACCCAACAAATAATTATTTATTCCTTGTGCTGTATGTCCAGCATTGGTTGGGAACATAGCCTGTTTGTCCTAGTACGTTCAAGAAGTCCATTGATGAAAGATGAATTTTCATATGGGCTTCTACCACCACTATGATGGGGGAAGAAAATTTGGTGGATTGCACCCTGAATTTTAAAATCTTAAAGCTTCTGCCCAGAATTGACATATCTTCTTCCAATTATGTTTTATTGTCCATAATCCATCATATGACCATGCCTGAATTCAGAGGGAGTAAGTGGAGACTACATTTTAATTTTTCTTTTCTTTTTTTTTTTTTTTGAGACAGAGCCTCACTGTCTTGCCCAGGCTGGAGTGTAGTGGTGCCATCTTGGCTCACTGAAACCTCTGCTTCCTAAGTTCAACCAGTTCTCCTGCCTCAGCTTCCCAAATAGCTGGGATTACAGGCATGCTCCGCCATGCCTGGCTAGGGTTTTTTGTATTTTTGGTGAAGATGGGGTGTCATCAGGTTGGCTAGACTGGTCTCAAACTCCTAGTTCAAGTGATCCACCCTCCTCGGCCTCCCAAAATGCTGGGTTTACAGGTGTGAGCCATTGTGCCCAGTGAGAGTACATTTTTGTCTTGTACCCAGAAAGAGGAGAGAATGGGAATAATCATGAACTACCCTCATGACTATCATGCTGATGGTAATGGTAGTTGTGGGATGGTGTGAGAATTTAAAGAAGGCTTAAGTGTTAAACAACTCAGTGGACCCTGTAAAGAAAAAAAGGAAAAGAAAAAAAAGAATTTAAAGAAGGCTTCACTCCTGTCACTTTACGTACTTATTGCTGTATAACAAACTGCTCAAAACTTAGGGGATGAAGATAACAAAAGTCATTTAATTTGCTCATGAAGTTGCATGAGCATGGCTAGGACTGTGTAGAAACAGCTCCTCTCTATACCATGGGGCATCAGCTGGGACAGCTCAAAAACTGGGAGTGGCTCAAAGGCTGGGGGCTGTAATCAACTGAATGCTTGCTCACTCCCGTGCTCTCATGTCAGGCAGTGGATGCTGGGCATAGACGGAGACCTCAGCTGTGACTGTCAGCTTGACCACCCACTCCCAGCCTCTACATGTGGCTACTTGGCTCCCTTTACAGCATGGTGGCTGGGTTCCAAGGCAGAAAGGAATTGCTGCCAGTTTCTTAAAGTCTGTCTGCAAATTGGCACAGAATTCTTTCTACCATATTCTATTCATCAAGGAGTTATAAAGGCCAACTTTAAGGGGAAGAAAAATAGACCCCATGTTTCAATAGCAGGAAGGTCAAAGAATGTGGGGGCCAGATAACTGCTTCCCAGGCAGGTGACAGGATAGAAAAGCAAATTTCTTTAGGTGGAGTTCGGGGAATGAGCATTTTGCACGAGTCAAGGCATGGAAACATCAGAGCTGAATTCATATAAATTCTCTAGCTGGCCTCATAGCTGCTTACTCCTAGTGTTGACATCAACCTCATAAACTTGCTAGAGGCTCAATGTGGGGAAACAAACAAAGCCTCATGAAATGTTTTGATCCAATTAGAAAGTTTCTATTGAATGAATACATTGTATTTCACAAATGTGAACTATTAATACGATCTGGGTTTGTTCTGATTTAATTGTCTAAAATTATACTTACTTCATTCTCTTGCCAACAAATGAAATTATTGAAAAATTAGAAATATCATCATCAATTTTTTTCTGTTAAATGTATATTTTTGTAATGATAGCTTAGTTTATCTCGGTTTGAGATTTAGTGCACTGTGACATTCACTCTGTGTACTAAATTGGATTCATTTGCCTTTGAACCTCATGGTTCAGTTTAGACTTCAAAGCATGTGGGACTTGACCTGAGGCACATTTTCAGCAATCAGGTGCAGTTTATAAGGTTACAGGGTGAGGAATAGCATAAATGGGTCATCCTTTTTCTGATTTTTGAGGAAAGAATGACTACTAACACCCACGTGTGTTCTGTCTTTCTTGAGTCAATTCTAATAGCATTGGCTGTAGGTTATAATGCCATACAGTTTTATAGCCAAGAACAACTTTAAAGGTCATTTAGGTGGAACTTCTTCATTTTGCAGATGAGGAAACTGAGAATCAGAGACAAAGTGACCTCATGGCATTACAACTTACTATGTCAAAAGAAGAAGCGAAGCTGGTGCAAATTGAGTGACCCACTGATGAACTGCAAGGTACCCACTCTTTCCCCTGTGTTTGGGCTGAGGGAGAAGCAGCTTCTTAGCTTCTGCCATGCTGACTTCTCTTGTGATCTCTGTCCCAGCCCTTGGCTGCATCTCCTCCTTGTCCCCAGGCCCGCACCATTCCATCTGCCTCCTGATTATTCACTGACAGCTGCCTTTCCCCTCACCCTTTGTTCTCAGTTTTTTTAAAAAAATCCAACAGGGAGAAGCTTGGATTCAAATGATAGCATTTGAATTCAGCTCATGAAAAATTCTGTAACAAGTGTATTTGACCGTTTGATCTCTGGCTTCTCCCACACACTTGCCCTTTATACTCTGACAGCCATAAGCTTCATTTCCTTGAAGCAGATTGCAATTTCAATGGAAAGGAAATAATTGTGTAGCTTTCAAGCTGAGTTCAGTTCTAAAAAGGACTAAGCGAAGCTCAATCCCGGGCTACTGTAGAATCTTAGTCACTGAATCAGGCAGTGAAAGATCTCTCTCCAAGCTTGATGGTTATGATCTTGAAAAACACCACACCTAGGTTCAAAGTCCAGCCATACCATTTCCTACCTGTGTGATTTTGGCAAATATGCTTAAAACTCTCTAGACTCAGTTTCCTTTTTTTTTTTTTTTTTGATGGAGTCTGGCTCTGTTGCTGGGTTGGAGTGCAGTGGCATGATCTTGGCTCACTGCAAACTCCACCTCCCGAGTTCAAGCAATTCTCCTGCCTCAGCCTCCCAAGTAGCTGAGACTATAGGCATGCGCCACCACGCCCAGCTAATTTTTGCATTTTTTTTTTTTTTTGGTAGAGACAAGGTTTCACCATGTTGGCCAGGATGGTTTTGATCTCTTGACCTCGTGATCCACCTGCCTTGACCTCCCAGAGTGCTGGGATTACAGGTGTGAGCCCCCACACCCAGCCTCAGTTTCCTCTACTATAAAATGGGAACACTAATTAATGCTCACCTTGAAAGGTTGTTCAGTTATTCAACACATATTTGTTGGGTGCCTCCTGTGTGTCAAACTGTTTCAGTCCACAGTCCAGTGATGAAGACAGACATGAATTCAAGAGTCACCGAAAAGAAGTAACATTGCACCTGTGGTGAGTCACAAAGGAGAGGTATATGAGAACGTGTGTGAGAGTATACAACAGGTGAGGGCATTATATAATTTGTTGTTGTAAACAGGACATTTTTGAGTGTGAAAGAGGGTGCTGTTAATTGTGCTGGAACAACAAGCATAAGTCAGTACTTCTTGGGCAATATTTCTTCCCTACTCCAGTCTTACCCACCCTTACTATAAGAGAGAAGGTTGGGAAAGGTTTCCCTGGGGAAGGGAAGAAGAAACTGAGATCTATGGAGTGAGTGAGGATCCCTAGGCAAAAAGAGGAAGAGTGAGTATTTTAGGCCAAGAAAGCAAACAGCAGTGCAAGGCGCTAAGGCAGGACGGGGCACAGAGCCTGCAGAGGACAGAGGGAAGGTCAGTGTGATGAAGATGGAGGCATGTGTGGCTTTGAACATAGGGCCCTTGCTTACTGGTTGGCCCTGTAGGTGTTAAGAAATGTAGGCTATATCAAGGTGAATTTAAAGTAGAGGTAGCTGGGCATGGTGGCTCATGCTTGTAATCCCGGCATTTTAGGGGACCGAGGTGCGTGGATCACATGAGGTCAGGAGTTCGAAACCAGCCTGGCCAATATGGTGAAACCCTGTCTCTACTAAAAATACAAAAATTAGCTAGGCCTGGTGGTGGGTGCTTGTAAGCCCAGCTACTCAGGAGGCTGAGGTAGGAAAATCATTTGAACCCAGGAGGCAGAGGTTGCAGTGAACTGAGATTGCACCATTGCCCTCCAGCTTGGGTGACACAGTCAGACTCTGTCTCAAAAAAAAAAAAAAAAAAAAAAAAAAAGGCAAGACATGGTGGCTCATGCCTGTAATCCCAGCACTTTGAGAGGCTAAGGTGGGTGGATCACTTGAGGTGAGGAATTCGAGACCAGCTTGGACAACATGGTGAAACCCCGTCTTTACTAAAAATACAACGAAATTAGTGGGGCATGGTGGTGCACGCCTGTAATCCCAGCTACTCGAGAGGCTGAAGCATGAGAGTCGCTTGAACCTGGGAGGTGGAGGTTGCAGTGAGATGAGATCGCACCACTGCACTCCAGCCTGGGTGACAGAGTGAGACTCTGTCTCAATATATAAATAAGTAAGTAAGAGGAATTGCAAGACCAGACTTCCAGCTTTAAAGATCAGTCTGGCTGCAAGCTAGAATGGATTAGCATTGAGTAGTAGTTCTGGCCTTGGCCTTCCAAAGGAAACTTTTAAACAATATCAAAGCCTGGGCGTCACCCACAGAAATCCTGGTTTAATTAGTTTAGGTTGGCTCCCTAGGTTATAAAGTGTGCCAGGATTGAGATTCACTGTAGAAGAAGTGTGAATATAGGAAAGAATAATTTACAAGGCTATGGCAGTAGCCCAGGTAAGAAGTGATGGAATAGGTTCATGGCAGTAGGTTTCTAATACAGTGGTTCTCAAACTGCAGTGGATTTCAGAATCCCCTGGAAGGCTTATTTATTTATTAGAGATGGTCTTGCACTGTTGCCTAGGCTGGAGTTCAGTGGTACAATCATAGCTCACTGCAGCCTTGATCAGCTTTCATCTCCTAGGCTCATGCAGTCCTGGCACTTCAGCTTCCTGAATAGCTGGGACTACAGGCATGCACCACCATGGCTATTTTTTGTTCATTTTGTTTTTTTAATAGAGACAGGATCTCTGTTGCTCAGGCTTGTCTCAAATTCCTGGGATAAAGCAATCCTCTCTCCTTGGCCTCCCAACGTGCTGGGATTATAGGTGTGAGCCACTGCACCTGGCCATGGAAACTTTTTTTTTTTTTGAGATGGAGTCTCCCTCTGTTGCCCAGGCTGGCGTGCAGTGGCGCCGTCTCAGCTCACTGCAACCTCCATCTCCCAGGTTCAAGCAATTCTCCTGCCTCAACCTCCTGAGTAGCCAGGATTACAGGCCTGCACCACCATGTCCAGCTAAATTTTTTGTATTTTTAGTAGAGACAGGGTTTCACCATGTTGGCCAACCTGGTCTTGAACTCCTGACCTCGTGATCTGCCCTTGATTTAGTAGTCATGGGTGGGGCCTGAGAATTTGCATTTCTGACAAATTACCTAGAGGTGCTAATTGCTAGTTTAGAGATCACTCTTGGCATCTAGTGGGTAGTAGTCAGGGATGCTGCTGAATATCAGACAGCCCTTTTGCTAATCACTGATCGAGAAAAAAACCATCAGATGTGGTGGATAACACATCAACAAGATTTGGTAGTAGATTGTCTATGGTGCTAGGGCTAAATGGCAACTCCAGGATTCTTACAGTTTTCTGAATTTTTCAACTAAATGACGAGTGGCACTATTCATTGACATTCAGGAGACAGTCATTCAGACCTGAAGATGGTGAATTCAAAGCTGCACATGTATTTGAGCGTTACCTTTGAAACAACTAAGTGGATATATCAAGCAGGGACACACGTGGAACTTGGAAGGGAAAATCATTACAGGTGTAATTTTGGGGATCGTTAAAACCAGGGACTTATCAATGGCATCAATCAATTCTCTTTTCTTTTACTCTTATGTTTGGTGTCAAAACTCTGGCCTCTTTTCCTTGGTCCTACCCAGGGGCCATGATCTTTCAGTCTCAGAACCTTGCTGCGAGCTCTCCTTGGGAGGCTGCCTCTACCTCCTCCTTCAGCTTTTACCTCCTGCTCCTCCTTTGGGTCCCACCTCTGAGGCTTGGTCATGTGCGGCATTAGCAAGCAGGCACGTGTGTTTCCTTCTGAAGCACAAATAAGAGCTATGATTATGTATCTGTGGGATTATTTGCTAAATGGCCATCTATCTATCCTGCCAGATTCTAAGTTGCCTGCAGTGACTGGAGAACCCACTGCTGCATCCCCACGGATCAGCTCAATGTCTTACACTTATGGAACCGTCAAAGACAGCTGTTAAATGTCCAGTGGGTCAGTTAGGGAGATGGTGGTTGTTAAAACTGTGATGAGTTCTCAGGAAGAGGGAGAAGCAGTTACCTTTGTGAAGCAGTTGTTGATATTTATTTAGTAATGATATTTAATTTCCTGGGACAGTGGGTGTGTGAACCAGCAACAGCGCCATCTGGTGGAAACAAGCGATGCAACAACTATTATCTTGAGGTCTAGGCTCGGTTGTTAAAATAGTATTGCTCTGGGAGAAAAGATTCATTTTTTTTAAGGTTAAAAATATGGGCAAAATTCGTTAGAAAGAAGAATTTCTTTTGAGACAGTTGGAAAAATTGGATAATTATTGGAAATAATGTTCAGTTTTCAAAGAAGAGAGAAACCTTCAAGTTACTGTAATTAAGAGTTTATTGAAAGAACACATGGTATGAGGAAGTTAGAGATCTCCAGCCAAAACCAGCATCTCAGAAAACAGAAACAGGCAACAATCTGGTGGAGTGTGGTGGCTCATGCCTACAATCCCAGCACTTTGGGAGGCCATAGTGGAAGGATTGTTTGAAGCTAGGAGTTTAAGAACAGCCTGGGCAACATAGCGAGACCCCCGTTTCTATGAAAAAAAAAAAAAAAGGAAAAGAAAAGTAAAAATGGAAACAGGCAAAAACCTAGGCTTCTCGGAAACTGATGGGTATTTTGGGACTGACTGGCCCACCAGGATATTGCTCATCTCTGGCTGGTTGTGTTGCAGCCTCGTTGGTGGCAGGTGCAGACCCTCCGTCAGTCACTTTCTCCTTTGTTGCTCTTCCATCAAGGGCCCCCTTCTCCTGCCCAGGCACTGTGTTACTAATACGGTGATGGGAGAGGCAGGGGCTGCATCTACGACAGCGGGGAGGCATGAGAGTATACTCATTTTGCTGTTTTTGTTAGTTTGTTTCTAATTTCTATTGTTGGGGAGAAAGATAAATTCTTCCCTACCCTATTGGGATCTTCACCTGGGTCTAAGAATTAAATCACTATAAGACAGGTTAACAGGAGAAAAATATATGACTTTTATTGATTTTTACATGTACATGGAGACCCTCAGGAGACAGCAGAAGACCTAAAGAAATGGGCAAAGCAGAAAGCTTTAATAGTTTTTAGACAAAGAAACCATAAATTCATGAAGAACTGACAAGACAAAGTGGTTAGGGCCAGTGGCAGTAAATTGTAGAAGTTCACTAGGGAGGTGTAAAGAGAGAGGAAGATAAGGGATAGTTTAGTAAGTTTATTTGTACAGCTCCATTGCAGCATCAATTCTCAGTCAATGGTGATGAGTTATTTTCTTATTCTGGTACGGGAAGGCACCTTTCTCAAAGAAATCTTTATGGCTTATGACAGGTAGAAGAGGGCAGATCACATAGCCCTTTCCTGCATCTGCTGTTTCTCAAGTGACTTTAGCTCAAAGTAAGTGACATGCCATATCAGCAGATTTTGGGGTGACATGGCCTGTTTTGCTATGATAATAGGAAAGAAATCTGACTTTTAAACTCTAAATTAGAAAACACAAACTTCGACTATGTCTCACAATTTATGTGACTGATTTCATAACTTTCACTTCTATTTCATATTTCCTCATATTTTCCTCGTAAATCTTCCCCTGGAATGTTGGGGAAATTTTGGAATGACTTGGGGGCATGCTATAATTTGAAAACGAGAGAGATATACTCTCCAATTCCCTCCCTGCCTGCCTCAGTATATGCAGCTCTCCTCTGCTTCTTTTTTTTGAGATGGAGTCTCACTCTGACACCCAGGCTTGAGTGCAGTGGCACAATCTTGGCTCACTGTAACCTCTGACTCCTAGACTCAAGTGATTCTCCTGCCTCAGCCTCCCAAGTAGCTGGGATTACAGATGCATGCCACCATGCCTGGCTGATTTTTGTATTTTTAGTAGGGACGAGGTTTCACCATATTGGCCAGGCTGGTCTAGAAATCTTGACCTTGTGATCCACCTGCCTTGGCCTCCTAAAGTGCTGGGATTATAGGCGTGAGCCATTGTGCCTGACCAACTCTCAACTCTTAGTAGCTTAAGACAATAAGGATTTACTTCTGGCTCTTACTACTTGTCCATCTGTATCACCTTCCCTCCAGGACCCAGTTTAACGAAGCACACACAGAAAAAGGTGCTGGTCACTAGGGCCAAAAGAACAATAGCTCTGGAAGGTTTTTCATGAGCAGTTCAGTGTTCCAGTCTTGGAGCAATACATCTCATTTCTACTGTTAAATCTATGGCTAGAACTAATCATGTTGTCCTACTCACCACAAGGCCATATGCAACCCCTCTTTCCTGTGCTCAGGAAAGAGGAATGGGAAATATTTGGTGAACAGAAATAATGACTTCAACAATTGAGACTGTCAGTTCACAGTCGCAATTGAAAAAGAAAAAAAGACACAGAAAAAGAACAATTGAAAGTACTTGCTTTCTCATCCATGAAAAAAGTTGATCAAAGCCTCTTAATGTAAGTCTACACCAAAGAAGGCCTGATAAGAAATTGTACATGCTGTTCTTTGTGAAAACCAATGGTTGCTTTGGGCTTCTTCTTCTTCTTCTTCTTCTTCTTTTTTTTTTTTTGAGACAGAGTTTCCCTTTTGTTGCCCAGGCTGGAGTGCAATGGCACGATCTCAGCTCACCACAACCTCTGCCTTCTGGGTTCAAGCAATTCTCCTGACTCAGCCTTCCAAGTAGCTGGGATTACAAGCATGTGCTACCACACCCGGCTAATTTTGTGTTTTTAGTAGAGACAGGGTTTCTCCATGTTGGTCAGGCTGGTCTTGAACTCCCGACCTCAGGTGATCCACCTGCCTTGGCCTCTCAATGTGCTGGGATTACAGGCATGAGCCACCGTGCCCAGCCTGCTTTGGGTTTCTTATAGCAGTAAAGAATGTATCAGTAAGCCTCCATGGCATTCGAATGTTGAAGGCTTTCATCCTCCCTTGAAGAAAATACATAACTAACTAAAGAAATAAAAAAGAAGGGGAAAAGAACAAGAAAAATAACCACTAGCATTTCTGAAAAGTGATTGTGAGATACTTGACTGTCAGTGCCTTCTAAATATATACCATGAAAACCTCAGATTCCTATCTCATTTTGTGATGGTGTGGAAGGTACATTGTCTACCAACAACCCTTGTAAATATCTGCGGATTTGAATTTCACAAATTGAATCCCAGACTGCTGAAGGCTTTGCTGCTAATGTCAAAGAGCTGAGGCAACTACCACCAAACCACATGTGGGAGACTTTTTAGATGAGGAGGTAGGAAATTCCTAATAAGAAAAGTTTTTTTATAAAAGGCTTTTTAAGACCAGCTCTTTAGAGAAGCAGATTTTACGTGTGTAATGGTGCAAAGTCCTAGCCACTAAGATTTCTCCACTCACAGAAAAGAAAGAATGATGGTGGTTCTGTTCACACAGGGCGTGAAACACGCCCTTGCCAAGCGGGTCAGCAGGGCACAGGGACTGAGTTCCTCCCGATAGCACAGATTGGCTCCGATCTACTCAATTCTGTGGAGTCACGGTGCCCTGCGACAGATTTCAGTTTCTGGAAAAGGAAGGGCCACCTTCAGGGTACCTGCTGTTCACCTTCTCTTAGATTAAGGTTGAAGAGCGAGTGGCCGTTTGGGTGGGTACTGGCATGAGGTGTTGCTACGCACATGTCAGCTCCAGGAAACAGCAGCATTTCCCATGCTTCTTACCCCGGGCCCTGAGTAGGAATAAAAGTTAGCGATTCTTAGGGGCATACTGAGAGCTAGCAACGATACCTCTCACAAATCCCTCCCCCAGACGTAAGGGGTCCCCCATGCCTTTGATGTATTTGGCAGCTGTGCTGTGTGTGTTCTGTTTGGCTCCCCAGTGGAGAATAATAATAATACAACCCAGATGTCAGCACAGACCCTCTGTTTTCTGTCTTCCCTGACATTTCTATATCTCCTTGGGGATCACTGTCAGTTCAGGCCTGGCTCCTGGTTTCCGCTTGTGGGAAAACTCACTCTGTATTCTCACCATAACCTCACATCTCCTACGCCAGTTCCCTCCTCTGTGCCCCATGCTCAGCCAAATGCCACAGTCGTCCCCTTTTCTTTGGATTATATGGAAAAAAAAACCCTCATGGGCACTTTATGTGTAATGGTCTTCACTGCACATTTGAGAGCACGATGGGGGTTTATATCCTAGCAGTGCAGATATTGACAATGGAAAATGGAAACAAAACAAAACACCAAACTCAGTCTTCAACCACCACGGTGTAGCTTGGCTATCACCTTTTGCTCTCTCCTTTACTTCTGGAGTCCCCCCACCTACCCTCATAAATGGATATACACACTACATCAATCTACTTACATATCCAAGGGCAACCTAACCAGCTCTTGCTCTTGACAGCCCATCGACTTGAGGTCTCATCCCTTCCTGCCTACCAGTCTCTGTGACTGAAAGGGGCCCATACAGAGACTAATTTTCCCAGGGATATAAATGATGTCCTTCTCCTGTTCTTTTACCTTGGGAGGCAGATTTGATTATGGTCAGCTTTGATTCAAAGCAAAGTTTGTTTTTTTCCCCCTCCATTAGGAGAATAATAATGTAACTGAATGTTGTGAGGTGCTGATTGTTCTCTGCTTCACGATAGTATCACTTATTACTGATATCTTTTTCTGCCCCCAGAGGTTGCTGAAGAATGTAGCATATACAGTGGACACAGAGCTCTGATAATACAATTACTAAATTCTCCAAGGTCGAAGGCTTGATCTTAGGTTATGTGATTCCTGATCCTTGCTTTCTGCCTGTTAGGAAAGCCCAACTAATTTCATAATCTTTGTCAGTAAACCATATTAAAGGGGGTGCCAGAAGAGAAGAAGATGATGTCTTTTGGGAAAATGCCGAAATCATATTGTGAAAATCCTTCCTGCTGTTCTTCCTGTGGGAGGGGAAGGACTTTGGACTTGTTTCTCTCCTTTTCCTGTACATTTGAGGATGTCAGAACCGTCTGTTCCCTCATCTACACATGGTTAGATATTGACAATGACCTCTTGTCTTAAAATTGATTACTATTAGACCAGCAGAGTGGTATTAATCAAGCAAGCAGGAATTTGTAGGAAAGGCATGGCTTACCTAGGAGAGGGAATGCCAGGGAGAAACCTGCATTTCCCTTCTTTTTTTTATTCTTTCTTTTTTTGAGACACAGTTTCACCCTGTCGCCCAGGCTGGAGTACAATGGTGCGATCTCAGCTCACTGCAACTTCCGCCTCCCTGGTTCAAGCGATTCTCGTGCCTCAGCCTCATGAGTAGCTGGGATTACAGGCATGTGCCACCATGCCCAGCTAATTTTTGTATTATTAGTAGAGATGGAGTTTCACCATGCTGGCCAGGGTCAGTCTCAAACTCCTGGCCTCAGGTTATCCACCCACTTTGGCCTCCCAAAGTGCTGGGATTACAGGCATGAGACACCACCACTATCGGCCATTTCCCACTATTTCATTGATAAAGACATTTGGATTTCCCTGCATTAGGCAGATGTGGAAGAAGATGGAAGGGGTGAAAGCCTTCCTGTCATTATCTCCCAAAAGGCCTGGCCAGTGGGTGAGCAAATCTCAGTCACAAAAGACTACTGGTTGAAGTTTCTAAGAAAAGGCCTGGGGAGGAGATACCAGAAGGCCAAGTTGAAGCTGGATTTTCATATCACAGACTGTATAGAGAAAGACCCTCTCAGGACCACCAATGAGCCAAAGAATGCAATCCAGCACTTGGATGCTTGCCACACGTTGGAGACCAAGGGTCCTACCATGTTGGCAGAGGAGAAGAAGGAGCAACCACTAGAAAGGGGATGTCAGAGTTGCTGTCAGCAGTTTGTGGTTTCCCTAATAAGTTAATGTTGCCCCTGTCTCTCTCACCCATTGACTGAAGCTTTGGGGGTAGGCACAGGTTAGAGAATTGGAGAGGAGAAAGGGAGCAGGCAATAGTGAGAAACTAAATCTTGCCTTTGGTAGCATGCTAGAAACAGTTCATTCTTGATAATTTTTTAATTTTGTCAGCTTCTTAAATTTTTGAGACAGGGTCTCACTCTGTTGCCCAGGCTGAGTGAAATCAAAGCTCACTGTAGCCTTGACCACCTGGGCCCAAGAAATCCTCCCACCTCAGCCTCCTGAGTAGCTGGGACTACAGATGTGTGCCACCACACCCGGCTAAATTTTATGTAGAGACCAGTTCTCACTCTGTTGCCCAGCCTGGTCTCAAACTCCTGAACACAAGCAGTCCACCTGCTTTGGCCTCCCAAAGTGCTGAGATTACAGGAGTGAGCCACCACGCCTAGCCCATTCTTGGGAATTTTGTCAGTTGTTGGTAGACTGAATCAGCCAGGGTGGGAGTATTCAATATGGCACTCCATGCACAATGGGAATCAGCAAATGCTACAAACTGGGGCCTTTTAATTGTTTCTCTCCCAGAGAGCTGGTTTAAAGCACACCACTGCTTTCTCTCCACCCAGGCATTTGCTCTTGGGAGACAGTAAGTGCCTGAGGTAGCAACTCATCAACTGTTTGAATAACCAAAGGGAATTGAAACAGTTTAACATTAGACTGAAATATAACTAGGGAATTCTTCTTCTCACCAAGAAAAGGGGGGGTCAACAAAACAAAATTGTTTTAGTTGTGAGAAAAATACTATTCTATATTTTTACTTAAGTGGATTGCTATGCCTCTATTATGGATTGAGTTGTGTCTCCCAGTTCAAAGGATATGTTGAAGTCTAACTCCTAGACCCTAAGACTGTATTTGGGAATATAGTCTTTACAGAGATAATAAAATTAAAAATAAGTCATTAGGCCCTGATTCAATATAACTGGTGTCCTTATAAAAGGAGAAACTTGGATACAGAGACAGACACACACCAAGGGAAGATGATTTAAAGACATACGAAGAAAATATGTCATATGACTGAGTGATGCATCTATAGATCAAGGAATGCCAAAGGTCGCCAGCAGCCTCCAGGTGCTAGGACAGACTGGAAGATGCTCCTTTAGAGTATCAGAGAAAACATGTCCCTGCTAACCTTGATCTTGAACTTCTAGTCTCCAGAAATGTGAGACAATATGTTTCTGTTCTTTACGCTAGTTTTTGGCACTTGTTATGGCAGTTCTAGGAAGCAAATATGGCCTCCAAAATCCAAAATCCAATTACAATATACATATCATCATATCATTCACTGATTATTTACAATGTGTGTGGTGTGTGCCAAGTGTCTTGGGTTTTTTTGTTTTGATTTTTTTTTTTTTTGGAGTTGGAGTCTTGCTTTGTTGCCCAGGCTGAAGTGCAATGGCGTGATCTTGGCTCATTGCAACCTTCACCTCTTGGGTTCAAGTGATTCTCCCACCTTAGCCTCCCGAGAAGTTGGGGTTACAGGCACCTGCCCCCGTGCCTGGCTAATTTTTGTATTTTTAGTTGAGTCGGAGTTTCACCATATTGGCCAGGCTGATCTCTAACTCCTGACCTCAGGTGATCCTCCCACTTCAGCCTCCCAAAGTGTTGGGATTACAGGTGTGAGCCATCACGCCCGGCAGTGCCTTGTTTTCATTATGGGACTTCATCTTTAAAGAAGCCCTGTAAGGATGAAGCTTTCATTGGTGTTTGGAAGAGAGCATCATAAAAGCTTGCAGGGAAACAGCAGCCTTGGACAACTCAGAATGAGTAATGGGGAACTGTCAATAGATTTCTCAAGGCAGACCTTGAAGAGTTACCATTCTGTCCATTCCCATGCAGGACTCCAAGCTCACTAAAAAACTGGAAATGTATCTTTTGGCCTAAGGGAGAGGACAGTAGATAGGGAGATGATCATGGGCAACTCAACAAACAAGATAATCTCAGGCAATTTGCAATTGATGCAGGGTGGTGTAACTCTTAGGTGTTGTGTACTCCTGGGAGAAACGGGCTTAGATACATAGCTGGCTGGATGTTCCAGCTACCGCGGGCCAAATGCTTCTGGCTAAATGGTTTAGCAAGAATAAGAAACCAGGGGCACAGAGCAGAAACAAGTGGAGAAAGAAAAGTATTCTAAAAAGCCAATAAGAGAGATTGTGAAATGGTAGCAGGGCTGTGAGGGAAGTCAGGTAGAAGGTGGGGGGTTGTGGATGAGCAAATTTTTTTCATAATTCTTGAGTGCAGAGGCCAGGAGGATTACTTAGCAGGCCAACAAATATGGGGTCGGCTGCTTCTAATCTGCTACACCCAGATTATTTTGCTTTAACTTAAGTCTTGAAGCTCTAAAGCTCATGACTTAAAACCTGGATAAAGGTCAAGGGTTTCAGATCAGTGCCAACTTTTGGGGTCCAAGTATCTGAAGTGAAAGAGTTTTCATGGCTGCCAGAAGACAGTGGCAACAGCAAGGCTGTTCTGTCTTGGAGAGTATTCTGTTATAATGAGGATGACATCGGAACCTTGGAAGTGGCAGAACTTATTCTCAAAGTTGAAAGGTTTTGGCCTTTATGTGGATGGAGAGGTTCTAGGTGATTACCATGTTTTCCTCAGTTGATCTCTGATTTCTGAATAAATCTCACATTTTAGACCCATGAAAAGTCATTATTTATTTACTAAGTGTCTCTTTTATGCTGGGCTTGATGTGAACTGCTGGGGACATAAAAACAAAAATGTGCTTTTTAAAATTATTATTTATTTATTTATTTTTTGGGCTGGGCATGGTGGTTCATGCCTGTAATCCCAGCATTTTGGGAAGCTAAGGTGGGTGGATCACCTGAGGTCAGGAATTTGAGACCAGCCTGGTTAACATGGTGAAATCCCCGTCTCTACTAAAAATACAAAAAAATAGATGGGCTTAGCGGCAGGCGCCTGTAATTCCAGTTATTTGGGAGGCTGAGGCAGGAGAATCGCTTGAACCCGGGAGACAGATGTTGTAGTAAGCCGAGATCGCACCATTGCACTCCAGCCTGGGCGACAAGAACCAAACTCTACGTCAAAAAAAAAAAAAAAAAAGGAAAAAAGTAAATGCACTTTTTGCTGTCAGTAAAAGTTAAGCAAAAGTCTTGTTGAGAGATTGATATTTAAATAACTATTATAATGCAATGTGAAAATTACTACAAGAGGTATGAACACAGTGCTCAGGAAGCTTAGAGGAAGGAGAAACCAACTCCTTAGTGATGGGAAATGGGCTGTCAAGGAAGGCTTCATGGAGGTTGTGTGATTGTAGGATAAGGGCCCTCGTACTGGGTTGATGGGGCCCTCGTGTGCCAGGTGGAAGGAAGCCATTTAAGGCTTTTCAGCTGTGCAGTAGCATGATTACATGTGCACTTTAGAAAAATCTCAATGGCAGCAATGTGGAGGATGAAGTGACAAAAATAGACACTTTGGTTCATTTTGTTCTGGATGGCAACTTTACCTTTAACTGTGTACACAGCTTACTGACTAAATACACATTTGGAAATCCTGTGTCACATGCTGATACTAGCTTTGTCACTGATTCAGCATCTATCCTCTGGTGTGACGGGATTGTGTATAGAAATAGGTAAGACTGATGAATACTAGGCTGTGTTCAAGTGTACAGTCTCATGATTACCGCCAATACTGTGGGCTCTCCCTCTTTTAGATGAGTTTTTCTATCATATCTTTGGCTTTACAAAATACATTAACACAATTTCATAATAGATATCTTGGAACATAGTTGTTTGGTGTTAAGCATTCTGTCTGGCAAAATGAAAAATAAGATGGTAAGAGTTATCCTACAAAAATCTAATGTTCTCAAGCTACCGCTGAAATTCTTTTTCTAGTAATTTAGAAAAAAGTTCCCATTTTCTTGGAGAAATAAGCCAATTAAAGAAAAAATTTAAAATAAAAAAAAGTTTTAATGATGAATTGTATTAAAATTTATTTCCTGTTTTACCCTATATATTATAAGCATGATTCTCGAACTTCATTCAGTGTGTACCAGAATCACTGTGTGCACTTGTTAAACAGAGGTCTGTGTTCCACCCCCAGAGTTTCTGATTCAAGTCATAGAATCTGAGAATTGGCATTTCTGACAAGTTCCCAGGGGATGCTGAGGCTGCTGGTCCAGGGACCGTACTCTGAGAACTATTGTTCTGAAATAATAACAGTAAATTTTTGTTGGCCACTTTCTGTGTTTTGTGTTCCAAATACAGACTGAGTATCCCTTATCCAAAATGCTTGGGGCAAGCTGGGTGCAGTGGGTTATTCCTATAATCTTAGCACTCTAGAAGGCTGGGGCAGAAGGACTGCTTGAGACCAGGAGATTGGGACCAGCCTAGGCAACATAGCAAGACCCTGTTTCTACACAAACACACACAAAAGTTGCCAGGCATGGCAGCATATGACTATAGTCCCAGCTACTTGGGAGGCTGTGAGAGGAGGATCACATGAAACCAGGAGTTCGAGACTAGCCTGGGCTAGTCTCAAACATAGTGAGACCCCATCTCTACAAAAATTTTTTTAAAAATTGACCAGGCGTGGTGGTTCACGCCTGGAGTCCCAGCACTTTGAGAAACTGAGGCAGGTGGATCATTTGAAGTCAGGAATTCAAGACCAGCCTGGCCAACATGGTGAAACTCCATCTCTACTAAAAATGCAAAAATTATCTGGGCAGTAGTGGCACACACCTGTAATCTCAACTACTTGGAAGGCTGAGTCTGGAGAATCACTTGAACCCAGGCAGTGGAGGTTGCAATGAGCCAGGATCATGCCACTGCACTCCAGTCTGGGTCACAGAGTGATACCCTGTCTCAAAAAAAACAAAAACAAACAAAAAAATTAGCTTGGCATGGTGGTGCATTCCTGTAGTTTTATATACTTGGGAGGCTGAGGCAGAATTGCTTGAGCCCAGGAGTTCAAGGTTAGAATGAGCTATGATCTCACTACTGCACTCCAATGTAGGCCACAGAGCAGGATCCTTAAATGAAAATAAAACCAAAACCAAAACCAAAATTCTTGGGACCAGAAGTGTTTCAGATTTCAGATTTTTTTTTGGATTTTGAAATATTGGCATGTATATAATGAAACATCTCGGGAATAGGATCCAAGTCTAAACACAAAATTCATTTAGGTTTCACATATACCTTGTATACATAGCCTGAAGGTAATTTTATGTAATATTTTAAATAACTTTGTGCACCTGTCAACATGAGGTCAGGTGTGGAATTTTCTACTGTGGTGTCGGGTCAGTGCTCAAAAAATTGCAGATTTTGGAGAATTTCAGATGTTTGGATTAAAGGTGCTCATCCTGGACTCACTTCTAATATCTCTTTTAATCCTCATGGCAATGCTAGGACACAGGTGTTTTTAGTATCATATTATTACAAATGAAGAAAGTGAGACTTGAGAAAGTAAGACAACACACTCCAGGTCACTCAGCCAGTTAGTGGTGGGCAACAATTGAACCCAGATTTGATATGCAAATGACTTGCTGTGATTCTCCTATTGGTGATTTTTTTTTTTTTTTTGGAGATAGGGTCTTGCTCTGTCACCCAGGCTGGAGTGCAGTGGTGCGATCTCAGCTCACTGCAGCCTCTGCCTCCCAGGTTCAAGCAATTCTGCCTCAGCCTCCTGAGTAGCTAGGACTACAGGCATGTGCCATTATGCTTAGCTAATTTTTGTATTTTTAGTAGAGACAGAGTTTCACCATGTTGGCCAGGTGAGTCTCGAACTGCTGACCTCAGGTGATCCACCCGCCTTGGCCTTCCAGTGTTGGGATTATAGGAGTGAGCCACCACACCCAGCCCCTATTGGTGAATTTTTATTTCCCAAGTGTGACACCTATTCAGAGACTTTGGAACCCTGAGAATATTTTGTTGGTGTTTTGTGACTAATATTGCCTTGTTCTGAGATGAATGTTGTTCTTTGAAAAAACATTTGTATTTTTAGATAGAAATGTACTTCATCCCCAGTGAATATTTCTGACTTTAGAAAAATTGCCAAACCTGCTGACTCATAACAAAAATAAAGAGCATCTACTATTCAGTTTATGGCTTTTTGTTTTGGGAGGTGGTAGGAGGAAGGCTAGATTACCACCCACTATAGAGCATTTTCTTTTCATTTTATTTTAATGCCATTTACAGTAGTGTGTACGGAGGTGGTCTTGAGAGCTTTGCAGAGGTTATTTTTTTCAATAGTACAGATGGCTCTGATAAATATTTAAGGCATCTTGGGAAACAGGAATACGATCCTGACTCAGGGGAAATTGGTCATGTAAATCACTTTGTTTCAAGCGCTTTGGCCTCTGAGCATCTCAAATGGACACATACTTTATTGGCTTATTAACTCATTGCTGGAGTCACTGAAGTCCCAAAGTACAACTTCATGCCCGACCACACATCAAGGCTTTTTTATTGTTTCATTTTCTGGCTCTCTGCCTATTCTACTCTCCCTACTCATAACCATATGAGTGTAATGTCCAGCACACTAACTTATTCTTTTTCTCTCCCCACTACACACACAAACACACACACACACACACACACACATTTTGCATGGATATGTTAAGTCAGACAGATTTCTCTGTTCTGAAGGCTTATCTCTGTAGAGAACCTTAGCATGTCAATGTTGCATTCAGTTTTTTTTATTTTTAATGTGCCTTTGTCACCCAGGCTGGAGTGCAGTGGCACAATTTTGGCTCGCTGTAACATCCATCTCTCGAGTTCAAGCGATTCTCCTGCCTCAGCATCCCGAGTAGCTGGGATTATAGGTGCCCACCATCACACCTGGCTAGTTTGTGTGCTTTTAGTAGAGGCAGGGTTTCACCATGTTGGCCAGGCTGGTCTTGAACTCCTGACTTCGTGATCTGCCTGCCTTGGCCTCCCAAAGTGCTGGGATTACAGGTGTGAGCCACCACGCCTGGCCTATTTTACTTATTTTTCTTGTTTATTGCTGTCTCTTTCCACAAGCTCCGTGAGCAGAGACATTTTATCTGTGTTGTTTATGGCTATATTCTCAATGTCTATAGCAGTGCCCAACACATTGTAGTCATTGAAGAAATGCTGGTTGGGTGAATTCAGAAATAACTTAGTAAATAGATGAAGCATGTTGGTTTAATGTTCATCATCAGAACTTAAAAACAGTTTAAAGAACCTCAACTAAGTTTTGTACAATGAATAGTGATAAGATGGGACAGAGGTAATTCTTTTGTATCTCTGAGGCTTCCCATTTCATGAGGAAAATAGAATAATATGTGTTTACACATGCTTCATTCAATATCTGAAGAGTATATATCATTAGTATAGAAAATAGGCAACACATGTTAAAGGGAAATTTTGTAAAAATTCTAGATAATTTTTAAGGTATGTATGGCTTAATCAATTGTTTATATGCTATTTTCTTCTCTTAAAATGAAATAATGTGAATGAAAAAATAAACTTTATGGTAGTTTATAAGCAGTTTCTGAAAAATTCAGACAACAAAATTGTCTCTAACATATGCCAAAAACAATATAACATTTAATCATGACATGGATTCAGAAAGACAAATCATTGCTCATCATATCACAAGGAATCCAAGCAACTGAGGGGTTATCATTTATCTATTGCTGCATAGCAAATTACCCTAAAATTTAGCAGCTTAAAGCAACAACAATGTATTGTTTCATAGACTTCTGGGGATGAGGAATCCAGAAGCAGAGTCATTGGGTGGTTCTGGCTCAAAGTGTTTGTATTCATTTGCTAGGGCTGCTGTCATAGAGTACAACAGTGCAGGCACCTTAAATAACAGAAATATGCATTCTCAGAGTTCTGGAGGCCAGAAGTCCAAGACCAAGGTTTCCTCTGAGGTCTCTGTCCTTGGGTTGCAGATGCTTGTCCTCTTGCTTCCTCTTCACATGGTTGTCCCTCTGTGCACATGCACCCCTGTGTCTTTTTGAGTGAAAATTTGTAAATATTCCAGTCATATTAATTTTGTTTTTGAGATGGAGTCTTGTTCTGTCACACAGGCTGAAGTACAGTGGCACGATCTTGGCCCACTGCAGCCTCTGCCTCCCAGGCTCAAGTGATTCTCCTGCCTCAGCCTCCCAAGTAGCTGGGATTACAGGCACGTGCTACCATGCCTGGCTAATTTTTGTATTTTTAGTAGAGATAGGATTTTGTCATGTTGCCCTGGTCTCGAACTCCTGGCCTCAAGTGATCTACCTGCCTTGGCCTCCCAAAATGCTGGGATTACAGGTGTGAGCCATTGCACCCAGCCCCAGTCAGATAAAATTTTAATCTCACTTTAACATAATCACCTCTTTGAAGGCCTTATCCCCAAATATAGTCACATGAATAGGGCCAAGCTGTATGGCCTCATTTAGCCTTAATTATTTCTTTAGAGGTTCTATCTCCAAATACATCCACATTCTGAGGTGGTGGTGGTGGTGGGGTTAGGATGTCAACATAGGAATTTAGAGGGGCACAATTTAGCCCATAGAAGCCTGTCATAAGGTTGTAGTCAGCTTTCAGTTGGGGCTGCAGTCTCATCTGATGGGTTAACTGGAGAAGGATGGGCTTCCCAGCTCACTTGTGTGGTTGTTGGCAGGCCTCAGTTTCTTCTGGCTGGAGACTTTATTTCTTGCCATGTGGGCTTCTCCACAGGCTATCCAGATTACCTCATGACATAGCAGCTGGCTTCCCCAAAAGCATGGGGTGGGGGTTGGGGATGGGATAAGAGACAGGGAACCCAAGACAAAACGCACAGTCTTCTTATAACTTAGGTTTAGAAATAATATATCAGTACCTCTGCCACATTCTATTGGTCATACACACTAACTCTGGTAAAATCTAGGAGTGAACCATACAGGGGGAAATGGGGTCATTGGTGGTCTTCTTTGAGGCTGGCCACGGTAATTAGGTAAAAATAAAAATTCAGGTTGCAGAAAGTTACCTACTTATGTTACTTAAAATATTTTAACCAATTAGTGAAAAATGACTTTTAAGTATTTTTAGCTATGTAATAATTGAGTAGGAATTATTTTTTCTTGGATTGAGTTATATTTACTATAAAGATACTTAAATTTCTTTGTCACACACATTTATAAATGCTGCAAATATTAGTGGCTGATGGTCTATTCCTCTAAATAAAAAGCACCAAGAGTTAGTGTAGTAGTTGACTCCAGCCTCTGGTGCTAGACTGCCTGGGTTTGAATATTTTCTTTGTCATTTACAAGTTGTAACAACTCGAACAATTTGTTCAATCTCTCTGTTCCCTAGTTTTCTCATATGTCAAATGGGAGAAACAAATAACATCTGCTTCATATGGTTGTTACGAAGACTAAGCAGGTATATGTATATATATGTATGTGTGTGTATAATATATATATATATATTTGGCAAAGAGGTTATGATAAAAGAATATTAATTGTTTCCTCTTCTTCTTATCATCCAGAACATGGTGCAATGCTCAATACATTATAGGTACTCAACAAATGTTTTTGTGTGATCCCTAAACATAGTCAGTAAGGAATTTACAATGGAGTTTTCAATAAAAGGTGGTAGATGGTAGGTACCATGGAAGCATTACAAACAGATGACCATGTGAATTTGAAAGAAGCACCTGTTGATTTCTTTGTCATGAAACCTGGTTGTATTTGAGCTAAAGCTTAGAACAAATGAAGAGTATTAATATGTCAAAATCATTATTTTAGGCCAGGCATGGTGGCTCACATGTGTAATCCCAGCACTTTGGGAGGCTGAGGTGAGAGATTACTGGAGTCCAGGAGCTCAAGACGAGCCTGGGCAAGATGGTGAGACCCTGTCTTTACAAAAAAAAAAAAAAAAAAAAAAAAAAAAAAAAGGCCGGGCTCGGTGGCTCACACCTGTAATCCCAGCACTTTGGGAGGCCGAGGCGGGTGGATCACAAGGTCAAGAGATTGAGACCATCCTGGTCAACATGGTGAAACCCCGTCTCTACTAAAAATACAAAAATTAGCTGGGCATGGTGGCGCACACCTGTAATCCCAGCTACTCAGGAGGCTGAGGCAGGAGAATTGCCTGAACCCAGGAGGCGGAGGTTGCGGTGAGCCGAGATCACGCCATTGCACTCCAGCCTGGGTAACGAGCGAAACTCCGTCTCAAAAAAAAAAAAAAAAAAAAAGATTATTATTCTCACAATAGGAAACAATATAAGCAAAATTCCCCTCTTTTCCTCACGATGGAGCTGGAGCATGGTGTATGAGAAGGAGAGTCAGAGGGAGCAAGAATGAAGAGATTGAGTTGGAACCAGGTAATGAAATCATTTTAACATCAGACTACATGGTTTGGACTTCATTGTGGTCACTACGGAGGTTTTTAGCAACAAAGTGAATGTCTTAGGAAGATTAATCTGATCCAATTGTGAAAAGTAAAAGTAAATTGAGATGCAGGGGTCAGGCTTGGCTTGATCCAGGATTCAAATAAAATCACCAAGATCCATATGTCAGGTCTGCTTTCTTTGTGTGGCTCTGCCTGTGGCTCCATAAGAAGCACAGAAAAAAGAGAAATGGTCTGTTAAACAGAAATAGTGGAAAAGCTTCATTCCCAGAAAATATCTTCTTGCATCTTATTGGCCTGAGTTCAGGCATGTTCCTATTCTTCAACCAATTATCATGTCCAGGATATGAAATGGCTGCTTGGATTTAGGCACTATGATAACACTGATACCACACCTAGAGAAAGAAACAGACGAATTTCAGTCAAATTCCATTCTACTACTTTAAGGTTTCGTGTCTAGATGGCTGGAGAGTAAGTGTTGCAGGACCAGTGTGGTGGCTTTTACCTGTAATTCTAGCACTTTGGGAGGCTGAGGTGGGTGAATCACTTGAGGACAGGAGTTCGAGACCAGCCTGGCCAACATGACGAAACCCTATCTCTACTAAAAATACAATAAATAGCCAGGCATGGTGGTGCATGCCTGTAATCCAAGCTACTTGGGAAGCTGAGGCAGGAGATTCACTTGAATCTGGGAAGTGGAAGTTGCAGTGAGCTGAGGTGGCACCACTGCACTCCAGCCCAGATGACAGAGTGGGACTCCATCTTAAAAAAAAAAAAAAGAGTAAGTTTTGCAATTAGTAGAAATGCCTATAATGTTTATTTAGTGGTGATATGCATGGTTCAGTCCTTTAACTATACTGTGGTATAAATGCGAATTTAAAATAACTCAAATACAGCTGTTTTTTCTCACATCAAAGGGAGAATACAAAGTCCTTCAGTAATCATTCTTTAAATAGATATTTTTCTTCTTTCAGCTACTGCCTTCACCAATGCAGTTACTTTCTCTAATAGTTTTTTTCTCCAAATAAAAACAAAACCACCACCAACACCACCAACAAAAATCTCAAGTACCTGCTAACTCTGATCTTTCTCATCTGCTAATATTCTCTTCCTCCCTCACTCCTCTCTTTTCTTCCTTTCCTCCTTCCCCATCTCTCCATCTCGCCTCCCTCTCCCTACCTCCCTTTCTTTCTACCTTTTCCTCTTCTATTCCCTTCCCTTCCTTCCTTCTTTCCTTCCTTCCTTCTTTTCCTCTTTCCTTCCTTCTTTTCCTCCCTCCCTTCCTTCCTTTTTTCCTCCCTCCCTCCCTCCCTCCCTTCCTTTCTTTCCTCCCCCCCACCTTCCTTCTTTCCTATTTTTTTTTTTTTTTTTTTGCTATTAAAAATTCCTCAAACTAGCTGGGCATGGTGGCTTATGCCTGTAATCCCAGGACTTTGGGAGGCCGAGGTAGGCAGATCACTTGAGGTCAGGAGTTTGAGACCATCCTGGCCAGTATGGTGAAACCCCATCTCTACTAAAAATACAAAAATTAGCTCTGCATGCTGGCATCACACCTGTTGTCCCAGCTACTTGGGAGGCTGAGGTGGGATAATCATTTGAACCCAGGAGGTGGAGGTTGCAGTGAGTGCCAGTGCACTCCAGCCTGGGAGACAGAGTAAGACTCTGACTCAAAACAACAGCAACAACAGGAAAAACAAACTGACAATGCAGGACTTCCCTGAAAGACAGAGGAAAGGAGAAGACTAAGGACAGTTATACCAAAACTCTTTTTAATAGGTAGGCAGGGAAAAAATTGGGAATCTTTATACGTCAGTAATTTTATTCTCATAATACTTGGAAATCATGACTAGCTCTTGCTCTTTTTCAACATCTAATTATTATCATTTCCTCATCCAATTCAAGCACTTCCTTTGTACATGCGTTTTTTTCCCTTTGCCTGAAATATTATTTCCTTCCATCAAATTAACTTTTCTGCCCACATGGTGACCCTCTCTTCTTCAAGCCTTACTCATCAAGAAGACTTCCATAGCAATAGGGAAGGCTCTGCTACAAACCCCACCTTTATGCTCTCTGGACTACCTCTTGGCCTTGTACATTTCTATTAAGTTGTAACTTTTCATTTTTGTTACGTGTCTATTGACTCTACTTCTCAGTGAACTATTTGAGACCAGGACACCATTTTGCATACCTAGCAGAACACTTAGCACGTAGTAGACATTTCATAAATCCTTAGTGATTGAATAAGTCGATGAATAAAATTTTTAGAAATTTCATTTTGTATTTGAGTTGGAGATTTTAAACTTCATTTTGAAAATATTGGACTAGAGCTTGAAAGAAGACTATATTAGTCAGGTTCTCAAGAGAAACAGAATCAATAAAGATATATACATTTATTATATAATTCATTATAAGAAGTTGGTTTACATGATTGTGGAGGCTGGCAAGTCTCAAGACTTACAGTCGGCAACCTAGAGACCCAGGAGAGCCAATGGTGTAGTCCAGGCTCAGTCCAAAGGTCTAAGAACCAGGTGAGCCAATGGTATAGTTCTAGTGTGAAAGTCTGCAGGCTCCAGACACAGGAAGAAGCCAATGTTTCAGTTCAAGTCTGAGGTCAGGAAACACCAAGGTCCCAGCTCGAACGCAGTCAGACAGAAGGAATTCTTTCTTACTCAGCCTTTTTGTTCTATTCAGGCTTTCAGCAGATTGGATGAGGCCCACCCACAATCTGCTTTACCCAGTGTACTGATTTAGATGTTAATCTCATCCAGAAACACCCTTACAGACACACCTAGAATAATGTTTGACCAAATGTCTGGGCACCCTGTTACCCAGTCAAGTGGATGTATAAAATTAAACACCATCAGGAATAAAGCCTGTAGATGAAGATCTGATTGGTAGCACCTCACAGAGGAGAGAGCTAACGCTGTAATAACGTCTCTGAAGCCAGGAGAAAAAGGCTAGAAAATACAGGATCTGGGATGTTTCCTTAGAATCCTTGCCTGAAGGCCAAGGAGATGAGGAAGTGAATTTTCTCATACAGAGTGGTGGCATTGAGCTAGATAATTTTGAAGATCCTTCCAGTTCTAAAACATCTATTATCTCCCTACTTTGGAGTTTCAAGACTGGGTAAATGGAAATACTAAGAGAATTTGATGATGTAAGAAAATTTTGGAAGGGAACAATGTCTTGTTACGTACCAGTTATATGGAAACTACTTATTTATAAGATTTTAAATTTTACATATATACCTTCAGGAAATGTTATTCCTTCAGAAAATCTGTTTACAAGTTGCAGCTTTACTTGTATTATGGGAAACATGATTTATTATTAGGTTCTTTGGAGAAATTTCTTTCCTTCAATTAGAAGCACCTATGAAGGTTATGAAGAAGAGTTGGTCGAAGAACTATAAGAAGATCATAGAATATATGGCAGTATAGAAGCCAAAGGAAGAGGTAAATCAAGAGGCAAGAAATGATGGAAAAGTGTTTTGCTACAGAGAGGTAAACGTTGATAAGGCTTGAGGAAAAGGCCATCGGATTTGGTAATTAGGATATTAAGGGCAAGTTTCAGCTAAGTCATGGGAAACTGAGCATCAGTTAGGTCCCTGTTGTTTGATATTATGACATTGTGGTGAATTTAGTAATTAGAGTCTTCTAAAATGGTCTCTTAGTGCTTCGCAGCTTGAGGGCATGAGCAGAGGGAGTAGGGAACAGGAGGAATGGGGAGCATGTCTGTGGCTGAGAGTTGAAGGCTTGAATGGTAAGAATAGGCTTGAGGATTGTGGTTTGTGACAGCATTAAAATATCTGAACATGGGATTTTGTTTTAGAAAGGATACAAATGAAGTTAAAAACCAGAAGGGAGTCTAGGGTGGGATTTTCAAGCTCCATTCGTTGGAGTCTTGAATGGTAGATTAGAGAAAAGACCACCCAGTGCTGATCTCAAGATCTTCTTCTGTTAAACATCACAGCACATTTAGTTTGACCAGTTTCATTTATTAGGGCTCTATGTGGCTATCTTCTGTCCTGCTCCATCCCCACTGCCACTCTCCTTCTTTCTCCATGCTGCATTATGATCCAGGAGGCTGACCTATATGGACCGTATCAGTGGGCTGCTTTGCCCTCCTGCTTCTGTTTGGATTTTGCCCTTGGGGAGCACGAGCATGAGATTGCAGGGAGGGAGAATGGGAGGCAAGGTATAATCTGCTGTGACCTATAGGGTCATCTGGGTCCTTTCCCCTTCAGGCCTACAGTTGGTAATAATGCCCAGTTTTCTTAGGCCCTTGAAATTTCTCTATACCCTGCTATACCTGTGCAATTGCCTACATACTTTACCTAGCGTATGCTTTATTTCTTCAAAGTACCCAAGTTGATTATTCCATCTGGACCCTTTGACAAAGTTTTGTGTAATCTTTTATTATAAAAAATGGTCATCACTTAAAAAAAAATCTTTGAAACCAGTAAACTGAGACGGAGGTTGTCAAACTTGTGGGTCATACAATCTGTGTTACCACCTCTCAACTCTGCTATCTCAGTGAGAAAACAGCCATAGATGTTAAGTAAGTGAATGACTGCAGCTGTGTTTCAATAAAACTTTATTTACAAAAACAGGCAGTGAGCTTTGCTTTTGGCCCATGGGCTATACTTGAAAGACCAATGATCTAGGACATGAAGTTTTCCATTTACTCTATGAGAGTGCTTCTCAATCTGGGATAATTTAGCTCCCTAAGGGACATTTGGTAATGTAAGATATTTTTGGTAGTCACAGCTGGAGGAGGAGTGCTACTGGCATCTAGTAGATAAAATCCAGGGATACTGCTAAGCATACTGCAATGCACAAGACAGCCCCCACAACAAAAATTACCCTGCCCAAAATGTCAATAGTGCTGAGGTTGAAAAATGCTGGTCTCGAAGATGTTAAGGAGATTGTCAGTTTGTTCATCATATCACTGTGGCTTGGCAAAAAGAATCACAGAGTTAATTTTGTAACTATGAAGGATTGTTAGGAGCTGAATTTTTTCTAGTTCTTATTTTAAAATTATTTTATAGTACTTTTTATAAAAAGTGGTATAAGTTGTGTTTATTCAGAAATGTGATTTTTTTTTTTTTTTTTTTGATGGAGTTTCACTCTTGTTGCCTGGGCTGGAGTACAATGGCACCATCTTGGCTCACTGCAACCTCTGCCTCCTGGGTTCAAGCGATTCTCCTGCCTCAGCATTCTGAGTAGCTGGGACTACAGGTGTTTGCTGCCACATCTGGCTAATTTTTGTATTTTTAGAAGAGACAGAGTTTCACCATGTTGGCCAGGCTAGTCTTGAACTCCTGACCTCAGATGATCCACCCACCTCAGCTTCCCAAAGTGCTAGGATTACAGGAGTAAGCCACTGCTCTTGGCCCAGAACTGTGATGGTTTCTTCAGCAATTTTGTAACCCCTCTAGTCATTAGTCATACTAATCAATCTTAACTTAGTCTTTTTGACCCCTGATTATCTTTTGGGTGGGCAATGAAAGTATTCATACCTCTTTTAGCAAAAAACTATGACTTCTTGGATTTCCTTTGCTTACTGATTAAGAGGAATGACTATCTGGTGAAAGACTCAGATTTGGCTCAGTGGAATAAATGTGAGAATGGTATGAGTGTGGATGGTGGGTGCTGTGGGGGTTGGGGATGGGTGGCTGAGCCCCCCCCCAAATAAGAATACTCAAAAGTGTGGTTTTTTTTTTGTGTGTGTGTGTGTGTGTGTGTGTGTGTGTGTGTTGGGGGAGGAGTGGAACTGGTATGGCTAGACAGGATTAACGAAGATCTCAGGAACTGAGAGAGACTGGGGACATTTTACCAATGGCGAGAAGGAGGAAGGATGACAGCTGGGCAAATTAGTGATTGGAAAAGGTAGGCTGGGTAGTGTGCCCGTGAGCTAGTACTTTTCATTATATTCTTCTGGGGCTCTATGTTTAAAACTAGATACTTTAACATTTCAGAATAAGAAGGAGAGGAATAAATAGTAACTGATGTTGGCTATTGTACTGTGAGTTTTAAATGAACCTATATATTAGCCTAAAACTATTGAACCTGAGCAGAACTGCAACGTTCAATGACCAGCGACCATGACACTCCCTGCTTCCACCCCACACTGTTCATTTGTGTCCAGTTTGAAGAACAATGACATATGGAGGTCTGTGTCTGGATGGCGTCATAATTTTGATCAGCTGGAAAGCCTGGCAGTGGTCTTGAAGAGATGCTTAACTTTTGGAAAGTACTTCTTTATTACAACCAAAGCTATTAAGTTTAAAGGTCCATAAAGATGAGATAAACAGTCATAAAGGCCTTTTGAAATTCATACACAGTGTGTTAAGTGGATTTAATTGCTGTTAGTTAAATGTGGTCATGTTAAAGCAATGTCTGTACACTGGCAAAAATCAGATCATCAACTGCTTAATGAGGGACAAAAGTCTTGAGAAAAACAGTGGAAGAAATGCTACTTATATGTAATTTGTGATTAATTTTTGCAAGGATGGGCTGGGCGCGGTGGCTCAAGCCTGTAATCCCAGCACTTTGGGAGGCCGAGGTGGGTGGATCACGAGGTCATGAGATCGAGACCATCCTGGTCAACATGGTGAAACCCCGTCTCTACTAAAAATACAAAAAATTAGCTGGGCATGGTGGCGCGTGCCTGTAATCCCAGCTACTCAGGAGGCTGAGGCAGGAGAATTGCCTGAACCCAGGAGGCGGAGGTTGCGGTGAGCCGAGATGGCGCCATTGCGCTCCAGCCTGGGTAACGAGCGAAACTCCGTCTCAAAAAAAAAAAAAAAAAATTTTTTTTTGCAAGGTTTTCAAGGGAATGACTTGGCCTTAAAATATTACAGTGAAAAACAGCTTTATACCTTCGTCCAATCTTCTTAAAATTAGAGTCCATTTTTGCTAGTACATACCTTTTATTATAGGATAACTTCTTTTTTCTTCCTTTGGAGACGGACTCTTGCTCTGTTGCCCAGGCTAGAGTGCAGTGGCGTGATCTTGGTTCACTGCAACCACCGCCTCCCAGGTTCAAGGGATCCTTGTGTCTCAGCCTCCTGAGTAGCTGGGATTACAGTGCCTGCCACCATGCCTGGCTATTTTTTTGTATTTAGTAGAGACGGGATTTCATCATGTTGCCTAGGCTGGTCTCAAACTCCCGAGCTCAGGCAATCCACTCACCTCGGCCTCCCAATGTGCTACAGCACCCAGCCAACTATAGGATAACTTCTAAACCTACAATCCTTGAAAGATCATTTTAGAATAATTCTGATCCTGCATACTAGTGACAGAAGTATAATTGAAACATTAAACCAAATTTGGTTGCAACATTAAACGAAAATTAAACCAGATAAGATCTGTATATTAAATAGTTTAATCTTAATTCTAGTTAATATTTATAATTTCCTATGTGCCAGGCAATATACTAAACAACTTACATGAATTACTATTTTAATCCTCTTGATAAACTGGAGGGATGTGCAATTATTGTCATCTCCATTTTATAGATGAAGAAAACAGTCATAAAGAGGTTATGTAGTCGGCTCAAAATCACGCAGCCAGTGATACTGTTGGAATTTTCACCCAGAAAATTTAAATTTAGAGCCTATTTTCAACCACTCTCTTAGACTGCTTTCCTTTTCTGTACTTTTGATGATGAATATGAGAAGATAATTTTGAGGGCATTACGGTATGTTGAGTCTTAAAAACCCAGGTAATAAGTCCCATCTATAATACAAATAAGCTGTGTGATCTTAGGGAAATCACATAACTGCCTCTGTAAAATGAGAGATTATATTAAGTGATTTCCAAAATGTCTTCAATGTGGTGATTCCATAGTAATGTATAGGTTTGTAAAAAACCGCATCCTTTTATCAAATGGTCATCCTTTAGCATTAAATTGTTTGGAATAGATACTTCCCAAATTGACAGAATAATTTTCCAGTCTCTCTTTTTGCTTTGACACCTTTTTTTTTCCTTTGAGAGAGGGAAAAAAAGGCACTCAGGCTGGAGTTCAATGGCTCCATCTCAGCTCTCTGCAACCTCCACCTCCCGGGTTTAAGCAATTCTTGTGCCTCAGCCTCCTGAGTAGCTGGGACTACAGGTGCCCGCCACCACACTCAGCTAATTTTTTTTAGCAGAGATGGGGTTTCACCATGTTGACCATGCTGGTCTCGAACTCCTGACATCAGGTGATCCCTCCACCTCAGCCTCCCAAAGTGCTGGGATTACAGGCATGAGCCACTGTGCCTGGCTATTGATCCCATTTGTTGATGCTTAGGGGTGAAATTGGAAATTCCACTGCTAAAAGGGAGAATATTACTTGAGTCATTCCTCTGTCATATATGGGATGTTTGCCAGTATAAAACATTCCCAGAAATTATAATTGTAAAGGCCCTAGCAATGATTTAATGCTGTCTCTTCATATTGTAGATGAGGAAGCTCAAACTGTGACAGGGTCAGGGACAGGTGAAATTCACAAAGTTGGTTTACAGCAGAACTGTGCTACAATTATCTGGATTCAGATCTAAGACCCCTCCAAATGAATCACAACCACTGTCTACCTTTATAACTCCAGATCATGAAAGGCCACTGTTTTAGTCTGGGTGGTGTAGTGGAACAGAAAGACCTTGGTTGAATCTCAGGTCTACTGTTTACAAGATGTGAAATGAGGAAATCTAAAATGAGTATCTATATACAGAAACACACTTTACATACATATATGTAATGTTCAGGATCATTGGACTGAACTTTAGAGCTTAGTACTAATGTACAATCGAGGTTGTGTTAGTACTGAGGAGTATATATTTTTATTGTTGAAGTCCAATAAGAACACAGCAGATATCAAGCTGATTTGTAAGTGATGCATTTTCCTAAACTAAATGTCAAATAATGGAATGGGCTAGAATACTGCAGAACAGGACTGTGAATAGAGGAAAAGAGTTGGAAAATCAATCCTTATAAGGGCACAAAAGGATGAATGAACCACATTCCAAAGAACCTGCTCCCACCCACTGCCATTCCCACTCCCACTGTAGTCGGTAGCATGTTCACAAGGAAGGAGCTGGCTAGCTTTGATGGGAGTCACATCATCCATCAAATCACATTAGTGTTGTTGATTTGAATGTTATTACCTTTGTAGGTCTGTTTGTTTTGACTTTGTAACATTTTTTAGTCTTGCTATTATACAAGGAGTATAATCATAAGGCATTTATATCTTGTTTTGTATTATATATTTAAGCAAAATTAAGTTAAAAATTAGAGAGATATATAGGATGATTTTTCCTTCAAGAGATACTCATTTATTTCCTTTTGCATATGAAAAATGCTTATGTAATCCTGTATGTGTTCTCTTTTTAAATGTTTGAGATTTTCTCTGACCGTCACATCATGGCAGCTGCAAGTTGTAACTATATTAAATGAGATAATACCAAATGGCATAAGACCACTTGAATTCAGTAATGTTCCAAAATAATTTGTACTTTATTCATCACAAGGCATTTACATAAATGAAAAAGTAATAGCACCTGAAAACATGAAAATAATTGTATTCAAGGCTATTTACTGCAGCATGATTTTTAAGAGAAGACTGGAAACAGCCCAAATGTCCACTAATCAAGACTGCTTGAACCCAAGATGTTCTATCCACATCACACAGCTGAGAGAAGGAATGAGGTCTGTTTCTGTTCGCTGCCAGGGGTAATCTCCAGGAAGCATTGTTAAGTGAAAGAGCAAGATAGAGAAAATGTGAATAGTGGTTACCATTTACCCAAGAAGTTGTGTGTGTGTGTGTGTGTGTGTGTGATCTCCAGAGGGACGGAGAAAAGAGGATGGTGAAGACAGGGATAGGAGCGAGACTTCTCAGGGTTTATCTCTTTTTTTTTTTGAGACTAAGTCTCACTTTATTGCCCAAGCTAGAGTGCAGTGGCTCGATCTTGGCTTACTGCAACCTCTGCCTCCCAGGTTCAAGTGACTTTCTCGCCTCAGCCTCCTGAGTCACTGGGGATTACAGGAACCCATCACCACGCCCAGCTAATTGTTGTATTTTCAGTAGAGACTAGGTTTTACCATGTTGGCCAGGCTGGTCTCCTGGCCTCAAGTGATCCACCTGCCTCGGCCTCCCAAAGTGCTGGGATTATAGGTGTGAGCCACCATACCCGGCTGTCTGGATCTCTTTTTAGTACATTTGACTTTGAAACCAAGTTAGTATTTTCTATAATTAAGAAAAAAATAGAATAAAAAAAGAACAATTTATAAAAAGGAAGTCAAAAGAAACACATTAACTGAACTGTGAGTTGAGTTGGTAGCATAACTACACAGACAGAAATTATTTTAAGTGACTTTAAAACATACTGATTTGATTGTGCATCCCTAGTGAGATATAAATAAAGGTAAAAAGAACTGCAACAATCCTAAATAGTTTTCAATAATTATATCATAAATAGTAATTTTTGTATTGTTATTTTAAAATTATTATATATATAATACATGTTAACATAATCATGTTTATGCTTATCATAACATACGGATGTATAGATATTAGGACAATGTATAAACATGATTATGTTAATGTCAGGAACCAAGATTTCAGAGAAAAAGAAAAATATAAAATTAAAGAAATTAGTAAAAATGTTATCTTAAATTTAAACTGGAAAATCACTATAAACTCATAATGTGTTTTCTTTTAAAAAACTATTTTCAAATTCAGTCTCCTGAAGAGAACTCACAACAATTACCAAGCCAGTAGCAATGGCAATAAACAGCCCTAGTGCCCAGATGGTGCTCTCTAAATACCATTTTCCACTAAAAAAAATGAGGGCTCCTTGGAGAATTGGATGTTTTCAGATACAGAGCAGAACACATACAAAAAGTGCCTGGAACATTTGTCATACTGAAAAGCAGATACACTATGAAAGACTATAGTAATTTTATCAAAAGAACTCAAGAGCCACCATGAAGAGGCTCCCAGTGTCCAGAAATGGAATAATATGAGCATTAAGAATAATAAATCTTAATCATATTGCAGATGTTCATAGTAGCATTATTTAAAATAATGAAATATTAGAAACAACTTAAATATTCAAAACTAGCAGTACGCCCTCATATATAGAAATGTCATTTAAACCTTGTTGTAGAAAAGAAGTTTATGATTTAGGAAGATGTTTATAATGTGTTGTAAAACACATACAGGTCACAAAATATTATGCATGCAGTGTATTCCAGTTTGTTTAAAATGATCTAGGTACGAATATGCATAAAAAGAAAACTGAATGAATAAATGGTGAAATGTGCATAGTTGCTGTATCTGTGTGGCAGGATTACAGGTGGTTGTATTTTGTTTTCTCTTTATGTTCTAATCTTCTACAGTTGGCATGTGTAATTTTATATTTTTAATACAAAATATGCTATTTAGCTAGTATTAAACAGAAAAAATAAAAATTCAACTTTTTTTTTTTTAACAAAAGCATATGAGTGGAAAGGTACCTTGTTTTTTAGGCTACAGGCAATACTTGTACCTGTGTTTAGGGATTTGATCCTCCAGGTAGGAAACTACAGATTTAATTTAACTTAAGAAATTTTTAAGTCCCCAAAAAGCAAAGTGACTTGCTCAAGGCCATTATTTTCAAGCAAAGAAAAAGTCAAAAGTACAAAATGTGGTTATATTTTAAAAATCAGATTATTACTAAGATAGGGTCTGGCTCTCTTGCTCAGACTGGAGTTCAGTGGTGCAGTCATGGCTCACTGAAGCCTTGACTTCTTGGGCTCAAATGATCCTCTCACCTCAGCCTCCCAAGTAGCTGGGGCTATAGGTGTGTACCACCACACCTGGCTAACTAAAAAAAGAAATATTTTGTAGCAATGATGTCTATGTTGTCCAGCCTAATCTTGAACTCCTGAACTCAAGTGATCCTCCCTCTCACCTCAGCCTCCCAAAGTGCTGGTATTACAGGAATGAGCCACCATGCCCAGCCAGATTTATATTATTTTGACATGGTCCTGGATACTTCATCTATGTGTGCAAAATTTTGTATTTATCTCTTAAATCTGGAGAAAAAATGGCCAAATTTAGTACAATTGAATTTATCATGGGGTGATTAATAAGTGGCTAAAGATTGACTTTCAAGGATCCGAAGATCTGACCAGTGTAGATTTATAGTAATTACATTGTACCTCCAGGAATTTTCTTTACTTGCCATAGTTAGCTATGAAAGGATGTAAAGAATAAGGGCAATTCATTATTTTAAAGACATTAACCTCAGAAGGAGATTCTTCACCTAAATACTCCTGCAAATACTATTGCTTTATGGTTTGAGTTAGCTGAAAATGAGTTTACTATGCCTGGTGTAAACATTTGTACCACCCCACTGTGCCGAAGAACTTTTCATTAACTGTATTGGGACTGATTGATGTCAGTCTACGAAACGACCAAGTGAGCTGCTTAGAAGAAGGATTCCCTTATGAAGTTAATTTCTTTAAAATGGTAAATTGCCCTTATTCCTTACGTCCTTTCATAGCTGATTACACAAATGTATAGAAAATACCTCTTGAGGTACAATGCAATCTGTAACTAGTCATCAGGGAATAACACTTTATTGTGCACAGTCTTAGCTTGGCCGTAAAGGGCATATTTACACCCATACTGAAAACAACTTTAATAAAATGAAAAACATATATCCTTGGATTCTTAGCAATTTAACATAATGCGCTCAGGAGATCAAGCTACTCTTTATTGACTCCCCCTGTGTGCCTTACACGTTATTACTGACCCTCACAACATCCCTGGAAGTTAGTGTCTTACAGGAGACCGTTGACATTTGTGAGTGGACATCATGAATATTTTCCAGGTCCTCAATCCAAAAGTATGGACATAGCTATTGGTTTTCTTGAATTATATTTATTTTAAGAATCAAATGTTGCTTGTGAATATTCTCATGTCAGATTAAAAAATATATTTTCTTGACTCTTAGAACTTTAGTTTTATCTCTGCATTGAGAGCCACTTTAATAAGCAAATGAACTAAAATCTCTTTACAGAAAGACTGTACAGGAAATGAGTAGAGAATGGAAGTTGGCTAAACTGGGCAGTCAGCTAAGATCACTCAGTGTCTGAGAACTTGTTCTAGCAAATCACCCTCCTAGAATCATGCAGATTGTGCTTAGACTTCATATATTCATACTCCCCTAAATTGGTACATTTATAAAGAAATTTTATTATTTTATACCCAAATATTTTTAAATATATATATTATTTGTCTTGTTAATTCTACCTCTTGGAATCTATCCTAAGGAAAATAATCATAAGATATCTGCAAAGAATTATGTGAATGTTGATCATTTTATCTGTAACAACAAAAACTTGCAAGGTAGCAGATATCAGTTTATGTCTCTGAACTCCAAATCCACCCTTGTTTGTCTTGTTTTTTTGTGACTGGAGCAGGACCCTATGGATATTTCTCTTTTGCAAATTTGGGGGATATTCAACTTTGTCAGTTGAGGGCACTGGAGAGATTCTGCAATGCAGCAGAGGTTCCAGGTGCACCTGCAGGCCATCTTTCCCTACCAGCAGCAATCTCAGGGCAGCTTCAGCCTGTTCACACCCTCCAGCAATGGTGGGCCACTTCTATAGAACAACTCTGGCCCACCCACAGCACCAAGCAAAGGAAGGTCACTCCTGTAGACCAGTTTCCAACCACCCACATCCACCAGTGATGATAGATTGCTTTTATGGATCAGTGCCAGCCTGTGCACTCAGTCAAGTTTCTTTGTTCCTGCAGTCTGCCTGTGGTAGTTACTACCTCTCTCAAGAGTTTGAATCTCAGCCCTGGGGCAAGGAGGGCTTCTCCTAGTCCTTAGTACCTTTACTGTTCTTCTTCCTCAGCCTAGAGATAATAGCTGCTTTTTAAATTCGTGATGCCTGCCACCCCCCCCGCCCCCCACTGACCCTGACAACATCCCTGGAAATTAGTGTCTTACGGGAGAACTTTGACATTTGTGAGCAGACATCGTGAATATTTTCCAAGTCTTTTAGTAGTAAATTTTTTAGTGTAAAGTTTTGGAATATTACATTTTCCCTGTTCAGATAATTGTCATAGGTTTTGTCTTCCACTTGGACATTGAATGATGCAGAAGTTAAAGGCTCAAAAATAACAGACTTTTTAAATAAATAAGGAGGTATCCACACAATGGCATAAATTTTTTTTTCTTCTTTTTTTTTGTTTTCATTTTATTATTTATTTATTTGTTTGTTTTTTGTTTGTAAAATTGTTTGAATTATCTATTGTTCTCTTGGTGAGGTGACCCAGACCCTTGTTTGAAAGGGTTTTATTGGCTGGGTGTGGTGGCTCACACCTGTAATCCCAGCACTTTGGGAGGCTGAGTGGGCAGACCACCTGAGGTCAGGAGTTTGAGACCAGCCTGGCCAACATGGTGAAACCCCATCTCTACTAAAAGTACCAAAATTATCTGGGCATGGTGGCAGGCTATAATCCCACCTACTTGGAAGCCTGAGACAGGAGAATTGCTTGAACCCAGGAGGCAGAGGTTGCAGTGAGCTGAGATCATGCCACTGCACTCCAGCCTGGGCGACAGAGCGAGAGTCCATCTCAAAAAAAACAAACAAACGAAAAACAACAACAAAAGAAAAAACAAAAAGGAAAGAAAGGGTTTTATTTATCTTCTCTCTAAAATTTTTTGACTCATTTGTTGTAATTGCTCATTTGTTAGGGTCGTTGGACACAGAAATACCAAGATGCCTCCGGAAATCATGAATATTCCCCAAGTCCTCAATCAAAAAGTATGAACAGAGCAGTTGGTTTTCCTGGGGTTTAGACATGGTCTTTCTTGTTCCTATCGTATAGTAACCCTAGCTCCTCAAGGAAATCATGGTCTGTGGGCTCTGCCAAACAGCAATTCCTTTCTTTGCTTGCTGGCTCACTGGCTTAAGGAACTCAAAGTAATCTTTTGGCAATTTCAGCTTCCAGGTCAGTGGGGACACTAATTGTTTCTTGGTAGAAATGTCACTCTACTCCAAGAAATAAGATCTTTAATCCAGAAAACCCGTGTTTTCAGGAACAGAATGCACAAACTTTTGTGGTCATTCACTGGGAGTTCTAATGACCAGGTTCAATCATATTTCTATTCTTTAGTTCCTAGACCCATGCATTTTAGCTACTGGGCAGAGAACCATGTATCAGTTATTAGTGTTGTATGTACTCCATATCATGAAGTTAATTTCTCACCACAAGGTTTTCTCCCCAAGCCGGTGCCATAACTGAGTCTTTACTAGGCTATTCCTTCATTTTAGGTGTTTCTGGGGTATAGAGTAAATGATAAGAGCAGTGACTCCCATGATAAATGACCACCATGGTGCACTTCCTTTGCTATGAAATGTCATCTTGGTCCTAGTCTGTATTGCAAGGGGCACCATACTGATAGACCAGGTACTGTTGAGCCGTTGATGGTGGTACTGGTAGAGGGACTGCAGGAAGAAAAGGTAAATCCATACTCAGAATATGTGTTGATTCTCGTAAGGACAAATTGGTATTCCCTCCAAGACAGGTGGTTCTGATAGATGATTGTATAGCCAGCCTCCTTGAGAAATGGTACTAAGTCAAGGTCTTGGCATCAGATTCCATGACTGACAGATTGGAAATTTAGCATTGACAATAGCTGGGTTATCTTTTGTGAGTGGGCACTTATATTGTTGGACCATGCATAGCTACCATTGCAGTACTAGAGACACTGTTTATGGGCTTTGCTCTACAAGAACTGGGGTGGCTAAAGAGGGCCTGGCTAAGAGGCAGGAAGGATAATCTTGAGCACGTGGTTGTTGAGAGTCTCCTCTGCAGTTGAGCAGTAGTATGAGATCTGCTTTGTGTTTATTACCATAGGATTGTCCACATACTTTTTCCTATACATTTTCTCTGATCTTCAAGTCTTTTTTTTCTTGCCCTGTCCAAATGGTCAAGCTATTCACTACTGCTTAGAAGCTAGTGCATACTTAAGGATCTGGTCCTTTCTTCCATATGAAGTGGATAACCAAGTGTGTTGCTTGTAGTTTCACCCACTGGGAGGATTTTCCTTTACTTCTCTTCTTTGGGGCCACCTCATGTGAGGATGAAATGCAACAGCAGACTATCTCTGGCTAGAGGCAATAAATTATACTAGCCCAATTATGCACCAGGCCTGAACTGTTTCCTACACCATTGATTGCTTGTAGGTAGCAGTTGTGGAAGCTTCCTGTGGACCACATGAACAGATTCAGGTGGCGCAGCTGCTCAAACCCATAAGTCACCTGCAGCGTGTTCTGAAAATGTGTGGCTGAAGTGCAACTACCCTAAAAGACCAACTTGGTGAGTGATGAGATGAGCGGGAAGTAGTGAGGATGACCTGGATTTTCCACTGAGGAACTGGCCAAGTCCTGGGGACAAATGAGGCCGAGTGAATTCTAGGGAAAGGTACAAAAGCAGGAAAATGGATCGTGTGTTCAGTATTGGAACTGATGACTATTAAGTGGCTGTGGGGCCTCTGAATATAGATGTTGTGGTAGTTTTAAAACATGTCTGAAAATTCTTTGACACTGTTTCCATCAAAAGGTGATGTCTGTATCTCCTCCCCTTGAACCTTAAGTGGACCTTTGTGACAGATCTGATGAATAGAATGCAGCAGTGTGATGTCCAAGGCTAGTTTACAAAAGCCCATGTTGGTTTCTCTGGAGACACTTGCTCTGGGAGCTATAAGTGTCTTTCAACTAAAGCCTTCCAGGAACACACCTACAGCTAAACAAATTGGATTTATCGCTCATTGTAGCAGGAGAACATACACCAGGGGAACCATAGGATATCTCAGTAAGAAGGTGTTAGAAAGAACCTATTAGAAGATTTGGGCTTTGGTTGGGTGATTTGGGGGAAGGTTGAAGGAACCAGGGGTTTGGTCTAGATTAAATGCTCTCAGAAAATGGGAGTACTTCTAGAATTCTAGGGTTGGATATTTTGTAGGTGGCATAGTGACCTTGTTTTGTCTGTCCTTACACAAATTATGAAGTAGGCTTGTTTTGTTTCATTTTATCTTTGTCTCATAGTAACTTTGTCTGAGGTTGGTATTCTATAAGATTGTTTATGTACAAGAAGAGAATGACATGGCTTGGCTGTGAATGTCAGATCAGTTCTGAACATAAGGGGCTGATATTTTCTTCTTGAGCTTTCATTTGTCATGTAAGAAGTCTGGCTACTCTGAGGCCACTGCATAGAGTGGCTGTATACCTCTATGAAAGAGAGATGGTTTGGAGTTCAAGCCTCCAGCTAGTTAAATCTTCCCAGCCCAGGAGACAGACGTTCGAATGGAGACTTTGAGGTAATTTCAGCCCCAGTTACTGTCTTACCACAACTGCATGAGAGACCCTGAGGAAGGCCTGCTTTGCTGAACCCAGTCAACCTCTGGATTCGTAAATAAAATACATAATTATCATTAATTGAAGCCACTATTTAGGGGGAGGTTTTCCTACAGTAATAAGTCATTGATGCAGGTGTCTGACAGGGAGTTGGCTCCAGAGGTCTGGAGCTAAGGAGAATTATTTGGCTTGGAGATATGGGTCAGGAAGTCCTTTAACAAGGAGAAGGCACTTGAAGTCATTTGAATGGATGACATCACCTGAAAGATAATATACATTGAGAAAGAAAAAAAATAAAGAGCTGACAGTAGCACCTTTAGTAACAACACTGAAGAGACCAGGAAGAAATAAAGAAGTATTTGCAAGTAGACAGAGAAGGAGTGAATAAGGTGATCAAATGGCATCCATCCAAGAGATGATGTCCAGGAAGCCAAGAATGAGAGTATTTCAGAGAGGAGAGTGTTGTCCACAGAGTTAAATGCTATGGAGAGAGATGGAGTAAGACAAGATTGATTCAGCACCAATGAGCTTTCATTGTTGACAAATGCAGTTTGAGGGAAATTGTGGGCTAGGGAGTGATAGGGCAGGAACCAGAATGCAATGAGGTAAGGAGGAGTAAGAAGATGAGAAGAATGCCAAATCCATGCTGTCTGCCACATCATGTGCCCTCTCTCTATACGATGTATGTATAATTATTTTCTGCAATTTAATAATGCCTAGAACTATCGCATCACATCGTAAACCCTACAATTCCACAATAGCGTGGGTAGATCATACCCTGGTGTATTTTTAATGTTATACTTTAACCTGTAGTTCTGAGTCATAAATGTACTACTGTGTTGTTGTTTTTTTTTTGGTCTGTCATTATAGTAATCACTTTACATCTCTTATTGTTTATTTCTCTTGCTATTAAAATAGTTCATCATTTAAAATAGTACCCAGCATTCAGTGTCCATTGGTGCCTTGTAATTACTTCAGAAAAACAGTCTCAGTTTAAGAGTTATAAACTCTTAAGGCCTCTCTGCAGGAGGAATAGCTTACTTTTGCCAGAGCCGTCTGGGGAGCATTATTCTAGTCATACCCTGCTAATTTATCGGCTTGATTGTCAGGGATCCTGTTCTAGTTCACCCTCCTGGGAGGCTGGTATGGGTCTCTGCTTATCCCAGTGGGGGTTAAGGCCTCCTTGACAACAGTGAATGAGTTGCTAGGAGGCTGTGGAAAGAAATTCCTCTAATTCCATCCATAAGTAGATCCCAATGCAGTGGCCTCATTTGGCCTTTTTTCAGGGCAAGTCTTACCCTATTTTCTTCATTACTTGCTTGTGGTTTCCTTGCAGGAGATGCTTGGAGGCAAGCATTATGACAAGGACAGGAGTGAGTGGGAGTAAGGCCTTTAAACGAAGAGTTTACATTTCAAAGAACCTGAAATTTATATTTCAAATGTCATTTCCAAATGAGATTGTACACACAGACAGAAATGCAATTAACAGATTTGGAAGAGGCCACATAGCATGCAGTTTAAACTCCTGTTGCATTCCTTGGCTACCCTTGTCTGTGGCATCTTTCACAAATCCTGTAGTTACCTTGTAAATATCACTATAGAGTAGATTGTATTTAAAAACACTGTTTAAATGTAAAAGTTGTTTTTTTTTCCACTTTTTAAAAAAGATTTTATTATTTAAAAAAATCCATATTGGCTTTTTTTATATATATTTTAGGATGCTAGAAGACTCTAAAGTGGGAAACTCCTGGTGCTTTTCTGCATCTGAGAATCTCTGCTTGGGGCAACAACTTTGAGTCTGTGGGGGAAGGAATGTCCATGTGGAGTGATCTGGCGAATGCTCAAGGAGGTGGGGAAGGGAAGGTAGTAAGGAGAAAGTTTCATATTGAGCACATTTTGGTGCCTAGTATTGTACTGGGGCCTTTTGCATGCTACGTTTAATCATGCAGCATTGCATGGAGTGAGGCCTGGGATTGTGAAGTCCTGGGGGAGATTGTCTGAGCTGTCATTTGGAGGGAAAACTGTAGCATGTGGGGCTTAAAAACAGCTTGGGATAAAGTTTGAGGTAGCAGGAGAGGGAAAAAGATCTTGGCAGATACATTCTGAACAAATACTTGTGTCATCCTCAATTGTGTAGTCTTTGTGACTTTTTCTGTGTTCATCTGGTTGGCAGATGGATGCAAAGTGCCTTTTAGCTTCATGGAAGGCACACATGAATCATGGCTATGTGATAAATAGAAGAAGCCATGTTTCAGCGGGTTTTTGGTGTGTGTACGTGTGTACTTGCATGTGTGTGGGCACACCCTTGTGCCAAGTGGACCACCAGTTTACATCTGATTTGCAACAGGGCAGATTTCACACGCTTCTTTAGTGTGGCCCAAGTAAATCTATTTTTAGAAGTGGAAAGTAGAGCATGTTCCAAACGTTCTTTGCTTCTGCCATCAGGGATTGTGGTATTTTTTATTTATAGTAATTTCAGGTCCCTAAATACTTTCAGCAAAATTAATGAGGCAAACAAAAAAAATCAGGTAGCAGATAATTAGATCATGTGTTATTTTACAGAGAACCTTATTTCTGTTGCCTTTGGAAAAAAATATAATTTGTATTTTTCAAAATGTGATTAGATCAAATACTTTTCCAGACTTACTTAAAAGAAAAAAGAAATATTTCTGTCTAGGGACAAGAATGTGTATGGTAAAATTGGCCTTGTCTTATTGACTTGATGATGCAAAGGAAAATATGTAAGAATCAGGTTTTTAAAAATGTGTTAATATTTATTCTAATGGAAATAGTCTTACTAATTAGCAATAACTAGAAAAAATGTCTACTATTTATTGAGCCACTACTATATACCATGTTCTTTACCTATGTTCATTTTGTGTTATATATTCAAAATAATCCTATAAGGTATGCTTTATGATCACCATTTGTTCCAATAGGGTCTCAAAGATATTAGGTAATTATTCCTATGACATTGAGCCTGTGAATGTGAATGGCAGAGTTGGGAGTTTGAACCTAAGTCTGATGACTCTGAAGCTTATAGGCTTTCCACTCAAACAAGCTGCCCCTCAAAGTCACGACAATAACTGAGAATAGCCCTCAGTTTTACAGCTAGGAAGGTAGTTGTAGTTGTGTTTATTATTCAATACTGTCCATATTCAAAGAACCATTCATTAAGCTTCTATTTTACTCCACTCATGGTGATAAATAATGCAGACTCTAGAGGTCAACAATAAGGTGGCCTTGCCCTCAGGGAACCCATGGCTAGTCGGGAAGACTAAGAGTATTAATCATTATGATGCAGAATGTTAGGTGCAATGGGAGCGTTAATAAGGTACTACCGGAGCCTGACAAAGGCCGCAGGTTCTCTCTCTCTCTCTGTGTGTGTGTGTGTGTGTGTGTGTGTTTGGGAGAAGGCAAAGGACACTTGAGATAAAGGCAACAACATAGACAAAGTTAAGAGCTTCAGAGCATATAACTTATATGAGACATAGCAAAGTGTTTAACTAGAAAATAGTGGTTAAATGTGGCAGACTATGAGAAATGAGAATGCAAGTCCATGAGAATGGGAACAGTAGAAATTCTACTTTTTGGAATGATCATAACTTTTTAAAATTGTCTTTATATGATAGATATTTTCCTTCTGTTTTGTGGTATCTGTCATATTATATATATATTTTTTTATTTTTTTTTTTTTATTTTTTGAGGTGGAGTCTCACTCTGTCTCCCAGGGTAGAGTGCAATGGCACGATCTCGGCACACTGCAACCTCTGCCTCCCGGGTTCAAGAGATTATCCTGCCTCAGTCTCTTGAGTAGCTGGGATTACAGGTGCCTGGCACCATGCCTGGCTATTTTTTTGTATTTTTAGTAAAGAAGGGGTTTCTCCATGTTGGCCATGCTGGTCTTGAACTCCTGACTTCAGGTGATCTGTCTGCCTCAGCCTCCCAAAGTATTGGGATTACAGGCGTGAGCCGCTGTGCCTGGCTTGGGGTATCTGTCTTTTAAAGACACACTGTAAAAGTCATAATATTTTCCCAAAGAAGAAATGTGATTGGTATATAAATACATGTTAAACTAGGTGTTATTGGCAATCAAAATTAAAAAAAAAATTCAACCATAGAACAAAAGTAATGAAAATAGTTAATATTGATAAGAAGAAGATGAGATAAACATATTTGTGTTTTGCTGATTGGTCTATAAAGTGATTCAACACTTTTGTAAAACTATACATAAGCTATTTTAAATGTTTATGCCCTTTGATTCAATAGCACTAGGTTTGGTGCTTTATAATAGGAAAGTTATTAGAAATATTTATTGCAGGGTTTCTTTAATGATGAGTCATAGGAATTAGCCAAAGTAGCTATGGTACATCACTTTGATGCAACTTAATGTGTCATTAAAAATCATGTTTGTTAATAACATTTCAGATGCATTTAATACAATTCTAGCTAAAAAAAAGATACTGAAACATTTTGTGTTTATACATGTCTATGTATATATATCCCTCTCCCTGTCAATCTATAAAGTAAAAACTATATGTTAAAAACTGCAAATTAAAACTATATACTAAAGAAAGAAACTGGAAAGAGATCCATAGAATGTTAATAATGATGGTCATTGTGTTCGTGTGGTAGGACTATGAATAATTTTTTTCTTTCTATTTTTACACATTTTTCACTTTTTTTTTTTTTTAATTTTGAGATGGAGTCTCACTCTCACCCAGGCTTAGTGCAGTGGCACAATCTTGGCTTACTGCAGTCTCTGCCTCCTCCCAGGTTTAATCAGTTATTCTGCCTCAGCCTCCTGAGTAGCTGGAATTACAGGTGTGTAGCACCCTGGCTAATTTTTGTATTTTTAGTGGAAACAGGATTTCACTATGTTGGTCAGGCTAGTCTCAAAGTCCTCCCAAAAGTGCTGGGCCTCCAAATTGTTGGGATTTTGGCCTCACAAATTGTTGGGATTATAGGTGTGAGCCACCATATCTGGCCCATTTTTCACATTTTTAATGATGTTTTTAACTTTAAAAGTAAAAATTTGTAATTAAAATTTTTTTTAACTTGTACAAATAAAAATTACAAATGAAAATTAAAATTATTACACATTTCTGTTATAAACAAGAAAAGATGCATTATAGAGTTCAGTTTTATTTTGTTTTCTGATAAATCTATGACTGGCAGCAGGTGGGTAACTGTTTTTAAAATTTCTCAATATTAGCTAGATTTCTCTTGGGATAGCTCTGCTGAACTGGAATGAGATCTTCTCCCCTAGAGTCACTTGCTGTTTTGATTTTCTGGAAAAAGAGAAATTATAGAAAGCTACAATCTACAAATTACTATGTACTACAGTCTACTAAATGGTATAATACTTTATTTTGCAAACTATATCTCTCAGAGTACAAGGCTCCACAGCTAGACTTGCACCAAATATATGATGTTCTTGAATTGTTATTTTCTCAAAGTTCCTGTCTCTTTACAAAGCAAGTTGATGGGGGAAGCAGAGAGAACACTCTGGTGCTTCCAAAAGCATCAGCTATCCACAATCTGCCTATTGAAAACACCAAATCTGAGCATGTGTTTCATTGCTTAGGGATAAATAATCACAAAAAGGCATCAATGAAGCCTATAAAAATAAGAGTGCATGCAAGAAGATGTGATTGTTATAAAACAGGTGCACCAGGCTACTAAGAGAGAGCAAGCCTAAAGGAAAAGTCACCATGGTAAGATGGAAATAGATATAAGAGGAATAGTGAATGGTGGCATAGAAGTAAAGGAATGCAAAAGTAATAAAATATCCATAGCATTCATCTGTTCTTGTATTGGTATAAAAAATACCTGAGACTGGATAATTTATGAAGAAAAGAGGTTTATTTGGTTTATGGTTCTGCAAGCTGTGTGAGAAGCATGGTGCCAGCATCTGCTCCTGGTGAGGCCTCAGGAAGCTTCTATTCATGGAGAAAAGTGAAGGGAGAGCTAGCATATCACATGGTGAGAGATGGAGTAAGAAAGAGAGAGAAAGGAGATGCCAGTCTTTGAAATAACCAGATCTTGTGTGAACTCAGATTAAGAATTCACTTATCATGAGGACAGCATCAAGACATTCATGAGGAATCTGCCCCCATGACCCAAACACCCCCCACTAGGCCCACCTCCAACATTAGCAGTAACATTTCAATATAAGACTTGGAGGGGACTAAACATCCAAACCATATCACCCACATTGAGGGAGCAAGGAGCAGACTCCATACTGTAGGACACACATGGGGAACAAACTTGAGAAGTTTCCCCAGGGTGTAGGGTAAGAGGACAAGGGGCTGGAAAAAGAAAGGTAATGGATAGAGAGGACAGAATATGGAGTTAGAAGCTACATCTAAGAACTGTACATATTCCTAAGTATAATAGAAGAAAATGAACCTGCATTGAAAATGATCAAAGTACGCAGATTGAAAAGGCTCACAAATTCCAATAAAAAGAATTGAAACAACAACAAAGAAATGCTACAATAACATTCTTTAAACTATATTAAGTATAGTGTTTTAACAAAAATAAGTACTCAGGCAGTAGTAAGAAGTTTGCCAATAAAGAAACCAAAACTAAACTCTAGCTTTTCTTATGTAATACTGAATCCCAGAAGAACTTAGAAACATATATGCATGCTTTACCAGGATCAGATAATAAGGCAGGTATTTAAGATTAGAAAAGACCTCTCTCACTGGTAAAGGCAACAGGAAGAAGTGGAAGCTCTCTAACATAGACACTATTCTGCAAAAAAATAAGATAAATATAACAAAAGAAAATGAGCTTCAGTGTATTTTGGTCACTGAGAGATGATTCGAAATAAGACTTTTAATAATGAGAATGTTAACCTTTAAAAGAATAAGTGGAGTTTTTCCTTACTCAGTTTGTTCAATAAAATCATGGGTCCACTCTAACCTGATATATCGTGTTGCCTAAAGGGAAAGCCTGGCCCTACCTTTTCTGCTTTCTTCTCTGTTCATGGTATAGAAAATGTATTTTTGTTAACCAATTATTTACTTCACACTTGAGGTAGGCTTTGTTGCCATGTTGGATGGCCATTTTGTTAGGCAGGTAAAACAGTTTTCTGCCACATGCCTAGGTGATTTTAAATAATGTAGCCCTCACCTTCAGCTGCTGTTATAGGGACCACATGCTTTATGGTAACCAGGTGCTGCCAAAATTGGATGATGGCAGGCTCCTGATCCATGCCTGTCACGTCATAGGTGGTTAAGGGAATGGGAGTTGGAGTCAGACTGTCTGGTTCCAAATCCAAGGTCTGTCAGTTGACTTTGACCTTCATTTTCTTATTCTATAAAATTAGTTTACTGATTGTTCCTACTCAATTTGCTTAAGGTGAAGCTTAAATGAGTTAATACACATAACTTTTTGACTGGCACAAGACACAATCCTATTACATGTTCTGAAAAAAAAAATTCTCTACACGAACTAAAGAAATGAATTCTATTTCCTCCACTACTACTACAACTCAAAACTTCTAGTCACTAAAAGTGTGGGGTTTTTTCTATATCAGTTTGTCAGACACCTATTAGATGTCCTATAATTCAGTTCAGTTCTGACATCATCTACATGGAAACAGCATCAGATCCCATGGACTAATAGCTCATTGTCATAAGTCTGTCTGTAATGGCCCAAGTGGGTTATTCTTGCCTATTGCAATGCATGGAGACAGTGGTGTTGCAGTAGAGAAAGGGTTTAATAATCACAAGGCCAACCAAGTGGAAGGATGGGAGATAATTCTTAAATCTGCCTCCCTAAGAGCTCAGGGGCTAGGGATTTTAAGGATAATTTGGCAGACAGGGGGCTAGGGAATGAGTGCTGCTGATTAGTTGTGGATGAAATCATAGGAGTATCCAAACTGTCTTCGCATGCTGAGTCAGATTCTGAGTGGAAGTTTGTGTGTGGGAGTTAATTCCTTGGCATGAGTCACGGGTCCAGGTGGAGTTGGTTAGTTGCCAGAATGTGAAAGTTGAAAAATATCTCAGAGACCAATCTTAGATTTTGACAATAGTGATATTATCTATAGGAGAAAGTGGGGAAGTTAAAAATCTTGTGACCTCTGGCTACATGATTCTTGAGCAGTAAGCTATTACGGAAAGGCAAGCTAGGGAACAATGGCTAGTTATTGTTTAACTATATCTACATCTTAGCAGAATTCAGGTCCTTCTCATAATCCCAGCCTTGTGTAGTTTTATTAGTCTTACAAAGGCAATTTCAGCTGCCCACCAAAGAGGGGATTGATTTCAGAAAGGGACTGTTATCATCTTTGTTTTAAAGTTAACAAAGGCAGTTAGCTTGTGATGTTAGAAGAAAGAGGGAGTCAGCTATGTCAGATTTCTCTCACTGTCATAATTTTTGCAAAGGTGGTTTCATGGCCACACTTGAAATGAGAGAATGGAAAGTGCAGGTTTTCACCTGTGCTTTGGACTGGGTGGAAATACATTAGAGGTTCCCAGGACTTCCTCCTCAGATTTGACCATTTGCTGGAATGGTTTGCAGAACTTAGGAAAACAGTTTACTTATTAGATTACCAGTTTACTTCAAAAGGAAATTACAAATCAGGAACAACTAGATGGAAGAGATGCACAGGGCATTGTATGTGGGAAGGGGCACGAAGCTTCCATGCACCCTTGGGCTCATCGTCCTCTCAGCTCCTACATGTGTTTAACAACATGGAATTTTTTTTTGTTTTGTTTTGTTTTTTAATTTCTTTATTTCTCTACTTGCTCTGAAGATTTTTGAAAAATGTTCTTAGGCCAGGTGTGGTGGCTCATGCCTATAATCCCAGCATGTTGGGAGGCCAAGGTGGGCGGACCACCCTGAGGCCAGCAGTTCGAGACCATCCTGGCCAACATGGTGAAACCCCGTCTTTACTAAAAATAAAATAAAATAAAATACAAAAATTAGCCAGGGTTGGTGGTGTGTACCTGTAATCTCAGCTACTCAGGAGGCTGAGGGAGGAGAATTGCTTGAACTCAGGAGATGGAGGTTGCAGTGAGCTGAGATTGTGCCACTGCACTCCAGCCTGGGTGACAGAGTAAGACTCCATCTCAAAAAAAAAAAAAAAGTCAGCAATGTGTGGTTCTTTTGAATCTGTGGTATGTAGTAGCACATCACCCCAGCACAGAGCTTCTCAACTATTGATTTTATTCCCCAAGGGACATTTGGCAATGTCTGGAGACAATTTTGGTTGTTACAACTTAAGAGGGTGATGCTATTGGTGTTGTGGGCAGATGCCAAGAGAGACTGCAAATGTTCTCCAATTCAGAAGACAGCCTCCACAAAAAGAGTTATTCAGTCCAAAATGTTAATAGTGCTGTTACTGAGAAACCCTGCTATGTAGAAGAAGCTTAGAACTCTGATTTTTTTTCCTTTTTTCTTTTTCAATCAGCTAATGAGAAAAAGTGTCAGAGAGATAGGCAAAAATGTCAGCAGCCTTCTTTGGTTTTCAAAATCATTTCAGATATTTGCTATTCACCAGTGTCAACCAATGTGCTTATTTTTGGAAGGTAAGAAATTTCACAGGGCCAGATTACTAAAATGCTTATTATTATTATTATTTGTTGTTTTTAAGAGCCTATTTTAGTTATTTAGTATGGAGAAATCTACCATAGAGATCTCTTTGTACTGGACCTTTTTCACTTACACAAGACTTTCCTAGTCTATACATTCTTCACCCTGATAATCCAAGAAGTCTGAATTCTCCCCATGGCTCTGCCCTGTTTCCATCCGCAGTCGGTGGGTTTCCCCCAGGTCTCCAGTGTACTTTGAAAGTAGGACCTCCTAAAAGATTCACAGTTTGAACATGGTAGTTTTCTGAGCTGTTCAATATTTTAAATCTCTCTGCGGTTATGATCGTTCAACTCTTTTAGTCATTCTTCTAATGTCAGTATAGATGACTAAATTATTATGATATTAGAAGACTTGTTTCCCAGAGACCACTAAGAAAATCTCAATATCCCACAGTAGTAAATAGAGTCTATTTTCTATCCAGCATCTAGTAGAGTACTTCATACATGTGTTTTGACAGTTCACCTGAAAGTAATTTGACAAATAATTTTACTAAAGAATCCTGGAAAGTCAATGGCACCATCTTGTTTATTCTGTTTTCAAGCCACATTCTTGGATGTGGTTGATTCAGATTTCTTCAGAGCTGGAAAAGTACAAGAGAATTAGCATTCCATTAATAAGGAATCATGGATTGTGTTAGTCTTTTTAAAAAATAAAATAGTTTAACACATAAGTGGCGGCGTAGTACATTTTAAAGTGGAGTCCTAGGGAAATTTCTTGAATTGCTGTAATTCTCATGGTGCTCTTCTGAAGCTGTGTAGATATTGATTATGCTGCCTCCCATCACCCCCCACACCCACCATTCCAGATCAACTCAAAGACAACTTAGAAGGTCCTATCGTGATCTCCTCTCTGAAACATATACTTTCCCTCCTTGCCCACTGCCTGCCCACACTATCCCAGTCCCTCTCTACCCTATACTCTGTTTTGTCTTCTACTTTAAAAATCTTATCTATTTCTTTATACATTAATCATCTATCACTCCCCACACATTACAGTGTCTGCATTCATTCCCTAAGTAACTGGAACCTAAAGGCCAGGAAGTTTGTTTTTGAAACTTCCTTTCCTTGGCTTTCGCTTCTAACTACTCTTCCAGTTCATCCGGTGGGCTTGACTATTCTAATTCCAAATCTGTCTGGAATTCGTCTACCTCTTGCAGTGCCCACTGCTGTCGTTCTGGTCTGGGCCACCATCGACGCTCATGCTCACTGAACTGCAGCAGCCCCCTGCCGGCTGCTTACTTTGACCACACCCCTTTTTGAACCTGTTCTGTACAGAAAAACTGGAAAGAGTCAGTAAAAATACAGAGCATGGTGTCTATTGCCTTGCTTGGACAGGACCTGCCATGTGTGACTTCTCTATAGTATTGGCTGAATGAAAAAACAGCGAGAAATAAATGTGCAGGGAGTAAATTGACAGAAAGCTGCCCTCAGTCATCTCCCATGGAGAGGGCCAGTGATGACTGGCAAAGCTCACAGAGTTACTATGTGTCAGATTTGGGATTAAAATCCACTTTTTCTGAGAATGGCCAAGAGTTTATTTATAGAAAACATGCTGCTATCTCTTTACTCCTTCTCACTCCCTGCAAATTAGTGGCATTTTAGTTTACTTTAATGCACAATTATTTTTAATTTTGATTGAACAATTAACACTCATTTACTTCTGCAAATGATTGCATTGCTAAAGAGCATAGAGAAATAAGGGAGCAATTTATCAACCTGCCATAGGTGGAATTTATACTTTCTTCTTCATTGTACTTTTTTTTAATGTAAGTGTGCATTTATTTTTATAGTCAGGAAATATGTGAAGTTATATAAATGTGTAATGAATTTCACTACTCAGAACTAACTATGGGTGATATTTTAGTGTACTATAACCTATTCTACTATTTCATGGGATTTATTTGCAATTTGTGATATAAATTTCCATAATGTATGGAAAGATATATTAGAGGATGCTAACCATGTGCTTAAGAAAGTAGATTTCATAATTTGAAACATGGCCCACACAATTAATAAATGTAAGACATTTGGCACTCTACTTCTAATATCTCGAATTTTTGTAGCAACTGTCTTTAAGAACTGCAACATATTCATGGGGAAAACTAATTATTTATTAGAAAAATACTTTAAAAAAGGAAAATAAACTTCACAGCTTTTTTATTAGGTAAAATAGCAACACATAACTCCATATCTATCTTTTAGAGCCATATACAGTTATATATATAAATTATATTTGACAGTTTTTTAAAGATTTTCTGTGCAGAAATTGTATCTGTATGTATGAATAAAGCCCTGAAGTAATCTATACATTTTATCACTGGTCTTCAGATATGTTGGCAGAGTCACTTGTGAAATATATGCTTGAAATTTATGTAATTACTCTGACATCTGTTATTTTAATAAGCATTCTTAGCTAATACATAGAGAAATAAAAGGAACTCTAACACCAAAATTATCCTTTCTTAATTAAATAAGAAGGACTGCAATTATTTTAAAAATGTATGTCAGTCAAACCCAAGTTGCCTTCAAATGTAATTTGATTTTCTGTTACTTACATTTTAAATTGGACATCATGTTTTTAATTGTTCATCTTTCTTAATTCTTTAGGCATTACTTATCCTCCAACTCCAACAACCAAAATCAATCCTAATTTGCATCACACTAATTTAAAATAGATCAAGGAACCAATTTCACAGCCCAATTCAAAAGCATCATACTATGATATGTAGTATTAATAAAATACATTTCTGGTTTTCCCATCTAAAAAAATTTTTTTTTAATTAAGTGCTTGACACAGTGCCCAGCACAGAAAAAGCACTTGATACATGTTTGGCAATGTCTTTGTGACTGTCAGTTTTATTGATGTTGTATATTGGTACTACTAAAGACTAAATGGGATGCCTGCATTATGGTGTGATAATATGGTTAGGATGACCACTTGTCAGGGCTGGCCTGTGAGAATCCTGTTTAATGTCTATTGTTCCAATTTTCTCCAACTTAATATCTTAGCACTCCAAAGTATGTGATTTGGAGGACAAATTTTATGGTCGCCAATGCTTTATTATAAAGAATCATGATGGAAAGGCTCCAGTGTAGTCATCACTCTCTCTTGATTTAGGCATCTAAGCTATCCAGGGCTCACCATGGCGAGTAAGCAACCTGAATGAGAGTAAGCTTTCCAAGTATGGGGACATGCACTTAAGATAGGTACAGTTATTCCGATGCCAATCTCCTCTGACCTGCTGTAGGTCACGGATCAGGAAACATTTAGGAAATGAAAGTACAAGTCTTTGTCTCTTTTTTTTTTTTTACCTTTCCTCTCAAAGTGGTTTTTACTTGGGATTTGATTATGAATGAAAATGTAAATAAATTTGCTAGATGTGTCCATCTTTTCATGTGGCAGACAATATCGACTGGAATTATGGTGGTCAAAATTATGTTTGTGGGTATAGCCTAATAGCCTAAACCAATGACACTTACGTGGTAGTTGTTTTTTTATTTTTTGACAGAGTCTCACTTTGTTTCCTGGGCTGGAATGCAGTGGTACAAAAGTAATTTGACAGATACATAAATTTTCCTATCCAAGACCAGACAGTGAAAAAGTATCTGAAGTACTGGGGGCCAATTAATTATTTTAAAATTTGAAGTCTTTCTCCTACGGAATCGTTGGAGTTTGCAAAATCTGTACAGACAACTGTACAGACAACTTTGTGTCTGGACTTGACTTGGTATGGACTTGAATGATTTTTATGGGTAAATGACACAAACTCTTTCTAGGTTAACAAATGGCTCTCTTAACTCATTGAAAATTACAAACAGTGCTCATGCAATTTCCTTCAGAGAAAGCAGATGTCTTGGTGTGTTTTTTCTTTCTTTTTTTTTTTAAAGACAGAGTTTTACCCTTGTTACCCAGGCTAGAGTGCAATGGTGCCATCTCAGCTCACTGCAACCTCCAGCTCCTGGGTTCAAATGATCCTCCTGCCTAAGCCTCCTGAGTAGCTGGGATTACAGGCGTGTGCAACCAGGCCCAACTAATTTTTGTATTTTTAGTAGAGACGGGGTTTCACCATGTTGGCCAGTCTTCTCTTTAACTCCTGACCTCAAGTGATCCACCTGCCTTGGCTTCTCAAAATGCTGGGATAACAGGCGTGTGCCACCATGCCTGGCCTCACCCAGGACTTTATCACAATGCCAAATATGCACCATGTCAAAAACAGTCCTGTTCACTGTCCTCCAGTAGAAAAAGCACAATGATGAGTCTACAAACTCCTGGATTTAGTCCAGGCTATGTACTTTGTGGAACTTAATGCCAAAAGTAGGGCCCTTTGTTCAAAAATTATTAAGAATTTCCAGATGGCAACAGTGGAACAGTCAATGAAGTGCAGGGTCCTTCTGTCCCTGGGGCCCTTCACAGCTGCAGAAACCCTGTGCCCATGTAGTCATCCCTGCTTGGATCCTTTACCTGTTGGTCTTCTTCGTTTTCTTTCCAACTGACAATATGGACAACTTATTATTAATATATGTGAGGCACCGTGTTCACTATTGGAAATAAAAATATGCTTATAATGTAGTCCCCAATTTTTTTTTTCTTTTTGAGATGGAGTCTCACTCTGTCACCCAGGCTGGAGTACAGTGGTGCAATCTTGGCTCACTGCAACCTTCGGCTCCCAGGTTCAAATGATCCTCCTGCCTCAGCCTCCTGAGTAGCTGGGATTACAGGTGTGCACGCCACACCTAGCTAATTTTTGTGTTTTTAGTGGAGACGGGGTTTCACCATGTTGGTCAGGTTGGTCTTGAACTTCTGACCTTGTGATCTGCCTGCCTAGGCCTCCCAAAGTGCTGGGATTGCAGGTAGGAGCCACTCACTGCTCCTGGCCCCAAATCTTAGATTTTGGTGATTAAGGCCCTCATGAAATAGATGAAATAACATCCAGAATTTGGCTAGATTATTTTCTCCTTAAGAGCAAATGTTCAGCTGTGATTTCCTATACATTAATCTCAAGCTGCAAATTCTCTATTCCAGGTTCTTGTGATCTGTCCTAACTACATAATATAGGGCCCCCGTGGTCCCTATGCCTCTGGTTCTATTGTCATCACACACTTTTCCTGTTTCATTCCTGTAGACAAATTTGTTCATGGCTAGGGAGCAGATAATGCTAGTAAAGGTGTTAGCTAACACGAGTAAGGCAAGAAGTTAAACGTAAATATCTCTAGAGTTTGAACAGGCAATATGCCTTAAATAGTAAAGGCATCAGGTAGGGATGGACTGCATGCCTGCAGAGGAAACAGCTGCCTATTTTGCCATAGATGATTATCGCCATGTAAAAATGTGGGTATGGTTTGTCAAGTCTTTTTAAAGAAAAGTCAGAAATCTAAAAATTCATGTGAAAATGTTTAAATTTTTATATTGTCAATTAATTCAATTTCTAAAAAGACTCAATAGAGGCAGAGAAAAATAACTACAGCCCAAGATTAAGCCAAGAAGGGTCTGTTTTCTATTTTTTCTTTGTGGTCAGATTTGTTTAGATATAATTTGGGTGTAATAAATTCACCCTTTAAGTGTACAGTTTTATGAGTTTTGACAAACACTTAACATTAGTATAACAATCACCGTAGACAAGATATAGAAAAATTCTGTTATCTCCCCTCCTCCAAAATTCTCTCAAGTCTCTTTGTGTTTAGTCCTTCTAGCTCCTAACAATCACTGGTACATTTTCTGCTGATAGTTTTGCCTTTTCAAGAATGTCAAATAAGTGGAATACTTCTGTATGTAGCCTTTTGAGACAGGCTTCTTTCACTGAGCATAAATAATTTGACTTATTCATGTTGTTATATGTATTTAGGTTGTTTCTAATTTTCAAAGGCTTTTTTCCTTCCTTTCTTCTCCTTTTCTCCCTTTTTCCTTCATTTCTTTTTTCATTCCTTATTACATTCCTTCCTCCTTTTATTCTGCCTTTTTTCTCTGCTTCCTACTTTCCCACTTTTTAACATACCAGGTGTACAAAAGTAGATTAATCTTGATATTTATTTCACAGCATACTCTCATTTGGGCCCATGCATGGCTTTCATTTCAATAGTTCTATTGAGATAAAACTCATATACATTCACATGGAGACAGCCCTGTGGAGGGAAAAAAGTTGATACACAGTAAACTACACATACTCATTTACAACTTGAAAAGTTTGCCATATGTATACACAATGAAACCATCAACACATTCAAGGTAATAACATATCTCAGTTTCATTGTGTCTTTATGTTATTCCTTCCTCCTTCCATCTGATCTGCTTTCTGTCACTGCATTTTCTAGAATTTTATGTAAATTAAATCATATAGCATGTGCTTTTTTTTGTCTGGCTTCTTTCATGCAGCAGAATTATTTTGCCATTCATAAACATTTTTGTGTGTATCGATAGTTCATTCTGTATTACAAATTAGCATTCAATTGCATGAATACATTGCAATTTATTCATTTGTGAATGGACATTGCATTATTTCCAGTTTTGGCTGCAACAAAGATTCATGTGAAAGTCTGTATTGAGACATATGCTTTCATTTCTCTTGGGTAAATGTCTTAGAGTAGAATGGGTAAGTCATATGGTAGATGTATGTTTAACTTTTAAAGACATTGCCAAATTGTTGTCCAAAGCGTGTACCATTTTACATTCCTGGCAGTAGTGTATGAGAGTTCTAGTTCTTCACCATCCCCCTTCTAACACTTGGGTATAGTCAGTCTTGCAGTTTTTGCCATTTTAATAAACGTGTAATGGTATCTCACTGCAGTTTTAATTTGCATTTCTCTAGTTCCCATTTATGCTGTGGTCTTTACTTTTGTTTATTTGCCATCATTATCTTCCTTGGTCAAATATATGTTTAATCATTCATACATTTTTTTTTTAATTGGACTGTTTGTTTTCTTTTCTTTTCTCTTTTGGGACAGAGTCTCGCTCTGTCACCTTTGTTATAAATCATTTGACCATGTATGTGTGTGAATCTATTTCTGGATACAAATCTTTTATCAAATGTATGATTTGCAAATATTTTCTCCCAGTCTGTGATTGTCTTTTCATTCTCCTAACAGTCTTTTGAAGAGCAGATGCTCTTAATTTTATAAAGTTCACTTTATCATTTTTTTCTTTTATGGATTGGACATTTGGTGTTATATCTAAAAAAAAAAAAAAAAGAATCTGCCTAACCCACAGCCTTATGTGTTTTCCTCTAGAAGTTTTATAGTTTTCAGTTTTACATTTGGATTTATGGTCCATTTTAAGTTAATTTTTGTATGTGGTATAAGACGAAGATTGAAGGTTTTTTTTTTTTTAATATGCGGAAAACTGATTTTTCCAGCACTATTTATCGAAAAGACTAATTTCTCCACTAAATTGTCTTTGTACTTTTGTTATAAATCATTTGACCATGTATGTGTGTGAATCTATTTTGGAATTATCTTTTCTGTTTCAGTGATTCATCCACATTGGTGCTAATGGTATACTGTCCTGATAACTGTAGTTTATAAAGTCTTAAAGTTAGGTAGTGAAAGTCTGCTATTTTCTTCTTTTCCTATTCCAAGTAATTTGCATTAATCAAAAAATTCATAGAAAATGTGTGTTATGAAAAAAGGTATGGAATTTTAAAATTTTCAAAAATTTTTTTGCATCAAAGTAAATTGTACTAATTTGTTATAATATTTGTGAACAGGAGGTAGGTTGAGGTATTAAAAAGGATAAAACATCAATTTATAAACAGCTCCTATCAGAGCAACATGAATTCTGATAAAATTGAAGTAAGAACAAATATCAAATTTATGGTGAAGCTGGGGTGAAAAAAAGGTGAAATCATTGAGGCTTTATGAAAAAATTGTGGGGCAAATGTCACATTATCAAATGGATAACTAATTTTAAGAACAGATGATATGATGTTGAAGTTGAAGCCCACAGCAGCAGACCATCCACATTAATTTATATAGGAAAAAAATTTATCTTGATTTTGTCTTAATTGAAGAGCACTGATGATTAACAGCACAAATAATAGCCAACACCATATATATCTCAACTGGCCCACCCAGCTGACAGAATTCTGACTGAAAAATTAAAATTGGCCAAACTTTCCACTTTATGGGTGCCAAAACCATTGTGCCTAGATCAGCTGCAGACAAGAGTAGAGCTTTTGATGGAAATTTTAAACAAGTGGGATCAAGATCCAGAAAGATTTCTTAAAAGAGCAGTAATAGGAGATGAAACATGGCTTATCAGTATGATCCTGAAGTCAAAGCACAATCAAACCAATGGCTACCAAGAGGTGAAAGTGGCGCAGTCAAAATAAGAGCAGACCAGTCAAGAGCAAAGATCATGGCCACGGTTTTTCAGATGTTCAAGACACTTTTCTTGACTCTCTGGAGGGCCAAAGAACAATAATATCTCTTATTATTATGAAAGTGTTTGGAGGAAGTCAAAGCTTTAGCAGAAAAACATCCGGCAAAGCCTCACCACAGAATCCTTCTCACCATGAAAATGCTCCTGTTCATTTCTTTCATGAAACAAGCTCAATTTTGCAAGAATTTCAATGGGAAATCATTAGGCATCCACCTTCCAATCTTGATTTGGTTCCTGCTGACTTTTTGTTTTCTAATCTTAAAATAATCTTTAAGGGGCTCCCATTTTTCCTTAGTTAATAATGTAAAAAAGACTGCATTGACATAGTTTACTTCCCAGAATCTTCATGTCTTAAGGAATGAACTGTTTGGCTGGTATCATTGCTTACAAAAGTGTCTTAAACTTGATGGAGCTTATATTGAGAAATAAAGTTTATATTTTTCATTTTAATCTTTTAATTGTATTTTTTCCACAAACTTTTTGAAGTCCTTGCATATATATAAATTTTTGGAATCAGCTTATCAAGTTGTTTACATACACTACTATGTCACACACTGTTTTGTGAATATTCCAAAATTATAGCCTATGATTTATATATTTGTGACTATTCCATAATTTATATATCTATATGCTGATGATCATATTTTGCAATTTTTTTGTTATTGTTATTCTATCATGAATGGTGCTACTAATATAAATATTATTTGCCACCTCATACACAGATGCAAGTTTATTGTAATAGTCTTAGTATTAAATTTTCTCAGTCATAGTTTAGCGAAAGCTCAACTTTTTACAGGAAATTGCTAGGTTGTTTTCCAAAGCAGCTAAGTTATGCTATTAGCCACATATGAGAGACTCTATTATCTTCAATCTTCAATATTTACTATTGTCAGACTTACTAATTTTGCCAGAAAAAATACATGAAAATTCATACCCATACTGTAGTGGTCTTGATTTCCATTTACGTAGAAGAGATTGGACCTTTCTTATGTTTAAGGGCTGTATTTTTCCTTCTTCTGCGATATTACTGCTCATGTTTTTGTGTATCTTTTATTGGATTATGGACCATTTTATTTTATTTTATTTTTAGTTATTATTTTATTTATTTATTTATTTATTTATTTATTTTTTATTGCATTTTAGGTTTTGGGGTACATGTGAAAAATATGCAAGGTAGTTGCATAGGTGCATACGTGGCAGTGTGATTTGCTGCCTTCCTCCCCTTCACCCATATCTGGCCTTTCTCCCCATGCTATCCCTCCCCAACTCCCCACCCCCCCGCTGTCCCCCCCACTCCCCCACAACAGACCCCCGTGTATAGTGCTCCCCTCCCTGTGTCCATGTGTTCTCCTTGTTCAACACCCGCCTATGAGTGAGAACATGCGATGTTTGATTTTGTGTTCTTGTGTCAGTTTGCTGAGAATGATGGTTTCCAGGTTCATCCATGTCCCTACAAAGGACGCAAACTCCTCGTTTTTAATGGCTGCATAATATTCCATGGTGTATATGTGCCACATTTTTCCTGTCCATTCTATCATGGATGGGCATTTGGGTTGGTTCCAGGTCTTTGCTATTGTAAACTGTGCTGCTATGAACATTCGTGTGCATGTGTCCTTATAGTAGAACGATTTATAATCCTCTGGATGTATGCCCAGTAATGGGATTGCTGGGTCAAATGGAATTTCTATTTCTAGGTCCTTGAGGAATCGCCACACTGTTTTCCACAGTGGTTGAACTAATTTACACTCCCACCAACAGTGTAAAAGTGTTCCTATTTCTCCACATCCTCTCCAGCATCTGTTGTCTCCAGATTTTTTAATGATCGCCATTCTAACTGGTGTGAGATGGTATCTCAATGTGGTTTTGATTTGCATTTCTCTAATGGCCAGTGATGATGAGCATTTTTTCATATGCTTGTTGGCCTCATGTATGTCTTCTTTTGTAAAGTATCTGTTCATATCCTTCGCCCACTTTTGAATGGGCTTGTTTGTTTTTTTCTTGTAAATCTTTTTTAGCTTGTTGTAAATTCTGGATATCAGCCCTTTGTCAGATGGGTAGGCTGCAAAAATTTTTTCCCATTCTGTTGGTTGCCGATTCACTCTATTGACTGTTTCTTTTGCTGTGCAGAAGCTGTGGAGTTTGATTAGGTCCCATTTGTCTATTTTGGCTTTTGTTGCCAATGCTTTTGGTGTTTTGGTCATGAAGTCCTTGCCTACGCCTATGTCCTGAATGGTTTTGCCTAGGTTTCCTTCTAGTGATTTTATGGTGTTAGGTCTTATGTTTAAGTCTTTAATCCATCTGGAGTCAATTTTAGTGTAAGGTGTCAGGAAGGGGTCCAGTTTCTGCTTTCTGCATATGGCTAGCCAGTTTTCCCAACACCACTTATTGAACAGGGAATCCTTTCCCCATTGCTTGTTTTTATCAGGTTTGTCAAAGATCGGGTGGTTGTAGATCTGTTGTGTTGCCTCCGACACCTCTGTTCTGTTCCATTGGTCTATATCTCTGTTTTGGTACCAGTACCATGCTGTTTTGATTACTGTAGCCTTGTAGTAGAGTTTGATGTCTGGTAGTGTGATGCCTCCCGCTTTGTTCTTTTTGCTTAGAATTGACTTGGCTATGCGGGCTCTCTTTTGGTTCCATATGAAGTTTAAGGTGGTTTTTTCCAGTTCTGTGAAGAAGGTCATTGGTAGCTTGATGGGGATAGCATTGAATCTGTATATTACTTTGGGCAGTATGGCCATTTTCACGATATTAATTCTTCCTAACCATGAACATGGAATGTTTCTCCAACTGTTGTGTCCTCTCTTATTTCGTTGAGTAGTGGTTTGTAGTTCTCCTTGAAGAGGTCCTTTACATTCCTTGTTAGTTGTATTCCTAGGTATTTTATTCTCTTTGTAGCAATTGTGAATGGCAGTTCGTTCTTGATTTGGCTCTCTTTAAGTCTGTTATTGGTATATAGGAATACTTGTGATTTTTGCACGTTGATTTTGTATCCTGAGACTTTGCTGAAGTTGCTTATCAATTTCAGGAGATTTTGGGCTGAGATGATGGGGTCTTCTAGATATACAATCATGTCGTCTGCAAATAGAGACAATTTGACTTCCTCCTTTCCTAATTGAATACCCTTTATTTCTTTTTCTTGCCTGATTGCTCTGGCTAGAACTTCCAGTACTATATTGAATAGGAGTGGTGAGAGAGGGCATCCTTGTCTAGTGCCAGATTTCAAAGGGAATGCTTCCAGTTTTTGCCCATTCAGTATGATATTGGCTGTCGGTTTGTCATAAATAGCTTTTATTATTTTGAGATACGTTCCGTCGATACCTAGTTTATTGAGGGTTTTTAGCATAAAGGGCTGTTGAATTTTGTCGAAGGCCTTCTCTGCATCGATTGAGATAATCATGTGGTTTTTGTCTTTGGTTCTGTTTATGTGGTGAATTACATTTATAGACTTGCGTATATTGAACCAGCCTTGCATCCCCGGGATGAATCCTACTTGATCATGGTGTATAAGCTTTTTGATGTGCTGTTGTAATCGGCTTGCCAGTATTTTATTGAAGATTTTTGCATCTATGTTCATCATGGATATTGGCCTGTAGTTTTCTTTTCTTGTTGAGTCTCTGCCAGGTTTTGGTATTAGGATGATGTTGGTCTCATAAAATGATTTGGGAAGGATTCCCTCTTTTTGGATTATTTGGAATAGTTTCAGTAGGAATGGTATCAGTTCCTCTTTGTATGTCTGGTAGAATTCTGCTGTGAACCCATCTGGACCTGGGCTTTTTTTGGGTGGTAGGCTCTTAATTGCTGCCTCGACTTCAGACCTTGTTATTGGTCTATTCAGGGTTTCTACTTCTTCCTGGTTTAGGCTTGGGAGGAGGCAGCTGTCCAGGAATTTATCCATTTCCTCCAGGTTTTCTAATTTATGTGCATAGAGTTGTTTGTAATAATCTCTGATGATGGTTTGAATTTCTGTGGCATCTGTGGTGATATCCCCTTTGTCATTTTTTATTGCATCTATTTGGTTATTCTCTCTTTTCTTTTTTATTAGTCTGGCTAGTGGTCTGTCTATTTTGTTGATCTTTTCAAAAAACCAGCTCCTGGATTTATTGATTATTTGAAGGGTTTTTCGTGTCTCTATCTCCTTCAATTCTGCTTTGATCTTAGTTATTTCTTGTCTTCTGCTAGGTTTTGAGTTTTTTTGATCTTGCTCCTCTAGCTCTTTCAATTTTGATGATAGGGTGTCAATTTTAGATCTCTCCTTTCTTCTCATGTGGGCACTTATTGCTATATATTTTCCTCTAGAGACTGCTTTAAATGTGTCCCAGAGATTCTGGTATGTCGTGTCTTCATTCTCGTTGGTTTCGAAGAACGTCTTTATTTCTGCCTTCATTTCATTGTTTATCCAGTCAACATTCAGGAGAAAGTTGTTCATTTTCCATGAGGCTGTGCGGTTCTGGGTTGGTTTCTGAATTCTGAGTTCTAACTTGATTGCACTGTGGTCTGAGAGACTGTTTGTTATGGTTTCCATTCTTTTGCATTTGCTGAGGAGTGATTTACTTCCAATTATGTGGTCAATTTTAGAGTAGGTGTGATGTGGTGCTGAGAAGAATGTATATTCTGTGGATTTGGGGTGGAGAGTTCTGTAAATGTCTATTAGGTTTGCTTGTTCCAGGTCTGAGTTCAAGTCCTGGATATCCTTGTTAATTTTCTGTCTCGTTGATCTGTCTAATATTGACAATGGTGTGTTGAAGTCTCCCACTATTATTGTGTGGGAGTCTAAGTCTCTTTGTAAGTCTTTAAGAACTTGCCTTATGTATCTGGGTGCTCCTGTATTTGGTGCATATATATTTAGGATCGTTAGCTCTTCTTGCTGCATTGATCCTTTTATCATTATGTAATGTCCTTCTTTGTCTCTTTTGATCTTTGTTGCTTTAAAGTCTATTTTATCAGAGATGAGAATTGCCACTCCTGCTTTTTTTTGCTCTCCATTTGCTTGGTAAATCTTCCTCCATCCCTTTATTTGCTCTCCATTTGCTTGGTAAATCTTCCTCCATCCCTTTATTTTGAGCCTTTGTGTATCCTTGCATGCGAGATGGGTTTCCTGGATACAGCACACTGATGGGTTTTGGCTTTTTATCCAATTTGCCAGTCTGTGTCTTTTGATTGGGGCATTTAGTCCGTTTACATTTAGGGTTAATATTGTTATGTGTGAATTTGATCCTGTCATTTTGGTGCTAGGTGGCTGTTTTGCCCTTTGGTTGATGCAGATTCTTCATTGTGTTGATGCTCTTTACCTTTTTGTGTGTTTTTGGAGTGGCTGGTACTGGTTGTTCTTTTCTATGTGTAGTGCCTCCTTCAGGAGCTCTTGTAGAGCTGGTTTGGTGGTGATGAACTCTCTGAGTTCTTGCTTGTTCACAAAGGATTTTATTTTTCCTTCACTTATGAAGCTTAGTTTGGCTGGATACGAAATTCTGGGTTGAAAGTTCTTTTCCTTAAGGATGTTGAATATCGGCCCCCACTCTCTTCTGGCTTGTAGGGTTTCTGCTGAGAGATTTGCAGTGAATCTGATGGGCTTCCCTTTGTGGGTAACCCGACCTTTCTCTCTGGCTGCCCTTAGTATTTTCTCCTTCATTTCAACCCTGGTGAATCTGATGATTATGTGTCTTGGGGTTGCTCTTCTAGAGGAATATCTTTGTGGTGTTCTCTGTATTTCCTGGACTTGAATCTTGGCCTGTCTTGTTAGGTTGGGGAAGTTTTCCTGGATAATATCCTGAAGAGTATTTTCCAGCTTGGATTCATTCTCTTCGTCACATTCAGGTACACCTATCAAACGTAGATTAGGTCTTTTCACATAGTCCCATATTTCTTGTTGACTTTGTTCATTCCTTTTTACCCTGTTTTCTCTAACCTTGCCTTCTTGTTTTATTTCATTGAGTTGATCTTCGACCTCTGATATCCTTTCTTCTGCTTGGTCAATTCGGCTGTTGAAACTTGTGCATGCTTCACGAAGTTCTCGTGTTGTGTTTTTCAGCTCCATCAATTCGCTCATATTTCTCTCTAAGTTGTCCATTCTTGTTAGCATTTCGTCAAGTCTTTTTTCAAGGTTCTTAGTTTCTTTGCATTGGGTTAGAACATGTTCTTTTAGCTCACGGAAGTTTCTTATTATCCACTTTCTGAAAGCTGATTCTGTCATTTCATCACACTCATTCTCCATCCAGTCTTGTTCCCTTGCTGGTGAGGAGTTGTGATCCCTTGTAGGAGGAGAAGTGTTCTGGTTTTGGGTGTTTTCATCCTTTTTGCGCTGGTTTCTTCCCATCTTTGTGGATTTATCCACCTGTTGACTTTGTAGTTGTTGTCTTTCTGATTTTGGTAATTTTAAGTCTGCTGTGGCAGAACTCATAAACCCCCTGCTCTTCTCCCCAGGTGTTCTGTCCCAGGGAGTTACGGTTTTATGATGTTCCCCTGTGCGGTTGCTGTTTTCCCTGCCCACAAGGTGGCAGCCTAGTCACGCTCAGGCTGCAGAGGCTTCGCTAAGCTGCTGTGGGCTCCACCCAGCTTCCATGTGAACTTCTGGGTGTAGTTAGAACTGCTTCCGCTATGTTGGCCCACGCCTGTAGTGACGGAGTCTGTAGTGGCGGGTTGCCTTGGTAGATTGCCCTGGTAACAGCAGGGTGCCTATGGAGAACGCCCCTCCTCCACAGAGCTGGACCGTCCCGGTTTCAGTTGTGTTTGCAGTGGCCCTTTTTTTTTTTTTGCTCGGGAATCTCCTGTCTTCACGCTGGGTAAGAGGGGACACCGTCTCATCTGATCTGCCTCCGGAGCCGCTGCGTTGGCTAAAGCCGCGGCTCTGAGATTCGTGGCACTGGCCTGGCTCCCCGTTTCAGCTCCCCTTGCTGGCTTATAGGGGACTCAGACTCTCTCACTCTGTACAGTGAGCCGTTGCCTCAGGGTGCCGGCCCAGTGGCTGCGCCGTTCAAACCAGCGGCGCTGGCGGCCCGTGTGGCTCCTCTACATGTGAATCTCCTGGTCTGTGGGCAGTAAAAATCAGTCTGGAAATACGGCGTCCACTCACCCTCTGTGCTTTCTCTCGGAGCTGCATTCCCGAGTTCCTCCTAAGCGGCCATCTTGGATCGATCTCCACCTTATTTATTTATTTTTAAGACAGAGTCTTGTCCTGTCCCCCAGGCTGGAGTGCAGTGGCACCATCTTGGCTGACGGCACCTCCAGTGGGCCATTTTATATCCTAACATATAAAGTATCTGTTCAAATCTTTTGCCATTTTTTTTGCTGTAAGTATGCTTGTCCTTTTCTTGTTATAATATAACAGTTCTTTATTTTTGATACTAACCTTTTAGAAAATGTTTGGTCAGGCCAGGCAGGTGTGGTGGCTCATGACCGTAATCGCAGCACTTTGGGAGGCCGAGGCAGGCAGATTGCCTGAGTCAGGAATTTGGGACCAACCTGGCCAACATGGTGAAACCTCATCTCTACTAAAAATACAAAAATTAGCTGGGGCTGGTGGCAGATGCCTGTAATCCTAGCTACTCGGGAGGCTGAGACAGGAGAATCACTTGAACCTGGGAAGTGGAGGCTGCAGTGAGCTGAGATTGTGCCACTGCACTCCAGCCTGGGTGACAGATTGAGGCTCCATCTCAAAAAAAAAAAAAAAAAGGAAGAAAAAAAGAAAGAAAGTAAGTGCTCTGTCAGTGGCAAGTACCTCTTACCACTTTTTTTAGTTTACTTTGAGACCTCTTTTAATGAATAGAAATTTTTTTATTTTAATGTAGTTTAATTCATCTATTCTTTTATAATTGTCTTTAGTTTCTTTAGTATTGTTTTCATAATATTCTGGATATGAGACTTGCAAAACATCTTTTGTTAATTTTCTCATGGTTTTTCTTATAATAGTATTTAGGGTTATTTTATATATTTATACTTAATATAAATCAAATTGCATGTTGATCTCGCTCTAGATTACAGATTCAATAATTTGCAACAAAACTTGATCTGTCAGTCCTCAAGTTAATTAAATACTCTGGATATCTTTACATAAAAATACTTGTATCAGCTGTCTCTTCTGTCTTACTAGTCCAGTTAAAATCCATCATCTAGAAAAGGGAAAAACCAGGTGAGCATCACCCTTACATAGATTTATTTTAAGACATAATTTAGGGTGTGCTACATGCTGCCTTGGCTATGTACTAGTCTATATATTCTAGAAGGGTCAGATATGTGCACAAATTGATTCGTGTAGCCAAAAGCTGCTCCAGTATAAATGTGCCACCAGGATCCATTTCAAAACATTGCTTCCTCTTGCCAAGGTCAGTGCAGCTTTGCCTGCTAGCACTCAAGTAACCAGAGAATGCCAGCATCCTTACTCTCAAAAAGGCAACCTTTTCTACACTATTACAATCGGTGATTTTTGTCCTTTTCTTTTTACTGATGGAAATGTTTTTCATCATTTCAAATCAAAGATCACTACATTCCTATAAGTTTCAATAGAAAGAAAAAAATGTTATATTTCCTCAGAAAAATAGCACTTTCTTCATATAGCAAGTTTTACTTCTAGAAAAGTTGAGAATATAAATACTATGTCCCCAGGTTTCCCCTGACTGGAAACTGATTGCTACGTTGAATGTGCTATAGCTTTGCTGTTTAAACCCAAATGCCAAGGGCAGGAGTATCTTCTTTACTAACCCATTTAATTTACCAAGCACTCTTAGTGGCTGGAATTTCTCACCTTTCTAAGGGTGAACTCACTTACACTGCCCTCAATATATGTAATTAGGATAAAATCATAGAATGGAAGGCATTAAAAATGAGGCAGGAAAGCACAGGCAGAGTGGGATGAAGCCAGCTTTGTTCTGAATAGGACTTGCATGATCAGGATCAGCTTAGTTTTGTTCCAAACACAAGCCCCAAATACAACCCCTTTGACCTGAGTACTCCATCCCTTAAATGGCAAACTAAACATTAATGAAAATTTAATGGTGAGGAAATTAGTACCTTCTTAAGTTTCAGACGGTGAAATGGCACCAGGGGAGCCCTTTCGGTGGCAGGCAGAAGTGTGTGGGTGTGCTAGATCAAACCTGAAATATTTGTCCCTTCAACCTGTAATCCCTCTCTGAGCCAGCCAGCCACTGAGATCTTCTGACAGGACACCCCCAGGATGCCACCCAAAAAAGGTATTTGCAAAATCAAGACTGTCTGGAGGATGCGATGTCTTTCTGAGAGGTATAAAGGTGTTTGAAAACTTTGTAAAGTTTGTCTTACAATTTTCGTTCCCTCTTTGGGGGCTTTCCCTCTTTCATTTTTTTTTTTCCTGTGGGTAGTTTCTCTTTGTTTCCTGAGAAATTGAGAAGGGTTTAATATCTCTTCACCTTCTTCTCTTTTATGGATGAATGATTTCACCAACTGGCTAAGTGCTAAAATTGACCTTGCTTTCCTTCAGGAAGACAATGGAGGAAAGTAAAATGCACTGAGATTTCAGCATAGCAACTCAAATGCGGGCTTCATTCCACAGCAGTGACCTATTGTCAGATTGGTGTGTGAGACAGCTTTTTGAAGGGGACTTGTTCTGCTTTCGTTTATGAATTAAGCAAAGTTCTAAGTTAAGTAAAGTTGAAAAGAAGAGGAAGCAGGTTAAGGAAGGGATAGCAGAGAAAGGAGACATCAAACCCTTTGTTGTAGGATATTTATGTGAAGGAATGAGCAATGTGATAAAACACATTTTTTGCTTGCAGTGACTTGCTGTAGGGTGCATTTTCAGTACTAAGTGGATAATGTGTGGCATGCTCATTCATCAGTCATTCTGTGACATTTATGTAGCTTACACTTGGATCTATTTTCAACAACATTTCAGTTCCCTAAAGACAAACTTGTGGAATTTTCAAATAGGAAAAACCTGGACACACACATTTGCTTTTCTCTGTAGACTGTCTAGTCCAGATAATCTTGCTATCAGTCATTTTGTTAGCTTCCTTATTTAATCTTAGAATGGAAAGTGGAAACAGAGACCTCGTTTAGAGATAATCTAGTAAAGCCATCCAGCTTCAGGCCCATATCTTGGGAATCTGAGCAGTAGCCTTATTTAATATGCTCATTTTATTAACTTTAAGCACCTGGAGAACATCATTATTGAGAAGGTCATTGCTTTTAAAAAAAACAAAAACAAAACAACTACTTTTTCTGAGGTTCTACACGTCTTTCCAAAGAAGCTATTGGAAATGGCTCAAACTTGCATATTAGCTCCTGACAGGGTGGGTGGTTTTTCATTAGTAAGAACAGGATTCAAAGCTTATGGAAGGTAGTAGACTTCAACACCTTTAGCGTTTTTCTCAACCCTGGGATCTTCAAGTTCCTCAGGCTATTTAGGTAGTTACAGTGTTGGCAAAATTTTTAAGTGCCCAGTAATTTTTACAAAAACTTGGAATAAAGCTGTTCAGGCTATCTTAAATGCCAACCATCTCATTAAGCAAGTCAGATCAGAAGGATTATTTTTGCTGTTTATTGGTGCTGCCTATTATTTGTCATTTATTAACCTTATTGTGCTCACATAGCAGGTATTTTAAAGTTTAATAGCTTTATTTTAATTACGAATGTAATATATGTTGTTGCAGAAAATATGTAAACTTTAGAAAAAATATACTAAATGATGCACTAATGAAAATACAGAATCCCACCATAAAAATATCATTATCAATATTTGGATATTTTCTTCCAAACTTTTTTTGTGAGAGTTATGTTTGGTTTATATGTAATAAAATGAATAAAAATCAATAAATACAAAAGCACATGTAGTTTTTAAGAAAGTGGTTGGGCTTCATAAGAAAGGAAAAAAATGATAGACTTGCTTGGTGTGGTTTGTATAATGTCACAGTATCTTACCAATAGCTTCCATTATTGAGTGTCTATTATGTGCCAGGTTCTGTACAATGTTCAGTGATGAGTCACCATGATGACTAGTGGTGTAAGGAAGGACAAGTGATGCCTTACTATGATGGCTTACAACAAGCTATGAAGGGACAGAACACGCCTTTTTAAAAAACTTTTATTTTAGGCTTAGGAGTAGTACCTGTGAAGGTTTGTTGCATAGGTAAACATGTGTCATGATGGTTTGTTGTGTATCATATATCATCACCCAGGTATATATGCCAGTACCCAATAGTCATCTTATCCTCTTCCCTCAAATAGACCCCAGTGTCTGTTGTTTCCTTCTTTGCGTTCATAAGTTCTTATCATTAGCGTACTTATAAATGAAAACGTGGTATTTGGTTGTCTGTTTCTGCATTAGTTAGCTAAGGATGATATGCTCCAGCTCCATCCATGTTTCCACATAAGACATAATCTCATTTTCTTTTATGGCTGCATGATATTTCACAGTGTGTCTATATATATATATATATATATATATACACACACACACACACACACACACACACACACACACACACCATACTTTATACCATCAGGACAGAGCAACTCAACTGGCAAGTCTATTGCTCAGCTTGTTGAAATACTCTGCACAGAACACAAGGCAACACTGTGTGCTCGGAGGCAGCCCATGAAGAGATGAATCGAGGCAAATTTATCTGCCTGGATAACTTCCTGTATGCTGTTTTCACTCCATGGAGAGTCAATACAGCATACTTCTGAGTTGTATTATCAAGCTCCTTCAACAGGACATTGCTCTAAGATCCTAGACCCCACATTCTATGGTGTGTTTTAGCAAAGTCTGGAAGTGACTTAGGCCCTAAAATCTCTGTGTTTGCAGGTGGTAAACTCTGCTGTAGGCTTGCCACTTCAAGGGAAGTGGTTGGTTGGGGCTGGGATTTGGGCAGAGCCTTAAAAAGGAAGGGAACATTCAAGGGAATTTGATTATGTGCATGATGTCTGTGTCTGATACAGAAAGAAAGAACTCTAAAAACATTTGATACATAGAAATACTAGTATTTGGTGAGATTGAATGTGGAAAGATGAAGGATAAGAAGGTATTAAGAATAACTCCAAGTTTCTGGCTTGGTCAGCTGAATAAAAGGAAATTTTTATTTTTATTTTTAAAATTTCAATAAGTTTTTGGGGAACAGGTGGTGTTTGGTTACATGAATGAGTTCTTTAGTGGTGATTTCTGAGATTTGGGTACAGCCATCACCTAAGCCATATACTGTACTGAATGTGTAGTCTCTTATCCCTCACCCACCTCCCACCCTTTCCCTTGACTCCCCGAAGCCCATTGTACCATTCTTATGCCTTTGTGTCCTCATAATTTAGCTCCCTATTATGAGTGAGAACATACGATGTTTGGTTTTCCATTCCTGAGTTGCTTCACTTAGAGTAATAGTCTCCAATTCCATCCAGGTTGCTGTGAATGCCATTATTTTATTCCTTTTTTATGGCTAAGTAGTATTCCATGGTATATATATGTACCACATTTTCTTTATCCACTTGTTGACTGTTGGACATTTAGGCTGGTTCCATATTTTTGCAGTTGCAAATTGTGCTGCAATAAACATGTGCATGCAAGCATATTTTTTGCATAATGACTCATTTTCCTCTGGGTAGATACCCAGTGGGATTGCTGGACCAAACTAAAACTAAAGATCTACTTTTAGTTCTTTAAGGAATCTCCACACTGTTTTCCATAGTGATTGTACTAGTTTACATTCCCAACAACCGTGTAAAAGTGTTCTGTTTTCATCACATTCATGCCAACATCTATTATTTTTTGATTTTTTGATTATGGCCATTTTTGCAGGAGTGAGGTGGTATCCCATTGTGCTTTTGATTTGCATTTCCCTGATAATTAGTTATGCTGAGCATTTTTCCATATGCTCGTTGGCCATTTGTATATCTGAGTAGATGGAAATTCTAATAAATTAAACAGGAAGGCAGCAGAAAGAGGTTTGTTTGGGATATGGCTTGATTATTTGTAAGATATTTGCTGTAGCATAGGAGAGAAGTGGATGTTAGTGATACTGATTATGCCATTTTCTGTGAGTTGAAGTTTCTAAAATCATGTGGCTTCCTAGCAGCATATAGAATGACAAAGGAAGATGGCCAGTAATGGCACCGTGAACAACTTCAGCATTTATAGGTGGGTGGAGGAGGATAAGCTCACGGAAGAAACAGAAAAGATGGGCCAGTGAGAGGAGAGGCAGAAGCTAAAGGAGTAGAGAGTTACCAGAGGGAGGGCAGGATCAGTTAAGAACCTTAGTATATTGCAAAGAAATAACCTGCAATGCAGACTAACCAGGTGAACATTTGTAAAAATGATGACAATTCTGAAATGTAATTTAAAAGTAGAAACTCCCTATTGATAAAATAGTACCTAATTAAGATAATGCTTGTGAAATCCATTTTTAAACTTTGAAACAGCATACAAAATAAAGGTGGCAATCATCATCATCTCTTTGGCCTTAAAAAAAAAGGTTTTTCAAAAAAAGATAAGCCTTGTACAAATTCTTCAAAATTCTAAATTTGTGGTACTTGAATGTTTTACCATATATAAAGATGAATAGATAGCATTTCCTACAATAAATAAATAATTTATATATAGTTGTGTGGGGATTATAAATTCTCATTAGAAATTCATTTTATCAATTAATTTATTCCTCTGATCACAGTTTATTCAGCAAATTGACTTTTTCTTTTTAAGTGCACTGGGAAGAAGGTGATATGACAGAGTCCCTTCTTTCAAAGTGTTTATAGATTAATGTGTTTGGAGGGAGTACAGAACAATTGTGGAAACAAAACCAGAGTCAGACACATTACTATGCAAGCTATAGAGAGCCTATAAGAATTAGACACATTTGTGTCTAACCTGGTTTGTGCTTTCTGGATTCCTCTGAAGTGGCAACACTCCTTGGATTTGAAATGTTCATCAGTAATGACTGATGGACAGCAACAGGTAAATAGACACATACACAAAAACTGTGAAACTTACATACCGTACAATACTATTCAACAACAAAAAGAAAAAAACTATTGATACATCTAACAATGTGGATGAATCTTAAAAGCATTATGCTGTTCTTTTGGCTGGCAAAATGTTGACACTCCTTTATTTCCCTTTCTTTCATCCCACTTTTAAAATCAGCCTTAATACACTTTAGGCACAATATACTACATACATTTAAAATGACAATTTGACAAGTTTTGACAAATGTATATACATTATAAAAATCATGATAAATATTTCTACCTCCTCAAAATGTTTTCTCATGCCTTCTTGGAATAAATTCACACGTTCCCTCTGGCTCCACATACCCATCACCCATATACTCTACTTTTGGACCCAAGCAATTGCTAGTCTGCTTTTTGTCATTGTAGATTAGTTTGCATTTTTCTAGAATTTAGTATTAATGGAAATGTACAGTAAGTACTCTTTTGTTCCTGGCTTCTTATATTTAACATAGTGCTTTTAAGATTCATCCACATTGTTGGGTGTATCAGTAATTTGTTTCTTTTTATTGATGAGTAGTACTCTGTTGAATACATGGTTCACAGTTTATCCATTCGCCTGTTGGTGGATCTTCCAGTTGTTTTATATTTGGTGCTGTTACAAATAAAGCTACTACGAACATTTGAATAGAAGTCTTTGTGTGAATGTTTGGATTGGAATTGCTGCTTTGTATTGTAAGTGTTTGATTAACTTCATAAGAAACTGCCAAATGACTTTCCACAGTGGCTATATATAATTTTGCATTTTCACCAGCAGTGTATGAGATTTCCAGTTGATCCTCATCCTCATCAAAAACTGGCATTAAAAGTGAATCTTTTAGCCTTTTGAGAAAGTGTGTAGTAGTACTTCATTGTGGTTTTAGTTTGTATTTCCCAAATGACTAATGATGTTTAACGTGTTTTTATAATATTTTCTTTTGTCTCCATCTAGTCTTTGTTCTTGATTCTCCTTTATTCTTTTTAGATTAAGCATTTTTTAATTGTAATGCATCTCCGCTATTAGTATATTATCTGTAAATTTTTTGTTGTTGTTCATTTTAGTGGGTTTACAATATAAATCTCTAACATCGCAGTCTGTCATCAAATAATGGTATGCCCCTTACATATGTTTTAGGAACCTTATAATGGTATAAATATCAGTTCCCCATCCTGTACTTGGTGCTATTGTTTTCATGTATTTTATTCCATATATATTATAAACTCTACAATCTATCTTTATTACTTTTGCTTTAAATATTAAATTCTCTTTAAAAGAGATTTTAAAAATAAGAAAACAGTCTTTCATATTTTCTCAAGTATTTTCCACTTTTATTTTTTTTTCCTCCCATATTTCAGATCCAAATTTCTATCTGGTATAATTTTCCTTCTGCCAGAATAACTACCTTTAGTATTTTTTTGTAGTACAGATCTGTTGGCAATGATTCTCTCAACTTTTGTATGCCTGAAAAAGCCTTTAGATAATTTTTGAAAGATGTTTTTTGATGGACATATGATATAGTTTGGCTGCGTCTCCACCCAAATCTCACCTTGAATTATAATCCCCATGATCCCCAGGTGTCAAGGGCTCCCCAGGTGGAGGTACCTGGATCATGAGGGCAGTTTCCTACATGCTGTTCTCCTAATACTGAGTCTCATGAGATCCAGTGGTTTTATACGCGTCTGGCATCTCCCCTATTTGCACTTCTCCTTTCTGCCACCTTGTGAAGATGGTGCCTGTTTCCCCTTCACCTGCCATGATTGTAAGTTTCCTGAGGTCTCCCAAGCTATGCTGAACTGTGAGTCAATTAAACCTCTTTCCTTTATAAATTACCAAGTCTCGGGTATTTTCTTCATAGCAGCACGAGAATGGACTAATACAGTACATAGAATTACAGGTTGTTAGTCCCTTTTTTCTCTTCAGTGCTTTAAGGATTTCTCTCTTCCATAGTTTCTGATGAGTAGACTGTGAGCATTCCTATCTTTGTGCCATTATTTTCTCATTTCTTTTCTGACTCCCTCTTCTGGGACTCCAATTACAAATATCCTAGACTTCTTAATATCATTCACAAGATTACTGATGCTTATTTCATGTTTTTTTTTTTTTTAATTTTTCAACTGGTAATCCATTTATTAAAATAGTTGACTTGAACATCTGCAATGGTGACTTATATCTCAACTCCTGGCTCAATAATGATGGAAGTAATCTGCTTAACAATCTCAGAAGGACTGTGCAAGTCAATGAGTTGCTTGTGGATTCTCATCTGGAAATAATCCTATGTCTTAGAACCTTCCCCACAAGGAGTTTTTCTTGTAGTGGTTCTCAAAGTCTTGGTAGGTATTTGAAGTGGTCCTTTCACTTTGAGATTCTTTTCCTTTGCTCCTCTAATGGTCAGTGCACACCTTCTCCAGGAATTTTATGTTGCACCTCATTAGAGTGATTCAAATTTGCTGAATTGCCACCTCCAGCTACACGGGTGTTTTTCCGGTATCCTTAAAAGCCATGATTGCCACATGGCTTCCTGACCAACTTGTTCCTCAGCAAGAGTGAACAGCAGTGAGTCAGGAGCATGAGCAGGCGGATCAGAGCTCCGCACCACCTACGACCACGTCTTCCTTAAAGAGGTGTTTCATGTTTTAAAAATCTTATTTTCCTTCTGTTTCATTTTGGATAAAATCTGTCTTCAAGTTTGGTCCTCTTTTTTTGGGTCAATATCTAACTTAAAGTTTATCCTATCCAGTATGTTTCTCATTTCAAATATTAAATTTTCTGTCTGCAAAGTTTGATTTGTATTTGAAAAGTTTTGTTTTAATTTTTCTCATCATTGTCTTAAACATTTTGAGTATACTTATAATAATTGTTTTACTGTAATCTGCTAATTCTATCATCTATGCAATTACTAGATCTGTTTCTATTGACAGATTTGATTACTTTTTGGCTTGGGAGGCAATATTTTCCCTACTTCTTTGCTTATTTGGTAATTTTTTTATTAAAATAAATTTAAAAGTAAACTTTACTTACAATTGGACATAATGAATTTTACAGTTTTGTGTTCTGAATTTTTCTGTATTACCTTAAATATTGTTGGATATCTTTACCCCCTCCCCCTGGGGATGCAGATAAGCTTCTTGGAATTAGCTGGATGATTTTGAGATTTGGTTTTAAGATTTGTTAGAGTGAGTTCAGAGCAAGGATACTTTGATCCAGGAAATAGCCCTATGAAGGGTCCCATGTTCTGTGAGATAGGTTTTTTCTGACTGGGTAACAATCTAAGCTATTCCTGATTCTTGTAAGGTCTGGACACTATTCTGCATACTCCTTTCTGATAGTTCTTTCCCTGACCTTAGTGACCACACATCTTTGCACACAGCAGTGTTTGAAAGGGTCCAAATATCTCCAGAGCTCTCTCTGTGTCACTCATTTCTATTATTCTATCCCACAAATTCTAAGTGTGAAACTTCCTGAAATCAGAACTATGACTCCTCAACTCAGTCGGAACACAAGCTACTGTTCGGATTTCCCCTGCTTATGTTGCAGCCTAGAAACTCTCCTCAGCCAAAAAGGTCAGGCAATGTCAGGGGTCATCTCATCTCCTTCCCCTTCAGAGATCACTGTCTTGGGTTCCCTGTTGAACAATGTCTGAAAAAAGATGTTTCATATATTTTGTCTGGCTTTCTACATGCTTAAGGTAAGCAGGTTAATGCATTCCTAGTTACTGGATTGTGGCTGGAAGCAGAATTCCAATACTGTTTGTCATAATATGCTTTGACTTAATTATTTGAGGTTTCTCTTTAGAGATCATAAATTTTAGATGATGTAAACAGGTAAACGAGAATATCTTCAAAACCTATTTTTCAGTTTTGGGGTAGTTCTTGCAGTTCTGTGTTTTGCCAAAGATAATAGATTTTTAGTATCTGAGTTCCATATGACAAAATTTATAAGTCTTGGGTGTATCCATATGGTATGTTATAATGGGAAAAGAAAGATGAAATTCCACTTTTGTCTGATGTCTTTATAGGTCTTGGAGAGATTTGAAGAAGGGTTGTAAAGTCCAGAACTTTACAATGAGACAACAATGAAAGAATCCAAACCAAAATTGTCCTAGATAATGAAAAGTATCACTATCCAGAAGCTGAATCTCTTAAGCTTCCCCACCACCACTGTGACACAGTCCATAGTTTAACAATTGCTTCAATTTGGAAATGGATTTGTAGTACTAATTTAAATATTTCATATTGGAATATGAGAATTCTTCCTCCTGTTCTTGCCGTGGTATGGGGAAAAAGTCCGTTCCCATCAATACAGATTCATATCTACAAGCACAATGATTAAATTATCCTCATACCCCCTTGTGTTTCAATAAGCTGTGTACTTTTAATTTTGATGGATTTGACACAATATTCAATATATGTTGATTATTGAATACAACAGAAAGGGCAGATGGAACAAATACTTCGAAAAATTAAAAGGTGGTATAGGACCATAGTAAGAAAAATATTTGGGTGCAGGATATAAAGTATCAATTGAATTATAGAGGCGATATTTACTATTTCTCATTTTAGGACTTCAATATTCTTTCATGACTTTCTAGTGAACATTCTTTAGTTTATCTAGATCACCACATAGTAGTGGAACTGAAACATTCAGTTTGATATGAATCTGATCAGTTCTGATCATGCTTGGATGATGACTTCAAAGTTGACTGCTACAGTTCTGTGTACACATCCCAGACCTGTAGTTGCTCTTGATCAGCCACACTCTTGGCAACATAGGTAATAGAACAAATGTTAGAATCATACAGACCCAGGTTTGAATCCTTGCTTCACTTTTTACAAGCTTTAAATCTTGAGCTGACATATTAGTTAAGGGCAATTTGATTGAAAACAATATATTCCTGTTTAGCTAGCCTAAGCTGAATGATCAGGGGTGACTCACAAAACCCACAGGTAAGAATGAATTTGAGCCTCAGGATCATAAAATACTTCAGCAAATACAGGAAATTCTCTTTATCTTTCACCTCTGCTATCTGTTTCATTCTTCCTTTTGACTGCATATGTTTTTCTCTCTGTTATGGTAGATACGACAGGTAAAGCTGAGGCTAAATGCGCCTAAAGCTTTCATTTCCTAGCCGTCTGGACAGATACATAGGTATATGTTTATGTTAGGGTTCAGTGCACAGAAAATGTTGGGAAAGTGGTAGAAGAGTTCCCAGAGAAACAGGATAACTAGGACGATGAAATGATGGTTGTTCACTATAACCAAACATTTCATCTCGTTTAGCCCAACTTACTCATTTACAAAATGGAGATAAAACCTGTTTTAGAGTGCAGGCCCTGACATACAGGAAGAATGCCATAAATCCTAGGTTCTATTCCTTAATTCTTTTAACTCTTTTCTTCCTTCCTTCTTTCTAGTTAATTTTTCACTCTCTATCCTAATTTTGCTAAACGTGTAGTACCTACAAATAGGAATATGTTTTTATAGAACAGAGTTATTCAAAACAGCTTCTTACATTTCTGTCATTTTTTCAAAGGCAAGAATTCATATATTCACTCTGAGCCAAGTACATGCAATAAAAAGTAAGAGGGATTTGGAAATTCTGATGATTATTCTCCGAAGAAGGTTACTTGCTAGCGTGAGGGTCATCCAGACACAGAAGGAGCTGATGGGGTGGACTGTTGGGGTGCTACAAAAGACCTTCAGGAAAATAAATGATCTAAGTCAATAAATCGTAGAGTGAATATTCCCTCAGGGAAAAAGGGAGTGGTTCTGAAGAACTTACAAGTTTTTCCAGGCAATAGCCACAGATGGTAGCACAAGGGCATGGTGGCCACACAGTGTGAGCAAAAATGCTTAACTTTTTGCCCTTCTCCTTCTAATATTTCCTATACTCATCTAGACAACACAAGATCCAGAAGCCTCATGATGACTGGAGAAGGAAACATAAATCAGAAGAAATGGTCAAAAGATGCCTATATTCACTTCCGCACTTAGGTCTCCAAGCCTCAGTTCTTGGCATGAGTAGGTAGAGGAGAGAAGCTTGGAATAGGATGTGAGATTACAGTTTTAATATTGACTGGACTGGATATTTGAATACCTGAAAATGAATCTGAATTCTCAAAATGAGGTGGTTCCTACAACTGAAAATAACAAGAAAGCTGCAGGATCTCCTGCCATATTATCCAGGGATGGAAAAGTGAAATTCAATGGAGCCAAATTAAAAGTGGAGTTTGGGCCGGGAGCAGTGGTTCATGCCTGTAAATCCCAGAACTTTGGGAGGCCAAGGTGGGCAGGTTACCTGAGGCCAGGAGTTCAAGACTAGCCTGGTCAACATGGTGAAATTCCATCTCTACTAAAAATAAAAAAAATTAGCCGGGTGTGGTGGCATGTGCCTGTATTCCCAGCTACTGGGGTGGCTGAGGCATGAGAATCACTTGAACCTGGAATGGGGAGGTTGTGGTGAGTTAAGATTGAGCCATTGCACTCCATCCCGGGCAATAGAGCAAGACTCTGTGTGACCCTGTGTCCAAAAAACAAACAAAAATGCCATGGAGAGTTTGTTTACTCTTTAAACAAATAACCGTCATGTGCTCAACTGAATTGTAATTATAGTTAGTAGGGCACATAGTAGGTTTTAATAAGGTATCTAGTTCTTCCTCTTAAGGTAACTTGTTAGAACCTTTAAGCAAAAGAACTAAAGAATTTCTAATGGGGTGGCTAATCTACTTTTTGTGTTCTCTGTTCTACTCATGATCTGATCTTAGTTGGGGTTTCTATTTGTGATTCCTGGGTCTTACTTGCTGATAACAGAGTTGAAAATCATTGCTTTCTAACTCTGAGTATGAGTGCATAATACATTTTCTACCCCGAGTGCTCATGGCCTATCTTATTCCTCCTGCCTTGAGGAGGAAGATCATCTACACACTGTGTGGATTGAAGTGGCTTCATACTCTCTTGATGTTAATGTTCTCCTTTGCCTAACATCTGAACTGAATATGGATTCCTCATTTATGAAGCACTATGACACTTCCTGGGTGATGAACAATTAAACAGACTTTCCAGCAATAGCGGCTAGTTTTTTGCTTTTTCACTTCATGGACAATATTGTATGGAAGTTAAATTTGCAACTAGCTTGAGGCTTCACACATAGTGGTTTTGAGAAATTGAATTCTCTACCTCAAATATACTTCCTTTTCCTTGAACTTAACATTCAGGTCACCTGTCCAGTTATTAAACCATGGGTTTTTGAGAGGCAATGAGCAATACAATAGCATTTTCTCCTTCAATTCTATCTGCCTTTGAAAAAAATAACCTTTTATTTTTGATTCAAAGAGAGTTTTCTTGTCTTTCTACATCTGTTCCAACTCCTCCAAATGCACAAAAATTTTTTTCAGAGCATTCCAGAGTTTCTCAGACTGCACATGTAGGATTTTGCATATAGCTACATCTTGGCCATAATAACCTTCCACTGAATTAGTAGAAAATAGATATATTCTAGGTTTTAATATCTTTATGGCAGTATGAATAGACAAGGCTCCTCTTGCAAAAATATCTCCTGGAATGTGCAGGAGATGCTTGGAAGACCGAGTCAAAATTAGGAAGTATCCCAAATTTGCTTCCTCTTTTACAAAATAATGGCATTCTGATCCAGGTTCCAGTTCTCTCAAGCACTGTCCTTCACTTTTCATTTTAGCTTGCTTTCATCCAAGTATTTATATAGAAATTATCAACACCTTATATAAGAATATAAATGATTAGGAGTTAACAGTATGCTTTTCGGTTTTCAGCCGTGGATCATATTTTCTAGCCTTGCCTAATTCCTAGAGTCTCACTCCATGATGTCTCCTCCTTCATCATAAAGATTAGATGGTTTTTGCATTGTTGCCATGTGACATTTATACTGCTCAAGCTGCTGCATCATCATCTTCTACCATTTAAACTTGGTTTTACTTTAAGTCCACATCTAACCTGTTTGCCTGCATGCCCAGCACATTTTCCATCCTCTACATTTTATTTGATTGGAGCAATCACTTTAGCCCCTCTAGGTCTTTGCTTATCATCACTCTGCCCATTCTTCAAGCCTCACTTGATTACTGCCTCCTCTGTGATGCTTTCCTGGATTTTCTCAGTAAGACATAATTTCTTCCTTTTCATACTTCTGTGGTATTAAGTATGTACCATTTACATGTGACTCATCTCCAAGTGCTTTGGTGTGGAGATGTTATTTATGTTCCTTATATTACTAATGGCCACTTTTTTCCAGACTAAATATTGAGACACTTGACCAGATAATTTTTCCCGATTTTGAGTTTCCTTTTTTAATTTTTTCAAACAAATTTTTGAAATTAAATTACATTTTGTTAGATTGCAAATCTGAAAAGGTCCAAGGATGAAGTGAGTTTGTTGTGGTCAGTTGACTAGTTGTTAAACTCAGAGCTGGTTTGTGTCTGCTGACCAGCACATTATTGGCCTAGAGAAAATCTACATGGGGGACCAGATTATGATGCAAACATTGTTTGGAGAGCCCTTGATCAAGAGCAAAACAGGTCGATAGACTCGAGGGATATGGAACATTCCAGTTTTGCCAACAGAGGGAAAAGCATTGAAAGGGCTTGTCTTCCCCAGGTCTGAATCTCTTTCTACCAGATTACATTGAATAAGCACAAACACTGTCTTCCTCTTTCACTTGCCATTTCCTATGCTTCTTTTTCCAACCACTACATCTCCTTTAACACATGTTTTTTCTTTCTTTTTCCTTTTTTTTTTTTTTTTTTGAGGTGGAGTCTTGCTGTGTCACCCAGGCTAGAGTGCAGTGGTGCAATCTTGGCTCACTGCAACCTCCACCTCCCAGGTTCAAGCAATTCTCCTGCCTCTGCCTCCTGAGTAGCTGGGATCACAGAGGTGTGTCACCATAATCAGCTTTTTTTTAATTTTTATTTTTAGTAGAGACAGGATTTCACCATGTTGTCCAGGCTGGACTCAAACTCCTGATCTCAGGTGATTCACCTGCCTTGACCTCCTGGAGTGCTGGTATTACAGATGTGAGCCACCATGCCTGGCTTTTCCTTTAAGTGTATCAAAACCATCATTTTGGCTACTTATCCTGTCCTGAAAGCCATTCTGTCTCTTTAGGACATTTTTGCATGTATCAGATCTCATCTTTTATGTTTTGATGTTTAACAGCATTTAAAGGTTTTTGTTTTGTGGTTTTTAAATGATTTGAAAAAAAGTGTGCTTGCTAATTAATAAGCAATAGATTCAAAAATTTGTTGCTTTTTAAAGAAAAAAATGAAAAATTCTATAACAATATATCTTAGTCATAAAATACTTGTAATCAGCACTCCTCCAGAAATTTCAGGATGTAAATTATATCAATGATTATACTAGAAAAGCCAGGAAAGCAGGGATATGGATAACCTTTTATGTCATATATCCCTACTGCCACAACAAGAGTTAAGACTTAATAAATACAGTGATGTGTTGCTTAACAACTGGGATATGTTCTTGTAACCACCCAACAGGTTCACTTTGCTTGCTGCCTGGATAGAGCTGATTTATCAAGAACCAGGAATTGCAACAGAGAAAGAGTTTAATTCATACAGATCCAGCTGAATGGGAGACTGGAGTTTTATTACTCAAATCAGTCTTCCTGAAAATTCGGAGGGTAGGCTTTTTAAGGATAGTTTGAAGGGCCAGGGAATGGTGCTGCTGATTGGTTGGAGCTACAATCATAAGAGTATGGAAAATGGTCCTTGTGCATTTCTCAAGTCCGCTCCTTTTCTTAGTTCCTGCTTAATGGAGATGTTAGAATCTGCTTCTGGGTGGGGTCACAGGACAGGTTGGTGAGTCCAGGTGGGGTCATCAGTTATCAGAAATGCAAAAACCTGAAAAGACACCTCAAAAGACCAATCTTAGGTTCTATAATAGTGATGTTATTTGCAGGAATAATTGGGGAAGTTGCAAATCTTGTGGCTAATTTGTTAGCCCTACAAAGGCAGATTAGTCCCCAGGAAAGAAGAGAGTTTATTTAAGGAAAGGGCTGTTACCATCTTGGTTTCAAAGTTAAACTGTAAACTAAGTTCTTCCCAAAGGTAGTTGGACCTATTCCCAAGAATGAACAAGGGCAGCTTGGAGGTTAGAAGCATGATGGACTCTGTTAGGTCAGATCTCTTCGTTTCATTTGTTCTTTCTTTTTTTTTTTTTTTTTTTTTGAGATAGAGTTTTGCTCTTATTTCCCAGGCTGGAGTCCAGTGGCATGATTTGGGCTCACTGCAACCTCTCCCTTCTGGGTTCAAGCAATTCTCCTGTCTCAGCCTCCTGAGTATCTGGGATTACAGGCATACACCATCATGCCCAGCTAATTTTGTATTTTTAGTAGAAACGAGGTTTCTCCATGTTGGTCAGACTGGTCTCCAACTCCCAACCTTAGGTGATCTGACTGCCTCAGCCTCCCAAAGTGCTGGGATTACAGGCATGAGCCACCATGCCTGGCAGTCAGACCTCTTTTACTGTCATAATTTTGTCACTGTTATAATGTTTGCAAAGGTAGTTTCACAGTAGACTTTATAAATACCATATACTTAGACTATACTAAATTTATTAAAATATTTTTCTTTCTTCAATAACAAATTAACCTTAGATTACTATAACTTTTTTACTTTTTAAAGTTTTTAATTTTTTTAAACTTTTGACTCTTGTAATAACAGCATAAAGCACACTTTGTACAACTGTACAAACTTTTATTTAAATATACTTATTCTATAAGCTTTTTTCCTATTTTTTTCCCTTTAAACTTTTTAATTTAAATGAAGACACAAACACATTACTGTAGGCCTACACAGGGTCCAGATTATCAATATCACTATCTTCTACTTCCACATCTTGTCTCACTAGAAGATCTTCATGGGCAATAACACAAAGCTTTCATCTCCTATGATAACAATGCCTTCTTCTGGACTACGTCCTGAAAGACTTGACTGAAGCTGTTTTATAGTTAATTCCTTTTTTATAAGTAGAAGGAGTACAGTCTAAAATAATGATTAAGAGTATTGTACAGTAAATATGTACACCGGTAACATAGTTTTTTCTCATTATCAAGTATTATGTACTGTACTTAACTGTGCTACATTTTTGTATGCCTGGCATTGCAGTAGGTGTGTTTCATCAGGATCACCACAAACATGTGAGTAATGTGTTGAGCTATGACATTACCAGAGCTACCATGTTGGTACTGACAGGAGACAGGGAAATACTGGGTAGAAGAGGGCAGTTCCCTGGCAAAGACCTTACTCCCAAGCCTGGAAACCTGCATCCCTAAATGGCAATAGGCATTCCTGTTTTTGCACCCAAATGTTGCCTTTTGGCCCACCACACCTGTCTGTCCTGTACCCATATAAACCCCAAATCCCAGGCTCCACGAGCAGATGAGCAGACAGGCAGATGGGCAGATAACAGAAGAGCAGAAGAGTGGTGCTGCAGAGAAGGAGAGAAGAGAAGGAGCATCTGAATGTCAAGAGGAGTTTGGTTGGGGATGGTCAAAGAGGAGATCAGCTGTGGGACAGCCAAACTCCAGGGGAAGATCATCTTCCCACTCCATCCCCTTCCCAGCTCCTCATCCATCCTTCTGAGAGCCACCTCCATCACTCAGTAAAATCTCCACGTTCACCATCCTTCAAGTTCATGTGTGACTTGATTCTTCCTGGACCCTGGATAAGAATCTGGGTACCAGGAGGGCACTGAGCTGGTTAACTTAAGCCATCTGAATGGAAGAGCTAAAAGAGCCCTGTAGCACAGCCATTGGGGCTTTGAGAGTCACAGGCACACACCCCTAGACTCCACCATGTGGCTGGAACCCAAAAGTGGCCAACCTGGCTCCTGCACCTGTCTGTCTACATGCTCCCTCTCCTGTAAGGGGTTTGAGCAGCAGTGGTGGCCCAAAAGATGAACCATACGCCTTCCACACGTCCTGCAAGGGGGGTCAGGGAAGTCTTCCTTTTTGATGTCAATAGGTGATAGGAATTTTTTAGCTCCATTATAATCTTATGATACTATCTTTATGTATATAGTCTGTCATTGACTGAAGTGTAGTTATGTGGTACTTGACTGTGTTTATTAAGCGGATGGTCAACTATATGAGTAGGTACTTGAATAATGAGTTGTATGAACCTTGGTTTTATCAGCCCTTCTGAGAGCTGCTTTCAGGTGGGTATAAGAAGAGACATTTCTAGTCTAGGTCCCCACTCCTTTTCTTAGTGCTTACTAGAAGTGTTAGAAAAAAAGATTGGACTCTGGTTAGAAAAAAAGATTGGACTCTGGTTAGAAAAAAAGATTGGACTCTGGTACTATTTTCCTCCATTGGTTATATGGACTCAAAGGCATAAGTTAAGGAAGAATGTCTATTTTTAGATTTGGTGACTAATTTAGATAGGTTGCTATAGAAAGTGATACAAAGATATTTCACACATAGAATATCAAATCCAGGGTGCTTTAGCACTGCATTCCAATGGCTTGGGTTGGATGGGTGGAAGTCCTGGCAAGCTGAAATAAACCAGGCCAAGCTCCTCTTTGGAATTCACAAGTCTGACAACTGGTGACTCAGGCTCTAGTCAGGAGACCTGAATGTTATGTCTGGCACCATGATACCACCTTAGTTTACAGACTTGGAGATTAATCTAACAGGCCTTCAGTTAGTTTGCTTTATTTTAGAAATCTGCTTAGCTTTTTGCTCCCTACTAAACCTCTTCTGAACTATATTTAGATGTAGGTGAAGACTCTAGATGTGTGCGCTATCAACACCAGCTTCTGGGAGGGAACATTTTCCCAATCACAAGCAAGTGAACTTTACTTTTCCATGAATAAGAGTGACCTGGATGATGGCTTTCATAAGTGGAGAACATGGCTCATGGCTCCCTCCACAGTTCCTTTATGGCCTTTGGTTGCATCTCCTCTGAATGGAGAAGCTTGGGTTATGTGAAAGGCAGAGACACCAGACTACATAAATGCTGTAGTGAGAAGACAGCAAATTAAAATATCAGACATTTTAAAAGGAAATATTTATAATAGTTGGATTTAAAACTTGCTTTGAGGCCAGGCATAGTGGCTCACACCTATAATTCCAGCATTTTGAGAGTCCAAGGCAGGAGGATTGCTTGAGGGCAGGAGTTAGACTAGCCTGCACTACGTAACAAGACCTTGTCCTGTCTCTATTTAAAAAAAAAAGAAAAGGAAAGCAAGAAAAAGTGCTTTAATATTAAGAGACATGAGAGATGCAATGAGTAATATGAGACCTTCTCTAAGGACACTGGAGAAGCACTCTACTGAGGTGGTTCTAATCTAGTCTGGCAAATCTCTACTCCCTTCATGCCTTGTACTGCCTTCTTCTTTGTGACTTTGCTAATGTTCTTCCTTCCTCTTCGAAAAATTTCCTGTACTAATCCAGAGGCCCCAAGACAGGGGGAAATGTGGTAAATCTGAGACTGGAAGGAAATTGCCATCTGATATCAGTCTTATACAGTATAACTATTGTTAATATTATTGCTTGGTTCACTCATTTATTCATATCACAAACACCGATTGAGTGCTTATTATTTGCCAAGCACGGACAATAAAGAGTTGAAGACCAACAAAGCCCCTGCCTTCCTAGAAGCTTATTTACTTGTGGGGAAAATAAGCAGTGAATCAATTAACAAATAAGTAGATAATGTAATGTCATAGCCAGGTGTGATGTCCTCATGCCTGTAACCCCAGCACTTTGGGAGGCTGAAGCAGGAGGACGGCTTAGGCCCGGGAGTTTGAGACCAGCCTGGACAACATAGGGAAACCCCATCTCTACCAAAACAAAACAAACAACAAACAAAACACATGGTGGCATGTGCCATAGTTCCAGCTACTCAGGAGGCTGAGTTGGGAGGATGGCTTGAGCTTAGGAGGCAAGGTTGCAATGAGCCAAGATCCCCCCACTGCACTCCAGCCTGGGTGACAGGGTGAAACCCTGTCTCAAAACAAACAAACAAACAAAACAACCCAAAACCAAAAAACATAATGTCAGATGGTGACAGTGTTTCGTAGAAACTAAAGCAGGGTAGGAGAACTAGTGATAACTGGTAGATTTGGATTTCTCCATCTCTCTGGCTGCTTTTGCATCCTGGGTGAGATAAGAGTGGCAAAGGAAAATTCCAGGTTGACTTTCAGGTTTAGTCCGTTTTCTACCCTATGTCTCTTCACTGCCCTTTCCCTCCCCAGGACCTCTAAGATCCGATCCTTAGATTTTGCAATGTGAGTCAGCTTCCTTTTCCTTGGCTGCCAGCTCACTACTTTCTTTCTTTTTTTTTTTTTTTTTTGAAATGGAGTTTCGCTCTTGTTACCCAGGCTGGAGTGCAATGGCGCGATCTCGGCTCACCGCAACCTCCGCCTCCTGGGTTCAGGCAATTCTCCGGCCTCAGCCTCCTGAATAGCTGAGATTACAGGCACGCGCCACCATGCCCAGCTAATTTTTTTGTATTTTTAGTAGAGACGGGGTTTCACCATGTTGACCGGGATGGTCTCGATCTCTTGACCTCGTGATCCACCCGCCTCGGCTTCCCAAAGTGCTGGGATTACAGGCGTGAGCCACCGCGCCCGGCCGCTCACTACTTTCTTATGCCTGGATGAACCAAAAATCTCTTCCTTGTTTTCACATTTTCAAAAAGATGTAGAAATCTCTTACCTGCTCATGTTCCTTACTTTTTGTCCTGTGAGTAGATACCTTTTATAATTCTTTTACTACCAAATGTAGTTGGATATTGGGATGTAGTCATAATAAACACATAAATACAATCCACCATATTTAAATGAACTTACTTATTTAGTCTGCTTAATATTGAGATAGTAACACAGGCACCAGTGTTCTCTGCGAACCCGGGGCATTTTTAATCCTTGTAATTTTTAAATTGCTTAGCAGTGAAATGGTCAGGTGACAGCACCTATTGTTATAATCCCTGCCCAATGAGGCTATCCTTTCTCTCTATCAATTCTGCTGACAGAATTAAGAAGAGTCATTGATTTCCAGTTTGTTCAGCTTTTTTCTTCTTAGGATGGGAGTGATGACTTCTAATGTCTTTACATCTAGAGACTCAATTTAAGTCTGCCTCTTTCATTCAGCCTTCTCTCATCATTTTCAGCTGCCTAGAATGCCTTCTTTCTCTCAGTTCCTTTCCTTGACATTAAAAATCAGAGTACTTAGTTATATGCTACCTCCCACCAACTGTTTTATTTGTTAATATCTTTTTTCCTAGTTAGATTGTGACATTTGGGAATAAAAGAAAATGTCTGTTTTTACTTTATAGCTTCCCAGATTTTATTAGATTAATATATATTTCAGTGCATTTTATATACCAGGCAATGCCTAGTGTATAATATTTTTACTTATGGGTTTTAGCATTTAACTTATTTAATTGATCAGAACATTTCTATGATATTATTTGTTTTTATGATTTGCTGAAATGGATGCTGATGCTCAGAAAGGTTAAAAAGTTGTCTGCGGTCATAATTTTTGAGGTGATAGAGCCAAGTTTTGAACTCAGGTCTGTCTGATACTGAAAACAATCCTGTGCTCCTTCAGCTAAACCATACAGCCCCTTTTAGTGCTTCTTAGTGTCTCCATAGACACTAGGTGTATTCTTGTTGACTGAGCGAATTAACGGATGGATTGTCTGGACCGCTTTCTGCTTCTGTTTTCTTCTCTGTAAAATGAGGATCATCGCAGGAACCTAATCTAAGAATAGAATAGTCCAACCGAGTCCCTTAATCTGGCAACCAAGAGAAAGTAGAATTAATTAATAAGAACCCTTTGCCATCACTTCTGTCTACACTTGTAGAAGGTTCCAAAAGTCTGGTCCTGAGCCCTATTACAAGATAGAACATTTTAGCCATTATTGGAGAGAACACTATAACATTTGATGACGTTGGCTCCTTTTTTCCTAATACTGTGGTATTAAAATGTTTACTAAATTCTGGATGTTCTATTCCTGTTTTTTCATGATGTTTTATAATCTAGGCCTTCTTCACAGAGACACAGGACTATGTTTTATAACCGCCAGGGTCAAGCAAAGAACAGCTTGTGTGAGATCCTAAAAGAGATAGCTAAGCAGTAATCTCAGACCTTCTGTAAGTTTTCTTCAAAATTTTCTCTCACTTTTTGTCTCCCTACAACTCATTTTTAGAAAACAAAACCAAAACACAATGTTGTCCTTTTAAAAGATAATACAGCTGGGTGTGGTGGCTCATGCTTGTAATCCCAGCATTATGGGAGGCCAAGGCTGGTGGATCACCTGAGGTCAGGAGTTTGAGACCAGCCTGGTTAACATGGTGAAACCCCATCTCTACTAAAAATACAAAAATTAGCTGGGCGTGGTGGCATTTGCCTGTAATCCCAGCTACTTGGGAGGCTGAGGCAGGAGAATCACTTGAACCTGGAAGGTGGAGATTGCAGTGAGCGGAGATCACACCACTGCACTCCAGCCTGGGTAACAGAGTAAGAGTCTGTCTCAAGAAAAAAAAAAAGGAAAAAATACATACTATAATAATTTAGAAGGAAAAGAAAATATCTAAAGAAAAAGAAGTAACATCTTACAAGCTCATCATCTAGATATGGCTAACATTTTGATGTACTTTATTTCAGCTTTTAATTTATTTTTGCAGAAGACATTTATTTCAGATAGTCTTTATCATCTATAGAATTTTAATGATATTTTTGTGTGGCATATATCATAACATTTCTGCATGTCATTGAAATATTTATAAATCTTTTTATTTAAAGGATGCACAGTTAATTGATATAACCCTTCTCTTACAATTGGTAATTTCACATACCTGGGGATGAGCAGATGTTAAACAAAGAGAAAACTACTTTTTTCACTCATATTATTTTTTCATATGACTTGAAAAAAGAACTTAACTTAGAGACCTCTAGAATAGTTAGCACAAATAGATTTCTCAATGTGGTTAAGATAAAGTACAGATACTGAATTTACTCTTTTATGTGAAACAAATAAAAACTGGATAAAATACATACAGCAACAGTTTTCAAGACATTATACCTCAGACAACAAAGGATAGTGACCTCTGAGAGAGGGAAAACAAATTAGGTGAGCCTATGATTGCCCCAGCTAACTGCCTGGAGAGTTTCCAGGCCAAGGTGCAGAAAGAAGGGCTGCAAATGGAAATTACTGCTCTTTTTGGGTTGAGGAGAGAGAGCTGAGAGTCTGCCCATACTAAGATAGGAAGAGTTCCAGAAAAAAGAAAGCTGAACAGAGAGCAAGCTCTGAATTTCTATGGAGTGTTCTGCTGACTCTTCTGCTGAGTCATGATCAGTGCATGTGTGTGACTGGAGAAAGAACCTCTGAAAAGGTTTAGAGAATCACACAGTGCTGGGAATAGTTCCTCTTTCTACCAGAAAGAGTATAAAAACCATGTAATTCATGAGACATCAGGTAGAGTACTTAGAATGGTTTTGTTTCAGCAGTGAGAAAAAATTAAACCTGGACCAAATGTTGCTCTGATCCTAACAAAATTGAAAAATAAGACCCTAAAGGATAAAACTGTTTCCAGGTAACTTAAATGTATACCAGAACAAGGCCAAAGAATATAGTAATATGAAAATACCTAGCACTCAGTAAGATAAAATTCATAATGTCTATCATGCAACCGAACATTATGATGAATATAAAGAAGCATGAAAATAAATACCCATAGTTCCAAGAAAAATCAATTAAACATAATTGCCCCATCAATGACACAGATGATGTAACTAGTAAACAAACAGCTAATTATAACTCTGCCAATTCTAGCCATTACAAGTATTCAAGAGGCCAGAAGAAAGATTAAATCAGGACACAGAAGAAATAAAAAGACAAAATGAAATATCTACAGATGAAAATTACAGTGTCAGAGATGAAGCATAAGTGTGATGGGATTCACAACAGATTAGATGTACAAGAAGGATTAATGAATTTCAAAACATGTATGACAACAGTAGCATAAAGTCTATAAGAAAAGAAATGGAAACATACTGGTATAAGGTTTTACACTATGCGTGAAATGGTGTAATATCACTTGAAAACAGACTGTGACTAAAGACCACTGTACCCTTTTAGGGGAAAAAAATATATCTTTTTTTCTACCCATTCTAGGTTCACAACTGAGGCCACTATAACAAAAAACAAATTAACAATAGAAAAGCATACACATTTACTTAATATAAGTGTTAGGTGACACAGGAGCCGTCATAAGGAAAGAAGACTCAAAGAAACAGACCTGAGTATTTTTATAGTAGGTTTGACAAAGAATGGAAGTCATGGAAAACTGTAATAGGACAATGGGGGTAGGATCTAATGGTAGTAAACTGGGGGACATTTAGCTGGGTTTGTTTGCTCAGATTTTTCTCCTTCACCTTTTGTCGTGAGAGACAAGGATGTTTCTTTGCTCTGGGTAAAGGGAGAGCACCTATCACTTGAAGGACTTACGATCTGCTTCAGAGAAGAAGGTCAGGGGAAGAGCAAAGTAACCTTCCTGCTTCTACAGTTTTCTCAAATTCATACAGCTTAAAATATTTAATATGCTAAGGTGTTATATTTTGGGGTAGTATATCTTGGTCCCTATCACCTGAAACAACCACTTTATAATAGTAACACAAAGAGTTATAGATAATATCCCATAAAGGTGGTAAAATGGAATCATTGGAAAAGTCAATTCATCCAAAAGAAGGCTGAAAGAGGAAAGCAAAAACAAAGAAGAGATGGGAGAAATAAAAATTAAATGGTAGGAACATGAGCATCCATGAATTTGGTATACAGGAGGGGTTGGAGGGGTTCATGTCCCTGCAAAGGACATGAACTCATCCTTTTTTATGGCTGCATAGTATTCCATGGTATATATGTGCCACATTTTCTTTATCCAGTCTATCATTGATGGACATTTGGGTTTGTTCCAAGTCTTTGCTATTGTGAATAGTGCCGCAATAAACATACATGTGCATGTGTCTTTATAATAGAATGATTTATAATCCTTTGGGTATATATCTAGTAATGGGATTGCTGGATCAAATGGTATTTCTACTTCTAGATCCTTGAGAAGTCACCACACTGTCTTCCACAATGGTTGAATTAATTTACACTCCCACCAACAGTGTAAAAGCATTCCTATCTCTCCACATCCTCTCTAGCATCTGTTGTCTCCTGATTTTTTTAATGATCACCATTCTAACTGGTGTGAGGTGATATCTCAATGTGGTTTTGATTTGCATTTCTCTAATGACCAGTGATAATGAGCTTTTTTTCACATATTTGTTGACTGCATAAATGTCTTATTTTGAAAAGTATCTGTTCATAGCCTTTGCCCACTTTTTGATGGGGTTATATATATATATTTTTTTGTAAATTTGTTTAAGTTCTCCATAGATTCTTGATAGTGGCCCTTTGTCAGATGGGTAGATTGCAAAAAATTTTTCCCATTCTGTTGGTTGCTGATTCACTCTATTGATAGTTTCTTTTGCTGTGCAGAAGCTCTTAAGTTTAATTAGATCGCTTTTGTCTATTTTGGCTTTTGTTGCCATTGCTTTTTGTGTTTCAGTCATGAATTCCTTGCCCATGCCTATGTCCTGAATGGTATTGCCTAGGATTTCTTCTAGAGTTTTTATGGTGTTAGGCCTCAGGTTTAAGTCTTTAATCCATCTAGAGTTAATTTTTGTATAATGTATAAGGAAGGGATCCAGTTTCAGCTTTCTGCATATGGTTAGCCAGTTTTCCCAACAACATTTATTAAATAGGGAATCCTTTCCCCATTGCTTGTTTTTGTTAGATTTGTCAAAGAAGGGCATTACATAATGGTAAAGGGATTAACGCAATAAGAAGAGCTAACTATCCTAAATATGTATGTACCCAATACAGGAGCACCCAGATACATAAAGCAAGTTCTTAATGACCTACAAAGAGACTTAGACTCCCACACAATAATAGTAGAAGACTTTAGCACCCCACTGTCAATACTAGACAGATCAACGAGACAGAAAATTAACAAGGATATCCAGGACTTGAACTCAGATCTGAGCCAAGTGAACCTAATAGACATGTACAGAACTCTCCACCCCAAATCCACAGAATATACATTCTTCTCAGCACCACATCGCACCTACTCTAAAATTGACCACATAATTGGAAGTAAATCACTCCTCAGCAAATGCAAAAGAACGGAAATCATAGCAGTTTTTCAGACCACAGTGCAATCAAATTAGAACTCAGGATTAAGAAACTCACTCAAAACCACATAACTACATGGAAACTAAACAACCTGCTCCTGAATGACCACTGGATAAATAATGAAATGAAGGCAGGGAAGAAATAGATGTTCTTCGAAACCAATGAGAATGAAGACACAATATACCAGAATCTCTGGGACACATTTAAAGCAGTGTCTAAAGGGAAATTTATAGCACTAAATGCCTCCATGAGAAGTGAGGAAAGATCTAAAATCAACACCATAACATCAAAATTAAAAGAACTAGAGGAGCAAGATTAAACAAATTCAAAAGCTAGCAGAAGACAAGAAATAACTAACATCAGAGCAGAACTGAAAGAGATAGAGACAAAAAACTCTTCAAAAAATCAATAAATCCAGGAGGTGTTTTTTTTAAAAGGTCAACAAAATAGATAGACTGCTTGCCAGACTAATAAAAAAGAAAAGAGAGAAGATTCAAATAAATGCAATAAAAGGGATATCACCACCGATACCACAGAATGCAAACTACCATCAGAGATTACTACAAACACTTCTATACAGATAAACCAGTAAATCTAGAAGAAATGGATAAATTCCTGGACACTTACACCTTCCCAAGGCTAAACCAGGAAGAAGTTGAATTCCTGAACGGACCAATGACAAGGTCTAAAGTTGACGCAGCAATTAATAGCCTGCCAACCAAAAAAAGTCCAGGACCAGATGGGTTCACAGCTGAATTCTACCAGAGGTACAAAGAGGAGGTGGTACCCTTCCTTTCTATTCCAAACCATAGAAAAAGAGGGAATTCTCCCTAACTCATTTTATGAGACCAACATCATTCTGATATCAAAACCTGGTAGAGATGCAACTAAGAAAGAAAATTTTAGGTCAATATCCATGATGAATCTTGATGCAAAAATCTTCAAAAAAATACAGGCAAACTGAATAGCAGCACATCAAAAAGCTTATCCATCATGATCAAGTCAGCTTCATCCTAGGGATGCAAGGCTGGTTCAACATCCACAAATCTATAAATGTAATCCATCACATAGGCAGAACCAAAGACAAAAACCACATGATTATCTGAATAGATGCAGAGAAGGTCTTTGACAAAATTCAACAGCTCTTTATGCTAAAAACTCTCAATAAACTAGGCATCGATGCATCGCATCTCAAAATAATAAGAGCTATTTATGACAAACTCACAGCCAATATAATACCGAATGGTCAAAAACTGGAAGCATTTCCTTTGAAAACTCGCACAAGACAAGGATGCCCTCTCTCACCACTCCTATTCAACATAGTATTGTAAATTATGGCTAGGGCCATCAGGCAAGAGAAAGAAATAAAGGGCATTCAAATAGGAAGAGAGGACATCAAATTCTCTTTTGCAGTTGACGTGATTGTATATTTAGAAAACCCCATTGTTTCAGCCCCAAATCTCCTTAAGCTGATAAACAACTTCAGCAAAGTCTCAGGATACAAAATCAATATGCAAAAATCACAAGCATTCCTATACACCAATAACAGACAAACAGAGAGCCAAATCATGAGTGAACTCCCATTCACAATTGCTACAAAGAGAATAAAATACCTCAGAATACAACTAACAAAGTATGTGAAGGACTTCTTCAAGAGATCTACAAACCACTGCTGAAGGAAATAAGAGAGGACACAGATGGAAAAACATCCCATGCTCACGGTTAGGAATAATCAATATCATGAAAATGGCCATACTGCCCAAAGTAATTTATACATTCAATGCTATCCCCATCATGCTACCAATGACTTTCTTCACAGAGTTGGAAAAAAACCACCTTAAACTTCATATGGAACCAAAAAAGAGCCCAGATGGCCAAGACAATCTTAAGCAAAACAAAAACAAAAACAAAAACAAACCAAGCTGGAGGCATCACATTACCTTACTTCAAACTATATTACAAGGCTACAGTAATCAAAACAGCATGGTACTTGTACTAAAACAGAGATACAGACCAATAAAACAGAACAGAGGCCTCAGAAAGAACGCCACACAATTACAACCATCAGTTTTACATCTTTTTAGCATATTCTTTGTGTTCGTATATCAGTTATGATGAGCTGCTAATATTTTGTTCTAAAAGTAAATAAATGTATTAGTATATATTTTAGTGTCTCATTCACTTTTAAAATTTGAATGATGTAGACTTTGTTTTTTTAATGAAATATGAATATTAGCTCATGTTTTCTAAATTCCTTATAAAAGTAATTCAATCTGCAAAAAAATTAAATGGTAACAAAATAGATTAAACTTGCCACTTAGATATTCACATTAAATGTAAATGGCCTAAACACCCCAATTAAAAGTTAAAAATGGTCTAATTTAATCAAATTCCAATATCCAACTATATCTTGCCTGTAAGAAAATATTGTCACTTTCGGTATAAAAATACAAATAGGTAAAATATAAAAGGATGTAAAAAGACATACTGTATTAAACTAATCAAAAGAGAGCTGGAGTAGCCATTCAGTAAATTGGACTTCAGAGTAAATCATATTAATATTGCCAGGGATGAAGAACATTATTTCATAATACTTGAGGTAAATTTATAAAAAGGAAATAACAAACTTAAACATTTATTCACCTAATATCAGAACTCTAAAATAAATAAAGCAAATGCTGATATAACTTCAAATACAAATAGACAAATCCACTATTATAGTCAGATTTCAGGACCTTTTTCTCAATAACTGATAGAACAAACAGAGAAAAATATCAGTAAGGATATAAAAAACTTCCAAAATAATTATCAATTACCTTGAATTAATTAATATTTATGGGCCTGGTTTGGTTCTCATGCCTGTAATTTCAGCACTTTGGCAGGCCTTGAGCTCAGGAATTTGAGACCAGCCTGGGCAACATATATATACATAACACATTAGCTAAAAGCAGCATAATATGCGTTTTTTTTCCAAGAGCACACAGAATATTTAGCATGATATGCTATATTCTAGGCCATAAACAAATTTCAACAGACTTAAAAGAATTCAACTAATACAAAGTATATTCTGTGACTACAATGGAATTAAATTTGAAATCAATAGCAAAAGATGTCTGGTAAATCCCCAAATATTTGGTAACTAATATCATACTTCTAAATTATCCAATGTAGGGAATCCACGAGCCCCACACGTTGGGTGCCAGAATGCAGGAATCCATGAACTCCACATTGGGCACCAGAATGTAGGGATCCAGCCCTATATCACCCGTGGGTACCTGAGTTTGGTGGCGACAAAAGAATGAGAAAAAAATTAAGAGTGCAAAGAGTGAGACCAGGGGGCCGTCACTTATTACTTTGGAGGAGGCAGTGAAGGCCCCAAGCTCTGAGCATCCACAGTATTTATTGATTACAATCACTTTGATCTATAGGGTAGGGGCGGAGTGACAGTGGAGTGAATCAGTGAGCCAGAAGTGAATCAGTGGCTGGAACTGGTGTATCATTCTAAAGATTGATAACAGTGGCGGTTTGGGAATTTCACAAAACAAGAACATGTGGTTATCTTTAACTTATTATCTATGTGCAGTTGGTGGAACTCGGGCCTTACAAGGAGCCTACAAGTCTGGCTATGTCATAGTGCTATGAAGGGATTTTACATCCTTGAGCACAATGTTTATGGTAACAGAGCCTAGGTCACCCTACATGGGAACATGAGGCATGGAGAGGCCTTCCTCCTCAGAGGCCTCCTGCAGCCTTCGGCAGTTTGTTGTTTCTTGTTTATGTGTTACTCATAACCAATTTATGTAGGCACTCTGTAAGTCCTTTCTCCCTTACAGCTTTTCCCAACAGACCCAGGGTCAAATAAAAAATGAAAATAGAAATTAGAAAGTGTTTGAACTGGCCGGGCGCGGTGGCTCAAGCCTGTAATCCCAGCACTTTGGGAGGCCAAGGCGGGTAGATCACGAGGTCAAGAGATCGAGACCATCCTGGTCAACATGGTGAAACCCCGTCTCTACTAATACAAAAAAAATTAGCTGGGCACGGTGGCGCGTGCCTGTAATCCCAGCTACTCAGGAGGCTGAGGCAGGAGAATTGCCTGAACCCAGGAGGCGGAGGTTGCGGTGAGCCGAGATTGCGCCATTGCACTCCAGCCTGGGTATCAAGAGCTAAACTCCGTCTCAAAAAAAAAAAAAAAAAAAAAAAGAAAGTGTTTGAACTAAATTAAACACACATTTCAAAGCTTTTGAGATGTAACAACAGCAGTATTGAGAGAAAAATTTACAATAGTATAGACTTTTATTAGAAAAGAAGATCTTAAATCAGTGATCTCAGTTTCTACCTGAAGAAACTAGAAAAAGAAGAGCAGATAAACCCAAAATAAGCAGAAGAAAGTAAGTAATAAAGACCAGAGCTGAAATCAATAAAGTAGAAAACAAGAACAAAAAAAATCTAATAACACCCCAAACTTATTATATAGATCAGTAGGATTGACAAACAACTGGTCAGACTAATTAGGAATTTATCAAGAAGAAATAAACAATTTCTGTTTTTTCATAACTTGTATGTAGCACCCCAAAGTAAATAATTTTAATATAACATTTATTCATCTGATAACAGAAGACAGAAATGAGAAAGGTAGTGTCATTACACATTCTACAGATAGTAAAAGGATAACAAGATAATATGATGAAAAACTCAGGCCAATAAATTTGACAACTTAGATAAATTGCACAAATTACTTATATGACACAATCTACCAAAATTCAGGAAGAAATTGATAATCTTAGTAGCTGTAGATCTATTAAAGAAATTAAGTTGATAGTTAAAAATTATCCTACAAAACATATTTCAAGCTCTGGTTGCTTTCCTGGAGAATTGTACCCTATATTTAAGGAGAAAGTATTTCTAATTCTGTGTAAACATTTCCAGGAAATTGAAGAGGTGGAAATATTTCCCAACTCTCCCTGAGGTCGGTGCTACTCTATCCAAAACCAGACAAAGACATTCCAAGAAAACAAAACTACAGACACTGTTTGCAAGCAGCAATCAGAAATTAAAATTGTATAATATCACTTATGATATCAGAAAAAGTAATTACGAAGTCCTTAGGAACAAATCTGACAAAAGTGGCTCAAGGTTTGAACACTGAAAACTATAAAACATTGCAGTGAAAAAACTAAAAAGAAAAAACATCGCCGTGAGAAATTAAAGAGGGCAGAAATAAATGGATAACCTCATTTGTGAATTGGACAAATTTTTGTTAAGATATCAATTCTCCTTAAATTGATCTACAATTCAACAGAATCCCAATCAATACCCCAATAGGCTTTGAAAAATGCTTACAAAATTTGACAAGCTAATCCTAAAATTGATATGACAATGCAAAGAACCTACAAGAGGCAAACTGTCTTTGAAAAAGAAGAGATGACATATACTTGCCTTCAGGGCTCATTGTAAAGCTACAGTAATCAAGACAATGCAAGACTGGCATGACAATTTCTAGGTCATGAGAGTTATGTTTCCTAAAGGAAGACGCAGGTGCTTATTAACTTTCCCCTGCCCTCAGGACATCTTCAGCAGTGGTTGAGGAACCAGTAGCAGTTTTAGCACCACCTAGAAGCCTTTTAGAAAGCTAATTACTGGGCCCATCCCAGACCTACTGAACCAGAATCTCTGTGGGCGAAGCCAAGGAATCTGTGTTTTCACACACTCTCTAGGTGATAATGATGTCCATTAAAGTTTGAGATGCATTGCCTTGGCTTGGCCCTGTTAGAAATCCTCCAGGATTTGGGAGACGGGGGAAGAGATCTGGAGAGAGTGGCAGAATTCAACATCACAGAATGAAGAGGAAAACTATGGCCTTTGTCCATGGAATCCGTTAAAATATACTGTTACTGCTGCCAGGCTGAACTGATGAATAAAAAATAAGCTAATCTCATATCAAGCCATCGGGCTATTGATGATAATTGTGTTTTAGGGTGAGCAAACAGCTTTACCAAGCTCACACAGTTGAGACAATTTGTTGTTTGAACTGTCTTACTCAAGGTAGATGCTTAAGAAGAGTGCAGAAGTTATAAAAATCCAGGATTCAGAAATCTTTTAAAATTCTCCCTTTCTCTCATGCACATACACATCTATGCACACATACATATACAGTAAGATTTCATGACACTTGAGATAGGATGTGAAGCTGAACAGCTCTGACAAATGCCTGAGTAGTAGATCACCTTGAAGAACAGGAGATTAAAGTCTATTGTAGCTGGATATAAGCTACAAATTCATTTCTTGGGGAACACATGAATACATTAGAGAGGCTAAGTAGCTTCTGAGGCTACTAACACAATATTAGTCATTTCTCCTGTCATCTAAAAGATATATTATATTGAATTTTTAAAAATAGCTTTAGTGTAGGCTAGTCTTACTTTCTGAAACTAGGATGTGGCTTGTTGCAATGACCAAAGTGATTCCATCCCATGTGAAGGAAAAAAGGGATAATGATGAATTAAAAACACCTGCATGTATTTGTTACTCCTTTAGAGGGGGTCTCTCTTCATCAACATTAGCTTTCTTTCCTACTTTTGAGCAGGCTGCTAAAAGTCTAGGTTTAGATCTTAAACCATTGCCTTTCCCTGGAAGATGTAATAGTTACAATTACAGTCTCAACCCTCTGGCATTTAATGAAGATAAAATTGGAGAGAGATAGTATTAGGAGAAATACCTAATGTAGATGATGGGTTGATGGGTGCAGCAAACCACCATGACAGGTGTATATCTACGTAATAAATCTGCATGTTCTGCACATGTGTCTCAGAACTTAAAGTATAATAATAAAAAAAAAACTAAAAAATTGATCACTTTCAACTGCAAAAAAATCACTTTTACAATCGGGATACTGAATATATTAGCAAGTACAAGGTCCCGCTTCTAGTGGACTTGGCAGACTGTCAGGCTCTTAGTAAGAGACCCTACCCCATGCATTTTAATTTTTCTGTTGCCACACAATCACAATAATTTTTTCTCTGAATGCCAGAGTATTGTCAAGAAAAGGAATTCTGAAACTGGCTGAGAGAGATTGTATAAATCTTCCAGTCCAGACTCCATTGACTCTTGTCTCTTTCTTTGTACAGAACTGATTTTGTAATTTCTGTGGCAATGAAAGACTAGTACCCAAATGACTGCTGGTCCTTTGTTTATTGATCAGTCTAAGCCTGTACTAGAATTGATCCTCCAATCTGGTAACAAGAAAAAATTGAATTAGCTGAGGCAGCACAGCAAGTTTGAATTTGGCTGCCTCTACTTTCAATATTGGCTGACATCAAGAGCAGACATTGGCATTGGAACTAAGAGTATCAAGAGAGTTCATAAGCACCAATTTAGGGTAATACTTTATGCCTAGTACTTATCTTTCAGTGAAATGGTTTTTAATATCATCTCAGACTAAATTTTATGGGATATTTCTACTTGCAGACTCTAAGGTATTAAGAAAAAGCTCAAAGTAGGTGTGTTTTTCTTATCTTCCTAAAATTTTAGATTAAAGGTGCCAAAGATTTGTGTGTTGGTATGTGTCAAAGCATTTGAACAGCCCTTGTAGACTTTGTTCTGTACCAGGCACTGTATTATGTATATTGCATGTATTTATTATTATATTTAGTTCTCACAGCAACCCTATACAATAATTACAATTCCTTCCTTTCACTAAGGCATAGAGAGTTTAAATAAATTATTCACAGTAGCAGAGCCAAAACTCAAACATGTCTCTGTCTGACTCAAAAACACAGGCTCATTCTCCTAGAGCCAGCCAACAACCTGAAAGCTCTGAGTTAACTTTCCTAGTTCTGTGGATGAATGTGATAGTCTCAGGACCCAGATAAACAGAAGTCCTTCTTTCTTACTCGTATTTCTCAGTACTAGGTCTGTCAGAACAAGCTCTGTTCCTCATGGCCATGATCTTGAAGAAATTGAGATTAATCCAAAGGAAATCAGGTATTGAAATGTATATTTACATATTTTGATTAATTTTCTGCCTATTTCTAGAAACATTTGAAGAATTGTAATAAAAAGCAAATATCCTGAAACTCCCAAATGAACCTGATCTCTCTCTCTGTCTTTCTCTCTCATAGGCTTTTGCCTGTATTTCTCTGGTGGAATTTACTAAATAATTATATCATGTGTCTTCTTATTGTAATTGACTGTTTTCATCAAGGTAATCTTGAGGGCAGAGACTTTCTGAGACTTCCTGTGTTAGCCAGGGTACTCTAGAAGAACAGAAACTACACACACACACACACACACACACACACACACACACACACACACACACACACACAATAAGGAACTGGCTCCTAGAGGCTAAAAAGTCTCAAAATCTGTAGCCCAAAGGCTTGAGAACCAGCAGTCCTGATGGTGTATGTTCCAGTCAGAGTCTGAAGGGAGGAGAAGACAGATGTCCCAGCTTAGAGACCTTCAGGCAGAGAGAGAAAATTCTGTCTTGCTCAGACTTTGGTTCTTTTCAGACCTCCAGTGGATTAGATGAGGCTCATCCCAACTGGGGAAGGAGTCTGCTTTACTCAGTCTACCAATGCAAAGGTTAATCTCATTTGGCAACTTCCTCACAGACACAACCAGAAAAATCTTTCACCAAAATATCTAGGCATGCTGGCTCAGCCAAATTGACACATAATATTAACTTCTACATTCTTCTTAATCTGTGCCGTATCTCCAATACAAGGCACTGAGCTTTGCATGGAACAAGTGCTCCATACATATTTACTAAATGACAAGAGATGAGATTGTCCTTAGAATATGAATCAATTATTAATACCCAATAATTTTTCCCCACTCTGACCACAACCAAAACTGAAAAATGTTGGGATTGCCTCTTTTCACAATATGATTTTCTCTGAATGCAGACTCATGTTTTGACCCTCCCTGTATCTTTCTGTTTAGCATTCATTCTGGCTTAACTCATTGACTGATCAAGTAACCATTGAGCATCTGCCGTGTTAACACTCTGAATGAGATCCTGTGACAGGTGCTAAGATGAATGGTGTTTAGCCTGATTAAGTGTGGCAAACGTATGGCATCTGTGCATTTATTTTATTTTTTTAACCAACTTTTGCCCACATGAAGAATAACATTGATGGCAGGAACTTGAATTTGGATTTACATACATACTCCATTTCAGACTCACCATGAAATGAGGTGCTTGCATTTTTCATTGCTGATTTTATAATACACTTTGCACCTTTTGGGTAAAAGTTTGCAATCAATGTAACTGAGGTAGCATGGTATGAAAGCAATACAGGATGAAGAAGACTAGAAGACTAGAAGAATAGAAGACTAGAAAAGACTAGAAGAATAGAAGACTAGAATTTCAATCTTGGTTTTGCCACTTATTGGTTATATGAGTTTTGTCAAGTCATTTGACCTGTGTTTATTCAGAGTTTCTTTTTCTTTTTTTTTTTTAAATTATTTATTATACTTTAAGTTCTGGGATACATATGCAGATCATGCAGGTTTATTACATAGGTATACATGTGCCACAGTGGTGGTCAGTTGACTAGTATTTATTGACCTTAATAGTCAGTTTTCTCAGGCACAGATAAATCTTGGATATGTATTCTAAGATAGCTTTCCCATTTCCACATTGAAGACAATGTTCTATTTTAGAGCAATAATAAATTATATTATTTAAGAACATGAGTTTTGGAGTTCAGACTGATGCCTATGGGTTTGAATTCTAGTTCTGCAGCTTTCTTACTGTGCAGACTTTAGCAAGTCAGTTGATGTTTGTGAGCCTCAGATTTCTCACCTGTAAAATAGGGTGAGTAATAACTATCTTATTATATCATTACTAGCATAAAGTGAAATAACAGTACTTAGCACAAAGAAGGATCTTAATTTTTAGCTTTTTGAAAAAGCTATGCATGTTTATATATCATATATACATATATAGTCAATTCCATTATTGTAGACTACATTTATTATGTTTTTCATAGAGTCATTAATTTCACTCAGGAATTGGTTGACCCTTGTGAGATATATGGTTTGACCACTTTTGACTTTGATATTCTTCGGAAAGTAAGACAATTAGAAATCTGTGATTATAATCTTCAAAATGTTTAACAATCATGGCTAAAATGATCCCAGGAATGGGATTGTACACATAAATTCTTTTCTTTAGTCTAATAATATTACCCTTAGTGTCTATGCCAAGCAAGTATGTTATGTGTTGAGACAAAACATCTTTAGTATGTTTGTAACATTCCCAACTCCCATCCCACTAAACTCTATATTTACCTGTCTTCTTTTTTTTTCCCCTCTAACATTCATGCTATTTTAATCAATGTTCTTTCATTTTCAAGCCCCCAATGAGTTTGACCCCAAAGACTCTCATTTTGCCCCTGCTATTCATAAGCATACTTATGCCAATGCATGTCTTTCATTCTTTTCTTATATTTACAACAATCTTTTAATCAGGACAAATGGTTTCATTTTTTCACCTTCATGTTTAATATCTCATTGAGTTCAGCATGAGATGTTAAACATAATTATCTGCTTTCTCTTTCTTGCTCAAGACATTCTTTTTCTGTAGACCTTTATTTCCTAACTCCAGAGTATTTGCCCAGGTCTATAGGCCCCTCTCTTTTTAGCTTTCTTACCACTCCATCCACCTTCTTCTGTTTCCTGTTGCCTGATTGGCTTCACTTAAACAAAAGCATTTGTTATTTGTACAAAGTGCCACATATAATTGTCCTACTCTGTTTGGTTGCCATGACAAAATACCACAGACTAGCTGGCCTGTAAGCAACAGACATTTATTTCTCATAGTTCTGGAGGCTGCAAAGTCCAATGTCCAGGCACCACTGGCAGATTTGGTGTCTAGTGAGAGCCTACATTCTGATTCATAGACAGCCATCCATTTGCTGTGTCTCCATGTGGTAGAAAGAATGAATAAAGTCTCTGGAGTCTTCTTTGTAAGGGCACTAATCCATTCATGAAGCTTCCATCCTATGACCTAATAATACCATTGTATTGGGGGTTATGTTGCAACATATGAATTTTGAGGAACATAAGCTTTCAATCTATAGCAATGAAGCAGGAAATTTTTCCTGACCCCTTCATGGGTGGGAACTGCAGTGTGGGTGCTGGGTTAGCCAGCTGCTTTGGTGCTGGCAAAACAAACTCCACTCACTCAAACCCACAATGCTCAACCCCTCACAGGAGGGAGCATGTAGGTGAGTGGGTGCAGGAGCCAGGGCGAGTGCTTTTGGGCACTGGCAGGAGCGAAACTTCGTGCAGGCTTCACAGCAGCATCTAGGAGGAAGTACCAGTGACCCCCAAAACCCCTGAAAGAGTGTTACAGTCAGCACTCTTTTAGCTTTGCTGTGTGTGGATGGCTTAAGTGTTAACAGCTTAGTGGAGGGTCAGAGTGACAACCTTTTAAATCTGCACTTGTGGTACCCAAGCTCTTGTTCTGCATCCAGGAAAAGTCAGGTCACCTGAACAAACTGAAAGGTGGTGAATGCAGAGGATTTTATTGCTGATAAATGTGGCACTCAGTGGGAAGAGGAGCTGGTAAGGGAATTAAGTGGGAAGGTGATCCTCCCCTGAAGTCTGGCCATCCCTGGCTGGACTCCTCTCTGAAGCCATGCTGTTAAGCCATGCCTCTGAAGTCAAGCTGCTTCTCTCCAATGTCAAACTGCAGTCTTCAATGTCCAGCCGCTTCTCCTCTTCTCCTGTCTCTGCTGGCAGAGCCTGGGGTTTTTATGGGCACAGGATGGGGGGTGGTAGGGCAGGCCATGCGTGGTTTTGGAAAAAGCAACATTCAGGCAGGGAAACAGGGAAGTAAAGTTCTCACTTTGGGCCATGGTTCCAGGTTTGATGGTGGTACCCTCATTGGGGACCCACCCTCTTCTGCCCAGAATTTCCCTGCCTCCTGTCTTTATCAGCAATAATATATTAGAAAAAGCTTTTACTATCTTATGACATTCTACAATGGATGGCTTATCTTCGTGATATTTGAAAAACACATACTCTCTTGAGAATATCAAAGTTCTACTGTTTTTTTTTTTTTCCATTTTATTTTAATTTTAATTCTTTCAGGCATTAAAAAAAAAACCAGAGAGAGAGAGATCTAAGATGGCCGGTTAGGAGGAGCTTGGGATTGCAGGTCTGAGTGAAAGCACACAGGGTGAGTGGACGCCGCATTTCCAGATGGATTTTTACTGCCCACAGACCAGGAGATTCACAGGCAGAGGAGCCCCATGGGTCACCAGCGCCACTGTTTTGGCCGGCAGGGCTGTTTGGCCTGCGCCCTGGCGCAGTGGTTCCCAATGCAGAGTGAGCGAGACTGAGTCCCCTCTTAGCCAGCAAGGGGAGCTGAAACGGGGAGCCAGGCCAGGAGATTCCTGGGCAAAAAAGCACCACGAATCTCAGAGCCGTGGTTTCAGCTGACACAGCGGCTCCCAGTGCAAAGCAAATGAGACAGTGTCCCCTCTTAGCCAGCAAAGGGAGCAGAAACAGGGAGCCAGGCCAGGAGATTCCTGGGCAAAAAAGCACCATGAATCTCAGAGCTGTGGTTTCAGCCGATGCAGTGGCTCCCAGAGCAGAGTAAACAAGACGGTGTCCCCTCTTAGCCAGCAAGGGGAGCTGAAGCAGGGAGCCAAGCCAGGAGATTCCCGGGCAAAAAAGCGCCACAAATCTCAGAGCTGCGGTTTCAGCTGGCGCAGTGGGTCACTGCACGGGAAATCACACAGGTCCCGGTGCCTATTCAGCAGGTGACCAGGTCACCTGGTAGAGAGCTGACCGTTCAACTAAAAAACAAAAGGCTCTCAGGCAGGGAGCCAGGTGACCAGGCCTGGCTGGTCCCACCCCCACAAAAACAAAAAAAACAGCAATTGGAAATGCTCTGGGTTGAGACTTTCACGGCAAACACAACTGAACCCGGGACAGTCCAGCTCTGTGGAGGAGGGGCATCCACCATTACAGAGGTACCCTGCAGTTCGAGGCAATCTGCCATCACCAAGGCAACCCGCCACTACAGAGAGTCCGTCACAACAGAGGCGGGCCAACATAATGGAAGCAGTTCTAACTACACCCATATAAACAGGACTGCAGGGAAGTTCACACAGCAGCTGGGGGGAGCCCACAGCAGTTCAGTGAAGCCTCTGCAGGCTGAGTGTGACTAGGCTGCCACCTTGTGGGCAGGGAAAATGGCAACGGCACAGCGGAAACGCATAAAGCCCTAACTCCCTGGGACAGAACACCTGGGGGGAAGAAAAGGGGGTTTATGAGTTCTGCTGCTGCAGACTTAAACTTACCAAAATCAGAAAGTCAGCAAATACAAAGTCGACAGGTGGATAAATCCACAAAGATGGGAAGAAACCAGCGCAAAAAGGATGAAAACACCTGAAACCAGAACACCTCTTCTCCTACAAGGGATCACAACTCCTCACCAGCAAGGGAACAAGACTGGATGGAGAATGAATGTGATGAAATGACAGAATCAGCTTTCAGAAAGTGGATAATAAGAAACTTCCGTGAGCTAAAAGAACATGTTCTAACCCAATGCAAAGAAACTAAGAACCTTGAAAAAAGACTTGACAAAATGCTAACGAGAATGTACAACTTAGAGAGGAATATGAGTGAATTGATGGAGCTGAAAAACACAACATGAGAACTTCACGAAGCATGCACAAAACAAAGAACTATTTGGGATTCCTGGGTCTACAGTGCCTACTATTATTGAGGCTAATATATTCTCTGGCCCTGTGCATACAAAGACAGGGGGCAGAAATAATATTTCTAGCCAATCCACATACCTCAATCACATTTAATTTCACAAAATTCACTTCTAATTGGTATTGTTCCAACTAACGAACCATCTGGTGCCAATCTAAGATAGAGATGACTGAAATGCTTCTGATTAGAGTATTTTAGGTGTTAAATCTCTATTCTAACATTGTGAATCCTTAACTAGAATACTCAAATATTAACTAGCTTCCTCTAAGATATAAATTAATATGTGTACCACATTCTATATGAATTATTTTAATTATACTACAGGCCATATACAAATTATATATAGGTTTAGTCTTCCTGAATATTGTAAGTTGAGTCTGTGAAAGTAAAAATTAGGATGAATTGAGAACACCTAGAATTCAGAATTCCTTTTCATTATGACAATGTTAACTCATATTCCTCATTGGGTAGCAAGTCCTATGAAGTGTGATTTTCCCCTAACAGCTAAAGAGGAGAAAAAAATGGATTTATTCTAGTTAATGACTTGCTTTTTCTATTTTTACAAAAAAAAATGAAGTAAATTATTTTTCTTGGTGCTATTACTATTTTGTCAGGAAGACAGATCTTCCAAATTTTAGGAAACTATGAATCTAAGTTCTATATTGCTCTCACTTCCTTTCTCTCTTTGTCTCTCTTCTGTTGTAGCCCTTCCCTCACCACTAAGCCTTCACCCTGGCTCTACCCTGCCCCCACTGCCTTTTGTTCTTTAGAAGACACTCATTAACATTTGCTAATGTATGCTAATGAGCTATAATTAGCCTCTCTAATGTGAACAAAAGCAGTGCTAGGAAGGAAGGGTAAAGATGTGTACAGAGTTCAGCCAGCCTTTTATGCTTCTTTATGCCTTAGGAACAATCCTCTTCTTTCAGTTCTTTCACAATTCTTTAGTGTTTTTTGTTTGTTTCATTTTGTTTACTTATCCATGAACCCTGACAACTATTCTTCATGAGTTGGAATATTGCAAAAATGCTTTGGAGGACAGAAAGATTCCTTTTTGTCCTAAATAATCCAAGGATATAAGCATAGCTGCTAAGGGGTTATAATGCACATTTGTATTTTCATCTGGTTGTTATTTTGGTATCCTATTACTAGAAAAGATTTTAACCACAAAAACTCACACACGATAATGTATTTCATTTTACCACGCTTATTTACAGTGGTTGCCCTTTATGGTGGTAATTGCAATGTGAAAGCATACACTCTGAATGTATATTATGACAGCATGGTTAAATAAGAAATGTTCCCTCCCTCAAATAATTTAAATGCAAAGAAAATACAAGACTCACCACTTACTTTTTCATAACTACAGAGGGCTCTAAATGTCTTTGTAAATAGCTATTTATTTATTGAATATGTATAGTTTTTTTTTGAAAAAGCCAACCCTCCAAACCACATAGAGTAAGAGCTGTTTTTGTTCTTTCTGTAGACTGATGGTGTCATGAAATACCTAATTGCAGTTTCTCACAAATACTCCAGCATGTAATTTGCCATTTGCAGAACCAGGCTTCACATTTCATATTTGCTTTGCCAGCTCAGGGGTGGTAGAATTTGGAAATATACCAGCAACCCACTTCACTCAGCCTGTGTTTAATTATAATTTCATGTACAATAAAAGCAGAAGGAAAATGTGCAAAGAAATGGGTGTACATCTTTTCCCCCTTCTTCTTATGTATATAAAAAAGATTTATTTCCATTGTAAAAGGATAGAATGGGGATCTTTATTTAGAGTAGATTTTCTATTTTTGTTCTTTCTGTTTGCCTCAGAGTTAGTGATCCTCTCTCTGTGACCTCAGAGTAAAATGTGTTTCTCCGTAGGCTTCATCCTGCTCCATTTGTCAACTACAACATTTTATATTGTGTTTTTAATAAAGCAGACATCAGCACCCTCAGTCCTGCTGTTGAGTCATCTGGTTAGCCACCTCAGTCCCTGGGAACCTTTGTCCCCTGGGATAATATGCCTTCCAATGATCCTGTTGGCACAGTGGGCAAAGATGAGGTGGTGGCCCATTTCTCTGGGGACAATTTCTTAAAAAGTGTCCTGTTAGATTACAGTGGTAGCAAGCTTTGCCAGACTGGTGGCTAACCCAAGCCTTTCTCTCCCCTGTGCCCCTTGGGTCTGCTTGCCTGAAGGCCATGACTAGGGCTGTAGCTTTTCTCTGGTCTCTCCTCTTCCATTCAGCCTATTCCTCCATGTCTGTATTATAAAACACCGAGGTTGCTAGGTTTAGTAATGATTCTAGGTTCTGTTCTGGCCCCAGGGCCAGCTTCTGGAGCTTCCTCCTAATGTCTGCTGCTGATTGCATAATAAGTTTGTCTTTTAGTATTAACTGACCCTCGATGGAGTCTGGTGACAGAGGAGTATACTTTCTTAAGGCCTCCCATAACTGCTCAAGGAAGGCTGTTGGGTTTGCTTCCTTTCCCTGAGTTATGGGGATAACATTGCATAATTCATGGGCTTTTCCCTAGTTTGCCTTAATCCCTCAAGTATGCAGGTTAATAGGTGCTTATGACTCCAGTCCCCTTATTCTGAGTCTGGATCCCAGTGAGGGTCCGTGCTAGGGACTGCTGGTCTACCTGTAGGAAATCTATCCTTCTCCTCTGGCGTTATTTAGTCATGTGCTTGACTAAGGTACCATGTGTCCCCAAACTCTTGAGCCACTGCTAGAGCAGCCTCTCTCTCATTGCTGGTTAGGGTTTGACTAAGCAACAGCACGATCTCTTTCCAATCTAATTCAAAGGACTGACCCAGTCCCTGCAGAACAGCTTGTACTTGTCCAGGTCATCTGAAAATTTTCCTAAGTCCTCCTTGATTTGCTTTAAGTCAGAAAGTGAAAAGGGAGTATATACCTTGGTTGGACCAAATTCTCTTCCTACTGCCTGTAGGGGGCAGAGTTGGGGCACCCTAGTAGCTTGAGGTACCTGGGCCACCTTGGCCTTTCCTAATTCCTCTTGGGTTATAGGAGCTGAGGAGACCTGGTCAGCTTCAGTGGAGGGAGGAGCTACAGGGAGTCCTAAATATGGGGGTAGTCCTGAGGAGGGGCCAGTAGGGTATGGGGTACAGGCCTTACATAGCTGAGGATTATTCCTCAGAGAGAAGAAAACTTACACATAGGGGACCTCAAACCATTTACCTTTGCTCTTACAGAACAGGTCTAATTGTACAATGGTGTTGTAATTTATACCTCCCTTAGGAGGCCAGGTTTCTCTATTTGGCAGAGGGTATCATGGCCATGCTGTTCAGCAGAGAAAAATGAGCCATTTCTTCAAGGATCATGTGTTAAATTGGTCTCAGTTATCCAAGATACACTTTAAAGGAGATTTTTGCCTTGGGAAGAGTAGCACATACTTGAAATCAAACACAGGAATGCCCGCATCCCTGGTTATTCCTTGCAACCACTAGGCCTGGGGGGGTCCCCCAGTTATAGTGATAGCCCTGAGGAGTCCCCAGTTATAGCACCTTGTAATTTCCTTGGCCCAAGATGTGTGATCATCTTCTGGGGCCCCCCCATGTGCTGGGTTTAATCATGCTTACCAGCATCAAGGGCACACGCTCACTATCTAAATGTCCTCATTGACCACCACAAGGACTGCCGGGATTAGTGGTCCATACCAGCGCTTCCCTGAACTAAGCCAGCGAGGCTTGGGTGATGGGTACCAATATTTCCTAGCAAGAGTTCAATTAACGTAGGCCTGAATATAAAACTGCCCTAGGAGGATAAACTCCTAGGGAGGGAACTCTAAGCACAACCATCTTAAAGAAGGCTGGATGGCCACTTTGCCAAGGCCAAAACAATGCCCTCAGGACCCGGACCTCCTCCCCTACCCCATTCTCCATTATAAGAATATGCCCTAGGGTTGTGGGCCCTGTAATTAACTATTTGAGCCTTGGACCAGGTTTGACTATGGTATTTTAGATGGAGAAGTTCTGCCATACGGAAAGCTGATCCTAAGCAAGACAAATTATATATCATTAGATTCTGGCACCATTTAGTTGGATTGGGAAATTTGCAGGTGACAAAAAACACAGTGTTCTATAGCCTCTCATTATCCACTGATAAAACTAACTCCATTAGGATTTAACCTAGCATTGTGGACTAGGGGAGCTGGCTTTGTTCATTTATACTACAGGAGGTCCTCATAGGCATAAGCCAAAGGGCACTGCAGGCATAGGTTGCTGGGCTGACACTGCCCGGTGGGGGGCTAGTGCTGCCAGAGCCACACCCCTGTGGTGCTGCTGTCTGCCATTACCACGTGCCTGCATTAGGCCCCTCCCTGAAGCTCTGCCTTCTCCCAAAAACAGGCTGTGCTTGGCTGCTCTCTCAATGCACTGGGAGTGGCTGGGCTCCCTTAAGTGTTGCCCAAGAAAAAAAAAAGGCCATGCCCGGAGGTGGCAGGAGCCTGGCCTGCACCCAGACCCTGGGAGGGCTTGCCTGGCTTGGTACAATCTTGCGGGAGCTAGGCCTCCATGCCTCCGCTGACAGGGTTGGGTTAGCTCGCTTGCTCTGCTCCTCATGAGTGGCTGCAGCGGGGGTGCCCTGGGGTGCTGCAGCATGCGGAGCCCCGGGCCTGGCCTGGCCATGCCCCCTCTTCCTCATTTGCTCCCTCCCACTCCACAGGCAACTTGGCCCAGAAAAACAAAGTACAGCCAGAAAAGGAAGCTGGTATGGAGAAGGCTGGGCTGTGCCTTTAAATGTGGCTGACCGGTGCTATTTAGAGGCTGGGTGGAGCCTTATCTGAGACCGTGCCTGCCCAGTCCAGCCATGGCCGTGTGCGGCCAGCGACCGTGGCTACCAGGCCCGACCATGGCTGCAGCGTGCTATTTAAAAGTGGACCTCACAGCGGGCAGGTCCCTGCCCTATGTGCTCAGTTTATGACCAGGACTGTGTGGCCCGTGAGCAAACAGCCTCGTGTTCTAATAAGCTAGTGTTCTAATGCTTCCACTCCTGGGGTAAGCACACCCCCATGGAGGGCCACAGCAGGCGGCCAGCCCTGGAGGAGGCTTGCTTGGATGCCTGTACCTTTAAGTTTGGCCCTGCGCTATTCAAAAATTGGGTGGGGCCTGCAAAGGACTGTGAGCCTCTGACCCAGACCTACTGGCACCCAACAGTTGATGCTCCTGTGGCGCTGGCCAGTTCCCAAGTGAGTATGGCACTTTGTGTGCCCAGCCGCCACTTCTGTGGGCTGGGACGACCACTCCCTCTGTGCTCAGTCCCACTCAGACCCAGTGATTTAAAAGAAGCGAATAGGATAGATTTTAGCAAGTGAGAGTGGTCCAATACACTTACTGCTCCTAAGTCTTCTCCTGGCTGGCTCGCCAAAGGTGTGACCAGGTTGGAGAACAGGACAGGGCTTAGCTACCCACCCCCAATTTGATGTGCCTGAGGTTCTTGGGCTCCCTGGCCCAGGAATTGGGGAGAGGCCCCGGCAGCACTGTGAGCTTACCAGTTAAGTAAATACCGGACACAGAGTTTTGCAGAGTGATTTATTAGGTTGGGGGGGAGGGAGGGAGGGAGGGAGGGAGAGAGGTAGAGAGAGGTCCCATGCTGTTGTGGGAGGGATCCCAGAGAGGGAAATCCTCGCAGGCAAGGTGCAGTGGAGTTTTAACTTTGAAGTTATTCCTGCCCCATTCATGTTCTTGTCCAATGAGAGGAGTTCTTTCAAACTTCCTCTGGAGTGATTGATCTTTGATTCTGATGCTGGATTGGCTGCTTGGTCTGCAATTAAAGCCTCCTCCCCCAGAGCTTTTGGCGGGCTTTCTAAACGAAGCTCACCTGGAATTTTACCTAGGCTGTGCCTGGGAAAGTTAGACAAAGAACTGGTAAGTTCTGGGTTGGGAGGTGGATGGGGGCATGGAGCTGGGAAGTTCTTACCTTTGAAACCATGCCCCCTGTGGACTTGGGAAGAGAAGTTAATATAGTCCCTCAGTACCACTGCACTCCAGCCTGGTGACAGAGAGATACTCTATCTCAAAAAAAAAAACAAAACAAAACTATTATTCTCTTTGTAATTTTAAAACCACAGAGATTGAAAATAACTATTTGGTATCTCCAAGATACTGTAATGTTTGAAAATATGACCAGTTTTGGGGGCATTTATTATTCAAATCTTCAGTAGGGTGTTTTTGAATGTGTGTACCCTCTGATTTTCACAAAACTGGTCTTAAGGAAGATAAGATACTAGTACACACAGAAGAAATATCAGCCTAGGTCTGTCTCATAAAATCTTTTCCCCAGATACTTTGATGATATTTAAGTGTAATGATCTCATTTCTGTATTTCTCACTCCTGATAATTTTTTAAATGTCTTATAGCTTACAGGTTTATTAAGGTATTTGTTATAAGAACTAAATAATTATTCTCTTCATTCAATGGCTTCTGAAATATTATGGTTAATTCCAGCATTTGAAGGACTTGGGATTGTTATAAACAAATGGCATAAGCTTCTTTTTGTCCTGACGTAGAAGTAGCAAAAATAAAGGCAGCTGTGTAGTTAACCTGAGTGAGATTTAATAAGCTTGGGTATATTTTATTCTAGAGTAAGAAGAATTGCACCCCATTATTTTTATTTTGTCTTGTAGAGAGTAACTTCAGTTCCCTACTTGACAACCACCAATAGTGTTATCATAAATTCAGAGAGTTGGGCTGTGTTAGTCCATTCCTGCACTGCTAAAAAGAACTACCTGAGACAGGGTAACCTGTAAAGAAAATAAGTTTAATTGACTCATGGTTCTGTAGGCTGTACAGAAAGCATGGCTGCTTTTTGCTATCCAGCCTCCTCATGGAGGCCTCAGGAAACTTACAATCATGGCAGAAGGCAAAGAGGAAGGAGGCACCTCCTACATGGCCAGAGCAGAAAAAAGAGAGAGAGGGTGAAGGTGCTACACACTTTTAAACAACAAGATCTCATGAGAACTCACTGTTCCAAGAACAGCAAGGGGAATGTCTGTGCCCATGATCCAGTCACCTCCGACCAGGCCCCTCCTGCAACAGTGGGAATTACAATTAGACATGAGATTTTGGCAGGGACACAAATTTGAACCATATCATGGGCCATTCTCTATATGGTGATGATGCCTGAATATGATTTGGTGATCAATCTAGCATCCAAGTGGCTCATTGTTGGGCAATTCTTGTTTAGGCTTCTTTAGAGCTAACTTTACTCATTTCTTTGAAATTTGGATTGATTTACTTCTTGTTTGGTTTTAAGAAAAGCAAAATATCTATATGCTGTTCTTGGCATAGCTTATATACATATATATGCATACCTATGTATAATTTTCTTCATATCAAAATATGCATCTCCATCATTTTTATCATTGCTATAATCAGAAATTAGTAATTTGAGGGTCTACTCAATGGCCTTATACCTAGAATTTTCAGAGTATAATATTACACAGTGTGTATTCAAAAGAATGTTGCCTTTTAAAGAGGTGATTTTTTTTTTAATCATAGCTTATTTTTATAGTTTCACTGGTCTGTCTTCCCTCTTCTCTCTTTTTTTCCCCCTGGAGAGGAGAGATTTTATGTTTTTGTTAAGGGACTCATACTTTCCTTATAAAATATGACAAATTTCACTTTGGAATACCATGTTAAAAAATTATTTTATTCACATTTTCTAGCTTTTCACCTTCAAATTCTTGTTAAAGCAAAATATTAATAGTACAGAGAGGTGGTCTGACTTTAGTTAACCTGAGGTTACACATACAGTATATATATACATATATATAAAATATTTGTCATATGTAGCAAGACAAAAATGCAAAATTTTACTTCATATTTATTCTTTTCCATTATCATTTACTGTAATTCTCACCCCATATTTACTCTTTTATGTCTTTTTCTCTCCTTCCTCCTCTCCTCCTTTTCATTATCTTCTCCCTACCCCATTTTTTAGTTCCATACTTTTGAATTGCTATTGTGGACTCCAATATAAGCAAGAGATGTATTAGTAAGTTGTTCAGTCTTTAACAAAGTATCAATCAGAGAAGCACAGCCCAGGGACAAATCAAAAGCAAAAATAAAACTGAGGAATTAATAATCTAATTCATTGTTGTTTGCATAACATTACAGGGGATTCATTTTATAGCCTACATCATCAATTTCTCAATTCTCATTAGATATTTTTTATAAGCATAAAAGAACATTCCAACTAGCAAAAATAGCTGTATCCTATAAATCACTGCCCATCAGCTCATGAAGCCACTTAATTCAGCTTTTTGCCACAGTACTACACTAAATCTATGACTGCTGAGATCATCACTGTCTCTACATTGCCAAATCCAGTGGTCAATTTTCAGTCTTCATTGTACTTTACTCAGCAACTTACCATACATCTCTGATGCACATCTTTTGTCTTCCACAATCTCTGACTTTCCTTCTGCTTAAGAGCTGATTGTTCATTTTTAATCTCTTCAGTTTGTTCTTCTTTTCCCATTCCTCACCATTTTGAAACTCCTTTTTCTGTTTTGTTGACACAAATTTTCTTTGTGTTCTCATCTGGTCTTATGACTTTAAATACTGTCTATGTGCTGATAATTCCCTGAGTCATATTTCCAGTCCAAACCTTTCTTTTGAACTCCAGGCTCAAATACTCAACTGCCTACTTAATGTCATGCTTGGATGTCTAGAAGGCACCTGAAATCCAATGGGTCTGATTAAACTCCTGGTCTTTAAAAGCGCCTAACTAAGCTATTCTCCCTATAGTCTTCCATCTTCATTTCCTGCAATTCCGTTCTTCAGGTGCTTAAGCAAAGAACCTGTGGTTATTCTTATTTTTCTATTTCTCCCACATCCCACATTACACCCTACAGGGATGACATGGGTTCATTTGTGCCTGTCATGCCATTGATTAACAACATCCCTGTCAAGAAAGTTTAGTTTGCGGTAATAGACATCCAGTTTGTATGAGAAGAGTCAGTGTTGACATTCCTCATACACAAAAAAGAATCCTGTGAAGAAACACAAAACAGCTAGATAATACATTGCTGTTATTCCTCAAGTAGACTAGATAAGATATCCATACCTAATCGCAAACCTTATTGTTTTAAAGTCATTCTTATTTTATTTTTTTAAGAGGGAGTCTCACTCTGTGGCTCAGGCTGGAGTGCAGTGGCACAATCTTGGCTCACTGCAACCTCTGCCTCCCGGGTTCAAGCGATTCTCCTGCCTCAGCTTCCTGAGTGGCTGGGGTTACAGGTGTACACCACCATGCCCAGCTAATTTTTGTATTTTTAGTAGAGATAGGATTTCACCATGTTGGCCAAGCTGGTCTCGAACTCCTGACTTCAAGTGATCCACCCACCTTGGCCTCCCGAAATGCTGGGATTACAGGCATGAGCCACTGTGCTGGGCCTATAAAGTCATTCTTTTGCATCAAATAGTAAGACTCATTAAAGGCAGCGGTATTTTCTTTTACTGTCTACAAACTCCTATCCAAGAGCATTTTCTCTGTATTCCTTTGTGAGTGCACAATAAATGGTAATTCAATAAGTGAATTTTCAGTTTCTCAAATAATAACCTGGAGCTATAAACATTGCTTCAAGAGGTAAATGTGGATTACAGAAAAAGGCAATACCATTAAACTCTTCTGGCCACTTGGTCACTGTGTTATCCTAAGGAAGCATAAACTACTTTCAGCATTATAGATTAAAAAAGAAAGCCCAGAACAACATCCATTTGTCTGAACAACTCCTATGCCTCTGAAATGTGACATTTTGCTGTTGTTTCCTTTTACTGTTTTTAATTACCAAGTCTATCTGCATGAAATGAGGATCTGGGTTGCCTAGGAGTTCATCTGCTCCTATTGCATATTCCTCTTTTAACTACACATACTTCAGTGCAGTTTTGCTTGCTGCCTCCAACATTTTGACAGACTTCCCCTCCTCTTCTTTCACTATCCCCCCATCACTCCCCAGGAGAGATGGTTATTTTTAAAGTGCATGATCAATAGGCATTGGGGAGCAGCCATGGCATGAGGAGATCATATGATTGGGAATAAGGTACTAGGGTTTGCTGAGAGAAGTGATGGCAACAGGACTTCTCAAAGATTGTCTGAGAAAGGAAATAGTTCGTAGCTCATATTCAAGTGTTCTGAGTTATCTCTTTGCACAGGTTTTTGTCTTGGAGGGAGTTTTTAATGTGATCCTTTAGCATCGCTTTAAGTTGCAGGAGATGTAGGCCAGTGCTGATAGTTACTTTTCAGACTGAATAATGTTCAATTAAAATCAAGCTTGGTCTAAGGATCTTGACAGTGTCTTAAATCTCCTGGTCATAGTGCTTCTATTTAGTTCTTGATGCTGATGACGCCTTTGCTGAGGGTTTCACTCAAGAAAAGAACAAGTATTATCACAATGACTACAAAAAATGACTGTTCCATGATCAGACAAAGGAATGCTGTTAAGCAAAGAAACCACCTAATGAGAATGTGGAGACGATCATGCACAGACCAGAATCACTATTGGAAAAGCAACTCAAGAGGAGGGAACGGGTCATTTCTGCAGCATTCTTCATTGCATCACTAAGTCATAGCTCTATTTTGTTCTCTACTTGCCACCACAGGGAATATCTTCCCCTATGATTTTTAGGTTTTATTCAATGGTTGTTTATAACTATTCTTTCTGTGCCAGAGATGATTCATGTCTCTAGCACTGCTTTTTCTCTCCCTTGGTTATTAGAGAAAACTGAGTCGTTGCTTATCTCCTTAGCTTGGGATACCTTATTCTGCTATTTTTATTTAATACATGAACCTTCCTAAAGATTTGCTTATATTTTTGTTCATTTAGTAGTTCTCCTATTTTATTTAATTAACTTTATATAATCACATTCTGGTGAAATAATGGTTACAAATCAGCCTAATACATTGTACAAATGTTTTAAAAATTTGCTTTGGCTATGCATATTGCAAAGTAGGCTGTGGGTCAACAGTTGCTATTTCTCCTCAGCTGTTTCTTCTTTATATATAACTGATAAGATCCTGCTCCAACGCTAATCTTACATCATTAAAATTCTTTCCTAGGGAATCTTTCTTTGACTGAAGAAGCTTAGTGGTGACATTAATTGCAAATAAAAGACCATGACCTATTGTGGAATGTGGAATATCTCCCTTAGAAGTATCTGCCTTCATTATTGCAAACTCTCAGTAGTGACATAAAGATCTTTGTCCTGTGTAGATTCAGTTGCAGCCAGCAACAGAAGGCATATGTTCACTTTGAACAAAAGAACATTTATTTTCACATTCTGTGGCTGATGTTGAGTGATAACATTTTTGCATATCCTAAAATTTTTTACACAGATGCTGTTTAAAGCAAAAAGTGCTTTTACAATAATTTTCTTTGTGAATGGAATTTACACTCTTGGCATGTGTTGACTTTTCAATATGCCTGTCAAGTTCTGAATAATAACCTTTGACAGTGAATGAACAGAAATAAAACCAGAGGTTGTTTCATCTGTTCACAGCAACATTGTTTGCACCTTTGTTTTTTTGAACAAATGCCATTCCATCTTAAATAAAAATATTATAAAATTCATGTTTCATAAGTAAGTTAATAGACTTTGATTTTTAAGAAATATTCTAATTTTTCCAAGGCAAGAAACCTGTGTTGAATGGACACTAAGTTGACAAGAGAAAAAATATGCCAGTAAATATATTTTTTCATATTACTATAGCATTAAAAATTTTATAAAAGCTTTATATGTCTTTATAAACTGAAAGCGAAACCATAAACAAGCTCTTTTTTGTTCTCTACTTATATTACAAAGTATGGACAGCAGTGTAGAAATATGATTGGACAAAAAGAGTATGGGGTGAGGAATAAACAGAAAAACTGTTCTTTGTCTTGGAAAGAACTGTAAAATTACCTATCTCCACATTGCCAAGGGGAGTTACATATTGGGAAATTTAGGTTTTATTAATATAACACCTATAAAAATAATTGAAATTGAAAAGATCTGGCTTTAAGCATTTCTCTAAAGACTTTTTCATGCTTGGTAAAAGTGGTTGGAATAAATTATTCTCTATTTTTAAGTAGTTAATTTGGTTATTAACCTAATTGGCTTGGGTATGTGGCTATAGCTTTATTAACAATTCAATTTCTCATGAAATAAAATAACCCAACAAACCCCAAGTCCAACTATTGCAATACAGAATTTATTTCAGTTGAAGTTATTTTGAATTGAGCTGATAACTTATAATTTTGAATTGCTTTATAACTGTTATGTTTTGCAAATCCCTGAAGATAATGAAATAGAAAAAGCTTTGCATGGCATTGTATAAGATGCTGTAGCTGTATAACTTTAATAAATCATACTCATTTTGACAAGTTTATGGAAAATTTTTGCTAACTACACAGAAACATTATGATAAAAACAATAAAAGTAAAAACCACTTACTAACAATTATACAGGCATTTAAAGAATTTCTGTACTCTTTTCTTTCCTCAACAGTACAAATCAAAATGGAGGAAAAAGAAGACGATACTGAGGAAAGCTCAAGTAAGTGGTGATGGGCCCACTTGGGATATGTTTCCTATGGAAGACCAGTAAATTCAAGGGATTTATCTTCTTATCTTGTGGCCTTGAGCTAGCACATATAAGCAGAAGTGTGTGTGGATAATTTTTCATGGTCTCACAGGAGGAATCAAGTTCAGCAAACAGAATCCCCACTCTAGATTCTATTCAATTGGCATTTTAAGGGCAAACACCTTGGTTCCTTGAATGTTTGCTGAAAAATCAACCAGTAAAAGGCATATTAATAGAATAAAAGGTGTATTAATTTATAGAACATGTATTCATTAAAGCCTTAGGATGAAGACCCAAAGATAGAAAAATTTGTTTATTTTTATCCTTAGGTTCAACAAAGTATGGACAGCAGTGTAGAAATATGATTGGACAAAAGGAGTATAATCTAATGTTTACATTCTGAGTGGGGAAAGGCCACAAGGCTGTCTGCCTAGATTCTTCTCGGCCTCTCTAAGCATGCATTTCTTTCTTCTGGGTATGGGGCAGGACCCTCTTTGGAATGAGGGTCTAATGATTTACACTCAAGGTAGGCCCGATGATTTCATTATGACCAGTTTTTACACAGACAGGGCAGAGAGAATGTTAGAGTAATATTTTATGCATTTGAGAAGAATGTTCATTCTGCTGCTATTGGGTAGAATGTTCTGTATATGTCTGCTAAGTCCATTTGATCTATACTGTTGCTCATGTCTGCTATTTCCTTATTGATTTTCTGTTTAGATGCTCTATCCATTATGGAATGTAGAGTATTGAAGTGTCCTCCTATAATTATATTGCTGTATATTTTTTCTCTTTAGTTTGGTTAATGTTTATAAATTTAGATGTTCTGATGTTGAATGCATATATACTTAGGATTTTGATATCTTCCTGGTAAATTGATACTTTTATTACTATATAATGTCCTTATCTGTTGCTTATGACAGTTTGTACTACAAGTATATTTTGTCTGATATAACTAAAGCCACTCCTGTTATTTTTTAGCTACCATTTGCATGGCATTATCATTTTCCATCCCTTCACTTTCAGCCTATGTGTGTACTTAAATCTAAAGTGAGTCTTTTGTAGTTAGAATATAGTTGGACCTTCTTTTTTAAACTTTGTTTTTTAATCCATTTAGCCACTTTATGCCTTTTGATTGGGAAGTTCAATCCACTTAAATTTAAAGTTATTATTGATAGAGCAAAACTTACTTTTGCCATTTTGTTCATTGTTTTTTTGAACAATGATTTGAACATAATTATAAAAGTCCTATATTAAGCAGAAAACAATTTAAACTCAATTGCATCCTACAACTACACTTTTACTTTCCCTGACAATGTTATTGATGTCTTGATTTTCATATTTTTATATTATGCATTCATTAACATATTTGTATAGTTATTTTGAATACTTTTGTTATTTTGCTTCTATAATAAAATTAAAAGTTATCTATATACTGTCATTGAAGTATTATAGTATCCTGTATTTGTCTATATATTTATCTTTACCAGACAGTTTTATATTTTCATGTAATTTTGTCTTGCTGTTTAGTGTCCTTTCATTTCCACTTAAAGTACTTCCTTTAGCATTACTTGTAAGAAAAGTCTGGGGGTGATTAACTTAGGTTTTGTTTGTCTGAGAGTCTTTATTTCTCCCTCATTTATAAAGGACAGTTTTGCTGAGTATAGTATTCTTGGTTGGCAGGTTTTTTTCTTTTCAGCACTTTGAAAATATCATCCTACTTTGTTCTGGCCTGCATAGTTTCTGCTAAGAAATCACCTATAGTTTTATGAAGGTTTCCTTGTAAACAACAAGTTGCTTTCCTGTTTCTTTCAAAATTCTGTCTTGTCTTCGACTTATGGCAATTTAAGTATAATATATCTTTGTGTAGATTTATTTGGATTCATATAATTTAGGGTCTATGGGCTTCCTGAATCTGGAGGTCCATTTCCTTCCCCAGATTTGGGAAGATTTTGACTATGAATTTCTTACAATAGTCTTGCTGGCCTTTTCTTTCTTTTATTCTCCTTCAGAACTCTCATAGTATATATAAGAGAGTTGCATATATACATATATATATACACACTCATATATATATATACTCTCATAGTATATATATATGGTCTGCTCCATAAAACTTTCTGCAGTCTTTCTTATTTTTTTATGCTTTTGCTCTAACTGTATAATTTCAAATACCCTATTTTTCAGTTTGGTGATTCTTTCTTCTGCTTGATCTAGTCTGCTGTTGGGCCTCTGTAGTGAATTTTACTTATTGTATTCTTCAGTTATTGTGTTCAGTTATTGTCTCATACTCTTCAATATTTATCTTTGGTTATTTTTATATTTTTATTTCTATGTTGAAATTCTCGCTTTGTTCATGCATTTTTTTTCTGACTTTGTTGAGCATCTTTATGAGTTATTTTTAATAGTCTGTTAAGTCAATTCATGTATCTCCATCATATTAGGGCTAGTTTGTGGAGCTTTATCTTTTTCTCTTGTTTGGGGCACGTTTTCCTGTTTCTTTATTTTTCTTGACTCTGTGTGTGTGTGTGTGTGTGTGTGTGTGTGTGTGTGTGTGTGTGTGTATACCTGTATATTAGAAAAAACAGATTATTTTCCCAGTCTTCAGGAGAAGGACAAGATTTATACAGGAGAAGACTTTCTCCAGTGAGGCAGGCCAGAGATTCTTGGGCTTCTAAAACATTTCCTATGTATGCATCCTCTCTGGACTTGTGTGTGTAAATTCTCAATAAGAGGGATTTTCAGTTGACCTTTTTCTTTTTAAGAATTCATGATCTTTTCTTCCCTCCAGTGTCCTTCTGTCATAACATGTGTCTTCTGGGGAAGCAGCATGTCCTGAATTCTTTTTTGTTTGTTTGTTTCCAATGGCCCCCAGGTATCAACAGTATGCTGGGTCCTGTCCATGCTCTGAGATTGGCCATTCCCTTAGGCAGCCTCCTGAAAAGTTTGCACATTGAATATGTATTTCAGTCTTTTTTGTCCCATTTCAGGGGTAAATCAAGGGCTGGCATTCTTGCCAGTTGTGTCACACTGAACTGGGGTAAGGGGCTTTGATGAATGAGTACAAACTAGTTCAAAACTTCACCTTTGTTCTCCATGACCCTGGGCCATCTAGAGTATGCTGGGTCCCATTAGTGCTCTAGGAGATAAGTGGGACATTAACCAGTTCTTCAGTAATCCTTTCCGGAAGTTGGAGTGTTGGATGCCCTATCAAACTCTTGTTCTCCCCAGACAGAGGTGCAGATTTAGTGTTTATCATCTGGTCACTCTGTCTAAGTTGTGGGAGGGGCTGTTGTGAGTGCTGGCATACTATTAAAATGGCTATCTTTGCTCTCATTGGTTCCCAATGGGTCAGTACTCAGATTCTGGCAAGACAGAAACCAGTCCCTTGGGAAGCCCCAGAAAAATCAGAATATTGGACACATGGTTCAGTTGTTTTCTCCCTTCCCCAGGGAGAAACTGGGAGATGGTGGTTTCCACCCAATTGTATGGTGCTGTGTTAATGGGGTGGAATTATGGTGTGAGGGTGTGTCAGATTTTTCTACCAGCTACCTAGCTGATTTTGTGTTCATCTAGGGTGCAGGCACCCTCCAACTAGTTTTTGAATTTCTCACAAAGGGAGTTTATCTCCACATTGTTGTTGAACTGTTATATCCATGGAGGGATGAAGGGGCCAGGGCTTCCTATTCTGTCATCTTGCTGATGTCATCCCAGTAGTTTAGTTTTAATACAAAAATACTAAAATTCAGAGTACCATGTAGCTTCTTGGGTTTGTGAGTTATTAGTGGGTGAAATCGTTTCTTACCTCCTGTTAAGTTTTTGTCCTTTCTTTAATCAGTGACTAATGTGGCTAATAAATGCTGGGTAAATATTCAGAATGCCATGATGGGGTTCAGATAACATACATTTGCTACGATATTTAACAAACAGAAACTCATTCTTGATTTTGATGACAGAATATATGTTTAGTTTTCCAAGCCCAGTTAGAAAAGTTACTACGGGCTGGCATGGTGTCTCACACCTGTAATCCCAGCACTTTGGGAGGCTGAGACTGGTGAATCACTTGAGGACAGGAGTTCAAGACCAGCCTGGCCAACATAGTGAAACCCTGTCTCTACTAAAAATACAAAAAATTAGCTGGGTGTGGTGGCACATGCCTGTAATCCTACCTACTCAGGAGGCTGAGACAGGAGAATCGTTTGAACCCTGGAGGTGGAGGTTGCAGTGAGCCGAGATTGTGCTTTTGCACTCCAGCCTGATTGCACTCCAGGCTGGGGTGACAGAGAAAAACTCTGTCTCAAAAAAAAAAAAAAGTTATTCTGTTTCTCGTTCTGCCACCTGACATCTAGTAATATAGGTAATATTTAGATCTTAAACCTGAAATATCAATAAAAAAGTTTTAACAAGTGGTAATTAAAGATAATTTTGAAAATACAAAATGATTACTCACACGTATGTGAAAAGAATATATTAACTAATAAAACAATTTTGAGGTACTATAATCAGTTCAAAGGAAAGTCCAAAGAATAGATACATTAATAGATAATAAATATTGAAATGATTATACAAATGAAGGCAAAGTTGTTTTTTGAAAGGGAGCTTGTCTCTCCATTGGAAAGAGTTTATTTGGATGTCTACGGATGAGAAGTATTTTACATTGCTATATGGCTATGTATAATTTTCAACGTTGTCATTTAGTTTCCATAAAATCAGAATCAGATAACACAGAAAGGTATGCTACAGATAATTCATAGTTTTCCACTGAAGTATAATTTTTTTTCCTATGGTAGCCTCTTTTTAAGAGGATAATGATAACTGTAATATTTATTTTTTTTTACAATAGTTTATGCTAAATGTTAGAAGAAATTAGGAGCAATAGAAATGAAGCTGAAGTAGTAATGTTATGTTACAAACTTTGTGAAGGAAAGTTTATCCTTTATCTTAATTATCTCTCTATTCTTTGCCTGGAAGCACCCTAAAAAGTTACAAAAATATGAGGAATTGATTGTTAGTTGCTGATTAAACAAAATAATGCTGTCATATTCTCAATTTTACATTAAATTTATATTTATAAGTTACCTATTTCTATTCATAAGAAATAAATGACCAAGCAAGTGTGCATACTACTTTTTTTTAAGAGAAAGAAAACAAATATTTAGAAAAAAGGAGAAAAATATTTAGAATCAACAATGAAGAAATTTTAAATTGGGAGGAAACTTCGGGGCTAAATGAATGTCTCCAAAATTATTCTAGTTTGTAGCATCTTTTTAACATTTCTCTTCTTTGTTCTAAGATAGAAGTAGTAGTAAATATGAAGTGGTTAATCACTCAACAATTATGTAATGAAATGGTAATCACTAAACTTGGACTTATTGAAAAGTCTTAAAGGCCATGGTATGATATTAATCACCAAACTATTTAGTTACTCAAGTAAATGAAGACTAGAACTTCTTCAAAAACATATTAAAATTTGGGAATCCACATTCACATATCTTAATCAATGAATCACAATGGAAATGAAAATCTAGATACATTTATGTAAATGACAGACCATGAAATATGTATGCCATGATGCACCTTATCATGATGTGGAGAATTGCTAGATTGTACTGTCAGATGTGTAATAGTAGTTATTAAAAACGAAGAATAAACTTGCTAGTGGGAGGAAGCGTTTTCTGACATTACTCATTGAATCAACCTCTCTGTTTAGGTGAAGAGGAAGAGGAGGAGGAAGATAAACTACCTCGAAGAGAGAGCTTGAGACCAAAGAGGAAACGGACCAGAGATGTTATCAATGAGGATGACCCAGAACCTGAACCGGAGGATGAAGAAACAAGGAAGGCAAGAGAAAAAGAGAGGAGGAGGAGGCTAAAGAGAGGAGTGTAAGTTAGTTCTGATATTCTTTCAAAAGCTCCAATGCTGAAGATCACTGCTTTTAGACACTCTTTGACCTTAAAATTGGTAATTAAAACTATTTAGAAAGACAGCCTTAATCTGATGATACTTTTTATTCTACTTAAGTAAATGTGTTTTAATAGTTAAAATAGAATTTTAAAATGAATATATATTAAAAATGGACCATGAGAAATTCCCTTATGATGGATCTAAATTATCATAGATTATTGACATATTACAGTTAAAGATTTTAAACTTATCCCACTAATTATGTATTGTTATCTAGGTTAAGTAGAAACTGCTAAATAGTGAGCACACATTTTATCTTTCAGAGCAGGGTTTGGCAGATTATGGCTAAATCCAGCCCAAGAGCTAAGAATGGTTTTTACAGCTTTAGAGGGCTATTAACAAAAAGCAAAGATGAATATGGGACAGAGTTGTATATAGCACTCAAAGCCTAAAATATTAACTATTTGGCCCTTTACAGAAAGAAAGTGTGGTAGCTCCTGTTACAGAGGATTTGGGTTGTCATTTTCTTTTTAGTACAACTCAATATCTTTCAGTTCCACCAGGAAAACATTTTACTGAATGCTGACTTTGTGCAGAATAATATATTTAATGCTATTTGGGAAACATCCAAGAAAAGACTTTTCTTGTCTTTGGTTTTTTGTAAATTTGCAGATAGCAGGCAGGTAGGAAAAGTGTATGTGTAAAATACCTCTAATAAGAGAAAACCTAGACCCCATGGACAGAATGAAAGAGAACAGTCAACCTGTTCCATGACTTACAGGTAACAGAGCCATGTGAATCACCATCAGGTGGTGGAAGCACTCCTAGGACTTTAAAGCATGAGGAACTTTTTCTTTTTCTTTTTTTTTTTTTTTAGACGGAGTTTCGCTCTTGTTACCCAGGCTGGAGTGCAATGGCGCGATCTTGGCTCACCACAACCTCCACCTCCTGGGCTCAGGCAATTCTCCTGCCTCAGCCTCCTGAGTAGCTGGGATTACAGGCACGTGCCACCATGCCCAGCTACTTTTTTGTATTTTTAGTAGAGACGGGATTTCACCGTGTTGACCAGGATGGTCTCGATCTCTTGACCTCGTGATCCACCCGCCTTGGCCTTCCAAAGTGCTGGGATTACAGGCGTGAGCCACCGCTCCCGGCCAGAATGAGGAACTTTCTAAGATGTCCTTCCAAGATGACACACTTCTATACTCAATAGCTCTAACTATTGTATTATTCCTTATAAATGATTGTTATTAAAAACAACTGTATGAAAAATTTGTCAAGTAGAGAAGCTTAGTATTAACAGACAACAGCTTCTTTTAGATAAGAATAACCCCATCTACTTCATGTCTTAGTTTTCCTTCTTCTCTTTCCCAGCTTCCCCTTTCCCTCTTTTGCATACCAAGACAAAATTTTATTTTAAATTTTGACTCTAGTATTTTTTATTTGTATCTGCTTTTAAAGTCTCTTGATGCTTTATTCCTTTCAAAAATAAAATGCAACACAATGTTAAGTCCCATGTATTACTGTGATTGTTAGTTCCATTCTTATATAGTAACAGTTCCTATTTAGCAAAGCTTATGCTTTCTGATGGTGGTATTTCAGTGAGAAAACATCACCAATTGATGTATGCATGATATAGGGTGTGTTCCAAAATTTACTTTTCCTACTTATGCCTCAAAAAAAAAAAATCCTTTTAAAAAGATGAGTTGGACAGAAATTCCTTTGCTCTCTTCACCTGCTGACGGCCCTCACGGCAACTGCTCAACCTGCAGGAAATGGGGCCATGTGAAGTAACTGGATCCTGTGCCTATGACAGTGTCTCTCCCTAGCTGGCCTTACGTTCATTCTGATCTTCAGAATCAAGATTCCTTATGTCCCACTCTTCCACATAACCAAACTGTCTCCATATGTTTTACAAATTGTATTTCTGCTGCTACAATTTGTGCATCTATTATAAATAGTATAAGAAATTAGTTGTGATCATTGATAGTTCTGTTCTCTATTTTAGAGTCTATTTTCTATTGTTCATTTTGAAGATAAACATCTTCTTTTAAAGAGAATCTTAGATAATATTTTTGAGAAAGATTGGTAGGCAAATCAGGGCACATTTATTTAGGTTAATTAATTCAGGGTCTTTTTTATTTAAATATTCAAGTAATGCCTCAGGGAATTTCCCTTGCATTGACACAACATTTGAAACCAACTAAAACCAAGGTTGTAATGCTAACTATCTTTGGAGGCAGTTAAAAAAACACTGCCTTGTTAGACATTTTGGAGTATTTCCAGTAATATTACAGGCTTTTCCTGACCCAGTTTTAAGAGAATAAGTAATATATTCATAGCAGTGAGAAATTCATCATATTATGCCTTCTTCTTCCTAACAACTGTTGTTTAAATATATCAAACTTAAGATAGAAAGCCATTCTTGCACAGATTAGCTTGAAAATTTAGATGAAGCATGCCTATGGCTTTTAATATGATTAGCCCTTTCTTTGAGTGATTCTAGAAAAGCAGGTTTCCTGTAATGCTGCTTAGAAAAGTATTTTAATTGCTTTCATATTTGAGGGTAACTTATGTCTCAACAACTGTACCCTGTAACACAGCATGATCCTCCTGGTGAAATAAACAGTTAACAACTTAAAAGATATACCAATCTGGGATCATTTAGTATAGGAATAAATGTCTTTCCATACCATAATAATCTCAGAGGTCATTGTTATATTTTAGTATACTTTGAGCACTGGGTTTATGATGATAACCCTGAGCTATCCAGAAAAGTTTTGTTTATTCAATAAGTACTTATTTACATGTGTTTTATAATAATAAATAATTGTTAAAATTTTTAATAAATAATTGTTAAAATTCAATAAGTATTTATCTTCCTTTACTTTTGTGCAATATAAGTTGCTAATATCTTTGGGATACTTGGATGTGAACATGTAATTGCCTGCAATCTTGCATTTTCAAAAGTCTATAATATAGTAAGGGAGAGGCCACTGATACAAATTATTATGACATAAGATAGTATATGTGTCCCAGAGTAGCTTGGAGTCTCAGAGAAGCGAAAACTGTTCTCACAGGGATAATTACAGAAGGGATTAATTACTAAAGACAATTCATGTGATTTTTATAGGACTTAGAATTTGGACAGGCTGAATTTATAAACGATTTAATTAGTGTTAGAATGGTTTTCATTAAAGGATTTCTGAAAGTTGACATATAGGTTTAGTTACCTGGCAAATCCACACATCATATAGATCATTTTTTCATTCTTTGATGATGCTGGATTAGAGATGTGGTTTTACATGTGATTTTTTTTTTTTTTTTTTTTTTTTGAGACGGAGTTTCGCTCTTGATACCCAGGCTGGAGCGCAATGGCGCGATCTCGGCTCACCGCAATCTCCGCCTCCTGGGTTCAGGCAATTCTCCTGCCTCAGCCTCCTGAGTAGCTGGGATTACAGGCACGCGCCACCGTGCCCAGCTAATTTTTTTTGTATTAGTAGAGACGGGGTTTCACCATGTTGACCAAGATGGTCTCGATCTCTTGACCTCGTGATCCACCCGCCTCGGCCTCCCAAAGTGCTGGGATTACAGGCTTGAGCCACCGCGCCCGGCCTTACATGTGATTCTTAATGGAAGTTCAGTAATGTAAATCTTTAAGGTAATTATACATAAATATTATGAATTATTTTGAAACAATTGACAAGTTAAAGGCTTAACATATCAGCAATTAAATCATTAATCTTAAAGGTTTCTTTTTTTTTTTTTTTTTTGAGATGGAGTTTAGATCTTGTTACCCAGGCTGGAGTGCAATGGCGCGATCTTGGCTCACCACAACCTCCGCCTCCTGGGTTCAGGCAATTCTCCTGCCTCAGCCTCCTGAGTAGCTGGGATTACAGGCACGTGCCACCATGCCCAGCTACTTTTTTGTATTTTTAATAGAGATGGGGTTTCACCATGTTGATCAGGATGGTCTCGATCTCTTGACCTCGTGATCCACCCGCCTTGGCCTCCCAAAGTGCTGGGATTACAGGCGTGAGCCACCGCGCCTAGAAAGGTTTTTTTCTAATTGACTTTATTACTGATAATTTCTTGGCATCTATTTTATTTTATTTTTGAAGTTTCTGAAAATATTTCATTAAAACTCTTATCTATGTAATTTCGAGTTATTTCTGTGTTTGCGTGGAAACAATTCTAATCATTTTTTATTAAAGCACATCTTTACCTCCTAAGAAAAACTAACCCACTAATTGGCAAATTAAAAAAAAAATTGGATATAGATGCAGTAAAAAAAATCCTGAAATATTTTATGTCATGACTGCACAGCATCATAGGCTTCTATATGATAAACACCAAATAATTAAAATATAAACAACTCAATGGCAATCAGAGATGTATCTTAGTAGAGTGTACTTCCTCTGTTCTCTTGAACCATGATGATTATTCTAAGCAAAATCTTTGAATTGTCCAAAAAACAAACTGTGGACAGGAAGTGTTATATTAAACAGTTAATATGAATTTTTGTTTCGGTAATCACAGCATGATTAAAAACTGTAGATTGGTGGCGAAGAAAGGAGATTGAAAGTCATTGTCTAGGGTGAACTATGAAACTGTGGTTATATCCTATTCCTCAGCTAGAACTTTAAAAAGTAAAATTTACCATATTTCTACTGTGTCTAGTCCTGAGCTTAGTCAAAAATAAAATATTTTTCTGAGTAATATTAAATTGGATTACAATTTTTGTTATCAGTCAGTATTTAGTGAGGGGAGAAACTTCAACAGCTAATTGAACAGAGAGAGTTTAATAAATGAATTGCTAGGAGGTATAAATAATTGTTAGACTACTGAAAAGGAAAAAAGAGAACACCAAAGTATCATGGTGACGGTAACTACTGGAAGCAGCTGCCATTCCAAGGGCTGGAGGAACAGTGGAAAAAGTTGAAATGAAAGCACTGTAGCATAGAGGAAAGACCCTTGAAGGTAAAACTCAGGACTCTGCAGAGGGGCTGATGCTTTGTGGTGCTGATTTCAATGGGAGAAGTGATGAAGCTGGTTCTGCTAGTGTTGGTAAGATTGGTAATGTGGATTCACTTGCAGTTATGGAAAGGACGCTCAACTCCAGGAGTGAAGAAGTTATGCTAAGGAGGAAGTATCATCCCACAAAGCAAATAGGAAGCAGAGAGGAAGACACAGGAAAGACGGAGATTCTCCTCAGTATCCCCTGTTGTCATAGTCTATATTGATCCAGCTAACAAAGCAGAAATGTAACTCACAAAATACCAGCCCCAGCACCACAATATTAAAGTGTAGGAGGGTGTGTTTGAAGCTGAGACAATAGCTTAATAACTGAAACAATCTATTACAAAAAAAAAACACACACACACACACACAAAAAACAAAAAAACCTGATCTCTACAATATGGTATTGCATGCCTCAATTTAAAATTATGTTGCTCATATTTAGATTTTGTTTTCTTTGAGTTCTGGATCCTATAGTGTTTTTGTAATACTAGGAACACAAAAAAGAAAAGCTACATCCGTGCTCAGTAGGAACTACATTCCTTTGAAGGTCTCTTCAAAGGATTGACTTCCACTAAATATATTTCAAGGTGAATTTTACCCATTAAAGTTATAAGTTTAATTAACAGATAACAGATTAAGTTACCTTTAAGAAACAGATTTTTATTTTTCCCAATTTCATTTTTTTTTTCTCTTGAGACAGGACTAACAAAATTTTTAAGGGCACTCAAAGACAGCTTCACCTCTAATTTATTATCCTTATTGAAAAATTAAGTTTTTAAATGAAATGTAGAATTGGGGAAGGTATTCAAGGGAACAAAGAAGAGAGGGAAATATCTTGATATATCTGTTTTTCTTTCCACAGATTTTCTATTTCAGAGAATTTGAGGCTGTAGACATAAAAGAACAGCTTAGGCCAGGCATGGTGGCTCATTGCCTGTAATCCCAGCACTTTGGGAGGCCAGGGCAGGTAGATCACCTGAGGTCAGGAGTTTGAGACCAGCCTGGCCAGCATGGCGAAACCCTGTCTCTAATAAAAATACAAAAATTAGCCAGGCGAGGTGGCAGGTGCCTGTAATCCCAGTTACTCGGGAGGCTGAGGCAGATTGCTTGAACCCAGGAGGCAGAGGTTGCAGTGAGCCAAGATCCCGCCATTGTACTCCAGCCTGGGTGACAAGAGTGAAACTCCATCTCAAAAAAGAAAAAGAACAGTTTAGATTCAGGAAGGCAAATACTACAATACTACTGCTTAAAGTCATAATAATTCCAGTAATCTTACATCAGTGTTCAGATATGAGTTCTTGTGCTTATAGGTCCTAGCATTGACTGTATATGGCCACATCTTTGAAAATGGGCTAAATATCTGGTATCTGTCTTCCTTAAGTTCGGAAGTCAAGCAAACCTTAACTTTACTAAGGTGTTTCTTTTTTTCTTTTAAAGAGAAGAAGAAGAAGAAATTGATGAAGAGGAATTGGAAAGATTGAAGGCAGAGTTAGATGAGAAAAGACAAACAATTGCTACTGTCAAATGCAAACCGTGGAAGATGGAGAAGAAAATTGAAGTTCTCAAGTATGGTGCCACTTGTTCTAAGTAGAAACATTTTCCTTGATATTGAGCTCCTAAATCCTCTGAATATTACCTATATACATGCACATTATATATATGTATTTTGTGTGTAATATTATCTATATCAAGTATATATGAAATACTCGTATATAATGCTCATAGTCATAAACATATCATATATCTGTATATATACACATATATGTGTATATTCTCATATCTGTTTCTTTTCACTAGAGAGACTGGGCTAATAATTATAAATTGGAAACAATCATGAGAAATTGTTTAGAGGCTTTTAACTTCTGTGGTCATCTTCAATCCTTTGTTCCTTAAAGCGTAGTTTCCTTAGCTTAATACATTTGTTACCATCTCTTTGAAAGAGACAAGGTATTTGAATTTTACAAGTTTGTGTGGATTGCACACTCTTGTTTCTCTTCAGGGCCCTTGTCTCAAATGATCTTTTCATGTGACAGCTCACATTAAAGCACAGAGAAGATGCTAGGCCAACAGAACAGTAAATAGGATTCCAATGAAAGGTTATTCTAATAGCTATTCCCTGAACATGTCAGTGACCCAATTTCAGTCTTTTGTTGACTGATAATGTGGATGCAAACACAGTCAGAGCACACAGATTTAGAAACTCTCCACATGCAGAGTGAAATGATTATCCCATTCTGGGGGATGGGAGGACTCACCCCTGAAGACCACACTGTATTTCCCTGACCTGGTAGTTGGGGGAGGAGGAAAGGGCAGGTAAAAGGGAAGCCTTTTGTTTGTGATAACAGCCATGTTTGCATTTCTTAATTTTGCCAAAGATTGCATTCATCCATAAATCATTTTTATAAATTGTAGTGTTTTAAAATTATCCCCTCACAAGCCTATTTAACTAGTAATGCTGTAAAAATGATAGTATAGTATTATTGTCTCTGATAATGAAAACAAGAACTGAAATAGCTATCAGGATAATTCACTTCTAGTCTCGGTTCTGCAAGCACTTGTGTGCTATTTAAAAGCATTGCTTAATCTCCTGAAGCCTTAGTTACCTCATATCCAAAATAAAGAAAGATATTCTGTATCTTCTCTGTGTGCTTGAAACTAAGCCATCATTTATAGTATTTTTGTTTTGTTTTGTAGAGTAAGGTTTTCTAAGTTCTAAACATTGGTTTTCCCAGAAAACTTTTGCAACACCACAAAATTGTAGTCTGGGAACTCCCTTTGCATGCGCATGCACACATTTGAGTTAGGATCTCAGATCTCCCATTTAATAGCTGTGCACATTTGATCGAGTTGCATAGTCCCTCTACACAACTCAAGTTCCTTATCAAATTGTATCTTATTGACAGAGTTTTTGGAATTATAAACTGAGATAATTTATGTAAAATATTTCATAAATCAAAGCAAAGGCAAGCGGCAGCCCACGTTCCACAGAGCTACAAGTTTTGTGCGTGTGCATGTGCGTGTGTCCGTACGTTAAAATAGTTTTCATTTAGTGAAGTGATAATGATGCTAAATTATAGATTTCAAAAATATTCTTACCTGACAAAATAGAAGTTTGGCAATCCTATACAGGCCCCTCAAACATATTTGAAATATTAATGTCCCATAAAATCCCCAAACCTGGGATACACAGGTAACTATACATAGAAAGTTTAAAATTGGAAAGCAATATTGTGAACTTCCAAATATATATGATTGAATAAAAATTCCAAGTATTATCTTTCCTTACTAACTGCATGGAGCTGTAGAAACCCCCACGACCACCCCTCAGCCCCCGATCTTCTTTGCCTGTATCTCTCGTGCAGGATAATGGAGTAGACAACAGCTTCAGATTTGAGTTAGGATCTCAGATCTGCCATTTAAAAGCTGTGCACATTGGATCGAGTTGTGTAGTCTCTCTACACAACTCAGGTTCCTCATGAAATTTTACCTTATTGGCAGAGTTTTTGGAATTATAAAGTGAGATAATTTATGTAAAACATGGTACCAGAACATGGCACATATCTGGGAAACATAAGAGGTTGTAGTTATTACTTCATCTCAGAACAGACTTGATGTCTGATTCCTGAAGGGTGACAGGAGAGATGGAGAGAATTTGGGACCTGGCAAGTCTAGGTGGGATCAGACCTTGCCACAGTCAGACTCCAGAAGCCTTGTGGGATGGTGACACATTAGTAATAGTTTGGATAAACAATAAGATTGTGAGGATGCAACAGAAGGAAGTAAGGCATTCGACAATTTAGCAAAATTCAGAACCAGACCATTCTTGGATCTTGTAAAACATAGCCATGGTCCTGTGGCAGATTTCAAGGTCTCAGGCTTTGATCTGGAGTCCAAGATTTAAGCACATTTTAACACTGGGGAGAGATAGGCATTAGCACTGGGAAGAAGGACAGTACTAGGCCTTACTACAAAAGCAGACGCTGACAATGAGGAGGCCGCACCTGAATCTAGACTGTAGGTGTTTTTTATTCGGCCCACATGTGTTTTGTTTCTTTTTATTTTTTTTTTTAATTTTAGCAAAATATACAATACAAAATTTATATTTTAACCATCAAATGTATTTTTACAATTTTTTCAATATTTTAAAAAATTTAAATTCATTTTTTTTCCCTAGAGATATGGTCTTAACTCTGTTGCCTAGGCTGGAGTACAGTGGTGCAATCTTAGCTCACTGCAGCCTCAAACTCCTGGGCTCAAGGGGTTCTTCTGCCTCAGTCTACCAAGTACTTGGGACTGTATATACACACTACCATGTTTGGCTAATTTTTTCTTTTTGTGTTGAGATGGGGTCTTACTATGTTGCCCAGGCTGATCTCGAACTCCTGGCCTCAAGCTATCTTCCTACCTCAGCCTCCCAAAGTGCTGAGATTATATTTCACCCAGCCTCAAACTTTTAAAAGAGGGAGTGAAAAATTCAGATGTTCAGCTTTTCATGAACAAGTGGAAGATTTGGTCCTACCTTCTTCCATTACAGTAACAGCTAGGACTAAGCACCAGCGGCTCTATTAACGGGGCATTCCCTTTTCAATTTGCACCATTCTCAAACAATCCATATTACTTGTTTATGCTACTTGGCTGGACTTGTAGACATTCAGATTTGCTGCCTCCTACCAGTGCAGCAGGGGAACAAGCTAGGCATGCTACCAAGACAGTGATTCAGATTTTCAAAACCAAAGTCAGCTCACAGAATGGAAGCACAAATTTAGGCCCAGAGAAGAAACAACTGTGGCTTCTCACTTGTCAACAAGGCTCACAGTCTGGTGATGATTTTCCATGGCCAGAAGTGGTTTCTGCCTTGTGGCTGCACCTGTGGGTTCCAGCTGGTGCCATGTCTGGGGCCAGCCTAATTCTCTTAGTTTCAGCCTCTGTATGAAGTTGTTGGTACTTAAGTGCCTGACTTATCTCCCTTTGGAGGCTTTTGAATGCTCTATTGAGCCTCTCCCCACCAGATTCCAACTACATTATTAGAACAAGTGGTCAGTACTTCACAGTACATGCAGGTAGGTAAATGTTTCTCTACCCCAATGCTACCAATGCATGGGAGTGAGGCAGCTTTCCTTCCACCCTTTATTTCTTTCAGAGATATGTAACTTTGAGAGCATGTTTCTAAGGATTATGTTATTAATATTCCCCCAATTAGTCTGCATCATTGCTCCTGGCTAAGTCTATGAAACCCAAGATACTAGGCTCAGTGTAACTGGAATAGATGTTTTGAACACAGGTTTGGGTCTGTGCCTGGGTGTGAAGGCTTCTTGTTCTGGGCTTGGAGAAAGTTGTGAAACTTCTAAAAGATATTTTAGACAGGGTCAGGGTTTTAAGATATATTTTAGAATAAGCCTCAGGAATGGCAACTTACAGTTCTGAGGGTGTTATGGGAGAGTGAGAGAGTTCCCACATTTTTAAAGAGCATCTACCATTAGTAACGTGAGCACACTCAGGGCTTAGGGTCAAAAGATGGTTATTTAAGTGGTTGCTACATAGCCAGGAAGCTCTAGGAATTGGTTTTGAATCCGTATTAACCCTCAAACATGGCTCAGGAACTAGAATTCAGCATTCTCAAGATAGTGGAATTGGCTCTATACAGCTGAAAGGAAGCCATCTCCTTTCCATCATCACTGTGGAAATTGTGATTTTTGTTGTATGTTTTATTGTATATTAATGCAATTTTGCACACTCCTGTAGTTTAAATCTATTGAATAATAATCTCTTGGTGGAAAGGCAGGTGTGTCTGGCCCAGACCAGAAATGTGTATTTTTATCTTTTGATCTAAAAATTACTGATACATAGTCAGAATGAGAGCTGCTGTTTTCAATTCTGAGAGACAGAAAGCTTCATTAAACATAATATTCAGCTCTATAGATGATTTATTCAATGAGGAAGAGTGTATGTGGAGGGCTTAGAGGGGGAAAAGAGAAATAGTGTTATATTTTCCAATTATTTGAAAGTCAACTTCTATTTTTTTATGAATCACTTAATTTAAAAACATTGATGAGAATACAAAGTATAATCTGTTTTTAAGTTGCTCATGGGTTTAACTCTGAGTTTGGATGACTAGGTCTTTCCTACCTATAAGAGGTCACAGCACTTACGTGATAGCAGCTACCACAAGTGAAATAAAACACCCAGGTAGAAAGTAACAGGTCTACTTATTACTCATCTTGAAACCTAAGACTTTTAACTGTATCAGAACATTATATGTGGTAGATTAAAAGTGCTCATGACTAAACCTAAATAAGCAACCACCTTATTTTGTTATAGTAGAATAGGTTTTAGATTGAAAATTTAGACTTGGACTTTGAGCTAAGTGCTTCCTGTAACTTCTCCTCTTTGAACCTCAGTTTATTCATTTATAAAACAGAGAAATTGGATTGTGGACCATGGTTTTCAAACTGCTATCCTCCAAAGTCAAGTAGTGTGGTGAAATCAAATCAGGGCAAAGGAGGCAGAGCTCACAGGGACAGCCACTGGGCCACAATGCTGGCTTCAAGAACAGACCTATGGTTTCTCTCTTCTACACAGTATACTTCCATATAAAGCATTGAATTTGAAGAAGGAATGCTTCTGTGGCTATTAAAAAAACAGTTTTAAAAACCCACTTAGCTGGATATTTAAAGAAACTTATTTTGGAGAGGGGACAGTTCTAACATTTCATGAGTCCACAAATTAAGATACAGAAACACTCCAAGTATACTTTTGTAGGGAATTGGCTCTTGGATAGTCACCATTTTAAAATTATTTAGTTTGATAACAAAAATGTGTATTTAGCTATTATACTGACTACTTCTATTTCTGAGCTTTGTAGCACTCTGACCCAGTGTTTCTGGGATCTGTCCATTGGCTGGCTAGGCCCGGTGATTTATTAATGAGACACTCAGTAAAGCCAGGAAAGTTATCCTCAGATTTCATTTACACTTAAACAGGTGCTTCAAATTATCGGCTAGCCATTAAGGTAACATTCCTCTTACTCAATCTCCTTTTGTCTCTTCACACTTCTTTTCATTGGTTTATTTGTTTTTTATTTTTTATTATTATTATTTTTTTTAAGTTGGGAGAATGAATACATTTCTAGGAAAATGAGAACATAGTACAGTTGATTTCCTCTAATGGAGCTATCTGGGAAAACTTTGGGAAAACCATTTGGCTTCCATCCTTACCCCTTCTCTCCAGTTTTCTTGGAGCTTAAGATTTTCACAGGCAAGAATCATGGTTTATGCTTTAGTTCACAAGGTTTTCCCCTCTCTGTCATTATGAAGGCACGAAAGATGCTATACAAGAGGACATGTAAACACACCTACCAACATACCCTTCGACTATTCTGGATTATTTTCTTTTTTTAATTTTATATTTCCATAAGTTTTTGGGGAACAGATGGTATTTGGTTACATGAGTAAGTTATTTGGTGGGGATTTGTTAGATTTTGGTGTACCCATCACCCGAGCCGTATACCCTGAACCCAATTTGTAGTCTTTTATTCCTCATCTCAATCCCACCCTTTCCCCAGAGTCCCCAAAGTCCACTGTATCACTTTTATGCATTTGCATCCTTATTGTTTAGCTCCTACTTATGAATAAGAACATAGGATGTTTCCATTGGAACTGGAGACTATTATTCTAAGCGAAGTAATTCAGGAATGGAAAACCAAACATCATATGTTCTGTGAATGCCAATTTTTTTTTTTTTTTTTTTTTTTTTTGAGATGGGGTCTCGCTCTGTCACCCAGGCTGGAATGCAGTGGTATGATCTCAGCTCACTGCAACCTCTGCCTCTCAGGTTCAAGAGATTCTCCTGCCTCAGTCTTTTGAGTAGCAGGGATTACAGGCATGTGCCACCACACCCAGGGAATTTTTGTGTTTTTTGTAGAGACGGGGTTTTGCCATGTTGGCCAGGGTGGTCTTGAACTCCTGACCTTGGGTGATCCACCCACCTCGGCCTACCAAAGTGCTGGGATTATAGGCGTGAGCCACCATGCTTGGCCTGAATGCCAACATTTCATTTCTTTTTATGACTGAGTAGTATTCCATCATATATACATATATGTATACAATATATATATATGTACACCACAATTTCTTTATCCATTCGTTGACTGATGGGCATTTGGTCTGGTTTCATATTTTTACAATTGTAAATTCTTCTGCTATAAATATGTGTGTGTAAGTGTCTTTTTTGTATAACGACTTCTTTTCCTCTGGGTAGATACCCAGTAGTGGGATTGCTGGATCAAATGGTAGTTCTACTTTTAGTTCTTCAAGGAATCTCCACCCTGTTTTTCATAGTGGTCATAATAGTTTACATTCCCACCAGCAGTGTAGAAGTGTTCACTTTTTACCACATCCATGCCAACATCTATTATTTTTTGATGTTTTGATTGTGGCCATTCTTGCAGGAGAAAGGTGGTGTAACATTGTGATTTTGATTTGCATTTTCCTGATTATTAGTCATGTTGAGCATTTTTTCATATGTTTGTTGACCATTTGTGTATCTTCCTTTGACAATTGTCTATTCATGACCTTAGTCCACTTTTTGATAGGATAGTTTGTATTTTTCTCACTAATTTGTTTGAGTTCCTTGTAGATTCTGGATATTAGTCTTTGTTGGATGTATAGATTGTGAAGATTTTCTTCCACTCTGTGGGTTGCCTGTTTACTCTGCTGACTCTTCCTTTTGCTGTGAAGAAGCTCTTAAGTTTAATTAAGTCCCACTTACTTACCTTTGTTTTTGTTGCATTTGCTTTGGGGTTCTTGGTCATGAAGTCTTTGCCTAAGCCAATGTCTAGAAGGGTTTTACTGATGTTATCTTCTAGAATTTTTATAGTTCCAAGTCTTAGCTTTAAGTCCTTGACTCATCTTGAGTTGATTTTTGTATAAGGTGAGAGATGAAGATCCAGTTTTATTGTCCTACATGTAGCTAGCCAATTATCCCAGCAAATATTGTTGAATGAATACGGAGTCCTTTCCCCACATTATGTTTTTGTTTGCTTTGTTGAAAATCAGTTGTCTATAAGTATTTGGATTCATTTCTGGGTTCTCTATTCTATTCCATTGGTCTATGTGCCTATTTTTATATCAGTACCATGCTGTTTTGGTGGCCATAGACTTATAGTATAGTTTGAAGGAAGGTAATGGGATGCCTCCAGATTCGTTCTTTTTGTTTAGTCTTGCTTTTTCTATGCAGGCTCCTTTTTTGGTTCCATATGGATTTTAGGATTGTTCTTTTCTAGTTCTGTGAAGAATGATGGTGCTATTTCGATGAGAATTGCATTGAATTTGAACATTGCTTTAGATAATATGGTCATTTTCACAATACTGATTCTACCCATCCACATGAGCATGGGATGTATTTCTATTTGTTTGTGTCATCTGTGATTTCTTTCAGCCGGGTTTTGCAGTTTTCCCTGTACAAGTATTTCACCTCCTTGGTTAGGTATAGTCCTAAGTATTTGTGTGTGTGTGTTTGTGTGTGTGTGTGTGTGTGTGTGTGTGTGTGGTTATTGTAAGGGGTTGAAATCTTGATTTGATTCTCAGTTTGGTCACTGTTGGTGAACAACAGAGCTACTGATTTGTATACATTGATTTTGTATAATGAAACTTTGCTGAATTCATTTTTCAGGACTAGGAGCTTTTTGGAGGAGTCTTTAGGGTTTTCTGGGTATGTGATCATATCATCAGCAAACAGTGACAGTTTGACCTCTTTACTGATATGGATACCCTTTATTTCTTCTCTTGTCTGATTGCTCTGGCTAGGACTCCAGTACTATGTTGAATAGAAGTGGTGAGAATGGGCATCCTTGTTCCAGTTCTCAGAGGGAATGCTTTCAACTTTTCCCTATTTAGTATTATGTTGGCTGTGAGTTTGTCATAGATGGCTTTTATCACATTGAGGTATATCCCTTGTATGCCAATTTTGCTGAGGGTTTTAATCATAATGGGATGCTGGTTTTTGTCAAATGCTTTTTCTGTGTCTACTTTTTTGGGGGGGAAGTGTTGTTTAAGAGCAGAAAGTTTAATAGGCAAAAGAAAGAAGAGAAAAGCACCCTCATGCAGTGGGGAGGGTTCTAAATGGATCCCCTCTTTCTGCATCTATTGACATGATGATGTAATTTTTGTTTTAATTCTGTTTATATGGTGTGTCATATTTATTAACGTGTGTATGTTAAACCATCCCTGCATCCCTGGGATGAAACCCACTTGATCATGGTGGATTATCTTTTTCATATGCTGTTGGATTCAGGTTAGCTAGTATTTTGTTAAGAATTTTTTATCTGTGTTCATCAGGGATATTGATCTATAGTTTTCTTTTTTTGTTTTGTCCTTTCCTGGTTTGGTATTAGGGTAATACTGGTTTCATAGAATGATTGAGGAAGTATTCTCTCTTTCTCTGTCTTGTGGAATAGTGTCAGTAGGATTGAATGTCTGATAGAATTCAGCTGTGAATCTGTCTGGTCCTGGACTTTTTTTGTCGGTAATTTTTAAATTACCATTTCAATCTCACTGCTTGTTGTTGATCTGTTTGGGGTTTCTAATTCTTCCTGATTTAAGCTAGGAGGGTTGTATCTTTCTAGGAATTTATGCATCTCTTCTAGGTTTTCTAGTTTATGCGGATAAAGGTATTCATAGTAGCCTTGAGTGATCTTTTGTATTTCTGTCTTGTTGGCTGTAGTATCTCCTATTTCATATCTAATAGTGAATCAGGAGTGGCCACAAGAAACAGACCTCTCAGACACTGAACTAGGAAGGAATTTATTTCAGCCAGGAGCAAGGCAACATAGTTGTCTAACAGCCAAACTTGTCTAACAAAGAGAATCTCTGCTTTTATATAGGCTTACAACTCTAGATATTACATGTGAAAGGGTCTTGGGTTTACAGTTTTAGAAATTACATGTGAAAGGGGCTTGGTCATGGAGTAGAAGGGGGATGGGGGTTTGATCTTGTTTAAGTAAAAACAATGCCTTCTGGAAAGATTCCCCCATGCTATGCCTGCCTTCTATAGGAAGGTGACTAAGGAGGCTCCGGTTGGCCAACCTTTTCTTCTATTGGAATGCAGTGTGGAAGTCAAGGAGGAGGTGATCTTAGATGCTTGGGTCTCTTTCCTCAGTAGAGCTTATTTGGATCTTCTCTTCTCCCTTTCTTGGTTAATCTTGCTAATGGTCTATCAATTTTATTTATCTTTTCAAAAAAACAGTTCATTTAGCTTTTGTATTTTTGTTGTTGTTGTTGTTTCAATTTCATTTAGTTCTGCTTTGATCTTTGTTATTTCTTTTCTTCTGCTGTTTGTGTTTGGTTTGTTCTTGTTTCTCTAGTTCCTTGAGGTGTTAGCTTAGGTTATCTATTTGTACTCTTTCAGACTTTTTTATGTAGGCATTTAATGCTATGAACTTTCCTCTTAGCACCACCTTTGCTGTGTCTCAGCAGTTTTGATAGATTGTTTCCCAATTATTGTTTAGCTCAAAGTATTTTTAAATTTCCATCTTGATTTCATTATGGGCCCAACAAATCATTCAGGAGCATGTAGTTTAATTTTCACATATTTGCATGGATTTGAGGATTTCTTTTGATTTCCAACTTTATTCCGCTGTGGTCTGAGAGAGTACTTAATATAATTTCAGTTTTCTTAAATTTATTGAGACTTGTTTTGTGGCCTGTCATAAGGCTTATCTTGGAGAAAGTTCCATGCACTGATGAATAGAATCTATATTCTGTAGTTGTTGGGTAGAATATTCTGTGAATAGCTGTTAGGTTCATTTGTTCTAGGATATAGTTTTAATCCATTGTTTCTTTGTTGGCTTTCTGTCTTGATGACCTGTCTAGTGCTGTCAGTGGACTATTGAAGCCCCTCACTATTATTGTGTTGCTATCTATCTCATTTCTTAGGTTTAGTAGTAATCATTTTATAAATCTGGGAGCTTTAGGTGCATATTTATTTAGGATTATGGTATTTTCTTGTTGGTCAAATCTTTTTATCATTATTTAATGTACCTCTTTGTGTTTTTAAACTGCTATTGCTTTAAAGTTTGTTTTGTCTGATATAAGAATAGCTACTCCTGGTCACTTTTGGTGTTCATTTGCATGGAATATATTTTTTCCACCCTTTTACCTTAAGTTTATGTGAGTCCTTATGTGTTAGTTGAGTCTCTTGAAGACAGCAGATACTTGGTTAGTGAATTCTTAACTATTCTGGAATTCTATATCTTTTAAGTGGAGCATTTAGGCTATTTACATTCCATGTTAGTATTGAGATGTGAGGTACTATTCTATTCATCATGCTATTTGTTGCCTGAATACCTTGGTTATTTATTCATTTACTTATTAGTGGTGTTTTTGTTTTAATGAGTCCTGTGAGATTCATGTTTTAAAGAGATTCTGTTTTGAGTATTTCCAGGATTTGTTTCAAGATTTAGAGCTCCTTTGAGCAGTTCTTGTCGTGCTGTCTTGGTAGTGGCGAATTCTCTTAGCACTTGTTTGTCTGAAAAAAACTGCATCTTTCCTTAATTTATGAAGCTTAGTTTCACTGGATACAAAATTCTTCTCTGATAAATGTTTTGTTTAAGGAAGTGAAAAACAGGACCCCAATCCCTTCTAGTTTGTAGGGTTTCTCCTGAGAAATCTGCTGTTACTCTGATAAAGTTTCCTTTGTAGATTACCTATGCTTTAGTCTCACAGCTCTTAAGATTCTTTCCTTTGTTTTGACTTTAGATAACTTGATAACTATGTGCTTAAGTGATGATCTTTTTGCAATGAATTTCCCAGGCATTCTTTGAGCTTCTTATATTTGGATGTCCAGCTCTCTAGCAAGGCCAAGGAAGTTTTCCTCTATTATTCCCCCAAATATGTTTTCTAAACTTGGATTTCTCTTCTTCCTCAGGGATACCAATTATTCTTAGGTTTGATCATTTAACATAATCCCAAACTTCTTGGAGGCTTTATTCCTTTTTTAAAATTCTTTTTTTCTTTGTCTTTGTTGTATTGGGTTATTTCTTAAACCTTGTCTTTGAGCTATGAAGTTCTTTTTTCTGTTTGTTCAGTTCTATTGTAGAGACTTTCCAGTACATTTTGCATTTCTCTAAATGTGTTCTTTATTTCCCAAAGTAGTGATTATTTTATATTTATACTATCTATGTCACTGAAGATTTCTCCCCTTATATCTTGTATCATATTTTTTTATTTCCTTAAGTTGGACTTCACTTTTCTCTGGTGCCTCCTTGATTAGCAAGCTAATCAACTTTCTGAATTCTTTTTCTGGCAATTCATGGATTTCATCTTGGTTTGGATCCATTGCTGGTGAGCCAATGTGATTTTTTTGCGGGTGTTAAAGAACATTGTTTTGTCATATTACTAGAATTGTGTTTCTGGTTCCTTCTCATTTGGGTAGGCTATGTCAGAGGAAAGATCTGAAGCTCAAGGCTGCTGTTTAGATTCTTTTGTCCCACAGGGTGTTCCCTTGATATAGTACTCTCCCCCTTTTCTTGAAGATGTGGCTTCATGAGAGCCAAACTGTAGTGATTGTTATTTCTCTTTTAGATCTAGCCACCCAGTGGAACTACTGGGCTCTGGGCTCATACTGGGGGGTGTTTTCACAGAGTCCTGTGATATGAACCATCTTCAGGTCTCTCAGCCATGGATACCAGCACCTGCTCCAGTGAAGGTGGAGGGGAGTAAAATAGACTCTGTGAGGTACCTTAGTTGTAGTTGTTTAATGTACTAGTTTTGTGCTGATTGGCCTCCTACCAGGAGGTTGGGCTTTCAAGAGCATCAGCTATGGTAGTATAGGGGAGAATCAGGTGGTGGGTGGGGTTCTAGAACTCCCAAGAGAATATGAACTTTGTCTTCAGCTACCAGGGTGGATTGGGAAGGACCATCAGGTGGAAGCAGGGTTAGGCACATCTGAGCTCAGACTCTCCTTGTGTGGGGCTTTCTGTGACTGCTGTGGGGCTGGGGGTGTGGTTCTCAGGTCAATGGAGTTATGTTCCCAGGAGGATGATAGCTGCTTCTGCTGTGTCATGCAGGTTGTCAGGAAAGTGGGGAAAGTTGGTAGCTACAAGCCTCATCCAGCTCCCATGAAACCCAAAAGGCTGGTCTCACTCCCACTGTGCCTCCTTCAACAGCACTGAGTTTGTTTTCAGGCAGTGAGCAAATAGGGTTGAAAACTTATCCCAGGCTATGAGCCTCCTGGCTGAGAAAGCAAGCAGGGCTTTTGTGCAGCCTCTCTGCCTGTCACTGGATTCACATCCTCCCCAAAGTTCTGGCCAGGAAACTTTACATTTGGTTGGTTCAGTTCAGGTTTCCTTCTCCCTGTGGTCTTTTCCCAGTTCCTCTGGCAGCCTTCCTCTAGGGCCCCTGTGAGACACGTCAGAAATTGCTTCCCTGGGGACCCAAAAAGGCCCACCGGGCTTTTCCTGTTGCTTCTTCTACCCTTGTGTTTTGCTCAGCTCTCTAAATTGTCTTAGCTCCAGGTAAGGTCAAATCCTGCTCTCGTGATCTGGACTTTTAGCTTCCCTTCCCCAAAGCGTGTGTGTATTCAGGCCGGGGACAATCTTCGCTGTTTGGGCACTCACAGAATTTGGGCTGTCTCCTGGGTCCTGCAGGAGCAATCTGCTTCCTTCAAATGGTTTGTGGATTCTCTTGGCTTTCCTGGTATATTTCTGCAATAGTTCTTGGAACAAAAGTTCACAATGCAAGTTGCCACATGCTGTTCTATCCATCCAAGTGGGGGCTGCAGTTTAGTCCTGCCTCCTATCTGCCATCTTTTCCTAGCAGTTCATTCTGGATTATTTCTAACCAATAACTCAACCAAAGCATAGGCCTTCATTTTTTGTACTTTACAGGTATCTTGAGTATGGCGTTTTTTCATCTGCGGAATGGAGAATCTATAGGCAATTAATGCATCTAGATTTTGTCAATCGAAATGTAACATTGACATCCCCATTTTTCTTTCTTTTTTTTGGTTTGAATTTAGTATAGTATAGAATTTAATATAGCATAGAAGATATTTAACATTAATTCTTTAATACATGTTTTCTGTATAAAATTAGTAAAATAGTAACATTGTGTTATAAGATGAACACATTGGTGAAGAGGGAAAAAAAGAGCAAATAGATACAATCCCAGTGTGGCCCGTCTAAAGGGATCTCATCACAGAGCCCCAGGAGCTTGTCAGAAGGTATGGCTGAGTCTGAATCATGAATGCTGGAATCAGTGGGGCTCCTGACACTGGCTATGGCTGACCTCAGGGCTTCCAGCTCATGATGAACAGTCAGGACAACTTGCACTCACTTTGAGTCTCACTGAACTCTCAGGCATAGTAGGTCCACCAGAACTCTGTGTTCATCAGCCGTGATGTGCACTATGTTAAGTTCACTCCATGCAGGCACAGCTTCTCCAGGATTCTGATTGGTCATATTTCCCCACATCCCCATTTTTCTGCTATTTGATATGTTCAACCAGGTGTCAAGCATTGTGCTGTGGGCCAGTTTCTTGGCCTCTGCATCCTTGAGTTTCCTCACTATTAATGAGGATAAAAGTACTACTGCATAAAGTTATTGAGAGAATTAAATAAGTTCATAGATACAAACATGTAACATGGTGCCTGGCATAATAATTTTCTTTATCCCTCTCAACCTTCCTTCATGGTACATTTTATTATTTTGACTTTACATATAAGGAAATTGACTCTCTGAGAGGATAAATATTTGTCAGATAATTAATAAGTGATAGATCTACAATTTAAGGTTGTTGAGTGGAAATTTATCTTGGTATGATGGATGTCTCTAAGTACTCTACCAAGCAAGCTTTCCCAGAAGTCACAGACCTGATGGTTCACATACCAAATTAAAATATTCAAATCACATGGCTTAGTAAGCTTATTTAAAGCACAGTGATAAGTGAGGGGAAAGAGATGAGATATGGTAAGACATGGGATAAAGTAGCAATATTGTGAGATCATGGGCAACAGGACCACACTTCTATATCCTTTGTTCTGCAGTGTTCATGTGCCCTGTCTCTTTCATCCTACTGATAGTGTGGCTAAGGGGACTGAGGTCCCAAAGGAGCCCCCAGAATAAAGATGACTTGGGCCAATGATAGCTACCTGCTTTATTGGAATGAATGACACATGACAAGTACGCCTGGTTATACCAGTAGCATGTGATTAGTCTGTTGAAATTACAGGAGTTGTATCTGCATTTCTTGGACAGAGCACATGCAAGAGGAACAAACTGGATGACACCAATGGCTGGTCAGGTTAGCAGAGACAAGTATCTCAGTCCCAAAGTATCAGGATAATGATTTAATTTTTTCATCTCTTTCTAACTATAATGTTCTTGTTTGTTCATCATATTTTTTATTTATTTTCTCTCTTCTTTGGCAGATATTACAGGTTACTAATTTGCCTGCTATCTGTAGTGAACACATCAAACATGCCTATGGATCACACATACATGTTCACTTATTAGCTATATTTAATATATCCTATGTGCGGGACCAGCTACATAATTTGCATGATGTAATATAAAATGCAAATGTGGGGCCCCATGTTCAAAAATACTTGAGAATTTCTATTATTAAGAATTTTAAGATAGTGAAAGAAACCAGAATATGCCGCCTCTAAATATGCCTCATTGACATAAATATTTTTGAGTTGAAGGGAATGAAGAAGCACATACAGAAAAGCTCTCTGCTTCTTCTATTTGCCCAAAAGCAGGACACAGAATTACAAAAACAAAAGCTCTGTTATGCTCCTTCTCCCTTTTCCTGCCTGAAGAAAAAATGTCAATTCTCCTTTACAACATTTACCAGCTGAGAGCTTGCTCCAGAAAAATCAGGGAACAGAGTTGACTCTTTCCCACAGTTTTCTGGCCTTTGGAAGCTTAGGGCTGTTTTCCTCTTTGTTCTGTCACTTCTCTACAATGTATTTATTGATCTTGTTGAAGATTTTATATTAGCCAGGATTCTAAGTCACACTGTCTTGAGTTACTTTTCACCTGCATGATGTTAATGTATTAATAGACTTGTTTATTTTTCTCTTGTTAATCTGTCATTTGTTACAGGAGACTGTCTCAATTAAAAACTTACAAGGGTTCAGGAAAATTATAATTTCTGCCCAACAATGACAATAGCAGAACATAAAACTAAGCACAGGGTCCATCTGAGTATGGAGCCCTGTGTGACAGTGCAGGTCATAGGCCTATGAAATTGCCCTTACCTATGAATTTCACCTGAATATTCCAAGGCAAGAGCTACTTATTATCTACGCTGAACATTTCTAATGAGTTCCATCTATTCCAACAGCAGAAATCAGTCATCTCAACTAATTTAGCCAACTCACATTATAGAACTCAAGTCTATGTAACTCCAAGAAACTATTCATGCACTATAGCCATGGAGTTCTTTTTAAATACCGTTTTGAACATGTCATCCCCATGTTCAAAGCCTTCAATGTCTCCTGAGTAATTAACAAAATTTAGTCAATTTTGCTTAAAAAAATCGGTGAGCTCCACAACCTGAATTTGAACTCCCTTTCCAAAGCAACCTCTCATTAATTACTGACGATGATCATGAGGTTTTGGAGATGGACAGAACCATCTCCGAATGTTTTTGAGTGTCTACTATGTATCATGTCTTGCTCTAGGAGATGTTTCACACATTAACTCATTTAGTCCTCCTGAGAGCATTGAAAACAAAGTTATCCCCATTTTACAGATGAGAAAATTGATACTGACAGAGGTAAGGTAACCTTACACAGTTAATAACTGTGAGAGTGGATTAAAATCCAGATTTCTGTGTCTCCAAAACCTCAGACTTTTTCTACTGTGCCATACTACCTCTCATTTGAACCATATTTTCCAGTGAAATGATATTAATCTTCTCCTATAGACATGCCAGGTACATGTTATCACTTCATTCTGGTATCATCTCCATTTTTTGGCATCCTATGCTTCTTCCATGCCTGACTTTATATCCTGTTTGAGGTTCTTTCTCTGCCAACTCCTATAGAAATAAAATTCAAATGAATTCTCTTGATTATTCATTTGGCTCTTGTGTTATGCAGCATTGTGTTGTATTTTTAAAAATTGTATGTAAATCTCCTTCCTTCCAGAAGAGATTTTGAGCTCCTCAGGGCACAAAAAGTATCATATAACTCTTTATTGTCTCAAGGGCTAGCATAGTGCTTTGTACACAATATTTAATTGATATTTTGTGTGTCAGTGAAAATGTTAATGTCTTTTTTTTGTTGGACACTCATTTCCAAAGCAGAAGAACAATTAATATGACTGGGACATATTATATGACACATTAATATGACAATTAAACATAAAGGGTCTGGATAAATAGGTGAGTAAAAGACAGAAATGTGCTGGTTAAAAGCCGTGATCTATAGTATTTGCCAATTTCCATAGTGTAAATACTTCCACTGTAGCCAATTTCAAGCTATCAGCAGTTACAAGCCAACTCACAAAATTCTTAGAAATTTCATAATCAGTGGTTTTGTGTGAGCCAGCATAAGTCAGATTTGGTATCCCTTTGGGGGATTTAATATTGAACTCAACTTAGTTAAAACTAATCTGGAACAACTGAAAGCAGAGATTTAAGTAAAATAACTGTTATTTAATCTATAATCAACTATGAAATGCTTGAATTAGAGCTGCCTGTGAGAAGAAAAAAACAATGATTCCATAATGTGAAAACTCCAGACAAAGGCCCAAAGTGCATTAATGACTTCTTATCCTAGTTTTTTAATTGAAAAAAAAAAAAAACCTGCTGAATTGTTTTTATTTATTTTAGAATTTCCTTCCAAATCTATTCGCATGCATAGAGAGTTGCAGTTTTTCTTCCATCTTCTCCTCTTCTATTCATTTCTTCTTAAATTTTATCTTAAAGTGGAATACTTTTTATTCAAGAGAAATCAATTTTTGATTGAGATCAGAAATCTCTTGCCATTCACATTAGAGCTTATCTACCGCAATTGCCTGCTTCATCATTTTCATTCTATTGGAATAAGTATTTACAGCTATAAACTAGCCTGCATCTTACATATTTCTATTAAACAAGAACAATGTCCCTGATGGTTTTTTGTCTCAGAATTTATCTTATTGATATTTGTTGTATTATTATGAGTGCTTAGCAAATTATTGTGGATAACTTTACCAGTGCCTTTCTAATAATATTTTGAAACTCTCCCTGAAAGGATATTGAAAAAAGCCAAATGTAAAAATTGTTGTTTTTTTCCTTGAGATTTGTATGTTTTGAAAACTCTCAATTGTTAAGGAAGTCAGCTATAAAACACAGGCTAAATATACTTTTGTCTACCAATAATTCTCTTTACTTGTTTGTTTCATGATTCTTTAATCTTTCCTAGCTGCACTTGTACCATTTTACCATAGTATACCTGGAGATAGGCTTTTCAAGTGGCTCACTGGGCTACTGTTTCTATTTCTTTTAGAAACTTGTGGAGGCATTTATTTCTCTTGTAACTGCCTCAAAATCTCAAGCACATGGCCTAGTTAAATCATCTTGAGGTTCTGCCCATATGGTTGCAGAAGGATATTAGTCATTGGAAAAATGGGTCTAAAATGATAATATTCAAAGATGTTTTCCAATATTCTTGGCAATCTTATTCACTAACTTCCACAAACATTTAATTATCAAGAATTTAAATAACTTTGTCATAGTTTCTTGTTGCTATAACAGAATACCACAGACTGGATAATATATAAAGAAAGGAAATTTATGGGGCTTATGGTTCTGGAGGCTGGGAAGTCCAAGAGCCATAACACTGGCACCTGACAAGAGTCATCTGATGGTGGAAAGCATCACATGGTGAGCAAGGACGAGAGACAGAGAGAAATGGGGCTGTATTTACCTTGTTATCAGAAGCCTATTCTGTGTTACTAGCCCACTCTCATGGTAACCACATTAATCCATTCATGAGGGTGGAGTCTTAAAAGTTCACTCTTAAAGTTTCCATCTCTTACTGCTGTTACAATGGCAATAAAGTTTCCAACACATAAACTTTAGGAGACGTATTCAAACCATAGCAAAACTTAAACTTCAAATAAACAGGGATTGTTTTAGTAGCACAGTATAAAATGATAATAAGAAATATCAGACATAAAGAAGTTCCAAAGTTCTTTTTAGATAGATAAATCATGGTTACTATTATCTTCTTAATTACATATCATCGCACCCTATTTTTCTGTGGTATTATCCGTCAACATATTCTATATAGAAAGACACATTGAATAAATTTTCTGAGCTTGCTAGGGCATCCTTTCGCCTAACAATTTTTGATGATGATTTGTCAAACATGCACTCTTTAGAATTTTAGCTGTCAGTAACAGTTGATTTTCACAACTTTTATTAGACTGTCCATCATGTTTTTTTGAAAGGTGGTTAAAAGGATAAATATATTAATGATCATAAAACTATCTAGGAATGCTTTTAAATACATTGGACATAATAACAGTAAAAGGAAAAAATATATGCAACTAATAAGCACAAAATAAGATTAATTAGAGAAATGTGTCCTTGCTGTTTTGGGGAAGAGTTATCCAGAACTCAGGTAAGGTACTTTTTGTGGAGAAAACCTTTTGTTTTACGAAGATTATAATAAGATAACAATCAAGGCATTTTTGTGGACATCTTTATGTATATGACCAAGCAATGGCAAGTGGGATATTATTTTGAGTACTTAAATAAATATGTTAAAAGCTAAAAGTAGCTAAGCTTTATTAAAATGCACATATTAAAATAAATTTTGAAGAACATTGTATTAGAATATTAGGGTTCTCTTAGAGGGACAGAACTCATAGGATATATATATTTACACACACATATATATACATATATAAACATATATAGCTATTACATATATATGTATATATGTGTAAGTGTGTGTGTGTGTATATATATATGAGTTTATTAAATATTAACTTACATGATCACAAGGTCCCACAACAGGCTGTCTGCAAGCTGAGGAGCAAGGAGAGCCAGTCCTCAAACTGAAGAACTTGGAGTCTGATGTTTGAGGGCAGGAAGCATCCAGCATGGGAGAAAGATTTAGTCTGGGAGGCTAGGCCAGTCTCTCCTTTGCACGTTTTTCTGCCTGCTTTATATTCACTGGGAGCTGATTAGATTGTGCCCACCAGATTAAGGATGGATCTGCCTTCCCCAGCCCACTGACTCAAATGTTAATCTCTTTTGGCAGCACCCACACAGACACACCCAGGATTAATACTTTGTATCCCTCAATCCAGTCAAGTTGACAGTCAGTATTAACCATCACAAATATCATAATGCATTGTGTAAAAGGAGGAAAGGGGAATAGTTTCACATTTCTAATATAAGGGGTTCAAACTTCCCTTTTATAGTTATAAAAATTAGAAATTTTTAAATATTAGAAATCGCTTCTTTCAAATAGTTGTGTTTATGATGCTTTTGCAATATATATGCTTAAGTTTACATATATTTATATATGTGTGCATGTATATATAATGTATATATATACAAAGGCACTGTATGTTTATACACTGTATATTTATACAGAATTATGTATAAAGATACATAATTCTTTGGATGAATTAACTTTTACGTTTTATGCATACACTGTTACTGTGTTTCATGACCAGTGCTTGGTCACAGAGATCAGGACAGGTTAGAAGAGAGGCTATGGAAGGACACTGTAAAATATTAACACAGGTTAATTTTGCAGAAAGGCCAGTTCACATAGGAACATGGTGTCCTCTGAGGGTACCCTTACCCAAGCTGTGTTCCCCAGTTGCTTAGGACAGTCTTCCATATCTGAGTTTGTCATGTGGCAAACAATCAGATTTACCAAGGTAGTCCTAGTTATTTGCAGAGCTCACTGAACTGCCATCATTTAAAAGTGTCATTTTAAATTTATTGTCCACTCATAAAAAAAGATAGAACACATTGTTCCAATAGAAAACTAAGGACTTCTGTTAGAACAATTTAGATTTAACACCTCTAAATATCACTACACAACATTTTGAAAAATGTTTGTAAAAAACATGTATAATGCTTAGAAATATTTAGAAGAATATAAATATAAATCCACAGGTATTGTGTTGAAACATGTTACCCACACTTTCAATGCAGGATGCTTCTTCTCACTATGTGGCAGCACTTTGTGAATTTTTCTGTTTCACAGTGTTCAGAATTCATTAGAACGTGTTTGATTAGAATGCACATGAGGCAAGCAAAATTAACACAGTCTGTCTACCAAGCCACGTAGATGGCCTTGCAAAGAGCTGAATGCTAATATATCTAAGAATATGAGTTTCTGTGTATGATTCATGGTGGAAATGTCTCCTTTGTTAGAGAAATTCCTGCAAACCAATGCCGAGAATGCCCTTCTCTGCTTACTTGAATTCTATTAGTCTTTTAACATCCATTTGAATTCTTATCTCATCTACAGTATCTTCAACAACTCTCAGCATCCATTGTCCTCTTCCTTTTTACTTCAAGCCTGTCTTGTACTGTTATTTAACTTATTTCATGGGCCTATATCTCATACTTCTTAATAAATTTTAAGCTGTAGAAAGGAATCCATATGTTTCTTTTATTTCTTTTAAACAGTTAACACATTAAGAACATAAAACATGCCCAGTAATTACTTTGAAAAAAATAAAAAGACTAAGTAAAAGTGAGAATGAAAGAATAAGAGAAATAAAGTGAATTTGTTTATGGGCCATCATTTTGGGTGGGTCCTCCTGATAGCTGTGTAGAGCAATCTGTAATTTCAGTGGCGTTTTTACCTACTTCTAATACAAATATTTCCACAGTAAAGGGGCATAAGGAAATACCACCATTTTGCAAAATATTGGTGATGAGAATTATTGGTGTAAGGCTTTAGAAAGAGCTTCCTTCTTATTCTTGGGCTGGTGATTTTAAGATTCATTTGTGGCTTTTAGTTTACATTCTCCCCAAATCTCATTTCTGCTCAACACCTGAGCAATAAGAGTAGGCTGGGATGCCTTACGAATATGGCCTAGAACTCTGCAGCCCACATAATACTATCCATACCTTCAGGTATTAGTATTGCTAATCACATGCTCAACTGATTCATTAAAACAAAATACAAAAAAATAAACAGACATAAAACCCTTTTCATAGAGCTTAATAAGACAATCCAGAGAGACATTTATAAAGTTACCATTAGAAAATGCTTCCAACTAAGAAAGAATTCATTATAATAATTTGGTTGTAAATTGTGTAAAAATTCTTTTTCCCTTCATAGATTTATTGGCTGGAGACTTGTAAGTCAGACTGTCAAAACAGATGAAGAAGAGAAAAACAAGCAGAAGGTTACGACCATATATGTATCCCACTTACACATGGGACCACTCAGGGATCAGTAACTGAAAGAGGAGGTTAGAACTTTAGCTTACATAGCATCTTAAGAAAAGAAGAATACATTTTTAAAGAAGCAATAAGACGAAGGAAAAGGACTTTGAATTTTTATGATGGCAAATGATGGGAAAGCAAACATATGGGGGAACTATTGGAAAATAAGGCTATTTAGTAAAGCTTGTTGTGCAGATTCCTCTGGTGCCCTCTCTGGACTGATAGGTTTGGAATAGTCTTCAGTGATTAACTTCTGTCCTTCCTGATAAGAGGGGAATGAAAATAATGCTTTGTATGTTTATCTCCTGCTTTTAGGCAAAGAAGGGGAGAGCAGAGAGCTTTTCTTCTGTCTACCTTTTCTTGATTGCCTTCAGCTTGAAATAATCTTTATGCCATATTTTGGGCATTTTTTGGCATAATGTGGCACATAATCCTGACATAGCATATTTTGAGGTGCCGTATTTTGCTACCCTCCAAACTGTCTCTACCCTTTTATTATCTTAGCTGATAATTGTATATTCTTCCAAAATTTTGGTTTCCTTCTATGAAGAAAACAGTTTCCTGCTACTATGATATTAACCAAAGAATGTTTAAACCATAAATTGAATCTTAAAGCAATCAGATACAAATCAGAGTTAGGAAAAGATTCAATCAGCAGGTAGAAAAAGGATCTAGTATGCTTTTATTTTTAAATTTTTCATTAAGCCACTAAAGCCCAGCTTGTTGTTTTCCCTTGTTTCATCTAAAATTACCTGAAGATGCTGGCATGACCTCTAGGGTGAGACTAAAATGTGTTTGAGTCTTTATTTAACATTTAAGCCAGCCGTGAAAATTAGCATTGTTTTAGAGCTCCAGGGAGCAACAAAGTCATCCTGAGTCTGAAGAATTTCTGAGGCAGTAACTTGGAATTTCATACAAATTTGACAGGTCTAAGATTTACTTTAATTATTCACCAACACCAGCATCTGGTTTTAACACATCTCTATGAGTATGATCAGAACTAGAGAAAAAGAATTTCTTAAAGAAATCTTTGTACATAGGTCCCTCTCATGTTTATTGCTGATGAAAATTTTCGAGGTCTTAGTAATCTAAAAGAAATATGTATTTTACCTGTGAAGTGGTACTATCCAAAAGGAACTATACCAAATACATCAGACATAAAAGTTAAGAGGTTATATAAATGCACATGCAATTCTTTTTTTGGTTGTTCTTAGTTTATTTACTGGTTGTTTTCAGATGGTCAGTCAGGTAGTTACTCTTTAGAGATGTAAGATAAAGTATGGACATGAAAAGCAGTTATTTACCAAAGGCAATTATCAAGTATCAAAACATGTAGCGTACTTAATGCCAGTTCAACAACAAAACAATTATATAAAATATAGTAGCTTTTTAGCCCAATCTTCCAATAATTGCTTGAAAAACATACTAAATTTAAGAGCTCTTAACCTCTTAAATTTGGTAGTCTTAGTAAATAAAATTTGCTTAGTTCTGCAGGGACAGAAAGATGTGGTACTTTGTCCCTATCATAAGGTAACAGACAGCAGTTCTGTAATGAAAGATGGGTTCACAAGAGAAAAACGTAACACATTTATTTAACCAAAGTTTTATATGACATGGGAGCCTTCAGAATGAAAATTTGAAGACCCAAGGGCACACTGTCCATTTTTATGCTTAGATTCAATAAAGAATGAACAGCCATGTAGAAATGTTATTCGATAAAGAGAGAATTATCTAACAGTAATGAACTGAGCAGGGAAACCCAGCAAGACCTGTCCAGATTCTCCCTGGCCTCACTACTGTAACATCTCTTCCCCCTCCTGGCTTATTTTGGTATAGTTCCTTTTAGATAGTACTACTTCACAGATAAAATATATATTTTTTACATTACCAAGACCTCTACAATTTTTGTCAGCAACAAACATGAGAGCGTTTCTCTCTCCCTTGACCTACTATTGACCAAGTGTAGGTCATAGAGTTTCTTTATGACCACCTTCTAGACAGAAAGGTGGAGAAGATTAGAGTAATAATTCTTGTTTTTATTACTGGCTTTGGAGAAAAGGGGTTTTAGTTTCTATGCCTGATCTGGAGAAGGGGCATTCTGAGTTCTATGGCTGGTTTTGGGCAAGAATGAGGGGTGAGAGGCAGGAGAACAGGTGAAGGTCGGTGAGATCCTGGCTCTGAGGCTTCTTCTGAGGCTTTCCAGTGTCCTTTAGTTCAATGTGTTTGGCATGGCAAAGCAGCACATTCAGGGTCTCATTTTCTGAGCCCAACAGTTCCATATTTTGCCCCGAACTTGTTGCACATTGGAATCATTTGTGGACTTAAAAAAAATATTGATGCCATATCCCAGCCCTAGAGATTGTGACTTAAATTAGCTGTCTCCAACCTTTTTGACACTAGGGACCAGTTTCATGGAAGACAGTTGTTCCATGTACTGGGGCTGGGTGGGGAGACAGTTTCAGGATGATTCTGGTGAATTATATTTATTCTGTACTTTATTTCTATTATTACATTATAATATATAATGAAATAATTGTACAACTCCACATAATGTAGAATCAGTGAGACCTGAGCTTGTTTTCCTGCAACTAGATGGTCCCATGTGGGGGTGATGGGAGACAGTGACAGATCATCAGGCATTAGATTCTCATAAGGAGTTCTCAACCTAGATTTCTTGCATGTGTAATTCACAATAGGGTTTGCACTCCTATGAAAATCTAATGCCACCACTGATCTGACAGGAGGAGGAGCTCAGGTGGTAATGCGAGTTAGCAATGGGGAGTGGCTGTAAATACAGATGAAGCTTCACTCACTCGTCCACCACTTGCCTGGTGTGTGGCCCAGTTCCTGACGATCATCTGGTCTTCTCACTGGTATTGATTCATTTGATTAGCATTTGTTGAAATTCACATCTATGCCAAGCGCTAAATTCACATCTGTGCCAATGGCCATGACCTGACAATCATCTGATCTTCTCACTGGTGTTCATTCATTTAATTAGCATTTGTTGAAATTCACATCTATGCCAGGTGCTATATTAAGTACTGGGAAATTAGTACAAAAGACATAGAGCTTGGAGATTTCAGTGCAATGGTGAAAATAGACTAGAAAGCAACACTGGGATAACTACTACAGAAAGGGCAGAAGTCAAGTCACACACCTAGGGGGTTGAGGGGATTGTTGGAAAGAAAGAAAGGATCAGAAAAGGTTTTGTGGAGGAGCTGTAGTGTTGGCCTAACTCTTGAACTGAAGAGAAAGAAAAGGAAGAAAAAAGATGAAGGAGAAAGGAAAGGGCATCTTAGAGAAGGGAAACAGCATGTATAAAAGCATGGATGCGTTAGAAATCGAGTTGCTGCCAGCTTCTCATTTTATGTTTTCTCCCACTTATCTTGTATATAATTGTTGAAACATTTTTCTCACAGCACTGTATTATACACATCAATTTCCTGCTCAAAAATATTCTGGATCCGTATTAATATCGGAACGAATTCTGCACTGCTTAACCTAACATTAGGGCATGCCAGCTCCTCCTCTAAAGCATTTAAACTGTCCTCTTCATTGTCTGCCTGAAGACCCCAGGTATGTTTTCATCTTTTCACTTTTGCTTATATCATTCTCCTGCACCAGAATGCCTTCCTACCCCTTTGACCATGTAACTGAATCCTCCCTTCATTCAGAGTTCCTTGATACCACTCCATCTCTCATCTCAATCTTGTAGCATTTATATTTACTTTTACTATTCTTATTTGTTAGTAATTAGATGGTGCCCTAAATATTTATCTATATCTTTAGTTTTTAATGGAATTGTAAATTTTGTACAGAAAAGCATAGGACCACATTCTTTTATCTCTCTTTCTGCATATGGCACAGTGCCTTAAAATAAACAAAATTTATATTTTTATTGCTAATAACAAAACTGAATGACGATAATATAATGAGTTTGGAAAATGGAGAAACTGAGCATTTGCATAATTGCCTAGTCTTTGATCATCGATGCACACTACTTTTACATAATGATAACAAGAGTATACAAATTGTTCTGTATTCTGAAGTTTTACTTGACACCGTGTCATCAACATTTCCTATGAAAAATAATAAATATCCACCAGTCATGGTGGCTCATGCCTGTAATCCCAGAACTTTGGGAGGCTGAAGCGGGTGGATCACTTGAGATCAGGAGTTTGAGAACAGCCTGACCAACAGGTGAAACCCAGTCTCTACTAAAAATCCAAAAAATTTAGCAAAGTGTAGTTGCACAAGCCTGTAGTCCCAGCTACTCAGGAGGTTGAGACATGAGAATCACTTGAACCCAGTAGGCAGAGGTTGCAGTGAGCCAAGGTTGCACCACTGCACTCCAGCTAGACAGAGTGAGTCTCTGTCTCAAAAAAAAAAAAAGGAAAAATCATAAATATTTTTGGATAATAACTAAAAGCGTCATTTACCCATGGCGTGCCAGGTACTGTGTTGCTTACACTGTTTCAACTTTTGAATATATGTCCTTATTCCAATCCCATGAGGTAAACACTAGTGTTATCCTGGGGCAACTGGGAACACTAAGTTCAAAAAGAGTAGAGCTGTGATACTTAGTAGATGGCCTTGGATACTTATTTTACTTGGTGAATCCTCAGTTTCTGAGATGAGGATAATACTAGTTTCCACCTTTTGGGATTTTGAGGGGATGAAGTGAGATGATGGACGTGAATAGTGCCTGGCACATGGCTAACACTCAGTGTGCTTCAGCTGTTGCTGCCATCACTGTTGCCGGTGCCATTTTACACATGAAGAAGCTGGATCAAAGACATTTAGTAACTTTTCCCAAATCACATACCTGGTGTGTGGCAGAGCCAGGATGCAAACCCCTGTCCCAACTATGACACAAGATAGGGATTCCAGAATTTAATACAATGTTGTCCGAGTATAACATTTCACAATTTAGTGCTACAGAGAACATATGCAGAGATTTGAGGGAAAACACAGTTGGATGTCTTCAGATTATCTTCTGCTTGGAGATATATATATATATATATATATACATACATATATATATATGAGAGAAAGAGAGAGAGAGAGAGATTGCTTCCTATGGGCCCAAGCTCCCTGCAGCAGCACAGCATGGCTGGAACAGGGCTCAGGCTAGAATTCCTAACTGCCTTCTCCCAAGTGGTGTCATAACTGGGGCTTTTAAAGCCCAATACCTGGGCCCTCTCCTTGGCTCTCAAATGCAGGTTTGCATCCTCTCCTGCTCACTTACTAAAAAGAACAATTCCCACTTTCAACGAGGTAATAGCCTGAGGGGAAATGGGCTGCGGTTTTGCCTGGAAGTATCTAGTTATTTCTCAACTTTATAGTTTGGAGACTCAGCATAAAAACTGAAGTCAGCCCTGTTAGTACTATCACTGCTAATGCAGCCATCCCTTCTTGTCAGAGGGGAATACCTTCCAAGACTCGCCGTGGATTCCTAAAACCAAGCATAGTATTGAACCTGATTGCTGTCAGTCAGAACATATTCCTGTTTACGTCTTTCACCCACACATTTAATGCCTTTTCTGTCTTAACTAAGCACTTATCACACTGTGGTCATAACTTTTACAGTTTGAAGTACAACAGAAAAACTAGCAAGAATTTCTTTTCCTTTCTTCACAATTTCAGGAAGAGAAGACGTCTTACCATAGAGCTTAGCAACCTCAGCATACATCTTTTTTTCTGTCCTTATTAAGTTGAGAACTTTCCGCTTTTTACTTTAAGGAAACACTTTGTGGCCTCTCTTTGGCATATCCGAATTATCAGCGTCACTAAGCTTATACTTAGAAGGCATTATTAAGGCAAATAAGTGTTACTTGAACATAAGCATTGTGATACTGTCACAGTCAATCTGATAACCCAGAGGGTTACTAAGTGACTAAAAGGAGGAGAGTGCAGACTACGTGGATTTGCTGAACAAAGGGAGGATTCACCCCACAGACTGGACAGCACCAATGGCGTGCGATTTCATCATGCTACTTGGGACAGCACACAATTTAAAACTTAGGAATTGTTTGTTTCTGAAATTTTCCATTAAATATGTTTTGACTGCAGTTGACCACTTGTAACAAACTGTGGAAAGCAAAACTGCAGATGAGGGGGAACTACTGTAATAGTTACTGCTTATACTGCCCTTGCTATTTGCCATGGACTAAGCTAAACACATTATGTACATTATTTTTTATAATGGATGCGACGGTCCTACAGAGTAGCTATTATTATCTTCATTTTATAGATGAAGCGTCTAGATATCTTAACCATTCCAGCTACTGCCATTAGCATTAGCCTTAGGAAAAAAATATATTTTGAATAATCACTTCCAGTATTGTGATGATTTTCAATAATTCTACCAGCCTAACTATGAAATTGCATTATCTAGGAGGCCTCTAGTTCTTATTTTTAATCTTTGTACCTTTGACTAACTTCTTACCTCTACAACTCACTCTCACAGTAATATTTCAGCAGAAGTCAGATTCTCTGGACTATTGGTTAAATTCTCTTAAATGGCAGTGTTTCTTATGAAAAGTCTTTTCGTTCTTCTGATCCCTTCACTGGAAACTGCTCGAGAGTACAGGTTTTAATTACAGTTGCCTAAACACCAGTTTTGGAATGTCTTTCATTTACTTGAGCAATAAATTGGTTGCTTAATCATACTATCAAACTGAAAGCAAAAGGAAAGGAAAGTCACCTTAACCTAACCCAAAAGGGGAATATGTTTCCTGGGATGAGAATATGTCAAAGGCAGCATAGCATGTCCTAACTCTTCTGTGTAATCATGATTGTATCATATGTTACGGGTAAATTATCTATTTTGTAAGTTAGTCCAGTGTGGACTTCTTCAACTAACTGTGAAAGCATTCTTGAAAGACTGTGAAACCTTATTATTCTAATTACCAAAACAACAAGTTGATAAATGAATGATGAGGCCAGGTATGAATGTCATTAAATAGACCTCACTCAATTATTTATCCCTGGATCTGGGGTTACAGCTTAGAAAGCTCTGCATATTGTAGCATGGTTTGCTTGAGCTCTGAGACCTGAAGACCAGATTACATTGTTGGCAGGTGGCTTCTGTTGATTGCAATTCAAAGGGGTGATACACATTTTTTTTTCAGTTAGACATTTGGATAGTTTGAGGCCAAAAGATATCCAAAGATTATCCACAAAAGCCTATTTCATTTTAACCATGTAGAAAAATCTCTTTAAATTATTCAGATAAAAACAAATGAATAGGAGAATGGATTAGCTATAGAAAAACATGTATGTAAAGATGTTTTCTTGCATCTTAGTGTTCTAAAGACCCTGTTCTTTATTTTCTTAGTTTCTGCTATCTGTCATGGGCACTTTAATATTCTGTATTGATCAATATTTATCTTCATATTGGATTTGTTTTTGTACCTTGTTTCTAATTGCAAAATGAAATATGCTTTCTGGCTAAGAAATATGTTATCAAGGAGAATAGAATTGGGTGATACTAGTTTTCTTCCATCCTGAAATCATGCCAACTCATTGCAAAAGTCAGCCCTCAAAATAGTATTAAGGCATGCCCTTTCACTGAGTCTCTGATCTCTCACAGCCCAATGTCCCTTTTTGAAGGCCTGTGACCTGCAAGAGTACTTTCTTACATCCTATGAGCATCAGATATGGATAAAGAATCTTTTCTTGCTAAACAATTATTTGTGGCCCACTCTCTGCCCCTTGGGTTTATTTTAAACCTATCTCTAACATTTCTGATGAGTTGTGTCTAGTAATTCTGGCTTGAGTGGGCTATGGTGATCAGGGATTAGCTAGAATGGCTGTTCAGGAATCTCTTTGGTATAACACTTACAGTGGGGCAGGAAACTCTCAGAGAATGAAGGAGGGGGTAGAGCATTAGGGAAGAGAAGAAATTCATATCTGAGATTATGTAATAGATAATAGAGTGTGGACTTTTATTTAAAAACTAGAATCAAGATATATATGTTGAGGGTAGAGTGGGGTAGTAATTGAAAGAGAAATATGAAACTATATGTAGCGTCAAGGAAAACTAATAGCAATTGAAGAGACAAAAATAAAACTTGTTTATATTGTTCAAAGGAAAATTATAACAACTATTTCCTTAATCCCATGTTGATAGGGTTCTATATTATTAACTGAGTTTATAATTAATTTTGTAGTGATTTTAATCTGGTTATAACACTGACTTCTCTCTCTCTTAAGTTTTGCTGGTTTAATATTCATGAGCTCACAAAATTAAAAATCTTGGTAGAAATATGGAGTAGCTATTTCTTTGTACTTCTGTTTAGAACAAAATTGTGCTTTTGAATTGGTTACTTATCTAGAAAGTGATATAAATCTAAAAAGCAAAACTGGATGTCTTTTAAATTGTCTGTTAAATACTTAGAGCAGTGGAGCTGTCTTAAAAGTGAGCACTTTATTACACTTGAAAAGCAAATTTTAATTTTATGACTAAGAAGAATTTCCATTTCTCAATTTATAAGTGTTCATTATACTAGAGATTAATATGATAACTCCTACATACAGTTTTATGAATTTCAAAATTCTTGATGCCAAATAACTGAAATATAGTCAATTATGCCATAACATGATATATGGGTTCCTAAAAATCACTACACTATACGAAACTGGGCAATAAAAACACATTTTATTCCAAAAATGGGGATAGGCACACAATACTGAGAAAAATCACTAGTGACACATTACGAAAAATATGAGAATTTAGTAACATCAACAGCAAATTTTTGCACATGTTAATGGTTAAGAAATTTACAATAAACATGGCAGTGTATTTGAAAAAGACCTGAAGTTTCCTTGTGGAAGTTGGCCTTCAAAAGGGTTGCAGCTTGTGAGTTTTTGAGAAGTGTGGAGGGAGGGTCATTGCTGTCCCAGTTGTGAGCAGATATGGCTTTTCTACCTGTGTGAGTAAGTGCAGTAGCTGATGGATGGGTGTGTGTATTTTGTGTATTCCTATGCTGCTTAGTTTAGCTGGTTGCAGTTTTCTGTGTTCACCTGGTGTTTCTTGTGGATAGAATCACACATAAGCAAACCCAAAACTTGTGTTATGATCAAATTGTTCTGTAACATATCAATCATGTTAGAACAAGGTCATGGTTTCACAACCAGCATTACCATAGAATTGACTGTGTAATAACCCCTTCAACACTTGCACACCTATGATCCCACCTTGTTCTTGCCACCACCTTAGCAAGCAGGGCTGCAATTGCCTCACCATTCGTTTGCGTTCTGAGAAATCCTGACCTATTAAAAGTCACACAGCAACTGAGGGAATCTGTGTCAGACCTTGCCTAGGTCTGTGTGAGTCTGAGGCAGGCGTGCTTTCCTCTGAAAAGGCAGACACTCATGTATGTGGAACAAAGAGCATCAAAAACACGGGCAGGGTCATAGAGACAGATCCCAGAGACGGGATTAGAACCCGCCTTACCTGATTTTCTGTTTAGAGACTTCAGTTCACCATCTCAGAAAGTACCTGCTGGCTGCCATCCTCCCGCCTGTCTTATAACCTCCACAACACATTGTTAATGCTTAGATAGGCTGTGTTTTCTTCATTGCATAGATCTAAAAACCCAGCCATGAGAACTCAGTTTCTAATTTTTGCCATTGCTTTATTGGATATTTTAGAATGTGTAAAAGGTTTTAGAAATTGTTTTTCGATGAATCTTACCAGCACAGAGGTCATGTCAAGTGTCAGGATGTTTGACAAGGCCAGTCTAGCCTATCCATTGAGTTTCAGAGAAGATTAATGATAAAGGGTACAATCCCAAAGTCAGGAATGACTTTGCTTTCAAGCATTAATTAATGTGGAAAATAAAATTATTAGATACTCCCTTGTCTACATCTACCCCAAGCTATGTCAATCAGCTCTATTTCTAGAAAGTTTACATTTATTAAACACTCACTGTGGTCAATGCAATGGTCAATGCTTTGAAGATTCACCAAGACGAGATACTATTTCTACTATCAAGAAACTGATTTGAGAGTTCTGTCTAATGACTGAAGAGAATTTTTACCACTGTGCCTGTGTTTTTTATGCCACAGTATACATGGACAGGTGAGAAATGAGGCCCCATTCCCTAGTATCAGTTAAGTCAGCAGATGTGTGCTGCTTTTTAGTTACTCTGTATTGCAAAATCCTGAGTTTGGCACTGATACTAAAGAATATCTTACAAAAAAATTCTTCACTGACACTTCTTTTTTTTTTGAGACAGAGTCTCGCTCTGTCATCTAGGCTGGAGTGCAGTGGTGCAATCACAACTCACTGCATCCTCTGCCTCTCAGGTTCAAGTGATTTTCCTGCCTCAGCCTCCCCAGTAGCTGGGACCACAGGCATGCACCACCATGACTGGTCAAGTTTTGTAATTTTAGTAGAGAAGGGGTTTTACCATGTTGGCCAGGCTGGTCTTGAATCCTGGGATTGTAGGTGTGAGCCACTGCGCCCAGTGAGACCCATAGGAGTTTAATTATAGTCATATGTTAAAGGGTCTTGTCTATAAAATCACACATTCCAGGAGCCATCCAACTGAGGACAGCATTGCACTTGTGGAACCACAATCCAGGCTTGGGTTATCTGTTCTTATCATGAAAGAGGCTGCTCTGTCACATAAATAATATGTTCTGCAGCCCCTGAGAGGCGAAGAGAAGCCTGGGTTGCCTCTATTTGTAATTTACTTTTTTTGTAAATTTTTTTTGGTAAATTTTAACAAGCAACAACAAAAATGACTGTCTCAGTCAGTTCAGGTTGATAGAACAAATTACCAAGACCATGTGACTTAAACAACAGATATTTATTTCTCACAGTGCTAGAGGCTGGAAGTGTGAAATCTAAGTGCCAGGATGGTTTGGCTCTGGAAAGGGCCTTCTCCCAGGTTGCAGATGGCTGGCTCCTTGTGTCTTCACATAGTGGAAACAGGACTAGCTAGCTCTCTGGCCACTACGTATAAGGGCACTAATTCCATTCATGAGGGTTCTACCCTTATAGTCTGATTACCTCCTAAGGGCCCCATTTCCAAATACCATCACATTGGGGATTAGATTTCAACATACAGATTTTGACAGGGACAAACATTCATTCTATAACAATGACCAAACAAGGTCACAAAAATTACAGTGTATATAGCATGCTTGCATTATGTTTTGATGAATTAATGTATTTTTATTATGCGTACCAAAGAAACTAATGCAACTAAATGTATAAATATTGGGCAGTAATGTTAAAGTTTAAATTTAAAGCCCTTTCTGAATGTGAGGCCAAAAGTATTCGTTTTCTCTCTTTCTCTTCTCAACCCCATTTACTTTACAGAATGATTTTTCTGTTTTCAGTCATAATTGCTGCTTCCCTTTTTTTTTTTACAGGATTAAGTACCAGGTCATTAAGTGTGTTCTATGTCAGTTTGTCCTAACCTCTCTGCCCTTTTCTTTTTTTCTAAAAGAATCATTTAAAAAAAGAAGTACATCTTTTAAAATAAACATTTGATTGCCAGAATCTGATGTAAACTTCAGATTCAATTTTACATGTGGTAGAAATGAAAAGACCTAGGGTTCTCTATTTGACACTTAGCATAAATTCCTTTTCAATGATTCCAGCTGATTAATAAGTGAGACTAAAATATCTTACTCTTCCTAGCCAGATTAAAAAATTTAAGCATGCATTGAAAATCTCTGGGTTATGAAACACGGGTCTACGTTCACTTGTGAAGGATCTAGAAGAAATAAGACTGCAGACTTGGTAAAATTAAATGTCTACTACTTCCATATTCTAGTCATTGCAGCTCACCTCCTTTTATCTCTTATGTTGTTTTATTTCTCAGGGAAGCAAAAAAATTTGTGAGTGAAAATGAAGGGGCCCTTGGGAAAGGAAAAGGAAAACGGTGGTTTGCATTTAAAATGATGATGGCCAAGGTAGGTATTCTTATAGTTGTCTGGTTTATAGTATATTGTCCCTAAGAAGGAGAACATTGGGTTAAAAAAAAGCTAAAGGGCTGAAAAAAAATCTTGCATTTGTATATATAAAGCACAAATACTAGTACAGTATATACACAGCATATCTGTGGTATTGAAGTTTACAGGGGAGATTTAAAAAATTGTCCTTAGTGGAGTTAAAATGTAAAATAAGTCAAAAATGCAGATTTATGGCAAAAGACTTACTTGGTGACTTTAACACTTCCAAATATAAAAGATTGCGTCCTTTTTCATTTTCGTTCTCTGGAAGTGAAGGGGTTCTGGTCAAGTTGTTTTTCTTGAAGTGTCTAAATAGCTTTTTTCTACCAGGAACTTTAACTATACACTGGACAGAAAATAAGGAAAAAATACATGATACACTGATACAAATATAGATTTTGGGGAATGACAGAAAAGCAACTAACATTTATTTAACACTTACTATGTGCCAAGCACTGAATTGAATTCTTTTATAAAGTTATATTTAATTCTTACAGTAAAGTAGGAACACATATTATTATCTCCTCTTTACAAATGTTATACCAACTGTAAGCTAAATGTATTCCCATAAAGTTTTGTGAATAAAGTTCATATATCTTAACTTTCATATATATATATAGATGCAATAGATTAATTTTGTCTGTTTCTACAGTTTAAATAAATGGAGTCATAGTATTTATGTGTTTGTTTCTGGCTTCCTTGATGCAATGTTACGTTTACAAGATATATCCATGTTGCTGTGGAAGTTATAGTTTATTTTTATTCATGTGTTGTATTCTATTGTATAAAGATGCCACAATTTATTTACCCATTCTATTGTAGATGGTCATTATGGCTGTTTCTAGTTATGCTTTTTCTGTTCATTTAAAAAACTAACTCATACACAATTATTAGTCTTCTGGTTTGTTGAAACAGTAATCCAGACATTTGCTACAATAATGCCTGTCGGCTGGGCATGGTTGCTCACACCTGTAATTCCAGCACTTGGGAGGCCAAGGCGGGCAGATCACAAGGTCAGGAGATGCAGACCATCTTGGCCAACATGGTGAAACCCTGTCTCGACTAAAAAGATACAAAAATTAGCTGGGTATGGTGGCTCACGCCTGTAATCCCAGCTACTCGGGAGGCTGAGGCAGGAGAATCGCTTGAACACAGGAGGTGGAGATTGCAGTGAGCCGAGATTGCACCACTGCACTCCAGCCTGGGGACAGAGGGAGACTCCCCCCGCCCCCCAAAAGAAGTCTGTCAAAATGGCTGGCCATGAAATCTCCAGCAATACATTCATCTGAAGGGCATTCTTGATGAAGGCGACTAATTTTGCCATTTTCATCCACCTTACAGTATTTCAGAACAGCCAGCTTAACCTTCCTTTTCTTATGCTTGGTCTTCTCTGGAGTGGTGTAAGCCTTCTTCCCTTTCTTTGCACTGCTATGAAGTCTTGACACAAGATGAAGAGTAGACTCCTTTTGAATGTTGTATTCAGACAAAGCACATCCATCTTCCAGTTTCTTGTCAACAAAGATCAGTCTTTGCTGATCCGTAGGTATTCCTATCTTATCCTAGATCTTGGACTTTGCATTTTCTATTGTATGCCAGGGTTTAAACTCTAAAGTGATGGTCTTTCCCATTAGGTTTTTTAAAGAAAATCTGTGTTTTGTTGGTGGTTCCGCTGCAGAAGGCAGATGGAAAAAAAAGTGGGTACTTTTTGAACTTCAGACTTGTGCTGTTATTTAGACAATAGTGCCTATCCAGCACCCACATCATCCCAACACGATATGCACATATGCAAAGTTCTTTGCCACATTCTCATTCTTCCCAGTGGTCCTCTTGACCATGGATGACCCAACACTGGAGTTAAATAGAAGAAAGACCTTTTGTAAAATGAATTTTTGACTTGTTTTCTTCTCTTTCCATTAAACCAACTACTCTGCCTCTACCAGATTGAAGTGTCTCATGTCATAAAACTTACCATCCTGTACTGAACTCACCTATTTGTACACAAACTACTCTAATAGATCAGAAGGCTTTCAAGACAGGACCAGGAAATAAAAGACAGAAAATAAAATTTATTCATTTTGAGTCCTCCATACTATGAATACTAAATGCACACTCTGTTCCGATCACCCTATTATGTGCTAACTAATTCCCTACTTTCCTATTGTCTTATAGAGTAAGTAGCTCTTTCTGAGTGGTCAGCATATGTCCCATAACATAGGGGATTGATCAACATTATTTTTATGGAATTAAATTGGTTTGTGGTTAGTGGAGAACAGGGAAACAAGTGAAATCTACTGTTTCCTCTTTTGACTAGAACGCAGTATTTGATGCCAGAGAGACCTTTCCAAGCTCATTGCATTGTAATGTTGTGAGATGGGGGGATAAACATCTTCACAAATCAAGACGCTGGACTTTACTGTTGTATTTGACCTTCTTTTCAGAAATGGGCAAAATTCCTCCGTGATTTTGAGAACTTCAAAGCTGCATGTATCCCATGGGAAAATAAAATCAAGGCTATTGAAAGTAAGTGCTCATTGGATCTCAGATGGAGAAGGTTGTCTTAGAAAAATATCTTATAAGCTTATCAGATGCCTTTCTCAGTTTCTGGACTTTCGGAAGACTGGAAACAAACAAAAACAACCAAATAAACAAAAGCGTTGTTTGTGACTGCTTTGGTCATTGTGAAGATTTGGTAGCACTTAACCAAGGACAACACTAGGGACCCCACTCTCATACCTTAGTCCAAAACATTGCCATTCTAACCTGATTTTCTTTCCTATACAGGGAAGTCACTGCTGTGCACAGTGACATTGAGTCATCTTATTTGAAAGGCAGAGATTTTATTTTGGCAATGAACATGACATTGAGAATAAACACTCATGAATGTTAGACAGTAATCAAAATGAACAATGTTTTAAAATGTGAAGATGTCTTAGGCTGGGCATGGTGGCTCATGTCTGTAATTCTAGTACTTTGGGAGACTGAGGTGGGTGGATCACTTGAGATCAGGAGTTTGAGACCAGCCTGGCCAACATGGTGAAACCCCATCTCTACTAAAATTACAAAAAATTAGCCGGGCCTGGTGCAAGAGCCTGTAGTCCCAGCTACTTGGGAGGCTGAGGGAAGAGAATCACTTGAACCTACGAGGCAGAGGTTGCAGTGAGCCGAGATCAAACCACTGCACTTCATACTGGGTGACAGAGGAAGACTGTCAAAAAAAAAAAAAAAAAAACAAAACAAAGAAAGAAAGAGAGAGGGAGAAAGAGAGAGAAAGAAAGTAAGTAAGTGAGGAAGAAAGAAAGAGAAAGTGAAGTCTTAAAACCTCATTTTTAAATCTCTGAAGTAGAATAAGCAATAATCATCCAGGAACTTGCTATCTGAATATTCACATTGTGCCTTTATTTTGTAGAATATTCATAGGAAAGAAGGAAGGAGAATGCAACCAATCAAAAATCTATTTAGTTAAGTGCGCTAGGCTTAGAATAAGGCAAATACAAATTTTAAAATATTGTAAATAAAAATAGTAAATTTTTTAAAAAATAACAAGGAATCTTAAAAAAAAGGGATAACATTCGAAACTATTTTGAGCACAATCTTGCCACATTCTGGTTTCTAACGGTTTCAACTAGGATCTGATTTTTATCCATTCCTCTCTAGATTGGAGGCAGGTTTTCCTGCTGGTTAAGTGTGGTGGTGTATAATTAAAATGGAGGCTCCATGGGGAGATAACACAGCTGATGGATAGCTTGCTGACATGATTGGACATGTGTTAGGAGTGGCTAACCTTCCATTCCCTATCTTTCAATATCAGATGACAATTATTAAGTGATGGTGAATTAAAATACATCAGCTCATTAATTGTACCCCCTTTCACACATTCCTGATGCTATTTCTTTCCTGCTTCAGTTTCCTCTTTAACACTTACAACTATCTAAAATACTGTATCTTTAATTTAATTTTTTGATGTAATCTTAATTCATTTTATTTTACATTCATTTCTCCCAATAGGGGAAATTTAGTTTTGTTCACTCCTGGATTCCATTTGGCACTTAATAAATGTGTATTGAATAAAATTACAGACAAACTCTCTAAATGTCTACCATTCTAGGAAAAAAAGAAAGGAATTCAGACACATCAAAAAAGGGCAAACATCAGGGATTTCTTAGGTTTCAGCTGTACAGCTCAAATGTGGTAGCTTGAGAGGCATTGAAAAACAAAAGACCATTTGGAATATTAAGATCCTGATACAATCTATGTGGTAAGAAATCCGAATTTGGTCTTTGCTTTGCTGCAGATTAGCTGTTTGACTTCAAGCCAGTCATTTAACCCCTCTGGACCTCAGTCTACTAATTTACAAAATTATAGGGCTGAGTCTTGATCAGTTGTTTTACGTATATCCCAAGAAATTTGTAATTAATGATTGGTAAACACATACATTTGCAAATTATTTTTAAAGCACACTACAGTAGGTTCCAGCCTATCTTAATAGTAATATCATGCTCATTTGTGTTCCAGTCAGCTATATCCAGTGAAACAGAAACAGACAGAATTATTCTTATTGCCAGAAGTTGCACGCAGCAAGAGTTACACATATGACCACCATCCATCATGAATATCACAGTAGAAAAGACAGATTGAGAGTTATCCAATAATAACCATCACTTATCTCCTCTCTTCTTCTAGTAAATTTGGAAAGCCAAGCTGGAAAATTCAGGCAAATGTGGATTATTTTTCTTTCCATATATAATTTATGATTTGATTAGTTTGTCATGACTTCTTCACTGTTAATGGTGCTTTGTCTCAACTGTGAAGAATGAGCTTTATTTTTTATTCTATCAATATTCACCAAACCACCATTTATTAAGTGCTACCATCAGTCAGACGCTCTACAAACATTATTTCATTTAACCTTCAATGTTCCTGCAATGTGCACATTAACCTTCCTATTTTACAGTTGTGATTAAATAACTGTCCCAGAATTAGTAGCAGAGCTGAGATATAAGGAAAAATCTGTCTGAGTTCAAAAACGTATGCTTTTCCATGTGTTATGCTGCTTTTTCCTTTGGGGAAGGTTTTATACACTTTTTCTTTTTAAATACGTTTTGCACCAGTTCCTAAAAAGTATTCTACCAGGCCAATGGCAGGATGAGTAGTTATAGATTTTCTTGATCGTTATCAAAGAATTATTTTTCATTTTCTCATGTATTTACTTTTGAGTGAGTGATTTCTTTAATTATATGTTTTGTATTCTATAAGATGCTTAATGTACTAAGATTTTAGTGATAATTATGAGATTTGCGCTATAGTATTAGGTTGAAAAATATATAACCTATCTAAGAATATATTATTAGAGCATTGGATTGGACTAACTATCTTATAAAAAGTACCCTACTAAGTATAGGTAAAGCACGTATCTGTGACGGTCTTTGAAACGGAGCTTAATGACAGATGGGAACAAGTAGGACATGCAATTGATTTTCTAAGGGTTGAGGACTTTTTGACCCCTACCAGCTCTATAGTTTGGACAATCTGTTTAAATCTCTGATCCTCTGTTTCTACATTTGGGGCTACTACACCATCTTGGGTTTAATGAGTCACTACACAAAGTATTTCCAGCTCAGCCTTCTATGATGTATAAGTCACAGTCAGTTTTACATGTATATGTAGGCATGTGAAATTCATTAATTCATACTTTTGATAAGTCCTCAAACATTTAAATGCAAAACAGACTTATACCAAGAGAGGACTGTATAATTGCCTCCTCAAATTCTCTTCAAAATAAAGTTGGTTAACTATGTACACTACTTATAGAATATATATCTAATTATAAAATTAACATAAATTCTTTTCTCTTAAGTAAATGGCCATTTAATCTTACAAAAACTTCAGAAATACCATTGTATTCCTTTTGGACATCAGAATCATCTAATATATATCTTGTTAAATCCCCAGAATAAGCCTGACATTATTGATGAACTGAGCAAATTCTGGATGCCTATCATGTCTCCTTCGGTGTGTTTCTAGGCACTATCGCTGCTGATAAAGACACACAAAGACTCTACCCTCATTAATCTTTCATCCAAATGGGTTAATATGTGTATGCTTGGATGGGGAATTATAATATAAGCAGATAAATACTGAAGGTAGTTGTGGATTTTAGTAAGTGGATTGGTCAAAAGAGGAGCTGTTGCCTTCTATTCACAACAGCCTTTCTAATCCACCCTGCCACACTCTCTGCTCAATGTCTAAATAATACTGAACTCATATTGTAAAATTTGGTTTTAAAGGAGTCCAAAATTAACAGCCTTCACTGAATTTCCCCAAAGCTGTGTCTAATAATTTTCAGAATCAAGAGTGGAATTCAAATCAGAGTCTAAAATTCATACTGTTTCCATCTTGATTCCAGTAAGACCTAGATCTCTTTGTTAGCGTGAAGTGGATTCTCACCTGATGACTCCCAACTCTTTTTACTTAAAGAATAGATCTGATAATTCCTGCCACAGAGGATATTGTGAAGTTATGCATCACATGGGAATATTATGGAGTTTTACTGTCATGTCAGCCTTAAAAAGATCATGCCTAAAACTCAAGGGTTACTCTTGTGGACACATCTTATTAATCTCATTGACTCGCACATTTTTCTAAAGCAACTGTGTATTTCTACCCCCAGGAAAAATAATCTATACCCATTGTGATGCCAACATTATTGTTAAGACCATAAATTAAATAACTGAATGTATTTCTAGCTGGTAATTACAAATTTTTCTCAGGATCAAAATCTGCTTTTTCCTAATAATAGATTACATCATCAAAATTATGGTGTTAGAAACCTATTTTTTTCAGACTGGAAATAGCTTTGGATAGGAAATCCAAAGCACAGGGCATAAACCTTATGTTTCCTTGCCGCCCTAAGCACTCTAGAAAATACAAATCAAATTTGTCACTTTTAATTCCCTACCCCTAAATGATTTGAAAAAATTGTGCTTCATATCCTAGCCTAACATGATAGTATTTAGGTTGTAGTCACACAGCAGGTCATTTAATTGGTCTTTTCCCACTTAGAAATGCTCATATTTATCTGCTTGTCTTATTACCCATCTGTTCAAGAGGAAATGATGTGTTATGACAGACTACAAATCACTTTGCCTTAATAATAAATAACCAGAAAGAGAGTTGAAATTTTAACTTTAACTTGAAAGAAATGAAAAAATTCAGGACCAAGAATATGCCTAAGCATAAAGCCTCAGTTTAATACATATCAGAGACTCTGTTTTTATAAATTAATAATTTACTGTGAAAGCAGCATTTATCATCAGTCTGATTAAAGAAAAAAGAATTGGCCATAGTGGGCATCATATTTGTGAACTTGACTGACTTTAGCCGATTGATGGATATTATCTATACCTGTTGTTTCAAACACACATGTCCATTGCATATTTATTGTATATATCACAATTTTAAGAAAATTAGTTGAACTATGTTTTACTTAAGGGGCCATATAGCAGTGTGGTTAAGAGAGTTCTAGATTTGGAGTCAAATGCCTATAGCTCAAGACTCCTGGTTTAGAAGCCTGGCTTCCTCATTTACTAGCTGTGTAACCTACAGACCTAAGTCTCTGTAAAATGGGAATACGATAGTTCCCATCTCAAAGGGGTTTGCCGATCATTAAGTAAGTTAACACATACAGATCAAATTGGCGTTTGAAATAAAGATTCATTAAATGTTACCTATTATTAACTACCATGTTTAAGTTTTTGTTTCCCAGTTCATAGTGGGACTAATAATACTTAACCTCATTAAGTTCTAGTGACAGCATAATGAGTTGATACTGATAAAGTTCTTGGTACAATAACTGACCATCAAGATATGCTAGCTATTATTATTATTATTACTCATTTTGCTTCCTTATACAAATAAATCAGTTTTAAGACTAAGTATATAGGAATTGCTATTCTTTTAGCCACACTATAATCAGACATTTCTTTTTAATGAACATCAGTTTTAGTCAACAATATCCGGTAGGATAGAACACTAGGCAAAAGGGGTAAGAAGGAAAATTTTCTTTATTTTTATTTTTGTGTTGAGGCAGGAAAAACTGGAGTTTTGATGACAACCCGTTTTTTCGTTTTCTCTCCTTTAAGATCTGCGTTTGTTTTGTTACTGTGCTTTCTCTTCTGCCCTTGACAGATCTAGTGTAGAAGAAATTTTGTCTCTGGATTTCTTAGTTTCTTCCACCTGTGTCTGGGTTTTTCCTGTAATCATTATAGTTTTAATGAAATTTGTTTGCCTGCAATTCATTTTCTTTACATTTAGGATTCTGTAAAGATTCAACCTCCAAATAAAATAGTTGTGAAATGTCTGTCACAACTGTCAAATCTGAGAAATGGAGTTTGGACGTTTTGGACTCTAAAGTATATTTCATTATAATGCATATGCATGTTGGACAAGGGCATACTTTCTGAAACATCTTAATCCACTACTCTCTTTTGCATTTAGGTGTATTTGTACTCTACACACAAGAAACATTTGCCGGGGTTTGTATGTAGGTGCTGAGAGGATGGGCTGTGGCAATAATTAGAAAAGCAAAACTGTAAAAAGGAAGGAAGGAAGGGAAGGAAGGAAGGAAGAAAAAAGAAGGAAAAAAGGAAAGGAAGAAAGGAAGGAAGGAAGAGATTAGAATCCTATATGCGGGACTTTATACTGGAGGATCTCACATGTGATTCCAGGGAAAAACTTACCTTAATAACTAGCGACCAAGGCTTTCCTCCAGTAAATGAGTAACTGTAATGAGTAACAAACTGGGAATCCACTGCCTTCAATAAAACATGAGGAGTGAACCTGGCTGAGCAGCCGTCAGGTAGCTGTTACCAGAGAATGTAGATAACAGCCGTGAAATGGTATAAAGTCACTGGGAGCCAGGTGGGTGATCAGATTTCCTAGGAGAAGCAGACCAGTGCGCCTGGTGACAGCACTGGCCTGGAGTGGGGTGGGACTGTTTATCAAAACCACACACCCATAAAACCCTATAGAACTCTGCACTCCTTGACAGTGTGTAATCCCAAATTCTCTCTTTTTTTTTTTTAAATTGCATTTTAGGTTTTGGGGTACATGTGAAAAACATGCAAGATTGTTGCATAGGTGCATACGTGGCAGTGTGATTTGCTGCCTTCCTCCCCTTCACCTATATGTGGTATTTCTACCCATGCTATCCCTCCCCAACTCCCCACCCACCGCTGTCCTCCCAACTCCCCCCCAACAGACCCCAGTGTATAGTGCTCCCCTCCCTGTGTCCATGTGTTCCCATTGTTCAACATCTGTCTTTGAGTGAGAACATGCGGTGTTTGATTTTGTGTTCTTGTGTCAGTTTGCTGAGAATGATGGTTTTCAGGTTCATCCATGTCCCTACAAACCAAATTCTCTTTTGAGCATAAAGAAAAATTCTCAGACTTCAAAATCATTTATTTCTTCCAAAATATCCATTTAAAAATTGAATTCTTTTTTTTTTTTGGAGATAGAGTCTCACTCTGTCACCCGGGTTGGAGTGCAGTGGCACAATCTTGTCTCACTGCAACCACCACCTCCTGGGTTCAAGTGATTCTCCTGCCTCAGCCTCCGGTGTAGCTGGGATAACAGGCACGTGCCACCATGCTCTGCTAATTTTTGTAATTTTAGTAGAGACGGGGTTTCACCATTTTAGTCAGGCTGGTCTTCAATTCCTGACCTCATGATCTGCCCACCTCGGCCTCCCATAGTGCTGGGATTACAGGTGTGAGCCACCGTGCCTGGCCAGATTGACTTCTTTTTAAGTTTCTGAGAAAACTGCCACTGAGTTATGGGAATAAGAAAGATGATATGTAAAGAATAGACAAAGAGGACGGGCATGAGGGCTCACTCCTGCAATCCCAGCACTTTAGGAGGCTGAGAGGCCAAGGCGGGTGGATCACCTGAGGTCAGGTGTTGGAGACCAGCCTGCCCAATATGGTGAAACCCCGTCTCTATTAAGAATACAAAAAATTAGCTGGTCCTGGTGGTGGGTGCCTGTAATTCCAGCTACTCAGGAGGCTGAGGCAGGAGAATTGCTTGAACCCTGGAGGTGGAGGTTACAGTGAGGCAAGATTGCACCACTGCACTCCAGCCTGGGCAATAGACAAATGTCCAGAAATAGAGGCATTACTGTCCTGTAAGGTCAGCCTTATCTAAGTAAGTAGAGGCTGGAATTTGCTCCCCATGAGACTTCAGTTCCATTGATAATGCTTCCCCACTGATAATATTTCAATGCTAAAAGGCTTCAGAAAATCATTGGTCAATAGAGATGTTTAGCCGAATGAGACAGAACACATGGGCTGATGCAGCCGGGGACTGAAATGATTTGTTTTTTTTCTTGGGCAACTAACAATGATAATCTGGAAGATTGGAAAAACTAGCAACTTGGTGCTGAATCTGAAATGACCATCAAAGAAACGTTTGCTTTCATAAATCTGTGAAATCTGAACCTAAGACTTAAATTCTTGATTTTTCTTCTTCCATTCTCTGCTTTAAGAAGATGCTTTTATTTTTTTCTGTCAATAAGAATTAACCAATCACTTTACTTTTCACTTTGGTGGACAGGGGTGAGTTGACTGAACATTCTTGCCTATTACCTATTCATTCCCCAAAACTGAAATGGTTTTTTAAAAGTCATGCTCATCACCTCTTTCTCTGGCCCTAAGGCTTAACACCTCTCAATGACTTCTTACATTTTAAATAAGATTCTCACTCTTTACCATGTGTTGAAAGGCCCCACACACTGTGGTTTGGCCTCTCCATCCTTATCTGTCACCACTTTCCCTCATTCATATACTCCAACTGCACAGGCCTGAGTTTTATTCCTCAATTTTCCCGAGCCCTTGCCACTCAGGATCTTTGTTCTAGCTCTTTCCTCTGCTTGAGCTCCTCTTCCACAGTTCAGCCTGTTGCTGCCTCTTCCTCAAACTTCAGATCTCTGCTTAGATGACATCTCTGATATTCTTTACTTGGCAAACCTTTCTAAAGCAACCCCTCTCAGTACTTTCCCTTTTCTCCTGTAGGACCTGCTACTATCTCTATCTCTATCTCTCTATCTCCTATCATCTGTATCTATATCTATCTGTATCTCTATCTAATGTCTATGTCTCTATCTCTGTATCTTTCTATGTATCTTACATATTTGCTATTTCCATACTTCACTAAAATGTAAGTTCTATTATAGCAGCCACCCTATCTATGACATTGTGCTTCATATCTAATTTATATATATATATATAAAATTTCTGGCATAAGATGTATGGAGTGAATGAATGAATTTCAGCTTCTACACCACCCCTGTAAAATTCCAGTAATGGGGGAAACAGCAAGGGACTGTTGGTAAGATAACTATTTGTAAAGGATGTGGTAAACTTTTTTTGAGAAGGATGTTGTTTGCCCGAGAAAAAGAGATGCTCACTTCTCAGTATTAACTCAAGGAATAAAATGCACTCTGCAGTTGGCAATCATGGCTGCTCTGCAAAAGGCAGCTTTTCCTCGGATGGACTCTGATGGGGCAGGTCACACGCGGTCTGCACAACTGCATTCTGCGTATCTTCTACATTCCATGTGACAGGGAATGCTTCCATCATGATTAACATTTTCTCTTCCTGAATAGAGAGAAAAGAATGCTGTAGCTTTACATATAAAAAGGACCAGTCTCACTATTAATAGATTGATTCTGGAAGGCAACCAAGACAAAGCTCTTTTTTGTTTGTTTGCTTTGATCTCCCTTCAACCGTTTTATTTTCTTTGTAATAGGTCAGTTTGGCTCCTCGGTGGCCTCATACTTCCTCTTCTTGAGATGGATGTATGGAGTCAATATGGTTCTCTTTATCCTGACATTCAGCCTCATCATGTTGCCAGAGGTGAGATCTGACTTCCAGTTTACAAAACCTGGTGAAAAATGTTTCTCCTAGAAAAGGATTTATCTCTTCTTTAAGAGCAGAATAATTAACTGGCCATGTTCACCTCTTAAAGTTATAGGATTTGTAATGGGATTAAGCTTCAAAATGGTGCCCATGGGCCAAAGGTCCCAATACTTGCACCAAAGGGTGTGTGAGCCTCCTGAAATTATACAACTTATGTATAATTTCACATGAATGTTTAAATGTGCATCTTTATGTGGAAAGTTTCATGGCTTCTTTCAGTTTCCCAAGGGGGTCCATGTTCCTTAACGTTAATATCATTCCTGAGGAAGACTTTGACACCTTGTGAGTTGTATTTATTTATTTTGCCAATGTAGCTTTGAAACAAATGCTTCTTTAATGTGACTCAAAGCATCCAGATTTTCTATACTGAAGAAACACAAAATGAACATGTTCCCCCTAAGATATAAAGATAATGCCCACCACACACACACACTCACACACTCACACGCACACACAGTGGGATGGGATGAGAGTGGGAGTGGGGTCTTAGCTGATGTAGGGAAAGGATCAGCTGAGGCCAAAAAGCTAGATTGAGGTCAGAGCCTTCACCAATATGAAAATAAATGATTCTGATGCCTTTGAATGCTTACCTTACAAAAGTTGGACTAGGTTTTATTTAACCTACAAAGGACCTTTTAGGACCAGTATTTCAAAGCCGATTTGGTCCATACAGCATTGACAACAGCCAAAATTTGGTCTTTTGGGTGACTTTTTATCGCAATAGCTTCAAGTCCGTGCATTTCTGTACTGAGCCTCCCATTAGCAGCATCATAATGCTTTACGTTTGTGAAGAGATTTGAGCTTGTAATAGTATAAAGCACTGTCACTTCTTTTACTTATAGTGCCTCACAACAAATTTATGATGTAGACTGTAGAAGACATTTTCTTCCCCCATTTAAAACATGTAAATGGAGTCACATAATGCTGATGTGACTTAGCTAACATCTCTGATTTTTTTTTTTATTAAGCGGATCTAGGACTAGAACCCATGATTCAATCCCTTTTGCCAAGATTCTGCACTTTAATCGACTAGTTTTATAAACCTTGAGATAATTCCAGGGCTTATAAACTTGTCTGGCTCACAGAAGACAGTGACCAAAGATCAGAGGTCCTGTATAGTTTATTTCCCAGGTGCTCACTTTCAGGCAGTGCAGCTGAATGTGTGTATTTTATCGCTTTCAAATTAACCCCAGCTTTTTTTTTTTTTTTTTTTTTTAATACTTACCTCTCTAAGGAAACCTGAAACTCCTCCATTCCACCACTGGCTACTATGACATTACTCAGTGTCAGATGCAGGTATAAATGGAGTTTTATCAGCAGCATTTACTCTTTCCCCCACACCATGCTGCCTCCATGTGGAGAAAATGAAAGGCTGTCACTGATTTATCTGAATGATACAAAATTACAGAATGTCTTCTATGTAGTAGATAGAGTGCCTATGTGTTAGGTTGATGTATTCCAAGAGCTAGGAAGCATGCTGGCTTTGGATACCCTTTTATAGGCTGTATTAGATGCTGAGGGGCATTCTATTTTCTAGGCAACAATGACCAACTCCAGCCAAAGAACAAGAGAATGGACACCCTGCATGCTGCCTGTGCAAAACCACCAGCAGCCAGGGCAGTCATCTCCTGGTAGCAAGGCTGTATTTTTTCAACTGCCTCTACCTGACAGGCTCACTCAATCTTCCTCCAAGGCACATGGCCTTTTGCCCTAAGGTCCTGTGTCCCTGGGCAAGCCTAAGACCTTAATCTCCTTTGTCTTCTGTGCCCCCAACTTTAGGGTGAGATAATATGTGTGGAACCCACCTTCCATTCTTTTAGGACCAGGAAGCCAGATGGGCCAAAGGCCTACTTTGGGAGATTGTGCAACTTGTGCTCAGGGAGTGAGCAGAGATTGATGTCCAGCCCTTGCTCAGTCAAGCTCTGTACCCAGGCTTCAAGCCACATTCATCTTCTGTTCCCAGCTTTAGGAGGGAAGTTTCTATCTCACTGAAGAAGCAACATCCACTTGGTAAGCTATGGGGCTAGAAAGGTGCTCTTTCTAATTCTCACCAGGGCACCTTCCTATGACCCTATTCTTGCCTGTTCACTGGCCCACTCTCCCCAGTACTATTCTCTCTACTGTGTTTCTCTCCCAATCTGGTAGCACAAATTGGAGGCAGCAGCCCTGAATTAGTGAGGAAGCACAGACCATAATCAGGGTGCAAGTGTTCTCACTTTGCAGACACTCACAAATTTCATGACTGGTTTCCCTTGAGTTCTCTTCCTTGACATGAAGGACAGAATCTCCCTCCACCCTCACTCCTAAGGACTATTCTCATATGAAGGTGTGGGTAAGATGGTTTTGTTGAGTCCTATGTGACCCGAAAGGCTACCTCTCTTCCTTTCCAGACTTTTAATCAGAACAGTTTGGTGGTGGTGGTGGCAGTGGGGTCCTCAGAAAGCCCTCTGGGGAATGTGGTTGACCTGACTGCTGGGGGTCCCCTGAACTCATAATGCAGGGTCCTTTGCATTCCCTTTGTTCTTACCTCTGGATTTAGTAGTTGATTCCCAGAAAATGGGACCCCACATGGAGACCCACAGAGTCCCCCATGAAAATGTTTCAGAAGGACTTTTAAGCAAAACCATTTGTGATCACATGTGTGCCTCAGATTTTGTTTCTAATTGTTCTCTGTTTTCTTTGCTTCTCTGTACAGTACCTCTGGGGTTTGCCATATGGCAGTTTACCTAGGAAAACAGTTCCCAGGGCCGAAGAGGCATCGGCAGCCAACTTTGGTGTGTTGTATGACTTCAATGTAAGTATCTCCACACAACTGTATTGGTGGGAGGATGGATTTTTCCTTAGTTTATTTTATTCTGAAACCCACGGCCTCCTCTCCCGGGTGAGGCTGTCTTAAGAAAGATGTCCCTGCTGAAGAAGGAAAGAAAGAAAGAAAGAGAAAGAAAGAAGAAAGAAAGTAAAGAGAGGGGGAGAGAGAGAGAGAAAGAGAAAGAAAGAGAAAGATAAATACATATATGTCTCTATATAAATGTGACTACAATTTAGGTCAATGTTAATATGATTATATGGGAACATAGACTACTGAATAAAGGTGAGCTCAGAGTTCAAAGACTTGAAGCAAATATTCTTATCGCTGGCTTTGGAAAAGAATAAAGGAAGAGTTTGAAAATGTGCTTTCTGGAAAATCTGTTGGATTTCTAGGGAATTAAAACTCTTATACTTCCTATTAAACTCTTCACTTCCTAAACAAGCCTCCTATTTAGTATTACTCAATAGTTAGGATTAAATAAAGCTAAATATTGAGAACTAAAGAATACTAAATTCTAACTTCTAAATAATACTAAAATTAGTGTTACTCCATTGTAGTATGCAAATGAGCATTACTCTTTGAACTCCCCTAGGTAGAGATTATTACTGTGGAAAGGAGTTATTCCTGTTCATTGAAAAACCATTTTGGACTATATAATTCAAGTATTTGACAAAATGTAATTCCACATACTCTTTTTTAAGTAGTGACCAGATTAGAAATGTTTGGAAGCATATGGGTGGGAAAATAACCAGGTAGAAATTGAGGAATTGATAATTCAAGTAATTTTTGGAGGATAGACAATGAGAATAAAATGTTATATAGATTGCAGAATGAAGGAGAGAAAAAACAGACTTCCTGTTTATAGTGTCAATATGAATATCTCATAAACATTTTGATTTCTACTTTTAACCTCCTTAAATTGTAGTTTCCTAAAGAAGAAATCTAGGTCTGCTACACCTTTTCAGCGCCTAATCTAGTCCTCATTCAATAGAGGCTAAATGAATCTCATTGACTGACAGTCCTGAATGAGGGGGAGGATTTTGTAGAGCCTGAGATAAGAGGCACAAAACCAGTTTATGTGAAGAATTCCAGACCATGCAAACCTTAAGAAACGTTTCCCATCTCTGAGTGAACAAAGCAAGCTATTGAATTAGCATAAGGCACAATGAGAGCAACAATTCTGTGGCATTTGTAATCTTCAATCTCCCCTGTCAGTTGGACTTCCCACTTCAATTCGGCATTTTTTAACTGAATTATAAACATGCTTAGGTTTTACAAAGATGCATGTGACATGATTCTTGACCTCGGGGTACTTATGGTAATAGAAGAAAGACATGTGGGCAACCAGTGTACAAGATGCTGTGCACAAAGTTAGCAATATTTAAAAAAAGGGAAAAAAGATTCTGGGAACCCTGAGCAAGTGGTTCTTATTTCTTCTGAGGTAAGTGTAGGTTTTACAGAAGAGATGGCCTCTGAGTTGGATTTTACCTCTTATCTTTTATTTCTCTTTTCTATCACTTCTAACTTCTTTCCTCTCTTCCTCCTCCCCTCCCTTTTTTCCTCCCTTTATTTCTTTCTCTCACTTTTAAATTTCAAACAATGCATTACTATGTCCCCTTAGCACTGTTTTATTTCTCATTCTCTTCCTTTGATTAGCAAAACGATAAACTTCCAGTCTGCTTAATAAGAACAAAGACTAAGATCACTGGCTCTTTTTGCTTTTTAAGACATACCAGAGAAAGGAAGAACTAAAAATATGAACAAAAGATCTTTTGATGTTTATATATAGATTTATGAAGTTCAAGCACTTCTGAATTTCCCAATCAACTGAAACGTAAAGTTTTGGACAAAAATGTCAATTTGAGATTTGAAAGATACTGACTCAGTTGAAGAAGACAAACAGAAAAGTTGCTGTGAGAGAGTTACTAATGAGTGGACAAGAGCGTCTGAGAGGCAAATTCAGGGGAAAGCAGAGGGAAAAGGTTTGGATAATGAGTGTGTTCCCCAAGATTGGATCACTGCTCTTGACAGCTCTCTCATGTCCAGTTTGGTGAAATACTATTTATAGGTCAGTAGGGGAATACAGAAACCAGAGCATTCCATGATATTTATTTCTAGGCCTGCCTGAAAACAATCCTAAGGCAATGAGAGAATTTTTAAAGGTCAAGAAAATATAAGAAAGCCATTACACTGATTTTATTCACTTACAGGCTTATTGCAAGCTAGTATCAGTCATTAATTTGGCATGCATCATTTCTGAGGTTAGTAGTGATTTTAATAGTTCTTTTTCCCCAATGCCTGCATCATGCAGTGAACTGTGATTGGTAAGTAAGGCCCTTCACTTCACAACCCACTTCATGGTAGGTATTTATATCTGAGACTAAGCTCAAGAGTGTTCTCATATGTGAAATGGAGAAAATGATAGTATCCACCTCAAAGAGCATTAGTGAGATAATGCATGAAATGGCAGATAGCTCCGAGTATGTAGCGCACAGTACTGGGTGAGTATTCCTTATCCAAAATGCTTGAGACCAGAAGTGTTTCCTATTTTGGATTTTTTCAGACTTTAAAATATTTCTATATACATAATGAGATATCTTGAAGATGACACTCAAGTCTAAACACAACATTCATTTAGTTTCATATACACCTTGCGTATATGAAAGTAATTTTATCCAATATTTTAAGTAACTTTGTTCATGAAAAAAAGATTTGATGATGTTTTGACTGTGACCTATCACATGAGGTCAGGTGTGGAATTTTTCACTTGTGGCATTATGTCAGTGCTCAAAACATTTCAGATTTTGGAGCATTTAGGAGTTCAGATTTTTTTTTTTATTAGGAATACTCAATTTCTAAATATTCCTTTTTAAAAGAACCATAACTTGACCAAAAGCAAACAGCTATTAGGAGACTGAATTGGGATGCAGGGCTAGTGGTATTACACAAGGCCATATAAGTGGATAGTTACAAGCTAGTAAAAGGCCTTTTATTAGAACAAAGAAGTAAATACATAAGTAAATAAAAGTATTCTGACCTTAAAGAGGAGTTATTGAAAGATTCAAGGAAAGGAAGCGATGGGATTATATAGTCGTTATCAAATTGCTCATTGAATATTATTATTTAAAAGAAAATATTACTGCTTTAAGGAATTTTATATGACATACAAGTTTTTATGACTTTGGAAGTTTGAAGTATTTGTCTTTTTCTTGGCAATGATTACATTCTAAATTTGGCAGGGAAAGATAGGTTGTTTCATATTAAGGGAGATTTTGCTTTTAAACATTTGTAAGAAGAAGGAATTCTGCCCGTCCTACAATAAGCCAATGACTGAACACATTCTTTATACTAGGGTCAAAATAATTTCACAAGTACATCAATAAGAGAGACGGCAGGACCTTTAATTATAAAACTGAAGATAACAACAAGAAAAAAATGTGTAAACTTAATTTAAAATATAGGAGATTTAGTTTCACAATAAGAATCCAGGAGAATAAAAGCCAAGTAGTCACTAGTAACAAGACACTATGGATTCAAATGAGATGCTGTCTTGGTCAGGACGTGGTGTCCTCTGTGGCAGAGGGGAAGAGGCTGCCTGAACACAGATTGCCTTAAGTATCCTGCATAGATGGGAGAGATCAGATGCCACAGCCTTGGGCTGTCGCCTTAAGAACGCCCATGGAATGAGCAGAGTTGTCCTCCTTAGCACGTTGGAACTGGACACAATAAGAAAACAATACAAGGAAGGAAAAATAAAATCTAGCTGAGCTCAAGGACCTGAATATGTTACATCAGGTTAACCAGACCTTGCTCAGAAGAGATAACCTAAATTTTCACTTATATTGCTTTTTTTAAATTATAATTTTTGTTAATAATACCAAAATTAATGTTGACTAGGCACTTATGTGGGCAGGCACTGCGCTTAGTGCTATGATATTTCTATTTATTTATGAATATTATACTCATATATTTATAGTTCTTTATTCTACTTGTATCAGTATGCATCAAGAAAATGAAAGGCACAGATATCTCGACAGAGATGATTTAATATAAGAAATTAGTTAAACAAGTATTAGGGGACTAAAAAGGCAAAAGGGGACATTGAGGTAACATAGAAGCAGTAACAGGTAACACAGAACAGTTTTTATCCCTACTGTTGGGAGAACAAAAGAAGTTGCAGTTATTAGAATCTAGGAACTTGGAGAAAGGGCCCTGCATGGCCCCAGGGGGTGTCATGAGATTGGTTCTGGGAGTGCTCAAACGGGCTGGAAATGGAACCAATTACTGTTACCAGAGTAAAGAGGCGTTGCTGCAGCCATGCATTCAGGAAAGAGCAAATCCCTTCTCCCCACTTCTGTGTCTAAGTGCCTCCTATTGGAAAAATTTGCAGGGAATACAATCTCAAAGGAGAAATGTAGCTCCCCAAGTCCTGTCTCTAGCATCACAAAGCAGAGTATACAAGGATGAGTCTGAAGCTGAAATAGCTTAATAACTGGCACATTATTCTATTTATATTATAACCTAGTCCTTATTCTAGTCTAGTAAGGTAGACATGACCATTCTAATTTACATATGGGGAGACTGAGTTTCAGTAGGATTTGATATTCTCCTCCAAGTTTTGTGGATGGCAAGTGGAGAGGCCAGGATGGTCATCTGGTCTATCTGACATCTCTGACTCTGAAGCCTAGGACAAGCTGCCTCTACATATGCTGCCAGGGGCCACTGAGAAGGCTGCAGTTTTATACTGGAAATTAACAGAAATAAGAGAATTTTAGAAATAGAGGTGCTCTTTGATATCTTCCATCCTGTATCTTACCTTATAACGTTACAGACATTTTGAGTTGCAGGGTCTTATAGTTGATAAGAGGCTCTTATTCTAGTGTTCTTTTCATGTCCTGTATTCCATCCATAATTTTCCTGATGTAATTTCCAGCAACATTCTCAGTGTCTGTTCCTGGAACATCGACTGACTCCATTTCATGCTATATCTATTTCACAAGGAGAGAAGGAGTTGAAGCAATTGGGTCCCATTTTCATCGTTCATAATAATCTCGTAATTCCTCAATCACCTTTTCAAATAGAATGAGAGCTTCTATGTTTCTTCTTCCCTGATTTCTTTTTTTATCATTTAAATATACTTATGCTTTATTAAAATAGTTATAAAGGAAAATCATACTTTGAAAATTATTATTATTAATTTTGCTTTGGTTGGTTAGCAGAATTCTATTTTTAGTTTTAAACATTTATTTTTGAAATAGACAATAAAAATTGTAGTTCTTTGCTTGATCCTATGAACAATGACTTCATAGAGGTGTCTTCTCTGTATTGTCAGATGATCTAAGTAGACAACCCAGTATTCCATCTATCATGGCACCATAGAGGAAACCATTGATGAAATGTTTTTAAACTCTAAAAAAAACAGAATTCTGACTTTCACAAAGCCCAGGAATGCCAAAACAGGCATCTTTGGGCTTTTGTAAAGTGCCATTATTTAAGCTAGAGCCATTATCTAGGCTATCATTATCTAGGTAGAGCTTAGGGTGTGTGTGACCTCAATATGAAAACATTTGGATCCACTTTCTTGGATCCAAAGAGGTGGCATCTGGCGGCTGTCTGTCAAAGGAGATCTGAGCAGCACACCAGCTACAGGATCAGTTGACCTTGAACAGACCATAGAGAGGTAAGTCATTGAATATAGAGGCAAGGGAACAGAAGCAGAAATAGATTAAAAGTCTGCACTTACAGAATAATGTAAGATAAACACAAGCATGATCTCTTATGATACAGGAGCCTATTGGATGGAAAGGATCAGAAAACCTTTGGGTTAAGGTGAGAGAGGTTGTGAGGAACTATTAATCTGTAAAGCTTCATCTGGAACCTTGAAACCTCCTCTCCACACCCATGAAAGCTCAGTGCTCTGTGACTTAGAAGCATGTATCACAACTCATCCAAATTCTCTTTAATTAATAGTAGACAAATACCATACAAAATGTGCAAGATCAGCTAGTCTTCAGGCTTTTCATAGTCAGAATTTGCCATTTACAAAACACCATATTTTTTAAACTTTTTACTGAGTGCATAATGATGCATATTACTGATTGCATAGGAAATCTATTTTATTAAAATAGTAAGAAACAGGGAGGTTATTATGTATGCTATGAGTCAAATAAGCAGAAATTGTGTCATGTAAATTAAGAGAAGTAGAAGAATGAGTTTAAGTCAGTAGGAAGAGGATGTCTTTGTTTACAAGATACTCAGAGGCACCAGGGTGACATAGAAATGATAAAGAGGAAGAGGCTGTACAGTTTTGATATTCTTGTGAGGAGAAAGAAGGAGAAACTAAAGTGGAATTCGGAAGGAGCTTCAGCTGATATCAGACAGTGAGATCATATGGGTAAAGACTTAAATTATGAGTAAAGGGAAGTGCATTCTGCTTTTCACCTTGAGAGCATCTTGTACATTGCTGATGGATAAATGGTATGTCTACTTTGCCTTCCCTATTCTGTGGATTATCATAGATGTGGGAGATGGAAGATATCCTGCAAGGGGCAGGAGAGGAGACTTAACACCCATTATGTCTTAAGTAGGTGCATACATTAAATTTTATCCTGATAGCAACTCTTTAAGATGGAATATATCATTCCATGTGATTCCTTCTGCCCTGCCTGCTTCACATCCCATCTTGAGGTCTGTCCTTAAAGGAAATGGGTTAGAGACATTTAATGTTAATAATAAAGAGTTCAGTTCTTTAATCAACATCAACAACTCTTTAAAGTAATAATCTTCCAAAGTAATGTTGTCTCCTGTGAAACATACCTCAGTTCTCTTAAGTTCCTTCATCTCTTATTGCACTGGACACATGTAGAAGCGCTATTTTGTGTGTTACACATTGAATAACACATCTTTTGTTTTAAAAATATTTCAGTAGCTCAAATGCATCTTTATTTGAAAGGGTGAATCATTTTAGGTTTCCTGAGGTGTAGACATCAAAACAGTATTACATGCAGAAGATACTGGGAGAGGGAGGTGTGTGAAGGATAAAGGAGATAGAGAGCAAGAGTAGGTGAGAAGAGCCTTAGTTGGTAATGCAGGCCCTATACTATACCTGTGAAAGGAGAGAGATAAGGAAGGATTTAGGAAGAGTCTCAGATTGCAGCACACTTCTGAAAGAGTCTTGGCTAGGCCAATGGTGAGTCTCTAAACAAAGTATGTCCATTAGAGAAATTCCATAGTGGTTAGCAATAACTCAGCTCTATATTTCCGAACATGCTCAGTCATTATCTAGGTAGAGGTTGGGGTGTGTGTGATCTCAATATGAAAACAGTTTGGTCCACTCTCTGGTGGATCCAAGGAGGCGGCATCTGGAGACTGTCTTTCAAAGGAGAGCTGAGCAGCATGCCCAGCTGCTACCTTGAAAATGTGACTGGGCTCTTCCCCTTTAGATCATAGCTGTTCATATTGCTGTTGTTGCTGTTATGTAGTTTCAACAGGTTTCAAATGCAGCCAGAATGACCTGTTTCCCACAGCCATTGTCTAGGCCTACCTCAGTGCTGGGTCAGCAGAGACCGAACCCCTGGATCACGAACAATTCTTTGGTGGCATGACCCCAAGTGAGACTGCTAAGCCTCTTGTGGACAAACTCAGATGTATAAATTTTCAAATCCACCTAGAGATATGTCTCTTTCCTTAGGAGCAGAGATCATAACATTGGAGGGGGTGAGGATCTTCTGATCTGTGGATGTAGTGAGATTCCTCCAGCGGCTTTGCTGAGCAGGGCAGGGTGCTGTTCAGACACGTGACGCTAAGATTGACAGTATCTAAGGACTATCCCTTGCTTCACTTCCTCAGTGTCCAGTGCAGGTCTCGGTTCAACAGGCTCATTAAGTTTGGTTAAAAGAAGAGGCATCTCCTATTCTATTTTAGGTCCTAGATCATTTCTTTTGCTTTGTAAGCATCTTAATTTGTTACTTGTGGGTGACTTTATGACACAGTTCTAAGTTGTGATGAGAGAGATTCCTGGGTCTGCTTTTAGCTTCCTTGATATTTTAAACTTGGGGAACTGATTTCTTAAGGTCTGAAGTCCCTAGTGATGCTTTTTTTTTTTTTTTTTTTTTGGCTTTAGCAACAAAGTCTAGTTTTCATCACCTCCCTCAGGCTACACTTAGCCAAACAAAAGGTGAGATTTCTTTCTGCAAATATTTGGGATGCATGATGCATGTGATCCTAATGCTATACTTACAATATGAAAATGGCGTTCCTTCTTTGAATGTGACCACAGAAATTAGTCTTCTTTTCATTAACTCAGTAAACATTTGTTGAGCATTTGCCAAGTGCCAGGTATTAAGAAAAGGTGAGCAAAACCCAAGGTCTCTGTCCTCAGGAACATAAAATCCAGGGGAGTAGTCGAGTAATCACAAAAATAAATCCAATTGTAACTGTGCCAAGTGCTATGAAGGAAAGCTGTGTAGTGTTAGGAGAACTTACAGTAGGCAACCTGATGCAGTTTAGGGCCCAAGGGAAGGGGACAAAGAATAGAAAATGTTTTTTTTTTTTTTTTTCCTGAGAAAGTAATGTTCAAATTGGGCTCTGAAGACTCAGGACAACCTCTGAATTTGAAAGAAAGGAGAGGCATTCTCAGCAGTAAGAGCATCGAGTACAGAGACCCTGTGATGGAAAGAGGTGGCCTTATTCAAGGGACTGAGTAAAATGAGCGCTCAGAATGTGAAGGGAGATCAGAACATAAGGCATTGGAGAGATTGGACATAACCAAAGCATGTGGGATCCTCTAAAATCTAGACTGCACTAATAATTCTTTTTATCTCAGAGAAATTAAAAGTAATTTAAGTTGGGGGAGGTAGGTGGGTGGCGACATATCAGATTTGGATTTTGAGGTAATCAACAGATTGTAGAAGGGCAAGATGAATTTGAGGAGATCAAGGAAGAGTCTTTCGATGTGACTAGGTTAGAGACTAAGGTGGGAAGATCTAAATTTACCTGTCAGGAATTTTCTATATCTAAATATTGGCTGCCAAGCTAATAGATTAAAGGCTGAGCCATTGAGTTAGGTTAGAACTTCACAATGCATTAAATTATAGTCAATAATTTAAACACATAGCACCAAATCATAAATCTAATACCTCTGCTGTGACAAGTAGATTACGTAAATCTGCAAACATTTGAAAGCAATTCAGTACAAATTCTGTCATATGTGCTAGCTTTGTATGTCTCCAGTAGACATCATTTGTCTTTAAACTGGCCTTGAAATTAATTACATTCACTATTCTTAAATATTTGAAGTAAAATATATGCTGCTCGTATGGAATTAAAAATTTCTGAACTAAATTCATTTTTTCCAAGTAGTTGCAATATATTCTTTACATTTTAAAATTTTTTTTTTTTTTTTTTTTTGCGTGCCATCCTTGCTCAGGGGCCATGCTAATCTTCTCTGTATCATTCCAATTTTAGTGTATGTGCTGCCGAAGTGAGCACTTAAATTTTTTATTTGTTAAAAAAAAATTTTTTTTTAATATAATACTGAGGTAGCTCCCAGTATACACTGTGTCCAGATGACCACACACATCTCGTTTTGTGTATGAATTCACAAAGCTTCACTCTGAATAATTTTATAGAACCAAGGGCAAATTTATAACTCCAGAAGTCAATCAGCCAACAATATACTTTTAATTTCCTCCTTGCAAAATGAAAGAAGACAACATTTTTTTTCTGTGTGGAAAGAAATTATACATAAAAGCTTACTTTATAGCACTGAGATTATCTCATTTTGTAAGAGTTTTGTGCAATTAGACAGTAGAAAAAAAATGAAAGAGTTTTTCCAGCTTCATTGTCTCTCAGATACTTCTTTGGTGTTTTGATTCATTAAATCCCAACATAAGATTATTATTGTCATGTTACTGTCTTGGATGATTTACTCTATTTTATTAAAACGAGTAGCAGAATGCAGAATAATAAAAAAATTGGTGTACATGACAATCTAAAGAAACTTATTCTAACTGAGGATTGCTAATGATCACCAGAAGCAATTTTTTTTTTGTTCATTCAGTCATGCCACAAATACAAATAGAATGTCAGATGTTAGGAATACAAAGAGGACTAACAAATATTCCCTGCCCACAGGGACATTATAATCTAATTGGATATGCAAACAAACAACTGCCATGCAAAATGACAATCTGAAGCTGACAGACATGTATCACAGGCACGTGGGGACATAATGGAATAAAGGTTCAGTGTCGGGGTTTACTGGAGTTCAGATACTGGACTCTTGAGATAGCCCAGTAAACAGTAACTCTGTTTCCCATGTGAGTTCTGAATAATTTGTTTTTAAAAAAAGAGGCAGATGGGCAAAAAAATTCCACATTCATTATTAATAGAAATCAAATTGGAGGAACAATCTGGAATTCTTAGCCAAATGGTCTTGCTGATTTGGAACCCCAGTTTACCTGGAGGGCAACTTATGTCCTATAGGAAGAAAGATATGTTTAGGCTGTGCCTGCCCAGTTAATTTTTTCCCAGTTTACCAAGAGAAATCACTACACCTCTCCTGGGGTGAAGTGAGTATAGGGACAGAGAAAGACTGAGGAGTATTGCATAGAGTGAAGCTCCATGCATCTGAAGGATATGCTGGGAGAAAGGAAGGGGCATTCATTACCCATATCCCAACTGGCTCTGGCTAAGAGGTCAGTAAAGCCTTTACAGGTATCTTGAACCAGTTTAAAAGAAAGAGCAGGAATAGACCAGGCTCTAGAATGGGGCAGGCAATTGGGAAGCATATTCCAAGCAGAGAGATCAGCATGCACAAAGGCCTGGAAGCATGAGATGGTGCTATGCTCTCAAAACCCACAAGTGATTCAGCAAAGTTTATATGTAGGGAGAGAGGAGAGTGGTAAGAAGTGAGTCTGTCATACTAAAAAAACAATTCAGAAAAGGGCCTGATCAGAGAGAACGATTTCATTATGCTCAAGTCAGACTTTATCCTACAGGTAGTGGAGCGCACCTGAGATAGGAGGAAGGAGCAGGCTTGGGAACTTTGTTGAATGTGCTATGTTCATGCTTCTTATGAGACATGCAAGTGGAGTGAGATGTGTTGACATTGCGCCTAGTGTCTAGATTTCCCAATGTTAGTGTCAGGTCATGTCACAAAAGGCAAATGGAACTACTTTCTGTAGAAGCCAGAGAATAAAAATGTAGTGTAGCATAATAACAAAAAGTAGGCATGAGATTCCAGCAAACCTGGGTTTGAATCCTGCCACTTACTGCCTATGACATGTTAGACAATCATCCTGAATCTTTTAGTTGCCATGTATAAACTAGCAGTATTAATACCCACCTACCAGGCTTGTCTAAAACACACATGAGATTATATGTATAAAGTATTAGCACAGTCCATCTACACATGGTAGTTGTTTAATACATGCTTCTTTAAATGCCTATTCGGGATACTTAGCTCATGAAAATGCCCATTTGTTGGAGGGACAAAGAGACAGAGGGAAGGAACTTGTATCCATAGCAAGAAAGTGGAAGTGGGGCAGCAGCCATGTCCCCCGTTTAGGCAGGAGGCAGGGGGTCGAGAGTGCCAATACGAGGATGGAAGGATGGACACCCAAAGGATCTGTTTTCTTCACAGCTGCTTGAAAGGAAGAGGTCACTGTCTCCAGTCCTTAACACAACTTGATTCCCTCTACTGAAAATTAGATCTGCCTAGACTCAGCTCAGTTTCCTCTTTGTAATCTACACTATTCCTGTTAAGAACCATAGAACATCTGTTTTATGTCTCTGGATCTGGATTGGAGCAAAAGGAAAAGAAAAAAAACTCAGAGATGAGCAATGCATTAGGCAGAAACGTAATGGATCTGGCTGGAGAGGAGGAGCGTGACCATGCGCTGGTCTCAGCACGCGGCGCATAAGCGCTGGGAGGCTGCTGCTCTTGTGACATTAGTTGAGGTTTGTTCTGGGCGTAATTAGCCTTTTCACTTCTTGTTCCGCTCCTGTGTTGTGTCCTACTCTATGAAATGTTGAGTGCTAGTCCTTGTCTTTCATCCACACTTGAAACCTTCGTTCATGCTAAGGTATAAATAACCAGCAACAACTCAGAGAAAAGTAAAAATACACCCAGATTTGCCTATCGTGATGTCACTTCCCCTCACATACCCTCAGCAGATTTGCTTCAAAAATTGTATCTTCTTTTCCTACTAGTTTTACCTCATACATTCTGGCAGCTATTAAAAATTAAAGAGTTACTAAGAATGAAGAAGTTCATTGACCATCCTGGGCATAGTGTTGTCTTTCATGGTGAACATTTATTTATAATTATGAGAAACACCAAAGGGGTGCAGTTCTAATATAACTTCAGGCAACAAATACTTTTATGAAGGAGAACCTTTTGGGGACCTCTATAATCCTGTCTCCTAATCCATCTATGTATATTAGGCAAATAGTAAGTTCTCAATAAATGTTAGTTAGAAAAGTAAATGCATGAATCGAGCCCTGGTAATCATAATAAAAACATTCTTTCTTGTGGAAATGTGTTGGTGATTATACATTAGACCAGCTGCAGCATTCAAACAGAAATTAGAGTCTTAATGGACAATACACCAGCATGGAACCCCAGAGTTGGACAGAAATTTCCTGTGCTCATTGGAAACTTGGCTCTGACTCTGGTTTCTCTGTCACAGATTTTGGGGTGGGAGAGTGCTCCCACAGGGAAAGCAGCACAAGCTGACATGGAAAATGAATAGAACCTTGGCTGGGCTAGGAGTCATTGCTATTTTAGTCACTTCCAGATATCTGCTGCTATAGTTTTAAGGGTCAGGGAAAGATGAGTGGAGTGTGGCATGCCACTGGGTAGAAGATGAGGAGCGTTCTCCTTTGAAGCCTCTCAAGTTGTATTTAAAGCCACCCCTCAATATGGTACGAAGATGGATTGGATAAAGCCTTTAAAACCTGTGCTCTTCTATTCACAATAGCAAAGACTTGGAGCCAACCGAAATGCCCATCAATGACAGACTGGATAAAGAAAATGTGGCACATATACACCATGGAATACTATCCCTGTCAGGGGGTCGGGGGCTAAGAGAGGGATAGCATTAGGACAAATACCTAATGTAGATGACGGGTTGATGGGCACAGCAAACCACCATGGACATGTATACCACCTGTGTATCAAACCTGCACCTTCTGCTCATGTATCCCAGAACTTAAAGTATAATAATAATTTTAAAACTTAATTAATTAAAATATAAAAACTGTTCTGTTTAATAATATTCATTCATTTACAGACTTGACTGCATATATAACAAATAGGCAAACTGCAGGAAACTTCGTGAACTAATCATGACTCTGCCTGTCCCCAGCCAGAAAAATAAAACAAAACAAAACTAGAACCATTCTTGGGCTTTGGTTGTGATCTAATATTTATGAAATGCCAGCCATTGAACATTTGTCGAATGGTACATACGCCAGATGAGCTGGCTGCCCCCAGTAGCTATTGTGCTAACCTAACAAGCTCACCAGATGCTTGTTATATACCTAGTTTCTCCTTTTATGTTATTTTTGGTGTGTCTTTTAATCCTGATATTATCATTATGAATTAGATGATAGATACCAGGTGGAGGTGACCGCCTCTGAAATATTCTCAAAAGGGATGTCTGGGGTTATTTTCAAGAGGCTCTGTGCACCACCAGGGACCAGTCTAGGGGTATAGACCAAAGTCCGTGCTGGGTTCATAGAGTTTCTTGTTTTTTTCTTTCACCGAGAAGGTATGACACTAGCATGATATAACTCTTGCTAAATAAAGAAAGCACGGGAGAAGCAGTATAGTACAGTGGTTAAGCATATAGGATTTGAATTAGACTCAGTTCAAGTTCAAACACTGTCACTCATTAGTTATATGAACTTGGACAAATTACTTAACCTCGCTAAGGCTCAGTTTCTTCATCTATAAAATAGGTATTGTGATAGTAGCTATTGAATTTTTGTGTGTGCAGGAGAGGGAAAAATTATGGTAAATAATAATTCCTCCCTTGTTCAACAAGATTGTGAACTAACCAGAAATATAACAAAGGGTAAGACCAGTGGAGTTCAACATGTAGCCTTTATTATTGTTAAAGCTGACATTAAAGAATGTAGTGTCTTTATGGACAAGGGAACTTCACAGCCAGACCTCTCTGCCAGGACAGGCCTCTCCTTGCAGGGGCAGAGCACAGCATGTGCCCTCTCAAGAGGAGGAAGAGATGTCCACATTTCTCCATCCATGCTCTACTGTCAAACCAGTCTCCTTTCCCCTAGGCTAGAGTGAGGGTGGCTGGGAGTGTTATGTTAATGAGTCTTCACATGGAAGGAAACATTAAGAGTGGGGATATGATCACCCGAGTAGCAGCAACTTCATAGTGTTCTCCTGAGGATTCTGTGAGATAAAATAAAGTATTTGGCAAGTGCTAAATGTTAACAAAATGTATACAGTAATGTTATATATCATGGAAACCATTATCACTGAGTGTCAGGCCTGTGGCAAAGAAATAGGGCAATGAAAAACAGAGAGACATTTGGAAAATGATATGTTGTCCCATCAGGGGTAAATAAACAGTTCAGGATATAACCTTTAAACCAGACAAGAGACCAAGTGTCTATACTTAGCACGTTCTATTATTGTCACCGTGGGACAGAGGAACCAACAAGAAAGTTTAAGACACGATAGAAGGAGATTGGATTTAACACACGTGAGAAGAAGCAGAGATCTTAACTAGATGAATGTGAAAGAAGAAGATGTCATGCAACTGGGAGCTGGAAAATCCTGCCAAGCATATTCTCCTGGGATGAAGCTTCCCAGGTGTTGGGGAGTTGGTCAATCCGTGTCTTGTCTTAGACATGAAATTTGCTCACCAGCTCCCTCTGCTTGAGGTTTCTACTAGTTGCTTATCCCCAGATATTTTGGGTTGCATCCTAGTCAGGGTTCTCCAGATAAATATAACCAGTAGAAATTATGTATACACACACACACACGATTTATTATATAAATCTAGTATTTATATAATAAATTTATATTTATCACTATTTTATTATTACTTAAATTTATTATATAAATCTTGATAGATATGTGATTTTTTTTTTTTTTTGAGACAGGGTGTCATTCTGTTACCCAGGCTGGAGTGCAGTGGTTTGATCTCAGCTCACTGCAACCTCCATCTCCTGAGTTCAAGCTTGGGATTCTCCCACCTTAGCCTCCCAAGTAGCTGGGACTACAGAGGTGAACCACTACACCTGGCTAATTTTTGTATTTTTGGTAGAGCTAGGGTTTTACCATGTTGGCCAGGCTGGTCCTGAACTCCTGATCTCAAGTGATCCTCCCACCTTGGCCTCCCAAAGTGTTGGGATTACAGGCATGAGCCACTGTACCTGGCCAATATATGTAATTTATAAGTTAATATAAATAATAGATTTATTACAGATATAAGAAGAGATTCATTTTGAGGAATTGGCTCACACAATCATGGAGACTGAGAAATCTTCTAATCTGCCGTGTGCAAGCTGGAGACCCGGAGAAGCCAGTGCTGTAATTCAGTCTGAATCCAAAGGGCTGAGAACCAGGGGAGCCAATGGTATGAATCCCACTCTGAGGGCAGGAGGATATGAGATGAGATGTCCCAAGCAGTGAGTGAGGCAGGAGAAAAGGGAGCAAATCCCTCCGTCCTCCTTTTGTTCTTCCTCTTTTTGTCCTCAGTGGATTAAATGATGTCCCACCACGTTAGGGAGGGCATTCTACTTTACTGAATCCACTTATTTATCTACCCATCTTATCCAAGACACCCTCCCAGACACACCCAGAAACAGTGTTTGATCTGGACACCCCATGGCCCACTCAAGTTGACACATACAATTAAACATCACAAGTTGGATTATTTTTTCTTAAACTGAAAAATGCAGATAAAGCTCAGAACTTTGGAATTTACCTATGATTCATTCCATGCAGTCCCAAGTTAAGCACACAAGCTCCTCTGAGATTATTTGGAGATTTTATTTTGTTCTAGTTCTTACAGAGTACAGTATTTAAAAATAAATTTGCCCCAAATTTTGAAAGCAGTAGTTTTTTTCAGATCTCCATTGGCTTCCGATTTGAGTTAGGCATGATCTTTGTTTAAGGCAGTTTTCTAATTTTCTCTTAATTCTTCCTTTAGGAATTAGCATCTGCAACATTTCTTCCTTCTTTTCCACACCTCCACTCTCCCTCACCTCTCTTCCCTTCTTCAGTTGTGGGTGTCAAAGCCCTGGGGTTGGCATAAATGATGTTAAAGGCAACCAATTGGGTTTTCTAAGATTCAGGTTGACTCCCCTGATCTCCAGAGGAAACCCCACATTGACAAGTTACCATCTTCTTATTTCACAAAACATAGTTATTGTCAGAGAGAAGAAGTAAGTGAGGAGATGGGAGTGGATAGCTATAGTGACACAGTAAGAATGCTTCAATGCTGAGAGTGAAAAACAGTGGATGTGAAGAAGAAAAAAAGGTGCATATTATAAAGGAAGCAGCATCAGAATATGCCAATGTAATGCACAGGTAAATATGCTTGTTACAGGGGAATGCTGTAACGGTCTTGATGAAGGTAAAGTTGCGCAGATGAGTTCCAATGTCATCTCACCCACTCCTTTATTTTGTGAAGTGAGAGCTGAGACACAGCCTCTGTGGTTTAAGAAGAACTGATCTAATTATGGTCAGGTGATTGGAAATGGAAATCTGCCACAGCACTTTGAGGAAGCATTTGTCAGATCCCCATCCCCCAATATTAAGCAAGCTCTTAAAATCGTAAATCTAATGATGCCACGAAGTGTGTTTTGATGTTTAAATCAAAGGGCATTTCACAGTAATGGCTCCACAGCTGAGCAAGCCCATATTTGCTGAAAAATTTTATCTATTTAGAAGTCACTGGATTTCAAATAAACCAAAAAGCTGCCAATCAACATGGCAGCTGAAACAATCACTTTATGGAGTAAAACAATAGGGCTCCTGTCAGAGCTGTGACCCAGGTTTGAAAATTAATGTCATTTTGTTATTCCTCTTAAGAGCTTATCTTTTCCTTTGAGTTGCTCTTCACAGCTTCTGCTAAGTGGCTTTGTTGTCTGATTTCAGGGTTTGGCGCAATACTCCGTTCTCTTTTATGGCTATTATGACAATAAACGAACGATTGGATGGATGAATTTCAGGTTGCCGCTCTCCTATTTTCTAGTGGGGATTATGTGCATTGGATACAGCTTTCTGGTTGTCCTCAAAGCGTAAGTTTCATTTGTCTTTTGGGAAGCAAATAATGATTTCTGGAATCAAACGGAGGGATTAATTTGGGGATTGGATATAATTTTGTTGCTATTTTATGTCTAAAGGAAACAGAGTCTATAAGAGATGAAATATAGTTTTAATACCAACACTAATGTTAGGCTATTACATCTTCTAAAGAATTGAACATAAACACAGGCCTTGAGTCTTCTCATGGGGTCAGACCAATGCTTACATGCCTATCTTATGTTTAAGCATAATTTTCAAATGTGCATTTTTGTACTTGAAGGTGTGAATTAATGTTGCCAGCACGACAGAGAAACAGCTGCTGGCCCCTCTTTTGTATGCAGATAGGTTTGTAACTTGCAGAATCAGCTCAATAGGCAGAATCTATTGTTCTCTGCTCATTTTTATAAAAGCAGAATAATCACCCATACAAAAAATTTTAGCTGTGTAAGACAGCAAAAATGGATGTTCCCCAATGAAACCGTAACAATCAACTGTATAATCACAGTTTGTCTTGGGAAAGGATTTATTAGAGTATGGGGAGGAATTTCACTAGAGAACTGATATTACTGCAGTTCATTTTTGCCCCTGCCTAAAATATATTTGTAATACTCCACTTAAAGACTGCAGAAGCCTAGCAGAGTGATTTGGGTTTATATATTTAAAAAATGGCCCATTAGCCAATTTGTTTTGAACTAGTTTATGAGGAGAGTTGAAACATCTCAAGTAAGGTCTCCATTCTTTTATTTGACTATGCACAGGGTGAATGAGCTTTTTGCCTCATTGTGAAGGGCCCTCCACCTGAAGGTGTTTGAGGGAGAAAGTGCACAGTCACCCTAAGCAGGAGCTCTCTGAAGCAGTCTGTGACATACTTTGTGTCCTAAACCTGCCTCACTTACTGGTTCCTCCAGAGAAAACTGCCATATTTAGTTTTTAAGCTCTTTCAGGACATGAGTACACATTAGTTATTCCTGTTGGATAGATGGAGAAATTAAGGCTAAGCAGAGTTTGAGGATATGACTAAGTTCAAATACTCAGTAACTAGCAGAACTGAGCTTTGAATATCTTCCTTTAATTCCAACACTTAGTTTTTCTAATTTCTGATGTGGATGCATCTATATTGATGATAACAATCATCAATATACATTGATGTCTCTGTCTTATCCTGGGTAGCCTTTTTATTTTTAAAAAATCTATATTAAAATAGTTCCTTATCTGTTGTCAAATTCCCTTAGAGTTTTATGGCCTTGATATGGCTCAGGTGACCAAACGCTTTGTTAAAAAAAAAAAAAATTAAATCTGTCAAAACCGAGTTCTTGTTCTATAAGACTCTTGCATATTCCAAGATATATCATGGCCAGCTTCACACACACCATTTCTAAATCAGTGAAATTTTATTTTCTCCCTCCTACTTAGGTCATCAGTCCATTTCTTTTTTACGTCTTTGGTACATGTTTACCCAGACAGCTGTGATCTACCTGATACTCTTCCTAAATGTCTTCCATGTCTCTTGACAGCCTTAATTTCTTAACATTGAAATTGTTTCTTTTGCATCCTCACATTCCCACCCCCAATTAATTTTTTTTCTTTGTCGAAGGAATTTCTCCTTATCTATTTAGTAGAAAACAGCCAGAGTCCCTCATAGACTGCAGTCTAATATTTTACTTCTCAGAGATATTTTCATTAAAGATCATAATGTTTGATGTTTGTAATGATGAATTTCAGACCCTAGAGAAGGTTATGTAAGGATAAATGGACCTAGCCTACAGGGCATGATATTCTGGCAGATCCCACAAAGCACATGATTATCTCATCTTCCTCAAACTATAGTTGACCTTGTTTCAAAAATGCTTGGAGCAGAAAAGCAATAAGGTATGAAAGACATAAAGTCACCATCTTCCATTTTTTATTACTGCTCTATGAACTGCATCTAGATTATAAACCTCAACATGAAAAACTCCTCTTGCAAGCATGGGCTAATAAGGATAGTAGTAGTTCACAATGAATGGCAGCTATTTACAAAGTGAGGTGATATTGTCAAAACCTATCATAATGACAAAGACAGAACTAATAGTAATAGCATAACAAGCGTGTGTGGTATGCATTTATTATATGTATTCCGCCATGCAAAAGAGCAATTTATGCCATATGTATTTACCTGGTGAAGCTTTTTCCAGTGCTAAATTTACTTCTAGAATGACAATTCATGTATTCATTCATTTAATTACTATTTGTGGAGCACCTAGCATGGGTAATCTAAGAGAACTATCCAGTACCTGGGTATTTCATGGCAAGCAAAGTAAAGTCCTTGCCCCTGTGGTGCTCAGTTGGGGAAATACTGTAAACAAAGAAATGACCAGAGGTTTTGGTCAATATAGTATAATTTCATATTTTTGTGATCCTCTGCAGTCAAATATTTGCTATACTTTCTTCATGCTCAAGAATTTTAAATAGGTGAGAAGAGCAAAGATGGCTACCAGATGCAGCCAGGAAGAGCTTCTCCCACTGAGAAACCAGACTATTAAGAAGATTGGCACACTCCAAGCAGATCTTCAGAAGGGAGGCATTGAGAGTGGATGGAGGGAGGATGTAGATTCTGTGCTGAAGTTGGAGGAAGCTTGGAATGCTAGGCTTAAGAATGAGTTCCAGGACTCATTCCTGGCCCCAAGTAGCTCCTGGGGAAGGGAGAATTAAATAGGTGTGGAGTTGCCCACTCTCATCATGGACCTCCATAATTCTAGCTGCAGGAGACTCTATGACCCCCATGGATATTTGAACTGATAAGGAGAGCTGCTTGAAGAGTTGGCAGAGACAGAACTCCAGACTGTGTGGAGTTCAAAGGATTTGGCAAAGGAAGGACTACAGTAGAGCACAGCCAAGGACACCCATCCCTGAAGGCTGACCATGCTCCTGTAAGCTTTGGCCTTTGCTGACTGTCAGACCAATACAGAGCAGAGCTGTCTTGCCCATGGAATGGGGCCATTCTAGTCTGAGTACCTCCCTTGTCTTCCAGCCTTTCCTGATGTTCATACCTGGCTGTACCCCCTTGCAGCACAGCCTTGGATGCCCAACTGGGACACTTCCTGAAAGCCACCACCATAGCTTCTTTGCTGGCAGACCCCACCCAACTGTTGGAGAGCTTCTGAAGACAAACCTCCACACACACACACACACACACACACCTGCAGCCTCCCCCCACTGCTGTGCCAGCATGCAGACATGCACGGACCCTGCTGCTCTGCTGCCACTGCCCCAACAAAGTAGTTTTGCTGGCACCCCTCACTGGAATGTTGTTGGTCACAGACTGGGAATACCTCAGCTCCTTCAGCACAACAGGTATTTAACCTTGAGGGGCCAGAGAACAAAGCTGTGTGCCTGGTCCTGTATCACCAGGTTACAGCACACAACCCAGGAGTGCTGAGCTGAGGCTGGGTCTCCTGAAATCAGCCAGAAATGAAGCCAGTTGACTAGACCCAATTTACATCACAGTCAAACCCTCAAAGGCGTCAAAGAATATAAAAGCAAAAAGCCCCATCCAAGAACTGCAACTTCAAAGATTAAAGAAACAGTAACTCACACAGGTGAGAAAGAACCAGCAAGAGAACTGGGGCAACTCAAAAAGCCACAGTGTGTTCTCACTTTCAAATGACCGCAGTAGCTCCCCAGCAGTGCTTCTTAATTAGACTGAAATGAATTTAGAATGTAGATGAAAATAAAGATTGTTGAGATTTAGTAGGAAGTTAAAACCGAATACAAAGAACCTAAGAATCCAGTAAAACAATACATTAATACATGAGCTGAAAGACAAAATAATCATTTTAAGAAAGAACCAAGCTGATCTGATACAGCTGAAAACCCCATTACAATAATTTCATAATACAGTTGGAAGTATCAGCAGCAGAACAGCATAAGCTGAGGAAAAAAATCTCAGAGCTCAAAAATGGTTCTTCAAATTGACTCAGTCAGACAAAACTAAAAAAGAAAGAATAAAAAAGAATGAACAAAGCCTTCAAGAAATTTAGGATTACGAAAAAGACCAAACCTATGACTCACTGACATCCCTGAGAAAGGTGGAGAGAGACCAAGCAAGTTGGAGAACATATTTGAGGGTACTGCCTATGAAAATTTCCCCATCCTCACTAGAGAAGTCAACATTCAAATTCAGAGAAGCCCTGCAAGATCCTGTACAAGATGACCATCCCCAGAACACAGCCCTCATATTCTCCAAGGTCAAAGCAAAATAAAAAAATATTAAAGGCAGCTAGAGAGAAGGGGAAGGCCACCTACAAAAAGAACCCATCACACTAATGGCAGAACTTTCAGCAGAAGCCCTACAAGCTAGAAGAGATTGGGGCCTATATTCAGCATCCTAAAAGAAAAATTTCAACCAAGAATTTCACATCCAGCCAAACTAAGCTTCATAAGCAAAGGAGAAGTAAAATCCTTTTCAGACAAGCAAATGCTGAGGGAAGTCATTACTACCACACTTGCCTTACAGAGGTCCTTAAGGAGGAGCTAAACATGGAAATAAAAAACTGTTACCAACCACCGTTAAAACACACATAAGTACATAGACCACTGATACTATAAAGCAGCTACACAATCAAGTCCACCCAACAACCAACTACCAACATGGTGACAGAATCAAATCTTCACATATGAATATTCACCTGAAATGTAAATGAGCTAAATGCCACATTCAAAAGGCACAGAATGGCAAGTTGGATCAAGAAGCAAGACCCAACTGTATGTTGTCTTCAAGGGACCCATCTCACATGCAGTGACACACATAGGCTCAAAATAAAAAGATTGATAAAAATCTATCGAGACATAAAGAGATTGATAAAAACATATCAAGCAAACAGAAAAGAAAAAAAGGAAGAGCTTGCTGTTCTTATTTCAAACAAAACAGACTTTAACAATAATCAAAAAGGACAAATAAGGGCATTATATAATGATAAAATATTCAATTCAGCAAGAAGACTTAACTGTCCTAAATGTATATGCACCCAACACTGGAACACACAGGTTCATAAAATAAATTCTTGACCTACAAAAAGACTTAGATAACTATACAATAATAGTGGGAGACTTCTGCACTTTACTGACAGTATTAGATTATCTAGGCAGAAAACTAACAAAGATATTTGGGACCTGAACTCAACACATGAACAAATGAACCTAACAGACATCTACAGAACACTCCACCCAACAACAGAGTGTACATTCTTCTCATCTGCAAATGGCATATACTCTAAAATCAACCACATGCACACCCATAAAGCAATTCTCAACAAATTAAGAAAAACTGAAATTATACCAACAACATTCTTGGATCACAGCACAATACAAATGGAAATCAATACCAAGAGGATCACTGAAAACCACACTATTACATGGAAATTAAATAGCCTGTTCCTGAATGACTTTTGGGTAAGCAATGAAATTAAGGCAAAAATAAAGAAATTCATTTGAAACTAGTGAGAACAAAGACATGACATACCAGAATCTTTGGGACCCAGTTAAAGCAGACTAAGAGGGAAGTTACAGCACTAAACACCCACATCAAAAAGTTAGAAAGATCGCAAATTAACAACTTAACATCACACCTAGAGAAACTACAGAAACAAGAGCACCCCAACCCCAAAGCTAGCAGAAGATAAGAAATAACCAAAATCAGACCTGAACTGAATGAAAGAGACACAAAAAGCCATACAAAAGATAAATAAATTCCTGAATTGTCTATTTGGAAGTATAAATAATATTGATAGACCACTAGTTAGATTAATAAAGAAGAAAGAGAGAAGATTCAAATAAACACAATCAGAAATGACAAAAGGGGCATTACCATCAACCCCGATGAAACACAAAAAAACCTTCAGAGATGATTACAAACATCTCTATGCACACAAACTAGAAAAATTAGAAATTGATAAATTCCTGAAAACATACACCTCCCAACATTGAATCAGGAAGAAAAAGGAACCCTGAGCAGACCAATAACAAATTCTAGAATTGAATCAGTAACAAAAAACCTATCAACCAGAGAAAGCCCTGGACCAGACAAATTCACAGCCAAATTCTACCAGATGTATAAACAAGTGTTGGTGCCAACCCTTCTGAAACTATTCCAGAAACTTGAGGAGGAGGGATGCCTCTTTAACTCATTCTATGAGACCAGCAGCATTCTGATACCCAATCCTAGCAGAGACACATGAGAAAATAAAACTTCAGGCCAATATCCTTGATAAACATAGATGCAAAAATCCTCAACAAAATAATAGCAAACCAAATCCATCAGCACTCCAAAAGTAATTTACCATGATCAAGTAGGCTCTATTGCTGGGATACAAGATTGGTTCAATGTAAACAAGTAAGTAAATGTGATTTATCACATAAACAGAATGAAAAACAAAAACCATGTGATCATCTCAATAGGTACAGAAAAGGCTTTGGATAAAATTCAACGTCCTTTCATGTCAAAAACTGAACAAAATAGGCATTGAAGGAATGTACCTCAAAATAGTGAGTCATCTATGTCATACTCACAGCTAACATCATACTGAACAAGCCAAAGCTGGAAGCATTCCCCTTAAGAACTGGAACGAGACAAGGATACCCACCCTCACTACTCTTATTCAACATAGTATGGGGAGTCCTAGCAAGAGCAATTAGGCAAGAGAAAGAAATAAAAGGCATGCAGATAGAAAGAGAGGAAGTCAAACTATCTCTTTTTGTGGGCAATATGATTCTATACCTAGAAAACCCCGGAGTCTCTGCCCAAAGGATCCTAGATCTGATAAACAACTTCTGCAAAGTTTCAGGATACAAAATTAATGTACATTTCTATGTAGCAATATTTTCCAAGCTGAGAGCCTAATCAGGAATGCAATTCCATTCACAATAGCCACAAAAAGAATATAATGTCTAGGAATATAGCTAACCAGGGAGTTGAAAGAGCTCCACAATGTGAATTACAAAACATTGCTGAAAGAAATCAGAGATGACACAAACAAATGGAAAAATTCCATGTTTGTAGTTTGGAAGAATCATTATTGTTAAAATGGCCATACTGCCCAAAACACTTTACAGAATAAATGCTATTCCTGTCAAAGTACAAATGATTTTTTTTTTTTTTTTACAGAATTAGGAGAAACTATTCTAAAATCCATATGGAACCCAAATACCCTGAATATCCAAAGCTATCATAAGCCAAATTAAAAAAGAAAAAAGCTGGAGGCATCACAATCACACTACCTGACTTCAGACTATGCTACAAGGCTGCAACAACTAAAACCACATGATACTGATAGAAAAACAGGCACATAGACTTTATTAGTCAGGGTTCTCTAGAGGGACAGAACTAAGAGAATATATGTATAAATGAAAGAAAGATTATTAGGGAGAATTGGCTCACACAATCACAAGGTGAAGTTTCATAGTAGGCCATCTGCAAGATGAGGAAGGAAGAAGCCCAAGAGTGACTCAGTTTGAGTCCAAAAGCCTCAAAATCAGGGATGCTGACAGTGTAGGCTTCAGTCTGTGGCTGAAGGCCTGAGAGCCCCTGGCAAACCACTGGTGTGAGTCCCAGAGTCCAAAGGCTGAAGAACCTGGAGTCTGATGTCCAAGGGCAGGAGGATGGAAGGAAGCATCCAACACAGCAGGAAGATGAAAGCCAGAAGACTCGACAAGCCAGCTTACCTCACCTTCTTCCCCTTTCTTTGTTTTAGCCACTGTGGCAGCTGATTAGATGGTGCCCCCCCCACATTGAGGGTGGGTCTTCCTCTCCCAGTCCACTGACTCAAATGTCAATCTCTTCTCGCAACACTTTCACAGGTACACCCAGAAACAATACTTACCAGCTATCTAGTCATCCTTCAATCCAATCAAGTTGACATCTAATATTAACTACCACATAGACCAATGGAATAGGTTAGAGAATCTAGAAATAAAGCTGCACACCTACAAGCATCTGATTTTTGATAAAGTTCACAAAAATAAGCAATGGGGAAAGGACTCCATGGGTAATAAATAGCATTGGAATAACTGGATAGCCCTATGCAGAGGATCAAAGCTAGACTCTTTCCTTTCACCATATACAAAAATCAACTCAAGGTGGATTAAAGACTTAAATGTAAAATCTAAAACTGTAAATTTTTAGTTTTTAAAACTAATCTATAAAAACTTTTGGGGTAGGCATGGTGGCTCATGCCTATAATCTCAGCACTTTGGGAGGCTGAGGCAGGTGGATCACAAGGTCAAGAGATCGAGACCATCCTGGTCAACATGGTGAAACCCCGTCTCTACTAAAAATACAAAAATTAGCTGGGCATGGTGGTACAAGCCTGTAGTCCCAGCTACTTGGGAGGCTGAGGCAGGAGAATTTCTTGAACCCAGGAGGTGGAGATTGCAGTGAGCCAAGATCGAGTCATTGCACTCCAGCCTGGGTAACAAGAGGGAAACTCTGTCTAGGGGGAAAAAAAAGCAAAAACAAAAAAAAACCCTTGAAGAAACCCTAGGAAATTCTATTCTGGATATTGGCCCTGGCAAAGACTTCATTAGGAAGGCTCCAAAAGTAATTGCAATAAAAACAAAAATTGATAAGTGGGACCTAAACTAAAAAACTTCTGAACAGCAAAATAAATTATCAACAGAATAAACAGACAACCTATAGAATGGAAGATAATATTTGCAAACTATGCATCCAAGAAAAGTCTAATATCCAGAATTTATAAGGAACTTAAACTAACCAGCAAAAACAAAACAATAAAAAACCATTAAAATGGGCAAAAGACATGAACAGACACTTCTCTCTCTCTCTCTCTTTTTTTTTTTTTTCAAATCTATTCTGGGTCACGTTAGCTTATGGTCAGTATGAGGCCAAACAGACACTTCTCAAAAGAAGACACACACATGGCCATTAAGCATGTAAATGATTACTCAACATTACTAATCACTAGAGAAATGCAAAGTAAAGCCATAATGTGATACTATCTCATACCAGTCAGAGTGACTATTATTAGAAAAAAACAAAAAAACAGATGCTGGCAAGGCTGTGGAGAAAAGGGAACACTTAGATGCTATTGGTGGGAATGTAAATTAGTTCAGCCACTGTGGCAAGCAGTTTGAAAATTTCTCAAAAAACTTAGAAATATTATTTAACCCAGCAATCCCATTACTGGGTAAATACCAAAAGAATATAAATCATTCTACTATAAAGACACATGTACCCATATGTTTACAACAGCACTATTCAAAACAGCAAAGACATGGCATCAACCTAGATGCCCATCAATAGTGTACTGGATAAAGAAAATGTAGTATATATACACTATGGGATACTATGCAGTCATAAAAAGAATGAAATTATGTCTTTGCAACAACATTGATGAAGCCAGAGGCCATTATCCAAGTGAATTAATGCAGGAACAGAAAACCAAATACCACATATTCTCGTGTGTAAATGGGAGCTAACTATTGAGTACATATGGACACAAAGAAGAGAACAGTGGACACCATGACTTATGTGAGGGTGGAGAGTGGGAGCAGGGTGAGGATTGAAAAACTACCTATTGGGTACTACGCTCATCATCTGAGTGGTGAAAGAATCGGTACACCAAACCCCCACAACATGCAGTTTACCCATGTAAGCAACCTGCACACGCACCCTCTGAACCTAAAATAAAAATTGGAAAGAAAAAAGTAATAGCTAAAAAAATCATCTGGGGGAAAATAATTTAAAGTAGTAGTACCTCCTTGTCTTCAGGGGATATGTTCTAAGACCCCCGGTGGATGCCTGAAACTGTGGGTAGCAAATTCTATTACTGTCGATTGGAACACGTTTCTGTTCATGTCTTCCACCCACAAATTTCATGACTTTTCCACCTCAACTAAATTTTAATCACACAATGTGACCATCACTTTTGCAGTTTGAGGTACAACAGCAAAACTACCATTAATTTCTTTTTCCTTCTTCACAATTTCACGGATAGAAGACTCGTTCTTTCCGTAGATCTTAGCAACCTCAGTGAATGATTTTCTTTTCTTTCCTTATTAGGTCAAAAACTTTTGCTTTTTCACTTAAAGGAAGAACTTTATGTCTTATCTGTGGCATATCTGAATTGCCAGCATCGCTGCTCTTGCACTTTGAGACCACTAAGTGAAATAAGAGTTACTTGAACTGAAGCATTGCCTAACTGCAGTCGTGAGCCTGATAGCTGAGAGGGCTACTAACAACATGGATCCACTTTGTATCTACAGAATGCATCCACACTGAACAAAGGGAGGATTCACATCTTGGGCAGGGTGAAGCAGGAGGGTGAGAAACATGAATTGTTTTTTGGAGTTTTCCATTTAATATTTTTGGAACCATGAACTGATCATAAGTAACTAAAACCAAGGAAAAGAAAGAACTAGTCCACATGTTGTTTAGTATCACTTTTATAGTAATTTTCTTTTTCTTGTGTGGTCTTATCCTGTGGGCTTCTAGAAAACTGTTTTCTACCTGCCTCTCAATCTCCTTTCTCTTCTCAACTTTCATTTTAGCAGAGGCTACATTATAGTGACCCTGTTGGTTCAGGATTTAAAAAGGCATTTATTTGATTTATTAAAAACCTCCACATGTACCCATGAAATAACCAAATGACCTCAGGGTATAAGTGGAACCTGCAAACTTGTGGTCCAAGGCAAGAAATTCGGTATAAAAACCTTAGGCTACAACATATATGCTAAAATTGCCTTTGCCAACTCCCCTGGCAAAGCAAACGATGTATTGAAATTGTTTCTCACGGATACAGTGGTTGAAAACGATAGCAGTCTCAAAAAATGAGCAATTTTCATAAATATGTATATATTTTGCTCTATAGACCAAGAGTAGAGTTTATAGCCATTGGGGCCATATCTCAATAAAAATGTGTTGCAAGGAGATTTGTCTTCGGCATTCTTCCTTATTCCTTTCAGTATTCCACTTCTTTTCACACCCGTTCTGATGTTAGATCTTCCCAGTCTGCTCATTCAGTTTGGGCTCCCTTCTCGGGGAGGCTGTCTTCAGCTCAAAACTTTGTCAGTGATAAAATTCTTTTCAAAATTTATCTGCCAAGTAGCCACTTTTATTTGAAGCCCTGCCCTTGGCTCAATGACAGTGCAAAAATTGGACAGTGGCATATCAATCAAAGAAGTCATTTTCTTCCTAGGTTAAACCATAGGGAATGTCTACTTTCGACCCATTTTTACCTAAAAAAAAAAAAAAGGCATTTTGTATGGCTTTTCATACCTCATAGTATCCTAGCTTGAACACTGGAGCAAAGTCAGAAAATCTGAGCCCTTGACCTATCTCTGTGGTTCACTACTGGATAATGTCCAGAAAATTATTTCATGGCTTTGAGCTTCAGCTTCCTCATCTGTAAAAATGAGAGTAACTACCTTGACTTCTTGCTGAGATTTTAAAGAGAACAAATGCGAAAACACAATCACCATTTACGAAGGGTAAAGTGGTAGATGGATGAAAGGAATAATGATATATAGTTATTTTTCCTTACATGCTAGCCTATTTAAAATGCATAAGTTTCCATGATAAGTGTGGCTAACAGTGGGGGAACATGATCTAGAGACACCTGTCAACCTACAATGTCAGCTTTGTGTCATTGTGCCCCTTTCTTCTTTGGGGTTTATATGACTATAATATTTTAAAAACGAAAACCTTATGGAATCATTTTATAATATGTGTCATATGAAATTTTAATGTTGCTATTTATAGTGAAAGGGAAAAAAGGAAGTGGAGTAAATGGAATATAGATCTCTAACCACTAAAATAAACCCGTGAGCAAATGCACTTTAAGTTCTTCAAGCAAGTATATATGTGTGTGTGCGTGAGCGCGTGCGCACATGTGTGTGTATAAAATCACTGATTAAAATATATATAAAATCACTGATTTATGTATATATATAAAACCATTTGGCATTGAGATTGTATAAAAATGTTGATTTTTCTTCAAGAATTGTAGAATAGATTGAAATTTAATGTATGCAATGTAATCTCTCTTTGGGAGGACATTCTAGAGGGAATTAAAATTTACACAGGAGTTTCTTTGCCTGGTTTAGTCCATCCAGAGGCTTCAGATGGTCTGGAAACCAACTAAAGTTGTGTGGAGCAATGTAAACGTCAGTACATGTGGATTTTCCCCCTGGGGAGGGACTAAATAATTTTCATCATATTCTTAAAGGGATTCTTATCCTACCAAAGGTTAAGAACTAATTTTCTCAGTTTAATAAAAATATGTTTTTGGCTGGGTGCGGGGTGGAGGGAAGGGGAGAGGAAGGACGGCGGTGGGTGGGGAGGATGGGGAGGGATATCACTGGGAGAAATGCCTGATGTAGGTGATGGGGTTGGGAGGGATGGAGACAGCAAACCACCATGCCGTGTATGTACCTATGCAACAATCATGCAGGATGTAGGATGTGCACATGTACCCCAGATCCCAAAGTACAATTAAAATATATATATATATGTTTTTGTATATATTTTGAATCATTTAAATCTTCAGTGCTTATAGTAGTTTATTAGTCTTGAAGGCCTGGAAAGTGAATCATTTAAACAATTTAGCAAAAATAAAATTTAAAAAGAAACTTTTCTGGTCATTAGAACAAACTTGTTAAAAAATATATCTTTTTCCTATTGCTTCTCCACTTCAACTCTCATGACCATGTTTTATTTCTCTCTATTCTCCCTGTCTCATTTTTTTCTGGCTGCTGGGTTAAACTTCTTGTTTTGCAGAATGACCAAAAACATTGGTGATGATGGAGGTGGAGATGACAACACTTTCAATTTTAGCTGGAAGGTCTTTACCAGCTGGGACTACCTGATTGGCAATCCTGAGACGGCAGACAACAAATTTAATTCTATCACAATGAACTTTAAGGTAGAGTCATCAACTTCAAAAGCCTGCTTTTTGTATTTCTAGGAGTAAAATTGGAGGCATTCCATCTGGTCCAGCTAGTGTAGTATCTTGATAATTTACAAGGAAGATTAACTCATGATATCTGCCTACCAGGATCTTGCCATGGTTCTGATTATTACTGGAAAATCTTCCATGACCCACAACAGCACAATTATCCCTTAAGGACTTCACTAAATCTAGTAATAAAATAACGTTACTGGATTGAAACAGGACACCATGAGTAATCAGAGTCAGATATTTTTAAAACTAGAACAATATTCACTAATTATTTACAGGAATAAGCATAATATTTAAAATGACCCTAAAACTTTGTTTTGTAGTTTAAAAAAAAATTCACTGGGATGAAAATTTTTAGAATAAAGACTATCCTAATATCAGATCAATCACAGATTGTTTGCAAAATTCTTCCTTCTGTCTCTTACTTGACATCATTTTTTGGCAAAGTTCACCTGGTTTGTAGAATGTCAGATTTAGTCTACATTGTCATTCCTCACATTCTGATGATTGTAAGAATAACTTTTGAGTTTATGATACTTTTAAAATGTGGCTAAGATATTCTATTTTGGGTTGTTTGTTTGTTTGTTTGCATGGATACAGGAAGCCATAACAGAAGAAAGAGCAGCCCAAGTAGAAGAAAACGTCCACTTGATCAGATTCCTGAGGTTTCTTGCTAACTTCTTCGTGTTTCTAACACTTGGAGGGAGTGGATACCTCATCTTTTGGGCTGTGAAGCGATCCCAGGAATTTGCACAGCAAGATCCTGACACCCTTGGGTGGTGGGAAAAAAATGAAGTTCGTCTCTGCATGCTTTTTATGTGCTTAGAACCTGACATTTGTTATTTTGTGGGTCATGCTTCTTTGATGGAACATTTAAAAAGGCCACTCTTTACCTATCCCCCATCCTGCCCTGACAGTTAACCAATCATGTTGCTCATTTTCCATTCTCTTCCAGTCTTATTTCTAAATCTGTACTGTCTGTTTTTCATTTTGTGACATGATGGAAAATTAGAGTCAGAAAAGATATTTAAAAACATATAGTCCAATCATTACATTTACAGATGGGATTGCTGACTCTCAAGAGATTGCATGATATGTTTATGGTCACAGAGTTAGGAAAAGAATTAGGATGAGAACCTAGGAGTCTTGACTTCGAGTCCAAGGCTCGCTCTTGTTGTTTTCTCCAAGTCCTTCATCTGTCAGTAAAAGATCAAATTGTTGCCTGAATTTTTTGAAGTAGCTGTGATAAAGCCACCAATTCCTATGTTGATCTCACTGGAAACACAAAGGTGGAGATTGCTTCTCCACCTTTGGGCATGTCTGGGCTTCCCTCTGTTTTTCAGTAGAAGCCTAGCTGCAGCATCTCCATCTCCATTTCCTCCTGCCTGTACTTTACTTCCTCTCCCTCTAAATGCTATTCAAATGAGGAAGGCCAGTTCTTTTCCAGGAATTAAACATTATGATTGTAATTTGCCTTCAGAGTATCTGCCCACTTAGTGGAGCAGAGAACGGAGGTTAGAGGTAGATCATTTAGAATTAGAAAATCACTGGTCATGAGTTGTTGCTAGAGCCTGTTCCCTTTCATAAAATGTTTATGTGTATAATGTGACATCATTTTGAGCTTGGGCATTTTCAAAGTGTGCACAGATTTAGGCTGTGGGAAGTGTAGACTTCCCACACTGAAGCTTTTGTAGAACTGTATAGATCAAAAGAATTAAAATATGTCTTTATAAGCATAGAATTTCCTAAAAAATCTTGGACAGCAAATGATACAATCTACTTACAAAAACAGGTTCCAAATAACATTCTAGGTATTTCAGAAATGGTACCAATAGAGATGGGACTAGATATTTTAAAGACTTTAATATACAGTCATTTCATGAAAACTTATAAAATATAAGTTATTCAGCAGAGGGAGTTTGTTTATTTGAAATGAAAAATGGAGGAACACCTCAAAGCATTTATTAAGTTTGCTTTCAAAATTGTCTCATAATTGTAATAGTACATGGAGGCAACATTATCATGCAGCTTTGGTGCATTATTTATATTGATTATGTTTTTGTATAAATGAACTATATTAAAGGATGGGTAGTTGATTATCATTAAAATAACTATATTTTGTAAGAACCTCTTTAACATCTATTTTAGGGACCCTATGAGTTTTGGGGGCCAGTGAAGGTAATAATGGAGATTCATGAGTAACTTTACAAATTTGATGAAACCAAATTTAAATTTACCTTGCATAAGATTGTACAGGATCTGCCAAATTTTCTTTACATTAGCCTAAAATTATAGCATGCTGATTTTGTATTATGTCATGCTGAGATTTGGATCCTGTTGGTCATACTTATATAATGTTTTAATAAAAATGACAAAAATCTAATAACACTTGTTTTCTAAATATAGTCCAGTAGTTATTATAATTGCTCACACCATGAAGTCCACAGGAGAAAATAGGAAATGTTTAGTGGTGACAATTTGGGCCAGATATTTGAAAAAGGATACAGTCACCAGAGTTACCTATATCTGTTTTTCCCCATTAGAAAATTAGTATATGTTTTGGATTCTTTTTATTGACTTCCAAATAATATCACCATAAGGCTGCCAAACATCCAGGAAATAAGAAGCACATGTTTCTTACTTTTCATGTTTCTATTCCTTCTTCTCCCTCTCTCCCTCCTCTCCCCACCCCTGCATTATTCTCTTGTCTCTGGAATTATAGCTCATTCTTTCACTTTTGAAACTTTTCTACCTTGGCTTCCATAACATTATGTCATGTGTTCTCCATTTGTTTCTCTGAATATCTTGTTTCCTTTAATAAAACTCATTTTATGTGGGGTTTTCTTTGACCTTAAAAGTTTACATTTGCCAAAATTCAATATTTAGACTTAAGCCCATCTCAGGGAATTAATCCATTCTAACTGATTAGCCCATATACTGATGATTGTCAGATTAGAATTTTCAGTTTGAACCTTCTCCTCAAGCAGATCATTTCAATTTCTTTGGAAATCTTGTTGTGAAGTATGTCACCATATCAGAATCAGCTACCACATAGAACAATATGTGTTCTCTGTGTAGAGATTGATGCAAATTGCCGCCCTCGTTATACCAGGTAACAGACTCTTACTACTGGCACATACACACACTCACACACATGTCTATCTTGAAAATGTGAGTTGAATATTGTCCTTGTCTTTTATTGAGATCAAATTCTAAACATGCATAAAATAATCTTTTTTAGTCTTAAAAGAGATCAAAGAAGCGTAGCTCAGAATCTTCTGAAATTCTGGCAAAAAGCAGTAATAACTTTTAAACACTATTAACCTAATTTCTCTCTTGTGCCTCCTTGTAGATGAACATGGTTATGTCCCTCTTAGGGATGTTCTGTCCAACATTGTTTGACTTATTTGCTGAATTAGAAGACTACCACCCTCTCATCGCTTTGAAATGGCTACTGGGACGCATTTTTGCTCTCCTTTTAGGCAATTTGTATGTATTTATTCTTGCATTAATGGATGAGATTAACAACAAGGTAAGCCTTGTTTCTGGATTGCCCTTGCCATAAGAGTGCTTGCTGTTCCATTCTCAGTTTCAAGTTTGCCAGAAATGCCTTTGAAATCTCTGTTGTCTTCATTTTTCTTTCTTTTTGCTTTCTAGATTGAAGAGGAGAAGCTAGTTAAGGCCAATATTACCCTTTGGGAAGCCAATATGATCAAGGCCTACAATGCATCATTCTCTGAAAACAGCACTGGACCACCCTTTTTTGTTCATCCTGCAGATGTACCTCGAGGACCCTGCTGGGAAACGATGGTGGGACAGGTAATGCCATGAACAGAAATGTTTGCAATTAGTATATTAAAAAAAGAGCAGAGTCAATATTTCTTCCATAAGAGTAGCTTTTTAAAAATTGCTTTTTAGTAAAAATAGTTAAGATTTGTTTAATATTGACTGTGTGCTGGCGCTGAATTTCATGTATATTATCTCATGCTATTTGCGAATCTATCCCTTGAGGTAAGCACTATTTGTATGCCCCGTTTACAGTTGCATATAAAGGAAGGATAGTTGAAAAGTGTGCAAAGAGATGCTTACTATCTGTGTTATAATAAAGCACTCGATTTCAATACAGGCCAAAGCAAATATTTAAATGGAACTCTATTTAGTATTACTTGTTTGCTGTAAAACAAAATAAAACAAAACAAACAAACAAAAATGGAGTCTTAGGGAGTGGCCAGGATAGCCAACTAGAAGCAGCTAGCGTGCGTGGCTCTCAAGGAGAGGAATAGAAGGGGTGAGTAAATACAGCACCTTCAACTGAAACATCCAGGTATATGCATGGGATCTAATCAAGGAAACAACTTGACCCATGGAGAGCAGAGAAAAGCAAGGCAGAGTGACAGCCCACCTCATAGTGACATGAAGCCAGGGGACCTTCCTCTGCCCAGGGAAGCTGTGAGTGAATGCACGACCCTGGGAACCCATGCTTCTCCCATGGAACTTGGCAACCCTTGGGTCAGGAGATTCCCTCATGAACCTACTCCACCAGGGCCTTTGTCTGACACCAGAGCTTTGTAAAGTCTCAGCAGAGCAGCCACTTAAGCACATGCAGAGACCTGGGAGCCTTAGATACCTGGGATTTTCCTTTTCAGGCTTTCCGTCAAAAGTAGCTGCACCTCTGGCAGAACAGGAGGTTAAAACCCCAAGAACACCCCTTAGGAAAGGGGCTGAATCCAGTGACAGTCTGCAGGCCCCACTTCACAGCACCTCACAGAATGAAACCCACTGGCTTGGAACTCCAGCCAGTCACTGGTAGCAGTGTTGAACCTCCCTGAGACAGAGCTCCTGGGAGAAGGGATGGGCCATCATCTTTGCTGTTTGCTAGACTTAGCCTTTCCAGCCTTCAGGCTTCAGAGTCCAAGCTGACCAGGGGCTGAAGCAGACCCTGAGCACAGCATAGCTGCTCTATGAAAATGTGGCCAGACTGCTTTTTCAAGTGGGTCTCTGATCCTGTTCCTCCTCACTGGGTAGGACCTCCTAACTGGGGTCTCCAGCCACCTCCTACAGGTGTGTTTGGGCCAGCAACAGGTCTGTACATTTCTGGGATGGAAGTCCCAGAGGGAGGGCCAGTCTGTCATCTTTGCTGTTTCACAGCCTTCACTGTTGATTCCAGGGAATAAAACATCTGAGGTGACTAGGGACTGATGCAAGCTCCCAATATAATGCAGCCACCCTATGAAAAAGTGGCCAGACTTTTACAAGGGCACCCATTCCCATATCTTCTCACTGGACAGGTACTCCAGGTCTAGGCCTCCAGCTACCCTCTGCCAGAGCTATTGAGCAAGTTGCAGCTCTGTAACCCTCTGGACAGTATTCCCAGGGTCGACTGAAAGCCTCTCTGTCACTACCTCTGCAGTAGAACTGCCCTTGCTACCCTTGGACTAACAAAGGAGCGAAGACCCTAAGTGCCTACCCATACCTCCAACAAACTGCAGGTGACTCCAGGAGAGGAGGCCAGTCTGTCTCTCACAGGTTCTACCTACTCCCCCCACTGCTTGTCACCAGACAGGGAACCCCCAGCTTGGACCCACAACATAGACCGTCCATCCTGGGCTAATTGCAAGGAGTGATTGCTGACCTGCATCTCAGTGGGATGGAGCCCATACTAAGAAATTTAAATAATGTCCATTTTTGTTAAATAATTTTCCCTTAAGAGAAATAAAATACTATTTTAAGTTATTTATTTTAATGATGATTTTGTAAATAACCCCAATTGAAGACTAGCCATACTTTACCAGAGAAAAGAAATAATGTTTCATCTGGCTTTCTATCCCTTAAGGGAAACCAAGGCAAGGCAAATAAAACCAAAGAAAACCCAAGAAAAATCCACTTCAGATCTCTCATTTTTACACAAATCCAATTTATATTTTGAAAAGCTTTTATTATTTTACTTAGTTAGAATTGATATTCCTAATGTGCATTCCATAAATTGATTTTGGGGCTTCAGATTATCATTGAGAACAGCTTTTGTGCAACAGTTCAGTTTAACAGTGATTTGGTCTTTGTGACATTATTTGAATAATTTTTTACTGTGTTTTTTTTTGTAAGATAACATGAAAATTGAAGGACTAGCATTAGTCTTATAAAATTCATATAATTCAAACAAATAGTGAATCATATCTTTAGTCTAATCAGGTGCTCGTTGAACTTAGGCCAATCAATTATGATTCCAACTGTGAAAGAAAAAATAAGGTAAATGTATATAGTGCTAGACATGTATCATTAATAATTGAATACAAAAATTATGGTATAATTGAGAATTCTATTTTACTTTATTCATTAAGCTTTCAGAAACCAGATAAATCTCCCCCATTCAAGTTATATGATATTAATTTGATTTCCAGACATGCACGTTTTATACAGCTTACAGGAACATAGTACATATGAAATAAATGAAAGTTGTCTGCACTTAATAGAGGAGTGCTTGTGATTCAGGATGGGGTAGACAGAATAATGACCCTCTAAAACTGTCCACATTCTAATCCCTGAAACAGTAAATATGTTACATGGTAAAATAGACTGCAGATAAAATTAAGTCAAAGATCTCAGGTTGAAAGAATTATTGTGGATTATGTGAGTGGGCTTAATGAAATCGTAAGGATCTTTATAAGCAGGAGACAAAGAGAAAAAGTCAGAAAATTGAGATGTGACAGCAAAACCAGAGGTTGGAGCGATGTGCTTTAAAGATGGAGGAAGGAGATCAGAGCCAAGGAATACAGGTGGCCTCAGAAACTGAAAAAGAAAGGAAACAGATTCTCTCCCCATGTCTGCACTTTGATTTAAGACTTCTGATTTCCAGAACTGTAAGAAGGTAAATTTGTGTTGATTTAAGCCACTACATTTATGGCAATTTGTCACAGCAACAGTAAGAAACGAGTTCACAGTGGTACTTGGGTCTCCATATTCCAAGGCTCTTTGGAGTAAATCTGGCGATGGTGCTTAACACAAACTGTTTTATCACAACTGAGCTGCTCCCTAAATCTTGAGCACATGATTCAAGAAACGAAAATATAGAAAGTACAGTTTTCAGAAACTGAAGGAATTTGAGACATTCTCTTCTGCACATCCTGGAACACAGGTTGGCCTGAAAGTTAAGAAACCTGCTCTTTAACAGGCAAAAACACCAGTTGAACAGGATTAATAGAATTAGTTGTAAAGAGTAGGATCTGGGCTGGCCATTTCTGGAGTGAAGGAATATATTAATTAGATAGGAATGTGAAGGCAATCTAGGAGAACGTTTCAGATGCAGATGGTTCTGCAATAGTCCCACACATACTGACTTGAAAGAAAAGAAGTACCATTTACTTAATTCTCCACCTTGGAAGCCCATGGATTATGCTGCTTGTCTTGTCTTTTTTTTTTTTAATCCTATCTGAAGTGGTTTTCCTTGCTTCATCATCTTTCCTTACTGCCATTTGTAGTTGGATTTCTCCCTTCTCTTTCACCTTCCTTTCTCCAAGGAATCATTAACGTCTGAAGAAGCGGGCCAAGGGAAAAGGGGTTGTTCTGACTGGAATGTCGACTAGGCAGATAGAATCTCTGGGAACAAAGAGAACATATAGTTCATAACAGAGCTGAGTACTGGAAAGCTCTGGCCTTTAAGAGATCAATATCTGTATCCATGCATCTGGAAAATTTCTATTCTTTAATTGCTTAAAAAATACACCTCCAGAAGAAATAGTAAAAGGCAGCTTGTTTGCATGTAAAGTTAGATATGCACCCTCATGCATTGTTCTGTGAGAGCATCACAGAAGCTTCCTCTTCTCCATGGATGCCCTCTGCTTTGATTATCTCCAAGGATGTTGTGAGACTCAAAGCTCTTATTGTTTTGAATATAGGATAATGTGACTGCTCCTTTACTTCTGCAGATTCCCAGGCATTCCTTTAGTTTCATTCCTAATGGATTTGATGAGCTGCAGAGCCATTCCTCCTTGAAGCTATATCCTGAGGTCTGCGCTTTGGGGAAGGGGAGAAAGCAAGATAACCACAATGATGGCTAATGTGCCAAGTGTTTTCTCCTCGAATTTTTATGTTTCATTCTGAGATACATTATATTATGATTCCCATTTTGTAGATGAGGAGACCGAGACTTAGAAAGGTAATTTACTCAAGACCTCTGAGAAAGTCAATGACAGGAGCCCCAATTTAGCCTGCATAATCTGCTTACAGAGTTTGTGTCTTTGTTCACAGTGCTAAAGTGTCCCCCAGTTAGCATCGACACACTCTCCAAATGTCTGCCTTGCAACATCTGTATTTGGCGGCCCTTTATGATGTTCCTTGCCTGGTGCTTTCCCTTTACCTGTTAATAAATGATTCCTTTAGCTTTGCTGGTCAAAGCTGCCCAGGCATTTTAAGCAATGTTGTGTGTGCAGAGTTTTTAGGTGCAGAGTGTGGGTTTAGCAGGAGACCTGCGTGGGGGCTGTGCTCTCCATCCTGACAAGCACAGGAGGAACTAGGAATGGATGATGTCCTTGAGATGGGCTGGGCTACCATTTTTTGAATTCCTTTTCTTTTAAAATATATTTTTCCTATGGTATATGAATAAACATTTAACATTTTTAATACAATGTTTGAATCCTCTTCAGATATTTTATGTGAACGTTAAATCACTGCTTGGGAGGAAATAGAATTTCAACCTTTGGGATGAGGATGCTTAAGAGGATGTGGAGGACTTCCAAACCATTCTGAAATGTTTTCTTACCTGAGGAAGTCTTCTAGACCTGGCAGTAGAAACCCAAAAATATCCCTCATAGCCTTCCTCTAATTGATGCTAGTTATTAGAATCTGAGCTAAACATTGCCTGGAAAGGGTGGGCATGGAGGCATGTGTCTGTAGTTCAAGGTACTTAGGTGGCTGAGACAAGATGATTGCTTGAGCCCAGGAGTTCCAGGTCGGCCTGGGCAAGATAGCAAGATCCCCGTCTCTAAATAAATAAATAAATGCAAAGAACTGCCTCAGGAAAGGAAAGGAGACAAAGAGTAGAAAAGAGAAAAAAAAATTATGTCCAAAAATAACCACAGGGATACTATCAATTATTCATTCATTTTGTATTTTTTGAGTGCATGGTAATTGCCAGGCATTGTGCTAGATACTAGAGATACACTGGGGAACAAATATAGACCAAAAATTGTAAATTTACAATGGTAACAAGTACTACAAAAATGAAATACTTGGACCCTTGGAGCCTTTTATAGGGAGCTTACCCTTGTCAGGGAGTGGAGGGAGACTTTACTACATTAGTGATGCTGTAAGAATGCGTAGTTGCTTGCATTAACTGAGTCAAGAAAGAGGTCTAGGCCGGGCGCGGTGGCTCACGCCTGTAATCCCAGCACTTTGGGAGGCCGAGGCAGGTGGATCACGAGGTCAAGAGATCGAGACCATCCTGGTCAACATGGTGAAACCCCGTCTCTACTAATACAAAAAATTAGCTGGGCATGGTGGCGCGTGCCTGTAATCCCAGCTACTCAGGAGGCTGAGGCAGGAGAATTGCCTGAACCCAGGAGGCGGAGGTTGCGGTGAGCCAAGATCGCGCCATTGCACTCCAGCCTGGGTATCAAGAGCGAAACTCCGTCTCAAAAAAAAAAAAAAAAAAAAAAAAGAAAGAGGTCTAGCAAGTGTGACTGAGACCATATGTGGAGTGAGACCAACTGCAAAGACCCTGTGGCCTGGAGAAGTATGAAGTTTGAGGGTCTAGAAGAAGGCTAGTGGGGCTGGACCAGAGAAGACAAAGATAAACACAGAAAAGGGAAGAGAAATGCAAAAAGAATAGGGATCACTAGACAGGCGTCAGATTATGCAGAAACCTTACACTCTCTTGCTCCACTTTTCCACTCCAGTTGTTGCAGCAAACAACTGCATGTCCTGTTACATAACAGCATCTAGACTGTTCTGCATACATGTTCTTACCTTTACTCCAGCGTTCTCTGCAGTCACCATATGGAACATTAATACTCTATGGGGCCATCCTTGACTAATGGGAAATGAGAGCTGGTGGATAAATACATCCCTCTTCCATCTCCTGAGTGGACAATTCTGAGGCTTATTCTATATGTCTACTAGGTGGGTCCCCAGAAGGATTAAGATCCACTTACCTTAGTAGTGACAGCTTGTAACACACCTTGGTGGAGAGACTTTCTCTCCTTCACTGTCTTATTCTTCCCACTCCCCTCTCCTGTTCTCTGATATCACTTCCCAAAATGTGCTACTGCTTAAAAGCCCTTTTCACAGGGAAAAGGGGGAACCAAAGCTGAGGCTGTCTCATATTTATATATTTACGTTTCAACATAAGTTTTTGTTTTCCTCATATTTAATTATAGCTAACTTATTTATGGCAGATGATATATACATCTTCTATTTATAATAGTAACAATTACCTTATAAAATAAACTATATTAAAGTTAAAAGAAATATTAGATAAATAATATTTCACATGGTACTTGGATATGGCAAGGATTGTGAAGATTGTACATGACAGCACAGGACTTAGGAAGCACTGTTCTGAGGTGTGAAGCTTGAACTCAACCTAACACCTCGCGGTTAAATGATTCTTTACCTTAAGAGATAATTTTTACTCACTAGTTACTTTAGAGGGGAGTCTATACAGGTAGCTGGAAATAAACACCAAAAGATTTCTCATATTATGAAATAGCATTAGTATTTCTAGCAAAATATGTCCTGTTAGATGTTCAGTGTCTTCAGCTTTAGGGCATGAATTACTGAGAAGGAACAGAAAGGGAAGAACAAATGCAAGCTATCATGAAAATTTATAATTGTATATCTATTTTTATATTTATTGCCTATTGACATATGAGAAAATAGTGAACTTCCCCTCTAACCCGTAGCACACACACTTTGGACATAAATTTAAGCCCATTTGAATTTGAAGCCAACTGAGATAACCAGTTTCCAATTTTCCAGATCTTTTATTTTCATATACATGTTATTAAATACATACATACATACATAATATGTATATGGGGTCTTTGTCAACAAATGAGTTCAGACCACATATACTGTTTTGGAAATTTTTAAAAAACATATTTCCTATTACAGCATAGCATTTTTTGTACCTTTAATACAACTTCATTGAGATATAAATTGCACACAATACAGTTCACCCATTTAAAATACAAAATTTGAAAATTAATGAGGATATTCAGGACTTGAACTCACCTCTGGATCAAGTGGACCTAATGGATATTTACAGAACTCTCCACCCAAAAACAACAGAATATATAGTCTTCTTGGCACTACATGGCACTTACTCTAAAATTGATCATATAATTGGAAGTAAAACACTCCTCAGCAAATGCAAAAGAACTGAAATCATAATAAACAGTCTCTCAGACCACAGGACAATTTGATTAGAAATCAAAATTAAGAAATTCACTCAAAACCACACAACTACATGGAAATTGAACAATTTGCTCCTGAACGACTCCTGAGTAAACAATGGAATTGAGGCAGAAATCAACATGTTCTTTGAAACTAATGAGAATGAAGAGACAATGTACCAGAATCTCTGGGACACAGCTAAAGCAGTGTTAATTTGACCTACAACCAGAAATACCATTTGACCCAGCAATCCCATTACTGGGTATATACCCAAAGAAACATAAATCATTCTGTTATAAAGATACATGCCCACATATGTTCATTGCAGCACTATTCACAATAGCAGACACATGGAATCAACCCAAACACCTATCAATGATAGATTAGACAAAGAAAATGTGCCATATGTACACTATAGAATACTATGCAGCCATAAAAAGGAATGCAATCATGTACTTTGCAGAGACATAGATGGAGGTGAAAGCCTTTATCCTCAGCAAATGAACACAGAAACAGAAAGCCAAACACCACATGTTCTCACTCATAAGTGGGAGCTGAAGAATGAGAACACATGGACACAGGGAGGGGAACATCACACACTGGGACCTGGTGGGGGTTAAGGGGGAAGGAAGAGTATCAGGAATAATAGCTAATGCATGCAGGGCTTAATACTTAGGTGATGGGTTGATAAGTGCAGCAAACCACCATGGCACACGGTTACCTATGTAACAAACCTGCACGTGTACCCCGGAACTTAAAATTAAAAAAAAAACATTAAAAAATTTAAAAAAAAATACACAACTCAATGGTTTCTAATGTAGTCACATAGTTAAGCATCCAGCACCATGATAGCATTTTGTTTTAAGGACTTACAATATAATATACCATTGTGTGGACATTTAATTTGTTTTATTTGATTAATCTCCCAAGCATATTTGAATTTTTCCATTTTTAATCTGGAAGAAGCAGTACTTTCATGATTGTATGTATAGATTTGTGCACGTGTGTGAACATTGCTGTCACAGTTATTTCTAAAAGTGGTTTTCTTGATCAAGCTCCAAACATTTTAAAATATGGTTGATTTTAATACATTTCTCCCCAACGTTGTGCCCAGTTTAACTTCCCCATCAGTTTATGCTCATGCTATTTCACTACACTCACCAATATGAAGAAACATAGATTTTACATTTATCACTCTGTGAGGCAACAACTCATTGTTTTCATTTGCATTTTTAAGCAGTGAGGTTTAGGTATTTTTCAGTTTTAATGGACTGTTGGTACATGTTCTTCTGTGAATTTTTAATTTGTACCTTTTGCTGGTTTCTTTCTTCATTGGATTGTCCGCCTATATTCATACTGATTTGTAAAAGCTTTTAATGTGTTAGCAATACTCATCCTCTATCATATATGTTGCAAGTACTTTTTCCACATTTGTCTTTCAAGTCTATAAATAGTGCCATTCACCACATAAAATTTTAAACTGCTGTGTGGTCAATATTTTCCTATCTGTTTTTGGTTCTTGTATCATGCTTATAAAATTTCTCAGTAAAAAGAAAACTTTTGATTTAGTAAATGGGAAATACTTATTTTTTAAGTGATAAAATAGGAGTGAAATATTTTTTGTTTTCTTGAAATGCCTAGTCATTTTCTTCTTTTGCCATTAATTGCAGTCTTCAAGCCAATACTTCTTTAGAAACATGACAGGTTTAGGGCCAACACTAGGACCATTTGAAGACGGAACTGTATATTTTAATAGAGATAATATCTCAACAGGAGTTTGTGCGGCTGACAGTCTCTGATGTTCTGACCACCTATGTCACAATCCTCATTGGGGACTTTCTTAGAGCATGTTTTGTGAGGTTTTGCAATTATTGCTGGTGCTGGGACTTGGAATATGGATACGTAAGTATGATGTTAATTTTGTTCTTATAAGATTTTTCCTTTGTGATTCATCATTTGCACACACTATATAAGAGAAAGGCATCATAGAGTTTACTAGGTGGGATCATCTTTTTAGATGTCAATAAATGAAGACCAATGAGTACATTTATAGTGCAGAGAAGGTCAGACTTGAGTATCATGATTTGCAATATTCTAGTAAAATTAGCACAAGATAGCAAAAGCTATGGACCTCAACTTGTTAGTTAAAATGTTGAACTCAGTAAATCTTGGCCCTGTAGCCCATTCTCCCTATCTAGCAGCAGGGAAGGATGGCTAATATCAACTGCATATTCTATTTATGCCTTTGAATTCTACTAAACTCCTGGATATTATCATGTGCTAGTTACTGTGCAGTAGTTGCGGGGGGAGGATAAAAGGATTTGGTAAATGTGGTACTTGCTTCACAAACTTCACAATCTAATAAGAGCTTGACAGAGACACAAACAAGAGATTGCAGAAAGTTCAAGAAAGTCCTAGTTTGCTGTCATGCATCTGGCAAGTCGTGGAGCTAAATTCTGGCAGGGGCGGCTTCTTTTCCTAAAACAATAGCTCCGATTTCTCAGAACCACACTGATGCTGACTCCATCACCAGCTTTCCCTCTATGCTCAACCTCAGGTCCCCCAGCAACGTCTGAGGTCAACAGCACACTCATCACTCTGTGACTAGCACATCATCTGGCTTCCACTGTCCTCCTTTGCAGTCAAACTGACTTCAGTCATTCCAGGAAATATGACCTGGGGGATTGGTAGTACTCATTTGCTTAAAATCTTCCAGTGACTTCCCAAGTACTTAGAACGACTTCTAAATCCATTTCTAGGCCTTCAGTACCCTGGATGATCTGCTTTTCTTTCTCTCTCAAGTCATTTGCTACCACTTTTGCTCCTGCTTTGTAAAGTTCACAAACATGGGCTTCTTTTTTTTTTTTTTGAGACAGAGTTTTGCTCTTGTTACCCAGACTGGAGTGCAATGGCACAATCTTGGTTCGCCACAACCTCCGCCTCCCAGGTTCAAGAGATTCTCCTGCCTCAGCCTCCCCAGTAGCTGGAATTACAGGCATGCACCACCACGCCTAGCTAATTATATATTTTTAATAGAGATGGGGTTTCACCATGTTGGTCAGGCTGGTCTCGGACTCACGACCTCAGGTGATCTGCCCACCTAGGCCTCCCAAAGTGCTGGGATTACAGGCGTGAGCCACCGCGCCCGGCCAATGGGCTGCTTTTTATGCTCAAACACAAGATGATCCTTAAATTTGCACTTGCTGTTTCTCCCTCAAGGGGTGCTGTTGCCCTAGAACTTGGAATAGCTCGTTTCTTCCTGTCATTAGATTCAGCTATCATGTTACCTACTTAGAGCTCTTCTCTGACCACCTATTCTAACATAGCTAATCAGGCACTCTTTATTTCAAAACACTGTTTTGTTTTCTTCATCAGCTGTGCAACTATTTGACATTGCTCTTGTAAAATGTATTTATGGTCTATCTCCCTCTGTTAGAATTAATACTCTATGAAAATAGAGGCCCTGACCTCTGTTATTTGAACTGTACGAGTCACGTCGCAGGCACCATGTGTTGGCTGGCTGTTCGAATGTTGAGCCTCGCATCTTAGCACCATCAAGGCAGCACTCTCTATTGGCAGAACTCTGCCTCCTTTGAAGCATGTGCCTATAGAGTCTCAGTGTTTGTAACATTTTTGAGTTCTTGAGCCAGTCATGCTTCTCTCCTCACCAGTGAGGGAATATCCTTTATAGCTGATCTTCTATCTGTTTTATCTCATGCCCTCTAGTCTCTAGATAAGTCCCACATTTAGGACTGTTTTCAAGATTTCAGGCTAGATCTTCTGTCTGACTGTCTGACTTTGAGATGGTACCTTTTATGAGGTCATCTCTATCACCCTCATTGAAAGTGCCTCCTCGGACTGATGAAAAGCAGTTAGGTAATGCTCTTCAGTGAACGACAGTGAGGTAATGGCTATAGATCCAGGATGCTCTTGTGTTGCTTTCTCATTCTTTGCTATGAGGTATTCAGCTGGCTTGGTTTCATTTCTATTTTCCTTGCCTGATTCAGCTCCTCTGAGGCAGACATAAAAATGGCCATTTCTTCCTTCGACCATTGCTTGGCTTGTGCTTACCTTTTATCCCTTGACTGCTTTCTTCTGGCAGAAAATCTGACTGCAAATATGAAGTCAATATAACATGACCTGGATGCATAAAAGCTGTAATTAAATGACTGTAATTTATTATTTATTGAGTGCTGACAGTGCTCCTGGGTTAGTACAAAGTACAGGAAAAAAGACAAGTTCCTGTTTTAGGTCATAAAGAATCTTCTCCCACGTTACCTTCGGAAGGCTCAAAAAAGCTCTATCAGAATCAAAACAAGTTTTAAAACATTAATGATGGATGACGAATCTTTGATGTAGATCCCATTGTCGTTGACTTATCAAATGGATAGCTTACACGGGTGAGGGCCTACTAGGTGCAAGCCATTATGAACAGACTCTGTGCTAGGTGATAACGGAATACAGGGTTGTAGAAGATGCAGACTTACGGAGAGGTTGCAAATTTGTCCGGCAGGGTAGATTCAGCTAAAGGGTATTTTTGTTTGGTATGCCAGTGGTGGTGTTTATTTTTGTTTCATTTTTTTATGAGCTAATATTTTAAAATGAGAACTTTTACATAAAAACACATGGATTTCTTGTATTTCTTGAAAGGACTGGCAACATTCAGTTCATACTCCCACTAGGGAGAAATTGGCTAGAGTTGAGAAACCACCACCATCTACAGTTGGGTTATTCATTCTCCAGTTCCTCATACTCTTCACCACTCTTTTCTCTTCAAAGCTACCAATATTGATAAGGAACATAAAATGTAAATGCCATAGGAGAAATCAATTGTATGGCCCTTTGGAAGAGAGAGAAAGAGAGAGAGAGAGAGGTACATTAGTAGAAATGCAGACATGGAGGAGGAGACATTTGAACTAAGTCTTGAAGGATGGTCAAGATTTCAAGAGATGAAAGGAGTCCCTTGTGGAGGGACAAATGTAAGACAGGGACCCAGAGCTAGACAGTATGGGCAATGCAGGCATAAATTTAAAAAACTGGCCGGGCACAGCGGCTCACTCCTGTAATCCCAATGCTTTGGGAGGCTGAGGCAGGCAGATCAGGAGATCGAGACCATCCTGGCTAACACGGTGAAACCCCATCTCTACTAAAAATACAAAAAATTAGCTGGGTGTGGTGTCATGTGCCTATAGTCCCAGCTACTCAGAAGGCTGAGGCAGGAGAATCGCTTGAACCTGGGAGACAGAGGTTGCAGTGAGCCAAGATCACACCACTGTACCCCAGCCTAGGCGACAGAGTGAGACTCTGTCTCAAAAAGAAAAAAAAAAGAAAAAAACCCACTAAAATGAGGGTGTAATAGAGCAGAAAAGGCTGATAAAAATGTTTCTCTGCTATTCTCCTAGACCTGCTAATCAACAATATGGTTTCAGAAAGTACCTGTCATGTAGGGAAGGAGAACCCGAGATGGACAGAGGAGATACTTGAGAATTCTGTGAGAAATAAAAGAGAAAAACGTGGTCCTTTCTACTATGCGCGCACACACACACACACACACACACACACACATGCAAAGCATATGTTTTTCCTTCTGAATTCCAAAAATAATGGTAGTTTATTGTAAAAAATTTGGAAAATACAGCAAAGCTAATACAAAAGTAAAAATCATAGGTTATCTCTGCACTAATGAGATTATTTGAATTGTTTAATCAGTCTTAGATAACAAGTGCTACATATTTAAATATGTAGCATATTTACATATTTATATATGTATTTTATATTTATGTACATATATATATTTTATGTTTATATTTATTTTATATTTTTATATTTTTATATTTTATATTTTTATATTTATTTTTATATTTTATATTTTATATTTTTATATTTTATTTTTTTATATTTTATATTTTATATTTTTATATTTTATATAAAATATATTTATATTTTATATTTTATATTTATGTACATATACATATATATGTATTTTATATTTATATATGTATATATTTATATATATATTTTATATTTATAAATATGTATTATATATTTATATATGTATATATTTATATTAAATATAACATAGATTTATATAAATACACACATATATACATTTGCATGTGTATGCGTGTACACAGATAGGTAGATAGGTTGGTTACCTGCTTTTATTTGTTTTACCTACCAGTGACCATTTCCCAATGCTATTAACTGTTGTTTTACAACATACCTTTTAAATGGTTGTATAATATTCTGCATGTGAATGTAGTATAATTAATCTAATTATTTTTAAATTTACTTTGAGTTGAACTTTGTCTAATTTTTCTTAATAAGTGTTGTGATGACATTTAATTATATTCATGTAAATAAATGTCTTCATAGATAAATCATAGTGGATGCACACATTATTTTCTTACAATAAATTTCTCTGAGTTGAATTGCTCAGTCACAGAAAGGGCCTTTAAAGAAGACTATTCACTTTTATTACAACAGCCTCTGTAGAAACTCTGCAGATTTCACCATTAGATTCAGAGATCTATAGAATGCTAAAGTTGGGTGGCTTTTGACACAATCAACTGTAATGCTTGTTTTTAACATGTGAAAAATTGCACCTGTGTATTGAAATGAGGTTCCTAAGTTTATGTAGTGAGAGAATAATGACAATGAAGTACACTTCTGGACCAAAATGTTATGTTAAATGTACTGAATTATATACTGGCTTTATCAAAGTAAGTTGGGTTAAAAGGGATTATGAATATTTTTCAAGTCATAAATTTATGGTCATAGTGTTATCACAACAAACCTATGAAGATTGACTAAGGTGGGAAAATTACTGGCTTGGAGAAGATTATTAGACCAATGTAAGTTAATGTAATGTAAGTTAGTATCTCCCAGGGCTTCTCTGAGCATAGTTCTCAATGTTTCAAAAGAGTTCATGGGGAGTAGAATAATTTGTCCCTAGGAAGGATTTTAACTGCTCTAATTTAATACAAAGTTATGGCCTCTTGTAAACACTTTGGGTTTCCTGTAACAGTTCAATGCAGAATGTCTTTATCTTCACTTCAGTTTTCATTGACACCATTCTTACTATTTACCAACAAAGCAAGTGAAGAATATCCAGGAAGAAATAGAATTAGATTCAGGGCATGATGGGGTAAGGGAATGTTCAATAAACTCAGCATGGTGTTCACAATTGTATACTTAAGGTAATCATTGTTCCATTTACATAAATGGCGATGGGAATGGTGCTTCAAGTCTGATGAAGGTGCTCAAGGTTATCAGTAAATAAGAGGCATGTAATTGACTGACGACCCGAGTGGATTCCCAATCATATTATATTATATTACATTACATCTCAATGTACTGCTTATTTTGTGTCAGAAAATCTACAAAATACATATATTATTCCATGTGATCATACCAGCAATGCTGTGAGCTGGTATTATTGTTCCTACTTTGCAGTAAACTGAGGCTAGAGGATGTTAAATAATTGCTCAAAGTCACATTGCTGGTTAGGGGTAGAGTTAGGCCTGAAACCCGAGTCTCATCACTTTCAAAGCCATCAACTAAATTTCTATCATGTTGAATTTTCACTGTAGTGCTTGACTCTAGAAATTTTAAAACCTCTGCTAAAACTTGAATAATTCATGCATCGAACCTATGGTGACCCTTGGTCTAGTTCATTTTTATTGATTTTTGTGTCAGGAAACTAAGCCTAATGAGATAAGTGACCTGCCCAGCTCATCCAGCTAAGAAATGGTATAGTGAAGTCTAAAATACAGGTTTGAATCCCCATCAAATGTCTATTCTACAAATCTGCTTGGTCCAGTATGACCACCCTATATCCTTTCTCTGCACCAGGCCGATTTATATACCAAGGGGTTTGTTCCCCCAGCTGCCCCTGCCACAAGCACAGCATGAAGCTAGGGACCCTAGGGTGTCCTTTATGCTTTCTAGTCAATTAGTTATAAAATATTTCATCTCAAATGACCTTCAGGAGGTCGAGAGGGTGAAGAAAATAGATATTTAAAACATTGAGCTTTTGCCATGTTCAGTAATGTGGTGGGCTTACCTCATCACACCATTCTAAGGAGGCCAAGGTTTAAGGTCTGATTTTTTTTTTTTTTTTTTTTTTTTTTTTTTCCGAGACGGAGTTTCGCTCTTGTTACCCAGGCTGGAGTGCAATGGCGCGATCTCGGCTCACCGCAACCTCCGCCTCCTGAGTAGCTGGGATTACAGGCACGCGCCACCATGCCCAGCTAATTTTTTTGTATTTTTAGTAAAGACGGGGTTTCACCATGTTGACCAGGATGGTCTCGATCTCTTGACTTCGTGATCCACCCACCTCGGCCTCCCAATAAGGTTTGATTTTTAAACTGACACAGAGAAAGGGTGTTCCAAGGCCACAGATGGCACAGGCCACCCAAATGAGCACTTTTTAGATGTGTTCCGTGATTCACACAGGGCTCCAGGGGAAAAGTGCTGAAGATCATCCAGAGCAGGGCACTCCCCTAGAAGGAAAAAGACTCAGAGTTAATGTTCTCCAGAAAAGAAGCAATTCATTTATTCTCCATGAAGGACACATTTTTTTTTTTCATTGCTGATTTCAGAACAAAAACTGTGAACCAAACCTTTTTGCCTCTTGTGAACCAAACCTTTTTGCCTCCTGTGAACATTGCCCTTCTAGAAAATCTGCAAACTACTGAAACGCTTTGTAGCTGTCCTTCAACAGTATCTAAAATGATACTCCAATTATCCAGGCCGTCTTTGTTCTGTTTAATACACAGGACTCTTTATTATTTCGTTATGTATCATCTTATTTTACCTTGAGGGTTAACCATTCCTGTTGTGCCACACTTGCTGCTCTAGCCCTGAATCTGTTACAAGGCAGATTGTCTTTATGTTTCAGTTGAATAGAAGAGTAAGACTGCCTTTCAGGAAAGTGATGAAGTTGAGGCCTGGATTCATGAGACTCTTGAGCCCAAGCATTTGAAAGTTGGGAATGATTTTGTTGGAGTTCCAAATCAGGAACCAATTATATTTTTTTACAAGTATATTTTTGAGTTCTTGGGTTTGGGAGGAACAGAGGCTCTCTTAAGTGTGTGTGTGTGTGTGTGTGTGTGTGTGTGTGTGTGTGTTATGGGGATCCATGTGGTCTGAAGCACACCTGGAGATAATGAGATCTGAGCAGCTAGGGACCTGCCAGTATCTTGGTCTCTTTTGCCACGGTCTTCTTGGCACTCTTATTTCATATTCGCTGCTCTCTTATTCCCTTATTAACAATTGGTCAGCCTCCTCTGATTCTCTAGCCCAAATTAAATAAGAGCCAGTTTTATTGCCCTGCTAATTAGCACTAACTCCATTGTTAGAACCTCCTGTTAGGATGCCTAATGTATCACTAGGAAGTCTGTGGATGGACCACCCTGTCACAGTTTCCCACTTCCACACTATTTTTTTTTTTTGTGTGGCTCCTGTGCACAATAAACAGCCAAGTGTTGCTGCCCTGAGCATGATGGTATTATCCAAGATGTGAAGACTGGACATTGAATTGAATAACTTCTTAAGCTTTTGTTATTCTTTTGCTATATTTATTTTATGTTAAAGTTAATTCACATTTTTATCGAAAGAATTTTTAATATGAAAAACTTAAAAAAGAAAAGAAAAATTATAGTCCACCCACATATAAGCTATGACTATCTTGCTGATTATTTTCCAGTCTGTGTGTGTAGTGTCATATGGTTGATTAATGTGTGACTTTATATTTTTCGTTTAACATTAGAACACAGTTTTTGCTCATGCACGTAAATATTCTTTCAAAATGATTGTAATTCATTGCAATATATCATAGTATAAATATACTGTATATGCTTAACTAATGTCCAACACTTAGATGGTTTCATCATTGCTGGTTAAAGTTTATCACCTCAGATAATTTTATTAAGAAAGAGTCTAGAAGTTTTCTTACAGAATCAAAAAGAATAAGATTTTTAAAGCTTTTAATATGTAGTCTCAAATTGTTTTTCTGAAAGATTGCTACAGTTTTTACTTTCACCAGCAGTGTATAAGAAAGCCTGTCTTGCTATACTTTCACACCATTGGATGACAGCATTTAAAAATGAGTCTCGTATTTAAAAAAAAAAAAGTGCTTTCTTTGTTTTATTTATCTCTGGTTACTTATCCTAGTGATTATTCTGCTATTGTTGCTGAAGGAAAGTAGTTGAAACCTTAGCCATGCCTACGCAGAACCACTTGCCTTTCAGTTTTGACCACGTGAGATGTTAATCCAATGAACACCGTGTCTCCTCTAGCCTTCGTACACGGAATTCGACATCAGTGGCAACGTCCTCGCTCTGATCTTCAACCAAGGCATGATCTGGTAGGCCAGCTGTTGGATAGCTTATCACTTACAGAAAAGCCTCCAAGGTTATTTTTGCATAAAGCACTGAATCCTGGTGTTAGAGGAGAACACAATCGATGTCAATATTTATTTCTGTGAAGTGGATGCCTGTAAAGTTTCTGTTTTTTTCTGTATCTTAAATGTCAGTCATCAAAGATGTCGCTCTGTTTTGCAGGGCACTCCTTCATCAAATAATGGGAATCTATGTTTTGGCTGGTAGATTTATTTGAAGACTGTATTTTTATATTTTGTGACACCAGGATCTAGTGTTGAAACATTAATAATTACATTACCACATGTTAAGTATGAAATAAGTTAACAAGTCTTTTCTGGGAGACTGAGTTTATTTTGTTGTCACTACTAAATATATTCAAAGTGTAACTTATAGCTAATTTTAAAAATAATATTTTATCAAATCCAGTAGTTCATTGAGATGAAACACGTGTTTTACAAAGTTCAAGTTAAAATATGATCTTCATTTTGTAACTTGTTTCATAGGGCCATTGGCACATCAGAATATTTTTTTTTTCATGTTTGAAGGGTTGTCAAATAAAAGCATTCTCACTATAAACTTGACAGGTTAAGATGAGTCGATATAGTAGAAATCGTTTTTGAGTTTAAAAATTGAATCCTGACATCTGATTCATCTGGGGACCATGTGTCTTGGAAATCTGTCACTTCAGATTTCCAGCCTACAAGTAATTACTATCAGGCTACTTTATCCTGGGGACATGTGGCTAAAACAATATTATGCTATCAACCACACCATTGTGCTATTCACAAGTGCCAGTATAGACTCAGTTTTTGAACAAGCTTCATATATTGCACAAATGTAGCTGGACTGAATTATTAAAACTTTGGGTGCTGGCAGACACTGGACCCCTCTGCAAATGCAAAAACTGTCTTGTTTCAGTCACACAAAGACCACCCTCAAGGGCTCTGTCATCCTCTCATTGGGACTGTCACATTCCTGTGCCTGAATAGGCGAATCAATATGGAAAAGACACTATAAAAATATTATTTCCTCCTTTGTCAGGTAGGTTTAAAAAATCTGATTTTTATACCTTTCCTTTCTAAATTTTCCAAGTATGACTCACATGTCCAGAGTCACTAAGGAAGGAAATGCATCCTTCATTTTCCAAGCAGTGGAAAATGTCAAAGTCAAGGTGGCCCAAGGAATGTCTACTGACACAGAAGTAAAGGGAGCAGCTTCTGTGGGTTCTGAGCTTTCATTGCCTAGAGTTCAGTTTGCTGTCATGGCAGAAAATGGTAACACCGCTATGGGAGTAATGAGAAACCACTGTTCTATCAGTGGCTTTTATATAAAGTGTCATAAATCCCTCAGGCCTTGTGGGTACCATTCATGTAGACATCTGCTGCACGTCGATTGTGTTCTTTCAGAGTTAAGACCACAGATTGGCCTAGTAATACGCTTTTATTGTCAGAAAAGCTGTTATAATGGATGTCCTGATTGGTTTCACTTGTGATTTTGCAACTATTTTAGTCCACTATTGTTCATATTGAAATTCTTAAATATCTAAAATGCTTTTCCAGTTCTCTCATGGGTAGATCCATTATCAAAATCTCTGCACTGTCATTTTCTATTTATTTATTCTTCAGACAGTGGTCAAGCTTGCTTCTGGCTAGTTGGAAGACAGTATTAGAACGGAATTGCGTTTTTTGAGTATACAAAGATATTCACACTCTTTTTGAAGTTCCAGAAGCAAACTGACTATTATTCTATTATTCACCTTCAGGTCAATACTTGGCACAAATACTCTTTTCCTAAACCTAGGAGGCTGATGAGGGAGGGTCATGTCATGTGGAGGGAGGTGTGGAGCAGATATAATGTAAAATTAGTAGGTTCACTCTGCACAAAGGTCCTCACACACAATCGTTCCATTATTTTATGAGGCATGAGGATCAAATGCTTGAGTTTAATCATTTTCTACAGAAACAATGAAAATGGCGCAGGGATTTTTTATTCAGTTCCATTGGCTTGTGACTGGAGACACTGAATTACTGCTTTTGGAGATGCTGAGTAGTGGAGGTTATTTATGCAGATGTTAGCATCAACATTTATAGATAAAATCCATTTTGTTATGATTTGGCTGAATGATCAGTAACCTTTGTTTATACACTTATTTTTTGAAATACACATGATGGTTTCTGTGCTAATATTTTTAAGTGATGAAAGCACATAATATCTTTATCATAGCAGGATACAGAGAAATGGCAGAGAACACAGAGTGAGAGAGAAAATGAGTTTGGACATTGTTCCAGCACCACTTCATTGGGTACCCTCAGGCCAGGTTTATCACCTTTTCTCCCTCACTTTCTCAGTTGATCAGATGTGAATAATTTACCTGACATGTGCATGTCACTGAAGTAATAAGGAGAGTTAAATAAAAGAAGTTTTTATTTTCTTTGATCTTCCTGGAAGAAAAGCATTTTATAAGGCTAAGGTATTACAGTGATTTTTACTGACAGATGACGGGATCAAGTCTGGGTAAGGGACTTAGTGAGCCGAGGTGATAAGTGATTTATGAGCAAAGATAGGATGAACGTTAACATTCAGATATTATGCCAGGACTTGTTTTTCCAGGTTATGGCTCTTGAGTTATTTGTTCAAAGTGCCTTTGTGATATTTATTTTGAAATTTTAAAATTTATTTATAGATTCATGCACAAATAATAAGAATATACATACAAACAATGTGCACATATATAAATACAAAGATATGTGGTTTTAGGCAAGTCTCAATTTTGAATTATGTGCAAAATTACATTTTAGAATCGATTAAGTTATGCAGCAATGAAACAATCTCAAAATCTTAGCAGCTCATAAAAAGAACATGTTCAATGTGAGGTGGAAGAAGAGCTTTGCTCTTAGAACTTATCTTCACTTTGGAGACACAGACAGATGGAATAGGATCCATCTGAAACATTGCTATCACAGTAGCAGAGAGAAGAGAAGGAAAAACCATACAGGGCTTTTAAACTTTCTACCCAGCAGTAAGACACCTGCTTTCTATTCATACTTTATTGGCCAAAACAAGTGATGTCGCCACCTGATTTTTAGAAAGAGCCAAAGTGTATTACATCAACAAGCATTGGTATTGTGGGATGTAACCTAGGGCTTTGCGATTCTAACCATTAGCTGGGACTGTCACTTGCTTACTTGCTCACTTTTTTGGAGTTCCCTCTCTCTTGCTGTCCTGTAACAAAAATTCACTGTATTGTTTTAAAATCTATCCTCCCATTAGAAAAAAAAATAGTTTAACTTCCTACAAAGGCTTTGTTCAATTCATTGTGGTAAAATACCATTGAGATTTATTGTCTGAAATCATGTCAAGAAGAACTCAAATTGTGACAAGATTCCACTTTTCTAAGAAATGAGTTAACTTTGGGTTGGCAAAAGTTCAATTATAGTGAAAAATAATTTCTTCATCTAAATTTAAAATGTCTCTGTAATGTACCAAATTTACATTGGATTGGCTAAACAACTATTCTACATATCCAGGAAGTACAAAATGCTAAACCTAGCGAGAAATGTTGAGGGCTTCATTATAGACAGGACAGTTTAAAAGACAGGGCTCCCTTTACATTTTCAAAATAAGTGCACATCTATCTTCTTTTCGATTTTGAAATAATAAATTGCTGTTTGTATTGATTTATGATGCTAATGAATTTTCTCACCCAAGAAGAGTGAAACTTATTTTATTGAAATTGCCAACTAAGCCATCAAGTAAAAGTGACCTTACCTAAGTGGTTCCCACCTAAAAGCAGTATTTTAAAATACTTATCAAAACTCCAATGCACAAAGCAGAGAATTCCCAGGACAAGCTGAAGTAAGAAAGTAAACAGATAAACTAAATTTAAATAAATGTGTCAATTTTTTTTCTCAAAAACCTATAACCTAATTATAAATTTTCAACAAAACACTATGTTATCAGGCATAAATACATCTTTGCAATTGGCTTTAAAACACCATACCACCTACAAAGAGAAAATGATCAACATCAGAAAAAAAATTATTTTAATTTTTTCTTTCATTAAGCAAAAATTTGTATTTTCAATTGTGCAGTCATGGTCCACTGCAGCCTTCACCCCTGTCATTAAGCAAAAACTGACTATTCGTGACAAAAGTGATGATTTCAAACGTACAGTTTATTGGAATAGGAGTGACTTTAAGGGTTATTTTTAACAAGTTATATTTATAGATATATTAGTCAATGATATGAGTGTTAGGAACAGTTAATTTTAGAATTAGAAGAAAGAAGTAAAAGAATTATAAATATCATTTATTCTGTTGTAGTTTAAATTCACTAATGATGGTATAGTTAGTTAGCAGCATCCTATCTATGAAAGAATTATGATATGCAATTCCTACAATAATGTGGAAAATGGCAAAATGTGTTTAGAAGATGGAAATAGATAAATGCAGTTTATGAAAAGGGTTTGTGTGGTTGAAAGCGGTAGTCAAGGTGCAGTGTGACTTTGTTATGGAGTAGACTCAAAATTGAGCAGAGTTCTGTTTTCTTTCTAGGATGGGTTCCTTCTTTGCTCCCAGCCTCCCAGGCATCAATATCCTTCGACTTCACACATCCATGTACTTCCAGTGCTGGGCCGTGATGTGCTGCAATGTTCCTGAGGCCAGGGTCTTCAAAGCTTCCAGATCGAATAACTTCTACCTGGGCATGCTACTGCTCATCCTCTTCCTGTCCACCATGCCTGTCTTGTACATGATTGTGTCCCTCCCGCCATCTTTTGACTGTGGTCCCTTCAGGTCTCTTGTTTTTGAAATTTGACTTGGTCACAGTGTTCTTTCAGGGGTGGAGGTGGGAATGGCCATTCATTGTATAAGCTATTTTTATTCTCCAAACAATGGCATTTTTGGTTGGTAGAAATGAGACCCTTTGGGTATTCAGGTACATTAGGTGACATGGAGATTCTTAGGCAAGTTCTATCTATTTCCTAATTTAGGAATCATAAAAGAGAAAATACTTTATCCTTTTCCAGGCTGTGCCTGTAAACTATGTATGATGAATCTGAGCTGTTCCCATGTTAGGGGATAGATAAGAGCAAGGTCTGATGACACTAGTCTGGATGTGAGTTTGCCTGACTCAGGGCCATCACATCCAGACAGTCAGCTATCGCTACTTCTCATGTGCATCACTAGAGAGAGAGAGACAGAGAATACCCCACACTTTACCTAGGAAATGGAATCATTATTAAATACTAATGAGCATAAAGAGAGCCACCCAATTTGTTATCCAAAATGCCACATGCTAGTGAAAAAAATTAAGGCTGTTCCACATATATATTCTCTCCTAATTATCACTCAAGTGAGGAATCAAGAGTCACAAAGGCTTCTTGATCCAATGTAGAGATGTACATTTCCACAGTTCTCTATGGCAGCATTCTCTTCTCTCTATGACACATATCAGAAAGCTAAGTTCATGGGATCTGGAGGATGAGGTTTCTTTCCCTAAAGGGCCTTAGAAATGATCCTACCACAAGTCTCCCAAGAATCTCTGCATGTTGAGTCACTTGCCAGCATACACTTGAGCTATTTCTCCTTTTCAGTGAAGAAAATGAGACTGTAAAAAGCCATGTGGGCCAGGCGTGGTGGCTTATGCCTGTAGGGCCAAGGCAGGTGGATCACGAGGTCAAGAGATGGAGACCATCCTGACAAACATGGTGAAACCCCGTCTCTACTAAAAATACAAAAATTAGCTGGGTGTGGTGGTGTGCACCTGTAATCCTAGCTACTCGGGAGGCTGAGGCAGGAGAATCACTTGAACCCAGGAGGCGGAAGTTGCAGTGAGCCAAGATCGTGCTACTGCACTCCACCAGCCTGGTGACAGAGTGAATCTGTTTCAAAAAAAACCAGCCATGTGAATTTTATATGCATGATGCTGTAATGCCTACATATAATTCCCCCTTTATGTTGTCAGACCCAAGTTATTTGATTAAAGTCAAAAGGTTCATTGCTAACAGACTAAGTATATGAGAGACATTTTAACTCTAACAGTAGTCTGAGTTGTTGCCAGAAAACAGAAAATATTAAGCCAGCTGATTGAGCTAAACCAACTAAAGCTCTGTCTGCTCAGAAAACTGATGCTGACAAGCTCTGTTAATTCCCGTGTGTGTGTGTGTGTGTGTGTGTGTGTGTGTGTGTGTGTGTGTGTGTGTGTGTTTGTTTCCAACTGGGCTGAAATAAATAATGCAGACAGTGACATCTGGAGACTAAATGTGAAATTACAGTCTTGATGGAGACATCGTCTCAATAAATCCCTAACCAGTCTCAGAGTACAAAGTTCAAGAAATATGCCATTCAAAGACTTTCGTTAATTGCAAATTTTTCACACAACTTATTATCTAGGATAAGCTGAGGTGTGCATTAAGCTATTAATTGGAAGTTGATCCTTCTCAGTAAAACATAGCAAAGGACCTTAGCTGTCTGTTAGGGCAACCACACAATGTAAACATGGATCTGGGTGGTTACACAGATGCATTCAGATTTACAATACCATTGAGTTAGACATGAACGATGGTTGCACAATTTCAGCTTGTTAAGCCCTAACTCTTCTGGCTTTCCTTATGTCATGCACTGATTTACTCTGATTTTTACTGAAAAAAAAAAAAAGTTTGTGTTAAGCCATAGTATCTGACTTTGACCAAGAGTTTTCTAATTGGCAAACTTAGGAAAAATTACTGCACATAAATCATTACTTTGAAATCAGGGAAAATTATTTTTTTATTTTTTAAGTTAGTTATTTAATTTTAATTTCCATAGGTTATTGGGGAACAGGTATTGTTTGGTTACTTGAGTCCGTTCTGTAGGGTTATTTGTGAGAAATCAGGGAAATTTAAATATTTTCAGTGGAGTACTCAGAAGGGATATCTCTATGCTATTTAGATTTTTTTTTTTTCCTATCAGTTTCCTCATTTTGGAGCCAAAGGATGTTTACATTGTTTATTAGTCTGGACTTAAAAGTTTGAAAGGATTGTTTTGCTCTAGAAATGAAGTGAGAATTCTTGTATCGGTAGGTACCTCGTGGTTTGTCATCTTTATGAACCCTGAGTTTTAGGTGATTTGTTTAATCTTTCTGGTGAAGGTTGTCTCCTGGGCAAGCAGCAATTTAGAAAGAATGAATTTGAACTAGGTTACTGGAGGTATCACAGTGATGGCTAGTTGCTCTCCAGTGCAGGAAAGTTTTCAGGTAAGATGGCTATAGTACATTTATCCATTTAATGAAGCAATTTGATGGGATATTCTAGCTTGTCTGGTTTTATAAGACCTGGCTAGAGAGGGTAAATTTTCTGAGAAATTATTCCAATAGGGTGGCAAGTGGATTTATCTTAAACAGTTGACAATTTAAAAACAATTTATTTGATGTGCAGATGAAGACAATTCTAATTGTTCTGTCTCATTTCCTGACACTGATATTTCCTTCCATCTATGTCAATAATTCTGAATAATTTGTGGTTCTCTAGGTTTTTATACACATCCATGTTTACATTATGGCAATTTTATTTTCATGTATATTCATCTTACTACAAAGATAATATGTGCTTATGCTAGAAAACCTAAAAATTATAGAAACATTTTTACATGAAAAGAAACACTGCCTGTAATCTCGGAAACCTGAAATAACAATGTTTTTGCATTTTATATTCTGGTTTGCCTTTTAAGCATAATTTTTCATAACTGAGATTGTATGGATGCAGGATGTTTCTCAGCTCCTTTGCTGGACTCACAGAGGGGCACCCTGTCCACTCGGCCTGCTGTGGTTAACCCCTTATGGGAGGAAGTACGTGAGCAAGCGAGTGCAGGATCTGGCCAGACATGCCCTGCACTGAGACAAGAGCAAGCTCCGTGTGGGGCCCATGGCCAGGCCAGGTGTGTCACCTTGAGGGGAATGCAGTGGTGCCCAAGTGAGGATGCCCATGACTCTGAAGCCCCAGAGGGGGTGTTACAGTGCTTCCTCAGCTCCACCATCCTCAGCCCAATGGATGGCAGTGTGTAAGCAGCTCAGCTGGCCCCTTGCCTCATTACGTGGGGCAGCTGCCCTCTGCCGGGGAGGGCAAAGGGCCAGTGTGACAGCTTTTCCTGAGTACCCACATTTGGTGGGCCTCGAGCTCTTGTCCAGCATCCAAGAAGAATGAGGTCATACAGATTATTGAAGGATGGTGAAGGTGGAGAATTTTATTGAGTAATGAAATTGGCTCTCAGCGGAGAAGGGAGTTGGAGAGGGGCCAGGAGGGGCAGGTCATCTTCCCCGAAGTCAGGTTGTCTCTTCCCCAAAGTCAGGCTGTCTCTCCCCTCTACCAGCTGAGTCTGTAGTCTTTACAGGCACAGGATGGAGAATGTGTGCTGATTGGTTTGTGAGTATGCAAAAAGGGTTGAAATGAAGATATCACTCAAAGTAGACACAACAGTATATTACATATACCTACCCTATCCTAATTGGCTTTCCCCTATATAGGGGATCAATCAAAGGAAAGTGCCCCAAACAGGAAGACAAGTTCTCAAACCGGTCGGAGGAGTTAACTTGTAGCTTAGCTTTCAGGCTTTAAACTGTCTTTGGCTTGGAGGTGGCGTTTCATCAGGTACCTGCCCCTATCTGCCTAGGCATTTGGCTTCCTCCTGTTCCTATCAGTATACTAGGTGCAGGTTTTTAGTTTTAAAAGTTAACATTACATTGTGACACTGCTATTATATTGCTCTTTTGCAATCATGCTTTATGCATCTATTTTTTTAATAGTTTTGCTGACTTCTAGAGATTGGGGACAGAGCATTTTCATCTCATGTGTCTAGGACACAGTAAAAGGCTGATCAATAGTTTGAATTAATGAATGAATAATGTCTGCATATTGTGCACTAAGCACTGGAGGAAACAAAGGGTTAAGTCCATGTATTAAGCATTAATTCTGGTCCTGTGGAGCTTATCACCCAGCTGGGAAGACAGGTCTCCTCATAAGCTGTTCTAATCTAGAGTGGCACTATGCCTACAGCAGGACTACGGGTAGGCACAGACAACTGGAAAATAATTCTGAGTATCTTGTGTAATAACACACTTTGGCTAACCTGGCAGGAGAAGGCATTGCCAAGGATTTGTAGATGCTTCCATAGTTTGTATGTAATTAAGATATCTGGACTCCTTTGTTTGGTAACAGGCCTGTCATGAAACAGGTATACAAGAATCCCCAGGGACTCAGCAGCTTTGCTTTGGGTCACAGTGGATGCTGAGAAGGCCTTTGTGGGTAGAGATAATTTCATAAAATTTGAATCCCCCCACTCTAACCACATTCATCTGCTATAACCTGAGGTACTGGAGAAGGGAGGATAGAGGGTCTTATCTTTTTTGGTACTTTTAATTTATCTGCTTATCCTGTATTCCATCTGGCTAAGTTGTGTTGGGGGGTATGAATAATTAGAACAGAATGGTGAAAAATAAAACCTATTGGAATAGGGTGTTATAATCTTATATTGCTTGTAAGCTTCATTCCCTCTTATGTATCATAAATCTTGAAAATTAGGGTGTAGAGCTTTAATTTGTGAAGCAAAACTTTTACCTCTGTAGTCCAATGACTACTGACAAAATACTTGGAGTCACTCTGTCTGTTTGAAGATAGTATTGGTTAGATCTGGAGGAAAAAAAAATAATCTGGGACTGACTTGTGTGTCTAACAACGACACACATGTTAGTTGAAAATGCTTAAAGATTAAAATACAAAAGCAAAACTAAACATCATATTAAATATTGCACCAACATTTATTCTGAGGATGCATACAATTTGGTGAAACCCAATCCAAATCTCTTCTGAAAATTCATCTTTTCATAGTAAAATAAATATGCATATACAGAAAAAATAATGGTATAATGAATACTATGAATATTATGGTACAATTCTAGCTATTCTATCGTAAGTCAAGACATCCTGTTCTCATCTTTCTAGTTTATAGATACTGGCTGATACTGGCCTTCATGGCTTTTAGCAGTGCAGCTAAGCTGGTATTCATTCGGGCCTGTCCAGGAGAAGAAACTGAGAGGGAAAGAACCCATTATTTGGTGTGGTTACCTACCTATTAACATATCTGCTGAAGGAGGTCTGGTGGAAAATGAGATGGAAGCCATTGCGTGTAAAGATATTGGATTATATGTGGATTTTATTCCACTGGGCTATTCCTTGCTCTCATTTCCAAGGTTAATTAAAAATTGAGTGCACTGTTTACTTAGCTCAAAGAGAGTGTTCTCCTGCAAGAACAGCTGACTGAGAGGCAGACTTATGAGCTATTTACAAAACATATTTCAAGAAAAATCTTAGACATACAGTTTTTAAAAAATCTCCTCCTAAATATGTGGTTAATTTCATAACTGCTTTCAGTATATGTTTATATTGGGATCATATTTCTCATATCTTACCCGTCTATTGACTACATGAGGTCAGTGTGTCAGCAGTTGTAACTAGACATCAGATTCCTAACCTGAAAGAGGACCTAAGCAGTTATGTGGAAAGAGTTACAGTTTTCTTCCTGTAACCATGGTTTTCCCATGTGTTCTTAATAAACTTCTCTCCCCTTTTTTAATTCCCCCAGTGGCAAAAATAGAATGTTTGAAGTCATTGGAGAGACCCTGGAGCATGATTTCCCAAGCTGGATGGCGAAGATCTTGAGACAGCTTTCGAACCCTGGGCTGGTCATTGCTGTCATTTTGGTGATGGTGTATGTGCTTTCCCTCCTTATAGAAGAGGCTTTGTGATGTTCTTCCTGGATGCTTTTACTTTTCAGCTTTTTAAGCGCTCTCACTCTCCCTAAGGGTTGTGCTGTAACTTACCCAAATTCAACACTGATTACATGGTGGTGAGAGGCTAAAATTCATGAGCCATATTCTGATCCTATTGGATGTAATTCACAGCCATCTGCATCTGTCTTTGCTTCCCCAGGATTATAAGATTTGTTCCCAAGTAACCAAAATAATTATCTGTAAACAGCTAAAGCAAGGGAAATATAAATGCTAAATGCTAAATGCTTAATCTAATCAGGACATTGAGCTTTCCCCCAACAACCCGGCCTCCACCTCTTGTTCCATAAAGCAGATGGCTGTGAATATACAGAAATAATGAGCCTCTTAGTTAATATTCCCCTTGGGGGCCCTAAAGTCTATATTTTAGGGTCAAGGGCTTAAAGGATCTTAAAAATTGCCCTGTCCTTGTTATTAGAGGGCTGTCAATAACTGTGTGTTCATGATAATAGACTCAAGGACCAGAGGGTCTCGGGAAGTTTCTGTAGTCTGTCCCTTGAAACTCAGAAGTGATTTCAAAAGGGGAAGTTGGCAGATGACTTTTGTTTTCATATAATGTTCATTGGCTTCTGATTCTTGGCCACCACAGATAAACTTAGATTCTATAGACTTGCTGTGGAATAGCCAAACGCAGTGTCTGGCTCTTCCTTTCAGTCCCCAAGTGCCTCCTACATAGAACATCTGGAAGTGCCGTGACTCTCAGTCATTGGGTAAATATTAAACAACACCAAGGACACTAGGAACAAAGTTGATGCAAAGGATTGGGTTCATTTAAATAAAGGTAAGGCGAGGAAATCTCAGGGAGAGAACTCACAGTGGTTTGCAGTAAATGAGCAGAGATTTTGACCCAGTTACTGTCATGATCACAAGCCACATAAAGTAGTGAGGGCAGGTTTATCTTCTTCAATTTTATTACCTAAGAAATTGACTTACAGAAAGAAAGTGATTTTCCCTAGGCGAGAGAGAGAGAGAGAGAGTAAAATGGTCATAGTGTGACCTAAAGCAGATCCTTTGACAGTAAATCCAGTGTTCACTTCTTTTTACCAGGATTCTTTCTGTGAGGGAGAGCTAATAACCTGAAGGGATAATTAAACAGTAAATCAGATTACCATTATATATTATATGACCTTGATAATGGGGTGCTGTTAAGAATCTGATAGTAAATCTCTGGCACAGATGCATTAGAAAATGACCACTGAATGCAGCATGTTTCACCAGATGGCCTTTGAAACGATTTTCTTTCTCTGTATTTCCATGATACAGTGGCTTCTGAGAGCATGTTAATCAGTATCCTGTGGCCTTTAAGAGTCAAGGCCCTGCAGTGCTATAAATGAGGTGTTGTTTAAAACACACACACACACACACACACACACACACACACAATCGCAATGTAAATGTCAGATTTTGTTACTATATTCTTAATTTATTAGGAGATAGCTTTGTTTTTAAGTAAAGGAATGGCATTGTTCAAATGCCTTAATCCAAAGATTTTGTAATTGATCCTAAGAGTGTTTAGAGAAGTTGGCTTCATTAATCATATTATTAATAACACATTGAAGTTAGGTCTCAATCAAGTGACTAATAAGCGGAATTTAAACTCAGATCTTCTTCACACTTATTTCCTACACTCACTTGCAGCACCAAACAGGGATCAGAATCAGTGGGAATTTCAGATGGGCTGAAAGTCATTTGTTAGAGATGGTATAGACCCAGCCTCAGCACACTTTTTCTAATTAAAGGACCAGATAGCAGACATTTTAGGCCAAGAGGCAAAATTGAGGATCTAATTAAGTAATTACTAATATAACCATCTAAAGACAGAAAAACGATTCTTAGTTCATGGACCATACAAAACAGTCTGGCAGTCCTTTTCAGCCTGCAGGACCTAGTTTGCTTTGATCTGGACAGCCTGGTGAAAAGCTGGCAGCATGCAAGTGTCAAATAGATGTCCTGAAAGGTTGATTGTAGCTCTGAGGTTCTGATTTAAAACTCAAATTTTAGTTTATCACTTATTTTATTTTTTCAAATTCTGAAATCTCATCTTCTACTTTATGGGCCCATACAATTGGTTTAGCTTTTTATTACCTTTATTTAGAGAATTGTACTAGTATTTTGAATTTCCCCCAGTGGATTATATTAAATTAACCTGGATGGTTTTTGGGTATCTAAGCAGACTTCAGGTTAGTTCGCTGTAGGCAGTTTCATTCCTTTGGAGACTAGGAAAAGATTTGTGAGGAATACTTATTTAATGTGCATTATAAGGCAGAAAAACATGGTGGATAAATAGAGAATTCCAGAACTTAAAATGACTTGTGAAATCTTTGAGTTCATCCTCCAAATCCAGGAACTTTTCTAAGAAAATCCTTATAATACACCACACACACACATTTATCGAGCACCTATTTCATGCCAGATATTGTCCTGCATGCTTTTATGTATGTAATTTTAGCTAAATTCCTATCACTCGCATAAGAGATAAACAAACTCAGCCAAACCATATCAATAATTATGTTGCTAGAACCAGATGGCTCATAAAGAGTATTGTCTTGCATTTTGGGGAGTAGAGGAAATGTGTTCAATATCCAGTTATTTGCAGCAAAGAGTAATGTAAGTTACCTTTTCTACTGCATTTTTTCTTTGTTTGTTTGTTCGTTTTGCGTTGTGAAGATAAGCATATTTATTTTTACAGAATTGTCTGGCTAGAATTTGCCCTTTCTAGAATGTAAATGTCATTTAAAATCCAAGAATATTCCTTTATACAACATTTTCTTTTTGAGGGAGAAGGAAATGCAAACAATACATTCTACAGAAAAAATTCGATGTTCGTTATCCATGCCTGTGAGGATTAGATTCTTAGCTGCAAAGGCCAAAGGACAAAGTTTAAGGCCGAAAGTCGTTTTTCTTTTTGTTCGACATATTCCCTAAACTGCAGTGGGTTTTCAGTTCTCTGGGATGCCATTGCTATCCATTTAAAATGCTACTTTCAATTATAATTTAAACTGATGTTAATACATTTCCAGAAAAAAGCTAATATTAGGCAGTGTGAAATGGCAGACGGAGCAGGCTGTGGATCAGGAGGCTTGGACCCCAACTTTCCAACTTCACCCCAGCTTCATCCCTCTGTCATCCTGAGTGTGTCTCTTTACCTCTGGACCTCAGCTTTTATCTTTAAGACAAGAGATTTACAGTACAAAATAGCTTAATGTTCATTCCCATGCTGATATTTCATAACTTAGTTAATGTAAATTTAAGATGTATTCTGGGGAACTGAAAAATACCCTAAATCATATACTTTTTTCTTTTAAATTTAGTTTGACCATCTATTATCTCAATGCTACTGCCAAGGGCCAGAAGGCAGCAAATCTGGATCTAAAAAAGAAGATGAAAATGGTAAGATACATTTTATTTCATAGAAACATTATCTTTATTAATGTAGGTAGTAGAAAACACTGGGAAATCTAATTTTTTTCTCTCATTTTTTATTGTGTAGCAAGCTTTGGAGAATAAAATGCGAAACAAGAAAATGGCAGCTGCACGAGCAGGTTGGAGATAGGTTTATGTTTGCACTTTTTCTTTTCCTTTCTTTTTTTTTTTTTTTGCTTTTTCTCCATTGGGTGGCAAGTGGCATTATTGCCATCAGCAAGTCTTACCCTCCACCATTTTAGCCCTTCTCAGGCATCACATCCAGGGGATTTGGTTGTTTTCTAATTGGAGGAAAAAAAAGAGAAATGAAAATGTTGGCATGTAAACTTGGCAGTAGTGATCTTTTAAAGTGACCTTGAAAATGCACAGAAAATGAAGAAGTCCCCCATATAGTCATACACAAACAGCAGATACAAATGCAGATGCTCTTCTGCCCATGTTGACTATTTTCATACATGGAAGGATATTCTGAGAAGATCCCAAGAGGATTCTCTGGAGTTTCCACCACTGATTGCCAGAAGCTTTTTCTAATTTATTAAACTTTCTTTTTTCTTTCTTTTTTTTAAACCTCTTTAAATTTAAAAATCTTAGAATAAAGCCAACTTCTAGGTGCCAAAATTAATACTATGCTTTGAGCTCCCCATGGAAAGGTGATACGTATGAACTTTAGTAAAAATCTTTTCCAACTTTTCCCTCACTCCTAACTTTAAAACTCTTTATATTAGTAGGACTGTTTCCCCACTGTAAGTAATAAAACACTCAAATTAGTTTAATTAAGAAAGAGTAATTTCTTTGACCACACAAATGCAGGGAAATGGTATGTATGGCTTCAGGCCACTTTTTTTTTTTTTTTTCGAGTTATGATCTGGCTCTGTGGCCCAGGCTAGAGGGCAGTGGTATGATCTCAGCTCACTGCAGCTTCAACTTCCCAGGCTGAAGTGATTCTTCCTTCTCAGCCTCCTGAGTAGTGGGTACCACAGGTGCACACCACCATGCCCAGCTAATTTTTAATCTTTTTGTACAGATGAGGTCTTGCTATGTTGCCCAGGATGCTCTTGAACTCCTGGGCTCAAGTGATCTTCTCCTTTTGGCCTCCCAGAGTGTTGGGATTACAGGCATGAACCACTGTGCCCAGACTTCAGGGTGGTTTTTATTCTTAGAAGAGGGTCAGGTCTGAGCCCACCTCTCTGGGAATCTCTGAAGCTAACCTCCTTTCACGCTGGCTGACCTTTATGGCAGCAGGAATGGATGCAGCAACTTCCAGTGCCGTGTCCTCAGACTGTAAAACTTCTTTCCTAGAAATTCCTCAATCTCTCCTTCTTTCAGATTGGCCCCAAATGGGTCATGTGTCCATTCCTGTGCCAGTCACTGTAACTTACCATACTTGTCTGAGTCAGGACCCACCCTTGGAGCTGGGATTGGTCAGTTTTCCTGACACATGAAATGCACTGGGGAGGGCACACCTACCTAAGAGAAGACGACAGAGATGCTGGGTGGCCCCAAACAACATGTTCAAGACTTGCTTTTGTTGCCTTCTTCGTGCTTAGCCTTTTTTCTTTTTCCTCTCTCTTTTCTGTCTAGCAGGCAGAAATGTGAGGCTGAATGCTGGGTGCTGAATTAAATGATTACGGTGATGTACAGTTATCAGACTTTTTAAATAAATTTTTTAATTTTTCAAATCAATGCTGCATGTGTGCATAATTTAGAGTTTTTTATTTAGAGTTTCATAATTCTATAAAGTTTATCATGAAAAACACCATCTTCTTCCGCCTCCTACATTAATTTTGCTCTCTTCCCCTCCCATACACTCAACTACCCCAAGACACTTTCAATTTTTAAATTGATTTTTATATATTTCTCTCCAAATTGCCTAATTTTGTTGTAATTTCTTGACTTTGAAGTGTTATCTATTAAAATTATTATCTCCCTTGTAGTTAATAATGGAGATAATAACTACAATAGAGATAATAAATTTTAATAGGTAATATTTAATAAGTTTTTAAGCTCTTGCCCAGTCTCTTTATGCATTCCACTATGTAGTTATATTATTATTTCGGTTAGGCCAATATACATTATTATGGACACACAATGTCTTCACAGCTGGGCTAAGTAGTAAACTATGATACTTGTGCATACTTTTAAATTTTCTCAGGATTCATAATTTCTCTTTTTAAACATTTTCTTTTTTTATATATATTTTTCAGTGATTCGTTTAATTTCCAAATCTCTGTTACTGATTGAATTATGCTCTCAATATATTCAGACATACTGGGTTATCTATCCATTTCATTTCCTTGGAGAAGTCTTTCCCAGAATCTTCTGAACTTCTCCAATTTCAACTGGCGTATGGGCTACAACTCTCATCCTTCCATTTTTCTTCACTGTCATTCAGCAGGATCTCTATCACTCTATCCTGTTTTGGATATCGTGTTTTCCATTTTCTCCAACTTCCCCTGTTTTGGTTTGCTCACATTTTGTGGGTAAGAAAGGGTGTGTGAGAGGCAAATTTTCTGAGACCACATCTGAAATTGTCCTTCTCTTACTCTCCCTTTTGACAGATAGTTTGAGTGTCAAAAATACTCATCTAATTATATTAGAAATAAAATCCCTTCAGAATAATATTTTTTCAGAGGTTTCCCATTGCCTTCTGTATTCCACTATTGCTCTTGAGAAGTTTAAAGCCATTGTGATTCTAGTCTTTTTTGAGCAACTTGTGTTTTTGATTATCTGTTTGGTTTTCCAATCTGGAAAGCTATAGGGTCTCTTTATCGGTGTGTTCTGAATTTCATGATGATGTGTCTTGCATGGATCTATTTTTATTCCTTGTGTACTCATCAGTGGGTTCTTCTGCTATTTGGTTGCAGGGAATTTTTACGAATTCTTTCCATTCATTTTCTGTTGTTTTTTTCTTTGCATGTAGAGTTCCTATTATTTATTTTTCATCCTTACATTCCCCTTGTCATATTTCCTTATCTTTAAATTTTAACATTTCTCTTTGCCTCTTCACTTTTGCTATCATAATTTTAGTTCCTGCAAGCTGTTTTTTTCTTTAATTCTTCTTTTTTAAACAGCATGCTCTCCTTGTTCAATGGCTGCAATGGGTTGTTTTGTCTTTATGAAAATATTAATAACTCTTTTTGACGTTTTCTTGCCTTTGATAGTCTGTTTTCTCTAAGCCGTTTTGTCCTTTCTTTTCCCCCTGCTTGGTGATCCCCTGCTTTGTGACTCTCAGCTCATATTTCAGGGTAGGATGCAAAGGTGGGTTTGGAAGCTCTAGGCAAGTGGGCGGGGCTTGTGGGCAGATCCTCACTGGAGGACTCTGCCTGGGCTGCTGCTGACCCCCTTGTCAGTATTTTTAGGCTTTTCCTTTTAGGCTGATCAGATTCCTCAGAAAAATTACTTCTGAAATCCTGCCCAGAGAGTACAGGTTTGCCCACGAAACCTGTAGCACCTGCGTGGGAAAAACGACACGGCGGGACTCAGCGTTCAGCCTACAAACGCTCACTTAGCCCCTGTTTTTACTGCGGCACTCCTTGTAGTCTTCTGGCCCAGACGCATCTCTGTTTTACTCTTTTTAGAAAAAGAAATTACTCTGGGCTTCTGCCAGATTGAAGGCTGGGGTTGGGGGAGGAGCAATTATTCATTTGTACCAAGTGAAGCCGATCTCAGATCTCAGACTTTTAACTGCTGCTGCTTTTGTTATTATTGTTGTTTGAGACGTAGTCTCGCTCTGCCGCCCAGGCTGGAGTGCAATGGCGCGATCTCAGCTCACTGCAGCCTCCGCCTCCCAGGTTCAAGCAATTCTCCCACCTCAGCCTCACTAGTAGCTGGGATTACAGGCATGCGCCACGACGCCTGGCTAATTATTTTGAATTTTTAGTAGAGACGGGGTTTCACCGTATTGGCCAGGGTGGTCTCAAACTCTTGACCTTGTGATCTGCCCTCCCCGGCCTCCCAAAGTGCTGGGATTACAGGCGTGAGCCACCGCTCCCGGCTGCTGCTTCGTTTTTTAATAACCCCACCCCTTTGCCCCACCAAGCTTGACTGCTTCTTAAATGAACAGCTAAAACATCCTCTTTGTATTGGTTCCTGACTTCCAGAGGTACCCGTTGCTGCGCATCACTGAGAATTTTGGAGATTTTGTGTGTAGATTATGTTGCTTACTGTCTTTTTCCTCCCCTGGCTTAGCTTTTCAGTTTCTTAGAATTGATAAGTCATGCATCATTAATCTGTCTGCTTTCCAGTTTGTAAAATTTTATCATCGTCTCTTTTCCTATTCTCCCCTTCCTTGTAGGTTTATGCAACCTCCTCCATCCTCCTCCCCAACACCCCCAAAATTTCTTGACTGTCATGTTTGTGAAAGGGTGAAAGTTCAATTCAATGTATCTACCTCTGCGGTTTAGGGAAACCTTTGTATTTCCTACACCCGGAGAGCAATGGGTTTATCTCCATCTTCACTCTGTTCATCCCACAGTGCTTACCTGGGGTATTGTTTTTAAATGGAGTCTGTGTTGGAGTCTACCTTAGTGGGAATTGATTAGAATTGTCTAGTCTTTGCAGAAGATGAAGTGGTTGAAGCACACACATCACACACACCAGCAGTGCTTTTGAATAATTTATCAAATTAGTGGTTAAGAATGGAAAATTCTGACTTATAAAATCTAAATTCTAATTAAGGCTTATTGTTATCTTTCTTGTTTTAAATGATAGTATAATGCTATAGCCTGCTATTCATCTGATATATTTCTATAATGTGTATGGCCACCCAGTAAATACCTACTGAATATCTACTGAACAATGAGGAACTCTTTTATTGAAAAAATATGAAAGAAATACATTTATCTATTCATCACATAAGAAATAATATATAAATGTTACCAAAAAAGTAGTACTTTCATTCTCCCTTATTTAGAATTTGTGAAGACTTTGCAAACTAAAAACATAGAAATATTTTGAACATAAAAATGCTAAATATTATGGGACAATACAGATTTCTGATTTCTGGCCACCTCATTCAGAACCATTAAGCACACTGAAAGCTACATTTTTATTTGCCTCTTCTTCATCCTCTTCATCTTCCTCTCTCTCTCTCTCTCTCACTATTTTTGTTTGTTTGTTTGTTTCTTTTTTTTTAACAGCTGCAGCTGCTGGTGGCCAGTCATAAGTATCCTGAGAGCCCGGAAAAGGTTCACTTTGCCTTGCCGTTTCAAATCTGTGAAGGCCCAGAGGACAAGCACTGTGGAGCGTCTGTTTTCCTGTTCTACCCCTGATGGCTTTTCAAGGTCATGCTGGGCAATCAAGGCATCATCAATCCTACCTGAGCAAAAAGAATCTTCACCTTATTCCAAATTCAGAAACTATTTTTGTGCATCAGCTCTCTCCCCTACTCCATTTCGTTACTTTTTTTTTTTTAACCAATTGAGTTTAGAAGTGGGTGTGATCCAGCAATGCAATTTACTGGTTTAGTTGGTGGATTAATTAAAAATAAATTGCTTATATGAACTTTCATTTTATACATTTCTTTTGCCTTAGTTTTCTTAAACTGAGAGCAGAAATATTTCATCCTTTTTCCTCTAAGTTCAGAAATATCTGCAAAAAGTACTCGCTGTAATCATTCATTAACTCACTTTTTGAAACCAATACCTTATTTTCTCTTTTTTTTTTCTACTCGCTTCCCCACCCATGCCCCCCACAAATATATACCTAACACCTTTGTATTTGGTGCTGGGTTCAGTATGAAGAGAAATAGGCTTTTTGTAAATAAAAATCCTATGTGAATTGGGGCCTGGATAGCACTGAGTCGAAGACCTCTTACCTTGAGATGGTACGTGAGTCTTATACAGCCTAGCTTTTTATGAGTTAAAGTTAAAAAACCAAAAGGAAAGACGTCATAAATGACTGCTGTTCTGTCAGTCTGCTCATGCTCATTTGTTTTCCAGTGATTATGTTATTAGCGGTGAATCCATACAGGTTTGCATCAAACTTGATACGATTCTTGCCTCCTTGGTGGGAAGAAATCAGCTGCGGGGCAGAAGCAGATTTAAGGCAGAGGGAAAGACTGAGGCAAGTTTTAGAGCAGGAACGGTTTATTAAAAAGTTTTGGGGCAGGAACAAAAGGAAATAAAGTACACTTGGAAGAAAGCCAAGTGGGCAACTTGAGAGTTCTAAGTGCCCTGTTCAGCCTTTGACCTGGGGTTTTATAAATTGGCATGGTTCTGGGGTTTGCATTTCTCCTCCCTTGATATTTTGGGGAGATGGGCTGTCTGTGTGCACAGTGGCCTGCCAGCACTTGGGAGGAGCTATGTGCACCAGGTGTTACTGAAGTTGTGTGCATGTTCACTTGTGGCGTTTTCCCTTACCATTCCAGCATTCTTAGAATAAGGTCATATACCAGTTAAACTCTGCCATTTTGCTGAGTGCACATGCTTGAGCCCAGTTGTCCAACTCCTGAGATCTCCAGCTCAGGTGTTTCTATCTATTGGGAGCCTGCCTTTCCCTGGCACTGGCTACCACCAATTATTATTTTAAAGAGAGAGTTTAACAACCACCTGACCATCAACTAATGGTCACCTGACATTCCTGTGGGCTGAGGGGGCTCTCTCTTGCCCTGCTTATGTTTGCCTAACTACTTACTCTTACTTACAGTCATATCCTGTAAACTTAGATTCTAATATTCTATAATTTTTTTCTTTGCTTTTTTGTTAAGGTTGGGTAAACACACTTCTGTTGGGGGCTTTGATTTATAGATATGTTTAGGCATCATTATAGATTTACACTTTGAATTGAATTTAAATAGTAACACTCAATGCCCTCACTAGCCTTGTTGTATGACTTCAATTGCATCTCCTAACTCAATGTGCCTTTCCAAAGCTAAGACAATTTGCCTGCCATTCCCTGCAGTTGACTTGCTATTTTTTATGATCCTGTCTCAGATTTTCTCCTTCTTTTCAATCATCAATACATGAGGATTGAAAAGAAGGAGAAACTCTCTTGATTTACTGATGATTGAAAAGAAGGAGAAACTCTATTGGCCATAGAATAATTGCACTGTTTCCCTGACAATTCTAAACTTTATTCCTCTGGTTATCTTTTTGAGATTAACTTTCACCCTTAATAGTATCACTCCTTTTTTAGGATTCTTTGGGCTCTTGTGTCTTTAATTCAGAGTCTATTATTTATATAGATTTTCATGTGATTTGTAATGGTTCCTTATTATTTTTTGAATGCATGGCTTATCTTTCTTGTCCCGGTTGTAAATTCTCTGTGAGCAGGGGTTATATCTTCTAACTCTTTTGTATGCCTAGTATAGTGCTGTGCACAAGTAGGCACTGGATAAATGCTTGTTAATTAAATTGAATCAATTTAACTTACAGCAATTGCATTATGAGACAAAAACTTCTGTTATGTTATTTGCATGAAAAAATGTTACAATAGTGTAAGAAATGAATTATTTGTTGATAGGCTGAGTTTATTTAATTAGATTATAATGCAAATAAAGAAATAAAGCTAGTGTTTATTTCTACTTGGATCATGTTTGCACTGTGTAGTAGTAAGATTAGCAAATTGATTTATTGTTTTGTCATATTTACAATGTGGATTGCACTTCCTTTTCTGGATCTACTTCATAAGAATGATGAGAGATGAAAAACTGTTTCCCAAAGACATTCATCTCCTAAAGGCAGTGTACTTTTTTTTTTTTTGAGACGCAGTCTTACTGTGTTGCCCAGGCTGGAGTGCAATGGCACCATCTCGGCTTACTGCAACTCTGCCTCCTGGATTCAAGCAATTCTCCCTGCCTCAGCCTCCCAAGTAGCTGGGATTACAGGTGCCTGCCACCACGCCCGGTTAATTTTTGTATTTTTTAGTAGTGACAGAGTTTCGCCATGTTGGCCTGGCTGGTCTTGAACTCCTGACCTCAGATGATCCACCTGCCTCGGCCTCCCAAAGTGCTGGTGCTGGAATTACAGGAGTGAGCCACCACGTCCAGCAGGTAGCGTACTTTTGAATGAATGAATGTTCATGTTATAATCATTCAGACATAATATGCCAAGTTTCAGTATTTCTATAAATTAAAAAATATGTTGGAGTTTCCTAGCACCTAAACACTCACCTGATTTAAGTTAAGCAGTTTTAGAAATTTTAACCCTTTCAGTCTCCAGAGAATTGTTGAAAATGTTTTCATATTACTATATAGACAAGAATCTGAAGCAGTGAAGACCACTTCCAAAACTGTTTTATGGCTATTCAGAAAATACCCTTCCATTAGGATGATCTGATTGCTATTATTTCTGTATCTTCATTTCCATATTTAATCAAAGCTATTGGAGAAATTTCTAAGGCAAAGAAGCAAACAAAAATCTGTACTTCTTACTCTTTCTGAGAAAAATAAAAAAGCTCTGAGAAATATATGCAAAAACTAGATTTATCTAAAGAGCTTTGCTATTCATTTGAAAAACTAAGAAACTGCATTTCAACATATTCTTTGAATTATTTAGGCTTCTCAGAGAAACACATAGTTAAGCTTTATCAAGGGGTTTATATTAACAAAACGTTGACCTGAGCTATGTTTTCTTATCCTGATGGAGCTCTACAAGTATTAGAGCCAGAAAGATAACCAAAAGAATAAGTAAGCAGGGTTTCAAAAACAAGAGGCTCAAGAATGAGATTGGCATGTGTTCTCAGCTCTCAACGCACATATGCACTTGCATTCTTGGAGGAAACTTTGAGACCTAAACTTGATGTTAAAAAAAAAAAAACCCACAGAATTGTAGTCATAGCCTTTATTCCCACTCCTATAAGAAGGAAATGCCATTATATGATGGCATCAGGACTTCTCAAGCCTTGTCATGAGATATCTTTTTCTCAAAGTTCTTTTGTAATAGATCATGTTGGCTATTTGGCCTCAAATGGACCAACTGCCCTTTTCCAGGACTGATTTTGATGACTCAGTAGTTACAAATAATGAAAAAAATGTGTACATAAAATACTTGTCCTCTTCTGACCAGTTAGATATTGTATCATACACGTTTTCTTCATATATGCTGCAAAGACGTTTCCATACAAAATGGGGATGGTTATTTAAAAACTTATAAAATCGCACATATTAATGATGGCACATTTGGAAAATGTTAATAAAATAAAAATGTAAAATAACTCCCACAATTCCACCATGCAAAATAACTTGTTAACATTGTTTTTCAAATTTGCAATTGTATATGCATAGACACAATAAAATAGCATGGATAGATATATAAATATAGATATATATATCTATAGATACATAAAACTAGATATATCTAGTTTTATCCCACTTTTTAATTAAACATTTTCCTATGTCACAAAAAGTACTTCAGAATATCTTAATAGTAATAAAATACTCCTCTACATTAATATAGTATAATTAGTTTAACTGTTCTACTTTGTACACTTAGATAATTTAAAGATTAAATTACAAAGATTAACTTTACATTAAAGTAGAAAGATTAACTTTAAATTTTAGTCCTTTTAGAACAAATTTTTGTGTAAACACATAATTGTCAATACAGACATTTAAATCAATATATACACATTTCAAGGCAGTTGTGGTCAATATATGGATCAATTATCTTACTACTTAATAGGTTTTCTATTTCATAGCAATGAGCCTTAGAAGTCACTAAATTTTTCTCTTGATACTGTTTTATTTGTGGTTACATAAAATCTCTATAGGAATTATCAGTTTTTCTTTTAAAGAAGTTTTAAGGTTAAGGAAAATTTTTAAAATCATTATTTGGAAGCCAAATCTCACATGCTGCATAAAATCGAATATCATCTACATCTGATAACCAATCCAAAGTGCCACCTAGGAAATTAACTTTTTTCTGTTTGATTAACAAATCTTTGTTATTAGTTATATTTATGTTTTGATTTAATTATTAAAAATAACCCAGAATTATTCTTTTACTCAATGAAAACAGATAGAGTTCCTGATATTTTATTATGATTTGAATTTTTGTATTGTCACTTTCATGAAGGTCATGTTTCTCAGGTTACGATCATGGTTCAAAAGTAACTTGCAGCTCTCACTCAGACAAACAGAATAGCATGTGGAGATTCACATTGTCAACTTTTGCTCCAGGCAATACTGCAGGAAGATACCAGAAAAGCCAAGGGAATCCACAGACTCTTTGGAGGAAGCAGCTTGTCTCTGCAGGCTTTGTGAGACAGCCGAAAAACTGTGAGTGTGCAAAGTGTGAGGGGTAACATCAGCCCCAAACACACATGCTCACTGGAGAACCTGAAGGTCCAGATCACAGAAGGATTAGTCCTTACTGGGAAATGAGATAAATTTAGAGAATCAAGCAAAATAACGGGGTTAGAGGAAGCAGCGGGAAGAGCCCTGTGGCGATCTTGGTCTCGAGGGAAGCCATTTCTGACTTTGTCTTGTGGGGGTCCTTGGGGAGGACTGCCAGTAAAACTGAGGAAAGACCAAGTGGGGAAGGAAATTTCCAGCTGCACTTTGTAACAATTTTGACTAAATACAAAGTTTCTCAGACATAATCTGGGGAAGGGGGTGAACTGGGGTGCAGATACCAGTACAGAAGTTGCAGCATCCAGGGAGGTGTGAAACCTGAAAACCCTGCTTGCTTTCTCAGCAGGGAGGCTTGTGTCCTAGGGCCAGTTCTCAGCCGTGCTCACCAGCTACCTCTAAGTAAGCTCAGTGCTGTTGGTGGGGCACAGTGGTAGAGAGAGACTCACCTTTCAGACTGCATGAAATCTGGGTGAGACCTGTCGCTGCTGGCTTTCCCCTACTTTCCTGGTGACCTGTATGATGCAGCAGAGGCAGCTATAATCCCCCTGAAAACATAACTTCATTGGCCTGGGAGCCACACCTCTGTCCCCCACAGCAGCCACAGCAAGTCTCACCCAAGGAGAGTCTGAGCTCAAACGTACCTAATCCTGCCCCCACCTGATGGGCTTTCTCTACCTGTGCTGGTAGCCAAAGACAAAGGATATCTTCTCTTGGGAGCTCTATGGTCCTGCCCACCACCCGAGAAACCCAAATACTTTTCCAGGCCACCTTAGGGCAAACTTGTATCTTCCCATACTACTGCAGCTGGTGCTCTCTTGAAAGTGCCACCTCCTGGCCAGAAGCCAACTAACACAAAACCAGCATGCTAAAGAAAACCACAACTGAGGATCCTCACAGAGGATGCTTCACTCCCCTGCTACCTCACCAGAGCAGGTGCTGATATCCATGGCTGAGAGACCCGAAAACGAATCACATCACAGGACTCTTTGCATACACCCCCCAATTCCAGCCTGGAGACCCAGAAGAGAAATAATCACTACAGGTTGGCTCTCAGGAAGCTCCATCCCTAGGGGAACTAGGAGAACACCACATCAAGGGAGCACCTGTGGGACAAAAGAATTGGATCAGCAGCCCTCGAGCCCCAGCTCTTCCCTCTGACAGAATCTCCTCAAATAAAGAACTAGAAAAACAATTCTGATGATATTGAAGAAGCAGACCCAGGCATCAGAGATCAACTTCCCCTTTGACTATCACACTGCATTTCAATAGAAGAAAAGGCTGACTGACTGGAGCCTCCTGTTTCACTTTCATGTAGGTGGCAGGCTTGGTCTTAGGGAAACTCTCTGGAAGGCACTATTTTTTTCTTAAAACAGGATCAAACCAGAAATCTTTTCACATGTGAGTCCTAAAACTGTAAACCAGAACCCTTTCATATGTGATTCCTGAAGCTGTAAACTGAGACCCTTTTCATATGTTATTTCTAAAGCTATAAACCTAACGTTCTTCCACGTGTAATATCTAAAGTATAAGCCTGTATAAAGGTGGAACCTTCCTTTGTTAGACGAGCTGAGCTTTGGACAAATTATTGCTCAGGCTCCTGGGCCAAATAAACTTCCTTCTACATTCAGTGTTTGAGCAATCCATTTCCTGTGGACACTCCTGCTACATTTTTGGTGCCTGGGCCGGGAAAAGAGTCTTGGATAGCAGATGGCAGGAAAAAGTCTCTCAGGAGGTTTGCCTGGCCCTGTGGAGCATCCCTGTGTGTGTGTGTGGGGTGGGGGGGCTCCTGCTCGCTGGGGCAACGCATCCTAAAAGTGCTCCCTGGCAGGTGTTTGCCCCGTGGAAAGGCCTCACCAGAGCCAAGCAGGGAGGCCCCAGAGTGTGGATCCACCCAGTGTCTGAACACCAAGAAGGAATGAGTATTTGGAACGTCCAGACCACTGAATATTGTAAGATCGAACCCAGGAAAACAGTCCACCCCATTTTGGGTGGAGGCATGGCCTGATCACCCACGGGTGCCAGATTCGGCACTTTTGAATGTGGTTCTCTCTCTGTGTGTGTAACTAACCTTGGAAGCTTTTTGCTTATGGTTTTGAATTGGAAGGAGAGCAATTTGTGTGTGTGTGTGTGTGTGTGTGTGTGTGTGTGTGTGTGTGTAGATGTGTTCGAATGGACCCATCAGTCGTGAAACGTATCGGGCCCAATAGGAGGGGCCTCATGTGTCGAGCAATTTGTAAGAATTAGAGACAGCCACATACGTCTGAGTGAAGAGGCCTCTGGGTGTTGTGAAAGGATTGAAGTGAATGTAAATTGGAGAGTGCTCCATGCTGCATCTTGCTGGGTGGGAACTGCTGTGAGTGAACTAACTCTCTCCTAACTGTGGGAATTGTTTCTTTGAAGTGTTAATATGAGTCACTCCCATAGCAAGCCCACGCCTTTAGAGACCACTGTGCTGAAAAATTTCAAGAAGGGATTTAGTGGGAATTATAAAGTAACTATGACACCAGAGAAATTAAGGGCTTTATGTAGGGAAGATTGGCCAGCATTTAGGGTAGGTTGGCCCCAAGAGGGGACTCTAGACAGGCATCTTGTCTCCAAAGTAAGGCATGAGGTTATATATGGTGAGATAGAGCACCTCGATCAATTTCCACACATAGACCCGTGGTTGCAGTTAGTTTTGAATCCTCCTCTGAAGTGGCTAAGAGAGCAGGCAGCGACTGTTTTAGTGTCCAAGGGACAGACTGCTAGAAACTACCATCCCCGTCACCGCCGAGAGATGTGGACTTCTAAGGTCTGGGCAGATTCAGTGGCAGGAACAGCGACCCCCAAGATTCTGGCAGATCTGGAGGCAGAAGAGTTTTTGCCCCCTCCTCCTCAAGGACTCTCTGCCCCTGAGCCAGAAGCCTCGGCATCCCCGCCAGAGCTGCACACCCCTAAACCCCCCAGAGTAGACAAAAGAGAGTGTGGAAAAATTCCACCCATTGCAGCCCACTTCCTGGAGGGAACTCCCCTTCTGGCAGCCCATCTGCGACCCAAGGCCAGGGTGCAGATGCCTTTGAGAGAACACAGGTACACAGGAGTGGATGAGGACAGCCACATGGTAGAAAAGCATGTTTTCACGTACCTGCCGTTCACCTCGGCTGATCTTATCAACTGGAAAAATAACAACTTGTCTTATACCGAGAAGTCACAAGCTCTCATTGACCTACTGCAAACTATTATTCAAACTCATAACCTCATTTGGGTTGATTGCCATCAGCTGATTATGCATCTTTTTAACACTGATGAAAGGCAGAGAGTACTCCAAGCCTCTTCTAAATGGCTGGAGGAGCATATTCCTGCAGATTACCAAAACCCCCAAGAGTATGTCAGGGTCCAGGTACCAGGAACTGACCGCCAGTGGGATCCGAACACCCCGGTGGGCATGCAGAGGCTAATCTGGTACAGAGAAGCCTTGCTAGAAGGACTTTAAAAAGGGGCACAGAAAGTTACAAACATTAATAAAGTCTCTGAGGTTCTTCAAGGAAAAGAGCAAAGCCCTACCCAATTCTATGAAAGACCGTGTGAGGCTTACCGCATGCACACTCCTTTTGATCCTGAGAGTCCTGAAAACCAGTGTATGATAAATACGGCATTAGTCAGTCAGTGTGCAGAAGACATTAGATGAAAATTGCAGAAACAGGCAGGATTTGCATGCATGAATACCTCACAGTTATTGGAAATAGCTAACCAGGTGTTTGTAAACCGAGAGGCGGTAAGCCAGAGGGAAAATCGTAGGGAAAAGGAGCGTCAGGCTCAACGGAAGACCGACTTGATAGCGCTGCTATGATGGGAATGCTCCCAGGAGTGTGGGAAAAGGGGGGTTCCTGGAAAGCCCCACAGTCTGCACGCCCACACCTGCAATGCGGTCAGTGTGCATTTTGTTGAAAAATAGGACATTGGAAAAGAAAATGTCCACAGTTAACTGGAGAACGGGGTGATCCTAAGCAGGAGGATCCAGATGAAAGTGAAGGGGCTCTGTTCAATCTAATGGAAGGGCCACTGGACTAAAAGAAAGGGGGGGGTCCAGACTCATTTGGCCCCAAAGAGCCCATGGTCCAGGCGACAGCCCTGTAACCTCCCATTGAAAAAAGCAAAACCAATGTTGTTAAAGTTATTAAGGTGTTAAGAGAACAGACTTTTCTTATACTTAATGGACCTCCCCTGCCCCCCCCTTCTCCAGCAAAACCTATTGTGCACATCAAGTGCCACTATCCCATTCAACCAAAAAAAGACTCCTTGCAGCCAAAACTGCCTCAGTCGGGGGTCATCCAGGCTCTCATAGTCCCTCGGGAAGGAGGGTGGAGACTTCCTAGCCGGAAACAGAAGACTGATATTAACACCCAGGCCCATGCAGGGCTTGCGTGGCTTTCCACCCAACTTGTACACGCAGTTGGGATTATTCCCAGCAGAGGATAGTTGGTTCACTTAATTGGACTTCAAGAATACTTCTTTAGCATAGGACTGGCCTCGGAGGGGCAAAAACTATTTGCACTTCAATGGGAGAAATCCAGAAGCAGGTGGGACCACTCAGTACACCTGAACCCAGCTTCCCAGGGGCTCAGAAACTCTCTCAACATCCTTGGGGAGGCATTAACCTGTAACTACACCCCCAAAAGCTTCTTGCTTGCACGCTGCCCCCATATACTGAGAACCTTCTATTGGGACACCCCACGGCAGTCGAGTGCGCAAACAGATGCCTTACTTCAGCACCCGGAGGACTGTGGGTATAAAGTGTCTAAAAAGAAATCCCAGATTTGCCAAAAAGCAAGTGCAATATCTGAGGCTCACCATCCGGAAGGGGGAAGGCGGCCTAGAAGCAGAGAGGAAGCAAGCCGTTTTGCAATGTGCCAGAACCTGAGACTAAAAGCAGGTGAGAGAGCTCCGGGGAGCCGTGGGTTTTGTAAATTGTGGAATTCCAAACTTCGCAGTACTGGCCAAACCCCCATACAAAGTGACAAAGGGGAAGGGAGAGGAGAGAAGACAAGACATCCTTTGAATGGGGCAGAAGCTAAAAGTGAAACTTCCGTCAGCCCTGGCTTTGGGGCAAGCCGATTTAACACAGCCTTTTATGCTGTCAAAAAAGAAAAAAAAAGAAAGAAAGAAGAGAAATGGCAATTAAAGATTCTAGCCTCAACTCTGGGAAGAATTTAAATATCAAAGCACCCCACACAGTGGTGACTCTAATGAATACCAAAAGACCTCATTGGTAGGCCTGCCAAATACCAGGGCCTGCTATGTGCAGTGGTTGTGCAAGCCTTACATGAGACCACCCATTTAGGTCAAGAGTCACTTGCAAAGATGTTGGGCCGGTACTTTTACATCTCATACTTATCAGCCTTGACCAAAACCGTGGCACAGCGATGCATCACATGTTGGCAACACAACGTGAGGCATAATCCAACTATTCCCCCTGGCATTCAAGCTTATGGAGCAGCTCCATTTGAAGATCTCCAGGTAGACTTTACTGAAATGCCCAAGTGTGGGGGACATAAGTATTTGTTGGTCCTGGTGTGCACATACTCGGGGTGGGTTAAGGCCTTCCTGATTAGGACTGCAAAGGCCCATGAAGTAACCTGTGTGCTGCTTCGAGATCTTATCCCTAGGTTTGGACTGCCACTGCACATCGGATCAGACAATGGACCAGCATTTGTGGAGGATTTAGTCTGGAAAACAGCAACGGCCTTGGGTATCACCTGGAAACTGCATGCTGCCTACCAACCTCAGAGTTCTGGAAAAGTGGAAAGAATGAACCGAACCATCAAAAACAGTTTAGGGAGAGTGTGTCAGGAAACAAGATTAAAGTGGGTGCAGGCACTTCTTTTGGTGTCATTCAAAATTAGATGTACCCCCTTTTAAAAAACAACAGGATATTCCCCTATGAAGTCTTATATCATAGGCCCCTCCCCACTCCAGGCACTCCCGAGAACTCCTCGGGAGTGGGGAGAGATTGAGTTAGGACGCCAGTTACCAGCTCTAGGGAGAATCGCTGAGGATCGTTCAACCTGAATAAATAACAAATGTCCTGTAATCCAGTTCACCCTTTCTCACTAGGTGATCATGTGTGGTTAAAGGATGGGAGTACAGCCCCTCTAAAGCCACAATGGAAAGGACCTCAGACCTGATCCTGACCACTCCCACATCCGTGAAGGTAGAGGGAATTCCAGCCTGAATTCGCCACAGCTGTGTAAAAACCAGCAACAGCTGAGAATTGGATCAAGGCAAGGACTGCAGAAGCACCTTAAAAAGGTTAATCAGCCTTGCTCCAGCCACATCCCGGAAGCTGGCTGGTCAACGCACGGCTGAAGCAGGAGGAACTTCATCGTGGGCCTTTTTCTTCTTAATATTTGGACTTGTACGGCAGGGACATGAACTGTTTGAAGAATGCTCTCAATGTGTCCACCAGGTTACAAAGGTAGGGTGAAATGTCACTGCCATTCTTTTGTCTTACAGTTATTATGAGTGCACAGGGACACAAAAGGGAACCTGTTTATATAATGGTACTCAGTATAAGGTGTGTAATCCGGGAGATGGACAGGCCTGTGTCATAGGCATCATTAAGTCCTCTTTCTTCCTATTATCTGTTAAAACAGATGAACTGTTAGGGTATTCTGTCTACTCTGCTAAGGAGAAAAGAGACCTAAAAATAAGAGATTGGACAGATGATAAGTGGCCACCAGAGATAATTATTGAGTATTATGGGCTGGCCACATGGGCAGAGGTTGGCTCATGGGAATACTGGACCCCTATTTTGGAAATACTCACTAATAAAATGGGAAAAGCTCTGTCCCTTTTAGCCCAACAAGAAACTCAAACGAGAAATGTGATTTATCAGAACCAGCTGGCCCTAGATTATTTGCTAGCAGCTGAAGGAGGAGTCTGCAGAAAATTCAAACTAACCAATTGCTGCTGGCACATAACCGGCCAGGGTCATGCAGTTAAGAATGTAACCAAACTGGCACACGTGCCTGTGCAGGTATAGCATAAATTCAACCCTAAGTCCTTGTTTAAAGGTTAGTCCTCAGCCTTGGGAGGATTAAAAACCCTCATCATTAGTGTAATAACCATAGTGGGTGTTGGTTTACTATTCCCCTGCTTCTCCCCTTGTTCCTCTAAATGGGTAAGAAATCCTTTTCTGCTGTAATAAGACCAGAAAAATAACTTCACAAGTATATTATATAAATCATTAATCAGTTTCTTCAGAGGATCTGGAAAGTGAGAATAAGAGTGAGACCTCTCACTAATATTACGGAGTGGCGAGGGTCTCAAAGGGGCAGGGGGAGGGGCAGTGAAGAAGGAGACCCAGGCATCTGAGATTAGCTTCCCCTTTGACTATCACACTGCATTCCTGTAGGTGGCAGGTTGGTCTTGGGGAAACTCTCTGGAAGGGACTATTTTTACTTAAAACAAGATGAAACCAGAAACCTTTTCACATGTAAGTCCTAAAACTGTAAACTGGAACCAAGACCCTTTTTGTATGTGATTTCTAAGACTATAAACTCAAGATTCTTCTGTAAGGTATATTGCCGAGTTAAAATGAGGAAACTGAGGCCAGTGAGAAAAAATGAGAATCCAATTTGTTTAGCTCCCGGGCGAGGTTCTGTGGTCCAGGAAGGGGCCAGAGAAGTCGCAATGGGCTTCTCAGGGCGTGGGGTTTTATAAGAAGTGGAGGTAGTTGATTGGTCATTGGGAAACAAAGAGCAGACAATTTCATTGGTAAGGAGATTTGATTGATTGTTAGGGAAACAAAGAGCAGACAGTTTCATTGGTAGGCTGACTGGCTGGGGAGGTTAATGTTAAACTGCCATTGGACAAATCTTCCGCGGGCTTTTTAAATTTTGAAAGGGCTGAGTGAGGAATGCAGGAGTGGGCGTGTGGAGCCTGCATGGAGAGGCCAGATAGGAGCAGGTGTGGGGAGCCAGCACAGGGAGAGAAGTGTGTCCATTTGGCTCTTCAGCGAGGTAGCCGGCCTTACATCTTCCACATGTAATAGCTAAAGTAAAAACCTATATAAAGGTGGAACCTTCTTTTGTTAGATGAGCTGAGCTTTGGACAAATTATTGCTCAGGCTCCCAGGCCAAATAAATGTCTTCCTTCTGTATTCAGTGTTTGAGAGATCCATTTCCCGTGGCTGCTCCTGCTACAATATGACAAAACAAGATTCTTTAACACCCGCAAAGAGCACACTAGCTCATCAGCAATGGATCCAAACCAAGAAGAAATCTCTGACTTACCAGAAAAAGAATTCAGAAAGTCACTTATTAAGCTAATTAAGGAGGCACCAGAGAAAGGTGAAATCCAACTTAAAGAAATTTAAAAAAAAATACAGGATATGAATGGAAAAATCTCCAGTAAAGTAGATAGCATTAAAAAAATCAAAATTTCCAGAAATGAAAAACACACAGAAATGCAAAATGCACTGGAAAGTCTCAGCAATAGACTTCAATGATCTCATCTTTAAAATGGACTATGATAATCTCCACTGCAGTTTCTGTAGGGATTACATAAGATGATGCTGAAAACCACTGAGCAGTGCACTTAGCACATAGTTAAGGGCTGGATACACATTACCCACAATTCCACTTTTTGTCAATCAAATATTTTTGTTTGGAAAATGATCACATTCTAGTTAAAAATTTAGAATTATTTTAATTGATCTGCCTGGGCACCATGACTCACATCTATAATCCCAGTACTTTGGGAAGCCAAGGCTAGCAGATAATCTGAGGTCAGGAGTTTGAGACCAGCCTGGCCAACATGTGAAACCCCGTCTCTACTAAAACTACAAAAAAAAAAAAAAAAAGTAGCCAGGCGTGAAGGTGTGTGCCTAAGGTCCCGGCTACTCCGGAGGCTAAGGCAGGAGAATTGTTTGAACCTTGGAGATGGAGGTTGCAGTGAGCCAAGATTGTGCCACTGCACTCCAGCCTGGGCAAAAGAACAAGACCCTGCCTCAAAAAAAAAAAAAAAAAAAATTGATCTAATTCAGAGAATTATTAATGGAAAATTATTTTTAAGGAAGGTTTCACTCAACTGGAAAAACCTGATCATTTATGTATCTAATAAAACAGCTGCCTGTATTATATTGGTACATCCTTAGTTACTTCTAGATGGGAATGTTTTAATAGTAGAATGGCTTAGCAAATTTAAGATAAGCAGCATTAAGTGAATAGAGATGCACGTGAATGAGCATTAAGGGCCCAGTGCCTCTGCCACTGATTAGTAGTTTGACCTGTTAGAAGTTATGTAACTGCTCCAAGTCTCAATTATTTGCAAGACAAGGAGATTTTATAACATGATTTCTAAAATTTCTTCCTATGCTGTAAACCTGACCTGTCCAATATGGCAGCCACTAGCCATATGTGACTTGAGCACATGCAAAATGGCTGGAAATTGAGATGTAAAAGATACACTGGATTTGGAAGACTCCATATGAAAAAGCTAATATAAAATATGCCATTAATATTTTTTCATTGTGATTACATGTCTAAAAAACACTATTTTGAACATTTTTTTAAGTGGTCACTAGGAAGGTTAAGATGCCATGTGGCTTGCATTTGTGGTGTCCATTCCATCCCTACTGGACAGTGTTGTTCTAAGAATTCCCTGAGTTTATTAAATAAGTTTTAGTGAGAGTTCCAATTAAATCATACCCAGAGTTAGAATTCAGACCTTCCAGGAAATTTCTGATAAGTAGATCGTGTTGGCGGCTCCCCCTCCATCTGACTGAAGCAGTTGATTTGCATGGATGTACAGAGATGTAGCCTTTGAGGAAGGAGGGAAGGGAAGAGGAATGGATGAGATTAGAGTACACTGGAGACAGACAGAGACAGCAGCCAGAATCCAATGGAGCTGTTCATGGAGGGGGGTTCTGAGACAGTGGAGTATATGTAATGCACTTTTGGTTCTCAGGAAATAAAGCCCTGCAAGTCCACCTGGGAATAGAGTAGGAAACCAGTGTGATATTACCATCAACTGACTGTTTGGGGAACACTGGCAATAGCCCACTTCAGAGGAGTCTGCTATCCTCACAACAAGCACAGCAGGCACTTCTCAGGTATTGGCTTGAAGGACTAAAGGAGTGAAGAAGGAGAACAGAGCAAGCCGCACAGTGAGAGAGCCTGATAGATCAATTCATAAACAATGGACTCTCAGACATAATCAGATGCGACTTTGCATAGTACCAATGTCTAGGAAGCAAAATGTGTATGCAATAACATCTGGGATCTTAATGCTGATAAATACCTTCAAGGCCAGTGAGATCAAGGCAAGTTATTATTTTATTTCTTAGCAAAGCAACAATAAAGGTCTTTAAAAATAAAAGTTGTTTGAGAGCAATGGCACATCAGGTTTTCTGTGTTGTGTCAAACAGCAGGCAGCATGCTCATGATGTCTTACTTAGGTTGCCTGGGTGAGAATACGGGGTGCAGTGAAGATGGAGGAAGCTTTGACAGACATGCATGTTGCCACTTCTGTGTTGCCTCCTCTGTTGGTTTATAGCCAGTGAAATGTAGACAATATGTACTATCTTTAGGGGGCGTCAAATGCTCAGTTCTAGCTAATTATTGAAGACACAGGTCTCCCGGATCTTCTGGTGTCTAAAGAGAAGCCGTAAATCTTGATTTTTATGTCACATACTAAAATATTTAAATGTTAGTAATTAGCTCAAATTAATACACACATACACACACACACGTGCACACTCCTTCTGTTAGCAGGATGCTGCCCAAGGGCCATTAGTGTGCACTGTGATATTTCAAATATTAGAAAATCTTCAAATAAGCAACCCTTATTTGCACATTCTGAAACAATTTTTCAAAGCTTTCCTAGTTTTTTTCTTCTTTAAGTAACTCAGGGTTTTTTTGCAGGCTCACTAAGACACGGTTTTCCTGCACAAAGAACCTGAGCTTGGCTCAGATGTGCTACCACAAGGTGGAGCTCAAACGTTTTTCTTTTTTGTCAAGTTTTGCACCGCGTTAATGCTGATTAATGCAACGACTGAAGCTATGATTCTATGACAGCTTAGTTTATCTCCTGCTAGGATTGCTTACGTGCTTTGGTTTTGTTTGGAATTACTAGCTATAAAAACAAACATCAAACAAACACCGAACACCCTGGACACATAATGGCCTATCTGTGTAATTTTTATTTTATTTTTATTATTTTTATTGTACAGATTTAGGTTAATTTACTTTTTACCATGACATATGCTGAAGGCAGAGCTGAAGGAATAAGAAAAATACAGAATTTGGAACTCTTGGGATTCTATAGTCTTACAATTAAAACTTTACGTTTAAAATAGAAAATAAACCCAAAACAAAACACAATTCTCACCGGTCGCGGTGGCAGGAGAATCGCTTGAACTCGGGAGGCAGAGGTTGCGGTGAGCCTAGACTGCACCACTGCACTCCAGCCTAGGCACTAAGAGTGAAACTCTGGCTCAAAAAATAATAATAATTCTCTAAGACAAGAAACATGTTTCCATTCGGGCAAAAGGAAAACCAGTGATTTGTCTCTATGGGCTGAGGTACTTAGAGAATCTCTCTCTACCTTGGGGCCTAGTCCTTCCTTAGGTTTCCAGCTTTATTTCCTCCCATTCACTTGGAATTTCCCAGAACCTCACTCTCCAAGTACACTGGTCCACATGGCAGGTCCTGTTCTGAGATGTGGCTTTGTCTTGTTTGTTTGTTGTTTCATTTCCCAGTCGCTTCTGTTGTCTGGAAGGTGCTTTGTTGGCTGCACCTGGGCTATTGGAGTTTTTCCTTTTTGTTTCTCTTTTAAAACAGCAACTAACATTTCAGCTGAAATCTAAAGCCCTTCAGGAAGTGTTCCCAGTTAAGTCAGCTTCCATTAATAATGTACTCTTCCATGATCACGATAGTACTGACCTAGGCTTTCTGGGCTACAGGATTGCTCTGAATACCTGACATGCCTGTTCTCTGAGTTCCCACAAAGACCAGCCTTGTTTTACAGATAAGGCTCCTGAAGAGCAGTGAGGCTGATGCAGCTGAGCCTCTGGAGCTGGCACTGGAGTGAGAACCTTCTGAGTCCTGAGTCTGTGCTCTTATCTGCTAGGCTATGGCATCTTCCTGAATCGTTAACACTACATGCTTCATGGTTTTACCTTGGCATTCATAACCTTTTATTACTATTATTATCGTCACAGTGGCTTGTGTATCTATTTACTCTATTAGAGTTTGAGCTGTTCAAGGCCAGAGGCTCAGTCTTGTCACTGTGACTCAGCAGTATGGGCTTTGGTGCTGTCTATGCAGGAGGGAAGGGGTTACCATTCAATGACTCTGGAGGCCAAGGTCCAAGTGGCCTAGCTCTGACATGTGTTAACCATGGGGCCTGGAAAAGATGCATGTCCCTGAGACTGAGTGTCCTCTTCTGTAAAATATGGAAAGTAATTGCACTTCTTCCACAAGGTTTTATGAAAACTGGTTGAGTTAAAATCTGTGAAGAGCTTGAGATGCAGAGTCTAGCAAATAGAACTCCCTATGTGCTAGGAATTATTATAGCAGACATTTGGTACTAATGAATCTTGTTGAATCTACATTCCTGGCATTGAAACTGATATATCACAGTTTTCAAGGCAGCCTTTAAAGCTTTAAACGCATTGTCTAGCTAAATTGTTAATGTTTTATTCCCAATTATTTTTAGAATAAGAAAAGTCTAAGGATTAGTTGGTGACCAGCAGTAAATACTCTGCTATGTTCCACATACAAAACACACTGATTTTGAACAACTGGATCCCGATTTTATGCTCAGTAAGATGAGTGGGCAACTTTACAGTGAGAAAATAAGATTATTAACTTTAATCTGTTTCTTATATCTAAATTCTAGGAGATATTCTTATGCTTCTGAGTCTCCTATTGACTTCTGCTGAGATTATTCTCACAATAATTCTAAAGAAATTTGAAATTTCCCATTAAAGCAGATGCTTCACTCTCCAATTGACTGAAGTTAAAAAAGATACAACCTTTAAAATCTTTACAGAAAGTTGTATGGTTTTCAGAGTTATGATAAAGAATCTAGTCTTCAATCACAATATTTTGTTTATGAAAAATTTGATTGGATTTGCATAGTTCTGACTTACAGGAAACTGGCCAGTCCCAAGCAAAAGGATTATTTGTTCCTCTGTGAATTGCATCATCTGGTAATTAGTTTAATATATTGTATTAGTCCTTCTTGCATTGCTATAAAGAAATACCTGAGACTGGGTCATTTATAAAGAAAAGAGGTTTAATTGGCTCATGGTTCTGCAGGCTGTACAAGAGGTATGATTCTGGCATCTGCTCTATTTCCAGGGAGGCCGCAGGAAACATACAATCACGATGAAAGGTAAAGAGGAAGCCGGTATATATTACATGGCCAGAACAGGTGCCGAAGAGAGAGTGGGGAGGTGCTAAACCTTTTAAACAATCAGATCTCGTGAAAACTTTACCATGAGAACAGCACCAAAGGGAGAAATCCTCCCCCATGATCCAATCACCTTCCACCGGGCCCCATCTCCAAAACTGGGGATTACAATTCGACATGAGATTTGGGCAGAGACTCAGATCAACCCATGTAACACTTGTTTACTGAGTGCCTGCTACATGCCAGTCACTGTTGTAGTTACTAGCATGCTTTCTTCTTTGAAAATAATATGGCTATAATACTTATGTTTTCTTGGTAACCAAAGTCAACTGAAAAGCTGAATATTTAGAAGAGGTAAATTCAAGCAGTTGAAAATTTAAATGTTTTAATAGTTTACAAAAAAACTAAGGAGGATTAACCAAAGTGGGCCTGAGTGTGGGTCTTCCCACATCCTCTTTGGCCTTGTCCTTTCTCTAAATGAAGGTCTCATCTTCATGCTGTTCCCTTCAACAACCCCAGGCACTGCCGCCTGGCCAGGAGAGGAAGATGCCATACAGGAGTGACCCTTCTGCCTCTTCCTTTGGCCTCTATTGGCCTCCTGGTTTTCACTGTTGATTAGTGACATTTTAGATTATTATGGGGTTTCTAAATTCCCAACAGATAGTAATCTTTGAAATTTCAGAACAAATAATCAGAATTCCTGAAATGATATTATTCTCTTTCTAAAAGTACATATTTTTAATTAGTAACAAGTGACTATAATATTAAACTATGAATCATTTTTCTACTATAAGGATTTTACAGAAAGTTTATAACTTTTAAAATTATTATTATAAACCAGTATATTGGGGCAAAATGATATGTTTTAAAATGCCATGTTAAAATCATCTTTAACTGACATTGACATTTTATAATAGAAAACATTGAAAGAAAGGGGTGTTAAAACAATTGTGTCATTTTAAAATGTAAACATTATATTACGTATATTTAATGTTTAAAAGTTAACATTTTTGATTTTTTAAAAATTTAAAAGATTTGGGGGTACAGGTGGTTTTTGGTTGTGTGGATGAGTTCTTCAGTGGTGAAATCTGAGATTTTAGTGCACCTGTCACTGAAGCAGTATATACTGTACCCACTCAATATGTAGTCTTCAATCCCTCACCCCACTCCCAACTTCCCACCCTGCAGTCATCAAAGTCCATTATATCACTCTGTATGTCTTTGTGTCCTCATAGCTTAGCTTCCACTTCATTTAGAATAATGGCCTCCAGCTCCATCCAAGTTGCTGCAAAAGAAATTATTTCATCCCTTTTTATGGCTGTGTAGTATTCCATGGTGTATATGTTCACATTTTCTTTTTTTTTTTTTTATTGCATTTTAGGTTTTGGGGTACATGTGAAAAACATGCAAGATTGTTGCATAGGTGCATACGTGGCAGTGTGATTTGCTGCCTTCCTCCCCTTCACCTATATGTGGCATTTCTCCCCATGCTATCTCTCCCTAACTCCCAACCCCCTGCTGTCCCCCCCCACTCCCTGCCAACAGACCCCAGTGTATAGTGCTCCCCTCCCTGTGTCCATGGGTTCCCATTGTTCAACACCCGTCTATGAGTGAGAACATGCAATGTTTGACTTTGTGTTCTTGTGTCAGTTTGCTGAGAGTGATGGTTTCCAGGTTCATCCATGTCCCTATAAAGGACGCGAACTCATCGTTTTTGATGGCTGCATAATATTCCATGGTGTATATGTGCCACATTTTTCCTGTCCAGTCTATCATCGATGGGCATTTGGGTTGGTTCCAGGTCTTTGCTATTGTAAACTGTGCTGCAATGAACATTCGTGTGCATGTGTCCTTATAGTAGAACGATTTATAATCCTTTGGATATATACCCAGTAATGGGATTGCTGGATCAAATGGAATTTCTATTTCTAGGTCCTTGAGGAGTCGCCACACTGTCTTCCACAATGGTTGAACTAATTTACACTCCCACCAACAGTGTAAGAGTGTTCCTATTTCTCCACATCCTCTCCAGCATCTATTGTCTCCAGATTTTTTCATGATTGCCATTCTAACTGGCGTGAGATGGTATCTCAATGTAGTTTTGATTTGCATTTCTCTAATGACCAGTGATGATGAGCATTTTTTCATATGCTTGTTGGCCTCATGTATGTCTTCTTTTGTAAAGTATCTGTTCATATCCTTCACCCATTTTTGAATGGGCTTGTTTGTTTTTTTCTTGTAAATCTGTTTTAGTTCATTGTAAATTCTGGATATCAGCTCTTTGTCAGATGGGTAGGCTGCAAAAATTTTTTCCCATTCTTTTAGTGGCCGATTCACTCTAATGACTGTTTCTATTGCCGTGCAGAAGCTGTGGAGTTTGATTAGGTCCCATTTGTCTATTTTGGCTTTTGTTGCCAATGCTGTTGCTGTTTTAGTCATGAAGTCCTTGCGTACACCTATGTCCTGAACAGTTTTGCCTAGGTTTTCTTCTAGGGTTTTTATGGTGTTAGATCTTATGTTTAAGTCTTTAATCCATCTGGAGTTAATTTTAGTGTAAGGTGTCAGGAAGGGGTCTAGTTTCTGCTTTCTATATATGGCTAGCCAGTTTTCCCAAAAACCACTTATTAAACAGGGAATCCTTTCCCCATTGCTTGTTTTTATCAGGTTTGTCAAAGATCGGATGGTTGTAGATATGTTGTGTTGCCTCCAACGCCTCTGTTCTGTTCCATTGGTCTATATCTCTGTTTTGGTACCAGTACCATGCTGTTTTTATTACCGTAGCCTTGTAGTAGAGTTTGAAGTCCGGTAGTGTGATGCCTCCTGCTTTGTTCTTTTTGCTTAGAATTGACTTGGCTATGCGGGCTCTCTTTTGGTTCCATATGAAGTTTAAGGTGGTTTTTTCCAGTTCTGTGAAGAAGGTCATTGGTAGCTTGATGGGGATAGCGTTGAATCTGTAAATTACTTTGGGCAGTATGGCCATTTTCATGATATTGATTCTTCCTAACCATGAACATGGAATGTTTCTCCATCTGTTTGTGTCCTCTCTTATTTCGTTGAGCAGTGGTTTGTAGTTCTCCTTGAAGAGGTCCTTTACGTTCCTTGTTAGTTGTATTCCTAGGTATTTTATTCTCTTTGTAGCAATTGTGAATGGCAGTTCGTTCTTGATTTGGCTCTCTTTAAGTCTGTTATTGGTGTATAGGAATGCTTGTGATTTTTGCACATTGATTTTGTATCCTGAGACTTTGCTGAAGTTGCTTATCAGTTTCAGGAGATTTTGGGCCGAGATGATGGGGTCTTCTGGATATACAATCATGTCGTCTGCAAATAGAGACAATTTGACTTCCTCTTTTCCTAATTGAATACCCTTTATTTCTTTTTCTTGCCTGATTGCTCTGGCTAGAACTTCCAGTACTATATTGAATAGGAGTGGTGAAAGAGGACATCCTTGTCTAGTGCCAATTTCAAAGGGAATGCTTCCAGTTTTTGCCCATTCAGTATGATATTGGCTGTTGCTTTGTCATAAATAGCTTTTATTATTTTGAGATACGTTCTGTCGATACCTAGTTTATTGAGAATTTTTAGCCTAAAGGGCTGTTGAATTTTGTCAAAGGCCTTCTCTGCATCAATTGAGATAATCATGTGGGTTTTGTCTTTGGTTCTGTTTATGTGGTGAATTACATTTATAGACTTGCATATATTGAACCAGCCTTGCATCCCCGGGATGAATCCTACTTGATCATGGTGGATAAGCTTTTTGATTTGCTGTTGTAATCGGCTTGCTAGTATTTTGTTGAAGATTTTTGCATCTATGTTCATCACGGATATTGGCCTGTAGTTTTCTTTTCTTGTTGAGTCTCTGCCAGGTTTTGGTATTAGGATGATGTTGGTCTCATAAAATGATTTGGGAAGGATTCCCTCTTTTTGGATTATTTGGAATAGTTTCAGAAGGAATGATACCAGTTCTTCTTTGTATGTCTGGTAGAATTCGGCTGTGAACCCATCTGGATCTGGGCTTTTTTTGGGTGGTAGGCTCTTAATTGTTGCCTCGACTTCCGACCTTGTTATTGGTCTATTCAGGGTTTCGACTTCTTCCTGGTTTAGGCTTGGGAGGAGGCAACTGCCCAGGAATTTATCCATTTCTTCCAGGTTTTCTAGTTTATGTGCATAGAGTTTTTTGTAATAATCTCTGATGATGGTTTGAATTTCTGTGGAATCTGTGGTGATATCCCCTTTTATCATTTTTTATTGCATCTATTTGTTTATTCTCTCTTTTCTTTTTTATTAATCTGACTAGTGGTCTGTCTATTTTGTTGATCTTTTCAAAAAACCAGCTCCTGGATTTACTGATTTTTTTGAAGGCTTTTTCATGTCTCTATCTCTTTCATTTCTGCTTTGATCTTAGTTATTTCTTGTCTTCTGCTAGGTTTTGAGTTTTTTTGATCTTGCTCCTCTAGCTCTTTCAATTTTGACGATAGAGTGTCAATTTTAGATCTCTCCTTTCTTCTCACATGGGCACTTATTGCTATATATTTTCCTCTAGAGACTACTTTAAATGTGTCCCAGAGATTCTGGTATGTGGTGTCTTCATTCTCGTTGGTTGCAAAGAACATCTTTATTTCTGCCTTCATTTCATTGTTTATCCAGTCAACATTCAAGAGAAAGTTGTTCAGTTTCCATGAAGCTGTGCGGTTCTGGGTTGGTTTCTAAATTCTGATTTCTAACTTGATTGCACTGTGGTCTGAGAGACTGTTTGTTATGGTTTCCATTCTTTTGCGTTTGCTGAGGAGTGATTTACTTCCAATTATGTGGTCAATTTTAGAGTAAGTGTGATGTGATGCTGAGAAGAATGTATATTCTGTGGATTTGGGGTGGAGAGTTCTGTAAATGTCTATTAGGTTTGCTTGTTCCAGGTCTGAGTTCAAGTCCTGGATATCCTTGTTAATTTTCTGTCTCGTTGCTCTGTCTAATACTGACAATGGTGTGTTGAAGTCTCCCACTATTATTGTGTGGGAGTCTAAGTCTCTTTGTAAGTCTTTAAGAACTTGCCTTATGTATCTGGGTGCTCTTGTATTAGGTGCATATATATTTAGGATCGTTAGCTCTTCTTGTTGCATTCGTTGCATTGATCCTTTTACCATTATGTAATGTTCTTCTTTGTCTCTTTTGATCTTTGTTGCTTTAAAGTCTATTTTATCAGAGATGAGAATTGCAACTCCTGCTTTTTTTTTGCTCTCCATTTGCTTGGTAAATCTTCCTCCATCCCTTTATTTTGAGGCTTTGTGTATCTTTGCATGTGAGATGGGTTTCCTGGATACAGCACACTGATGGGTTTTGGCTTTTTATCCAATTTGCCAGTCTGTGTCTTTTGATTGGGGCATTTAGTCCATTTACGTTTAGGGTTAATATTGTTATGTGTGAATTTGATCCTGTCATTTTGATGCTAGCTGGCTGTTTTTCCCATTGGTTGATGCATATTCTTCATTGTGTTGATGCTCTTTACCATTTCATGTGTTTTTGGAGTGGCTGATACTGGTTGTTCTTTTCTATGTGTAGTGCCTCTTTCAGGAGCTCTTGTAAAGCCGGTCTGGTGGTGATGAAATCTCTGAGTACTTGCTTGTTCACAAAGGATTTTTATTTTTCCTTCACTTATGAAGCTTAGTTTGGTTGGATATGAAATTCTGGGTTGAGAGAGTTCTTTTCTTTAAGGATGTTGAATATCGGCCCCCACTCTCTTCTGGCTTGTAGGGTTTCTGCTGAGAGATCTGCTGTGAGTCTGATGGGCTTCCCTTTGTGGGTAACCTGACCTTTCTCTCTGGCTGCCCTTAGTATTTTCTCCTTCATTTTAACCCTAATAAATCTGGCGATTATGTGCCTTGGGGTTACTCTTCTAGAGGAATATCTTTGTGGTGTTCTCTGTTTTTCCTGGATTTGAATATTGGCCTGCCTTCCTATGTTGGGGAAGTTTTCCTGGATAATATCCTGAAGAGTATTTTCCAGCTTGGATGCATTCTCTTCGTCACATTCAGGTACACCTATCAAACGTAGATTAGGTCTTTTCACATAGTCCCATATTTCTTGTTGACTTTGTTCATTCCTTTTTACCCTGTTTTCTCTAATCTTGCCTTCTCATTTTATTTCATTGAGTTGATCTTCGACTTCTGATATCCTTTCTTCTGCTTGGTCAATTTGGCTGTTGAAACTTGTGCATGCTTCGTGAAGTTCTCGTATTGTGTTTTTCAGCTCCATCAATTCACTCGTATTCCTCTCTAAGTTGTACATTCTCGTTAGCATTTCGTCAAGTCTTTTTTCAAGGTTCTTAGTTTCTTTGCGTTGGGTTAGAACATGTTCTTTTAGCTCACAGAAGTTTCTTATTATCCACTTTCTGAAAGCTGATTCTGTCATTTCATCACACTCATTCTCCATCCAGTCTTGTTCCCTTGCTGGTGAGGAGTTGTGATCCCTTGTAGGAGAAGAGGTGTTCTGGTTTCAGGTGTTTTCATCCTTTTTGCGCTGGTTTCTTCCCATCTTTGTGGATTTATCCACCTGTCGACTTCGTATTTGCTGACTTTCTGATTTTGGTAAGTTTAAGTCTGCAGCAGCAGAACTCATAAACCCCCTTTTCTTCCCCCCAGGTGTTCTGTCCCAGGGAGTTAGGGCTTCATGCATTTCCGCTGTGCCACTGCCGTTTTCCCTGCCCACAAGGTGGCAGCCTAGTCACACTCAGCCTGCTTTTTTGCCCGGGAACCTCCTGGCCTGGCTCCCTGCTTCAGCTCCCCTTGCTGGCTAAGAGGGGACACCGTCTCGTTTGCTATGCACAGGGAGCCACTGCACTGGCTGAAACCGTGGCTCTGAGATTCGTGGCACTTTTTTGCCTGGAAATCTCCTGGCCTGGCTCCCTGTTTCAGCTCCCCTTGCTGGCTAAGACGGGACACTGTCTCGCTCACTCTGCACTGGGAACCACTGCACCCGGGTGCAGGCCAAACAGCCGCAGTGGCCAAAACAGCCACGCTGGTGACCCATGGGGCTCCTCCGCCTGTGAATCTCCTGGTCTGTGGGCAGTAAAAATCTGTCTGGAAATGTGGCATCCACTCACCCTCTGCGCTTTCACTTGGACCTGCAATCCCGAGCTCCTCCTAACCGGTTATCTTGGATCTCCTCCGTTCCCATTTTCTTTATCCACTCATTGGTTGATGGGCATTTAGGCTGGTTCCATATCTTTGCAACTGCAAATTGTGTACTATAAACATTTGTGTATATGTGTCTGTCTTTTTCATGTAATGACTTCTCTTCCTTTGGGTTAATACCCAGTTGTGGGATTGTTGGATCAAATGGTAAATCTACTTTTAGTTCTTTAAGAAATCGCCATGTTTTCCATAGAGGTTGTACTAATTTACATTCCCACCAGCAGTGTAAAAGTGCTTCTTTTTCACCACAATCATGCCAACATCTATTGTTTTATGACTTTTTAATTATAGCCATTCTTGCAGGAGTAAAGTGGTGTCTCATTGTGGTTTTAATTTGTATTTCACTGATAATTAGTGATATTGAACATTTTTCATATGGTTGTTGGCTCTTCATATATCTTCATTTGAGAAATGTCTACTTGTGCATTTTGCCCACTTTTTGATGGGATTATTTGTCATTTTCTTGGTGATTTCTTTGAGTTTCTTGTAGATTCTGGATATTAATCCTTTGTCAGAAGCATAGTTTGTTAATATTTTCTACCCCTCTTTAGGTTGTCTGTTTAATGTGCTGATTATATCTTTTGATCTGCAGAAGCTTTTTAGTTTAATTAGGTCCAATTTATTCAATTTATTTATTTTTGTCTTTGTTGAATTTGCTTTTGGGGTCTTAGTCATGAATTTGCCTAAGCCAATGTCCAGAAGAGTTTTTCTAATTTTTTTTTTTTTTTTTTTTTTTGAGATGGAGTCTTGCTCTGTTGCCAGGCTGGAGTGCAGTGGCACAATCCTTGCTCACTGTAACCTCCGCCTTCTGGGTTCAAGTGATTCTCCTGCCTCAGCTTCCCAAGTAGCTGGAACTATAGGTGTGCACCACCATGCCCAGCTAATTTTTGTATTTTTTAGTAGAGATGGGGTTTCACCATGTTGGCCAGGATGGTCTTGATCTCTTGACCTTGTGATCTGCCTGCCTCGGACTCCCGAAGTGCTAGGATTACAGGCATGAGCCACTGAGCCTGGCCTCCAGTGTTATCTTTTAAAGGCCTAGCACAGTGGATCATGCCTGTAATCCCAGCATTTTGGGAAGCTGAGGAGGGCAGACCACTTGAGGTCAGGAGTTCAAAACCAGCCTGGCCAACATGGCCAAACCCTGTCTCTATTAAAAATACAAAAATTATCAGGGTGTGGTGACAGGCACCTGTAATCCCAACTGCTCAGGAGGCTGAGGGAGGAAAATCACTTGAACCCAGGAGGCAGAGGTTGCAGTGAGCCAAGATTGCGCCATTGAACTCTAGCTTGGGCAACAGAGCAATACTCCATTTCAAAAAAAAAAAAAAAAGAAAAGAAAAGAAAGAAAAGAAAAAAACCCAATGTTATCTTTTAGAATTTTCACAGTTTTGGATCTTAGATTTAGTCTTTGATTCATCTTGAGTTGATTTTTGTTTAAGGTGAGAGATGAGAATCCAATTTCATTCTTGTACATGTGGCTTGCCAGCTTTTCCAGCACCATTTGTTGAATAGGGTATCTTTTTTCCAATTTACATTCTTGTATGCTTTGTTGAAGTTCAACTGGCTGTATTTGGCTTTACTTCTAAATTCTCTATTAGATTTTAAAATACAAAGCACTGGCCATCTTATCCAACAGTCTTGATCTTTGTTTTGTGACAAAAAGTGCTGCTTTTATTCCACATTGATGTTTGCATCCAAAACTATATTCCAGCTGGGCATTAGGATACATGTAGCTTCATGTAAGCTCATTTCCTTTTTGGAATAATTTCAGTTTTTCTATTGAAATCAATATTGCTTTTACTAATTTAGATTTTAGAACAGTTTTTGATTTCCCAAGGGGGATGTCTTCAATAATATTCACATCTTCTTCTTGCATTTCCTCTCTTCAGGTGTTTATAAACAACTGTAACCTATAGCAAATAATCAGACAGAAAAAAATGCCAGAAAATATTCTTGAGCAATATTCAAATATTGTGATACAGCTGGGCATGGTGGCTCACACTTGTAATCCCAGCACTTTGGGAGGCCGAGGTGGGCAGATCACTTGAGGTCAGGAGTTAAAGATCCCTCTGGCCAACAAGGTGAAACTTTGTCTCTACTAAAAATACAAAGAAATTAGCCAAGTGTGGTGATGGGTGCCTATAATTCCAGCTACTCAGGAGGCTGAAGCAGGAGAATTACTTGAACCCAGGAGGTGGAGGTTGCAGTGAGCTGATATCTCCCCACTGCACTCCAGCCTGGGAAACAGAGACAGACTCCATCTCAAAAAAAGAAAAAAGAAAAAAATTGTTATATTAGAATCTTCTAGCAAGGTTAACAATATTGCACAGAATCACTAGTTGAAGTTGTTAACTAAAGGACTTATTTTGCTTTGCAAATTTCTTATTTCTGGGCACATCAGTCATAAGATTTGTTTAAAGTACACTATACAAATAAACTTATTAATATTAATATTATTTGCAAGAATAACTTACCAGTAGCAGCAGACAGGGCCATGAGCAACTGTTCATCACAAGATAACAGTTGTAGCAAGACTGACTTATGAGGTCGTTCTTGCTTTTCTCCTCCATGTCCTGTTTAGATTCCTGGAAATGTTGGCCTTAACTTTCAGCCACCAAATATCTTGCTTTCAACTAGACATCAGGGAACTCCTTCTAACCAGTAATGCTTCCATGTTGATTGCTAGTCTTTAATAATTATGGAAGAAGTAAATCCTTTTCTTAGTTTCTTAACTTGATTTTTTGATTTTTCTTAAGATTCTGAAAAACATAAATTTCTCAAGAAATACCACAAAAGAATTTTGACACTATAATACTCATGTAGAAAACCCTTGTGGCTGCTCCCACCTTCTCTGCTGGAACTTTCTCACACTTATCTGAGCTATGAGTTTCCTCATAAATCCAATCTGTTGGCCTCTTGTGTTTCCAGGATTTCTCACAGTTTCTTATCGAAGTTCTCATTTTTATCTTTCAGCATGGCTGAATATATCTTAAAATATGTTTTCTGTTATTGTTAGGGTTTTGGTATGAAAGGAAAAGATCATGTCCTTTCTGCTATCTTGTTATGAAAGTTTAGCATTTTCATTTTAAAATGCCATTACTGCAATAACGAGATAAGAGGCCTTTTATCAATACAGTGTTGGGAAGAAGGAGCTGCAGGATTCTCACCTGCTTTAGCGATAAACTGTTATACTGAGCTGTTCTTTTAGTCTGTGCCAGGGGGTAAGTAATTTGATAAGCAATGGTTTGGTTTTTGATTTTTTTATCTGTATATAAATGAACCATTCTTATTGCAATAATGGCTTTAATATATTAATCAGTGCTTTCTGATTAAATACTGTGCTATTGAAATGACAACCTGTATGATTAGAGACAGATGTCCTGTGATGAGCAAATCTTACTTCACATCTGTTAACTGCTCATACCTGTCTTCCTCCTGATTTGGATTCCTCTAATTAACAGGTACTTGTTAGAATATTCAATTTAGGCTTCAATCCTAATGTTCTCGTGATACCCACTTCTTTGTTATTATGTTTGTATTTGTGTAATAAAGGCTTTACAGGCAAAGGAACAGAATTAGTGAGAGAAAAGGATCTCCCTCCATGCCCCTCCTCCACCCCCAATAGCAGTTTCCATTAGTCTTGGTTTACAGCAGGTATAAATGAACTTCCTCATGAGAAAGGGGACAGGACACCAGCAGTCCTTGACTTCAGTATGTTCATACTGGAATTTGTTAATGGAAAAACTATACCCTGTAAGATATATAAAGAGGTTTATTCTGAGCCAATTATGAGTGACCATGGCCCTGGGGAAGAGTCTCAAGAGGTCCTGAGAAAGTTTGTCTGAGGAAGTTAGGTTATATTTTGGTTTTATACATTTTTAGAGAGGCAGGAATTGTAGGTAAAATCATAGATAAACACATGGAAGATGTACATTGGTTCAGCCTAAAGAGATGAGATGTCTTGAAGCAGACAGCTTACAGGTCATAGCTGGATTCAAAGATTTTCTGGTTGACAGTTGATTGAAAGAGGTAAGCTTTGTCTAAGGACTTAAAGTCAGTAGAAAGAAATATTTAAAATAAACAGGGTTTGGAGACTAAGGTTCTTGCTATATAGATGAAGCCTCCAGGTAGCAGCTTTCAGAGAATAAATAATAAATGTCTGTTTTCAGACCTTGAAGATGTTAGGCTCTCATTTAATCTCTCTGTAATCCTGGAAATATCTAGAAAGGGAAGCCCTAGCTGCATTAATGGAGACTCTCTACAGATGCAAATTTTCTCCACAAGAGATGGCTTTGCAGGGTCATTTCAAAATATGTCAAAGATGTGTATTTTGAGATGAAATATTTTGATTTCCTTCAGTGTCTGTTATCTGTCATGTGATATTATCCCAGAGTCAGGTGGGAATTTGATATCTTGTTGCCATGAAGAGTATGTTCTGTTAGTCTTACGATCTGTGTTTCAACGTTAATGCTGGTTAGTGTTGCCTAAGCTCCAAAAGGGAGGAGGCATAATGAGCTCGGTCTGACCTCCCTTCCGTCATGGTCGGGAATTCGGTTTTTCAGGTTTCTCTGGGGTCCCCTTGGCCAAGATCATGTCCTTTCAGCTGATGAAGGGCTTAGGATTTTATTTTTGGCTTACAAATTTCATCTAGTTGACAAATGAGCATTGCAAGCCATTAATTTATAGTGCTGCTAACAACCCAGGATGTTAGTTTTACACACACAATACTTGTACAATGAGGATCAAACAATTAAATAAAATGACATACACATTTTATTTTATTAAAAATAGTATGAACTGGAAAACTGAAAAAAGGCATAATATAATTAAGATGAACATGGAACTTTTTAGTGGTACTTAAAAGGTAGATTCTAACCCATTTAAAGCCCTTCAATGAGGTTTATAATTGAGACAGAAAAGAACAAATTTATAACATGTTCAAAATGGTAGCAAAATTATTTGTAATGCACATGGCTGCTTTTTGGCTGTCTGGCATTCAAGTCTTCTTAGTACCATCAAGGAGACTTACTTCTGTTTGTGGACTTGTTGAGAAGTAATTTCTCCCCCATGGAAGCTGAGGGGCCACATCTTCTCAGTCTCTACACTGATGCAGCCAGGGGCTAGGCCATGACCTGGGCTCAGCCAATCAGGAACTCTCTACAGGAACTCTACAAGAACTTCCTTAACTCTCATGTAGGTGACCCACAAAGACATTGGGATTAATTGCAAAAGAATGATTCCCATGAACTAGTCTGACCCTGATGCATAATCTCAATATTCGTTTCTTCTGCAGAGCTCTTTGAAGCTCTTTAATTGTAAATTCCATAGGCCTGATCCTCTAACTTGTCATCAGTTTTGAGAACTCTGATTTCCTTGCAATAAATTTCTGCTTTCCTCAAAACAGTAGAAGTTGAATATTTTTGCCTGCAATTGAAAACTCTGATGGATTATGTCTAAAGATTCAAGCTTGGCAATAGAAAAAATAGGGAAAAATGTCTGTGGATTGAGGTTCAGTATTGGAGGAAAGAAATCAATATAAAAATAAACATCAACAAAGATACTTCAGTGATACAAAGGTAGAGAAAATTTCACAGGTCTGCTGGTAGGGAAACATTGGTTATTGAATAAAACTGGAATCTGTTCATGTGACACAGTAAGGCCAAACATCCACATTGAGGTTTGCAGCAGGAGAAAGTGTCACCAAAACACCAGGGGTTTGGTCTAGGTCCTGCTGCTCACTGCACAGAAAGCCAATCACTGGGATGACAAGTATTGCCAAGGAGATGGGAGCTCAGTCTCAAATCCATCTCCCTGACTGACTAAAACCAGGGGTTTATATAGCAGAGAAGAAATGTAACAATGTGTAAGAAAATATGAACTTGGGATGGGCAAGGAAGCAATCATGATGAGGGGTCTGGCATCTGGTTTCAGTTCTTGGATACTTTTTGTGAGAGGCCTGGAGGTCATTTCCTGAGGAAGGAACTCAGATAAAACAAATGTAAGTTTCAAGCTTTTAACAGCAGAAGGGTCAATTTCTATGTTTATACAAAAACAACTGTCTATGGGACTCTTGAGCCCGTTTCAAAAGGAGGATGTTTATTTGTAGGACACCAAGCAAGGAGATTCAGACAGCTCTCACTTAAGTTCTGGCCTCCTCAATTACTTACAAGTAAAGGTTTTTAAAGGCATGGTAAAATTCAGGAATGCAAAAATTTCAGGGAAAACCATAAATCAATATATGGAGGCTACACATTAGTTTGGCCTAAAAAGGTGGGATATCTTAAAGTGGGGGCTTACAAGTCATAGGTAGATTTTAAGATTTCCTGATTCACAATTGGTTAAGAAAGAGAAGCTTTGTTTAAAAATTTGGAGTCAGCAAAAAGACTGTTAGCTCTGGCTCATGGACATAACTTCCTCCAGGCCCCTCAGAAAGAAATTTAAAGAATAGTGGTCAGAATTCAGTTCTTTGTTCCCCCTTACTCCACCTTATCTGAAATCTACATGCCAGCAGATCAGTTTGGTGGGGGCCTGGGTTTCTGAAAAACAATTCAGGGACATATGTTAAGATGTTATCTGTAGTTTCTATAGGGAAACCAAACATCCCATAAATCTATTGTTTTAAGCTACCTTGTTGCTTACGGCATTGCCTATTTATTTCTCAGGGCTAGCTGGGTGCCTGAAATTTTCCTTGAAGGAACTCAAGACTTTCCTTTACTTCCATGCTTGGGAGGACGTGCAGGTCCATAAGCAGGGTCCCTCCTCCATCTCAGTGCACAATACATTCCTTAACCATGAGGAAAAAAAGTTCAGTGTTCCACAATCTTCTTTTGTGAGAAATCTTAGCAGCCTCTATAAAAATTAACATAAAAATCTCCTCATTTTCTTACAAAATCTACATCATCCTTTGAAGTAAGCTAAAAAATTTTAACTCAAACAGGAGATAACTGAAAAAAATGTTATTGTGGCTTAGCGCAGTGCCTCATGCCTGTAATCCCAGCACTTTGGGAGGCTGAGACAGGTGGATCATGAGGTCGGGAGTTCGAGACCAGCCTGGCCAATACAATGAAACCCCATCTCTACTAAAAATACATAAATTAGTCAGGTGTGGTGGCACACTCCTGCAGTCCCAGCTACTCAGGAGGCTGAGGCAAAAGAATTCATTGAACCTGGAGGTGGAGGTTGCAGTGAGCCAAGATGCACCACTGACTCCAGCCTGGATGACACAGTGAGACTCCATCTCAAAAAAAAAAAAATTATTGTTTATATCTATGTATATGTTGTTACTTAAGTTACGTATTGTTGTGTAAAAAAATCATCCTGAGATGCTGTAGCTTAAACTTATGATTGATTAATTCAGAACATTCTGTGAATTATCTGAGTAGTTTTGCTGGGCTTGTCTAGATGTCCTCAGGCAGCTGCATTCAGCCAGTGGTTGGGCCGGATGGTCCAAGATGGAATGCATCTGTCTCTGGCAATTGGGGCTAGTTGTTGGCTAGAGGACCTCAATTCTCCTCCATATTATCTTTTATCTCCGTTAACCAAGACTGGACTGCTTCACAGTATAGTGAGCTCAGGGTTCCAAGAGAATGAAAGCAGGAGCTGCATGGCCTGTTAAAACTCAGGCCTGAAACTTGTCAAAGCAAGTCACAAATTCAAACCAAATTCAAGGAGGAAGAGAGGATAAACACTACTTCCTACTGTGAGGAATGAGAAGTTATACTGCAAAAGAGCATGAAGGAATGTGAACATCTTTGTAAATAATCTACTGCAATTTTTATCAGCAGGGAAAATATCTTGACTGAAGATTTATATAATATTTTACCTTTCTGAGAGTACAGGTTTTCTTACAACATATTCGTTCAACAGTGTAACACATTTTACAAACATGCATCATATATACAAGTGGAAGATTGACTATATTTTAAGAAAAGAACCAACCAAATTGCCCAAGGCTGTAACTGTATGGGATTTCCTTTTATTGTAAGTGCTTTATTATTACTAGTAGAGTAATCAGGAATATCATTTTCTAGAATGACACAAGACAGTATGGAAGGAACGAAACTGTTTTAGGTTTAGAAACTGTGAGAGGTGGCCAGGCGTGATGGCTCACACCTGTAATTCCAGCACTTTGGGAGGCTGAGGTGGGCAGATCATTTGAGGTCAGGAGTTTGAGACCAGTCTGGCCAACACAGTGAAACCCCATGTCTAATGAAATACAAACAAAATTAGCCAGGTGTGGTGGTGCACAGCTGTAATCCCAGCTACTCAGGAGGCTGAGGCACGAGAATTGCTTGAACCAGGAGGCAGAGGTTGCATTGAGCTGAGATCATGCCACTGGACTCCAGCCTGTTCAACAGAGCAAGACTCTGTCTCAAAAAAAAAAAAAAAAAAGAAAAAGAAAAAAGAAATTGTGGGAAGCATTTTTTAATGATTCTCAAATTCACGGTAAGGAGTATATTTTAAAATAATAATTTAAAAAACCCAAGATAATCCAGACCCATATATACTTTTGCCTTTCTTCCTTATGATTTGCAAGGAGCTACCTCCAAGGCAACCTGTTCTCCTTCCGTCTACAATAGCATTACGACCAAAAATTAATATATGAGTGGTAGTGGTAGGAGAACGGATTGTTGTTATTGTTGGATCACTTTTGGTGAGAGTATTAAAAAAGATACACACAAACACACATATATATAGCATCATGCATCAGCATTAGTGCTTCCAAATTGACTAAATTTAGTCATTTAGTCACACCGCTACCTCATTTTTCTTATGGTATGGGATTTAATTGACCACATGGACTTCCTACTATATAATCAAAATATTGCAGTGGTAATAAACAAAAAACCAAAAAAAAAACCTTAGATCCTAAAAACAATCTAGTATAAAAAGACATTAGTTTATGACAGCAAATGTTTCACAAAGCAGAAAGGAAAAGCTCTCCACTTAGGTTCTCTATCTTACATCATTGCAGGTGAATTAAAAAGTCAAATGAGGGCTGGGCATGGTGCCTCATGCCTGTAATCCCAGCACTTAGGGATGCCAAGGTGGGAAGATGGCTTGAGCCTGGGAGTTCAAGACTAGCCTGGGCAACATGGTGAAACCTATACTAAAAATACAAAATTTGGCCAGGTGTGGCAGTGCATGCCTGTAACCCCAGCTGCTTGGGAGGCTGAGGCAGAAGAATTGCTTGAACCTGGGAGGTGGTTGCAGTGAGCAGAGATGGCACCAGTGCACTTCAGCCTGGGTGACAGAGCAAGACCCTATTTCAAAGAAAAAGAAAGAAAAAAAAAACCTTAAGTGAATAAAAGAGAATACCTTGATGATAATAAGCAAGAAAATATTTCTTAAGGAAGACATAAGAACAAATATTGATAAAACGGACTACATTTTAAAACTTCTGATATCAAAAGATATTTAGAATAAAGTTAAAAGACACGCTAACAATGAGAGATGTATGCAAGTTACATACTCATCAAGTATTACTTTCCAGAATTTATAAGCATTTCTAGAAATTACTTCATTGAAAAATACATTTATCTTTTCTTATTCCAGTGGCAGAAAAAATTTACATTGAAAGTTATTAGTAATAATATAAAATGTTACAGTAATAAGTTGATCATTTCATTGATCCTTTCAAGAAAAATTTTTCTTATTTTTTGTATACATGAAAAATTTACAATTTTAACCATTTTCAAGTGTCTTCAAGGCTCAACCATTTTGTAGGATATGTCAGAATGTCTTTTCTTTTTACGGCTAAATAATAGTAAAAATATATATATATATATATATATATATATATATATGTTTTTTTGTTTATCTAAACCATGAAGGGACATAGATCACAGATTGCTTTCACCTTTTGGCTACTATGAATAATGCTGCTATGAAAATGAGTATGCAGATACATATTACAGTCTCTGCCTTTAATTCTTTTGAGTATATACCCAGAAATGGAGTTGCTAGATCATATGGTACTTTTATGTTTAATTTTTGAAGAACCACCTTACTGTTTTCCTTAGTGACTACACCATTTTACAATTCCACAGCAGCGCACAAGGGTGAAAATTTCTCTGTATCTTCACAGACCATTATTTTCTATTTCATTTTTGTCCTTTAAATAATAGCTATACTAAAGGATGAGCAGTGATTTCTCATTGTGGGTTTGATTTGCACTTCTCTAATGATTAGTAATGTTGAACATCATTTCATGTGCTTTTCAGAAATTTGTATCTCTTTTTTTTAACAAATGTCTATTCAAGAGCTTTGACCATTTATTAATTGGGTTGCTGTTTTGTTTGTGGTTGAGTGTAGCAGTTCTTTGTATATTCTGAGTATTAAATGTTTATCAGGTATATGGTTTATGATATTTTCTCCCATCCTGTGGGAGAAAATTTTCACTCAGTTAGTGTCTTTTGATGCACAATGGTTTTTAATGTTGATGTTGTCTGATTTTTTTTTTGTTATCTGAGCTTTTGATTTCATACCCAATAAATTATTGCCAAATCTAATCTTAGATTAACCAAGATAAATGTAATCTCACATGGGACTTCCCTACTTTTCCCTCTAAAAGTTTTATCATTTTAGCTGTTACATTTAGGTTTTGGTCCGTTTTTTGTTGATATGTAATATGTGTACATATTTATGGGTTACCTGTGGTATTTTATTACCTGCATAGATTGTGTAAAGATCAAGTCAGGGTATTTAGGGTATCCATCACCTCAACTATTTATTATTTCTATGTACTGAGAACTTTTCAATTCCTTTCTACTAGTTATTTTGAAATATACAATACATTGCTCTTAACTTGGTTCATTCTGTGTTAACTTTTGTATGTGGTATAAGATGAGGATCCAAATTCATTAATTTGCATGTGAATAACCATCTTCCCAATACTATTTTGTTTAAAAAGACCATCTTTTTCTCATTGAGTGGTCTTGGTATCCTTGTTGAAATTCATTTGATGATACATGTGATGGTTTATGTCTGGACTCTCTCTTCTATTCCACTGCCCTGTATGTCTGTCTGTACGCAAGTACTATAACATTTTGGTTACTGTAGCTTTATAGTAAGTTAAAAAAAAAGTAAGACCTTCAAATTTGTTCTTCTTTTTCAGGATTATGTTGGCTTTTCTGGGGTCCCTTTAGATCCCATATAAGTTTTAAGATTGATTCTTCTATTTCTTCAAAAATTGTCATTGGGATTTGATAAAGATTGCATTAAATCTGTAAATTGGTTTAGGTAATATTAATATCCTAACAATATAAACATTCCAATCCATGAACATGGGAAATATTTCTGTTTATTTATATCTTATTTAATTTCTTTCAGCAATATTGTGTAGTTTTCAGGGCATATTTTTTCCCTTGATTAAGTTAGTTTCTACCCATTTTTTTTCTTTTTTATGCAATGGTAAATGGAATTGTTTTCTTAGTTTTCTTTTTGGATTATTAATTGTTAGTGTATAGAAATACAACTGATATTTGCATGTTGATTTTGCATGCTGCAATTTTGCTGAATTCCTTTATTAATTCTAATGGTTTTTTGAGGGGGTGGAATCTTTAGGATTTCCTACATAAAGATCAAGGAGTCTGTGAACAGAGATGATCTCACTTCTTCCCTTCCAGTCTTGGTGCCGTCTATTTCTTCCTCTTCCTTTGATGTGGTTTGGCTCTATGTCCCCACCCAAATCTGCTGTTGAATTTTGATTCTCAGTGTTGAAGGAGGGGCCTGGTGGGAGGTGACTGGATGATGGGGGTGGATTTTCCCCTTGCCGTTATTAGGATATAATAAGTGATTTCTCTTGAGATCTTGTTTACAAGTGTGCGGCATTTCCCCCTTCACGCTGTCTCATGCTCCACCATGTGAAGAAGGTCTTGCTTCCCCTTTGCTTCTGCCGTGATTGTAAGTTTCCTGAGGCCTCCCAACCATACTTCCTGTCCAGCCTGTGGAACTATGAGTTAATTAAACTTTTTTTCATAAATTATCCAGTCTCAGGAGGCTCTTCATAGCACCGTAAGAACGGACTAATCCTTCCTCTCCCTTCCCCTCCTCTTTCTTCCCTCCTCTCTTTTCCTCCCTTCCCCTCTTCTTTCTTCTCCTTTCCTCTCCCTTTTTTTCTTTTCTCTCTCCAAATTGCTTTGGCTGGAACTTCTACTACTGTGTTGAAAGCAAGAGGCATCTTTGCTTGTTCCTGAGCATGGAGTAATACCTTCAGTCTGTTATCATTGGGTATAATGTTTGCTGTGGATTTTTCATATATGGCATTTATTATGTTAAGGTAGTTTCATTTTATTCCTAATTCGTTTAGTACTTTTATCATGAAAAGGAATTTAATTTTGTCAAATGCTTTTTCTGCACCAATTAAGAAAATCATGTTTTTTTCCTCCTTCATTCTGTTTTTTTTTTTTTTTTTTTTTTTTTTTTGAGACGGAGTTTCATTCTTATTACCCAGGCTGGAGTGCAATGGCACTGTCTCGGCTCACCGCAACCTCCTCCTCCTGGGTTCAAGCAATTCTCCTGCCTCAGCCTCCCGAGTAGCTGGGACTACAGGTGTGCGCCACCATGCCCAGCTAATTTCTGTATTTTTAGTAGAGACGGTGTTCACCATGTTGACCAGGATGGTCTCAATCTCTTGACCTCGTGATCCACCCACCTCAGCCTCCCAAAGTGCTGGGATTATAGGCGTGAGCCACCGCGCCCGGCCCCTTCATTCTGTTAACGTGGTGTCTTACATTAACTGATTTTTATATGTTGACCCCTTTTTGCATTTTATTAATAAATTCCACTTGGCATGGTATCTGATGCATTTAACATGCTGTTGGGTTCAGTTTGCTAGTATTTTGTTCAAGATTTTTGTATAAATATTCATCGGTGATACCGGTCTGCTTTTTTTTTTGTAAAGTCTGTCTGATTTTGGTATTGGGTAATGTTGGCTTCACAGAGTGATTTAAAAATGTTTCTTCCTCTTAATTTTTTTTTAAATAACTTGGAGAGGATTGGTGTTAATTTTTCTTTAAATGTTTGATAGAATTCACCAGTGAAGGCATGAAGTTCTGGGCTTTCATCTTTGGGGAGGTTTTTGACTATCGATTCAGTGTCCTTACTAGTTATACTTCTATTCAGAGTTTAGATTTCTTCCTGATTCAGTCTTGGAAGGTTTTGTGTTTCTAGAAACATGTCCATTTTGTCTACGTTATTCAATTTGTTGGAGTACAATTGTTCATAATGCTCTTATAATCCTTTTATTTATGTAAATGGGTAGTAATGTCACACTTCTGATTTTAGTTGAGACTTTTTTAAAGATTTGTCATTTAAAAACCATTTTCAAGGAATCCATTTTCGTTTTCATTAATTTTCTCTATTTTTTCTATTCTCTATTTTGTTTATTTAGAATATTGTTTTATTTCTAAAGGATTTGCCATAATTTTATTTACAAAATTTGTCATTTTATAATTTCAACTTTTAGTTTAGATTCAAGAGCTAAATGTTGTAGCTTTGTTACCTGTGCAAATTGTGTGACACTGAGATGTCAGGTTCAAATGATCCCATCATCCAGTTAGTGAGCAAAGTACCAAATAGGTAGTTTTTCAGCTCTACCCCCTCCCTCTCTCTTTCTAGCAGTCCCCAGTGTCTACTGTTCCCATCTCCATGTCCATGTGTACTTACTGCTTAGCTCTCACTTATAAGTGAGGATATGTGGTCTTTGGTTTTCTGTTCCTGTGTTAACCGACTTAGGATAATGGCCTTCAGCTTCATCCATGTTTCTGTAAAGGACGTGATTAGAATATTGTTTTTAAAACTGCTGTAACTGGCTGGGCATGGTGACTCACACCTGTAATCCCAGCACTTTGGGAGGCCAAGGTGGGTGGATCATTTGAGGTCAGGGCTTTAAGACCAGCCTGGCCAACGTGGTGAAACCCTGTCTCTACTAAAAATACAGAAATAAATAAGCCAGGTATGATGGTGCATGCCTATGATCCCACTACTCGGGAGGCTGAGACATGAGAATAGCTTGAACCCAAGAGTCATAGGTTGCAGTGAGCCAAGATCACACCCCTGCGCTCCAGCTTGGGTGACAGAGTGAGACCCTGTTTCAAAAAACAGAAAGAAAGAAAGAAAAATTGCTATAATTGTATAAGAACCAGATTCAGAAAAGGGTCCCTCGAAGAAGAAATTAAGCTGCATCCAAGAGAGCAAAGAGTTAGCAGACACCTCACTGCCCTTTTAATATGCATTTCTGTGGATAATTATAAAATTAATCAGTTTAAAAAATCTCTTTGTTGACTCATAATTCAAAGAGCATAGTGACAGCGTTTAATTTGCTCCCTAAAAATGTAACTTTGACAAGATGCAGAAATGGTTTGGAAAAAGAAGAGACTCAAAGCAGAGAGAGCAGTTTGGAGGGTTTTGCTGTAATGCAATTGATACATGCTCAAACTAAGACAATAACTACAAATATGTTTCCAGTCTGAAATTTTCTGTTGTATTGGTACACTTTTTTCTTCAATATTCATGTAGGCAAACTTATCACTCTTTTACTGTAATTTATTATAGCTTCTAGACTTAAAAGTGTGTGTGTGTGTGTGTGTGTGTGTGTGTGACTTCCAGTTGCTTTTTTGTCTTCCATGGTTTCTAAAAAATATTTCATCTCTTCTATTCACTAAGTTGTTTTCCATTTTCTGAAATTCATCTGAATCAGAATATTCAGGCCTTGAGACAGAAGTGAGTCAGAAATTACTCAAGGTTTTTCAAACAAAGGAATATAATACAGGAATTCGGGCACACTTAGGTAACTGTATGCTAAAGGCTACCGGGAATAGCAATAACCCTTCTGGCTGAAGGAGTACATGGAAGTGATAGAATCACCAGAGCTCAGAATCATGGAGAAGAGAGCTACCTGGGTCACTCCTGAAACTGCAAATGAAGAACCGCCTAAAACAGATGCTAGGATTACCGAGGGGCTGCTACTCAGCAGGTGAAGGGACTCCTTGCTGTGGGTGCTGGGAATGCTAAAAGATGATGAAATGCCCGCTTTTCCTTGCTGCTGGAAAATGCCAATAGAAACTAAAATAAAAAAGGTCCCTTCTCACCACTCCTACCTTTCAAACTTCTGCCAGTACTTCCTATTGGTAGAAACTAACCAGAAGCCAACTGGCAAGTATCTTAGTCCATTTTCAGTTGCTTATAACAGTATACCTGAAACTGGGTAAGTTATAAAGAAATTTATTTCTTACTGTTATGGAAGCTGAGAAGTCCAAGGTCAAGGGGCCACATCTGGTAAGTGGCTTCTTGCTGGTAAGACTCTGCAGAGTTCCATGGTGGCAAAGAACCTCTCATGGTGAGGGCGGTGAGTGTGCTAGCTCAGATCTCTCTTCCTCTTCTTATAAAGGCATCAGTCCCACACCCATGATAACCCATTAATCCGTTCGCCCATTTTTCCATTAATCCACGCATGGATTAATCCACTCATAAGAACAGAGCTCTCATGACCCAATCACCTCTGAAAACTTCCACCTCTCAATACTGCCACATTTGGGCTTAGATTTCAACATGAGTTTTGGAGGGAGACAAATATTAAAACCTTAGCAGCAAGTAACTAGGAAAATAGAATATGCAGGGTCTCTGGACACTCAAAATGCCTAACACAACCTAGAAAGGCAGAAATGAAGGCTGAGAGCAACAGTCAAATGATCAACTCAAACTATTTCTTCTTCAGGGCCTCTGAGTGCAAACAACACATCCCTGACGGTCACCTATTTGAATTCCGGGATATGTGTTTTTTCTTTTTGAGACTGAAAGAGATCTGGTGACTTTTGAATCTTTATTTGGATTGGTTTATTTTCACAGATTTATGTATCTCCACCAGGTGGAGTCAGAGGCCAGTTTATTAAAGGGTTAAACTTTGGAAATTTGGTTAAGGGTTTTAGTTTCAGAATAGATGAAGGAAAGATAAACAATACTGAGGCATTGCTTCTTTCTTCAGATGTTCTTGCTGGAATGGTACCTTGTTATTATGATACTCGCTTTATGTTTTGTCAATGTGCCCCCATCCTCTGGCTGTAACTTAGGTTACTTCTGTTGCAAGAAACAGAAGCTCATTCCAGCTGGCTCAAGAAAAAAGAATTTTGTTATAAATATACAACAAGGAATATCACAGACATCTTTGGAAAAGAAACAAAATACAGTCAGGGCTTACCAGGAGCAGGAGCTGCTCTTTGCCTCTCTTAAGGAATTTACGGTCACTCTTATTTCTGTTGCTGGTATATTCACTATTTCTTCATTAAATGCACATACTGAGTCTCTACTATGGTGCCAGGGCCTGGATGTACAGGGGTAGAAAAGGTATTAAATGAGAAGACAGGCTTTAAACAAAAAAGCACACACATAAAATTATAAGTTGCTATAAATGCTAGGAATAAAATGCAAATTTGAAGAGGGAATGCACATGGGAACTTAATTACAACTGGGAGGTTAGGGAATAAACCATTATCAAAGTGACATTTAAGTATAAACCGAGAAAAAATTAGTAGGAGATGGCCAAATTGACAGTGGGGTAGGATGTTTGATTGCTTATAAAGCATTTGCACCAGAAAGAATTGAACCATTTCCTATGCATACAGGAAGACAAGCCCTATTATTTAAATAGCTTATTGTTTAAATAGCTATTTAAATAATACCCTATTATTTAAATAGCTTATTTAATAATTTGTGGTGAATGGGGGACATTCTATCAGAATTACTGAAAACACTTAGTTGTGGAAATATGTGAAATATCTATAGTTTGATTACGTTCAGAATGGTTCTTTATTTCATATTTGCTTCATGCAGTATTAGAAGATATCAATAGTAAATTTTTTATCAGCCCGATGTTTCCTAACACTTATTCATCATGTAGTTTACAAGTGCATGAAAGTAACTTGCCTTGCACTTTAAGTTGGCCAGTCACCCTTCTTCTCGTGGCAGGTTTACTGCACTAACTAGAGATCTGGCTCTCCTTTGTTTCCACTTAAATGGTACAATGGCAAACTTGAGTCAGGCGTATAAGCAGTGTCCAACCTACAAGTGATTCTTCCTTCAAATCAAGTTACTTAAAATTTTTTGAAAAATACCTAGAAAAGTTATTTGAGGGCAGTTTACTTGCATTGCTTGAATGATAGAATTGGCAATTTAAACAAAAACTTTCTACTAACCTTTGAGGTCTCTCAAAGTTTTTCTGTTTGTTTATTTTGTTTCATTTTTAATTTAAGAAAGAAGAGACATTTAGGTCTGCTTTTTTACCTCATTAAGGCATACCAACAGAAATAACTGGCTGCATTTGGTCTTAGCCAATATCATATGATTATCTTCAGGGATTTTTTTGGCCCCCACACAGTGCATGGTTGAACTGCCAAAATACAAATCAAGATATGAAATGTATTACATTCTTCAGAATTAATAGATATTTTCCCTGGTTAAAGCAAGACTCATAACCAAATCACCCAACATAAGCAAGATTAATTAGGCCCAGAATGGATAAGATGAATATTCACAAAGGATAACCCTGTATAAAATTATAAATGTTCATTCCTTTATGTTGGTAGTTTTAGATTAGGTCAGTCTGTGGATGTATTAGTCTGTTCTCACGCTGCTATAAAGAAATACATAAGACTGGGTAATTTGTGAGGAAAAGAGGTTTAACTCACAGTTCCACAGGCTGTATGGGAGACATGGCTGGCGAAGCCTCAGGAAACTTACAATCATGGCACAAGGCTGAAGGGGAAGCAAGCACATCTTCACGTGGTGGCAGGAGAGAGAGCGAAGGGGGACATACCCCACTCTATTGAGCCATTGGATCTCATGCGAACTCACTCACTATCACGAGAACAGCAAGGGGAAAATCCACTTCCATGATACAATCACCTCCCACCAGGTCCCTCCTCCAATATGTGGGGATTGTAGTTGGACGTGAGATTTGCGTGGGGACATAGAGCCAAACCGTATCAGTGGACGTGTAATAAGAATGAAAGAGCCTAGTACACTTTAAAAATGCTTTTCATATCTCTGTGCACTGACTAAGATGGCAGGCCAGGATTCAAATGCCAGCTCTGTCAGTCACTATTGTGCAGCTAGGCATCCACCAAACTCTCTGTGCCTCACTGCCCTAACCTATAAAATAGGCATCATTCCAGCTTGTGCACACATTAGGTTTTGATGAGGATGGGACGAGATCAGCATTCTAATGTACTTGGTGTGCAAATAAGCTCTTACTTAAAAATCATATAGTATTATTAATGGCCACTGATTTTGTTTTATGGCTTATTTCTGCCAGGGTGTAACTGTGGGGCAGTGATTCTCGCTCCCCGATCCTCAGGAGACATTGGGCAATGTCTGGAGACATTTTTGGTTGTCACAAGGGGAACAAGGGGTTACTGGCAGCTACTGATTAGAATTCAGAGATGCTGCTAACACCCCACAATGCACAGGCAGCCCCCACAACAAAGACTCAGACAGCCCCAAACGCAATGGTGCCGAGGCTGAGAAACCCTGCTCTAGGTGTTAGCGGGCCTCCTTTTACTGAGTGTGTGTTACACAAGTGTGTGGCTTTGTGTGTTGTGCTTTCTAATTTACTTTCTGCTCCTCTACCCAATGCTCCCAGACTATGACCCCCCTGGGGGCAAGTTCTGAGTCGTCTTTACTGTGGCCATGCCTGCAATGTCCAGCCCAAGGCCTGGCCTAGAGGAGGCCTCAGTAAATGCTTGCTGAAGGATATTTTAAAACTGCTTTTCAGAAACTCTGTAGTAAAACACTAAATCTACCAATGGGGACCATGCATCGATTATCACAGTTCTGAAACTACGGTAGTTTCAGTACGTTTGTTCTGACAAGATAAGAGAAAGTTTATGGTACAGTAGTCAGAGCAGACGTTTTGGAGTTGGAAAGACCTCAGTTTGAATTCTGCCCTCAATGTACCACTTAGCCTTTTGTAAGTTATAAAAATGTTGACAATAATGCATTTATTCCAGGAGTGCTGTGAGACTTTATAAGATGGTCGGTGTGAAGTGCCTAGTTTAGAAAATAGTTCCTAGCAGTTAGGATGTGCTATGACTTCAGGCCAGTTCTCAACCCCCACCTCCCCAGCCACAGCCTTCTCTGTAAAGGGGAGATAACTTCCTTGTACGATGCTAAAAGGATTGAATCAGGCCATGATGTGCTTAGCAGAGTTTAATAAATGGTGACTATTATTATTATAATCTTTTCATTTCAGTGGCAAAAAAAGTGAAAAAAAAATAGTTCTGTCTTGTGTTTTTCACTTCTCCCATCTCTTTTATTCATACTCCCCAAGAGTAGCAGGAAGGAAATGAAACGAGAGGCCAAGAAATGCATTTAAAAATATTTTTCTCATATTCCAAACTAGTGAGATGAATTTAAAGCTTTCTTCAAAAGAAGCATTGGACACCCTTGTTCTTGTAGCCTCACTGGCTTGGAAGAGGCATTGATAGCTGTTACTTGTGTTTCTGGGTCAGCCTTCAAAGGATTAAATTATTCCACAAAGATCTGTTTCTTCCATGTGACAAGAAAAAATAAACTGTGATGATTACCGTCACCTCCTGCTCCTTCTTTTAAAAAAATTGTAGGTGAAGCTGCCAAAACATTGAAAAGTTGTGTATCTCACACATGTAGCAGTGCAAGGCAGAGGAGACAGTATGGGAGCCTTGGAGCCTTTGCTTCCATATATATGTATATATAATATATAAATATAAAATAAATATATATTATACAGATAAATATATAATAAATACAAAATATACAATAAAATATAATATATAAATAATATATATAAATGTATAAATATACATTATACATTTATATATTTATATATAACATAAATATATAAAAATCCAACTACATATGGAATATTTTTATAATATATAATAATATAAAATACATAAAAGAATATATTCTATTTGAGTGTGTCTGTGCAGGTGGGGAGGGAGGAGAATTAGGATTTTTTGGTGTGTGTGAGGGTCAGAGACAGAAGCAAACTTTATTGGCTCACAGAATCATGCCTTAGGATAGACTATATGATGGACTGAATTCTGTGTCCGAATCTAGGAAAAACATTGAGTAATAAGGATGGGCAATTGTTTTTCTCTAAGCAAGAGACTGGAGTTCACCTTCGTGTCCAGAGAGTTGTATACTATGATTACAGGCCCCACTGGAGGAGGTCCCCCAAATCACATTCTTCTTCCTTTTTCTTTTCCTTTCTTCTGCAATTATCTGATGGGTTTTTCCTGTGTACTGAACAGACAAAATCAATTCACTGAGAATTGAATTGGTTCAATTTCAATAGTATTGCAGTAAAGAAACAGTTTAATAGACATGAGGCTGGCCATGTGGGAGATGGAGTTATTGCTCAAATCTATCTCCCCAAAGGCTTAGAGGCTAGAGCTTTTTAAGGATAGTTTGGTGGGCAGGGGGATAGGGAATGGGAAATGCTGCTTGGTTGGGTATGCAACCTTAGGGGTGTGGAAAATATTCACTGTGTCAGCCTCTGGGCCACAGAACCAGTTAAGTCATGAGTTGTGGGTTTGGGTGGAGTTAATCCTCAGAAATGAGAAAGTCTGAAAGATGCCTCAAAAGGTTAATCTTTGGTTCTACAATAGTGATGTTATCTACAGGAGTCATTGGGGACGTTACAAATCTCTTGACCTCCAGAACACTAGCTGATTATCATTTAACTACATCAACATCTTAGCAGAATTCAGTAGCCTCTCATAATCCTAACCTTGTGGGATAAGTCTGAGTCAGGCACCCCTCCTCCATGGTTTGTACTGCCCTCTTTCACAGAACATACTTGCTTTGGTTATAATTACAGAACTATAGTAGTCAGTTTACCTATCTGTTGTAGATTAAATTGTGTGTGCCCTGTTCCACAAGATAGAGAAAGAAGGAACCCTCCCTAATTAGTTCTGTGAAGCCAGCATCACCCTAATACCAAAACCAGGAAAAGAAACAACCAAAAACAAACAAACAAAAAACACTACAGACCAATATCCTTGATGAACATAGATGCTAAAATCCCTAACAAAATACTAACCAACTGAATCTGACAACATATCAAAAAGATAATCTACCAAGGGCAAGTGGGTTTCATACCAGGGATGCAGGGATGGTTTAACATACTCAAGTCAATACATGTGACACACCACGTAAACAGAATTAAAAACAAAAATCACATGATCGTCCCTGTAGATGCAGGAAAAGCATTTGACAAAATCCAGCATCCCTTTATGATTAAAACCCTCAGCAAAATTGGCCTACAAGGGACATGCCTTAATATGATAAAAGCCATCTATGGGAAACCCACAGCCAACATAAGACTGAATGGGGAAAAGTTGAAAGCATTCCCTCTGATAACGGGAACAAGACAAGGGTACCCACACTCACCACTCCTCTTTGACATAGTTCTGGAAATCCTAGCCAGAGCAATGAGCCAAGGTCATGCTACTGCACTTCAGCCTGGGTGACAGAGTGAAAACCTATTTCTTAAAAAAAAAAATCACTGGCATTTACTTGTGTTGAGGGAATGGATGGGCAGAAATCAGGAAAGGGTCATGTGCTTATTAATTTTATTAAGCTATTGCTCTGCATGCTCTCTCTCTCATTTTTCGCAATATTAGTGGAGTAGGAAACTGAGCTTATTATCTCTTCCATGGGGCCTATCCTTCTTTGAGAGAAATGGGAAATTTAAAAAATGTTATAATCTATTGGTAATGGGAAAAACACCTGCTTAGTGTTACATTTACTAAATGGCATTACCAAGTTGTTTTTCATTACTCTGAGGGTTTTTCAGAGTCTAACGTATAAAGCCTGCCTCAGGGATTTCTGGGCTGCCAAGGCAGACATGAGACCCATAAAGCCTCCTGGAAAATACTTTTTACATGATCTTAGAGGTCTAAATCTGGCACCTGGAATCTAGGATTAAGACATTCACGCAACATAAGGCAGATCTCTATTACTCAGCCTTGTTTGGAGAAGGTTTGGAGGTGTCCTGTTATGCTTAGATTCACCTCCATAGAATACATTTTTAGTAATCATCTTTTGAATAAGAAAGATGAGGGGAAGCCAAATTCATGGGCTCCAATTTGAGAAACAAGATTGGTAGTCAAAGGATCCCTCCAGAGCACCAAGTCATACCACTCTGAAACTTTTAGTCCTATTTAATAAGGGAGTCAGTTCAGGCCAGAAGTAGTCAACCTTTATTATAACCCCTTTTCAACTAAAAACCTGTTTTGAAGCACAATATGTAAACAGATAAAGAAGGAGCTGTTCTGATTGGGATGGAGGGAGGAAGGGAGGCTCCCCTTAGCTGGTCTGCTCACACCTTACCTTGCCTCACAAACACCCCCTACCTTGCTCCATTTGGAGCGCCTTGTGGGGCAGTTTGCAAATCAATAACCAGCTGTTGTTACTTTAAACATGGAGGCTTCTATCCTGTTAAATCAAAGAATAAGGCTGTCTCAGAAGTCAGCATATCAAGATTGAGCTAAAAAAACCGTCACACAAAAAGAAAGAATAGTTCCATGTGAAACTGTCACTTCAGTGGGACCTGAATTAAGCAGGGTGTTGGTTGGGCAGATCGCAGTCAAGGAGAAGAGGGCAAGCAGCCAAGCACAAGCAGTGAGCAATTGTATGGGCAAAAGCCCAAGCTGGCTATCGTGACCCAGCAATGACAAACTTGGGAAGGTCATTTTCTCCAGTAGCATGAATGGATGGTTGTCTGAACATCCTAGCTCAGGACTGTTGCTGCACGAAGTCTCAAACTTTGAGGATGAGACTAAAGCATGTGGATATGAAGGCTTCAAGCTCTCAAGGATCATGAATATAGCCTGGATTTTTGCAAGAGAATAAATTTGAATGAAAGAGTGAATTTGGTCCAAAATTTGTAAAACAAAAAATATCCAGCTAGAAATATTCAGGGATTTTTGGTAAGTCTTGTTCGGATGAGAAAAAGGAGAGCAAGGAGCAGTTGACAAACTTTTACTTCATTTTATGGTAGAGATGATGAATGTCTCTTATCTACAAGGAGACTATCAGTTTTGGGGGATACATGGCAAGACCCAACTTCCCAAAACAGTTTGGAGCAGGCGTATTGACAATCAGTGTATGTTCCTCGCTCCATGTTCCTCAGGGGGTGTGGGAAATAGAAAAGTCTCTCTTCAAAGTTTCCTTTCTTGTTAAAGAATAAATCATAAGTGTTAGAAATAATAGTTTGTTTTAAAGACTTTCTTCAAAACCCTCTTGCTTTTTGCTGATAACCCCTTGTTAAACCATACCCTATGTAGCTGTTAGACATGCTCACAGGCTTGTAGTACATTCTACGTCCTTGTATTTTAACCAAGATATTTATGCTATTACTTTTCTAAGTCCTTTTGCAAGTAACTTCCTGTCCCTTCCTTATTTGGTTTTCCTCTTTTCCTTTTGTTATCCATTGCCTTTACCTATTCAAGAAAATTTTAAGTTATTAGCCAATCCAGTTCAGTTTTAGATTGTGAGGTCTGGTTCCAACCAACAAAGATGAGACACAGCATTAAGGACGACCCAAATCCATAAGGGATAAATACGTCTGCTTTTCCTTTGTTCATTGTACTCTCCCAGCAAGACTGCCGGTGAGGGTACCCTTTCTGCAGGAAGTAAAGATTGCCTTGCTGAGAGATCCTTTGTATCAGTGCTGATTTTTCTTTGTGGCACCAAGCATCTGTTTCCAACAAAAGGTTCAGGACATGCTACCCTAAAATAGCACTTTGGCATATTGAATATTTTAAGCTGAAGGAAATTGAGAAACAGTATATGCAAGGTCTCTCTGATCTTTCCCTTTCCTTCTCCCCTGAAGCAAGTCCTAAGACCTTCATATGAGAAATGCCCTTTTATACCTGGAGGAAAGGAACATCCTTATCTCCAAGATAAAGGACACCAAGAGGAATCTGAATGAACAGGTCTTGCTTTTTCCCCCAGTTTATTAGTCTTAGTTCATACTCTTTATTTTCCTCCTACTATATTTTTCTACAACTCTCCATTCTTCATTCACCTGACTATAAAACAGTCAGCTTTAACTATTTATTTGGGTCTTCATTTCCTAATTAAGCCTCCCTTGTTACATAAAACTTATGTAAGTATGCATGCTTTTGTCTTTGTAATCTGTCTTTTGTTACAGGGTAACCAGCCAATTAACCCAAGATAGGCAGAAGAAAAAGATAAGTTTTCTCCCCTACATTCCTTCAAGAGTAACCCAACTGTACTCTTGACATTATTCTGCTCTGCGTATTTCCATCTCCTGCTTTCACTGGACCCTAACTGTGACTGACATGTGTCTTGTCACATGTTCTAAGTATTTTACAGGATTCTGTAACCCTCTTTCAACCTATGGGTTATGTACCATCTTTATCCTGCCATTACAAGTGACAACCTTGTATTTAAACAACTTGCTCAAGATCCCACAATAAGACTTGGTAGAACCAGGATTTGAACTCAGAGCTTCCTAGCGTTAGAGCCTTCATGAGTTCAAGTCTACTTCCTCCCTTTGCAAAATTGCCACTGAAATAAAACCAATCTGTTGATGAGATCTGAATTTTTTTCAAGTGCTTTATTGCCAGTTGGTTTTGCCATATGGTCCTGTGATAAAACTAGCAGTGGTCACAGTAAGTGGAGAACTGGGTGTGGCAGGGTGGGTCTGGAGTTCTCATTACTCAGAGAACTTGGAAGGAATCCTCTTTTGAATGTAGTCCCTCTGGGTGTGGAGGTTTGTCTAAGGAAGGAGCAAACATCAGAGCATTCAGAAGTAGGGCAAACAATACAAGAAAAGAGAGTTGAGTTAATAAATTAACAATTAAACAAACCCATGAAAGGATAAATGAATGAATGAATTGGTGAAGTGAAAGCAAGCAAGAACACGGACAGTATATTGTATGACCCTTAGTAACCTGGTTGTATTGCCATTCAAGACTTTAACAAAAAAAACAGAAAAGCCTCAAGGCTCCTGTCCCCCCAGTCTCTTTACTTATTTCTACCATATATTTACTGTTCCAAGTGGAGCAGAGTCAGATGTATCTATTTGAAATGCTCGAAGAAGAGGTGCAGGAGGTCTTGTGCACCCCTTTTGAATCTGGTGAAAGGGCTTCCTTTGAGGTGATCCCAACCAGGGTTTGAATTGTAACTTCACAACTTAATAGGTTTATGAAGAAATAACTTACCTTCCTCAAACTTGTTTCCTTCACTGAATCTGCAAATGGAGATTCTTTGAACTGAGGACATCTATCATGTTACTAGGACACTTAGAAATTGTGTGGAATACATACCTACACACACACACCTAATTCCAAGCCTATAGCTCAATAAATATAGCTGCCATTTACTGAGGTTGGGAAGAAAATAAAAAAAGCAATGGCAGGGGATAAAAAGTTCAATAGAATTGTCATGATTAATATAGGCAAACCATTTCCAGAGTAGCAGCTTGTCTTCCTCTTCCTCTTATATTTGGGTAAGGCAGTTTTCCAACATCAGGTGTTTTCTTATTGAAGGATGGCACCATTTGATCGCTTCTATATTTTGTTTTTACCTTTGGGCTTTGTGTAATATTTTTTGTGGTTGCTATCCAGGTATATTGTCACAGAAGTTTAACTTTTTCTCAAAGTGCTTTGGTGGATTTATAGAATCTTGTTATTTTGATGTGTAGGTGCTGGACATGGGGATGGTTACTCACAGATTTAGGTGTCTCCTTTGGCATTGAGGTGGTGGAAGTACACAAGTGTCTCTTGGATTCACTGCAGATGTTATTCCCACCAGAAGCCGAATACTCACAACAAGAAGTGAATATCCAATGTGCCCAAACTAGAATCACCAAAAACGTTCCTTTTCTAACACCTCCGATAACAATTATCTGTAGGTTGGGAGATTTGGGTGGCTATAGAGATGAAAAGATTGAAAAATATTATGCAGAAAAAAATGGCTGAACTTATATAATATTTAGGAAAATGTATTTCTCTGAGCTGGCATTGAAATAGAATGCATTTTTCTGTGATGGTAGCAAGAATTATAAAGTTGATAGGATTTTCTAAGATTCTGTAAGCCAAATTGTATGTATAATGTATTACTTTTGGGCTGAGGCAGGTAAAACTATGTGCTTTTTCCACTTTTCTCCCGTCCACTTGAAACATCTACTTCTAAGGCCACACATTCTAGATGACATAGCTATAAGATGCAGGAAACGCACAGTCCCCACATCAGACTTTATGTGGAAGAGTGATAAACCTTCACTGTGCAAAGCAACTGAAATTTGGAGGTTTATCTTCTGTTATTGTGCATGATATATAGCCTATCCTGACCAAATCAGGGAGACTAGGAATATGCTCATAAGATAAAGCCCACAGGAGAAGAAATGGGGGTGCAAAAAGAAAAGAAATCAGAGTGATCCTTAAAAGACTGACCTGAGTTTTAGTCCAGGTCTGCCGCAGACTGTGAAGCAGACTTCGCACAGTACCACTAGACTTGTTTCCTCATCTATAAAGTAGGAATACAAATATGTACTTCCTATTTTTATTGTTGGTTACTTCAGTGTACTTCAGAAGATTGTGGTAAGAACAAACGAGATCATTTACACAAAATGATAGTTCCTGGTGTATAATAAGCACTTAATAAAATGTTTAATAACATCTTAAATTTAAAAATTAAAATAATACAAAAATATAAAGTGATTTAAAAAATACTGAATAATCTTGCCTTGCTCAAGATGTCAGTTAAAGCCAATTTAGGTGTCTACAAAAGAGAAGTTCGTAACTTGTAAGACCCACAGATGGATTTTGGAGGATAGTAAGCCTCAGGCAATTGTATGCCAAATTACGTGTATAAACAAATGTGCATTTGTCTAAATGACAAAATGTGCATTTGTCAAATATATCGAATGGCAGGTGAGAGTTATTGAGAGCCTCACTTGGGATAACATGCCATAATAGAATGGAAAATCACATTCAGAAATAAAATATATTACAGTGAAAGTATTGTCAAGAAATGAAGACTGATTTGACTATTGTAAAGCACAATATTCAAATAACTTAGTCACACAGGAAATTTGAAACAGTTAAAGCTCAAAAGCTCTTGGCGATGGTCATTGTCCTACTTGAGACTGCTTAGTCTCTATTTGACCCTCCTTAATCAAACATCCACACCTAGAGGGTCTCCTGAGCTCTCAGGAATATTTCTGTCTGGCTCTCTGAGTCATAAAGACTAGGTCTACCCTATCACATCCAGATCCCCAGATAATGTGACTGCTACAGCCAATTTTATGACAGGATAATGAATAATAAAATGTATAAAACCAAGCCGTAACCCAATCACCTGGGGTCCATGTTCTCAGAGCCTCTCGAGGCTCTGTCATGGGTCATGGTCTTGACATTTGGCTGAGAATAATTTCTTCAAATATTTTACAGAATTTTGCCTTTTTTTTTTTTGTCCAGAAAAGTATAAAGAATTTTTATTTTCTGAGAGTGAAAAAAAATTTGTAGGTCTGTGAGAATTTTCATGCAGGGTCAGAAGAACTTCTCCCACTAAATATATTTTCATGGGAGAGCAGGAGATAAAAACAAAGCTGTATATTAACTAGAACCCTTGGGTCTCATTTGTTCTATATGCCAGATATATTAGCAATCATTCTTGCTAGTTCCAGTAATAGTCTTGAATAGTGTTCTGACTGGCTGAGCTGTGGTTATGTGCCCAACCCTATACCGGTCCTCAATTCCAGAGTGATAAGAACTCGATTTGCCAGATCTGAGTCATTTGCCCTGAAGTTACAGAAGGATTCTGACTTTCCCAAACCTTATAGAGTAAGAATTAAAAACTAATTCTCCAAACACATGCTAAGCTGACAAAATAGAACAACTATCAATAGTATGTGTACTGGAAACTCTTGGGTCACTTCCAATGTGAAGATGCAAGTATTTTTATTTAGAAAAGTGCCAAGTAGCGTGATCCTGGGAAAAGTCTGATTCTAAGAATCAGCATTCCTGAATTCTTGTCATGACGCTGCCTGTAAGTAGCTTTGTGATTGCAGCTGTCCCACTTAACCCTTTGGGGCCTCACTATCCATATATTAATAGTTCTGGGCTAAAATGTGTGCTAGATTCCTTTCAATTTAGAGCCCTGTGGCAGACATAGAGAGGCTTTGTCTGTTTCTAGAGAAAGGAGTTTGACTTTGCAGTCATGTATTCTGACTTTCTCCCTAAATCTATGGCAAACAGCCTGTCGCAACCAAAATGCCCTGGAAAGTTCACTGAAATGTAGGTGATTTACAGAAATGCAATTTCAGTGCTTCTCTTTTACCTGCTGGGTATAATCATGGCGTAACTGCCTACATTTCTTTGCTTCTAAAAAACTTATGGATCAGGGAAAGTTCAGATGGAACTTTCCTAAGCCCCACAAAACCCATCTCTTTCTTTAAATGGTACCATCTGCCTTGTGGGAAAATCATACCTAGTTTATTTTCTTCCAGAATGTGATGCAAAAAGATTGGAGAAAACAAGGTGATAATGCAACTTTGGGGAAAATGTTCTGCAATCCCTTAATATCCCCCACACCGAAAGTCATTTTCTGCCTATTCTTGCAGTTTGAGATCACAGGATTCTTGACAACCTAATAGCACTTTATGCCAATAAAGTCGGGACTGTCTTCTTGTTTGATGTTGTTTGGAACATGCAATTATCTCAAAGGCAGGTTGTAGCTAAGCATTTTCATCTGTCCCCAGCCCTTTCTGCCTAGGGGTAGGATATGACAGACCTCTCAGTTTCAGTTATATGCAAAGATGCCTAGATTTGCAAGGTTCAGAGCTTTTACCTTTCAGAATGTCCGGTGCTACAAATCTTGCTCCAGGGAAGCTTTCTGCCCCTTTCACAATGATCTTTTTATTTCCAATATTTGTTTGCATGAAGGCTTCAGGAATTTCTACAGTGTCCCACCTCCATCACCATTCAGATTTTAATTTTAAGCTTTTGTCCATCTGTTAGAAGAGAGTCGAGATCAGATTCTCAGGCCCCAAGCAGGGAGCATTCTGAGTGAGGGGCGAGTGTACTCTCTAACCTACTCCTTCCATTTTTCCACTGTCTCCACCCATCCTGTTCTATGCTTGACTTAATATTAAAAAGTGTAAGGGGACAAATGAAATCATGTTTTTTTGAATGGAAAACAGATTGTATGAAAACAGAGCATCCTTTTGGGAGTAATGTGACTTGGTCTTCATTCCAGTATCAGTAAACACAGTATCCCTTATCTGCATTTCTTCCCCCTGCAACCTTCCTTTGAAATCTAGGGGCAATATGAAGGGGAAACGTCACCGTTCCTCTGTACCACTTTTCTTTTTACTTTCCTGCAGCCTCCTCTTTCTCACTCCTGAGCTACTGTCGTCTGCCATAGCTGCTTCCCTGGTACGCTCTGACTTTAAAAGCACAGTGAGGGCCGTCAGGACACTGGCTGGCAGCCTGGAGTAATAAAATCAGATTTTAGCACAATCTTTGTATTCTCACTTCTTTTCTGGGTGAACTGAAACGAGTCAGTAAGTTGTTTAGAAGTTAAAATTCCTCATATATCCAGTGTGATAATACGACCTTCCCAGCTCAACCCATGAGATAGTTATGAGTCAACTACAATAATGTGTGTGAAAGTGCCACACGATATGCAGCAATGTTACTGTAATGAATGACTGAGCAGCTAACTTTTAAGAATCACACTATGCACCAAGTTAGTTATAGTCTTAAGTCAGTTATAAGTTAGTTACATCAATTAAATACTTACATAGATTAATTCTCACAACCCTCTGAAGTTTTCACTATTGTATCCCCATTTCACTGACAGGATGAAGAAAGTGAAACCTAAAATTACTATTTTACCCAAAGTAGCACAGCTATTCACATCAGAGTAAGAACTGGTTCTTTGAAACAAATCTGTGTGATGCTAAAGTTAGCTCTTCTTTGCAATGTCTCCATAGTATTTCTTTTATGTGTGACGATTAGAAAAATGACACCAAGATACCCAGTGGATCTGGCTCAAGGACATGTGGGAGAGCCAACTGACCAGACGGATAGAAGAAAGAGGGCGGGAGCAAAGGCTTCTGGGTGGAGGTCTTCACTAACTCAAACGTTAAAGCAGCACCTATTTACCTCTATAACACAGTGCTTCCTCCCCCTATAGTATCTCTGCCTTCAGATCTCCTTCTGCCTTCATTCCTTATTTCCCCCAAACCCCACCCTGACTTTTCACCTGGTCATAGTTTGAGTATAAGAAAATTCTTAAATCTGAGGACTTCTTCCTCCATCCTTTACCTCAAGACTTGAATTGCCTAAAAACTGGCACTTTCTTGGTTGTTGGAGGAGGTAAGTCCTAATAAAATCCTTCAACCCTTGAAAATTAGCTGCGAGTAGCTTAAAAGTCTTGAAATATTATAGAGGCCCCACAGTCACTTCACTTGGCCTAAGACCTCAGGCACTAGTGTTGTGGAGACCGCTGTTTTCATTGCAGAGGAATATTTGGGTACATTTTTTGCTGGTAGGGCCAATGTGTAAGAGAGACGACAATTTCCTTCATGTGTTCCTTTGTGAAAATGGTCAATAAAGAGACGTGAAAGAATTTCTTCAACAGTTTTGTTTTCAGAGGGTTACCTTCCATCCAGCCCACTGACTATGGATCTTTTTCCCAACAGAGGTTATCTGAGAGATCTAGACTTAAATATTAAAATGAGGAGAAAAATAGAATATATTTGAAATCTGAAAATCCTCAATGATTTTTATGAAACATGAATGCAAAAGAACAAAAATGTTCTTATGACTGAAACTATGAATGCAAAAGAACAAAATTAAGCTTTGGTAGTGATAGTCTATAACTTACAATTGCTTGACTGGGCCTGACATTCAGTTATTACAGTTCAATGTCTAAGAATGAGGGCGATTATGTAGTTAGGCTGCCTGGGTTTGAATTCCCAAGCTGCTAATTACAAGCCCTGTAACTTTGTCAGGTTGGTTAAATTTTCTGAGCCTCAGTTTCCTCATCTGTAAAATGGAGAATGTGCTGCTAGTCTTACATGGTTGTTGAGAGGAGAAAATGAGGTAACGCTTGAGTGCACTTAGAATAGCACCTGGAGGTTACTCACGTGCAGTAATGGACGCAGCTCTTCTGGATTGTTCCATGACCTTTCATTCAGTGGGAAGGGGCCTGGAGTGCTGCTGAGGGGTGGAGTAGTCTTAGCCCAAGTCAGCAGTTGGGGGAGTAAACACAGAGCCAAGTTCATGTGGGGACAATATAACTTCTTCTGGATGAGGGAGATGTTGGTGGGGACCAGTCTGATTGGCAGGGTGGGAACTAGTATCTCCAGAAGTCCTAAGGGAGAAGCCACATGCTTTGTGGTGCCTCAGGCTTTCTGAGGAAGATTCATAAATGGAGACTCATGGGGTTGAAAATCTCCTGACCCATTTGTGTCTGTCTAAGAACACAAGGCACATTCTCTCACATAGGGTCCTATCTTATACCATTTTTTTCTTGAGATGAAGTTTTGCTCTTTTTGCCCAGGCTGGAGTGTGATGGCACGATTTTGGCTCACTGAAACCTCCGCCTCCCAGATTCAAGTGATTATCCTGCCTCAGCCTCTCGAGTAGCTGGGATTACTGGCGTGCGCTATCACGCTCAGCTATTTTTGTATTTTTAGTGGAGACGGGGTTTCTCCATGTTGGTCAGGCTAGACTCAAACTCCCGACCTCAGGTGATCCATCTGCCTCAGCCTCCCAGAATGCTGGGATTACCGGCATGAACCACCCTGCCTGGCTTACCTCATACCTTTCAAGTCTTTATTTCATTTCTAACAAGGAAGTTGCAAGAAATGTCCCTTCTGTTTTCTCAAATGTAACTCAGAATTCAGAGGAAATTCGGTGACACCTACAGAAGTAGGGAAATAGAATATTCCATGATTCTGTCAACAGATTCTCCTCCCACTTGCCCACCTTTGCATTGCCATTCTGTTACATACTTGACTAGGGCATGGTAAGACACTTCAGCTACTCTCAGATGTTATTAAAGAAGAAAAGAAATAAACCTGTCTCCAAAGATAGCTGTCTGAGGACCTGTCAAAACAATTCTCATTGCAAGTGGAAAAATGCAGTCAATTATGTGCAGGTCTTTGTTATGATTCAATATGTGCAACAACTTGGATGAATCTGAAGAGAATCATACTTAATGGGGGAAAAGCCAATCGCAGAAGGTTATCTACTATATGATTCTTGAAATGACAAAATTCTAGAAATAGAGAACAGATTGCCAGGAGTTAAGGAAGGGGTAGACGTGCGAGGGATATAATTATGGTAATAAAAAGGCAACATGAGGGGTCCATGTGTTGGTGGAAATGTTCTGTATCTTGGCTGTAATGCCACCAGTGTTCTGGTTGTGACATTGTCCTAGATTTTTGCAAGATGTTACCATTGTGGGAAACTGAGTAAAAGTTACATGAAGTCTCAACATCTAACAACTACATGTGAATCTACAATTATTAAAAAGTAAAAATTTAATTAAAAATTCAACCCCAGGCCGGGCGCGGTGGCTCACGCCTGTAATCCCAGCCCTTTGGGAGGCCGAGGCGGGCGGATCACGAGGTCAAGAGATCGAGACCATCCTGGTCAACATGGTGAAACCCCGTCTCTACTAAAAATACAAAAAATTAGCTGGGCATGGTGGCGCGTGCCTGTAATCCCAGCTACTCAGGAGGCTGAGGTAGGAGAATTGCCTGAACCCAGGAGGCGGAGGTTGCGGTGAGCCGAGATCGCGCCATTGCACTCCAGCCTGGGTAACAAGAGCGAAACTCCGTCTCAAAAAATAAATAAATAAATAAATAAATTCAACCCCAATGAATTTACCATTCATTTTAAAGTTCCTCCTTGTCTGATTTTTTATGGCTTGACTTGGAATTCAAGGTTTCCTCTGTTTTGGCAACAGAGGTTATCTGAGCGATCCAGACTTAAATATTGCTTCATTTTCTCCTCTTAATAGCCATGTGAGACCAGTAGTACTTTCTCCATTTTACAGGTAAAAGTCTTGAAATGCTGTCCAGCTTCATCTTCCAGTCAAACAGAACCTTAAATGATATAAACCTGGGCTTTTTCCACTTATACTCCTCATTTCCAGGCCAGAATGTCCTTTCTGCCTGTACATGTTCTGGTCCTACTCCACGTCAGATGCTAGACCAAATGCTGCCTAGTCTATGGAAGTCACTGCAGGGAGAAGTCATTTTTCTCTCTCCAAACGATGGCAGGTTTTTGTTGCTGTCAATCTTATGACACTCTGTGCATTCTGTCTTTTATTTCCATGATGGTGTGTGTATTTCTCATTTCCTTTGTTAGATTTAAACATTACAAGAGCAGGATCTTTCAGTTTTATATGAAGCAAATGACTTTTTGTGCAGCACGCAGAACTGTGCTTGTAGAGAACAAAAGCATAATGTCCAGTATTCTTTTTGCAGTTCTTGGTATTTTTCCACAGAATTTTGACTCTTTAATGACTGTTAAATAAATATATTTTTATTTTTATATCTAAGTTAGTGATTTTACCTTTGTAGCTAAATTATCAAGACACTGTTTTGCAGATGATTGAAACTAATTTGCATTGAGGGCTTATAAAAGCTATCATTCAGAGCTTTTCCTTTTTTAGACAAAAGGGATGAATTTTAATAAATATAATACAAATGAAATGGAACATGGTTGTTATATAACTTTTCTTTTTTAGACAAAAAATATATAGTAAATAAGATAGATACAAATAAATGCAGCAATGAGTGTTACATATTTAATCAAATATAAGTTAAATGTTTGCAGTGCCACATGGAATAAAGGCAATAGCACAGAAGCAGGAGTTAGAAGACAAAGGGTATTAACTAAACTCTGCCACTGATAATTTAATAGCCTTTCAAGTGTCGCTTGATTTCTTTATGCCTCTGTGAGATGAAGTTATTGGGCTAGAAGAACGCTAGGTTCTTTCCTAGTTCTGACATTTTGTGGTTATAAGAATGTTGGATGACTGAGCATTGGGCACAAATGCTAAGCCATGTGCTTTTCCGTCCACTAATCCTTCCCATTGAATTCATGTGGGTTGAGTCTTCGAATCAGTCATCGGGTGACCAACATCATTGTGGGTCCTATGCTGCGTTTGAGACCGGCCTCCTCTGTTTGTTTTTCCCTTAGTCCCGCTGTCCCTGACTATTAGTGTAAAGATTAACGTGATGACTGGTAACTCTGGGGTGAAAGGCAGTTGAGTTCATTTAATTAGAACTAGTCCTGCTTTGGTATTAGATGTATTTAAATTTCTAACCTCAACTCTAAGCCGAGCTTTTGGCTCACATGTTTTTTTTTCTGCCCTGTTATTTCTTTGATGGAGAATTTTAGCCTTTATCTGGAGGGAATGATTAAACAACAGCAACAAAAAAGAATGGAAGGAATGGGCAAACCATCAAATTATGAAGTTGTAACTGAGATTGGTCTAACAGCTAGGACAAAGAAAGACTGAGGGAAAGAGGATGTAGAAGGAAGATTCAAAGTCAAGTTCAAGAGGGATACCTTGATGTGTATAGGAAACTTGTATTATTTTTGTTGAAAAAATCGTCAGTGCCGAGACATCCATTTAGTAGATAGGTAACACGTATCGGGCACTTGTTATGTCTTAGGAAGCCTGCTAAGCATTTTACAAATATTATTTCATTTAATAGAATATCCCAATTAAATAGATATCATTATTAATTTTTTTTTTTGCATAAAAGGAAACTGGAATTTAGGAAGATTGAATAATTTTTTCCAAATCCCAAGGCCACTGAGTGCAGAACAGGAATTGGAAATCAGATTGCTGGGCTCCAAGGGCCAGTGTGATTATATAGAACATTGTATTGCTTCACAAATATTAGTAACCACTCTGATCTGCTGAATGATTACTATATGAGAAAGGTTTAATAAGTGATCTAAGACCATGGTACTGGTGTGTGGTGGAATCAGAATGCAGCATCTGTTTGACTCTAAAAATCAAGATCTTTCTAGCGTAATTGGACTTTTAAAGGCAAGTCATTTAATATGTTTTATGTGACTAAGGGATTTGTAACTAACTGATATGCAGGTATCTACCCAGATGACATCTGAACATAGGCAACCTGTTATTAAGGAAAAATATTTAAATTAGCTAGGAAATGAACTAATGAAGGGCAATATTGTATTAATACACACCGAGAACGGACACTAAGATCCTCAAAGGAACATTCAACTTTTCTTCACAATTGTCCAAGAAAGAAGGAGTATTCTCCAGCCTGCGTAAATACTCTTATCTGATTTATCATGGAGAATGGTAATTAATATCATATATTGAACTATTTACTCTCAAAAACCATCCACCCCGTTTTGACTGATTCTTGTTAAGTCAGTAACTCGCTTAGTTTTGTGTGTCCTCTACATTTCCTTCCCAAGCCAAGACAGTGTTAGCAACCTGACTATTAGGTGTGCTTACAAGTCGTAGTGCCATTATTAAGGAATAGGAAGATGAAAGGAAACCATAGTAACTAAATGTAACACATAATTCAGAATTAATTTTTAGATCATGAGGGAAAATGCCATAAAAGAAATTAGTAGGCCAGGCACTGTGGCTCATGCCTGCAATCCCAGTATTTTGGGAGGCCGAGGTGGGCAGATTACTTGAGGTCAGGAGTTCATGACAAGCCTGGCCAACATAGTGAAACCCTGTCTCTACTAGAAATACAAAAAATTAGCTGGGCATGGTGGCGTGCCCCTGTAAACCCAGTTACTCAGGAGGCTGAGGCAGGAGAATCACATGAACCTGGGAGGCAGAGGCTGCAGTGAGCCGAGATTGCACCACTCTACTCCAGCCTGGGCAACAGAGCAAGACTATGTTTCAAAAAAAAAAAAGACAGTAGAACAATTTGAGAAAATTTCGAGTAGATCTTGTATTAGATACTAGTATTTTGTTAATGTTAAATTTCCTGAATTAGATAATTGTGCTTTGGTTTTATGAATGACCCAATTGAAGGATTTTGGGATACAAGGACATGATGTCTAAAAATTATTCTCAAGTTTGTCTCCTTAAAAAAAGAATGAGAATGAGAATGTCAAGAAAGAAAAATATTTAAAGATAAGGAACAAAGGACAGTTCTTGAGAGGTTTTGGCACTGCTGGAGCACCTCTTCTAAATGTTTGAAAATATTTTAAAATAAAATGTTAAAGGAAAATTAGTTGCCTGCCTAAATCAGTTTTTGTGTTTTTCATATTTAGTGTGTGTTTTCTAGACCTGATGAATCTTTACATAAGTGATTTGACAAAAAGCAATCAAAATCCTAAAACGCTGGTGAAATACTTCAGCATAGCACTATGGTGGCTGAGCATGTCTATGAAACTCAGAGATGTCATTCTAAAAAAATAAATTCTTGTGAAATTATAAAGCACATGGCATTAAAGTATTTTATTTTCTTTTTCTTTTCTTTCTTTTTTTTTGAGCCAGGGTCTCACTCTGTCACCCAGGCTGGAATATAGTGGTGCTATCACCACTCACTGCAGTCTCAACCTCTCAGGCTCAGATGATCTTCCCACCTCAGCCTCCTGAGTAGCTGGGACTACAGGTGCATGCCACCACACACGGCTAATTTTTTATATTTTTTCATAGAGAAGGGTTTTCACCATGTTGCCCAGGCTGGTCTCAAACTCCTGGACTTAAAGGATCCAGCTGCCTCAGCCTCCCAAAGTGCTGGGATTACATGGGTACTTTAGTGCCCAGCCAGCACTAAAGTAAATGTTCAAAAAGGATTTATTCCTTTGGTATTTTCATTAGGTGATAAACTTGACTTTGTAGGAAATTGGGAATTAACCTAGATGTTCATGAATGAGACTATTTTTCTCTGGGATAAACCCATCACCCAGAATTCAAGGGCCAATTAAGAGACATGATTTTGACTTGTCTCAAGCCCTCACAGAGATTTTTGTGGTTTGGTCTTCTGAGAGACACCACCTCTGCTCTTCCACAGAATGTCAGAATGGAGAGTGAGCTGTTTTCCCTCTCTTGTGTCTTTTTTTTTTTTTTTTTAATTGCATTTTAGGTTTTAGGGTACATGTGAAGAACATGCAAGATTGCTGCATAGGTACACACATGGCAGTGTGATTTGCTGCCTTCCTCCCCTTCACCTATATCTGGCATTTCTTCCCATGCTATCTCTCCCCAACTCCCCACCCCCTGCTGTCCCTCCCCTATTTCTCCGCGACAGACCCCAGTGTATGATGCTCCCCTCCCGGTGTCCATGTGTTCTCATTGTTCAATACCCACCTATGAGTGAGAACATGTGGTGTTTGATTTTCTATTCTTGTGTCAGTTTGCTGAGAATGATGGTTTCCTGGTTCATCCATGTCCCTACAAAGGACATGAACTCATCATTTTTGATGGCTGCATAATATTCCATGGTGCCCTGTCCAGTCTATCATCGATGGGCATTTGGGTTGGTTCCAGGTCTTTGCTATTGTAAACTGTGCTGCAATGAACATTCATGTGCATGTGTCCTTATAGTAGAACGATTTATAATCCTTTGGATATATACCCAGTAATGGGATTGCTGGATCAAATGGAATTTCTATTTCTAGGTCCTTGAGGAATCACCACACTGTCTTCCACAATGGTTGAACTAATTTACACTCCCACCAACAGTGTAAAAGTGTTTCTATTTCTCCACATCCTCTCCAGCATCTGTTGTCTCCAGATTTTTTAATGATCGCCATTCTAACTGGCGTGAGATGGTATCTCAATGTGGTTTTGATTTGCATTTCCCTAATGACCAGTGATGATGAGCATTTTTTCATATGTTTGTTGGCCTCATGTATGTCTTCTTTTATAAAGTGTCTGTTCATATACTTTGCCCACTTTTGAATGGGCTTGTTTGTTTTTTTCTTGTAAATCTGTTTTAGTTCTTTGTAGATTCTGGATATCAGCCCTTTGTCAGATGAGTAGATTGCAAAAATTTTTTCCCATTCTGTTGGTTGCCGATTCACTCTAGTGACTGTTTCTTTTGCCGTGCAGAAGCTGTGGAGTTTGATTAGGTCCCATTTGTCTATTTTGGCTTTTGTTGCCAATGCTGTTGCTGTTTCAGTCATGAAGTCCTTGCCTATGCCTATGTCCTGAATGGTGTTGCCTAGGTTTTCTTCTCGGGTTTTTATGGTGTTAGGTCTTATGTTTAAATCTTTAATCCATCTGGAGTTAATTTTAGTGTAAGGTACAGGAAGGGGTCCAGTTTCTGCTTTCTGCACATCACTAGCCTGTTTTCCCAACACCATTTATTAAATAGGGAATCCTTTCCCCATTGCTTGTTTTTGTCAGGTTTGTCACAGATCGGATGGATGTAGATGTGTGGTGTTGCCTCCGATGCCTCTGTTCTGTTCCATTGGTCTATATCTCTGTTTTGGTACCAGTGCCATGCTGTTTTAATTACTGTAGCTTGTAGTATAGTTTGGAGTCCGGTAGTGTGATGCCTCCCTCTTTGTTCTTTTTGCTTAGAATTGACTTGGCTATGCGGGCTCTCTTTTGGTTCCATATGAAGTTCAAGGTGGTTTTTTCCAGTTCTGTGAAGAAGGTAATTGGTAGCTCGAAGGGGATAGTGTTGAATCTGTAAATTAATTTGGGCAGTATGGCCATTTTCATGATATTGATTCTTCCTAACCACGAACATGGAATGTTTCTTCATCTGTTTGTGTCCTCTCTGATTTCATTGAGCAGTGGTTTGTAGTTCTCCTTGAAGAGGTCCTTTACGTTCCTTGTTAGTTGTATTCCTAGGTGTTTTATTCTCTTTGTAGCAATTGTGAATGGCAGTTTGTTCTTGATTTGGCTCTCTTTAAGTCTGTTATTGGTGTATAGGAATGCTTGTGATTTTTGCACATTGATTTTGTATCCTGAGACTTTGCTGAAGTTGCTTATCAGTTTCAGGAGATTTTGGGCTGAGATGATGGGGTCTTCTAGATATACAATCATATCATCTGCAAATAGAGACAATTTGACTTCCTCCTTTCCTATTTGAATACTCTTTATTTCTTTTTCTTGCCTGATTGCTCTGGCTAGAACTTCCAATACTGTATCAAATAGGAGTGGTGAGAGAGGGCATCCTTGTCTAGTGCCAGATTTCAAAGGAAATGCTCCCAGTTTTTGCCCATTTAGTATGATATTGGCTGTTGATTTGTTGTTAGATAGCTTTTATTATTTTGAGATATGTTCTGTCAATACCTAGTTTATTGAGGGTTTTTAGCATAAAGGACTGTTGAATTTTGTCAAAGGCCTTCTCTGCATCATTTGAGATAATCATGTGGTTTTTGTCTTTGGTTCTGTTTATGTGGTGAATTACATTCATAGACTTGTGTATGTTGAACCAGCCTTGCATCCCCGGGATGAAGCCTACTTGATCATGGTGGATAAGCTTTTTGATGTGCTGTTGCAATTGGTTTGCCAGTATTTTATTGAAGATTTTTGCATCTATGTTCATCATGGATATTAGCCTGAAGTTTTCTTTTCTTGCTGAGTCTCTGCCAGGTTTTGGTATCAGGATGCTGTTGGTCTCATAAAATGATTTGGGAAGGATTCCCTCTTTTTGGATTGTTTGGAATAGTTTCAGAAGGAATGGTATCAGCTCCTCTTTATATGTCTGGTAGAATTCGGCTGTGAACCCATCTGGACCTGGGTTTTTTTTGGGTGGTAGGCTCTTAATTGCTGCCTTGACTTCAGACCTTGTTATTGGTCTATTCAGGGTTTCAACTTCTTCCTGGTTTAGGCTTGGGAGGATGCAAGTGGCCAGGAATTTATCCATTTCTTCCAGGTTTACTAGTTTATGTGCATAGAGTTGTTTGTATTAATCTCTGATGATCGTTTGTATTTCTGTGGAATCTGTGGTGATATCCCCTTTTATCATTTTTTATTGCATCTATTTGATTATTCTCTCTTTTCTTTTTTATTAATCTAGCTAGTGGTTTGTCTATTTTGTTGATCTTTTCGAAAAACCAGCTCCTGGATTTATTGATTTTTTGAGGGGTTTTTTGTATCTTTATCTCCTTCAGTTCTGCTCTGATCTTAGTAATTTCTTGTCTTGTGCTAGGTTTTGAGTTTTTTTGATCTTGCTCCTCTAGCTCTTTCAATTTTGATGATAGTGTGTCGATTTTAGATCTTTCCTTGCTTCTTATGTGGGCATTTGTGTCTTGACTCAGGATATCCTCCAGGAAGCCACAGTCCTTGTGTCCTACAACAGAAAGCTTTCCCACATTCCTGGCAGCAACTAAATCTTGGTATCTAGAAAATTTAGTTCTCATCTCCAGTTTCCCTTTCCATATATTATTTCATCATCAGACTGGAAAAGCTCAAACACATCTCAAGAGAACATTAAAAAATCTCAAAGTATTCTGTTTTTTTGTTAGTTTGCTGAGAATAATGGCTTCCAGCTCCATCCATGTCTTTGCAAAGGACATGATCTTGTTCCTTTTTATGGCTGCATAGGCTCCTATGGTGTATTTATAGCATATATTTTTTTAAATCTAGTCTATTATTGATGAGCAGTTGGGTTGATTCCATGTCTTTACTATTGTGAATAGTGCTGCACTGGATATATGTGTGCATGCATCTTTATGATAGAATGACTTATATTCCTTTAGGTATATACCCAGTAACAGGATTGCTGGGTCAAATGGTATTTCACGTCCTGCACATGTATCTTGGAACTTAAAATAAAAATTTTAAAAAATCCCAGGATAAATCAGTAAATGAAACTCTAATAGGAAATGTGTTTCATGTGAAAATGCAACCTGGTCATGCGGCATACTCTGAAAAAGCCGGGAGAACTAAGTGTTTAGCTGATGGTACATTTGTAGAATTGCACTTCTAAATGTTCAAGTGAAATTAGACACTCAAAACATTATATGCATTACCCAGAGAAACAGTCTTTTGAGTTCATTGCTCCCTCCTGAATTCTGTGAAGAAATGGCTAAAATTCTCTACTTTTTGAGTTGGTCACAAGAATTTAAGAAAAATGTTTACCCTGCACTCCATTTCTTCTTGGCTGTTTCAAAATAAAGCCAGACGCGTGTATCCAATGAAGCCGGAAGTACATACCCTTAGAAAATAACAACAGAAGAATACCGAAAAAAAAAAAAAAGCGAAGAAAACTCAACTAGATTAGATATTTGTGAATGAGTATCTGATACCTGACATTGTCTCTGCCTGAAAAGTGAAATTCCAACTTATGTCACTTAGTTTGGTATTCCTGGAGATGAAAATACTCTATCATTTGGACATTGAGGACAATGAGATCATAGTTATGACTGCAAAACTGAATTTTTCAAGATGAAATTTCTTACTGGAATTCCTGTAGCACATGACCTGATAAGATACCTTTTAACTTTTCAAGGTTTTAAGAATTACTACCAGTATGGCTTTAATACAAATAATGAAATATAATACAAATAATGTCTAGAGGCTCAGAACCAGCCAATATAAAACAGATATTTTCTGTTTAATCCTGTAATGTCTTATTTATACAACGAAGATTTAATTTTCAAATATTTAAACTTGCTTCTGGCTTTTGTCTTGTTCTGTCCTCAGCCTTCTTTGTTACACATTTAAAAATGTTCTGGTTGGATGCCATTACAATATTAACTTGTCTACCTATTAATTTATTTACACTTGGTTTTAAACACATCTTTTAAAATGTAGACACAGTCTGGCTTTAGAAAAAAAACACAACTCCTTCTGTGTTTGGATAGTTTTCCTTCTCATTGTCCAAAGACCTTTCAGTTCTCCCCAAGACATTGGTTTCTTCAGCTTTCAAAGGGGTAAATATGTCCCAAATTTTATGAGGTAGTCCAAATTGCAAATTTTATAGGCCAACATAAGTTTGAGAAACTCTTGAAATGGGTGTTAAATTATTTCCTATATAAGAAGCCAATGAACTTCATTTGTTCTTACATTGTTGCACTTGACTGCAGCAGCTAGGAGTGTCCTAATAACAGAGGCATTGAAGTGTCTGTTAATGTAAAATGATAAACTTACATAAAATAGGAAAAAAATGTTATTCTAAGTTGCTAAAATAAGAAAATTTTAGAATGTGTATAGTTACAAATGTTCACTTCATTGAAGCACAACAGAAAAATGAGAACACAAGCAGCAATTCTTTGTTATGAGGGGGCAAATGTGTAAGCTTGGTGGAGTTTGATGCAGAGGACATTTTTTTCAGCTCCTCTCTTTTGATTCCCAGATCTCTCCTTAGAACTCTAAGTGTTCCCTCATCACATAGGACAACTACAGTGTCTTTTTTTTTTTTTTTTTTGAAAAAAGAGAAAGAGAGAAAGAAAGAAAAAGAATGAAAGAGAGAAGAGAGAGGAAGGGAAAGAGGGAGAGAGAACGGGAATCTTGCTCTATTGCCCAGGCTAGAATGCAGTCTAAAAATGGGTATTAAAAACCTCTTTTATGCCAATAATTGTGCTTAACAATGGAGGTTTTTTTTTTTTTTTTTTAGAGACTCCCACTCTGTCATGCAGGCTAGAGTACAGTGGTATAATCATGACTTACTGCAGCCCCGACCTCCTGGGCTCAAGCCATCCTCCTACCTCAGCCTCCCAAGTAGCTGGGACCACAGGTATGTGCTCCTATGCCTGGCTAGTGTGTGTGTGTGTGTGTGTGTGTGTGTGTGTGTTTAGATGGGTTTTTGCCCCTCTTGCCCAGGCTGGTTTCCAACTCATGAGCTCAAGTGATCTACTTGCCATGGCCTCCCAAAGTGCTGGGATTACAGGAGTGAGCCACTGTATTCAGTCCAACACGGGTTTCTTAATGTTAATTGGTGGTAACTGAGAAGGTGAGGGAGGGAAGGCAAGGTCTCTGCTAATTTGGGGAGAAAAAGGCTCTATTAAAACTAAAAAGGTTGCAGGACTTCTCAGAACCTATCATATGCTGCTGATGTGCAATTTGAAATTCCAAGAGGGGAAAATATGTTGTATAGAATTTTTCCAAATGTTTTTTCAATGGAACATGTCCCAATACATTTTGTAGAACCTCTTTCCTTTTTATTCATTGCAAATTTGCTCATCATTAAGGTTTATGTTCCGTCAAATTTCCTACATGAAGTCATTCCCGATTCCCTCAGTGACCTCTTCCGCAAGTCACTGCAAGTTTCTAAAATCTTCATTTTTTTTAACGACCCCTCCTTTTTGTGGGATACGGATTGTGTCGTTATCAACCAGTAAATTAAAGAGCTTCAGATAATGGACGATTCATTATTCACCTATTTTTTTTTTTTTACAACACTTTAACACATACCCCAAACTTTGTAGGAACTCAATAATTGCTTACTGAAGGACTGAGGCCATCTATTTCAAATGAAGTCTATGGATTTCAAGAATTCTTCTGGAAAATAAAACGTTTCTTTACCCATTTGAGAATGGGTGGATTAGACTTTTACTTGTAAATGTACCTTTATACTCAGTTTAATACTGTTTTTAAGTGACAAGAAGAAATCACTGTAACCGAAACTTGCATTTAAAAAAATTCAAAAAAAGTAACAAGAATCATGCAAGGTTGTTTTTATTAAGCTTTATATTCAGTTTACAGCTACATATTACAGGGATTATTTCATTTGACAAGCAGACATGACATCCTAGGAAACCTTTCAAAACACTCCAAGGACTTCATAACTACTGGGAACAGAGCAATTTACTCTGCAGTTAATATGTATGTTAAGTACTTCAAGGAGTCACTAAGGGAAAGAAGCTAAATGCAACTGTTCCCTTTCTACAAAATGATTATCCTGGAAAGGTAGCTACAAAGAAAATCACATCACTACGACAAAGCTAGAGAGATCATACATCCAAATTTCTCTTTTTTATTTAGGTAGGATTTGGGGGTCACATTTCAGAAAGCAAATAATTCTTTCAGAACAAGATACAAATCAAGTTTTCTATGGGTAGTATTAATACTAATATGATTTAGCTTTTGTTTAAGAAATCAAGAAAAGAAAAATTTTATCTTTAAAATCTACTATATTAGTGACTGTAGGAGATGCTTAGCTATTGAAGAGTTTCTCTCCCCTCTTGTATTTTCTTTATGAGTTCTTCTGAGAGATTTTCACTGTGACTGTTTTGACCTCTGTGTATTCATGGAAACCGTACTCTCCCCTAGAGAGAAGGAAAAAAATACCAACAAACACCATTTAGCACAGCAGTGTAAATATATTGTAGTTCATGTTTGGTACAAGTTTTATCTTGTTTTACTGGCCAGGGACAATGGAAAATACTTCCTGTGTACAGAGCATTTCCTATAGTAGCTAGCGAATCGTAAGATTTCTGGTCTTACACAGATTCCCTTGTGGAGAAAATGTTCTTTAAAACTTTCATTTTAAATAATCATGTACTATCAGTTGATTTTTTCACAGAAATTGTCGACTTTTAACATTATTCTACTTGATTTTAAAAACTCTTAACTGCAGATGCAACAATATCATCTTGGGAAAAATGAAAACAAAAAGCTCTAAAACTACTCAAAACACAAATCAACCCGCCAAGTAAGATGTACATAGGACAAGAGGAGAAGTACTGTACGATCACTCCAAGCGCTAAATCTAGTTTACAGTTTTACTGTAGTACTCCAGTAGAGCTTGTATTTACCATGTGCGATTGTCACAGAAGTGGTAAGGAGATCGAAAGTGATCATAGTTTTATTTTTCATCTAAGGTGCCCTAATATGGCCTGAAACAAAATATTTTGCAGCTGTAGTTCTAGCAAAATCTTTTGATTCCTGGCAAAACAAAAACCTGACCTTTGTGGTTTAAAGTATTTTTTTTAATTGTTTTCTTTTTAAGAGGAGGAAGAGGATGGATTGGTCTAAATTCAGGCTCTTGGGCTTTTTGCAGTTGCTGGTTTTTCTTTTTTATACAACCTCCCTATCCCCTAACATTTGCTTGCGTAACTCTTACGTTCAACCCAAATGATCAGGAATTAACCCAAGTCAATCAGTTTAGGCTCTGGGACCTTGTTATCAGGTTTATGGGGACCTCCCACCAGTTTTAGAAACTGACTGTGATTTACCCCTTGTCGAAGAGATGACTAAAAAGATTGAGCTCAGTTATTCTCTATATTGTTTTGACGAGAGGCTCAAATTACATGTATATAAGAGTAGTCTTAAAATTGTAAGACTCATGCAAATGTAGGCTTACTGAAGAATAAGATCTTGATCCGTTTTTACCCCTCCCTTCTTGTGATGTAGACAGGTATGTAGAAGACATCATTTTCTGCTGGGTAACCTAATACTCTTACACTGATTATTTTCTTGGGCAATTAAGCTTTTGAAAATACCTTTTAAAAGCTTCAGTGAGCATGTTCCTTAAAGTAATTAAAGGGCTTAGCCTCAGTTGTCTGAAATCCATTAAAAGATAATATTTTAATAAGTATTTTATCTCGGAGTTAGATCAGTCAACTTTCACCAACAGGCTTTCCATTGTACTTTGGGTCACTTAGGCACTTGAAACTCTCAAGAGAGTGATAAGCGTGATTATTGTCATATTCAGACTGAAACATGTCCTGCGCTTTAGGATTCCTAAGACATAAGCTCCAAACATCTGTTTGCATTTCTCTTCATCTTACTAAGTCTGTGAGTTACTGTTCGTGTACTTCTAAAATCTTCAATGTACAAATCACCTGGGACCTTATTCAAATACTGATTCTGATTTAGTAGGTCTCAAGTGAACCCTGAGTTGGCATTGCTAATAAACTTGCAAATGATACCAACCTATACTTCTTGTCCAGGGTCCACACTGTATTTAAAAAGAAAGGCACTAGTAATGTACATTACATCTGGTTTCCTCTCTGTATTCAAGATAGAGACTGGCACTAATTAAGTAGGCACAGAAGAATTGTTTGGTGAACAGCTCTTGTAAATGTCATCAAGAAAGAAAAGTTCATTTGTGTTCTCACTATATGACTATTCGTTTATACTTCTTTGCTCCCCTTTTCTATAGGACAGGGGAAAAATATTGTGTGAGGTGTTGAGAGCCAATTAAGTTTAAACTGGCATACTAGCAAAGTCTTCAAGGACCTATATTAACCTAAGTGAACTGAGTACAATTACATAAAGGGAGAAATTTCTGTCTTTTAACTGATTCCAGAGCCACCACTCTGATCAGAGATGCAAAATCAAGGTTTGCATACTCTGTATCATCACAAAACACACAGAGGTCTGCATAATACCATTTTTGGCTCTTTGAGGACTCTGTTCTCAACTGATCAATTCTGTCTTTCTATGTTGAGGAAAAATTGTAATTGAACTCGAGAGTCATTTGAGGTTATCGCCTGAATATATATTTCAGGTTATTGCCTGAATTCTCTTGGAACATCTTGCAGCCAATGACTTGTTTATTAAGTTCCCCAAATTTGGCTTCAGGTAGACTGTTAATAACCGTAGCATTCTCAAGTTGAATTTTGAAGTAAGAAAAAAAATGCACACATACACCATAACTTTGTCCTTTGTATTTAAAAGAAATTATCTATATCCACGTTCTGTTCTAGGTTTTTAGATAACTACTGATGGTTGATGCCTGTTTTCAGTGCTTCTCTTGATTGATTTCTTTATGCCTTTACCTTAAAGTCTAACCAAATTGTGTTCAATGAAATTGGCATGTTTGGTCTACTTTAGTTTTGCATTCCTTTTGATTATTTTATCTTTAATGTTCTTAATGAAATGTGTTGTTAGATAACCAAGCCAGCAATGAACCAACTGCCCTTCAGAGTAATCTAACCTTTGTTCTGACTTTTTGTACAAAGTAATTAGCTTTGCCAAGAGATTCTCCAGAAAGAGCAGAAACTAGGGAAGGAAGAAATCATTTGTTGAATTTACACTTTGTGACAGTTATGTGGCTAGGGATTTAACATTCAGTATGTCATTTAACTCTCACAAGAACTCTCATTCCATCTTAAGTGGAATGTGAACATCTCCATGAACTAAGAGAAAATAGAGTCTGGGAAGTTAGAAAGCTTGAACTGGGGTGCATGGCAAACAAGTGGCAGAGGCAGGAATCAAACAAATTCAGTTGGCCAGACAGACACCAGTCGTTTTCTCAGCTATGCCATGCAGTTTTGATGGGCTAACCTTTTGTTCTATCTATCTCAACAATGTTGGCTTTTCACTACTCCACTAATAAAATCTAAGTCAGTTTTCTTAAATGCAGGACTTCCTTAATCTGTATCATATGTAACTCTGAAGTCTTATTTTTCACCCCCATAAATCCACACCAATCAACCGAATTCACTAGCCCCTCAATATACCACATGTAATGTTCCATTCAAGAAAGCCCTCTTCACTAATTGACATCTTACACTTGCTTTCTGCCCTAGATGAAGTTTCTTTTCTTTTGTTAGGAGAAGTTTTCTTCTCCATCAACTGCGATTAAGTTTTTAACCACTGGATTTCCACTGGGGTCAGAATCATAAAATCAAATCTTAAGCATGGAATAGAGCTTAAAAGACGTATTTGCTTCTTCCACTCTTATATGCACTCACATTCCTTGACCTTGTCTGACAGATGAAAACAGTGATGGTTAGAGAGATGCCATCCTGACTCTTATAGTCTGGTACTCTCTAGATTTTCTTCAATACTTTGCTCTGTACATTAATTGCTTCTCTACCTCCATGAGATATGGAGTCCCAATGCACTGCTACTTATTTCATAGTGTATGTGGGTTATTTTGCATGTCTTTTTACATATTCCTCCTGCCACCACAGTTATGTAGAGGATGGAACATAGTGTCATGTCTCTGGGGTTCCTAGGACCTTACACGTAGCAAGTGCTTACTGAATGCATATTAAGAAAGTAGACTGGTCATTTTATAATTAGCCCATTCCACTGACTCCCCAAAGGTATTTGTTTCCTTGTAATTTTGCTGATTCAGTAGAATACAGTACACAAATATTTATTGCATTCAGAAATTGAGAAAGACTCATTTTCACTTGCTAATTACAAAATGAGGAAGTTTACTATCTTTGTTTGATACCATAAGGTTTGTATGATTTTTTTCTTCATAAATGTTTACATTTATTAATATATGTAAAAAGGTTTTAAGAAATAAAATGACTAAAATTGTTTAATGAAATCAACTAAGCATATTGCCACTACTTTCTGTGTTTACATATACATGTACACACTTAAAAAGTCTATATCTGGTGAAATTTCATAAATGCATTTATATATAAATATTCTCAATCTGGTCACTACTATAAAACATGTTTTCCTCAATCAAATTTCCTTTTAGGTTTAAATTTTAATACTAAAAATAACTCATATGGCAAGTAAAAATTTTAAAGTCTACATCAATAATATCTCAACAAATGGGAATCATTCCTCTTACACTGAAATTTCCTTTACATAAGTCATTTAATTTGCTTCTTTAAAAGGTTTATTCAAATAACTAGAGTGTTTATATTTGTGCCTTTCTTATAATCACCAATTCATAGTTTCTACCTGTTTTCTGGAAATGTTTCTCAAATGGATTATTACATCCATATAATTAGCAAGCAATTCTAAAAGCGAGCAATATTGCAATCACCAATGTAAATTGCTTAATTTAGTCCGTAATGTATAGTGGGAACTTGGTAAATTATGCTGCCCTTCTGCAATCACCTTTTGCTCTTATGGAGTACATCCAACATTTAATAAGCTAGTTGGTGCTATGAATCTCCAGGATATAACAAAAGTAGGTTTTATTTAAACTATGAGTTAATTCCCTGGGAATAAAAATCATTTTCATTAAAATAAATATTTATCTGAATAGAACGTTAATCTTACAGTTCTCGTCCATTTCCAGACATCTTGAATCCACCAAAGGGGCACTGGGCAGATACCACGCCATAGCAATTCACCCTGAAAAGAAAGAAAAGAAGTGCATTATGGACAATACTTAACATGTGAAAAAAAAAAACAAACTCCTTTTTGGCAATTTTAGAAATTTAGAAAGCTCCTTACAAACTCCATTAATTTTAATATAACATACTCATTGTGATAAAAAAAAAAGCAGCCCTATAAATTAGAATGCAAACATATATGGCTACACACTACCTAGAAACAAATAGTAACAGTACAATTACATATGTGGATAGCCATTTTGGTAGTACATTGAGTCCCTGAGAAGTGGTAGTTTGAATCTATTAAAGATAGAATAATCACTATGCTGTAGAGGAAGGATATGGTTTGCTAGAGGCTAGAATTTGTGGGATGGGTGTTCATTACTGCCTGTATAGGGATCAGCTTATAATTCTCTTCATGTTTCTGTACTTACAGGCTAGAATCAATTTTCTTCTGCAATTGTAATATTTATCATATTACTCAGTTAATTTTTTCCCATTAATTGGTTAAATAAATTGCCTAAACAGAGGCCTTGGCAGGAGTTGTTTTTAATTATTATTTATTCCCCATCATATTTAATAAAGTGTTTAAAGATGCTTATATAAACAAATATAATTACATGAATGGGAGTAATTAGAATTGTATAAAAAATTACAACAGAAGATCAAGATGGGGAAAATTAATTAGAATGCAGTTTTGCAGATTATCAGCAATCTGTTTAGCTTTAAATTTCCTAGTGGCCAAAGTTAGCAAAATCTAATTACTTACATGATTCTCATTATACACAAGAGAAAAAAATTTTCTTTTCTTTTTTTTGAGACAGAGTCTTGCTCTATCACCCAGGCTGGAGTGCAGTGGCACGATCTCAGCTCACTGCAACCTTTGCCTCCCGGGTTCAGGTGAGTCTCCTGCCTCAGCCTCCTGAGTAGGTGGGATTACAGGCGTGTACCTGCCCCAAATCAGTTTATACAATTTTAAAACCCCCGAGATGATTCTAATGGACAGCCAGAGTGGAGAACCACTGCTTTAGAATATTGTATAGGTCCAGGCTGGCATGGTGGCTTATGCCTGTAATCCCAGCACTTTGGGATGCCGAGGTAGGCAGATCATTTGAGGTCAGGAGTTCGAGACCAGCCTGATTAACGTGGTGAAACCCCATCTCTACTGAAACAAACAAACAAACAAAAAAGATTAGCTGAGCTTGGTGGTGCATGCCCTGTAGTCCCAGCTACTTGGGAGGCTGAGGCAGGATAATCACTTGAACCCAGGAGGTAGAGGTTGCAGTGACCCAAGATCACACCATTGTACTCCAGCCTGGGTGACAGAGTGAGACTCCATCTCAAAAACAAACAACCCAAAAAAGAATACTGTATAGGACTGATCTAGATGTGGCTTAGTGTTGGGAAGGAAAATAATCTTGGGCAGTCGCCAGGACTGAGGGGCCAAAATGAGGCTAATGGGACCAAAGTGAACCAAGACATAGTCTAGAGATGATGGTTGTGTATAGAATGCAACAGTTTGAGAGACACAGACTTCATGTTTATATCCTCTCAAAGTATAAAAATAAGAGATGTAAACTAGGCCAAAAATGAGAGAGAGAGGGGAATCTTCAAAACTTAATTTTTTTTAAGTAACTTCAATGATCTCTAATAATCCTAGAGTAAGAAGGCTGAAATAATAATTAAATATTTGCATATACAAGGGTACCAAGTAAATGTTGTTTATTGGTTAAACAGAACTTATTCTTTTACCTACCTGTATACAGCATAATACCAAGTGCCCAGAAATTACTTAGCAATTCTTATATTGTATTAACCAAGCATCGATCAATATTTTCGGTAAGCAATTTCAAGAGTCTAAATAAAGTTAAAATGTCCTTCCAAAGTTCTTCCAGTGTAGTAGCTTTTTTTGTCTTCTTTTTTTTTATTATTTTTAAGACACAGTTTCACTCTTGTTGCCCAGGCTAAAGTACAATGGTGTGATCTAGGCTCACTGTAACCTCTGCCTCCTGGGCTCAAGTGATTCTTCTGCATTAGCCTCCCCGGTAACTGGAATTACAGGCATCTGCCACCACACCCAGCTGATTTTTGTATTTTAAGTAGGGATGGGGTTTCACTATTTTGGCCAGGCTGGTCTCGAACTCTGGACCTCAGGTAATCCACCTGCCTCAGCCTCCCAAAGTACTGGAATTACAGGTGTGAGCCCCCACACCTGGCCTTTTGTTTGTTTTTCAAGGCAGCAACTGCTTTTCTAACAGGATAGGTAATTCCAAATGAAAAATCCAAGTCCAAAAAGGTTCAAGGTAATCTGTTAATTATTACTGTCATTATTACTGAAAAGGCTGTATTACTTAGATTGGACTTACCACACTGTTCCTGACTGCAGAGCAGAGGAGATTGTTATGGCTTTATCAATGTCTTTGGTAAAGATTCCAGCTGATAAGCCATAGAAAGTATTGTTTGCTCTTTTGATCACGTCATCTAAAGATTTAAACTTCATGATTTGCTGCACTGGTCCAAATATCTATACCACAAGAAATAAATAAGTAAAAATCATAGGTTAAAACAAAATATTTTAAATGATACTATAGATTTTTTCCTATATGCTATCCTAAATTGATTAAGATTTTGCTTCCCATCTCAAATCTTTATGTGAAAATCCAAATAGGTAACTGCAGAAATGGTAGGTAAAAACATGGTCAAGTGTTAAATTCCCTTTGGAAGAAGATAGGGTATAAATAATTAAGGCAATATTAATTTTCTAGATTTTCAAATTAAGCTTTTGAGAACTTTTGATTGTGCAACAAATCATTAACTTCAGAATTTCTTTTTCAGTTGGGAATATTTTAAATTTACTCTCTAGTTTTTCTTATCTTCCAGGTCATTAAATATAATGATAAGCCCCAGAAAGCAAACTGCTGGATAAATGAATAGGCAATGATAATCTACTGGATAAACGAATAGGCAATGATTGATATAATAATAATGTTTTAAATACTTGTATGCCATTGGTAAAATATTAACTATTCTACTGTACTCAGATCTTTCCATAATTAGTCAAGTTAGATAAGACATCGACCTTTTATTCTACTCTGTAGCAAAATCTTAGGCAACTTAAATATATCAAACAGAATCGTTCATTACGGCAAGAGCTTATACATTCTAAGCCATCCTATTTTAATTAAAGTATGAGTTCACTGGTAATGGCTATAATTGCAGGACAGAAAACAAAAATCACAATTTGCTTATTCTATCCTAAACTACTCTTTTGCTTTCATTAACTCTCTGGTTACTGCAGCCAGAACTAAATTCACCCTGTATCTCAGCCTCAGGTAGAAGAAAAACAATGAGATTCTCTCTTTAAAATTAAACTCCTATATTTCAATAAAATGTTTATTAAGATCAAATAAAGACTCCTCTGAAATTACCAGAATTTTCTGGGAAATGTGAATGAAGGGAGACAAAAATCAGAAATGACAAATGGTTTTCTGGTGTTCACCACTGATTTAAATGTTAGAAGGGAGGTGCTACTGTTCGATAGAGGCTGAGTGCAAATCTTAATGTTATAAATCTAATCATATTTGAACTTGGGACTCAGATACACAGCAGCTACTCTAATAAATGGGTTCATATTTTACACAATTTTAACTGAACCCAGCACATAGCTCCAGGCTCCTACTTTGAAGTAGCAAGCTAGCTGTTCTTCTATATATTAATATATTATAGGAACACAATAAATTTAATTGAAAATGTTTTTCCACCTCCTATGTGGTATTAATCAGAATATGCAAGAATGACAGCTCAATTTTTTTTTCTAACTTTGAATACTGTAGTTAAATACTTGGTGAGCATATTTATAATGTAGCTATACATTATATATATACACACACATACACGCTCACCAAACATTTAACTACAATATACAAAATTTGAATGTCAAACAGCTGAAATAAATAGGACCAAGAGCACATGGAAGGTGGAAGTGATGGAGGGGATGAACTCTGTTTTCAAATACGTGGATGGCTGTTATGTAGAAAAAGGCCTAGGGAAAACATGGAAACAGAAAGTAGAACCTGCATATTTACCTCTTGTGGTGAGAACACTTAAAATTGACTCTTTTAGCAATATTCAAGTATACAATACATTGTTATTAACTACAGTCAGGATATTTACAATAGATCTCTTGAACTTATTCCTCCTAATTTAAATTTTGAATCCTTTGACCAACATTTCCCAACCCTCATCCTCAACTGCCCCAAGCCTCTGGTAACCACCATTCCAATCTCTGCTTCTGTGAGTTCTAGTCTTTGAGCTCCCACATGTAAGTGAGATCATGCAGTATTTGTCTTTTTGTGCCTGTCATATTTCATGGAGCATAACATTTTTCAGGTTGTTGCTGCAAATGACAGGATTATTTTCCATTCCTTTAAAGCTGTGATGGCAGCACCTAAGAATTATTAAGCATCAGATCATGTGGCTGGACGTTTGTGGCTGGCCCCATGGATCCCTGACTATTTTTTAGTCTCCATCACAAATAACTTAAACCTCTATCAATAATGGAAATAAACAGTAACGTTTACAGAGAAAGATGTTGGAAAGAGCTGGGAATTTTAAAGGGACACTTGTATACGTACATACAGACAAACCATGGCAACAAAAAGAACAGAACAGAATGAAACCATTTACCTCCTCTTTGGCAATGCGCATCTCATCTGTAACATTAGAGAACACCGTGGGCTGGACAAAGTAGCCTTTATTCCCCCACCGGCCTCCTCCACATTCCAGCTTGGCCCCTTCTTTCTTCCCACTCTCAATGAGGTCAAGTATTTTATCATATTGTTCCTTGTCAATCTATTTGAAAAATATCACGTGAAAAGAAAAAAAGTAGTCACTTGTAAAGATAACACATTGCAGGGCCTGTTAACAAGGGCTTCAAAATGCTAAAATATTGCAATTAAACCAAATATTGAATCAAAATAGCTAACAGAGGCTCAGATTCATTCTTTGGATATGTTTGTTCTCATAACTTTTTAGGAAAAAAATTCCTTGAAGATAGATATTTGTATTTAAATATTTGTTTTATAGTTATATAGGAAAAGCATTCAGCAATGCAAACGAATAAAAACCTTTTACATAATTGTCATTTATTCACTCTGGAAGAAATGCCAGTTAATCTAAATACATTTACCTGGAAACTATCATCCTAGCTGAAATGAAAGGAGGGAAAGAAGAAAAACAGAACTTTGGTACTGGGTTTAATTAGATCTGTTGGGAAGCAGATGCTTTAAGACTTTTCTTAGAAGACTCCTGAGCCTCTGTTTGATCTCTCCATTTCTGAACCACCCCCTCTGACCTGTCCAATGCCCTGGGACCATAGTCTGGGCATCCTTCCCAGTTCCAGTCCCATTGGGTAGTCAGTAGGTTTGCTTCCAATTTCTGGCCTGTCCTGAATGTCACCATCCTGCTTCATTAAATGAGCCACATCTAAATATATGCCAAGTATTACAGAACTTAAATGGTCTTTATTTAAACACTATTTTTATAAGGAAAATAAATGAGTTCAGAGTTCTAGCTGTGAACACCAAAAACACATGCCTCTCCTTCAAGTACTGAAATGGGGGGGCAGGGTAATTTTTGTCTCAATTTCTGTTTTGTGACATTAAATGACTGGGTGACTCTTGGATTCCAAGTCATTGGTGAGGGCTGCCTGTTTCAGGTGTAGCAGGGGTTAAGGATTAGAGGAAAAACAGGAGATCTAAAAGCTAAGATGGGTTGGAGGGTGGAAGCTCTTGCAGGTTTAACTTCTCACTACATGAAAAGTTTTGTCTTTCACTTTCTCTTACTCTTCTCTGACTCTGCAAATCTTCTCTATCTTCCAAAGCCAAGAAAAAGCTTCCATAAAGTTATTTCTAACTGGATACAGCCTACCTCTCATATCTAACTAGATTAAGCACTATTTGAAACTAGAAACTATTTTCTAAAATTTGACACAATATTTGGTACAATGTTGCTCTGTGGCCTTTAGTGTAATATTTAATGTAATATCCCACAAGAAAAACATTCCTTCATTTCCAGCAGATTAAGGAAATTGTAGTGTTAAGAAGAAATATTTAAATTAGTACACAGGTTGAATTGTAGCAGACTAAGGGGCGGGGTTAGATAAATTCTTCCTGGGTAAGGTATTCTAGTTTCTCAATAAACAGTCAAGTCCATGTACCTCCACATAAAGCTTTCTGTCTTATTGGAACATACTAATCTGACTATGCCCTCAACATCATGATACTTGGTTTTTATTTAAAGATATATTTCCCAAGTCATCATGTTTCCCTATCTGTGACCACAGTGAATACCCAATGCCAATCCAGTCTCTGCATACATACTGGAGAAAAGGGCTGAAAAGACTTATTTGTTGGAAAACTTATATGGTCTCTAACTTATAAAACCACAGGCCTTTGTATTTCGGTGCCTCGCTACTGACAGTGTGGTCCTACAGCCAGCAGCTACAGCATCACTTGGTAGCCAAATGTGCTTCTCTGGCCCCAACTCAGTTCTACTGAATCCCCAGGCACAGGAAGATTGAGGAACACTGTGGTGGAGCTTGGGACTACCAACAAAAAATTAAGCTCTACTTAGTGACTGGTCAGTTTGGTCTGGCTAATTTTGATTCACTGTAAATATAGACCTTCTTCAGAAACCATCCAATTGACCATATATAAACTTGACCTTTTTTCTGGACACCAGGGACTGTTCAATAATGCTAGGATGTAGCTGGGGCTCTTACATAAGATGAGCCATTGGCCTGTGGGCTTGTCTATGAAATATAATAGGTAGGTCATGGTATTGCGACAGTCTCAAAGGAGACATTTTAACGTGTTTGACTGGGTAAATTCTTTGATTCCTCAGGCTTAATGTGTTAAAGAAGATGAATTGGGAAAAAGCACTTACATGTTCTCAAATTATTCAGAAACCATGTATCAACAAAAACAATGAGTAGATATAGAAGTCATTGATCTGTATGATAATTATCACCATAGGTATAAATGGAAGCATGTAATTTTACTAGACATTTGAGCATGTGGACCAAGCACTTTGATGGATGCATTTTATAGATTATCCAATTGCACTGCAGAATTATTCTTCAAAATTGATATTTCTATGCCCATTTTACACATAAGACAATAGTTTCAGGGAGGTTAGATTTTAAATCCAGCCTATAACTCAAAAGTCCATCTTTCTACACAGTGAGGTCTTCCAGCTCAATTTTTGAGTCTTTGGTTGAATTGTGAAGATGTCCTTTTGGAGGAAATTACTGCCCAACAATTAGGTATTAGGTATCTTAAGTATTCTCTTTTTTCTTCAGGTCTATCTATCATTCATCTATCAATCCATCAATAAAATAAGAAAAATGCTTTACTTTTAGTTATATAAATAGATATTTAGAGAGAGAAACAATCACAACAAAAAACTTAGAATTTCATCCTTTTTGAAATGGGAGACCAAGTCAAAATCGATTTGAATATATCTCGGTATCCATATACCAAATATGAAAAAAAGGCAACTACTTTTATGTACTCATTATACTCAAAGACAAATACAAAACATAATGGGATTAAGATAAAACAAAGTATTACTTCACTAGCCAGTTATTTTAGGGATTTTAGATTTTGATATGTGGCACTGCCTAAGTCCTAAGATTTATCTACTTGGATGTCTTGAGATGAACAGGAAAATCCAAGACTGTTCAACTTACTTAGACTGTAAACTCCATGGGGTTTGGGATCAAGTCCTCCTTGTTCCTTTTGGCATTGCCAGGTACCCATCTCAAGTTTTAGCTGATAACAGCATTCACTAACTTTTAGTTATTTGAATTTACTTTTGGCTTAGTGAATGAGTCAACAATAGTGTTGTGTTTCAAATCAATAGCACATAACAGCGTATAATCTTTAGTGTGAAAGAATAGAGGTTCTACGTTTAATGTCTAGACTCCAAAGCAGGATTTCTCAGCAGTAGCCCTGTTGGCATTTTGGGTCTGATAATTCTTTGTCATGGGGCTGTCCTGTACTTTGCAGGATGTTTAGCAGCAACTCTGGCCTCTACTCACTAGATGCCTGTAGAGCCACCCATTCTCACCAAAGTCATTACAACTTAAAATGTCCTTAGACATTGCCAAATGTCCCCTGGGTGAGGGGAGCAAAATTGCCCCTAGATGAGAATCACTGCTCTAGAACAAGACCCCAAAGGGCAGGAAGAAATTCACAACCAAAGATCCAGAAACTTAAACAATGAACAGAGAACTATGCAAGGAAGAGGGAAAGATGATCTTTGGATAAGAGAGAGTGATAATTATTGATTTATTGATAATAAAGTCTACAAAGAAAACTGAGTGCCCTAGGGGAATAATTGGGCTTTAACACTGAAATAAAAAGTTTACCACAAAGGAAACTCAGGACCTTTTAGGATACTCATGCTGCCATTAGGGGGTCAGAATAACTGATGACTTGCAGAGGATTTAGGGCTGAGCTGTTTGTAACTGTGGGATTGCAGCTGAGATGAAGAATTGAGGAAGAAATGACAGGAAGGTATAAGAACTTCAAAGTGAACAGAGAACTGTATATAGGAATCAAGAGGTGTGCAGAGTGAGGAAAGCAAGAACATTTGCTATTTTTCCTCATGTCTTTAACTCTCAGCATGGTTGTTAAACTGTTTCTAGGCATGAAAACTGGGCAACACAAAAACAGGATAGTTTCATTATCATCGGGAGTGAGATTGTTTTTTATCACCAAACTGGCACAGCATTGTTACCTAGGAAGATGTGCAGATAGGAAGTAATCTTAATAAAATCTAGGCCAAAAGAGGATACTTTATTCCGGTCACCTGAAAATGCTCTCCTTTCTATTTTATACTTACCTGAGGGCCTTGAGTCACTCCTGGGGTCAGAGGATTTCCAAGAACATACTTCTTAGCCCGCTCAACACTCCTTCGAACAAACTCATCATAAATGGATTCTTCCACAAAAAGCCTGGATGCAGCTATACAACACTGGCCCTGGTGGTAAAATAGCCCATGGTGTGCAAATTCAACAGCGTTGTCCACTGCAAAGAAGACATTCACAATAAAGAATTTTCTAAGAATTCTTTTTCTAAAAAGTTTCTAAAAATATTTTCTAAAAATTATATATTTTATATGTTTCTCAGAGGCAACGTGGCAAATTATAAGTTGTATAGTCAGACATAGGTGGGCTCAATATAGCTCACCTCCGACCAGTCAGGTGGCAAATTAATCTTTCTGATACTTCATTTGTGGAAAAAATAGCAACATACAGAATCTGAAAAAACAGTGGTTACTATTACAACTTTAATATGGACATCACCAAGAATGTAGATTTGATCATGAGATCAAATCTCATTGCAAATGATTCATGTAAATATCTCTAATTATATAATTAGATGACTGCAATTATTTCTTTCAGGCCCCAGGTTTTAAACAGATAATAAAAAGAGAAAACTGACTTGTCGATTGAATTAAATAATTTCAAAAGATTCTTAAATACTCTACTCAATAGGAAATGTGATGTTTGTGGGAAAGAAAAACAAAATAAAAATAACTAAAAAACAACAAAAACCACTAATATTCAGAATCACTCACTCACCCTATGATTTTATTCTAGTAAAGACATTTTCAAAATCTATCTAAAGTATATCATATTATTTCATATGAACCTATAAACTTACTTATTTTAGGTGATAAAAGGTGCATTAAAAGGAAGAGATAGGTTGCTTCATTAGTATATGCTAAACAAGAATAAAATTTTCTTTGCACTTTAATTTTCTAAATGCTAAAGATTCAATTCAATGTTATAGCAACTGGGTATTATTATTTATTTTGTGAACTAATTACATCTGCTTAAGTTGTAGCAGAAGCAGTTTATGTACAGGCGTGGTAAAATTAGAAATTTGTCATTTTTATAGAACATTTAACAAGGTAGAGTGTTCTAAAATATTTCAATTAAGATCAAAACAGCAACATAGGCTAATTCCATGAAACATTTGTATTTACAACCTCAAACAGATAATACAGTTGTGAAAGAAAGAGTTAGAAGAATCTCTGTGATTTAACTTCTACTTAGAAAATAATTAGGGGATAATACTTGGTAATATTATCAGAATGAACCTAAAATATTATATAGCAGAGTTACATCATGTTTGTAAGGTTTAATATGCACAAGCTCAACTACACTTGCTAGGAAAAAATACTTAAATACTAGGTATAATTTTCTTCTGGTCGTTTCATTCAATGATTATATGACCCAGAGTAAAGGGAGAGGGCAAATGTGAAACTGCTGTCTCCTCAGTTGTTCTCAATCTAAGCCCATTCTGGCGTATCTCCTTAGCTCAATGAGATGCTAACAATCACAGATATGAAATTTTAAATACACCATAGCCCTTAAATGCAAAATGTTTACATCACCTAGGGTTCAGCTGAGAAAATAGCAATCTACACTAAACCAGGAGGAAATTGTGTCTATTACCTATGTGTTATTACTTAAGGATGATCTAAGAGATTTGCAAGAGTAATTCTGGTTTCTAATTCCTTACACTTTGATGTTAGAAGCAAATGCTTTTTTTGTGTGTGTGTGAAGTTCAAGTTCACTTTTGGTATTATCCGACACCAAAAACGATGAAGGATGAAAAGTTAACAAAGTGACTTCTACTCACAGTCAGCATCAGCCAACACAATGCAAGGGCTCTTTCCTCCTAGCTCCAGGGTCACCCTCTTCAGATTGCTTTTCCCGGCAGCTTCTTTGATAATCTTGCCAACCTGAAAGGGTACATTACAAAGGAGGAGGCTTACCTTGCTGTCATGAACACAGGTTTATTTAGCATTCTAAATTTGTGTGATGTTTGTGCCACAGCTGAATTTCATTTGGGAGAAACACCAAATGGCATTTTTTTTTTTTTTTTGAGATGGAGTCTCATACTGTGCCACAGGCTGGAGTGCAGTGGTGTGATCTCAGCTCACTGTAACCTCTGCCTCCCAGGTTCAAGCAATTCTCCCGCAAATGGTGTTTTTAAAGATTTGGCACCTTTAGATGTAAAAGGTTCCCTCATCCAACTATACAGACATAAAAGAAATCAGAAAGATGCTGATTTTTCCTCATCAGCAAGGAAGCAGAGTTATAGAACATGATAACTGATCTTGATGGCTACACAGAAGGCTATTTTTAATTTTAATCAGAATTTTATCTCTCTACAGATTGAGCAGACATATCATGACCCAATTGCACCTTAGCTATTTCATTTTTTAATCTCTCTTCTGACATCCAGATAACTCTATCCAGTCAAACTGACACATTCACTACCTCTCGAGTCTCATCCTTCTTCTCATTAGTTGTCCACCCCAACTTGGACTGCCTTCAAGTTCTATTTTTCTTAGGGGTCTAGCTCATATCTTAGCCTCTCCTTAAATCCTTCTCTAATGACACTAGGTCAGATGCTAGAAGAAATAACAGGACTATTTCTTCTCCTAGTCTCCCAAAGAACCTCATGAAAGAGCCTTCAGAGTCTGATTCAAATTATATTATTTGTATAGGAATAAATTTCCTAAATAGATTGTTAACTCCATTGTAGCAGTAACAATAACCTATCACTGCATACCTCTCCGCATTAGTGTCTATGACAGAAGGCTCATTTAACTGCAGATTGATTGACAGTCTACCTCATTCTTTGTCTCTCTTGCCTCCCAACACACACATCTTTGAACAGTGGAACTGGAAGAAAGAAATGGGATCCATGCAGCTACTTCAGCTGGCTGGAATCCTACCATCCTGGTTTCTTCTTTAATGCTAGTTTCCTCTTTTCAGAGAAAGACTTAGTTTTCAATTTTTTTTTTCCTTTGTGGATCACTTCCCATCAAGATTATTTTCTATAGTTGTTTCTGGTTTTCCTATCTCTAAAAGCTTGGCTGGTTTTACAATTATTTCTTTTTTTATTATTTGTATGGCAAATAATACAATCCACCAGCATGTTCTTTGCTTTTATTTTTTAAAGGGAATTCACTATTTTGCTTCTTTTATTCTCTAGGTTTCTTTTTTTACTCTACATGTCAGATTTTAATAAAAAGTTTCTATCCCAACTGAACAAGAGAGAAATAGATGCTTAGTGAGTATATATTCAAATTTTATGTGGTTACTGAACTAACTGCTACTGTGCATTACAGAATAGGGCATTAATATGCTAATGTTTTCATCTTATTGAAGTATGTTATGTTTCTAAATCAAACCCCTAAAAGTAGATTAATAAAAAAATAAACTAAAAGGAGATTTGCTCTGGGGAAATCCTGTCTGAAATTTCTCTTACATGCCATTCCACAACACACTTCTTATGACCATTTCAGAAACTGAATTTCCATTTAAGGTGTTAAAGAGTTTTTAATTCTGAAGATAAAAAAACTTACTTGCCTGTCACCCTTTGATTTCTCCAAATTCTTTCCGTACCTTTATTTTTTTATTTGTTTAATTTAGGTTTACTGGAGAAACTTCATTAAAGTAGATAACTTTTGTCTTGGAGAAGGGTATAAAATCAGAGATATTTTTGTAAAAGCTATAGACATCAAAAGAACTAGCATGAAGAATGGTTAGAAGTATTAATGAGAAAGGCTACATTTTTCCTTAGCACAAGTTTAGATGGCAAATAAAAGGCTTGAGTTTTCCCAAAAGTCTAGCTAAAGTCAAAACAAGGAGACATTAATTTTTGTCTCATAATTTAATTCCCTTACTTGGAGAAAGTAAATGTTTATCATTTTTTTAAAATGAATATACAATGAAGAAAAGATAAGAACTATTAAGACTATGAGTAAACAGTGTATTCCATGATACTGTGGCACTGACATGTGGAGCAGAAGTAACAAATGTTCATGAAGATGGTTTAACTTATTTTGTCTTGCACAATGTGGGTAGAGTTCTATTTTATATGAATCTCATGGGACATTTAAATTCTTACCTTGCCAAAAGTGTTGTTAGAATGGGGGGTCGTTGCTACAATGAACACAAAAGATACAGTCTATTGTTTGCCTCTTTCATGACATTTATCAAGTTCCTTAGTATCTGCCAAGCAACAAATGTGAAGCTAAAAGAAAATCCAGAAAGAAGTTCCAGGGAGTACGGAACTAAGTTCCAGGAGTTGAAAGTAAGATGAGTTTTTCTGTGTGGCTCCTAACATCATGTTATTCACATTTAATTCTTTAACACTTATTTAGAATTTCTTACTGTGCTGGCTTCTGGAGGTAACAATGAATAAGACCGTCTTTGAGGATAATCAGCAAGAGAGAGAGAAACACATAACACGGCAACAGGCATGTGCTGTTATTATTATACATGGTCGACAATGGGAGTTCATATGGGGTGTTTTAAAATTTAGGCTGCTCTGCTCCTGGGACTGTAGAGGCAAGAAGAAAGCCAGAGAGGGAACATATAGGAGCCAGTTTAGAGTAGGTTATGGCCAAGTATGAACTAAAGGCATGGGGGAATGAAAATATACATGGAATAATCAGGAAGAGATGGGGAAGAGTGGCAGAGATGGAGAAAAAGAAACACTGGGACAGGAAGTTTTTTTCTCACACTGTGTAAACTCGTGTGAGAAATTAAGAAGTATGGGAGGAAAGAGGAAATATAGACATGAGTACACATATAATCACCATGGCATGTCCTGAGTGCTCAGTAGGGTGCTACATGTTTTACTACTCATTACTTCATTTAATTTTATTCTGTACAACTCAGTAAGGTTGATCTCATCGCCATCTTACAAATGAAGAAACTCAAATTTAGCAAGGCTACTTAACTTTTTAAAGACACACTGCTAAGAGAGGTGGAGTCAATTTAAACCAAGATGTTTTCTAGACTTTTAATCTCCAGAGTTTTTTCTAAGGTAGGTAAAGTGCTCCCCAATGTTACAGGGGATCATGGGTGAGCAAAGAGAAACTGATGCTAAAGACAAGATCAGGAAACAGTAGCCCCTGGTCCATATGACCTGGAGAAGGAGTAGGCATAGGATCTAGATCAGAGTTGTCCAATCTTTTGGCTTCCCTTGGCCACACTGGAAGAAATATTGTCTTGGGCCACACATAAAATACACTAACAGTAAAGATAGCTGATGAGAAAGAAAATAAATTGTGTTGGGCCATATTCAAAGCCATCCCTCACCGTGGGTTGGACAGGCTTGATCTAGACCTCAATAAGTACATGGAGTCCCTACTGGGGAGGTTCTAGAATTCTAGGCTGAGGAATTTTTACTTTTATTCCTCTGGTATGATTTCAACCTGTGGTGTCACCATTTTTAAATGTATTACCATGTCTTGAACATTCCCATTTGTTTTGTCTACAATAAATCCCAAATGTGGGGTTCACTTTCCCTATCTGAATTAGGGACTCTCTCTCTCTCTCTCTATATATATACATATATTTCTTTTCAAAATGAGATATATATATCATTTAAAAAATATATATCTCATTTTAAAAAGATCCAGAAAAATAAGGTTTGATTTTCTACCATTTCTGTTTGCTATGTAAATTTGTCTTTATATTGGAGTAAATATTAGGATTATAAAATAATCAAATTATGCTCACCACACTATCTGGAATGCCTTTTTTGTTTCTCAACCTCCAGGAAGTTAAAAAAGTAACAATTCCTTAAAACCTAGAGCAAGTTCTGGCACCCATTTGGACATCATTATTCCTTCCTGTGGACCTTCTTACAGCACTTTGTACATACCTTAGTACCTTATCACACCCTGCCTTGTCTCGTGTCAGCAGCTTTCTAAGATGGAATGAAGCTCACTCTTCACTTTCTATACTCTGTACCAATGAATAACATACACTAATTTTTTTTGTGTGGTACAATATTCTTCCACCACTTTCTTTTGCTTAGGATAGAACATCATCAACAAACGGGGATCTATTTTCACAAACTTCACCTTCTAGTCTGCTCTTCCTCCTGCCTGCCACTTCTTTTTGGTTGGGGTCTTTTTCTTTAACCTTTAGGATGGTCAAGTTTGAGCCAGAAAGGTGGAAAAGTTAGTCTACGTTAAAGTACCACTGAGGAAAGTGGAGTTTCTGGCTCTCTTTCAGAATGTCCAGGAGAAAGATACCTCCAAATAAAGTACAAAGGGTGAGGCTCTACTATTTAATTTTCATAATCTACAGGATAAAATAATACTCATTGATATAAATGACCATGGCCTAATTTTGTATTCTGTATCTTAATCACATGACCAGGTCTCAGCGGCCATATTTCTCATCAGAGAAAGTAATGAACATACTATAAATAGTTTACTCTCATTCTGAGTTTTAAATAGGTATATCATGTCATTCAAACTACATCTGCTTGTATTCTATGCACACATTTGAAGACTAAAAGAACAAATCATTAGAAAGAGTTTTTGTTTTAAAATTGTTGGCTCAAAAATAGTTACATAAAACATGCTTCATAGCTGGCAATGCAGACATTCTTAACTTTTGCCCTGAGTAAATAATATTACCTCTGTTGATCCTGTGAAGGCAACTTTGTCAATATCCATGTGAGAAGTAATGGCTGCCCCTGCTGTAGGCCCATAACCAGGAACAATATTCACTACTCCAGGAGGAAACCCTGCCTAAAAGGTAAAAAGTTTAAAAGTTACAATATAACTAAGAATTTAATTCAAAAGAGAGGTGAGTAGGGGATTGAGATTGTCTCTTAATGCCAACCTTATAAGATGCTCTAGAAAAAAAAAATTCACCTAACTGGTTCTATTATTATTTCATTTCTAAGCACACATAAAAAATAACTTCAAGGGTTGCATTATTGAGGGACAATTTCTTGTCAGGGTAACTCCATACTCTATGCATCATTGCTCCAATGATGGCTATTTCAAATTTCAAAATGCTAACTCAAAAAGATTGTATTTAAAAAAGTATGGCCAGGTGCAGTGGCTCACACCTGTAATCCCAGTACTTTGGGAGGCCGAGACAGGCAGATCACGAGGTCAGGAGATGGAAACCACCCTGGCCAACATGGTGAAACCCTGCCTCTACTAAAAATACAAAAATTAGCTGGGTATGTTGACACGTGCCTGTAATCCCAGCTACTTGGGAAGCTGAGGCAGGAGAATCGCTTGAACCTGGGAGGCTGAGATTGCAGTGAGCCAAGATCCTGCCACTGCACTCTAGCCTAGCGACAGAGCAAGACTCCATCTCAAAAAAAAAAAAAAAAAAGAAAAGAAAAAAAAAGTGTTTGGTAAGTTACTTATGTAGAAACAAAGTAACATGTTTATTAAAAGCTAAAGGGATCTCACATTTTTTAGTTCCTAGCTGTTGTTGATTGTTGATGGCATAACAACTGAGTTGCAAATTCCCATTGGCCTTACTTAGCCAGTAAATGGTTAAGTAATTACTGTCATCTCATTCATGATTAAACATCACAGGTTGATTTCAATCCTCATTAAAGAATTCAGGTAGAAAGCATGGGAACTGAGTTGGGCACGATACAATTGCATGTTATTTGCATCACAATGATTCATTTTGACATCTCTTTTCCCTGTTTTTAATTTGAATAAATAATATTTTTAAAATATAAATTCAGATTTTCTAACTTTAAGTTTCTAGTTACTAATATTTGTTTTTTTTAAGATTTGGTAATATGAAGAAAAAAGGACAATGAATTGTTTGCAAATAACACAATCTAGATAGTTGATGAAAATAAGTTTTACGTGCTCTTTTACTGCTTTTGAACAGTAAGATAAATGCAGAGGAAACCATAACAGAAAAGTGAATATAAACATATCCAAACACAATTAGACTGGAAAGTGTTTGGAAATAATGCGACCCAATATTACAAACAAGCATATTGGCACAGAGGCCCTTTTGAACTTACATATATTAGTTTACTCAACTTTGCAGAAAACACTAGGCCATCAGTGGCAGGTACAAACCACCTTAAGTTTCAACATTTGAAAGAATTCTACATTCGTTTCAACATGAATTTATGTTCATGAGAGTTGGACAAATAAGCAAAAATGTGATCCCGAGGTGACTGACACCAAGCCTTTGCGTTTGGCTTCCTGTCCGCATTTGGGCAGCAACTCATTTGGGGTGACTGCCAGAAATTGCAGCCAGCGACAGTCATGCTAAATGTATTCCCACCACTGGACAGGAGCCATTTGTAAATAATGCAGTTCATAGTAGCACCAAATGAAGTCTTCCTATTTTAAGTTAGGACTCTCGAGTCCTTATGCATATTTTGATTTAGGGAGACTTACCTCTTTTATTAAAGATGCCACGTGGAGAGCAGTGAGAGGAGTTTGCTCTGCTGGTTTGACAATCACGGTGTTTCCACAGCTCAGTGCAGGCCCTATCTTCCAAATGAGCATGACCAACGGGAAATTCCACTAGAAAGCAATATGTAACAATAGATTCTTTGTACTGTGAAAGGCACATTTGCTAATCCAACTTCCACATTATACACCCCCTATAGATGTTAAATAATAATTACAGTAGTTTTGTGAAATCATCTTGCATATTATACTTCATTGCTAAAAGCAACTAGTAAATGCTAAAATGCTCTAAATAAAGCAGATATGAGATATGAGAAGGAAGTAGGAGAGAATCCCAAAATTTAATCAAGTGCTGTTGAGTTCTTTTTCTACCAGGAAAAATAAATCACTGCATGGTTTAGCTTACTATGAAGCGTATTGTAAGTTATCTGAAAATGTTTAAGAAGTATGATTACTCTCCTTCTTTGTAGGTCATTTATTGTAATTATTTACCCAATATTATTATTTAGTAGCTTTTATTTCCAGGATAAATATCTTGCTAAAGACAAACATGTCCAGGGTCCAGAGGCCAAGTACTTGGTTTCAAATCTCAGCTCAATCACTGACCAGCACGTGAACTCACACAAGTTACATGCTCTCTGTATCCTATTTCATAATCTGTGAGTGCTGATAATAGTCCTCTCTATCTCAGAAGGCTCTCCTGAGGATTAATCAAGAAAGAGGGTGAGGTGCTTAATGCAGTGACTGGTCTATCATAGACACGTAGTACATATTAGCTATTATCAGTGTTCAAAATTACATAGTTTTTATAGATTTATTGGGATTTTTGAATAAGCAATTTTATTAAAATATTGATATGAATACCTTTCAATCTCATTGGTGCAAAAGATAAGTCATGACCATTTCTTCATATAAGAACTTCACCACCATTTGTTTGGTTTGGCCTTTTAAATCATGGCAGTTAAAATAAAATCATTTAGATAGTCTCCTGTTTGTTGGGCTTAAAAATTTTCACAATCCTCTTAAAAAGACTACCTTCTCTGAGAGGAACATAGAGATCTGACCCTCTTACTTAAAGGTAAAATACATTCCATTCCATGCAGTGCTTCAAATGCCTCTGGTATTCTTTTTTCCATTTTGATTAACAAATGTCTTTCATGAGTTGAATACTCTGGGAGCTACTGTTCTCCATGATGAGATGTCTCAATAAGAAAGTGCATTGGAGAATAGTAGACCCTATGACATTTCACTAAAATGCTGTCCTGCAGATGTGCAGTAGAGAGCACCTTGCCATATACATGTAAAGTATGGCTCTTATAAAGAGTACCTAATGCAAATTTTAAAAAACAACCCAGATTAAAGGGTTAACATTTGTGGATGATGTAGTATTAAAACATAAAATATGCCAAGATATAGACAGTTGTTTGGACTACCTAATTCATATCCAAGAAGTTTAGTCACAGGAAGAGCAAGTTCAACAAATCTTACATTTACGCTGCATTTAACAAATACATAAGCATCCATCTGTGTTAGAGAAAGCTTCATTATTAGAATGAATAAGAACCCTTCTTTTTAAAATTGAGAATTATATAGGAGAAAAGCTTACAGGAAGGATTTGGCCACATACACCAATAGGTTCATGTCTTGTATATGTAAAAAAGTTTCCATCTGAAAAATAAAATACATACAATCATATATAACAAATGTATTTGACATTCACAAAATGGCGGTTTGGGGCTGGTGAGAGAAAAGTGTAGACAATAATTTTAAAAACATATCTCCGGCTGGGCACACGTGGCTCACGCCTGCAATCCCAGCACTTTGGGAGGCTGAGGTGTGTGGATCATGAGGTCAAGAAATGGAGACCATCCATATCTCCAACTATTCACAAAATGGTAAGTGAAGCCCTAAATTAGTAATTTGAAATGATAGGAACATTAAAATTGAGCAGGTGAAATCAAAGATGCAAAACTGAAAAAAATCTGAAAGATAATTAATTATACCTTTCATCATCTAGGAGGCCTGATTTGAAAATCATCCTTATTCTCAGAGTTTTATAAAAAGGGGGTGAGAAAGAAAGTAGGAGGTCTCTGGCTAAGAGAAGAACCACATTCAAATTTGTTTCTGGTAGGTCAAAGTTCTACCAATAAGATAATTCTTTTTAAAGGTTGTAATATAATTTTTAGGATTAGTAAAATTAAAAAAGGTAGAATTAAAAAGAAAATCTCCCTATAAGTAATAAGCCTTTCCCACTGACTTGTTCTAAAATGTGTTTTATTTGCGTACCAAACAATAAAAGCAAATTCTCTCAATACATGAAGAAAATATCAGAAGTCAAAGACATTTATTTTCAATCTAAATTTGACCAATTTATGTGCCCCAAAGTTTGATGTGGTCATCCTGAGAGATACATTATGCTTTATGTTCAATTCTGTTCTAGTTCCCACAGAAGCTTCCTGGCTTCGGCAGGAACTCTCTTTCTTTATCAAGATCTATTTGTGTTTTAAGTGACTTCTCCCATTTTGTTCCAGAGTAAAGTAACACAATTCTAAAGCAGTCACATTTCTTAGGTTATCATGGTCTTACTTTCCTCTCAACTTCCTGCTATCACTTCTGACCTCCTGGATGCTCCAATTAGATTGAAAATGCACACTGTATTTAGGAATACAGTGTCCTGGAGGGTAATGTATTCCTAAAGTTCATATGTTTGTGTGAATTAAATTCTACCCATATTGTTTCCCAAATAGGTGCATTTTCATGTTTCCCATGAAGTATTTTTTGTATTTCTATTCCATTTTTTGCATACCCCACTAAAATAACACATACATACACATTCACACGCACAAACCCTTAACTCAGGCTACAAACACAGTCCCATCTTGCTTTAAAGATATTTGAAATGAATCAGTGTGAACTGGCTTGTTTAATTAGTATAGTCTAACTACACTGAGTTTGACCAGGCACAGATGACCATAACTGACTTATACTGGAACATGTAAAGAAGCTTAAATAATTATATTACAGAAAGGATATAAATGCCAGTATTGGAATAAAACCCAAATAAATAATTTCAGAGGCCAGCTTTAAAAAGTTTGGGCCCTTAGAGAGGCAATTGCCTCAAATCAGTAATTATGGTCATAGGAATGTTCTTACTTTAACATTTTCTAAAATATCTATAATGTTATCTTCATGATCATGATGAAACAACTTTAAAAGACATTTGATGAATCTTAACAGAACTTCTAGGTTGAAAACTGTGTTGTCTCAAAAAGTCAAGAGGAAAATAATTTTGCCTTATTTGGTTAACATTTTTAAAAGGGAGAGTTTGAAATTATTCAGCTCTATAGTAAGCTCCTCACCCCTATCCCCACCATTAGTGGTTTCCCAAAGGTACTTACCAATTGGTATTGTACGGCCCTGGATCTTGTCAGCCCAGCCTGCACAGTAGCGCAAAGTTTTTATGCAGCCTGCTAAATCATTCAGATATGCATTGGAATAGAGTTTTCCACCATTCATTGACTCCATTGTCTGAAAAACATGTCAAACATCAAATCTAAAATTCCATAAAAGTCTTAGGTTAAAAATATGTAGTAAATATTTTGAATAATCATGTGCTAGAGTATTTTGGAAATAGAAGAAATCCTGTCATCTTGTCCAACCTCCATTTTTTAAGAGTTAAAATGACTTGCTTGGGGTCAACTAGCAAGATATGGACACAAAGGGTAGCGAGACTCTGATTTCTAAACCCAGGTGCTCTCTTTGTCTCATTTTGAATGTTTTCCTGCTAACCAACTTTCTAGGAATTGGTCACAATTTGATATATACATAGCACGTGAGAATGGTACCTAGTCTTCTAAGTCAGATCAGAATTCCAAAATTTCACTTATTTCGTAATCAATTGTGGGTGACAATTTAGTGTCAGTGACTATCAATGATGCCTCAGTAATTATTTTTAATTTTTGCATTCCCTCTGGATATAGGCAGTCTACTCACACAAACTTAAGTAACACCTGGACTTTTCATTCATGAATTTCCCTCAGCAGAATTTTAATTATGAAACTACCAGCACTGCCGTTATTATCATAATTGCCATTTGAATGGTCAGGCTATAAAGTTCAACATTTTCTAGTCATGTGCCCTAACCATTTTAAGATGACCCTTGGCTTCTCTTCTTAAGCAGGACCTTAAGCTCTTTGGGAGCTAATATTCTGCTGGGGTGGTTACCTGGTAGGAATGCACAGACAGGTGATAAACTGTTAAAGCTATTTGCTTCTGTACTACACTGTCTACCATGTCAAAATTTAACCAAATATGATTTTTGTATGACTGTACTTTTGTCCCCAAAGGATCTTATGCTGATAGGCAGTCAACAAATCAGATAAATGAGAAAAGCCAAGTTTTAGCAAATTCTGCTTTCTTCCTACAGGCTATTTTTATTCCTATAGTTTTATTGCACATAGCTGCTGGTTCTATGTTTTTGCATATTTCAAATTATGTTGAATATGTGAGTAATAAATGGTCCTTGATAACCATACTTGCTATTAACCATACATGATAATGTTGACTTTTTTTTTATGTAGACTTCTTTGTTACTGCCACTTTCAGATTCCAAAGATGAAATTTTCTCTGAAACCTGATCTTGGTATTGGTTTATGTTAGATTGGCTTTATCATAATGCCCAACTGAGAAGAAAAAAAACAAGTGCCCTCCCCCGACTATATTATGCTCTGACTCATCTAACTGCTAAAATACAAACAAAAATTGTATGCACAATAAAATAATTTTGATAAACACATTAATAATTGGATTTTTTTTATTCTTTGCCTTTTTCACCTGTAAAAAGAACATCATTTAATTATGACCCTTGTGAACAGACACATTTCAGGAAGAAAAAAAGTAGTCATTTATCAAATATCTTAGTGGGCTAGACTAATGAGAAATGTGACTTATTTTAAAGAAATATTTTGGGCACCATTAACCAACTTGAGTTTTTCCATCAAAAGAGTTCAGTGGTCAAGTGTTTGAATAAACCTAATATATCATTCTAGGAGACTCAAACTTTATGTGATCTTATTAAAGCCTCTGAGAAGTTCTAAGGTAAAGAAATTTTTAAAATTTGGTTTAACTTGGGGTTTGCCAAAGTTTAGACCGTAGAATCTATTATGGGAGCAGAAATTAACATCATCCAGAATTGAATTGCAGATTACTATTTGAGAATAAGTTTAATGTTAAAAGTCTCATACATTGGGACAAAAAATGTTTTCATTTTCTTTGTAGAGAGCATATAGTAATCCCTAAAACCAAAACAACTTGCCATTTCAAACACTGAACGCTTTGGAGAGCTCTAGCTACCCATCCAGCTTGGGTAATACTCACTGCCAGCAGCAGACGATCTCTTTCGATTAAATCAGCCAACTTGTATAACAGTCGTCCCCTCTCGGAAGCATCCATAGTACGCCATGGAGATCCAATCTGAAAAGCCTGTCTTGCAGCCTTCACTGCCTTGTCAACATCCTCCTGTAAGTCAAAGGGAATTCAATTCAGCAAGCTAAACATATCAGGCAAGCAAATTTAATGCTAATAACCCTGTAAAATAGACTGAAGCACCTCATAAACGGGCACTGTGCCTCCATTATCCCAAAGTCTAGCACATTGTGCACATTCAACTACTGTCTGTTGGAATTTTACTTCTGCTAAATTGTCTTTACTATGAAGAGCTCCACACACCTAGCACATGCTGAATTTCCTAGAATATAAATATTTTATGATTTTAATAGTTGCTATCATCTGAGTGCTTGCCTCATTTGTAATGTTCTGCTGACTTTACACATATTAACTCATTTAATTCTCAATAATTTTATAGAACAAATATGTTTCCCATTTTACAGATGAAGAAATGAAAGCAAAAAGAAAGGGGAGCTTTGCTCAAGGTCCATAACTAAAAGTGGCTGAGCTGAGTTTTAAACAGAGCCCATCTGACTGTAGAATCCTTGCTGTTCACCACACATTATACTTTCTTAGTGACTAGGTTACATGAGTTCCAGGTCAAGCTCAAGAATCAAAATAGTGAGTATGTTCCTTGGTCTCTGGTAACTCAACAGCCTGTCCACTTTCATGAAGAGCCTATTGAAGGGTGAATAAGAACTTTTCGTTGCTGTTGAAGAGTAAACCTTATAAACATGTGCTCATTCCTCTTGTGCGGAGGGAAAAGGGCATAGAGACTGGAACTAATAGAGGAGGATGTGCATGTGACAAACTCTCATTTCCCAACTGGGTATAAAGAGATCCTTTTAAATCCCTAATTAGGTAAAGAAGTCAGTTTCTTACTAATGATGTATGGCTTAAAACTACATTAATTCAAGTAAAAGTCAAAGAATAAAGCGACTCCACACTTAGTCTAGCCTCCTTGTCGTCTCTCATAGCGCCTTCACTCAATTCCTTCTTTCTCTGTTGTGTTTTTCTACACCAGGTATATTTGGTTCTTTGGCAATCCATGTTAGTTACAAACATTTCCCTGGCCACTCTATTCCCCTACAGACACCTGTTCAGACCTCATCTGAGTTCTTACAGAACATAGCTACTATTACTGAAAACTCCATAAAGGCATAGATCATTCTAGTGTTCTTTTGTACATACGACTGGCCACTGCATGGAATTGTATAGCTCCACAAATAGTGACTACATCACAGGCCAGTAGGTTGCAATATTTTGCAGGAGACATAATTTAAGAATTGGGGGAGAGAAAAAGTAATTATCCTCGTTTTTTTTTTTTTTTAAAGTTGTGCACAATTAAGGTAAATCCCATCTAAGGATATCTTCCCTTCAAATGGACCTCAAATTAACATCTTCCTCCTTTGGCTATATTCAATTAAGCCCAAAACTTACAAGTCTGTGAATTAAAGTACAAAAAAACTATTCTTCTAGTATTTATCACCAATGTAAGATGCTCTGGGGCAAGAGAGATATTTTAGAAGCATAATCTGGTCTGATTAAGTAATAATATTTACTGACTACAAGCAAAGATTCTTTCACTGTAATACATCACACACTGGTATATCTTACTGTCTAACTCTTCAGGAATGATGATATATACAATAAAATATATGTATTTATTGCCTGCCTTTCCTGAGAAATACATATACAGTGCATATTTTGGGCATTCAGTTAATCACATTGATTGCTTATATTTAGACATTGTTTCACGCCACATGTTCTAACTTTTTCCTAAATTTACAGAGCACGTTTGAAAAAAGAAAAAGCAAACCACAAAAATCTGAGATTGTCAGCATGATCTGTGGATACCAGAGCTTATAAAATATATGCTGCTCTGTGTTTCAACAGATCTGTATGACACAGCTTTCATTTGGATCCTTCTGTTCAGTGTCCTGCTATTGGGCTTAGCCAAATATGGGCTATCATAGGCATCTCAGCCTCCCAAAGGGATATGGAAAACTGGCTTCAAGATAAGTAACTCTGCCTTATGGAAAGCACATCCCTAAAGAATGCTGCTATAAATAAAGACGTTCTTATGGTTATGTCCTTTGGATCATGCGCTTACTTTTCTCACACATTTTATATGTAATCTTGCAGAAACATAAATAGAGTAATCTTAGTTAATATATAGTTTGATATGAAAATGACCCAGATTTGAATTCTGATTCCTCTTCATTAGCTATGTAATCCTTGAGGCATCTAACCATCTGTCCATCCAGCTAAAAATTTGATAAACATTCCACTCTGCAGCATTCTCATCATCCCTCTGCTAATGACAGCAGATTGAAGTAAAAAGATTGTTCTTTTGGAATATTCAATCATATGAAAGAGACATACAACCAGATTACTACCCCAAAACATTATTATAAACCATGAAATATGTTATGGTATGATGTCTCAAGATGCAACTTTCTTTTCTTTAAAATTGGGGTATATTGCTGGGTGTGGGGGCATGTGCCTATAGTGCCAGCTACCCAGAAGGCAGAGGTGGGAGAATCACTTGAGCCTGAGAGGTGGAGGCTGCAGTGAGCTCAGACTGTACCACTGCACTCCAGCCTGAGTTAAGGAGAGAATCTCTATCAATAGAGAGAGATTCACTCTGTTGTCCAGGCTGGAGTGCAGTGACACAAACATGGCTTATCAAAGCCTAGATCTCCTGATGAGCCTCAGGTGATCCTCCCATCTCAACCTCTGGAGTAGCTGGGACTACAGGAGTGCATCACCATGCCTGGCTAATTGTCTATTTTTAGTAGAGACGAGGTCTTTCTATGTCTCCCAGGCTGGTCTTGGACCCCTGGGCTCAAGTAATCCTCACACCTTGACCTCCCAAAGTGCTATGATTATAGGCATGAACCACCATGCCAAATTTTTTCGTAGAGATGGAGTTTTGGCATGTTGCCAAAGCTGGCTGGTCTCAAACTCCTGAGTTCAAGTGACTTGCCTGCCTCTGCCTTCCAAAGTGGTGGGATTACAGGCATGCAGGGATTACAGGTGTACATCACTGCACCCAGCAAGTTCTAACATATTTTAATCCTTCCTTTCAGTTTTCATTGTCCTGAACAATTTTAGACCTTATTATTTCATATTGTTAATACTTTCTCAAGTTCATTCTCTTCTGTCCTCAAACTACCTTGGCTACTGTCATCAGGCTAATCTGCAAATAATTTTATCTTATCACTTTGTTTTTCAAATGTTTATACCTGTTCCCTTTTTTCTACAGTCTCAAGGCCAGGGTCCTCCACCTGGTTTTCAAAGCCCAAAATTTTCAGACCAAATCTCACCTAGCCAAACTTAGTGTTTACATTTTTTCTACTCTATCTGACACAACTCCTTCTTACCTTTGTCTCTGTAGTTCTCCTTGCCTAGAATATTCTACCAGTATACTCCTTTACTTCCAAAATCTTATATATTCTTTAAGACCCAGCTCAAATATCAATTCTATCTAAAACATTGCCAGATTAATCCAGCTTGATGATGAACTATTAGTTAACAGCCTGCTAATCTCCAGGCACTAAGGAAAGTCCTTTAAAGCCCCATAGATACTATTATTATTAAGTATCACGAACCTTGGTTTATAAATGAGTAGACTGTGGCTGATGGATTTGAAATCTAGCAGATAGTAGAATCAAAATTTGATTTCATATCTGACTACAAAATCTAGTTCTTACATCTCTGTAAGGCTGCCCTAACAGTGACCTCTTTTGCAACAAATATGTACTGCTATTTGTTTTATAAACTATAATGTTTCTTACAATTCTGGGTGTATAATAGGCAGTAAATAAATTTTCAATTATTTGGTTACCTGTTCTATAAACACATCATGTTGTACTGATTTTATATAAGGGGTGCCTTACATAACTTAATTACATTGGCATTTTCATAACAAATCATATTTTAATAGATTCACTGATATAACAAAACTTAAACTTATACATTATTCAAAAACTATTAGACATAAGAGTTATTGTTTTCTTAATTCCAGGACTGTAATTTTTTGGATTTTTATTTTGGAACTGGAATTTTCAGGGATATGATTTTTAAATTAAACAGAAAACAATTTGGTACATTAACTCAGATTTGCACCATCAATAAGACTTTTGCTCATAGCACTGAAAATGCTCCTTTTGTAAAGTGAGAGCCCAGAAGCTGAATGTAAAAAGTCACTTCAAATGATGATGAGATATCAAATGTCTGCTAAAGCATAGTTAAGGAAGGACTGAACTCTTCGATCACTCCCAGATGGTATATTTCCATATTAAATTCATTCAGAGATGGAAAAAATAGTTATCAGACCAGTTTTACTTTTACACCTGTCATAGGCACTTACTTTAATGGACATTTACTTTTATCCCTACCAATTATTTGTTAGGTCATGCCTTAGTATTAAAGCAGTTTTCAGGATTAGTCAATATAGCCTAAAAGAACCACTGAAGTGAAAAGAAAACAGTTCCCACCCACATCTGTACTTTGCTTTGTAACCTCCATTTGTTCTTGCCCTTCCTCTTTTCTTTATAATACCATTGAAAGGCGGTATATAGCCCATTGTTAGCTCCATTCTACTTATAAATTAAATCCCTAAAACCTCTTGGCTCATTATCTAAAGAGTCAGATCCAGAATATTGGGTTTACTGTCACTATGTAATTTACTAGATTCGTACCTTTCACTAAGCAATGTTGGAGTCTACATATGTTGGTAAAACTGTGAGAACAGTAATAATTATTTTAAAATAAGTTTTAAAATAATGCTTAAAAAGAATATGACTGTAAGGGTGCTAGATCTTCAAACAGTGGTTTGCCATGAACAGTTATGCCATAAACAGTTTCAGTGATCAGATGTCCAGCCAACTCAGTTGGCATTGTGACCTGATTTGAAGCTTGGGTAGATGTTAATGGGCATCCTTGATCTCTTGGGTGAGCACTAGTAATTGTCAAGAAGCACAGAGCAAATCAATGGCAAACATTTCTAAGGCTTCCAGCTTGACAATCAGCTTTCCCTTACTATACTTTAGAAAGGAGGTAAATTCCACAAACTGTGCTAAGAAAAGTCCTCAGACTGCCTGACAAGGTTTCATCTGGAAATTTAGGCATAGAGATTTGTTTTTGTAATGAAACTAATCCCAGTGACAAAGGCTGATGTTCAAGGCTCCAGAACTAAAACACCAACAATATTTTTCCATTTGTTAGTTGCAAACTGTAAACAGATCTGTTCTCTCTCTTGAATGGAGAGAGAAAGTAGGTAGCTCTCAAGGGCTAACTCTGTCCTTGCCCTTTATTGCTTTTCTCATCTTGCTAGGCCTGCTAGGGCTACTCAAGCAACTAGAGGAACATTTGAGGTGGTGATGTGTGGATCTCTTGAAGTCTCTGATAAAAGACATTCATTCCTCTTTGAAAGGTGAAGAATAAAGTTCTCTCTCATTTCTGGGAATGGCTTAGAGGGAACAGGCTTCCGGGGCTCCTATAGACCTTGCCGGGGATGATCAGTATTTCTCTGCCCATGTGTGGTTTGGTAGCATTTTAGAGAGGTGCAGAGTGATCACCACAATACAATTTTCAATCACTAACTTTCTTAGGTGTCAAAAATTCATGACCCCTGTTAAATGTTAACAGCTGAGAGGAGATACAACTTAACAGCTTAACAGTTTAATTTGGCGGTTCAAGATGCATTCCCCCACCTCCATCCCAACTAACATCAGCATTACAAAATAATTTATAAGAAATGAAAAATTTCAGGTCCCATTCTAAGATTATTGCAATGAAATCGGGGGCAGGTGGGACTCAGCTATCTGTGCTTTAACAAGCCTTCATGAACATTCTGATACAGGCTAAATTTTGAGAATGTCTGCCACAGTCAATAGTCAGGTTCGTACTAAATTCCTAAGGTGAGTAATGAGCAATATATGGAAATTCAAAGCTTGATGAAAAAGAAGAATATTTTATAGATCTATAGAATATACTATATCTATAGTATAGTGTATTTCTAGGATATAGTATAGAATACCTATAGGATATACTATATATCCAGAAACCAAGGATATAAATGAGACATGATGTAGTGTTGATCTCTACAAGAAGCATATTGTCTCAGACAAATTAACCTATAGCTGTATAACACAAAGGTTATAATACAGGTCAATACAATGTCCTATAACCACACAGAAGAGAGCAAGTCTACTTGAGAAGGTTAGAGAAGGTTTTAAAGAAGTATAAAACACTGGCATGACTGAAGCTTTCAGATATGCCTGGCACTTTTGAAGAGCTTTATACTTTTAACTCTTCAAGCATTTTCCTATCTCTCATTTTACATGAAAAGGAATAGGATCTCAAAGAAGGTAAGAACAAACATTGAAAATCTATGCTCTTACTGTAGAGGGTGACTTGAACTAGGTCCTGAGGACTACACTGTGAACATGTGCAAGGCAGTGACTCGCAAGCAATGGTTGGGGAGGGATGCTGGGCACAGTGAAGTTGAAACTCTAAAGTTGATGGGGTAGCCTGGGAAGGAGTCCATAAACAAGGTTGAGTAATATTATAAAGGACCTTTGTTTGTGGACTTTTTTCCAGAGACAGTGAGAAACAGAATGGAGAATTCATGCTTTGGTGAACTCTTTGGTATAAACAGAAAATCTGAATGTGAAAGCCAGTGACATTTTTCATCCTTCTATTCTGTTTCTACTTCTCAAATTGTTGACCCCTGTGGCTGAACTCAGTACTCCTGTGCCTTGAGACCTGGGTCTTGTTCTCATCGTACTGAAATCTGAACCCAGGCCTTCTCCTAAATCCAAAAGGGCCCTCTCAGGTCTGTCACTATCTTGGAATAAGTTTGTCTGCACGGCCCAGTACCTTCAGATTTGTGATCTCATTTTTGTGATCTCATTTATCGGGGCTAAAGTAATAGAAAAGACTGGGCAGGAGACTGGCAGGATTGTGTGATTGCTACAGTTAACTGAAATACATTGTCATGAACAATATTATCCTTGGGTGTTACTGACTTTAATTTCCCAGTAGTCTTTTCCTGCAGCAAAAAATAAAAAATAAAAAATTACCTCTTCACATTACAGAAATGTAAAGCTTGGCAACCCCTGGAAAACTAAAGAACAGAAACATCATTTCAAATTAGACTTAGAAACACTTGTATGTTCAGATAAAAATTCCTAAGTTTTTTACTCTCCTCACCCAGGAGGAAAGTAAAAAGGTTATTTAATATTAGGCTATCTTACTTTTATAATAAGAAAGGCTATTTAATATTACCCTATCTTACTTTCATAATAATGACAAGGTGAAGCAGTATCCCCCGCTAGGCACAGGTTATAGTGTTAGAGGGGCAGCATTTTCATGATGTCATTAATTATTAGCAATGTCGCCTTGAGTAAATTACTCAGCCTTTCTACTCTGCCAAAATTGTACCTCCCCTATAGGGTTGCTTTAAGTTTTAAATGAAGACAGCATTTAGAACTTGAGAACAATTTTCACTAAATAAAAGTTCGTTTTTGTTGTTGTTGCTGTTATTAGCTAGAAAATAACAATATTTTTAATTTGTTAGTCAATTTAAGTTATTCCACAATTTAATTTTTAAAGGTATTGAATAATAATGCAGTGATTTTTAATAAAATAACTTGGTAATATATTGTTCTAAAAGTTCTATAATAACTTTTTACTTTTATCTAGCAACATAAAAAGAACAATTTCATATGAATAATGTATTTCTCTCCTTTTTTTTTTAGGCTGTAGTACAGTGGCATGATCTTGGCTCATTGCAACGTCCACCTCCCGGGCTAAAGTGATTCTCCTGCCTCAGCCTCCTGAGTAGCTGGGATTACAGGCATGTGCCACCGTGCCTGGCTAATTTTTGTATATTAGTAGAGACAGTATTTCACCATGTTGGCCAGGCTAATCTCAAACTCCTGACCTCAAGTGAACTGACTGCCTTGGCCTCCCACAATGCTGGGATTACAGGTGTGAGCCACAGCACCTGGCTGAGAATTTCTCTCCTTTATAACATATGATCAATCCCTTCTTATGCAGTCTGTAAAATAAATCTATATACTATTTCAATTGAAAATAAAGTAAGGAAAAATGATGTGAAAAAAACAATCACCATGACACCCAGAAGCACAGATTCATCATTATTACATGACTACTGAGAGAATGTTTGTTTTTTTTTAAACAAGAACAACTTAGACAATTTCCCTAGGCTGCCCCAGAAACCATATTTTCATGACATGTCTTTTGGAATTTGCAATGGGGTTCAGGAACTCAGAAGGGCAAGAAACTAAGAAATCTGGCATAAAATAAAACTAGGTTGAAATTCTTTCAACCCAGAATTTCATATTCAGCCAAACTAAGCTTCACAAGCGAAGGAAAAATAAAATCTTTTGCGAACAAGCAAGTACTTAGAGATTTCACCACCACCAGGCCTGCTTTACAAGAGCTTCTGAAGGAAGTACTACACATATAAAGGAACAACCAGTATCAGCCTTTCCAAAAATATATCAAAAAGTAAAGAGCATTAGCATAATGAAGAACTTACATCAACTAATAGGCAAAACAGCCAGCTAGCATCAAATGGCAGTATTAAACTCATATATATTATTAACTGGATAAAAAGCCAAAACCCATTGGTATGCTGTATCCAGATCCATCTCACGTGCAACGATACACAAAGACTCAAAACAAAGGGACGGAGGAAGATTTACCAACCAAACGGAGAGCAAAAATAAATAAATAAATAAAAAACAGGAGTTGCAATTCTCGCCTCTTATAAAATAGACTTTAAAGCAACAAAGAACAAAAGAGGCAAAGAAGGACATTACATAATGGTAAAAGGATCAATGCAACAAGAAGAGCTAATGATCCTAAATATACACGTACCCAATACAGGAGTACCCAGATACATAAGACAAGTTCTTAATGACTTATAAAGAGACTTAGACTCCCACACAATAATAGTGGGAGACTGTAACATCACATTGTCAATATTAGACTGATCAACGAGATAGAAAATTAACAAGGATATCCAGGACTTGAACTCAGACCTGGAACAAGTAAACTTAATAAACATTTATAGAACTCTCCACTTCAAATACACAAAACATACATTCTTATCAGTACTATATCACACCTATTCCAAAAGTGACTACATAATTGGAAGTAAATTACTCCTCAATAATTGCATAGTATTTCATAGGTTTAAATGAAATATTGTTTGGCTGCTTGTTTGTTATTTTCCTCCCTTATTCCTTCCTGTCTCCATTGTTAAGCACAATTACTGGCATAAAAGAGTATTTCAATTCCCATTTTTAGACTGCATTCTAGCCAGGGCAATAAAGCAATACTCCCATTCTCTCTCCCTCTTTCTCTTCCTTTTTCTTCCTCTCCTTCACTCTTTTTTTTTTCTTCTTTTTTCCAAAAAAAAAAAAAAAAACCTAGTGTTCAGAAACTCACCTTATCTCCTTCTTCTACCTGGCAGAGTTCCTCCTCGGTTGCAGGATTAAAGACAGGAAATTTCTTGCCACTCACTGAATTATGCCATTCATTGTTTATGAAGATCTGTAGCAATAAAGAGAAAATGTGTAAAAAGGCACTTAAATATGCAGCCAGTTTTGGAAATTTTCATGAACTTTAAAGCATTTCACAATGCCTAAAAGAAGCACATCTCTTTACCCCTCAAAACTTTCTGGCTGTTTAAGACATTTTGTGTTTACATGCACACACATGTACTAAAATGAAGTACATAATGCTTTTATGTTTAACCAAGCGATGCAGTCATTTCAACACTAGAAAATACATGCTGGAGAAAACAAACTAGAGAACAATGATTTTACCTGAAATGGCCATGAATTTGTGGCAAAAGCAAAGGCTTTTGTGGGCTTGGTCTTTATTAACGATTGCTTCTATTTTCCACTTCAAATTCTGAACATCCTCATATTGGGCTACTGGTGATTTGGAATCCTAAGAGACTATTTTCTAATCCTTTAATGTTTTAAAGCTAAAAAAAATTTTTGCTAAAGAATTTTAAAAGAAGTTCACTTAGAGAAAATTAGCTCGTGACATTGTTTCACTGGCTTTTTAAAAGCATAGGTTTTATTCTCCTCAGATTACCTGGTAATTTCTTTGTCCTCAGATAAAATCAGGAACAAGATTTCTTAATGATAACTATGAGAAAGAGACATGCAACTAAAGCAACAGTAGGAAATATGGAATTTTGTCTGTGTGTACTATAAAATAATAGACATATTTAAAAGCATCAGTAAGTCATTTAAAACATCTCAGTTTCAACTTCCATGTCACTGAATTTGCCTTTTCTTGAGGAGCCAGCTTTGACATTTCTTATTATTTGAAATATGTAAACAATCATAAGTACAGTATTAGATAGTGTATATTATAACTTCCTGTTAGACTTATGACAAGATAGACTTAGTTTATTTGATTTTGAATCAGAGGTAGCTAATACAGAGAGTAAAGGAAGGTGACATATGTGCTGGGTTGATAACATGTATCCTAACTCAGACATCCCTTGTTACTTGATATTTAAAGATAAATCATCAATAGTTCAATCCTGAGGGAGAATGTAATGAAACACTCCTCCAAGGTTTAAATTAGCTACTATGATAAATGAAAATTACTTATTTATTAAAAATTTGCCAGTGATCACTAGCATAGCTTAAAATTCTATCAGAGTAATAATATGTATATTACTATGTATCCCTAAATGCTTGAATATAATTCATTCTATATTCTGTGATTTATTACTTAGACAAAAAATATTTCCCTGTTCTCCTATACTTCCATTGGACAATGTGTCACTTTTTAATTAGTCATTTCTAAGTGGTTGCCTTCCATCAAGGACTATGTCCAGTTTTCTGGTTTATCTTCAGTGTCCAACACAATCTCAGCCCTCAAGCGATTTTAGCCACAGTAAAAAAATTCTTGAATAACTAACTTAATTGAATCAAAGATCTATAATCCATCAACTACTCATGGATAAGATCTATAATATTATGCAAATGAATACTCTATGACACTTGTGATTTTCTACAAAATGGGGAGGAGGATAAGCCTCCTTGTTTGCCCATTCATGCCAATATAATTATCTATACAAAAAAACCCCAGAATTATAGAATTATCCTGTATAGTTAGAGGTGTTCAAAGGAATTGTAGTGCTATGCTGAAATTGACGGTAAAAACACATGGGCATGGCCAAATAAAGGGGAAAGGGGCCTAAAACTGTTCAGATAAAGAGACTAGATGTGCAAAAATACATATATAGGGGCATAAGAAAAATGGAAAAAGTATCAAGAAACCCTATCAGATTACAGAAACAAGATTAATTGAATACAGATGAAGACCACAAAATGCACTATATTATTTTTTGGGAAAAAGCACTAGGCTCTTAGATCAACTTAAGGAAACATAAATTCAGATGAAAGTGCTGATTTGCCCAATGTTTCTTACAGTCGATCAACACTCTAGCTATCAGAAACACATTTTACAGAATCCCATGATTATTCCTAGAGTGTTTCCATTTATGCCCTTACGGCTTAGTATTTTTCTTCCCAAGGGATGTCTGGGAAAGAACTTAATGAACCTGTCCCGAATTCAACTCACTGGCATCTCTAGCTTTATGTTGCTCTCACCCCAAAATTCTAAAGCTTGCTCATGCACACTGTCCCCCAGCACACTGTCCCTCTCATACACACTTCCCTTTTGTTAATGACACAAATAATCCCTAGGTACCCTTTTGTATCACTTTGTTCTATACAATTATAAAAAAGTGTTCCCTGTTCTCTTGGCCCCCTACCTCTGCCTAATTAAAATTTAATTTTCTCCTTGTCATCGTAATCTTCCTCAGATTCTGTCTACAGCCCTCCTCAGAATACTTTAGTGATTCTCTATTGTCAGACTGCTTAACATGGCAGCAGAAGTGGTTAACAATCTTGTCCCAACATGCTTTTTCAGTCTTTTGCTCTACGATTCCCTCAGTTTACCCTTTGTTCCAGCCTCATTCTACTGCCTCAAACACCTTGCCATTTTTTGCAGCATACTTTTATTTACACTGTTCTTTAGAGTTCCACTATTTTCTTCTATTTTCACTTTAAATTCTAGCTTACTATGCCATCTCCTCATGAAGATTTCACTAGTTGCTCCAACTGAATTTCACCTCCTTTTTCTTCTCTCCAACATAACATGTTAGTATCCTACTGATAAATTACTTATGTTCTGCTGTGTGTTAATATTAGGTATCTACGTATCAACCCAGGAAATTCCAAACAAAAAACTAAAGATATTGTGGTACCTGTCACAGATTTTTAAATCGGTCTTCCAAAACCTGCATCAGATTCATTCACTTACTAATTCTGTCTTCTCTCTGCCCTAAAGAGTGTATAACCGCCTTAGATTTTGTACCTCTAAACTAAGAGAATACAGAGCTCATTCTGGCAGAGTTATACCCAGAATTTCACCCTTCTACAATGTAATTTCATTAAAAATAAAATAAAACAACATACAGAATCAATTACATTTTGCTAGGCCTTTGGTCGGAGTTTCTAGTTCTTGCCTGAGTCCTCTTATCCTTAGGTCTGTGATAATCTGTGGTTTCAAGTTCTCGATAATATGCTCTCAACATATTATAGCTTATTTTACTCTCTTTACATACTTTTTGGTAAAAGAATTATTACAATATGTATGTACCATCTAGTTCCATGATCAGAACTTGTATCTAAGCTGTACATAAAACTGCCACTTCAGATTAAAGCCAGTGAACATTTTGTAAATGAGCATTAACCTGAAGTGAAAACACACGTTTATTTGGCAGCCTGCAGGCAACTGAAGAGATCAGCTGTAGAGGATCCCAAATTACCAGCACTGTTCTGCATTATTCAGTTTTAACCTTTAATACAGGAGAGCACTGTGAGCTCAACTTGTGTTTGAATTTGTGCTTACATTTATATAATCCTGAATAGGAACTTTTGTTTTATCAGAAAAGTGTTTGTCAAATAATGAGTAAATACCTGAGACACACCCTGGAAGTTACTATCGGAAAATGAGAGATAAGTTAGCCATGGCTCCTGCTCTCAAGGGCTTATAATCTAATTTCATATCAATATCAGCCAGTAAAGAATTAAAGGCTGTAGAGCAAAATGGCCAAAGCAGTGGTGTTGTCAATAAACTGCGTAGAGGGGCATAGGCTGGAAGAATGCTTCTTTAGAGGATGAGACTGGATTGGGAGAAAGAAGGAAGACAAAGAGTAAAGGGAGGGACAAATCTTTGGAGGTTCATAACATAGTAAACAGAGCAGCTCCCAACAGAACGGAGTTCCAGTGGACACAAGTCACAGACAAGGCCCGACAGTGAAAATAAAGTCAGTTTGTGGTAGATCCTGGTCCCCAGAGTAAGAAGTTTGGACTCTATTCTGGATATAAAAAGGGAGAGACCAGATCAAATGGATGTTTAGGAATACTGATTTTAAAGTACCCCAAACTGATTTGAAGTAGACCAACCAGAGTCCAGGAAATTAGCCCAGAGACTACTTTCATAATCCTATCATAAGGTCACAAGGTTTTGGAGGAGAGAGATGTAACAGTGCAGTATACAAATTATGAATTATGCACATTCTCCCACAAACAGAGGCATTTCAGCATGAAAAGAGAACTGGGCATAGGTAACGTGATGACCTAGATTGTTAGAACGCCAGGTATTGCAGTCTTTTTCTTCCCCTTAGCCACAGATAATTTATTCATAGGACAGACCTCAAATACTTTTTCTTTTTTAATTATAGGAGCTTTACATTTGGCATTTGGCTTCCAGCTGTGACCAAACCAAATGTTTTTGTATAATCACTGTTCCTGTAGTTATATTTAATGGTTATATGGAGAAGTCTAGGCTAATGAATGTTTGTTATAATAATTATAAAATCTACATTAGAAATGTAGATTCTCATTGAAATATTCTATAATGGTGACAGTCATTTTCCTTTTGTTGTTTGCCATTAGCAAGCTTAGAGAAAAAGAGATGATACTATAAAAGTAAAATATTCTTGGGTTCTATGTAACCATTATATATTAACTCAAGTCTAATTATGAATTTGGGGCTTAGGTTACTTTTGAATAATATGTATGTAATGTAAACATCAACTTTCAGTTTGCAATATTGATTGGAAATTATCAATGCCTATGCATACTCTTGGACTTCAAGTACTTTTTTATATGGGGAAGCAATCAATAGAAATGTTGAAGCAACTTAGAAATTGATTTTTACACTTTAGATTTTAGATATGCCAGATTTTAAGAAATGCATCATATTACCTTTCATAAACAAGTAGCTATTTCCTGGATTCAGTTGGTGTCCAAGAATTAGTCACAATTTTGAAAAAAAAATTGTCTTTCCAGAGCAAAAGTTATTATGTCTTAATGTACTATGTATAAAGCTACAATTCTAAATAAATAAGCACTTTTCTCAAAATATTTCTGGCTTAGATAAAGCTAGATTTGACTAGTGGGCAAAATAAAGCCCTATTAACCTTATCTGCTGATAGGAGATTGTGGAGGCTGTGGGCTAAAGTGAAGAGCCCCTGACTTCTTGCAAAAGATACTCAGAGCACCTTAAATTAATATTATCTCATCAGGGCAGCAACTGGGCAAGCAGCTGTAGATCCTGTAAGGGAAGCCAATACTTTCTTGGTGGGAGAGAGATTTTAAGGATCACATTTTCAAAGCACAAAGGATTTCTTTTAAGATTTTCCAAAGGAGAGGGAGGGTGATGAGAGTCTCCATTTTATGTCATCCATGTGGATTTTCAAACCTGAGGGCTGAGTCACAGCATAGGGTGCATGGGTGGTGGTGTGAACCTGTGGAGAGTGGTTTGTACTGTAAATGTGTCAACGTTTTCTCAGCTTAGGAATCTACCAAAGTACCAAAGGCCACTGGGAGTCTGGGAGAATGAGATCAGGGATGAATAATGAGGAGGAGAGACTGAACAAAAGTCAGGTGGGGTGTTAAACATTTAAAAGAATCAAAGCTGGATCTCTGGCAACTGCTTTCCACCCTAACCCCGAGGAAGCAAAGCAAAATGTTGAGACTCAAAGTCAAAAAATGGAAAAGGAAATTAAGGAGGAAATAACAAAGGGGAGGAAAATTTTTAACTGCAGTCAAAGGAATGAAAACAAAATGAGAGAATGACCAAAACAAAAATAGGAGAAATAAAAGTTTCCTTTCATTTGTTTTAAATTATAGTCTGACTTTAGCAACATGAATATATATGCTTTTTTCTTTCTCTTTTTTTTTTTTTGCAAAACCCCTTCAGCCTTTTCAATTCAGTCAGGGAAAGAGAAACGATGACACAGCATTTGTTCTGAGTCACACATTCACTATGTCCTACAGATGACAGCAATACTTGTCAGCAAGTTCTATACATCATATATTTTCCGTATCAAAGAGGTACAATGTAGAAGTGATAGAAAGTTCTGTCCATATTTAGCAGTATAAAGACCCAGTAAGCCTTCTTCCTTCTAAAAGAATGCCAAATATAAAGCATAATTCAGTAGTTTATTTGCATTCCTTTGAATACAAATTTTTGATGTCTGAAAAAGTATTGATAGAGCAGTGGAAACAGGTAATGGGACTTGGGTTGGGGGAGGGAACAATTCAGGCAAAGTTTTTAGAGATGTGAGATTTGTGCAAATGTCCCAGTGAACAAATTTCCATTAGCAATTCCAACATTACAATGAATCCGGTAGAGATAATATCAGAAAATCAAATATTAGCAACATTTCACATCCCTCTCAAGCAATGCTTCTAAGTTTGTGGAAACTTTTGCTGTGAATATCTACACACACACACATACACACACACACTCACCCAAAATATGTCAGCATCAGGAAAACCAGTATTACACAACATTTACTTTCCTGATTTATTAGATTTTAATTGTTTGTGAAGCAATCCTTGCTCAAATTCTTTTGAACATGGCTCTACCTTGTCACTTACATTTGGTAAATATGTAATGTATCCCCTGGCTATAGTTCTAATAGCATCATGATAAATCAAACCAAATTGCACCACCATCACCACCACATCCCAAGCCAGATAACTGCTATTTTCAGATATCTTCATTGGATGTCTGTATTTCTATGAGATTTATTTTATGCTGATTTGCATCATATCATCCTATAGATTATCCATGCCATTTCAGAGTCATTACCTTTACTTTGGGTTGGTCTTCAAATAAGTTACTTTTCATAGTCTCTAAGAGTGTTTCCCTCATTCTGGCAAGTTTGTAGTGACAAATTCAATATGTAAAGTCCCAGTTACAAAGTTATATAAACAGTTGTACTGAGAGTCCTTATGAAATGGGGACAATACCCTCTCTTAGGACATGTGTCCTTTACTTTAAAATTGTTGATTACATTTTCTTACAGTCAGGCAGGTGCCAGAGAACAAACAACTTGCCAAGATAGCAGTCCTCAGAAATGAGCTAAGATACTGCATTCTAAATATTAATAAATGATTATCTCCTACGAGTAAAATCAATGATTGGTTCCGTCACTGGTTTATGGCCATGATCCTGTTTCTTCTTGGCTCTGGCACTTTCTGAAGTGAAAGGTCCTGACATGGCTGAGTGTGAGTTTCTGGGAGAAACTGGCAGCTCAGTCATAAATTACCTGGAAGGTGGTTGCTGCATATGAAATTATAAGGCTCACTCACCTAAAACTTTTAGACCCTTGCTGCTTGTCAACAGACATTTTGGTAGCATCAGCAAAAGTTGAAAGACTGTTAAGAATACAGGATTTCAGACCTCAGCCCAGATCTATCGTCAATCAGGATAAAGAATGAAGGATAAAAATGTAATAATAGGTGTGAAAACCGTTGTTAGAGCTAATTAGGAAAGGCAAATAATACCTTCTTCTCTTAGGATATTTGTTGTTTACTTCAGTTTTTTTGTTGTTTAGGTTTTCTTGAGTGAGATTCTTGTACTACTGGTTTTGATATTTAAGGAAAAAAGGGTATCATGTGGGAAAGCATCAGATCCAAGATAAAAAGATTCAGAATACAGTTTATTCTGCTTTTGCATTTTAAGAGCTATGTGACCTTAAGTTAGTCATGCTCTCTGAGCTCCGCTTCCTCAGCTTTGAAATGGGACCCTGGTAACATCTTTTCTAGCTCCTCCCAGTGGTTAATTATGAGCCTCAAATGAGAAAAAACATGAAATCAGTTTTGAACTGTGGCAAGCAATATAAATATCACTTACATTGAGAACAGAATGATCGAATAATATTAGGAGTCATCTTGGGAAAGAGAATCAAGGAGACAAGGGACCAAGTAGTTAATAAATGCCAGCCACATTCCTCAAATTACCTCACTTAATTCTCACCACCACTTTCCAAGGTAGTCATTCTCATTCCCAATTCACAGACAGAGGAACCGAAGCTCCAGGCCAAGAGAAGCTTGGCCAAGATCATATAATTAAATACGTAGAATAGCTGGAAATTGAAGCCAGGTTTAGCTTGTTCAATCACTGCACCTTGCAGTCAGTCAGCTATTTTTTCACCTGCTTCCAAGCCCAAAGCAAACAAAATATTGCTTTAGTTAGAAGGAAGTTAAAAACATTTCCCAAGTGAAAGCAGCATCACAGCACAATCAGCTTTGCCTTGAACATAAGTCCTTTCCTGTTTTAAGCACCCCTCAGTGATTTCCCTCAAATAAAATCCACCAGCCAATCTGGCCCGAGCCTGTTTTTCAGTTTCATTTCATCCATTCTCTCCCTTACTCACTTTACTCCAGCCAGATTAGCCTGTGGATAGTTCTTTAAGCATAACATGCTTGTGTCCTCGGGGTCTTTGAATGTGGTATGACCTCTGGATCTTTGTTTTTCCCCACTCTTGGCCACCGCATTCTCTATATCCCTCAGGCTTACTTTTAAAGTGCCTTCCTTAAAGGCTCCCTTCCTTAAAGGCTCCCTTCCTAAAAATCCTCATCAAAAGCTCTTCTCCTCATATTCTCTCAGCTTTCCATTTTCTTCCTTTAAACATTTATCGTAATTTCTGATTTAAGTATTCTCATGCTTATTTTTTGCTCCACACTGTTCCACACACCTTACAAGAATAGAAGCTCCATGAGACATGAATCATATTGGCCTTCTTATATCATGAGACCTAGCATAGGGCAGTCATTCAAGACCCTGTTATAAGAGGAAGGGAGGCCGGGCGCGGTGCCTCACTCCTGTAATCCCAGCACTTTGGGAGGCCGAGGCGGGTGGATCACGAGATCAAGAGATCGAGACCATCCTGGCCAACATGGTGAAACCCCATGTCTACTAAAAATACAAAAAAATAGCTGGGCATGGTGGCACGTGCCTGTGGTCCCAGCTACTCGGGAGGCTGAGGCGGAAGAATCCCTTGAACCCAGGAGGCGGAGGTTGCAGTGAGCTGAGATTGCACCACTGCACTCCAGCCTGGCGACAGAGCAAGACTCCGTCTCCAAAAAAAAAAAAAAAAAAAAGAGGAAGGGAAATATGGGAGAAAGGAAAAGCAAAAGGGAGAAACAAGCAAAGGGGACAAAGGAAGTATTTGGAATTTGTTTGTTGTAAGTATTTAAAGAAAAAATTTAAAGCTGAATTTGTTTGTTGTAAGAATTTAAAGAAAAAATCATGGGGGGTGGAAAAAAAGCACTTCAAATCGTGCCTGGCACATATTATTCAATGATTCATAACTCTTCTCTATTGAAAATATCTCTTTAACCCAGAAGAGTTAAGCAAACCAGACATCTAGGAGCGCAATCTCCTACTCTAAGCAAAATTGATTCCACAGGAGTTGAAGAAATGTAGTTCACACAGGCATTTCACATCTATGTCAGTCCTCTGCCTCATAGCCTCTCTCAGCCCAAACGTCACATTTTCAATAAAAGCAGAAAAACTATTTCTTTCCAATTTTCCCTATTGCTCTCTTTTTCTAAGTTGGCTGCAAACTTTCTCCTAATGGCCTGGGAACAGCTGAGCAGCAGCTAGAAAGGCCATGGGAATCAGCAATCGGCAAATGAAAGTCAGAATAAAGAAGGATACAATAGGATTCTAGCAACTGTGTCCCAGAGTAGTGGAATTGACCTTAGACAAGTCACTTGCTAGTGTGATAGCTCAGACTGCCAGCATTGGAAGTCTAGCTTTGTCGCTTACCTGCTGTATAACTTTAGTAAGTTACATAGCTGCTCTGTTCCTCAGTTCCCTCAACTGTGAAACAGGAATAATAACCCCCTCATAGGGTTATTATAAGGATTAAATAAAATCATTGTCAAGAACTTAAATAGTCACTGGCAGAGTAAGCACAATAAATTTTACCTATAATTATTTATTATGTGTGTGTTTGCGTATATATGTGTAAAATGTCATTAGCTGATGAAGATCTCTTGTAGCATGAACAAACTATGGTTTAATCAGTTAAACACTTTGGGGTTTGAATTCTGTCTGAGAATGCTTGTCTTCTTGAATTTCCTATTTCCTTCTTTTTTTAAAAAAATGTAAAACAACAGTATTGTGAAGAGAGAATGGCAAACAAAGTTACCAAATTCTGTAAGAGAAAATTTTTGATCCCTGAAATACTGAAAGACCCTTGGAACTTCACTCTGATGCAGTCTTTGTCAGATGGAACTTGACTGAACAAGAAAGATTGACAGAAAAGCTAGGGGAAGACATGAGGGATACTTGTGGGAAACAGGTCTAAGAAAGGTTGGGTAAAAGAGAAAATTCTGGAAAAACTGGAAAGGATTCAGAAAAATAGGACTAGGATCACTAACGTTAAATCATGTCCCATGTGCCAGGCATTATTTCAAGTGCTTTGTATGCATTAAGTTCATTTAATATTTTCATCCACCTTAGAAAATAGGTGCGTTATCATCCCCATTTTAAACATAAGAAAACCAGAGCAGAGGGAGGTAATGTAGTTTGCCCAATGATCACATAACTTTCAAAGAAGCTCTTCATTTAAAGCCTCAATAAAATGGAAAATGTGGGGTTCATTTGGACTTGGAAAGGGGAGTAATGAGGATAAGGATGGGATATGAGTTCATATCAAGAATTTATAATGATGTTTTTGAGATTTTAAATTCCAAAAGTTTTTGTATAATTTTAGAAAACATTTCTTAAACTCTGATCTCTCTTTACCCCAACAAAGAAATAATCAGACTGTACTAGAAAATAAGTCATAAAAAGATATGCATCAATAAATTCTTTTGTTTGGGTGAAAAATAGTCCCAGGCTTGAGAGTATGTAACTTTTCTATCATAGTTGTAATATTTTTTTTTGTACTCAACCCTGTCTCTTTCCTCCAACTTGTCCTAACAACCAATATACTTCTGGCTGTAATTTAAAAAGGACATTAAAATAGTAATAGAAAAATAACACAAGAGTTTAGGGACTGGTAAATGAAGGTAATTCCTCAGACACTATAAACTGCTTGCTTACTTGATTTGTAACCAGGGAACTTATTATAGTTAATAATCATCATTTTTTTAACTCCTCTTGTAAGTGCAAATTCAATCCAATTCTTCACTGGGACATAGTAAAAAAAAAATGCAAAGGCATTTGAAAAAGCTCACCCATTTAGATTTAATTACATACATAACTGGTGTCCTCCCAAGTGTGAAAATGCTATAACCAATAAATCAAACAATAAAATTTATCTGAGCAGAACAGATTTATATAGAAGATGCATGAAAAATCAAAACTCACTGACTTGTTTTGGGTATTTTCACTCTGAAAAGTTCTTAACCACAGAGCAAAATGCCTGCTCTTTGAATCTTGCCTTCTTTTGGACACTTAGGTCAGTCATTTTCCCTAGAGGGGAGTTGTTGCACAGTGACTTTGAAGTGAACAGGTTTCAATCTCAAAATCATCTCTCTGTGTTAAGGGATCATTAGATCTGTGCTTGCATGTTAGATTTCAAGGATTTTAGATTTTAAGGACCACCTCAGTTGTCTAGTACTGCTTCTTACATGCTTAATTAGTGACTACTAAGTGAAGCTTAATTCAGCAGGAAAATTATTTACATTAGAGCTTCCTTGAAATACACACACAAGGAAGACTGTGCAAACTTCTGCAAAGCCAGAGGAGTGGGGAGACAGGGACATTCAGACTACCAAAATACCTTCCTACGTAGTATCATTAAAAAAAAAAAAAAACCACAAAATTCCCATTAATAATAGTAATAGAATAATCTAAGCATTGCCAACAATTTTGAGCTTCATGAAGTGTATTTTTAAATGTACCTACTTTGAATTGAAATTTCTTGGGAGTGACAAACTTGGAATAAGAAAATGAGGGAGACTGGACTATTGCAATTTTTTGGGCATACCTTGCCAAATGTAAATTGTTTGAGGGTATGGATTCACGTTACCATTTGTAGTAAAATTAAATGGAAAAATCTTTCCCCTTTAATAAAACCTCGTGATAACAATACCTTAAAATATACTTCATAGCTGCTGGTCAACCATGTTAAAGGCACAATCTGATCTCTGCTGACACTTTCCTGAGGAAAAGAGCCTATCAGCTGAGCAACTTCCTCATTCGTTGTGCTTTATGAAAATGAAAATGCAAGAGACCTTAGGATTTCAAAACCATCCACGGTTACAAGTAAGGAAATAAATGTGTAACAGCGGCGGCTTTCACTTTATCATTAAATTATAATGCCCTTTGTTTTTCTGTTGGCTAATTCAGACAGCAAAAAGGCTCTCCCTTGAGTTGCCAGAGTTAATTTCTTACCATACTTTCTGCATCACACCACAAAGATAACTTTAAGTAATTTTGGTTAGACCGTGTTTTATTTATTGTTTGTTTTGGAGTTCTAGGATCTGACAGGAAAGCAGTGCGAAACAAAGTTCAGAGTTACTCTCAGAATGACTCAAGCAGGATCCATTTCCTAGTTCCCCCTAGCTGTGGATTTTAAAGTCTGGATCTAGCTCCTGCTCTTGTTTCTCTAAATATTTATCAGTTAACAATTACACATCTGCTCCAATGGCAACAAATGTGGCTGAAGGAATAATGCTTTTCTCCCCGCCAAATATGCAAAATAATGCAAGTCCATCTGAAGTTTTTTGAATCCAATTATCAGACTCAAGTCCCCCTATTTTAACACTCATTTTATTAAACATATCGGAAAGTTATGCTATGTCAGTGTGCTCTCTTTCTCCTTGTTTGCTTTCTATTGTTTCTCACTCGTTTGGTTCTTTCCAGTAAGTTTCTCTAGTGAGTAGTTTGCTCTCTTATCATACATGCCGGCTACACTGAAGTTAATAGAACTGCTTAGTAAAGTCCTCTGAATCCTGGTATAAGGGTCCTTTCACACAGAAGAGAATTCCTTTCACTTGGAAATATTTTAAGAAATAAATTTATGAAGGATGGTCCGATATGATTTAGATCATATTTGATCAGGGCACTAAACCAAGACCTGCATTTTGCATGCCTTTTATTTTTATATTTGCAAAAGGCTCTTTACACAAGTTTACTTAAATTGACCTTTTAGGCTTTAAATAAATGTATTTTTTGCAAACCCTAGTCAAAGCAGGAAATATAAGTTGTACTCACCTTAGTATATTGAATCTTCAAATCAGTGAGTACTGCAGGTAGGTCTGGCACACCGGAGGATGACATTTCTGATTCGGCTCCTGGAACACAGGTGACTGGCTCAGCAATTAGGTTCTGATCGAGCACTTGGCTTTATTTGTTCCTTTTTATCCGCACGGGCTAAAGTTTATTTGCATACTCGGATACGATTGGATGAACAAACTCAGAGCAAAAAAAAGAAAACGACACTACTTATTTGTAACACCTAGGGCAGGAAGCCTTTGACTTTAAACTTAAATCCTTAAGAAACCAGTGCTCCAGCATCGAAGTTGCATCTGGAGACAGTGCACTATTTGCAGATGAATTAATTTACAAAGCCGAAACCTGTGATAAGGGTATGCAGCAGCTGCTCCGGCCACTAAGGCCAGTTATTATTTTTTTTGACTTTTTATGCTTTTTAATGCTAATATGTAACTTTCTGTTCTCTGACAGATTTGGAATCAGAGAATTTGAGGACTGAAAAGAGTTTAAAAGGGCACCTGTTCTCAGTAGAAGCTGGTCAGGAGAGAATCCTGGCCAGGTGTCTTCAGTACAAGGCTTTCAGGAAATCAGTCCATCTCCCAGAAAATCAGGGTGCTATTTGGGGAAGAAAGGCCTTCTAGCTACACTATACACTAAGTTAGTTTTAAAATATTACGTGTATTTTCAGTGCTGGGTAAGTAGACCTACTGTGATTTCAGATGCCATAAATTATCTTTATTTTCTATATGTGAACAGAAAAACCAGAAGGACTTTTAGGGAATTCGGAACACTCTGTCACACACAAACACCACAATTAGAAACATGGCAATATCATCTATTAAAACTCATTTAAAATGAAAGTAACCCTAGTTTTGGAAGTTGTCTGTATTTATGAATATAGGCAGTGTACAAAGTGTAAATTTAAGCAGGGTTTCAAAATAATTCAAGTTCTTAATGTTTAACTGAAGGACAATCTGTTAAACAGTGTTACTCCCATTTTAAGTACAATACTTTATTGTGTTGTAGCTCTAGCAAACGTTACAGTAGGAACAAGATAGAATACTTTGGATACTCTGATTATGAAAATTAACTGATTTTTTTTCCTAATGAAACTTGCCAGTTCCCTTGAATATGGGACTTACAAATGGGACTTACTGAAAATTTCTAAAACGTTTGCCCAAATCAGGTGCATCACTTGTTTCCCTTTCTACCCTCATTTGATATCTCCATTTTAGAGACACAGAGAGGGTGAGTAGCTTGCTTATGGTCACAGATCTATTAATGCAAGACCAGAATGTCATTTCAGGACAGTCTGACTCCCAAACCTAGACTCTTATTTCTGTTCATTATTTTTGCCCTCTATCCACAAGGGAACTCCTATATGGGATCAAGAGTCAACTGCTTTGGTTTTCTCAGTGAATAGTCACCCTTACAGGCATTTAAGCATAAGTTTTTATTCATCTAAGACAAGGGTTTGCAAACTTTTTCTGTAAATATTTTCAGCCTCTGGGCTGGATGGTTTCTGATATAATTTACTTGACTCTGCTTAAAAGAAACTGTAGATGATAGGTAAATTAATGGGTGTAGTTGTTTTCCTATAGAACTTTATTTACAAAAACAGAAGGCAGGCTAGATTTGGTGCACGGGGCCAACTCCCTAGATTCTAAGGCAGTATCATTCCCAATGCCTTTGACTCCTCCGTGTCTCATGCTTGAAGACCAGATAGAAACTTCTGTGTTCTTTCAACATTTCTCTATTTCTTTCTTTTTGGAAAATCTAATTGTTTTCTCTCTCAAAAATGTGTTTTGAGTTAAATGCACAATTACACAACAGCTGTTACATAACTTGAGAGTGGTGCTCTAGCCATGCCCAAACAGCTGTGTTTTGCTGCTTTCTTCTCCCAGAGTCACAGTTGTTTGTGGATTCAAATACTTATTTATTTGATGTCCAGGCGATGAAAGCTCAAGGCTTCATAATACACTTGGCTTGTCATCTCATTTCTTATATGATCATTTTCAAATGTATTTTATTGGATAATTATGTAAGAACAATCCCTTTATTCCAGGCATTACTGAATGTAGGCAAAAGGAGTTGCTTTGGAGACAGGTTACCACACCTGCCCATTTAATTTCAGCAAATATTTACTAAGTATCATTTATGCATCTGTAATTATTCAGCCCTAACCTCACTTGAGCAGATCTTCTCTGCCTAGAAACCACAGGGCCTGAGACTTATATTTTTGAGGTAAGCATCATCCTGCCCTGAGTGCTTATTTTGTAGAATAGCGTATTTCTGGGAGTGGCTGTGTATGAGTAAAATATTTCATTAGACTTCTATCCCTTACAGAGGAAAAAATGGCTTTAGTGAGAACCTAGGGGCCATGGTTGCACATTTTAGGACTGGACCCAGAATTGTACATTTTTATTGTACAGGACTCTGCAGCAGAGGAGAAGCTGGTCCTCTAACTTGAGGGTAATAGACAAAGGATGTTTAATCTTCTTTTTCCTTCTTAGGAACAAACTAAATCACACACACACACATATACTCATGAGCACACACACACATGAATAGGAGAGAGAAACAAGAAATATAAGAGGAGAGTTTATTTATCACTTGAATGTGACATCTCTAGCCCTTTGTGAAAGCTTTAATTATACCAACAAACATATAGATTATTACTTCAACCATTCTTGAAACTACTTCATAAAGGAAAGAGGTTTAATTGACTCACAGCTGAGGCTGGGGAGGCCTCAGAAAACTTATAATCATGGCAGAAGGGGAAGCAAACATGTCCTTCTTCCATGACAGCAGTAAGGAGAAATGCTCAGCAAAAGGGGGGAAAAGCCCCTTACGAAACCATCAGATCTCATATAAACAAACTATCATGACAACAGCATGAGGGTAAACCTCCTGTTATGATTAAATAACCTCCCAACAGGTCCCTCCCATGACATATGGGGATAATGGGAACTACAATTCAGGGTGAGATTTGGGTGGGGACACAGCCAAACCATATCAGGAGGTAATGAGATTATGAAGGTAGGACCCTCATGAATGGTATCAGTGCTTTTATCAAAGGGACTCCAGAGAGATCTCTCACTGTTGTTGCCATGTGAGGATGCAATGAGAAGTTGGCAATCTGCAACCCAGGAGAGGGCTCTCACCAGAACCCAACCATGCTGGCACCCTCATTTCAGACTTCAAGCTTCCAGAACTGTGAGAAATTAATGGCTGTGGCTTATATGTCACCCAGTCTATAGTATTTTTGTTATAGCAGCCTGAATGAACTAAGACTGCTTCTTTTCATATTTCCTGATTTCAGAATCCTGGAACCATTTATTGAAGGTGAACCTCTCCTACTCCAGTTATATGACCACTCCCCTATCTATTCTCTGTTGCCTTAGCATGTCTGCCTGTTGATAGACCTAGCAAGAAATGTGTCCCTATGATTTTGATTACTATATTTTTAGCCGATACCACATTGCTCTTATGCTTATTTGAGTTTTCGTAATTTGGGAAAAGTGAATCTTGTATGTAGTGAGAGAGTCTGTGCTTAGTTGGCAAGTTGATGTTAAAAATGGAAGTGGAAGGCAGAATTTAAGTATATGAACATATGTATTTGTTGGCTAATTTCTGTTCATATGCCATTCTTCTTAAGAATTTCCTCACCTCTGATTTCTTCTGCTCTTTACATATTGCTTTATTGTTTTTCTCTTTGGCTTGTGTTACTGAGATAGGAGAGATGCCCCTCTTATCCAGTCTAATCAGACACTAACTGATTAGTAAGGTCACTAAAACAGTACATTAAAGCCACTGTAAGATAATTATTTGAGTTTAAATAGGTTTTTGCTAAACCTTATGGGTTGAGGCCATTTCTTGGAACTGGATTTGCTGCTTGGAATTTGAAATAATCTTGGATAAATAGTGCTCGTAGTGTTTTGTCTGCAGTTTCCAGTTTGTTTCTTTAATGTGGAGAGAGAAAGACATGAAAGACATGTGAGTCAATCCAAATGTAGACTACTTTGAGATCTCCACATTTTTTTCCATTTTTTTTACAATTCTCATGCAGATTATCCAAAAATGTATTTATAAATTTGATAATATTGTTTGTAATGTATTCAGTTTAGTTTTCATATAAATAAATTTTCTTACCACCTATGCCCTTGCAATTAATCAATATTTTAAGTAAGAAGTTTTGATGCTGGCTTTGAAGCTGTTAAAGGGGACCAAAAGCCAAGGAATTAAAAAATAAAGCTCTATAAACTGGAAAAGATGACAACGGATTCTTTCCTAGAATCTCTGGAGAGAGCCTGACATGTCCACTCCTTTGATATTGACCAGTGAAACTGATTTCAGATCTCTAAAATTGTTGTTTAAACCACCAAGTTTATAATTGTTACAGCAGCCATCGGAAACTAGTGCACTAATCAATGAAAGTTCAAGTTCATAGATGCCAAAATGTATATGTTATCATTGATCATTCACCAGTCATTCTTCGTGTCATTCAGGTTTATTGATACTATCTAAATATTATCATTTAAATAAAGATAAGCTTTCTATGTGTACCTTACAATGAAAAACCAATCAGTTGTTTTATCTATCTATATATCTTTTTTGTAAAGATGGGGAAAAGGTTTATTTGGCTCATGTTTCTGCAGGCTGCATAAGCATGGCACCAGCATCTGCTCAGCTTCTGGTGATGCCTCAGGAAGATTTTACTCATGGCAAAAGATAAAGAGGGAGCAGATATGTCACATGGAGAGAGAGGGAGCAAGAGAGAAGGGGAAGGTGTCAGGCTCTTACATAACCAGCTCTCCTGTAAATTTATTACCATGGGGAGGGCACCAAGTCATTCATGAGGAATCCACCTGCATGACACAAACACCTGCCACTAGGCCCCACCTTCAACACTGGAGAGTACATTTCAGCATGAGATTTATAGGTGACAAACATCCATACTATATTATTCTGCCCCGGGCACCCCAAATCTTATGTTCTTCTCACATTGCAAAATACAATCATTCCTTTCCAATAATCCTCCAAAATCTTAGCTTGTTCCAGCATCAACTTAAAAGTTCAAAGTCTAAAGTCTCATCTGATACTCAAGGCAAGTTCCTTTCACCTGTGAGTCTGTAAAATAAAAAAACAACTTATTTACTTCCAACGTACAATGGTAGTACAAGCATTTGGTAAACATTCCCATTCCAAAAGGGAGAAATTGGCCAAAAGAAAGGGGCAGTGGAACCCACTCAAGTCCAAAATACATCAGAGTAGACATTAAACCTTAAAGCTCCAACATAATCCTTGACTCCATGCTCTGCATTCTGGTGTGAGGAGTGTAGTCCTGAGGCCTCTGGAAGCCCTATCCCCATGGCTTTCCTGGGCACCACCCACATGGCTGTTCTCAAGGGCTGGAGTTGAATGCCTGCAGCATTTCCAGGCTCAGATATAGGCTGCTGGTGGCTCACCCATTCTGGGCTATAGCTCCACTCAATGCCTTGGTGAGGACTCTCTATAAGGGGCTCTAACCCCACATTTCCACTTAGCACTGCTCTAGTAGAAGTTCTCTGTGGGAGCTCTGCCCCTGCAGCAGGTTCCTGCCCAGGCATCCAGGCTTTCTATTACATCCTCTGAAATCTAGCTGGGAGTTGCTAAGTCTCTTTTACTCTTGCATTCTGAATGCCTGCAGATTTAACGTTGCAATGGAAGTCGCCAAGCCTTATGGCTTTCATCCTCTGAAGCAGTGGCCAGAGCAGTATCTAAGGCTCTTTGAGCCAGAAAGATCTGGTATGGGTAGCAATGTCCCAGGGCTGGGCAAGGCAGCAGAGTCCTAGATCTGATCCCAAGAATCACTCTTTCTTCCTAAGCTTCTGGGCCTGTGATGGGAGAACTTTGTAATAACTTGAGGCCTTTCTCTCATTGCATTGAATATTAACACCTGGCTCCCTTTTAGTTATGCAGATCTCTCTAGCAAGTGGTTGTTCCTCCACCTGATTGGATTCTTCTCCAGAAAATGCTCTTTCCTTCTTTACTGCATGTCCAGGCTGAAAATTTTCTGAATTTTTACAGTTTGCTTTGCTTTTAATAATTACAAGTTATGACTTTAAGTTTTTCCTTTGCTCCCAAATCTGATCATAGGTTGTTAGAAGCAGCCATGCCACATCCTAAGTGCTTTGCTTGCTTAGAAATTTTTCCTGCCAGATACTAAGTCATTACACGTAAGTTTAAACTTCCATAAATCCCTAGGGAATGGACACAGTGCAGCCAGGTTCTTTGCTAGGGTATAACAAAGGTGGCCTTTGCTCAGTTTCCAATAAATTCCTTATTTCTATTTGAGACCTCATCAGCCTGGTCTTCACTGTCCATATTTCTATCAGCATTTTGGTCACAATCACTTAGCTCTAGGTTTCCAAGAAGTTCCAAACTGTCTCTCATCTTTCTGTCCTTTCTGAGCACCCCACCCCCTGCAAAATCTTCCAATTTCTTCCTGTTACGCAGTTCCAAAGCTGCTCCCATTTTCAAGTATGTTTTTAGAAATGCCTCACTCCTTAGTACCAATTTATGATGTTAATCCATTTTGCATTGCTATAAAGAAACACCTGAGACTAGATAATTCATTACTTTTTTAAAAGTGGTTTATTTGGCTGACAATTCTGCAGGCTGTACAAGCATGGCACCAGCATCTGCTTTGCTTCTGCTGAAGCCTCAGAAAGGTTTTACTCATAGCAGAAGGCAAAGAAGGAGCAGGTATGTTATATGGTGAGAGAGGGAGAAAGAGTTACATTTTAAAAATCTTCCAGTTCGGTTGCATTATAAATATTCATTATATTGCAAAAGTATTATGTAATAAGTAATGATTTCTGTGAAAGCTATTTTTTTAAAGTAATTATTGTATTTGGAGAATATAAAACTTTTGGTTTGCATTTGCTTGCTTGAATTTGTTCTCACATTTTAAAGTTACACATACATATCCAGATCTATGACCACAATCCAAATTTATCTTCCAGGCCTGGCTTTACATTTCAACTGCTTGTCAGATAACTAAGCTAAATGCCACACCTCATCATGTAGCTGGGTTTGCAAACTTGAGAGCCTGCATATTTGTTTTATGTGGACTGTACAATGCTGTACAAATTAGAAACATTTAAAGAAAATTCCAGATTTTAACTTCTTAAATGTCAGAATACATGAAGAATAGGTTTAGCCTGTCTGCCATCCATTAAAATCACCTGGGTAATTCAAAACAAAGCAAAACAAAACAAAAGTTTCTGATTATGTAGAAGTAGTTTGAACCCAGGTGTGTTTAATGTGCCTTAGGTAATTCTAATATGTGGTCAGCTGTCAGAACCACTGAAGCAGCTTTGGGATCCATTTCCTCATAGCGCAACCACGAAGCTGAGTGGTAAAAGTTGTCAAAGTTGGAGCTGCTTTTGAACACTCTGTCATTGTCCTATCCTACGTTATAGTTGTCTGTTATAAGTTTTTGTTCTGCCTTGATTTATAGCACCCAAATGAGTCATAATTATAACATCTACATCCACTGGAAACCTTTTAGAAATGCAGTCTCTCACCCCATCTTATACATACATACTGAATCAAACTCTGGGGTGGGGCCCAGCAATTCATGGTGCATGTAACAAGCCCTCCGGGTGATTCTGATTTGTGCTCAAGTTTGAGAACGACTGCACTCCAACACAGACCTCCACCTGTCTCTATTATTTATTCTTGTCTGTTCTCACTTGTTACTACCTTGTCTTTTATAAGACCCCTAAAGAAACTCATTATCATTTTTGCAAACATAATCTTTTCTTGAATTTCCTGTCTCTGATTATGACAAAACAACACCAACCAAACATCAGGCATTGGCAATTTCTTGACTTTCCTTCTGGTAAAATATTATTTAATGAAACAAATTAACACCTTCAACTTCCTAGTGTCCTGATATTTTAGATTTAGGTTTTAAACAGCATATAGCTGGACCACTTTTTAATCCAATCTGTCTTTAATATTTATGTTTAATATATATTTAATATGTATATATATTTAGTCCTTTATATCTATTGTAATTACTGATGTACTTTGTGCTTTCTCTTTGTCTTTAGATCAGTTAGGATTAAATCTCGCTGCCTCTGATGGAAACCCACCCCCCCAAAAAAAAATTCAAGGTGGGAATGGAGTCTTTTCTAACATAAACAGATTGTAAGCAGGTTGTCCATGGCAGCCATGGGGGCAGAATGGAAAGACAGAGGCTGCTTCCAGCTTACTGCTCCAGCATCACTAAAGTATGACTCTTTGCCTTCTGATAAGAGAAGACTGCTAGAACTCCAACAATTACATTTAAATTCCAGGATTCAGAAGAAAGTGACAAAAGTCTAGGGTCCATCTACATTTTGAGGAAGTTTCCCTGAATCCTGGAGCTCGTTGACTGTAGCTTAGTCTCATGTCCGTACCTAGCTATGAGAGAAAATAAAGATTGTAAGCTTTTTCTATGATTTTGGGAGTCCGAGGTGGGCAGATCATTTGAAGTCAGGAGTTTGAGACCAGCCTGGCCAACATGGTGAAACTCCATCTCTATTAAAAATACTGGGTGTAATGGCACACACCTGTACTCTCAGCTACTTGGGAGGCTGAGGCAGGAGAATTGTTTGAACCTGGGAGGCACACATCACGGTGAGCTGAGATTATGCCACTGCATTCCAGCCTGGGCAACAGAGGGAGACTCCATCTCAAGTAATAATAATATGATAATAGTAGTAGTAGTAGTAATTTATTTATCCCTCCTTTTCCACTTCTGTTCTTGTTTGGAAGAAATGCTTTCTATTTTCACTTGTTAACCTAAAAATTTTAACACACTAATCTGTAAATTTAATTACCATTTCTTTCTTGTAAAGAATTCAGGGATTTTGAACACTCTGTCATTGCCCTATTCGACATGTTATAGTTTTCCCTTATAACTTTTTGTTCCGCCTTGATTTATAGCACCCAAATGAGTCATAATTATATCATCATTATTTTATTCACTCAATTCCTATTTTACTTTACTTCTTTTTAAATTTTCTTCAACTATTATTTATTATTTAATCTTAGTATTTCCTTCTGGGTTTAATTTCACTCTTTGAGAGTCTGTTAGAGGTTCATATTCTTGACCAGTCTTATCAGGAGATTGTGAACTTTGTTAGTTTTTCCAAGAATTTTGGGCTTCGTTGACACTCTACTTTATGTTTGTTTGTTTGTTTTTATTAATTTCTGTTCTTACTGTTATCATCATTCTACTTTCTTTAGGTTGTTTTGATGTCCCTTCTCTAACTTCTTGATACATAGATAATTTAATTTTCTAGCTCTTCTTTTTTTTTTTTTTCATTTAAAGCCCTAAATTTCCCCCTAAGCATGTCTTTAGTGGCATCCATGAGTTTCTGTATAGCATTTTCTCTTTTACTCAATTCAAAATACTTTTTAATTCCCATTATGATCTTTGCCTTGATTCATGGGTTATTTGAATGTGCACTTTAAAATTTCTCTATTGGTTAGTAATAAACAACCTCAAAATCTTTGTAGCTTACAAGAGCAAGGCTGCTTTTTATGTGCTTACAAGTTTAGAGTAAATAAATATATATACACACACACAAATTTGACATATATATCTCATTTATTCTTTAATTTTTCTCAGTCTTTTTTTGGTATTTTTTATATTTTGTATAAGTTATGTACTTGACTTGGATCTTTTTAAGTTTTTCCAGATTTACTGAGGTATATTTGACAAATAAAAATTGTATATATTAAAGGTATACAGCTTTATAATTTGATACATGTATACATTGTAAAATGATTACTAGTACAAACTACCATATCAATCATTTCTCATAGTTATGATTATAATTCTTTGTTGTATTAGTTTGGAATTATATATTATCTTTACTATTATTTTTGTGGTTATTTTAGAAATTGCATGTATTTTTTAATTTATCAAAGATTAAAATTAATTAGTTCTTTTACTCTTTCCCTCAGCTAACCAAACACAATAGAACATTTTAAATCCTATTTACATCCCTCCCAACATACATCATTGCAACATCATTGTTGCTGGGTATTTACTTAAATGTGTTTGAATGCACATAAGTATTACTGGATATTCTATTTTTCACTCTGGATTTATTTCACCTTTTCTTGTTATGAGAACACTTAAAATCCACTCTCAGCAAATTTCATATATGCAATACAGTATTATTAACTATATTCACCATGCTGTACTTTAGATTTCCAGAACGTATTCATCCATGTCACTGAATAAATATACCCTTTGACCAACATATTCCCATTGCCCTGACTTCCGTCACCTGGTAACCAACACTTTTCTCTTTGCTTTTATGACTTCCATTTTTTTAAGATTCTACATATAAGTCAGATCATGCATGTCTTTCTGTGTCTGGCTTATTGTACTTAGTTAAGGTCTTCCAGATTCATTTATGTTATTGCAAATGGCAGGATTTCTTTCCTCTTAAAGGCTGAATAATATTCTACTGTATATATATTCCACATTGTGTTTATTCATTCATCTATCCATGGATACTTAGGTTGTTTCCATATCTTGGCTCTTGTAAATAATGCTGCAATAAACATGAAGGTACAGATATCTCTTAATGATACTGATTTTAATTCCTTTGGATAAACAGTAAGTCCTCACTTAATGTCATTGATAGGTTCTTGAAACGGCAACTTTAGGAGGAATGGCACGTAACGAAACCAATTTTACAATAGGCGAATTGATATAAAGAAGAGTTAAATTCCTATAGTATGTTTCTGGTCACAAAAACATCACCAAACTTCTGAGTAAGGACTGAAACACTTTTAATATTAAACATTGAAATAAATGTGAGCTATACATACATTTAAGAAAGATTAGTACAAACAAGATGATTATATACCTACTGATTCCAGTTCAGGGTTGTGGATCGCTAAGCCTATCCTGCAGCTCAGGGCACCAGGTGGTAACCAGTCTTGACAAGGATGCCACCCAATTGCCGGGCAAACTCACACAAACACACCTATACTCATGCAGGCTCGGGCCACATAGGCATATCTGTTCACCTAAACTAACAACACAGATTTGAGATGTGAGAAGAAACCAGAGTGTCTTGAGAAAGCTCACACAGATAAGGGGAGAATCTGCAAACTCCTCACAAACAGTGGTCCAACCTGGAAGTTGACTTTTTTCCCCCATCAATGTTATAATGAAAAGATGTTGAACAAAGCAATGTTATTGGAGGACCTGCTCTGTACCTAGAAGTGACATTGCTGGATTATATGCTAACTCTTAATAATGTTTTGTGGTTTTTTACTGTGCAGGTCTTGTACCTGGTCTTCTGTCACATCTATTCTTAAGTATTTCAGTTTCCTATGCTATTGTAAGTGGCATTTTAAATTTCAATTTTCTATTGTTTGTTGCTAGTCTGTAGAATGCAATTGATTTTTGTATATTGATCTTGTATCCTGAAACCTTGCCAAACCCACTTGTTGGTCTTATTATCTTTTGTTTTCCTGGTAAATTTATTTAGATTTTCTACATAGGTAAACATGTCATCTACAAATAAAGACTACTTTTACTTCTTCCTTTTCAATCCGAGTACCATTTTATTTTTCTTGCCTAATCATGTTGTATAAAATCTGCAGTAAAATGTTGAATAAAAGTAGTGAGAGGCAAATATCCATCTTCTTTCTCATCATGGGAAAATGTCTTCAATCTTCATTATAATGTTAGCTGTTGATCTATAGAGACCCTTTACCAGGTAGATGTTCCTCTTCTTAGTTTGCTGAGAGTTCTTTCATTTAAATCAGGAATGGATGGTGAATTTGCCAAATTCTTTTCCTTTTTCCTTTATGTATTGAGAAAACTAAATGGTGAATTGCACTGACTGCTTTTTTTTTTTTTTTTTAAGATAGAATCTTGCTTTGTTGCCCAGGCTAGAGTGCAGTGGCCCAATCTTGGCTCACTGCAACCTCCGCCTCCCGAGTTCCAGCAATTCTCTTGCCACAGCCTCCTGAGTTTCTGGGATTACAGGTTCTCACTACCCTGAAGGGCTAATTTTTGTATTTTTAGTAGAGATGGGGTTTCACCATGTTTGCCATGGTTGGTTAGGCAGGTCTCAAACTCCTAACCTCAAGTGATCTGCCTTCCTTGGCCTCCCAAAGTGCTGAGATTACAGGCGTGAGCCATGTCCCCAGCCATTGACTGCTTTTAAAATGTTAAACCAAAGTTCCATTCCTGGGATAATTCTTACTTGGTCATGAAGTAGTAACTTCGTACAAACTTTTTGAATTTGATTGCTAAAATTTTAAGAATTTTTGCGTCTCTGTTTTAGAAGGATATTATCTGCAATTTTTAAAATGTTTTTGTCCAGTTTTGTTATCAGGATAATCCTGACTTCATAGAATGAGTTCAAAATATTTCTTTTTCTTTGATTTTTTTTGGAAGAGTTTTTGTAGATTTTGTTGTTACAGGTTTGAAGACAAATCCAGTCTTTTTAATTTCATCTTGGCTGGGAGCAGAAATAGTTTTTTAAAATTTCTTTTAATATGTTTTAAAAATCATTTATACATATACATAACCTAAAAATTCAAGTAGATCTTAAACAGGTATTTTAAATACAACCGGACATTATATTTATGTTGTTTTATACATTTATTCAGATATTTTATTTAGATATATTGACATATTTTTCCTTTCTATTCTTCTTTATTCTTACATCTCCAAACTCATACCTAGAATAATTTTATCTCCACCTGAAAAATACCCTTTACTGATTAATTTTATTTCTTTTAGTGAAAGTTTGCTGGTGATGAATTCTAATTTTTTTTTTTTGGTCTAAAGATGTCTTAAAGTTTTACCTTCATTCTTGTAGTATATTTTGGCTGGAAAAGACATTCTAGGTTGGCAGTTATGTTAGCACTCTGAATATACCATCCCAATGCCATCTATTTCCTTTGTTTCTGTTGTGCCATCAACTGCAATCTAATGGTTGTTCCTTTGAAGAAAATTGTCTTTTTGGTTGTTCTTATTGATAAAAGTGTTTTCTTCTTTTTATCTTTTTCTTTTTCTTTAGCTTCGCTGAGGTGTTCCTGTGACTGGATTTCTTTTGATTTTCTTTTATTCTTCCTTTAAAAAAAAAAAAAGACTGGGTCTTTCTATCTTGTCCAGGCTGGTCTTGAACCCTAGGCTCAAGAAATACTCCTGCCTTAGCCTGGCTTTCCTTGTATTTGTCCTGCTTCATAGAGCGTCTTGAATCTGAGCCTCTTTAAAAAAATAAAATTTTATTTTAGATCTAGGGGGTACATATGCAGATTTGTTACACGGGTGTATTACCATGAGGCTGAGGTTTGGGGTATAAATGATTCTGTCACTCAGGTACTGAGAATAGTACCCAGTAGGTAGTTTTTCAGCCCTTATCTCTCATCTACTCTCTAGTAGTCCCCAGTGTCTACTGTTTCTATCTTTATGTCCATGTATAACCAATGCTTAGCTCCCACTTATAAGAGAAAATGTAGTCTTTATTTTTCCATTCCTGCATTAATCTGCCTAGTATAATGGCTTTTAGCTGCATCTATGTTGCTGCAAAGGACATAATTTTCTTCTTTTTTATGTCTGCATAGTATTCCATGGTGTATATGTACTACATTTTCTTTATCCAATACACCATTTTTGGGCACCTAAATTGATTCCATGTATTTGCTATTGAGAATAGTGCTGCAGGACATGTACAAGTGCATGTGTCTTTTTGGTAGAATTATTTAACTTTCTGTGGGTATATGCCAAGTAAGAGGATTGCTGGGTCAAATGATAGTTGTTTTATTTAAGAAATCTCCAAACTGCTTTCCACAGTGGCTGAACTAATTTACATTTCCACCAACAGCATATAAGTGTTCCCTTTTCTTTGTAGCCTCACCAATGTCTGTTGTTTTTGACTTTTTAATAATAGCCATTCTGACATGTGTAAGAGTATCTCACTGTGGTCTTAATTTGCATTTTCTGATGATTAGTGATGTGGAGCATTTTTTTCATTCGTTTGTTGGCTGCCTGTATGTCTTCTTTTGAGAAGTGTCTGTTCATGTCTTTTGCTCACTTTTTAAGGAGGTTGTTTTTCACTTGTTCAATTGTTTAAGTTCCTTATAGATTCTGGATATTAGACCTTTGTCAGATGCATGGTTCACAGATATTTTCTCCCATTCTTTAGATTGTTCGTTTACTCTGTTGATAGTTTCTTTTGCCATGCAGAAGCTCTTTAGTTTAATTAGGTCCCACTTGTCAACTTCTGTTTTTGTTGCAATTGCTGTTAAGGATGTAGTCATAAACTCCTTCCCAAGGCTAAGGCCCAGAATGGAATTTCCTTGGTTTTCTTCAAGGATTCTTATAGTTTGAGGTCTTACATTTAAATATTTAATCCATCTTAAGTTAATTTTTGTATGTGGTGAAAGGTAGCGGTCCAGTTTTATTCTTCTGCTAGGTCGCTATCTCAGCATCATTTATTGACTTACTTTTGTCAACTTATCAAAGATCAGACAGCTGTAGGTGTGTGGCTCTATTTCTGAGTTCTCTATTATGTTCCATTGGTCTATGTGTCTGTTTTTGTACCAGTACCATGCTGTTTTGATTACTTAGCCTTACCGTATAGTTTGAAGTTGGGTAATATGATGATTCCAGTTTTGGGTCTTTTTGCTAAGGATTACTTTGACTATTTAAGCTCTTTTTTGGTTTCATGTAAATTTTAGAAAAGTTTTTTCTAGTTCTGTGTAAAATGATGTTGGTAGTTTGACTGGAATAGCATTGAACCTATTGAGTGCTTTGGGCAGTATGGCCATTTTAACAATATTGATTCTTCTAGTCCGTGAGATGGAATGTTTTTCCACGTATTTGTGTCATCTATGATTGAATCCGAGTCTTTATGCCATTCATAAGTTTGGGAAAGTTCTGAGATACAACTTGTGTTCTATTCTTCTTCTCCTTTTCATTAAGGACTCAAGTTATGCTTTATTAGATTATGTCACTGCATCCTTTAGTCATTCATCCTTTCTTCTCTATTTTTTATTATGGTATCTCTCTGTGATTTATTATGGAAATTTTCTTCCACACTAACCAATTTATTAATTATATATATATATATATATATATATATATATATATATATATGGTGTTTTAGGTTTGGGGTACATATGAAGAACATGCAAGATTGTTGCATAGGTGCATACATGGCAATGTGGTTTGCTGCCTTCCTCCCCATCACTTATATCTGGCATTTCTCCCCATGTTATCCCTCCCCAACTCCCCACCGCCCACTGTCTCTCCCTTAGATCCCCCCCACAGACCCCAGTGTGTGATGCTCCCCTCCCTGTGTCCATGTGTTCTCATTGTTCAACACCTGCCTATGAGTGAGAACATGCGGTGTTTGATTTTCTGTTCTTGTGTCAGTTTGCTGAGAATGATAGTTTCCAGGTTCATCCGTGTCCCTACAAAGGACATGAACTCATCATGTTTTATAGCTGCATAGTATTCCATGGTGTATAAATTCCATTTGACCCAGCAATCCCATTACTGGGTATATATCCAAAGGATTATAAATCCTTCTATTATAAGGACACATGCACCCGAATGTTCATTGCAGCACTGTTTACAATAGCAAACACTTGGAACCAACCTAAATGCCCATCGATGATAGACTGGACAGAGAAAATGTGGCACATATACACCAATTTATTAATTCTTCCTTCAACTGTGTCCAATTCCTATTAAACAGTTTATCCAGTGAATTCTTGATATAGGTCTCTGTTAGTTCAATAAATTTTTTGTTATTCTTTTTTGGTTTCCAAGTCTCTTCTGAAATTTTCAATTTTGTTTTTTAAACACAGATATTTAAAGTCTGTATTTGATAAATCCAGTATACGAAACCCTTCCATTTCTCTTTGTATTATCTGTTGTTTCCTCAGAATTTTGTTCAAGATTTACTTTTTTACAATCCTGCTTGATGCTATGTCCTAGGCATCAAATTTCAAATTGTGTTGATAGAAATAATCAGAGAACTATGACAATATTACCTTCTTCCAGAGAATATGTGTATTTGCTACTGTTAAGGTCCTGGTATCTCCAGCTCTTCCAAAATAACACTGGGCTCTAGTATTCTGGCATCAAAGTAAGAGGCTTTCATAAAGACTATTTCCACCCCTCTTCTCTGCATGCTCTGGGCTAAGTACCATGAGGTTGGCAATTGTGTAGCACAGCCTCTCCGATATTCAGGTACACCTTCTGGACTAAGAAAATGCCCGCAAAGTAAAGATAACTCAAACACTGGGATTCCTTTCCAGGACCTCCATCCTGCCCTAGAATCTAGCCCAGTAGTAAGTCATCATCTGGTTAGCAATTTTATGTCTTTAGCAGATGTGTTTATATAAATATTTTGTCCAGATACAGTTGTTCTTCAAGAAAGGCTTCAGTACAAATTATTTGTTTTGCCATTACTGCAATCAGAAATTGGGAAACTTCCCCTTTTTCTGATATGTTCTCCATTAAAAATTTGAATTAAATGATATTTCTGTGATATCAGCTTATTTTTTTCTGTCACTTATACATGTTCTCTTCTCTCTTTCTTTTCCATGATATTCTCCTTTTTACTATGATATGTCTAAATGTTTATTCTTTTGTGGATTCAGTCTGATACTTTAATCCGGGTTTCATTGCCTTCATTAGTTTTGAAGATTTCTTAACCTTTATTTTTATTAGACATACATTGGAGCTTCTCACTCTAACCTCTATGTTTTTAAATCTATTTCAGACTTCCTATATTTTGATCTCCCTCTGCTGCATCCTAAATAAATTTCTCATTCTATATGCTAGTCTACTTATTTTCTATTCAGCTATTTTTAAATTTGCTATTTGTTTTATCCATTGAGTTTTTAATTTCAGTGACTTTATTTTGTACAGCTTTATTTGATCTTATTAAAAAACTATTATGCTCTTTTTGGTATTGTCTTGTGTTGACTTCGATAAAAAATAGTTTCAAATGGTCGTTTAAATGAATAATTCAACAGAATTATGACATGGACTATGTCTTCATGCATAAAGGATAAAGAAGAAAGTCTCAAGTTCTTCTGGACCTACTATGAATACCTCAAAGTAATTTACCAATTTAGATAGTATTACTTAGGGAAAACACGTATAAGAACATGTGGAAGATACATTGTAATACAACACAGCAATAATCTTCAAAGTTTGAATGTCTTAAAAGGCTTGTTCGTTTGAATAACACTTCCAAAGATGTGTTATGGAATAGAACAGGATTATATACTTATACAAATCTCTATGTGGGAAAGAAGAATCATACTGAGATGATTTTATAAATGTTCTTAATTTACCACATAATCAAAACTAAATGTAAGACAGAAAATTATATCTGTTCCTTTGTTATCTGGGAGGATGAAGGAGCATTTTATTCTGTCTTTCTGATATTCCTTTCATAGGCATTTGGAAGGGGCTATAGCTTTATGTCTAAGTGCTGGAACACTGACAATGAGTGTGGAAGGAAGAATTTTTTTTTCCCCACCCACACCACAGCCCAGGTTGAAGTGCTATGACCATGTTGCCTTCCCATCCAGGCATTCAGAGAACATATTTTTCTATTATATTGTTTAGTACTGTAAGCTATTCAGAGATGTGGCTTTTCAGTTCCTACCTCCTCTTCATGCACCCTGACTGCTCTCCTTGCTTGGCTCTTAAGCTATTTGGCTATCAAAGTTGAAAATTCTCAAGGGCAGGAACAGTCTGTTTACTGCCCAATTCTTAGTTTCTTCTTTGTTCTTTTGGCTTCTGGAGATTTTCTTCCTTTCTTATCTAGCCAAGTATGCATTAGATGGCTACTTATTATATCTGTATCTTTCATTTTTAGTTGTGCTTTAGAAGAAGAATTTTCACATTATCTAGCTTGGTATACTGAGTGAAATAATTTTTTTTTTTTTCAATCAGAAGAGATAGAACAGTCATTTAAAAAAAAAAAGAATCTATGGAACCATAAATCTGCTAGATTTTAATGGCTCTTCATTTTGAGTTTGTATTTATTTTGTGAAGCTTTTTCTTATGAATAGCAATTGATATTAGAAGATGTTCTTACTTTCTTACATTAAAGTTGTTTTTGCTTAACTTGTATGTACATACATAAATGCATGTGTGTTGGAAGATCTTTCCTAATTCAAATCTGTTCTCTCTCACCTTTTCCTTTTGGACACTCTTGGTTAATTCACTGTTAAACATTACAAGATTGTCTCAGTTTGTTATTTTTCCAATATAAAGTTTTATATTTTTATTTAGATAGAGTTCCACACTGAACCTAAATTCAAGCTAAAATCCACTCCTATTGAGACATTTTTGGATGTGTCTGGAGGAATAATTACACATGGCCTATCAGGAGCATCTTTAAAGGATGGGATAAGATCTTCTTGGAAATAACACTCTCTAAGTGAAGATAGCAGGAGATAAGTAAATTTGGGTCTGTAATATGCTTTGGTTGTCAGAGACGAGGGTTAAACCGGAACACAACTGGCCATTTGCTATTGAGATTTGCTTTCTGATCCAGCACCCTTTCTCTCAAAGATGGCCTCTAGTTATAATGGCAGGAACAAAGTAGGCTGAAATTAATTAACAAAAAACTGCTTAATTAATTAAAAGTCATTCTCCCTCATAGGCAGAGAAATTCCAGGGGTAAGTGATTCATTTCTATAACTCACATGATAAATGCAAAAGGGAAGAGAGACATACATATTCTACCCACAGTGGCTTAGGGGCATTAATGAACCCAGAAAATACATTATTGCTTGCATTTTTGAAGACTCCTGTATATTGCTCATGGCAGCAAACACTCCCAGGGGATAGGGTAACCAGGGAGATTTGACAGCAGCCAGGCCGCAGGGAAATATTGCAGCTTATTGACCACCAAGAGTGAGATTGTACCCTTGGCTCTAGTATCAGCTTTCTTACATTGTAAATAGTGGCAGCAAGGTGCTGTCAGATGACTTTATGGAAGCAAAAGCCCTGGTAAGAAGCCTCACTAAAAAGAATGAAAAAGAATGAATCAAGAAAGGGGTAGCAGATGAGACATCACACAGATTGGCAATTGCCAGGGGCTATGGAGAACAGGAATAGAGAGAAACTGCTTAATAGATTAGGGGTTTTACTTTGGAGTGATGGAAATGTTTTGGAACTAGATAAGGGTAATGGCTGTAACAGTTTGAGAATGTACTAAATGCCACTGAGCTGCTCACTTTAACATGGTTAGTTTTATGTTATCTGAATTTCACTTCAATAAATTACTTTGAAAATATAAAAGAGAAGCAGAGAGACAGTCATTTAACAACCCAAGACCTACCCTAAAAAATGGATAATTTTTCAATAGGGGATAAAGCCTTTGCAACATCAGAGATATTAAAAGCCTGAGAAAGGTAGTTTTTATTATTTTGAAACTGACTCAATAATGGATGCCCTGGGGAAATATAAATTTCATACCATTTAAAATATTTTGCTTCCATGTTCTATTGTTTCAATTGAAATTCTTAGATATTGTGATGATATAAATAATGATTAGCATGTATTGGATATGTCCTCGAGAGTATTCTAAAAGGGTAAATTTGGATATATTTTTTATTATTTCTGATCATTTTCTGAAAAACTAAAGATGATTTCCTTTATGTTCTCCCTCATTTAAAGACTCCCTTAAATTAAAGACTAAATTTAATATTTATAATATTAAAAAGTCATCTTTATTAGCTTTGGGAGGAGTCTGGACAACATCCTGAGAATTAGAAACTCATTTCTCTCTGACATCAGATTACTAGAGCTTTAAAGCAAGGAACATCAATGTAGAATATGGGATTTAAACATTTAAAAAACAAATGGTATATAAACATAGGAAATAAATAGTTTCCCTCAGGAGATAGTATCATGGCCTGTCCTAGACCCAGATTTAAAAGCCTCCCTCTAAACCATTGGGAGATAGTTCTTCTAGGATCTAACTTTCCTAGCCAAAAAAGTAATGGCACGTTTCTTTCCCATGTATTCTAATATGAAGACTGATTTCTTAAATAGATGGGTCATAAACACATATTATCTCCTAAAAATATCTGCAAGCTCCAAACTAATTTTTCAAGAAAATAGATCTCAACAGTTCAAAGTTTTGGAAAGGCTACGGTTCATTTACTTTCACTTAGCATTAAGAAGTTTATTTTCCATTTCGAAATAAGAAGTTAGGTCTTGAATTCAATCCCTCCAAACTGCAAAATTCTAAGAAGCACCCAGCTAATGCCCAAAATACTTTTGTCATTGTTGTTTTTTGGATTTTAAGAAGCATCTATGTTCATAGATTCTACTTTGCTCTTCAGAATTGTAAATTGTTCATTCTTTACCACTTGACTCAAGTAGACTTCTCAGGAGAATTGAAATTGATGTTATGTAACTATTCTTAATTCAACTACCATTTGAGGTGATCTGATGACTGATCCTTTAGAAATGTTTTTTGTGTTTCTCCATATCTGAACTGTCACTGATGTGTGCATGGAAAAATTATTTTACCCTAATCAACATATAGAAAGTGGCTGGTGGAGTTCTCCCTCAAAAGTGTAAAATGGGAAATTCATAAAAGTGGGTTAATAAAATAATTCTTTCTAAATATAAACCAAGGACAGAAAAACCTTGGTGCCTCAGTCTCTTGTAGGCATTTGGCATAGAAAAGGCATTTCACTCAGTAAATCCATACTAAGTCCTCCCACATTCTGGATTCATACCAAAGAAATATCCAGCAGCTGATGATTCTATTCCATGTGCTTGGCATCCTACACTCCAGTGTTTTCAATTGTTGTATTCTTGTTCATCCAAAATCAAACTTTCAAAGAACTATGTTAACTAAAACAGCAATGATGACAACTGACAGTTATTTTAGCTATTGTGAACATGATTCTGCTCTAAGTGCTTTATAAGTCTATGTCCAAAGTATTATTATTTCTTCCATTCTACAGATGAGAACACTAAAGTTTGGTGAGGTCAATAATACCCCCAGAGTCCTCCTGCCCTCCTAACCATTCCCAATAAATTTAGTCCCTACCTCCTGTGACTGGCCACCCACTACAGATATTTGATAATCTTATCTTGATGTATCTCTTCATCTAGCTCCCACAAATACTCTGGCCCATCATTCTAGCACCATGTAAATTGAGGGAATGCCCTGTGTCACTCAGCTTTGGACCAAATGTGGTGCAGAGGGAAGTGCCTTGTATATGATAGAATCTTTCATAATTATTTTCACATTTTGAAAATTATTAACATTGATGCTAAAGAGAAGTACCTAGATTTGGGTATAGACTGCCCAGTATCTATTCAATGAAGTTTCCTGAGCAACAGTTCAACCTGAGTTGGCACAGATAGAATACTCGCACTATAGTTTAGAAGCAAGACTCCCAACCAGCATACTAGGCCCAAAGAATATTGAGAAAGCCATTAATACAAGTTTTTCCTTAACCAGTTTATTCATAAACTGCTTAAGAAAACAAGAGACCTGGTGAGGGTTTTTTTGTTTTTGTTTTTTGTTTTTGGTTAATATACAAGGCTATTTCCACAAAATTTTATATTTATTTGCCTTGTGAGACAAGGAGACCATGACCCTATCACCTTGCCATTGTTCTTAATTTGTGGCAGTTTTTTTTTTTAATCACTGTTTTTTTTTTTTTCTTAGTTTGACATTAATTTATTCTGTGATCACATTGTTATTCTGCCAACTTTGTTCTCATTGAATAACTAAATACATAGATGTTTTGGTGACTAGAAAAATATTTTATTTCCTTCTCTCATCTCCAGTGAGAGAAATTATGAGAATCATTCACAATTCAGTTTGAAAGTAGGAAGCCCCAAAGAATTTTTATGAACTTTTCTTTCAAGAAAATATCATTAATATGTGATTTGATCATCTCTACATTTGGAATTATATTCTTTACATCTCCATTTAGTGTGGGTTAGGCTGGTGTTCTTCTGCTAGGTAGGCAACCATTATTCCCTCTGAGGTAGAGACTGCTACTTTCCCACCAAAATCTATGACCCTCATCTTCCATAGCAATGATATTGAGGCTGGCACATTACTGCACAGTACATTTCCAGAAGTTTAGCATGCCACTTCTTGGTCTGCGATTTTAGACATTGACTGTACCTCCTCCATGTTCTCTCCCTTTCCCACAGACAGGAAGACAGATGAGGTGGAAATTCATGTCTGATCATATAAATAGTGACGGTGCTAAGGATGTAGAAGGAATTTGGTCTATGAATGATCTCAAGGAATAAGGTTTTCCTGTAAACCTGGAGTGAATTCATACGGACCATTATGGGAGAAAGATATGGACTGCTCTGATCATTAGGCCACTGGATTTTGGACATCATTTCCAGTAGCTTAGTCTTGTCCTGACATATACACCTGATTTGTGAGTGGATAGCCCCATATTACAGGGATTATAAAAGTCAATAGAATGACCTGGATAATCTAATAGCAAAACTCAACCTCTCATTATTTTGTTATTTTATCTTTTATATTTATGTCCACATGATGTTGACCTCTGTCAATTCATGGTAATTATGTGGCCTTCTATTCTAGTTTTCCACTATGCTTTTCCACTATGCTTGATCATTATAGTGATGAAGAATCTTTTCATTGTTGCATTAAAATAAACATTTTTAAATGTCAGCAAAACTTTAGATTTTTTTTTTTTTGGCTTTCCCTAATCTCTTACTGCAGGACTGCCAAACAATTTCTGTAAGCGTGAAAGGGTGAGATAAATATTTTAGGCTTTATGGGCCATATGGTGTCTGTTGCAACTACTCCTCTCCACTGTTTAGAGCAAAAGTAGACATGGATTGTAGGTAAATGAATGAATGTGGCTGTGTTTCAATGAAACTTTACTTACAGAGACAGGCAGTGAGTTGGATTCAGTCTACAGGTTGTAATTTGCTGACCCATATCTTCATCTATGTACTAACATGAATACCATAGATAATTATTTCAAAGTTACTTCTATCTGTACACTCAATTTTCTAGCCTATCTGAGTATTAACTTCATCAATCCTGATAGGCTTTTTATTAAAACTCTGTATTAATCTGCTTTCTTCATTTTTGTTGTCAGCTTCTCAGTACCTCTGAAAAAGATATGCTGATTGGTATCATTTCACATTTTCAATTTTGATTATTCCTGGGCATTCAACACTAGTAATTTTTGTGTTCATCACTAGTCAATGCTTTCCTGCTTTTCTTCTAAACCTGCCATTTTGTCATAACAGATAATGGCAAACTGTTTTCTAAAGCAGTTGAACTAGTTTACACTTTAGAAAGCGGTGACTGAGATTCTCATTGTTTCACTTCCTTGCCAATACTTGATATTGCAGACTTCTGAATTTCTGCCAGTTTGATGGTAGTGAAACAGAGCCAATGACTTGCATGTTGCATTCTGAGGGATCCCACTTATATTATATGCATATGAGTCAATATGAGTGTATACTGCTCTCTGGAGTTGAGCAGTATACAAGTTATGCAGCTATATGCAGCAACCCTACTGTGAAGCATATCTCAGTGTAGCTTTAATTTAAAATTGCTTGTCAATTAATGAGTTTGAGAATATTTTCACCTGTTTAATGGTTATTCTGTTTATTCATCTGTACAGGTTCATGATTTTTGCCATTTTTCAAATTCTTCATATAGTTTGCATACTAACCCTTTGTCAGTTTTATGATGCAAATATTTCCTCCCAATTTTTGGCTTATAGTTCTACCCTTCTTAGGGTGTCTTTTGATGAACAGAAGTTTCTTATTTTTATGATGTCAATTATATCAACTTTCTTTATGATAAATGCTTATTATGTATCTTTAAAAAAGTTATTTCTTGTTCTGAAGCCAGAAAAACTTACTTCTAGGTTATCTTCTAAAAATTTTAACAGTTTCACCTTTCACCTATGTTTTTTATTTGCCTGGAATCAATTTTGTCTTTATGTTGTTCTAACACAATTTATTGAATAGTTTCTCTTCTGTCCCTCTTTCATTCCTTCATAAATTAATTTTTAATACATATATTACTTTGTTTCTGTTTTATTTGATTGAATGCCATCTTTGTCCAAATATATACATTTAGTTTACATAGTATGCATGCAATTTTGTATACTATGTATTTCAAAAGTTACAGAATTACTTTTCGTATTTCCACACTGTTTTATAACTATATTATTTATTCCTACATATATTTTTACAACATTTGCTTACTGTTGGTCAGCTAAGCTTTTCTTAATATATTTGATATTATAGAGAATGATATAATGATTATTTCATGCATATATCTTTTTCCTCTGCTGAGTAATATCCTTAGGTTATAATCATAGGAATTGGAATATTGGGTGAGATTAAGGATATTTTATGGTTTTGAATATTATAAATTAAATATTGCCATACTCCATTCCAAATAATGATTTCACTTTAATATTTTAAGTTCCTGCTTCCAAGTTATTAGTAATGAAATGTTAGCTGAATTTTAATTTAAATTTATTTGATTGCCTGTAAAGCTAAACAAGTTTCCATGAGTCTGTTTATTGTGCCTGTCTCTTCATAAGTGGGCCTCCAGCTCATTCCCTTTATACTGAAGTCTTAATGTTCACATGCAGATTTGAATGAGCTCTCTTTAGGTTACAGATTTATACTAGATAATATATAATTTGATTTTTTAAGAACCAAATTTATTTTAAGCTCCTACCTAGCTTTTCTTTTTTTTTTTTTTTTTAATTCATTATAAGGGACATGTCACTCAAGATTAATCTTGAGTTTTTTAATAGAGGCAAGGGAGGCTTCTTTTCAGCTGCATTTTGGCACAGATACGGCATCATCTCTCTGAAACCACTATCACTTATACCTCTGGGAACTGGAGATTGAATTACTGCTCTGCTTGGAGTTACCCACAAAGAGTGGCTTCAAAGATGAGGGTTTAAGTTTTATCCCATTCACAGCAGTGGCGGGCATGGAAGCAGAGCACAGTGAGTCATCCTCATCCTTTTGTGGGCACCCAGCTTAGCTGGTACTTCACATCTGACAGTGCTCAGCTTTTAGGTGAAGGAACATCAAGTGCTATGTTAGTTAATTACACCAAGCTTAGAACCTGACTCTTGTAGTACCTGGGAAGAGACACACACACAGCCTTTACTTCTTTGCACTGGCTATTCACCAGTGTGCAATAAACCACAAAGGCTTCTGTGGACTGAACCTCGAGAACTAAAAGATCTCATGCTCCTTTCACTCATTTTAGCTAAGAATGTAACTCTTTCACTTTGTCTAGGTTTCATGGTGGAAAGTATTTTACAGATAACATCATGACCCTCCATCCTCCCTCTCCCCACCCTCACACAGCTAGTGAGTCTTGCTCATTCAGGATTCACATTTTGGATATAGCCTCTCTCCTTTAGTTATATTGTTATCACTCATCTGGATTACTTTAATTCCTCAGTACAGCTCTCTGCTTCCATTTTTTTCTGACTTTTGCTTTTGATATTAATGAGAACATTTTCAACTACAAATACAGAAACTCAAACTATGCTAACAAAACAAAATTAAACCAACAGAACTTATTGAACCAAAGAATTGTAGTAAGAGAGTTGGCTTCAAATATAGCTGGATACAGGGGCTCAGATGATGCCATCAGGATTCTGTCTCTCTCTCTCCATCCTCAGCTCTGCTTTCTGACACTCTTGCTTATAATCTTAATCATACTGTTTTATAATTATGATTATATATCTTTTCTCTCCTAGAGTTTGAGCAATTTGAAGGCAGAAATCATTTTATAATGATTTCTCCACCAGACCCTGTACTATAGTTCCTAGCTAATGCCTGAACAAATACATGTTGATTAACTGAATGCATGCATGAAATAAGATCCCAGATTTTTATGTTAAAAGGTTGTTGAAGGTATGATGTTTCCAACCAAATGAATCTAGTTGCTCAAAAAGTAATTTGTGCTGAGGGACCTCATCTAATAATGTGGCTCAACAGGGTGGCAGAAACATGTTGGCACAGTAATTTATTTGCAATGCTGAAGACATTCTGCGGTTTGGAAGCATTTCCAAATAGTGGAGTGAAACATTATATAACAATCCAAGAGATTAGAGGCCTGAATAATGCAGTATATTAAAAGTATTTCCTTCTGGGACTTGGATCCCCTGGCTCCCATCCAGTACTCTGCATTCCTAACTACTTATATGTGAGCAGTTGCTTTAAGACTCACACATTTTAGATAATCCAGGATAGTATATGTTCATGAACTATATATTTGAATAAATTTTAATTTCTTGTATGTTTCCTTCTCACGAATATCCACAAAATGGCTATTAAAGAACAGAAGACAACCATCTTAGTAAGAGTTGCTCTATTATGACCAAGCATATCCTGAAACTTTTTACTCTGTGGCCTCTTTCTCAGAGAAACTGTAGATTAATGCTTTCTTTTCTTTCTTTCTTCCTTCCTTCCTTCTCTTTTTCTCTCCTTCCTTCCTTCTTTCCTTCCTTCCTTTTCTTTTTTTTTTTTTTTTGACATGGAGTCTTGCTCTGTAGCCCAGGCTGGAGTGCAGTGGTGTGATCTTGGCTCACTGCAACCTCTGCCTCCTGGGTCCCTGTTCAAGCAATTCTCTTACCTCAGCCTCCCAAGGAGCTGGGATTACAGATACAAGCTACCATGCCCAGCTAATTTTTCTATTTTTTAATAGAGATGGGGTTTCACCATGTTGGCCAGTCTGGTCTTGAACTCCTGATCTTGTGATCTGCCCTCCTCGGCTTCCCAGAGTGCTGGGATTACAGGCACAAGTCACCATGCCCAGCCACTGCTTTCTTTTCTACTGACCCCCTCAACTCCGTACCAAAGAAGTGATTATTTTCACCAGACCGGGGCACGGGAGTCACAGAATTCTGGGGGACACTATTCACATATAAAACAATGTAGTCACATGAACTTCACTTGTGTTTACTAGGTTTTGATGTCTGTAAGTCAAGCTAGAAGTAGAATTTTGGTGCAAACAGCAACACCTACCACAAAAATGCTCTTATGGGTACCACCATAGCAAATATAAACAAGACTTCAGGTGTATACACAAGGAGTATGCCCTGTTGCAAAAGACCATACATAAGGGCCTTTTGTGTTGCAATGAGGTATAAAGTTATGCAAATGCCATGGGAAAAAAATAAAAGTGTACATTTTATTTTTGTGGGTTATATAACAGTGAGTATGAAAATTAGTTTATTACCTTTATCAGCAAATAATTCTGTCTCACTGTGCAAGAAATTAAAGGTCAAACTCTATCACATAGATTAAATCCAAAGAAAACTATACTTTCCTCAGATGAAAGACATGGTCTCTGTCAAAAGATGCTGTATAAAGTCATATGCCCATCACTGATTTTTATTTAATGTGCTAAATTATCATCAAGATGATAGCAACATTCAGAACCTGATGAGATGCACCTAGTGGTGCCATCTATCAGAGATGTCACAGTTCAGGTGTGCTCTTTATTAACAGAATCATTCTTTTACACACACACACACACACACACACACATTTATAAATAATATATATTCTAGACAAGTAGGTTTATCTTTCCCAAAGGTTTTAGGGTAGAAGATCTTAAGACTAGGAACTGCCTTAGAGATCATCTAGTTGCACTGCTTCATTTTGCAAGTTAAAGGAGTAATAAAGAAATATTCATTAGGTATTATAAACTACCTACAAAATGCTGAATACCAATTATTTAGGCCAAGTGGGAGCCTATTAATGATTTGCCAATGAATCCAGTCCCCCTGCAGTGATGATTTACCGTAATTATTGAACAGTTTTCCAAATGCCTTGTTTCTCATTTAGTGCTTTGGCAGCTTCATAATTTTCAGAAATGTGAGACAAACAGTTGGCAATTTAGTGGTGGTGGGGGCAATGATGAAATTGTCTATAGGTATCCAAATAGACAATATTTTAGGGCCCCACATTTCAGGGGTCCACTTTGAACTGTAGATTAGTGTTTTCTTTTCTCTATATAATTTTTTGGTCTTCACTTCACTCGAAAGATGTTTTGTTCATTTTATTCTGCTTCATATCCTGAGCTAATCTGAAAGAAGATTCTGATCTACATTTTTGGCTCTTTAAAGAGTAGATTTCATGATATAGTCTCAAGTGTTAGCTCTTTGATCTTATACCGAAGCCTGCTACTCACAGAGGGAGTTATTGTGTATGCTGAGGTTTGGGGGAAAGTGTGCTTTGAATAACCCTACCTCTGTTCTATGTTACTGTTCAGATCTTTATCTCATGTCCCTTAGTATTTTGTAAAACCTTTTCAGCTGTTGCCAGCATTACTCGCTGATAGCTTAACTACATTAAGGGAGATGTGTTTATGAACAATGGAGGGTGTCTTTCATTCATCTTTGGGCTCTTCATGATAAACAACCGATTTTCTTAATAGTTAACATGTTTTGAAAAGACATACAAAAAGATTATGCTGAATGATTAAGGAAATGCTGACTCTCTCAAACAAAATCCAGAACCTTGAAAGATTTATCCGTGGAAGCAGAGTCTCCACAGAGATGTCCATGTTGAACAAAGTGACTCCAGACTTGTTCTCTTGAGTTTCAACTTTCCCGTGGGTGCTGGTGATAGGGGAGAAAGTTCCTTCTAAATTTCATTTTATTTTTTTCCTAACATTAGGTGTTTGTTTCAGTAAAACTAAGCCAGGCTAAATTTTCAGAGACTTTTGTATACAAAGAGCAAAAAGGAAATAAATACAGAAAAAACATGAGGGACTTTCTTTTAGTGAAAGAAGTGTAGATCTCCGTCAGGGCTAGGAATTAGCCTTATTTCTCTAAATCCCTGACACTTAAGACAAATCTTGACACATAACAACTGTTTTATATCTTGAATTAAAAATAAATACTCCAAAAACTAAAATATATGAGCAATTTGACAGAGTACATATGGTAGTGTGTTAAGTAGGTTCTTTAAGTTTCTAAACTGCTGCCCCAAAAGACTGGACTAATTTTATAACCCCTTTGCTTTACTTTCTTGTTTCCTAGGTCTGGCCTCTGGAGAAGTGGAGATCACCATCTTAAAACCCTTGCCCTTCAATTGCCTCCTCAACACAGGCAAAGCCATAGTGAGGAGAGGCGGATCCTATTCTGCTGCTCAAGGAGGTGCCAGGCTGCCGAACAGATAGATGACACCCAGAATGTCTCCTTCTCCACCAACCCATGCCCTATGGTGCAGGCAGAATCGTCTTTCAAAATACCAAAAGGATCACTCCATTCCTTTGCTTAAAACTCTTCAACAACTTACTGTTACTTGTGGGCTAAAACATAAAATTCTTGACAGGGCTTACAGTTATCTTTTAAATGGCATAAATAAATGTATTTTAAATATGTCTTAAACAGTATTTTTCAACTGACAAATCAGAAAATCAGTCAAATTAATTGTCAAGCTAAAATGTAGTACCAATTCAGTTAGTTGAGACCAGCATTTACAAAAATAAAATACAGTGGAATGTGTTAGTGTGTACTGCATGTGGAAAGAGTCAGTATTATTCATGAACTTTAAAAAAAATGATGCTTATACGACCACATATATTACAAGTATATCCTATATTAAATATGACATGATAAGTATCATATCTCATTATGCATTACCTCAATATTTTCTAGAAGTTATGTAAGTTGCTGAATATATTATCTCTGGGAAATAACTGTCATGGGGATAGGCAACCTAAGTAGGTTTTTGAAAGTGAAGCAGCATGACTCATTCAAAGGAACACACTTTTAAGGGAGAATGCTGGGGTTCTGTTATCAGCAGGGCATTCTGCCCAGCTATCTTTCCAAATCTGGCTGTCATAGCCAAAGTTGGACAATGATTTGCTAGGTCCACAAATCTTACAGTGGGAGCTCTCAATGAAGAGAATTCTTATCAGGATTAAAGTTTTTGAGGGGCAGTCCCAAGTCCGGAATCTCAAACTCATTTCTAGTCTTTACCCCAACCCACTTCATGATGATGGTGTAGGGGACCTACCTTTGTAAGTCATCTCCCTAGGCTCTGATGTTTGAAAAATCTGCATTTTGCTGTATGGTTTAGGAGACTGTGAAACATAAACTATTTTTCTTAAGCCTATTGTAAACCAGTCCAGTCGATTAAAAAAAAATGCTTTGAAAGAAAAAAATAAATCATCCCTAATTTAGATGTCTTCTATGGTTACAAAATGGCTTAACAGACAACTTTTGGTTAATATATCACGGGAGTTACCAGAAATCAGATAATAATGTGCCTGAGAATGTTAGTCTCTTATTAAGAATTTTCCTCAAATGTGTTCCAAAAGAGTTAATTTGATTTTACGTACCTACAAAGGAGCACATTATTATATATAAAGTTTACCTGCATTTATGAAACACAAGCTAAATACTGGCAATGGGAAGCAAAAAGGGGAATAATTAACTAAAATATGCCCCATAGAGACCAATCATTGAGATAATTACAAAAATAGTTGCAAAAATACAAAGATAATCCTTTTAAATGATTTTTCACAATCATGTCAACAGTTCCAATTTAGAAAATTCTAACAAAAAAAAAATTAAAATACTGGATCAAGTGGAGAGGATCCTGATTCAAATCGAGAGTCAGCATCTCAGTTCCAGCCCTCTGAAACTCAACAATGTAGGCCTGGACAAGGAGAGGTGCTGGGGCTCTGAAGTCCTCTGTGTTCCTAACTGGAACATGATGTATTAGACCAGACGGGCCTGCCTTTCAAGTTCTGTGATCCCACATGTACAAGCTACATAATTCCATGTGCACTTTATACTCTCAAGCTGCTCATTAAGGTATTTGTTCGCCATGGAAGATAATAATCTGATTCAAATTATGTAACTAGAGAGAACAAATTTAACATTAACATGAAGTTTTCCTACCTTAAAATTAAACTACTTTGCAAGCAAATATTTAGGGAACGGCTGAATTTAGGTTTTCTCTATTAAATATAATATGAATAGCAAAAAAAGATCCTCATCCCCACATCAGGTTGCAGATAAAATTGTTAATCATAAGCTTGCATTGTTAAAAGCAATTGTGGTTGAACAGATTTTAGCTTTCACTGCAGCAATTCATTTCAAGCTCAAGATTCATATAGCCTGTTGATGTTTACACATTGGATATATGGGCAGTAAATCTATAGACAAATAGTTTTACAGTTAGCCATCACATTGATGACACTGCATTTTGAGAGAGGTAGGGAAGAGGACTGACTACATAAATGTGGTAATAAAAAGAAATGATTGCTTAGTGGTGAAAACTTTTGTCTATATTTCATTTACAAAGCCCATATCCAAAGTGCTAAGTCATTATGACTGGGGTTAAGTCAGTTTGATGATAAAGTTCATAGATAAGAGAAAAGTTACTCTTTAAACCACTGGCCTGAATGCTTGGTGATAGGATGTCATTGTTAGGCTTTGAGTTCCCTAGAGAAAGCTTTGGAGCCTTTGGAGAAAGCTAATGATGTGTAACAGAAATTTACTAGAAGGATTCATTGTTTTTCTATACTCCTACTAGACTGTATAGTACAAGAGGAAATTATTTTAGGTAATACTTCATCTGATATTTATTCAGCATCTGAAACATTCCTGGCATTGTGCTTTACATACAAGGGCAAGAAAATGTTGACAAGATCACTAAATATTCTGACAATTTTGGCCCTTCTAATCCTTTCTCCACAGAGGCAGAACATTTTTTGTGAAACACAAATCCAGTTGTCATGTCACTGCTAATGCACAAGCCTGTTCAGTGGCTTCCTGTTGTACTCTGGCTGATAAAATTCAAACTCCTTAGCGTGCCATGTTAAATTTCCTTCATGTTGTAGCTCTAGCCTACCACCTCTCTAAAAGCCTCACCTCTCTACTTCCTTGCCCATAAATTGAGCATGTTACTTTGCCTCCCTGAATAGAACTCCCTCTTTTGCTTATGGAAATTAGAATATGATATTTTCTCTATCTCTATCTTGTCCTCTCTCTCTCTCTCTTTTTTTCTTCTTGCCCATCTTTCCTCTCCCTCTCTTCACTTGGTTAATTACTAATTCAGGTCTCAACCTTGATAGGGCCTTATTCTAGGGAAACTTCCCAGACCCCTTAAGAGTGGAGACAGCGTCCTTACTTCAGGTGTTCTAATAGATGCTTGGTCCAAAGCGTCTAATGACTTCCAATCATGGAACTTACCACACTATAGTGTCTATGAATCTGTCATATGCACTCAGCTATTACAGGATTGTCTTGCTAGCACTGTATCCCCAGAAACTAATATAGCACATGACCTAAAGTAACTCTGTTCAATACATAATTATTAAATATATGAGTCACACATATCATGATCCTAGGGGGAGAAGCAAGAAAACATTTTCTTTGTGTACCAGGTTTATAACAGATTTTTTAAAAATTTGTTCTGAAGACAAAGTACACTAAATGATTAATCACCATGATTCCAAAGCCTAAAGTTTGTTCAAGAGAGCTGTGGGCAGCAAAATATGGAATTATTTAGAGACTCTCTGGCAGTAACATTGGAATTGTGAGGAGATTGTTTAATGTAACTATGTAGAGTAAGTCCCTGGGAGGAGCATGCCTATAAAAAGTAACTGCTTCCATTTTTAGGCATCTCCATTCAGCATGGTGCCAGGTTCATGCCGTCTCCTGCTTGGCAGCCCAGCATAGAGTTACACCCTCTGCATTGCATTTCATTCCCTTTATAATTTACATAATCCTTCTGCCTGTGCCTATCATTTTACAGAGCAAAAGGAATCCCATCATGAGTACACTAAGTCATATACTTGGCTGCATTGTACAAATGTTTTACCTGGATTATGTCTGGCAGTACAAGCCCCTAAATGATGATAATTTCATTGTACTTAACACAAAATCTCCCTGGAGACACTGGGGGATGGAGGAGGGGATACCTGAGGTGTAGAGAAATCAAGCCTGTTAAGCATAATCACCCTTGATAACTTGTCTCCTTTCAACAACTTGTGCTTTTAGACATGTATTCTCATCTAGGGTATTTGAAACTTACCTATTTCAATAAAATGGTTCCCAGTGCCAACTGCCTTTGAAAACTTTATACTCTTGCCAAACTATCACTGTGATCACTTGTGAAATTCTGGCTTTGAGAGGAAAGATGGTTCATTTTTTTTCTGAAATGATGGCGCTTGTTAGATCTCGAAATATTTTTAAAGACAGGCCATTATGTCAACTTAAAAAAAAAAGGATCAAATGAAAATACATAGACATTACCAGAAGTAACCTGAGAAAGAAGTCATGCTCTGATAAAAGGGTACACAGTAAATCTTAGATGAAAACAATAAAACAATTATGTTGGTGCTCATAGTTCATTTATGTTTGCACAAATTTACAGGCTAATAAAAACAGAGCACTAATGCATTGAAATGTCTGAAAGTGCCAAGAGAATTGAATACCATTTCATAGGTGTATTTTAGATAAATTTTTTGATAAAAAGATGAAGGGAAGTAAGAATGGTATTTTAGTACATCGGTGTGGTTTAGTTCACCAATGACCTACAAGACACATTTTACTTTTTGAACAGAAGTGGTGAAGCTAACTTCACAAAGATTTTGTTGAGCACTCTTAGGCATTCAGATGTGCCCATTTGTAAGAGGCTATAATCAGAGGGCCAATAATTTCTATATGATCTTTAAAGACAAGTCATATTTAATAAAAATTATTCATTACTCATATTCTCATTTATTTTTTGCATTATTAAAATATGACTATGCTGTCATTAATTTCTTCACATTAATAAAGTCCTGGAGAAGTTCTGTTTCAAGTATTACCCAAATAAGCTTTAAATACAGGTGTAAGAGAAGATTGACGATCACACAAATGTACGGTCTTGGGTGATTAGATTTAATCTGAGTCTAGACACATGCATTCTAGGCTGATTCTACCTCTGACTATGGGACTTTTGTCAATTCTGTTTTGCCTTTCACTATGTCAGTGGTTCTCAAACTCATAATCACCTGGATACCTTGTTAAAACACGAATTGATGTCTCCTGTCCCCAGAGTTTCCAATTTAGTAGATTGGAGTGGTGTCTAAGCATCTGGATTTCCTAACAACTTCCCAAATAATTGCTAATGCTTCTGCTATGGAACATATTTTGAGAACCAGGGCATGTACACATCTCACAACCTGCTCCTTTTTATGAAAGAGAAGCAAAGGAGTCACACATGCAGCATCGCAAAATGGTCTTTAGATAATGATGTGGGAGTAGCATGCTTTCATGGAAATGGAGTCAGGAAAGGAGGGAGGAAGAAACACTTACTTGGATCTTACTCCCAATATTCTCAGTTTATTTTAGCAAAAAGAATATGGAAAATGAATTGCAATCAAGTCCAAAAACCCAGAGTAGTCTAGAGAAGAGTGAAGAATGTGTCAGACCATTCTAAGCACATTCGTTAGCTCTGTCCTTGCCCTTACTTATATCCTGGAGCTTAAAAATCCAATATTATACAGGAATATAAAGGGGCAAAGTCAACCAACAGTTATCCTACTGGTGGGAATAAGAGGTCTTTCCTTACATACAAAGTGACAACTCTCATCAACTTAGTGTTTAAAGAAGGACAACAAGGTTGGATGTGTTTTTTAAACAGAACATGAACAATTACTGTGTTTTAACTAGACTATGTTTAAACTTAAACAAGAGTAGACATCTTCATATACATATAAATACATATTCATGTTTGTGTGGCTAAATCTGGCATTATACATTTATGAAAAACATAATTTCTAGTAGGAACACCAAAATATGAAAAGATTTTGTTAGTTCATAAACTTGTAAGTAGTGTCAAGATGGAGCTCCCTTTTTATATTCTGGAGTGTAAATCCCTCTGTCAGTATTGTAATTAAGTAAATGTATGTAAAATAATGTTTTTTCTATACTTTAACTGGTATATATATTACTTATTACAAGCAGCATTAAACACAATAAAACACTAGTATAAAAATTGTCAGGTGTATTAACAGACTTTCTGCAATGGGATTTTTTTTTTTTTTTTGAGACAGAGTCTCACTCTGTTGCCCAGGCTGGAGTGCAGTGGTGCCATCTTGCCTCATTGCAAACTCCGCCTCCTGGGTGCAAGCAATTCTCCTGCCTCAGCCTCCTGAGTACCTGGGATTACAGGCATGCACCACCACGCCCAGCTAATTTTTGTATTTTCAGTATAGACGGGGTTTTGCCATGTTGGCCAGCCTGGTCTGGAACTCCTAAACTCAAGTGATCTGCTTGTCTCGGCCTCCTAGTCCTGGGATTACAGGCATGAGTCAATGTACCCGGCCTGGATTTGTCTTATAAAATCTATTATCTCTTCAAGAGATGTGGCTGCGTGCTTTTCTTATTCACACATCATTTTCTGCATAGCACTGTCCTCTGTCACTGCAGTTCACTGCCTCTTCACCGAATTACCAGACAGTTCAGCATATTTATAGTGGCATGAATTACATTACTGAAGTAAGAATTACAATTCTGTCCTATTCAGTGGACGTTATGAACAGAAACATAACAAGACATCTGCTGTCTCTGAAGGAAACTGCATGAGCACTCTGTGTAATTTTCAATGAGAAAGAGAACAATTTGTTTACCTAGAACTAGTTTGTGTCACTTACCCATAAAAGTTATTCAAGTTCATACCAAGTCAAGTCCAGACACAAAGTTGTCTGTATAGTTGTCTGTACAGATTTTGCAAACTCAAAAGATTCAGTAAGAGAAAGACTTGCAATTTTAAAATAGTTAATTGGTCCCCAGTACTTTAGACACTTTCTCATTGACTGGTCTTAGGTAGGAAAATTTATATAAAGCACCAGACAAGAAAAGCTCATAGTATGAACTTTTTAGTATATCCTTTTAAAACAACAAATTTGTAAGGAAAATAATTTTACATAACTTTCTTTTATAAAAATTAGGTCTTTTTCACTTTATCAATGTGTCAAAAAGAAGTTAGTTTAAGATATATATTTTTAAAAGGTATAGATAATTTGAATAAAATGAATAATGAAAATATGTAATTTCTGAAATAGGTGCACAGATTTGACAGATATTTTTACATATAAAGTTAATGCAAACTTTAAGTTTAAAATTTCAAGTTCAAGTAAGTAAAAGCACATCAAGTATTTGAATAATATGTATCCATTTACTTGGAGAGGAAAGATTATTATATTTGATTTTGCTTCTCACATAATGGTGACAACAATAGTATAAAATAACAGAATAAATCTTAAAGACTTTTTCTTCCATAAAAATAATACATCTTGCCTCTAAAAGGTGAACATTCTTCAGAACATATAGAAGGAATATAAAAGTAGAAAAGTTGTGTAATATAACTTGTAATAAACATTGATTTTTAAAGAACTGTTTGGTATATCTTTGCAATTCCTCTATTGTGCCAGGGGCTAGCAGAGTGAGTATTCTAAATTGTGTTCACAATTTTATTTTCCAAGTTGAAACTTTAAAATCATATATAAAGCATCAAACTTTTCTTGCCTCTTTCCTCTACATCAAAAAGCCACTCTTATCAACAAAGAAATAAGCTGAATTTTTCACTTTTTTTCTTGAAAGTAAAAACATGCAAAGTTTGATTATGTTAGAAGATTTGAAAAGACTTTTTTGTTACTGAGGCAGCATCTGAGTTATTCATATTTTAAAAAGAAAATTAGGAATGTAACTATTATAAACATGAAAGTCATTTTTTGACAAAAGATGACAGAAAAGTTAATAAGCAAATATAGGGAAACTAATATTTAAATAAGGTGGACTTCTATTGCTCTAAAAATATTTTATATAAACCTCATGTATCTTGTTAAAATATTGCTTTTTTTTGTATTTGATTAATAACCTTTTTTTTTTTTTTTTTTTTTTTTTAACACAAAGAGAGTCTTGGTATGTTACCCAGGCTGGTCTAGAACTCCTGGTCTCGAGCAATTCTCCTGCCTCAGCCTTTCAAGTAGCTGGAATTTGATTAATAACTTCTTTATGTGAATATCATTTTAAAATGTTTGTCATATAGTCAGAGACCATATCTTTAGAAAATCTAACGGTATATCTGACGATTACTAAATAAATATTTGAAAAACTTTATAGTAGCTCTATAAACTAACTACACCACTCTATACAGTAGCCACGGGCCACATGTAGCTGCTGAGCACATAAAACATGGAAAGTATGACTGAAGAACTATTTTCAAATTTTACTTTAAAAAAATGTTAAGGCTGGGCACAGTGGCTCACACCTGTAGTCCCAACACTCACTTTTGGAGGCTGAGGTGGGCAGATCCCTTGAGCCCAGGAGTTTGAGACCAGCCTGAGCAACAGGGAGAAACAAAAAATACAATACGAAAATTAGCCAGGTGTGGTGGTGTCTGCCTGTAGTCCCAGTTGCTCATGAGGCTGAGGTGTAAGAATCACGTGACCTGGGGAGAGCAAGGCTGAGGTGAGCCATGGTCATGCCACACTACAGCCTGGGTGAGACAGTGAGACCCTTTCTCAAAAAAGAAAAAAGTTAAATATACTTGAAATAACTTTCTCAATCATAAATTTTATAAAATGTAAATACAGATAAAGTATGTCTGATGAAAATTTAGCCTTTAGATTAAGATTTGCTTTAAGTGTAAGACAAATAATTATGAAAAACAAAGAAAAAAGGGAAACAAGTTTGATTTTTAAAATTGTTTATGAGTTGGATTAATAATATTTTGGATATGTGGGATTAAGTAAAATACATTATGAAATTCTTTAAAATTCACCTATTTTAAATGAAGAAAACAATGGCTCCTAGAAAAATTCAAATTATATATATGGCTTATATTGTATTTTCAACTGGACACCATTGATTTACATTGTAGATAGAAATTAAAACTCACCAATCTTGGCAGTTTATAAAATTTTGGCAGTTTATAAAAGTAAATGGCAATTATCATTATATGTATTTCTGAGCATAGCTATTACAACTGACCAAAGATCAGGATTTCATATAGTCACAGCTAAACTAACCACCCAGGGCATAGGTTTCTCCTTAACTTGTGGGACCATCTTAATTGCTAGTAGAGTGTTCAGACACCCATAATAGGTTAGTCTTTTTTTTTTTTTTTTTTTTTTTTTTGTAAAAACCTGAGTTGATAGTATCCAAGCGTCTTTGCAGGGTCATAGTATACAGCTGTAAAGTTATTTATGACACAGGACTGCTGACTAAAAGTCCCAGCTTGTACTATGCTCACGAAGCCTTGGCCCTGGCAAAAACCTGCATTTGTCTGGAGTAATTTTTTTTATTATATTTTAAGTTCTGGGGCACACGTGCAGAATGTACAGGTTTGTTACTTAGGTATATACATGCTATAGTGGTTTGCTGCACCCATCAACCCGTCATCTACATTAGGTATTTCTCCCAACGTTATCCCTTCCCTACCCCTCCACCCTCCGACAGGCCTCGGTGTGTGATGTTCACCTCCCTGTGTCCATGTGTTCTCACTGCTCAACTCACACTTATGAGTGAGAATATGCGGTGTTTGGTTTTCTAATTGGCACAAAGACAGCATACAGGTTAGCTAACTCTGCATGTTTTCATCAACTTGCAATATTGCAACATGCAATATTATAAAAAACATTCTCAGATTATTATTTTCTGCCCAAATCATCCAGGTGGAGTGTATTACTGTAAGTAATTCACAGTGAAAATTCTGGGGTCACCTTACATTTGCCAAAGGTTTTACTGTTCCCCCAACTATCACATAATATTTTATCAGTGTTCTCGTAGTAATACAAGGAAATGTTAAGCAGGTATTGTCCTTATTTTACAGCCAATAAACTGCAATTGAAATTTCTCTTTGGATTGGTATAGAATTCAGAATAATCTCATTTGCCCTTTGCAAATAAAATTATAGCTTGTATAGCTTGTGAAGCAGTCTCATAGACATAAACATTGCAACTAAAATTAAATATAACATTTATAGGCTAAGAACAGACCCAACCATATGCCTCATTGAATTTTGGTTTCAATAAAAGCATTTAATCATATTTTATTATTTAATTATGTGTTTTAAAAGACCCAAAAAATTATAATATCTCTCAAAATTTAATATATTTCTATAATTACTTCTATATAATTTATCTACGTGAATCCATGAATAAAATTTCTCCCTTGAAAATGTTCCTGAAAATAACAGCTATCATTAAGAAACAACTTTACATTATAGTCAATTAAAATCTATTTATTTTTATCGTTGTTAAAAGTAAACAAGGTTTTCATGCTATATATTTTATTTAAAGATAAGGGAAACAACCTAGCTGGTGCTTTTATGAATCTAGAGGGCTCTGAAGAGAATATATTTAGGATAATTCCTTAATACCCCTTTTGGAAGAGTATTAGTAGTTTCTTATTCAATGTAGATTTCTTAAGTAGCTGACATTTATTTTATTTCCTACCACCTGATCTTGGTACCTTAAAATCTGTTTTTTATTTGTTTTACATTTATTCATGTTCTAATGGCTCCCAGTGATTTTCAATTAGAATTTTTTTAAGGAATGAGTTTTAAGATCTTTCTCCCTATACAATGAGTATTGTTGGTACCCATATATTTTAAAAAAATAAAATCTGTATTTTGTAAACATTGATGACTCTTGTTGATTACACTCTCAATAGTTACTAATTTTAAACCACTAAGTTGGAGGCTTATAGTTACTTGAATACAGTAAATGGCAAGTATGTTTAATTATATCAAATATTATGCCTCTTTTGATGTTTTCATAGATATATTTGTGCAATGAAATTTAGACCTGGCCTACATCACATAGATTTTGAAGAATGCAATGTCCTACCTTTATAACAAAAGTCAGCTTCCCAAATCTATACTCCTCAGCAAAGTTTCTTTTTGGGATGTTAAACCACACCACAACTGCTAGGTTTTCAACGTTTTTGATATAATGGATCCTCTAATATTTTATGCTTATTTCATGTTTATTTTATGCTTATTTCAATGTTTATCAAACCCTTGTGGTCATCAAAAAAGAACATGCAGGCGTATACTTCATCCACATTTATTTGAAGGGCAATTTTAATAAAACATAACAAAATGGAAATTGATTTTAAATGTAAAAATGTGAATTCTCACACAACTATTGCACACACTACTCATTCTGTAAATCATATAATGGACATTGTCATTTTGACATGCAGAACATTTCTCTTTCTCCATCACCTTTGAATTAATCGGATTGTAAGGGCCGGTAAAGGAAAAAGGGGTGGAATTTGGAATTCCCAATGGCTCCGATTGCTATTTATATCATTGAACCATTTTGAAGTCAGGTAGATGTTAACCTAATAAGGGAAGCCCCACTGGCTTTCTGTCTCCTCCAGACAATAAAATGGCATAATTGTGTCTGTGCTTCTCTTTTCAATTGTTCTACTATAACACAGGTTGAGAACTAACCACAGATTCTAATTAACTCAAATTAGACTAATGAGAGAGATGATAAGTATTACAACATGAAGATTAAGAAATTAATCCTAATTTGAAACCTCAAAGATGTTGGGTACAAGGGAAATAAATGTTAAAAGGACAAATTGGGCCAGTGCTTTACAAATGTTGAAAGCAAGACTAACCAATCAATGGCTATAGCCCATTTGAATGAATATTCCTGACTTTCTAGGAGGAAGAATTTCAGCCCCTACAGAAGAGCAGCCCAAGTTTTATAATGACATTAAGCCTTTTCTTGCATTTAATTCTGTATTTATCACTAGCTTGGAGATGGGAGAAGTAAAGGTGGCAGGAATAGAAAAATAACATTGATTTAAAAATCTATGCTCAGCAAGTTTTTTTCAAGTATAGAAAATTAAGAAAAAACTAAAGTATTACAATATATTTGAAAAGACATTATGCAAAACTATAATGAGAACTTTTAATTTTATTGTTTGAGGAAACCATAATTTACAAATGTGCATGAAGGAAATTTCTTATTTGAATGTTCACACTTTCTATTTTCCCATAATTTACAACACATGAAAATGTTTTCCTTTTAAAATGAGCTCTCAACTTTTATCCCGTTGCTTCTAATGTTCACTCATTTATCTGAATTCTGTTATTTACTATGAAAATAAACTGGTAGAGAAGAGGTAATCTTCTTTAGCGTTATAGAATTCTCCTATAGCAGTCCTGTTTGAAATCCACTTTATATGTATGTTTATTTGTAAGTATATGTTTGTATTACTAATCCTTGTGGTTTTACAAAGGTAGCAAAACTTAAATACAAATTAAGTATTATATAAAATAAAGAACAATATGACCAGAAATAAAAATAAAAGCCACATAAAAAAAGAAAATGAAAATGAAAGCTGTTTGGATGATATTAGAGGACATACAATTGAAAATCAAATGTAACACAGAATTTTCTAGAAGCCAAAGTAAAAAAGGAGATAAAGTAGGCTATATGACTCAGGATTTATAAAAGTGGAATCTCATTAGCTCCTCAATGCTTTCAAGAAATATTTGAAGTATTTCGAATAGGAACTCATATGTGGCACACTAAGTAATAATTTTTTTCAGTGTCTGCAGTTTATAATAGATGCTTGGCACATTTGTAAGAACAAATTTGGATTGCTATTCCAAATAATACTAAAAAGAGAATTTTAGTAAAGTGCATTTAGGCAGTGTGTCCATTCACCATTTTTAGGCTCTTTTGGTTGATTTTCTAGTACCCACGCTTCTCTTCCTCTTTCCCCACATTAGAGATAGCTACAAGCTCTATTTTGTCTCTCTAACATACCAGGTGGGATGTTAACACAAAAGCTGTTTTCTCACAACATCCAGCATACAAGAGATTTATTGTCAGGTAATACAAAAACAGTCAATCAGTTCTTTAAGTGAAATTTTATCTCTCTGCTCTTCAAGCACTGACCAATACTTTGCACAAAAAAATTCTCTGGAAGCCAAGTGAGAATAGTCCTGAGGAATAATTTGCTAATCATCTAGTTGTAATTAGTTGAATCCTTTATTATACCAGTGTCCCACAGACAAGAACGGGGTCCTAAGTCTAGTACACAGCTTTGTTTGTTTCTTTCTTTTTTTTTTAATTGCATTTTAGGTTTTGGGGTACATGTGAAGGACACGCAAGATTTTTGCATAGGTACACACGTGGCAGTGTGATTTGCTGCCTTCCTCCCCTTCACCTGTATCTGGCATTTCTCCCCATGCTATCCCTCCCCAACTCCCCACCCCACGCTGTCCCTCCCCTATTTCCCCCCAACAGACCCCAGTGTGTAGTGCTCTCCCCCGCCGTGTCCATGTGTTCTCATTGTTCAACACCTGCCTATGAGTGAGAACATGCGGTGTTTGATTTTGTGTTCTTGTGTCAGTTTGCTGAGAATGATGGTTTCCAGGTTCATCCATGTGCCTACAAAGGACGCGAATTCATCGTTTTTGATGGCTGCATAATATTCCATGATGTATATGTGCCACATTTTCCCTGTCCAGTCTATCATTGATGGGCATTTGGGTTGGTTCCACGTCTTTGCTATTGTAAACTGTGCTGCAATGAACATTTGTGTGCATGTACATGTGTCCTTATAGTAGAATGATTTATAATCCTTTGGATATATATCCAGTAATGGGATTGCTGGGTCAAATGGAATTTCTATTTCTAGGTCCTTGAGGAATCGCCACACTGTCTTCCACAATGGTTGAACTAATTTACACTCCCACCAACAGTGTAAAAGTGTTCCTATTTCTCCACACCCTCTCCAGCATCTGTTGTCTCCAGATTTTTTAATGATTGCCATTCTAACTGGCGTGAGATGGTATCTCAATGTAGTTTTGATTTGCATTTCTGTAATGACCAGTGATGATGAGCATTTTTTCATATGTTTGTTGGCCTCATGTATGTCTTCTTTTGTAAAGTGTCTGTTCATATCCTTCGCCCACTTTTGAATGGGCTTGTTTGTTTTTTTCTCGTAAATCTGTTTTAGTTCGTTGTAAATTCTGGATATCAGCCCTTTGTCAGATGGGTAAAGTGCAAAAATTTTTTCCCATTCTGTTGGTTGCTGATTCACTCTAATGACTGTTTCTTTCGCCGTGCAGAAGCTGTGGAGTTTGATTAGGTCCCATTTGTCTATTTTGGCTTTTGTTGCCAATGCTTTTTTTGTTTTGGTCATGAAGTCCTTGCCTACGCCTATGTCCTGAACGGTTTTGCCTAGATTTTCTTCTCGGGTTTTTATGGTGTTAGGTCTTATGTTTAATTCTTTAATCCATCTGGAGTTAATTTTAGTGTAAGGTGTCAGGAAGGGGTCTAGTTTCTGATTTCTGCACATGGCTAGCCAGTTTTCCCAACACCATTTATTAAACAGGGAATCCTTTCCCCATTGCTTATCACAAGCATTCCTATACACCAATAACAGACTTAAAGAGAGCCAAATCAAGAATGAACTGCCATTCACAATTGCTACAAAGAGAATAAAATACCTAGGAATACAACTAACAAGGAATGTAAAGGACCTCTTCAAGGAGAACTACAAACCACTGCTTAACGAAATAAGAGAGGACACAAACAGATGGAGAAATATTCCATGTTCATGGTTAAGAAGAATCAATATCGTGAAAATGGCCATACTGCCCAAAGTAGTTTACAGATTCAACGCTATCCCCATCAAGCTACCAATGACCTTCTTCACAGAACTGGAAAAAACCACCTTAAACTTCATATGGAACCAAAAGAGAGCCCGAATAGCCACATCAATTCTAAGCAAAAAGAACAAAGCGGGAAGCATCACGCTACCAGACTTCAAACTATACTACAAGGCTACAGTAATCAAAACAGCATGGTACTGGTACCAAAACAGAGATATAGACCAATGGAAGAGAACAGAGGCCTTGGAGGCAACACAATGTATCTCCAACCATCTGATCTTTGACAAACCTGACAAAAACAAGGACACAGCTTTTAAGGATGCTAGGACCCTGGCTCCTCACGTTCTCAAAATGGAAAAATGTATTTCAAAGAGCGCTCTGTTCAAATGCAGATGGAGGTAGTGATATTGGAGTCGTTGTGCTGTGAAGTCAGTGCATTTGGAATAACCTAAGTTAGGAAATAATGATTAGGATCTTTCAAACGCTCTAACCTTTCCTGGAGAGTAAATCTCTAATTACAATATTTTAAATGTTAACAATTCACTCTAGCAAGTAGAATACAGTTAACTTATTCATCATATACAGGCATACTTTGTTTTATTGTGCTTCACTTTGCTGTATGTCACAGACATTGCATTTTTTACAAATTGAAGGTTTGACAACTCCACCTCAGGTAGGTCTATGGGCACCACTTTTCCAAGAGCATGTGCTCACTTCATGTCTCCATGTCACATTTTGGTAATTCTTGCAATATTGCAAACTTTTTATTATTTTTTTATGTGTTATAAAGATCTGTGATCAGTGATCTTTACTGTTTCTACTGCAATTGTTTTGGAATGCTATGAGCCTTGCTAATGTAAAAGGGCAAATGTAATTAATAAATATTGTGTGTGTTCTGCTCCACCAAATAGCCATTCCCTGGTCTCTCTCCTTTTCTTCAAGCTTCCCTATTCTCTGAGACATGACAATATTGAAATTAGATCAATGTATAAAGCTATATTGGGCTGTAAGTGTTCCAGTGAAACTAAGTGCTGCACATCTCTTGCTTTAAATGAGAAGCTAGAATGATTAAGGTTAGTGAGGAAGGCGTGTCAGAAGTCAAGATAGGCCAACGGCTAGGCCTCTTGGACCAAACAGTTAGCCATGCTGTGAATGCAAACAAGACGTCCTTGAAGGAAATTGAAAGTGCTACTCCAGTGAACACGCAAATGATAAGAAAGCAAACAGCCTTATTGCTGATATGGAGAAAGTTTTAGTGCTTTGGAAAGAAGATCAAACGGGCTGCAATGTTCCCTTAAGCCAAAGTCCAATACAGAGAAAAGTCTGAACTCTTTTCAATGAAAAGTCTTTTTTTAAGTAATAAAGTGTTTTTATTTTATTATGTGTATAATATACACACCTTAATGCTACCCCACACTTAATAGACTACAGCAAAGTGTAAACATAACTTTTATGTACACTGGGAAACCAAAAATTTTGTGTCACTCACTTTATTGTGGTGATGTGGAACCAAACCCAAAATATCTCCAAGGCAGGTCTGTATCATACTATCTATGATGAAGTATTTAAAATGAATTACAGGTAACATAACAGGAATTGTTATAATCTACCCATAAGAAAACATTAAGTTTTACTGAGATGTCTACATCAACTCTTTCCCTCAAAGGTCTACTAATAAACACATCATTCTTCATTAATCATACAACATATTTAATGTATAATAATAAATTCAGACATTCTTCTTTTTAGTATCTCATTACGCATAGTATTTTGTGTTTCAAATTATTTCCCATACATCATTTAATTTAGCGACTGAAACCCTGTAAATTGGAATACAATAGTTACCAGTATCTTCATCATACAAAAGAAGCCAGAAGGGCTCACTCTGGTCAAATGAAGTGTCCAGAGCTGCACAATCTTGATAGACTTGGCCTGGTCTATTGAGACAGACCATGGTTTTCCAATGAGTAAAACTTTCTTAGTGATCTTTTGTAAAGTTTTTTCAACTGTTTTTCCAAGAGAGCCTACAAGAGGAATGCACTGATATTCTTTTACCTGTTTCATTTCCTCTCATTACTCAATAAAATGATTTTAAAACATACTTTTTGGCTGGATAGTTCTTTAATGCTTCCTAAAAAAAAAATTCTTCAGTATGAAATTTAACTGGAAACTGAGCACCATTTTTATTTAGCAAAATTTGAAGCCTGTGCTTCATAAAACTCGAAGTCTTCACCATATAATAAGCCTCATTTAAAATATAAGTGGAAAATTTTGTCCATTCTTGTTATTTGGGAGGTGATGAGGTTGGAGTTATCTCAATTTATAATTTATTTCTTCTCACCTTCAATGCTTTCTTTAAGACAAAATAAGCTTCTCCTAGGAAAGTAATCTTGATTCATGAAAACACACTAAATATGAGTCATACGGAATGAGTTTTTGTCCCATTTGTGTCAGTTACTTGCTAATTGACTGCCTAATTCTTACAACTGTGTTAAATCTGGATTGAAACATCTGAAAAGAGGCAGTCATATGAATTACAATGTTTTAGGGTTCATGGAAGTACTAAATAGCGGCACAATATGTTAGGATCTTGTATTCATTTTTATGGCAATGTCTTATTTCTTCAGATTTCAACTCAGCATCACTTCCTATGAGCATCTATCTCTTAAATGTACCCTCTTACCCCCCTTACTTACTACACTCTTCTCTGCTTTTTGCTTATATCTGTAATTGCATTTTGTGTTGTGTTTACCTAATTCTATGCTTCTCTCATAAGACCACGAGTCCATAGAGAATAAAAACATGGTAGTCTGTAGCTCCACTCCAAGTGCAGTGCTAGATACAGAGCAGATTCTCAAAGAAGTTTGTTAAACCAGTGAAAGGATAGCAAATGAATAAAATCCAGTGGAATGTGGATAATATTTACCCATCTATCTTGCAGGATGGTTGTGAAGACTGATAATGCATGATAAGTTAAATTAAACATTTTAAACCTAAGCGCCATGGACCGTTTCCCTTAACTCGCATGACTTTAGTAAAAGACTGGGGATTTGAAATAAACGAAGCTAAAACTCAACCATACTCAGTTTGTAAATGCTGACCTTGTGCAGACTAAATCTAACAGCCTTGAGTGAAGCTGGCTACCCCAGCAATTCATCCTCCTTGGCATGGCCCTTGCTGAGGTTAATAGGAACTGTGGATATCTCAGACTGCCAAAACATAAGGAGATATGACAGGAAACCAAACGGGAAACTGCTGGCTGCCTTGGGCTCACTGAGATCTGTGTCTAACAAGGCAGATTTGTCGCTGGGCTCTTTGGAGGTGAAATGAAGCGATGGACTAATGCTGGGCACAGGAGGCGCCAGGTCCTGACAGGCTAAGGTGTGACCTGCTGAATCCTAACCATCTCAGACATCTTTGGAAGAACAGTCAGCTGGGCGATGGCCAGGGGCAGGCAAGGTTGCAGGGGAAGGAGGTGTATGCAGAGCCCACAGAGAGTAGAAAAAGAAAGGGCAAGTGAGATTACTGGTCATCTGGTGTCTTAGATCACACGCAAAACAAACGTCAAGCACAACAGCAAACACAACCTTTGAGCATTACTGTCTCCAAAGAGTATTTACCAAGTGCTGTCTGGCTTGATCTCCCAGACTTGGTTAAATATGCATTCTGTTAATGTTGAGTTTCTGACTTTCCTTTCCTTTTTTGTTATTGTTATTATTTCTATTTTTAAGAATTTAAGACTTTACTTGCTTTGACACTGAGGAAAGGAAGGTATAAGAGTGAGAAGAGAGGGGAAAATTCCACAAAGCATTTTTTAAAAAGGTTTTCCAACAGAAATACAAAATGTAATTAGGTATGTATAATTATATTATTAAATATAATGTATTATTAAGCATACTATATTATTAAATATAACATACATATAATTCTACAAGCTATTCTTCATTTTAAAATACTACTATTTAGAAGTAAACTGACAAATCATTTAACTCATCATTTTTATAAGCTACCTTTCTTAGAAAAACAGTATCAGTAGTAATATTAAAATACATTTTACTTGATGACTGAAGGAATACATACAAACACATCAAAACATTTAAATATATTACTGTATTTTATTATATTAAGAAGAATTGAAAAATGAGAAAGTATAAACAAGGTGAACATTTTTATATGCCTTATTGTGGCCATTTCATCACTGCTTTTACAGTTCTTTGTTTATGTGAACACTGTTCCAAATGAAACCAAGATCTAGGGATATACAGACGATATCTTGCTCATCCTCAAATTTTCAGCATCCAGCAAAATTTGAGGGGAATAATAGGTTCTTAATTAAGGATGTACAATAAATTTTAACATCATAGCAAAACTGAGTGGAAAGTACAGAGAGTTCCCATACACCCTCTTTCTCCACAGAGGCACAACTACAAACTATCAACCTCCTACACCAGAAGGGTGCATTGGTTACAAATGATGAACCTGCACTGACACATCATTACCACCCAAAGTTCCTAGTTCACATTAGGGTTCACTCTTGGTATTGTAGGTATTGTACATTCTGTGGGTTTGGGCAAATGTATAACGGCATGGCTCCACTATTGCACTACCACACAGAACAGTTTCGCTGCCCTAAAAATCCTCTGTGCTATGACTATTCTTCTTATTCCCCACAAACCCTGGCAACCACTAATCATTTTACTGTAAATTTTTGCCTTTTCCAGACTTCCCTATAGTTGGAATCATACAGTACGAAGCCTTTTCAGACTGACTTTTTTCCACTTTAAAACATGCATTTAAGCTTTCTCTGTATCTTTTCATGGCTTGATAACTCATTTCTTTTCAGCACTGAGTAATATTCCATTGTCCGAATGTACCATGTGTACTTATTTACATACTGAAGAACATCTTGGTTGCTTCCAGGTGTTGGCAATTATGAGTAAATATGCTGTAAATATCCATGTGCAGATTTTTGTGTGGACTTGTTTTCAATTCATTTGGGTAAAATACCAAGGAGTGTGATTACTGGATAATATGGTAAAAGTATGTTTTATAAGACATTGCTAACTGCCTTCCAAAGTTCAGTACCATGTCACATTCCACTAGCAATAAATGAGAGTCCTTGTTCCACACCCTTGCCAGCATTTGGTGTTGTCAGTGTTTTGAATTTTGGACATTCTAATAGGTATGTCATGGTATCGCATTGTTGCTTTAATTCTTAATTCCCTACTGACGTAGAATTTTGAACATTTTTCCTACGTTCCTTACCATCTGTAAATTTTATTTGGTGAGTTTTCTGTTCAGGTCTTCTGTCCATATTTTAATCAATTTGTTGGTTGTCTTATTGTTGAGTTTTAAGAGGTTTTTTTTGTATATTTTGGATAATAATCCTTCATCAGATGTATCTTTTGCAAATACTTTCTCCCAGTGTGTGGTTTGTCATCTGATTAAAAAAAATATTTTCTTTTGCAGATCATAAGGTTTTAATTTTAATAAAGCTCAGCTTATTATTTATTGATTTCATGGGTTATGCCTTTAGAGGTGTATCTAAAAAGTCAGTGTTATACTCAAGATCATCTAGGTTTTATTCCATGTTACCTTCTAGGAGTTTTACAGTTTTGCCTTTTTACATTTAGATCTATGGTCCATATTGAGTTAATTTTTGTGAAGGCTGTAAGGTATACATCTAGACTTATTTTTTGGCATGTGGACGTCCAGTTGTCCCAGCACCATTTGTTGAAAAGACTATCCTTGCTCCTTTAATTACTTTTGTTCTTTTGTCAAAAATTACTTGACTCTATGTATGTGGGTCTATTTCTGGGCTCTCTATTGAGCTCCATTATTGTATTTGTCAAGCTTTTCGCCAACTGTCTTGATTACTGAAGCTTTACAGTAAGCCTTGAAGTCTGGTAGTGTAGTCCTCCCATTTTGTTTCTCTTCTTCAACATAAAGTTGGCTATTCTGGGTCTTTTGCCTCTCCATATAAACGTTAGAAACAGTTTGTTAAAATCCACAAATAACTTGCTGGAATTTTGTTCGTAATTTTATTCACTCTATAAATCAATTTGAGAGAACTTATATCTTGATGATATTGAGTCTAACTATAAAAATGAAATATCTCTCCATTTGTTTAGTTCTTTTTGTTATCTTTCTTAAATGTTCTGCAGTTTTCCTCATATGGATCTTGTACATATTTTGTTTAGACTTAAAGTATTCCATTTTTTGGAGTGCTAATGTAAATGCTAACAGGTTTTTAGTCTGAAATTCCACTTGTTCATCAGTGGTATATAAGAACGCAATTGACTTTTGTGTATTAACCTCATATCCTGCAACTTTGCTATAATCACTAATTCTAAAATATTTTTTGTGATTATTATAATATTTTTGTCTGGTTTTGATATTGAGAGATATGCTAGCCTCATAAAATGAGCTATGAAGTATTCTCCCTGCTTCTATCTTCTGGAAGAGATGTAGAAAATTGGTACAATTTCTTCTTTAAATGTTTGACAGAATTCATAGGGAACCACCCTAGGGTGTTGTGTGTTTTGGAAGGTTATTAATCATTGATTCAATTTATTTTTTATTTTTTTATTTTTGAGTCTCACTCTGTCACCCAGATTGCATTGCAGTGGCGCAATCTCAGCTCACTGTAACCTCCGCTTCCCAGGTTCAAGCAATTCTCCTGCCTCAGCCTCCTGAGTAGCTGGGACTACAGGTGTGTGCCACCATGCCAGGCTAGTTTTTTGTATTTTTAGTAGAGACTGGTTTTCACCATGTTAGCCAGGATGGTCTTGATCTCCTGACTTCATGATCACCCACCTCAGCCTCCCAAAGTGCTGGGATTACAGGCAGAAGCCACTGTGCCAGGCCTACTGATTCAATTTCTTTATTACATATAGGCCTATTCATATTGTCTATTCTTGTGTATATTTTGGCACATTGTGTCTTTCAAGAAATTAGTATAATTTTGGGGTATAGAGCTGTTCATAATATTCCTTTATTTTCTTTAATGTTCATAGGTTCTATAGTTATGTCTCATCTTTAATTTTAATTTTATATATTTACTTATTTATTTGATTTTTTGAGACAGTATCTCACTCCGTCACCCAGGCTGGGGTGCAGTGGCACAATCATGTCTCACTACTGCCTTGATCTCCTGGGCTCAGATAATCATCCTGCCTCAGCCTCCTGAGTAGCTGGGACCACAGGCATGGACCACCACCCCTGACTATTTTTAAAAAAAATATTTGTAGAGATGGGGGTCTTGCTATGTTGCCCAGGCTGGTTTTGAACTCCTTGGCTCAAGTGATCCTCCCACTTCCACCTCCCAAAGTGCTGAGATTACAAATGTGAGCCACCGCACCCAGCCCCACCTTTAATTTTTGATAAATGTAATGTCTGCCTTTTTTGTTTGTTTTAGCTAGCCTGGCTAGAGGCTTATCAATTTTATTTATCTTTTCAAAGAACCAATTTTTTGTTTTGTTGATTTTTGTATTGATTTCCTGTTTTCAATTTCATTAATTTTTGCTCCAATTTGTATTATTTCTTTTCTTCTGCTACTTTGGGTTTAATTTTTTTTTCTCATTTTCTGAGGTGAAACTTTAGATGATCAATTTTAGATCTCTCTTCTTTTCTAACATACGCATTCAATCCAAATATCTTTCTCTAAACACTACTTTAATGCTTTCCACACATTATGATAAGTTGAATTTTCATTTTGTTTTAGATCAAATATTGTTAAATTACTCTTGGGATTTATTTTTGGACCCATGTGTTATTTTGAAATGTATGGCTTAATCTCTAAATATTTTGGAATTTACTATTGTGTGGACATGTTTTCAGTTCATTTAGGTAAATACCAAGGAGTGTGATTTATATTAAACTTGTTAAGATATGTTTTATGGCCAAAAATGTGGTCTATTTTGGTGAATATTCCATGTTAACTTGAGAAGAATATGTATTCTGCTATTGTTAGATGTAGTCTTTAGATGTCAATTTTGTTCAGTTGATTGATGGTGCTGTTGAATTCAATTATATCCTTACTGATTTTCTGCCTTCTAAATCTATCTGACATATAGTACTGACAGAGGGGTGTTAGTCTCCAAGTATATTAGTTGATTCATCTATTTCTCAATAAAGTTATATTAGTTTTTGCATCATATATTTTGACATTTGGTTGTTAGGTACATACACATTAACGATTATGTGTTCTTGGAGTATTGATTCCTTTATCGTTATATAATGCCTCTCTGTACCCCTGATAACTTTTCTTGCTCTAAAATGTGATCTGTCTGAAAATAATGTAGCCACTCCCACTTTCTTTTGATTAGTGTTAGCATGGTATATTTTTCTTCATTATTATTTACTTTTAATCTATATTTGTCTTTATATTTAAAGTAGTTTTTTGTAGAAAACACATATTTAGGTGTTGTTTTTTTGATTTATTCACACAATCTCTATTTTTTAACTGGTATATTTAGATCATTGATGTTTAAGTGATATAGTTGAATTAATATCTACTATATTTTCTCCCATATTCTGTTACTCTTGTTCTCTGTTTCTATTTTGGTCTTCCACACCTTTTCCACCTTTTGTGGGTTTAATTGAACCTTTTGTATAATCCCATTTCTCTCCTTTCTTATCATATTAATTATACTTCTTTTTTAAACCCTTTTTAGTTGTTGCTGTAGAGTATGCAATATGCATTTACAACTAATCTATTTTTCAAATAACACTGTACTGCTTCATTGGTAGTGCAAATATTTTATAATAATAAAATGGTCCTAGGTCCTTACTCCTGTACCTTGTATAATCATTGTCATTCATTTCATTTATACATAAGAACATATATATATACACACACACATACATTTATATGCATATATAATCAAACGTATTGTTGCCATTATTATTTTCAGCAAACTGTTAACTACTTGACCAATTAAGAACAGAAAAGTTTTTTTTTTACTTTCAATTATTCCCTCATGCTCTTTATTTTTTATGAATATCTGAGTTTTTGACCTATATTGTTTTCCTTCTCTCTGAAGAACTTCTTTTAAGTTTCTTATAAGACAAGTCTACTGGCAACAAGTTTCCTCAATTTTTCTTTGCATGAGAAAGTTTTTATTTCTTTTTCTTTTCTTTTTTTTGAGATGGAGTTTTGTTCTTGTCATCTAGCGTGGAGTGCCATGGCGTGATTTTGGCTCACTGCAACCTTCGACTCCCAGATTCAAGTGATTCTCTCACCTCAGCCTCCCAGGTAGCTGGGATTACAAGTGCCTGCCACCACGCCTGGCTAATTTTTTTTTTGTATTTTTAGTAGAGATTGGGTTTCACCATGTTGGCCAGGCCTGTCTCGAACTCCTGACCTCAGGTGATCCACCTGCCTTGGCTTTCCAAAGTGCTAGGATTATAGGCGTGAGCCACTGCGCCTTGACTCTTCTTCACTTTTGAAGGATTATTTCACAGGGTATATAATTCTAAGTTGGCGGATTTATTTTCTATCAACACTTTGATTATTTTACTCCATTTTATTATTGTTTGCATGGTTCATTCAATCATGATTTGTTGAGGTCTGTGTGTGGCAGGTAACCTAATAGAAGTTCTGTCCCTACACCCAGAAAGAAGGAGTCCCTGCATTAGTAAGTCAAGGGGCAAGTTGTCCTTGGGACTAAGGAAAATGTTTCTCCCTCCTAGAACACGATCTGGGTATCAGCAGGCTGAATTCCCTGTCCAAACAGCTCTGAGACCCTTTCCAGTGCTTTAACAGCTGAGTTAGTCAAATGTAATTCTTCTCCTTGTTCCTCTATAGGTAAGGTGTTCCTTCCTTTTGGCTTCTTTCAACAATTTCCCCTTGCCTTTAATTTTATTGTTTGACTATGGTATATCTAGGTGTAGGGTTTTGGGAATTTATTCTACTTGGTATTCCCTGAGTTTCCTGGATCTTTGGTTTGGTGTCTGAGATTAATCTGGGGAAATTCTAAGTCATTATTGTTTCAAATATTTCTTCTTCTTTTTTTTTCCTTCAGGTTTTCCCATTATGTATATGTTATACTCTCTGAACTATCCCACAGTTCTTGAATATTCTGTTCTGTATTTTTCAATCTTTCTTCTTTTTGCTTTTCAGTTTGGAAGTTTTTATTGTCGTATCCAGGGGCTCAGTGATTCTTTCTTCAGCTGTGTTCAATCTACTAATAAGCCTATCAAAGGAATTCACTTCTGTTTCATTGTTTTTGATCTATGGCATATCTTTTTGATGCTTTCTTAGAATTTGTATCTTTCTGCTTACATTATCTGTTATTGAAGGTTTTTCACTATTTTCATTAAATCCCTGCCATATTTTGAATGTTCCCTCCAAAATTCATGTTGAAATACTGCCCCAGTGTGGCAGTATTGAAAGGTGGGACCTTTAAGAGGTGATTGGATCAGTCAGGTGTGGTAGCTCACGCCTGTAATCCCAGCATGTTGGGAGGCTAAGGCAGGCAGACCACAAGGTCAGGAGTTTGAGACCAGCCTGGCCAACATGGTGAAACCCCATCTCTACTAAAAGTACAAAAATTAGCCCATGTGGTGGTGGTGGACACCTGTAATCCTGGCTACTCAGGAGGCTGAAGCAGGAGAATCGTTTGAACCCAGGAGATGGCGGTTGTGGTGAGCTAAAACCATGCCATTGCTCTTCAGCCTGGGTGACAAAGCAAGACTCCATCTCAAAAAAAAAAGGGTGATTGGAGTGATTGCATCATGAGTGCATTAATCCATCCATGGATGAATGTATGAATGAGTTAATAGATTAATGGCTTATCCTGGGAGGGTAACCGGTGGCTTTATAAGAACAGGAGGAGAGACCTGAGCTAGCAGGTTAGCATGCTTAGCCCCCTCACCACATGATGTTCTGAACTGCCTCAGGATGCTGCAGAATCCCCACTAGCAAGAAGGCTCTCACCAGATACAACCCCTGAGCAAACTGTTAACTATTCAATCAGTTAAGAATGGGAAATGTTTTTTTCCTATAAGACAGACATTTCTTTACAAATTACCCAATTTTAGATATTCTGTTACAAGCAACAGAATGTATACAAATTACATTCTGTAACTTATTGTAAGTCAAATTAAATCACTTTTGTTAAAGGTCTAAAGGATCTAGCCAAAAAAAAATTGTGTGTTTCAAAAGGAAAAATATAGGTTCTTCTTACTGATTTATGTATTCTAAATATATATTCTAAACACTGTATAAAGATGAAAGTTCATTATGGGTTTTAGAGAAAGTGCCTTATAACCTTCCATTTATTATAGTATATTCATATATCTTTTCTTGTTTTCTAATTTTCATAGAGCTGAAAATATAATGTGATCAATTAAACATTCATTGCCAATGATAATCCCATTGGAAAATCTACCCGCTCAGACTTCTGGTTTCTGGTTCAGCATTCACGGAGCTTACCGTGCTCATGTTTGCCAGTCTGAGTGTGTGTGTGGTGATATTCTATTGTTACATTCATTAGTTTACATTCTGTTAGTGAAGTTGAGCATCTTATTAATGTTGTTAGCCATCCATAATTCCTCTTCTGTGAAATGCACCACCTCTTGTTCTTTTCAGTCCAAGATGAAAGCTACTTTTCTTTTCAAGGTCCGAGTTCAACATAGCAATAGCACGTTGTTACCACTTTATTGTAACAACAAGTAAAAAGCTGGACAAACTTAAAAGTCAACTCTTCTAAATCCATCAGAGAGGTGAGGTCATAGGAAAAACTGCTACTCCCAAAATTTTAGAGGCAGACAGGCAGATATAGAGAATTACAACTTACTATACCAGAAACTTCTGTAGGAATCAATTCCAGGCTAGGAAAATCTAAGTAGTAATTAACAAATTGTTGGAGTCTCAATCCGAACAAGTCTGAGAGTTAAAAACTGCAGGAGTACCAAGTCATAGAGGGAGGCCCACACTCCATTGATTGTATGATTATATAAGCAATGCATAATCTTTGTAAAACTTCAAAGAATACACCAAATTATAGGGAAGGATGAAAAAAGTCCTTTGAAATCCTGCTACTCTTATATATAATGATTCATAGTATTTTGGTTAAATTCATTTACGTATTTTTTTTTTTTTGAAATGGAGCCTCGCTCTGTCGCCCAGGCTAGAGTGCAGTGGCTTGATCTTGGCTCACTGCAACCTCCGTCTCCTGGGTTCAAGTAATTCTCCTGCCTCAGCCTCCCGAGTAGTTGAGACTACAGGCTCCCACCACCACTCCTGGCTAATTTTTGTATTTTTAGTAAAGATGAGGTTTCAACATCTTGGCCAGGCTGGTCTTAAACTCCTTAAACCATGTGATCCACCCTGCCTTGGCCTCCCAAAGTGCTGGGATTAAAAGGGTGAGCCACTGTGCCTGGCCTATGTATTTTTATGTAATATCAGACTTATGTATAAAACAGCATAAATGGAATAATATCTTACAAACTGTATTTAATAAATACAGTTGTTTTTGTGAATTGATGTATCTTTTCCCTGTACTCCACCCTCCCCTCCCCACCTTGTCCCCCACTCACCAATTATGCAGCCAAAAGTTAACTACCTGGTATATGTCTTTCTATAACTTTCTCCATTATTATAGATTCATATACACATATGCATGGTACCTGCAAAATACATTTTTGCCACTTTGTTTTACATAAATGGAATATTGTATTTGTTTCTCTGGACTTGCTTTTGTTCCTTTACTGTTTATCAAGAACATATTTCCAGGGAAATAGATATAGATCTGGGTCATTCCTTTTAATGGTGAGGTAATAATGTATAAAATTACCATAACATATTAAATTATACCTCATTGTGTAGACATTCACTGTGTTTTTGAAATTGTCAAATATCTCTTTGTCACTATATCCTTATGTATTGAAACTTCTATTTTTATGATATAGAATATTAAGAGTGGGGTTACTGAATATGAGGCTATGTGGATTATTAATTTTAACGCATAGCACCAGAATGCTTTTCTAAAAGGCTGTATCTATTTATACTTCCACCAGTGATAGATGAGAGTTTTCTTCCTCTCTCATTACAATGCTCATGATTGCCAGTCTGAGTGTGTGTGGTGATATGCTATTGTTACATTCATTTGTTTACATTGTTAGTGAAGTTGAGCATCTTATTAATGTTATTAGCCATCCATAATTCTCCTTCTGTGAAATGCACCACCTCCTCTTCTTTTCAGTCCAAGATCAAAGCTACTTTTCTTTTCAAGGTCTGAGAGCAACACAGCAACAGCATGGAAAATTGAAGTGCTCTCTGTTTGGTAGCCTTTTGAGGAAAATACAAGCACTATACATAAAATAGTGGTTTACTCACAAAACTCTGGACTATTCTCTGAATTGATTTGAAGCTGGTTAACAAAAGTAAAATAACCATTTTCCTGGAGTAAAAACTAAGGAGTTAATAACCTCAAGCCCCTGACAAACACCTAATCAATTTTCTGGTGTCTATACAGTGCCTATTCTGAATATTTCATATATAAAGGAAATCATACAACACGTTGCTTTTTGTGTCTGGTTTCTTTCACATAATAATTTCAAGATTCACCCATTTTGTAGCGTGTATAAATTCTTCATTTTTTTGTTGCTGAATTATATTCCATTGTACAAATACACCACATTTATTTATCTATCAGTTGGTGGGTTTTTGAGTTAATCTAATCTGGGTTCAAATCCAAGTTTCAGCATTGATTTCCTTTGTGAAGATGAGTATGTTAAAGTAAAAAAAATGCTTAAATTCAGTTTTATCAGCCTCAATACACTGAATTATACATATATATTTGAGATTTAATATTATATATCCAATACACTGAAATAGACACACACACACACACACACACACACACACACACACACACACACACACTCTAGACCTCACAGGGTTTGTGAAGATTAAGTTAAACAATATGTGTAAAATACAGTATCTGGTCCATGTAATAAGTACCATATCAGTCAGGAAATCAGAAAGCATACTAATTATTATAACAGAAAGAATTTAGTATGGGGAATAGCTAAAGACGTTTAAAAAAAGGAACCTGGCTGGGCGCGGTGGCTCACGCCTGTAATCCCAGCACTTTGGGAGGCCGAGGCGGGTGGATCACGAGGTCAAGAGATCGAGACCATCCTGGTCAACATGGTGAAACCCCGTCTCTACTAAAAACACAAAAAATTAGCTGGGCATGGTGGCGCGTGCCTGTAATCCCAGCTACTCAGGAGGCTGAGGCAGGAGAATTGCCTGAACCCAGGAAGCGGAGGTTGCGGTGAGCCGAGATCGCGCCATTGCACTCCAGCCTGGGTAACAAGAGCGAAACTCCGTCTCCCAAAAAAAAAAAAAAAAAAAAAAAAAAAAGGAACCTTAAGAGAACAGAGAAATTAACTGCAGGAAGTAGCTATATCAGTAGGGCTGAGGGAAACAGGAAGGTGTTGAGTGGGTTATCAGAGCCCAGATGCTGGGAGGGGACCCCACAGAGCTGAGATCCAGACAGCTCAGGGGAGGATTCTGCTTGTTTTACTCTGTTGTCTTTTAAGACGTTGTTTTTGCTGCTGCTAGGGAAAGGATGTGGGGAGGGAAATGCTGAAGGAACAGTAAGCAAATAGGATGGAGTCTGCCTTCCTGCCTTCTGCCTTCCGTTCTCTTACCAGTGCCTTCTACTAACAGAACCTAGAAAGAAACAATCTGGCAAGAGAGAAAAGTAGATTGCAGGGTCTCTGCTGAGCATAGAATGAAGAGTTTGGAACTGAGAAAAACTAGTTTAATAAACTGGCACAGTCCACTCGTTTGACCATTCTACATCTTTACACCTTTCTATGCATTTTTGGATTTCCATAAAGCAAAAGCTATGGTATAGTCTAGAAAGATGAAGCAAGCAACTATCCATTCTTTGTTTCTCCTAGATCTAAAAGGGAGATACGTGAAGTCCCAACCAAAGTGACAATTTCCAGAAAGAGTTATGGTATCAATTTCTAAGTGATGTTCATTACTCCTCAAATTCTGTCACAGTCCCACTTGGAGATTGGTAATATAAAGTCTAAAGGGTGAAAGTTCCATGATCCAATAATCTATATGTAAAAGAAGGAGAGAAAAACAGAAAGAAAATAAATATAAATTAGCTAATATGTATTACTACAAATATACCTGTAAGTAACAAGAAACACTACTCTTGTCCTCATTTCTGAAACTAATCACAAGATCATGGTTAACATTTCCAACTTTCTTCTTTTCATGTCTATTCCATGTCCCCCTTGTCCTCAGCTGACTAGGTTTCTTCACTAGTGGGCTTATCTAAATTTTTGTTTCTGAAGGATCTGAATCCTCAGTAATGGGAATTTGTGTAGTTGCTTAGTTTTCTAAGTGCAGTGGCATGATCTTGGCTCACTGCAGTCTCAACCTCCAGGGCTCAAGCAATCCTCCCTCCTCAGCCTTCTAAGTAGCTGGTACTACAGGCGCATGCCACCATGCACAGCTAATTTGTGTGTGTGTGTGTGTGTGTGTGTGTGTGTGTGTGTGTGTGTAGAAGCAGTATTTTACCATGTTGCTCAGGCTGGTCTTGAACTCCTGGGCTCAAGTGATCCACCCACCTTGACCTCTCAAAGTGCTGGGATTACAGGCATGAGCCACTCATACACTTTATGTATGCCAGGTGCCTGGCCTGGACATAAAGTGTTAATAGGTGCTCAGAGAATCCAGTCAGTGTGTTCTCTGCCTCACTCACTGTTTAGAAGCTACTCAAGTTCCCTTTGGTAATCAACATCAACCGTTCTTCTTCATACAATAATCTCCTTCAAATGATGGCTCAATGGCATGAGCCTGAAGTGTCGAGGCTACAGTTTTAGCTTCCAGTTTAATGGAATTTTTGGTGTCTTTGTGTACATTCCTTCATTGGGATCTAACCATCTGTAAACTAAGCTCAAGGTTTTCTTTCTCAGTTATAAGGGATTCCTTTGGATTGAGTGAGAGAAGACAATGAAGATGGAGTAGATCTCAAAGGACATGAAGGACAAATTGAGGCATTGAGCCACCTTCTCATGTGCATCTCTTAAAAGCATGTCTACTTGATGATTAATTGCTTGCCAAACTTATGGCTTGGTGGGCCATATAACACCCAGTTTAGGAGAGGAAGTTCAGATTGCACAGTTATTTTAATGGTCCTTGGTGAGGCTTTCAGGCTCTACAAAGATCAAAAACACTCCAGTTAACTGTTTCTCAAAAAAAGAAGCAAATATGTTGAAGACATAGATTTGCTCCCAAATCCTAGAGGTCTGCATTGTAATCCTCCTAACAGGGCTTGGCAGAGACTCCATGTGGTACCCCTGTTTACCACAGATACTTAAGGTCTTAAGAACTGCTACTGATCTTCAAGGGGAAGAGTGGCTTGCACTACTGTCTGGACTTGCTGCAGAGCCTTCGCTTGCTCTGGTCTCCACTCAAATTTGGCAGTTTTAGATGTGACTCACTAAATGGAAATGGTAGCTGGAAATAAGACCTCTGAAGAAAGGATACTTGCCTGCTTTGTGCTAGTCCTACCAGTGGAGTATGGAGAGGTTTGCTCTGGGAGTGTTGAAGGAAGCCCGGGCACTGCCAGGACAAAACCCATAGAAACAACAAGCAAATAGGGAGACCATGTTCCTTCTCTTATTTCTGCTTTTAAGTCTATCTTAGCTCCCTCATCGGTGGATAGGAAAGCACCTAGAAGGGGGCAAGATTATTTGCAGAGTTGCGACCTCAGTAACACAAAACTAAGTCAGAAGGATAAGATAGGAGATGACATGGAGTAACTTACTAACTAGCACAGAATGAAACTGATCATCAACTTACTCTACTGCACAACATTTATAAAAGCACCTTAAACTGGCTTATTTTTCATATTACGGAAGTTGCGTGTATTTATTGTGGAAAATTTATTTAAAAAATAAAAATTATTCATGATCACACCATTTCTAAATTTTGCTTCTACTGCCCTTGTTATACACACACACACTGACACATTTGGAATGTTGTAAATTTTTTCAATAAGTTGCATTAATAAATAATACTGTACTAAATATCTTTGTAGAAATTGTTTGCAGTTATTGATATGCTAAATTGTGAAGAAATGTCCACTCTACTCTTATTACATTGTGTTTGAAACTTAGAGATATTTACTCTCTATATAAATTCTTTTGAAAGTAGTATTTGCCGCATGAAGAAAAGCAATTTCTTAGAAATATTTACTCTGTGTATAAGAAAAACAAAATTTTAGAGACATTTACTCTCTGTATAAGAAAAGCAAAATCTTAGAGATATTTACTCTCTATATAAATTATTTTGAAAGTAGTATGGGCACATTTGAAAAAAGCAATTTCTTGAATAGAAGTTTAGATGCAAACTTCATCTTCTCTCCCTTCCTCTCTCTTTCCTTTCCTTCCTTCCTTCTTGTCTTTCTCCTCCCTCCATTCCCTCTTTTCCTTTATTCCTTCCTTCTTCTATCATGTTATGGTGTTAATATGAAGGCATTACTTGGATTATTGCATATTCCTTTCTGGAGCAGAAATTATAATTAAAAATGTATATAAGGAGAGAGTTTTTGAATGTGGGTAGTGATGAAACAGCTGGGATGTAGACTGGAGGAAATGGCAAGGACATTCAACATAGATATAAATGGAATTGCTTAGTAGAAAAACTTGGAATTTCTTATGCTAGGAACATAAATTTGAATCAAACATATATATATATATATATTCTTTCTTATAAATATAAAATGCTAAATCTTAAAACCATCTGTGCTCTTTCTGAAAGTTTAAAACTTGAATTTAGGGAGTCAAATTGAAAAAGTCTAGGGATGCTGTTGTGTTGCCAAGCAACATTACTAATCTAAGATCTCACAATCAGGTGTCATAAAAAATTTGGTCACAATAAATATGTTCCCAGAGCAAGTGAATCAGCATCAGCTATTTCAGGAGAATTTGTAGGGAGCCCAAAAAGTCTCTCATGAGGATGAAATTATCTTCAGACTATTTTGCCTTTCTTTTGCTATGCAAACTCTTATACTTCAACTCAGTGGTCCTCAAGTTAGACATAGTCAAGGAGATAGAATGTATCCTATTCAATCCTATGAAGGTCCACATAATGAAATGAGACGATCACCTCCATATGTAGAGACTAGAAACCCATGCCCTTATTCAGAAGATGGAAGCCCATGGCTAGAATCTACTAACTGGGAAGTGGGTGTCCCGTCTGGATCACCATATCAGACTGAAGAGCAAGAAGAGGAGGAGAAAGTCTGCTTGTGCTCTTGTTCCTGGAAATGTGCCATTTAAATTCCAATATTTCTTTCCCTTCTTGTCTAAATGTCAGTTCCACCTGTAGTTATTTTTTCTTTTATTTTGTTTTCCCTGCCCCAAAAGAACTGTTCCGAAATGAAATTTCTTGAAGATAGAAATTTCTCATTCTCTTTAATGAGTCTGGCCAAAGTGGAACTTCTGAGATTGTAACGAAACGGTTCAAAATTGCTAGTCGGGCCTCCTCCCCACCTATGAAGACATAAGTTTTTTTAAAAGCCAAAGAACTTTAAGCCTTGATTTTCTATGGAGTTAAGGAGAATTGACGAAGACAACCCGGAAGAAAATCCTTCTCCTCTCTGACAAGAATGAGAAGCCTAGAATGGATAATGATACTAACTTCTACAAATTAATTTATATCTTTAAAAATTTGTTTGGAATGCGTATACCTTTCCTGGTTGTTCTTGAATGAAGATGTCAGCATCTGTTAATTGTAAGCATAGAAAGTTGTGATTGGATTTAACCAAGTAGGGAAGGTCTGTTATCTACCAAAAAATTTAAATTAAAAATGGAAAATATTTTTGGGTTTTAGTCTTTGAGAAGGTAGGACCCTTTAATTTTTATTATTCTTCTCCCATTCAGATATATATAGTTATTTTCTATAAGTCTAAGTTAGGTTATTTGTACTAGCTATTATAAATTTGTGTGTACATTGCTTATATATGATAGGGCAATATTGTTAATCTGTTACTGTTGATTATTATATCAAATTATAGAAATGGTACGATACTCCTGTATTCCTTTAGTGTGCCATTGTAGAACATAATTTGATGTAATTTTTTGAATTTTAAAGAAGTGTTTCAACACAGGTACTATGAATTTATTATTTATGTTAGTGAGGTACTGAAACTTATTTAATGCCAAACCAAATACTAAACTTGAAATTATAAGAGTTATAGTTTTCAGATTATTTAGGAGATGTTTGCTATTTCAAATTGCTCTTCTTCTCAAGTAAGTATTTATCTGATTTTTTTGTAGTAGAATTTTGTAACACTGTGTAATGATTTAAACCTTATACCAGCTGACACTAGAAAACAAGGAAACATTAGAAACAAGAAAAAAGTTATTCTGCATTTGTAGCATTCGAAGATGTAAATGGTTAATTTCCTTCTAGTTTTTAACTATCTTTAACCCTTTTGATCATTACAAAATATCTTTCGTTTTCTCTAGTAACAAATTTTTATATTCTCCTATGCTATACTCTATGATTTTTATATATTTCTATGCAAAAGCTATGTATAAAATACTCTATGTAAAATGCTATTGATCTGAAATACTACATGTAACCTATGTGTATATAAATATTATGTATAATACTACATATGCAATATATATGGATAAAAAATAATCTTTTCATTTAATTTTAAAGAGTAGTACTAGTTTCTTATGTGAGTCCAATGCCATATTAATAGATCTATTTGTGGTAATCCAGTAAGTCACAAACAATGAAATATATATATTGGTGGCTACTATGTATTTTTGCCTCATTGTAAATATGCTTGTCTCAATAGTAGTATGTAATTGTGGTTATTGTTTTTAAACACTTGTTTCTGTTTCTTTGGAAAACGTTTTCTGTTGTTGTTGTTTTTTAATGTAGCTGTAGTCAGGCATACGGGCAAAATTACAAGTTTTGTCTTAATGAGATTTGCACTTAATCATCTCTTATTTGCTTTTTTTGAAATACGAAATTAATGTTCTGTAGGAAATAAAAAAATTGTAGTGGTTTAAACAATAATACTTCTGAAGAGGAATTATAATGATGTTTGGTAAAATAGCTGGATCTAATTTGGGATGTTTATTTTGGCAAGTATGCCTTCAATATATTAATGTTTCCAAATTTGTGGTTATTTTTAGTAAAATCCTGTATACATTGTATTAGAGGAGAACAGTTAAAAAACAATATTGAATAAGTGCAAAGCATTGCTGTGATTCTCAAAACCATTTTAAAATTTGACCTTACTTAAATGAACAATGTTATCTAAAGAAAACTCATAGTCTCTGAGAATTGTAAATGTTTGTAAATGTACTTCCTAATGCACCTCGTATGATTCACTATTACCTCAAATTTGTTTTTATATGGCTTATCCAAAAATATAAATCTAGGACGTAGATAGATAAGCATGTGGAAAAATCATGCCTAGCATCATATAAATCTATAATGAAATATGTTATCATTGGAGTCTTTAACCAGTCACAAGCACTTAGAGGACAGAATAATGATTAAAAGCACTAACCTTGGATCAGGTAGGCTGGCTTCAAATTTTGCTTTTGCCATTTACAAGCTGTGTAACCTCAGGAAAGTTATTGAATCTCTTTGTGCTTTAACTTATTATATGTAAATAGGAAAAATAATAGTACCTGCTCTTGTAAGAATTAAATGAGCTAGTACATTTAAAGCACTAAGTCTGGTACAAAGTAAGTGCCATGAAAAGATAAGCTACTTTTCTGGTTACTGTTAACTTAGCACCATTCTAGGCACTATGAGAACTTTAAAAATGCTTGCTTTCAAGAAAGCTTAAAATATAACACAGGAGATAAGAATTATAAATAAGATACAATAGTAACAAAAATACTTTCATGTATTATTAATCTTCTTTTAAGATGATGTTATTTCAGACATTTCTCATCTTCAGTGTGGTTATAGCCTTTACAATTTCTAATTTAATACCAGCCTTGTGACTTTGGAAAAGTCACTTAACCATTCTGTGACTCAGTTATTGTGAGGATTAATGAGTTAATAAATGTGTAGAACTTAGAGCAGTGCCTTGCATATGGTAAATTCTCCATGAGTATTAGCTATCATTACCATAATCATATTTTACATTTTACATAAGGTTATAGTCTTTGCAGTTTCAATTCAGTGGTAACAAATCCTTACTGAGTGCCTAAAATGACTGAGACACTACTAGGAAAAGTATGCTAAAAGAAATTTAAAAAGCAGCTTCAATTAACAGTCATAATATTTATTAACTATCTTCTGTTACCCAGTGCATACTGTTGCAAGCTCTAATTATACCGTGAAGAGTCAAAGCAAGAGTGAGTGAGAGAGAGAGAGGTTCTAATAAAAAGAAACTTATAGGCCAGGCGCGGTGGCTCAAGCCTGTAATCCCAGCACTTTGAGAGGCTGAGGTGGGTGGATCACGAGGTCAAGAGAGCGAGACCATCCTGGTCAACATGGTGAAACCCCGTCTCTACTAATACAAAAAATTAGCTGGGCATGGTGGCGCGTGCCTGTAATCCCAGCTACTCAGGAGGCTGAGGCAGGAGAATTGCCTGAACCCAGGAGGCGGAGGTTGCGGTGAGCCGAGATCGTGCCATCGCACTCCAGCCTGAGTAACGAGCGAAACTCCGTCTCAAAAAAAAAAAAAAGAAACTTATAGTAGAAAGGAACATATATATATATATATATATATTTAGAGAGAGAGAGAGAGAGAGAGAGAGAGAGAGAGAGAGAGAGAGAGAGATGGGGTCTCGCTCTGTGGCTAGGCTGGAGTGCAGTGGCCACGATCTCCATTCACGGCAACCTCCGTCTCCGGGGTTCAAGCGCTTCTCCTGCCTCAGCCTCCCGAGTAGCTGGGATTATAAGCGCCCACCACCATGTCTGCCTAATTTTTGTATTTTTAGTAGAGACGGGGTTTCACTATGTTGGCCAGGCTGGTCTTTAACTCTTGACCTCGTGATCTGCCTGCGTTGGCCTCCCAAAGTGCTGGGATCACAGGCATGAGCCGCCGCGCCCAGTCGGAACCAATAAATTATTAAATGAATAACCAATGAGATAACTTCAGATACTTACTATAATATAAGAAAACGTAAAAAGAATAAATGGTAGAGAGTCATGGCATTGAGAGTCATGGCTAGGTTAGATGAGCCCTTTTTGGAAATGTGACATATGAATCGAGATCTAAAGACAAAAATTAAAAAAACTTCAAAACATAAAGAAAAGAAAAAAATGAAAATCTTCCAAAATATTAGGACTGCCAAAAATGAGCAAAAGAAATATATCATATATATGTTAATAGTCAATATAATATAAAATGTTAGAACCCAGACAAAATATCTAAGTTATCACAATATATAAATGGACTTATTTTTAACTTATTAAAGGCAAATATTTAGATTGGTTCACAAAACAGAAAAAAAACTCCACGTTGTATTGCCAGATATGGCTTTAAAAAAGTAATTCAGAAAGTTTAAAATGAAAGGATGGACAATATATTTCCAGGAAAAAATAGCAAAGGGTCACATTGTTGATAACACTAGTAGATTGATAACACTGCAAGGTATAATTCCACCTAAAAGTTATTTAACAAGATTAAGAAGAAAACACCATAATGCTTAAGAAGTCTACAATTTATAATAAAGATTAAATAGGTACCGCAATAACAAAAAATATATCTGAATTTTAAGTGTTTGTGAAAACGTTCACCCAAATTGGTCTTCTATTAGATCACATAAAAGAACTCATTACATTCTGAAGAATAGACGATGCAAATAATATTCCCTGAACACAGTTCAACTAACTAGAAAGCATTTAAATAATTAAATGTTAAATAATGAGTCAAAAGGGAAGTACAAACAAAATTTCAGCATTGCTAAAAACAATAACTAAGACATCATATACCAGAATTTACAAGATGCAGCTAAAGCAATGCTTACAGAAAAATTTCACCAATATTAATAAAAAGAAAATACTAGTGATATTTAAACAGTTTCAGAGCATAGAAAAGAAAAATGTTCAAATTTGTTTTATAGACTAAGATTAACAATTATTTTTAAAATTAATAATTAAAAACGGAAATTATAGGATAATAACATTAATATGGATGTCAACATCTTAAATAAAATATTAGCAAATAGAATATTATACCATTAATATATCACAATCAGATGTGGTGTACTCTTGGAATGCAAAAGTGCTTCATTTTTGGAATAAATGTTAATAAATATAAGAAGATGTATAATAATCTCTAAAGGCATTTGACAAAATTAAACATCCATTTTTGACTAAATAGATATCCTCAATTATATATATATGTTCACATATTTGTGTTATATACTTTATACCAAAAGTCAGCAGAATGCTGCTCTTATTTTATAGCACCCAGATTATTAACTTATGATCTATCTAGCCTTTAGCTGTAATTTCTTGTTTATAATATGTTAATAGAGGCAGGAGGCAGAGAAATTCTAGGCAGACAGGGGTGTGTGTCCAGTGACACCCTACCTTTAAACTAAAAAACAAAAACTGTGGCCAAAAGTGAGAACTTCTATTTCTGTTTGCTCACCCTCTCCTAATTGATTCTTTCTGACTAATGCCTTTCTATCCATTGAATGTTGTCTTTTCCAAAACTACCTACAGCCCACCCCAGCCTCTTTCTGTGCCTGTAAAGACCCCAGATTCAGTCAGTAGAGGGGGAGATGGCTGGACTTCAAGGAGACATCTGGACTTTAGGGAAGAGATGGCCAGACTTCAGGGAAGAGACAGCCAGACTATGGAAGAGATGACCTGACTTCAGGGGAAGATGACCTGCCCATCCTGTCCCCTCTCCAGCTCCCTCTCTGCTAAGAGACATTTCCATTGCTTAATAAAACTGATTTGTCTGCATATTACCTCTGGCCGCTTTTTTATTATGATAGCTGTGTTGAACAGTTGCAACAGAGACCCTATGGCTCACTGCAACCTAATAATAGTTATCATTTTTAGAGAAAGTTTGCAGATCCCTGCTAGAGGCTGCTCTAGGAGTTTTGTCTTTGTGAAAAAGTAATAGAATGCCATCTTTGGTGTGGAAAAGATGCCTCCTGCTATAACATGGTGAACTCATTGAACAATTAGTAGATTGATTATGAAGCAATGAGGCAGTAGTTCAGGTGAGAGATGAAGATGTTTCAGGTGGTATCTTACTGTAGTTTTGATCTGAATTTCATTAGTGATTAGTGATGTTGAGCATTTTCATGTGCTTATTGGCCACTTGCTTATCTTCTTTGAAGAAATGTCTTCAGTTTCTCTGCTCATTTTTTAATTGTTTTTTTTTTTTGATGTTGAGGTGTAGGAGCCTTTTGTGTATTTTTGATATTTACTCCTTGTCAGATATGTGATTTGCAAATATTTTTTCTCATTCTGTAGGTTACATTTTCACTCTGTTGATGGTGTCCTTTGATGCACAGAAGTTATTAATAATATAGTATAATTTATCAATTTTTTCTTTTGTATCCTGATATTTTTATATCATACACAAGAAATCATGCCAAATCCAGTCTCATAAAGTTTTCCGCTATGTTTCCTTCTAAGAAATTTATTATTTTTGTTTGTTTGTTTGTTTGACAAAGTCTCGCTCTGTCACTCAGGCTAGAGTGCAATGGTGCGATCTTGGTTCACTGCAACCTCTGCCTCCTGGGTTCAAGCAATTCTCCTGCCTCAGCCTCCTGAGTAGTTGGGATTACATATGCATGCCACCACATTGGCTAATTTTTTTTTTTTTGTATTTTTAGTAGAGATGGGGTTTCACGATGTTGGTCAGGCTGGTCTAGAACTCCTGACCTTGTGATCTGCCCACCTTGGCTTCCCAAAGTGCTGGGATTACAGGTGTAAGCCACTGCACCTGGCAGAATTTTGTTTTCATTTCTTCCATTTAGGTTCTTTGATCCATTTTGAATTTTGATATATGATATAAGGTAAGTATCCAAGTTCATTCTTTTGCATGTGAATATTCAGTTTTTCCAACACCATTTGCTAAAAAGACTGTCCTTTCCTCACTGAATTGTCCTGGCATGCTGGTCTAAAATCATTTGACTATCTATTCAACAGTTTATTTCTGGACTTTCTGTTTGATTCCATTGACTTATATATCTTTCTTATGCTAAATAGTACCATACTGTTTTGATTACTGTAGCTCTGTAATAAGTTGGGAAAGCAGGAAGTGTGGGATCTCCAATTTTGTTCTCTTCAATACTGCTTTGTCTATTTAGGTCCCTTTAATCTCAAATGAATTTCAGGATGGATTTTTCTATTTATGCAAACAATACCATTGGGATTTCGATAGAGATTACACTAAACCTGTGGATTAGTTTGGGTAGTATTGACATCTTAATAATATCAAATATTCCAATCCATGAACATGAGCTGTCTTTCCATTTATTTGTGTCCTTTTTAATTTCTTTCAGCCACATTTTGTGGCTTTCACCATATAAGTCAAATCTTTCACCTCATTGTTAGGTTTTGTCCTAAGTATTTCTCTCTTTTTTTGGTGCTATTGTAAACTGAATTTTTAAAAATGTCCTTTTCAGGTTGTTCTTTGTTAGTGTACAGAAACACAACTAATTTTTGCATGTCAATTTTGTATCCTGCCACTGAGCTGATTTCATTCATTAGTTCTAACAGTTTCTTTTTGGTGGAATCTTTAGGGTTTTCTACATGCAAAATCATACCAGTGAACAGAGATAATTTTACTTTTTCCTTTCCAATTGGTTGCCTTTGATTTCTTTTTCTTGCCTAATTGCTCTGGCTAGGACTTCTAGAACTATGTTAAACAGAAGTGGCAAAATCGGACATTCTTGTCTTCTTTCTGATCTTAGAGGAAACACCTTCAGTCTTCCACCAGTAAGTACAACACTGGCTATAGGCTTTTTATATATGACCATTATTATGTTGAGGTAGTTTGCTTTTTATTCCTAGTTTATTGAGTAGTTTTTTATTTTTAATGAAAAGCATGTTGAATCTTGTCAAGTGCATTTTCTATAGCAATCAAGATGATTATTAAGTTTTTATCTGTCATTCCATTCATGTGGTAGATTACATTGTTTGATTTTTGTATATTGAAATATTGTTTCATTCCAGGGATAAATTCTAATTGGTCATGGTGTATGTCTTAGTACATTTGTGTTGCTATAAAGAAATATTTGAGGCTAGGTAATTTACAAAGAAAATTTGGCTTAGGGTTTGGAAGGCTGTGTAAAATGCATAGTGCTGGCATCTGTTTCTAATGAGGGGTTCAAGCTGCTTCTACTCATAGAAAAAGGTGAAAGGAAGCAAGCATGTGCAGAGATCTCATGGCCAGAAAGGAGGCATGATAGAGAGGAGAAAGAGGTATCAGGCTCTTTTTAACAATCAGCTCTTGTGGGAACTAGTAGAGCAAGAATTCATTCATTACCACAAAGATGGTATTAAACCATTCATGAAGAATCCACCCCCATGACCCAAAGACCTCCCAACTAGGATTCACCTCCAACACTGGTGATTAAACTTCGATCTGAAATTTGGAAGGGATAAACAAACCAAATTATTGCAGTGTACAATCCTTTACCTAAGCCATTGAATTCAGTTTGCTAATTTTTTTTTTTTTTTTTTTTTTTTTTTTTTGAGACGGAGTCTCCCTCTGTTTCCAGGCTGGAGTGCAGTGGCACAATCTTGGCTCACTGCAACCTCTACCTCCGGGATTCAAGCGATTCTGCTGCCTCAGCCCAAGTAGCTGGGACTACAGGGGCGCTTCCATGCCTGGCTATATTTTGTTGAGAATTTCTGCACAAGTGTTCATCAGGGCTATTGCTCTGTAATTTTCTTACAGCGTCTTTGTCTGGTTTTGTTATCAGGATCATGTTAGCCTCATATAATGAGTCTGAAAGTGTTCCTTCCTCTTCAGTTTCTGGAAGCATTTGAAGAGAACTGGTGTTAATTCTTCTTTAAATGTACAGTAGAATGCATCAGTAAAGACATCTAGTGCTGGGTTTTTCTTTGTTGGAGAATTCTGATTACTGATTCAATCTCCTTACTAGTCATATGTCTGTTCAAATTTTCTTTTTCTTCATGATTCAGTCTTAATAGCTTGTATGTTTCTAGGAATTTATTTACTTAACCTAGATTATCTAATATTTTGGCATACAAATCATTCATATCCTTTTGTAATACTTTCAATCTCCAATTTGTAGTCTTTGTTTAATTTATGAGTCCTTAGTTGTCCAGTTTCATGTTGTGTATCATGGCTGGCCAGTGACTCTTTCCCTGCCTGGCCCATAGGATTTACCCCAGCCAGTGGGTCACACCCACACCCCTAAGGACCAGACCACTATCTGACCTACTATGGCCACTGTCATGAAGATGCTTTAGAATGAAGTGTTGTGGTAGTGATGGAGAAAAGTGGCTGGTCTGAGGTTTGTTTAAGAGGAAAAATAAAAGATTTAGTGATAAATTGGTTATGTGAAATGAAGGAGAAAAGAGGTTAGAGAAGGCTTGTGATTTCTGGCTCACGCAACCAGAGAGAAAGCAATATCATCCACTGAGTTAGGGGATGCTTGAAGGAGGACCAGTGTTTTGCTTATTGATTTTCACCCTGGGGAGAAGATTATGAGTTAAGTGTGGATGTACCAATTTTGAATTTATTTTTAAATATCCAAGAGAAGATACATATTAGACATTTGGATATACAATCCTGGCATTTAAAGAAGAATTCTAATTACATATACATCTTCTCCTATGGGTTATTAAAAAATTTAGAACCAACCTAAGAGATAAATAAAGATGAAAGTCCAGGATCAGGATTATTCTGAAAATATTGGGTATGAAGACCTCTCCTCACTGGGATTCTCTCTCTCCCAACATAAGGTGAATAAACTAGAGAATGGCAGGAATCCTCTATGGTCAGGTATCAAATGGATACAGAAGAGCTGGAGTAGGAAAGCATATTTCACTGATGATGGACTACTCCAGGAGAAAGAGAAATAGACAAGATGCAGGGCTATTCATGAACAAGAACTTTAACACCAATTATCTGCCCCAATAGAGGAAGTTATCACCAGTGAATGCCAGATTCTTATTGAATTTACCAAAAGGCAAGCTATTTCACTATCCAAGGGAGAAATGGTGAGGTAGAGGAAGGAGCCAGAAGTGTTTGTTCTGATAGTGTTCTGTGTTGGGGAATAGAGACTGAAGTTCCATTTCCTTTATAGCAATGTGAGGCATGGGGGACGGGTGAGGTTGAGTTGCTAAAGGTTTCCCTTTAATAAAATATACCAAAATCATATAAAAAACAAAGAACAGGTATTTGAATTCAAAAATTTTTTTTTATATTCTAATTTTAGAAAAGAGAAACTATGGAGCTAAGTTTATATAAAAGAAAATAATATAATTACACTTTTAATGAGCAAAGATGATGGTAAGTTAGTGTACATAAAAAGATATTGTAAGAAGTCTCTAGATAGCTGCCTAGACATAGCTTTCCAGGGCTTGGCCATTGTCATGAGAGAAAACCTTCACAGCCTGAACTTAAACAACAATAATAAAGCCTAAATGCCTTTATCTCTTGAAGATATTCACTGTGGTGAATATCAGATTTAATGTAATTGATCTATCAGGAAATATTTTACAAGACTGTTTTAAGTGCTTCTGTAAAACATTTCTACTCTTTGTTAGCTATTATTCAATACAGAACTACTATAGAACTAAATTTTGAGCTCTTATTACTATGCTGGTTAATTACTGACTCTATTTTCTGTGGGAAAATAATAGATGTCTTGATTTCAAGTTAAACAGCCTTTTATATAAGTAACATCTTTCTGTTAGTAATTCTAATGGTGAATTTTCTAATTTTAATTATTGCCTTTTAGTTGTTCATAAACTCAAAATGTATGCATATTTGTTGTTAAAACTCAAACGTTATGAAGGTAGACACAGCATTAGAATACTGTATGATATTCAGAACCCAGTACCAGCCACCTCTCTCCATTTCCGGCACCAACACCTTATTCTAAAACATCTTTATGACAACGGTCACATAGTAGCTCAGACAGTGGTCTAGCTTCTGGGAGTGTTGGGGTGACACACTGGCTGGAGTGAATCCCATGGGGCCAGTTTTAGCACCTTCTAGAAGGCATTTCACCTTCTCTCTCTCTCTATCCGGAGTGTCATGATTCACAATTCCCACTGTGTACTGTTACAGAACTTTATTCATGCATTTATACATTTATATAGCTTTTTTTTTAACATAAGGAAAATCATACTACCTAGTACTAATATTTTCATTATTTCTCTATTTTTATTTAACTTGCCTTTTTCACCCCACCCGAGCCTCCAAATTGGCACACACAGATCTGCTTGGTTAACCATAACAACTGCAAGGTAATATTTACTACTGTGTGAACACAAGATGTATTATTCAGAACCCGAAATATTATTTTTATAATAATCTTTAGTATGATATTGACAGACTTGTGGAAATAACTATTCTAGCTGTATGTTGAAACTACAGGCCATTTTCTATACTAATATTGCAAACGACACAGTGGAACTTAATAGAAAGACCAGTGGACCAGAATGAGCCTTTGAAGTAACTTAGTCATTTGACCTTCTGGGACTTACTGTCCTTATTTGTAAACTAGAAGATGTTGGTCCAGATTTTTTCTAATAGTCCTGCTAGCTCTAGAATGGTATATATGTACAATATTGGAATTCCTACGTCTAATTAAGGACATTTCCTATTTGGCAGTTGTTAAATATCTACCTTCACTGAACACTATGAGCAAACTGAGAAACAAAAATATGTTACCTGTTAATGAATGTCAGATATTCATTGGAAAATTATTTTTTCTAGTATCTTCTTCAATGATTATTTCCAACAATAAATATTTCCCAAAAAGTACCGGTACCATTTTAGATATTGAGTTCAATTTAAAATAAATAAATTAAGAATATGAATAGAAATTAAAGAATAAGGGGTTAGAGGGATAAAATCTGGCAAACTAAAATAAAAATTTATGTTTAAAGAGAAGAAGGAATGACCCTTTAGCTGTGGTAAATATATTCAGGAGAAAAAAGCAAATAAAAAAGTGTATGGAAATAATATGGGAGAGAATAAAATGTTGGGATGTGAATTGCTGGGGAATGAAACTATGGCGTCAGTCTGGTTCCTGGAAAAGAACAGCTGCTCCCCCTTGTGGCAAGTGTGAAACGCTAGCATTCTGTTAAAGTATTTCATTCTAACAAGATGATGTAAGATCTATTTGAATTATAATGATACGCTGCTTTGAAGTGGGGAAATGAATGGCATATGTAGGCAATTCAAGTAATGATTCTATCCCAGATATAGGCTTAATGTCACCAAAGGAAAAGGACAGAGGATGCTAGGTTGTGTTTATATGTCAACAATTTTGTAACACTGAGAAGGGTCAGTACTGAGAATAGTACAAGGTAATATTAGACAGTCATTTTTCAAAAGTGTGTCATTCAACTGGAAAGATAAAATATATAATTGCCACAAGGAAACAGTTAATTACAAGGTGGTAGATTCTGTCCCATACTAAATGGTTTAGAACAGAGAGATTATTATGGTTAGAGAAGAATCTCCAAAGGAGAGAGGGTTTTAATAAATCAAGTGTAAAAGCATAATAAACAGGAAAATAGTCAATACTGCCAGAGATTTGTCTTTATAGACTAAAAGCAAGAAAGAGTACCTTGGGCCAGATTAAGCAAACTTGCACTAAGTGTTTTGGATTTTATCCCATTTATTTTATAGATAAATGATTGTACAGACGAATAGAGCAGTGGCATATGGTCAAATGTTTCAGGAAGTTTAATCTGGGAAAATGTATGCAATACATTTCTCTTAAGGGCATGCAAATTTAAATGTTTAAAAGAGGTGTGATTATTAAAAAATAAAGTTGTACCTCTCTAATCCACCATTCCCTATTCCCTTACTCTGCTTTTTAAAAATATAATTTATTACTACCTGATATTATATTATTATATACATATTTTTCTGTTTGCTTGTATTACTAACTGGCTATATGTTTGAGGAGGGTAGGGGCTCTGTTGCTTTTGTTTATTGGTGTATCCCAAACTTCTAAGATAGGATATTTAATAAATAAATAGTGGACATCTGATAAATATTTGTTAAAATTATATTCCAAACTTCTAAGATAGGATATTTAATAAATAAATAGTGGACATCTGATAAATATTTGTTAAAATTATAAATAAATCTACAGCGAAAGACAAGAAGTTTGAGGCAGGAATAATAATTGTCCTTTTATCAAGATGATAAAACTTGCTCTTGGAGAGAGGAAGGAGATGAGGATAAAATGATAAATTCAGCCGGGTGCGGTGGCTCAAGCCTGTAATCCCAGCACTTTGGGAGGCTGAGGCAGGTGGATCACGAGGTCAAGAGATCGAGGCCATCCTGGTCAACATGGTGAAACCCCATCTCTACTAAAAATACAAAAAATTAGCTGGGCATGGTGGTGCGTGCCTGTAATCCCAGCTACTTAGGAGGCTGAGGCAGGAGAATTGCCTGAACCCAGGAGGTGGAGGTTGCAGTGAGCCGAGATCACGCCATTGCACTCCAGCCTGGGTAACAAGAGCAAAACTCCGTCTCAAAAAAAAAAAAAAAAAAAGATAAATTCAATATTTTGAAGAACGAATAAACTAGACTTGCTAACTCACTGAATGTTGCTGATAAGGAAGAAAGAACCTAAAATTGCTGAGACTTCAAGATTATGTGCATGGGAGGATGGTGACAGTGATAAAAAACCACTGGGGCAGGCCAGTGCGGTGGCTCGTGCCTGTAAATCCTAGAACTTCGGGGGGCTGAGGCAGGTGGGTCCCTTGAGGTCAGGAGTTCAAAACAAGCCTAGCCAACATGGTGAAACCTTGTCTCTACTTAAAAAAAAATTAGCTGGGCATGGTGGCAGGCCCCTGTAATCCCAGCTACTTGGGAGGCTGAGACAGGAGACTTGCTTGAACCCAGGAGGTGGAGGTTGCTGTGAGCCAAGATTGTGCCACTGTGTTCTAGCCTGTGCCACAGAGTGCGACTCTGTCTCAAAAGAAAAAATATATATATATTGGGGCAGTCAGTTGGGAAGCATGTTTTGGTAAGATAACAGATCAAATTTTTGACTCAGAGAGTCTGAGTTGAGGGACAGTTAGAGGTATCTGATTAGAATCCAGGAGACAGGGTAGAGTTGGAGATTTTGCTTTATGGTAGGGATGATAGCTAAGGCCATGAGTTTAGATAAGATTTCTGTGGGACAAACTCTAGATGCAGTGAGAAAGAAGACAGAAAAATAAACCCTATGCCTATTTAAGCCATCCTGAAAACTGTTCTGGAAACCTAATTCTGGTCCATTCGGAATTTATGTATTCACACGCATATATCTTGAATTCTGAATAATCAAAATGATATGAGGATTATGGGGAACTTACAACCTAGTAGTGGAGACAAACAAAAAGGGAAGATTCACACTCATGATTTATCTAATAAATTAGCCACCCTGTCTCCAGCCAATGGTGGACTTAATGTCAGACCTTACGATCTTTCAAAATCAGTTGAATTTTACAAGAGAATTAATAATACCAAAATATAGAACATAAATTAAAATGTGTGGGTCAAACAAAACATGTTTGCTAGCCTGATTTAATGTGCAGCCCATCTTATCATATTTGCAATCACGAAGAGATTCTTCTATCTACCTTACCTCTTAAATTAGACAGTCTCGGGATGATGCTTTTAGTCCTGTGAGAATCAGATTAAACATTTAACAATTTAGTAGTGAGGGATATTTTAGGAAACTCGTGTATACTGGTAGGTAGGATCACTCTTGTTGGTAGGTCTTTATTCATTTATTTATTTAGCAAATAACTAAAGAGCCTATACTACGTGGTAGGAACTCAGTATATAACAGCGAGCAAATTAGAAATATCAACAGTTTGTTTAGGAAAATTTCATCAGACAGGAAAAGATTTAAGATCATTACCAATGGAAGGAAGAATTCTAACAGCTAAAATAAATAACTGCCACATTGCCTGAAACTGCTTTAATATTAATGAGAAAGCTAGGCGTGGAGAAGACCATTCCTAGTGAAGCCTTTATCTTTGTGTATTGCCTAGGGTGGAAGGATGGTGAAAATGGACCTAAAAATATATAGTATGGGCAGAAAAAAGAGACAATGAATAAATAATAAAATACATTACATTTGTTTCTGGTGGGAAATAGCAGCAAAGAATCGGTTTGAAATGAAAACTTATTAAACCAGCAGCTTTCAAATTCTCTGGATTATGTCATAGTAAAGAAATTATTTTCCCTTTCCATAGTGCACACAAGAGGAGACACACTAAAACCAAATTTTACATTAATATTTACATTTACTACATCTGACACCTTGAGATACTTTCCATTCTGTTTTCGTTTGCTTTTTAAAGGCACTTGTCATGACCTTATAATGAGCCAAGCCCTCCTCTTTAAAAACAATGGAGTAAATAAAATAGACACATGCCATTATATATCAGTCCTTACTTACTTCTCAGTGGGCTCCATGGATTTTCCAGGATAAGGTCCAGAAAGTGTATAGTAGGATCTGAGATACAGTACTATTCTTATACTACTGTTATAGTCAGAAGTAGATAATTTCCTTATTTATTCTTTCTGCTGCAATACCACTTTATATCAAGATGCTGTGCTTATTTTCAGGAACTTCTTACTTTTACCAGTCAAGTCAATCATAATACTTTAAGAGTATACAAACTTAAATTTTATGATAGAGGATATCTAGCATAAATTTATTTCTCTATTTGTGGAATATGTTTGCATTTAACAATACACATGGCTGGGTGGATGCCCATAATCCCAGCACTTTGGGGAGGCTGAGGCAGGAGTATCACTTGAAGCCAGGGATTTGAGACCAGCCTGGGCAACAAAGAGAGACCAGCCTAGGCAACAAAGAGAGATTCCATCTCTACAAAAAATAAAAATGAAAAAAAAAATAGCTGGATGTGGTGGTGCATACCTGTAGTCCTAGCTACTCAGAAGGCCAAAGAGTTCAAAGCTGCAGTGAGCTACAATTGCACCACTGCACTCCAGCCTGTGTGAGAAAGTGAAATCCTGTCTCAAGTAAAGAAGAAAAGAAATAAAAAAGAAAAAGAATACTCATGACCAAACATTAATTTACAGTATTAATTGATTATTGCTTTAAGTTTCAATTAACATGGTAATGATGACACTAGAAAAATTAGCCCAAGGTGCATAGAATTTGAAAATACTCAGGTTTCTCTTTAGGGCTCTTATGATTAATGTTGGCTCATGCTACTAGTTTTTAACCTGTCAAATTTTGAAATAATTAGGAAAGCAGGGTATTATATAGAAACTGCCACATACGAGCAAGGCTTTCAGGAGTTGAATTTCTGGAATTTAATTTGGTTTTTATTATGTTCTTTAGAAAATGTAAATGGAAATACTATAGAATAAAACTGATATTTTCATATTATGTAACAAATCTTTAAGGCAGAAACCAAATCAGAAGCCAAATAAGCAAGTAAAGTGAGGAACCATATAACTGGGGACACAAGACATACAAAATAGATTCAGATAAAGTTTTCCATTAGTCCAAATTTTTGAATTGCATTTCCCACATAATAGATAATAAACACGTGCATTTTATAATGGGTCTATACTATGATACTATTTGATTTCCCTGCTCTTACATTCTATCATGTGGCAGAGGCAATCTTCAATGATATTTATAGAAACCATTAACTTTGTTAAAGATACTTTAGGAGAAATTCATAATTGTTTGCATTGTTATAAGTGGAGGTTGAGAATATAGTCTTGGGATTCCTGCTGAAATTCAAATCCTGGACCCAACTTTAATTTGTTGTGTATCTTTGTGTAGTGCTACCTGCTACCATTGGATTTTCCTGACAAAAATGCACAATCTGAACCTAGTCATGAAGAAACAGCAGACAAAACCACATTTAATGGCAATCTAACAAAGAATTAGCTTGTACCCTTTTGAAGAGTCAAAGTTATGAGAGACAAAGGCTAAGTTTCAGAACTATTCTAGATTGAAGGAGTTTACAGAAATATGACAACTAAATACAATGTGCTTCTGCTATAAAGAACATTATTAGGCAAATTGAAGAAAATAGTATTATTTTATCAGTGTTAATGTTCTGATTTTCATCATTATACTATGGTTATATGAGAGAATGTGTTCATTTTTAGGAAATATACTCTGACACAGAAGTAACAGGGTGGCATGTCAGCTACTTAACTGTAAAAGTTTAGAGAAGGAAAATGATAAAGCTAAGATGAAAAGAAATGTTAGCATTTGGGGAAATCGTTTGACGAATATATTCTTGCAAATATACCATTGGACTACAGCCAACTGTTCTTTAAAAACAGGGCATAATTATACTGAACATAAACAGGTTTTACTAAGGCTTAAATGAGATAATGTATGTAATGCTGAGAATTCTACAGTTTTGCAAAAAGGTGCATCGAAAGGCTTATTGGTGGTTGGGGTGGGGAAACAGGGCAAAGGCAGGCCATTAAAAGTATATCCTTCCTTGTAAGCAGAGTATTAACATAAAAAATTTAAAGTTTTAATAAAAATTTCAACACAGTTAAATCTCCAGAGGCAGTTTCACCCTTTGCAGCTTTTTACCCTGGGCTCATGATTTCTCCTCCAAAATGTAACTCAAAGAGGGCCTTCATTTTTAACAGAACAGTTTCTTCAAAATAATAAAATCTGATGCTGAGTATAGACTTCTTAATCACCACTTTGCAATTTTTAAACCACAAGAGTAACTGTTTTTGGAGAGTCTTCATGTGCACTCTTAGTTTCACCAAACAGCTAACTAGGTGAACAGCAGGCTATTTGAGGATTTTCAGGATTTAAGCTTTTTCCTCCCTTCCTTACATTTTCATATATTGATAATGATTCTCTTTAACTGAGAAAAAGTTTACCCCTGCTTACTTCAAAACATTAATATGTTAGTGAAAATCACAAATTTAGTAAACCTGACTTCTTAAAAAAAGCTTGATTCTCCTAGTAGATATGAGCAAATTTCTTTTATGGAAACATGCTTTATGTCAACAGACTGTACTATTTCCTAACTAGGAAGAAGAAAAAGCATAAATTTTATAGAGAGCACATGGTAAACACAGGCAATTTGAAACTGGAATATTATTTTTAAGAAGTATGATAGGCTCTAGAGTCTTAGAAAAAATAAAATCATAATGGACCATCTCTTCCTGGAATGAGTGAGTCCTTCTTAGAACAGATGAATTATATATGTTCTTGAGTTCGTTTCCAGCCTTCTAAATGAATTCACTATATTTTCAAGTGAAATTCAGACTTATTAGTATAGGAACTGCAAGTACTCCTAGGGTCAATTATTTTCTTTTTTAATTGTCTTTGCAAAAGAAGAGCAGCTTTTATATTCATTTAAGAAAATTTCAAATATTCTAATGCCACCATTTGAAAATAAAGGATTAAAAAAAGAGTCTGGGTTTACTCAGCTCTAAAATGTTTAGCAGTAATATATGGACAAAGGATTAAGCTACAAAGAAATGTTTTCACAATCAACAAGAGGAGATAGTTTTTCTAGTTATTCCATAGCAACAGCTGAATGAGAAACATATAATATGTAATGTGGAACTGTATTAGATGTTATAAACTGAAAAGGAAGCTCAATGTGTGCAGAATTAAAGTTTTTTTCAGTTGAGTTTCAGTCATTTTCAAATTGTGGTAATGTATACTTACCATAAAATTTACCATTTTAACAATTTTTAAGTGTACAGGGCAGTGGCATTAAAGTGGTATTAAGTACACTCACATAGTTATATAGGCATCACCACTCATTTCTAGAACTTTCTTCACGTTTCTCAAACTGAAGGACTGTACCCAGTAAACAATAACTTCCCATTTGCACTGGCACCCAGCTTCTGGCAACCATCATTCTACTTTTTGTCTCCATGAATTTGACTACTCTAGAGACCTTATATAAGTGGAATCATATGATATTTGTCCTGTGATTGGCTTTTTCACTTAGCATAGTGTCTTGAAATTTCATTCATGTTGTAGCATGTGTCAGAATTTTCTTCCTTTTGAAGGTCAAATAATATTTCATGGCATATGAATACCATATTCTGTTTATCCATTTTTCCTTCAATAAGCATTCAGATTTCTTGAACATGGGTATACAAATATCTGTTCAAATCCTGCTTTCAATTCTTTAGGATACATGCCCAGAAGTAAAATTGTTGAATCATGTTAAAGAAAAAAATCATTCTGACACTTATTAAAATGGTAAGGAAAACTTCAGACTGTTGTGATAGGTGGCAAGCCTATCGCAGTAGGGAAGAGAGACTACAGAAAGGATAGCTGGAGATTCAGAGACTATCAGCAAAGTGACTGAATCAGTAGATAGAAAATTACTAAGAGGACACATGAAAGAAAGGTGGTTCTTTCTAACCTGACTTATCAGAATTCTTGCTGAAGCCAGACTGTGGTAATCGGATATCAAATGTGAGGGGTGAGGAACTTGATCAGATCCCAAGGGTGATCAGATATCAAGGGTGGGGGATTCTCTCTAAAGGTATTTAGAAGGACTCTTGTTATAGTTGGACTGGGCAGGCCTAAGACAGGTCCCCAAAGATGGGAGCTAGTTAGAAAGAGGGCTGAAGAGAGACTAACTAAAGTTAGGTCAGGGAGAGAGAGTCTTGTCAATTGCATATAATTCAATGTTTTTTTTTTGAGGAACAGTAGCTGCATCATTTTACAACCCATCAGGAATGGGCAAAAGTTCCAGTTTTTCCATACCCTTGCCAACACCATTTATTTTCTGTCTTTTTTGTTTTGTTTTGTTTTGATTTTTAATAGCAATCTTAATGGGTATAAAGCAATATCTCATTATTGTAATTTAGATTTGTGTTTCCCTGATTAGTGTTGAGTATTTTTTTTATGGGCCTATTAAACCATTTGTATATCTTCTTTCTAGAAATGCTTATTCAGGTCTTTGTCCATTGTTAAGTCAAGTTTTTGTGTTGTTGTTGTTATTGAGTTGTTAGGAGTTCTTTTTATATTCTGGATGTGAATTTCTTATCAGATTATGATTTGAAAGTATTTTCTCCCACTGTCTGGGTTGCCCTTTTACTCTGTTGAGAGTGTCCTTAATACAAAAGAGCTTGTAAATATTGGCGAAGGACCAATTGATCTATTTCTTTTCTTTGTTCCCTGTGTTTTTGGTGTCACATCCAATAATTCATTATTAAAACAACTGCCATAAAAATTTTTACATATGTTTTCTTATAAAATTTTTATAGTTTTAGCTGTTACGTTTAAATTTTAATTTTTGTATATGGTATAAGTTAAGGTTCTAAATTTATTCTTTTGTATGTCCAGTTTTCTCAGCACCATTTGCTAAAACAACTCTCTTTTATCCATTGAATAATCTTGACATTCTTGTCAAAAATCATTTGACCATATATGTGAGAGTTTATTTCAAGACTCTCTCTACTATTACATTCTACATCAGTCTTTATGCCACTACTACACTGTTTTGACTAGCATAGGTTTGTGTACTTTTTGAAAGCAGGAAATGTGAGACTCAACTTCATTCTTCTGTTTCAAGTGTTTTAGCTCTTCAGGGTCCCTTGTGATTTCATGTTAGTTTTAGGATGGATTTTTCTATTTCTGCAAAAACACCATTGGGATTTTGATCCATGAACATGAGATGTCTTGCCATTTATTTGTTTCTTAATTTCTTTTAGCAATGTTTTACAGTTTTTGATGTGTAAGTTCTTCACCTGCTTATTTATGTTTATTCCTAAGCATTTTATTCTTTCCAATACTATTATAAAATAGAATAGAATTGTTATTCTCTTTGCTATGGACCGACGTATAAGATACAGAGTATATTAAGCTAATAAAGAGCATCACAAACCAACACATGTGATTATGATTTACTTGACAAGCCTAAACATACATACATGAAAAATTAAAGAGAAATTTATTAGTACTGCCTTCACTTTTTAAAAATGACATTATGCATTTGTTTATTATTTAAAATGTAAATGAATGTTCAGTGAACTCCCTGTTATCATTTTCGCCTTCACTTTCAATGTGTGCAATGTTCATTGGTAATTTTTCACACTACTAATGCGAAATTTATCAAAATAAATATATTTATCAAAAAAATTATAAAAAATAATGTTTGCAAGAAAATGTTTGTGGTTTGTAGAAATTGACACCAAGTAAAAGTTTAACACAGTAGAGCATATGCCACAAATCAAGTGTTGTTTATCTCAAGGCAAAATTATTTGTGTGATTTCCACAATGGAAAATTGGGGTCTCCAAGGAATGAAGAAGGGAGTGTTAAATTAAAACTTTTATTTCATCTTAGTTAAGTGGCATAAAAGAACAAGTTCTTACTCTTGAGCTGAATCCTTATAACAAAAATTAAAATTTGGCAATATTTTATATTTTTAAGAACAGTGGCTGGGTGTGGTGGCTCATGCCTGTAATCCCAGCACTTTGGGAGGCCAAGGTGGGCTGATCACTTGAGGTCTGGAGTTTGAGACCAGCCTGGCCAATATGGCTAAACACCATCTCTACTAAAATGCAAAAATTACCCAGGCATGGTAGTACACACCTGTAGTCCCAGCTACTTGGGATGCTGAAACTGGAGAATTGCTTGAGCCTGGGTGGTGAAGGTTGCAGTTAGCTGAGATTGTACCACTATAGTCCAGCCTGGGAACAGAGCAAGATGCCCTCTCCAAAAAAAAAAAGGGAAAATGAGAATTTCCTGTGTTGTAGAATAAGAATACTTTTTTTTCTTAAATGAATTATTTCAAATGAATACATTGATAAAACTTACCATGTGATTTTTCAATATTACATTTCCTGATACAGCAGCAGCAACAAAAATATTAATAATAATAGCAATTATAAATGATTTCATTAATTGAGACCCTCCTATGAGTCAGTATTTGACATATATTTTTCTAGTCAGCACAACAAACTGCAAATGAGAAAAATAAAGAGGTTCAGAAAAGACAGATAAGGTTCTCAAAGACAATCAGCTAGGACCATGCTATCTTTCCTCTTCTATTTACTTCGACATTCCTAATCCCCTATTTCCTTTTGATACCAGCATGTCTATTATACAAGCATGACAAGACAGGGTTGTTGGTCCCATTTGTATTTTCCCATCGGTTTGAAAGCTAGAGTCCAGGGACCACACTTTCCTTCTTAATATAGAGGCTAGTCACATCAGAATCCATTGTGTGTCGGCACCACTTCCTGGGAATCTATGTGTGTCAGTACTATTTCCTGAGAAGGTCTGCATATGGCTAACTTTGTATATTCAAATAATGTTAACAGTTTTAACATTGAACTATGAGAACAACACAAGCAATATTACAATAAGGAAAAATAAATAAAGAACTTTTGTAAGTACAGAAATGGACGTACTGATAAAGACTCTGACTTATCGAAACATGATTTAAAAATCAAAATAGATTAACATTTTATTAACAGAATAATAAATGCTCATTGTAAAAAAAATTCAACACAGCAAAGTATGAAGTGAAGGTAAATATCTTCCCAAATCTCTTCATGAACACATGAGAACATGCCTCCAGATATCATCTCTTTACGGATATATGAGTATGTGTTTGGGTGCATGTATAATTTTATATAGATGATTTCTTCCTATGCATGTGGCGTGGTGTCTACTTTTTTACTCAGCAATATGAAAGGGACATCTTCACGGTTATAAATATTGAGCTAGTGCTATCATTTTTAATAGATGCAAAGTGTTCTTTATGTAAAATGCTATATGGAAGGCAAGATAGGTGATTTTAAAATTTCACTGTCATAAACAATGCTATGGTTAGCTTTTTTGTACATGCATTTTCATTCCCTTGTCTAATGATCTCTTCAAGATAAATTCCAAGATGTTGGCTATTTGCATGATGTTATAAACCTGTAAGTTACTTGTTTAGAAAAGCAGAAACATGTTATTTAGCTACTTGTATGGATTTGTCAACCTGTATATACAAATACCTGTAATGTATAAAGTCCATTTTTATTTTTCTATAATATATTACTGAATAATTACTAAGTTTTCCTGAACAGAATAATGTTCTATCATGGCTTTGTGGTCCTTTTTTGTTATTGACACTATTAGCTAACACATGGACCAAGTATAACAGACACCAAGAGACTGCAGGCCAAAAAAGTTATTCATGGACTCATTAGTGCCTGTTCCCAGATGTAGACAGCCAGATTGAAGTAACTTTCAGAGGAGGTCTTTGCTGACAAATATTCATGGCACATTCTTCCAAAAAGGTATCATTCTGAGGAATCTGGCCTGAGCATCAAAGCAGTAGCATAAAACTCATATTTTATTGCTTTCTTTTCCTTTATCTTAGCCCCCAAATAGTTATCATGAGGCTTAGCTTTCATCATTCCACATCCTGATTTTTAACAATAAAAAAAATGGTTGGATCTCAGTAGAGGCAAAGAAACAAAGGCAGCTAACATCTGCCATACACCATTCACATATGATTACCTTTAAGATCTTGCATCAAACTCTATTTCAGTATCAGAATTGGTAGCAAATGGGTTTTATTTTGTATGCATATCGAGCAAAAGAATTTAAGCTGTTTTTCTAAAAGAAGCCAATATCGGCGGTCTATATTTGAGACTTTATCCGTATCTCCTACTCACTGTCAAGAACACTGCTGTGTGTATATGTGGAAAGTATTTATGTGTGTGGTGGTAGCGGGGAGGGCTTGGACCTATGCTTATGTGATCAGGATGGAGGGGCAATGCTAATAATAAGCAATGCAAGTCTTCTATATACAGAAGTTTGATACATTCTGATACAGACATTTGTGTCTGTAGAGTTGTGGCTTTTATGATTGCCATTTTGATAACACAAAAGGAAAAATATTAAAGTTTCTATTTTCGGGGGGGGGGGAGGTAGTGGCAAGTCTTCCTAATAGCATCTTCTCTGGAAACTCTTTCTTCCTATTTTAAATGCAACATGTATAAAATCCTTCTAGTATGGTGGGAGTCCAGACTTCCATAGCAAACTTGACTGCAGAAGGTAGTCAGTTTATAAATATGCTAAATATCACCACATGGCCACCATTGTCCAAAAAAATATATTTAGTTTGGCACAAATGCAAAGAGAGCTATTTTTTATTGGGTTTTCTGGAAATATATCCAGAATGGAAATTTTCATGTAGACATTTTATTGAGAACTATCAAAAGACACACTTTTGAAGAAGTAGAGAAAGCCAATTTGGGCAGAAGGTAAACATAATCCACAAGGTATATGTGGGTGCAACCAAAGTTTTAATCCACCTTCTAAGGAGCTGTGGAGCTGGAATGAGGCTTTATAGCTTCCTTGGACTGAATCAAAACATCAGGGCCTTGTGTCTCTGCATTCATCAGTTGCTGACTGTAGGCCACCTGGAAAGAAGGAACATCTTGAGGGAGGGGGTGTACTAAAACCAAGAGTGAAACTTCCTGGGATACAGATGAGAACCACCAGCAGCAGAAATTCACACCAGCTGCATGGATGTGTGTGTTGACCCTGAAGAACAGATCTGGGCAAGACACCACAGTATCCACTCAAACAGCCAAGGAAGGAAAAACGGAGAAAGCAGGACTAGGTTTCATAGAATCAAATGTGTCTTGAAGACTGGTGTTTTCAGGTCTACAATGTAGAATGTAAGGACATCCCAGGCAAAGGGAACATTGAATACTACAGCATAAGGACTGGTAAAACTTAAAAATGTGGGCAAAATTCTAGGTCTGTACTAAGAGGAAGGAGAAAGAATCAAAGCAGATATAGTACAAAATGAAAGGGACTCAATAGCAAAAGATGACACTGGAAAGGCAGACGGTCACAGATGATAATGAATGAAAGGCAAAGCACTGTGTGCATGCTGCAGGAAGTGAATAAGCAATGTGATCGGATTTGTTCATTTCAAAACTGATTAGACCAGCAGAATAGAGTATGACTTAGGAGAGACTAGTAACAAACCTACTACATCTGAAGCATGGCAGCCATGTTAGTTATTCCCAATATTCAGTCTACCTGCCTCCCTTACTAATTGCCCCTTCTTTTCTTCACAGTGGCAGTATTACAAGCCAAATACTTTATCATCTTCTCTGATATGATAAAACTTGAGCAGAAGTCTACTGGTGGCTTTGGGGAAAGCTCAGGTATCTTCAGAGGTAGAATGAAACAGATGTGGCTGACATGGACTTTCCCCCCTTCTTTTGTTTGGAACACAGATGTGATGACTAGAACTGCAGCGGCCATATAGCAACCAAAGTGAAAAGCCTAAAGAATGGCAGAGATATCATCCCAAGTGTCATGAAGGTACTGAACCAGTAGAAGCAGTCACCCACATGTAGGCATTTTGTTGTGTAAGAAAGATAAACTGTATTCATTTAAGTCATTTGTTCTTACTAGCTGCTGAGTGTAATATAGAAGTTATTAAAATAGTCCAGAAAATATTTGATGGGGACACGAACTAGGTAACAATTGGGACTAGAAATGCTAGGACAATGAGTGTAGGGAGCCAGCCCTGCATCACCTGTGGGTACCCCAAGTTTGATGGTGACAAAGGAATGAGAAAAAGAATAAGAATGCAAAGAGTGGGACCAGGGGGCCATCTCTTATTACTTTTGGAGGAGGCAGTGAAGGCCCTGAGCTCTGATCAGCCATACTATTTATTGATTACAATCACTTTGATCTATAGGGTAGGGGTGGAGTGATGGTGGAGTGAGTCAGTGAGCTGGAAGTGAATCAGTGAGTCATAATTGGTGTGTAATCCTAAGGATTGATAACAGTGGCAGTTTGGGAGTTTCACAAAACAAGAACATGTAGTTGTCTTTAGCCTATTATCTATGTGCAGCTGATGGAACGTGGGTCTTACAAGGAGCTTACAAGTCTGGCTACGTCATAGTGCGACAAAGGGGTTTACATCCTTGAGCACAATGTTTATGGTAAGAGTGTCTAGGTCACCCTGCACAGGAACATGAGGCATGGAGAGGCCTTCCTCCTCAGAGGCCTCCCTCCTCAGAGGCCTCCTGCAGCCTTCCGCCATTTGTTGTTCCTTGTTTATGTGTTACTCAAAACCAATTTATGTAGGCACTCTGTAAGTCCTTTCTCCTTTGCTGTTTTTCCCAACAAACGAGAAACATGTAGATGGCTGAATTCACAGGACTAAGTCACTAGCTGTGGGTTACAAGAGAGACTGAAGACTCGGGAATCACTGAGATTCTGATTTAAGATTTTTTTCCCATGTTCACCTCTGCCATCTTGTATTTCACTTTATTTCTTAACCATACTTAGTTCTTTTGAAAACCTCTTCCTTTTAAAATGTTCTCTGCTTAATATTGCTTAATTCCAACTCCACCTAGTAAGCTCCCATTTATACTTTAAATTTACTTCAAATATCACCTTCTCTTTAAAGTACCACTCACTTAATTCCTAAAAGTAGAATACTCCTCTTCTGTGGACAAAAACTACTATTTTTGAATGATTATTATGTACCAGATATTAAGTGCTTTACAGAGATAAAGTAATTTTCATTTTTTAAACTAATCTCTGAGTCAGGTACTACTAGATGTATCTTATATGACAATTTCTTATATGAAGTGACATCAGTAAGGATGGCTATTGTTTGCAGTAGAAGCTTCAGGTTTCAACTGAAAAATTCTCCACTAGAAAGTGGCATAATCAAAGGCAAAGGACACAGGTGTTAAACTATTTGGTTTTAAATCTTTTTTTCCACCACTTATACACTGTTAGTCTGAGCAAATTCTGTAACATCCCTGGGCCTCAGAACTTATCATATGTAAAAGAAGGAAAAAATAGCAATCCCTTCAAAGATTGGCTATGAGAAATAACTGAACTATAAATGACTTTAAAATTCCTAATCCTTGTAAGCACATGATAAATATTAGCTATAACAATTATTATCGTAGAATGGATTTTCCTGTTAGCCAATGGGAATGCAAGGCAATTCTCATTACTTACTCCTATCAAACCTTTAAATAACACATTATTAGTCAGCTATTATCAATTGTCTATAATAGCTGTCTATAATAAAATTATCTATAATTTACTTGCATAAATAATTTGATGCAGCTACCTAAAGTCTATCCATTAATCCAATGTGAAGTTAGTTATACTAGAGAAGGAGAGACTTCATGGAAAAACATTAGGAGTAAAACTTTTTAACAGTATCTAAGTATGACATGATTAAGTGTCAATTAGCAAAACGTCTGCCAGTGGGTCAGAAAATTCCTGTGGTTTGTAGGCTCTTGTCAGATATTTTTGGTTGTGTGACTTTTGAAGTCTAGCTATTTAGAAACCCATGCTATTTTTTGAACCTGACACCACAGTAGCTCATGGCCTGAAGGTTACCCTTCGGGTATATCGCAGTATGTTGGGTTGAGCACTCCCCGTTGGGGCTGGCTTTCCCCCTCTGTGAAAAAGTACTGGCTACCATTGATTATCCTTGGGCACTCTCATTAAATCTGACCTTAAAACTGAGAATATTTAGGAAGCCAAAAACTTCAATGCTTAAAAAAAAAAGTCTATTATGTAATAATTTGCAGACACCCTGACAAGAAGGTGGTCTAAAACCATAGGTCATTTATCTGGTTACATAGAAAAACTTGCATTATGTCAAAAAACTGGCATTTATCCAGATTGGGCAAAAATGCCTTGGTGCAGATGGGAATATTGTCTCAAACCAAAGCTACCAATATTGCACTCAGTAGTTAACTGTCTAGTTGTGGAAATGCAGATCTGTCTGGTTGGTGAATCTACCTGATGAATCTACCAAACTCATCTGAGAAGGTGGACCTACGTTCCCTTATTTTGTGTTTCACTGATCCTCTTGCCCCTGCACTTGCTGACAATTTAGGAGAGCTGTGTGCATGTTCCTGGTGCTAAAATCCCATAGCACTTTGGAGAAAGGGATTTCAAAACTCACATCAGAGCAACCTCTCTGTACTACTCCTCCCTGTTTCTCTTTCCCTGCTTCTTGCTATATACATCTTTCGACCTTATTTCATTTGTCACCAGCAATTTTCGTGCTGGTGATTTCGTCTTTCCATCTCCCTTCTTCTGTCCTGCTTTCTTCAAAGATCAATGTCCATCCTACTCCCTCCTCCAGAAGCCTTTGCTCCAAATGCATTCCCTCTGATTTCACTCACAGTGGAATTTCCCAGCTCCCCAGACTCAGTCCTGGCCACAAAAGCCTCTCCACCCCTCTCTCCTGCTCCTAGTGTCCTTGATCAAGCTCCAAACTCCTCCCCACACAAGTCAAAGGTCCACCCCTCCCCTGTCTTCCAGAAAGGGGTGTTCTCACCAGTCCTTTCCCTCCAAGCAAAATTCTGCTCCTGCCCTCTGCTGCTGTGGAAGAGACTGTTTCTTAGGACACACATAGCTTTGCCAAAATCCTTCTCTTTTGGTTCCTGCACCAGATTCCTCACACTGATCTGCAAGATTTCTGGGCACAGGTGAGCCTTCCAAGCTGTAACTGGGCTGAGTGGGTTTGTTAAGACTACTGGATAATTATCCTGGCAAGTAATTTTTCCCTAAAAATGGTCCTCAACTGGAAATGTGAGTTTGTTGAAACTGTTGGATAATTATCCTGGCAAGTAGTTTTCCCCTAAAAAATGTCCTCAAGATGACTGGAAGTGCCACATAGTCACCTTGAAAAACTTTTGAAAAATGTATGCACCCCTAGAGATTTTGATGTAATTGTTCCATGTGGACATGCAATTGTTTAACACCTCCTGAGGGAAGTCTAATGTGTGTGTTTAGACTTCAGAATCAGTATAGAAACCTTCAACCTATGTATGTCTTTCTCACCAAGGTTTAAAAAAAATGCTTAGGATTCACTTTGAATCCTCTGTGATATAGCAGCCCACCCTTGTAAGGCTTAGGGAGTCTTACATCCCCTGTCCTCAGCCTGAATTTATCCTCAAAACACCAGGAACAGAATGTGCTTCAGTGCTTTCCAAGAATGTTGCTGAGAAAGTTGGCAAAGCATCTGAGCCTGGTAAATCACCAAAGAGAATTTAGTAAAAGAAACGGAAGGGCCCAGGCTGAGAAAAAAAAAAAAAAAAGCCAAGGTGATCACACAGTTACTTACATTAGTCGATGAACTGCTAATTGTTCTGGATACTCTGGAAAAATAGTATTGTTGGGCAATTAACAATGTGCATCACACTTGGCTTTTGCCCTTCTTTCCTTTTAGCTTTCATTATTGAAGGCTAGAGCTGGTCTTAGACATCTACTCTGATGTTACCATTTTACAGATGAGAAAACTGAAGCCAAGAGAGACTGTGATTTAACAGAAATTCCACAGCTAAATAGAGGAAGAGAGGGGCTGGAAACACAGTCATCTTTCTGAGTCCAGTGTTTTTCCAGCCACGCATACCTCTTACCTACTCACTACTCAGCTTTGAAAATGCAACTTATTGTCAATGTAGAAACTATCAATTTTTGTTGTGTGTGTATGTGTGTGTATGCTCAAAAAAAATTGAATTTTCTCCTGGGCAAGCACTAGATGTAAATAATTGGTGACTCATTATTCAGCTCAAAGTGGGAAATAAATGGGAAAAAAATGACTTTCTCTCTCCAGGTCTCTCTATAGCAGGATGATTTATTACCTCCCAGAGATGTGAGTTTTGAAAGACAGTGCAGACTTTGTTTACTGCTATATCTGCCACATAGTAAGACTGCAATTAATGGTAGTTTTGCATGTAGATGTTACATTGATTAGTCACTCGGCTTTTTTTTTCTAAGTTTAAATGCATATTCATGGTTTTTTGTTTCCCACAAAGAATATATCTCTCAATTTTAACTCCAAAGTTTATCCCTTAAAAAACAATACCAAGCAAATTGGTGTACTTAGCTACGTTTTATCTATGAAGCTTAGAAAGGTTAAATAAGGACAGGCGCTGTGGCTCATGCTTGTAATCCCAGCACTCTGGGAAGCAGAGATGGGTAGATCACCTGAGGTCAGATTAGGAGTTCAAGACCAGCCTGGCCAACATGGTGAAACCCTGTCTCTAATAATAATACATAAATTAGCTGGTTGTGGTGGTGCATTCCTGTAATCCCAGCTACCCAGGAGGCTGAGGTAAGAGAATTGCTTGAACCTGGGAGACAGAGGTGACAGTGAGTCGAGATTGCGCCATTGCATTCCAGCCTCGGTGACAAGAGCAAAACTCTGTCTTAAAAAAAAAAAAAAAAAAGAAAGGGGAAATTAGTAGATAAGATACATGGCAATGTGTTATCTTGAATATTAAAAGTGGAAGCTATTTATGCTGATTATGGGAGTTAAGATAAACATGACTTTCACTGTTGGTTCTTTTTATAGGAGAACAAATTGGAATGGTTTTTACCACCCTGTCACTTTCATCTGAACTGGAAGACAAATTCATTGCTGTTTGCAAAATAATTTTTCAGTTTATTAAAATTTGTTATTTCTAAAGCTTAGAAGAAATGAAGTGTTGGTCTTCTCTAAAATCAAAGAGCTGTACATTTACACTAGCCAAAGCGTATATGTCCATCAATGCTATTTGTCTATGTAAATAATTCGAGAAGTGTGAACAGTTTAGTCGTGTTTTCTTTCAGGAGAAGGGAATACTAAATTTTTCTTTCTAAGTCACTAACTTTCTCTCTCCAAGTCTCTGTAAAGCAATTACTTTTGATGTAATTGGTCCATTGGTCCAAAGCCTGGTGAGAAAGACATACATACGTTGAAGGTTTGTATACTGATTCTAAAGTCTAGACACACACATTAGACTTCCCTCTGGAAGTGCTAAACAATAGCAATGTCCAAAGTCTCTCCAAGTCATCTGTAAAGAGAAGGCTGCTTTCTCCACTGACGTTCCTTTTCTTCTGTCTATAGTTACCATAAAATACAATAGTTAATAAAAATATTCTGCATGTATATACAGCATTAATTTTTTTTGGAGGGGGTGTAGGATTCTCTTGGTCGCAAGTAACGGAAACCAGTTCTAGCTTGTTCAAGTGGGAAATAATTCAACCTAGGAACAAGAGTGTACCTAGGTCTCCTGAAGGTAGAAGTGGTGAATGTAAGGTCACAAGGTCCCTCTTTATCTTTTATTTCTTTCCTTGCTACCTCATTTATTTTTCTAACATGCTTTCTTAGGTCCACCTGATGGGTGAAAGACCACTAAATCATATCTTCAGAACTTAGATTTTATAGATCTAGCTGCCCAGAGAAAGGATGATCTTTCACAGTCCTCTTCCCTATTCCTAAGGAAGATTTATATTGGGCTAGTGGCCCATTCTTAGATTAACCACCCATGGTCATAGAGCAGAAATAATTTAGAAAGTCACCCTAATAAACAACCTGGGAAGTCCAAGGACAGAAGGAATAGGCAATCAACTAGATAGCCATTAAATGGCTTATAATTCACCAAACACTTCTTTTTTTTTTTTCCTTTTGAGACAGAGTCTCACCCTGTGCCAAGGCTGGAGTGCAGTGGCACTATATCTGCTCACTGCTACCTCTGCCTCCCAGGTTCAAGCGATTCTCCTGCCTCAGCCTCCTGAGTAGCTGGGATTGTAGGCACGTACCACCACCCTGGCTAATTTTTGTATTTTTGTAGAATCTGGGTTTCACCATGTTGGCCAGGCTGGTCTCGAACTCCTGACCTCAAGTGATCCACCCGCTTCGGCCTCCCAAAGTGCTGGGATTACAGGCATAAGCCAATGCGCCTGGTCCCGGTGCTTTTAAAAAATAATAATCTTGTTTAATCCACAAACAATGACAAACCACTCTGCACCTAATTCTTTTATAGCGCTTTCCACTTTCTAATCTTATTTTTATTAACTTAGTTTCCTCATTAGTCTGTGAATTTTTGTTTTGGATTCTTAGCGCTTGATATCAGGGGGTTTGGTAAATATTTGCTGAAAGAATATGACTAAATCTGTAAGGTAGGATAGTTAGAGGAGAAAACTGGGATTCACTGAGGTTAAGTGGAGGCACTGAGGTCCTCCCATGAATGAGTATAAAGTCAGCTGCTGAAGCCTCCATCCCTTTCCATGTCACCAGGCTGCTTTCTCCATCAACTTTCCTCTTCTGTCTATGGTCAGTGACTCACCTTGCAGGATTTGGGTCTGGTGGTTAGAACTGTGAAAATAATCAAATTAGGATAGAGATGCCATTCATTTTGCAAAAATTTGATTTTGCAAAAATTTGATTTTGCCATCTTAGTGCATTAGGTAAGAAGAGCTTTCAACTAATCTTGAAGAGTCTGGATTTTCCTCCTAAATGTTTAAAGGGAGAGAGACTACTTAGTCTATGTCTAAAACTACAAAAATGAGATAGACATTTTTCTGTTTTAGGTGTTTTATTCCTGAAAATGATTCTTGACTTGGCAGTCATTCCTGGAGAGGTGACCACTCCTCTCATCATTTTGGTGATGATTTTTGTTTTTGTAAGAGCTCTCAGGAGAAAGGGCAGAAAGCAGGTGTCCCCTCCTGGCCTTTGGTCCTTCTATTATTTTTTGGCTAGATTTCCTTCTGCTAATTCTTATTCTTAATCTAACTTCTAAATTCTTAATCTAATTTCTTTAGATTTCTTTTTGTTAATTCTTAACAGTCAAATAGGAAATAAAGTGAGCAAACTGATTTAACTATGCTTTTTTCCATGACACTTGGTCTCTTGGTTCTTTTTTAGGGTTTGAAACAGTATCAATATGTCTATATTGGAGCTTTCTTTATTTGATACACTATCCAGAAATTCGAGCCAAAATTCAAGAAGAAATTTGTAATATGCTTTCAGATGAAAAATATAATTCTTACAATTATCATTTTTCTTTTTAAATCAAAAAAATAATCTTTTTAAAGATGGAAACATTGGGCTGAAACCACCCAGATTTGAAGACAGGAGAATTTTACCATACACAGAAGCTTTCATAAGTGAAATATTCAGACATGTCTCTTTTCTTCCATTTACTATTCCGCATTGGTAAGCATATAATTCTCCTTTGAAACAGCAACCAGTGGTGGGGTGGAGGCATTGAAAAATCTTAAGATATTGGAATATTTTAAGTACTTTAAAATATATATTGTGTTATTATTCTAATATTACTTTAAATATTATTTTTAAATAACATAATACAAGTTTTGTGTTCAGCAAAAGCATATTTTGTGAACATTTTTCATTACTAAACTATGCTGTCATTAGCTTTTATTTTATATGTACTAATCATGGAGACAGAAAAATATGGAAAGTCCAAACAACGGATACTCCAACCATAATATGTATTTGGCTATGAAAAGTCATGCAAACTTGCTTAATTTCATCTAAGGAGCAGACTTAGCTTCCTTCTGATATGGATTGGTTTTTAGTAGCCTAGAATTTTGCTGGACAGTAAACTAAAGAAGCTAATGTCACAATTAGATTAAACAGAGTATTCATTTGCAGACACTTGAAACTTTACTGAATCTTATTCCAGAATCAGCACACAAATGTATGCCAGCATAGACTAGGTAGATAGCTTCATTAAATACATCTGTGGGAAACCAAATTTCTGGTAGTTTGACCTGTTTTTATTCCACACAATTAAAAATTATTAAAGAAAAACTAGAATTCTTAGAGTTTGTTCTTCCCTATCCCTTTAAATAGTGAAGGAGTGGGATTATCTCTCTTCCCAGGAAACTGATATAATCATTTAGTCATTGGTGTGAGAGCATGCAGTGTCCTTAGCTAAGTGTCCTGAAGGGCAAGACTGCCAGCCGAGCAAAGTCAAGGCCAGGTAGCAAGTGACATAGTTTCCTGTATTTTGCTCATTGTTTGCTGTCTTTATTCACACACAGTGACTATTTTCTCACAGTGATCCTTTTTTTTTTCTAGCTGCTCTGTCAGATCCTCTCTCAGTTAAAGCAAATTTCATTTTAACAAACTTAAAAAAATTTTTTAAAGTCCTACCTATTTAAAAGCAACTCTTCTGTCCCAACAACTTTTATAAGATGACTTTGGGTGCTTCATAAGAGTATTATCTACACTTCTGCTAAGCACCCAGGAACAGAAAGGCTCTGCCAAATTTATAGGCACCATTTGGAATGAAAGCGATCATCTAATTAGGGCCTGGTAAACTCATCTGAGGGTCCAAGTAATAGGGAGATATATGTATTAGGACATAGGTATTCATTGTATTATTAAAATTAAGGAAATATATTAAAATGTAAAATTAAAAGGACTACTGCATTGGCTAATGACAGCAGTGAGATATGAACCAGGAATTTTGTGCACACAAAAAAGCTATCTTACTTATACTGTTTAGCCCTGATCTATTCTACTACACTTGGAAGTTTATTGTTTTTCAATTAAAATGAAAATAAAAGGCACAAAATATGATAAAATAAATTTAAACAAACTAAATGAAATAAACTTAAGTAAAAGTGAGGGAATGTGTTCTCTTTCTGGGTCCACGAGGGGGCGTAGCTTTTAGGACAAAAATTTCCCTGGCGCCATGACCCCTTCCATCTCTCTCCATCTGGGAGATTCAATGGTTTATATTTGAATTTCGCGGGCACGAGAAGAAACTAAAAGTCAATCACTCCACTGGAAGTTCTAAGGAACTCCTTTCATTGGCCAGCAAAAGTTTGCTATTACATATAACACACACACACACACACACACACACACACACACACACACACACGGAAGACCAAACCATATCCTAATAAATATTTATTGCATATGTGTTTCTTAAAAGTTGTGTGGACAGCCATATATGTACATGAAACTTAAGGAATATAAAAGGAGAGAGAGGGAAACTCTACAATTTGCCCTTATATTTTAATACCAGTGAAATAAAATTTTACATACCAGGTTTCCGTAAAACAGAAGCATATAACTTCTTATATGAGTAGAATCTGAGCAGCTGAATACACAGAGGGAGTGTGGATAGAGATAGGCACGTGGCCATGCATGAGAAAAGGTAACCCTTCCAAAAAGCGAGTCTATTGCTTGTTTGGTCTTTCCCCTTGTTGGGTTTTGAGAAACTCAATAAATAACATTCATATCATTTGCCAAAGTTCAGTACCAGCCACAAAATAGACCATGCGTAAAATAGAAATTATGTTATTAGCTCTTTAAATAATCAGAGCTAGTTTTCACAATGTGGCTTAGAGCTAGATCAAGTAGACCTCAAAATTGACATACTTCTCTTCTCAGTCTCTGGCTAGTTCAAACACCTTCAGGTCTCCATTGAAGGACAATAAATTCAGCCTATTTCTGATTGTAGGTGAGATGAATCTTCATTACAAATTGGCTAATCTGAAGAGAGAACCCAGAAGTAGCTAGACAATGTACTTCTACATTGAGAGAAGTAGTATGCCTTCTCTCAAACTCATCAAATTGTAATGTTTCTGCTTGTCTTGGGGAAGTGGGTATGAGAGTAGGGTAATGAGGTAGGGACTGCCACAAGGAAACATAAAATGGTTGAATCCAATCCATGAATAATTATAGAGGTATAAATGGGAGAGGCAAACAGGTTTCAGGAAGGAGTTTGAGTATGAGACTAGAGAAATAGAATATTTGCTTTAGTGGCAACTTAGATACCATCTAACACAACCAACACCCTTGTTTCATAGCTAGGAAATAGACGTGCATAATAGATACAGGATTTGCTCAACACCTCACTGAGGGCAGCATCCAAAGTTCGGATTTCCTTGCTCCAATTCCATTGTTCCTTCTACCCAGTACTAAAAAGTGTGATATTTTGTCTTTCTAATCTATTAATAATAGACACAAACACATTGAGCACACAGAAGTACTTAATAATTCCCTTAATTGTTTCCTGATGTAATTTGATCTGCCTACTTATGGTCAATGCTGTTATAAAATGTTGAGACAATTTTCTACAGAAATGTTTAGCTCATAGAAGTGCTTTGAATATATTAAGTGCACAGTATCTTAACTTATGCAAGAAAAATAATTAATTTGACAAGAAGTGGAAATTGTTTTAATTAATGAGAGAATGAAGATGTATAAAGATACATTATTATAGTAAAAAAAAGACAAAAATAAAAATAGTCTGTGAGTTGCAGGTAGCAGTTTAAGGATGGGTAATTTGAATTGACAGGATGTGCTGTAATGCTGTTTTTTGCTTTCTTAGTACAGCAGCAGACATTACTCTGAATGGCTATTTCATTTCCAGGAAAACTTGCACATTTATTGACATGTATCAAGTAAACCATGATGAGTAAGTCACCAAAATTAATCTTTGGATAAATTTCTTTGCTTGCTTGGCTGTTTACTGTTTATTAATCTGAAAAAGATTTACTTTCTTCTTAGCCACACTTCACTCCTGTTTCTCTTGAAAGATATTGGAAAGAAGTTCCGTTTCTCTCCTCATCTATAATGCAAAGGGTGACATATTGACATAAATTGAGGAAAAATATAGGGCAAATTCAATTTCAAAAGTGGGCTCATTAGGAGAGATTTGGGCCAAGGACTTCATGGGCTCACCTTTTGCATGGTCATGGCTAGTATATTGAAATGCAGTCAGAAATCCCCCACTGGAATGTAAGCCACAAGCAGGGATTTTTTTTTTTTCTTTTTTTGTTTGTATACTTTTCCCTCTACCCTAGCACCTAGATTACTGCCTCACACATAGTTGGCACACAATAAATATTTGTTGAATAAAATAAAGTTAGAAGTTCACTCTCATCAACTATGAAAGAGAGGGCTGAGATGAGGGTACCTGAAGCAATGAAAGTGAGGATAATGATAGTGGTGATGGTGGTGCTGAGAATGATGATTACAGGCTCTTACTGTGGTCAGGGCACAAAATCTTGAAGTATCTTTCCTGAGCCTCAATAATAACATGATGCATTGGTGCTATCATGATCCCAATTTTATAGATAAAAAAACCCTCATCCAGGTTAAACACATTGTCTAAGGTCGCCTGTTCAGAAGGTGACAGAGGTAGAACTCAAATCCAAATGTGTAAATTTTATGTAATGGAAACCAAGTGCTACCTGTGGTGGTCAGGACTTGATGTTTCCAGTAACTGACAGACTGCATTCTTATGCACTCAGCAGAGGGTAAATATCTTATACAGCCTTTCCTCTTCACCCAAGATCTCATCTGATTGATGTTTCGCTCCAAGCTATTAGAGAGGGAGGTGATTATATCCTGTGTACCTAACAGCAGCTTCACAATCTCTGTAAACAGAAAGATGGTAGAAGACAAAGCATATCCTATCCCACTGCAACACTTACTGTCACAGAGATTGACACTTCTATTCTCCACAGCTGAGCATTTTAAAACCACTATAAGAAGAAATACAGCCAATGTATATTTAATGACATTTGTTCTTACTTAGTATAATCCTAAGTATTCTATTAATAATAACCCAGGAACTTGTGATTATAATGAATATTGAGTAGTGTTCAAACAAACTGAGTTAACATGGATACTACTAAAGAAATACCATTTGTATGGAGGCACTTGTTTAAGCTGAGTATGTAATTCAAGACTTGATATTATAAGAAAATCCCTCATACTTAATCTAAAGCATAGGTCACAAACTCAAGCATCTATTGAGCAATGAAAAATACCAAAAATAAGTGAATTGCACTCGGCGAAGCATTGTGGTGGGGGGTGTCATCTGCCACATTTAACTCAGCTCAGTAAACTTTTGGCAAGCAGGACATTGTCCCAGTGTTGTCAGTTTTTGCAATTATAAAAGAGACCTTGGAAATGCACATTTTATGTGAAAATCTGACTTTTAAATGTTAGCAACAATAAATTATTTTTAAAAGATTATGAGATCAAACCAAAATGCATTGGAGAACCGTGTAGAGAACTAATCCTCTAGGTCTGTGGCCTCTGGTACAGACAGAAACCAATTTTTCCTTCTGGAGAGATGATGACATCTACACACAAAGAGGGTCAGCTCTTTGTGAAGCCAGGTCAGTCCCTGATATATGGTTTAGGACCTACAGAAAACATGCTAACATTGGTTGTCATAAACAAGCCAAATATGGTGCCGGTAACAAAAGATTAAGATAGAAGAAAGAATCAGGTACACGGTAATTTGGGAACTGTGGGCAATCCCTCAATTAGAGTTGCTTTCTGAAGACCCAGATCCTCTCTGTATTTCCTAAATATATTTTTCTAAATATATTTATCATTTGTATCATTTCCTAAATATATTTTTACCAGAGTGAGAGATGTGGCCCAGTCTCATAATTCTTATTCATTCTGCTTAAAACAAAAGATATTGAATATTTATTAATTTTTGTTTATGTCATCAATTTGGAATATTCTTATGAGAATTTTATGGAATTCGTCATTTAAAATAATTAAATTTATGGCTAACCCACACCTTAAAGTTAGCAAGCCAAGCTTGCAGATGAGCTGAGCTAGATCTGGCTCCAGTGTATGGGTTGGCCATGAAACTAAAACTATCCCCAATTACAAGCAGAACTTTGCTCCTTGGGGAGTTCATCTGCTTAGATTCTCAGACTGAGTGGAGGGTTTCTTATTTAACTCAGAAAAATTTATAAAGTAGATTTTTAAGTATTTTATTCACTAATGAATTGATAGTCATTTTAGTGAAAATTAAGTGTAATTGTACGAAATCTGATTAGATTTGTCAAATATTAAAAGCAAAAGTGACATATATATTTGTAATTATATATAATCGTATGTCTCCAAAAGTACTTATACATATATGTATACATACCTCATCTATGTATACTTCCTTTCTCTATATACAATTTATAAGGAATATTCTAAACTTAAAGTAGTTCATGCAGAACAAAATTATTGTGGAAAAGTTGCCAATAATAGCAAAAAGTGAGAAAATAATTCCTTTTTAAAATGTTGTTTTTGTCTATTTTATGCAGAACTATTTGGGATAATCCTAACTTATTTAGACCTGAGAGGTTTCTAAACAAAAACAGAGAACTGAATAAAAGTCTTCAGAAAGTTTTGATATTTGGAACGGGCATCTGGAAGTGTCTGGGAGAAGATGTTGCACGGAATGAGATATTCATTTTCATCACTACTGTTCTGCAGCAGCTCAAGCTGAAAAAATGCCCCAGAGCCCAGCTAAACCTGACTCCTACATATGGGTTAGCCATGAGGCCAAAACCATACCAACTCCAAGCAGACTCCGTTCCTCAGGTAGTTCATCTGTTTAGATTCTCGGAATGAGCGATAGGTTTCTTATTTAATTCAGAAAAATAGATGATTTGAGTTTATTTAACTAGCAATGTATAGTTCACATCTCTGAGCTATACTATTAATTCAACACTGTGACATATTTTATAAAGTATGTTGTATAGCTTTAGTTTCAACATGAGACTTATTGTCTTGTGAGGATATTTTAATATAATAATAAAGTGTGAGCCTCACACAGTGGTGTCCCAGGTGTCATGTGGGTGTAAGTGGAAGGGAAAAGTGAGTGGCGGATTGACCAGGCAGGCAAGGGGACTCTGTCTACCTTCCCTTTACGCCAGCTTCAAATAAACAGGTATACTCATCTTTGCTTGAAATATAGGGCTCAGAATAAAGTTCTGATGTTAAATATTTCCAGTGATTTAGGGAATGGGTGCTGAAGAGGGCCAGAGAAGGGGGCTAGAGTAGTCTAGCAGAGAGCATTGCATGGTGACAGTAGATGAGCTAGGCTAGAGTTAGAGAAGTAGAGGGAACGAGATGACAGGGATTGCCTCAATCCCATTTTTGTATCAGATCATGTATTTTTGTGAATTAAAAATTTAATTGTAAATCAAATTGGTGTTTTCACCATGTTACCAACTTCTTTTGGTACATACTAAATATATATGTATATTATTAATCATTTACCAGGACTGCTATAATAACAGAATACCAGAGGCCAGGTAGCATAAACAACAGAAATTTATTTTCTCACAGTTCTGGATGTGGAAAGTGCAAGATCAAGGGGCCAGCCAACTTGGTTTCTCGGGAGGCCTCCCTCCTTGGCTTGCAGGTGGCTGCCTTCTTGCTGTGTCCTCACACTGCCTTTTCTCTGTATGCACACATCCCTGGGGTCTCTCCCTCTTTTTATAAGAACAATAGTCATAATGCAGTAAGGCCCCACCCTAGCAGTCTCATTTTAACTTAATTATTCTTTAAAGACCTTATCTCCAAATACATTCTCAAGTACTAAAGGTTGGGGTGTCAATGCATCAATTTCAGAGTGGGGAGACACAATTGAGCCCATAGTAGCATGTTATGAGAATAAAAGTGGCTGCTGATTTTTTTTAAATGCTTTCAAATGTAGGACTCAGCACTAAGTATGTGCTTTATTAACTGAACTTGTTAATGAGCTAAGGCATATAAGTGAACTTAAAATGGACAGTGAAAGAACTAGTATTTCAGATTGAAAGTTTGAAGTGGAATTGCATTATAAAGGATGTGGAATACAAGCTGAGAGGTAAGAGAACATCTGGGGTCTAATTCAACTGGGGAGAGCAATGAGAGAAGTGTGACTCTCTAGATAACGATGATCTTGGCCAAGATGTGCAATGTATGAAGTAGAGAACTTTTAAGCAATTCGGAGACATTGAAAATTAAAGTCAATGCTTAGTCTTTTTTTCCAATATAAATAAATTCAATATTCTCTTGGGAATTAACAATTGAATAGCTTGTGTTTCTCTGTAAAAGCTTTTGAAATTATTTATATTATCCTCATGACAGTGTGTCAAAATGAAACCATTCTTATATCTTTACTTGTCAAATTTTCTGTATACTCAAGAAAATGGGGTTGACTAGAAACTGTGAAAATCTTGGTATCTATTTATCTGATATTTTCTTTAAAGAATTACATTTTTCTAATCACTTTTTTAAAAATAAGCAAATCTTATACTTTCAACACCTTGTATTGTAAAATGCTATTTTGCATGCTTTCTCTGCTCCTACAGCATAATTAAATAGTATACTATTGGGCTTTTTGTATAATTTATGTTTGTATTTTATGTATTTTAGAAACATGGGTGAGAATAAAACTGGGAAAAGAAAGTGTAAAAGCAAAATAAGAATAGCTTTTCTTTGTCATTTAATACATAATAAGTTCATTTTAATTATGTATATTTACTTATCCTAAAGTAATAATTTATTTCATGAAATATGTAATCAGAAACAACATAGTATAACTGTATATATATATATATATATATATATATATATATATAAACTTGTACTAACAAAAATACTTTAAATAATCTGGAAACTACTCACAGAAATCATTATAACTATAGAGAAGTGATAATATATGGATATATGCATCCTCTGGTAATCCAAGATGAGTGAAGACTTAGAGTCAACATGTATGAAGTCTAAAAGCACAGTTATAGGAATTAAATATCCTGCTTCACACAAGTATATGCAGACACATCTCCCGGGCCTCCTTGTAGCCACGGCCCCTGGGGATTCCTGTTAACATTATAAAGACAAAGATCAGTCTGGAAACATTATCCACTGATGCAAATGAGTGCAGGATGTGCCTGGTCTCAAGTTCTTTAAAGAAGTAACTTGCACCCAGAATTTAAAAGAACAGGATCATCTCCCACATTGCAATTCTCTAATTTATTCCCAGTTAAACCTATAATTCAGAAGCAATATCAATCCATAATAACACAAGAAGAAATCTGAACTATTTTAAAGAAAGGCAGAAGGGGTCTTTGGGATTTTACTATCTACATAATTATTAATTAGGCTGTGAAATTTGTCCTGGTTTGCAGATGGTTCCTGGACTCTGGAAGTGTAGATACACAATTTGATATTTCAGATTCACATGGGACCTCCTCACAAAATTCAAGTCATGCTTTAAATAAACAAGTAAAAAAAACCCACTATGCTACATGCACTTTAAATCAGAAATAGCTAAAGGGAGTTGTTTTTATGGCTTAACAAGCTATAAAAACAAATTCCCTGTGAGGAATACTCCACTGGATTTCTCTTTAGATAAACAAAAAAATGCAGGATGCAGTCAACATGTTCTCTATCATAAACATTGTTAACACTGGAAGAGCCAAAATACATAAAAGCAATAAAAGTTTATAGGTCTTTTATCCTTCAAGTTGTTTCCACAGAATAGTTTACTTCCCTTCAGTATGACTATCAGGCCCCACAAAGAATAAACTCTACACACAAAAGTGTTTTTATTTGCTATCTCTGTATACTGAAGCATGGTGCATGAATATCATTTCCCAGCACAGTGAGATGATCAACTTACAAAATGTTCATTTTAATGGCTCTTAAAAGTCTTTCTGAGTTTCTGATGTTTTAAGATTCCTTTACTAAACCTAATTTTCCCTTTTCCAGACATTATAGTCCCATTCATTTCTATAAGGTACTGCACTGGGGTGTAATCATTTGATCTCTTTATTACATCCTCCATCCCTGCCCCAGTACCTAGTTACATTCATTATTTTAAGGCTGATCTCCACCACCATGCAAGCTCTCCAAATGCAGGGGCAGTCTGTTTTGCTTCCCATTGTATCTCCAGTGCCTAGCACTATTTGAGGCATGTAGTACGCTCAATAATGTTGGATTGAATGTTTGGTGAATGATGGAATGAATTAATGATTAAATGAAGGGATTTAGTGAGAGAACAGGAAAAGCTATAGCAAAAAGGAAGTGTCTAAGAATGTCTGGTAAAAATAGTATCTCTGACATTTCTGCTCACATTTTAATTTCTACTGTGTTGCTTACAACTCCTCAGCCTAAAACTCTGTTCAGTCTTCTCACACTTTATTTAATCTACAAGGTCCAAGGTCCAAGTCTCATCAATGAAGCACTTAATTCTTTAAAAAGTTTTTTTGTTATTATTATTTCAGAGATGGGATCTCACTTTGTCACCTAGGCTGGCGGGCAGTAGCACAATTGTAGCTCACTGCAGCCTCAAAGTCTTGGACTCAAGTGATCCTACTACCTCAGCCTCCCAAATAGCTGAGGCTACAGGTATGCACCACTACATCCAGCTATTTTTATTTTTTGTAAAGGCAGTGTCTTGCTATGTTGGCCAAGCTGATCTCAAACTTCTGGCCTCAAGTGATCCTCTCACCTCAGTCTCCTGGGGATTACAAGTACACACTACTGCTCCAGGCTCTCTCTCCCTTCCTCTCATTTTTATGGCACATTTTAATGGAAATTAGCCCTCATATGTCTTTCCAGAACCACAATCAAAGTACGTCCCTGGTATTTAGGAAACTTTCCAAAGGCAACATCTCAAGTGCGTTCCAAAATGTCACTGAGCTTCTCCCACTCTGACCACTGTATCTTGCCAACACAAAAGCTTGGGTGGCTGACAGCGCCATCGGCTCCACCAGAAACGTTGTCATCTGATGGCATCTGCCATGTCTTCAGTCCATTCTGACGGAGAGAAGGATCACCGTTCTCTCCTTGGACAACTTGTATCCAAGCATGGGTGTTGGAATTTACCTATTTTTCAAGGGCGTAACTGAGATTTAGCTGTAATTTGGAGGAAAATTTACTTGAAGGCTTGGGGCTATTGGAAAGGATAACACCAGAAAAATGAAAAAGTTCTATAGCCTACTGCTTAAGCACAGACTGTTCCCAGACCTCATCCTTGCTTTCTTTCTCCCTGAGGATAGGTCCCCCCACCTACTCCCTACCCTGACCAATCCAATCCCCATTAGAACTGTTCATTCAGCTTATGAACACTTTGAGGCCAGTAAAACAAAGAAGCAAAGGAGCCTTCTCTCAGCCCCAGAGAACTGTCTCTTCTGGCCCTTGTCCTGGGCATAACTCTGAATCTTCACTTCCTAACCTAGAACTATCTAGGACTATCTGGGACTTACAGAGGGAAAGTCTGATTCAATAATCTCAATAGACATTCACATTATTAGTTTCCAAAATGTAGGATATTATTTTTATTTATCATCACCTTGCTATGCTAAAATTAGATAAGCAAGCATTCATCTCGATTTGTTCCGGTTCTCTCAAGCTACTGGTATTTCCTTTCACTGCCAGAGATCAAGTCCCTAACAGCGTACTCTGTGTGTCAGGCAACAAAGTAGATATTTCTAAATTATTAATTTTGACACAAACCATGGAACAGGCATTAGTACTCTTTTTTTTTTTTAAGACAGAGTCTCATTCTGTCCTTCAGGCCGGAGTGCAGTGGCACGATCTCAGTTCACTGCAACCTCTGCCTCCTAGGTTCAAGTGATTTTCCTGCCTCAGCCTCCTGAGTAGCTGGGACTACAGGTGTGTGCCACCACACCTGGATAATTTTGTATTTTTAGTAGAGTTGGAGTTTCACCATGTTGGCCAGGCTGGTCTTGAACTCCTGACCTCAAGTGATCCATCCTCCTTGGCCTCCCAAAGTGCTGAGATTACAGGAGTGAGCCACCGCACCCAGCCTAGTACTAATTTTTTGCAGACCAAGAGGCTTAGAAAGATGAATATACTCAAGATACTCTTCAGGTAAGGCTTAATGCAGAATTAAAATCGACATCAAACTCAACTCAAAACTTATGTAGCTTCCATAATGCCAATACTTTCAACAGTATATGCCTAATTTAAAAGAAATTTTGGCAGCATCTCAAAATATAAAGTTGTGTCTCTAGAACATTCCAAAGTTATACCATTCAGAAAATCAATTTCGGTAGGTTAAAGACCTTAATAAAAAAAAGTCAAAGCTTAAATGTTTAGAAGAATAAAGAAAACTTTCTTAAACAAGATACTGAAAATGCAATCCATAAAAAAGCAGTTCATTTTCTACATTGAAATTTTACCACTCAACAGAAAAAAACCAAAACAAAAAAAAAAAGCTAAAGAAGCCAGAGAGTGAAAAATGATATTTGGAACACATAGAGTAGACAGAGGATTAAGAAGACAGATGATTAAGTATCCAGAATTAAGAAGACTTTATTTAAATTAATAAGGAAAAAGTCACTAATCTCCATTCCAATAAATGGGAAAGGTTTATAAGTAGGTAAAAATATAAAGGGCCAACAAGCATGAAAAGATACCTACCTCAGTAATAATTAGCGACATAGATATTAAAGCAAACTAAAATACCATTTGCACAAGTAGGTTGGCAAACAATCTACAAATAGGTCAATACAAATAGTGATAAGTATTTGGAGAAATGAGAACTTGCATTCACTCTGATTGGGTATGTAATATGAAGAAACAGTTGAAAGTTTTAAATAAACTTGAAGATGACTTGCTTGAGATTTAGGAATTTCATTAGAGAAATCCTCACACATATGCAAAAGAAGGTATGCATTATCCATTGTAGCTTTTTTTTAATAGTGAAAAACTGGAAACAACCCAATGCTCATAAATAATATGCTAGATATACATAATTATGTTGTATTCATATAATAGAATTAAGTAGTGTAAACAAGTATGCTAGTGTTACATAAATCAATATGGATACATTGCTGAAACATTCAATAAAAAAAGTTGCAGAAGTACATATGGAGCAAGATATTATAATATTTACTTTTTTTTTTTTTTTTTGAGACAGAGTCTTACTCTTGTCACCCAGGCTGGGGTGGAGAGGCACAATCTCAGCTAACTGCAACCTCCACCTCCTGGGTTCAAGTGATTTTCCTGCCTCAGCCTCCTGAGTAGCTGGGATTACAGGCACCTGCCACCCTGCCGGCTATTTTTTTTTTCCACTTTTAGTAGAGACAAAGTTTCACCATATTGGCCATGCTCGTCTCAAACTCCTGACCTCAGGTGATCTACCCGCCTCAGCCTTCCAAAGTGCTAGGATTACAGGTGTAAGCCATCATGCCCAGCCTGTATAAATATTTTTAACACCTGAAAAATCATGGTGTATTTTGTATGAATATATTCAAGTGTTTATACTATGGGAATAAATTCTTTCATGAGGATGATAAATGCACATTCCAGTATTCTGTGGAGAGAGGATTTAAGATGGGGAAGGTATCACAGAGTTTCAATGATATAATATTTAATTTCATAGAATGTGATGATGGTTGAAGGCTGTTCATCATGTTTTTCATTCTAGTTTTCTCTGTGTTTAAAATATTCCAAACTAAAATTTAAAACTAAAGTGTGATACATGCATGCAGATGGTTAATATGTAGAAGTATATTTTTTGGAAAGAAGGAATAATATATTACAAATAGCAAGTGTAAAATACTGCATGTATACCTTTATTGATTTTGTTAAAAGTATAGGAAAAGAGAAAGATGTGGGAATGTGTTGTAAATATAATGCTGACAAAACTATGGTTTTTTTCAAAAAACAAAATACTATAAATACAATACTATATTAAGAGCGTAAGCCTAATATGGAGCAGATATTATTTATTTAAGTTTATAAATTCCCTCCACATCTGTGAACTCACGTAAATGGTAAAGAAACGTTTAAGGGTGGCAAGTATCTGTCACAAAGTTAGTAGATCTGGTCTAGAGGGATAGTGAATCCTCAGACTCTCAGACTAGAAAACCGAGCTGTGAGTTGAAACTGCAGGATATAGAAGTTTTGCATGAATTAAATTAAAACAAAAGCTGGTAACTGAGAATAAAGGAAGACAAAACACTGTAAGTAAAAAACCTTAGATGTCTGAGATTATTCATTGATCCATCAAGAAACTCTTCATATCTACAAAACACTTGTATTTCATGTTTGTGAGTGTTTTCAGGCACCTACTCTAATCCAGACATTTTAGATGCAAAGCATAAAAAAGATGACTATTATCTCTAACTTGCAAAACTCCTTAGAGTAGACAAAAATAAGGATAATGCAATTATGTATATATATGCATGTATACACACATATACATGTACATAATGTGTATATATAGTCATACAGTTACATACACATATTTTAGTTGTTCTTTCTAAAACTGGTCATAAATATTCAAGCTTCCTTCTACCCTTCTTACACATATAAATGGGATATGCATTTGAAAATTCCTTTGCAATAACCTGTTTTTGTAAAATAGACCTTGACATTGATAGAGAAGGGCTGGGCTCCCCGCTGAGCCCCACCCTTAAGCCTGGAACCTAGGCCCTAAGTGAAAACAGCTGACCCCATTTTTCCACCCAAATGTTGCCTTTTTGGCCTGCCCTGCCCCTATCCTGTGCCCATAAAAGACTTCAGCTGGTAGAGCAACATAAGCAGCTGAGCATCAAGGATACAAGCAGCTGAGTTGGCGAGCAGAGAAGCCACTGAGCATCAGAGACTACAGATAAATGTGGCTAACTTCAGACAGTGCGACTTCCTCAGAAAGGGGCACAGTTGGAGATAGCTAAGTTTCAGGGAAGAATTACCTCTCATTCCCTTTCCAGCCTCCCTTTTCACTGAGAGCCACCCACCGCTCAAAAAGTCTTCCTCATTCATCACCTTTCAAACAGTTCGTGTGACCTGATTCTTCCTGGATGCTGGACAAGAACCTGGGTGCCAAGAGGACAGAGGCTGCCACTGTGACCCTCCACTGAGCTGGTTGGCACTTGACAATCCCTGGACAGCAGAGCTGAAAGAGCATTGGTTGTAACATGCTTTGACAGTGCTGAGGGGCCTGCACAGAGTCTGCTTCCTCCAGAGAGGAGTGACTAGCTGGTTCTAGGGTTCGTTCACTCTGGTTCCCTCACTCCATTGCTCCCTCCTGCAAGGAATGCCAGCCTGAGTGAAATGAGTCACTTCAGTTCCTGCCTGTGAAAGGGGTCAAGGGAACTGTACCATCTCAACATGATGAATGCTTTTCTTTGATACGCATATTTGTATATCTCTACCAATTTACCTCTTTGCACAGACGGTCACTTTTCTAGAGTCTTCATTCCTTGACTTCTCCATGCCAACTTCACCTAGCTTAAGCTATTTCTTAGCATTCCATACTTACAGTCTTCATCGGGCCTCAGTGTGCCTCTTATCATTCTGCCTGGCTTTCATCTAGTTTAGCATTACTAAAGGTTTTTGCTATCTCAGAGTAGGTGAAAACAGGGTAGTTTAGAAGTCCAGCAGATTAGGAAGAAAGTTTAACACATTTTAAAGGCAGAATGTCACCTATTGTCCTAGCAGTAGTTAGCTAAGTGGCTTAAATGTAAAGTCATTGAACATGTACTGGATAATTCATGAGCATTTAAAATATTTACTGATTGGCAATCTACTTCACTAGACCTTTCTGGGTCATAGAATAGTATTTCTTGTAAAGGCTTTCCAAAGGTAACATTGCAATGGGCAGTGAAATGATTTAGAAGATGATATCCCTTGATTTAACAATTGATATGGTTTGAATGTGTGTCCTCTACAAATCTCATGTTGAAATGTAATCCTCAGTGTTGGAGGTGGAGCCTGGTGGGAGGTATTTGGGTCATGGGAGCAGAGCTCTCAAGAATGACTTGGTGTCATTCCCTTGGTGATGAGAGCTGGTTGTTTAAAGGAGCTTGTAAGAGAGGGGATTGAGATGGTGGGTAGGAGGCAGAACTAACTAGCAGCTCCCTCTCTGACCAACACACTAGTGTGTGGAGACTCACAGCATGAACTTTTGCTCCAACAACTACCACAGGAACATACCAGCAAAGCTGAGAGAATCTACAGATCTTTTGAAAGAACTGGATTGCTGCTGGAGGCTGCGTGAGACACTGAAAAACTGTGAGTCCGCTTGCTTTCTCAACAGGAAGGCTGGTGGTCTGGAGCAAGTTCTCAGCCCTGGTCACTGGCTGTCTGGAAATAGACTCAGTGCTGTTGGCGGGGACACAGTGGGAGTGAGATTGGCCATTAGAACTGTGGGCTGTGTGGGAACAGAGTAAGGCCTGTGACTACTGGCTTTTCCCTACTTCCCTGGTGACCTGTATGACTCAGCAGAGGCAGCCATAATTCCCATGAGAATATAACTCCCCTGGCCTGGGAACTACACCCCCATTCCCCACAGCAGCCACAGCAAACCCTGCCCAAGGAGAGGCTGAGCTCAGATATGCCTATCCCTTCCCCCACCTGGTAGTCTTTCTCTATCCACTCTGGTAGCTGAAGACAAAAGTCATAATCTCTTGGGAGCTCTATGGTCTTGTTCACTGCCTGAGAAACCAGAATACTTAACCAGGTATACCTAAGGCAAGTCTGCATTCTCCCTATAGGACCACAGCTGATGCACTTTTGAAAGAACTACCTTCTGGCTCAAGGCTAACCAACATAAAACCAGCACACTAAACAAAAACACAACCAAGGACCCTCACAGAGTTCACTTCACTCCCCTGCTACCTCTACCAGAGCAGATACTTACATCCAGGGCTGCAAGACCTGAAGATGAATCATATCACAGGACTCTTTGCAGACACTCACCAGTAACAGCCTGGAGCCCAGTAGCTCAACTGGTTGGTTAGAACCAGAAGAGCAAAAACAATCACTGTAGTTCAGCTCGTAGGAAGCCACATCTCTAGGGAAAGGGGGAGAACACCACATCGAGGGAGCACCCTGTGGGACAAAAGAATCTGAATAGCAGTCCTTGAATCCCACATCTTTCCTCTGATGTAGTCTACCCCAGACTATGAGAAAGAACTAGAAAAACAATTCTGGTAATATGATAAAACAAGGGTTTTTTTTTTTAACACCCTCAAAAGATCATACCAGCTCACCAGCAATGGATCCCAACCAAGACGAAATCTCCGAATTGCCAGAAAAAGAATCAAGAAGGAACCAGAGAAAGGTGAAGTTGAACTTAAATAAATAAAAAGCCTTATACAGGATATGAAAGGTAAAGTCTTCACCAAAATAGCATAAATAAAAACAATCACAACTTCTGGTCAAGGACACACTTAGAGAAATGCAAATACACTGGTAAGTCTCAGAAATAGAATCAAATAAGCAGAAGAACTTCAGTGCTCGAACATAAGGCTGTTGAATTAACCCAATCAATCAAAGACAAAGAAAAAGAATTTAAGAAAAATGAACAAAGCCTCCTGGAATCTTGGGACTATGTTAAATATCCAAACCTAAGAATAATTGGTGTTCTTGAGGAAAATGAGACATCTAAACGTTTGGAAAATGTATTTGAGGGAATAATCAAGGAAAACTGCCCCAGCCTTGCTAGAAACCTAAACATTCAAATACAAGAAGCTCCAGGAACACCTGGGAAATTAATCACAAAAAGATCATTACCTAGGCACATGGTCATCAGGTTATCTAAAGTCAAGATAAAGGAAATAATCTTAAGAACTGTGAGGCAAAAGTGTCAGGTAACCTATAAAGGAAAATCTATCAGATTAACAGCAGATTTCTCAGCAGAAACCCAAAAAGCTAGAAGGGATTATGCTCCTACTTTTAGCCTCCTTAAACAAAACAATTATCAGCCAAGAATTTCATATCCAGTGAAGCTAAACTTCATAAATGAAGGAAAGATACAGTTTTTTCCAGACAAACAAATACTGAGAGAATTTGCCACTACAAGAACTGCTAAGAGGAGCTCTAAATCTTGAGACAAATCCTCTAAATACATCAAAATAGAACCTCCTCAAGGTATAAATCTCATAGGACCTATGTAACAATAATGTAGTGAAAAAACCAAGGAATCGGGGCAGCAAATAACATGATGAATAGAATAGTACTTCACATATCAATACTAACACTGAGTGTAAATAGCCTAAATGCTCCACTTAAAAGATACGAAACTGCAGAAAGAATAAGAATTCACCAACCAAGTTTCTGCTGTCTTCAGGAGACTCACCTAACATATAAGGACTCACATAAACTTAAGGTAAAGGGGTGGAAAGAGGTATTTCCTACAAATGGACACCAAAAGTGAGCAGGAGTAGCTATTCTTATATTAGACAAAATAAACTTTAAAGCAACAGCAGTTAAAAAGATAGAGGGACATTACATAATGATAAAAAGACTAGTCCAACAGGAAAATATCACAATTCTAAATATATATGCATCTAACACTGGAGATCCCAAATTTATACAACAATTACTACTAGACCTAAGAGATGAGATAGATGGCAACACAATAATAGTGGGGTACTTCAATACTCCACTGACAGCACTAGACAGGTCATCAAGACAGAAAGTCAAAAAAGAAACAACGTAATTAAACTCTACCCTACAACAAACGAACTTAACAGATACTTACCAAACATTCTACCCAACAACTGCCAAATATACATTCTATTCATCAGCACATTCTGCAAGATAGACCATATGATAGACCACAAAACAAGTCTCAGTAAATTTAAGATCAAAATTATATCAAGTACTCTCTTAGACCACAGTAAAATAACACTGGAAATCAGTCCCAAAAGAAATCCTCAATACCATGCAAGTATGTGGAAATTAAATAACCTGCTCCTAAACGGTCATTGGGTCAACAAGAAAATCAAGATGGAAATTAAAAAAATATTTGAACTAATGATAGTAGTGACACAACCTATCAAAGCCTCCATGATACAGCAAAAGTGGTGCTAACAGGAAAGTTCATAGCATTAAATGTAGTCTTCAAAAAGTCTGAAAAAGGACAAACAGACAATCTAAGGTCATACCTCACAGAACTGGAGAAAGAAGAGCAATCCAAACCTAAACCCAGAAGAAGCAAAGAAACAAAAAAGATCAGAGCAGGACTAAATTAAGTTGAAACAAACAAACAAACAAACAAACAAAATAGAAAAGATAAGAAAAAAAGTCAGTTCTTTGAAAAGATAAGTAAAATTGATTTACTGTTAGCAAGATTAACCAAGAAAAGAATACAGATGATCCAAATAAGCTCAATTAGAAAGAAAATGGGAGATATTACAACTAATACCACAGAAATACAAAGGATTATTCAAGACTACTATGAACACCTTTATGCACATAACCTAGAAAACTTAGAGGAGATGAATAAATTCCTGGAAATATACAACCCTCCTAGATTAAATCAGGAAGATATAGAATCTCTGAGCAGACCAATAACAAGCAACAAGATTGAAATGGTAATTTAAAAATTGCCAACAAAATAAGTCCAGGCAGATGGATTCATAGCTGAATTCTATCAGATATTCAAAGAGAAATTGGTACAAATCCTATTAACACTATTCCAAAAGATAGAGAAAAGGGGAATTATCCCTAAATCATTCTATGAAACCGGTATTACCCTAATACCAAAACTAGGAAAGGACATAACAAAATAAGAAAACTACAGACCAATATACATGATTATCATAGATGTAAAAATCCTCAACAAAATACTAGCAAACCAAATCCAACAGCATATTAATAAGATAATCCACCATGATCAAGTGGGTTTCATACCAGGGATGTAGGGATAATTTAACATAGGTAAATCAATAAATGTGATACACCACATAACAGAATTAAAAGCAAAAAATCACATGATTATCTCAATAGACACAAACAAGCATTTGACAAAATCCAACATCCCTTTATGACTAAAACTCTCAGCAAAATTGGCATAGACGTGACATATCTTAAGGTCATAAAAGCCATCTATGACAAGCCCACAGCTGACATTATACTGAATTGGGGAATGTTGAAAGCATTCCCCCTGAGAACTGGAACAAGACAAGGATGCCCATTTTCACCACTTCTATTTGACATAGTACTGGAAGTCCTAGCCAGAGCAATCAGACAAGAGAAAGAAAAAAAGGGCATCCAAATTGGTAAAGAGAAGTCAAACTGTTGCTGTTTGCTGATTGTATGATCGTATACTATAAAACCCTAAAGACTCACCTGAAAAGCTCCTAGAACTGGTAAATGAATTCAGCAAAGATTCAGAATACAAAATTAATGTACACAAATGAGTAGCTCTGCTATATACTAACAGCAACCAAGCTAAGAAGCAAATCGAGAACTCAATCCCTTTTACAATAGCTGCACAAAAAATAAAATACTTAGGAATAAACCTAACAAAGGATGTGAAAGACATCTACAAGGAAAACTACAAACCACTACTGAAAGAAATCACAGATGACACAAACAAATGGAAATATATCTCATGATCATGGATGGGTAGAATCAATATCGTAAAAATGACCATCCTGCCAAAAAGCAATCTACAAATTCAGTGCAATCCCCATCCAAATATCACTATCATTTCTCACAGAACTAGAAAAAAAAATCCTAAAATTCATATGGAACCAAAAAAGATGTTATAGCCAAAGCAAGACTAAGCAAAAAGAACAAATCTGGTAACATCACATTACCCAACTTCAAACTATACTATAAGGCCATAGTCCCCAAAGCAGCATAGAACTGGTATAAAAATAGGCACATAGACCAACAGAATAGAATAGAGAAATAAACCCAAATATTTATAGCCATCTGATCTTCAACAAAGCAAACAAAAACATAAGGTGGGGAATGGACACCCAATTCAACAAATGGTGCTGGGATAATTGGCAAGCCACATGTAGAAGAATGAAACTGGATCCTCATTTCTCACTCAATACAATAATCAACTCGAGTTGGCTCAAACACTTAAATCTAAGACCTGAAGCCATAAAGATTCTAGAAGATAAGGTTGGAAAAACCCTTCTGGACATTGGCTTAGGCAAATGCAACTAAAACAAAGATAAATAGATAGGACTTAAACTAAAAAGCTCTCCACAGCAAAAGAAATAATTAGCAGAGTTAACAGACAACCCACAGAGTGGGAGAAAATCTTCATAATCTATACATCTGGCAAAGGACTAATATCCAGAATTGACAAAGAACTCAAACCAATTGGCAAGAAAAAAACCAAACAATCCCATCAAAAAGTGGACTAAAAACATGAATAGACAATTCTCCAAAGAAGATATACAAATGACCAACAAGCATATGGAAAAATGGTCCAACATCACTAATTATCAGGGAAATGAAAATCAAAACCACAATGTGATATCACTTCACTCCTTGAAGAATGACCATAATTAAAAAATCAAAAAATGGTAGATCTTAGTAGAGATGCAGTGAAAAGGAAACACTTTTATACTGTTGGTGGGAATGTAAACTAGTATGGAAAACAGTGTGGAGATTCCTTAAAGAACTAAAAGTAGATCTACCATTTGATCCAGCAATCCCACTACTGAGTATCTACCCAGAGGCAAGGAAGCAATTATATGAAAAAGATATTTGCACACACATTTTTATAGCAGCACAATTTGCAATTGTAAAAATATGGAACTAGCCCAAATGCCCATCAATGAGTGGATAAAGAAAATGTGATACACACACATACACACACACATATGCACACCCTGGAATACTACTCAGCCATAGAAAGGAATGAAATAATGACATTTGCAGCAACCTGGATAGAATTGGAGGCTATTATTCTAAGTAAGTAACTCAGGAATGGAACATCAAATATTGTATGTTCTCACTCATCTGTGGGAGCTAAGCTATGAGGAAGCAAAGGCATAAGAATGATACATTAGACTTTGGGGACTTAGGAAAAGGTTGGGAGTGGCGAGGAATAACAGACTACACAGTGGATACAGTGTACACTGCTCGGTGATGAGTGTACCAAAATCTCAGAAATCACCACTAAATAATGTATTCATGTAACAAACACCACCTGTTCCCCAAAAACCTGTTAAGATAAAAAAAAAATGAAAAATAAATAAATATACACATAAAACATAAAAAAAATTAAAGGAGCTTGCCACCTCCTCCTTGCTCTCTCACTTGCCATGTGATGCACCAGCTTCCCTTTCACCTTCTGCTATGATTGTAAGCTTCCTGAGACCCTCACCAGGAGCAGAGGCAGATGCCATGCTTTCTGTACAGCCTGCAGAACTGTGAGTCAATTAAACCTCTTTTGTTTACAAATTACCCAGTCTTAGATATTCCTTTCTAGCAATGCAAACAGACTAAGACAACAATATTATTATTTTATATAATGGAATCTAGTGTATGAAACCTATTATTTGAAGGAGGAGAAATATTAGCCTTTGGTTTTGAGATAAGAATCAAAGATTTTGTTTTTCTCAGGCTATTGGGCAAGATAGATATGAAGTCCATTATCTCATAAATAGAAAGTTGCTGTTTGCATTAGTTATAAATGATTCCCTCTATTTAAGGAAAATTAACAAGTTAATTTTCTACTCATTGCTTCCAGCTCTGTACTACACACACACACCCTTCTTGGGATCTTTTTATTATAATATAACATATATACAGAAAAATGTACAAAATATAACTATAAAGCTTGATGAATTTTTACAAACTGAGAACTAGCAGCATCCCAGAGCCCCCTGTCCTCTGATTCCCGTTACAGTCTCTGGTTTCTGTGCTTCAAAGACAGTCTCCAATGCCATAGTTTAGCTTGTTTTTTAATTGTCTATAAAGGGAAATAAATAACACATGCTCTTTGTGCCTGACTTCTTTTTTACCACACTGCATTTGTAAGATTCATCCATGACGTGTTTGCAAGACATATTTCCATGTGGTATAGCTGTATTTTATTTATTCTCATTGTTGTAGAGTGTTCCGTTAGGTGAATACAACAATTTATGAGTTTATTCCATTACTAGTAATCACTTGGACAGTTTCCAGTTTGGTTCTATTACAAATAGTGCTGCTTGGGCATTCTTGGGCACATTCTTTGGTGAACATATGTACACATTTCTGTTGACGATATAAACCTAAGATTGGAACTGCTGTCACAAACATTCATTTGTTTAATTTTTAAACTGCCAGCTAGTTTTTCAGCATTGTTGTACCAATTTACACTCCTACTAGTGCCATAAAACAGCTCTCTGGTTGTTCCACACCTTCTTCAGCATTTGATATTTTCTGTAGCTACTTTGAGGGCCAACATATCCTTATTAAAGACACGGATCATGAAAAACATCCCTGACCTGATGCCTTAAGTGAACCTAATTTTGGCAATGTTAGCTAGTTTATTCTTTCTTAATGAAATGCATCTGGGACAGATTGAATGCATTCATCCACTCAAGTCCTTCAAAAGTGAATGATCTCCCATTCTTCCCCACCTCCTACCAAACACAAATGGTATTAGCTCACAGTTACCATGGCCCCCTGAGAAAGCTGTTTTAGCAGTACTTCCTTTTTATAGTTTCTTTCGGTAGAGATGCTGTGGGATTTTCTCCATCAATTAGATCAAACTCTACATTTAAAAATCATTTCAGTTATTACAATGTCTACATTTTGTTCATAATTTAAAAGTCATCTAAGACTAGTAACTTTCATTTATCTTGTGGCATGCCTCTTTTATGTTTTCCAGAATCCTATTTTTCATTTCATAATTGGGACAGAAAAACAGGATGTTTTTTTAATTGACTCACATTTCTAAAATTCCTTCTTGGTCAAAAGTGCAAATCTGTTGACGCTTTCAAACTTTTGTTGTTCTGACAAGAAAACAAAATTTAGAAAGAGACATTTTTGAGTTATTATTTTTCATTGCCTTTGTGTTTCTTTTCTTCTGTTTTACTCTTTATCTTTTCTAATGAATACCATTCTGCTTCTTATTTACTTATTTTTAAAATAAAGAATTTGAGTGATTTTTTTCATGCTTTACTAGAAGTATCATTTCATTAGAAAGATATTTCTGGACAATAAAAGCTTAAGTGTTAACTGTGAAATAGTTTTATTGACAAAATTTGAAATTTTTTTGTTGCTTATACAGTTTGATAATCCTATGAATTCTACAGAAGGATTTTACATTGAATGATCTTTTTATAACTAGTCCCCTAGAAAGATAAACCTTTTTCACACTTAATTTAATTTTCCACACTTATGATGTATCTTTAAATTTGTTTCTTCATTTTGTTTCTGGTAATTTTTGCCATGTAAAAATATGTAATTTAAAAATAGCCAAATATATCTAGCTTTTCCTTTATGGTTTCTGGGATTTCTGTCATACTTGGGAATAGCTTTCCCATTTCAAATTTATATAAATAGCATTCTAAATTTTCTTTCAATATTTTTCTTAGAGTAAGAATTCAATTCTCTTTTCTTCTACATGGATAATCAAACATATAAGCATTGCTTATTAAATTAGACAGTCTTTCTCACTAAGTTCCATTAAAATCCTATATCTACTAAATCTTTCTATGGATGCTCAGGCATAAATGACTAATATATTTACATATTCCTGTGCTAATATTATACATTTACCTTTGTTTATACCTTTACTTCATAGTTATTTTAGTATCTCAAAGTCTCCTCCTTTGCCTTCTTGTTATTATTCATAAAATTTCTTGACTATTTCTAGAGATAAATTTTTCCACATACATTCTATAATCACTTTGTATTGTTTAACAGAAAAGCTTATTAAGGTTATAATTTGAGTTGCATAACATTTCTATATTAATTTTAGAAGTAGTGACATTTCTATAATGGTCTTATTAAGATTATTTTATGTACTTCGTTTGGGTTTTATAAATTAACTTTTATATAAATTTGATGCCACTATTGCCATATTTAAGTCTAAGAATTTTCATATTTAGTCCCTATTATAAATGAATCTTTCTTTTTTTCTTTTGCTTCAACCTTGCTATTGCTATGACAGAGAAAAAGTTACTGATTTTCTTAAGGTTTACAAAGTTAATTTTAAGGCTTTTTCAAGAGCTACTGGAAAGAGACAGAGACATTCTTTATTCCTGGAACAGAGATTTTGGCAGACATCTGGTCATGAGGAGTCTGAGAATCACTCAATATGAAGGAAAGTAGAATCTAAGGATCGAGACATGGCAGGTTCCAGAGCTATTATTTGAACTACTAGAATAAGCCATATTTGAAACCATTACCAATTATCCTTTGCAATTATTTTGAGCCAGTAAATGTTCCCTATGTTTATTTAATTTAAGTAGGTTTAGGCTGGGTACAATCTCTCATGCCTTTAATCCAGCACTTTGGGAGGTCGAGGTGGGCAGATCACCTGAGGTGATGGGTTCGAGACCAGCTTGGCCAACATAGTGAAACCCCATCTCTACTGAAAAAAAAATACAAAATTAACTGGGAATGGTAGTGTGTGCCTGTAATCCCAGCTATTGGGAGGCTGAGGCAGGAGAATCACTTGAACCCCAGGAGGCAGTGACTGCAGTGAGCCAAGATTGTGCCATTGCACTTCAGCCTGGGCAACAAGAGCGAAACTCAAACAAAAAAAAAAAAAACAAAAAATAGGCCTTATTCGTCATTGTTTATCAAATAAGATGGTACAGAAATTTGAATTTGGCTTCCTGAGATAATTCTTATGCTGGTAATCTTTAGAAAAAATACCAGAATCAACACACTCTATTACCATCATGAGAATAAAATGAAAAATAATTTAATGGTATAGAGTTGACCATAGAGAGTTGCTTAAATGTTATCACAGATGTATAGGATAAAGCTTAGATTGCTTCATTAAAGAGCTGAATTTTAATAGTTACTGATACAACAAAAAGTATAGAAGGCTCTAAATGCAAAACTGTAAAAGTGAAATAAAGTAATTGTGTAAAAGGAAGATGAAGAACATTTATTCTATTGCTTGCATAATATAAATTTGACATATTTATATTTCTCTTCCAAGGGAGAATTTAGAAATTCACTAGGCAATCATTACTTTATTCAAGGCAATTTTATGAATTAAGCAAGACACTAATTACACTATCAATAGCATAACTGTGCTCTTTTACTCAGAGAAAATATAACTTGAACCCACAGTGAGGTAAAGTTCTTTCTATATACATCTTTGTTTATCCTGCGGATTTGTTTCCTCATTATTGGCTTCTTAAGAAATCATTGCTCAACTCTGATTTTGTTTGTGTTTCAGCTTTAAAGTCACATTGAGACCAATGAACATCTTTCAAACATGAAATTGTATTTGTGATTATACATAGGAATTTCTTTTCTTCCTGTTGAAAAATGGTTGGGACTCAAATAAAAGTAGGACTGACCATGTATCACTCAGGGTGCCAAAACATAATTTCTGTATCATTGGTCAATTCATTTATTCATCATTTCACTCCACACACATATGGAGTGACTATAATGCAGACATGTTTATATACACAGCAGAAACATCACTGAAAAAAACAGACAAAAGTTCTTACTCTCATGGAAATTCAATTCTGAGAAGAAAAGATATCAAATAAACCTTAAATATAAATACACTACAGATATATAAATTATGTAAAGTGGCGGTAAGTGCTATGATGTAATATGAAGTAGAGTAGGGGGGATAGAGAATAATAGTGGAGAGAGGGAAGGATGCCCTTTCAGATGAGAGTCAGGAAAATCTCCTCTGATAAGATGACATTTATTCATGGAGTTGTAGTGAAGGAGAAATCAAAATGGATTATCTAAGGGAAACACCTTCCAGGCAAGTAAGGACCCTGAGACAAGAATATTCTAAGTATATTTAAGGAATAGCATAAGGTCTGAAGGGTGGGATATGATATTTGTTTTAAAATATTGCTCTGTTTGCATATGAGAATAGGCTGTAGAAAGGCAAGTATAAAAGGATATTACACACTTGCAAGATGTTTACTGAGAAATGACATCAGTTTAGTTTGGTGTCATGGATCAGGTTTTAGAAAAGAGAATGAACCTGGAGGGACAAACTAGAGATATTTAAAATGACTCTGCAGACTTCGCTTGAGTAACTAGAACTGCATGAAGATTAGGGGTGTGTGTGTGTGGGCATGGGTGTTTGCGTGTGTGTGAGTGTGTGCCGAAAAGGGGTAGATTGAAATAAATCAAAGTCCAATTTCAGATAACAGATATTTAAGATGGCAACTCAATAGTAGATATTAGCAAAAAAGTCTATAAGCCAGGAGTATCCAAGAGATGTTGGGACTAAAGATAAAATCTTAGGAATTTTAAGCTTATAGTTGGTATTTAAATACTTGGAATTGGATGAAGTCACCTACACAATGAGTATAGATGGAGAAGAGTTTAAGAAACTAAAGAGAAATCAACAAAGGGGACAGCAAATAATTTTTTTTTCAAAAAGAAAGGGAGTCATTAGTTATGTCAAAAGATGTTAATAGCTGAAGCAAGATGATTATGCAGAAATGACATTGAATTTTTCAGTATGGATGTCATTAATGACCTTGACAAGATTCATGTATGAAAGAAATTTTGTGTTTCAGTGGACAACTATACATGGTCTGACAACTCTTTTAGGGTAGCAGACTCTACCCCTGCTCATTGTCTTTGAGCTGTTTTGCAAATCTTTGTAAGTGGTATATAACTGATAAATTCTGACATTGACTTCCTGTGACGTTAATTGACTTCCTGTGTTGTTAATTGACTTCCTGTGTCCAGTTTGGTAGTGATGTAAATGAATGTGGAAAAATCAGTTTTGTCTGCATTTGCAATTGATTTTAACATTCTTGTGCTCCAGATAAGTTAGTGCTGTTTAACTTTTCCTTTGAATCAGTTATAACATCTCCCTGGTTCCCTCATATGACGTAAGCTTATTTAACACGTTTGTTTTCATATCTGCATGAGGGTCATGATTTCACCTTTTTCTGAAACTTGCCTTTTAACATTAGCATTGGTGTAGTGACATGGGCAAAAGCCTGACTCAGATGTATTTGACAGAAAATGGAAAATAGAGTCAAGATGGTTGATTTGATATTCAGGAAAACCTTTTTTGGTAAAGCACATTGAAAAATCTCAACACTATTTAACAATTTTTGTTTTTGAATCATTGTAGGAAAGTAAAAGTAAGGGAATCTAGAAGCTTGAATTAGAAACCAAACTTGATATAAGAAGGCAATCTAGGCCTGGCATGGTGGCTCATGCCCATAATCCCAGCATTTTGGGAAGCCAAGTTGGATGGATCACTTGAGGCTAGAAGTTTGGGACCAGCCTGGCCAACATGGCAAAATTCTGTCTCTACTAAAAATACCACAATTAGCCAGGTGTGGTGGTGCACACCTGTAATCTCAGCTACTTAGGAGGCTGAGGCATGAGAATCACTTGAATTCGGAGGTGAAGTTTGCAGTGAGCCAAGATTGCGCCACTGCACCCCAGCCTGGGAGATAGAATGAGACTCTTTCACAATAAAATAAAATAAAATAAAAATAAGAAGGCAATCAGAGGGGTGAGCGAGTACCAGATCTGCTGATGTGGAGGTTCATGAGCCCTTGGGACAGGAAACAAAGCTTGAAACTACATCTATGGTAGGATCCCCAGCATAATGCTGGGAGTGGCAAAATCTCAAGGAAAAAAACCTGGCTTTGCTTTAAAATGGAGATGTCTGAAACACTTGTCTATCCTGAACTTAGCTCTAGATAAGCCAGAATAAAAGATGAACAATTATCTGCTGAGAATTTCTAACCACAAGCTGGCACACACCTTGTTTGTTGAAGGCCTGAGGTGTAGCAGGTGTGGCTAGAACAATGAACGGGCGGAACTGTGGTATGATCTAAGTTAGGTCTCGGATGTCATCTCCTTGTTACTTTAACATAAAAGGTTGTGAACAATAATTTCTTTATTTCACTGGATAATTCAGCCATGAGGCCATATCTTGATTCACATCATAAAAGCCCAAACATTATTCTTTTTTTGCCATGCACACTTGGAGGTACAAAGATGTTAAAATCTACTCATCGCACCCCTCCCTAACTCTTATCTTGCAAAAATTGGCCTGTTACATAATAATGATATTTCCTTGAGTTTTTATCAAGTAGTATGTTTACCCAGAAAAGATTATTTTAAAAAGGTATTCTTATATATTTCCCTCCACTTCTTGCATTTTGTATTTTCTTTGGAACAAAAATGTTATTTGCCTTTGTTGGCATGAATAGTTACATATTTAGGGAAAAATCTCAGAATTAGAAACCAAACTTGAACTAAAGTAAATATAATTCTTAGTAAAAAATCTGAGAAATCAAATATATTTATTTAAAATGAGCTTAGATTTTTTTTTTTTTTTTTTTTGAGCTCAAATCCTGTGATCATTCAATCTGAATTTATTTTGGTGCTCTCTCACTCACACCCATCTTATGAAAACCAAAGCATTTGGGGGTCTTTTACTCATCCCGGTTACCACTGAGATGCCTTGTCTAAACTTACAAGGGCTACTGAAATCTGAGAGCCTTGAGTTTTAGTGCCATCTGGAAGCCCTGTAAACTTTGCAAAAGCTGTAAAACTCAGCCTAGACTCCAGTCCCTTGGGCATACTATGCAGCCACACCCCTCCCACCTAACCCAAAATTGCTCACCTCCAGCAATGCTGTGGAGAAAGCTGTAGGTTCCCTGGGAGTCTGCAGATCTCTCTTTCCATCCTGGACTTCTGGGCCTTGCCACCCCTCTCACTTTCTCTTTTCCACAAGGCACATGTCTCTCTTTCTTCTATCTGGCATAATTCCCTCAAGGAGTGCCAGGGAGGCAGATTATCTGCTGGATAATTAGCCTTTCTGTCCTACAGCACAATCCTCCTGGGAGGTTAAAAGCATGAAGGAGCTGGCTGCCTTCTTGAAGTGGACATGAATGGAAAAAAGATCCATGAAGCACAAAGCACAAACTCTGTCTTAATTAGTTATGCTGATTCACAGCTTGCATCCTCCCCTCATAACCTGAAATACCTGGTGAAGGAGGGCACACTCCATCAAAACATACCATCCAATTTGTGAGTAGTTGAAGGAGTGTCCTAAACCTTCATTGGTGGTCTAGCCTTTACAATCTTACACTCACAGTGTTTTATTCCTGAACTCTAAACCTGAAAGAGAAAACTTAAACTGCAAATGTCATCACTCATTTACTTAAAAATTATCTCCTGTATATGCGGATGCTTCATATTCTCTTGCAATCTTTCCAAACCCTTTACACTAGCTGTATTCTTTAGCACATTAAAGAAATAAAATCATTTCTTGACTCCCATAGGCAGACAGATGGAAATAGCAAGATACTGCTGGGAATAATAGGCAGAAGAATGTCACTTTTGATAAGAAACCGATAGAGCTATACCTATTTTTTATACATGTCTTCAATGGTTCATTTATAATCAAACTAAAGATGTTGGGATGAAAATTACAAGCGATTATTTCTCAATATGCAAGAAAGTCTATCTCAGTGCATCCATAGGCCAGGAAGAGACTACATTTTAATAAACACGGTTTTTGGGGCGCCAGCCTAGGCTGAGAATGGAAAAGGCTCTGCTAATTCCATCTAGTCTTTAGTTTCCTGGGTATGTGTAACTCTGTATTATTTAGTTGAGAAATTAAAGGATTTTTCCCCTTCAGTGTATTCTTAACTAAAATCATATTATATTGACATTTTATTATTCTCATGTTTTCTTTCATTATAAGAAAATTGTGGGAGAAGATTTGCAAACCTCTTTTTATATGACATTTATTATGTGGAACTGGGAATCTCTAAAACTCCTTTTACTTTGTACTTACTAAGTGGTTGTGGAAAACATCTTTTGTGAATATAGGACAAAATCTCAGAGGAAAAATACTGAATAAAATATTTCAACTCTTGTTGGCATTACAGTATTTCCTCACAAAGGCACTGCATTTCAAGTAGTCTTTTTTTTTTTGGTAATACAGAGGAAATTATAATTTATTTTAAAGTCGGCATCACTACAAAAAAGTCAGTCAATTCTCAACTTCCGGTATTTGATTGGTTGTGAGGGGTTTTCTTTGTTTTATTTCTGAATGTGGAGGGGAAAAATCCAAAAAGGAAAGCCAGCCTTTTTGGATTTTGGAACTGATATACTCTAGCACCACCTACTGGGAAATGGTTTATTGTGCCCCCAAATTACAAGAAACCCAAACTCAAAATCTTCTGATGCTTTCTCTCAAAACTTTCATCTGTTTTCCTCCTTTTTCTTCTTTTCCTATTCTTTTATTTTCTGTTGACTTTCTATTCATTTTTGTTTCCCTTTCCTTGGTATAAATACTCTAGCTTTCTCAAAGTAAGTCTGATACACAACTATGTAAAACAACTTCTTTTATGGCACATGCATGGAAAGGTTGGAGATAAGAAAATAACAAGTCTATTTTAGGTCATATGTCTTCATTGTAAATGATGATTCATGGATATTGAATTAATACTGCATTATGTTAGATGTTAAACATTAATATTTAATATTCTCAAGACCAGAATCCACTGAATCATAACTTTTCCACTAGCTAGCTGTGAGGCTATATAATCTCCCTAAGTTTTTATTTGCTCATTTTGATAAAAAAGCAATGCTAATAATACATGTTGCATTCAAATGCTTTTAGAATTAAATGATGTGTGATGTATGCAAACTTCGTCAGAGCACCTTTCAGGCAGTAAATGTGCAAGAAATGTTTTCCATTATAATTACTCTTCCGAGGAAAAAAACCATGTTTTCGTTCATCTCTGTAGCTTCAGAGTGCATAATAGAGGTTTTGTATATTTCCTTCTATCTCTTAACATATACTAGAAAATGAATTGTGTAGAACACAGTAGGAAAAAAAAAAAAAACATTATTACCATGACAATGAGCTAGCTACTCTGCTAAGCACTTTGTAAGTGTCATTTCATTCACTGGAGAGAGGATACAGAATCTTGATTTTTTTTTTTTTTTTTTTTTTTAATATTCTCAGTGTTTTAGTTCATTTTCGCACTGCTTTAAAGATACTACCTGAGACTGGGTAATTTTTAAAGAAAAGATGATTAATTGACCCACAGTTCTACATGGTTTGGGAGATCTCAGAAAACTTAACAATCATGGCAGAAGGAAAAGGAGAAGAAAGTACCTTCTTCACAAGGCGGCTGGAGAGAGAGCGAGCTCCGGAAAAGTGTCACTTTTAAACCATCAGGTCTTGTGAACTCCCTCACTATCACAAGAATAGCTTGGGGAAACTGCCCCCATGATATAAGCAACCCCAACCAGGCTCCTCCCTCAACATGTGGGGATTATAATTTGAAAGAAGATTTGAGTGAAGACACAAAGCAAAACCATATAACTCTGTTTTATAACTAACTTTCTAGGTAAAATTTGAGCACTCCTCCCAAGGGCTTAGTTTTCTTCAAAAAGGAGTGGGCTAGACCATCTCTAAAATTTCTGTTAGCTCTATTATCTTTACTATAATTTTGCCTGCCTCCCTACCTCCCTCCTTCCTTCCTTCCTTCCCTCCCTCCCTCCCTCCTTCCCTCCTCCTTCCTTCCTTCCTCTTTCAGAATTTAAGTAATGCTTTGTATTTATGGCTTTCTCTGTGTTTTAGGGTCTTTCTATCAAATAAACTATCTTAATGGTTGTCAAATTGTTTTGTCAAATTACTAACTGCCTTCTTCCAAAGTGTATAGCATTTAAAAATGCCATCAGTAATACAAAATTTTACACGTTGTTCTCTACTCTCAAATACAAGAGGAATGAACATGTCTATTTAATTTCTTTTCATTACTGATATATTTAGACTTATTTAAATCATTTTATTTTGTATTTGCCCTGCTTTGTTGATGTTTGTTCGTTCTTCTCCTTCCCCTTTCTTTTAAATTAATGACTATTGTAATACCATATATTTTCTCTATTGGTTTGGAAGTAATATACTGGATTTTTTGTTCCCTGAACTTAAAATTAAATGAACATATGTAACTTAAAATGTATAAACTAATTAATACCTCTACTATCCTACAAAACAATACAAAAGCCCCAAGCATGTTAACTCCAAACAGATGCGTCTTATGTCAATATTAGCCATATTTTATTTCTAATTCTTCAACCTTATTATTATTATAATATATTCAATGCTTGAGGAAATTTATTCATAGATTTACTAATTACTTTGACTGACTGACATTACCTCTTGAATCTCAGTGTCTTCTTTGGGTTCAGATTTCTTTTTCCTGTGGTTTATCCTTGAAAGGTATGTTAGTGAGATTTTTCTGGGTACTTATTCAGTTTTCATTTTCCTGAGGTAACTTTAGCGTGTCTTTGTTCATGATAATTGTTTCATGTTCTTTTAGGTAATCTTCTTTTCTTTCAGAGAGATATTATCTTTGAAATTCTGTAGTTTGATTCTGATCTCTTTTTTGTATAAGATACAATCTGCGAAATGCAATGTATCATATGTAACGTAGTTGTATACACAGATGAATTTATATATTTATAATGTATATGTAGCTATATAATTTATCTTTTGACACATATATTTTAATATTGTTTTGGATTTGACTAACATTTGGATCTAAAGATTTATATTTTTCATAAATTCTGGCAAGTTTTGAGCCATTATATCTTCGAATAATGTCCTTGATCTATTCTTTTTTCTTGGAAATTTCTTGGACACTTCTTGGACACTCCAATTTTATCCTACTATTCTGTTCTAGTCTCCATTTTTATTAACTTCACTTTTATAGATTGTATTCCTCTATCTCTCTGTAATCTGAATAGCTTCTTCAGCTCTACCTCCAAGTACTCTCACTACTTAGTGGTGTCTAACCTGCTGTTTAATCCATTTAATTAATTTTTATTATTAGAGACAGTATTTTTCTATTTCTAGAAGTTCTATTTGGTTTTTCTTTACATGTTCCTTCACTCAACCTAAAGAGATGGGCAGCACTCTTGTTAGCTAGTGACACCCCCTAAGAAGCGGGAATACTGTGCCAGGAAAATTAGCTCCTGTCATACTCTGCAAGAGAACATGGCCTTTCTCTCTCCTACTATCTTCATTAGAATATAAGATGATCATATTTTTCTCCATTTTCCAAATTTTATGAAATGTATTTCTATTTTAAAAAATACAAATTTAAAGTAATGTATGTATGTGTTTTTAATATAATTACAATTTAGAGATGTAAGATATATGTTTATTCATTAAGAAAGAAATTAAAAGAGATGAACATATTTATTTCCAAACTCTGAAAACATATTAAAAGTCAACATTTGACAATTCTTAGAATGTTATTAATAGAGTTCTAAGTTTATGTTTTAAAAATAATACAGCTAAAATGTATGCACTGGTATGCAGTCTCAATCAGGTACTTTCCTAAGATCTTTTCATATATTATTCTAAAACAACCCTGTATTGTAGATTTCTTTTACCCTTATTTTAGAATGAAAACACTGTATCACAAAAGGATCAAACTCATCTGAAGTTACATAATTAGGAAGTGATGGAACTGGTTTTCAGATGCACACTTTAGATTCAGTTTACATGTGTTTTAATTCCTGTGGCATTATAATTTTTAGGTATTTGACAATTAGGAAAATTAAAATCAAATTTCAATCAACAATAGACATTCCTTTAACAGTCCTTTAAGATCACGTCCATTCAGTTTGGATAATTCTGCTTTGTTTTGGATGGTTTATTGTTTTTGTTTCATAGTTTGTTTTCTTTTGTTTGTTATTGATAGTCTCTGCTTGCCCATTGACTATTTTTCATGTAATAGGCAAAAGGAATAAAAATCAATGTAAAAAATTTTCTTTTTTCTTTGTCTCAACTTGTGCCAAATTTACCAGGAGCAGAAAGAGTCATTGTGATGATGTTTTGGAGAATAGGAGGGATGGGATGGGCATGGGGTCATAAAGAGCAGATCTGCGAGATTGGGAAGCCAACATTCTTATTAGTCTGCCGTAGTGAAATTTTTGTTCTTAAATAATTTTGCTTACATTTTCTTTTTTTTTCTTTTCTTTTCTTTTTTTGAGACAGAGTTTCGCTCTTGTTACCCAGGCTGGAGTGCAATGGCGCGATCTCGGCTCACCGCGATCTCGGCTCACCGCAACCTCCGCCTCCTGGGTTCAAGCGATTCTCCTGCCTCAGCCTCCTGAGTAGCTGGGATTACAGGCACGCGCCACCATGCCCAGCTACTTTTTTGTATTTTTAGTAGAGACGGGGTTTCACCATGTTGACCAGGACGGTCTCGATCTCATGACCTCGTGATCCACCCACCTCGGCCTCCCAAAGTGCTGGGATTACAGGCGAAAGCCACCACACCCGACCCTTAATTTTGCTTACATTTTCAAAAGGTCAGACATATTCATGGGCCTCCATTGTTAATTTAATTTTTTTTAAACTACAAAGATTGGATCTTGGTAATGTAATTTTAAAACATTTTATATTTTATTTTTTAGTCAATATTATACTCTAAGTATGAAACAAAGTCTAAAATATAAATGCTTTCTTTGTGAATTATTCTGTTGAATAATTTATATAATTCTTAAAATTAATGTAGATAATATAGAATTTTTAAGAAATGCATTAATTTGGATTTCTTACTTTATATTTTCTCTGTGAGATACAACTTTCTTTGATGGGATATTTTCCAATAGAAAATAAAAAGAAATAGCCATCTTTCCCCTTTTGTGCATTTAGCACAGAAGATTTAAAAATAGCATTTATTTCAATTTTGAAGAGTATAGAACACTTAAGTTAAAAAGAAAGAGTCTCTAAAACAATTCCTGGGCATTTGTTATGAAGTTGGGTCTTGCTATTAAAAATTGTTTTGAATTTCTAACATTTTGTAGTAAAATAATTAGATCCTCTTTTCTAATTCCTCATCTACCATTCCTCATCTACCCATCATTTCCCAATAGATGTCACTTTTCAGTTTTTAACATCAGATTGTTTTTAATGACATAATATGTTATAAGAGTTATGTCACAAAGAGGTTATTAATTGGATCGAAAATGCTTTACTATTTTTTTTTTTGAAGTTATATCTTGGTGCCAGATAATTTTGGAGGTTCTTATCTCTTTTTCTTTTTCACACATAACATCTGAAGCTTATTCCCAGACTAGGAGCAGAATCAAATATGGAGAGACCAAACAGAGTGCTTGGTATGATCCAAAAACCTAACATTGAGGCCTACCATGGCATTTATGATTCGCTGGATAGATTAGATAAGCCATAGGATAAGAGTACCCAGCAATAGAAAGAAACGATCTTCTGAAATGTAAAACTGTGGATTAATCTAAAAAATACTATGCTCGGCGAGAGAAAAATTAAAAAAAGGCCATATATAAAATAACACCAATTGAATAATTTTATTTGTATGAAATTTTAGAATAGACTAGACTAACATACGACAGACTGTAAATCAATGATTGCCTGGAGCAGAGGGTGTGGGTAAAATGTATTTTGTAGTGATGAAATGCGTTGTATCTTGACTGTAGTAGTAGTTATGGAAGTGTACACATCTATCAAAATTCATTGAACTACACACTAAAAAAGAGCTTATTTTAGTGAATAAAACATATACCTCAAAAAAGCTGATTAACAAAAACAGTAGCTGGTTACACAGTGAAACATACAATAAATACTTGTGAATGAGCAAAACTTGACTTAAAGTCAATTTTATGTAAATAATTTGATAATGTATTTTAACAAAGGTATTTTTCATAGTACCCCACATGGATCCATATATAAACAGAAAGCCGTAGAATATACATTACTAATTTGAAAATCTGAAATGAATGTCCTATTTATCTTACCCATCTTTGATAGTGGACTATCTGCAAGAGTTAATTTGGGGTGTTTTCCATTTTTAATGCAACACAGTGTTATTTTTTCTATGTCTTGATGATTCTAATAAACTTCGGTCATCATAGGCTTTCTGAAAAGATTTATCACAAAATGATTAACAACACAGTTTAGAGAGTCATGAAGACATGAAGAATCATAGTGGTTACATTTTGGTACTGGATTTAATGCATTCTGAGTGACAGGGAAAATGATGACTTAAGTAGAGTGGCTTGAAGAATTTTTGATCCCATTATTCCTTAGGAAATAAGACTTTCATGTCTTCAGATATATAAAGATAAAGTGATTCTTTAAGTAGTCATGAATTTAAGTTGACAGATTCTTAAAAGCAAAATCACAACATTAAGAAAGTTAATATGGCCGGGCGCGGTGGCTCACGCCTGTAATCCCAGCACTTTGGGAGGCCGAGGCAGGTGGATCACGAGGTCAAGAGATCGAGACCATCCTGGCCAACATGGTGAAACCCCGTCTCTACTAAAAATACAAAAAATTAGCTGGGCACGGTGGCACGTGCCTGTAATCCCAGCTACTCAGGAGGCTGAGGCAGGAGAATTGCCTGAACCCAGGAGGCGGAGGTTGCGGTGAGCCGAGATCGCGCCATTGCACTCCAGCCTGGGGAACGAGAGCGAAACTCCGTCTCAAAAAAAAAAAAAAAAGAAAGTTAATATTTATGTAGAATTGTAAATTCTACATAAATATATTAGGATATCTTATAGGAAAATTGACAATGCATATCAAAAGGCAAGGGAATACAATTCAGACCTCAAACTATTATTATTCTCTTTGTTTTGCTTTCAGATATTGCATTAGATTGTTTTCTTTTTATGCAAGTCTATAGCAAAGTAGGACCAGTTAAAAGTTGTAGTTCTACATTAAAAGCAGTAATTGTATTAACTAGTAAATGATTAAAAAATAAAGCCAAGATTGTATTTCTATCAATTTATAGCTCTTCAAAGATCTTTCAAGATCCCCTGGCACATCCTTAAAGAATGCTTCGTGGAAAAATGTGTTTGCCTGTGTATAATTATCTACTTTATTGTGCTCAAACCTCTCAGCATCATATTTTTTTGTGAGTAGTGGTGGATTCTTTGCTGTGCAGGTGGAATATCACACTATATAATATGAACCTGATAAAAAATTAAGACCAGATCATTTTATTGACAGAAACATTAAACTCTACACTTGCCACGATTTAACTGTTCTATTCTACCATTAGAGGTTTTTGGACAAAGGTTAAATGTTCTATAGGCTGGGAAGTAATCAGAAGGATTTGAGAATCAGGGGCCATTGGATTAGATGCCATTTGAAGTTCATTATGACTGGAGATTCTGTGATTCTAGAGATTCTGATTCAGAATGCATTTTTATTCTTTTCCAACCCTATGTGCATGTAACACTGACTAATTATACTTTATATTTGCATAGCCCTTAAACACTGGCTTATAAATTTTTTAAATAAATCCAAACAGGTGAGCTGTTTGTTTCATGCTCCACCCTGGTTTACGCACCTCTTGGTGTTATAGGGACACAAAGCTTTGTGTACTCACCCCATGTAGCTTCAAGGAACTGCTGTGTTTTTTCTGATTCAGTTATGCATTGTTATAATACATTTTCATTTCTATGACTTTTTTGTTGCAAAATATTTACATTTTGTAAATAGTGGAAGTCTTTTCTAAAATTTGATTTTTCTTTCTTGTAAGCTGTAAAAAATTTGTATTGTGTGCTTTAACTTCTTGCATTTTCTCTTATTGCACAGTGAATAATTTTTGCAAATGCATATAGGCATATTGTTTTAATAAATAATTCAATAATTTTATTTTAAGATATGCCTATTATTGACATTTTCTAATTTAGTGCCATTTTGTCCTCTAGGCCCCAATCATTTAAATTATTCAGGTTCCAGAACTCACCACTCCTCTATTTAGGTAATTAGAGTTATAAATACTAACTCTGAGAATAAACTTGACCATTAGCTTGGCATTAACATGACCAACTTTAAAAGTATTGATAGACAAGAGAAAATAGATAGCTTAAATGCATAAAAATTGAAATAGAATCATGACATTTAACTGTTTATTAAGTATTTATTGTTCATGGTAACAATAGGATACTCTATAAATACTTTATATGTAAAGTTGAAAATAGCCATCATAATTACAGCATCTGTTTTCAACAGGCTTTCAATATTTAAGATACCAATCCAACAACTCTCTCTTGCCTTTAGTATCTGAAAGATAATAGCTCCTTTAATTAAAGGCCAATGAGGAACATGCAATGCAACCCACACAAACATCAAACTTATGATTATCTCACTATTTTAATCAACTTCCTGATGATGGTGAACAACCCAGAAAAAAGTCTGTATTACAATTATTTTGCTCTGACCTTGCTATGGACCATTCCTTCCAATAAATACATTATTGTATTAACAATGCTTTCCTCCTATAAAAGATAAGGAAAACATTTATTCTTGATTATTTTTCTTGTTATAAATGGAATTTGAATTTGTGAAGGTAAATGTGGGTATATCAGTTGAATGTTTTCTTACAATACCTGTCTGTTCTGGAGAGATAGGATAAAATAAGAGGTAGTGGAAATACATGAGATGGAAAGTTCAGGAACCCTAGTTCACAGCTAAGAAACCCTAGTTCACCACTCACCGGCTACATGACTGTGGGTGGTGTCACGTAAGCTCATTGCTTCTCCCCCAACCGAGTAAGAGGATTGAACCACATGAGCATCTTGCAAATTGAATCCCAAAGGGCTTGGTTTTCTAATGAATTTTCAAGGATTTGACCCCTTGAGACCTCCAATTACTCTATCTAGGCACTAATAAAGACTCTCTGCTTTTTATCATTATTTTTGTTTCAATATTTTACATTTTGGGTTTTAGGGATAAGGTTTTCTTAGAAGAAAGAAGCCTCTAATTTATAAAAAGGTTTGAAAACAACTGGTCTGAGTTAGCAGCAGCACTCTTTCTAGTTCACCTGTTCTCTGTCCTGGTTTATTCTGATTGGGTGAGCCATTTGCCCCAGCACACTGGACCAGGATATTTTTTAAAAATGGATAAAACGCCTTCCCTCTCGTGTCCTTAACCAAGGTTTCATTTGGAAAAATGTCACCCATAGTCACTGTGCTAACTAAAATTTGCAGCAGTGGATCATTTCCTAAGGACGATTCAATCTCCTAGGTTTACTTTCACTTTGTAAGATCTCTTTCATAGCTCTTTCTTATTTGGATAAGGCCTATTTCATTTCTTCCAGTGTGGCAAAGGACCCTGCTATGTGTTGTTCTAACAGGATATTCTTCCTTTCCTCCACTGGGCTAATAGCCTGGAGAAAAAGAATACAAGTGTATTTTTAATTTCTAGATACTAATGTTTTCATCTTTTAATCTATGAAGTAGAGCAAACAGTATTATCCTATCATATGCTAAAAAGCACCAATAAAATGGACTTTTAAAAAGCTAAGTAGGTAAAAATATCAAATACTTAAATTCTGACATGTTTTAAAAATATGTATTTTTTAAACTGCTCCAGAAATGTTGGGGTAAATAGTTTGACATTTTAAATTGAAGATCTTGCTTCTTTTGGCATTTAATTTTTTCAAGTAACTGAGTGCTTATTTGAGGGGAGGAGAGAACATTTAAGAGTTACTTTATAAATACAATACATGCTTTTAAAGGGTAATTGGAAGTATGTTTCACAGTTTCTACCTGTACTCTAAGCAAAAAGCAAAATGAGGTACATATGAAAGGAACATTTTATTAACTAAAATGTCCCTAGGAAATAGTCAACATTAATTTAATGAATAAATGTGGAATGAATAGATGGGTAAGCGTCTGCTTTAGTCTGTTTTGTGCTGAATACCTGAGAGTCTATACCTTAATCTGTTTTGTGCTCAGAATACCTGAGAGTGGGTAATTTACAATGAACAGAAATTTATTTTCTGGGAAGTTCAAGATTGAGGGGCTGGCATCTGGAGAGAGACTTCTTGTTTCATCATTCCATGGCAGAAGGCAGTGGGGCAAAAGAGAGAGCTGACCTCCTGACAACACTTTCATTAAGGCATTAAACCTATCCATTAGGCTGGAGCCCTCTTGGCCTAGTGACTTCTTACAAGCCACACCTCTTAGTACTATTACAATGGCAATCAAATCTCAACATGAATTTTGGAGGGGAAAAACCTGGCCTCCTAAAACTCATGTCCTTTTCACATACAAGATAGATTCATTTCATCCCTAAAAGTCTTAACTTGTTCCAGCACCAATTCATAACTTCAAAGTCCAGAGTCTCATCTAAAATAGATACAGGTGAGACTCAAGGCAAAATTTATCCTGAAGCAAATCCCCTTTAGCTCTGAGCCTGTAAATCAAATAAGTTGTATGCTTTCAAAATACAGTGGTGGGACGGGCATAGGATAGACATTCTCTTTTTTTTTGAGACAGAGTTTCGCTCTTGTTACCCAGGCTGGAGTGCAATGGCGTGATCTCGGCTCACCGCAACCTCTGTCTCCTCGGTTCAGGCAATTCTCCTGCCTCAGCCTCCTGAGTAGCTGGGATTACAGGCACGCGCCACCATGCCCAGCTAATTTTTGTATTTTTGGTAGAGACGGGGTTTCACCGTGTTGACCAGGATGGTCTCGATCTCTTGACCTTGTGATCCACCTGCCTCGGCCTCCCAAAGTGCTGGGATTACAAGCGTGAGCCACCGTGCCTGGCCAGGATAGACATTCTCACAGGCAAGAAGGAAGAAGTAACAAACAGACCCAACGTAAGTCTAAAACCAAACAGGGCAAATAACATGAAACGTGTTGTTTGATAGTGTTAAGGCTTCAGAACAACTTTTCTTGACTCTATGTCTCACCTCCTGGACAAACTGTGGTAGGGGCTGAGCCTTTGAGGTCCTGGTGGGCCCCACTCTCATGGCTTTGCTGACTGCAGCCCACATAGCTGGTTTTGCATATTGGAGTAGAATGCCTGTGGCTTTCCCAGTTTGGCTTTGCACTCTGGTAGTCCATAGTTCTGGGATTTGGAGCTGGCTCTACTCCCGTGGCTTCAGTAGGCATTGCCTCAGTGGAGAGTCTTTGGGATGACTCCACTCCTACTGCAGTTTTCTGTCTGGGCCTCTAGTCTATTTAGTAGATACTTCAAAATCTAGATGGTGGTAGCCATGCCTCTACAACTCTTGTACCATGCACCTAAAAATTAGCACCAGGTGGATGCTGCCAAGATATACAGCAAATACCTTCTGGAGTAGCAGGTGAAGCCATACCTGGGTCTACTTGAACCATAACTGGAGTGGCCAAAGCAGCAAGGCCTGAGGCCCCATCAGCTCCCCATGATTGTCCCCTGAAGCCATTCTGCTCTCAAGGTTCTAGAACTCTTAGCTTGTGATAGGAAGGACAGCCTCAAAGATATCTGAAATGCCTTCACAATCTTTCTCCCATTATCTTGGTATGCAGCACCATGCTTTCTTCTACTAATCTTATCAAAGAGTTGCTTGACATACCCTTTGTATTTTCTCCCAAACATATTATTATTCTCTACATGGCCGGACTGGGGATGCTCCAATTTTTTAATATCTGATTCCTTCTTCTTCTTTTTTTTCTCAGTGAGACAGGTTCTCACTCCAGTGTAGTGGCACGAATATGGCTCAATGCAGCCTGGACCACCTGGGCTCAAGCAATCTTCCCATCTCAGCCTCCTGAGTAGCTGGGACCATAGGTGTATACCATCACACCTGGATAGTTTTTGTTGTGTTTTGTTTTGTTTTGTTTTTTGGGGGGGATTGAGACAGGGTCTTGACAGGTTGCCCAGGCTGGACTTAAACTCATGGGCTCAAGCAATTCTTCTGCCTCAGCCTCCCAAAGTGCTGGTAGTCCAGCCATAAGCCACTACACCCAGCCTGTTTTCCTTTTAATTATGAATTATACCTTTCAATAATTTCTCTCTTGTTGAATTTTGCTATATGCTATTGGGAGAAATCGTGCAGCTCCATCAATGCTTTGCTACTGATATATTTTGTCAGTCAGATATCCTAGTACATGGCTTATAAATTCTGCCACTTGAACAGGAACATAATTCAGCCAAGTACTTTGCCACTTTATAATAAGGATATTCTTTCTTAATTTTCCCACCTTTCCAATTTACAAATGTTTTTAAAGATTTTCCATGAACTTGAATTGTGTTCCCTTCTGTGTGATGTATTGTTCTCTGTTCCCCTTGCTTTCATGATTTTCTCTTTATCTCTGGCTTTCAACCATCTGATGAGGATGAGCTTAGGGGTGATGTTCTTTTTATTTATTTTGATAGGTGTTGCCAACCTTCTTGAACCTGTGAAATACTGACTTTCACAAACTTGAGAAATTTATCCATTATTTCTTCACATTTTTTTCATACCACTTCTCTCTGCCTTTTTCTTCTGAGACTCTGATTATAAATATTAGAAATTTTCATATACTCTTACAAGATTTCTGAGGCTCTGTTCTTTCTCTTTTTAAAAAGCGTGTAATTTATCTTAATCCTTATTAAATTTTACTAACTCTTCTTTATATGATTTCCATTGTGCTATTAAGCCCATTAAAAAAATTTAGATATAGGGTTTTTTAGTTATACAATTTCTACTTGGTTATTTTTTCATATATTCTGTTTTTTTGGGTATGATTTTTCTCTTTTCTTTTATTACAAATACTCAAAAGAAAGAAATTCTTAAGCATAGTTATACCAGCTATTTAAAAATCCTTATCTGATAACTTCAACATCCAGCTCATCTCAGAATTGGCCTTTGTTGACTGTTTTTCTCCTTGAGACTGACTTTTCTGGTTCTTTACATCATATTCTGTTCATTGTGATTATTGTGTCTTTGATACCTAGAGTTTTCATATATCTTTGGAGAATTTTACTTTTTTTTGTGATTTATTAGGCAATTAATTGTTTAACTGCAACAAGTTACAGCTCAAAACTCCATTCACCTCTCTGGGCCTTAACTAAGTTATGTAGAGTTTGCCTCAAACATTTATAGTTCAGGGATTTCTTTATGAGAGTTTCAACAAAGAATGTGGACTTCCCTTTCTCTTGCTCTGGCTTTTCTGGAATTCCTTTTTTACTTTTTACTTGCCATGATTGCCCTGGGCCCCATTCTCTGGTTCCTCAAGCTAGACAGACAGTGGGCTTTCTATCATATATTTAGCTGCCCAGTGCTGTACTGCAACTGAGGTCTCCCTTAAATTTAATCTGAAAAAAAATGAAAAACCCATACTGAGTGATTCCTTCAAGTTTTAACTCCCCTCCAAAATCTGCTTGCTTTCTTTTACTCTCCAAAACCCTCAAATAGGCATTTATATGTTTTGTTCAGCATTCACATTTGTTATTCATGGCAGGGTATGTCAGATATGAGCTTACTCTACTACACTAGAAACCTCTGAAGGTCTTTAGTTTCATGTTTCTGATGGTCATAATTGTGAAGGCATGTTTGATTATGTGTGTATTTGTGTGTGTGTGTGTGCGTGTGTGTGTGTGTATGCTCATGTGAATGAAAGAAATTTATCAAACAAAAGTAATTCAACGTGTTTCTAAAAACTGACTGAGGCGGACACTTCTTTGTTAATCAAGGTGAGTGGAGTGTGATTCATAGAGAAAAATACAGACCCACTACTAGAAATACCAAGAGTAATTACATGGGGTAGGAATAATGAAACTGCAGCATTGGTGGATATATAGAAAAATTCATTTTCTGACTAAATCTCCAGCAGCCAAGTCTACAATATACATATTTCAAAGTAGTGATGTAATAGTATGCCACCATTTCTTTAAAACAAAATTATCGTAAGCCTTTTTCCAGTTAAATTTGAGACAGTAAAATTCAGCCACATTGTTCTTTGTTTTAACATAATAGATAACTGTAGCTAAGTGTTTTTCAAAGATTGTTAATATGGCTGCTTTTAAATCACCTGTTTTCAGCCTTGAATCATATCGGAATCTCCTTTGTGTGATTCATTTCTTTTTTCTGATTTTCTCATAAATAATGATTCTCCTCAGGTCGTGATCTCTCTTCTCTTTGCTTACCTACCACCTTATCTTTTCACAGGTTTAAATTAACACTTATTCTCAAATCTGTACCTGTGGAGTTCCAAATTCACAAAGCCAATTGCTTTTCCATTGTGATATTCCACCAGCAGCTCACATTCTCTATGACCAAACTTTTCATCTGTTCCTTTCCCCATACCTCAATTATCTCCAGTGTTTCCTCTGAATTTCAAAGCATGAAACTACACTTTGCTTTGGTGACCAGGCTAAGCAACTATGTCATCTTGCTCCTTCTTCTCTATTACTCCTTACCAGTGACAGTGAGTATACATAGAAATAAGGAAGGAACAAGTATTGTTCCTCAATATATCTCAAATGTGCCTGTTATGGACCAAATTGTGCCCTATCTTCCAAATGCATATATTGAAGCCTCAACCCTCAATGTGACTTTATTTGGACATAGGGTCTTTAAAGAGGAACTTAAGGTTAAGTGAGGTCATAAGGGTGGTCCCTATTCTATAGGACGAGTATCCTTATAATAAGAGAAAGAGACACCAGAAGCACACCTGTACAGAGAAAAGGGCATATAAGGGCACAGTGAAAAAGTGGTCACCTGTAAGTCAAGGAGAGAGGGCTGAGGAGAAAAAAGGCTTGGTGACATCTTGGTCTTGGACTTCCAGCCTTCAGAACAGTGTGTTATTGAAGACACACAGTCTGTGGTATTTTGTTACAGTACCCTAGCAGACTAAGCGCCATATCCAGTGCCTAAAATATAGAGGACCTCACTGTATTGTTGCAATGGTTAAGAAATAGTACAAGTGAAACAGAAGGAAACAAAGTATAGCCATGTGTCTCATGAATTTTTTCCATGGGCATTCAACTTAATGAAGAATTATTTGGACACATTATCATTTTTTAATTAGGAATTAGGCTAGATTAGATGGTAGAAATAGAACAGTAAAAAAAAATTCTCCATTAAAAAATTCATGTCTAGTAGGATCAACAATTAATTACGAGAGAGTAGAGAAAATGCAAAAACAGAAACAGGTATAAGGAATGGGGTAGTATATGAAGGGACGTGACTGGCTCTGTTGAGGTTTTCCAGGGAAGGCTTCTTTTAGGAGGTGATATTTAGTTTGGATTTGTAAAATGACTAAGAATTCTCCATGCATAGACACTGTAGGAATAGCAGTCTCGTATCTAAGATTATCAAAAGATGTTTGTACAACCTCGAACTTGTCGTGTGTGTGTGTGTTGGTGTGTATTTGGTGTTTTTGTTTGTGTGTATATGTATGTATATATTTTATGCATATATATTTTATTTTACAGAAAGCAAAGGAAGAGAAATGCCTTGATTTTTCTTTTCATGGTGACATTTGAGTGAAATATGCTGTGAAGCAAGTAAATCTGCTTAGTACCACTCACATAATTTCATAGTAACTACTGACATGAAAGATAGATCATACAGTTTGTTCTCTGATTTCTCCCATTTTTGTATGAAGAACATTTTTAATAAACTTTTTATTGCAAAATACATTTTTGAGTAAAACGCTGGGAGTGTTCTCTCTCCTATTTCGAAGCAAATTGTAGAGACGGGTCTATTTCATTCCAATTACACGTCTTACTATGAAGATTACATTTTACCTCCAAAGCATGATTAAAAGAGAGGAGAACAAAATACTTAAATCTTAGACACTTTGCATTTATACCTAAATAAAACAGTTTTTACAAAAATATGATTACCTAGGTTTGAGCACTCTAGCCAGTAAACCTCATACAATAAAAGACCAGTGACATTCACACACAGTAATTTCTAGAGTAGTTCGAGATATTACTGATATAGATATTATAAATAGAGTTGAATAAAATTACACAGCTCTTTCAAATATGGAATAGTAAACTCTGAAAGTACGAGTGTAAACCAGCTCTGAGTATGCTTATAAAAGACATTTTCCGGCTAGGTACTGTGGCTCATGCCTGTAATCCCAGCACTTTGGGAGGCTGAGGTGGGCAGATCATGAGGTCAAGAGATCCAAACCATCCTGGCCAACATGATGAAACCCCGTCTCTACTAAAATACAAAAAGTTAGCCAGGCATGGTGGCACACATCTGTAATCCCAGCTACTCAGGAGTCTGAGGAAGGGGAATTGCTTGAACCCAGGAGGCGGAGGTTGTAGTGAGCTGAGATTGTGCCACTGCACTCCAGCCTGGAAACAGAGCAAGACTCCATCTCAAAAAACAAACAAAGAAACACCATTTTGCCTAACTCCCACATTCCAATAAGCGTATCTTGTACAATGAATTTTAGTTAAAACAACAAGAAACTCTCAAAATTAACTTCATCATATTTATATTTCTGTCCTTGATTCATTGTTTTAAGAAGACACATTTTAAATCATTTTTAAGAATTTCTTACTAAAAATATCTTTATGAATAAGCAGAAACATTTATAACAGACTTTTAGTTAGGATTACAATGACCAGATTTCACACAGCTGCCTGAGGGGCTAATGCAATGTGTTATATTATATACATAATACTATGTACCTTATATACAATATATACATAGCCTCCAGTCCTCAGCTAAAGTGATTCTGGGGTTTCCATGTCCCAGCCTACAGGAGCAATAAGCCTGTTCACATTGAGTGCACATGCAAACTCTCATCTGCTACCCTTCTTTAAAAACTATTTCATGAACTGCAAGACCAGGCAGGTGTATCTCTTCTTCGTTTCTCCTCACAGAGTATCCTTTCCAAATATACACTCCCAGTTGATGCAAAAGAGGAGCTATCCCATGTGCCAGCAAGCCTTTCCACGATCTGCCCCTGCCTTCCCTTTATGCTCGCCAGTGGGAAGCAACTTGGCACTCCTGGTACACATGGGTTCCCTCACATTTCTGGTCTTTAGTTTTCTTGTGCTTGACATGTCTTCTCTATTCTACCCACCGCCTGATGCAGGCTTTCTTATGCCTTAGTACCCAGCTCAGATGTCTACCCCTAGGAAGTTATCTTTAATTTCTTCATTTTTTTCCAGGATGTTAGATGCCCTTTTCTTAGTACTTTCCTCATAACCCACAAATATGCAATACTTCCCTTGTTGCACTAAAATTATGTGTTCTTATGTCTTCACTCTGTCTTATTCCTCTTTATAATCCTAAAATCTAGCACAATGCTTCACAAATTATGGTTGGAAAATGAATATTATTCACAAAAACTGGAAATGAAACACTTGAGCAAAGATACAACAAAAGCCTGTAACTAAAACTCTACCAGGCACACACTAGATAGCAAAGCACATGTTTTTTAACCTCTCCCTTTCTCTCCTATTTCTCATTTTGCCTGGTTTGCTTGGCAAAGGAGGTTTTTCCTTTCTTTCATGAGCTCATTGTTTATCTTCATCAGAGTCTATAAAATTGGAAGAAGTTACGAGAAGAGGAGAGGAAAAGTTAATTTTTATTATCGAAACACTGTCATTATATATACTTCTTTTTAAGATAGAAATAGTTTAAAATCAATTGTGATCTCAAAAATTTAAAAGTAAATTTCTTTGGAATAGTGAACACCATGTCTGCATGCTAGAGTATACATGGAATACATTATTACATAGAGATGATCAACTCAGCTATAGCATTTGGTCAAATTGATAGGTGGCCAAAATGAGCCATTTAATCATACCTTAATCTGAAGGCAAGTTTCAAGATTTAACTTAAGTCTTGTTATGTGGACCTGTAGACTGACCCTATTTACTTAAGCATTTCTCACTCCTAGTCTCTGTGGTGGGCAGAATAATGACATCTGAAGAAGTTTCTTCCATTGAATGTCCTACTCCCCAGAACATGTGAATATGTCAGGTAACAGGGCAAAGAGGAACTAAAGTTGCAGATAGAATTAAGGTTGCTAATCAGCTGACTTTAAATTAGAGATTACCTGGATTACATGGGCAAGCCTACAGTAATTATAAGAAATCTTAAAAATGGAAGAAGGAGTCAGAAGGGGCGATGTGACATTGGGAGCAAGGTCGGAGACATGCTACACCACTAGCTTCAAAGATAAAGGGAGAGGGTCACAAATCAGCAAATCTGGGCAGGTTTTGAGGCTGGAAAAGGCAAGGAAATGGATTCTTCCTGAGAGCCTCCAGAAAAGAAATCCATACTGTTGACACCTGGAGTTTAACCTAGTGAGACCTATTTTGAATTTGTGACTCACAGAACTCTAAGATGATATATATGTATTGTTCTAAGCCATTAAATTTGTGGTAATTTGTTACAGCTGCCATAAAAAAAATACAATTTTTTCTCCCCCAAAGTTTGAAATCCAACTCCAGAGAAAAATAACATTGCTATTTAGTCAAGTGAGTGGTTGATTTTGTAACTGTGCAAGAAGTATTTTAAATTGAAATTAAAATTAAGCAGTATCATTTCTCATACTGACAGGTAAGATTATGGAGACATAGTCGAGCCGAATTTCCACAGGCCTAACCTTCTAATTCTGCCCTCATGGTTCTCTTGCATAGGTCCTGTGTCTTATAACACAGGTCTGGCTCAAAGCATGAAGTTTCATAAGTGAGTTCTGGTTAAATTCTTTTTCCCTGTATCCAGTAGCCCAACTATCAATGTTGACACATAAAAAGGTATACAATTCTATAAATTATAGACAACCCCCTGTTTCAGATCATTTTTAAAAATATAAATATATGATTCAAACAAATTTTTTCTGCAAACAAGAACAAAAGTTGGAATAATACATGGCATTTATATAAACATGATCCGTCAGCACTGAATGAGAATTGCAAAGACTGAGAGACAACCAGCATTTATCTATTGCATATATGTTCAAGACGATCATCTTTAACATCTATGTGATATCTCTCACATAGGTTGAAACTTTAGAGACAGTTGCTGCAAAAGTTTTGAAATATTTGGTTTACGTCACTGAGAATGAAAATATCAAAAGAAAGACAAGAAATATATAGATAATACAGCAATAATAAAGTTTAATATGAAAAGGTTGTTTATTTTCTAGTATTGGTTATAATTATCTCAGAGGTTCTTCTTCTTATCTTATATATAAAAACCTTTCTAGTAGGTCGGGTACAAAATAATTACTTTTTTTTTCTGAGACAGAGTTTTGTTCTTGTTGCCCAGGCTGGAGTATAGTGACGTGATCTCGGCTCACTGCAACCTCCGCCTCCCAGGTTGAAGTGCTTCTCCTGCCTTAGCCTCCCAAGTAGCTGGGATTACAGGCATATGCCTCCACACCCGGCTAATTTTTGTATTTTTAGTAGAGATAGGGTTTTGCCATGTTGGACAGGCTGGTCTTAAACTCCCAACCACAGGTGATCCACCCACCTCAGACTCCCTTAGTGCTATGATTACAGGCTTGAGCCACTGCCCCTCGTCATGTAATAACTTTTAATAGCAAAATAGCAATTACTTTTGCACCAACCTAATAGAAGACAGTTTTTTTTTGTTTGTTTGTTTGTTTTTGAGACGGAGTTTCGCTCTTGTTACCCAGGCTGGAGTGCAATGGCACGATCTCGGCTCACCGCAACCTCCGCCTCCTGGGTTCAGGCAATTCTCCTGCCTCAGCCTCCTGAGTAGCTGGGATTATAGGCACGTGCTACTGTGCCCAGCTAATTTTTTGTATTTTTTTAGTAGAGACGGGGTTTCACCATGTTGACCAGGATGGTCTCAATCTCTTGACCTCGTGATCCACCCGCCTCGGCCTCCCAAAGTGCTGGGATTACAGGCAGAAGACAGTTTACATTTTAAAATCACCTTCACTGTGCTTTGCTAGTTTTTGTTCTTCTATACTACTGAGCCATAATATGCCTCACACATTCTCTTGAGTATCTTTATTTTCCTGTCAGAATCATTATATAGAGAAAAGAGAGGCTTACAGCATCCTTACAACCACATTAGCTAACCATAATCTCTGCTCCTTACAACCAAGGGACATTCTATAGGATGAAACCTTAACACATATGTGCACACACAAAAACATACTTATCCACATTTTCATTCCTGTCCCACATCCATAGGCTTGACAAATGCATATATTCCCACAGATTAGAAAAAGACAGTAACTGTGAAGGACACCTGTTTTTTAGTGTGCATTATCTGTGAACAAAAACAGCTGGTAACTCTGGATCTCATGGGTGCTAAGTCATTTTTCAGCCCGATGTTAATAAACAACCACCTCAAACTAAATGATAAAAATGGTGTTCTACAACAGTTCTTGACTTAATAAATAAAAGCTCACAAATCAGTCTTGGAAAGGTTACCTTATGGCTTCAAAAATTTAATCTGAGTAGCTTAGAAACAGAGCTTTAACAGAAGGTAACCTTAAACATAACACCAGGGTTTGTGCAAGATCTCTACAAAGGCATCTTTTTTTGTTTTGATAATTTTTCCTGTTCATTCAAAGCCTATGGGAGTTTTTCACATGCTTTATTTAGTATTTCTCCATAATTCCCTATAAATGAGAATGATAAATTGATAAATTTAGTGATAGAAATGGTTCATATTTTGGATGACTGGAAAAGGATCAAGTTCTTAAAAAAATGGCAGTAAGTTCTTTCACATAGATGTATCTTTCACTGATTTCTATGCCACAGTACCACCAATCTTCACATTTTTCATAATGTAATATCTGATTTTCATATTTCTACTTATTAGCATTTTTGACCGATTTAGAAACATCAGTAAGAAGCCAGAAATAGAGCTACAAATTTACTAAGGAATAGGCCAACAATTATCATTCTAAGTAATAGTGAGAGAATCAAAACTCAGATTTTCTCAGCTTCACTGGGGGAATGATTAAAACTAACTGTTAATTATTGTGCATGTTTTGCACATTGAAAACTTCAGAAATGAAGTATGAATTAATGTGAACATTTATCTCTCCTATATTTCTGTTGTTACAGAGGCAGGGATTTCTCATGATTGTTTCATTGCTGTATCCCTAGAATTTAGCATACTACCTGACTCAGAGTAGGATCTAATAAATATTAGTTCAATAACTCAAGAAATTAAGAAGAATCAGGCAGAAACAAATAAAAGACTATGAAAAAATTTAGTTGCATCTAAATTTAATGTAGATATTATTTATTCCTGAAAATCTCATCACTTGATAAAGTAAAAATATGGTGTTGGAGCCTGAATGCAGATTTCTATGAGTATTTAATGTCTCCCTGGACTGCACTACTGCTATTCACAAGGAGAGGGTACCTATCAAATGTATCATCTTGCCTTTCATATCCTCAGCATTTGTCAAGCCTGTGCATGTGGCACAAGAATGAAAATGATCTTCACAATTGGTCTTATAAATCCAACTAGCAGATGAGGAAATAACTACTCAGAGATAATAGGTGATTCTGTAAGGATCATACTACTAATAAACAATTAATTTGACATTTGAACTTTGATGTTTTGACTCTAATTTCCAGATAATTAGCTCTTCTTCTAAATTACTCTTCTGATCACCTGTTTACCCAATCTCCAGTACCTGCCAAATATGAAGTCATTTCTTTTCCTCATTCCTATGGTGAGCATTTGAGAACAAAATCTTACTCAATCTCATAGCAATAACTGTGTGCTAAAGGTGCTGATGTTATTCAAATAATTTATTATCATTATGTTAGGTGTCTAAGAAGAGCTTATTGTTCTGCTCTGATCTGGTCTGGCCTGCCTTACTGCAGAATTTTCTGGAAACCTGAGGTGGCCAGTGGCTTTATTACTTATCTGGAATATTGGGAAACCCACAGAGACTAAGAAGTTGGTTCATTAAGAAGCTGACTAGGGAACAATAAACACAACTTGTCCATATAGTCCCACAGTGGCTTTGTTAATGATATTGATTCTACATTTACTACAATGACTAACACAATTAAAGTGCCTCGTGTTTGCATTTCAAGTGATAAGGAAAGACGTCTTAAATCCAAACCTTTTACTAATCAAGATTACCATTCATATGTGTTATTCAAAAGCTAAGTTGGATCTTATTTGTCATTATGTTTTCAAAATAGAAAGCGAGTTACTGAATAATTTCATTTAATTCTTGAAAATTGCACACAAAATACATTTTAATAAGAAACATGAAACAGAAGCTTAACTCTTGTTTAAATGGGGTCATTCTTTATAAGTTTACACACGTGTGTCTATCTATGTAATTGCAAAGGCTCATTATTTTATAGCAAACTTATCTTAAAGGATTCTATTATCTATACTGACAACTCTTAACTTTGATTTGTTTATAATAGGTGAATTTTCAGTCTAGCTTTAGCATGTAATTTCAAAATTAATACTATTTCGATTTTGTTCAACAATTCTCACTTGACATGATATATCATTTCAAACAGGTTGTATGACCAGTTTCTTAAGGATGGTTGAATATTATATCAATATTACATTCATTTAAAATAGAAAAAATACTTAATCTCCACCCCCATGATTGGATTGCTGACTTCTTTGATTGGTGGTTTAATGCAGAATGAGAGTCTGGGAAATAAAAGAATGAAAATCTAATACATTCTGTCCACAATGCTTTGAGTCCCCAGGTGAGGTTTGATTTTGATAGTTCTTAAAATTTCTAAGATCTCACATAGACAGTGTAGCACACTGTCTAATAGTACAGAACCCAGAGCTATATGGCTTGGGTTCAAGTTCCATTTCCAACACTTACTAACTGTGGAACCTCGGGCATGTTGCTAAAAGCCTCTGTATGTTCACCTATGAAATGGGAATAAAACAGCACCCATTTCATAGGACTGATAAGCGTAAATAAGTTAATATGAATAAGACACCTAGACATTGGCCAGACAAAATAAGAGCTATATTTGGTACCTTCTGTTACTACCTAAACAGACTCAGATATTTAGATCCTGAGCAGCCCATACATTCTCATTCAGCATTTGTTCTCTAAGCCTCTATTACCTGCCAGGTGCTATTCTAGATTCAAGCACTACATCCATAAATAAAACTATAATTCCTGCTTCAATTATTTCCTCATATCAATATGCTCTAGCTGTAGCCTCCTTAAAATTCCAACTGATCAAAAATATTGCCTATTTCAAGATGTTTGCTTTTCAATTTTAGTAACAAATGTCTAGTTACAGAAACTTATTTATTTACACCTCTAAACCCAATTCTCTTTGTCTCCTTTCATACTGTTTTTATATCTAGTGCAGTGCCTAACATATGCTAACTATTTAATGTTATATTTCCTAATTAATATATTTCCTATTTAATGTTATATTATACAAACTGATTATTTCATATCTACATTAAATATTTACATCAATTACAAGCTGCATCTCAATTTCAGAAAACTTAAAGTATGAGAGATAAAAGACACCTTGGCACTGAAAAAATATGGTATTACTATTTTTATTATGAAAGGCTATATTATCAATTTGACATAAATCTCTCACAATGTAGCATAAAGCAAATAAATTTGTTATCTGCAATCAGAGGTCTTCAACACAGTAATTAAGATTTATTTTAGGCAAGTCTCACATAATGAATAAAAACATTTAAATTAAATCAGAAAAAAGTTTTGTTGCACTTATATATACACTTCAATCCAATAGAGTTCTTAATCATGCTAGTCAAAGTGTCTATTTTGGCTGGATGTGGTGGTTCATGCCTGTAATCCCAACACTTTGGGAGGGCACAGCAGGAGAATCACTTGAGGCCAAGAGTTCAAAATCAGCCTGGGAAACATAGTATAACTCCATCTTTACTAAAAATTTAAAAATTATCTATCTGCACCTGCAGTCCTAGCTGTTTCGGAGGTTGAGATAGGAGGATCACTTGAACCAAGGAGGTTGAGACTGCAGTGAGCTAGAATCATACCACTGCACTCTAGCCTGGGTGACAGAGCAAGCAAGACCCTGTCTTAAAAAAAAGTGTCTAGTTTTTTCTGAAATTTGTAATTGTGGGCTGACTGTATTGTTGTTATATGGGACAAATTTGGCATCTCTAATTAGATCAACTGACTTCCCAGGTATGTTCTTGTTAATATTGGTTTCCAGTTTTTCTTTCCAAACCAAATCTATATATTCATTCTAAACAATTTTGGAAGGTGATAGAGTAATATTCTCGAAATTTAGAATTACAAATGCCTCTCGACATCACTGTTCCAATAGTCCATGATCTATTGCCTAAGCATACAGAGACAGAGTAACCCTGCTTGATTTGTGAGACTATTATTACATTTTATAATAAACACACGTCAATCACCAAAACTTATATTTATGACTATAATTGTGACCAACAACCAGGTATCTGGCAACACTGCGTAACAATGAGGCAGCAGAGAATCTGTTAACTTGTTCCACAGCTATCTTCAAGAAAACTGTATTATTTTACAATAGTATCTAGGACTTTATTCTTGCAGATATGATTCAATTATTAATATCTCAATGCAGATAACTCAGTGAAAAACTTCTTACTGAGATGGAAAAGTAGAGAATCATTAAAGAATATGAATTAGCAGTCAAAATGGAAAATATTCCAACCCTAGTCATTATTCAATGATTTTCAGATGCATTCTTGCCTATCAATTGTAAAATTAAAAAATTCTAAACAGTTAACATTAATTTAGGATACATTCAAAATCTCTTGTGGAATAAATATATTCCTCAATTTTGAGGAGGGTTGCTAGGTTGAAAAAAGGTTGTCCATCTTTCATCCAAGTGTCACTGAACTAGTCTTATAGGAATATTTGGAATATCATGAATCTGACTGCATCCCTGAAAACAACACTTGGATATATCTTTGTTATTGAACTTGGTTTTTCATATTTATCAAATGCTTGTAAGAGCATACTCTTGTTTATAGTATTTTCATGGATTTCTGGGATGAATTTTATATTATTTCTAAGATAGATGTTATTTAATTCAATAGGTAGATGTTCAAAAATTGCCTATATTCCTAAAAGATATGAATGCATTTTTGTGCATGTGTTTCTACACAAATCAGAAAAAATTAAAACAAAATACATTTGCTGGACCTATTTCTTTCATGGAGTGCATATTTACCTTAGTGATGTAAGATGTAGCTAAAGTATATGGATCAGAGGGCTGCTTTGTTGGGAACACTTTCAGTTCACTGGCCTCTGGTCATCTTTATTAGTTACCCCCAAGTTGTTTTCACTGGCCATTGTTGACATAAGGGCAGAATAAAATAAACATAAGAATAGTATTATGTTTCTTGGTTTTCTGAGAAGCATGTTTTGTGAAGAGAAATAGACATATATAAAATGTTATATGTATATAGTACATTTTATATATATATATAAAATGAACATTTATATACCTAAATTACATTAACATTTTCTATTTTGCTTTTTTCTTCATGTTCATCAGGATTTCTATCAGGTATTGCTCAAATAAATAATATCTGCATTTGATAAAGGACGAATTCAGGAATGAGATTTCTCTACAGCAGTCCCCCTCATCTTTAGTTTTGCTTTCATGGTTTCAGTTACCTGTGATCAACTGTGGTCTGAAAATATTAAATGGAAAAATCCAGAAGAAAACAATTCATGATTTAAGTTGCATGCTGTTCTGAGTAGTAGTGTGATGAAATTTTGTGCTGTCCTGTGCTCTCTGTCCTGCCTGTTCCCTTGGCCAGGGTATCCACACCACAGAGCTGCAGGTACTCTCAGCCATTAGTCACTTAGTGTTTCAGCTATCAGATCAACTGTTGTGGAATCACAGTGCATGTGTTCAAGTAACCTTTATTTTACTTAATGGACCCAAAGTGCAAGAGTAATGATGCTGGAAAGGAAAATTGTAGGCTGAAGTTGCTAAGATCTACGGAAAGAATGAATCTTCTATCCCGTAAACCTTGAAAAAGGAAAATTTGTGCTAGTTTTGTTGCCACACCTCAAACTGCAAAAGTTGCAAACATGGTGTGTGATAAGTGCTTAGTTGAGATGGAAAAGGCATTCAATTTGTGGGTGGAAGACATGCATAGAAAAATGTCCTATTGAGGGCAATAGAGTTTAGTTCTATCCGCGAATTCAGATATCCATGGGCATCTTGAAACATATCTTCTGCAGATAAAGAGAAGCTATTGTATATTCCTTTCATGCAATCCTTCTTGTCAGGTTTTGATATCAGGGTTATACTGGGCTCATAAAATGAGTTGGAATGTATTGTTTCTTCTTCTAATCCATGGAAGAGCTTTGGAAAATTATTGCTCATTACCTCAAAATTGCTGCTCATTATATCAAATATCATCTATTGCTTATATTGTTTCTTGTTGCTTTGGATCAGATGTCTTTTGTATATTGAGCTTTCTTCCATTTGCCATCTTCTCATAAGCATTTTTACTTATTAATACATTCTTTATACATTTTAATGACCTCAAAGTTTTTTCTATTATATCTAATGCTTCAATAAGCAGAGATATATACATAATTTTTCATGCTTTTTCACTATTCTCCTAGGATGCATTCAAAAGATTGAGAAGGAAAAAAAAATAATGGTTAAATACAAAGGCTTTGAAGTATTAAAAACCTGATATCCTTTCCTGGTGCTACAAAATTCAATTGGTTTGATTTTAATTAAATGATTATCCTTCTCAGGACATATTTTCCTCATTTATAAATTGTTGAAAGTAATACATACTGCTTAGGGGGCTTGTGACTTAATGTGTTGATGTAAAATTAATATTTTTTGTCACCAGATGTTTATTAAACCATCCCATAAAAAGTAGCTATAATTACTATTATTATCCTCCTCATAATTATGGGAAAAGTGTTTATTTTGTTGGCTTAATATAACAGATATAAAGATACCTCTTTGTATCAGATTTATTCTTATTCTGAACACTTTTATATGATATCAATTTCTACCACTTCCAGACTTTATCAATATACCACAAAAGCTATTTTTGAATACTGTCTGTTATGTTAAGCAAATAGAAACACATTCTTTAAAAAAAAATTTTTTTTAGAGACAAGGTCTTACTCTGTTGCCCAGGCTGAAGCACAATGGTGCAATCATAGCTCACTGCAGCCTCAAGTTCCTGGACTCATATGATCTTTCTGCCTTAGCCTCCTGAGTAGCTGGGACTATAAGGGTGAGACACCATTCCCAGCTACTTTTTTTTTTTTTTTTGTAGTGGCAAGAATTTCTCTATATTGCCCAGGCTAGTCTTGAACTCCTGACCTCAAGCAATCTTCCTGTCTTGGGTCTCCTAAGATGTTGGGATCACAAGTATGATCCACCATGCCTTGCCTGAAACACATTCTTTAATGTTCTATAATTAGTCAGTAGAATAGACTATTTGCATGTTATTTATCTTGGTATGGGTGTCTTTTATCAAACTTGTTCTACCACTTAATAAACATATTTGCATGTTGTATAATAAAATACCTTTGTTCATAGTTGTATTCTTTTCTTTGTATCTAATGAGCCAATCAAAAATACTAAGATTTCTGTTGATGCCAAATCTATTCATCCAGGGCACTCCCAGCTCTTCAACTTCAAAAGGGACAGGTAAACATAGGTGAAAAACATTCATGGGAATGTATTTGGAAGAGATCAAGGTCTAACCTCAACCCAGTGTTAACCGAAAGATGTGGTAATAAGTCCCACAGAGTAAGGAAGATAAAAATACTATTTTAATTACTGCTTCCTCACTATGGCCCAGAATTTTAATCTCTCAGATGAAAGATGTTCATTATTGAACAGGTGCAGATTGGAGAAACTCCACCAGAACAGTGTATAGAAAAAAAGCAATACTGCCCAAAATCAAGGATGCTAGTAGCTATAATGTATTGCATTATTTTAAACATGCCTGAAGGTGCATTTGGTTAGTAGCCAGAATAGGTTATGTTGACTTTATTCTGTTTTGTTGGAAACCTCTCAAGTTTTTACATCTCCATCATCCAGGTTGAAATATAGAAGGTTTCAGCCATGTTCCAAACAAATCTCAATCTGTGCATACAGAACCTCTATTTTTGATGTTCTTAAAGATCTTGGGATTATAAAATACACTAGATGCTACATATATTGCCAATAAGGTACTTAATGATACAACTTTCTCCCCTCTTTCTATCTAATGGGCAGTCTGTTTTGATAATTAAAGAGCCTGATTTTTAGTGGTACAAATATATGCCAAATTGCTTTTATTGATACTGTTTTGTGAGATAATTTTAGCTTAAAGAGGAGAGTGGATGGAAGGAATAAGTTGTGCTCCATGGCCCAGATATATCCGTATTCCCTAACTCTGGTTTTAAGCTGGCATTGACCAGGTTAATTAACAATATTTGAATATGAGAATACTCATATGGAAATCATAAAAAGCCAAAAATATGACCTCTATGGAACACCTGTATACAAGAAACTTATATAGGTAACCTTGAACTACACAAGACCTTTCTTCTGTCTTCTCCAGACCTGTTTCTCAGGCTACCTTCTCAGGGCCACCACGCTTCCCATGTCATCTTCTTCCTTGCTATGAGCTATGAGGACCAGGCCATGTTTTCTTTCATCTCAAGGACCTGCCACTGTGAAGCAGCAACACTTTTCAATAATGAAAGGAAGGCAAAGAAAGTAATAAAGATGCTAGGCCTGACTTCATTGAGCTGCTGAACAAATGCCAACAGAGATCTGTTTTCAGATTTCTTGCAATATAAGAAAAGTATCCCTCTATTGTTAAACTTTCTGTTTCTTGTTAGTGGGAGCATTGCTCACTGAAAAACATGTCATGACTCCTGCTTGTTATTTTGAGAACTTTCATTACATGAATGACCAGGCTGGTCTATCATGGTTTGACATTTTCCTGTTGGCTTAGGATAGCACACTGATGTCTATTAAGTATATTTTTCTAGAAAATCAAAATATTTGTGAACAATCAGAACAATCTATCAAACTGGTCACTCTTTGGCCCATTTCAGCAATTTTTTTTTTAACTTTTAGAAAACCCTTACTGGCAGAGAAAGAGAGAGAGAGGCAGAGAGAGAGAGAGAGAGAGAGAGAGAGAGAGAACTTTTACTGAATCCTCTCCAAAAGAAGACTTCCACTCCAAAAGAAGACTTCCATTCATACAAATAAAAATCCAATCATCATAAGATGGGAGCTTAGAACCAATCCCATTCCTCAACTTCTAAAATCTTTCCAAATCTCTTCCTTCAACCCAGGCAGTCTTTTCCCTCTCGCTTATCTTTGCACTGCCATGCTTCCTTTGTTACAAATAATTTCCAGCCCTGAGCAGTGAAAATCAATCCGGTGGATTTCAGCTGTCAGGTCTTACTTTTCCCTTCCTCACTCATTACTCCAGGCCATACAAACAAGAAAAAAATTCTCCTGACATATGAGGAATGAAAGAGATTCTAAGTATTCATCTGTCATTTTTCTTGTATTATAGCAAGGGATAATGTGTTTAAAAAATACTATATTTAAAAGCAAGTGTTAAATATAAATAAGGAAGAAATATCTTAGTATTATCAATCGCTTTATAGCATGACTCCGGTTTTTCATATTCTGAAAGATACCTTTAAGACTTATGTTGCTTTGGCTGTCGAAAATTCCTAGGTTTGTAATGGTCGTATAAGTTTACCGCAGCACTTCGATATTTTGTTTGCTGCTACTGGTTTTGAAGTATTTGACAGCTCAATGTTTCTGTCTTTGCTAATCTATGCCTAACTCTAGCCAACTGCCTAGTCCCTCTGATTCACTGCATGAAAGGGAAACCGTGACTTACTTAGTCATAAACCTGACTTCATATATCTGGACTGAAACTAAGGGATTCAAGATTCGCAGCAAAATTAAATATGTAATTCATGGTTTCTCTGACTGTACTTTTCCCAATCATGAGATTCAGCCTTCTCAGAGGCAAGGTTATTCATCTTCCTTTAAGTATTTTCAAACCATGTACTAGTTCTATTTGAACTAAAATCTGCAGGCCTATTCAAAATAGTTTTAGAGCCTTGTTTCTGCTTGGGATGTCTAATATGGATTGTTTCCAGTTTTAGAGATCAGGCCCTTTCTACTTCTGGACTATTTGATATACATCTGAAGCAAACACATTAAAACATATTAACAATGTCTTTTAGGTAGCAATGAGACAATGAATCAATAATTGGGGCCATCTACATTATGCTCAATTAAAAATATTTGAAATTACTTTCTATATGGCAGGAAATTGGAAAGATCTACATTAATTTTACAATTGGGAAGATCTACTTTAATAAAAAAAAAACTTAATGGAGGGATAGCATGGGGAGAAATGCCAGATATGGGTGAGGGGGAGGAAGGCAGCAAATCACACTGCCATGAATGCACCTATGCAACAACTTTGCATGTTTTTCACATGTACCCCAAAACCTAAAATGCAATAAAAAAAAAAAAGAAAGAAAAGAAAGTTTATTCTTTACTGTGAAAAAGTGGTCACTCAGATCCATTAGAAAAAAACACCTATTGACCACAGGGTAAAAATAAACTCAGCAGGGTTTTTATAGATTCTAAAGTAAAAGTGGAGAAAATGATTAGAAGTAAGATCAAGTCTGTTGTTGGGATAATTAGCTATTATGTTGAAAATGTATTACAGCTTCTAAATTGGATAGACACATTTCTAGCCACATAATCTTATTCTTGTTCATGGAATCATGTAATGCTCCTACTTAGGTTGTAATGTCCCCCCTTTTTTTAACCATAGTAGAATTCTAGGAAACTTAAATCTCCAGAACGTCCTTCATAGGCGAACTTAGTTCTGAAGCACTCATCTGCACTAGAGTATCAGTAAAGACAGATGGGTTAAGCTATATAAATGAACCTTAAAAATCAGGGCCTATTGCATACAACTTTTCTCCTCTCTTGCCCATGCAAAGTCATTTGTGGGTCACGTAACTCTCTAGGACAGCTTCCTTGCAAACAGTGACTTGGAGAGCCAGGTCCTTTTCTTTTTTATCTTTTTAAATCTTCTAGCATTATCTTTTTGGACTGCAACGATCACCATGGCAAGGGAAGAGAAATAATTCATGCTGGCTCTTAAATGCCTCATCTCATAGGTGACATATTATTGCTGTTCATATTCCATTGGTCAGGGTAGTCTTATTGTCCCAAAATAACTACATGGAGACTGGGAACTGTGGAAAAGCACATAGGATAGTTGGTGAGTTCTAAGGTTTATACCTCAGTCCACTTTCCCCTTTACATCCTCGCCTGGGAACAGTCTAGACACAACTCCCTTGACACAGTTTTTAGCTCCCTCTTCTCTCAACACAACTCTTACACCAACGCTTGCTGATGGTGGCAATACAGGAGCTCTACCTGGATACCTGTGGTACTGGGGAAAGGGAGCTAGCTGTTCTTGAGAGCTACCAAATCACAGTTGACTTTGGGTGAACAAGACATACAGTTTTATATATTAAGCTGGTGAGATTTCAGGTTCATTTCATTACCACAATACAGTTTATCCTATCCTGAATAATATAATTGAATCGAAAATGTCTTTTTTCTTGTATTGCCTCTCCAAATCAACAACTTTGCTATAGATTCTACCGTTTGTATCCTTGAATCATCCCTAAGGTTTCTTAGAAATTTTACAACAATCTTGACTCTGTACTGATTCTCAGCTTTGTCCTAGCTCTTCCCAGTTTCATGATTTCTCCTGTCTCTTCTCAGTTCAATGTTTTCTGATAGTATTATTTTTCTATAAGAACATGTTTTCTTGTTGCTGAAGAGAAGCAGCAAAACATTGATCTGTAGGCAACTCTCAATAATTAGGACTATAATTAGATCTCATCAAAACTGTTCATGCTAGATAAATATGATGACATTGGAAAGTTTATGCCTGATTAGGCTATTTAATTTCTCTAGTATTATTGCTGTTACTGAGAACTCATAAGTAAAAATTCTGATGAAGGCAAAACAATATATTTAAATCCATGCTTTTGAAGATATGTTAAAATCTCAAAGATTACTTTTATAAAACTATGAGCATTAAATACCAGGATTCATGTATATTTTGGATTAGAGTTTCATCTTACCAAGCAATTAATCATAGCTTACCCTGTCTGTATTCTTTATTGCTTTTAATTCCTTTAGTCACACAGGGTGGGTAATTTTTTGTTTCACCAGGAACAATTCCAGGCAAGGGAGCACTGGGGTGGTGACTACTTTTGTCATGCCTCTGATGACAAATCTTTTAGGGTAATCTTTGGCTCCTTGAGAGAGTCATACAATTTCTTGGAGATACAAAGTTTCTGTAAGCATATTATTTTTTCATTATGTCAAAAGAAAAATATGTTTAAAAAAGAAAAATATGTTTAAGTTTGGGACTGCTCTCAGAAATAATCAATATAATTTTAAACATATTTTGCATTCAATTCAGTAAATAAATGTAGAGGTCTTAATATGTTCAAATTATTATGTTAGGCCCTTTGGAGGTTTGGGAGGGTCAGACAGTAACTTAAACCTTTCCTTTCATATACCCACATTCTTAAACTGCCTTTAAAAACACAGTTACAGTTACAAGATCACCTTCATCAGAACTAATAAGTAAAACAATAGAAATTATATTGTAAAAATAGGAAAATTTAAGTTAACATTTTCCTTATGGTAGAAAACATAGTTTTTACAACCTATGTCATCACTGGAATATGATAAAATGATACCATAGTTTCTTCCCACATTTTCACATGAATCATTCATATAACATAACCTTTCTCCTAGTCTTTTAGTTGCAGGTCAGGGGAAGGGCACCCTTTCTTACTCTGGACACTGCTTGATCATTGGAACAGCACCTTAGATGAATGACTCAGGATTGCCTAGGGGATTTGACAATTAGATAGCCTAAAATGTATCCTTGTTAATTCCTGATTTGAATTCTTCCAACTGTTCGTTTTCTGAGCATTAATGGGTAGGCAAATCTTTTTTCTGGAAACTTTTCAACTCAGCAGTGTGAGTGGATTTTCTAGCACCTACGTTTAAACTCAGATTGCATAACCAAGTTTTCACTTGAATGTAAATGAACCCAGAGACAATGTTGAGGAGATTGAGCCCATTTGTTCTAATTCATTACTACATATTTATTACTCTGATAAAACTGCTGGATTTCTTTCTCATATCAATATGTATCAATGTGTGCTATGTATTACAAGATTCAATGTGCTCCATGTGCCTCCATTATCCTTGATTTTCTCTTCAAATACTTATGTCAAGAGGAGCTATTCATTCAGAAAAAAAATTGTACTCTGAAAAAATCTAATAAAATTGCAGGTAGGGTAGATGTACAATAATTAGGGTCAAATAAACAGCCTTCTTTGGCAGAATGATTTTAAACTTTTTTTCATAGTTGAAACACCATGAGTAAGATTCATAAATATACTAACTAGAAATACCTTTAGTGAAAACAGCATTGAGCCACATGGGCTATGACTTAGGTTAACTGGAGAATCATACCAGATTCCAGCAGAATAAGGGACGGTATAGTCAAACTGGATAATTGATGAGATTTCTATTGAGAGAATTTCTTAAAGGTGTGGGATGGAGTTTTTCTAAAAACAATGAAGTACAGTGTTGTGTCCAAGGACTAGAGATAGCAAAGAGCTGTTGTTAACTTCAGGCCAGAGAGACCAGGGGAAGAACAGTTATCATAGTCCAGAGAGAGCAGCTATATGGAGAAGGCCATCCAACAAAACCCTCCAAATCTCCTGCTTGTGTCTTCCTTTGGCCAAACTCAACAGGATGCAAAAGAGAAAGGAAGCCATCAAGGTATCCCCTAAATATCAATTCCCCAGAATATACAGTAGGGTAAAAAATTCTAAAGAGTCAATCTGAGAAAGAAGGAAAAACATAAAACATCTAGCAAATAATACAATTTAAAAAATTAAGTGGCATGGCTGATTTTTGGCTAAGCTGGATTCCATATGCCTCTCTAACCACATGACATTTTTTCTCCTCTTGTTTTCCCATAAGCTCATACAGCCTACCTTGTTTTCATTTACTAATACATGTGAATGCTTTCTTGTCCCTGAGGAAGAAAAAACATATTTTGTAGGTTGGCAGGAGGACCTTAAATAGTAAAACAAATCAAAGTTGGAATAATGTCTATCTCTTACAGGGTTTATTGGATTCATTTTGAGACAACCTGGAGAAGTCAACAAGATACAGTGAGAAACCAGGGGAATGAATAAATACAAAGAGATTTCAGAGCCCAGGTATAAAAATGAAGAGTTGAGGTAGGCTATTTTCCCTATCTCTGCACGGAATCCAGGAATATTTTGGGAACTCCAAGACTGGAAGCTATTAAAGCCTCTTGAAACAATACTATTGGTACAATTATTGAACTCATGTTGATGAATGGCAATGGTAGGGCTTTCTCAAAGGGCTTCATGAATAGTGGACTTAAATCACAAATGAGACCTGGTAGAAAGAAAGATCAGGACAGATCTAGTAGCACGCTGGTAATATTTAACAACCAGCTCACCAAGTTGGGAAAAAGCCCTGGCTTGTTGTGTTTGCCACCACAGCCAATTTCAAGTTACTAGCAATCACTGAACTTGGATTTGGAAAGAAATGTTCACAATTGGATTCTGCCGAGCTGCTAGGAAGTCACTCTAGCACAGTACTGTCTACAGACCCTATATTCTTATTATAGCTGAAAACTGACTTTGGGTACATATGAGACACTTTGTAAGTGAGCACACACTTTCATGGGCATTACTTTCTACCAGTCAAGTGGTGGTCACCATCATGACTTAGTAATAAAAATAATATGCTACTTAATCAATCTCCCAATGGTCTCACATTAGTCTTATCTGAGACATTTGGGCAACGTAAATTATATGTCATGATTATAAGAATTTATAAAGGTATGCTGAGGGCCTTTATGTGGAGGAATACAAATTGAATGGAGCAATATAGTGTTTAATACAAGGTCATATGGGCCCTATACATTTATTTCCTTTGCTATTTTGCAACTACCGATGTTTCTCCTGCTTTGACTTGGATTTTTCCCTTTTGAGTTTGCTTTAGTGACTCTCTCTTCCTTATTTAACATAATTGTTTCCTTAACTTCTCTGAATTTCTTTCATACTGGGTGACTGTACATGTCTGGTTTGACTCAACAGTGGCTTCTGAATTTGCATAAGTAAAGCAATATGCATTGTTCAAGCTCCATCTTCTCTTTCCTGGTTGTAACATTCCCAGCTTCAAAGAGACTCATATCTGCCTTCGTATCCTCTCACATTATTGTCAGTCAGCTGTGCCCTCTGATTCTGCCCCCTGACAGGTTCTTGAAACTTGCTGGCAGTCTACTTCAGGTTAGGTAAATTATGACACATTCTACTGAGAAATTAGGTTCCTACAAAATACTAAACTAGAAACATTTATTTCAAAAGTTCTATGGCAGCCAAGTGTGTCTTCTTGGCAATTCTACATCTACCTTCAGTGTCATTTTACCATTTATCATTGGTCTGTGTTCTATAATATAGCAAACAACTTTATTTAGCAAGCGCATGGCTCTTGAATCAAATGTGATAAAGCCATCATCAGGAAGACTAGGAATATCAACTTCTAGTGGCTTTCTACTGGGGGAATACAAGAGGTTGGGAGACATTTTGGAGCAGGGTTAATCACCTTGTTTTCCAGCAATCATATCAAAAATTAAGTCACGTATACCTGGTTGAAAAAACACTTTTATAGTAATTTTTTTGTATTTGGTATTTAAACTTCTAATATTTATAAAGAATTTGAAAAGTTAATTTATTCATGTAGTCAACAAATATTGATTCAATGTAGAAACTTTAGAAATAAAAATATGAATGAGATACAGATTTTTCCCTCAAGGATGTATAATCTGTACACATGTAACAATGCTAGAAACTAGAATGTAAAAAGTCCTTTTTCATAGAAAGGGCGATGAGAAAATTAATAACAAAGATAAGAAAAGAAATTCTTTCAAGTAGGAGATTATTAGAAGACACGGCCTACTGGTGTGTCCATCTGTGCCCATTGGAAGTGAAATAGTAAGTGGGGGCATTTTTCATAGAAAATAAATTTTAAGACACTTAAAAGTACAACAAACAAGTTGTTTTAACTGGAATACAAGAGTTGTTATAAAGCATAACTGAAGGGCCAAATTAGAAAGGGAACGTGGATCTAGATAGGGGTGGTCTTTAATACTTAAGGTGTGAACTCATTGAAACTGATCAAAAACATGGAAAATTCAGAATTGTTCATGAAGACATTTAATCTTGTGACATCACATAATTATAGGGAAGAGGGGAAAGGTTTTATTAGAAAAGGGAAAACCTATTAGAAGGCTAGTGCAAATATAACAAGGCAAAAGCGGTGATATTCAAAATGATGATAAGCTCAGTGAGAACAGTGGGAGAGTACAGATAGAGAGCATCAGTTATTGACATTTATTGAGCATTTACTATATGCTAGGCATTGTGCAAAGGATTCCATATGGATTATCTCATTTTAACTTCAGAACAAGCTTATGAGGTAATACAAAAGGAATAAAGCTTTGCATTTTGTTTACAGTCAGGAAAAAAAGACTGCCTTTTATATTTTCATGAGATGAGCTGCTCCTGTGTGAACTGCTTTCCCTCATACAAGAGGCTACAGATTAGTTGGAAGATCAAATAAAGGAAAAGAAAAAAAGGACTCTGAACTTAATCATAAGATGTCATTAATAAATGGTAAACCATATGAACTAAGATTATGTCATACAATAGACAGTTAAGATTTCAATACTTTTTAAAAAACAAAAAATGATTTCTAGGTTTCAGAGTTAACACAAAACAATGGACTTTTTGGCAAAATGATTTGATAGATCAGAGAGTCTTTATTGTCTTTTTGCATTGCATGTCAGAAAGATGGAGAAAGAATATTGAATTTATGATAAAGGACCAAAAAGTTCTAATTTTCTTTCTATTTTATCATGTCAACAAAAGCAATTTATAGAACAAAACCTGAGTGAGGTGTATGTTTAGTTTTTTAAGTTTGATTTCTATCTAAGGCTCCTTGCTTAATCTGATTGTTATTCATTATTACCTTTCAATGAAGGTTTTTAATCTCAAGAAAATATACATATACATACATATATATACACACATGGGGTGTGTGTGTGTGTGTGTGGCTATGGTTTGAATATCTCTTCCAAAACTCATGTTGAAATTGAATTGCCATTGCAATGGTATTAAGAGGTAGAACTGTTATGAGGTAATTAGGTCAGGATAGCTCCACCCCATTAATAAACTAATATCATTATTGCAGGAGTAGGTTCATTATTGCAAGAGTAGAAATTTATAAAAGCCCGTTTGGTCCTCTCTTGCTTGCTCTCATGCTCTCCTGCCCTTCTGCCTTCCACCATGGGATGATGGAGCAAGAGAGCCCTCACCAGATCCTGGCACCTTGCTCTTGGATTTTCTAGCCTCCAGAACTATGAACCAAATAAATTCTGTGCATTATAAATTACCTAGTTAGTAGGTATTCTATTATAGCAACATAAAATGGATAAAGACATATATGTATATACACACAAACCTATATTCGTATCATATACTTAACTGTATTCAATATTATCATCTCAATTTTACAGGTTAAAAAATATTCTGAGGATTACTTAGGTAAATAGCATACTCAAGGTTGCACAGTAAGTAAAAGATTCAGAAATTTAAGATAATTGTTTATTTACTTATTTATGAATCTTTCCATTTATTTATCCATGTCACACCAATTAAAAAAACCACCTTGATGAAGACAGGTACAGTTGACCCTTGAACAGCAAGCGAGTTAGGAGTGCCAACCCTTCATATAGTCCAAAATCTGAGTAAAACTTTTAACTCTCTGAAACTTAACTGCTAAATAGCCTGCTGTTAACTGGAGGCCTTTCCAATAACAAAAACCATTGATTGACACATATTTTGTATGTTATATGTATATATGCTGAATTCTAATAAAGTAAGCTAGAATAAAGAAAATGTTATTAAGACAAAGGAAGAGAAGACATATTTACCATTTATTCAATGGAAGTGTAGCATCATAAAGGGCTTCATTCTTCTCATCCTCATGTTGAGTAGACTAAGTGGGAGGAGGAACAAGAAAGGTTGGTGCTGCTGTCTCAGGGGTGGCAGAGAAAGAGGTAGAGAGGCAGAAAGGGAGGCAGGAGAGGCAGACACACTTGATGTAACTCTTATTGAAATAAGAAAAAAGAGGTATTAAATGGCCTTATGCAGTTCAAACCCATGTTGTTCAAGGATTAACTGTGTATGGACTGTTTCTCACTCCTATAGTTTCAGTACCTTAAACACTTCCTGGCTAAATCAATATGGTTGCATAGATAAATGAAGGCAAGTAATATGACCTCTGAATCACTAGTCTCAGCCACTGAATACTGCTGCTTCTCTGGAGACACTCAGAGACATGGAAGGATGAGGAATAAGGGTGAGGTGCTGCAAGTCAGAGAAAACTAGAAGGATACACACATGAATAAGAACAAGTTTAAATGAGATAACATTGTAATATTAGAATATATGAGGATTTGTGTGCCCATCAAATATTTGCCTTTTCAGTTCACATCTTCTCCAACGTTTTAAGAATTATGTACTTTTTTGTTTTTTTTCTCACAATGAGTTTATGATCTGTAAGCATGAAGTTATTCTGTTTTAAGAATTTTTTTCTATTTTACTTTAAGTTCTGGGATACATGTGCTGAACATGCAGGTTTGTTACATAGGTATACGTTTGCCATGGTGGTTTGCTGCACCTATCAACCTGTCATCTAGGTTTTAAGCCCCGCATGCATTAGGCATTTGTCCTAATGCTCTCCCTCCCCTTCCCCCACTCTTTTCACTGCACATGTTCATTGGAGGTTGGCTGAGTTGGAAAGTTAATATTTTTTTCTATATTTAGTATCTAGGCTCTGAATACTAGCTCAGCTTTGTTTCCTGGGAATAAAATCATCTCTTTATTGTATTAAAACATGAGATTTTGATGTTTCATTTAGTAGATTTAAAAGTTAATTAACACTGGGTGTGAATAAAGCAGTTGTGAAACTAACATCAAAATAGTTTCTCATATAAAATATAATTTCCATGCAGTATGTATTCAAATATTTTAGCTCCAAAAAGGTGTTGAAGATTATTCTATTATAAGGTGAATTGTGTTTGGAATATTTTTTATTTTATGGATATAAACAACATCACCACATAAATTCATCCCTGAAGATAACCCAAAGCCCCATTGACATTAATTTCTCATATCACTTATAAAGTAACATGTAAAATTTTCTATTTCTATTATTAAAAGTAGTACTAAATAATTTCATATTGTTATGTTTGACAGAATAAAAATGTAATCACCTAATTTTTATATATATTTATACAAAGCATTCCTAATTTGAATTAAAAATGGTATACCACATTTATCATTTTGTATTTCTTTCTAACATAAGAATGGCATGTCTATGTTTTCTTCTTATAAGTTTGAAAGCTGGATCATCATTTATGGTAATTTTTTTAGATAACAAGAAAGTCCAATTTTGGAGTTAAAAATCCACAGTAAATATCTTCTGTAGGCAATGAATATGTAAAATTATAACCCCAGGTAAAGATAAAAATCATACAAACAATAGAGATGATAAGGAGTGAAAAAAGTAAGATCAACTTCAACCTTTTATTATATAGTAGAATGTCATTCAATGGGTCCTTTTCTAATTAGATTTGGAAATATAAAATCATGTCTAATCAGATTTAACAAAGTAGACTATCTATAATATGGGTCTTATTATTAGTCCTTTATGGAAGCAAAGAGGTTCTGCCATTTATGTGATCATTTACTGCATTTTTTTTACATATCGACAACAATTCTTTAAACTTGGCTATGCATTTTATTTTTTAGGACTGTGATGGAAATCCCTGTGTGTGCAGTTAAGGAAACAGAATTTAATACATACTAAACTAAACGAAGGTTTTAATAGTAACCAATCAACTGAGTGTTCTTTTTATTCCTCCAGTATCCTAGACTTCCTTATCCTTGGTTAACGTATCTAGTGGTCTGAATTGATCATTCTGTGTAGGACACATTTCATCAGCCTTGAAGGAACTGTGTTCTCGGTACCCTGTCTTCATCCTACTACAGCTGCTGCATTTACTCAATCACTTGTATCAGCAGGTGAAGAAACTCCAAGATGTATAAAAATGATGTTCCTGGGTCCATAGTTGATACTGCCTCCATTATATAAAAGCAATCCTAGGTAAACTTTTTAGAGCAGCCTACATTGACCAAGTATTAGTCGCAATTTCAGGTTCCAGTAGAACCCTTCTTATGCCTTTTCTGGAAAAACCAGGATGTCTAACGGAGCAATAGCTAACATTGTAAGGACAGAAAGCACATGTTCTGTAAATGGTTCCCTAGTAATGAAGCCTTAGGGCCAGAGCAGACAACATGGTGCTCTTCCCTCTGATCCCTCTTTCACTACATTCATAGCTGCCCCACTGTGCTCTCATTCCCATGAGACAGCACCCTATGATTGTCAGTGGCTGCTGTATTAGTTTGCTAGGGCTGCTCTAACAAAATACTGCAGACTGGGTGTCTTAAACAATAAACATTTATTTTCTCATGGTCTGGAAGCCAGAAGTATAAGATTAAAAAATCAGCAGGTTTGGTTTCTCTGAGAAACCACTCTCTTGCCTGGTATGGCAAGGTGAGAGGCCATTTCTCTTTAAAGGCCAAATCTCTGAAACAAGTCACAGTCTGATGTACTGGAGGTTAGGACCTCAACTTATGAATCTGCATGAGGGACCTGCAATTCAAGCTGTCACAAAGACTTTATGTACACAAAAGGAAATTAAATATGCCTGGAAATTTACATTCCCTCAGTCATAGCTCTGAATCAATGACTGGTAGGTGCACAGATAAGACTAATCTAGCTTCTTTACCTATGATGACCAATTCAGAGTTGAGACCTATACTGTTCCCAGAAATGCATGGCAGGCTTGAACAAAAGGTGTCCTTAGCTAGAAATTGCTTGATAATGCATCTTTGATCGATCTTCTGTTATTATTTCTGTTTCTCTGTAATTTCTTGGGAATATACACTAATAAACAACTTAGGGCACAAATTTGCATCACAGGATTTGTCTTTGTCTTTCGAATGCTATTATAGGTTGAATTGTGTCCTTTAAAAAGACATATTAAAGTCCTAACCTGTAAATATGACCTTATTCAGAGATACAATCACTGCAGATGTAATCAAGGTAAGGTGAGATAATACTATGTTAGAATGAGCCCTAAATCCAATAGGAATGGTGCCATTATAAGAAGAGGGAAACTTGGACACAGAGATAGAGACACCCAGGGAGAATGTCATCTGACCACAAGGACACAAAAGGGAGAGTGCCATGTGAAACCAAATGCAAAGATTGGAATGGTGCCTCTATAAGCCAAGCAATGGCAAAGATTGCCAGCAAACCACCAGAAGGTAGGAGAGAAGCACAGGACATAATTTCCTTTGGCACACCCAGAGGAAATAAACCCTACCAACACCTTAATTTGGAACTACTATCCTGCAGAAGTGTGAGAGACTAAATTTCTGTTGTTTTATGCCAGCAAGTTTGTGGTGCTTTTTTTGTAGCAGCCCAAGGAAACTAATGAAGAAACACAACCTGAAAATAGGTTATTTCAGAAATGGTCCTAGGAAGCATACTCTTAGGATGGGATTCTGGAATTAGATCACTTTCCATGTGGATAGCAATTGGATCGCACTATTGGAGATTAAGTAAACTGTAAAAAACTTCCTGAAAACTCTAGCATGGTCATTGCTATAACTTTTGCCAGTGGTGAGTTGGCATGGGATAATACAGCTGAAAGGAGATGGCACAAGCATTACAGAGCTATGCATGGATTTAGTAATTACACAGACTGCAAATTGGTTGGTTGTTGCTAAGTGTCATTGTGCTGAAGAAGAAAATTGACAAGCTCTGATTTGTTTGTTACTAACCAGGTTTATGTTATAAAAGATTGGAGGCCTCTAGAGCAGCATTTAAAGAAACCCATACTTTCTATAGCTAGAAGACAGATTGAAAGGAAGACTGGATGATAAACTTTACTGTAAAAGTGGTAGAAATACAAAGAAAGCTGAGTTAATAGCTTTGGCAAGGTTTTATGCTAAGTCAGAATCCTGATAGAGATGGTACAGAGAATTGTAGGTGGATGTGCTCAAAATTATAGGACCTTCAGATTCCTCTGAACCCCTGGGCATATAAAAGTGGCCTATTTAGTTGTGCTGGAACATACATAGCAGCCTTCTCTTGCTTGAAGGTCATGCCAAAACCTCAATCAAGATGGATGCCTTTGAAGTTGATATTTGTCTTTATCAAGATCTAACTTCACTTTCGCTCCTGTCTTCTAGTTCTGTATCTAAGTCACAGCATGGCCAACCAGGGAAGGGAAAGAAATTACTCTCCAAAAGAGTATCAAGACATGATTAATTTTCAGCAAAAGGAATCAGGAGAGCATGCCAGGAAGTATATCTTGATAGTGCTGGATTGGGGTGAGAGAGAAGCTCAATAAAGTAACATTTGTCAACAAGGGAGCATTCTTCCATGACTAAAAACTCCCTGACAACAGCACCTGGGAATGGTCCTAATACACTGCTTGGATGGTTACTAAAAGCTCTGTAGGGGAAACAAAAAGGCTCACATTACATTAAGTAGAAATGACAGAACTGCCTTAGCAGAGTTTTGAGGAAGGGATCAAAAGGCTCAAAGAAGTAAGCGTACTAGAATGATTCTATTGTGTTACACCAGAGAGACTACCAGCTGATTATTTTCATGGGAAGGGCCAAGAGAACATTCTAATCACAAAGCTGATAAGGAATGTGCTAGTGATGGAGGGATTGGCATATTTGAGAAGCTTAGTGGTAGCTGGACCAAAGTTGACAGTAGGCAATATTGTTAGAGAACTGGGCTCCCTAGTATCAATAGAAATGATTATATTCCAGAATATCATGGATCAAGTGCAATATACTCAACCACTAGAAGTCTATGGTGATGACTGATATCCCAAGGTGTTTATCGAGAAAAAAATAGATGGATAGTCAACAAGAGCATGGTTGGCTATACATAATCAAGGATGATTAAAATTGGGTGAGCAATTGGAAGCCTCATGTCATCAATACCCATGGAATATGACTTCTTGACCCAACTGAAAAGCCTGTCCCAATTCTCAGACCCACAGAAGGATGCTGCAATGCCATAAGTATACACAGCTGAGATTTCTGTGCATATAGTTTTATATATTGTACAAATAATCCAGTTATAATTTGAAGTACAACCAGGAAGTCCATGATGCATATTCTGGTCTCTTTACCTTGGGTAATGATGCTTCTTGTCTCTGGAATACCCTTTGACACCTTCTCTACATGAGTGCTATTCTATGTTTTAAGACTTAAGGTAACCTTTGTCAATGACTTCTATCTCTTAGTAGAAATCACTTTCTCCAAACAGCTATCTTGTTCATTTAACATTTATTATATTCAGTTTTTAATGGTTGTTAAAATTTTTATGTAAAGAAAAGTCAATTTTTTCAACTAGATTTTCAGATCCTTGCAAACAAAATTAATATCTTTTTTTTTTTTTGAGACAGAGTTTCACTTTTGTTGCCCAGGCTGGAGTGCAATGGCATGATCTCGGCTCACCACAACTTCCGCCTCCTGGGTTCAAGCGATTCTCCTGCCTCAGCCTCCCTAGTAGCCAGTATTACAAGAATGCACCACCGTGCCTGGCTAATTTTGTATTTTTAGTAGAGATGCGGTTTCTCCACGTTGGCCAGGCTGGTCTGGAACTCCCGACCTCAGGTGATCCACCCGCCTCAGCCTCCCAAAGTGCTGGGATTACAAGCAAGAGCCATTGCACCCCACCAAGATTAATATCTTACATCTCAGAACTTACTACAATGCTCTGTGCTTAATAAACTCTTAATTGGAATTGTCCATTTAAAATATTTAATTTATTCCATTTATTAAACTTGAAGTAGACCAGTTTATTGATTATCAAAATGCAAATATTATTATAGCTATCGCTTTATCCTAGATTCTTAATTGGATGAATTACTTGAAATCCTTGAGAGATAAACTAAAATAGATAGGAATACTTAATATAGAATGATTAACTTGGGTAGATAGACAGATTAAACTTAGCTCTTGTTTAAAAGCTGGAATTGTAAGTAGTCAGCATCAGATGAGTCAAATGAAAATTGACAGCCATTGTAGAAATAATGCATGGTCTTGAAGTTTAAGTCCTTCTGTAACTCTGTCATCTTTTACATCATAATGACTAAAGGGCTATAATTACTATCCCAGAAGTCTTCGGTAAGTTATCATACCAAAATTGGGAAATGTGACTGGCTGTTTCCTACTGGAAAATTATTAGCTTTTTGGTGTGGGAAACATGAAGAAAAGGATGTTGGGATTGTTCTTTCAGACATCAAAATTCATTACAAAACTTTAGAAATTAAGATACTGTGGTACTGGAAAAGAGAAAGATCAAAAGATAGATGGAAGGGAACAGAGAAAATAGAAAGACATATATCTATATGTCTATATCTGCACATACAAATAGGCGTATGCAATCACACAAAGAGAGTTGACAAATCTCACAAGAAAGAAAATTTAAAGAAAGAATCAAAGTGAATATGGTGTTAGTAAAAAAAAAAAAGGCTATGACTTTTTGAGTACTGTTTTTCCAAGGTGGTGACATTCATGCACATACTACAAACAAAAGGAGTTATTCACTGGATGATATCATCCCTTCAAAAATACACTTATCCTCAATTTCTTGATTAAAATCAGACATTCTGCTTGACAAAGATCCTTCCTTCCTGTTTTCTCTAGCATTTGCCAGTAGCTCTGAAGGCTTCGGTGTAAGAACACTCACTTAACTGTTCTGTTGTGATGAATTTTAGTACTTGGTTAAACAATGACCCGCATTTCTAAATTTTCAATTTAAATAATACTTTTTGTTTTTAATTTTGTCTCATTTTCTAATCCTAAGGCTATTAGAGCAACACAAAGATGACAGTGTTTCTGCTGTAACTTCCATCTGCTTCTGATTCTTGAAGTTGTATGGTATAATTATTTCTATAGCAACCAGCTGAGGAAATGCCTTGCCAGCACACAAACTCAGAAGACAAACATACTGAGACAGGCTCAGTCATGGGGCTTCAGAGCGCCTGGAGTTTCCACTATTAAACACTACAGCTGCAGAAGCCCATGCTGTTGCCTTCTCTCCTCTTTGGTTTCTAGTATTAGTGATATTTCTGGCCCTCCCACATCTTTGGCAATTTTTTCTAACATGCCTCTTCCTTTTCTTCAGTATTTTTCATAGGAACAGTCCTTTCATTTCTGTTTGATGACATATAGTCTTCTGATAATAACATGATAAGCATTGTGGTTCTGAACATACAATGCAATTAGAAAAAGTGGAATAATAAATAATTGGTTTTCCTTCCGCACCATAAGATCTCTACTAATCTATTTTCCTTATGAGTCAAACGCTTAATTTGATCAATTAGAAAGAAAGTTCAGAGAACTTCAAAGAGTACAAAAAATAATGAATTTCTTCTCCAAAATAACTTCACTTTTATCATAAAAAGTGAAAAATGGTGAAAGAACCATTTCCAAAGAAAACCTAAACTTGTCTGATTTCAAGACTCACTTTTATCTTTAAAAATTTTTTTCTTATCATTGTGAAAGGAAAAAAAAGTCCAGGACCCCAAATTCACTATGCCAAAAGGGAAAAGTTAAACTTGGAAGCTGAGTTATAAAAATTAATTAATTAATTAATTAATTAAAAAAAAAACAAATCTGCCTTTCCTTTTGTTCCTAAACTGACAGCTAATGTCTTCAAAGGGGACATCTCCACCGTGACAGTGTAAATTAACAGCTTATCTTCACTTCAAGGGTACAAATGTGTGGCAAAATGACAGAGTGAAATAGACGGGTGCTTACTGAAAGCAGTTTAATCAATTCTAGCTTTAAATTGTCACCTAATGCCATTGTTTTATTCTGTAACCTATAGATTTACTTTGTAATAATTGATTCTATAAAATTGAATTCTAAGATTAATTTTTATTAAAGATCTTTTTTGTTTTTCTGACTAATTTTAGTTTTCATTTTTTTTTTTTTTGAGATGGAGTCTCACTCTATCACCTAGGCTGGAGTGCAGTGGCGCAGTCTCAGCTAACAGCAACCTCCACCTCCTGGGTTCAAGAGATTCTTCTGCCTCAGCCTCTAGAGTAGCTGGGATTATAGGCCCCTGCCTATAATTTTTATATTTTTAGTACAGACAGGGTTTCACCATGTTGCCTAGATTAGTCTCAAACTCCTGACCTTGGCCTCCCAAAGGGCTGAGATTACAGGTGTGAGCCACTAAGCCTGGCCTTACTTTTAGATTTATTGAAGTTTTAAGATATAGTTTAATTAAAAAAAAGAAACAACTTCATGATTCAAGGTTTCATTACACAAACTCAGGTAAAGTTACTGGATGAATGAATTATTTTGTACACCCAATCCTGTAAACAAACCAGTAAAGGAACAGAGTAGCCTCTATATTTAAAATTCTATCTGCAATATATGAAACTGACATAGTGCCAATACAAATTAGCTCCCTTGATGAACATTTTGATTCACACTGTACACACCACAGTGAGCTGGGACATTTCCTTCTCAGTAAGATGCTCAGGACTCTGGGCAACAATTGGCTCAATGTTTGCATTTTCTGTGTGACATAGCGTTTTCCTTGGTTGACTACTATGGCCCCACCCTGATGAGCCAGTTGTAGCAAGCCAAGCCCCAGCTTCTGCACCCAGATGATGTTCCACCTCTTGCTCACCAAAGCAGCCTTGGGTGTTCATGACACCTGAGGTAATGGTTCACAATCTAGATTCTCTCAAAAAGTACTCTCAGACTGATACTTCCTGTGTTTCCACATATGTCCCTCCATACCTTCAGAGAAGAGTCATGCATCCTAGAATCAGCTATGTATTATGTCAAATGGCACAAGATATTTCCTGGAACGTTTCTTGATTGTGTTGCTCTTGTTCTTAAAATTGTGCTGAAATATAAATTCAGCACACACTTAGGGGAAAAAAAGTCTGTCCATGGCCCATTAGAAGTTTCTAAATTTCCTCTTATTTGGAAGTGATGAACTATTTTTGGCAGATTTGTTTTTTTCTTTCTCAAATTAATTCCCTGAAGAAGAAAACAGTGTTTCCTGGAGTTTTATTGATAAATACAGTGTTTCCTTGGGTTTTGTTAATAATTTATTTCATTTTTTAAGTCCAGACCGATAGAAAATGTAAAGTTTCTTTTTTCTTTGGGAGCTCTCATCTTGAAGAATTTTTTGAAGTAAATGAACATTAGCTTAAGGAAGATGAAAATCAAATAAATTATTTTTTGCTCTTCAACAATTAGCAAGATTATTTCTAATATTTTCTCTAAATTATACATTCATATCATTGATGTTAGCAAGTATTTTATGTTACAAAATTTTCTAAATTTCTTGAAAGATGAGTAAGACATGAATTTCAGCCAATAGTGTCACTAATTATTTAAACACATTTTAGACACAGAGTGTCAGAGTATTTAGAAGTGTACTGAATTTGATTACTTTCAAAACATGTGAGATCAGAATGAATCTTAGTATCTATCGACTTAATTCAAGCTTTAATATATTTCTGGTTGGTTTGTTTTGAAGATAGAATAAAGCATTTTGTATTACATTTTCTGTAATAAATATAATTTACATCTGGCAATTTTCTAGGGACTGTAAATTTGTTTGAAATACAAAGTAAGTTGTCTGGAGAATCAACTCATTTATTTTTCCAAAGTACTTTTAAAAAATTGGAATCTAAGAATTTATTTATAGTCAATGACTTTTAGTGAATAGAGGCTAAGAAATAATGAAAAAAGATTTAAACATAAGAACTGAAAGGTAAAAGTTAGTTCAAAAAATGAAAGAATTCCAGAGACTATATCAAAGAAAATTATGAAAAATAGAGTTTAAGAATTATCAACCCAAAGAAAAGATCATGAATGGTCAAAAACCAGGCATGCACAATGCCTTTGCACTGCATTCATTTCATTAGTAAGACAATGAGTAAGTTAAACTGTCTCATTATTTCATCACCTAGCTTTGTTTCAACTGTCAGGTATGAAAAATTACTAAGAAGAACAAAAGTTTTCAAAAGGAACAAACTTTTGAAAAGTATGAACACACTATGAGTGCTAACTCCAGAATAGCTGGTTTTTCAAGAATTATACAGGAAACTGAGAAATGATATAGTAGTTAGAAGTAAAAGTGTAGTTCTGAAGTTCTCACACTCTCCCAAAATGGAGAAACAAAGGGGATGCCTTCAGTTCTATGGGATTATAGGTACAGAAGTTCATTTGTGGTTTTTCAACACTAAAAGGTAGCTGTATATGAGTTCATAGTCAGTGAAGTCCTCAGATTTTGGCCTCTATTTGATTTCATTGTAAACCTACAATTTTGTCTTCCAGGTAGAGTTTTAGATAATTTTATTCCTCCAACTGGCAAAGGCAAGGTGGGCATCATGATCTGACATAAAGACCCCTTCACTCAAAGGTAAAAGACCTAGATTCAAGTGGCAACTTCTTTACTTAGCAATCACTGGCTTTAGCTTAATCCAAAATTCACTGGCTTTCAGTTTGAAATATGTACAATGGGCCAGGCATGGTGGCTCACACTTGGAATCCCAGCATTTTGGGAGGCCAAGGGGAAAGGATCATTTGAGGCCAGGAGTTCAAGACCCACCTGAGCAACATAACAAGATCTCTTCTCTACAAAAAATAAAAAAATTACCCTAGGGTAGTAACACATGCTTATGGTGAACTACGATCACACCACTGCACTGCAGCCTGGGCAACAGAGTGAGACACACACTGTGTGTGTGTGTGTGTAATGATCATGTATCCTTCCCACAATACAATTATGAAGATGAAATAAATATACATGGAAGAGTTTTAAAAGCACTAAAGTGTTAAACTAATAAAAAGTTTCACCCTTGACTGTTGTAGCAGATAGGATTTCACTTCTTTCTTTTTGATTTAAAAGACTTTGTAATTACCTATTTTAGAAGAGAATCAAACAGAAGACAAAGTTCCATGTGGTCAGTTACATACCTTAGTGGCACAATGACCTAAATCTTGGAATGAAGACAAATTTATCTATCTATACTCTAAAATAAACATACATTTATAAATACATATATTTTATTCAACTAAGAAAGTAGGTTGGAGCACTCTGTTTGATATGTCTTATATAGTGAATTATTACTAAATTTTACTAGTTCTAATTACTACAATTTTAATGATGCATTTTCCATATAAAATGGCTTTAAATTGAATAGTGCCTGTAATTAAATTTACCTTTCTGAATCAATATTTATTTTACTATTCTTAGAAAAATCTCTACAGTGTTGCTCAGCAAAGTGCCAATGAAGTGTCTATGCAAGAATCAGAGTAGAATGAACATAATGTCGTAACTGTGGTCTCCTTGATCCAGGTCCAGTAGCAGAGTCTATTACTTCCATGTGTTTAAATATTTTTTTCCAAATTAAATATGGCCAATCATCATTTGGCCAAAAATATTGAGAAAACATAAGTTATTTCTTCCATGAACACTGACACTGAGTGAATGTTGAATGCACACCATGCATACACATTCACATATATTTGCCTGTACTAAAGCAGAACAATACCAATTCAGTTTTGTAATTTAAATGGCTAAACCTTGTTACAGTAGGTAAAACATTTACTCTGCTGAAGAGTGGATCACTCAATGTAACAGTCTTAGAAAATGAGGGTTACTTAAACCCTGAAAGTTACCAGGGATAGTCGTAGGAGCACTTGGTCTTTCAGAGAAGTTCAAGCTTACCTGAAACATCTCAATATGTGGCAGAGTGTACACTAAAGGGTAAGATCTAAAACATTTATAGTGGTGAAGAGTGGATCACTCAATGTAAGAATCTTAGAAAAAGAGAGTTACTTAAATCCTGAAAGTTACCAGGGATAGTCATAGGGCTGCTGGCCTTTTCAGAGAAGTTCAAGCTTGCCTGAAAGATCTCAATAGGTGGCAGAGTGTATACTAAAGGGTGGGATCTGTTGAGTTTCAGTCTTAATCCACAAAGAATCATCTAGTTAACCATAAATAAACACATATCATTACCTTGGCTCTTGCCACCTGGGCATAATGCCCTGCGAAGTTTTATGTTTCAGAGTTTCAGAGTCATGGGCACAAAAAGACTGTTGACTGATTAGAAATATACATTATATTAGCAATATCCACTGCATTAAAGAAACAAAGAGTGTTAATTCAGCTTTACCAGGATGGACTGAATTCCCTCCTTACTCATTTGATTTCAAGTGGCTCTGCACTGGCCTCTTGTAAAGTATTTACTCAGGAATGTATCCAAGTCAGGGAGGTATTAACAGTGCTTTCATCTTGGATTCTCTTACTTAGCTTTACCCTTAATACATTGCTACCCCCAACAACCCTGCCACCTCCAACCAGTTTTTAAAATTATACCCAAGTAATATTTATTACTCCGTACAATGAGATCATTCTAAATTCCATTTTGTTCACTCTGAATTTTGTTTGTTAACGACATACTCACAACACGTTACTAAACAAGAAAGCCATTCTTACTTATTGTCATCATATTAAGATGAAGAAAGGGGAAAAAGAATGTTAGAATGCAGATACTGAAACTAGAATTGATTTCACAGATATTAACCTTCTCTATCTGTTGCTCAATCATGAGACTTCTGTTGACATATGAACAGGTCAGTATCGGCTCAGCTTTAATCCGCTCAGGCACTCCTTGCACATTTCCTTTTGGGCTACCATAAGAAAAATATTACCAGCTTTCCAAAGGTGAAAAGTAAACAAGATTGCCCTCTCTGATTATTTATTATTAAAAACCTCCCTGGACAAATAAGCTCATTCTAATATAGAGACACCACATCACTCATCATTAATTTAACAAGCATTTACTAAGTGCTTACTATGTGCCAGGCACTGTGCTAAGAAATGGAACCAATAACAAACAAAGGAATTTATAGTCTGTTGGGGATAGATATACCAAATTCATAATTACATGGACTTAACCACACAAATAACTATAGATTCACACTAAATTCACTAAAGAAAAGTTCAGTATAATTCAACTTAAGTCATAATTATATGTTTATTTTCCCCCTAATTCTGAATGGGAATGCATGAATAACAATTAATTCAAATATCTATTATATACCGAGCATAGTTCTATGTGGTAGGTGGACATGTCATTTGTAGTCATAAGCAAACTAGCCTTAGTTGAAATGTTGTCACTTAATTCACTTTGCCTTTAGGGAAGAAGTCTAAAATTCTGTGAGTTTCAGTTCTTGTTTATCATCAGAAAAATGGAAATGGTAATAATTTCCAACATGATAGTTCTGAGGTTTAAATTAAAGTGGCATTAAAAACACATCGGATGCTCTAATGAAGTGTCAAAGAATCGGATATTAACATAAATAAGAATAAGATTGATTACTCAAAAGACCGAATGAGAAAGTTAAGAAATATATAACGTGTGTTGCAACTGGGCTTTCATAAATGCAAAAATTTATAGAAAAATGACTGGAGCATATTCACTGGGAACAGGATGAGCAAATGTGAGTAATGGGAGTCAAGAGTATTTGGAAAATAGTAGAAAAAGTGGTTTCATTGGGCTGAAGCTGTATGTGAAGCTGAGGGTACAGAATGGGAAGGGAAAACACAAGTCATCACCATTTTAGCTCTTAACTACAAATCGAAAAGGAAAAAAAATTAAATAATATTTGATACATTGTCTTCCCATTTTTAGGTCTGTTTAAATATTAAGGTAAAAAAGAAACTTTTATTTGTACTTTATAAATTTTGTGTTCTGTATTCTTAGAAATGATGGAAATAATTACTCTCTGTACCTGAAAAATATGATTTCATTTGAAAATAGATTCAGAGCTAGGACAACAGGCTCTTAATGAACAGGTTCTTAATGGTGGTTGCTTAAACTGACCAGTTGGAAACAGGAAAGACTTTATTGTTTTACTATCCATATTTTAATGCATATTTTCAGCATTGATAGAATACATGCACACACACACATACATCTATTTTCAAGCAGAACCATAATTCCAAAACCATAAATTCCCTTTATACTAGTGCCATGAATATATGTGAAAGAGAATTACTATTTCAGGCAGCAAAAAAATAATGAGGCAAGATCAACTATTAGGAGAGAAGGAAGATTTTAATGTTGATTAAAATTGGAGGATACTGATTAATGTTCTTAGTAATATGTGAAAAGAAAGAAAAGCAAGGTACCAGCCATCATAGAAAGAATACATTATATATATATATTATTATTATTATTTTATTTTTTGAGACAGAGTCTCCCTTTATTATACAAGCTGGAGTGCAGTGGTACAATCTAGGCTCACTGAAACCTCCGCCTCCTGGGTTCAAGCGATTCTCCTGCCTCAGCCTCCTGAGTAGCTGGGACTACAGGAGCGCACTACCACACCCAGCTAGTTTTTGTATTTTTAGTAGAGATGGAGTTTCACCACATTGGCCAGGCTGGTCTCGAACTCCTGACATTGTGATCCACCCACCTTGGCCTCCCAAAATGTTGGGATTATAGGCGTGAGCCATCATGCCTGGCCAAAGAATACTTTATATTTTAATGGAACAGTGTCTTCCTGATTTCTTTAAGCAAAACGAATGTTTTTGATTTAGATTTTGTTTTTCTCTTAAAGAAAATACAAATGTAATACTGCATACCCAAGGCTTCGGGCAATTTCTTTCTATTATCTAAAACCTGAATCAAACCTTCTTTAGGAGCCATCAATGACACATATATTGGTTAGAGTTATAACCGAAAAGTTATTTGAATTAATACCTTTGGTAAATACGCTATTGACTTAAGTGTGAATTCTAAGAACTCCGCTGAACATAAATCTTAGATTTGAGAAGTGGTCTTTTTCCTAGGTGTAAAAAAATGAACATTCCTAAGTACTCTATGTCTCTATAGACCTTCTAGATCTTTGGGCAGATTGCAACCTTTAATTAGACACTCTTCATCTTCTCTGACTATAAATGGACGTTCAAACCAAGCAGTAAACTGATAGAGACTGGAGAAATCTTTAAAACCAGTCACAAAATTTCCAACTGAGTAGAATTTTAATAAGTTTTCATTATCTCACATTTGACCTTGGGAGGTCTAGCTAGTTGAATGCATATTTTATGGAAGGTCATAAAAATTCAGTTCTAATCTTTATTTCTGATTCTCAGTAGCCATAGTTATTCAGAGAAGCACACCTTATTCAAAGTCCATCAATCTAGCCCAAATGGTATTTTAATTATGTTTTGATTCAGCTGGGCTTAAAAAGTACATGGCAGTTAACCTTGACAAATTGAGATTATATAATGGGACATCATAAATAGTGAAGTACTATACAAATGAAAAGGGCTATGATCAGAGTAACAAAAATGAAAGAATCACAGAAAGGTCACATTATGGTTGTACATTGGCATAAAATAAACTATAGTTGCCTATCTCCATGATATTTCAAAAAGTATAGGAATAAATGAAACAAAATGAGGATTTATGATCATTATAAAAAGACAGACCTTATTTATGTTTCTGAATTCTGTCATATTATACTTGATTATGACAATTAGTTACATGATTTACCACTTTTGCAAAAATATCCAATGCATAAAGAATTAAACCAATTACTTTTAGTGCTGGAATAGTCATAAGGTGGTATTTATGCTGATAGCAAGATTTTTTTTTTCAGATTAAGTCAGTATCAATGGAAGATTTATTCTCTGTTGGTTGCTACTCAATGGAAGTAATGTACTTACTTTTTACCTTCTTTCACCTTCTTTCAAATTCCATTTTAACCATAATTCACTGCTTAGATTACAGAATAATGTTTTTTAGGAATACCAGGAAGAAAATAAAGACTATTTATTTTAGATAAAATTTTATGGATTTGAAACCTTTTCAGAAAATAAACTGGAGATTCCAAGTATGACAGTGAGTGGGTGGATGTTATTTCTACAAGAATGTTGTAGATTTCCATTATTTTGTTTGAGAAGTATTCCTCGCTGATGTTAAAAACAGCCTGATTTTCTTCTGAGTAAAACCAACCACTTGGTTCTAGTGAGGTCTTCCCATTATAATCATCAATTCTATGTCCTCAGTTTTAGGTATAGGGCACTAACTCAAGCTAGATCAATCAATGTATACCCACAGGATTTTTACTTTAATTTCCTCAAATGGGGAAAAAACTATGCCTGCCTTATGGAGAAGCTGTGAGATGTAAAAACAAGACTGCTGTCATGTTGCTACCACGAGGAGGAAAACTCATCTGATAAACGTAGAGATAAGAGAAAGACAAAGAAACTCCTAGCAAGGTTCAAATTCCTGGTTCCAAAAGATTTTGAGAGTAAACTCTAAACATGGAGTTACGAAATATACCCCAGTAATTTTCCAGTACATTTCCCCCTTTCTGATTAAATTTGTTGCAATTCAGTTCCGTACCAGTAATCCTGACTAATCTGGGGGATTTAAATTTAAAAATACAAATCAATAATACCACTGTGAAAGGAAAATCTTGGGGACCCCAAATTACTAAACTAAGGGAAAAGTCAAGCTGGGAACTGCTCAGTACAAACCTTCCTCCCATTCTATTCAAGTCAACCCTCCGCTCTCTGACATAATTGCGTATACCGATTGCCTCCTTCGGTTGGAAAGGCTCATCAGGAACTCAAAGAATGCAACCATTTGTTTTTGCCTACCTGTGACCTGGAAGCCCTCTCCCTGCTTTGAGTTGACCCTGCCTTTCTGGACGGAACCAATCCACTTCTTACATATATTGATTGGTGTCTCATGTCTCTCTAAAATGTACAACACCAAGCTGTGCCCTGATCACCTTGGGGACATGTCACCAGGACCTCCTGAGGCTGTGTCACAGGTGCACATCCTTAACTTTGGCAAATAAACCTAAAATGATTGAGACTTGTCAATTTTCTCAACTGACACCACAGATTGTATTTATATTAAGGAACAATTAATCAGTAAAATTGAGATATACTGGTTGTAAAGTTGTCCTTGCTTACAGGGCACTTTTCCCAGGGGAGTTGCTGAGGACCTGGTGTTGATTACCTTGCCAAGATCTCTGGAGCCCATCTTGAACCTATTTCTCTACCCTCTCCTTCAGTAAAGCCTACTTGCTACTGCCCAGCCCATTGTGAGACCTCAATAAATGTCAGTAGTGATCACCATCTGTCCCATCACAGACTTTTACACGCATTGTGAAGAGTCTGGCCCCCTGCCCTCTGCTGTTGACAGCTACTACAGCTGGAATTAGTTGAATTATCTTCTGACGTCCCTGCTCTGTGCATCTGCTTTCATTGGCCCAGGTAGGATGAGTTATTCCTCTCCAGTTTGACTTTCACTTTTAAACACAACACTGATAACAGTGTTTCCAAGGCCCCCTTTCTCACAGCCCTTTGGGGCCCACATATGAATGGATGGATGTAATTACTTCACAACATGGCCACAAGGGGCAGATATTGAATTTGGATGCCTTGAAAGGTCTAATCATGACTGCCTTTAATGTTATCAGTCCATTCTGTTTTTTTTTTTTTTTAATTGAAGAATTGTCTATGCTTGTAAGATGAGACACTCTTCTATTTATGATCTGTTGGCTGCAATTATCTCTTAAGGCAAAAGTACTGTTTCAAAGTCTGCACTATTTATGAGTAGACTATGGAACTCCTATAAGAAGAAGATTAAGCTTTTTTTTTTGGCATAATGCAACAACAACTTGTATCACTAGAATGTAAGTTTCATGAGGGCAGCAGGCTTTGTCTGGTTCAATCACAGAATCCCTAGTACCTAGAATAGCATGTGTTACATGTGATTGCTAATTTTTTTTGGAGAGCTAACATGTAGTTACTGGCCACAGTTGAATCACTTTGCTAAATAATTGAATAAATGTTGAGTATTTTATGTGTGCACCTACAATGTGCAAAGCCCTGTGAAAAAGATCGGGTATGAATATGAATGAGTAGTAAAGAAACAGTCTAGGAAGGGAGAGATACAATATAAAAACAGATACACTACAAAGTCAAGTAAAATGACCTAGTATTCAAGATCCAACTAATGTGCAATATGCTTTTTAGAGAAGCACCACTCCTTTTTATAAAGATTTGAAATTATACTGTAGAAGATTGGCTTTTGAGTTGGGTCTTAAAAATGTGAACAGGATTTCTACAGAGAGAGCTCAAAGTCAGAGTATGCCTTGCCCCAGAAATCAGTTTGAAAGTCTTCCCAGCCTCTGTAAAACCAAGAGAAGTAAAGAATAATATCTCAATAGCTGAAATAACTTTAATTTATTAAGCAATGCAGTGTCTTCAAAACAAGTCGTTTAAGCAATTCTGTGTCCCCTCCTTTGGGAAAAATGTGGTTTTTTCTACCACTTCTTTTAAAAATGAAATAAGTAATTTGGAAAACAGCTTCTTTTGCTTTCTTCTTGTATTAAAGAGCTCATATTTCAGTTTAAAGCATCTGCCAAGTTAAAGTTGAACTGCCTGTTTAAAAATATACAGGTATTTCAAGAAAAGGAATGGTATTATCTTCCCATTACCTAGGTTCAAAGAGGATTTTGCAATCCTGTGAAAATCTTCCTCCCTAATTCCTCACTTCTGGGTAAATTTTAAAGTCATGATTCATCAAACAACAGACATCCTGAACTCTTAAAACGCCTTCTGCAAAGTAAGTTTGTTCACAAAATGGGTTCTTCATTAATTTTCCCAGAAACAATTTTTTATGTTAGTGATATTCAGTACACAATAGTTCTCCTCAATGCAGTACTTATTTTAACAAAACTCTGTCTATAGAGTTTTAAAAAATATCTCATAGTTATATTAAATTTAGTATATTCAAGCTGCATAGAAATGTAACTTAGATGTTTCAGTTTAAAGGAAGTTTAGGAAACACTGTATTTTAAGAAGTCTATGAGGCAGTTCTGATCTGCATTTCATTTCCATATTGCAAATATCAAATACTATGAAAATATTTGCCTAACCCATCATTTCTAATCCCAGTGAGTTTTTGGTGCTCCCCCTTCACCCAACTAAGCCTTTATTCTCTTTACATTTAGAACACTTTAAGCAAATTTACCTGTGTCCATAAGCAAATAAGTCTCAGCTCTAGGTAGCTGACTTCTTGTTCACCCAGATGGAAATAAAACTACAGTGTGCATATTAGAAGCACCTGCCACAACCTCTTCAAAATGCCAAACCTTAACCAGGCAACAAAATACAGTTTCAAATAGGAAAAGGAATTTCTGATGGAGCCTAAGAATCTTTAATTCTCTGGATTGACCACTGTAAACCCACTAGCTGAATTTAAATTTCTTGGAGTTCTTCTGAATCTGGCTATTACATGTGGAATTTAGAATTGTTTCTTTTTCACATTTTGCTTATTTTTAGTCTCTCCAAAGGACTCCTGGTTATGTATCAGATTTAGGGAAAATGTTAGAATTTGCATGTTTGGCTTTGAGCTTAAAGATGATCATAGTTATGTAAAGTGTGCAGGTTATCCCTCTTCTTATGTTATATTTTTACCCTTTTTTATGGCACTTTTGTGGCCTTCCATAATTGTACAGATAAATAAAAAATACAAAAACTTGAGAAGCTCAGATAATCATTTTTGTATACTAACTAGCTATACAACTGTCACTTCTAATATTTCTGTACAACTATGACATTGTAAGACATTTCATTTTAAATTATTTGGTTATTAAGATTTGTCTTATGTCTCTTGCCATCATTATGCATGTAGGGAAAAAAAAGGAGCTGTGTTGTTGCAAAATTTAAGCATTATTTGTAGCCTTTAAACTATGGTTACATCTGACTTGAAACATTAAAGTGAAATAGGTTGCTTTAGGGCCTTGTCAAAATCAAGAGATAACCATATACTCTTGGCAAAATCTTATTTTATTTATTTTGTTTTATTTTAGGCTAGTCAAGTCAAGCAGTGGGAATGGAGAAGGAACAAAGAAGTCTGTAACTGATTGTGATCAATTAGTTGTAAACACCAGTGTACTTGGACCAGCTAGGCAACTATTTGCAAAATTCTTTATAATAATACTTCAAGACATAAAGAACAAAAATAAGTTAAAGGGTTATTCTACTCTGCACTTACTGTCCAAGATAATGCAAAAAATATGTCTTTTCACTTCAACTGTAACCAATTCTGCATGTTCTTGGAGGTGCGCATCAAGGGACTTTCTGGTGATCTTTAAGTTTGTAAGTGCGCTACTTCATGAAAGAGATATTCTGGCACATCCATTGCCTCCCCTAAGACTATCAGAGTGTCTAGACCCAACTCTGCAGACTGGGTGGCTTAATGAACAGAAATGTCTTTCCTCACAGTTCTGGAAGCTACATGTCCATCATTGGGGAGTTTGCTGGGTTGGTTCCTTTTGAGGCCATGAAGGATGTATCTGCCCCAGGCCTCTGTCCTTGGCTGTGGATGGCCGTCTTCTCCCTATGTCTTCACATCATCTTCCCTTTGAAAATTCTTGCCAGTGCTGTTTCTTAGTCTCTGCCCCTCAGCATTACTATATTTGTCCCACTAGAGGACTGTGTGTTCATATCTTTCCTCCCATCAAATCTTCAACCAGAAAAGGATGATACGAGGAGATCCTCAGTGAAAGGAATGGCTCTCATCTCAAAAGCTAGTAACTCTTTCTCTATACTGGTTCATGTGTTTTCGCAAATATTCTGGAATTTTATTCCATCAACTCAGCTGTTGTTGTTGTTTTCCCCTGTGGCTTCACTCTTCTATAGCCCCTGAAAACACATTCAGATTTCTCAAGCTACCTCACAATTAATATCTCGTTGCTCTCTTTTGTTTTTCCACCATTTAGTGAAAGTGTGTATGTCTAAGCGTGGCCTACACTTAACTCTGTATCCTCAGCTCCTATGGTCTTTTCAAACCAATTTCTCTCCACTGTGTTTCCAAAACTCCTATCCTTAAGACCAACAACTCTTTATTAATTTCAAGCACAAGGACCATTCCTAAATGATTTCCTTTAGACCCTCTTTCTAAATAACCATTCAGTATCTTTTCACAATGTTTTTCACATCTCCTTCCTGACACTTTCACCTGTGGTTGCTTCATCAGGATTACATTCTTTTGGCTTGCTTTCTGCCCCCTCTGAATTATCTTTTTCTGTATATATTTTATTTTAAGAGTTGCTGTCAAATGGCTTTCAAACCAACAAGCAAACAAGCACCAGCAATATATGAGAGTACCCTTTTCTAACAGTATTTATTGCCAGTAAAGGTGTTACAGAAAATTTGAGGTTATCGCCTGTCCGATGGGTATATATCCATATCATGACATTTCTTTAAACAGTATTTCCCTCACCACTGTAAATTTGAACAACTTTTATTGTTTATTTGGCAATTTGGATTTGCGTATCAGCTGACTCGGAGGCATTTGAGTGTATTCAGGTTTTATCTATTTTTGTTGTTGTTTGGGTTGCTTGCTTTTTTTCCTCAGCAGTTTATAAGCGCTCCTGACACACTGTAGATAGCAACACTTTGTTAGTGCATGTAAAGAAATTGGAAGTTTTTGTAGGAATCTACTGATTCTGCTTTTTTTTTTCCACTTAAGGATTTTTTTATTTGCTCATATTAAAAAAACTCTCACTTCTTTTATAATAGTAGGTTTTCAGCCACAGATAAGAATCTCCTAACACAGAGATTATATATGTTACTCCCAGAATATCTTGTAAAGCTGTTTGTTTGTTTTATCTATTTACTCCCATTTTAATTCTAGATCCATTCAGATCCATGTTTTTTAAATTTTTTTAATAAGTTAGGGATCCAGTTTTTGTTTAACTATCCCAGTTTAAAGAATTGTTTTAAATCACTTTTTCAACCTACTGAGTTAAAATAGAAATTGAAAAAAAAAATCATTATTAAATTTAAAGATGTGAATCTTTGGTTTATGTCATAAATCCACAAAGTTAGCAATGATTATGTGAAGAGTTGCTGTATTTTTTTTTGTTCTGATTACATAGCAATTTTTGAATTATATTAGAAATTATATGGTCCTAGTATATCTTAGAAAGTATATAATCAAATGAACTTTCTTTTTTCATTAATAGTCTCTAGCTTTTACAGAAATTTTAGGTTTACCAAAAAATTGAGCAGAAAGTACAGAGAATTCTCATATATTCAATTTCTCCCTGCTTTTAGTTTCCCCTGTTACTAATATCTTGGATTGATGTGGCCCATTTGTTATATTGATGAACCAATATTGATGCATTATTACTAGCTAATTGCCATAGTTTACATTACAGTTTACTCTTCATGTTATACATTGCTATGCATTTTGCCAAATGCATAATGTATGTATACTCCATTACAGTATCATACGGAATAGTTTCACTTCCCTAAAAATCACTTTTATTTCTCTTCCCTACCACCAACTCCTGGCAACCATTGATCTTTTTACTTTCTCTATAGTTTGCCTTTTCTGGAATGAATTTCACTGGAATGAAACAGACAGCCTTTTCCTACTGGCTTCCTTTACTTATCAATACTCATTTATGATTCCTCCATTTCTTTTCTGGTTTAAAAGCATTTCTTTTTATCATTGAATAATATTTCATTATATAAATGTACTATCATCTATGTATTCATTTACTGCTTGGAAAATATCTCAGTTGCTTCCAATTTTTGGTAATTATGAATAAACTGCTATAAACACACATGCAAGTTTTTGTGTAAACATGTTTCCTAACTGATTTGGTAAACATCTAGGAGCACAATTGCTGGCTTGCATTGTAAGACTGTGTTTACCTTTGTAAGAATCTGCCAGACTGTTTTAAAACAGCTGGAACCTAGAAAGCAGAGTTTGACCTCTTGACCTTAACACACATCTTAATTTTCCTTCCCTAAAACTTCTTGAAATTTTATTGAATTAAAATTTTTCATGACAGTGAATGTGACAAGGTCTTATTCTCTCACTTTAGAATAATATAGAGAGGAATATGGATACCATATTCAGGGATTTAAAAAAAAGACTTGGGCTGGGCGCAGTGGCTCATGTCTATAATCTCAGCACTTTGAGAGGCTAAATTGGGCTGATCATGAGGTCAGGAGTTTGAGACCAGCTTGGCCAATGTGGTGAAATCCCATCTCTACTAAAATTAACCAGGAGTGGTGGAACATGCCTATAATATCAGCTACTTGGGAGGCTAAGGCAAGAAAATCGCTTGAACCCAGGAGGTGGAGGTTGGAGTGAGAGGAGATCATGCCATTGCACTCTAGCCTGAGTGACAGAGCAAGACTCCACTCAAAAAAAAAAAAAAAAAAAGACTTGTGAAATACAAAATTACTAATCCTAGCATGATCCTGATGTTGAAAGTATAATAGTTGAATCATCAAGTCATTCACTGTCTTTTCCTAAGTCACACAGTAATAGATACTAAGCCATCACCAAATTTGAATTTTTATTTTCTCTAAGATTTTCCACCCACAAAAGGAAACGTAGAGTGGCAGGGAGATGAGATCTTTTTTCTCTACGTGAAGTCCAACTAAGTTACCTCCTTTTGGTTTTAGCTACCAGTGTGACTATTTCATTAACTTGAAAGAGTAAAATTTGAAAAAGAAATTATGTCTTTAATTCATGTGAATAAATGAGGGAAAAAAAATCCCAGTAACTCATTGCGTGTGTGATAATTATTTGTCATGCCATGTTTAAAGGCAAAGGGTAAAGCATTTAGAACACTAGTTCTCAAAATGCTTTGACCTGGGGACACATGAGAAACACACACTAAAATAATGATTTTCTTTGGCTGTAGATGGGGGGTGTGAGGAAGACTTTGGAATTTCAGTGAAATGCTGTTCTTGATCACTCAGAATATACCTTTTCTTTCATATAGCAAGTAATGCTTAGAGCTTAACATAAAGGATAAGGGGACAGCTTACTAAGATCAGATATTTTGCAAGAGTCTTATGCACAATGAGATGTATGTGAGAGACTCCATATTTTCTCTCCTTGTTTTATTTCGTTTCTTCTTCACTATCAGATTATAAACCAAACAAGTGAAAATAAACATGCTGTGAAAATGTAACGTATAGTGACTGATTTTAACTGTCTTTTCTTCTTTCTTTCTCTTCCTTTCCTTTATTTTTTCTGTTTGTAAAGTAAGTGGAGCCGATGAATCATCTTCTAGAAACAGCAAGAGTGGTGAGTCATTTCTCTGAAGTTTGTGGCGTTTCACCCACAAAAAGCATTTAACCCATGATTATCCCTTAACTGTTAATGATAACATATTTCATTTGTTCTTTTGTTTCAGTAAATCTACTCGACATTATTATTGTGTGGAGAAAAAGATTCTGACAGATTATTCACAGAACTATACCTAGATGATTAGTAGTTTTCTTTTTGTTTTATGTTTCAGAGTTTCACTTGCCTTTAGTGCTACAGCTGGAAGTTAATTTTGGAAAAACATTCTTTTGACTTCCTTTTCTTAATTCTGCTACAATTACCATGTTTGTTTCTTATATTTTAGGTTTGCCTATGTATTACAAATCCAAATATATAAAACAATTCCATTCAGTTTATGCCATTGGTAATGACAGAAACAAAACAAAATGAGACTATATATGTTTTCTAGGTTGTTATATTTTATAAAAAGTAAGTGGACTTTTCCTCATTTTACAAGAGTGTCACTGGGCAGGAATGTTCCAATAGTTCCATTACCAAAGTTAGGAATAAAAATGCAAATGAAGAAAAAAAAAGAAAACCAGATTTTGTATAATTATCTTATTCCTTCTCAGCTGATGACATAAATATGGTATTAGAACGTTAATCAACATCTGTCAAGATCAATTTGCAATAATATCAATCAAGTTAACTTGTTAGCAGATAACTAATTTTCAACATACACATGATAGTAAAAACATATACTGATAATTTTCTTAAATATTTAGATTAGATGATCGTCCTACTTCAGGATGTGTTGACTTCATTGATATTGGCATTGAGAACTTAGAATGTAATATTAAATATTGCCAATTTTTAGAAAATATTTCATTAACTTTCTAAACTTTATGTATTTTATCTGAAATATCTATGAGGAAAAGAGGAAAAAGAACAAACCACTAAATGCAGCAAAAACTGAGCCATAATGTTGTGAGAGTTTACACTTGTGTGCTTTAATGGAAACATTATATAATATTTTGTAGGGTTTCATGAAGAATGAAAATGAACCACTATGGAAGTTACCAGAACCAATTTTCCTTCCTTATATTAGGTGGGAAATTTCTTATGGAACGTATTCTGTAATAGTTGCTACTCCATAAATCTTTTCATTTTATAAGTGTAGTTCCTTGTTTTGTTGTTCAACTAGTCTACAATGTCAAAGATGTATTTGTATCAAAATTTATATATAACTGATCTATACTACAGTTGACACATATAGTTCTATATAACTGATTCTATTTAAAATATTCATGTAGATAGGCCTTCTAATGTCAATGCTTTTATTGAATATCATAATGATCAAATTTTTGGCATTACTATATTCAAAATTTTGAGCCAATCTGGAACTTTATTTCTTCTATATTTCTTATTCATAGCAACAAGCTATATCTAGGCACAAAAGTCTTTTATTTTTGAAGGCAAGAAAAATATAAATAGAAAATTATTTGGCACCACATAATGTTAAAATTTACAAGTATATGTTATTTCTCCATTGTCACAAGAATTCTAGTGGGTAGACAATTTAGATAATGTTCCTATATACAAAAGTAAAAACAACTAGGCATGGTGGCTCCTGCCTGTAATTCCAGCTCTTAGGGAGTCAGAGGCAGGAGGATAGCTTAAGCCCAGGAGTTTGAGACCTGCTTGGGCAATATAATGAGACCCTATTCTCCACAAAAAAGGAAGGGAAAAAAAAAGACAACAAAACAAAAGTAAAAGGAGGTTCAGAAAAATTAAATATGTCCTTAAAATCACAGAAAAATAAGTAATGGAGCTGAAATTCAAATCAATATAATGAGACCCTATTCTCCACAAAAAAGGAAGGGGAAAAAAAAGACAACAAAACAAAAGTAAAAGGAGGTTCAGAAAAATTAAATATGTCCTTAAAATCACAGAAAAATAAGTAATGGAGCTGAAATTCAAATGTAAGATTTTGTTTGTTTGTTTGTTTAGATTTGAAGGTAACATACTTTTTATTCTATAACTATTTTATTTAACTACAAAATTGTGCTAATAAGTGGCATTAGGGTTGGGGCAGATGTATGCTCTAAAAATAAAAGTGCAAAATAAATATCTCCTCTGGAAATAAAAGGGCAAAATAAAGGGGGAAAATCAGCCCTTCCATTTTTTTCCTTTGTAATGCCAGTTGAGTTGGTTTAGAAAGCAGTTTTGCAAGACTTGTTTCACTTTGTTTTTGGACAGAGCTGAGCCAAGTACTTTAAACAGAAGGCAGCCAATTACTAACTTCTGGTTGCTAGGTGTGGCTTCCTTTCAAATCCTATAAAATCAGAAGCCCAAGTCTCCACTGCTAGTGTGAAATTTTCAGAGAAGAATTTCTCTTCAGTTCTTTGGAAGAAGGTAGAGATAAAGGTAAGTCTTGGTTCTCCTTTTAGTTAGTTTTGGTTGTTTTGAAAACTTTTCTCATGACTGTAAAATGTTACTGCTTCTACAGGATTTATGGTTAGTTGCATTTAACATGATAAATCATTCAAAACTCTGTAGAATTATATTGGATATTTATATTTTAGGAATCACAAATTACAATGTTTTTGTTCTAATTAGTTAAGAAATACAAGTAAAAATATAGTAAGTTTGCTTAACACTGGCTCATTGTACTCATGGTAAGTTAATATGAGAAAGAAAGAGAGAATGCGCTTTTCTTCTGGTAGCCTTAAAAGAATGTGTTTTTCCTTTCCTTCCCCTTGAAATATTTCTTCCCAAGAGCTGTGTGTGCTTTGCAGAGAAATCATAAAGGGGGATGCTTTTTGGGGGCAAGAATAAAAGTGGCAGGGTGGGTTACAGGGAACTGTTTCTAACTAGTAGGACTCATAATTTATTTTCCTCTTTTGTAAGGAAACAAGATAGATTCAGACCTCAAAGTGGTAATCATGGCCTTCGTAATAAACATTTAAAAATATATGTTATGTTTGCTTATGCTATTGAAAATAAGAAGGTCCGCTTATTACTTGTTTCATTTAAAGAGGGTGTGGCCACATTCCTTTTCTTGTAGGCTCTGTGTCATATACAGGCTTTTCAAGTGCTGGCTGGAAAACCTAAGGGGAAGGGAAATACTTACTGGGTAGTGTCAGATACATTATCCTAGGGGAATGTCAGTGAGGCCCTCTAAAAGCTATTTTACTTGATTGTTGCATGAGATAATGGCCATAAAACTCCTTAGAAAAGCACAAAGCAAAACTAAAGAAGAGTATTTACTGGTGTTGGATATATTTGTAAAAGTGAGATTACAAATCACAACCATGTGTCTGGTTATTTTTCCTTACACATGTTCCTTCAAGGATTTTTCTGTTTGTTCATTTTAAGTGTTTATCAAATGCTCTGATTTCTCATGTTCAATGCTAGCTAATTAACAAGGATGGACTTTTTCTTGCCTTGGTTATGTCTAAAAGAGTGTATAAACTTTGAAAAAGTAACGTTGCCCTCTTTCCACAGGAGTGTATTTTGGTAGCTGTAAGAGAATGCACATTGCAAATAACTCCAATGTGGTAAAATGTTGGTATCATAATTCTGAAATGGCCTCTTCCCCAAAAATAACATTACCACCCTAGCTCCAGGCTCAACCACATCTGGCACATAGCCAACATTTAACAGATGTTGACAAAATAGTTAATAATAACATTATTAAGGAACCAGTCAGAGTTTCATGCTTATTAAATACTTTTTCAACCAAAAGATCTGCAAACGTTGACTTCTGAATATGACGTTAGCTCTCTCTAGACCTATTAATTTATGACATTTAAAATCAGAGCTAAACCAGTGGACTTTTATTTTTCAATGATAAACTATAAACAATTTTTTGAAGTCAACTATTTCCTTTTCCTTTAAAATTGGACAGAATTTCATCAGGAAGATCAGAACAGATCCAGTTTATACAATGCCTTCCTTCATTATGCTAATTTTCTTCATCTTCATCTACTTGAAGTAAAATTTAAGATTGCACTTCAGAGCTGTAAATGGATCTTAGATACTAATTATTTCAACATTGTTATCTTATAAGTGAAGACTCTCTGGAGAAGCTAAATGTTTCTCTTGAGGTCAGATGGGCAGATAATTAAGGACCAGTATACTTCAATTTGTATTTTATATCCTATTGTTGTAGTAGAGAATGCTTGTTAAATTAGTGTAGATATGTTTTTTAAAATATTAGCAATGATACACTATATTCATTAAATTATACTTACTGACATCCTAAATTCCAGGCATTTTGCCAGGGATTGGAAGTACATACATAATGAATATTATGTTGTTTGTACGTTAGCACAGGTCTCATGGCCTGCTACTGGGGAATATAAAAGCCAATAGAAAGTGATAATACAGAATGGTGGGACTGGTGTAGGGGGAAGTCAGGCAGAGCATGGAAGGTCACCAAATCCAGTGCTGAGGAACTAATGAAGGCTTTCCGAAAAACCTGTTGAGGTCAATGCTGAGGCTTCACTTAGAAGCAGCAATTAGTTAGGCAAAAGGAAGTGAATGTGGAGGAGGAACAAGCACTCCCGGCAAGAAGAACACCTTATCGAAAAGCCTAGAAGCAAAACATTCATGAGACTACCTTTCATAAATTGTGTTTCTGTAAGTCATGCCATTGTGTAGTCTTAATTGCCTTCTCTCACCAGGGAAGGTGTGGAAAGGACTTGTGAAATATATATCAGAGGAAAAACTATGCACAAGGCAATGCATTTAAAAATAAACTCCCTAAGGCTGGGGTGAAACCTGCCATGGTTTGCGTGAATTGAGTGTTAATGAATTTGATTTTCAGGTGTGAGCTATTAAAGCGAACATCAATCGTGCCATTTTCTTTTTGTCACTAATTTAAAAGAATAACACTTTTGTTTTCTTTCCTTTTTTTTTCTTTCTCTTTTTTTTTTCTTGCTGTGTCACCTAGGATGGAGTGCAGTGGCGTGATCTTGGCTCACTGCAGCCTCCACCACTTCCTGGGTTCAAGCAATTCTCCTGTCTCAGCCTCCTGAGTAAATGGGACTACAGGTGCATGCCACTATGCCTGGCTAATTTTTGTATTTTTACAAAGTACAGATTACTTGAGGCCAGGAGTTCAAGACCAGCCTGGCCAACATGGCGAAACCTTAGAGACAAGGTTTTACAATGTTGGCCAGGCTGGTCTTGAACTCCTGGCCTCAAGTAATCTGCCCACCTTGGCCCCCCAAAATGCTGGGATTATAGGCGTAAGCCACCGCACCAGGCCAAAATATATAACGCTCTGAAATCAAAAGGGATGGATTTATGTCTCCATTCTTGCCACTACTAGCTTGAAGACTGCCTGAAAATAATACTCAGTTTTCCCAGATAGAAACTGAAGATAATGATGAAAGGCTATTACCCAAGCAAGGGTTGGTCATTGCTGTTACTACCATTGCAAAACTCTGATGGTTCTAGATTGTAACCAGGAAGATATAATAAACCACAAAACTCAGCTTCCTCTGTCACAAATTCTAGAGGTAGCTTTTCATGAGACTGAGAGATAGAAAAATGAAGGGGGTTCTCTCTTAGGACACATTAATATGCAAAAAAAGCTACTCTTTAGAAAGCTATACATTCAAATCATAGATAAGCTGACATTGGTAGGCAGTTCGTGTTCACAAAAGACCATTAATTAGAAGAAATATGAAATATTGTTAATTTCCTTATGGATTAGCCTATGTAAATAGCCAATTTCACCTTCAATGAGCTCATGCTAAGTACTGAAATAAACTTGTTTTTTGAGCTTATTGTTGGTTCGCTGAAATCTGTATTGAGCTAAAATAAGTTGTTAAAATGGGCTCTTTAAAATCTATTGCAAGCTTTATACACTACAAACAAAAAGATAGAAAAAAGAAAACCTTTGAACTCATTGGCTCAGGCAGGTTTTCATGCAGAGTGTAGGTATTGCAGACTCAGATTGGTTTACCAATAGAATTTGGCTAATATACATACATATATATATATGGTATTTGTTAGATGTATTGTAATTATTCAGAAGTTCAGTTAATATGTGCAGTTGGCTTTGCGCTCTTAACCAGCTGTATGTGATAAAATCTGTTTCCTTTAGAGCAATTTCTTATATCCTGCCTTGATGCTCCTGTCTTTAATCTTTGCTAAGAGCTGGTGGTGAATTTGGCTGAATTTAGATTCTGTTTTCCTCTAATTGATTTCCTGAAGAAAGTTCTCTAAATTGGCTGCTATTCTTTCCTAGACTATGCTTTTATTCTATCCAAATACTTCAGGCTAAAATGTAGGAACTTAGAAGATATAAATCACAAAGCTATCTCCTCTAGGGATGCTCTCTTTGTTAAATAAGTGACTCAAACGACTTGTTTTTGTTATCTTGTGTTATGTATTAATACAGCTTTTCCTAGGCTTTCTCTGGCTTTTTTTTTTTAAATTGACATTATTCAAGTATTTTTTAGACGTAAAAAATAAACTAGTAAAATTTTCTTAAAGTTTATTTTGAAGTTGTCAGAGTCACCTTTAATATTGGACTGAACAATAGTTCTTGTTTTGCTGCCTTTTTTTTTTTTTTTTTTTTTGAGACAGAGTTTCATTCTGTTACCCGGGCTGGAGTACATCTCTGCTAATGGCAACCTCCGCCTCCCGGGTTCAAGTGATTCTCCTGCCTCAGCCTCCCAAGTAGCTGGAATTACAGGCATGCACCTCCACGCCCAGCTAATTTTGTATTTTTAGTAAAGATGGAGTTTCTCCATGTTGATCAGGCTGGTCTTGAACTCCCAACCTTAGGTGACCCGCCCACCTTGGCCTCTCAAAGTGCTGGGATTACAGGAGTGAGCTACTGCGCCTGGCCTATTTTGCTTTATGTTGAAGTTTTTATTTGCTAATTGAAAGGAATGGATTGAATGAACATGTTTTTATAAGTGATGGAGTAGTACTTTGCCAGTGATAAATTATAACACTCATTTTGATGATTCTTCTTTATTGAGGGTTTGGATGAGATGATGGAAATTGAAATTTTGAATGCCTGAAACTGCTCGAATTGCTTTTTAAAAGTTTTGGGTGTGCCAATTAAGCAGTTGGAATATGAAATTCCATGTGGCAACCACAATTGCATCATACTATACTGTAATGGGAACTAAAACCTTGTGCAAAATTGTACGTTGTTACTTTACCTCAGGAACCGACTTTATATTTATCGATTACTGGAGGGAAGAGAATCCTTTAAATGAATGCAAAAAGTATTGGTTCTTCTCACAGATAACAGAATAGTAATTAGTGCAATCCTGTGAGAGTTAAGTGGAGCTGGTTTCTGCTTTGGATATTATTTCCTTCATGCATTCAATGTTATTACTTGGAACTCCAGTTATTTTTTTAGCAGGTGTGAATTGAAAGGGTTTGTCTGAACATGCTGTTAAGGAATCAGTTTATGAGTTTTACTCCTCATAAGTCATTTATCTTCATATGAAGAATTTAAAACTGCTAAGATTATCCTCCCAACATCTATCACAAATATTCGTGAGAGTAGTCTCTAGAGGAGTGAAATGGAATGGTATGGATAGACAGATCAGTGTAGACCTGGAGCCAGGTCTCCGAAAAACATCCCCAGACAAAATGATCTGTGATGGCTTTTTTGTGTGTATGTGTGGCCAAAACAGAGAACACATTAATTTTTATATACTTAAGATCTTAAAAATAGGTCTCATTAAATAAAAATATTGCCAAGCCATGATAGCAATTCAAGAAATTTCCTTTAAGATAGAGTTTGCCAAAAGAACATGCATGTTACAATTTCACCTCTAGGTTTCCTGTTAGAACAAAAAACCTGGTATGAAATAATCCTTTTCTGGGTTTTTTGTGTTGGGTGGAAAAATATGCAGGACTAGTATTTAGACAGTGCAAGCAGGAAGAAATGTGAGGATAGCAATTACTTCAATGCTGAATAATTTTATACCAAGAAATTTAAAAGGAAACTTAATTATTCAGGGAGAAATATCACCGGGATATCTTTTTACAGATAAAATTTTAAATCTGAATTCACTTGTACAGATTACCACAGATTATTTTACCTCATAAATATAATCATTGGCCAGGTACAGTGGCTCACATCTATAATCCCAGCACTTTGGGAAGCCTAGGCGGGCGAATCACCTGAGGTAGGAGTTCAAGACCAGCCTAGCCAACATGATGAAACTTTGTCTCTACTAAAAAAAATACAAAAAAATAAAAATAAAAAAATTAGCGTGGTGTGGTGGTGACTGCCTATAATCCCAGCTACTCGGGAGGCTGAGGCAGGAGAATTGCTTGAACCCAGGAGATGGAGGCTGCAGTGAGCCGAGATTGCACCACCGCACTCCAACCTGGGCAAGAGAGCAAGACTCTATCTCAAAAAAGTAAAATAATAATAATCATTAAGCTTTTCCTCTAGCAATTTATTTTGTACAGGCTTTCATTAATCCTACATAGATTGTCTAATGGTCTACTAAATGATGTTCTAGTGTTCCATCTTGTCTACCTCTTAGCCATTCTCCAAGATACAGGAGGAATGATCTTTCTGAAATGGAAGTGAAATATGCTGCTTTAAAAAAAATTAATGTTTTCCTAAAGCTTTGTGGACACATTTAAACTTCTTGGTTCAGCTCTGCCAACATTTCTTGCTCCAGCAAACTTTCTTCAGCTTCCCAAATATGACAAGCTTCTCCCCATTTTGTGCTCTTTAACTTTTCTGCCAGGTTAATCTTGATGCGTTTCAAGAGAGGCTTGGATCAGCCAGGGCCTACTCTAAGAAGTTTCTTTAGCCTTTGTGTTTTCCCATGGAGAATATACACTAGCTTTAAGTCCTAAGGGTACTTAAGATGATATTTCAATGTTTTTGTACTCTCAGTGCTTGGCATTGGTGGGTGGTCTATAAATTAAGAACAATGTAGTGAACCACAAACTCCTCTCTTTAGCCTGTGTGCTTACTTGTAGTAGTTGTCTGATCCCTAAAGTTTAGAATTGAATATGCCAAGAAAGAGCTCAGTTTCGGAGAGGAGGGTATGGTTTCATTTTAAGGATAAATACTTCCTTGAAAAACAAACTTAACGTCTTATATTTTGTTATGCTCCTAAGTGTAATTAATCCTGGAAAGTAAGAGCAAGGCTACTCTCTAATGCTGCTCCTTATGTATGTAAGAGGTGAGGAAGGAGAGGTTGTGTGTGGTGCATTTGTTTTTTAAAAGCATCTACCTGTTTTCTTTTCAGACACTTTTTCCAAAATGGCAATGGTATCAGAATTCCTCAAGCAGGCCTGGTTTATTGAAAATCAAGAGCAGGAATATGTTGTAAGTAGAGTCATAATAAAATGACCATTACAATATTGAAATAAAAATCAATATAGGTAAATGGCCATTAATTTATTTCTCTCTCATTCTTAGCAAACTGTGAAGTCATCCAAAGGTGGTCCTGGATCAGCAGTGAGCCCCTATCCTTCCTTCAATCCATCCTCGGATGTTGCTGCCTTGCACAAGGCCATAATGGTTAAAGGTAACGTGCTTCCTCAAAACGGTTCCCTCCTGGACATTTCAGAATGGCTATTTGCATGACTGTCAAGGAACAGACATGTGCAATGGAAAGAATTTGTTTCATTTTGAAGATAAAAAAATTTCTTTACCAAATGAAGATATAATTCTCTTAACACTTAGGAAATTGTGTTCAAATCAGTGGAATCTCTGCTGCTATAACAGATATTACTAGCTCATTTCTAGCAGAAACTCGATGCTGAAATTAACAACTCTGCTCACATATAAAGTTGGAATTAGGATCAAACACTGCGACACTGAGAACCAGGAAAAGTTAATTGTCTCCTCCTTTCTCACTCGAATGAAATATCATTCTCCTAGATGCTTCCTTGATATGTCAGATAGCATTGATTTTCTAGGCTGATATATAATTTATATTTCTTAGTTTGTTAAGAAGTTGATTCAGAGTATATAGGTAATGAATTACTTTATGTCAATTAAAAATGAAGAAAATTGATTTTAAAAGCTGTCTGCCCTTTATTTCCAGGTGTGGATGAAGCAACCATCATTGACATTCTAACTAAGCGAACCAATGCGCAGCGTCAACAGATCAAAGCAGCATATCTCCAGGAAACAGGAAAGGTAAGTTAGAATAGTAAATTTAGATATTTAATTTCAGTATATTTATACTTAAACATGGATTCAGAAGCACAGTTACCTAGTTCTTTAAGTTTCTAACCACTGTTTTTTCATTTTTTTGTTACGTCTATGATTGGGATTGCAGTGTTTATCGACTTTGTTGCAATTGAACAAATTTTATCAAATTTCCTGTTTTTCTACATTAGTCGTCATGGTGTATATTCTTTGCAGATGTGGTGTTCTGGGGACAAATTTTATTTTGAACATAAACATCAAGATTGCTATTGGCAATAAAGAATATGGTCTGACTGTAATGTGCTAATATTTAAACTGAGCTGTTTAATGCCTAAAGTTGATATATAATTCAACTTTAAAAATAAGCCTTATGTCTTTTGTATCAAATATTAATAGTTCTTTTTAAAACAATGAAATTAGAAAACCATATAATTTCAACATCTGATTATATTGTTTATTTGAGATGTACAAACCTCAAAGACTGGAAACATGAATATATTATTTTAAAAGTAATTTTACTACTGTTTTCTGTTAGCACACAGTCCTCTATGTTTTAAAATTTGTGATTTCTCCCCTGTATAAAAGATTATGAACCCTATCCTTTAAAAAGTTATCGATGAACAGTAAATTTTGTTCTAATCTCTCTAGATCTAAAAGACTAAGATAATGTTTCAAAATATTTGGTACACTTTGTATGTGAAGGGTAGAAGCTCTGAAAGATGATTGGGTTTAGGGATCAGTTGTACAATGACCTAAAGTCAGTAATACCACATTTTTTAACCTAGCATGTTACTTATTAGATGCCCTGATTCTAATCTTTTTTTTGTAGCCCCTGGATGAAGTCCTGAAGAAAGCCCTTACAGGTCACCTTGAGGAGGTTGTTTTAGCTATGCTAAAAACTCCAGCGCAGTTTGATGCTGATGAACTTCGTGCTGCCATGAAGGTAAATAATCCAATTTAAGCAAACTCCTTTCCTCAAGAGAATGTAATGGGCAAATCACTTACACTTATGTTATCTTCAAAATCTAGTACAGTGCAAGTCAATCAGTGAAAGTTTGAAGAATAAATTAATAACTCAGTGAAGGAATTAGTATATACATGAAAACATAAATGTTGGCACTATAACACCTTCTGTGTCACGTCACTGTATGAGTCATATATTTGCATTTTTATTTTTACCCAAAATATTGATAACCCTGTTTTGTTTTAGTGCAATGTAATAGATAGCACTTATTGTAATTATTAAATATTATGGGTGAAATTTACTAAATGACAGAGTTGTACAAAATTTTGGAACACCAAAAATGAGTTGATCCTCTTGAATAAAGATTTTTTTTCTACAGTTCTCCTTTTTTCTCTTCAAATAGGGCCTTGGAACTGATGAAGATACTCTGATTGAGATTTTGGCATCAAGAACTAACAAAGAAATCAGAGACATTAACAGGGTCTACAGAGAGGGTATGTTGTAATGTCCAACAGTCCAAATGCCTAGTTGAAAAGGAAATCTGATATACTTTCTTAAAATTAAATGTGTATGTTAATTATGGCAGCTTTGGAATCTCTACATACCAAAATGTTTCTTTATTGTTTGGCACATGTCTATTAAATGCTGTTACCAGGCAACACATGTTGCTAGGTTGTTGACAAGGGAGATGGTGTACCAATCCGCATCAAGCTTGTGTTTTAATAGAAAATGATCCTCTAGGATAAATGGCCACATACGATTATAATGGAAACTTCAGTTCAGAGCATTGAATTTAAATTTTTTTCTGAAAAATATTTTTCTGTTTTTCTGGAATGCATTTAATAAAAATATCCCAATGCCATTTATTTTGAAAAGAATATAACAAAAAAAATCTTTTAACAAAATGTTCTTCATTTGTTCTTGAAAAAGTAAAGAATTGGGTGCTTATAATTCTCTGTTGGAAACCTTAACCTTATTGTTATGAACATAAGCAACTCACTATTTATCTTTTGTTAAATTCATGAGAATAAAAGACTAGTTTAGCTTATTTTATCTCTTCAGTGAAGCATCTCATTTAAATGACATGCTCAACACTGAAAAGAGCGTAATTGCAAGTCTGTTACCATTTTCCTTTTCTCATTTCCCTGAGCTGCTGGCTTTTTTGCTTTCCCAACCCAATATGTGGCACATAGAAGATCTTTCTGCTTGATGCTCATACCAAGCATGGAGAATACAATATCTTTTGCATATCGTTTTTCACGGAATTTAATAAAAGAATAAAAATAAGGAAGCTTTTAAACCTCATTTTCTTATTGTATCATTTTTTTGTTTGATAAAACATAGTTTATAAAAATAAATGTTCATTTTTTTTCATTATGCCAAGATATAAGCCAGTGATAGCTTATTAAATTGCCCAGTTTCAAGTTGTTTTAGTCCCTTTGTGTTGCTATAAAGAAAAACTGAGACCAAGTAATTTATAAAGAAATACTGAGACCAAGTAATTTATAAAGAAAGGAAATACTGTAAAAGAAGTGTGGGACCGGCATCTGCTTCTGATGAGGTCCTCATACTGCTTCTACTCATGGCAGAAAGCAGACAGAAGCAGATGTGTGCAGAGAGAGAGGGAGAGAAAAGGAGATGCCAGGCTCTTTTCAACAGCCAGTTCTTAAAGAAACTAAGACTGAGAACTCACTCACACCAAGTCATTCATGAGGGATCTGCCCCCATTCTCCAAACACCTCCCGTCAGTCCCCACCTTCAACAATGGGGATAAATTGCAATATGACACTTGGCAGGGCCAAACAAACAATATCAAAACCATAGCACTAGTCAATTATAAATTCAATTAACTTCTCCTATTGCAGTATTATTTTACATGGTTAAGTAGAAGTGTTTACACACATACAAATCATGAAATCACATTACTTATAAGACATTTATAGTTTTTAAACTAAATAATTTGCATTCAAGCAAGTACCTCCATTTTTGTTCTTTTAAACAATTATTTTATTTGTTCTACTGCTTAAATTATGCCATTATATTTCAGAATTAATTGCTAATGCATACCTATACAATTTATTCTTAACAAAAGCTTTATGACTGTGAGTTTTCAATCACAGTATTACGTAAATTGCTACCATTGCTTCGTATGAAATAAATTCACTGATCCAAAAATTGACCTGCTCTAATTTTTCTCTTATTTAAAAATGATGATATTTTGCCACAGCATTCCATAAATCATTGAACACTGTGGCATGGTGAATTTTCAACCAATTTAGATATGTCAGATATTATTATGATTATTAATCACTGGTTTACTGTAAAATCTATTTTCCTTTTTTCTCAGAACTTAAGAGAGATCTGGCCAAAGACATAACCTCAGACACATCTGGAGATTTTCGGAACGCTTTGCTTTCTCTTGCTAAGGTACAACTCAAATCCTGTAGGAAATGCTTCTTGTTATATAAAGAGTAATTTTGTAGTCCATTTTGTGTTTCTATAAAGAAATGTATGAGGCTGGATAATTTTTAAAGAAAAAATGGTTTACTTGGCTCATGATTCTGATGGCTAAAAAGTTTAAGATTGGGCATCTGTGTCTGGTGAGAGCGTCAGGCTGCTTCCACTCCTAACAGAAAAGGAAAAGGAGCTGGTGTGTGCAGAGACCACATGGCAAAAAAGCAAGCAAGAGAGAGAATGGGGAGGTGCCAGGCTCTTTAACAACCAGCTCTGGTGGTCTCATGAACAAGAACTTATCCCCAGAGATGGCATTAGTCTTTTCATGAGAGATCAGCCCCAGGACCCAAATACCTCTCTTTAGGCCCTGCCTTTAACACTGGGATCAAATTTTAACATGGGGTTTGGAGGGGAAGAACATCTAAAACCATTGCAAGTAAAATCTTGGATCTGAGCTCTTTCTAGAAATGAGTAATAGAATATGTTTTTCTCAAAGAATATTATTTATCTGAGTTTAAGAGAATTAAGTAAATCATGCAATTACATGCTAGAGAAAAGCTTACAATAGAATGGGATTTCTTTCAGGGTGACCGTTCTGAGGACCTTGGTGTGAATGAAGACTTGGCTGATACGGATGCCAGGGTAAGCAAGTGCTTACAAAATACTGCTGCAGTCCATCTTCCTACCTTAGGTGGTGCTACCCCATGATGCCCTGTGAAAGCAAATCTAAGATCTTCTGAGAGACCAATGACTTGTTAATGTTCATTTCCTGAATGAGGCATGCCTTTCTGTAGCCCAAGAGAGAAAAAAATGTAGTCTTTAAGTTTTCAATATCTCTCATTATTAATAAAAACAGAGAGAACTGAAAAAGAACAATACAAATTTGATTTGTCATTCCCAAGAATTGTTTGTTGAAAAAAATACTCTGAACTCTCATTGTACTAGGTATAAGAAGGGGAAAAGTAATTTTTTTATTATGTGTAATAGAAAGAGTAAACACATTTAATATTATTTTTAACAGCGAACATTGGAATGGTTTATAGATGTCAATTTATAATGCTAAAATATCATTGTAATGATATTAAATTAATAATATAGGATAAATTATAATAATATAGACTTTCTGACATATTGTTTTATATAGTTTCAGTGACATTGCTGGTTATTTATATACCAATCCACTGGCAACATAAGAAAAATCATACCATTTTAAGGCCCAGAATTTCCTCTTTAAACAAACAAACAGGCAACTATAATTTGCATTATGCATTCTCATGGAACAGTATTCTCTAGATAATTCATTACGATGATTCACTAAGAATAGACTTTTTGCGTTTCTTCATCCACTTCTGCTATACCAGTACATTATCATGCACATAATAGGTACTCACTAACTTTTTGTTGAATAAATGCATACATATCAGATCAATTTGCTTGACGAGTACAAAATAACTTTTATGTGCATTGGAGGCTTTATCATTTTAATAGAAGTTGTGCAAACATATTAAAGAACAAGAATTAGCATTTGAATAATTGCCCATAATAAAAAATTCTTATTTGCTTTTGACACTTCTGAATTTACTTTCCATTTTAAGACTATCAGGGTTCTTACTACATATTTATGAAGGCTACATGGATTAATGTGACCCAAGAGAATGATGGTAATTAACATCCCAAAATTAATAGAGACTGCTTGTGACAATAGGGCAGGTATTATGTTTTCCATATATAAAAGAAAAAAAATCTGTAGTTTAGTAAGGTTAAATTATTTGTCTAAGATGATAAGGCTTTGAAATTGCAGAGTTGGAATTTGAATCTAGAAATTCTAACATCAAAATGCAAGGTCCAGGTTATGGTTGAACTATTGATTTATAAGTAACATTTGCTGATAATTACTTTAAACAACATAGAGTAAAAAATCCTTTTAGAGATCCCCTTGGAGTTGTCTTGATATAGAGCATAATCTTAAAGCAATTTAGTTCAGCAAACATTTATTCTGCAAACATATATTCAGTCTCTAGTGTTTACAAGGTGCCTTGAGAGAAACTGTGGAAGATATTTGACAAACAAAATAAGGTCCCCATCTTTAAAGAACTTGAAATCTTATTGTTGACTACTCTGATTGTATTGAGCACAAAGCAACTGCCTAGATAATCTTTGACAAGGTCTAATATTCTTGTGCAGATATCATTTCAACAGATAGTGAAGTGTTTACTTTTGTGTTTCTTGACAGGCCTTGTATGAAGCAGGAGAAAGGAGAAAGGGGACAGATGTAAACGTGTTCAATACCATTCTTACCACCAGAAGCTATCCACATCTTCGCAGAGGTAACAAGAAAATTTTTTTCTCTAGAATCTGTTTGTGGAAGATGTAATTTTCTTTTTTGAGGAAAAGTAAGAGAAAGTAAAAACAGAAGACTTTAGCAATGTTTCTCCTATATCAAACGGCTATAGTATTCCTGATCCATTATTGTTATTTGCCCATTTGTCCAATTTTATACAGTCACTATTTTATAATATTTAATACACATTTTGTGACTTAGGCATGTGGAATATCATTTCATTATTTTCACTGCTTTTAATTCCCTAAAAGATTTGGAATATATGTGGAAAAAAGACATGCATAACAGAACAAATGAAATTAGAATGAAGAAAAACAAAACAAAACAAAAAACCCTCAGAGTTAAATGAAGAAAAAAATACGTAGGTGCTTTGGAAAAACAACAAGACAAAAATTAGAAATAGATCTGGCCTTTGAGCACAAGATTTAGCTCAGCCTCTCAGAAGCCAAGGCAATGGAAAAGTAATGATGATTATCTAAAGTTCATCATCTTATAATAGCATACTGATTTCTACTGTTAAATGTAAGAGAAATTCAGTGCCTAGGTCTTTATATAAGGAAAGATCCATTTGTTGTGGCTATTAGAACTGCTGTAGGGAGTGCTATGGTTGTCAGTCACATACCATTTCTAATAACTGTGAACACTTGCAAACATTTTCCCAAAATATACCGGAGTACCAAAATGGCCATGTGAGTTACATTCCTAGGAGAGGATTAATTGTGTAAATTGCTTTAAGAAGTGTAGCCGAAGTTGTTATTCTAAAAATTCTTGAGGCTTGATTTTGCTAAAGACTTTCTAAAGAAAAGAATGTTTTGCATATATCTTAGTTTAAATTTAATATTCAGTGTTTCAGAAATACACCAAGTACAGTAAGCATGACATGAACAAAGTTCTGGACCTGGAGTTGAAAGGTGACATTGAGAAATGCCTCACAGCTATCGGTACGTAGTTCTTCTGTTGAAACTGTTTTCTAACTAGAAATTGTATTTTCAATGCTATTCCATACTTAAAAACGACAACAAAACCAATAAAACAAAACAACACAAAAAACAGAGGTAGTGTACCTGTTTCAAATGGAAGCAACATATAAGATTGGCAAAGTATTATAACCTTCCTAACAACAGATATTATTCCCCTTTTCAAAAATAGAGAGAGATAGACTACACTTATTGAGCACCTACTTATATCAAGCAATGTACCAGGCTGGGGACACCACAGAGGCAATTCAGAATGGTCATTGAGAACATGGGATCTGGAAATAGATAAATGTAACTTCAAGTCCTGGTCTACTGCTTGTCAATAGTGCGTTCTTGGGCAGGTCTAGGAGAGTCTGATTTGGTGGGTCTGAGTTGGCTTCTTAAAATCTATACTTTTGGCCGGGCGCGGTGGCTCACGCCTATAATCCCAGTACTTTGGGAGGCCGAGGCGGGTGGATCACGAGGTCAAGAGATCGAGACTATCCTGGTCAACATGGTGAAACCCCATCTCTACTAAAAATACAAAAAATTAGCTGGGCACGGTGGCGCGTGCCTGTAATCCCAGCTACTCAGGAGGCTGAGGCAGGACAATTGCCTGAACCCAGGAGGCGGAGGTTGCAGTGAGCCGAGATCGCGCCATTGCACTCCAGCCTGGGTAACAAGAGCGAAACTCCGTCTCAAAAAAAAAAAAAATCTATACTTTTAAAAGAACTCCCGGTTATCCAGACAACCATCAGGGTTGGGGAACCTATGTTCTCAAGCAGTTTTCTCACACATGACTATGAGCTCAGATCCCCTGGAAAGCTTGGTTAAAATGCAGATTCTGATTCCGCAGGGCTGGGGTGGGACTTAGATTCTGCTTTTCTAACAAGCTGCCCATTGATGCCAATGCTGTTGGTCCATAGATCTCAACAAGATGAAGAACACTATGAATTGGCATGTGCTAGTATTATTTGGGTGCTGCTTTATATTTAAGGCCATCCTACACCAGGGTATTTGTTTATTTATTCATTTTTACGTATTTGTTTTTGCAATTCTTGTTTTAGATACAGAGGTACATGTGCAGGTTTGTTCTATGAGTGTACTGCACTCAGGTAGTGAGCATAGTACCCAATAGGTAGTTTTTTGACCCATGCCCCCTCTCTTGCTGCCCTCTCTAGTAGTCTGCACTGTCTGTTATTCACCAGCTGTTCTTTTTAAATGTTCTTATAATAACATAAATATTTATATAGCCTTGAATACCTACTGGTTTCTCCACTTCCAAGGAGAATATATGCAGGATAGCACTAACTACTGAAGTTGCTGTTGAGATGTATTTAAGGTATTAAAAAATTGGTCGTCAGGGGAAAGAATATTTAAAACCACCATCTAGAGAGTCACAAATACCTTTTCATAAGTTAACTGCCCTATATTGGGAGGTAAAGAATGGTGATGAGGGATAGAATCCTGTTGACAGAATCTTCTGTTTCCTGTTTCTTTCATATGCATATTTCTTTTCTTTTCTGTCATGGTAAATACATCAACTAAAATTTGCTTCTCTTACAGTGAAGTGTGCCACAAGCAAACCAGCTTTCTTTGCAGAGAAGCTTCATCAGGCCATGAAAGTATGTACCATTCTACTTATATGCTCTGCTTAAAGGAAAAATTATTTGTAGAAAGAACAGAAAACGTCATATTGTTTGAAAATCACACATTTAATATCTTCCCATGAAAGAGAATCATTGTTCTATTCGATGGAAGATGTAATACACTACTTTCTTAGAAGAAACTTCTGTTAGATTTGGTGCATTGTTTTTTTTACAGGTGAGATTGGAAAGTGAGCCTGCAAGTGATTTATGGCTCACTTGTGATTTGCTAAGAAACCCGTGTCACCATGGGAAGGATGATATACTTTCTTTTTTAATGTGTAATTTAGTGGCCTACTTCCTCTACGGTTGTGAGTTTTATAAACTCACACTTTATGAGTCTGATTTGTAGTTTTTATTATTCTGTCTTTCATGCCACAGATTAATAGTTGAATCTTTTGAAATGTCATTTTATGATTAGAGAAGTAGAAAGATATAGTATTTGAGATCAACTATGTCACTTTACTTTCTGACATGCATGGTATTATACAAGGTACAACTTCTGTATTGATATTTTGAGCCCGCAAATGAATAGTTATGAAGTTATCTTCATTTTTCTTTGCAACTCCAAAATAAAGAGGTTTTCAGAGAGAGAGAAAGAGAGAAAGATCTACTATTTGAATAATATGAAGGAGCATCTATGAAATGATGCACATGCTAGTCACTGCTCTGCAATTGTTAGCATAGTTGCTGCCCCCTTTTTGTGATAGTCTAGTGTGATATTTCATTGGGTAATGATGAATACCTGGTGCCATGGAAGAGCAAAGTGGGACATATACTCCAGACTCTGAAAATCTATGTAGCACTTCTGTCAGCTAAACTACGGCCTGAGGTTTGAGTAGAAATGAGCCAGATGAGGGCAAGAGTGGAAGAGATGCGGGATAAAGCAAGGATGGTCCAAGTGGAAGAAGTAATCCACACACAGGCTTGAGGCAAAAAGTAACAGAACCTTTTCCAGAAAGTAAGTATAGAGTGATGGTGCACAGTGGGAGAGATGGTAGAATTAGGCAGGATATCGTAAGCCCTAAAATAGTGATTAGTTTCTATCACTTTCTTGTTTCTAAGAGCAAAAGAAGATCACTGACGTGTTTTAAATAGATGGACTAGATGATTAGATTTGTAGTTTAGAAGTTCCCTTTATTTATAATTATTGGATAGCGTAGAGACTGGATGGTGAGAGACCAATTAGGAAGTCGTGATTCCTCTCTATACCTACTGCTAATGTAGAAGATTGTTTCTTTTCATTTCATTACCATTTGTGTAAGGGGTGTGAGTGTGTGTGTGTGTGTAGCTAGTTTCTCTATAGAAATTATATGGAAGAGTAAGAAGTCATCACTTTAAAAATCATGTTCTTCAATGAAAGTATTTTCTGAATATGAGACGATTACCATCATTTGTTTTGGCCAGGGTGTTGGAACTCGCCATAAGGCATTGATCAGGATTATGGTTTCCCGTTCTGAAATTGACATGAATGATATCAAAGCATTCTATCAGAAGATGTACGGCATCTCTCTTTGCCAAGCCATCCTGGTATGTTGTGATTCCTCTAATGCCATCCCTACAAATGAAAATTCTTTTTGCAAGATCTTCAAAGAGAAGAGTTGACTTATATCTATAAATTTAATATGTAAGATTAATTCAACATATTACAGTGTATACTTCATGAGTAAATTGAACTTTTACTGGTAAAATCTACTAGTGAGTTCTCTACTGACATACTAGGTACATTTTTCAACCAAAGTCATGGAAACATTTAGTTTCCCATGCATAAATTCGGCAAGCAAAATATTTTAAATAGATGGACTAGACGATTAGATTTGTAGTTTAGTGTTTCCTCTAGGGTAGATAGACATTACGGTTTATTTTGCCATTAATATTGGTCAGAGGATTAGAAACGTCTTATTCAAAATATTTATCTTAATGTTATCACATGTAAAATGCTTAAAATTGATGTTCAAGTTATCTCATTAGAATGCTAAAAAATAAGACAACAAATAGTCAAGGGTTTTGGACTTACTGAAAGATAGATAACTATTTAAATTTAATTAATTATTCATATTGGTTAACTAAAATCTACCGAGAAAACATGAGAAAATCACAGGCACTATACATTTCTCTTCTTCTGGTGAGTGAATCAGGTATTTCTTCACATATAATATGAGATTATATTGTATTGTACTTATTTAATTCTGTGTGATATTTTATTCACAGAAAATAATGGCACTAATATAAAATTTAATTAATTGAGAAAAGTTTGTAATCTCAGTCTTGAAAGCTATTGCATTTTTATGCAATGATCAAGAAATATCAGTTATTTGCTATACATATTGTTTAATTAAATAAATGGTAATATATAATCTCATCTACAGTTAAGTCTAAAAATAATTCTTCTATAATTAAAAAAACTTTAGACTAATTGTGGTTTTGAGTCTAACATTAAGTATACTCTGCTTTTGAATCAACAGGATGAAACCAAGGGAGATTATGAAAAAATCCTGGTGGCTCTTTGTGGAGGAAACTAAACATTTCCTTGATGGTCTCAAGCTATGATCAGCAGACTTTAATTATATATTTTCATCCTAAAGCTTAAATAGGAAAGATTCTTCAACAGGATTACAGTCTAGCTACCTACATTCTGAAAAATATAGCCTGTAAGCCATTTTTATATTATAACTCTGTATAATAGAGACAAGTTCATTTTTTAAAAATGTTTACCCCAAACCATAAAACCCTATACAAGTTGTTCTGGTAACAATACATGAGAAAGATGTCTATGTAACTGAAAATAAAACAATGTTACAAGACAATTGGTATGTCATTGACTCTTCTATTTTGATTTTCTTTTATGTGTAATTCAGTGGTTTAATTTGACATTAAGGATAGGAGCCTGAATTCTATATTATAATTACTTAATGAAATAGAGTTCACATTTGGAATTGAAGAAAATATTTATAAATTTTGAAGAGGGACACTACATTTTATCATCTATGTCCAGATTATTGAGATGGTATCTCTGTATAATAAGTCTATTGCACTAGCATAATAACAATTTGATATATTCTATATTTCATTAACTAGTATAAAGATGAAATGGCAAAACTTGTAAAAAGTTCTCATGTTTGTTTTATGGTAATTTTATGTTTACTTTTTCTAAGAAACTTCCAAATTGTTCTCCAGAGTGGTAATACCATGCCACTTTACCACCACAAATCTAACAGTCGTTCAGTTTCTCCACATCCTTGCCAGAATTTGAAGTTGTTACTATTTTGTATTTTTAGCATTGCATATTTATTATTTATTTATTTTTTGAGACAGAGTCTCACTTTGTCGCCCAGGCTGAAGTGCAGTGGTGTGATCTCGGCTCACTGCAACCTCCACCTCCTGGGTTCAAGTGATTTTCCTGCCTCAGCCTCCTGAATAGCTGGGATTACAGGCTCCCATCACCATGCCCAGCTAATTTTTTTTTGTATTTTTAGTAGAGCCGGGGTTTCACCATGTTGGCCAGGCTGGTCTTGAACTCCTGACCTCAGGTAATCCACCTGCCTCCGCCTCCCAAAGTGTGGGGATTAGAGGCATGAGCCACCAGGCCCAGCTACTTATTTTTTATTTATTGTCAAATCTTGAAAATTCTTTATACATTCTAGATATTAGTCTTTCATCAGATATGTGGTTTGCAAATATTCTGTGTTAGTCTGTAGCTTGTCTTTTCATCCTCTTAGCAGGTTCTTTTACAGAGTAAAAGTTTTAAATTTTAATGACTTCCAATTTATAATTTCTTTTCCTTTTATTGTTGTTTTGCTATTATGTCTACAAGCTCTTTAACTCTAGGCCTTAAGAATTGTTCATGTTTTTTGCTAAAAATTTTATGGTTTTGTAAATTTGTGATCCATTTTGAGTTGATTTTGGTATAAAGCGAGAGACTTAGGTCGTGGTTCCTTTTTGGTAGCATTGTTATAAATGTCCAATTGCTCCTGCACCCTTTGTTGTTTGTTGAAAAGGCTGTCCTTTATTAACTTGCTTACGCATTTTCGTCAAAAAGCAATTGGACATATTTGTGTTGGTCTTTCTTTAATTTTTGATATTTGTATTGAATGAAAATATAAAACCTTGCAATTTCTCATCCTCTATAAATAGACAATAGATATCAATTTAGTTAAGCTCTTTATTTCAAGGAGAGTATCTTCTAGGGTACAAGCTCTTTTTTCAAAAAGGCAATGGGAAAAGTTACTTTCCCGTGAGCATCTTCTTACCAGGTAGAGCTGGATAAAGGTGCTGACAATTTATTCATCCTCAAAAGACTTGGGTTGGCCATGGGATATTCTGATCACCCTGAGCTGCATTCAGAGTTCACCCTCCTTCACCTGGTTGTAGCTTATTTGCCTTGATCACTGATCTTAACTTTTATCCACACACACCCGTCCCATGTATCGTGTTATAGTCATGATTACTTGGCCCACAGCATATTGGACAAATGGGTTGGCAGATATGCTGCCTCTTATGGCCTCTGGATTTTTTAAGTTCTGTTGTTATTATATACTGTATCTCCCTTGTGTGCTTGATTTGGAAGAAGTACCTTAGTGGGAAATCGGAGGGAACCTGCAGCTATTATATCAAGGCAGGATGAAGTTATCAAGATATTTTTGTCAGCACTATTCTAATAATAGGGGCCAGGTGTTATAATTTTTTTTTTTTTTGAGATGGAGTCTCACTCCTGTCGCCTAGGCTGAAGTGCAATGGCGCAATCTCAGCTCACTGCAACCTCTACCTCCTGGGCTCAAGTAATTCTCTTGCCTCAGCCTGCAGAGTAGCTTGGATTACAGGCAAGCACCACCACGCCCGGCTAATTATTGTATTTTTAGTGGAGATGGGGTTTCATCATGTTGATCAGGTTGGTCTCAAACTCCTAACCTCAGGTGATCTGTCTGCCTTGGCTTCCCAAATTGCTGGGATTTCACTGGGATTACAGGCATGAGCCACCATGCCTGGCCAAAATATTTGCCAATCTATAAGAGAGCTACCTTGTTCAGATTGCATCCCCATCTCCCTACTTCCAATTAATTTTAAAAGAAACTGCCAGAGCTGTTTACTCTCTCTTTGCCCTTTTTTCCCTCCCTACCCATCATTTGCTTTTTTTCTGTTCTGCTCTGAAAGATGACTTCTGAAGATTTTATCATGCAGGCTCTCTTGCCTTCTGATTTCTGGCTGAATTCAGCTTATGAAAGAAATTGGAAGGAGATGGGAGATGAGGCAGAGGTACTCCTACTCCCTTCCTGTTTCTATCGACTTACTAACATTTGTGTTCTTCTACAATTACAACTTCATCCCATGTCACTTTGTCTGAGGCTCTAGCTCTCAACTATTTCCTCTCCTTGCCCTTTGGACTTGAGATTCCTGCTGTTGCTGGTCCATGGATACTGCAACATTGCATGTGGGTTCCTTAACCCTCTTCTGTAATTAAAACAATCCTCCAATCTCCAGCTTTTTATATTAGCCATTTCCTTCTAGGACCCTGTCTGATATACCTACTGAAAGTGCTAAACTTACTTACTTTATAAAACTACTTGGAAGCCTCCTGAATAAATTCTAGACATGGTGATAGATAAGTGGATACACAAATGAATAGGAGAGCCACCTCAGTAAGAAGCAGAAAAAAGCAAAATTTTTGAAAATAAAAATGTATGGCTTTTCATAATTCATGGAAAGAATTGGTAAGGTGAAATTCACTAAAATTAAAAACTTCTTTGTAAATACACTATTATGAGAATAAAAAGACAAACTACAGACTTGGATAAAATGTTTGCAAGACAAATATCTGATGGAGAATTGATATATAAAATATATTTAAAAAACTCTAGGCCGGGCGCGGTGGCTCAAGCCTGTAATCCCAGCACTTTGGGAGGCCGAGGCGGGTGGATCACGAGGTCAAGAGATCGAGACCATCCTGGTCAACATGGTGAAACCCCGTCTCTACTAATACAAAAAATTAGCTGGGCACAGTGGCGCGTGCCTGTAATCCCAGCTACTCAGGAGGCTGAGGCAGGAGAATTGCCTGAACCCAGGAGGCGGAGATTGCGGTGAGCCGAGATCGCGCCATTGCGCTCCAGCCTGGGTATCAAGAGCGAAACTCCGTCTCAAAAAAAAAAAAAAAAAAAAAAAAAAAAAAAAACTCTAAAGACTGAACAGTTAAAAAAAAAGTAAAAAAAATTTAAAGAATAAGCAAAAGATCTGAACAAGTACCTCACTAAAGAAGATATAAAGATGGTAAACATGCATATGAAAATATGCTCAATATCATGTATCATTAGGGAATTGCAAATTAAAACAATGAAATACCACTACACACCTATTAGAACGACTAAAATCCATTCCATGTCAAGCAACAGAAACTCTCATTTATTTCTGGTGTGAATGCAAAATGTCACAGTCACTTTGGAAGACAATTTCGCAATTAGTTTTACAAAGCTAAACGTAGTCTTACATCATCCAGCAATCATGCTCCTAGGTATTTATGCAAATGAGTTGAAAATTTATGTCCACAAGCAAGAAACCTGCACACAAATGATTATAGGAGAGTTACTCATAATTTCCAAAACTTAGAAGCAACCAAGATGTCTTTCAAAAGGTTAGGGAATAAACAAACTGGGTACATTCAAACAGTAGAATACTATTCAATAATTAAAGGAAATGAGCTATCAAGCAACAAAAATAGAAGAATCTTAAACACATATTGCTGAGTGAAAGAGGCCAGTCTGAAAGTCTACATACTACATGATTCCAACTATATAAATACTGAAAATATTGAAAAAGACAAAACTATAGAGACAGTAAAAAGATCAATGGTTTTCAGGGGTTAGGTTGAGGGAGGGAGGGATAAACAGGTGGAGCACAGAGCAGTTTTAGGGCACTGAAACTGTTCTGTATGATACTGTAATGGTAGATACATGACAGTTATACATTTCTCAGAACCTATAGAACTGTACAATACAAAAAGTGAATCTTATGTAAACTTTGAATTTTCATTAATAATAATGTATCAAAGGAAAAATAAAAGAGAAGTAGAAGGGGTGTATGGAGACTCTCTAATTTCTGTGCAATTTTTCTGTAAACCTAAAACTGCTCTATAAAAATGAAGTCTATTAAAAATAGTTCTTTAATTTTAAAGCTCATAATACAGCTAGAGAGAAAAAACCATGGAATAGATGATGGTATAATGTAATAAGGGTAATATATAGGCACATATGAAGTGCTTTGGTAAAACAAGAGAGAGAAATGGAATCAGGAAAGGCTACAAAATAGAGAAAACCTGAATGGTTAGTGACATTTCATATTGCTGAATGAATTAATTAATTTGTGTATTGAGAATTAAGAACTATAATTAGATGCATTTTTACAAAAAATATTATTCAATGTTCAAATAAACCTTGGAGGGAGGTGTTATCTGCTTTTTACAAATGAGGAATCCAACGTTCCCAGGTTTCACCTGACTTGTACAAATTCATACAGTATGTGAATGAATAAACACAAGTTCAAACACAGGCCTTCGGACTGGGGGTCCATTTTACCAAAGTTACAGAAGAAAATTATGAGAAGAAAGACCATAGGTATGAGGAAGGAATGAAACTAAATGAGAACTTGCTTCAGATGCCAGGTCTTATTACAAGATACTGTTATAAGAAAAAGTTGGTTTTGGCAAGGAGTAGTGGAAACTCTGTACAATCAATGAGAAATCTCTTAAACAAAATAGTAATCAGATTTTCAAATATATAAAAATCTAGGAACCATATATAATAATAAGTACTTTCGTTTTACCCAAAAAGTACAAGTAAAAGTAGAAATGCCTTTTGCTTACAGATAGACCGAATTATTTTTTTGTTTGTTTGTTTGTTTTGGCCACTCTAATAAACAAAGCCATGAAGGGCAATTGTATATTTTCCACTTTTTAAAAAATATCATATTCCCCTTAAATGGTCAGCTTTAAAGAAAAAAAATACTTGAGAGTTTTAAATGTCAAATATTAGAAAGAAATGCATTTATTGTCAAGATTTAGGAGAAAAGATTATTTCTTTACTTTCTTAATTAACTTGCTTTTGCTTTACTGTATGGACTTGCCCCGAATTCTTTCTTGCATGAGATCCAAGAACCCTCTCTTAGGATCTAGATCAGGACCCCTTTCTGGTAACATCTTCCTGGTGACGATGAAGGGACTATACTGAAGAGACCCCCTACCTGAAGGAAATAATTTGCAGCACCAACTTTGAGTAAGTGGTGGGGTACATTTTACCCCAGTAAAGGATGGGATTGGTTAGAGGCCCAACTTAGGAGGGTGTCTCTCCTAAGACAGAGAAGGTTAAAGGCTCCCCTCTTTTTTTTGAGACTGCATTTCACTCTTGTTGCCCAGGCTGCAGTGCAATGGCGCAATCTCAGCTCACTGTGACTTCCACTTCCTGGGTTCAAGCAATTCTCGTGCCTCAGCCTCCCAAGTAGCTGGGATTACAGGCATGCACCACCATGCCCGGATAATTTTTGTATTTTTCAGTAGAGATGGGTTTTCACCATGTTGTTCAGGCTGGTCAAACTCCTAACCTCAGGTAATCTGTCTGCTTCAGTCTCCCAAAGTGCTGGGATTACAAGCAGGAATATAAGGCAAGGATGCTTGACCAAACTTAGGTTTCAGGCCAAGCGTAGGAAAGTTAGAGTCCTTCCTAAAATGTAGGGGGTTAGAGGCCCCTCTCAGTAAAGTCTCTCTTGGTTAATAATGGATTTGGCACTATGGGATGTTAACCACTATTCTCTTTGGGTTAATCTGCTTTTCACTCTTTGCTGATGGCTGTAGGTATCAGGACTAAGCATGTACATGATTATGAGACATGGGGAGTTTTACTTCCCCCAAGGGGGGAAACTTGAGAGCTGATAGATAGGACCCCTGGAAAAGATCCCTTCAGAACTGACAAGCAGCCACCTGAACTTTTGATTCAGTGTTGCTACAATGGGTGGATCTTTCTTTGGCCTCCCTGAGCTAGTTGCCTTCTCTACCTCACCATGGGCAATGCTTTTCTCTCTCGCTTTCTCTCCTTTCCCTTTCCTATCTTTTCTTTCACTCAGGGCAACCATCTTTCTCAGAGACCACATATTGAAACTTCTTTAATCCACTTTTAATGGATTAAAGATGGTAGAGCCTTACCGAGGCAAGTGTGAGTCTTGTCAGTTCAATACTGACACTAAGCTGAGTGACTAATGTCTATGTTTTGTCACACATAGTTTGCTCTGCCCAGATGGAAAATGTTAATTGGGTTATCCCATGCAGCTCCTTGGGTGGCATCTTATAATATTGAGAAGCTTTTGTTTGTAGTTCCACAAAATACTAGACACATTAGTCACTCAGCTTAGTGCCAGTATGACATGGCTTCCACCCAGCTATCCATCTTCCTTGGGCAGCATACTCTCTGGCACTTTCTGTATTCCCCTGCTGGCCTTCTATGAGCCCTGCTCTGTCTATGCTTCCTCCTGCCTCAAGAGCTTTGGACTTCCCCAGCCTAAACAATATTTTTCTCATTTCATTCTTGTTAACTTTACTAATCCTATAAACATAAGCTCAAATATTCATAGGCCCTTTTAACACTACATACCTCTGTACTATATTAAATGCCAGAGCTGTAATTTTACGTTTAGGGGATTAATTATTTGTCACCTCTTCTAGAATACAAACAGCTTGTTTGCAGAGACTATTTTTTCTGTCTTCTTTTTTTTCTGCTTTTTATTATATTGCTATTGTCTGGTGCAATAGCTAGCACTAAGTAAAATTATGACAAAAATGATAGCTTGTGCCATTACATGTTAGCACAATGTGCTTATTTTTTAGTGCTAAGGCATTTGGTGGGCATCAAGAATTATACTCGAATATCCAGTATACAAGACTAGAGCATTGGTGTGTCATATGCTCTCTCTAGCTTTCTTTTCTTGGTTACTCCAACATGGTGGGGAAAAGATCTATTCTAGAGAAGCCACCAGGGTCACAACTGCAGCAGTGAAGTTGCTTTACATCAAGGACAAGTACGCTTCTGTAAGATCCCTTAGGGATGGAGTGGTTCTACTATTTCAAATTAGCCACAGTTGACAGGGAACATTTGTTTTCAGCATTTCACTTTTTGCTAATTATAAGATAAGCTGAATGAACATTGGCGCTAAACACTATTGAAGGTCTGAGCATAGACAAGATCCAGACTGATGTGAAACAGATTGACAGCAAAATAGGACCAGAGAGATCAGGAGAGCACCATGGGAGCACTGTGGACACAGCTTTCTTCTGGTCCTCTGGAATGTTCCTTTTGCATTCACTTGAACACTAGGTTTAAAGAATCACTAATCTAACACTATTTCTACAACTCCTTCAAGACTATGTGTATTACCTATATCTGCTGTTTGGTCTACGTTCCTTCATTCTTCCACATTCACACACGAAAGATTAAGCTTTCATGACTTTCTGTAAATTGAAAGTTGTATTGTTATCTATGCTTTCATTGTGACACACAAAGAGCTCTGAAATGAGTGTTCTCTAAACAGTTGTTTCACCCTCTATTTGTTGAATGAAATTTATTTTTTTAATCTAGTGACACCTAATTGTAACTTCTTTTGTCTCTTAATTTATAGAAACGTGAATACTTTTATAAAAACATTTAAAATGCTTTCTTATAGGACATCTCATAATTTGAGAAAATAATTTACATACTTAGCCAAAAATTTTATACTGTTCTAAAAGTGATGACTAAGTGGCTCCTTAAACTAATCCTTTTACTCAGAAACAAAATCAGGTGATTATATGTGAGTATGCTGATATGAAGCAATAGGCCTCTGAAAGCTGAAATGTGAGGAATAGCATTTGGGTCCTTGATTGCAAGCAAGACAAACTGAGGAGTAAACTTGTAAAAGAGGAACTTATAGAAGCATAAAGATGTGTTGGAGTAAAGGACTCAGAGAGGGTGGAAGATTGGGAGCCCAGGTTTAGAACTAGCCAAGAAATGTAGGGGTTACGAAGTACAGGAAGCAGAGGGAAACATATGTACAGCCACTTTCTCATTGCTCACAGATCCTAACCAGGAGACCACCACTCAGCTGTCACCAACACCTCTGCAGGGAAATACATCTAAACCTCCCTCTTCCTGACAGGTGGTTCTGGCTAGAGGAATCACTTGCAATTGCAGTCAAATGGTGGCTGAAACTGGAAAATGGAAAACGGAGCAGCTGAGGGCTGTCCAGGCATCTCTTTCTTTATGTAATAAACTCAGGGCTTATCCAAGTGGACTGGATTCAGCATCCTCCCTGCACAGTAGTCTCAGGGAAGTAAGCTCACTGAGGCAGCAGCCCAGGGCTTCAATACAAGAGTTCCAGTTACCAAAGCAAATGCTACACCTTCTTCTACCACCTAGCCTCACAAATCACAAATGACTTCTGCCACATTCTTTTGGTTATAAGCAAGTTACAATCTCAGTTTCAAAGCAACAGTGATTAGACTCTACCTTTCAAAGGGTGAGTAGTGAGGTCCTAGATGATTTGGGGAAGAACAGAGATCACTGGAACCATTTAGGGGAGACACTATTTTCCAGATATAAAGGACAATAATATATTTAATAATATTTCTTGTACTTCATTTGCAATATTCTCCATAGAGTGGCTATGAAAATTCAGACATCATCATTCCTTTTAAAAGAAAGCTATGGTTCTCATATTCTTATTAATACAAGAAATAGCCACCTTGGGCAATATTTTGGGGCGAGGTGCCGACAAGGCATGTTCAATTTATTAGCTACATTGTGCTGAAGATTATACTCAGTAAATGAAGAGTGAGATTAATCATGATTATTTTCCTTTGCAAAAGCCACGAAACATTACTAGCCAAGAAGAGCGAAAAAACATTTGTATATATTTGCTAGGGATTCATTATAATATGGGAGCAGAGTGGATAGTGACTTGACAGCCAGAGGGATCTGAGTTTTAATTAAGCCTTCACCATTTATTAAGTGACCCCAAAGATAGTAATTACTTCTTTTAAGAGATAATTTCTCATCAGTGAAATACTACTACCACTGCTACAAACTGCTGTACAGAGTTGTTATAAAAAGATTAGGTACAGTGGAGCAGAGGGCATAAGAAATTGCAGAAACAGCCAATATCAAACCAGTAAGAGAAGGTGAAAAAAGAAATCACTGCTCCCAAATAGTAGATAATTAGTAATGATAGGTCAGTCAATGTAATTGAATCCATTTTTATTTTTCATTCATCTCTGTTGGTATCGATGACACAGTTCTTCTGGTAGTTGGACCTGGCTTAAACTAATTCATAGCTCAAAACTGAAACGGCTTTAGAGGACAGAATGATCTGAGAAGGAATTTTTGGACTGGAGCTTGTGTACCAGCTAAGGCTGAACCAGAAATACAGGAAGAGAAAGGGCTTTTAGTAACTGGAAACCCAAAATGCAGTTATGTGGAAATGATCCTTTTCCCTCAACTTCAATGGTAAAGATGTGGGAGGTTGACTCAACAGTCAAGTGACCCACCTGCTAAATCCTTTCTTTGGCTTTGATGTGTAAACAATGTGCCTTCTTAGAATTATTATCATTGCTTACTTTTTGACTCTGAAGACTGACTCAGAGGAGGTCAGTGTCTTCACAACCCTAACTCAGAATTAGGTTATGCGATTCAAATCCCAGCCCGACCACTCACTGGCTGTGGAGTTGGCCAAGTTACATAACTCAGGTTGCTCATCTGTAAAATGAACATATTGATGGACATGACCAAAGCTAAATGAGATAGTCCACATCTAGCACACAGAAAGTACTCTGTAAATATTAAAACATAGTAGTTGCTGCTACTGTAAGAAGCTTGTAATGCATTTCCAACCAAGAAACTTTCCTTTAACATGATAATGCATTATGAAATATCCTATATTACTAGAAACATTAGATCATTTTCAGCTATTGCAAAGATAAATGTAATGGGATTTGTCACATGTATAAACTAAGTTATGGATTATAATCTTTATATTCTTGTCTCACTGCAGATTAAAGTTAATAGTGTTAGTCTTTTAAATAGTAGAAAGTTTATTTATAAACTGTTCTTTTCTGCAAATATCGAACTACAAATGGCTCCAATGTAGGAGTAAGAAATGTTTCTGTGAAAAAGAGCAAAGTAGAATACAAAAAAATTAGGTAAAAAAGAAAAGAAAGGAAATGAAAATGTCATTAATATATCTACAGATTAATAATTTCACTTTTTTTGAAAAAATAGACCTCAGTTATGGAGTCTATAAAAAACTCAAGTTAGTCCCAAGCTGAGTCATCAACCAAACAAACCACCTGGACAGAAGACTGGTTTTGGCCAGTCTAATGGAAATACACTTTTAGCCTCTTGGGTCCAAATGGAAACAATTATTGTTGTTCCATTTTCAAGGAGATTGTGACTGTTGGAAACTCCATGTTAGCAGAATGAAAATCAGCTGTTGATTTCCAATGCCTCAACTTTATACTTTTAACTATCTTTGCTGGTTTTATCTATCATCTGTGTACCTATTAGATTAGTCTTTCTAAATTTATTACTATAGAAGTATCAAAGAAGCACACACAAAATCTGTCTACATAGTCACAGAAAACTAAATTTTATGTCAACTCTCAAGAGAAAAAGAAAGAAAAAAAGGAGGGAGAAAGAATACAAATTTTTGGCTTGTGTGTAGTGGGATAACAAGTTAAACTCACATCATAATTTGATAAAAGCAAGAAAGAAAAACAAGAAAATAGAGTCAAGCATGGCTACATAACTTGTGGGAACAATGCAAAATTAAAAATGTGGGGGCTCCTATCCAAAAATTACTGATTTCAAGTAGATAAGAGTAGATTATTAAATCAAATGTGGGGCTCTTCTGAATATAGGACCCTGTGAGTGTGTGCAGATTGTATATCCATGAACATGGTCCTGAGTATAGTTTCTTTTTTGCTTAAAATAATCTATTCTCTTTAATGAATGCTCATACTCAAGGAGGAGAGACATTAACTTTTATTGCCATCTGGTATGACTCTGAGTCTGATCTGATCATTTACTATTTATTAATGAATGCTCATACTCAAGGAGGGGAGACATTAACTTTTATTGCCATCTGGTATGACTCTGAGTCTGATCTGATCATTTACTATTTATTTACTTATTTAAGATTGGGTCTTGCTCTGTCAGCAGGCTGGAGGGCAGTAGCACAATCATAACTCACTGCAGCCTCAAACTCCTTGGCTCAAGCAATCCTTCCACCTTAGCCTCCTGAGAAGTTGGAACTATAGTCATGCACCACCATGCCCAGCTAATTTTAAATTTCTTTTTTTTCGTAGAGATGGGGACTCACTATGTTGCTCAGGCTGGTCTCAAACTCCTGGGTTCACTGAGTTTTTCACAGAACTATCCTACTTCTGTGGTAGGAGGTGAATATGTCTATGTGGATGTTAAAGTATTTCTTGTGTTTTGATTAAAGGGCATGAATGGTGTTTTTCAGAGTGCAAAGGCTTAATAACTAAAATGTCTTATCATAACTACTCATATTTGTTAGTAAAGAACAGTATAACCTTTCTCCAATAAAACAATGGCACAAAAATTAAGAACCGTGAAATTATTTTAAATAAAAAAATGCTGCTAGTAAATATATTTACTATTGAATGATGATGTACTATCTTAATATTGTTTGATATTAGCCAATTGTTCTAGAAAAATGAGGAAGGTGTTAGAATAAAGAATGTTAGAATACTAAAGAAATTTATCTATTGTACCTTTTGGAGAATATATTTTCTGACAGAAAGAACAGAAATGAACTATAATATTTTCAACATGATTCTCATATCACGTATAAAGCTTGTAAGTTTGTCTCTAGGGAGCCGTAAAAGACACAGCTATGATACAAACAGGCATAGCATTACTAGGTTGTAATTTTTAATCTGTTGGCTTCAGTATTTCCATAGCTTTCCCCAGTATGTCACCATATTTTTTGATATGTATTAGCTATAGTATTTGCCAATAAAATTTATAGTGATTTTAAATGTACAATTTCAACCCTTGTACACTGTTGATGGAAATTTAAATTAATAAAGGTATTGTAAAATAGTGATAGAGGTTCCTCAAAAACAAGAATTACCATATAATCTAAAAATTTCATATCTGGGGATGCACTTCAATAAAAATTGAAGTCAGCTTATTGAAGAGATGTCTTCACTCCTGTGTTCATTGCACTATTCACAATAGCCAAGTTATGGACTCAACCTCAGTGATCAGGCACAGGTGGGTGGATCAAGAAAATGTGGTACATATACACAATCAAGCACTATTTAACCTTAAAAAAGGAAGATATTTTCTCATGTGTGGCAACATAGATGAAATTGGAGAACATTATGCTAAGTGAAATAAGCCAGAAACAAAGACAAATATCACAGGTTCTAAATTACATGTGGAGTCTAGAACAATTTAACTCATAGAAGCAGAGAGCGGAATGGTGGTTACAGAGACCAGGGAGGGGGACGAATGGGAAGATGATGGTCAAATGGTACAAAATCTCAGATAAGAGAAAAAATTCTTTTGAGTTTTATCACGTAGAATGAGAAGTATAGTTAATAATACAGAATTATACATTTTAAAATTCAAATTGCAAATGTTCTCACCACAAAAAAAATTGTTTGAGGTAATGGACATATAAATTAGCTTAATTTAATTATACCACATTGTAAATTGTATATTTATAAATTTATTTTTATATTTATAAGTTTATAAATATATAATTATATAAACCTCCTCCCTTATATTTATAAATTTATAAATTACTTCATACATTTATACAATTATAAGTTGTCAATTTATAATAAAAGATAAAAATAAATATTTATTTAAAAGATCACTCTGGAAATTTTTGCCACTGGCTTCATCCAACTTTTGATCTTTTCTGCCATCTAGTGGTAATGTTTTAAAACTTCCTTTTAAGTGTACACAAAGAACTGTATTATAAAATGTAAAGTTACTGTATTCTAAAATGTAAAAGTAAAATGTAAAAGCATGTTTTGTTGCATCACAAGGTCTGCAATCTAACCTAGGGCACATAAGCTCTAGGCATGAAAAATATTGGGAAAAAATTTAAGAATATAAAAGAACTAAAATTGTCAACAATGGGTAAGAACTATAAATATATATATATATGAAATATAGAATAATTATTTTATATAGTATATTTATTATATCTTTATTTGAAATAAAGCATTAGAAAGATAATTCAGATTTACCTTCCATAAATGAAGGGGAGAGGGCTTCAATATGGCTGAATAAATGTGCCTGACACTCGTCTCCTCAACAAAGAATGATGAATACAGTACCTAATCCCACACAGTACATAACCACACATCCATCATATAGAGCATCTAAAAGAGAACCCTGGGATTCATCTGGAGTCCACACAATGGCATTATTCCAAAGAGGAAACTCATGCTGTGTCATACTCACCCCCTGAGACCCAAGCAGTTGGCAGCATGGAATCAGTTTGAGAACTCATCTCCCACTAGACTGCATTGTTCCATCAGGTTCAACAGTCCCATGCATCCCCACATCTCAACAAAATATTAGCCAACTGAATCAAATAGCACATCTAAAAGATTACATCATAATCAAGTGGGACTTAACCCAGGGATTCAAGGACGGTTCAACACATGCAAATCAATAAATGTGACACATTGCATTAACAGAATGAAGCACAAAAACCACATGATTATCTAGATAAATGCAGAGAAGGCATTTGATAAAATTTAACATGTCTTTATGGTAAAAACTATCAGCAAATTAGTAGAGTAGGAATATACCTCAACATAATAAAGGATATATATGGTAAACCCATAGCTAACATCATGCTGAAGAGAGAGAAGCTGAAAACCTTACCTTTGACAACTGAAACAAGACAAGGATGCTACTCTAGCCACTTTATTAAACACAACATTGAAAGTCCTAGTGAGAGCAATTAGGCAAGAAAAATAAATAAAAAGATAGCCAAATTGGAAAAGAGGAAGTCAAATTGTCCCTCTCTGCCTGAAGTATTATCTTATATATAGAAAAAACTAAATACTACACTAGAAAACTCTTAGAATTGATGAATGAATTAAGTAAAGCTGCAAGATACAAAATCAACATATGAAACTCAGTAGTTTTTCTAAACACCAATCACAAACTAGTTGAAAAAAAATCAATAAAGCAATGCCTTTTACAATGGCTATCAAATATACCTAGGAATGAATTTAAACAAGAAAATGAAAGATTTATTTAAAAAACTGTAAAATTTTTATTGAATTATTTAATGAAAGAAATTGAAGAGGACACAAACAAATGGAAAGACATGCCATACTTACAGATCAGAATAACTAATATTGCTAAAATAGCCGTGTTTTATAAAGCAATTTACAGATTCAGTGTAATTCCCATCATAATGCCAATGGCATTCATCACAGAAATGAAAAAAAAAGGCCTACAATTTGTATAGAACCACAAAATACCCCAAATAGACACAGCAATCCTGAGCAAAGAGAACGAAGCTGGAGGCATCACATTACTTGACTTCAAAATATACTACAAAACTATAGTAATAAAAACAGCATGATATTGGTCTAACATCAGACGCATAGACCAATAAACAGAATAGAAAACCGAGAAATAAATTCATGTGTTTACAGCAAACTCATTCCTTACAAAGGTACTAAGAACATACACTGGGGAAAACATACTTTCTTCAATTCTTCACACTGGAAAAACTGTATTTCTATATGCAGAGGGATAAAACTAGACTCTTATCTCTCACCTTATATAAAAATGAACTCAAAAGGAATCAAAGTTTAAGCATAAGGCCTAAAACTATAAAACTACTAGAAGAGAGAATAGGGGAAATGCTCAGGAAATTGTTCAAGGCAAATATTTTATTGCTAAGACTTCATAAGCACAGGAAAGAAGAACAAAAATAGATAAATAGACTACATTAAACTAAGAAGCTATTTGCACAGCAAAGGAAGCAATTGACAGAATGAAGAGAGAACCTGTAGATTAGGACAAAATATTTGCATACTATTTATCTCACAAGAAATACTATCGAGAATATAAAAGAAACTAAAGCAACTCAACAACAAAAAAATCAAATATTCTTTCAGTAGTTGGGCAAAAAATCTGAATAGACAGTTTTCAAAAGAAGACATACAAATAATCAACAAATATTTGAAAAAAAAATGTTGAACATCACTAATCAGGGAAATGCAAATCAAAACCACAATGAGATATCATTTCACTCTGGTTAAAATGGCTATTATCAAAAAGACAAAAATTAACAAATTCCAGAGAGGATGCAAAGAATAGGAAACACTTATCTGTTGGTGAGAATGTATATTAGTATAGCCATTATGTAAAACAGTATGGAGATTTCTCAAAAAAACTAAAAGTAAAATTATCATATGATCCAGCAATCTTACTACAGGGTATTTATTCCAAAGGAAAGAAAACTAGTAAATCAAAACTACACTCCTTTATCGCAGTTTATTCACAATACCCAAGATACAAAATTAATCTAAGTGTTCATTAATGGATGATGGATAAAAATGTGATAGATAGATAAGAAGATATAAATGTAATTGAACAGTATTCCTAAAAGAAGATAAAATCTTCTCATTTGTAGCAACATGGATAGAACTGGAGGTCATCATGTTAAGTAAAATAAGCCAGCTACAGAAGGACAAATAAATATTACATGTTATCACTCACATGTGGGAGGTAAATACAGTGGATCTCACTCAGGTAGAGTAGAATAATAGTTATCAGAATCTAGGAAGGGTAGGCAAAGTGAAGGGAAGCTGGGTGAATTGGTACGAAGATACAGTTAGCTAGAAGAAATAAGTTCTGCTGCTTGATAGCATAAGTAGACTGACAATAGTTAACAACAATTTACTGTACATTTCAAAATAACTAGATTTGAAATGTTCCCAACACACACACACACACACACACACACACACACACATATAAATATTTGAGGTGATAAATATCCTAAATAGCCGTATTTGATTATTACACATTTTCTGTAGTATCAAAATATTACATGTACTCCATAAATATGTATAATTATTGCACATCAATTAAAAATATTAATGGAGCATAGATTTTTTAAAAAATCACACAAATAATTCTTGTGTCTTTGTATTAGTTAATTCTCACACTCCTATAAAGAACTACCTGAGACTGTGTAATTTATGAAGGAAAGAGTTTTAACTCACAGATCTGCAGGCTGCACAGGAAACATGGTTGGGGAGTCCTCAGGAAGCTTACAGTCATGACAGAAGGGTAAATGGGAAGCAAGTACCTCCTTCACATGGCAGAGCTGGAGAGAGAGAGCAAAAGAAGAAGTGTTACACACTTTTAAGCAACCAGATCTCATTAGAACTCACTCACTATCATGAGAACAGTGAAAAGAAATCTGGTCCCATGATCTGATCACCTCCCATCAGTTCTCTCCCCTAACACTGGGAATTACAATTTTACATGAGATTTGGGTGGGAACACAGAGCCAAACTATATTACTCGTCTTTTCCATACTTCCTAAAAGAGTACATCTCAGTGACCATTTACACTTCTTCACTCCTGTTTACTTCTCATTACTCTGCTGAAATAATATTGGCCAATCATCAATGACCTTATCAATTAATAAAATAACCATTTTTAATTTTTAATTTTTCTTTGCTATATTTGACAGGTTCCCTTATGTCTTATCTTCCATCCTCTGGTTCTTTTCTGGTTCTCCAGTCATTACTTCTTTTACGTGGGTTCATGTGTTCTGCTTCCTTTGATTACTTTCTTATTGTTATTGATACTGTCTGGGATGATCTACTTGCCTTACTATTGGTCACATGATATCATCCACATGTATATTTAAATCTTTAATTTGCATTTTAGGTCCTTTAAATCTAGCATGTGAGCATTGGCTTCTCAGAGGTCTAGCCCTGCACAGCTAGTGACCTGTTGAACCCTTGCTTGTCCTTGGGTCACTAAAGCTTATCATGTCTCCCTTTCTATCCCAAAGTGAATTTTATGCCTATTGGAAAAGTGAATGTGCCTATGAGAAATGTATAAACCATGGCAACATCTTAACAGAATTACCATCTGCACTGGTAATAAATAAAAATGTAGTGAGGGCACCGATGGCTGCCATTGCTGATCGTTGGGGATGGAAGCAAACAAAAGAAAACAGTGATATTTACTGGCTGGATCATTTTGCTGGCTTTTAAATATAGAAACTATCAATAAGAGTGAATAACTCCATTCAGAACTAAGTAATTTTAAGAGAGAAGTCCGGCAAGAAGCATCACAGTCCTTGGATGAATAATTCTTGCTTTAAAATACTCTTTGCTGCTTCTCTCCTGGTGCTGTGCCTCTTGGTTTTATTGCAGATTGTCCAAAGCCAGGTCACACCCTCAAGGGTGATTTTCAATTGTTTAAAATTACTAGCATCACATTGAGGGTATATACCCGACATAGTGAGAAGACACGAAAAGAGATAACTGCAAATGAAAATGCAAGAGAGAGGGAAAACTATCACCTATTAACAGCATATGAAGTCAGACAATTACTTAGTTATTTCTTTCCAGGAATTTAAAAATCTGCTCCCCAAAACCATGTATTTTCTTTACGTTGTGAACATTTTATTTTTGTCAGCTGTGTGAAGAAAAAAACTTTTCTATTTTCTTTTGACTATTCTTGAGAAAAAATTGCAAAACACATAACTATAAAATATTTTCAATAATTATATGTATTTCTTTATAAATGCTATAAGGAAATATATGTACAAGTAAATATAAACATGTTACTAAATTAATAAAATATCAGATACTATATTCTATGATATCTTGCCTCATCTCATAGTCTCAACATATATCATTTGTAATATTTTATATGAAATGCGTATGTCATTTTTTTGCCAATTCATTTTTTATATTGCCTGAACAGTACCATGGTCCCAGGTAAATCCATTTGAAAAATCCAGATTTTACTTTTATCGGTAGCTCAACTCAATAATTCCTACTACAAACATATCAACTTCTTTCTTGATTCATTAACTTTTAAAAATATATGTTAAGAGCCCTATTGCAAAAGATGAAGATAGTATATTTCTTACTCAATCTTTCTGGCCCTACTTACTCCTACAACTATTTGTTAATTAAATCATTATTTTGAGTTTTTCTGACAATTGCATTTATACATCTAAATGTTTGGTCAGTTCTGGAATATCTTTGGCTCCAGATTAAAAAAAAACTTGATTATCATTATGGCTTATGTAGGTAAGAATTTATTTGCCATTCATAACAAGAGATCTAGAGGTGCATGATTGTAGGGTTGGCCAATAGGCTTAATAATGTCAAGGTCCCTGGACAGCAACTTTGCAAACTCTTAGCCTTCCGTTCTATGGCTGAATAGACATATATAAGTCTACCTTCTCCATTTGTGCCATTATTTGGGTGTATATATCACAGCCAGCTGCAAACATGGAGGCTAATGCATTCTGCGTTCAGTCTTTTACTAATTACTTTGACAGTAACCCCTGTTCCCATCTTTTTTTTCCTGCCTTCTCAAGCACATGCTTTGTGTTGTTTTCTAAATTCTAATTTATTCATCAGTAAGACTTTATCAGCTTTCTATATTATAGAAATTCAACATTTAAGTGGCTGATCGACGGTATATTTTCTTGCTTTTATTATTGTGAATAATTTATTCTTCTTGGGTATGTAAGAAGAAAGGAAGGAAAATTTCTGTATTCAGGTCAGTTTTTTAAACTAAAAGTTTGTAAGTATGATTGTAAAGTGTCTCTTCTAACCTAAATTTACCAAGCAGATGTTTTTCTTTTTACTTTGTGAATTAAAAATTCAGCTTGTGAATTAAAAGTTGAATGGCAGGGGCTTAACTTTGTTTTGTCATATCAAGTTCATGTGGTTTGAATCTGTGTCCCCACCAAATCTCTTGTCAAATTGTAATCCCCAGTGTTGGAGGCAGGGCCTTGTGGGAGGTGACTGGATCAGGAGGTGGTTTCTCATGAATGGTTTAGCACCCTCTCGTTGGTAACAGCCTCATGACAGTGTGTGAGTTCTTGTGAGATCTGGTCGTTTAAAAGTGTGTGGTGCCTCCTCCGTCCCTCTCTCTTGCTCCTGCCATGTAAGATGTGCCTGCTTCTCCTTTGCCTTCTGCCATCATTGTAAGTTTCCTGAATCCTCTCCAGACATTAAGCAGATGCCAGTGTCATGCTTCCTGTACAACCTGTGCAACTGCATAAGCCAATTAAACCTGTTTTCTTTAAAAAATATCTAGTCACAGGTATTTCTTGATAAATGTAAGAACTAATACATAAGTGGTGAATTCATAATTTCAGTGAAAACTATGAATCTAAGCTTGACATTCATGAAGATTGTATGTGCCAGGAACCATGTTCAGCATGATTTTTCAAACACTATGTTTGTATTTCTTTTATTTTAAAGAATTTTAGACTTACAGAAATGTTGTAAAAATAGAACAAAGAGAGAGATCCAAGATGGCTGATCACGAGCAGCTTGGGCTCATAATTCCCAGTGAAAGTGCAGAGAATGAGAGGACGCCACACTTTCAGACGAATATTTGTTGTTCACGGACTAGGAGATTCCCAGCAGAGGAGCCCCACGGGTCACCAGGGCGACTCTTGTGGCCGGCATGGCGGTTTTGCTGGCGCCTTAGCGCACCAGTTCTTGGTGCAGAGTCCGGAGATTCCCGGGCAGAAAAGCACCATCAATCTTAACACCGCTGTTTTGGCCGGCGCAGTGGATTGCTCAGATTTCGGTGCTGGGAATCAACAAGTTGGACATCAGCTCAGAGACCTAGTTAGAAAGTCGGTAATTACAAAGACGACAGACGGATAAATATATAATGAAGGGAAGAAACCAGCATAAAAAGGCAGAGAATACTCAAAATCAGAATGCCTCTCCCTCTACAGAAGATCGCAATTCCTCATCAGTAACGGAACAAGGCTTAATAGATTACGAGTGTGTTCCGATAACAGAGGCAGGTTTCAAAATGTGGGTGATAAGAAACTTCTGTGAATTAAAAGAACTTGTTCTAACCCAATGCAAAGAAACTAAGAACCTTGAAAAAAGGTTTGATGAAATGCTAACGAAAATGGACAATTTAGAGAAGAATATAAGTGGATTGATGGAGCTGAAAAACACAACACGAGAACTTCGTGAAGCATGCACAAGTTTAAACAGTCGAATTGATCAAGCAGAAGGAAGGATATCAGAAGTCGAGGACCAGCTCAGTGAAATGAAACAAGAAGACAAGAATGGAGAAAAAAGGATGAAAAGGAATGAGCAAAGTCTCCAGGAAATATGGGACTATGTGAAAAGACCTAATTTACATTTGATAGGTGTACCTGAATGTGACGAAGAGAATGAATCCAAGTTGGAAAATACTCTTCAGGATATCATTCAGGAAAACTTTCCCAACCTGGCAAGGCAGGGTAATATTCAACTCCAGGTAATATACAGAGAACACCACAAAGATATTCTTCAAGAAGACCAACCCCAAGGCACATAATTGCCAGATTTATTAGAGTTGAAATGAAGGAGAAAATACTAAGGGCAGCCAGAGAGAAAGGTCAGGTTACCCATAAAGGGAAACCTATCAGACTTACAGCAGATCTCTCAGCAGAAACCCTACAAGCCAGAAAAGAGTGGGGACCAATATTTAACATCCTTAAAGAAAAGAACTTTCAACCCAGAATTTCCTGTCCAGCCAAACTAAGCTTTATAATCGAAGGAAAAATTAAATCTTTTGCGAACAAACAAGTACTTAGAGACTGCACCACCACCAGGCCTGCTTTACAAGAGCTTCTGAAAGAAGCGCTATACATATAAAGGAACAACCAATATCAGCCTTTCCAAAAATATATCAATAAGCAAAGAGCATTAACACAATGAAAAATTTACATCAACTAATGGGCAAAACAGCCAGCTAGCATCAAATGCCAGTATTAAACCTATATATATATATTCTAATTGGATAAAAAGCCAAAACCCATTGGTATGCTGCATCCAGACCCATCTCACATGCAACGATACACAAAGACTCAAAACAAAGAGAAGGAGGAAGATTTATCAACCAATCAGAGAGTAAAAATAAACAAAAAGCAGGAGATGCAATTCTCGCCTCTGATAAAGTAGACTTTAAAGCAACAAAGAGCAAAAGAGTCAAAGAAGGACATTATATAATGGCAAAAGGATCAATGTAACAAGAAGAGCTAACGATTTTATAGATCAACGAGACAGAAAATTAACAAGGACATTCAGGACTTGAACTCAGACCCGGAACAAGTAAACTTAATAAACATTTACAGAACTCTCCACTTCAAATACACAAAACATACATTACCACCTCACACCTATTCCAAAAGTGACTACATAATTGGAAGTAAATCACTCCTCAGTAATCGCATAGCATTTCATAGGTTTAAATGAAATATTGGTTGGCTGCTTGTTTGTTATTTTCTTCCCTTATTCCTTCCTGTCTCCATCAAGTATAATTATTGGTATAAAAGAGGTTTTCAATACCCATTACTAAACTGCATTCTAGCCTGGGCAAGAAAGCAATACTCCCATTCTCTCTCTCTCTTTCTCTTCCTTTTTCTTCCTCTTCTTCATTTTTTTTCTTTCTTTCAAAAAAAAAAAAGAACAAAGAATTCTGATATATTTTTTACACATATCATCAAATTTTAATATTTTACTCCTTTTCCATTTTCTTTTCCTACACACACACACACACACACACACACACACACACACACTTCTGACCTATTGAAAAGTAGTTTTTAGACATGATGCCTCTGTGTCACTGAATACTTAAATGTACGTTTTCTGAAAGCACCATGTTTTCTTACAAAATCACAGTAAAATTATCAAAATCAGGAAATTTACATTGACACAACACTGCTATCTAATCTGCTTACCTACTTTACAGAAGAATCTAAAATATTTAATTCTGATACTATTCAGATAAAAGGAGAGAGTACTGTATTTTTAATTGCCATAGCATTATTAAGATTATTTTTACCAATTTGAACTTTACTTTTTGCTTTTATATGAATATAACACAGGAATAAACACATCCTGAAAATCTGAGCCCCTAGGGCTAGGGCTTAAATTGATTATTAGAGGCTGTTAAAAACATTTTATGTCTCTGATAACTCATTAACTGTTTATTACTTTAGACTAATGATTCCCAACAGTGAATCACCCTTGTTACTATATTTTTCTAGTTTCTTGAAATTCTTCTTGGGGCTTATGATAATTGAAATTAAACTGTTTAATTTGTAGTAAGTTATTAATTGTCTTCTCCATGAAAATGAAACCTCTATTTCTTAAAACTAAAACTTGAGAATCTAATGTAGTTCCTAGAAGATAGAAAGAGCAATACATATATATGTATATTATATATATTGAATACACATATATGTATAGTACATATATTGAATATACATGTTTATGTATATATATTGAATATACATATAAAATGTGTATATATATACAGATATTTATATATTGTATATTCAATATATAATATACATATATGTATATTTAATATATATCTATACACATATATTTTGTTTATTTATTTTTACATCCACATATTATGCTTTTAATACTATATATTTATTATCTATATAATTTATACCTTTATTTATAAATATTGCTTAATGAATACACTGAGTATAAATATTTCTTGTTCTGAGACTATTATAATTGTGTCTACATGAGAAATGTTAATTTGCACTTATTTACTAACAAATTGAAGAAACATTTATTTAATAGCTATTATTCACTAGACATCCTGGGGTCAGAAAATCCATTGATTCTTTAGATGATTCTGTCCTTATAGTTTCTCTGTAATGCACATCAAGCACTCTATTTTAGATAATTTGACTGTCCCTAATAATCCTTTAGGGTGTGATATGTTAAATATTATTTTTTATTTATTAAGAAATGTTTTCTTTTTTCTTTCCTTCCTTTCTCTCTCTTTCCCTTCCTTCCTCTCTTTCTCTTCCTTCCTTCCTTCTTTCCTTTCTTCCTTTTTTCTTCCTTTCCCTCTTTCATTTTTCTTTCAACCCCTTTATTAAGTTTGTTGCAAAAAAAGATATACATTCTCATATTGACAATTATTACCATGAATAAAAGCATCAAAAATAAGGCAATCGCAAGATGTGCTTCACATATAAACAATCATGTTGTAAGAATAAGAAACCTGAATCCCTGTACAACAAAAAGATTAGGAAGCAAAATGTGAATAAGCTTGTATTCAGAATATACCTATATGTGGGTACAAAGACAACACACTCATCGTATACCTCACTTAGGTTCCTTTATGATGCATAATGCCTTAATCATTCGTGGAACAAGAATGAATATTATGAAACATGAAATCCAAATTGCATTTATTTTCACAATATCAATGCTAAACTCAAAATAGCAACTTCACTGACTCTCAATGGTAAATTTCAAACCTGGAAAGCAATCTTGATTTTTTTTAAACTTGTGAATAGGGTCTGCAAAAAAAGTTAGATTATTTTACTCTACTTACAAAGAGGCTGGGTCTCAGCCTTCACCTTAGCATGAGCAACAAAGGACAGGAATAAAACATCATTAAGAGTAATGCCCATACGTATAAAAATACCTAGTTGAGCCATGTTCTTTCTACTTACATAGCAAGCCTATTAAACCACTAAAATAGATTTCTTTCCTTCCTTCCTTCCTTCTCTTCTTCTTTTCCCTCCTTCCCTCCCTCCCTCCCCCACCTTTCTCTCTCTCTCTCTCTCTCTTTTTTTTCTTTCTCTTGCTCTGCCATCCAGGCTGGAGTGCACTGGTGCGATCCTGGTTCAGTGCAGCCTTGCTTGATCTTCCAGGTCAAGCGATCCTCCCACTTCAGCCTCCTGAGTAGCTGGGACTTCAGACATGAGCCAACATGTTTGGCTAATTTCTAAATGTTCTTGTAGACACAGGATTCGCTATGGTACCCAGGCTGGTCTCACACTCCTGGGCTCAAGTGAGCTGCCCACTTCATCCTCTCAAAGTGGTGAGATTATAGGCAATAGCCACTGTGCCTGGCCCCTTTACTGAGAAACTTTAATGTGACAGGCATTCTTAAGCATTACTGGTGCAGAAAATCAATGAAAGCATTGGCTATTTTAAAGCTGTGAATCTCTTTTGAAGAATATCTTAAAAGTTTTAACTATGCCTCAATAAAAAGCAGTATTCTTTCATGCAGTTTAAATATTGCTATTTTCAGTCTGGATTCTCTACTTTCCTTATTCCACTACTATTTTCAATACATTCACATTTATAATGTTTATTGCTTATTTCTTCTATATCATGCCAATTGAGAATAGTGAATTTGGGGCATCAAAGGGTTAATTTTTTGAAAAGAAGTAATATACCAAATATTTTAGACTACATAAAATTAGCAAAATGGTTATATTTCACATTGCATATTTTCTCAGGTGGCTATAAATAACATTTTTTAAAACTCAAACTTTTTTTCTTAAAATATAATGTGTTGTGCATACACACATAAGTGTTAGTTATGGAGAGATATAGGAAAGTCCCCGTAACTTAAAATTAAGGTGCAAATTAATACATAATGGATGAGATTAGCCATCTATACAAATAAGTGAGATATCATCTGTAAATATGTCAGTGAAGAACCATATTGTTCAATAGGGGTGTAGTTCAAGAAAGTATGATTGCCGTATTTTATTTAAGGTAACTAAAGCCTAATCTTTTCAGAAAGTAAAGAAAGATGAAGAAAATGTAAACATGAAGACTGCAATGTATAAGAAAAACTATAATGTCCAAGAAATCTAAAAGTGCAAGGCTCAAAACCTGTCCACACAAGCAAGACTCCAGATCTTGAGAATACAGTTACTTTATTACCTAGATTTGTACATATCTATATGAAATGTACAATTCATATTCACTACCTTATTTAAAAGGGAGCACTAATCTTTGTCTTATCATAGTACTCCTTTCATTTGCTTCATGACACCATAAGCCATAATATTTTTTGTTAAACTGTTCATTTTTTGCTTTTCTGTCTAGAATGCAGTCTATGAGAACATGTATCTGATTTGAACACTGTTGTATCCTGACTACACAGTGGTCAAAAATATTTTCTGAATTACTAATGTGAACAATTAATCATATTAGCCCTCAGTTTACTCCTACTGTACACATAGTTTAGAATAGTTAAGGTTAGAAGGATTAGACAATCTCAGTAAAGTTCTTAGAACAGTAACTGACACATAAACATAATTTTTTCTTTTATTGTTGTTGCTATTAATCTTGTTCGTGTTATTTCAAGAGAAGGAAGCCAGGGAAGGGCAAGGAGAGGGAGGATGGAAAGAATGAAGGAAAGAAGAAGTATAGAAAGAATGAAGAAAAAAGGGAGGAAGGAAGGAAAGAAGGAAAAGAAAAAGGAAGGAAAGAGGAGGAGGAAGAGAAGAAAGGAGATGGGGAAAGAAGGAGAGAAGAAAGTATTGGACAGAAAAAAAGTCACTGGATCTTGACATAAGCTGGATAAATCACTTGTCCAGGCCACAAACTCATTCAAATTCTTAGAAATCCTGATACCAGGTTCTTTGGGGGACACATTCTAATATTACTGTATCAGAAAAAAAAAAAGTTCAATTTTACATTAATCAGTTGGCATTCCGGGTTGAAAGATCTTACTCTGTTTCGTCGAGTTACTGGACTCAGTCACTCTGGAGAGACCAAATTGCCCTGGCACAGAAACAAAACTGGGCCTCAGGGGCTCCAAGTACAAGCAACAGGATTTAAAACAAGCGGAGACCGTGAGCGTGCTGCCACCTAGCGGGCTCTGCTGAGTGCCCAGAGGCCGCCTTCACTCTCCTGATTTTCTACCTGGTGATTTCGTATTTGTATTTACCTAAACAAATAAATGTGTGAGTACACGCTGTGTAATTGGAGAGGAGTAGGAACATTAGTTAAAAACAATTTCTTACTTGCATTAACAATAACAAAAATGCAATCAAGAACATTTGCAAAAGACAGCTTTAAATAACTGGTTTCATGTTGCAAGAGCTTTTTTTTTTTTTGAAACAGGGTCTTGTTCTGTCACCCAGGCTGGAGTGCAATGGCAAGATCTGGGCTCACTGCAACCTCCGCCTCCCGAGTTCAGGCAATTCTTCTGCCTCAGCCTCCTGAGTAGCTGAGATTAAGGGTGCCTGCCACCACGCCAAGCTAATTTTTTAGTAGAGACAGGTATTCACCATATTGGCCATGCTGGTCTCAAACTCTTGGCTTCCACGCTGGGATAACAGGCGGGAGCCACTGCACTCGGCCTGCAAGAGCTTTTTGATCGAGGTTGCAATAAATTATAAAATGGGGGAGACCTTAACATTCTGCTTTAGCCTTTACTTCTTCAAAGAAAAAAATGTTATTTCTTTGTATATGCGTCAATAATGTATACTAGCTTACTGTGGCGTAATTGCTATTCGATTGATGAAAAATAGTCTTACAAGAGATGAGAAATTTGTTGAGTGATTTACTTCTTAGATCAAATATAAAAATCCATACGAAATTAATTCAGCTTGTTATTTTATTACACTTCATCACTACTTTCCTCCCAATACCTTGTAGAAGAAAAAACATGAAAAAAATTATGGACAAATTCTGTGTAAGCAGATATAAGGTGACAGTGAAAGACAAACTTCCTCTGAGGTAAATGGAATTACATTTTCCCTTGAAAAGACTGTGGGATGGATCCAATTTGATTTGATGAACATCTGTTCTTCTTGGGAAAACATTTATATCGTAAAGGTAAAATACAAATTACGTTCTGAGAAATTTGCAGCCTTTTCTCATCTGACAGTGAAGACAGCAACATGATTAAGATAATTTTCACCACTAGATGGAGATATTGCCATTTATAGGAGAGAGTAATGTCTGGGTTGCATTTATATATATATATATTTTGCACTCAGAATCAGAGAAATTATATATGTCCTCTGTGACCCACTGCGTGCATTTACTATCACCCACCCTCCCTTCCAAAACACACATACTCATAATAGTGAGCTAGTTTGAAAGACACAGAGCAAAACTAAAAGATAACACGCCATCTCATGAGTTAATAATGGATTGGCCACAATGGAGCTACAAAATAAATTCAGAGCGGAATTTTCAGCTATGAGTCTGACATTGTAATTACGGGAGTGGAGTGCAGGTTTCTCTTGAAGCATCAAAGCATTTTACATGGCTAGGATAGAACCATAATCCGATCAGCTGCAACTGCCACAGCAACAGAAGGACCCTAAAAATAGGACCCCTATGGTAATCTGTCTGGATTACTAAATTCAGTGACGGCTTGGCAACAAATCAGGGAAATGTTTGCGGAAAAGGATTTAAATATATCATGAAGTTCTATCTGCATTATGGAGAAATCCATAAGGCCCCCAATTCCAAGCTACTGCCTCAGGGCTGCTTCCAAACAACCAAGCTCATTTTGTCAAAACATCACCTTTCTGTCGTGCCTTTTGCAATTTAATCATCTTATATCCATTAGTGGGGGCAGGGGAAAAAGACTTTTCAAAGAAGGCCTACCCACACCATTCTCTGGTACCTAAATTTTACGCCACAGAGCCCTTATAAATACAATTTTAATTTATTAATGCTGATAGAGAAATTAATCAGGGACAATAAGAATTCTTGTAAAAATATTATTTAAATAGATCAAAGTAAGAGTTTTTTAACTATGTGAAGAGGCATGTGACATATTCATAGGTAAATCAATAGAAAGTAGCTAAATATTTGGGGTGTGTGCTAAGTGTTACTGACTAAAGAGAAAGATATTTTAGTTGACTATGGACCAATTCAGAATCTAGAATAAAGCAAAGATACAGGTACTTTGGTGTACATATTTCTCAGCATTTATGGTTAATTAGTTTATGGGCTCTCATTGAAGTTTTCTAGCATGTCAGAAAATTGCACACAGCTTCTCAGCCCTACATTCCCTTTTCAGGTCTAGAAAAGCTCCCCAAGATTTCCTTTGCCCAGGCCTCTGATATTCAGAATATTTCTGTTTTCTTTCTATAGTGGCTGCAGATTACACTCTCCCCATTTGCTCAGATTCCTATCTTTTTCTCTCCCAAGATGCTGCAGCTTTCCTATCCTCTCATTCTGGTTATCCCCAAAACAATCTTATAAAACAATCTTTTTTGATTCTTTCACTGAAAAGCACTAAAAGGATTCAGGAAATTAATAAATAGCAAACATGGAAAAACTTCAGAAAGTTCAGACAAGATTTTTCTTCTAAATCCTCTATCTGCCTCTAGAGATTATTGTATTCAAAGTCTATAACCCTGAAAAATCTTAATCTCTTTTTTAATTGCTATACTGTTTCCTAAGTCATTTAGGTTGTATATGCCAATGTTAATTTCACATGGGACGATATTCTTTGGAAATTGATAAAATACCTGGAACTTTGAACTCTGACTCAAGTTAGCATTCCTTTTGTTTTTAATACAAATATCTATTTTGAAGTCTTATTACTTTTTGTCGGTTTTTTGGGCAGAGGTGGGAGATTTCTTTTACTAATCAGAGTCAGACATTCTGCAATTATTATTACTTTTGCTTTAGCAAGCTCATCTAATTTCAGAATCTTCTCAATACTGGAAATTTTGATACCAGCCAATGAGAGCAGACTCATCGTCCATATGAAATTATACATGTGTGAAACAGGATAATAAAAGATTGTCAAGGAGCACAAATTATAACCAGTGTGTAGCAATTTTTCATAAACCCCATGATTTTTAACATATAAGCAATATATTTATAGTCTTTGACATCATTGTAGATAATATTAAAAAAGATCAATAACTTTGTACAGCATAACAATGTACCTTGCTTTTTGTTGGTATATGTTGATCAGAAAATGAAAACTATGTATTTTAGTGTATTTCCTCTTTCCCTTTTACTGTGAAAATACCTGGATTTAGAATCACTGACCAATTGTACTATGGTGCTCTGTTTTGATACCTGGGGATATCTAAATCTGCTGCTGCATTCATAACAGAAAGCATGCCACCCAAAACTTTAGTGGCTTAAAAGGTTTATTTTTAGCTCATGATTCTGTGCTTTGGAAATTTGGCAATGTTTAGCCAGCAGTTCCTCCCTTGTCTGACCCTGACTCCCTCATGCAGCTGCAATCAGCTAGTAGGACACTGGGGCTGTAGTCCCAGATGGCTTCACTCACATGTCTAATGGTTGGCTGAGATGATAAGAAATATCAAGCCATGTGTCTCCAAACATCTAGTAGACAAGCTTCATCAAGTTACAGCTGTGTTTCAAAATCAACAAGAAAGGGCAAACCCCAAAGTGAAAACTTTTTTCAAGCTTTTGCTTGTGTCACATTTGCTAATTTCCAATTGGACAAGATAAGTCACAAAACCAGCCTAGAATCAATGGGTAGGATAATAGAATATTCTTCCTTTTCAATGGGAAGAGCTACAAATGATTGCAACCTATTATCTCTGTCTCATTTTTATTATTTTAATTCTGCCTTACTTTTTTCTTAAATTTATTTCAACTTATTTTTTTGGGTCACTGTGACACACATAACTAGGAAGTACATAACATGTATTTACAGATTAATTGTTATAAAGTGAATGCTGCAGTAACACCACCCAGATCAAGAAGTGATCAGGTTAATAAGAATTTTGTTACAACCTCATCCCTTCCATGCAAAGGAATCTATCATCTTGACTTTTATAGTAAGCCATTCTTTGTTTTTCTGTATGGTTTTACTATGTATATAAGCAATACATTTCTGTTTCACTTACTCTATCTCTTTTGAATGGACTAATACTGTATGTGTCATTTTGTGTCTTACTTCATTTATCTAATATGATATCAGGTTGTATACAGCTATAGTCCTTTCACCTTTTTTGAAATAAAATTTTTCATACACATTATATTTCTGATACACATTTAGGTTGTTTTCATATTTTATTATTATGAACTATGGTGCTATCAGTTTATAAAACCTCGCTGAGAGATATTTAAAAACCTCAATAAATGGAGCAATACATCATGTTAATCACTGAAAGACTTATTTTAAAAATGTCAGTTCTTTCACATCATTCATAAATTCAACACAATCTCAAGAGTACCTCTCATTCCCTCACCCCTCAGACTTGCCTAGACACATCTGCCAAATTAATCTTCCTAAAATACTGTCTTTTTCTTGTCATTCTCTGCTTAAAACCTATAGTGATTTCCTAGTCTCTAGAACTGTGCTATTTAATACTGTATACTATTAGCATCACGTGGCTACTTAAATTTAAATTTTAATTAGTTAAAATTAAATGAAATTAAAATTTACTTTCTCACTTGTACTACTTGTTCGAGTGCTCCTTAGCCGTGTGTATCTACAATGTTGGACAATTCAGATATAAAGCCTTTTCTGCATCACAGAAAGTTCTATTGGGCAGCATGATGTGCCAGAGAACAATGTCAATTTCAACATGGCAATCAAGAAGTTCACATTCTAGAATGTAATGCTTAGGCCAATCTATTCAAAATTCTTCTAAAAGAGTGTGATCATGCCTGCCTATACATACTTGTACCTTACAATTCAGATATGCTTCTCTTGTTTGAATATCATCTTGAAATCCACTTGGCCAACTCTTACCCTAATTCTTCTCTTATTAATGTTAAATTTATTTTTTAAACAATAATGATAATTATCTTCAGCACAGTTTTTGTAACTATATCCATGTATACTACTATTTATTAATATTGACTCTTGTTTGTGGATGTTTCATGTTGAATGTAAGTTTCTTGATAAAAGGACTGTCATCATTACTTCTATGCATTCCCTCAATATTTTCAACTGCCGGGCTGTTGTCCATAACCAGTTCTAGTAGATGACATTATACTTCCTCAATAATGCTACCCAACCACTGTTGACCTTTTTCTCTAGTGAAAATATCTCTCTCAGAAATTATGCAGTTCTATATATGCCTTGTTACCACCATCTTCATTCCTATGTAATGACCTGTATGCATGAGAGCTTCCTTTCAATATCAAGGCCCTTGGAAGATATCTGTCCAGCACTTAAACAACAACTCAAAAGGAACACTTCCACCTTCCTCGCTGTAAATTCTTGCATTGTACCACTGACCGTGACAGCAGTGGTGGTCAAAACTGTCTCCTGACTATGTCATGCCTCATTACTTGTGTGTGGTTGCTAGAGTTGAATAATACAAATTATTAATGAGTAGTATGCCCTTCACATCTAATTTCCCAAGTTAAATTTTTATCTGTTGTTATGAGCCACATGTCATAGGCCGATACATGCCATATGTAATATTTTCAGAAAGCTTTGTTAAATATTGGTTTAAAAAGAATTGGTGGACTCAGTACATTTCTCACAACTGAAGTGCCCGTGTCACTGGCAATTTTAGCAGGGCTGACATTCATGTAGCCTGACTCTGTCCTTTCCCATTCTAGCAGAGAAGCCAAAGACACTTAAATGCTCAACATACATTCTTCAGACTCCAAATTAGTAAAAGACCCATTTTGTTGGCTTGCTGTTTATTTTAATATGGTTTATACTTGGACATTTAATTGTTGATGATTCTGTGACACTAATGAGGAGAAAAAATGGAAATGTGAGCTGCTATTGTCTGTCAGCTATTGTTCTATCTCTGCACCAAACAAAAACAAAAAGTCACTAGACTAAATTATTTTAGAGGTGAAATCAGGATATCCCATTCTAGGTGGAGTTTGGTTCCCAAATATTCATAAGACTGAGCAAATCATTTCACTTCTTCTTTCCTTGGTGTTGGCCTGGATGCTATAAGATCCTTTGAAATTCAAATTAAAATGATAAGGACACAGAAGTGGATGAAATTTGTGTTTTTAAAAATATATAACAAAAATAACTCACATTATTTTTGTATGAGTTTGAAAATTACTTTTGTAGAATTAGTGGTAAGTTATCCTGAATTGGTCTGGTCACAGTATTTGTTATCCATGCTTGTCAAGGGAAATTTTTAATTGCATACCTTAAATGCTCTGTTTCCTTTGACTAGGCACTGTTGTGCTCTAAATTTTAAAAATTTCTTTGCTCTTTAGCACAAATGTCCTAGAAAGGGCAAACATCAGGCCCTTACTCTTGGCATTTGCCTGCCTCCTGTTCTCTTAGTCTGATTAGTAGAATCATGTTTTGAAAGGTGCTGTCTTAAATCCCTTGCATCTCAACCCTACCATGAATTGATTGGTAGGAACTCAATCATAACTATAATTGCAACAGATTTTTGTTGTTTTTGTTGTCTCTGAGGTCACGATTTTTATATCTTAAAAACAAACATACATTTAGATTTATTCCTTAGCAGGCAAAGAGGTATTTTTTGATGTTGTTTTGTTCTGCTTTATTTCCAGAAGGACCATTTATTTGTGATCACCATGTTGATCTTTTTTTCAGAGGAAGTTCTACTTTGCATTTTTTACAGGCCTGAGATAGCAGGAACAAAACTGCACATGAGGTATTTATTTATAAGTCTTATAGGCCCTAGATAACAGGAACAAAATTGCATGAGGTATTTATTTCTTCTGTGATAAATCTTAACAAAGATTGATAGTATCTGTGTGATCTGTGTGTAGAGAATTATCAGTGCTTCTATTATCTGGTTAATACAGGTAGAATAGAAATATTATCAGAATTGAATATGTAATGTTTATTGCAATGAAACATTTGTATTAGGTTTGCTATGTAAGTGTCTATAAACTTTTAGACTAGTAGCTCTCTAGTTATAGAAACCTATGCCTTGATTTTACCATGTGAACAAGTTTACTGGGATTGTCTTCAATTGGTTCATGTAAATTGTACTTTGAAATATTCCCTTAAAACAACCAATACACTACAAATTGTGACTCACTCTTATTTACATTCTTATTTAGTAAAATAGTTTCTCTAATAACTGCTTCTAGCAACATTTTATTTGCCTAGTGTGAGGTACTGAACATAGGAGAGAAAAAGATAGCATTGACTTCAACATATTAATTTAGACTACTTCCTTTTTACTTCAAAATAGGGGAATTTGCTAAACCTCTTACTTATTTTCCCCTGCTTCAACACAATTAAAATCCCCAACATTATACAAACACGTAAAACTCTAAACTTCTTTTTTTTTTAGAGATACTGCCAGAAGATACTACAACATGGAAAATGTCTAGTGTTTATGAGTTTGGTATATTGAGTCTAACTAATGGATGAATGGGATGGTTATTTTATTACTACTTTTAAAAGGTTGCTACAAATAATGAATGAAAAAAATTAAAACATTATTTTCTGAATTGATTCTCATTCTTTTGTCTTTGGAAATGATGCATAGAAGTAGAATATATTGTAATTCAACCTCATTCATGAATTCTCTGTCTTTAACCAGTGGCTGGCTTTGAAAACTGTCAGGGACATAGGTACCACATCTGGCTTTGTACTGGAGTTTAAAATCTTCTTATTTATGTATGTGTATGTGTATATGCATATTTGTAAGTAAATATGTTCATATGTGTAGATAACTTATTTTTCTTGCTGTCTGAAGATGAATAAAATGGGGGAGCAATGATGAGTTTCCTGTTGTCCATGTCACTTAGAGAGGACTTCCACGACAACATGGTAACTATAACCATATAATCTCAATATCTCCTTATCAGTGGCTCATTCAAAAAACTCTTAGAAGTTTAAATTTTCCCTCCTCCAGCCCTTACTTCCAAGGGCACAAATTGTGGTTATATTTAACCAATAGAATATTAAGCTGTTGAGGGGAAATATAACATTACTTTCAAGCTCACACAGTGGCAGCCGCTTTGCCTCTTCTACCTGGTTCCTAGCATGAGATGTCTTTAAATTATAATCATTAGCTGTGATCATGGCCCCATTAACAATGGTCTTACAACATTATGTGCAACAGTAGAATTATTTTCCTTCTGTTCTCTTCACAAGACATACCATAGAACTTGGGTAAAAATATAGCTCAACTGGAAGTAATTCCTAGTTGTTTTAAAGTAATTCTTATTTTATTTTTGTTGTTGATGGCAGGCAAATACTTATGAGTTCATTATATCCTCCTATATATATCTCCACGTCTGCCTGTCTATCTGTCTAGTTACTTAACTGAATCACATATGAAGAACCAGGGCTAATCTGGCAAGGGACTCACTTTAATACATATGAACATAGATAGCACTTTCCTGATCCTTGATTGCTGAAGAGGACTTTCCCTAGAGAACTATATTATTAATGAGTGAAGATGAGTTAGAAAAAAGGGGAAGATTTTCATGTCATTTCTTTCATACCTTACTAATAAGTTTGATGCTATCATCCCCCCACAAGTGGAACACCAATTTTAAGCTGTTTTCTTAGCAGCAGTGATGGATTTGAGCTAATTCTTTCATGTTCTCTTTTCCATGTGTCTTCCCTATTAAGTGAAACTTTTAATCTTGGCCTCAAATACATTATGCTAAATAAATGGACAAAATAGCCCCTACTCTTGCTGCAAAGATGACAAAGGAGAACTGCCCTAACATGTGACTTCTGATCAGTACCCACTGCTCATGCTGTATTCTAACAATGCTGCACAAAGAGAGAGAAGGGCATAGGAAAAAAGTAAAAATGGTTATGGGGACAGGGAGCATGACAATTTATTTGAGTAATTAGAGAAACTACTTATTGAGAGTTTTTAAGCATTTACTGTATACCATCCATCACTAGTTCATAAGTCTTTCTGCTCTGGAGACTATGAGTTTTTAAAAACAGTGATTGTGTACCTTCTTTGTATTTATTTATATTGATATTCTCAGCACCAAACACAGTATATTTTGGGCTCAGCACCAAACATAGTATAAACTGTAGGCTCAGCACCAAACACAGTATATACAACATGGGGGCTTGGTGCATTTCAGCTGAATGAATTGTAGTGTGATTGGGCACTGTAAGAATACAATGATTAGCTACATGCCTATCATATAAATGACACTCTCATTACCATTGAGGATAAAAAGCAAGGGAAAAAAGTGATAAAGAAAATATTGCTAGAACATGGTGTTTGGTTGATGACTCATTAATTAATTTGTCTTAGTTTGATTTCTTCCAGAAGAAAACTCTGAAATAGGGGTTTGAGTACATTAGTATATTGATTAGGAGGTGACTCCCAGAAACACTATAAGGGAAGGAGGAAAGTTATACAGAAAAGGCAAAGCAGTCAATAAAGTGGTAGACTATCAAGCAAGCTTTCACTGTAGGTAACTGAAACTTAATGCCAGTGGAGACCTCTGGAAGACAAACTAGAACAAACACCTCAGACTTATGTCCCCACATGGGTAAGGGAGCTGGAGTATTTGCATTGTTGAAATTTGCCATTTGATAGAGGAATATATTCTGAAATAAATGTGGTTATGTTATACATCATTTTAACATGCATTTCTAACTTTATATTTTCTTGCTAATGACTTAGTACTTGCTGTTTATTTTATATTTATTTTAGACAATAGAAATGATATAAGTTAAAAAGCAAATTCAAGCAATTTTCTTATTCAAGTTGAAAATGGGGCATAAAGCAGGGGAGACAACTTGCAACATCAACAGTATATTTGGCCCAGGAACTGCTAACGAACGTGTGTACAGTGGTGGCTCAAGAAGTTTTGCAGAAGACAGGAGAACCTTGAAGAGGAGTATAGTGGCTGGCTGTCAGAAGTTGACAATGACCCATTGAGAGCAATCATTGGAGCTGATCCCCTTGCAACTATATGAGAAGTTGCTGAATAATTCAACATTGGTCATTTGGCATTTGAAGCAAATTGAAAAGGTGAAAAGGTTCAATAAGTGGGTGCCTCATGAGCTGAGTGAAAATAAAAAAATATCATTTTGAAGTGTCATCTTCTCTTGCTCTACACAACAAACCATTTCTAGATCAAATTGTCACATGCAAAGAAAACTGGATTGTATATGACAACCAGCAATGACCAGCTCAGTGGTTGGACTGAGAAGAAGATCCAAAGCACTTCCCAAAGACCATCTTGCACCAAAATAAAAAGGTCATGGTCACTGTTTGGTGGTCTGCTGCTGGTATGATCCTCTACAGCTTTCTGAATCCTGGCGAAACCATTACATCTGAGAAACGTGCTCAGCAAGTTGGTGAGATGCACCGAAAACTGCAATGCCTGCAGTTGGCACTGGTCAACAGAAAGGGCCCAATTCTTCTCCATGATGACACCAGACCACACATCACACAACCAACACTTCAAAAGTTGAACAAATTGGGCTATGAAGTTTTGCCTCATCTGCCATATTCACCTGACCTCTTGCCAACCGACTACCACTTCTTCAAGCATCTCAACATCGTTTTGCAGGGAAAATACTTCCTCAACCAGCAGGATGCAGAACATGCTCTCCAGAGCTCGTCAAATCCTGAAGCACAGATTTTTACACTACAGGAATAAACAAATTTATTTCTCCTTGGCATAAGGGTGCTGATTGTAACAATTCCCATTTGATTAATAAAGATGTGTTTGAGTCTACTTGTAATGATCTAAAATTCACAATGCAGAACTGCAGTAACTGTTGTGTCAACCTAATATATTGTTTTAATCTGTTCAAGCTGCTATAAGAAAATATCATGATGTGAACGACTTACAAACCACAGAAAATTATTTCTCATAGTTTTGGAGGCTGAAAAGTCCATGATTAAGGTGCCAGTATATTTGGTGAGTAGGTGAAGGTCTCCTTTCTGGTTCATTGATGGCCCTCTTTTCACTGTAACATCACATGGCAGAAGGGGCAAGGTGCTTCTCTTGGGATTTTTTTATAGGGCATTAATCCCATTAATTCCCATAATGACAAATTCCTCATTAGGTAATTACCTCCCAAGGGCCCCTCCTCCTAATATCATTGCCTTGGGGGTTAGGATTTCAACATATGGATCCTAGGGGAACACGACATTCTGGCCATGGTATACACAACTCTTTTTTTTTTTTTTTTTTTTTTGAGACGGAGTCTCGCTCTTGTTACCCAGGCTGGAGTGCAATGGCGCGATCTCGGCTCACCGCAACCTCCGCCTCCTGGGTTCAGGCAATTCTCCTGCCTCAGCCTCCTGAGTAGCTGGGATTACAGGCACGCGCCACCGTGCCCAGCTAATTTTTTTGTATTAATAGAGACGGGGTTTCACAATGTTGACCAGGATGGTCTCGATCTCTCGACCTCGTGATCCACCCGCCTCGGCCTCCCAAAGTGCTGGGATTACAGGCTTGAGCCACCGCGCCCGGCCACACAACTCTTATTGATGGTTTGTTGGAAGTACTCCTGGAGGATGTGAATTCCCTGAAATTTCTCACCTGCATGCAGGCCCTTGAGGCCAAAGATAGTTCTAAAAGGACTGTAAGAATGGCCAGCTGGAAGTAAGATTGGCATGCAATGTCCTGCAGAAAGCACATCATCTTAAAGAAAGAAAATATTATATTTTATTTAAATTTGTATGTACCATTATATTTTTCAACAGTCACTACATTGTTAGAAAATAAACACTTTTTCAGTGTTGCATTTAACCACTTAATAAATGGAACTGTAAGCCATTAATTTGGTCTAGTTGCCAAAAATATTACTAAACATTAAGGGTGCTATGAACCAAGAAAGTTCTAATCTAATCTATGTACCTCTTTTTTAAAAAATTGTGTGTGTCTTTGTAAGAGCACCTTTTCCATGAGTAGTGTCTATGGATTGTGTAAGTCTATAAGAGCAGACTTTCCTTCTGCAGATTAAAGTTATTTGAATTTCAGAAGCAGGAGAAATCTCATGTGACTATGCATACCCTGAGTTTCTGTATATGATGAATACATATCATATGTTGATGTGCTTTATATTTCTGGTAACAGAATATAATTTTTATGAAAAATGTGATCAAAATTATCTTCATATTTTCTTTGGCCCCTTGATTTTAGAAGAGGTTTCCAATTGTTTCCTCAGCATCTTAGCACATATTGAACAAGAAACTAGCTCTGGATTTAAAATCTTGCTATTTGTACATTGTCTACTAAATAGCTTACAGACAAATATCTAGTCAGATATGACACATGTGTAGGTCATTGTGATATGCGTTTTTTTCCTTTTTTTTTTTTTTTGAGATGGAGTCTTGCTCTGTCACCCAGGCTAGAGTGCCGTGGCACAATCTCGGCTCACTGCAACATCCGCTTCCCAGGGTCAAGTGATTCTTCCGCCTCAGCCTCCTGAGTAGCTGGGATTACAGGTACGCACCACCATGCCTGGCTAATTTTTGTATTTTTGGTAGCACAGGGTTTCACCATGTTGGTCAGGCTGGTCTCAAACTCCTGACCTTGTGATCCACCCACCTCAACCTCCCAAAGTGCTGGAATTACAGGTGTGAGCCACCATGCTCAGCCTGTTTTTATTTTCACTCATTACTTTGATCTATGATTTAGTTGTGTCTCTATTTGCTGCATTTAAAATTTTATATACTTTATGTGTTATTGTAAGTCATTTAAAAAACTTTGGGTCAGGCAGAGTGGCTCATACCTGCAATCCCAGGACTTTGGGAAGTGGAGGTGGGGAGATTACCTTGGGAGGCCAAGGCGGGGAAACCACCTGAGGTCAGGTGGTTGAGACCAGTCTGTCCAACATGGCAAAATCCCGTCTCTACTAAAAATACAAAAATCAGCCAGGCGTGGTGGCAGGTGCCTGTAATCCCAGCTACTTGGGAGGCTGAGACACAGAATCACTTGAACCCTGGAGGCAGAGGTTACAGTGAGCCGAGATCATGTCACTGCATTCCAGCCTGGGCAACAGAGGGGGATTCTGTATATCTCAAATAAAACAAAACAGAAAAAAATGATTTGTAGAATAGGTAAAGAATACATTAAAATGCACAGAGATGAATGATTACTAAGCTAAAAAATGAATATACAACAAGCTAATAAAATATATAATACTTATAGGCATAACATAATAAAGGATATTACATATAGATCAAACATAAGATCCTACGTGGCTTATACATATATATCCATATCATCCTAACATCACTCTGGTGATGCAGGTTCTATTATTTTTCCATGTAGGTTACATTCATTCTGTAGCAGAAACTGCTGGTTCTCCATCACATTCCCTAGGGCTTTACCATATCACACAAGGAGTTCTGATTTCTCACTGCCAGACTCTGCACCTCTTTGCCCAGTGGGTTTTCTGATAGCTGCAGACAGGTCTGCCCCCTTGCACAGTAGTCTGGAAGTACAGGAGAATTAACACAATTTTTACTTATACCCCTTCAGCCAGCCATGTTTCCTGGGATAACATCCTAAGTAAAGTATTTGTATTCAAATTCTTATTTTAGAGTTGTCTTCTGGAGGAACCCAAACTAAGATACATCTGATAATTCATTTGTTCCTGTATGTACACATAAATATGAAATTACCTGGACTTGGAAAAATAAGAAAGTATGTTTCTGGGACTGAGAAAGTATTGACTCAGCCTTGCATAATGGGAGTTGCTCAGAGGAAAGATAAGGGAGTAAAATGGATATCATATTAAGAAAATGTACTAACAGTATAGGTTCAAGTTATGACAATTAGCCAAAACCATTTTATTTCTAAGCAGAGAAAGTAAGCGAATGAAATGGTGATCACATTGCACAAAAGCATGGCTATACTATATTACACTTGCAGAGAGAGACATGACTAGTAGAAATGATTGGTTACTCACTGGCTCTGGGTTTTCTATCAGTTGGCAAAATGATGTGGAAAGACAATTAGTAAATTAAGTCTGATGTGCTGAGTGAAATCTGAAACGTTGGCAGCCATATTCCTGTGGGGAAGTGGGTGGCAGGGGCCAGACTTAGTAGTCTAGTAACACATACATAAAAGACACACACTCAAACTCATCCATTTTGAGAAGCAGATAAGCTGTACTGGTCTAGGGAAAGTGTTAAGAGGAGTGTATTTTCCTTAACATCACTACAATTTTTAAAATTGATGTTGTATCTCTCAGGCACTGGCATTTCTAAGAATTGTGATTGACAGTGAACTTGGGTGAGAATGAGGTTTCCATCAGATTCCTGATCTATTAACCTTTAATAATATATTTATTTTGGTCAATTTCACACTTTACTCTCAATATTCTTTTTTCCTTTCTGATCATATTTTTGTTTTATTACAATTTAAAATATTATTTTATGGTAGTGGTATGTGTGTTATTTTAAAGTACGCAAATGACAATAAAGTATTGTTTAATCTATGATTGCCTGAAACTAGGTATGATCACATTTGGCAGCCTGTTCAGGACTGAATGGAAGCTATGAGCTTTTCCACTGGAGTCATTACAGTGCACGCTGTGAGTGTGAATGTTCATTAGCATATTATGGATCTATAATTTCTGCTTAAAAAAAACTATGCAAAGCAATTACCCGGCGTGGTAGGAACTCTGTTTTCAACCTTTCCTTCTTCTTTTTAATGTACCTTCTCCATACCCCTGGATATTTGTTTTTAACTAGATAGAAATACTGGATAGTTCAAGGTCTCTGACACTATGCCATTTCATAGAGCTCACACACTCTGACCAGAAAGAAAGATGGGTTCAGTGAAGCTGAGGCTACTGAAGATTATCTGATTTCTGGCTAAATGCCTAAAAAAAAAAGGGTGTTATGAAAGAGCGATGCTCTTGAAGCAGGAAGTGATCTCTGGGCCATTTACTTGCTGTGTGACTTTGGGATACTCAGCTTCTCAGAGCTTTGTTTTATTGTTTTTCAATGGGATTAATAAGGTCTAACTTGCATAGTGGTTTTGAACAGAAAAGGAGATGATATATGAGAAAGAGCTTTATAAAGAGTTCCTAGCTGTTCAAATACAAGTTATTGCCACCATTACTTGCTTAGCAGGTGGCAATCTACAAATTGTTTTAATGTATATTGTTTGATTTGGTTTTTAGAGCCGCTCTGTAGAGAAGAAAGAGAAACTCTCTACTGCACAGATGGGAACACTGAAGTTCTGCAAGATCAGGTAGAGCCAGGCACAACCAATTTTACAACTTAAAAAACTGAATAGAAATGTGTGGCTTCTGAATTTGGAATTAAAACTCTCATTTAAATGTAATCATTTGTATAAGAAAAAATACACATGTGTATGCACACACAGGGAGAAGAGGAGAGAGTGGAAAGGCAGAGAGGAAAGAGAGAAAAAAAAAGAGATGGAGTCTATAATGTATCTTAGTACAGATCTCCACTGTGCACATTAAAATCAGCAGATTTTCATTTCAAATTCTGTATCTGAGATTTGGGAGTTTCCCTGTGGCTAAATGTTTACCTAGATGTCTCTGCTCTAGTTTCCAGCTTCTGTAGAATGTCAGTTCTCCAATCTATGTCTGATGATTGCTCCTGTCATACAGTAGATTGTTGTGGTTATTTTCATGTAATGGCAAAGGTCTTTACACACAGTGCTGCTCAACAGATATTTTGAAATTGTATATTAGATTATCTGGCTTTTCAGTGTTTTTTAAAGTCATTTTCACTACCTCAGACTTAAACTTTTCACCTTATTACTTGGTCTTCTCGTTCCTCTGAAACTCTTAACATCTATTTGTTTTTATGCCCATCCCTGCTCTAAATTTCTATCATGAATATCTTTTGTTATTTCTTCACCTAAGCCCTCAGAACTTCACTTTCACTCCAGGTGGTTGGTCAAGATGAATTCAGACTAGAATGTAGGCTCCACATGGGGAGGGAGGGTCATTTCATCACTGTATCTCTGGTGTCAGAAAGTAGTGTCTGACATGTAGTGGATAAAGAATAATATGTATTGAATGAATACATAAAAGTATTTCCTAAGAGGGATTCTCATACTAATTAGAAAAGCAATTAGAAATATATTGCACATATATTTTTCACCCCATTATATATTTAAATTGGATTTAGAAAAATTACAATAGATAATTCCTAAGCAGACAGTAATGTTTTACCAAAAGCATATTTTAGGTGTGTTATATATTCCTTGACACTTATATTACTTCCCTTAAACACAGCACTTGCTACAAATTCACATAATTTTTTTTTCATTGCTTTTGTTTCATTTTTTTCTTGCCCTAGAGATTGCTATTGTGCTGGATATAGGCATATTCTGAAAACTTCAATTAAAAATTAATAAATGTGTTTAATTGCAAAATAAGAACTGCTATGTTTTCATGGGTACTGGGCAGATACTTTCCCGCTAACCCTTATCCCCAGATTCTTTTTCTTTAATGTCACTCTCTGTAGAATTGCTTGATCAACGAAAGCGTGTCTCTTGATGAAAACAGACTGTTCCTCAAAGAACAAATTAAGGACTTTCAGTCCTGGAGGTAAAACACTGTGAGTTCATCATGCAGTGCTGTAAAACAAATGTGCTATGTGCCTGGCAACTCTGTCACACAATCAACAGGAAGCCTGAAACATGGAGATGAGCTGATTTGCACATTTTCATCAGATACTTGCAAATGCAATCAAAATAAACCAATAAGATTTAAAACTTCTTGTCATTACTCAACCTCTTGGAATTTCCCACCTTTTAACAAATCATTTATTTCACATTAAATGAACATGTTGAATTTTTGCAAGCCATTTTAAATTCTAAGTTCTGTTTGAGGGTCTGAATGTACTTTAATTAAGATAGACCAATAGGAGCTGCATAGTGTAATGAAGAGAATGGAAGAACTGCAGTCTCTTCCTAATCACTTCTTATGTCCTTCTCTTTCTTCTTTCCTACTTTTTTGGCCATTTCTTCCCACCCTTCTGTCTTTAGCCTTTTCTCTCTTACTCCTATTCACTCTTTTTTAGTCTCCAGCTCCAATTTTGTTCCTGGTGAATATAGGCAAATGGAAAAAAATAAAACCTGTTGATTTCTTGGTAAATTATTGTTATTCACTCAACAAACATGTTTTTGGAGGAGCAACTATGTGCTAAGCACTCAGGCATAAATGTGATTTTCAGTAAGCCACAGTCCATATTAAAATGTGGCTTAATGAACTACATTTATTTAACTGACTGTTTTGTAAATAGAGCTTTGTTGGTAAAATGCATACCCCAAATCCACAACCCATATGCTTCACCAAATTCTTTTTTTTTTTCTTTTTTTCTGAGACAGGGTCTTGCTTTGTCACCCAGGCTGAATACAGTGTGCACAATCACGGTTCACTGCAGCCTTGAATTCTCAGGCTCAAGCGATCCTCACATCTCAGCCTCCTGAGTAGCTGGGACTATAGGCATGCATCACCATGTCCAGCTAACTTTTGTACTTTTTGCAAAGACAGAATTTTACCACTTTGCCCAGGTTGTACTTCACCAAATTCTGTATCCCAATGTGAAAGGCAAGGACTTGCCTCTTTAAAGTTGAAATAATTTAGAGTGACTGAAGAGATGAAAATCTATATCAAGCTCCATCTTTTATGAAATATGGATTGGAGGATTGAACAATTGATAATTAATTTATCTAAATTGGTGTTAACATTTTTATAGTTCTATACTACAACTTAGGTTTTCATAATAAGGTCTATCTAGGCTTCTTGTATAGACTCAACTGTGTTACTTTTTTGTGAACTGGTGTTGTATGTAAGAACCTGAATTCTTTGCTTCTGTGTGTTTATGAATTGCTTATATATCACTGTAAACCTCAGCTACATTACGGAAAAGGTGCTCTTTCTACTTTTACAAATAGTAGTTAACATAACAGTCCTGTGTTCCTTTCAGTGTTTCTAGTCATTCTGCACCCTTTGAAAACCTTGAAAGTCCTACGTTACAATTTCACCTACCAGGGATGACTCTGAAAAACAGAATCTCTTTTTAGAGACTAGGTCTTACAATGAAGTAAATGATTCATAAATAAAATTACGTGTCCAAATGTTTTATTCCTTGTGTCTCCCTCAGAATTTTTATGTTGAAGTTCTAATCCCCAGTACCTCAGAATGTGATCTTATTTGGAAAAAGTGACTTTGTAGATATAATTAATTACATTAAGATGAAGTCTGATGTGGTGTGGCTGTGTCCCCACCCAGATCTCATCTTGAACTGCCATGTGTTGTGGGAGGAATCTGATGAGAGGTGACTGAATCATGGGGGCAGGTCTTTCCCAGGCTGTTCTTGTGATCGTGAATAAGTCTCACAAGATCTGATGGTTTTAAAAAGGGGAGTTTCCTTGCACAAGCTCTCTTTTCTTGTCTGCCACCATGTGAAATGCCTTTCACTTGCTGCCATGATTGTGAGGCCTCCCCAGCCACATGAAATTGTAAGTCCAATAAACCTCTTTCTTTTGTAAATGGCCCAGTCTCAGGTATGTGTTTATTAGCAGTGTGAAAAGAGACTAATAGAGTAAATTGATACGAGTAGAGTGAGGCACTGCTAAAAAGATACCTGAAAATGTGGAAGCAACTTTGGAACTGGGTAACAGGCAGAGGCTGCAACAGTGTGGAGGGCTCAGAAGAAGACAGGGAAATGTGGGAAAGTTTGGAACTCCCTAGAGACTAGTTGAATGGCTTTGACAAAAATGCTGATAATGATATGGACAATGAAATCCAAACTGGGGTGGTCTCTGAGGGAGATGAGGAACTTGTTGGGAACTGGAGCAAAGGTGACTCCTATTATGTTTTAGCAAAGACACTAGCAGCATTTTGCCCCTGCCCTAGAGATTTGTGAAACTTTGAACTTGAGAGAGATGATTTAAGGTATCTGGCAGAAAAAATTTCTAAGTAGCAAAGCATTCAAGAGGTGACTTGGGCTCTGATAAAGGCATTCAATTTAAGGGAAAGAGCATAAAGATTTGGGAAATTTGTAGCCTGACAATGCCATAGAAAAGAAAAACCCATTTTCTGAGGAGAAATTCAAGCCGGCTGCAGAAATTTGCATAAGTAATGAGGAGTCGAATGTTGATCCCCAGGGCAATGGGGAAAATGTCTAAGCCACTGTCTTCCAGACCCCGGAATGGCAGATCTACTGACAGCTTGCACCATGTGCCTGGAAAAGCTGCAGACACTCAACACCAGCCAGTGAAAGTGGCCAGAAAGGAGGCTGTATCCCGCAATGCCACAAGGGCAGAGCTGCCCAAGACCATAGGAACCCACCTCTTGCAACAGCGTGGCCCAAAGTTGAAATATGGAGTCAAAGGAGATCATTTTGGAGCTTTAAGATTTGACTGCCCTGCTGGATCTTGAACTTGGGGCATGTAGCCCCTTTGTTTTGGCCAATTTCTCCCATTTAGAATGTCTATATTTACCCAATGCCTGCACCCCCATTGTATCTAGAAAGTAACAGACTTGTTTTTGATTTTACAGGCTCATAGATGAAGAAACTTGCCTTGTCTCAGATGAGATGCTGGATTGTGGACTTTTGAGTTAATGCTACATGGGTTAAAACTTTGGGGGGCCATTGGGAAGGCATGATCATTTTGAAATGTGAGGACATGAGATTAGGGAGGGGCCAGGGGCAGAACAATATGGATTAGCTATGTCCCCACCCAAATCTCATCTTGAATTCTCATGTATTGCAGGAGGGATGTGGTGGAAGGTGACTGAATCATGGGGACAAGTCTTTCATGTGCTGTTCCTGTGATGGTTAGTAAGTCTCATGATATCCAATGGTTTTAAAAAGGAGAGTTTCCCCGCACAAACTCTCTTCTATTGTCTGCCGCTATGTGAGATGTGCCTTTCATTTTCTGCCATGATTGTGAGGCCTCCCCAGCCATGTGGAACTGTAAGTCCAATAAGCCATTTTCTTTTGTAAATGGCCCAGTCTTGGGTATGTCTTTAGCAGTAGCATGAAAACAGACTAATACAAAGTCAGAGTAGGTTAGGGTGGGCCTCCAATCCAATAAGACTGGTGTCCTTAGAAAAGAGAATTCAGGCCGGGCGCGGTGGCTCAAGCCTGTAATCCCAGCACTTTGGGAGGCCGAGGCGGGTGGATCACGAGGTCGAGAGATCGAGACCATCCTGGTCAACATTGTGAAACCCCGTCTCTATTAATACAAAAAAATTAGCTGGGCACGGTGGCGCGTGCCTGTAATCCCAGCTACTCAGGAGGCTGAGGCAGGAGAATTGCCTGAACCCAGGAGGCGGAGGTTGCGGTGAGCCGAGATCGCGCCATTGCACTCCAGCCTGGGTAACAAGAGTGAGACTCCGTCTCAAAAAAAAAAAAAAAAAAAAAAAAAGAAAAGAGAATTCAAACAGGAAGAGAAATACTCAAATAGGGAGAAAGCCCAGTGAGAATTAGTCATACTGCCACAAGCCAAGGAACTTGCAGAAGTTAGAAGACTCCTGGAACTTCCCTAGCACCTTAAGGGGAGCATGGCCTTTCGAACACATTACTCAGACATTTGCCTCTAGCACTACAGAGCAATACATTGCTGTTGCTTAAGCCACAGTTTGTGGTACTTCATTATGTCAGCCCTAGGACACTAATACAGTATTGTTCTTTGAGTTATCTATTTTGTTATATTAAAAAGTCAAAATAACACAGTGAGAAGTTTGCAATACTAACTACAAATTAGGAAAGTTCCATATTTTTGTATCTTCTCAGAAGAACAGCTGAGAAACAGAAATCAGATAAGAATTTGAACCTACTGACTTAATGAACAAATCAAGGTGATAACACTGAATATCTTGAGGGGATTTAGATTGATAATTTATCTTCAGCAGAAGCAAAATGATAAAAGGATTCAGGGTTGGTCCATTAATTTTGAAAGCAAAATCCCCCACCAAAGTTTATAAATACTTCCAGAATTCCTGAAGGTTCTAATCTCCATTTATGCTGCAGAGGTAGCTATAAGGTAAGTGAAATCTCAAGCAGTCAGGTCCCTATTGATTATGCATCAACAGAGGCTAGACGATTTTATTTGTTCTCCCAAGTGGATTGTGAGAGCCTTGTTCTGACAACATACCCATGCACAGCTAAATGGATCAAGCTTTTTAAAAAGTTGACAATACAAAAAAAGAGATGCAATTTTACATCTAAGGGTCTGAGAACACATCTTTGAAAATGAAATACAACAAAAACCTAGGCCACCAACATTCTCCATTATGCAAGGCAACAATGCAAGCAACTACAGGGTCTTAAGAGAAGATAATAGGAAATGAAATAGAGCAAAATAGAGGAGAATGTGGAAATTTAATGAATAACATTAAAAAATATATTATTAGGTGAGAAAATTGGACATTTCTAGATTTTAACTACAGGACCAAACTGACCTTGAAACATGTATGCATAAGATCAATGAAATAATAATACCTTTAATCTTAAATGTGCCAGTTGCTTTTCTAAGCACATGTTATTTATTAGTATATATTATTATATGTTAATGTATTGCATTAAATGTTATGATGTATTAATATATCATATTATATTTACATATACCTTTTTAGTTGGGTTATCTTATTATTTCATTTTACAGATAAGTAACCTGAAGCTTAAAGATGTATTATCTTTAGAATGAAACAGCTAACTGGCTGGAGGCTAGAGTTGATCCAAAGCGTGACTTCAAAACCAATGATCTGTGCTATAGCTGTGTTTACAGAATGCCCATTTTCAAAGTTGGACATTCTCAATGGAACAACAATAATAAAGAAAATATGTAGTGTTGGTAGTAATTTCTTTAGCCCCACCAATTATTTAGTATGAATGGTATTCTTACAAATTGACATTTTTTACCTAAAATCACCTCAGATTCAAAGACTTAATCTCTACTTGACATAGTGTGGAGAACATCTGTCTTAACATTATTATCCATTACTGTTCAAGAAGCAAAAATTTCTTCAATCCACAGGCATTAGTGATTAGGAAGAGTGCTTTGAAAATATTTTGTGTAATGCTGTCTCTACAGGTAAGAGCTTTGGCTTGTGTGTCTCCTTGGAAGAAGGAAAATAATGTCTGGAAATTAAATGCCACAATTTGGCATTCAATTATAGGTATATCTGATGAGGCTTTATGTTTTAGTTGCCAAAAATTAAGTGGTCTCCCTGGCATAAGCACTGCTAAGTTAGACACTTGTCATTTTTTTTTTTTTTTTTTTGCATTCTTTGGTATTATGAGACATGGGTATTATAATCAATCTGTTTCAACAATGCTCACAGCAAACCATTTTTGCCAAGATCCCTGGTCTTAATGGACTGTACAGAGCCTCACGTATTCTTAGAAAAGAAAAATATCTCCCTTTAAAACAAATGAGAAGCTGATGTTGGCATTTTGAATGGATTCTTTGACTTTAAAAATTGTGCCCTCTCAAAATGCTCTCAAAAACAAGTAGAAATTAAAGAGTGTGTGAAATCCAAACATATGCATAGAGACAGTAAGTTAAAAAGTCAAATGTTTTCCAAACTTTGCCCATTTATGAATTATTTTAAAGGTTTTTACTGTAATTATAAACTACAAGTACTATTGCTTACAGTGTATTTTCTTTCAATTAATTACCTTTTCTCTTAAACATTCTAAGAAATATTATCTTTGAAATTCACAAATTTTTATATATGTTACAGACATGAAATGAAATTTATTGCTATTAAAATAAAACAGCATTCAACTCTGTGCAACTTAATGTGATGTGCTTCACAGTCTCAACATACTCACTATGTGAGAAATGTGTGGGCTTAAAGCTGCCAACAAGATGATAGCTAGCCTCTTCATCCCACCAAGTTCCCCACTCCACACTACAACCTCGGTTGAAAAATAAGTTAAAATAAAATCTGTTCCAGAGCATAGATCTTCCAAATACTTGCTCAGTTGTAATATTTCTAATCACAGTAAATCTCATGGAGTGTCTGATGTTTTTACTAACCTCCCAAGGAGGTTCATCCCTGGGTTCTCCTTTTTCTTATCTGAATATCCTATCACCCCTGTTCCTACTTTCTCCTTAATAGTCCCTCCTGGTGGGTGAGTCCAGCAGAAAAATTAAAAAGAAGATATATTCAGTCTTTACTCACCAAAACCAACTTCTCCCAAATGGTTAACACTGTCCCATATTGATGCTGGCTCTGCAGATAATATATGGATATATTTTTGCTTGGTTGAAACCACATCCTGGACCACTCCTGCTTCTGGGGCACAGAGAAGACACCCATACCTGCACCGGCCAGTGCCTTGCCCTGAGCCAACACCACCTTCAGCATGACCACCCATACAGTCACCATCAGGGCCCTTCCGCTCCCTTTCAGCTGCATTGCCTCTATTACTGTGGTGAACACCTGCAGGAAGGTAGGCACTCCAGCACCTGCTAGCAGTCTGCTGCAGCTGCCGCTATCACCGCTGCTGGCATGCACGAAGGAAGTTGGATCCCACTTGCCACATTGCAAAACCCTTTGGCTGACACCACCCAGGAGAGTGTGGTGAGCAGCAGTCTGCGAGAACCTCAGCACCCCCATTGCAGTGGATTCTGGACCTCCAGGAGACAGAGAACAAAGTCGTGGCCCAAGACAAGTCTCCCAGATTTAGAGCACACAGTCCAGGAGTTAGCAGCTGAGTGTTGGCCCCCTAAAATCTTCTAGAAATGAAGGCAGTCACCTGAATCCACCTTATACCACAATCAAACCCTCAAGGTTATCTAATAGGATAAAAGAAAAAAAATCAAAATGTCAGCAACCTAAGTTTGAAGGAAGATAAGTCCAAAAAGATGAGAAAGAATCAGGGTAAGAAACCTGACAACTCAAAAAGCCAGAGTGTTGTCTTTCTTCCAAATGACTGCATCACCTCTATAGCAAGGGTTCTGAACTGGTCTGAGATGGCTGAAATTAACAGAAAAATAATTCACAATATGGATAGAAGCAAAGATCCTTGAGCTATAGGAGAACATTAAAACCCGATCCAAGGAAGCTAAAAATCATGATAAAACAATTCAGGAGCTGACAGAAAAAAATATTCAGTATAGAAAAAAACCATAACCAATCTGATACAGCTGAAAAACACACTATAACAATGTTACAATGCAAACTGCAAGTATTAAAAGCAGGATATACCAAGTGAAGAAAAGACTCTCAGAGCTTGAAGACTGACTTTCTGAAATAAAACAGACAAACAAGAATAGAGAAAAACAGAATTAACAAAAAAAAAGAATTAACAAAATCTCCAAGAAATATGAAGTTATGTAAAGAGATCAAATCTATGACTCACTGGTGTCCCTGAAAGGGACAGGGAGAATGGAACCAACTTGGAAAATGTACTTCGAGATATTGTCCATGAAAACTTTCCCAAACTAGGTAGAGAGGCCAATATTCAACTTCAAGAAATGCAGAAAACCCCAGTAAAATACTGCAAAAGAAGATAATCCTAAAGACACATAATTATCAGATTCTCCAAAGGTAAAATGAAAGAAAAAATGTTAAGTGTAGCTAGAGAGAAAGGCCAGGTCACCTACAAATGGAAGCCCATCAGACTAACAGCAGACCACTCAGCAGAAACCCTACAAACCAGAAGAGATTGGAGGTCAATATTCAACCTTCTTAAAAAAAAGAAATTCCAATCAAGAATTTCATATTCAGCCGAACTACACTTCATAAGTAAAGGAGAAACAAGATCTTTTTCAGAGAAGCAAATGCTAAGGGAATTCATGACCACCTGACCAGCCTTTCAAGAGCCTCTGAAGGAAACATGAAATATGGAACAGAAAGACTATTACCAACCAGTAAAAAAACATACTGAAGTACACAAACCAGTGATACTATAAAGCAAGCACATAAATAAGTCTGAAAAATAACCAGCTAACATTATGATGATAGGATAAAATCCATACATATCAATACTAACCTTGAATGTAAATGGGCTAAATGCCCCAATTAAAAAAGCAAAGAGTGGCAAGCTGGATAAAGAACCAAGATCTATTGATAGGCTACATTCCAGAAACCCATCTCACATATAATAACTTATATTGGCTTAAAATAAAGGGATGGGGAAAAATCTACCATGCAAATTGAAAAGGGCTCAATTCCACAAGAAGTTCTAATTATTCTAAATATATATGCACCCAACACAGGAGTACCCAGTTTCATAAGAAAAGTTCTTAGAGACCTTAAAAGAGAGTTAGACTCCTATACAATAATAGTAGGAAACTTTATCACCCCACTGACAATATTAGACTGATCATCAAGTCAGAAATTAACAAAGATATTCAGGACCTGAACTCAACTTGGGATCAAATGGACTTGATAGATATCTACAGAACTCTCCACTGAAAAAGAACAGAATATAAATTCTTATTGCCACATGACATATACTCTGAAATTAATCACATAACCAAAAGTAAATACTTTTCAGCATATAAAATAGAACTAAAATCATAAAAAAAGTCTTAGACCATAGTGCAATGAAATTAGAAATCGAGACTAAGAAATACACTTAAAACCATACAATTATATAGAAATTGAATAACCTGCTCTTTAATGACCTTTGGGTAAATAGTGAAATTAAGGCAGAGATCAAGAAGTAATTTGAAACTAACGAGAGCAAAGTACAACACACTAGAATCTCTGAGACACAGCTAAGGCAGTGTTAAGAGGGAAATTTATAGCACTAAATGCCCACATCAAAAAGGTAGAAAGATATTAATTTAAAAACCTAGCATTACAACTAAAAGAACTGGAGAACCAAGAGCAAACCAATCCCAAAGCTAGCAGAAGACAAGAAATAATCAAAATCACAGCTGAACTGAAGATTGAGACACAAAAAACATTCAAAAGCTCAACTAACCCAGGAGCTGGTTTTTTTTTGAAAAATATTAATAAAATAGATAGACTTTCAGCTAGATTAATAAAGAAGAAAAGAGAGAGGATTCAAATAAACAATCAGAAATGACATGTGGGATATTACCGCTTATCCTACAGAAATACAATCAACCATCGGAGAATATTATGAGCATTTCTATGCATATAAACTAGAAATCATAGAATAAATTCCTGGATACATATACCTTCTCAAGACTGAATAGGAAGAAAGTGATTCTCTAAACAGATCAATAATGAGTTCTGAAATTGAATCAGTATTGAAATAGCCTGTCAACCAAAATATGTCAAAGACCAGAAAGATTCACAGCTGAATTCTACCAGATGTACAAAGAAGAGCTGATACCATTCCTGCTAAAACTAAATTGCTTCCCAACCAAAGGAAGTCAAAGATCAGACAGATTCACAGTTGAATTCTACCAGATATACAAAGAAGAGCTGGTACCAGTCCTGCTAAAACTATTCCAAAAAATTGAGGAGGAGATACTCCTCCTAACCCATTTTATGAGGCCAGCATCATCCTAATACCAAAACCTGGCAGAGATACAACAAAAAGTCCTTGCCAATGCCTATGTCCTGAATGGTATTGCCTAGGTTTTCTTCTAAGGTTTTTCTGGTGTTAGGACTTAAGTTTAAATTTTTAATCCATCTTGAGTTAATTTGTGTATAAGGTGTAAGGAAGGGATCCAGTTTCATTTTTCTGAATATGGCTAGCCAGTTTTCCCAACACCATTTATTAAATAGGTAATCCTTTCCCCATTGCTTGTTTTTGTCAGGTTTGTCAAAGATCAGATAGCTGTATATGTGTGGCATCACTTCTAAGGCCTCTTTTCTGTTCCATTGGTCTATAATTCTGTTTTGGTACCAGTACCATGCTGTTTTCATTACTATAGCTTCATGACTAAAACACCAAAAGCAATGACAACAAAAGCCAAAATACACAAATGGAATATAATTAAACTAAAGAGCTTCTGCATAGCAAAATAAACTATTAGAGTAAATCAGCAACCAACAGAATGCGAAAAAATTTTTGTAATCTACCCATCCGACAAAGGGCTAATATCCAGAATCTGCAAATAACTTAAACAAATTTACAAGAAAAAAAAACAAACAGCCCCATCAAAAAGTGGGCAAAGGATATGAACAGACACTTCTCAAAAGAAGACATTTATACAGACAACAAACATATGAAAAAAGCTCATTATCACTAGTCTTTAGAAAAATGAAAATCAAAACCACATTGAGATACCATCTCATGTCAGTTAGAATGGCGATCATTAAAAAATCAGGAGACCACAGATGCTGGAGGGGGTGTAGAGAAATAGGAATGCTTTTACACTATTGGTGAGAGTGTAAATTAGTTCAACCATTGTGGAAGACAGTGTGGTGATTCCTCAATGATCTAGGACTAGAAATACCATTTGACCCAGCAATTCTATTACTGGGTATGTACCCAAAGGATTATAAATAAAGACACATGCACACATATGTTTATAGTGGCACTGTTTACAGTAACAAAGACTTGGAACCAACCCAAATGTCCATCAATAATAGACTGGATAAGGAGGCTGAGGCAGGAGAATTTCCTGAACCCAGGAGGCGGAGGTTGCGGTGAGCCGAGATCGCGCCATTGCACTCCAGCCTGGGTAACAAGAGCGAAACTCCGTCTCAAAAAAAAAAAAAAAAAAAAAAAAAATAGACTGTATAAAGAAAATGTGACACATATACACCATGGAATAGTGCATAGCCATAAAAAAGGATGAGTTCATATCCTTTGCAGGGACATGGTTAAAGCTGGAAACCATCAATCTCAGCAAACTGACACAAGAACAGAAAACCAAACACCATATGTTCTCACTCTAAGTGGGTGTTGAACAATGAGAACACATGAACACAGGGAGGGGAACATCACATACTGTGGCATATTGGGGCGGGAGGCTGGGGGGGGATAGCAGGGTGTGGTTTGCTGGGGGAGGGATAGCTTGGGAATAGAGGCATCCATCTGAAATTGAACACAAGTGATGCCCGCACCTCCAGTTAAAGAAATTACAGCTGCTTTGACCTGAGGCGTCCCCCAGGTAAAATGGGTACTCAAATGAAACGTCTTTCAGTCAGTACCCCAAAATTTCATGTGCCCAAGATTAGTGATCCATTTTATCAGAGGGCCTCCCATGTACTGGATTAGAGCATACAATTCAAAGAAGGCAAGTTGCGTGGCTGAGGTGGGAACAATACCCTCAGGACCCTGGCCTCCTCTCCCCTAACCCATTTCCCATTGTAGGAAAATGCCCTTAAGGGTGTGAGACCTGCCACTGACTAATTGGGGCCTGCAACCAGTTCGGCTATAGTGAGAGCCAATCCTAAGCAAGACAAATTATACACCAAAAACAAAGTCCCATAACCTTCAGCTTCTGAATTTCCCCAAATCAAGACTGAGTCCTGCAAAGACTTGAACCAGCAACCTTGCTGTTGCAGGTCCTACACCATAACCAACTGCACAAACAAACCACTTAACTAAAGAGAGGCAGAAAGCTTTCTTAAGCCATATGTTGAATGACAATGCTGCGCCCTGAGGCGCTGAGGCCCGCCCGAAAGCTGGGCAGGGCTGACAGCCAGCAGCCGCTTCCTTTCCCTCAGCCGTACGGGAAAAGGAAAAAAGCCGCTTGCAGCCATCACTTTAAAAGCCGTGTTTGCAGCCGCTGCTTGGCGGGCTGTGAGATTCCCCGCCCCCGTGGCTTTCGGTCGCCATGTTGACCCCGCCAGAACTACGTGCGCGCCTGGGCCACTCCCCGAGTTGCTGCCCACACAGGGACCTACGGCCAGCAGGCCAACGTGCTGGGGAGCCTTTTTCACACTGCTACCTGGGACTGGAGAATGCCAGAGGCCTGCCAGAACCACGCGCCAGGCTGCGGCTCCCTGGTCCCCTGCAGGCTCTGGCTGTATCTCACCCCTCCCCGCTGTTTTTCTGCGGCTGACCTCTGTGGGACGCGGGATTCCGCCCCCTGGGCCGGGCTGTTCCCTGCCGGCAAGGACAGGAAAGCGGGGGTACTCACCCTTTCCACCCCACAGGCGCCCACAGGTTTTGGTCCCAGAGATGATATCCAAAGGATAGAGAAGGAGAGGAAAAGCAGAGAGAGAGCTCGGAGGTAAAAACAAAAAAAAAACAAAAAAAAAAACTGTGCTTTTAATTCTGGCTGGGCCGTGCTGCTTAAGAGGGGCTGGGCGAGCGTCTGAGGTGCGGCTGCTCAGGTTTGCGCTTCAGGTGTTCTTAAAGAGACAGGACAGAATGGGGCCGGTTTTACTCACGATTTTCAAGTCTTCTCCCACTGCACCCCTTTCCTGGCTGTACCCCTCTTTCTGGTGTACCCCCTCCTGGTGTACCCCTCTCCTGGCTGGCTCGCCAAAATGTAATATTGGGGTTCACCTTCTCTAAGACCCCGGGCCAATTAAAGGAGTTCCTCAGAACTTCCGCTGGGGTGATTGACTCTTAGTTTCTTCCCGTGCCCACGAAATTCAAACATAAACCGTTAAATCTCCCAGATGGAGAGAGATGGGAGGGGGGCATGGTGCTAGCAAGTTCTTGCCCTTAAAACTACGCCCCCTATGGACCCAGAAAGAGAACACATTCCCTCAAAACTATTCTAGTTTGCAGAGAACATGATCTGTATCTAGAAATCCCAAGTCTCTGTCTCAGAGCTCCTTAAACTGATAACTTCAGCAAAGCCAATGTGCAAAAATCACTAACATTCCTAGATGCCACCAACAGTCAAGCCAAGAGTCAAATCAGAAACGCCATCCCATTCACAACTGCCACAAACCCCTTTTGCTTGCCATTGTCATGTAAGAAGTGCCTTTTGTCTTCCACCATGATTATGAGACCTTCCAACCACATGAAACTGTGAGTTCATTAAACCTCTTTTTCTTTATAAATTACCCAGTCCTGGGTATGTCTTTATCAGCACTGTGAAAATGGACTAATACAAGATTCAATGCTATTCCTATTAAACTACTATTGAAATTCTTTAAAGAACTAGAAAAAACTATTTCAATATTCATATGGAACCAAAAAAGAGCCCATGCTTACTCAGGACCTTACTCAGGACCTTGCAGGTAGGGTTCTACCTCCCAGACAGAAAATTGAAAGATTCCTCTGCAGGAAGTTGACCATCCCAACAAATAGGTACTTAGAATGAAATTGCCCAGTCAGATCCCATACAATGAAGCCCACAAGGTGACAAATCAAGTCCGAGAAAACAGATAATTTATGCTTTCCAGAACCTCAAGTTTATTCATAAGCAGGCAGTTAAGTACAGGCAGGTATTTGTAGGAGCCCTCTAACATAAAAGACTGAGACCAAATAGACAGTCAAACAAGCAAACAGATAAAATGAATTTCCAGAAAAAACACAAATGCAAGTAAGAAAAGAAAATACTGAAACATTAAAAAACACTACAATTAATATCCTCAGAAAAATAAGATTGTATTCTTGAAACAACACAGAATGCTATTTTTAGAGAAAGAACATTTAGAATCAATAAGTATGCAGTTAGAACTTCAGAAAATTAAAAAAAAAAAATCCATAGCAGGTCTGGAAAATAAATTGGGGATACCAGCCAGAAAATAGTACCCCTTGTTCATAGGGAAAAAAGATGAAATAAGAGAGAAAAGATAAGAAAACTTGTCATTATGACTCTAAAAAGAATGTTACATGACTCTAACATCGAGTGCTAAAGGATCAAGTAATAGGATTGAGTCTGTGGAAGGAGACGATCTAATTGAAAATTTAGATGCTGTAGCCACAGCTGGTCCTACTAACGAGGGAGCTTTTAGATAAAGGCATGAAGTAAAGTGAGGATGCTCACAGCTGTGATAACTCGGGAAGACAATGTCAAGCAGAAGTAAAGACAAATACAAAAAAGTAGGCTTCATATGTTTAAGAAACAGCAAGTAGGTCAGTGTGGCTGGAGTGGAGTCAGAGAAGTCAGAGATAAAGATGGCAGATCCTGATTGTTTTTATATAGAGCTGTTATGGGTCAAGCTGGACTAATTTTTTCTTCCATGAAGATCAGTTTTTATTTTCTTATGAATGTTCTCAGTTATTCTTCAAGTAGAATTATGTAAGTAGACTCTGCTCAAATAATGTATTGAGTATTTTCAGTTATGGAAGAAATGCAATATAATTTTCTACTTCTATGAATTCTCCTTAAAGGTATTTCTTTAGAGATTCTCTTGCCTGTTAGTATCTTGAATAAGTTTTATTTTTATTTGCTTTTTCTCTTGACTCGTGGTTTTCCTGGAATTATTCTAGTTTTTAACAGCTAAAATCTAATAAGAAATTGCGATTAACTGCCAGCCTACTGGCATATTTTATCTAGTTGGTAGAATCATGGCTAGGGCTAAAACAAAGAAGCAAGCAATTTTCAACAAATGAAGTTAGCTGATTTCATACATTACCTTTGGATTTCTGGCTTCCATTGAATAATCGGATTCTCTGGCTACACTGGGCTTACGTTCCCACTGGCCAATTGGTTGGAATTGCATCACATGGCTGCTTTTTGTTCCAAGCATGCCCCTCCCACTTTTTCCTCTGCCTCAAACTCCTGAAATGTTTTACTCATTTACATGACCTCTATTCTTCCTTGAAGGTATTAAGTTTTCCAACTCTGTTCTAGGTGAACAGGGTAGATTAAAATATGAATTTCTCATTTAGTAAACTGGTGCATTCTATGATTGTCCTACTCCCAGGGAAAGGTGGAGGGATAGCTTGAATTATTTTGAGTGCAGATCCTTTTATTGGTGCAGAAATTATCTGGGGGAAAAACAACCTCCTTTAGTATTGGCATTAGGCTATTTTGCATCTGGTATACTGCTCCTTATCTCACTAACTTCAATATTTCAATTTAAGGAATATAAAAAAGGAAATTTCTCAAAGTTTTCTTTGTCTGCTTTCATGTTCTTATCAGACAAGTTTACGCCAGATGGGGAATATGAACACCATTACTTAGGTAGAGCACTAAAAAATGTCTTTGAACTCATACAATTTCTATTTATTATGTCAAATGGCATTTCACCAACATACTGTAAAACACTGGCAGACTCTTGGTCAGGGTGATGTTAGGCTAAATTGCAGCAATACATACACCTTACAACTGCAAGGGCTTAACCCAACAAAGTCTTACCCTCGAAAATTCTGATGATGGTTGGGGGGATTCTTCAAGGCTGATAACTTTTTCCAGCTTTTCAGGAATCCTATCTTCTCACAATTAGTGATGCTTTCAGCTCAACAAGTATCTTGCAGAGTAGTTGCAGCAAGGAATGAGAGATTTTGAAAATTCAAAGTAAGATTACCAGAAAAAACAGGAGGCCCAGTCAAATTTGAATTTCAGATTAACCAGGAATAATTTTTACTATAAGTATGTCCCAAATATTGCATGGCACATGCTTGCTTATACTAAGAATATTTGTTGTTTATCTAAAATTCAAATATAGCTGTTTTCTGGTATTTTTGTTTGCTAAATCTGGCAGTCTTAAATGAAACTTGATTCTATGTATCTAAGCCTAAATCTGACATGCCTCTTTACTGCTCATACCTCATAGAACTGGTCATGTAGTCTCAACCTGAATCCAAAGGAAGCTAGGAAATTTAGAGAAGACGTAGATTATTTGGTGAGCATTTTTATATTTATTTCAGAGTTTTAGAAATAGAAGTTTTAGAATCATAGACATCTCTGATATATTTACCTCATTAACATTTTGTTACTTTACAGATGAGAAAACTAAACCCAGAGGGTGAAGGAATGTGTTCATTTTACACAGTTATTTAGTGGCTGGCTGAGAATCCCAGATATACTGAGTCACATCTTAGGACTACTTCCATTAAATGGCACAGTCTCTCTGGACTTCCTTTCAAATTAACATATAACTTATTTCCACAATAAATGTGTAAGTCATACACACGTGTGAGAAATTTTCTCAGATCTAGTTATCCTTTAAGATTGAGAAGCCTGTGCCTGAATGTTGAATTCATAAAATATCCTGTCAGCATAATTAGAAGCAAAATATTGGTGGTATAAAGTTACAGAATATAGTAAAATGAAGGGAAACATTTAGTTCATATTAAAACATCAACTTTTTCCTTTTTTCCTTTTACCCCTTTTTCTAGTAAATCAGAGTCCCAGCTACAATGCCTCAAGTAATGGCTTAATCAGCTGCTAGAGATGGTCTGAGGTCTGCTTCGGTGAGTGAGAAGCTGGCACTAAAGGCATTTAAGCATCTTCCAGCCATTTCACACAGTTGATTGTAATGATTGTTGATTGTAATGATTTTAGAGCCATTCTATATTATGGGAAATGTCAAAATCAGTATTGTCCAAGAACTCACACATTTGAAAAATGAGTGTATGGGATGTGGAAGTTGAGAAGAAACCACTAGTTGTGGACAGCAGCTAATCTAATAGCTAAATTTTTTCTTTGTTAGATTGAAGTGGCTCTTCATCACTGCCAACCACTCCCCACTGCTCTTGCCTGTCCCCCTTTTCCCCTTACATCATCACTTCATATTGATTATTCTGACTGTAGGGTATTATTTGTGAAGTGCTTTGTCATTTGTACTAGCAGAAAGGTCACCATTTGCAACACTTTCACAGTAGAACATCCCCTTTTTGGTGTTATGCAAGTTGTTTTTCACTCATATTGTAAAAGGCAGAGGCTATCAAAACATTTGGCAGCTAACCACAATAAAAATACGTATCGTATCTGTCTCCCTACATGTGTATTTCTGAGACAGTTTCTTGAAACAGCACCCTTACCTTGAATAATACATTGACATTATCTTTTCTTTTTTCTATTTTTTGTTATCTTCTCTTCCATTAAAAATGCTTCTAATATATTAAATTGATTTCATGACTCAATAGAGTCATAGCTCATATTTTCTAAAGCATTGGTATAAACATGCTTACCTGACTGCCTCTAGAATACTATATAAAGCTGGTGTGTTTGATCAATATTGCTTAGATTGGAGGAGTTCTATGAGTTCTCCTTGTATTTGCATGCTTAAAAATATTAACGTAAACTTAACTTGTGAATTTTGTAAGTATTGTTCCCAGAATTTTGCCCTATTTCTTTTGTTTTTAATTTCTTTATTCCCATGTCTTTTCATATATACTTAATTTTTTAAAACAAACTTTTGAATCTCAGATGATGTGCAATCATCTTAGTTTTGCATAGCACAATGCTAAGAACTTAGAAATGTTGATAATAATGCTAAGCAGTTAATAAAAAGTTATATTATTTTTGATATATATTCCACTGCTAAATTAACATTATTTAATGTTTCTAAATTATGTTTAAAATTTTTGATCTCTACATAAATATAGACATATACATTATATATATGTATACATATATAAATGCATTTATATCTGTTTGCTTTAATATTTTACAGTAAAATTTAACAATTTAACAAAATAATTTATTTTTTTAAAAGCATATACAATAAGCCCTCCATACCGCACATATCTGTGGGTTCCACATTGGTGTACTCAACCAACTGTGGTTAGAGACTATTTAGAAGAGGCAGGGTGCAGTGGCTCATGCCTGTAATCCCAGCATTTTGGGAGGTCAAGGCGGGTGGGTCACTTGAGGTCAGGAGTTTGAGACTAGCCTGGCCAACATGGTGAAACCCTGTCTCTACTAAAAATATAAAAAATTATCTGGGTGTGGTAATATGTGCCTGTAGTTCCAGCTACTTGAGAGGTTGAGGCAGGAGAATCGCTTGGACTCGGGAGGCCGAGGTTTCAGTGAGCTGAGATCACACTGATTCATTCTAACCTGGGTGAAAGAGCGAGACTCTATCTCCAAAAAAAAGAAAAATATTTAGAAAAAAGAAGATGGTTGTTTCCATACTGAACGTGTATAGACTATTTTCTTTGTCATTATTCTGTAAACAACACACCATAGCAACTATTTCCATACATATAATTTAAATTGAGTTAGGTATTATAGGTAATCTAGAGATGATTTGCAGTGCTTGGGAGGATGTCTCTAGGTTATATGCAAGTGCTGCACTATTTTCTGTCAGGGACTTGAGCATCCATGCATTTTGGTACCTTCAAGGGTCCTGGAATCAACCCCCCATCCATACTGAGGATGACGTATTCCCATATGATATGGAAATACTGGCTTAAAAGCTCCCATACTATTGTTTCTCCCCTGTATTGCCATGTGTTTGATATATATGCCATTTTTCAATGTTTTGGCAGCTTCAAATGAGAAAATAGCAAGCATTATTTCTGTTTTGTTTTCTGATGTTCATTAAGTTGGCTATCAAATTTCTATTGATCCTACATTTCACAAATAACCATCAAAAGAATATAAAAGCTATTAAATTTGGTCAGGGAAAACAAAACCCAGAACAGAGGCTCTGTTGAAGAGCAGCTGCACATTCTCCTCTCCTGGGGATCAGGGCCCGAGATTGACTGGGGAAGAGAACGTACCAGAAGCACATGGGGGCCTAGGGAATGGGGATGAAACTACTGACACAGGTGTGGTGCTCGGGTCGCAGGTCTCACTCATTTCTCCATCCACAGGCATTGTGCCTATCTAAGGCATTCAGTCTGTTTTGCACTTTTCTTTTTTTTCTCTCTCTATTTTCTTTACTAAGTCCAACACTTTTTCTTTTATTTTTCGTATTCCTCTCTTCTCCCAATCTTTTTTTGCCCTCTCTTTCTTCTTTTCCTCTAATTTTCCTTTTCCACCTTCCCCTTTCTTTCTTTTTTTCTATTCCTTTCTCTCATTGCCAAATGGCTTTTTCAAATGTCTTAAAAGTTTACACTAACTTATACTCGCACCAGCATTTATAAATCTGTGCCTGTCTTCTTATAGTCTCACAAAAACACATTTATAAAAGGATTTCTACTCTTTCCCAATATGCTAGGAGAAAAGTAATCTCTCATATTATTAAATGTACTTAATTACACAAATGCTTTCAGGAAAGGGACATTATATACCAGAGAGGAATGAATAGAATAGCAGTTGTATCTCTTTACTAGATGCTTTTCATTATTATCCCTTTAAACAATGCTGGAAATATTCTGTCCTCATAAAAATATGAAATGAAGTTCTGAGAGAATAAACAACGTTTTCACAAATATCACCACTGGTAAAGCTCAGGTGTGTGATCAAATAGCATAGCTTTATTTTACAATAACTAGGAGCAAGATATTTTCTTAGGGACAGATCATGCAAATAAATCAGTCCCAGGACAGTATTCAAAGAATACAGAAAGCTATATCTTTACATAAGTATCCAACATGGTAATTTATTTCAGATATGTTAAAATACCACTTTCTATGTATAAGGCATTTAGGTAAACAGAAAATAAATGATAGATTTTTCCTCTCAAGATGCTTACAATATGTTAAAGAAGGTAAATAATAAATACAAGTAATTATAATCCAAAATAGCATCTCATAAAATAAAGTGAGGAAAGCAGAAATATAACAGTTTCTCAGGAAAGAGGGTTGCTGAAATTAAAATCTTGAAGGTGGATCAGATGCAAAATAAGAGGCAGAATATGGCCACACCTAGATGTGTAAAGGCAACTAAGCTTAAGGAATGGTGTAGAAAAGTTATCACAGGGTTATCAATGTGCATTTTCAAGTATTTCAGACACTGGGTATGATCAGAAGTGCAAAGACAAAGATATGCCTTATGGACTGAGTTCTTTTCACGTTAGAAAAATGTCCTGGATGTTGGTAGACAAGGGAGATGAAGTTAACTAAAATGGGAGAAGAAATAGGAAAATTTCTATTTGCCTGCTCCTTGATGCTAATAGCTTTGACCATAGTAAATACTAATTTGTTTTTATGTCATGTGTGAGATATATGCGTTATTTTATGTATGTAATAGCTATCAATTTGTTACATGCTCCTGAGAGAGTCAATGTGCTTGAGCTAATTTAAAGGAGACTGTTTTGTTAGACTGGGTATGGAAAAGAAGAAAATAGTAAGAGAACGCTAGGTTGGATTGTCAGAGTAGTAGATATCTTTTTATCTCCTACCTATCAGATTTCTGATGTTTGGATATTGGCCATTGGATTTACTTGCAATACTTAAAATTGTTGAAATTCATACAGTAAGATTTACTTATTTTTAGACTTTGGCTACATGGTTAGAGGCCTCAGTTTGAATCTAGGGGAGGTAGCAGGGTGGACACAGAAACATAATTAAAGTTTGTTCTCTGTATCTTCCAATGTGGTCATATCTGTGGTCTAGAGAAGAAGCTGCAGGCAGAGACTGAAGAAGATCTTCTTAAAGAGCCCATTGTGAGGCACAGGATGCACACAGGACTATTTAAGGATCCAAGTGTCTAAGTGATCACAAAATAGGAACATGGATGTCTCTTATTCATGCAGAGCATGGCATAACTGTGATGCTTTAAAGTTCTACTGCCGTGCAGTTAAGTAACCCTTAGCAACATTTGGCTATTTAAATTTAAAAGAATTCCAATAAAATTTAAAACTCAGGCCCTTATTCACACTAGCCATATTTGTGCTTAACAGGGCCTTAGAGTTTATAATTACCATATTAGACAGTGTAGATATAAAGAATTTTCATAACCACAGAAAGATCTGTTGGATAGTGATAGAACTTGCCCACAGGACTGAGCAGAGGAACAACCAAGACTGTGATACTTGATGGGAGACTGAAAACGAGGCGGACATGACAGCACAGCAGGGAAACCTGGAAAGACACTCCCTGAAGACACTTTGGACCACTTGAAAGAACTATCACAGAGATATGGGCCTGAGGAAGCAAGTGTGCAAAAGAGCAATCGTAATTTATGCCATTATTTTTAATGTGTCCCCCACTTATATAATTGTGAAGCTTGAGTTACAAACATAAAGTTAATTATATAAGAGACCATGTCTTACACATGGAGAATGTTCAGATAAAATAGAGTAAACCCATCTAGCCTCAGTCAATAATAATGACCAGTATTACAAGCACTACTAGTAGCTAACATATATTGGACACATACAATGTGGTAAGCACTGTCCTAAGAGATTTGAGTGCATTAACTCATTGGATCCTTATGGCAGCCCTAAGAGATTGATACTCAAGTTATCCACATTTTCAGATAAGGGAACTAAAGCAAACTGGATAATACAGGCTGCCTGACTTCAGGGCCCATACTTGTTGTCACAGTGAAAATTGAAATGACTAATTCTTCGTATCCCAATGGCAGAGGTAAAGACATATTCTGAAATCAGTGAGGATCAATCAATGGACAGTTATTAATACTGAGATGCATTTGGTTAGTAATTTGGTTAAAGTCTGAATAAAATATTTAAAAGAAACACAAAAAAATCAAACCAATGTCAGAAAAGCACTATTTCACACAGACCTAACAATAGCAAGTGGATATACAACTTAGACAAGAATATAATGAATGAACCTCAAAATATAGTTTTTGTGATGATCCAAGTCAGGGATAGCAAAAATGCTTTAATTTCCTAGGCCAATGGTGATTGATTGAGGTACTGGAGTGGAGCTGTGTTGAGAATTCTGAGACTCAATAAAAATGCATGCAATAATTAATTAGTAATGTCTAACATAGTCGGGGAAGGCAGATAATCAGTATATATATCAAGTATCTGTCATTCCTGATTTGAAGAGATGTGGAGGAAGGCATTTCAGGTTCAAAGCAAAACTTTTAAAAAAAGTAATGAGTTAGTCCGCGTGCGCATAATCCTGCACATAAAACATTGACCAATTTTGAAGAAACAATGTATGCTATAGGGCCAGAAAAGGAAACTATAGTCAAGTTTCAAAATGCAAGTTATAGTAAAGTATGACAATTCTATTGTCTCAATGAATTTAGGAATTGATCACACATTGAGATGGAAAATCAAAACTCTAATTCCTATTATTTTCATGAGATTTTGGAGTGCATATTAAATTTTGGTGAGGTGATGACAGAAGCAGGAACTGGTAAGATTACAGCTTACAGTGTATGTCACTGCCCTAAGAGATGTAGGCAGTCCTCCATATGGTCTTTTATTCTTCCCATCTATACTCATATCTTTTTAATTCTATCACTGCTGAGAGTTTAGGCGGTTGAACGAGTACTGAGGCAAAATGAAAGGCACTACTTCTTCACTTCACTCTGCCCTCATAGAAGTCTCAGCCCTTAAACTTTTTACTAGCCACTCATAACTCTCTTCTTTTTAGCATTAGCTGACAATATTTATATAGTACTTTTTGGTAGAGAGCCGTGAAGTATCATGTTACTCAATAGGGAAGATAGCACAGTAGAGACAAGAAGGTTGATTAGATTTTGTTCATTCTCTGTCCTGACTGCGAAAAGTGTAACGCTTGGAGAGGTAAAATTATTGTCAGAAGAGGAAAGCGTTGATCTCTCCTCTCTCAGAATATGGGTGGGAGGATCCTTGTGTACTCTCACGTGGCATCAATACCTTTTCCAGGATTCTTCTATAGTATGAGTCATCATGGATATGAGTTCTCGGAGGATCCATTTATGGATTGTGTTGATGTTGTGGATTATTGGCAGCTTACATAGGCATGCTTTATACTAAATACTCAATGTCGATTTGCCAAACTGAATTAAATGTATCATTTACACATTCACACATATATTACCCATAACACATTAAGCAATACACCAAGTGTCTGTTGCATGAAGAACATTAATGATGTAACCCAGAAAGTGTAATGGCGTAAATTAAACTGGCTCTTTTGCTCACTTGCTTCCTTGGGCCCATATCTCTGTGATAGCCATAATAGAAGATGAATTTTTATTTTGTTTTGATCAAACAGAAGAGTTTTGTTGCATCCAAAGATCATATTACCCCTCTAATATACCAAAGGAGAAACCAACCAACCAAAAAATCCTCAAAACCACAAGTCACTGCAATGAAAACAGAAGGCAATTTCATCATTACATGGACATTCCTAACACTAACAAAAGAAGACATAAAATTGAAAGATGTCCTTTCAGGAACTTGTCAACAGGAACTAGGACTGAATAAGGGTCCTGCAGCAGGAACCACATATCCAGGCACAGAGAGATGGTGTGAGTTCAGAACAGAAGGACCCAAAACAGCTGCCAGGGAATAGTCACATAAAGGTTTCTAGTTACACTGCTTAACAATTACCATCAAATCTTAGTAAAAGGAGGTTCAGTGAGTCACAGAAATCCTTACTTCCTAAAGTATTCTCTTTAGTTACGCATCACAAAGTATATATAGTTAGGAAACAAGAAACCAAAAGTGGACCCAGCTCACAAGAATCATTACAGGTCATGGAAATATAAATGAAGCTAATCTTAAATAGTTTTGAATGTTGTGAAAAGAGTTTTTCTCTGGTTTTGCTCTGAGGCTTTGCATTTTTAAAAGAGCATTGAACAAAGTTAGAACTAAGCGATATATTAGTACAAAGAGAAAAATCATAAAGGCTGCAAATACACCCACACAAATTTTCAATATGCTATGATGAATATAACATAATGCCTACCATTAATTTTGCAGTAAGGTCAAGGCAATGATGTTATCAGCAATGAATGAAAGCGAAGAGAGATTCTTGACACAGTCAGAATTAAGCATTAGTAATGTTTCCTATTTGTGTCTTAATTGGGTGTGATTTGCCTCTGATAGCACCTTTCATTATCAGACAGCCAGGCATCTATGTTTTCCATCTGAGGCGTCCATTGTTCTATTCATTCCCGTGTGCTGACCATCCTCAATACATGTGAAATAATACCAGTAATGCATTTTAAAAAGAAGCAATATGTTATAGATACTCCGGGATTGCTTTTTACTCTTTAGACTGTAGAGAGCTGCGTGGCTATTTTACATTGATGGGCATTTGTATTGATGGGAGGAGTAAAAAGAAAGTAGTCATTACAGAGCTGCTAACAGTGTAATTATAGAGTGGCACCCATGCTGGGGTGTGTTAGGAACCATGTTCCTGTTTTAACACCACGTAGGGTGTAATACCGGTAGCTTAGTGTAATACCGGTAGCTTAGTGGAATATGCTCTTTGTACTTATAATTGCTTGCAATTAGTCCAGGGTAGTAGGTATCTTTTTATCTCCTACCTATCAGAATTCTGATGTTGGGTTATCAGTCATCAGATTTACTTGCAATACTTAAAATTGTCAAAATTCATACCATAAGATTTACTTCTTTTTAGACTTGGGCTTAATGGTTAGAGGCCTCAGTTTGAATCTAGGTTCTGTCACTTACTAGCCTCTGAGCTCAGGGAAATTTCTTCATCTTTCCAACCCTCAGTTTTCTTATCTGAAATGTGGGGTTAATAATACCACCCCTGAAAGATTTATGAAAAGAATAAATTATGGAGGCAGAGTACTATGCGTGTGAAAAAAAATTGTAGCTAAAACACTGTTGTCACAATGATTATGGCACATGAATCAGTTGATGCAGAATCTAAATTATTTTTATGATAATGTTACCTTCTTACGAGTGACCTAGCATCCTACCAATGTTTTCTGTAATATTAACAGAAATTGGCATGTATGGTTAGTATCTAATTTTCTTAAAGATGTTTAAAAATCCCATTGTCTGGGCTCACACTCTGAAACCCTCCCCATTTGGCTGAACTTCCTTTTCTCTGTGACTGGGTTTCCTATTCATTTGTCCAATTGCTTGAGTTTCATGCTGCTAAGAGCAAATTTAGATGCAGACCCAGCACAACTTGAGGTTCTTGGCCAGTCAACAACTGATCCGTTCACAGCCTTCCTCTATGGAAATGCAGAAGGTAAAAGAGGGAGTAATGTTCCTCTAGTGAAATGCTCCAGGCCTCACAGGCCTGTGTTTTATCTCTTACTTCTCACAGGGATTCTGGTTCTGGAATTAAAGCAGAGGCTTTTTAACCATCAATAATACTAACATTTTCTCCCTTAAAGTTTCTATTTGACAGGGTTTTATGGTCCTAACAGAGGTATCAGATTTCTCTGCTGGGGTGCACAGGGTTTAGTGGACAGTGACAGACTCTGGAGAAGCAGTTAGGTCTGGCTCCTAATTCTAGTTCTGTCACTCCTTAACTGTGGGAGCATTAGCTAGTTACTTAGATCTCAGAGCTTCAGTTTTTTCCATTCATGCGATGATTGTAATCACAGCTACTTCTTGGGTGTTTTGGGTGAAAAGTAAAGGAGAAAATATGTAAAAAGAAACCCATAGAATCTCTTCCATTTTTCCTGTGATATGTCTTTCTGTATTCCAATGATAAGGAAGTCTCCTAAACTTATTTTCCCTTGCTGCAGAGTACAGACTGTACCTGGGAAACTGTAAGATGTGTGTCCAATTAAAAACATTTCAGCTCTTTCACTTACAATATCAAAGTTAATAAAATTATAGCTAGAGAAAGGACCACTCACTCTAGTACAATGCTTATCTCTGTATACTGAAAGACTCTTGGAAACATATTAGTGGCAAAAGATGAAATTTTAAAACATTTCCCTTTACTCACTTATATCATGCATACCATGACTGATGTAGGGCAAGTCACTTAAGTTTTGTCCTTTAGACAGAATTCATCTGTCTCTTCATCTGCAAAGTAATTTACCTCAACTTCCCATAGTTAGAAGTTTTAAGTTTCTCCAGTGAATTCTGGCTTCCAAAAGTATACTAGCACAACCAGTAAACAGGACAGAGCCATGCAGTAAGAGGGCTGCACTGCGTTCACAGAGCCTACGAATTTCTCAGAGAGAGGAGGCCTTAGTCAGGATATTGCTGAGGTTTTGAAGTCTGGTTTCAGGCAGGTCTGCCAATGCAGGGACTTCATTAGGACTGGAGAAAAATAATGAAATAAAGGTTTTGAAGTATCGACTCTAGCAAGTGTTTTGAGGCAAGATCTTCAAAGAGCTTTGGGGTGTGAACTGGCATGTGACGATTTCTATTAAAAAGTTGATAAATCAGAAAGTTCTCAGAATAAAAAGTAAAGTCATTTGTAACTTCTATCTTCCTGAGCAAGAATCCCTAGAAATAATGACATTCTCTTTAAAAAGACAGTAGAATCATGAATGTTAACATAGATACTCATCAGACTGGTAAAATTAACACCTTTTTTGGGGTGATGATAACAAAGCAGTCCTCTTAAATATTGGAAATGTGAAGTGCTACAGTTTTTAAGTAATCTGATATTCTCTTTTAGACATAAAAATTTATATGTTTATGCATTGCTTATGGTAGCAAAAATTGAAAGCAAAGTGAATGTCCATCAATAGGAAGATACATTATGGTATACTCAAACCATAGAATTTTATAGCTATTTCAAAAAAGTTTTATTGAGAAAATTTGCATGAAGTTCTGCTGAGATACATAAACATAATAGGACTTTATTTTTTATAAAATAAAAAAATGTGTTTCTATGTGTGTGAATGTATGTATATATGTGGAATGTATATTGTGAACAGCAAAATGCATTGCACAATTAAGGAAATTATTTCATTATTCAGGCTATTGTAATAGGGAGAATGTTCATAAATAAAGGACATCTTGAAAAAAAAAAAAAACAAGAACAGAAAAAAAGGGACTCCTGGTTTTATAAAAACAGAAACAATAAAGTTCTAAAAGGTGAAAGTCAGATTTCTGAGTCCTGAGGAAGAAGCTTTTCTCATAATATTTGGGGCAGGTAAGATGACTCTGAGGTCACAAAAAGGTTCTGGGATATTTTACACACCATTGCTTTGTGAGACCACAGGACTCTGAGTTCCACATTGCACATATGTTTATATGAATTTGTATGCATAACATGTATATTTATATGTGTAATTGTATATATACAGGCGTACACACTGAGATAATAGGTGAGTACTATGGGGGTTCAAGAGCAGAAATCAAGCAAAAAAGGAAAAATCACTGCCCTAAAAAACAACATATAACATGATCATATTACTTGCTTACATATCATCATACATAGATGCAATCAATTTATTAATGTATTTAAAAAGATATGAATAATAGCAACAGAAATAATATTACATTTAGTTTAGTAGCATGTGTTTCTCTGAGCATGAAATGAACACATAGACCAACTGGACAATACTCAAAGCATCTGCAGGTTTACCTCTCTTTCTATGACACCTTTACACAGACAGACATTCTTATTTTTCCATTAAGAAAAAATGTGTCCATTTCCATTGTATCCTCAGATTCACAATTAGAACAGTGTCATATTTAAAAGAATTTTTTAGTTTGATATTACAAAAATTCTATAAGCATAGAATTGCTTTAATTGAGTGAAATACATGTGTGACACCTTGCCAAGTATTCATATGTTCAGTAGTCTTTGTAATCCTTAACACGTGTCTTTATTACTTTGCAGAAAAATTGTCTGGGGGCTCAGTAAGTTTAAGAAAAGAATGCTACTGTGATATTAGAGAGGTTTGGTAACAAAGATCAACTTAGGAACAATAACTTCTCTACATCCTTATCATTAACATATACATTACATTTTTTAAACTAAAACTGAATGAATTTAAAAATATAGTAATCCAGGCCTTAAAATTACAGATGTTACCAGATCAATAAGTGAGCAATTTCCAAGTAAATGAAGTACTCCCTCCCCTGTGGTTTAATTGTGTTTTGTGTCCTCTTATTCATCCTTCTCCTGACATTTTCCCACCTTATTCAAGAGCTCTACCTATAGTTAGGGCAGCTTTGGGTACTGACTCTATTCATTTCCCAGATAAAAAGATGAACAAGATGAAAAAGCACTAGAGCAAGGCTCTTGTCCTCTGAATGTGTACTCCAAATGATGTTGCACATGAGGCAAATATAAAAAGAGGATAGCTTACAATGTGAAATATACTTCCTGACGTGATTGAGATTGCTGAAGCAGAATTGATTTTCAATACAAATTAAAATAAAATATTTTCAAATAATGAGTGTACACTGAAGAATCTGAGATAGTCACACACAAAATAAAGACACCTGGAGCATTCCATTCACCAAGACAATCGCTTTCTCTTTTCTTTTGAGTGGAATTCATTTCTCCAAATGTTGGCCTTCATTTCTTCAATGCACAAATCTTTAATACTTGTGGCATCTTATTTTGTCCCCATTTCTCATAACATCAGGATAAAAAAAATTTTCTAGAATACTGCATTTATTTGAGATTTTTTTTACTTGAGTGCTTGTAAAAATGGAATAAAGATAATAAACCAATAAAATGATAACTTGAAGAGTATTTCTAATCCTCAAAATGAGATTAACCCAAGGGAAAAAGAGTTGTAATTATTTGGCTTCCTACAAAACAAAGCTTGTTTCCACCTGCCTTCTCCTTTTGGTTCTTCCTTTCTTATTTACAGTACAGTAGGACTTTTGAGTGAAGGAATGGCAAACAGTTAATAAAACCTTTGATGGGTATTAATTACTTTCCACTTAATTACCTGCCTTGTGGATCTTGTTGAGCTATTGATTACTGGCAAACATACATCCCACTGGGGATAAGTGTGATTTAACTTCATCCAAAGAGTCAATTAGCCCAAGTAACATAGGGAGAGCTGGTGCTTTGCCTCAATAGCTGGGGAGTCTTGCCAAGAAGGGCAGATAAGCATTTATTTGTTCATTAAAACACAGTATTACTATCAACAGGAGGCACTTACCAGGTGTTACTGAGATTGGTAAAATGTCACTCTATATAATCAAAGATTAGCTGCATGGTATGGATGCAACATGGGCAAAGGGAGTCTTTCTTGGTTCAGAACCCTGAAAGAACTGGTGAGGTTTTGAGGTTAACCCTAGAGGTATAGTCCAGGTGCTATTGTCTATTTTATGAAATTATAACCAAACAACTCTATCAAATACACCTACACACAGCTGTAGTTTACGAAGGCAATGTTGCCTTCTGCGGCATGAATTTCAAGATCCCAGATTCTTTTCTTTGATATGCTATACCAAAAGAGCAAGGTGTTTTCTGCAACTTCACTTAATAATTTACTGATTTCTGTGTTTATTTCTGCCAGCAACTCAATAGGGAAAAAATACTTGAAAGTCAGGTCTTTGATGGATTGGGAGAAAGGAGGAAAAATTGTGTGAGCGAAAGAAAAGTTGTTCCATTGACCAAACTTTGGCATGAAATTATACTTCGAAATCCATAAGAAAATTCACAAAGCCGATTTTCTTAAAACTTTATCTATTTAGCTTCGAATTAGAATTTTTAAAATGTCTTATTATATAGCTCTTTCATAGTGTTCTTATGAGAGGAATTAATCCTGTAAAATATGTCTAACTCTAGGAGTTAGCAAGGGATAGAAGAATATGCTGAATTGCAGGTGAATGTTAGAACTTTGATCAATAAATTATGTGAAGCAGAAATTTTATTGTGAAAAGTTGTAATAACACAAAAACCCACAATATTTTATTAAAAAATTAGGGCATGGGAGTTTAAATATTTTGGTTTGTTGTGGAATTTGGTGTCTGCTGAATCAATAGGGTGAATACTCTTGAATATTGAATACATGTAAATAAGAGTTACTAACATTTGCATCATTAAGGAGTTTACATTATCATTGTATAACTATCATCATATTTTATTGCACAAACTTTTCATAATATCCATGTGAGATACAGTTACTGTTATATACTCATTTTGAGAAAGTTGGAACTGAGGAGCAGAAAAGTTTAAGTAACTTGGCTAGGGAGACTGAAGTTCTCCAGTCAGGGCTTGGTCTCAAGTCACCTGGACTTCAAATCTTCCCTCTACTCCTTCTCGGTTAGTCTTTTAGCATGATCTTACACTGTGAACTCTGAAAACAGAAAAAAATCAACTCAGAGTGAATGTGAATATTTACCTCTGAGGTCAGTTTTTGTTTTGCTCTTGTTCCCTGCACTGATATTTGTGTACTGCTTCTCTCTTGTCCCCTTTCTCTCTCTTATGCATCTCCTTTTCCTTTGGCTTTTGTAATAATGCTATATATTTGCCAGAGTAAACAGATTTATTTCTACCATTGCAGTCTGAGAGTTAAAATACTTTAAACAAGGAATTAACCTCACTGTTGCCCGCACTTATTTAAAAGTAGCTTTTTCTGACTGAAGCCGCAGATTCAGGCACAAAAGGAGAGGATACTCATGCTTGTCATCTTCACATTTCAGGTATTCGGGTGTTATTGATCCAAAGGGTGTTCCTGCTGAAAGACACAGAGTGTGTATGTCTCCTGTATCCATCAAGTCAAAAGATCTTGCCAGAAGCAATATTCACATCAATGCCCAGTTGGACTCCCTGTTTATAACAGACATTCTTGTGAAAGGCCCTATTTTTTAGATTAAATATTTCCTGTGCCAAAACATTCTGCAACAGTGAGTCAAAACATGCTGTAGTCCCAAAGGATATATCCTGGCTGTGAGCACAGAGCCTGTATAATTTGAGTTTTTCCTTATTTTCAAAGAAAATATATTGGGGTTATGATTATTATAGAAACTCAGATTTAAGGCTCAGAAAAATGTAAATGACAGCTAAAGATAGTTCCAAAATCTTCTCTGGTTTCTCCAATACCTTGACTAATAGATTGTTTCATAAAAGTTTATTTTTCTTTTCTCTTAGTCTCCAAAGCTCTACTTTTCTGCATAAAGCTAATGAATCCTGACAGAGTTTCTGAACCTAAACATATATTTCTTGTGCAAATTAGAAAATTTGGACACAAAGATGATAAATTTCCAGTTTTACAGGGTAGAGCTGTGCATTAAAATCACCAGGTTTGGTGTGGTGGCTCACACCTGTAATCCCAGCACTTTGGGAGGTTGAGGCAGGCAGATCCCTCAAGCCCAGGAGTTTGAGACCAGCCTGGGCAACATGGTGAAACTCCAGCTCTATAGAAAACACAAAAAATTAGCTGGTGTGGTGGCATGTGCCTATAGTCCCAGCTAGTCTGGTGGCTGAGGTGGGAGGATTACGTGAGCCCGGGAGGAGGAGGTTGCAGTGAGTTGACACCACTGCACTTAGACCTGGGGAACAAAGTGGGACCCCCATCTCAAAAAGCAAGCAAACAACCCAAACTACCAGCTCCCTGTTTACAAAACAATGTGTGTATGCCTGTGTGTTTGTGTATCTGTGTGTGTGTAAACTCCTTGTTTAGTAGTTGTGGTGATGGAGTAGGGAGGGAATTGCAAACACCTAACAAACAGGTTTCACTGAGGTAAATTCTTTTGTATATATTATCTCAACTAACTCTCAAAACAACAGATTTAGGTTGGAAATTTTGCTTCTACTGTGCTGACAAAGAAGATAAAGCACAGAGAAGTAAAATTATTTGTCTAAAGAAACATACTCAGTAAATGATTTAATCCCATCTTAGTGACTAAAAATCCCAACACTGTCCTTCTTACCTTCCTGCTTTCCTGGGAAATACTTTATAAGCCCAGGATACAGTTATTCTTTTTACTCTTCACAAGACCAAAGGGTTTATTTAGAAGGATGTAGAACAAATGAATTTTGACTCTTAAACGATAGTATTTATGTGGCATTTTTAAATTCATTTCTCGAGCATCAAAGCAGTCTCAAGGCCAAAAATTTATAGTGACAGCTGACATTTCCTTGTTTATTGTATTCTACTTTTAACAGAAGAGTGCACTACTCAAAAGAAATGATTTTCCTGGATTGTATGCAAAACATATTGTGTTGTGCCTCAATATTTTTATTTATATTAATTATATATAACAGCAGGATTACCACAAATAATTAAATTTAAAAGGTAAAATGTTTAGGTCAATTTAGCACAAACAATAAAAGCCTTTTTTAAAAATCAAGGATTGCTTTCTATAAACAAACATTTTAGTAAATGTGCATTAAATTGTATTAAAAAGTATGAAAAGATAAGTTCTATATGTATGGTTTCATGGACAAATAGAATGTCAGGCTAATATTGTTCGTGTTTGGTTTCAGTATCATTTAAATGCTGACAGATGATTTATTAGTTCTTTAAATTGTTCAAAACAAATAATTTCTGATTCTAGCCAAAGGAATATTGGATATTGGGCTTACTCTTCTGCCATTAACAACTAAGAAACTGAAAAAAAGTAAGGCAGTGAATTTTTGGTGTTGGATGACAGTATAGGGCTATGGTTCTTGAGAGAAGATGAACAATATGATAAACTTAGCATTTATAGCAACTTCGTGAACTTTCTTAATTGCAGCATATGAAAGTGGGGCCCATTGTTCTTACAGAGGAAAGAGAAATCAGTTTGAACCCTGTTGAATCAGATGAAATTTTTAAAGGTGTACCAAGGGAACGTAGGGTCCAGTGCAGAGAGGATTCCAGAGACATAGAGTATCTTAAAAAATCTTGGGCCGAACACTACACTGCCTATACACAGGGCAAGTCTCTTGAAGACCTGGCAAAGAACAGCTCTTTGTGAGCTGAACATGTGCTCTGGAGGTTGCACAGGGTTGGAAGATGCTGAATTTTTGACCAGTAAAAATAAAGACATCTGACTGAACACAGAGTATAAGTTTGGAACCCAGAAGACCCTGCCTTATGAGTAGGAATAACTGATACATGCAATAACATGGATAACTCTCAACTGCTTTGTGCTAAGGAAAAAAAAAAAAGATAGACACAGTAAGTTACATACTGTAACATTTGATTTACATGACATTCTTGCAAGTGCCATAGAGATTGAAAACTGCTCAGTCTTTGCCTGGAGCTGCAACTGGGGAGAGTGGTTGACAAAGGGGCACAGAAGAATTCCTCGGAGTAATAGAATTACTCTGTTACTGGGTATATATCCAAAGGATTATAAATTGTTCTACTATAAGGACACATGCACACGAATGTTCATTGCAGCACAGTTTACAGTAGCAAAGACCTGGAACCAACCCAAATGCCCATCGATGATAGACTGGACAGGGAAAATGTGGCACATATACACCATGCAATACTATGCAGCCATCAAAAATGATGAGTTCGCGTCCTTTGTAGGGACATGGATGAACCTGGAAACTATCATTCTGAGCAAACTGACACAAGAACACAAAATCAAACACTGCATGTTCTCACTCATAGGCGGGTGTTGAACAATGAGAACACATGGACACAGGGAGGGGAGCATCACACACTGGGGTCTGTTGGGGGAAATAGGGACAGCGGGGGGTGGGAAGTTGTGGAGAGATAGCATGGGGAGAAATGCCAGACATAGGTGAAGGGGAGGAAGGCAGCAAGTCACACTGTCACGTATGCACCTATGCAACAATCTTGCATGTTCTTCACATGTACCCCAAAATCTAAAATGCAATAAAAAAATAAAAATAATAAAAATAAAAATGTGTTAATTGAACCTCACATGCATGTTATTAAACTTAACAGGTACCATAGCAAAAAGAACGTTCAGTAGTGTCTAAACTAACATTGTTTAGAATTGCCATCACACGGTGATAATAAAAAGCAGACTTATCTTTAAAAAAAAAAATTACTCTGTATTAGGGTTGGGCAAATCTTTTCCTGAAATGGACCTGATAATAAATATTTTTAGGGCCATAAAAGTTGCTGTCATATATCGTTGCTTGTTTTTATTTCACAACCCTTTATTAATATTGAAAAAATTCTCAGCTGAGTGGCCATACAAAAACAGCCTATAGACAATATTTGTTCCACAGTCATCGTTTGATGACTGTTGCTCTATATCTTGATTTTGATGGTGTTTATATGACTATATATGTTTGTCAAAATTCCCAGAATTATACACTTAAAATTTTAAATTTCAAAGAATGTATATTACTTTTTAATGAAATAAATGGGGGACCATCATACACATTATGTTCTCTCACCACAAAAATAGAAAATTTTAAATAGCCCTACATCTGTTGATTAAATAGAATTTAAAAACTTCATATCCAAAGCAGCTCATAGGAAAATTTTCAAACATTTAATAAACTAATGTTACTAATATTACACAAACTCTTTCATGTAACAGGGGAATGGGGGATACTTTCCAAGTCATTTCATGAAGCCAATATAAATCTGACAACAAATCTAGAAAATGATATCATATGCAAAGAAAATTAAAGACTAATATTCATTGTGAGCATAGACACAAAAGTTTATAATCAAACATTGTCAAATTGGATTTGGCAACATCTAAAGACATTAAATAATCATGACCATGTGGCAATGGCAATCCCAGCAATGGCAAGTTGGTTTATTATGTGGAAATCACAGTGGAACTCACAAATTAACAGATTAAAGAAGAAAACTTATATTTAATTAAGTAGATTCTGAAAAAGCACTTAAAAATTCAGCACCTGTTTATAATAAAAACTCTCCACAAACTAGGGACAAAAGAATTTTTTTTTCTTCTAGGCAGATAAAGTCTGTCATAAATCAACTTAAAATATTTTACTTATGCAGAAGGAATGAGCATTATATCCTCAAATAGGGAAAAGATAAAGTTGTACATTTCTACCACATCTAGTCAGGATTATACCAGAGGTCTTAATGTATTAAATGAATTTTAAAAAGAAAGAAAGAAAAGGCATACATTTTAGAAAAGAAAAAATAATAAAATTTCTATTTGAAGATAATATAACATATGCCTAGAAATTTATAAGGAGGGATCTCATGTCTTTGTGGGAATCCATGCATATGTATGTAATTAAAATTGTTTTCTACTTTTTTTTGGTAAAAAAAGTTGTAAAGAATAAAAAAGTGAACTTTGCAATGTCACAGGATGCAAAGAAAATATACAAAGATCAATTGTATTTCTAACCAACAACAATAAGCAATTTGAAAGAAAATAGATGCTATATTTATAGATTATAAGGCTCAATATTGTTAAAGTTATTAAAATATAAACTCCTCATAAATCTATCTATCTATTCAACACAATCCTAATCCAAATGACACTGGGCTTTTTAAAAAAGGCAATTTGTTACGTCCAAATATATATCAAAATGAAAATGTCTTAGAACAGTTGGAGGACTTACCCTACTTGACTGCCATACATACTATAAAGCTATGGAAATCAAGAGTATGACACTAGCAATAAGATAGATGAATACATCAATTGAAAACAATTGTGGATCCTGAAATAGACTCACACATACAAAATCAAATTATTTTTTGACGTGGGCTCTAAAATAATTCAACAGAAAAAGGAAAAAACTTTAGCAAATGGTGATGAAGCAAATAGGAATAAATAAAATATAGAACCTCAACCTCAATTTCACATCATACACTAAAAAAATCATCTCATATACATGAGGTAAATCAGTATCTAAATCTAAAGGGAAGTTTATAATCTTCTAGGAAAAAAACTTCATGGGCTTAGAGTGGTTATTAGACTTGAACAAAAAGCCCAAATAATGAAAAAATAGCACTTTATCAAAGCAAAATACTTTGTTCTTCAAAAGCACCATTAAGATAGTTTTAAAAAGCAAGTTATAGCTTGTAAGAAAATATTTGATATATCTGACAGAGGATGTATAACTAGAATATAAAAAGAAGAACACTTAAAACTCAATAATATAAACACAGGCATCCCAACATAAAAAATAAAAATTGAGATTCTATATCTAGAGAAAACACCGTTCAGAAATGAACAAGAAATCAACACATTCCTACATGAAGGAAACATAAGAAAATATGTTGCCAGGAGACTTACTCTATAGGGATGGCTAAATAAAATTTCTAAAAGTAAAGGAAATAACAAAAGAATAAAACTTGTGACATCAGGAAGAAAGACTAAATACAGTAAACAAAAATATTGGTAAATATAGCAGACTCTTCTCTTGAGTTGCTATAAAGATACTTAAAAATGTAGAACTGGATAACAGGCAGAAGTTAGACCAGTTTGGAGGGCTCAGAAGAAGACAGAAAACTGTGGGAAAGTTTGGAACTTCCTAGAGACTTGGTGGGCTCAGAAAACAGAAAGACGTGGGAAAGTATGCACTTTCTGGAGGCTTGTTAAATGGCTTTGACCAAAATGTTGATAGTGATATGAACAATAAATACCAGGCCGAGGTGGTCTCAGATGGAGATAAGGAACTTGTTAAGAACTGGAGCAAAGATGACTCTTGTTATGCTTTAGTAAAGAGACTGGTGTCACTTTGCCCCTGCCCTAGAGATTTGTGGAACTTTTAACTTGATAAATAGCCCCGTCTTAAAACTCATCCCTTCTGGCTGGGCATGGTGGCTCACACCTATAATCTCACTTTGGGATTGTAGGCACTTTCGGAGGCCAAGACCGGCGGATCACCTGAGAGCAGGAGTTCAAGACCAGCCTGACCAACATGGAGAAACCCCCTCTCTACTAAAAATACAAAAATTAGCTGGGTGTGGTGGTGCATGCCTGTAATCCCAGCTCCTCAGGCGGCTGAGACAGGAGAATCGCTTGAACCTGGGAGGCAGAGGTTGCAGTGAGCCGAGATCACGACACTGCACTCCATCTGGTGGAAGAAATTTCTGAGCAGCAAAGCATTCAAGAGGTGACTTGTCTACTGTTAAAAGCATTTAGTTTTATGTAATCCCAAAGATATGTTTTGGAATTGGAGCTTATGTTTAAAAAGAAAGCAGAGCAGAAATGTTCAGAAAATTTGCAGCCTGATGATGCAATAGAAAAGAAAAACCCATTTTTCTGAGGAGAAATTCAAGCCAGCTGCAGAAATTTGCATAAGTAATGAGGAGCCAAATATTATTTGCCAAGACAATGGAGAAAATGTCTCCAGGGCATATTAAAGGTCTTTACAGCAGCCCGTCCCATCACAGATCTGGAGGCCTAGGAGGAAGCAGTGGTTTTGTCGGTTGGGCACAGAGCCTTGCTGCTTTGTGCAGTCTCAAGACTTGTTGACCTGAATCCCAGCTGTGGCTAAAAGGGGCCAACGTAGAACTCAGGCCATTGCTTCAGAAGTTGCAAGCCCCAAGCTTTGGTGACTTACACGTGATTTTGGGCCTACAGGTGCAGAGAAATCAGTAATTGAAGTTTGGGAACCTCTGTCTAGATTTCAAAGGATGCATGGAGATTCCACCATGTCCAGGCAGAGGTGTGCTGCAAGGGCAGAGCCCTTATGGAGAACCTCTGCTAGGGAGGTGCAAAATGGAAATGTTGAGTGCCAGCCCCCAGAAAGAGTCCCCACTGGGGCACTGCCTAGTGGAGCTTTGAGAAGAGGACCACCATCTTTCAGACCCCAGAATGGTAAACCCACAGACAGCTTGCACCGTGTGCCTGGAAAAGCTGCAGACACTCAATGCCAGCTTGTGAAAGCAGCCAGGAAGAGGGCTGCATCCTGCAAAGCCACAGAGGCATACCTTCCCAAGACCATGGGAACCCATCTCTTGCATCAGCGTGACCTGAATGTGAGACATAGAGTCAAAGGAGGTCATTTTGGAGCTTTAAGATTTGACTGCCCTGCTGGATTTTGGGCTTACATGGGGCCAGCAGCCCCTACATTTTCACCAATGTCTCCCATTTAAAATGGGTGTATTTATCCAATGCCTTTACCTCTATTGTATCTAGGAAGTAACTAACTTGCTTTTGATTTCACAGGCTCATAGGCAGAAGGGACTTGCCTTGTCTCAGATGAGACTTGGACTTGGACTTTTGGGTTAATGCTGGAATGAGCTGAGACTTTAGGGCACTGTTGGAAGGCATAATTGGTTTTGAAATGTGAGGACATGAGATTTGGGAGGGGCTGGAGGCAGAATGATATGATTTAACTCTGTGTCAACACCCAAATCTGACCTTGAATTATAATCCTCATGTGTCGTGGGAGGGATGTGGAGGGAGGTAATTGAATTATGGGAGTAAGTTTTCCTGTTCTTGTGATAGTGAATAAGTTTCACAAGATCTGATGGTTTTATAAAGGGGAGTTTCCCTGCAAAGGTCTCTTGCCTGCCACTATGCAAGACAAAGCTCTTTGCTCTTCCTTCATTTCTGCCATGATTGTGAGGCCTCCCCAGCCATGTGGAACTTCTAGTTCATTAAACCCCTTTCCTTTATAAATTACCTAATCTTAAATATGTCTTTATTAGTAGCATGAGAATGGACTAATACAGCCATTATTACTCTGATTCTAAAACAAAACAAATACATGTGAAATACAATTACAGGCAGATATCTTTCCTGCATATAAACGTAAAATTCTTCAACAACATATCAAAAGATTATATATATAATATGACCAAGTGGGGTTTGTTAAAGGGATATGAAGCCGATTCAATAATAGGATAAAAAACAATCATATTATCACATCAATCAATGTACTAACAGCACTTGACAAAATTCAATACCCATTTGTTATAAAAATGCACAGATAAATCAGAATAGAGTTAAAATTCCTCAACTTGATAAAGAATATATATAGAAAACCCACAGCTAATATTATACTTAATAGTGAAAGATCAAATGCATTTCTCCTATGACCAGAATAAGACAAGCATGTCTGCTCTTATTTAACATCAAGGTAGAAGTTTTAAACAGGAAAGAGAAATAAATATAGAAAATAAATAAGTACAAGTGTCTCTATTTGCAGATGACATAATTGTCTATATAGAAAATTCCAAGGAAATATATAAAAGATCTTTCAGATCTAGTACATGAGTTCATTGAGCTTGCAGGACATGAATTAAATATACTTTAATCAATTATATTTATATATACTGACAGTAACCACGTGGGCACCAACATTAAAACTACAACTCCATTTACAATTATTGAAAAAAATACTTAGGTGTAAATCTAACTAAACCTCTATAATACTAGTCTGCTGAAAATAACACAATGATAATGAAAGAAATCAAATCGATAAATAAATGAATAGATATATTATGTTCATAAGTTGGAAGACAATATAATAAAAATATCAATACTTCTTGATGTGTAGGTTTAAAATACTTATCAAAATTTAAGGGAGATAATTTTATAGATATAGACAAAACTATCTTAATATTTATATGAAATTAGAATAGCTAAAAACAATATTGAAAAAGAAGACAAATTGAAGAAATATATTAAAATTATCTATCTACAGTAATCAGAATTGTGTGGTATGTCTGGAGGGATACACACATAGTTGAGTAGAGCCTAGTAAAGAATCCAGAAGTTCCTGAAGGAAGCACTAAACATGGAAAGGAAAAACTGGTACCAACCACTGCAAAAACATGCCAAATTGTGAAGACCATTGACACTATGAAGAAACTACATCAACTAATGGGCAAAATAACCAGCTAGCATCATAGTGACAGAATCAAATTCACACATAACAATATTAACCTTAAATGTAAACGGGATAAAGGGAGACCCATCTCATGTGCAAAGACACACATAGGCTAAAAATAAAGGAATGAAGGAATATTTACCAAGCAAATGGAAAGCAAAAAAAAAAAAAAAAAGGGGGGGGTTGCAATCCTAGTCTCTGATAAAACAGACTTTAAACGAACATAGATCAAAAGAGACAAAGAAGGGCATTACATAATGGTAAAGGGATCAATGCAACAAGAAGAGCTAACTATCCTAAATATATATGCACCTAATACAGGTGCACACAGATTCATAAAGCAAGCTCTTAGAGACCTACAAGGAGACTTACACTCCCACGCAATAATAGTGTGAGACTTTAATACCCCACTGTCAATATTAGACAGATCAACAAGACAGAAAATTAATAAGGATATTCAGGACTCGAACTCAGCTCTGGACCAAGCAAAACTAATAGACATCTACAGGACTCTCCACCGCAAATCAACAGAATATACATTCTTCTCAGCATCACATCTCATTTATTCTAAAATCAACCACATAATTGGGAGTAAAACGCTTCTCAGAAAATGTGAAAGAAAGGAAATCATAACGAACAGTCTCTCAGACCGCAGTGCAATCAAATTAGAACTCAGGATTAATAAATTCACTCAAAACCTACACAACTACATGGAAACTGAACAATCTGCTCTTGAATGACTACTGGGCAAATAATGAAATGAAGGCAGAAATAAATAAGTTCTTTGAAACCAGTGAGAACAAACACACAAGATACTAGCTTCTCTGGGACACAGCTAAAGCAGTGTTTAGAAGGAAATTTATAGCACTAAATGCCCAGAAGAGAAAGCAGGAAAGATTTAAAATCAACACCCTCACATCACAATTAAAAGAACTAGAGAAGCAAGAGGAAACAAAAATCTAGCAGAAGACAAGAAATAACTAAGATCAGAGCAGAACTGAAGGAGGTAGAGACACGAAAAACCCTTTAAAAAATCAATGAATCCAGGAGCTGGTTTTTTGAAAAGATCAACAAAATATACTGCTAGTGAGACTAACAAAGAGAAAAAGAGAGAAGAATCAAATAGACACAATAAAAAATGATAAAGGGGATGTCACCTCTGATCCCACAGAAATACAAAGTACCATCAGAGAATACTATAAACACCTCTACACAAATAAACAAGAAAATCTAGAAGAAATAAATAAATTCCTGGACATATACACTCTCACAAAACTAAACCAGGAAGAAGTCAAATCCCTGAATAGGCCAATAAAAAATTCTAAAATTGAGGCAGTAATTAATAGCCTACCACTCCAAAAAAGCCCAGGACCAGATGGATTCAAAGCCGAATTCTACCAGAGGTACAAAGAGGAGCTAGTACCATTCCAAAAAATAGAAAAAGAGGGAAACTTCCCTAACTCATTTTATGAGACCAGCATCATCCTGATACCAAAATAAGGTAGAGATACAACAAAAAACAAAATTTCAGTCCAGTACTCCTGATGAACATCAATGCAAACATGCTCAATAAAATACTGGCAAACCAAATCCAGCAGCACATCAAAAAGTTTATTCATCACAGTCAAGTTGGCTTCATCCCTGGGATGCAAGGATAGTTCGACATAGGCAAATCAATATACATAATCAATCACATAAACAGAACCAATGACAAAATCCACATGATTATCTCAGTAGATGTAGAAAAGTCCTTCAACAAAATTCAACACCCCTTCATGGTAAAAACTCTCAATAAACTAGGTGTTGATGGAATGTATCTCAAAATAATAAGAGCTATTTATGACACATGGACAACCAATATCATGCTGAATGGGGAAAAGCTGGAAGCATTCTCTTTGAAAACTGGCACAAGACAAGGATGCCTTTTCTCACCATTCCTATTCAACATAGTATTGGAAGTTCTGGCTAGGACAATCATGCAAGAGAAAGAAATAAAGAGTATTTAAATAGGAAGAGAGGAATTCAAATTGTCTGTTTGCAGATGACATGATTGTATATTTAGAAAACCCCATCATCTCAGCCCAAAATCTTCTTAAGCTGATTAGCAACTTCAGCAAAGTCTCAGGATACAAAATCAATGTGCAAAAACCACAAGCATTCCTATACACCAATAATAGACAAACAGAAGCCAAATCATGAGTGAACTCTCATTCACAGTTGCTACAAAGAGAATAAAATACCTAGGAATACAACTTAAAGGGATGTGAAGGACCTCTTCAAGAACTACAAACCACTACTCAAGGAAATAAGAAATGACACAAACAACTGGAAAATAATTCCATGCTTTTGGATAAGAGGAAACAATATCATGAAAATGGCTGTACTGCTCAAAATAATTTATAAATTCACTGCTACCATCAAGCTACCATTGACTTTCTTCACAGAATTAGAAAAAACTACTTTAAATTTCATATAGAACCAAAAATGTGCTCATATAGCCAAGACAATTCTAAGCAAAAAGAACAAAGCTGGAGGCATCACCCTACGTGACTTCGAACTATACTACAAGGCTACGGTAACCAAAACAGCATGGTACTGGTACCAAAACAGATATATAGACCAATGGAACAGAACAGACACCTCAGAAATAATGCCTCACATCTACAACCATCTGATCTTTAACAAACCTGACAAAAACAAGCGATGGGGAAAGGATTCCCTATTTATAAATGGCATTGGGAAAACTGGCTAGCCATATGCAGAAAACTGAAACTGGACTCCTTCCTTAAACCTTATACAAAAATTAACTCAAGATGGATTAAAGACTTAAATGTAAGATCTAAAACCATAGAAACCCTAGAAGAAAACCTAGGCAGTACCATTCAGGACATAGGGATGGGCAAAGACTTCATGACTGAAACACCAAAAGCAATGGCAACAAAAGCCAAAATTGACAAATGGTATCTAATTAAACTGATGAGCTTCTGCACAGCCAAATAAAGTATCATCAGAGTTAACAGGTAACCTACAGAATGAGAGAACTTTTTTGCAATCTACTTATCTGACAAAGAACTAATAACCAGAATCTACAAGGAACTTAAACAAATTTACAAGAAAAAAACAAACAACCCCATCAAAAAGTGGACAAAAGAATGAACAGACACTTCTCAAAAGAAGACATTTATTCAGCCAACAAACATAAGAAAAAAGGTCATCATCACTAGTCTTTAGAGAAATGCAAAGCAAGCCACAATGAGATACCATCTCATAACATTTAGAATGGCAATCGTTAAAACGTTGGGAAACAACAGATGCTGGAGAGGATATGGAGAAATAAGAGTGCTTTTAAACTGTTGGTGGGAGTATAAGTTAGTTCAGCCACTGTGGAAGACAGTGTGGTGATTCCTCAAGGATCTAGAACCAGAAATACCATTGACCCAGCTATTCCATTACTGGGTATATACCCAAAGAATTATAAATCATTCTACTATAAAGACAATGTACAGTATGTTTATTGCAGCACTGTTCACAGTAGGAAAGACTTGGAACCAACCCAAATGCCCATCAATAATAGACTGGATAAAGAAAATGTGGCATATATACACCAGGGAATACTATGCAGCCATATAAAATGATGAGTTCATGTCCTTTGTAGGGACATGGATGAAGCTGGAAACCATCATTCTCAGAAAACTAACACAAGAACAGAAAACCAAACACTGCATGTTTCTCACTCATAAGTGGGAGTTGAACAATGAAAACACATGAACACAAGGTGGGAAAGTCACACACTGGGGGCTGTCAGGTGGTCAGGGCTAGGGCAGTGATAGCATTTGGAGAAATATCTAATGTAGATGACAAGTTGATGGGTGCAGCCAACCACCATGGCAAGTGTATACCTATGTAACAAACCTACATATTTTGCACATGTATCCCAGAACTTAAAAGTATAATTTTTTTAAAAAAGAATCCAGAAACAGAACCACAAATATATGCACAACATATGTATGATTTTTGACTAAGCTACAAAAGCAGTTCAATATAGGAAATATAGCCTTTTCAACAATTGTTGCTGGAGCCATTGAATATCTGCAAGCAAAAAGAAAATTATAAACCTTGACCAAACTATTATATCTTATGCAAAAATTTACTCAATAGGCCACTGATTAAAATGTAAAATGTTAAACCATAGAACTCTTAAAGAGAAAAAAACCAGGAATATCTTTATGGTTTTGGGCCAAAGAATTTATAGCTTTGACACTAAAGATAGGATTCACTTAAAAACTTGCTAAGTTTAATATATCAAGTTTGAACAATTTTGATCTGTAAATGACCCAGTTAATATAATAAAAAGACAAGCTACAGAATGGGAGAAAATATTTGCCAAAAAATACTACCTAGAATACACAAAGAATATTCAAAACAATTAAAAAGCAAAGAATCCAATTAAAATGTAGGTAAAATATATAAAGGGACATTTGAAATAAGAGTGCATACAGATGGCAAACAAATATGTGAAAAGATGGCCAACATCATTGGTTATTAAGGAAATGTCAATCAAAACCATAATGAGATATCACTATATACCTATCAACATGGGTAAAATTATGAATAGTGTCAACAAATGCTGGAGAAAATACAAAGGAACTGGATCACTTCTATATTGGTGGTAAAAATGTAAATGGTATTATCACTCAAGAAAACTGTTTGGCAGTTTCAACAAAATCTAAATGTGAAAGTACCATATAACCCAGCAATACAACTCCTGGGCATTTGTTTCAGAAAAATGAAAACATATACTCAAACCAAAAACTGTATGAGTATTTATAAGTGTTATTTGTAGTAGCTCATATAGTAGAAACAACTCAAATGTCCATAACAGATGAATGATTAAATTAACTATAATGCCTTTGTACCATGAAATACTATGCAGCAATAAAAATGAATGTACTATTGATACATGCAACCATATGGACAAATCTCCAGAAAATTATGCTAATTGAAAAAGCCAAACCAAAAGGTTGCATGTTGTATGAGCCTATATCTACAACATTCCTGAAATAACAAAAGTACAGAAATGAAGAAGCGATTAGTGGCCTATAGGGTTTAAGGAGAATGTTGGGAAGGAAAAGAAGTGGATGTGGCCATAATGGGAAATGTGACAGACCTTTGTTGTGATGGAAATATTCGGTATCTTGACTGTATCCACAACAATATCTTGATTGTGATATTGTGCTATAGTTTTGCAAGATGCTAGCTACCATTGAGAGGAACTGGGTAGAGGATAAATGGGATTTCTGTATTCTTTTTCCAATTACATCTACAATTATCTCAAAACAAAAATGTAATTATAAGAATGGAAAATACTTAAATACATACTTCAAAAAATAGAGGTACATAGGGTCAGTAAGCTCATAAAAATAGTTGACTTGATTAATGATCAGAGAAATGCAAATTTAAACAACAGTTAGATACCACTATACATCTAACAGTCTGGCTACAATTAAAATGATTGGCTGGCGAGGCTGGGTGGCTCACACCTGTAATACCAGCACTTTGGGAGGCCGAGGTGGGAGGATCACAAGGTCAGGAGATTGGGACCATCCTGGCTAAGATGGTGAAACCCTTTCTCTACTAAAAATACAAGAAATTAGCCAGTGGCATGGTGGCACATGCCTGTAATCCAAACTATCTGGGAGGCTGAGGGAGGAGAATTGCTTGAACCCAGGAGGCAGAGGTTTGCAGTGAGCTGAGGTCGTGCCACTGCACTCCAGCCTGGGTGACAGAGTGAGACTGTCTCAAAACAAACAAACAAAAAAGATTGTCAATACCAAACTGATATGGTTTGGATTTGTGTCTCTGCCCAAATCTCATGTTGAATTGGAAGAGGGGCTTAGTGGGTGGTGATTGAATCATGGAGGAGGATTCCCTCCTTGCTATTCTCCTGATAGTAAGTTCTCACGAGATCTGGTAGTTTAAAGGTGTGTGGCACTTTCCTCTTCTCCCTCTCTCTCCTGTTCCGCCATGATAAGACACACTTGCTTCTCCTCACCTTCTATCATGATTGTAAGTTTCCTGAGGCCCCCTAGTCATGCTTCCTGTTAAGCCTGTAGAATTGTGAATCAGTTAAACTTATTTTCTTCATAAATTACACAGTCTCAGGTAGCTCTTTATAGTTTTGTGAAAACAGACTAATACACGAACATTGTGGAGTATGTAGTGTAACCAGACCTTTGGCTCTTAAAAAACCATGAACAATTACATAGGTTAACCATGAACAATTACATTTTTCATAATTATTCATAATAAATAAAGTTATGGAGTTTATAATTCTTCTAAGGTCTGTTATGATCCATGGTGATAAAACAATGACCATATTAGAGAGAAGGGTAATTATTTTCCTCTTTACTGTTGGAAGTGGGCAAGGATCCAATTTCTTTAAAAAGAATATAAAAATATCTAGATAAAAATAGAAAGAAGATCCAAAACTCATTTTCTTTTTATGCATTTAAATTGCTGTCTTGCTTGACTCTGGCAATAATACCATGGATGTAGATTTTGCAAGCATATTAATAATTAGAGACTTATCTTAAACTCACAGAGCTCAAAAAACATATCCATAGAATCAAAAGTAGATGTAAAGTTAATGAAAGCTCTGAGTCCTGAAAAGAGCAGTTTTTTCAATGAAGATTAAGAAGAGTTCAATAATAATCAATACTTCAAGAGGGCAGTCTAAAATTTCCTTGCACTTCATATAAAGAATTAGAATGAGAGCCCAAACCTTCAGTTGTTCAATTAGAAAGATATTAAAGCTCAAAAGGCATATTAAATTAATGACTGGGCCTTTATTTTTAAAATATTGGTGGGTTACCCTTTTTAAGTTGTAGAAAACTGCATATTGAATGTGTTTAGTTGGAATCATAGATGGATTTATAAAGTAAATGACTTGATGCAGAACAGTATCTTCTCTTAAGGACAAATTTCAAATACAGGTACTTTATTAAGCTTGCAATGGCTAATAATTTTAGTCTTCCCCATAGCTAGAACCTATAACCGTTTTGGAGTTACACTCGCATTATGCAACTGTGTTAGGATCTTGAAGCTGGGAGAAACTAACTTTCTGTATGTTGAGAGAACAACATGGTTTCATCAAAACTCCTAAATAGAACTCAGCCAAGCAAGAGACCAATATCACAAAATCTACCATAGTAACATCATTATTCATCCTAAAAGCCTTAAGTAAACTTTAATTAGTGTCCTTTAAATACCTTCAGTAAATATGTACAATTCTCTACAAGGTTTGTGGGAAACGGAATTGCTTTGTTTAATTTGTAACCATCTAAACAGTCCAGTTTTATTTGGGTTACATTAGTAAGGTATGAAAATTAGTCAGTTTGTGTCAGTCAGGTCTTCAGAATGACTTTGTCCCTTGAAGAGAAATATAAATATTTAAATTACAAAACAAAGCAAACTTATATTCATATATACCAGTGGTTCTCAGCTAGAGGTGATTTGTTCCCCGACTCCCTTCTAGGAAATACTGGGCAATGTTTGGAAGACTTTTTGGTTGTCACAACTAATGGGCATGCTACTAGCATTCAGTAGGTAGACACCAGGGATGCTGCTAAACATCCTACCATGTAACAGACAGCCTGCCACAACAAAGAATTAACTAGTCCAAATGTCAGTAGTGCTGAGGTTGAGAAACCTGAACACATGAATCAACATATATTCCAACTGATTCTAATGGTCTGCCTTTAATCCTTTCCATTAATGTGATAGTCAAGCATTTACCACATTACATATAGTATGCAATACCTACTAGATTATTGACTAACCTATTACCTAAATAGATTATTGTCTAAGGATTTTCTTAAATGTAAGCTACAAGCTTTTGTCTCTCTTATCCACTCTAACTAAAACACTGTGCAAAATAAATGTTTTCCCAAATTACAAAATAGCATGCTGTGGAAGTAAATTATTAAGCTTATTTGTTTATGGGTTTTTTTTTAAACTTATTTTACTTTCATGGTTTGAAATTTTAAAAGTGATGCTAACATACTAAACATTTTATCAGGAGTGTTGTGTCCTGGGAATAACTTCTTCAGGCATTCAGCGAAGTGAACCTCTGAGGTTATATAGGCAGAACATCATGGAGATGTCTGGCTGCTATGACAGAGCTCTAAATATAAAGCAAAATCAATAAATAGGCATTAAGAATTTATTGCAGGTCAATCCTGTGCTTCACAAGATGCTGTCTCCAAATATTGTGGGATGTATTGAAAAAAAAGCATTCTTATGTTCTCTAAATTGACATTTTTAAAAGCTGTTATTATTTTCTAAATTTTATATAGAAAACACATACAAAATTGTGCAGTTAGTACTGTTTAGCTATCAATTACAAGGCTAAAAAAAACATGTATTCTAGAGGTAGATACCAAAAAAGTAAAATACTCAGAGTTTACTTACTAGTTATAACAAAACAATTAAAGTATATACAATACTTTTTTAAGTATCAACTTTCATCATAAATCAGGATTATAGTTGTTAAGGAAATGGAATGAACAACATATGTGGAATAATAAATAATACATCAAAAGTAGATTTGACTTTGAACTTGGATGCCAAACCATGAATTAAGTTTGAACAATATAAATGTTAAGAGATAAGACAAAGACAAAAATAAAGATGGTAACAAGGGTTTAAATAAAAGACAGTAGAGATGAGAAACAATGTGTATTCCTAATGTTTACTTTGTTTTTTAAGCAAAAAATAAACTTTATATACATTTCTAGTTCTCCTCTACATTATATAGATGGCTAGATAGTTAATAAGTAGATATTTATTTCAGTAATTGCATTTGTTTATCAAGATGAAAATATTCACCCTGTCGATAATTTTGAAGGGCTATTATTGTACTGTGTCTAGCAAGTAATCACTCTCAGTTTATGTATCACTTTTGGAATGAAGATGTTTAATTGCATAATTAAAGTGCTATATTCAATATCATAAGTCATTAAAAACACTATTTAAGCTAAATAAATTAGTTTTCTGGTGAATAAAATTAAAATTATAAGCCTATGACATAATGTATAATAAAAATTTTATGTCTATTTGATTAGTTATATGTTAACTATTATGATAATTCTTACATAATTTGATTTTCTTGCTAAATTATTATCAATTTATGTCTACCATTTACTAAGAAATTACTGAATGTTACACACTGTGGTGACCACTTTATGTATAATTGAGGAAAAGAAATAGCGCTATCAAAAACCATGGCTGCCTTATAAAGCTAGTGGTTTATGGTAAAATAAAGGCTCTTTTGTTCTCCTGAGATTCTCTGATAAGAAAGAATTTGTAAAGATTGACTGTGTTGAGTTTGGAGTAATTGCCATATTTTTCTGCAAAAAGGCAAAGAAGAATTTGGAGTTCCTGTGGGTGATGAGGAAAGTAGTGGGAAGAAAGTCTGAGCAATTTGGCAGGAAGCAAGAGGATGTGTTTTGAAAATGGCCCAGAAAAGTTTTGATCACAAAATATCTACTATTCACCTTAAAGAATTTTTGCATTTTTGTGAAACTATCTATCATCTCTCTATTTATCTATCTATGTATCTATGTATGTATCCATGTATGTATGTATGTATGTATGTATCTATCTATCTATCTAATCTATCTATCTATCTGATGTGATTTGAGTGTGTCCCCTCTGAAATTCAAGTCGAAATTTGAATCCCAGTATGGCAGTGTTGGGAGATAGAACCTAGTGGGAGGTGTTTGGGTCATGAGGGAAATTCTCTCATGAATTGATTAATGCCCTTGTATGTAAGTGAATAAGCTCTCGCTGGTTCAGGAATGGATTGATTTCTAGTAGAGTGGGTTGTTATAAACAAGTCTAACCTCTTGTATGTGTTTCTTTGCATATGCCCACTTGCCCTTCTGGTTTCCACCATGAATTGAAGACGGCTACCTGATCTTGGACTTCCCAGCTTCCAGAATCAGAAATCAACTACATTTCTTTATTTAAATAAATTACTAGTCTTAGTTAGGTGTTCTGTTATAGCAACACTAAACAAACTAAGATAGAAAATTGGTACTGAGGTGTGAGGTGTTGCTATACAGATACCTGGAAATGTGAAAGTGGGTTCGGAACTGGGTAATGGGTAGTGGCTTGAAGAATTTGGAGGAGCAGGGCAGAAAAGGCCTGTACTGCTGTGCACAGAGTATCAAAGGCAATTATGGTGACGGTGCAGGAGATGAGAAGACTAGGGAAAGTTTGGAACTTTTTTGAGGTTGGTTAAGTAGTCATGACCAAATGCACATAGAAATTTGATGAGTAAAGACCATGCTGATAAGGACTCAGATAAAAATGAGGAGTAGCTTATTGGGAAGTTGTGTGTAAAAGCACACTTGTTATACATGTACAAAGAACTTGGTTACATTATGTCCATGCCCAAGGGCTTTATGGAAGACAGAACTTAAGAGTGATGAATTAGGATTTTTGGCAGAATAAATTTCTCAGCAAAATATAGAAGGAGTTACATAGTTACTTTTGGCCACTTGTGCTGAGATTTGAGAGCAAAAGAATAAAGACAGAATTTATAATTAAAAGGGAAGTAGAGTGGAAAATTTTGAAAACTTTGCAGCCTGACTACGTAAAGAGCAAAAAGCTGTATTTGTGTGAGAGCGCCAAAGACCGCTTGATAAAGAGAAGAAAAGAGAGCATGAACAAAAGGGAGTCAGTGCTGTGTGCATCAGGACATTGTGAAAAAGGCCCATAGGCCTCAGAGGGTAGAATGATTTCAAGAGACAGACCTGGGGTAATCTCCACAGGCTCACGGTAGGTCCATAGTTGCCTTGGAAACGTGATTCTGGCATTTTGGTACTCTGGTTGCTTAAGCCATAGTTAAAGGAGCTGCAGGGGTGGCTTGAGTTGCTACTTCAGAGGATGCAGGTGGTAGGCCTGGGAAGTGTCCACATTCACATGGTGCTGATTCTTCAGGCCTATATAATGCAAGAGTCATGGAGGCATGAGAATCTTCATCAAAGGATGTGCCAAACTGCCTGGGAGCCCAGACAGAAACCTGCCTCAGAGGTGGAGCTGCCACAGAGAAGTCACTGGAGTGCCTAACGGAGCTGTGGGAGTGGGGCTGCCACCTTCAGGACCCCAGAATGGTTATGCCACTAGCAACATGCAATGCCTGTCTGAGAAAGCTACAGGCACTGGACTCCAACCAGTGAGCAACCACATGAGCTGCACTCAGCAAAGCCATAGAGGTAGGACTATCTGAGGCCTTGCTGGCTCAGCCTCCAATCCAGTGTATCCAGGAAGTGGCATATGGAACATTTTGAAGCTTTAAGATTTTAATGTCTGACCTGCTGGATCCTGAACTTGCTGTGGGCTGGTCACCCCTTTTTTTTTTCCCTTTTGGAATGGGATGTTTGCCCAATGTCTATCTATTGTATCTTGGAAGTAGATAACTTGATTTCTGATTTTGCATTCTCACAACAGTAAGGAACTTACCTTAAGTCTCAAATGAGTCTTTTGACTTTTAAGTTGGTGCTAGAGAAAGTCAGGACTTTGGGGACAATTGGGATTGGATAATTGTATTTTGTTGTGAGAATAGTATGGGTTTCAGGGGGCCAGAGGCAGAATGCTATGGTTTGAGTGTGTTCCTTCCAAAACTCATGTTGAAATGTGATTCCTAATGACATAGTTTGGCTTTGTTCCCACCCAAAATCTCTCTCTCTTTTTTTTTTTTTTGAGATGGAGTCTCACTCTGTCACCTAGGCTGGAGTTCAGTGGCATGGTCTCAGCTGATTGCAGCCTACACCTCCTAGGTTCAAGATAATCTCCTGCCTCAGCCTTCCAACTAGCTGGGACTACAGGTGCCCGCCACTATGCGTGGCTAATTTTTGTATTGAATTTTTGTATTTTTAGTAGATGCAAGTGTTCACCATGTTGGCCAGGCTGGTCTTGAACTGCTGACCTCAAGTTCTCAACCTGTCTTTGCCTCCCAAAATGCTGGGATTACCGCACCTGGCCCAAAATCTCATTTTGAATTGTAATCCCCATAATTCCCATGTGTTAAGGATTGTAATCCCATCATCTCCACAGGTTAAGGAAGAGACCAGGTGGAGGTAATTGAATCGTGGCGGCGATTTCCCCCATGCTTTTCTCATGATAGTGAGTGAGTTCTCACGAGATCTGAAGGTTTTATAAGGGGTGCTTTTTCCCTTCACTTGGCACTTCTCCTTCCTGCCACCTCGGGGAGAAGGCGTCTTGCTTCCACTTTGACTTCTGCCATGATTGCAGGTTTCCTGAGGCCTCCCAAGCCATGTAGAACTGTAAGTCAATTAAATCTCTTTTCTTTATAAATTATCCAGTCTTGGGTAGTTCTTTATAGCAGTATGGAAATGAACTAATACACCCAATATGTCAGTGTTGGGTAGTGAGGCCTAATGGAGGTGTGGATAATATGGTGAATCCCTCATGAATAGATTAGTGCCCTTTTGTGGGACAGAGTTTTCACTCTTGTAGGAATGGAATAGTTCCTGAGAGCAGGTTGTTATAAAGTGAGCCCAGCCTCTCCTGTATGTCTCCCTGCAGGTGCCCATTTGCCCTTCCACTTTGAGCAATTAGCTGAAGCAACAAATGACCTTCACCAGGTGGGCTGCCTGATCTTGGACAGAATCATTAGCCAAATAAAATTATTTTCTCTGTAAATTACCCACTTTCAGTATTATGTTATCATAACATAAAACAGGCTAAGGCACTTCTATTTATCATAATCTTCATCTATTTATCACCATCATTGTCATTATCTTAATATCTAATTCTCTCTAATTTCCCAATACCTGTCTTCCATCCTCAAAGTGCATGATATACTCACAAATTCCTCATGGAAGTAATTTATGCAATAGAAATAAAGAAAAAGGCTGAATTCCATATCTTGAAGGAGCTGCAAGCAAAGGATAGAAATTGTCCCAAGTGATCTACATAAGTGGAGGAAGGAGCTTAGATTCAAACCTGACCAGAAGATGATAGTAAGCACTCGGGGGCTTTGCAGAAAGCATAGAGCAGCTATTGGACCTTCTACAATTTACAAGATAAAAATGTGTGCTATTCTTATCTAGATATTTTGGCGTAGTGACCATAGAAAATAACAAAATTCCACACGTATAATCCAAGTTAAATTTATCTTTGAAATGAAGCTTTACTTCATACTATATAATTTGAAATAAAGTATCTGAGAGATTCACCTTAAAGATCTAGCTCCAGTGAGACTTTCCCAACGAAGCATTTTCAAAGCTCCTATTTCCCTTCCTCTTGGTTACAAAGTATTGAATCCTTTGTCTTGTGGTTGCGATAATTATTGGTGATTGTAACAGGTTTTTTACAAATTACCGCACCTGGTCCAAATTTTCCTTCCCCTGCAGATGTAGCCTTGCCTTCTCTCCATTGCGAGGCACGTGAAAGTTGTTTCGCAGTGTTTCTTGAATAAATTATTTCTCTAGTATCATGAAGGAGAGGAGTGATACTTTTTTTCTGTTTATCCCCCAAACACCTAACATAGTATCTGACATACAGAAGATACTCTAAAACCTTTACTATTTGGATAGAGTAAGATATATTCAGTTCTGATAAGATTCCTTTTAATTTCTTTATTGTTCTGGGAAAACATGCAACCGAATTAAGTATCTATTGAGAGTGGGATTTGAAAGACGCTAGATATTTACCTGCCACACAACTAATTTCTCAAATGCTCAGCCAATTGGTGTGATTAAAAAAAAATTGTGCAGTGTTGTAGCAAGATGAAATATTTATCAGCTGCCTGACTTTGGGAAACCCACATGCATGTTATTGGAAAATTGGAAATGTGAATATTTTAGAAGGTAGCTATAGGTTGAATTCGGATAAAATATGTTCCATTGCCTAGCAGAGCCACTGGCACACGGAAAGTATGGCAACAAAAGTTAATTCCTTTCTCTTTTCCTAAATTTTATATATAAAGCACTGTGAAGAAATTTTAGAAGTTCCCCGTGAGAGTTAAACACATTTTTAATATAGCCAGTATATTCAATAACAAAGCTTGAAGAAAAACCATATTCGCCAACTGTCACCTTGTCTAAGATACAACTGTAAATGGATGGACTATGAGAAGAGCAAATATTTATGGTAGAATTTTCAAGAGTCTAAAAGAAAACTTGACTCATTGTTTAGGCCAGCAGTAGGTAAATCTTAGTTTCCAGGAACCAGCATGTAAAAACCGTCATGAACAAAGAGGAAGGATGGTTAAAACACAGAAAATAGATGAACAGAGAGACTAGGTAATATAATATCAGAGAGAAACTTAATACAATGCTATTAATCAGAATATCAATGAACATAACTGTGTTTTTTTTTTCCCTTGGTAAGCTTTATAAACCTATCTTTCCTTTGTCTCCTTAAAAACCCTTGTGCTCCAAGCAGTCATTAACTAGGTTTGATGCAAGTCTTTTACAGACTCGTAAGGAAGAAAAATGGAGGAACTGACTTCCTGCCTCTTTGGCACATAGAACTGCAGTTGCAATTGAAGTGAAAGGAAAAGCATGATTCTAGAGGGAAAAAAGTACGTGCCACCATTATGCCTTACATATCCTGTCTCCACTTTAAATAACTTCCCACCATAAGGTGGAGCTATATCCTATGAAGAGAAAAGTATTGGATATAAGATCTGGCAAAAGTCCACTTAGATTATTTTTCACTTGGCTTGTAGTTTGTGATTTTAAAAAGTTAAAATGCATGGCAGCAAACTCCAAACCCACCACCAACTGATGTAGAAAGAGTTGTTATTTTGGTGCAGCTAGGATTTTTAACGTGGTGAAAAGGTGTGTGAAAGCAAGAAGGACCTTGTTTTTTAGCTTATGCTGTAAACACAGCTTCAGGGGAAACTCTTTGAAGTCTGAGATCTGAGGTGGCAGGGTTTGAAGCCCCCCTCAGGTAGTAGTACAGAGAAACCTCAGGTATCTGATAGTGTTTGCTCTTGAGTAAATCATCCAGAGCATCAAACAGAGTGTTGACAAACAAAATGAAAAAAAAAAGTGCTTTATTTAAAAGACTATATTGTTGAATATACTCATGTTAAATAGGAGCTTGCTAAAATTTATGGTGCTGAATTATATTAGCTGCAAGAGAGGTTTTGCTTCTCAGTTTGTAATTGTAAGAGGTATGGCCATGAAAACCCCCAACTGAGTTATCTGTAAAACCCTAGCATCTCCACCCAAAGGAAAAAATGATTCCCTGAAGAGTGAGAGCACTACAGGTTTCCTGATAACACATCAAGGGTAATCGAGATAAAGGAGAATGACTCAACAGGAGTGTGTGTTGCATGACTCCCTGGGCAGTGCTCTCTATCTGGAAATCAATTAAAGGGCAAGGTACACCAGCTCATAGCTGGTTTGGGATTTCCTTAGTAGAAATTTGCATATAAACTTTTCAGACAACTAAAACCTATTGTAAAATCCAAGGATAGGGTCGATCTTGGTGGAGAAAAACATCTATCTAATAAGAACTAATATTGGGAAATATTTGTTACCCAAAAATTCAACTAATATGTAAATCTAATTCTCCCTTACTGATAACATAATTTATCAGAACATGTGCAACATAAAGAGAATTTGTAATACATCCCTTATTACCTTTCTAGATATGCAACACACTTTTACAAACATAGAAAGGTGTTATTGCCAGAGTGCTATAAGATGGCTTGCTATTAGTAGCTTCCTATTTCCATATAATAAAATCAGCCCTGTTGAGGGGATGCAGAGCAAAGTCAGGACGAAGGAATAGAACAAGGACAAATAGTACAACTACTTCTATTTGAATATTTATGCTAATGAGGTTACTAGATACCTTTATATGTACTATCTAATTTCGTCCTCACCACAGTCATGTGAAGATCATACATAGCATTATGATTTTCATTTCATAGTTTTAAACACGTGCCTATGATCATACAACTACTAAGTGGTAGAACCAGGAACCCAAACTCAGTAAGTGTGTTGGCAGAGTTCTCAAACCACTGCACATTTGCCGAAGACAATTTATCTTCTTAAACTAGTCGTTTAAACAATGTATATATGTTCCCATGTTGATCATTTTCAGAATAGCTAGCCCTTTCTCTTCTAAATACTTACTGGAGAAGACACCATCTCTCCTATGTATGAGTCATCACTGGCTCCTCATAGAACCTTGTGCATTCCAGTTACACAATTTCCTGAATATGTAACCCTCAGTCCAACTGGGAAGCCTGTACATGCAATGAGTCACCCTTTTCATTTATATACTATCCCTCTCCTCCCATATATTTTCTTTCTTATGTATTTTCATTTTTCCCTGACAAATGCTTGTTGTTTTTTTTAAAAAATATGCTTTTGTTGTTGAAACAGGGCTTTCTTCCATTTCCTTAGGCATCTCGTCTTCTAACTTTGAAGATCTTTCTGCTTTCTTTGCTACAAAACACGGCTCACAAGGCTTTGCTTCTTGCCACTCCCCTGAGTCTCTGAGCTACAGCTTCACACTGTAGGGGACTGTCCATCCATCTAGAGCACCTGGGGTTTAAGGTGTAAGCAATTTGACTGTAATTGCTTCTTCCCAGCAGTTATTCCTTGAAGTGGCAAAGGGGGGACATTTGGTTGGTTCTCTTTTTCCATCTACATAAATAGGTATTGGAACCAAATCCAAAGAGCATGGCGTATTTATCTAGAAATAAATGTTACCCCCCATGAGGAGAGTTTTTAGCTACGCTTTTGTCTTATTCTTTGCTTATGTTTTAGCGGAAACTTCGTTCACTTTTTCTATTTGATCGGTTAATTCCTCTGGGGGAACTCAAACATAGGTTTTAATACTATATTACTTAAATAAATCACATATTCTTGTTCTGTTTTTTCTTTCAGATATCCATTTTGAATTGATGTAATACAGCATGACTATTGGATTGGACTCAACTACTATTTCTCAAACTGTAGGTAAAAAGCATTTCAGAGATCCCCTTTTATTATAAGATTTTAGTTATCTCAAACTTCCTTACCAGTTTTTAGTAGAGGACAGCAGATATGGTTTTCACAATAGAGAATGAATGGATTTGAAAGTATGTTTAGTAACTTTTTGTCCAGCTTGTGCTTCATTTCATTTTATGCAAAGAATTACACTAGTATGGTCTTCATTCTCAAGGGAAATTTTATATGAGTAACAGAATATCTTCATATATATTTTAATGCAGAATTTAAAACATTTTAAAGGGTATTGAGACAAAAATAAAGTGCAATCTGTATAAAAAAGGCAGTTAGTGAGGTGGGCTATAATGTTTTTCTCTTCTACGTTTGTTTGCTTCGCATACCTGGGTGTTCCAGCAAGTCCATTCAGGTGTCATTTTTTGAGGAAAACAAAAGCATGGTTTACTAACAACCTGCCCTAAGATAAGGAGATCATTCACCTTAATGTCATATATTCGTATACTATAAGAGTGTCTTTGATCCTGGAGAGTAAATAAACCAGTGCATAGAAGTCAGTGTAGTAATGTAATTACACAATGCTCCAGATTGACCTGATACAGGTTAAAATGTTGATGAAGCAATTGCAAGAATAAGAATGGCATTCGTCTCTCAAGTGGCTAGGGAGTAATTCATTACTGTTTGATATGGCTTAGATCTGTGTCCCCACCAGAATCTCACCTTGAATTGTAATCCCCATAATCCTCATGTCTTGAAGGAGGGACCCTGTGGGAGATGTTTGGATCATGGGGATGCTTTCCCCATGCTGTTCTCATTATAGTGAGTTCGTTCTCACAAGTTCCTTCTTTACACTCTCCTCTCTCTCCTACGGCCTTGTGAAGAAGGTGCTTCCCCTTTGCCTTCTGCCTGGATTGTAAGTTTCCTGAGGCCTTCCCAGCCATGTGGAACTGTGAGTCAATTAAATATGTTTTCTTTATAAATTACCTAATCTCAGGTATTTCTTTACAACAGTGTGAAAACAAATACACTGTCCCAAAGTAAGTGTGGATTTTGTTTCTTATCTATTATTTATGCGATCATCTCATTTAATCCACTGTCTTTCCACTGTAAAATGAATATTTGTTAAAAAGCTGTTGCACAGAGAAACTACACACATCGATTAGAAGTTAATGTTATTCTCTTGAAAATACTGATTTTCTCTAAAGGTAAACTCTCCTAGCATGCTATCCTTACACCATCTTTTTTGATAAAATGACAATTCAACTTATCTAAATCTGTACACCTTTGAAAATAAAATTGCATATCATTAATAATTACATGGAGGCAATAGGCACAAATAAATTGAGACTGTTCTGAGAAAACTGGGGCATATGATTACTATTCTTAAAATACACTATGTAAAATCACACATTAAGTGTGGCAATTTCTAAGGTCCTGGTGACTTGAGACCCCAGCTTCTCTTACTGTGGTGGCTAAGACACAGCTATCAAAAGCTGGTAATCCTATAACAAATGCAGTACATGTCTTTTTATGGTGATTTTTTTCTTATTCTGTAAGGATAAATGTAATATATTAAGGAATACATTAAGTAGTGTATACTACTAGAGGGAATCTGGATGTAACCAGGATAGAGAGGACAGAGGATTGTGTGAGAAGGGGGTAGTTCTTCGTCTAAATCCATGAGGACACCTTTCTTGACTCCTCTGAGGTAAGTCAACAGAGACAGGAAAAGAATAGTATCCTTGGGTGATTTTGAGATCCTCTAAACAGTAGATGTCTCTGTATCCTTTGGTCTCTTCTATTCTGTAAATATGTCTTGGGTGATCCCTGGGTATTCCACTTAATTGCATGCCATTTCATCCTTGTTCAGTAATTATACTTGTGCATAGTTATGAGTAAAATGATTCTTCTATATATGCATTAAAGTTAAATTTTGCTCCTGGGGTTTAGTGCATGTGCCTTCTAGTGGCATCAATAAGGAGCATGTGTGCTTCTTCCTGCCATGTGTGAGAGAAGAATATGGTCAATTACGATAGTGAAATTTACTAAATGTGATGATAAACACTTTTAAAGGCAGCTCAACAAATGATTATGGATTTCACACTTTTACTAATTGCTTCAATTTTTGACTGAAATAAAAATCTTCCACTTGCTTTAGTATGGAGGGATAGAGATCTCTAGAATATATTACAAATATCCTCAAAGTTTTTCTCAGTGTGTGTCTTACCCTTTTATTCTGGCCTCGTTATTCCTAAAAGCTGGTAACTCTTCTTTTTTCCCATATAAAACTGATAAGTAGAGGTAAGTACATTCCTACTTTTACATATCCCTGTTTTATTTATATATAGTTATCCCAAATGTCTTTCTGATGTCAATAATCTCCATTATTTCAACAGAATTGTTCAGATTCTAAAATTCTGTAGGATACAGCGCAGATTTGAGTTGCATTTCTTTTTCCTCTTTGCTTCACTTCTCTGCTCAAACATTGCTGTCTTAAGGAAGCTTTCCTGGATTCATGCCCATCACCCTACATCTTGACTATGTTGGTTATTCCCTGTTACACTCTTTCAAGTTGCTCTCTACTTTTTCATTATAGAATTTTCCTCATTGTATTTTATATTTATGTTTCAGTTCTGCCCAGTAGAATATAATTTTATGATGTCAAGGAATGTGTCTACTTTGCTTGCCATTTTTTCCAATTGACTTATTGGAAAGAGCACACCATACAGTAAATATTCAAAATCTACATGAGAAGAAAACAGGAATGAAAGGGAACAAGAAAAGAGAGGGATAGCAGGCCAGTCACAGTGGCTCATGCCTATAATCCCAGCACTTTGGAAGTTGTGGCAGAGGGATTGCTTAAATCCAGGATTGTGAGACCAGTCTGGGCAACAAAATGAGAACCAATCTCTACAAAAGTCAAAAAAATTAGCTGGGCTTGGTGTCATGCACCTGTGGTCCCAGCTCTGTATGGGAGGCAGAGGCAAGGAGAATGCTTGAGCCCAGTAGACTGAGCTGCAGTTTTTTCCTTGAGGTCCTTTCCAACATTTTGAATGTTAATGAATCTGTCAATCAATGATGATTTCATATGATATATATATATATATACACACACACACACATTTTGCATATGATTTCATATGATATATATATATGTTTTACACTGACATATAAAATTTATGTGCTTTCTGTGTATAGTATGATGTTTGGAGTATATTTTATACATTGTGGAATGACTAAACCTATGCATTGGTTTCCATAGTTATCATTTTGTGGTGAGAACACTTTACAACCACTCTCAGCATTTTTCAAGAGTATAATATGTAATTAACTGTAATGATCATGTTGTGTAGTAGAACTCTTGAGCTTATTTTTCTTGCACCTTTGGTCAACTTCTCCCCAGGACCCCCACCTACCAAAATCACCCTAGCCCCTGGTAGCCACCATTCTACTTTCTACTTCTATGAGGTCAACATTTTTAGATTCCACATATGAGTGAGATCATGTGGTATTTGTCTTTCTGTTCCTGGGTTATTTCCTTTAACATAAGGTTCTCCAGGTTCATTCTATTGTAAATGACAGGATTTCCTTCATTTTTTTATGGTCAAATAGTATCCTATTGTGTATATACACCATATTTTCTTTATCCATTCATCCATTGATAGACACTTAGCTCAATTCCATATCTTGGCTATTGTGAGTAATGCTATTATAATCGCAGGAGTGCAGATTTCTCTTCAACATACTGATTTCATTTCTTTTGGATGTATACCTAGTACTGGGATTATGAGATTAAATAGTAGTTCTATTTTTGATTTTTTGAGGAAGCTTCCCACTGTTTACGATAATGGCTGTATTAATTTATATTTCTACTTACAGTGTACAAGGATTCCCTATTTTCTATACAGTGATAATTTCTTTGAGAGTAAGTGTGGATATTCAGCCCAAGGCCAAGATGCCAAAAACAGATACCATTTGTTCTAAATTTTGGGGGGAAGTAAGACATTTATTATATTGTTTTCATTATCCATTTTTAAAGTGGAAACTAAACATTGTATTTTCCTGTGTTCTTAGCCTTCTTCTCTTCTATTGCTCTTCCTTCCTTCCTCTTTATTAGGACCTTCCTGTAATTTCATTATTTTGGTTTGTGGGTATTGTTGCATTGGTTGATAGAAAGAGCAGTGTGAAGACTGAGGGCTTCATTAGGCCTTAAGTAGTTTGTTCAATATTATTATAGAACCAGAAACACTTTGCTATCCTAACTGGTTCATATGTCTGTCCTTTTATTATTCATTAAACTATTTGAAGAAAAGTGCTGTAGTATGTTTGTGTTGGATATTTGCCTTTATGTCTTCTAGGTCCAATATCTACTTTTTTTCTATCTGTGTTCCCAGGGGTGTCTGCTTGGGTTAAACTGATGATACGTACCAGCAGGGGATCACAGGTAGAGACAGAGTTAGGCTGGAATTGGTTCCCAGGCTCCTGAGAAATAGCCCATTACATTCAGTGCTCTCTGGGCTCTAGTAACTGCGTCTTCTCTTTACTTAGTCCTAGGGCTAAGTGAAGCCCCTCCCAGCAACTAGGTATGAGACACTACATCATCCTTTGTTCTGTAGCCAATTTCTTCTATTTTGCCCACTTTAAATATGCTGTTCCCTGAATTCATATATTTCTCAGTTCCTAGCACAAATTCTACATTTTTGTTGAATGAAGAAAATGCATTTTATCAAAAATTCTATTTTACAAATCATAATTTCTTTTGACTAAGTTCCAAAAATATCAGAGATCTAAACTTGGAAGTGAGAGCAGTAGTTCCTATTGATTCTATGAAGAATAACATATTAGAGTCCTTACTCTAAGCAACTGTTTTTTAAATTTATATAAATATTAAAAGAACTGTTTTTTAAATTTATATAAATATTAGTAGTGAGAAAAATGGTCTAGGAATTGACTTCACTTGTTCTTTAAAAGGTGTAACTTGCTTAATGATTTAATCTGCTAGTAATATAATTAATAGTTAATATTTTCATTTTGAATTTTATTGAGATATCTTAGAAAGTATATTCAAATAAATGAAGAAGAGGAAAATGAACAAATATGAGGACTAGTACTTTGATTTGTGGAACTTAGGTATACTATTAGGTTTAGTCATAATAAATGTACTTTTCAACTCTCTTCATCTGTGAGCCATGTTTAGTTGCTAAAGAATGCCTTCTTTCACACAGAAAGTGAAATGCAGCAAGGAGAGTGTGAAATATCTCTTACTAGTTTTATGTGCTTCATATGTTTCTACTTTGAATGCAATTTTTAACCTATTCTGTTTATTTACAAAAATCATTTGGACACTAATGTTTTTCTCCGGAGATGAACAGATTTTTGGTGCTGCAGCCCTTTGGTACTATACTAGGCATTTTTTAAATTTCCTATGAATTGCTAACAGATTTTTCCCTTTTAATTTCCCTGCTAATTTTGGAAATTTTTAGTGTTTCACGTGTATTCAAATATAATAGATCATTCATTAGATTAGGAAAGAATTGTTGATGAATACATGATAATAATAGCAAATGTATTTTCTTTTTCAAGTACTCCAACACAAAAAATGAGTCTTTTTGTGTGTGATTTTATAGTTTATCTGAACAAATAATGTGTACAAAATTGTGCACTGAGTACTCACAGCTTTTTTGGTTTTATTTATAACTTGCACAAGTATTATATTTCATTATTCTACAGAAGACAATATATCGTGTCAATTCCTGAAGTAGTTTTGCTGTGCCTCAGTTAAAATCCATGATCCACTACTTATTTCTGAGTCTTAGTTTCCTCGTCACTAAAACTTGGATAAAAATCATACTTGTTAATATGGTAGTTAATGAGAATTCAGTGAATTATTGCTAGTAAAGTGTTTAAGAATATGGTCTTATATTTAGTAAGTGCTCCAAATATGTTAGAGGATTTATTCTGAAATCACATAGTATTTTTCTATACCTTTCAAAATGCATGGGTATTTCTGCTCTCTATTTTTCTTATTTTTGTAAAAAATATATCATCAACTGGTTATTTTTGTAAATTCCTACAGACTTTTTTTTTTCCTTTTTTAATAGAGACGAAATCTCACTATGTTGCCCAGGCTGGAATGCAGTGGCTTTTCACAGGTGTGATTATAGCCCACTGCAGCCTCCAATTTCTGAGTTCAATCAATCTTCCAGCCTCAGCCTTCTGCCTGACTAGGACTACAGGTGTGCACCCATATCTTTGACAGAGTTTTATCTACCACAACAATAATTCTTATTTTATCAGGTGTGCAGTAAATATTTGCACATATATGAAGAAATGTATTTTTAATGAGTATATGCACTTTTTAACAGGAAAATCACTATCTGAAATTCTCCATAGCTTCTTTCTAAAATAAAATAATTTTATCATTTTGCTAAAAAGATGTAATACAAGCTGTAGAGCTTCAATTAGCCCTTAGAAAGCATGGCTATTTTCATGAAGTGTGAATGTTCTCTGAGAATGGAAATTTTAAGAACAGGAACTTAACTGAAAGTTAAGATTATAAAAGGGAAACAAGAATGAAAGAGGAATCATCAAACCACAGTTCATTAAGTGTCTTCAAGATGTTACCTACTTCGTATAGACTTAGCACTCCAGGTGGAGCATGGCAAAGGAAGATTCAATTCCCAGGCTGATCTCCCTGTGGTTAGATAAAAGAAAAAGAAAAAGGAAAAGAAGGATACAAGTTATACAACTGAGATTATCTGAGACTCTTTGCACAAAGTAATAAAAAGATAAAAAGAAAATTGGACTTGCTATAGACTCGCTGTGTGGCTGTGGGGGGTTGTTTCTCCCTTCTCTATATGTTGGGGAAAACAAAAACTTTTTTAAAGTGCCTCTAGACCAGATAATCTGTTACATCTTTTACAGAGACTAAACATAAATTATTACCATTAGGCTTTTTTACATTGGAGATAGACTGCTTTGAAATTATTTTCAGTTATTGCATAACCATTCAACTCTGTGAACAAATTAGAGGCATTTGTTAGATGTTAAAAAAAGTAACAACTTAGGTTCAATTATTAGTGCATGACGAGAAACAGTGTTTATGAATTAGAATTAAAAGACATCACCATATATATATTTCCATATTGTCCTGAAAAGCATGCTTCATAAGTAAACAATTTTTAAGGAGTTTGTGAGCTTGAAATGTATACATGTGTGTATATATATGTATATATACATATATGTGTATATATGTATATATACATATATGTGTATATATATGTATATATACATATATGTGTATATATGTATATATACATATATGTGTATATATATGTATATATACATATATGTGTATATATATGTATATATACATATATGTGCATATATATGTATATATACATATATGTGTATATATATGTATATATACATATATGTGCATATATATGTATATATACTAATACAAATGGATCTAAAAGTATAATACCCTGAGTTTAGCTGTTCAACTTGCAAGATCTTAGCCCAGAATTATTTATACTCTGGTTGAAAAAGGTGAAGGACTAGGAGTTTAAACTTTTACATGGGATCATTTTTCCCCCCTTTTAGCATGTATTTTCTTTGTATTGCTGAATTGATTTGTTGATACTCAAAGAAGTCTTTCTATCTGGGTTGGGATAAAGAAATTATTTTCATTTCTCTTTTAATAAGATAGAAAAATCTTTTTTTTACTAGAAATACACTTTATAATGTGAATTTCTCAAATTTAAATACGAGGGCATGAAAGGATAGAAAACAATATTTGTCGGTCCACAGATACAACGTATTTTATAAAAACAAAACAAGCCCACCCTGCAGGATTTCCCAGCTTGCTATGCTTCATTATAGACTGTAGAGCTATGATTAAGAAAAACCTGCTTTTTCTTTTATCTGTACCACATATCGTACTCACTCTCCTCTAAGTTATTTGTGAGCAATTAGGTCCTTAAACTGAAACCCTTTTAAAATTTGTCTTCAGTCTCTTTGGAAATATGCTAAGTTATTCTCCACACTCCCTGCCACCAATGACTTAATCAAGACAATATGCAAAATGTTATTTCTCCACTGTTTACATTTCTCCAAAAGGGGAGCATTATTTTCAAGTCAAGGTACCTAGTGTAAAAGTACGGGTGTTGGAGGATAACCCTGTGATTGGATAGCTTGTTGGGATTCACTGCTCTAGTCCAATTCTCATTTTGATTTATTTAAGTTTGGAAATAACAGTATTAAATTAGCAAAGACAAGCAATGAACAAAGCCCTGGAGATGAATTAACCATTGTCTCTGGTCCATTAATCTCCTCTTCAATTCTAGAGAATTGTGGCTCACCCAGACCCAAAGATCAAATAAAATGCCTAATTGGGAAAATCCTAAACAAGTGTGTCCTGGGGAGCTTGAATTTATTTGTCACCCGCTCAAACAACTGTGTTGTTTATATAAGTCTTTAAAACCCTGATACTTTCCCACTACTATATCTTAATCCCCGGTTCTTTACGCTCAGGAGGGCAATTTAGAGTTGTTTTCAATTAAGTAGAATGGAGAGGGGCACTTATTCCAAAAACAGATAGCTGTGTTGTGAGTGTTTTGCCAAACATGTTGAGTGGTTTAGATTTAAACATCAGGTTGGGAGAATCTTTGGAATCTCCTTGAAGATGATGATATCTGCTGTTTGGTGCTTTTAATATCAGTAATAAATGGTTGAACATAACCACAATTAAGGACATAAGTGTGGCAAGGAAGGTTGAGATGTTAAGACTAAACACAAATGTGAAGCAAAGAGCTGAAATCATTATCTAGGATGGCAATCCAGATCATGCAATACTTTCATTTAAAATATGCAGATGATTTGCAAATAATTGAGGTCAAACTTTTTTTTAACACCGGGCAAAATAGAATGAAAATCAATCCATTAAATTTTGTTCACACAGAGGTGGAACATTCATTTTCATGACCTACAATGTACCAATACTTTATGTTATATAGAAAAAGTCAAAGACTAGAAACTGGGTATCAATTTACTAACAACAAAGTACACACTGTTAATATTGACTCTGTCTCAACAATAATTTAAACTGCAGTACTTATGTTGCATCGTGTTTTATAAAAATCAAGTCATTGAATTCTCACAGTGAACCAAGGGAAGACAATATTATTAACTCTATTTCATAGATGAACAAATGGCAGTGGCATGTAAAGGTTAGAGATTCACCCAAGATTGGTCAGCTGGTGAGTGGGTGGAACCAAAGTTTGCACTCAAGTCTATCTGCTTTTAAAGACTAGGCTGTTGGTACTCGACTACATGTTATCACTAAGACTGCAGAAAGTCTTAGATGAGAGACAAGGGCGTTAGATTTCAGAATCGTATGAAGAAATTTTCTACTTAGCAATATCTATGTGATGGTGAAAACCCACTTAAATTCTTCACTGTAGATTTATTTGGCTAAGCTGACTGATGTCAAGGTATCTACTTCGTACTGTATGTATTCCTTCAGCCTGGCTTCCTATTTTTAGGTGCGTTAGTATACTTTGTTTTCAGCTGAAGTTATTAATTGGGACAAAATGTTAACTGCTTGGGAATGTTGCATATGGAATAAGTCAACCTATGTGTTATTCTGATTTAATTTTCTATTGTTGATCAGCTATGCATGAATTTGTTTTTAAGAAATATTCATTGAGGTAAAACAGTCTGTATTTAAGATGAAGAATAATTTAAGCAGAAGGGTTATGTGATGATAATTAGTATGATACTTTAGGCATAACAGTTTTGAATTTTGTTTTTATGTAGGCTTATTTATAGTTATTAGGTTTGACAATCATGTATCAAATGGATCACTGTGATTTACAATGTATTTTTCAGTTAAGGGACATATAGATACAGTGTTTTACTTGATTTTCAGAACAGTCTTGTGGGTTATGACATTTTTATTATTTCCATTTTACAAGTGAAGAAATAAAGACATACAAAGGATAAGTGATCAGATGAGCTATAGCAATAACACAGCTACCTAATGTAAAACCTGAGTAAAAGAACAAAACATTCAGACAGGAGAGATTATACAAATATTAAAGTGAAACATTGAGACATTTTAATTATTCTACTTTACCTTTTATGTGAAATTATAACAAATAGGTAAATTTGGAGTGGGCAATCTAAGCATTCTCAACTTTTAAGGAGGCAAAGTTTAGAGAAAGTCAACAATCCTGATAAGGGGCCAGAAAAAAATGATACCGACAGCCAGGTTGAAACTGATGTAATATTTTTATGTAACTCAAACATTTCTAGGGCTAATTTCTACAATTTGAAGTACTCAAAGAGAATTTTAAAATTGAGTATGATTCTAGTCAGATTTTTCAACCTTGAAAGGTATAGTTATGTTCAGTCTAAAATATTTACTCATACATTACTAATCAGTATGTATCAGTGAGCAACAGATGTCTAGAAGACTCTAGATCTGTGGTCAATAACATTAAATTTAAGAAATCTTCCTCTCTCTCAAAATAACATAATCTCCATGTTTGTTAATTAATGGAAGGTGGTACTGAAGCATCGTCTATATCTGATATTGAAGGATGTTATGATTCTGAGACTGTATTTGTAACAACATAGCCAGGCAGTTCAGGCAGATGACATACTGATTATTTAGTCTTTTGCATAGAGAATTAATCATAGCTTGACTTTGCTCATGTTTTGGTCTGGTTGTTTTAACGATGTGTAGCTTCCATCTGCCTTTTTAGAAGCATTCTATAAGAGAAGCAATATCAATCTCACTGGCTAATAATTCATTTAGCCAGTAAGTTAACAAAAATGTATTGATTACTTCCTATGCCAGAAACTCTGTCAGAATCTGGGGATACAAATGTGAGCAAAAATAGGCATACTCTCTGTTTTCATAAAATTTAATGTCAAGTGTAAAAGATATTAATCAAGTAATGTGTAACAAATAATGTGAAACCACTTTCTTAAAAGCCATGAAAGAGAGGTATATTGTAGTCTGTAACTTTGAGAACATGTGATCCAGGAAACTAAATTCATCTGAAGAGTCTGGTAATGTTCCCTTGCAAAATCTATGAATAAATGAAGGATGAGTATAAGTTAGGTAAAAGTGAAGGAAAGAGCAGCTGTACAATGGGTACAGTCCATGCAAAGGCTTCCTCACAGGGGAAGCAAAGCATACACAGTGATTGGGGAGCAGAAAGTGAGGAATAGTATGGTGGACTATGAGGCTGGAAAAATGAGTTGATGCCCAACCCTGTAGAAATTTGGCTTATTAATCCCAAATGGTCATTTCTTCATATCTATATATATTCAACACATTGAGAACTTGTTATGCACAATTGATTTGCCAGGTGTGATGGTTAATTCAGTGTGTCCAGTTGGCTTTGCAAATGGTGCCCAAATGTTTGGTCAAATGTGATTGTAGATGTTTCTATGAAGATGATTTCTTGGATGGGATTAACGTTTAAATTGATGGGCTTAGATTACCTTCCATAATGTGGCAGTGCCTCCTTCCATCAGGTGAAGGCCTTAAGAGAACAAAGGCCATCCTCCATTTATCAAGAAAGACTTCTGCCAGAAGACTGCCTCTGACCTCAAACAGTGACTTTTTCTTGGTCTGTAGTCTGCGAGCCTACTCTAAATTGTGGATTTACCAAGTCTTCAAAGTCATGTGAGCCAATTTTAAAAAATAACTCTCTATTTCTCTCAATGTTTCTCTCTCTTCCTCTCTCTCTAGAAAGATAGACACACACACACACACACACAGAGAGAGAGAGAGAGAGAGAGAGAGAGAGAGGGAGAGAGAATAGATTGATCCCATTGGTTTTATGTCTCTAAAGAACCCTGACTAATACACTAGGTTATTAGAATGATGGAGCACATACCTATTTGGATACTTAAGGCAGAGTTTACAACTAAATATAGTCTGGTAATACGAGACCAAGACAAATAAGTGAGCTAGACAAATCACTCTAAGAACTATAAGAATGAGAGTGTATGGTGGGCCAGAGTGCCCAGGTAGGCTCAATGAGTTGGTAAGACTTGACAGATGGGACAGGGGTAGGTAGCCCAGTTATGGCATGAGCAATGGAGTACAGGGAGAAGTAAGTGTGGGATGATTGCAAGCCTCTGCACAGACCAGCCTGGACAAAGTAGAGGCTTCTGTTAATAAGCCCTCAAGCCTGGCATTCATCCCTCATTCAAGAGGAGTATCCGAACCCAGAGCTATCTTGTTTTTAGAAGGAAGACACTGTGTGGAGTGAAACTGGATGTGTGGCAACCTCATAGGAAAGGCAAGTTGATAAAATTTTCTTTATGAATTATTCAGAAACAGAAAATTAAATAACGAGTCCTGTATGACAGTCTAGTTCTATCTGGATTGTTTTCACCTCACAGGGGGATACAGAACAAGATGAGTAGAGCAAAAAGAAAGTAAAATAACCAGTCAGCCAAATATAGCGAAAGAAACAGTGCCTTGGACTCACAGCATGTGAACTCAATGAGAGACGTGCTCCTGAGGGAGCGGTAAAGCAAGCCTTCTGTTCGCTGGCGATGCGAACCTACGAGCGCGAACTGCATTGCCAGAGTCCTTTACTGCTCTTTATGCAACTAGGTTAATCTTTTTTGTTGCTTCTTTCTTTCTTTCCGGAAAAGAACTCAGAGAATTTTACTGTAGGTAATGTCTGGGAAAAGTTCTTTCTTTTATGTGCACTGTGGTGCTTGCTGCTATAAAGCCAGTGACTTAGCCACCTTTGAAGTTATCAGTTCTGATTTGTCACTCAGTAGGTTCAGTTTATGGGGGCAAAGAACCAAGCCGTCCCATTCTGAGGAGGTACAGAATGCATTTCTTACAGGCTGCTATAGGCAGGGGTTCATTTGTTCCATGGTCTCAGCTGCTCTAAATAACAGATTAGTTAGTTGTTGCACCTGACATTTAACCCCCGGGCATTAATTAAAAGTGGCCTGCTGTGGCATTTGGGCAAGCGTGGGTAGAATAAGGTAGTAGTAATACTGCCAGAGGGCAAGCTGTGGACATCTTTTAACAACGTTTTCACATATTTATGATGTCGAAATTTATTTTAATGACACTGACATAATTTTAGGACAAAAGAAATAGCATATCTCAAAAAACTCAGTGGTATTTTGCATTCAGTTGATAAGGTAAGACACAGTAGAGAGTTTCACTATTATTCAGCTTCATCACAATGTGTAGTCAATTTACAATATATGCCAGGCTCTGCATTAAGCAGTCTAGATGCTTTCTCTTATTGTCATGTTGCAACAATGTGTATTTAACCTTTAGTAAATTTTATTGAGCACTTATTTTGTGCCAGTTGCTGGGGATGTAGCTTTGTACACAATAGATGAGGTTTCTTATGTCAAGGGAGTTATATGCTGGTCAGCCGAAGACAATATTCAAAAGTAGAGTGGACTTTGGGAGGCTGAGGTGGGTGAATCATCTGAGTTCAGGAGTTCAAGACCAGCTTGGCCAACATGGTGAAACTCTGTCTCTACTAAAAATACAAAAAATTAGGCTGGGTGCCAAGGCTCATGCCTGTAATCCCAGCACTTGTTAGGGTTGTTATTTTGGATATAGCTTTTTCAACTGAAGCCATTATTCACAGATAGTTAACAAAATATTGATATCAAAAACAATTTCTAAAGTACTGCCTCTAACACACACATTCTTTGGAACAGTATGGGAGATATAAAAATGGGCCGGGCATGGTGGCTCATGCCTGTAATCCCAGCACTTTGGGAGGCCGAGATGGGCAAATCACCTGAGGTCAGGAGTTCAAGACCATCCTGGCCAACATGGTGAAACCCTGTCTCTACTAAAAACACAAATATTAGCCAGGAATGGTGGTGCACACCTGTAGTCCCAGATACTTGGGAGGCTTAGGCAGGAGAATCACTTGAACTGGGGGGCAGCAGTTGCAGTGAGCTGAGATCCTGACACTGCACTCCATCCTGGGCAACAGAGCAGGACTCCGTCTAAAACAACAACAACAACAACAAAACAAGCAATAAACAGGTAAACAAATATGTGATCATTAATAAGTTCAATGAAGAAAGCAAAATATGAAAATGTGACAGTGAACAGGGAGAATTCAATGATCAGGGAGGGCCTCTGTGAAGTGGTAACGTTTGAATTGAGACCTGAATGATGAAAAGTATGTAGCTATGAAAGGAAATTATAGGAAGAAGGAATAATGACAGATGGGAAAGAGTTTGGCTTCTAAGTTGACAGAAATATTGCCATTTTGGATAGGACATGGTAACTCGGATGGTATGTGTAGGGAAGTAGAGCAAGCAAGGTAGGTGAGAAAGGAGTTGGGATTTTAATTTAATTGCAATGAGAAGGGTATACTTGTCTTTGTCTTGATGAATGAAAAGGTCCAAAGTACACTGGAAAAAAAACTCTGGATGTCATTGAATGGACAGAGTGTTGAACATGATCAGAATGAACAGGTAAAAAGTTGTTTTATATTTTGGGCAAGAGTTAATGGTTGAAATAATGAGATATAGTCAGAGAAGGGTTATGTTTTAAAGACAAAGGAGACAGAATTATTACTGGTTTGGATAAAAGTATAGTGTGAAGAAAATAATCAAGGATGATTCTAAGTTTGAATAACTGGTTGGGAGTTGATTCAATGACAATGAAGAAGACTTGAGTGGTGTATATAAATGTACACGAGGTGGGTGAGAAGAGTAAATATTTCTGTTTGGCTTAGTTTACGTTTTCAATGATATTAATGCAAAATGGATATGCTGATATATGGAGATGGATATGGATCTGGAGCAAAGAGAGATTTTAGAAATAAAATTTTCAAAGTCCTCAAAGTGTAGTCTTTGAAACCATGAGACTGAATTAGACAACTTAGGAGAAAGTTGTAGACGGAGAAGAAGGCAGAAAAAGAGATCTTGGGGTGTTTCAATATTTTAAAATCTGTTGCATAGCCAGGTGTGGTGGTGTGCACCAGTAGTCTCAGCTACTATGGAGGCTCTTGTGGAAGGATCACTTGAGCACACACTTAAAACACAAAGTGATCTGTTCAAAAATGGGTTCTTTTCCCAACAGAAAATTCTGTAGGAACTAATGGGCTTCAGGTGGGCCTTAGACTATAGCTGCATTCAAGATATAAGTGGAGCAACATGAGCCCATATGGCAGTGATTTTCAGAGGGCATTTATATGAAACAATGAGATAATTATTTGGGCTAGATTGTAAGCTGGTGAAAGGCATGGGGGAGAAATAAGACTCAAAAGACATGTAATGCCTGAATCCATGTAACATTTGCATTGAACATATAAATCTCTGCTAAAAAAAAAAGGAAAAAAAGGAAATCATAAACTGTGCAGCAATAAAATATTTTTAGCTAATCCTAATATATGTCACCTTCCTTCCCCCACCAACCATAGTTGCTATTTCTACCTTTTGCCATTCCACAAATTCAAGCAGGTGGCTTGATTTTTGTTTACAAGGTCTTAAGTCTTAGAGTGGAATAAGAAGAGGATTTGGGAAATAGACAAAGTGATTCCATCAAAGTCATGAAAGGACAATGATTTTTCCTAGACAAAAATAGAGGGAGGAGAGGCAGGGAGAAGAGGCATGGGCAAATGACTGACAGCTGTGGCAGGAGGTCCAGGAGCTAACTGAAAGGAAGAGCCAAATGTGGCCAAACAAATAGATGAACAGTAACGGGATATCTGGATCTAAAAGAATTTGATGGCTTTGAGGTTGGATATTGCGATAGGGTGATAAAAGACTCGAAGTCTCAGTGCCTTTTTCCCTCTCTAAGGCCAAGTAACTTTGATAGAGACCTTGAATAGGGGTAGATAAAAGTATTGTAGGTTGGTGCAAAAGCAACTGTGATTTTTGCCATTAAAAGTTATGTAAAAGTAATTAAAAGTAATGGCAAAAACTGTAGATGGGGTGGTAATCAAAGTCAAGAAAAAATTTCTCACATATCTAGTATGAAGTGGAGGAACTTGAACATACATTAATTTATTAAAAATCAAGTTATAGAAAATAAAGCCGTGCTTCTTAAATATCAGAATTTGTGGACTGATTAGTGTCAACTGTTTCAAATTCTTCAGGCTGTATTTATTAGGCTAGGCTAGCCTAGGATGGGGCAAGAAAAAAAAAAAACCCAAATCTCAGTGCCTAACCCAATACACATGTATCTTTTCCCCTGATTAGAGGTTGATATGATTCAGCAGCCTTTCTATATCTTGTGGAAAAACAAAACACCTGGACTCTAAGGTGGCTATGAGAGAAAAGAGGTAGATAAAGCACATTTGTTTCTAATTGCTCCAGCCTGCAAAACACATTGTTGTCTTGCAGCAGTTAATATTGTTTTAAATTAAATAGAAGAGGGGAAAGGGCAGTGAGAAATACAGAGTAGCACATAGATATTTGGTAAGCACCAACCGTCTGTGACCCAGAGACCCCAGCAGTTGGACAAAAGAGAAATCTTATTTCAGCTTCTGCACTGCAAATACTTCACTTCTTCCAGATAAGTGCTATTTTTTTTTCCTGTGGCAGAGGGCTTTTTGAATCCATAGTTCTTGCTTTCTGGACTCTCAGAATGTTCCACGAAGTCCATCTGTCTGTTCAAGGCAGTGCTTTAATTCTGTTCTCCATCATTTTCTGCCTTTCTCCCCCATAAAAGTTATAAAACTAAAGAAACAGTTAATTGTGTGACATAAAGAAAAACTTCATCAATTGCATTTCAAAATTTGTGTTAAAATTTAAAATCTGGGGTTATTTAATAATTGCCCTAATAATTCCACGGCATACTGTTTTAAGACTATTATTTGGACCAATAATTGAATTGAATTACAGCAAATCTTTATCAGTTTGAGTTTGTGAACTTCTACTAGAAAATTTATTTGCAGTAACTATATAATATGGTGTAAAGGTGGCATTTAAGATTGTCCCCTGAGGAGTAAAGAAAGAACAGACCGTTTCAGACACTTTAAAATATAGGACATTCTCTTGGTGCCTGCAATTCACACTCACACACTGCAAGATATCCTCTGCAACCATGGACATGTGCAAAAAATAAAATGTCATGGATCCTCTTAAAAGCTAGATTATCTCTCTGTCTTGAGAATTCCATCTTATTATAACTGATTTGCCATTGAATTAAAACTTCTCACCAAACAGTGTGTAATAACCAGAGGCAAGAGGACATTACAGTATTAACATTTGGTCCTAACAGAGGTTAAGTTTATAGCTGATTTGTCAGTGACTCAATTCAAACATCCCTACTGAGGTCTCTCAGTCTCTCTCTCTCTCTCTCTCTCTCTCTTTTTTTTTTGTGATTACAACCTAAGTCCTGATTCTAGCAAATAATATAGGGAAAGTATTGTATGATTTGTTGATTTTGTAGCAAAACTTTTCCCTGACAATGCAGATCTATGTAAATAAACCTCTAAATTCTTCTCTTAACTGCTATTACTTCAAACTTAAGGTGTAAAAAAAAAATAAAAAAGAGATTAAAGGAGAGAGAAAACAGAAAAAGAATAGATGAATGAAAGAAAAATGAGGAAAGAGAATGACTGTAAATTACCATACTTTTTTTCTTCACTGATGATTCAAGTTACTGCCTTATTCTTGGTTTAAAAAAATCTTCAGGTCGACTGTACTAAGTGATTGCCATTTATCATATCAGAGAATTTGGCACATAGGTTTAGATGTGTTTTTAGATAAATCTACAAACACAGCAACTGTCACCTTTTCTCTGAAATTCATTTTCCATATGCTGAGTGGTTTTAAAAAAATATTTGGCCTGTATAAGTTTTTCCTGGCTAAATTGAGCTTGTTTGAATATTAAATGATTTAAGAAACAGAAAGAATAAAGTATTCACAAATGTACCCTGAGATATCAGCAAATTTGTTCAGATGGTAAGTATCATTCTGTGACAACATAGAATTATTACACCCTTTTGTTCAGCAAAGTTATTGAGGAGTTGAAGAATGGATGTTAAGTGCAGCAATGCCTAAAATTAGAATATTGGCCCAGGATTTTTATTCTTTTGCCACTTACAGATGCCACCAAGTTTATCTACTTTAATATTCTTCAGCATTTAATTAATCTGAAGAGTAGCATGAAAATATATTTTTTCCAGATCAGTTTGCCATTTGCCATCTAATCAATAGTTTATATTGTGTAGTTAGAATTTCCCATTAAACAGATGTTTACCTGTTGCCTGGCTTGCTCTGACATTGCTAAGGACATTATTCTTTCAGCTTATGAATGATAGACTATATTTTCCTGTCACTAGGGACTACACTTTTTAAACTGTTTATCATTTTAGTAACTCCATTTATGTATGTGATAGCTCAGTCTTCTTTGAGATCATTTCACTGGTAGATAGGAGATGTTAGACTTGTTCTTTTATAGAAGAATGTTAGAACTTATGACTTTTCTTCATTTCATTTAATATTGTTACATTTTAAAGAAAATAAAAGATTTTAAATAATAGCTTTCTATTTCTTCTGTCTACTGGCACCAATCACAGTGTTTGAAAATGTTGAATTTCATTGTTGTTGTTATTCTGCTAGTAACACTATAGTTCCAACTTGGTGGGTAAACTGAACTCCATGAGCTATGGTAAACACTATATGGACATCTTCCTTCATATGTAGCTGCCAAGTTATTAATACTTTTTGCTTTCAAAGAAAGGAAATCTTTCTTTCTAATTCTATTTTAGTTTTCAACAGGTATTTTATGATGGATTTAAGGTTGGGATATCAAGGTTACATCACTGTAACCAATGGCTTCATTTTGATCTCTCTTTAGTTTTTGTTATTGTATTAAGATTCTGTGGCTTGATTGTCTTCTTCTAACTTCTGTATTCTTAAATATTTCTTTCTGCCAAGGGCTACACTTCTCTGACTTGTGAAATTTTTGAGCCAAGTTTCATATCACTTACATATGTCTAAACCTCAAATCAGTTTCTTTTCTGAACTTTTATGGTGCTAATATGATTTTAGAAAAAAGAAAAGCAGATATAGGGCATCTATAATTGAAAATCATATTCAGAGGTTTGTTTTAAATTATAATATGAATAACAAAGAAAGCATGCATTTGGAATCTGTAAATGATCACTTTATTAATCAATATAAAAACATTTTAAACATTTCTGAATCTGACTTTTTTCAAAGTAAACTTAGAGTCTTGTATCCCTTATGTAGTTTTCCTTAAGTAGTTTCAAGTACCAAGAAATTCTGCTTTAGGAAGCATAATATATGGAAAGAACAAAGACATGAGGAGAGAAAGACTTGGTTTTCAATCTTAATTACATAATATATTATTTTATGGTTGGAAAACATTATCTCTTTTGAGTCTCCCAGTTTCCCAGTCCCTCCTGAAGTTTAATAATAATCATACTTATTTCTCCAGTTATTGAGAGGTTTAAATTAGAAAATATATAATGTCTCAATACTTGTTGGCTTTTTCCTCACTCTATTCCTCCTGTTTCAGATTTTTTAAATGTAATAATTGTCTATTTAATATCTTAGCTATAGGCCGGGGTTACAGAGGTATTGTGGTAAACGTTTAGCAACTATGTCTTCAGAGAAACAAGACCCTGATTTCTAGTGCTTATTAGTTTCTGTGGGGGGAATATAACACAACGTGACTAAATGGAAGCTATGAATATGATGTCACTGAGGGAAGAGTTGGCAAGAGATTCACATCCCTTCTTGCAGGCTGGTGAGACAAGACCCTAGCATACCACTCATGTTTAACATATAAAGCTGATTCCTTTATACTTTCTCCACAGTCTTTCTATAGTTAACTAAAAAAAAGGGAAAATGGAATAGAATCAGTTCAGCAAGTGAGAGCTTAAACAAAAATAATCAAGTGGAGATGTCTTGTGAGTTATTTAAAGATTCTAAATTCAAGATGGTAGAAAGAGCTAAAAATGTGGATGGTGAGTCCTGACTTCCTCACTGCCTCTCATCCACTTCTTGTTTTAATGCATACCCTCTTTTAGGTGTTGATTTTATGGTTTTAAACAAAAAATTAGCTTCTTATTACTTTCTTTATGATGTTGGTAGTCTTATGAGAGATTAATAAGCAAATAAAAGCAAAAAATTGCAAGTTATGGTGTGTATACAAAGAAAGTGAACAGCTGTCATTCAAACCCTTCCCAAGAGCTAGTTTCCTTCTAGAAAATATTCAGAAAGGAGATTATTTATATTTCTTCTAGGATAAGATATTAAGGCTTCTTCATAATCCCCTGGTGCCTTTTCACTGCCCCTGGTGTTACTGTGACCAGCTCACTTTGCTGCCAGTTACTGCCTGGAACCTATATTCAATTCACCTTTGACAATGGAGAGGTATATGAAGATGGGCCACACCTCCTCTCCTTGAAACAAGCTGGCCTTAAGATTTCCCTCATCTTGACTAAACTTTAAAAAGTTTTACTCCTGACTATATTGTCTTCTGAATTCCCTTTTCTTGGAGCATTTACTGTAGACAATTTGCAGTTATAAATTATTTCTCTGACCCTTTGAGATGTAAGTCTTCTATAACCTAGAATTTCTCAAGGACTTGAAAGCCATCCCTTTGAAATGTAAACATCAGAAAAGATCTAAAAGATCACATCCCATTTCTGTGGGAAGGTGAAAGACTACTTTCTTTGGTAAGTGTTGATGGCCTTATCATATTGCCCAACCTCATTCTAAGATCCCCCAGTACTTTTCCACTAGCTCACCTTAGCTGGAAAACTCTTCTACCTTTTGTTTCAAGGGAGTTGAGTTCAACCTCTTTCTTCTTAGGATAGTCTTGATTGAAGTCTTCCTTGACTGTTTAACTGGTCCAGTGCAATTTTTTTTTAGACTTCTGTATTGATTTTTCTCTGAATAAAAACACAACTGAAGAGCATTGAGTGTAAATAAAGGCAAACTTTCACACACCAAAACCCAGCAAATAGGGGAAGGAAACTGCAAAGTACATCCTAAATAGGACTTTCTCCACAGCCTAGAGAAAAGGTCCCTTAGTAACCCCATATAAGTGTCCACTCACAGGCATATCTCACTTCATAACCTTAATGCGTTCAGGTATGTGTTTCACAAGAAACAAAGACAATGAGAACGAGGGCAGCAACAACAATGAAACACCCCCCTTTCTTTATGCCTTGCCCTGTGCTTTACTGTTGTTATTTTCTTTTTTATGGGAGACTTCATCCTTTATCCTCAATGATTGTTGTGCCTTTAGTAAGCAACCCTTCCCTTTTCCCACACCCATTGTCAGTACACAGTAGGTTTCTCCAACTTAGAGTGTTTAGTTAACAGCACTTTGACATTCTAGGGACAGTCTGGGGATAGAAGCACATTTTATTAAATAGTCCAGGATAGAATTGAGCATAAAGTTTTCACCACCGGCATGAGTTGTAAGTGTGTTTGTCTGTTCATCACATACATACAAGGTAACTGCTGGATCCTACACACAAACACATGTCCCAACAACAATGAATCGTAATTCTCGGAGACATTCTAAACACACCAGGAGGAAGAATAATATTTTCCTAATTGCTTTAATAATTTACATGGCTGTCTCTTTCACCATGAAGTCAGATCTTTGCATTAGCAGTCATTTTTGTTCTGTCCCCACTACACTGTGCCCTTTTGATTGCCCAAGAATAAGAAAAGGGCATGTTCTTGAGTAAAATTGCAACTTTGCTTCACCAAAGCCCAAATGCAGTTTTGGCACAATATTTGTTTACTTTTGGTAATAGACATCCTTAACATCTTTTTGAGAGTGAGCAGCAAACAAAAGTGATTCTAGTTAAAATAAAACAATAAATAATAAGGTAAGAATCAAGCGGACACTTAGCTTTTTTTCTTATTTTATTGATGAATTATAAAGTTTCTATTTTAATTAAGGTTTGATCTTATAGCTTATTTAATTTTATACCTTCCATACTGTCTACTACATGACCTTAAATTCTTCAGACTCCTTTGAAATGTCAGGGCCAGGGAATGTAGTAGGAGGGTGGTATTGGACTGACAGCATTGTTACAAGCATATCTGTTGGACACAGCAGTTTTCCAACAGTCTCAGTGGGTTTTTGCATTATTATAGACTTGCTGTTATTACCACACTACAAGGAATTTGGGATTTCAAAACTGACTTTGGAGAATGAGAGGCCTTATTCCCAAGAAATAGATGTCTTTCTAGAATTCACTATATGTAATATTTTTGATACCTTTGGGCTTTCAGAGTAAAAATTAATGGACATTGGTAAAATTGATGAAACAAGTAAGTAGATGAGTAACATTTGCATGACTGCCTTTGTTTCTACAGATTGAGATAATTGTGATAGCAGTTTTATCCAAATAATACAGTTAATTTTTTAAAGGGGACCTCAGCTCTTCATCCAATTGTGTATGTTTCAAAAGAATAGAATCCAAGTTGCAAATTTTAGTTCTGACTACTGATGACAATATTTGGTTTTCTGTGAAACATATTCAATTTAGGTTTAGTTATATGTATTAGTCCATTTTTATGCTGTTGACAAAGACATATCTGAGACTGAGCAATTTACAAAAGAAAGGTTTAATGGACTTACAGTACCACATAGCTGGGGAGGCCTCACAATCATGGTGGCAGGTGAAAGACACATCTCATATGGTGGCAGACAAGAGAGTTTGTGCAGAGAAACTTCCCTTTTTAAAACCATCAGATCTTGTGTGACTTTTTCACTATATGAGAACACTATGGGAAGGACCTGCTCCCATGATTCAGTTACCTCCCACCAGATTGCTCTCACAACATACAGGAACACAAGATGAGATTTGGGTGGGAACATAGCCAGTCCACATCATTCCACTCCTGGCCCCTCCCAAATCCCATGTCCTCACATTTCAAAGTCAATCATGCCTTCTCAACAGTCCCCCAAAGTCTTACCTCGTGTCAGCATTAACTGAAAAGTCCACAGTCCAATGTGTCATCTGAGATAAGGCAAATCCCTTCCACCTATGAGCCAGTAAAATCAAAAGCAAGTTAATTACTTCCTAGCTACAATGGAGATACAGGCATTAGGTAAATGCAGCCATTCCAAATAGGAGAAATTGGCCAAAACAAAGGAATTCCAGGCCCCATGCAAATCCTAAATCCAGCAGGGCAGTCAAATCTTAAAGCTCCAGAATTATCTAATTTGACTCCATGATGCAAGAGGTGGGCTTCCATGGCTTTGGGCAGCTCTACTCCTGTGACTTTGCTGGGTATAGCCCCTGCTTCTGGCTGCTTTCATGGCCTGGTGTTGAGGGTTTGCAGCTTTTCCAGGCACATGGTGCAGACTGTTGGTGGATCTACCATTCTGAGGTCTGGAGGACGGTGGCTCTCTTCTCACAGGTCTCTAGGCAGTACCCCAGTAGGGACTCAGTGTCGGGGCTCCAACCCCACATTTCCCTTCTCCACTGCCCTAGCAGAGGTTCTCCATGCGCACCCTGCCCCTGTAGCAAACTTCTTCCTGGGTATCCTGGCATTTCCTTACATCCTCTGAAATCTAGGTGGAGGTTCCAAAACCCCAATTCTTGACTTCTGTGCACTTTCAGGCTCAACACCACATGGAAGCTGCCAGGCTTGGTGCTATACCCTCTGAAGCCAGCGCCCGAGCTCTATGTCATTTCCATACATCCTCTGAAATCTGGGCAGAGGTTCCCAAACCTCAGTTTTTGACTTCTGTGCACTTGCAGGCTCAACACCACATGGAAGCTGCCAAGGCTTGGTGGCTCCACCCTCTGAAGCAACAGCCTGAGGTGTCCCATGGCCTCTTTTAATCATGGCTGGAGTGGCTGGGATGCAGGGCACCAAGTCTCTAGACTGCATACAGCAGAGGGACACTGGGCCCAGCTCACAAAATCATTTTTTCCTTCTAAGCCTCCAGACCCATGATGGGAGGGGCTGCCACAAAGGTCTCTGGCATTCCTTGGAGACATTTTCTCCATTGTCTTGAGGATTAACATTTGGCTCCTCATTACTTATGTAAATGTCTACAGCTGGCTTCACCTTCTCAGATAATGGGATTTTATTTTCTATAGCATTTCCAGGGTGCAAATTTTTCAAACATATATGCACTGTTTCCCCTCTAAAACTGAATGCCTTTAACAGCATCCAAGTCACATCTTGAATGCTTTACTGCTTAGAAATTTCTTCTATCAGAAACCCTAAATCATCTCTGTGAAGTTCAAAGTTCCACAAATCTCTAGGGCAAGGGCAAAATGCTGCCAGTCTCTTTGCTAAAACATAACAGGAGTCACTTTTGCTCCAGTTCCAAGAAATTCCTCATTTCCATCTGAGACCACCTCAGCCTGGATTTCATTGTTCATATCATTATCAACATTTTGGGCAATGTCTTCAATGAGTCTCTAGGGAGTTCCAAACTTTCCTGCATTTTTCTGTCTTCTGAGCTCTCTAATCTGTTCCAACTTCTGCCTGTTACTCAGTTTCAAAGTTGCTTCCATATTTTGGGTTCTCTTTTCAGCCACACCCCTCTGTACTCATACCAATTTACTGAATTATTCTGTTTTCATGCTGCTGATAAAGACATACTCAATACTTCACAATTTACAAAGAAAGAGATTTAATGAACTTACAGTTCCACATGACTAGGTAGGCCCCACAATAACGGTGGAAAGTAAGGAGGAGCAATATGTTACATGGTTGGTAGCAGGCAAAGAGAGATTGTGCAGGGACATTCCCCATTATAAAACTATCAGATCTTGTGAGACTTATTCATTATATTCATGAGAACAGCATGGGAAAGACCTGCTCCCATGATTCAATTACCTCCCACTAGATCCCTTCCACAACATGTGGGAATTCAAGATGAGATTTAGGTGGGGACACAGCCAAACCATATTAACAATGTTTGTTTTTTCTGTCAAATATATTCAGTTTAGGTTTAGTTAGCCTATTTTACTCAGATTAATTTTAAGTCTAAATAGTTTTGTAATGTTTATGCAAAGAAAATGTAACCACCATCATCATCACCTGATTTTGCTTCCAGATTAAACAACATGTCTGGAATCTTCTAAACATCTAAAAGCCTGGATTATGTCTGTAAACTATACTATTTATTTACTATTCTTAAGAGACTTTATGATAAGTATTAAGAATGTTTGGGTAGAAGCAACTCAATTAATCATTTAGAACCATGTCTGGCCCTACCTAGGATATAGTGAAGTTATTTTATAACAGAAACAGAAGCACAGTCTTGATATAACCTGTTAGGGATTTACTAATATACTCCAGTGTAATTACCATTATCTGTGCTTGTGGTTACTCTTCTGGGGTTATGTGGAAGATACCATAATGTTGGACGATTTTCACTTGTAAAACATTCACTTTGGATTCCTGCTTTAGTACCTCAGTCAAAAAAAAAAAACAGTGTAACAATATTCTCAATTATTATCAATCCAGATTAAGAGCCATAATTTTCATGATGCTCTAATTTGATAATCTATTAGTGAACAATGTTATGATTTCGTCTCTGTTATTTGTTAATATTATTACCTTGGTTGGAGTCTCATTGTGATGAGCCAGAAAATGAAAGTATTTAATTAGATGATGATGTAAAAATTTTTAGTCCTTGCTAATGTTTCTGCTTTTTGCACCATTCTGGAATGCAATGATGTCCCCTTGAAGTTAGGAGTGGTACTGATTTATTTGAGTAATGACACAAAATCTGAAATGATGAGTATTAGCTGCTTCTGCCCATGCTATTCTCCCCCTCCACTGGGATTGTGGAAGCATTTATTGAGGTAGAGGTGCCATAAAACTGAAGGCATCTGAAATGCTAAACCTCATGGAGGACAGTTGCCCTGGAGGATTGTCTAGGCTTTGCTTGAATGATAAACTTTCACCATGCTAAGCGATGTAATTCCTTGCCAGAGCATTACCTACGCTATTCTTATTGATGTAGATGATTTCTAGAGTATCTTTCCTTCCTCTGAGTTTGTGAGGCATGATAAAATATGCTTCTCTGAAACTTAAACAAAATCAATAAAGAAGACTATTGACTTAAAACGCTTATACTATATGTCAAATATATGTTATTAGATATAGAGTTTGGAATTCCTCAGAAATAGCTCACATATACTATATACTTTCTAATGATACGCATATCCAGTATCTTTGAGGTTTTTCCAGTAGGCTTTATATCTTGAAATTATTTTACAATAAGTTATGTACTTTTCTCTAGCAAAGAGTTAGTTGACTTAGAACAAATCTAAAATGGGTAAGCAGTGTTCAACAATTCAGTACAGTCTTTGGGATTTAGTCAAGCTTGAATAATTATTGACATGTAAATGTCATAATGACAGCATTAATTTGCAGCAATGGATTTGGTTTTGGCCTTATGAGAGATAGATATGATATGGAATGGAGACGGTCATTAGCTCTATGGTGGAAATGAAATGTCAGCTGTCTGATATATTGTCTGTCAGTAGTTCAGTGTTGCCAGCTTTTTAGGCCTGGTCATATTTCATTCAAAATAGAGTTGGAAAAATATGATTTAATTCAGGCTGTTACTATGTTATTAAATTCTTGGAAGCTATTTGAACCCCTATTGAGGTTTTAATCTTACGTTTAAAAGTGTTAGTCACTTTGATCCATGGATTTTAAAAATACGACATATGTTTCACCTTTGCAATAAGTGGTTTGTTTTTACAGTTTTTGAGTTGAAATCTTCCTGATAAAAAGTAGGAAATATCAGTGTTTAATATATTGATCTATTTCATATTTTTTGCACTATAAAAATTTCTTTTTCTTTTTTTGAGGTATTTGTGGACTATACATCTTGATGCTTCTCTCCAAAAAACATAATCAAACAAATTCAGAATATATATGAAAATTCCAGAAGTACAAATCTTTCATAATAAGACACTTTGTTTTGGCCGGGTGCAGTAGCTCATGCCTGTAGTCCCAGCACTTTGGGAGGCCAAGGTGGGTGGATCACCTGAGGTCAAGAGTTGGATACCAACCTGGCCAACATGGTGAAACCCCATTTCTACTGATAACACAAAAATTAGCTGGGTGTGGTAGTGTACACCTGAATTTCAGCTACTCGGGAGGCTGAGGCAGGAGAATCACTTGAACCTGGGAGGCAGAGGTTGCAGTGAACCGAGATTGTGCTGTTGCACTCTAGTCTGGGCGACAGAGTGAAACTCCATCTCAAAAAAAAAAAAAAAAAAAAAAAAAAGATACTTTGTTGTGCTCAGTTGCTATTTTACTTCAATGAAAATGGAACTAATTATGTCAAAGTTAGTAAGAAGCAATATAAAGAAATAAGAGTAATCTTAATTCTATCCCACTCACTCTGCTGTCTTCTTTTTCCTTCATAATCTTTTTTTGGATAATTGTTAATACCAAGTTACTATTAATTTTATATATGGAAATCATAATACTAAGCTTCAAATGTTTATTGAATGCTTATTCAGCTCTAAAAGTATCTGCCTAATTTTTACTATCCTAATTATTATTGTTGTATGGCATGCTTTTTTTTTCTTACCAAATGCCAATTGTGTCAATCTTACTTGCTTAATAATTCTTTCTTTCCCTATTCTTTTCCAATGTTCCCTTTATTGTTCTTAAAGTTCTCATTTATGCTTACATTTAAAGCTGAGTAACTTTTAATCACTTTCCAGTATTATCAGTTTATTAAGAAATTGAGAGTTAGAAATAATGGAATAATTCTTCCAAGGTCATAGAGTTTTAAGTAGATTAAGAACTATTAAAAAACAGTCAGAACTTAAATGATCCTTAAGTGTCTTCTTACAAACATCTGTGCAAAAAAGAAAAAAAAAGATTGTAAGGTAGAGTTGCTACTCGCTCGTTGGACTAAGTGGAAAGGTCAGTGAACTGTGGAGAGAGCAGTTAAAAGTTGAATTATTGTGAAACGAATTCTTGAAGGTAAAACACTTTTGTTTCTTTGAAGTCAAGCAGGTAGTTGCAACTCTTCCACCAACAAAGACTGGGTGTGGGGAGGGAGATAGACTCAGTACTGATTGTCTCAATTTTGTTCACACTGAACAGAGTAATGAGACTAGGATAGCCAGCCTTGGCTTTAGTGAAGAATGCAGTCTGGGAACTTCTTATAAAAAAGTTAAATATTTAATGAAAAAGGAATTGAGAATTGAGTACAAGCCATGGGTTAAAGGTTGATAAAGTCTCAAATCAACTTTATTTGCTCAGCATGTTTCACAGTCCCCTTGTGCTCAGAAGGGGAGCATCCAGAGCCAATTGTCAATGTACAATGTGTGCAGGGTGTCACACACTGAGCTAATGGTACTGGTTGGGCTAGAAGTAATTGGCCTGTTATAAATTACAGGACAAGCTTATGATTTGTCATTCTAGAAGGAGAGGTCTGTGAGAATCATGCCAGGTGCACACCATAGATCAGTGTCAATATTCATGATTATACCTGTGAGTAAACCTATTTCATTTTTCTGTACATACAATAAATTGTATATCTAGACAGAAGATTTATCCACCATTAGGTAATGATAGCAGGTACAGAAGTAATTTTTCTCTATATATTTTTTTTCAGTGATGCTTGCTACCTTTCCAATAATGCAAATTGAAAAAGTGTTGTAAGAATACATATCATATACTGGATGTTGCTTTATTCAAATATCATCATATTTTAGATTAGTAGAGAAAATGAACAGAATAATATTATGAGATGAAAAAGCAAATAAGACTTATTCCTGTCTTTTTCTTTGTCATCTTTAAGAGATTTATGCCCTAGTAGTCTGAAAAATATTTTTCTATATCTGAAACCATCTGCTGCCACTTTTTTATTTCAGGTTTCTGCTTCATTTTGTATTTTGGGAGGCAATAAACTCAGTCATCTACTCCTATGAGACTTATTTCACTATCTATACTATAGAAGAGCTATTGTTTAGATGGGTTCAAGCAATTTGGGGGACCAGAAAATATTTTCTATTTTCTTATGAGTTCTATTTTATAGTCGATATTGTCTAGTGAATTTCTTTTTCAACTAATTATTGTATCTGGACACAAGTAAGGCATCTATTTTACTATTGCATATAGCTCAAGGGAACCCATGTAAAGTAATTTAGTAGATTAGTTGTTGTCATCATTTACTAGTTCTTTAATTTAAAATGACCTAAATACCATAGTCCCCCCTTATCTGCAGGGAAATGTTCCATGACCGCTAGTAGATGCCTGAAGCCATGTATGGTAGTACTAAACCCCCTATATATATATATATACACACACATGCACACACATGCATGCACCATATATATATATCTCATATATACATATGTATACAGACATTATACTTATTCCTATATATACATACCTATGATTAAAGTATAATTTAGAAATTAGGCACAGTTAAAGATTAACAACACTAATGAATAAAATAAGACCAGCGTAATAATATACTGTAATAAAAGGTATGTGAATGTAATCTCTTTTAAAATATCTTCTTGTACTGTGTTGACCTACAAGCATTTTTGGACCTATTTACCATAAGTAACTGAAACTATAGAAAGCAAAACTATGGATAAAGGGGGAACTACTATAATTTGAGGTAAGGTATGTGATTTGATGTGGCTGTGTCCCCACACAAATCTCATCTTGAATTGTACTCCCATAATTCCCATGTGTGTGGGAGGGACCCAGTGGTGAAAATTAAATCATGGAGGATGTTTTCCCCATACTGTTCTTGTGGTAGTGTCATAAGATCTGATGGTTTTATAAGGGGTTTCCCCTTTTGCTCTCATACTCTCTTGCCTGCTGCCATGTAAGATGTACCTTTCACCTTCCGCCATGATTGTGAGGCCTCCCCAGCCATCCATTAAACCTCTCTTTCTTTATAAATTACCCAGTCTTGGGTATATCGTTATCAGCAGTATGAAAACAGACAAATACAGTATGCATTTTCTAAATACCACCCAAGGGGGATTTGTTATTGCATGTGTCCCACTGTACATGGGAGCATTTATAATATGGGTACATATTATGAAGTTTGATGATGTGTTTATTTATTTAAATTAGATCATTAGAATTTTTTTAATCCATCAGGTGACTTCACATACTGTGAATACTGTCTTTGGAGTTTATTCCCACAGTAAATTTCTGTGGCAACCTATGCAAAAATAAGAGAAAATTTTATATTTTGTGGGGGATATGCCGATATTTTTCTTCAGGTCTCAAACATGGATTTCTGTATGTAGACACAGTCATTGTTGATGACTATTGGTGTGATCTGTAGAGTTTATCCAGCCTGACCTAGCAAAAAAAGATTCTTTCTCATCTTGTAAATAAATCTGGTTTTTAGGGACAAGAATACAATGAGAAACCATGATGAATCATAAAGGGGATGCAACTAGTGGTTGGTGCAAACATAACTGCAATTTTTGCAATTACTTTTAATTGAGAAAATTGTGATTACATTTGCACCAACCTTTATATCATCTTGGTCATGCAGAGTTGAGGCCTTAAGTTTCCTTCACGTCTACCTTTCATAGTCCTTCTCCTCATCCGTACATCTAATAGGATACTAAGTTCTCTGGAGTCTTCAGCATTTCCATTGCTATCATCTTTGGACTCAAGTTTTTATTTCATTCCTAAATAGTCATGGTAGGAGTAGCCTCTTAATGGCCTGCCAGCTCCAGGCATGTTTTCTTCAAGCTCATGTTGGTTTTTCATTCTCTATCATATAAAATCCCAGCTCTCTACTTTGGCCTTCTTCTAGATCATTCCCAGTCATCCTGAACTATTACTTATTTTTCCTGTTTGTTCCTATGTTTAGGCCTATGCTCATGCCATTTTCCCAGTCTGCAATGTTGCAGCTCTATTTCTCACCATTTAAGGCATACTTTTTCAAAAGTCAGCTGATGAACCATCTCCTCCAAAAGCTTTCTGATCACTCTGGTAAGAAAATAACTTTATTCTCTGAACTCCTGAACCTTTGTACTATTTGATGCTATTAACATTTAGTGATAAATTCTGAGTGTCTTGAGTTCATGGACTATGCTACATATCTTTTTATTCCTTACGATGTTGAATACATTGTTCTACACATAGTATGCATTTAGTAGATAAGGTTAAAAGTATGAATTAACATTCATCTGATTTAAGATCAGTTTTGTGTTTCTCTGAATGCAACTTCTAATTGTTTATTTAATCCAGTGCTTTTTAACCTTTTCTCCTTGGTCACCTTTCTAAGGAATCTTTTTGCATATTTTTTTTCCTAATTGTCAATTTATGAAATAATATCACACATATACTCCATTTATGTTTATGTAGACCTGTGTTTTAGGTATGAAAAACATGGTTGTTTTCATCTATCAATAACCAACTTTTGCCCTTTTAGAAGCAATATTGCTTTCTTTGAGAATGCAAGGTTTAGTGTTTTCACTGAAAGCAGTTAGCATTTGCAAGTAGAAATCTTGCTTAAGTTATAATGCTGCAGAATAATGATGGGTTTGAAACATGTGGAAGAAGGGAGAGAAGGAGCAATTGTTTATTGACCATCCATGAGTTTGCCAAACTTCAGGTCATGTGTTTTGCATACATTGTTTTATTGACTCTCCTAAAAATCCTATAAAGCAAATAACACTATTCTGCTCAATTTGCCACTAATGATCCTTTATCCCTTAAAATTCCTGACTGTACCTTTTTTCTTTTTGAAATTTTAAATATTATTTTTTCTTTTTGAAATTTCTTCACATTATCAAGAATAGTGTTTTCATCTGCTAGTGTACCTTAGGTAGTACAGCGTCAGGAAGGATTCTTCCTCCCTTGAATTACAGACACTACTTGTTTATCTGAATTATATTTATGAGATCCAATTAAGATTTTTTTTGTGAAAAAAGTGAGTTCTACCTTTTAAACAAATTCTGAAAACTGCTCTTTTGTTATAATTCTCTTCCATTCAATTTTATAGATGACAGTCTGTCTCTGAGAGGTTTGATCTCTTATTCTGGTTACATATTAATTTAGTTGTAAATGGAAGTAGATTTCAACTTTCAACTTTTTCTTACCCAGGGGACAAATTAATAATCTAAAAACGAAAGTTCAGATTTGCTATGAGGTATGATGCTAACTCTATTTAGGTCTCATATTAATCCTTTTTTTTTTTGAGATGGCATCTCGCTCTGTTGCCAGGCTGAGGGCAGTGGCACGATCTGAGTTCACTGCAACCTCTGCCTTCCGTGTTCTAGCTATTTTCCTGCCTCAACCTCCAGATTAACTAGGACTACAGGGATGCGCCACCATGCCTAGCTAATTTTTGTATTTTTAGTAGAGACGGGGTTTCACCATGATGGCCATGATGGTCTCAAACTCCTGACCTCAAGATCCACCCTCCTTGGCCTCCCAAAGTATCAGGCATGAGCCACTGTGCCTGGCATCTTATATTAATTCTTTCTTAACTGTATTATGTCTTACATTTTGACTATAAAAAATTACTTGCCTTATAGTATGTAGTCTTTTGATTACTAAGATTCACTACTTACTCCAAACTGAAATATATCTCATAGTTCACTATGGTGAAAAATTGGTTTTCCTTATCATAAGAAAGTCACCCAGTTAATGAAAATGTTTTGTACAGCACATGAAGTAAATGAACAATCATTTTCATGTTTTTACTACACACTAGTATTTATAAAAATTTCATTGATAAAATTAAGTGGTACAGAATGAAACTAATTTTTAGTTATATTTTATACAGTGTGTTTATTTTGGTGAATGTGTGTTTTAGGCATAGTGTCTTAAAAGATTATTATTTTTATTTGCTAGAATCTGGCTTCCATCTGAACTGGTTTCTTTCAGTTTTGAGATGCCATGTAGAATGAAAGTGCGATGCAGTAATATTTATACCTTTATTATTATGAAGTCTATAATATGAGGTGTACATTCAAAATAGTATGTCAAATTGATTTTTGAGGTTAAATTTAATAATCCAAAGAATAAGAATAAGTTGAATAAATTGATGGCTTATTAGAAGAGTGAATGAAAATAGATTTTCTTGGTTCATTTTTGTGTTGCCCCTTTACTTCTTCATCTACCCAAATCTCTCCATATCACTTCTCTGAGTGCTGGGAAGAGGAAATTATTTATTCTTTCTGAAGGCACATATATCTTTCTTCCTTATTCTATAGTTGTCTGTATCTATTTCCCCTACTAAAATATAAGCCATCAAAACACAGAGCCTGCAACTTTTCTAAAATCAACAGAACTTTATTTTTCTATTACTTCTTTTTCTCATAGCTATGACATTTGGCCCAAGATTTGATGAATTAATGGAGGTGGTTTCCTTCTGTTTTGGGCTTTCTATTGCTGGAAGAATAGAAAATGGCACTTGCCACTTTCCCCATTTGTCTCTAACTAGTTACATTGAGAGACTGAAAGGTTGCCATTTTAGCATACTATCTGCCAATATTCTACCAATTAATTCTCATTGCAGTGGCAACTTTTAGGACATTGACTCTTCTTTATTAGGATTACAACCAGCAACTTAATACACATAGCTCTCTATATACATGTGAGATGGCAGCAACTTCCAATCAATTTCTACCTCGATTGGATTCAACCTGTGACCTAGAGGGGAGTATCAGTTCCTGGAGTCACTACTTTCTCAAGAAAAGAATGTTTATTTTCTTTCTAAATCAGGCATTTATGATTCCTTTTAATACCACCTTAGTGTCACCATGTTTGGGAAGTGAACTTTCATGTACAAATGTTCATTTTAATCTTATAAAGGTTTAACGATTTGTTTGAGGCATATAATGTATATTTTCTTTCACAGAACATTTATTGATATGTAGAAAGGAATATTTTTCATAGTATAATGTGCAATGCAGATATTTCATGGTCAAACAAAAATATGGGTCAGTGTCAAACTGAATATTTTAAAGTGCTAAAACAGAATCAAACTTTTTTACAATAAGACACATCTCTTTAGGGAATCTCTCTCAGTAATTATGTTAAATCAGGAAATTTGACTAGAATACTAAGAGTGATATTGAGCAAAAATGAATAAACATAGTAGCCATTAAATATTTGACTTTATATTGAAAAAAGGATAGAACATCAAGTTGTAGTTTTGCTAATGAGATTACATTTTATAACAAGCTACTATTTTTCTAACTTTATATATCATAAGAAAAATTTTTAATATTTGTCTTATATCTGTAAGTATCTTTAAGGTGTTTTTATAAAACATTGTTTTAAGAAGAAGGTACCATATATGTCTAGTCACAAAAATTTATTCAAAACATGGATAATTCCTACATGACTTTTTCATTGAAATGACATGTAATTCCAATTACATGTCATTTTCCTCTACTAGGAGTCAAAACTATCATCACTCAAACCAGAATGTAGAGTTCATCAAAAAGAGAGTAGGAAGATTACAGAAAGAGAAAAGCCTAGCTATAGGAGGTCAGAAAAGACACCCCTTGCTAAATTCTGAGAAAGATATACTCTCTGAAGGGAACCAAAACTTTAGGGTAAATTCACTGGACTCAAAGATATACTCAGTTGACCCTAGAGAATAAAGGTAAAATCCTAAATATTAAAAAATGAGAAATTTTATAAGCAAACATCCTATTAACAAAGATCAAATGTATGTTTGACTGGTGTGCCTGAAAGTGATGGTGAGAATGGAACCGAGTTGGAAAATACTCTACAGGTTATTATCCAGGAGAATTTCCCCAACCTAGCAAGACAGGCCAACATTCAAATTCAGAAAATACAGAGACCACCACAAAGATACTCCTTGAGAAGAGCAACCCCAAGACACATGATAATCAGATTCACTAAGGTTGAAATGAAGAAAAAAATGTTAAGGGCAGCCAGAGAAAAAGGTTGGGTTACCCACAAAGGGAGGCCCATCAGACTAACAGTAGATCTCTCTGCAGAAACCATACAAGCCAGAAGAGAGTGGAGGCCAGTATTCAACATTCTTAAAAGAATTTTCAACCCACAATATCATATCCAGCCAAACTAAGTTTCATAAGTGAAGGAGAAATAAAATCCTTTACAGACAAGCAAATGCTGAGAGATTTTGTCACCACCAGGCCTGCCTTACTAGAGCTCCTGAAGGAAGCACTAAATATGGAAGGAAAAACTGGTACCAGCCACTGCAAAAACATACCAAATCATAAAGCACATCAGCACTATGAAGAAATTGCATCAACTGACAGGCAAATTAACTAGCTAGCATTGTTAATGACAGGATCATTTTTTTCCTTCATTTCAACCTTGGTGAATCTGATGATTATGTGTCTTGAGCTTGCTCTTCTTGAGGAGTATCTTTGTTGTGTTCTCTGTATTTCCTGAATTTGAATGTTGGCCTGTCTTGCTAGGTTCACACATAACAATATTAACCTTAAATGTAAATGGGCCAATTAAAATACACAGATTGGCAAATTGGTTAAAGAGTCAAGACTCATTGATGAGCTGTATTCAGGAGACCCATCTCATGTGCAAAGACACACATATGTTAAAAATAAAGGAATGGAGGAATATTTACCAAGCAAACGGAAAGCATAAAAAAAGCAGGGGTTGCAATCCTAGTCTCTGATAAAACAGACTTTAAACCAATGAAGATCAAAAAAGACAAAGAAGGGCATTATATAATCGTAAAGGGATCAATGCAACAAGAAGAGCTAACTATCCTAAATATATATACACCCAATACAGGAGCACCCAGATTCATAAAGCAAGCTCTTAGAGACCTCCAAAGAGACTTAGACTTCCACACAATAATAGTGGGAGACTTTACCACCCCACTGTCAATATTAGGCAGATCAATGAGAACAAAATTAAGAATATTCAGGATGTGAACTCAGCTCTGGACCAAGCAGAACTAAAGACATCTACAGAAGTCTCTGCCCCAAATCAACAGAATATACATTCTTCTCAGCACCACATCACACTTATTCTAAAATTGATCACATAATTGGAAGTAAAACACCCTTCAGCAAATGCAAAAGAATGAAAATCATAACAAACAGTGTCTCAGACCACAATGCAATCAAATTGGAACTCAGGATTAATAAATTCACTCAAAACCACACAACTACATGGAAACTGAACAACCTGCTCCTGAATGACTACTGGGTAAATTACAAAATTAAGGCAGAAATAAGTAAGTTCTTTGAAAAAGATGAGAACAAAGACACAATATAGCAGAATCTCTGAGACACAGCTAACGCAGTGTTTAGAGGGAAATTTATAGCACTAAGTACCCACATAAAAAAGCAGAAAAGATCTAAAATTGACACCCTAACATCACAAAAGAACTGGAGAAGCAAGAGCAAACAAATTCAAAAGCTAGCAGAAGATAAGAAATAACTAAGATAAGAACAGAATCAAAGGAGATAGAAATATGACAAACTCTTCAAAAAAAACAATGAATCCAGGAGCTTGTTTTTTAAAAGATTAACTAAATAGATAGACTGCTAGCCACCTAATAAGGAGGAAAACAGAGAAGAATCAAATAGGCAAAATAAAAAATGATAAAGTGGATATCACCATTGATCCCGTAGAAATAAAAACTACCAACAGAGAATACTATAGACACCTCTATTCAAATTAACTAGAAAATCTAGAAGAAATGGATAAATTCTTGAACACATACATTCTCTCAAGACTAAACCAGGAAGAAGTCGAGTTCCTCAATAGACCAATAACAAGTTCTGAAACTGAGGCAGTAATTAATAGCCTACCAACCAAAAAAAAAAGTCAATGAGAAAATGAATTATTCAATAAAGATTATTGAGACAAATGGCCTTATAACCACTAGAGGGAAAAGGAAAAAGAAAAAAGAAAAACAGAACTGACTCATAGAGGACTGGGGGAAATTTAGCTCTTTACCTTCTTTTTTACATTCATAATTTCAATATTAAACAAAAATAGAAACATGAAAACACAAGAAAAGAGCATAAATGACTATGTTTAGTCCTGAGTCCAGAATGAGATAACAATGGTAGATCATTCACAGTCTAAACTTTGAAAGTATTTGACAACATATAAATTATATTAGTTCATTTTTACATTGCTGATACAGACATACCTGAAACCAGAAGGAAAAAGAGGTTTAATGGACTTAACAGTTCTACATGGCTGGGGAGACCTCACAGTCATAGTTGAAGGCAAGGTGGAGCAAGTCACACCTTAGATGGATGGTGGCAGGCAAAGAGAGAGCTTGTAAAGGAAAACTCCTTGTTATAAAACCAACAGGTCTCCTGATACTTATTCACTGTAATGAGAACAGCACAGAAAAGACATGCCCCCATGATTCGATTATCTCCCACAGGCTCCCTCCCACAACATGATGGAATTATGGGAGCTACAAGATGAGATTTGGGTGGGGACACAAGATGAGATTTGGGTGGGGACACAGAGCCAAACCATGTCATTCTGCCCCAGGTCCCTTGCAAATCTCATGTTCTCACATTCAAAACCAATCATGTCTTCTCAACAATCCCCCCAAAGTTTGAACTCATTTCAACATTAACTCAAAGTTCACAGTCCAGCATCTCATCTGAGACAAGGCAAGTCCCTTCTGCCTATGAGCCTGTAAAATCAAAAGCAAGTTAGTTACTTCCTAGTTACAATGCAGGAACAGGCATTAGGTAAATATAGCCATGCCAAATGGTAGACATTGGCCAAAACAAAGGAACTCCAGGCTCCATGCAAGTCCTAAATCTACCAGGTCAGTTAAATCTTAAAGCTCCAAAATGACCTCCTTTGACTCCACATCTCATATCCAGGTCACGCTGATGCAGGAGGTGGATTCCCATGGTTTTGAGCAGCTCTGCCCCTGTGACTTTGGAGGGTACAGCCTCTTTCCCAGCTGTCTTCATGAGCTGGCATTGAGTGTCTTTGGCTTTTCTAGGTGCACAGTGCAAAGTGTTAGTGCATCTACCATTCTGGGATCTGCAGGACAGTGGCCCTTTTCTCACAGCTCCATTAGGCCATGTCCAAGTAGAGACTCTGTGTGGGCACTCCCTAGCAGAGGTTCTTCATGAGGGCCCTGCCCCTGCAGCAAACTTCTGCCTGGGAATCCAGGCATTTCTTTATATTCTCTAAAATTCAAAGGTTCTGAAGCCCCAGTTCTTGACTTCTTTGCACTCACAGGCTCAACACTGTGTGGAAGCTGCCAAGACTTGGTGCTTGTACCCTCTAAAGCCATGTCTTAAGCTCTACATTGGCCCCTTTCATCCATCGCTAGAGAAGCTGGGACGCAGAGCATCAAGTCCTTTGGCTGCACACAGCATGGGGACATTGGGCCTGGCTCACAATGCCACTTTTTTCTCCTAGGCCTCTGGGCCTGTGATGGGAGGCCATCTGACATACCCTGGAGACATTTTCCCCATTGTTTTGGGGATTAACATTTGGCTCCTTGTTACTTCACAAATTTGTGCAGCCAGCTTGAATTTCTCTTCAGAGAATGGGATTTTCTATCACATTGTCAGGCTGCAAATTTTCTGAACTTTTATGCTCTTCTTCCCTTACAAAACTGAATGCCTTTAATAACACCCAAGTCACATCTTGAATGCTTTGCTACTTAGAAATTTCTTCTGCCAGATACGCTGAATTATCTCTCTCAAGTTCAAAGTTCCGCAAATGTCTAGGGCAAGGGCAAAGTGCCACCAGTCTCTTTGTTAAAACATAACAAGAATCACCTTTGCTCCAGTTCCCAAGTTCCTCTTTTCCATCCAAGACCACCTCAGCCTAGACTTTACTGTCCATATAGTTATCAGAATTTTGGGGAAAGCCATTCAACAAGTCTCTAGGAAATTCCAAACTTTCTCACATTTTCCAAATTTCTTCTGAGCCAAACTGTTTCAACCTTTTCTGTTACCTAATTCCAAAGTCACTTCCACATTTTTGAGTATCTTTTCAGCAGTTCCCCACTCGACTGGTACCAATTTACTGTATTAGTCTGTTTTCACACTGCTCATAAAGTCATACCCAAGACTAGGAAGAAAAAGGTTTAATGGACTCACAGTTCCACATGGCTGGGGAGGCCTCACAATCATGGTGGAAGGCAAGGAGAAGCAAGTCACATCTTACATGGGTGGCAGTAGGCAAAGAGAGCTTGTGCAGGAAAACACCTTCTTATAAAATTATCAGGTCCCATGAGACTTATCCACTATCACAGGAACAACACAGGAGAGACCTGCTCCCATGATTCAATTATCTCTCACAGGTTGCCTCCCAGAACAGTCAGGAATTATGGAAGCTACAAGATAAGATTTGGGTGGGGACATAGAGCCAAACCATATCTTAAATTAAAAACTTGGTCACACATGGTGGCTCATGACTATAATCCGAGCACTTTGGGAGGCCAAGGTGGGTGGATCACCTGAGGTCAGGAGTTCGAGACTTGCTTAGCCAACATGGTGAAACCCCGTGTCTACTAAAAGTACAAAAATTAGCCAGGCGTGGTGGTGGGTGCCTGTAATCCCATCTACTTGGGAGGCTGAGGCAGGAGAATCGCTTGAACCTGGGAGGCAGAGGTTGCAGTGAGCTGAGATTGCACTGCTGCACTCCAGCCTGGGAGATGAGAGTAAGATCCATCTAATAAAACCCCAAGAACAAAAACCTTAGTTAAACAATGAAGAAAGGCAAAGTTTTAAAGAATGAATTGGAAAAATATTTATGAAGCAAAAGACTAGAAGGCTAATATTTCTTATAATAAGAACTCTTAGCCATCTATAAGAAAAGAGCAAATTTAATTGAATAAAAATATCAATAAGCAACTTACAAAATAAAAATCAGTCATACAATAATGTGTAATCTCATAAAATTATTTAAATAAAATATCCTTCCTACCAGTTTCTTTCAAGAAAAGATAAAATTTTATGTAAAGCTTCTTGTTTTTAAAATATTGATTAAATTATATAAAAAAATATGTTGGCCAAAAAAAAATTAAAAAAGGCAACTCTCTGGGCTAGACTTTGTAAGCTTGATTGGAAAAATTTAAGGATGACTAGCTTCTTTATCAGACATCTAAGCATTGAACAAGCTCTGCAGAATTTGGGAAAGAATACTTTGTGAGGATGGCACTTACTTTTCACAATTTTCTTCCTTGAAACCACTATTAAATAGTATTATATGTATGTGGAATTATTCTTTCATTAATAGAATTTTCTGCAAAGTTTGAGATTAGAACATTTGACGTAGTGAATGAGTAGAATTTTTGGTAAATGCTAAAAGTAAATTTCTTACTATTCCCTTGTCTACACAGTATATATTTACTTTTCAGGAGAAAAATATGAAGATATACTAGTATTGTTTTCATCACCTTTATTGAAATATAGTTTGCAAACAATAAAATTCACTTTTTTTAGTTGTATACTCCAAGTTTTGAAATATATATATATTCTTATGCCACAAAAAAGTATGTATAACATTTCCATCACTCTAAAAGTTCCTTCCTGGCCTTTTACAGTTAATCTTCTCTTGCAGCCCCTAACTGTAACAATCACTGATTTTCATTCTGTTACTATTGTTTTGCCTTTTTTTATTTTCTATAAATGGAATCATGAACTATATGTTCATGTGAGTCTGCATTCTTTCCCTTATTATTTTGAGCATCATCCATGTTTATAGTATATTTCAATAGTATGATGGTTTGGAGACTAGAATGCCATTTTATAATTACACCATCATTTGTTCATTAATACATCAGATAATGAGCATTTGGATTGTTTCCAGTTTTTGGCTATTAAGAATAAAACAACTGTGAAAGATTACACATAGGTCTTAATGTTGAAATATGTTCATTTCTCTTGGGTAAATATCTAGGAGTGAAATTGCTAAGCTATTGGTCACTTGATTGACTGTTTAACTGCATAAGGAACTAGAATAATTTTTAACATAAATGTACAATTTTGCATTCCTCTCTGAAATGTATGAGAGTTTGAGTTGCTCTACATCCTCATCAATACTTGATTTTATCAGTCTTTTTAACGTTAGCCATTTTAGTGGTATAAAGAGGAATTCCATTGTGATTTTGGTTTGCATTTCCTTTGTTTAGTGATAGTGAACATCTTTTTTTGTTCTTATTCTCTGTAAATATCTTTTCTTGAGTTAAGTGTCTGTTTCAATCTTTCACTTATTTGTTAACATTTAGGTTGATTACTTTTTTTAAAATTTTAATTTAATTTAATTTTACTTTAGGTGTACACTATATCCAGCATTTCTCCCCATGTTATCCCTCCCCACCCTCCCCACCTCCCACTGTCCCTCCTCTACCCCCCACAACTGCCCCTAGTGTGTGATGCTCCTCTCCCTGAGTCCACGTGTTCTCATTGTTCAACACCCACCTATGAGTGAGAATTTTTAATTATTTGTTTCTGATAACTTTTTAGATATTCTGGATACAAGTTATCAGGTATATGTTTTACATTTTCTCCAAGTTGGTACGTTTTTTGGTTTCTTTAACAGTACCTCTCAGAGAGCAAAACATTTTACTTTTGACAAAGATCTTCTATTACTTTTTAATAAATGTTTTAACTGTTTATATATATATATAGCAGGACTGTTGTGTTACCATCACTACTATTTGCCAAAACTTACCATCTTCCCCATCTTCAGGGTCACAGGCAATACTCCTATAACCGAAGACAGGTTAACAATAGAAAAGTCAACAAATTTATTAATATTTGTAAGCCTGGGAGCCATGCAAAAAAATATAAATACTCAAAGAAAGACCAGATGGTTGAGATTTAAAAACCTCCTTAATGGGAGAAGGAAGTAGGAATGTGTAGGTAAATTATTTTTAGTGGAAATGGATGGTCCTGGGGAAAAATGTTCTTGGATGAAATTTCTCTGAGCTCTGGGGAGATAGTGGTAAGTTGAGAGGTGGAAGTTTACTGTGAACAAAGATTATTTTATCATACAGATAAAGTCTCCCAAGATAACCTTCTGGAGCTGTTCTCAAAAGAATAGATAAAAGTTTGTTGGGGCTTGGTGAAGTCCTCCAATCTCTTCTTGAGTGGCTAATCTTTCCTGGTTATTTGATGAGCTACCAGGGAGAGGGGCTTAAGACAATTGCATTTCTTTTTAAAAGAAACTTTCTGCCAGGCATGGTGACTCACAACTCTAATCCCAGCACGTTGGGAAGCTGTAGGACTGCTTAAGGCCAGGAGTTTGAGACCAGTTTAGGTAACATAGCTACACCCCATCTCTGCAAAAATTAAAGATTAAAAAATGGCATGGTGTAGATGGGTGCACCTGTAGTCCCAGCTGCTTGGAAGACTGAAGTGGGATGATTGCTTGAACCCAGGAATTTGAGACTGCAGTCAAGTATGATTGCACCACTGCACTCCAGCCTGGGCAACAGCACAAGACCCTGTCTCTCTCAAAAAAAAAAAAAAAAAAAGAAAGGAAAGAAAGGAAGGAAGAAAAGAAGGAGGGGAGGGAGGGAGGAAGGAAGGAAGAAAGAAAAGTTTTCTTAGATACATAAGGAAATTTCAGAGAAAGTCACTCCCACAGCTTCAGGAAAGAAAGGATGTCTCAGAAACAGGGAGGTGGGAGAAGGTCAGAGGGAGACCTTGAGACTGCTTCTTTCATTCTGCATGTCAAAATGTCATATTTTGGTGTGTTTTTTGAGCCCAACATTATATATACAAATGCATGTGTGTGTGTGTGTGTGTGTGTGTGTGTATAAATTTATATCCAGTATGGTAAAATACTGGATGAAGAGAAAAAGTAATTGTTATCTCAGATTTAATATTATTATAGGTTATTCTATTGCGAAAACTTTCTTAACTGTAAGAAAATTTTGTATTTGTTTAAAAACTTATTTTTATGAAGATACTGACTTCTTAAGTTGAAAGGCCCCTTTCTAAATATGGGCAATGTATGCCATTTCACACCATTACTACAAAGAAAATGTATAAATGGCTAATAAGTTTATGAAAAGATATTCAACATCACTAATGATTAGAAAAGTGGAAGCAGGTGGATTACCTGAGCTCAGGAGTTCCAGATCAGCCTGGCCAACATGATAAAACCCCGTCTCTACTAAAAAAACAAAAAATTAGCCAGATGTGGTGGCTGGTGCCTGTAATCCCAGCTACTTGGAAGGCTGAGGCAGGAGAAGCACTTGAACCCTGGAGGCAGAGGTTGCGGTGAGCCAAAATTGTGCACCCCTGCACTCCAGTCAGGGTGATGAGCAAAACTTCATCTCAAAAAAAAAAAAAAGAAAAATAGAAATTACATTTTCTTATTTTCATCAAGTAAGATAGCTATTATTAAAATAAAAAGACAACAAGGAAATAACAACTTTTTGAGAGGATGTGATGAAATTAGAACCGTTGTATCTTGCTGGTGGAAGCATAAAATGGTACAGCCATTATGGAAACAGTAATATAGTTCTTGGAAAAATTAATAATAGAATTACCATATGATAAGCAATTATACATCTGAATATATACTCCCATAAATGAAAGTAGGGATTCAAACATATTTTTACATCCATGCTCACAGTAGCTAAAAAGAGGAAAAAATCAAGTGTCAATTAACAGATGAAAGGTATATACCTACAATAGAATATGACTGAGCCTTAAAAGAAGGAATGAAATTTTTATACATACTGCAAGAGGGATGAACCTAGAAAACATTGTGCTTAGGGAAATAAACTAGACACTAAAGGAAAAATATTGTATAATACCACTTATATAAGGTACATACAATAAGCAAATTCATAGAGACAGAAAGTAGAAGAGAAGTTACTAGGGGCAATGGGGAGGAATGAGGTTATTGCTTAGTGGGTATGGAGTTATTGTTGGAGATGATAAGTTTTGGATACAGATGGTAGTGATGGTAACACAACACTGTGGCTATATCTAATGCCACTAACAAATGGTTAAAGTATACTTAGGAGTGGTCAAAACAAGTATGGTTATATTTTACCTTAATAAAAAAGTTCAAAAAAAAGTATCCAACAATGAGATACTTTCTATTTGCCACTAGATTAAAAATTAATGAAAAAATGAGGAGAAGGAGAAAGAGGGCAAGAAGTGGTGATGGTAAAGGGTAATGGGTATGCCCACACACTCTTAATGTCAGTACAATTGTATATATCTTTTTTTGGATAGTATTTAGAAGTATCTATCAAAATTTTCAATGTATATAACTTCTGACATAATCATATTGTTAAGGGTCTGTACTACAGAAATAGTCACACAGGCATGCAGATATGCAGATAATATTCAGAGTGAGAGATACTTGTTACAGAATTATTTTAATACTGAAAACTTATGGAATACTGAAATAATCTAAAGTAAAATTAATAGAGGACTATTAAGTAAATTCTGGAATGTTCACATAGTAAAATACTAAAAGAAATTGATTAGTTTTTAAATTAACCCTAATAGGTATATCTAAACATTTAGTAGTAACCACTAAAAATAGAAAAATAATGTTTTTTTTTTTTTTTTTTTGAGACGGAGTTTCGCTCTTGATACCCAGGCTGGAGCGCAATGGCGCGATCTCGGCTCACCGCAATCTCCGCCTCCTGGGTTCAGGCAATTCTCCTGCCTCAGCCTCCTGAGTAGCTGGGATTACAGGCACGCGCCACCGTGCCCAGCTAAAAATAGAAAAATAATGTAAGATTTCCAAAACAGTAGAAAGAAAAAGGAAGAAATCATTCTACAAAAGGCAAGGAAAAGGAGAAAAGTTTTTCAGTTAAAAATAGAAAATAATATTGTTAAAATAAATTCAAGCACTTTGGGAGGCCGAGGCGGGTGGATCACGAGGTCAAGAGATCGAGACCATTCTGGTCAACATGGTGAAACCCCGTCTCTACTAAAAATACAAAAAATTAGCTGGGCATGGTGGCGCGTGCCTGTAATCCCAGCTACTCAGGAGGCTGAGGCAGGAGAATTGCCTGAACCCAGGAGGCGGAGGTTGCGGTGAGCCGAGATTGCGCCATTACACTCCAGCCTGGGTAACAAGAGTGAAACTCCATCTCAAAAATAAATAAATAAATAAATAAATTCAAATATATTGGTAATTTTGATAAACGTTAACAACCAAAATAAAAGTGGACAATATACAAATACATTTGTATTTTAGGTATGTTTTAAGACTAGCCAAAAGTTATACAATAGTAGAGAGTAATTGTGTTGGAATGGGAAGAACTAGAGTTACTTAAAGACCAGCTATGCATTTATCATCTTACTATTTGTCCTTAGTCATAATCCATTACTTTTTAGAGCCTTCTCTTCCTATCTGTATGCTAGGCATAATATGTACTTCACAGGTATTTGGGATGATTGTTTACAGAGAATGAAATGTAGCTAGCACAGTATCTCATTTATATATTGATAGAAAAAATTATCTCTCTAAAATTATGACTAAAATTTACTATTGGTATATGAACACAACCCAAATTAGTAAGCTCACTAATAGGGCTGTTCAATTTATGGAGGGTGCCCTTGGTTCTATTTTTAGGCATAGCATGCATTCTCAAACACCGCTTTCAGTTTTATAATAGAAAAACTTAGTATTACTTGGGTGAACATGAGATGTATTATCTTTAGCAATTAGGTTCACAAGATTCTTTGCTATTGGCATCATTTCTTGAAAATAATTAAGGTGATAAAACACCCATTTGGATGTACTAGTAATAAGTTGGGAGGATTAGATATATAGTTGGGCTGGGATTAGGGGGTTTTATCTCATTCCATGTATATTATAGTACCTAGCATATTTCTGATACTGAATGAATATTAATAATGAGAACTATAATAATTTCAATTTAGTGTTCTATGTAGAATACAGATGTAGCAGAAATTTCTGCTGAACTTTTTCTCCTAATGCAAATTTTGAGTATTACTCCCAATTTATCCCTGCTATTGACTGAATCTATGTTCTCCAGCAAATTATTTAATATCTCTGTACCTATGATTCCATCTATGATTCCATCTATAAAATGGGGATAATAATACAGACCTATTTAATTATTCAGTTCTCCAAAATGCTGATACACTTTATTCAAGTTAATTATATGAAAGGTACTTCCAGTTCAGTCTATAATTAAATGTATTTATATGATTTTGTGCAGTATGACCTACCAGTTATGTAGACACTAAATTGAACACAGAGAACAAAGATAAAATGGGTTTAATATGCCTGTCTATTGCAGGCTAGCAATAGAATTATAAGTGTTTTTTAAACATAATAGATAATATAGATTATTCCAAGTGTTGCTAGATATGAGTATTTAAATATGAAAAAACTTCAAGATTATTATTCTTTTCTTGATATAGTTTGTTTAGCTAAAATAAAAATAAAATGCTTTAACAGTTACATGTTTTACATGTATATTGATATAGTTTTCATATAGTACAATATTTATTAAAACTAATATATTAATAACTAATGATGCATTGATAAATGTTTATATTGGAGAGATCCAAGATGGCCGCTTAGGAGGAACTCGGGAATGCAGCTCCGAGAGAAAGCACAGAGGGTGAGTGGACGCCGTATTTCCAGACTGATTTTTACTGCCCACAGACCAGGAGATTCACACGCAGAGAAGCCACACGGGTCGCCAGCGCTGCTGGCGCCGCTGGCTTGAACGGCGCAGCCGCTGGGCCGGCACCCTGAGGCAACGGCTCACTGTACAAAGTGAGAGAGTCTGAATCCCCTATAAGCCAGCAAGGGGAGCTGAAACGGGGAGCCAGGCCAGCGCCACGAATCTCAGAGCCGCGGCTTTAGCCAACGCAGCAGCTCCGGAGGCAGATCAGATGAGACGGTGTCCCCTCTTACCCAGCAAGAAGACCTGAAACACAACTGAAACCGGGACGGTCCAGCTCTGTGGAGGAGGGGCGTTCTCCATAGGCACCCTGCTGTTCTGTAACAAGGCAATCCGCCACTACAGAGACTCCGTCACTACAGGGGCGGGCCAACATAGCGGAAGCAGTTCTAACTACACCCAGAAGTTCACACGGAAGCTGGGTGGAGCCCACAGCAGCTTAGCGAAGCCTCTGCAACTTGAGTGTGACTAGGCTGCCACCTTGTGGGCAGGGAAAACAGCAACCGCACAGGGGAACATCATAAAACAGTAACTCCCTGGGACAAAACACCTCGGGGGAAGAGCAGGGGGTTTATGAGTTCTGCCACAGCAGACTTAAAATTACCAAAATCAGAAAGACAACAACTACAAAGTCAGCAGGTGGAAAAATCCACAAAGATGGGAAGAAACCAGCGCAAAAAGGATGAAAACACCCAAAACCAGAACACTTCTCCTCCTACAAGGGATCACAACTCCCCACCAGCAAGGGAACAAGACTGGACGGAGAATGAGTGTGATGAAATGACAGAATCAGCTTTCAGAAAGTGGATAATAAGAAACTTCCGTGAGCTAAAAGAACATGTTCTAACCCAATGCAAAGAAACTAAGAACCTTGAAAAAAGACTTGACGAAATGCTAACAAGAATGGACAACTTAGAGAGGAACATGAGCGAATTGATGGAGCTGAAAAACACAACACGAGAACTTCGTGAAGCATGCACAAGTTTCAACAGCCGAATTGACCAAGCAGAAGAAAGGATATCAGAGGTCGAAGATCAACTCAATGAAATAAAACGAGAAGGCAAGATTAGAGAAAACAGGGTAAAAAGGAATGAACAAAGTCAACAAGAAATATGGGACTATGTGAAAAGACCTAATCTACGTTTGATAGGTGTACCTGAATGTGACGAAGAGAATGCATCCAAGCTGGAAAATACTCTTCAGGATATTATCCAGGAAAACTTCCCCAACCTAACAAGGCAGGCCGAGATTCAAGTCCAGGAAATACAGAGAACACCACAAAGATACTCCTCTAGAAGAGCAACCCCAAGACACATAATCATCAGATTCACCAGGGTTGAAATGAAGGAGAAAATACTAAGGGCAGCCAGAGAGAAAGGTCGGGTTACCCACAAAGGGAAGCCCATCAGACTCACTGCAGATCTCTCAGCAGAAACCCTACAGGCCAGAAGAGAGTGGGGGCCGATATTCAACATCCTTAAGGAAAAGAACTTTCAACCCAGAATTTCGTATCCAGCCAAACTAAGCTTCATAAGTGAAGGAAAAATAAAATCCTTTGTGAACAAGCAAGAACTCAGAGAGTTCATCACCACCAGACCAGCTCTACAAGAGCTCCTGAAGGAGGCACTACACATAGAAAAGAACAACCAGTACCAGCCACTCCAAAAACACACGAAAAGGTAAAGAGCATCAACACAATGAAGAATCTGCATCAACCAAAGGGCAAAACAGCCACCTAGCACCAAAATGACAGGATTGAATTCACACACAACAATATTAACCCTAAATGTAAACGGACTAAATGCCCCAATCAAAAGACACAGACTGGCAAATTGGATAAAAAGCCAAAACCCATCAGTGTGCTGTATCCAGGAAACCCATCTCACATGCAAGGATACACAAAGGCTCAAAATAAAGGGATGGAGGAAGATTTACCAAGCAAATGGAGAGCAAAAAAAAGCAGGAGTTGCAATTCTCATCTCTGATAAAATAGACTTTAAAGCAACAAAGATCAAAAGAGACAAAGAAGGACATTACATAATGGTCAAAGGATCAATGCAGCAAGAAGAGCTAACGATCCTAAATATATATGCACCTAATACAGGAGCACCCAGATACATAAGGCAAGTTCTTAAAGACTTACAAAGAGACTTAGACTCCCACACAATAATAGTGGGAGACTTCAACACACCATTGTCAATATTAGACAGATCAACGAGACAGAAAATTAACAAGGATATCCAGGACTTGAACTCAGACCTAGAACAAGCAAACCTAATAGACATTTACAGAACTCTCCACCCCAAATCCACAGAATATACATTCTTCTCAGCACCACATCACACCTACTCTAAAATTGACCACATAATTGGAAGTAAATCACTCCTCAGCAAATGCAAAAGAACGGAAACCATAACAAACAGTCTCTCAGACCACAGTGCAATCAAGTTAGAACTCAGAATTCAGAAACCAACCCAGAACCACACAGCCTCATGGAAAATGAACAACTTTCTCCTGAATGTTGACTGGATAAACAATGAAATGAAGGCAGAAATAAAGACGTTCTTCGAAACCAACGAGAATGAAGACACCACATACCAGAATCTCTGGGACACATTTAAAGCAGTCTCTAGAGGAAAATATATAGCAATAAGTGCCCACATGAGAAGAAAGGAGAGATCTAAAATTGACACCCTATCGTCAAAATTGAAAGAGCTAGAGGAGCAAGATCAAAAAAACTCAAAACCTAGCAGAAGACAAGAAATAACTAAGATCAAAGCAGAATTGAAGGAGATAGAGACACAAAAAACCCTTCAAAAAATCAATAAATCCAGGAGCTGGTTTTTTGAAAAGATCAACAAAATAGACAGACCACTAGCCAGACTAATAAAAAAGAAAAGAGAGAATAATCAAATAGATGCAATAAAAAATGACAAAGGGGATATCACCACAGATGCCACAGAAATTCAAACCATCATCAGAGATTATTACAAACAACTCTATGCACATAAATTAGAAAACCTGGAGGAAATGGATAAATTCCTGGACAGCTGCCTCCTGCCAAGCCTAAACCAGGAAGAAGTCGAAACCCTGAATAGACCAATAACAAGGTCTGAAGTCGAGGCAGCAATTAAGAGCCTACCACCCAAAAAAAGCCCAGGTCCAGATGGGTTCACAGCCGAATTCTACCAGACATACAAAGAGGAACTGATACCATTCATACTGAAACTATTCCAAATAATCCAAAAAGAGGGAATCCTTCCCAAATCATTTTATGAGACCAACATCATCCTAATACCAAAACCTGGCAGAGACTCAACAAGAAAAGAAAACTACAGGCCAATATCCATGATGAACATAGATGCAAAAATCTTCAATAAAATAATGGCAAACCGATTACAACAGCACATCAAAAAGCTTATCCACCATGATCAAGTAGGATTCATCCCAGGGATGCAAGGCTGGTTCAATATACGCAAGTCTATAAATGTAATTCACCACATAAACAGAACCAAAGACAAAAACCACATGATTATCTCAATTGATGCAGAGAAGGCCTTCGACAAAATTCAACAGCCCTTTATGCTAAAAACCCTCAATAAACTAGGTATCGATGGAACGTATCTCAAAATAATAAAAGCTATTTATGACAAACCGACAGCCAATATCATACTGAACGGGCAAAAACTGGAAGCATTCCCTTTGAAATCTGGCACTAGACAAGGATGCCCTCTCTCACCACTCCTATTCAATATAGTACTGGAAGTTCTAGCCAGAGCAATCAGGCAAGAAAAAGAAATAAAGGGTATTCAATTAGGAAAGGAGGAAGTCAAATTGTCTCTATTTGCAGACGACATGATTGTATATCTAGAAGACCCCCTCATCTCAGCCCAAAAGCTCCTGAAACTGATAAGCAACTTCAGCAAAGTCTCAGGATACAAAATCAATGTGCAAAAATCACAAGCGTTCCTATACACCAATAACAGACTTAAAGAGAGCCAAATCAAGAACGAACTGCCATTCACAATCGCTACAAAGAGAATAAAATACCTAGGAATACAACTAACAAGGAATGTAAAGGACCTCTTCAAGGAGAACTACAAATCACTGCTCAACGAAATAAGAGAGGACACAAACAGATGGAGAAACATTCCATGTTCATGGTTAGGAAGAATTAATATCGTGAAAATGGCCATACTGCCCAAAGTAATATACAGATTCAATGCTATCCCCATCAAGCTACCAATGACCTTCTTCACAGAACTGGAAAAAACCACCTTAAACTTCATATGGAACCAAAAGAGAGCCCGCATAGCCAAGTCAATTCTAAGCAAAAAGAACAAAGCAGGAGGCATCACACTACCAGACATCAAACTCTACTACAAGGCTACAGTAATCAAAACAGCATGGTACTGGTACCAAAACAGAGAAATAGACCAATGGAACAGAACAGAGGCATCGGAGGCAACACAACATATCTACAACCACCTGATCTTTGACAAACCTGATAAAAACAAGCAATGGGGAAAGGATTCCCTGTTCAATAAGTGGTGTTGGGAAAACTGGCTAGCCATATGCAGAAAGCAGAAAATGGACCCCTTCCTGACACCTTACACTAAAATTGACTCCAGATGGATTAAAGACTTAAACATAAGACCTAACACCATAAAAACACTAGAAGGAAACCTAGGCAAAACCATTCAGGACATAGGCGTAGGCAAGGACTTCATGACCAAAACACCAAAAGCATTGGCAACAAAAGCCAAAATAGACAAATGGGACCTAATCAAACTCCACAGCTTCTGCACAGCAAAAGAAACAGTCAATAGAGTGAATCGGCAACCAACAGAATGGGAAAAAATTTTTGCAGCCTACCCATCTGACAAAGGGCTGATATCCAGAATTTACAACGAGCTAAAAAAGATTTACAAGAAAAAAACAAACAAGCCCATTCAAAAGTGGGCGAAGGACATGAACAGATACTTTACAAAAGAAGACATACATGAGGCCAACAAGCATATGAAAAAATGCTCATCATCACTGGCCATTAGAGAAATGCAAATCAAAACTACATTGAGATACCATCTCACACCAGTTAGAATGGCAATCATTAAAAAATCTGGAGACAACAGATGCTGGAGAGGATGTGGAGAAATAGGAACACTTTTACACTGTTGGTGGGAGTGTAAATTAGTTCAACCATTGTGGAAAACAGTGTGGCGATTCCTCAAGGACCTAGAAATAGAAATTCCATTTGACCCAGCAATCCCATTACTGGGCATATATCCAAAGGATTATAAATCGTTCTACTATAAGGACACATGCACACGAATGTTCATTGCAGCACAGTTTACAATAGCAAAGACCTGGAACCAACCCAAATGCCCATCGATGATAGACTGGACAGGAAAAATGTGGCACATATACACCATGGAATATTATGCAGCCATTAAAAACGAGGAGTTCGCGTCCTTTGTAGGGACATGGATGAACCTGGAAACCATCATTCTCAGCAAACTGACACAAGAACACAAAATCAAACACCACATGTTCTCACTCATAGGCGGGTGTTGAACAAGGAGAACACATGGACACAGGGAGGGGAGCACTATACATGGGGGTCTGTTGTGGGGGAGTGGGGGGGACAGTGGGGGGGTGGGGAATTGGGGAGGGATAGCATGGGGAGAAATGCCAGATATGGGTGAAGGGGAGGAAGGCAGCAAATCACACTGCCACGTATGCACCTAAGCAACAACCTTGCATGTTTTTCACATGTACCCCAAAACCTAAAATGCAATAAAAAAAAAAAAAAAAAAAAAAAAAAAAAATGTTTATATTTATGTTTTACTTTAAAATACTGTCTGAAGAAATAAAATATCATAGATATAAATTACAATAGAATTAATAAAAGTAACAGTGTTTTTCATCTTTAAAATGAAAATTATAATGATGATTGAACTGGTATCTATTATGTGTCAGACACTGTGTTAGGCAGTTTAAATGTATTACTTGTAATTCTTAGAAAAAATACTGTCAAGTCAGAATTAGTGATTTAAATAAAGTAATTTGCCCCAAGTCACATAGTCAGTGATACAAGCCAACTTTTTTGATCTTTGTGAATCCAGCCTAAGCTCATTCTTTAAAATATTCTTCAAGTAATTAATAACACTTTTTCAACTATTTTTTACCTAATGTATCTACTCACTAATGCAGATATCCTCTTCACTCATTTCTCTTTCTCTCTTTTTAATATACATTCTTTCCTCATGGAGAAATCTTTCTTAGTATGTTCAGTTTTGTGCCACCTTTTCACTTATTGATTCCTCCCAGTCAAAATTTGCATGGTATATATAGTAGGTTATGTCCCAGTATCCACTTTTTTCTTTGATAAAGGAACCTATAAAATTTAGCTGTATACATGGTCATTAAAGATTTTATATCCCAGCTTCACTTGCATTGGTTGTGTTTATATGACTAAATTCTGATTTACCATAGAAGGCAGAAGAATCTTGTCACATTCATCTTAAACTTACCAAAAAAGAAAGCACTTTGTGTTCTTTAGCTTCATCTGTTTTGTCATTGTGGTTTCTTTGAAGTGGATACTGCACCGTCGGCCATTACAGTGAGGCCACAGATAATGCAGCAACAGGATAGAAGAAACTTGGGTTTCTGACACTGTAGGGCACCATATCAGTACTGGCAAGGCTGGCTTTGCAACTTGTGGGGCCCTGTGCAAAATGAAAATGTGGGATCTTCTTGTTAAAAAGCAAGAAAATATGTCATTAGAAGTGCATAAATATGAAGCTTTTTCCTTTATTTCTTCATCTCTGTCTCTGGACTTGTTATGATGTTTTCTACTTACTATTTAATGTTATTCTAAGTAAAAAAAAAAACCTAGTAAATTATTAGCATAAATTTTAGTGTTCATTTTTATATTATTTAGAATGCCAGATTTAAATAAATATAAGAGAATTTAACTTATATGCATAATTACTGAAATTACACAATATGTATTTAATGTCTTATACATGCTCATGCCAAAAGAGGGAAAATGCCAAATAAAACTAACACAATTATTTTTATTTCACTTCTGGGTAAGTTCACACTCTGCCTTGGCTTATATGAGTAAGGAGGGACTAAAAGGAAAAGGAATTCTAGCTTGCCATATCTTTCCTTTTCTTCTGCATCATCCTTGTCAGTGTAAGTGATGGCTAATACAGGTAAGTAACCTGAGTAAGAAAGAATCCAATAGGATTCCTTGGTAGTTTGCATATTTTAGAATGTCATTGCCTTTTTTTTCACATTTGAAGCAAGTTCTGGTTTGAGCAAAAAGCATGACCTGTAAATGTAAGTACCCCCACCAAGTCTTAGAGATAACACCCTTATGTTGTACTTGTTGTACTTGCTTTGAATTTCACTAAACTTAAAAATACAGTGTATTTGCTTGGATTCTGTGCTTATTAGATATCATGAAGGTTATACACAAATGAGACAAGAAATGGCAGGCAATGAGTGGATGGATCTCCTCTGCTTATCCACATCTGCCATTTTCCCCTTGGACTTCATGTATCAAACATAAATTCAAGGAATTTATGTTCAGTACTTACAATAAGAATTTTAACATGGCTCCTAAAGAGTATTAAACTAAGCAGGGCCTGTGTGACTGCCCAGGCCACACACCCATGAAGCTGGCTGGCACTGATTCTAGTTGGTTTTCTTGGACTTTTACGTTTCAGACTCTTGTTTAAAGCACTGTTATTTCAGGTCTTCTGTCAAACCTAGCTAAAAGTTTTCAGTTAGACAAAGCACCTAACTTAGATTATGATGCATAATAAAGACTCAATAACATTTGTAGTTATTATTAATAGTAGTAATATTAATTATTCCTATTTATAAAACATTCCCTTTCTCATGAATATCCTTTTTTTATAGCTATTTTAGTGTTGTCAGCTATTTTAATTACATACTCAAATGATGCGCCGAAGTTCTATACGCATAAACTTACTTCTTGAACATAGTTAGGTTGACTGGGAAAATCCGATTCAAAACAACTTTATTGCTTTTGCATGAAATTTAGCCTAAACCTCAAGGCAAAAACAAAATAATTTGTTTTGAATCCTTGAGACCAATAACTGTTTTAGCAATAAAAATGTTTTTATAATTCTATTCTTATCAGTTTGAACAAATTACCTCATGTAGACCAAGATTAGAAGCGTTACTGATGACATTAAATTTGGTAGGAAAATGACATTAAGTTTGGTAGGAAGAGCTCACTAGCCTCTTTGCTAAGTATTAGAGTAGATGGGATTGATGGCTTTGATTAGTTGGAATACTGCATACAAGACAGGGCACCAAATATGTCAGCAAGCTTGGTAAGAGGGAAGTAGGTTAAAAGGAGTCACACAGACTTATTCACCCTAAGATAAAAATAGCGAATTTATAATTATAGAATTAAACGATTTGTACTAAATGGAGGAGCAGAAATTCAGAAAGGTTACAAGAGAGTTAATCTAAATTGTAGAGGTCAATTTCTTAGACTCTATAAGAAATGTTGGCATATTATATCCTCCTTTATTTGTCTGAGTTCTTTAAGATGAGAAAACAAGTATTATATTGTCTCCCCTGGTGCTTAGACTTAGCACAGTGACTTGAACCCAGTTGGCACTTCTTAGATGTTTGTTTTATTCTTTGCATAGGAAAATGCAAGACAAGATCAGGCAAAAATGAAATGAATTGAGAACATACTGACACCCTCAAATAGCTGTCAAGGATTTAGAGGCCATGTCTTAAATGGTTTGGACATCTGGTGAAGTAATACAAAAATAGAAACCCCAGTAGGGTTTTTTGAAACTGAAGTAGAAAGCAAGAGATCTAGAAGCAGCCCTTGAAATCCCTGTAGGAACATAATAAAGAAAAGACTTTAAATAGAAGCCTTGAACAGAAAACTTCATATGCTACAGGAGTTTAAAAAGGTGGAAGGAGTTTGTACTTCTGATAATACAATGAAGGTCTTTTTTCTGTATAGACAGAGGAATTACAAGATTCATAAGAATAAGTACCCACTTGAAAATATGTGCAGTCAAACCCTGACCATTTAGAAACTATTTTCTGCATCTTCCTTCAGTATTTTTACATTTGTCTATGGGTAGAATTGTCTACTTATATAAGACCTGTAACACTCTATTCGTAGGCATTTCAGAAATAAAGAATTATTGAAAAAAAATCTGAAAATACAGGTAATATGTATTAACAAGTACTATGCATTATACAGATATAAATTAATTCATAAAAATAATAATTTCAAAGTTTTCAAACTAATAAGCTTGGCACTGAATGTAAATATAATAAGGCGTATTAAGTCTTAGTCCTAATCTAGCTTTTTCCAACTCTTTTTTACTACAAATAAATTTTTAATAATGTTTTAAATTTTAAATAAATGTTTTAAACAATAACTATAAATGCTGTATTTTAAGGAAACAAGGTGATCTTAGAATTTAATTCTAGTCCATTTAAAATCATGAAACATAATATGCTTTAATTTCAGTGATAATAATTAGCAGAGGTATTTTGCTGTATTTCTTATGCCTGCAAACCTAAAGAAAGCAAAAACAAAAAGCAAAAATATCTGAATTTTCAACCATTTGGTTAAAAAATAAACAAAAGACCTAAAAAACATTTCTCTACAGTCCTCAGCAAATAAATGCAGAGAAAGTTTGAAACTCACTGACCCAACCAGGACACTCCTACTAATTCAGTTCTGTTTTTATTTCAGATGTTGTTATCATTTTCTTTTTTTTTTTGTCACATTTTTGGTATCTTTGAGTTCCCAGTGCCTCCCAGGCAGTGAGATGTGAAACCTTGTGAGGCTGTTTGACAATAGACTATTGAATTGAAAAGAGACAAGTTTTACTGTTTTCTCCTATGATGACATCCTCCTATTTTAGTGACTTCATGTTCTGTTTACATAGGGGTTTTGATAAATGTACCTTCTGAGGACAAGGAACTCAATGTGCTTTCTCAGCCATCTAATCAGCCAGGCATCTGTACACATGGAAGCAGAGCTGGCTTTACAGCTAATGATCAAGCTCTCTGAGGCAAAGTGTGACTAGAAGAGATTTTTTTTTAAATGATATTCATCTATTTTTAAAAAATTCTATAAATGTTTGTGAAAAATATGGGGTGAAAACTTACCAATCACAAGAGATAGAGTCTTTTTTTTTTTTTCCCAGTTAGCTCAGGCTGCTATAACAAATAACCTTAGACAGACTGGTTTAAATGATAAACATTTATTCTCACGGTTCTGGAGGCTGGGAAGTCCAAGACCAAGGTGCCTACAGATCTGATGTCAGGGAAGGCCACTGTCCCTGGTTTGAAGTCAGCCATCTGCTTATTATATCCTCATATGGCAGAGAGTGGAGCGCCATCATGCCTCTCATGTATTAACTTTATTTACTTTTAATTCATCTTACAACTGAATATTTGTACTCTTTTGCCAGCATCTCCCTATTTCCCTCACCTTTTAACACCTGGTAACCACCCTTCCATCTCTGCTTCTATTAGTTCAACTTTTTTAGATCCTAAGCATAAATGAGATCATGAAATATTTGCTTTTGTGTGTCTGGCTTATTATACATAACACAATGTCCTCAAGTTTCACCCATGTTGTTGCCAATTGTGGATTTTTCTTCTAAGACTGAATAATATTCCATTGTATATATACAACATTTTCTTTATCCATTCATCCACTGAAGAATCCTTAGATTGTTTCTATAACTTGTCTATTGTAATTAATGCTGCAGTGAACATGGGAGTGCAGATATCTCTTAGCGATAGTGATTTCCTTGGATATACACCCAGAAGTGGGATTTCTGGGTCATATGGTAGTTCTATTTTTAATATTTTAAGGAAGTTCCATATTGTTTTCCATAATAGTTGTAACCAATTGATATTCCCACTAACAGTTTTCAAGGATTCCCTTTTCTCCTCATCTTTGCCAACACTTTCTATTATTAGACTTTTTGTCAATAGTCATCTAACAGGTGTGGGGTGATAGCTCATTGTTTTGATTTGTATTTCCCTGATAATTAGTAACGTTGAACATTTTCTCATATGCTGGTTGATTATTTACATCTTTTTGGGAAAAATGTTTCTTTAGGTTCTTTATATTTTAATTGGGTTGTCTTTGTGTGTGGATGTTTCTTTTTTTTGTGATATTGATTTTCTTAGGTGTTTTGGATATTAACCCCTTATTGGATATATGGTTTCAAAATATTGTTTACTTTGCTATGCTGAAACTGTTTAGTTTGATATAATCCTAATTGTTTATTTGTGATATTGTTGCCTGTGCTTTGGTGTAGTATCCAAAAACCATAGACCGGTGGCAAGGAGTTTTTCTCCTATGTTTCTTTTAGGAGTTTTATTGGTTTCAGGTCTACATATAAGTCTTTAATCCTCTTTGAGTTGATTTTTGTATATGGTTTAAGATAAAGATATAATTTCTTTCTTTTTTTTTCTACAGTTTTCCTAACACAATTTATTGAAGAGATATTTTTTTCCTGATTGTGCATTCTTTGAAGTTTTGTCAAAAATTTGTTGATTGTATATGTGTGGGTTTATTTCTGTGATTTCTATTCTGTTTTCTTTGTCTTCATGTCTGTTTTTATGCCAGTAGCATACTGTTTTAGTTATTACAGCCTTCTGATACAATTTGATATCAGAAAGTATGATGCTTCGTTTTGTTCTTCTTGCTCAAAATTACTTTAGCTTTTTGGGGTCTTCTATGCTGCCATATAAATTCTTAGGATTGTTTTTCTATTTATGTGAAAAATATTATTGACATTTTGATAGAGATTGCATTGAATCTGTAGATAGGTTTAGGTAGAGTGAATATTTTAACAATGTTAATTTTACCAGTCCATGAACACAGGATGTCTTTCTATTTATTAATGTCTCTTTTAACTTTGTTCAACAGTGTTTTACAGTTTTCAGTGTACATGTCTTTCACCTCCATGGTTAAATTGATTACTAAGTATTAATTTTGATAATTTATTTCTGGTTTCATACCATTGTGGTTGAAAAATATAGTTGATACAATTTTAATTTTCTTAAGTTTGTTAAGGCTATTTTGTGGCCTACCATATTATCTAATCTCAAAAATATTACATGTACACTTGTAAATAATGTACAGTTTGGTGCTTTTGGATGGAATGCTCTGTATATGTCTGTTAAGTTCATTTGACATAAAGTGTATTTTAAGACCTACATTTTCTTCTTGATTTTCTGCCTGGATGATTTGATTAATCATTGCTGAAATAGGGAGTATTAAAGTCCTCTATTATTGTACTGCTACAATAATAGTACTGAAATTTCCTACTATTATTGTGTATTTCTCCCTTCAGATCTGTTCATATATGCTTTATATATTTAAATACTCTGATGTTAGGAGCATATATATATTTAACTGTTATAGTCCCTTGATGAATTGACTCCGTTATTATTATATCTTGACATTTATTGTCTATGTTTACAAGTTTCGAGTTAAAATGTATTTTATTTAATATATTTAGCAACTTCTGCTCTCTTTTGGTTACCAATTTCATGGCATATGTTTTTCTGTCCTATCACTGTCAATCTTAATTGTGTGTCCTTAAAGCTGAAGTGAGTCTTGGGTCTTGGTGTTTTGTTTTGTTTTTTTTTAGCAATTAGCCATTGTATGTTTTTAGGTTGGATAATATATTCAATTTATGAGATTAATCCATTAAGCTTGTGTCTCTTCTTCATAAGAACACTGATTCAATTTATGAGACCTCTGCCCTTATGACCTAGTTACTTTCCCAAGGCCCCACATCCAAATCATCCAAATATCATCACCTTGGGTATTTAGACTTCCACATATAAAATGTGGGGGATACGAATAGTCGATAGCAGAACACAAAACATTTTTATAAAAAATATTCTTTTAAAGCCTCCAATATTAGAATAAATAATAATTTATATATTATTATCATTATATATATTTATATATTATAATTATTATCTAGTCTTTAGTTCTTTAAGTTTAATTACAGTGATCATACCTAATGTGGCCATATGCAAGCGAAAAACAAACAAACAAAAAAGAAGACTGTTTACTATTTTTTATAATGCCTTTGAACATTCCTAATCATTCAAATATTTGAATCTTTAGTTTGAGGAATAAAGGGCAAATGTTTGTCATTTTTTAAAATAATGAATTCATTTAACACACTCATTGAATATTTATGATGTGCAAAGTTTCCTGCTGGGTAGTCTGAGGAAGGTACATTGTGAATAATGCTTAATCTCTTGAGGAGTTTAATTTCAATTGGAAGAAGTCAGGGCCACAACAATCCACAAAAGCATATATAATTTGAGACAATGAATTCAGAGAAACAGAAAACTCTTGGAAAGTTTAATTTATACATTTAAATACTTTACTCAGAAGAGAAGCATGGCTTTCATTTGACTGGATGGGTAAGTAAACTTGTGCTTTATTCCCAGTGAAGTGAATGTAATAGCAAAGATAAGAATTTTTGAGTGGGAAGGAAATTTATTGTAGCACAATGACTATGTGCACTAATTCCATTTAAATCATCTTGTACAAGGAAAGAAATTGTCTTCATTTTATTACACCTTTATTATGTGAAAACTATTGCACTAGAAAATGTAAGCACTATAAATACATGCAAGACTCAATCCATGCCCTCAAACAGCATCTTTTATTGTAACTTTTGACCCCAATGAAGGTTTCATTTCAAATGTTTTTTTGAAATTCTTAAGGTTCTCAGAGGATATAGTCAAATTAAAAACAAAAAGGATTAAAGACTGATAGAAGACAAGCTGTATGGAGAAATATGGATTTAGGGATCTAAGACTTTCTCAGAAAGTAAAGTTGATTTAAACTTACAGTCTCAAAGTTTGAGAGCAGTCAAAGAGTGGGAAAGATCCATCCATAAGAAACTACACTGGGTTTTTTTAAGTTTTTTTTTCTCCCTTTCTAAGTTCTCAGCTGAAGTCTGTGTAATGTTCCTGTCTCTATTGCCCTGTATTATTAAAGCTCAGACTTTCTATCTATGAAGAATTGGCTGGTGAAGAAATTAGAAATAGAGGTGGAATTAAAGTCATCTCCCTTGGAGATCATATTGTTGGCATTAATTGGGGGTTGCAGGCTCAGTACAAAGTACCTTGTGATGGCCCAGAAAAAGAAATAGAAAAAAATTGTTCCCCTGGGAGAAAAATGACATTTTTTTTTTTAAAGAACAAGCACATAGTGATTGTCAGTTTCCCCAAATATTTTCTTCTCTCGTATTTCTTTCAATATTGTCCTATAAAATTGCTCTCATCTTCAAAATTACTAAAATGTGAACAATAGAGAAATAATTAGGCATTTACTTTTTTACTGATTAAATTAATATTAATAGATATGTGTAATAAAAATTAGTTGAGCATCACATTTTTTTAAATAAATGTATAATTATATATTTATAATTATTTATAAAGATGAGCTGCTCACTAATTTTTATTACACATATCTATTCCTTCATATTTATTGAAATGGTGATTTAGAATTTTTCTATGTTTTACTCAACTTTGACATTTGCAGAACTCAAAAGTAGGTAAGGATGTATTTGACATAATTATACAAAATTTTCTTATTTCCTTCAAGTTCTTAGATGCAAAAATAAATTAAAGTTCAAAGTCACCTAATTAGCCCGATTCCCTGGCACTTAGACCTGAGTCCCTCACTTCTAGGAAGATATATTGCTATTGCCCTCTTAGACATGAGTTGAGACCTGTGAATTATTTAAATTATTTATTTGTTTACTCATTTTTTTCAATTACTCAAGTAAGTGAGAAATTAAACATGAGTTTTAGTTAATGTTTTGGATTGTAGTCATTCTTTCTAGGTTGTCAGTAAATCATTTTTCTCACTCACTAATTAATAATAGAAAAAAATTATCATGGACTTCAGAACCCTGCGATACCATGCCATTAACCAGGAATTCTATCCTAAAACAAGGCCGAAAAGAATTCAAGATGAAGAAAAACCTCTTCTAGAACAGAGAAATGGGTGGATAGCAGGACTGATGAGCTATGGGCCAACTTCATTCTGTCATTGAGCACACAAGTCAACAATATGTCCCAGTCCTCTTGGATCTAGTAGAAGTAATGGGAGAAGTTCTCACTAATTGAGAGCAGAAGTGAAGTGTTACTCCTGGGCCTAGAGGAGGGATCTTCCCAAAGTCTATTGTACTTGATTAGTAAGCTGAGAATGTTTTCTATTGTGTATAGTCAGTGAACTGAGAAAATTTATTTAACCCTTTCAAAGGGTTGAAAAAAACATTTCTTACACATAATGTATTAAATAGACATATTCATATGTGTATATGTATGTGTACATACACATATATACAACAGAAATAATATGTAGCTTACAAAGTATAAATTATTTATTGTTATTATTATTATTTTGAGACAGGGTCTCACTCTGACACCCAGGCTGGAGTATAGTGGTGCCACGTAGGCTCATTGCAACCTCTGCCTTCTGTGCTCAAAAGATCCTCTTGCCTCAGCTCCCCCAAGTAGCTGGGACCTCAGGCATGAGCCACCATGCCCGGCTAATTTTTGTGTTTCTTGTAGAGACAGGGTTTCATCATGTTGCCCAGGCTGGTCTTGGAGCTACTGAGGTCAGCCTGGGCCTCCCAAAGTGCTGGGATTACAGGCATGAGCCACTGCACCTGGCCTACTTATTAATTATTTCCTCTTTATCTGTATACACACACATACACAACACATGAAAAACCGTGAGTTTATATTGATACTTCTAAGTCCAAACTGATACCATGGGATTCATTTTAGCCTGCTGTCTTTGATTTACATAGTTTATATCCAACTGCAATAATCCCTTCTCCCATTATCTACAATTGATTTACTAATTTTCTCAAATTTAGTAAACATGTAAAGTAATTTCAAAGTTGCTATGCTGTTCTCTTTTGAGAAACACTTTGCTAAATATAGTACAGTCTGTCTTCCATCGCCACTACTTTCTCTCAGACCTATTTTACTTTTCATTAATATTGATTTTATTCTCGGTTTTTTTTTTAACCTGCCTTTGGATGCTACTTACTACATTTTTACTTGTTATTCCCCCTTATAACTTACTCCTCATTTTGGAAATTATTTTCTTTTCTTCCATTTATTTTCTGATTTCAATAAACTATTTTTAATTCTTCCTGTTTTTTGTCCGTTTCAGTTATTGGTTTTAGAGCTTCTGATTTAAAGTGTTCTTGCTATATTCTCAGATGTTTGAGAATATTTAATTTTGTTTGGGCTGTAGACTTACAGATTTCTTGAGCTTCATAGCTGTTTATTTTGCTGGGCAGGGGATTCCTCAGTTAATTTGTGCAAAAGTTCATTTACTCTTTTTCTGCCATTGTTTTCTGTAGATTTAATTTCTGCTTGTTCATTGTGAATAGTGGGGTGTTTTCCAAGATACCTTGTTTAATGACACCCTTTTCTGTCAGCCTAATAAAATCCAGTACTTTAGGTTTGTTTGATTTGTGAGAGGCACATGGTTATTTATAAAATTTGATTTGGCATATCAGGACCCTAAAATATCTGTCTTCTTTTATTCTTTTTACCACTCAATTGCACATGGAGCCATCTTTCTTCCTTTCTCCCCATTTTGTCTGCCAGAAACTGCATGTTTATATTAATGACTATCCCTTTAAGATCATGCTTCTGCCTTTAAACCAAGTCTGTCTTTTCCAGTGCTCAAACTTTTAAATCCTTTTCAGTCAGCTGGTTACTTTTTTATTTTATTTTGAGACAAAGTTTCACTCTTGTGACCCAGCCTAGAGTGCAGTGGCATGATCTCGGCTCACTGCAACTTCTGCCTCCCGGGTTCAAGCGATTCTCCTGCCTCAGCCTCCCGAGTAGCTGGGATTACAGGCGTGTGCCAGCATGCCCGGCTAATTTTTTAAAATATTTTTAGTAGAGACAGGTTTCACCATGTTAGCCAGGATAGTCTCAATCTCCTGACCTCATGATCCGCTCACCTCATTTTCCCAAAGTGCTGGGATTACAGGCATGAGCCACCATCCCTGGCCTTGCTTGGTTACTTTTTAAGTGGTTCAGATTCAGGGTGCATTAACCTTTCTGAGGGTCACTCTACGTCTTCCCGAGGATCCCTGGCCAACCATCCTCCCCAGTCTACCCTGCAGTTTTTCCGTCTGCCTCAGTTCCCAGCAGGACTGGACAGCGGGAGTGCAAGGGACTCACAGTTATTTCTTGGTTTGGGCATTGCTTGAGGCCTAGGAATGTGGAGGTTGTGGGTTTGCCAAGAAATTCCATAATTGTAAAGTTATTTCCTACCATTTGTGGAGAAGACTTGGAAGGTTACTTCACATTCCACATCCACCATTGCCTTCTGCTACTTCACAAATTATTATAGTTATTTCTAAACCAATAATCTATTAGGAAAAGAGGGGCAAAATAATAAAGGCAGTATTCACATAAAAACCAGTAAAATGATAATAAACCACATCCATTAATAAATAAATACAAACGAGATACTGTTACACTTCAATTAGAATGGTGATCATTAAAAAGTCAGGAAACAATAGATGCTGGCAAGGCTGTGGAGAAATATGAACACTTTGACACTGTTGGTGAGAGTGTAAATTAGTTCAACCATTGTGAAAGACAGTGTGGCCATTCCTCAAGGATCTAGAACCACAAATATTATTTGCCCCAGCAATCTCATTACTGGGTATATACCCAAAGGATTATAAGTCATTCTACTATAAAGAAACATGCACACATATGTTTATTGCAGCATAATTTACAATAGCAAAGACTTGGAACCAAGCCAAATGCCCATCAATGACTAACTGGATAGAGAAAATGTGGCACCACATCATGGAATACTATGCAGCCATAAAAAAGAATGAGCTCATGTCCTTTGCAGGGACATGGATGAAGCTGGAAATCATCATTCTAAGCAAACTAACACAGGAACAGAGAACCAAACACTGCATGTTCTCATTCATAAATGGAAACTGAACAATGAGAACACATGGATGCAGAGAAGGGCACGTCACACACTGAGGCCTGTCGGGAGGTGAGGGGAAGGGCAGGGAGAACATGAGAATAAATACCTAATGCATGTGAGGCTTAAAACTTAGATGACAGGTTGATGGGTGCAGCAAACCACCATGGCACATGTATACCTAAGTAACAATCCTGCACATTCTGCACCTGTATCCCAGAACTTAAAGCAAGATAAAGAATTACAAAATACAAAATAAAAAAAATAGAGATACAGGTTTTCATTCTATTATATTGAAAAACATCAGCAAAGTTGATATCACATAATAACAAGGTATGAGGAAACCCTCATGCATTACTGATAAGAGAATAAACTGGTGCAATAGTTTTAGATGACACCTTAGCTGTGTTTTTGAAAATTAAAATGACCCATAGCTTTTGGCATAACAATACTGGGTCAAGGTATTTACATGTTTTAGGTTCATCTGTATATGTGCATAAAGAAAGAAATGTGAGTTTATTGTAGCATAGCAAAAGTCTGAAAATAAACTCAAGTTTGACAAATTGATCTAATGTAGTTTGCTTTTTAAAAATGTAAGCCACCTTAGGCACTTAGAAATGTTATTCCAGTATACACTTAGAATTAAGTGTCGTAGAAATATTTATGAAAGAAACGTAGCAGCAGAAATTTCCAGTCTCCAAGAACCAAGGGTATCAGCTGTTAAGCAACGTAAGATAAAGATTTTACACAATAAACTTAGTTTTGGTCTCATTTTGTCTATTAGAGATCACGGCATAGTTGTACTCTTAGTCTCAAGCATAAAGTGTATGAAGGAAAACAAGAATGATAAAGGCTTTGATATAATTAGATTTTTTTAAAAAAGCTCTTAAATAATGTGTTTTTATTTTAAATATCAAATGCACATCATATTAAGAAGAAAACAATTTTGTATGCTCATAATGTGGTGGTTTTCCTAGCAGCCTTTTTTCTTCTATTTTACATATACAGTGTGTAGTTATATTATAGATACATTTGCATACTTTTCCACTAAACATTGATTGCATCATCAAGAACTTTTTCCAATATCATTAAATGTTTTACAAACAGATAATTTTAAAAGCTGCTTAATTTCCAACATATATTTCAATACCAAAATGAATTTTGTACTTTGGTAAGTCTTGGACCTGGAAGTTGCTTCTGGCTTTTTCCTTTCTACATGCTGTGGTATATGATGGAACAATCAGCATCTCTGAGTATAAAGTCCCCATCTTTGAATGTTTGATATAAATATGTGGTAAATTTATAGAAGTCTGGTTTAAAGAGTATGAATAATATTTCTCAGAAAGATTTTGAAATTAATTCCATAAAGGTGACACCAATTTGTAGAGTGCGGATCAGTGATATTAGGGTAAACATTGTAATAGGTGATGTTGCTTAATGGATAACAGTGGATAGTTACATTGAGTTTTGATTTAAGCTAAAAACTGGCTGATAATGTAGGGTAAAAAAGATCAGTTAGCTTTGGTGTTTTGAAAGACTTGAGCTATAATCGGACTTCAGTTATTGACTGTGTAACCCAGGATAAAAAAAAAAAAATCTTTAGCCTCCTTATATTTACTCAATGATTTTAATAATAATTACCTAAAAATGTGATTGTGAGAAATAAGTAACAAACATAACACCATTCAGTTCCTGGGCCATGCTTTGTGTTTAGAAGACAAATTTTATTATCATTATAATAGGTAGGTAAGTGGAAAAATTTATGAGGAGTGAACTTATTACAATGTCATGTATCTATTAACTACAATTTTAAAATATATTAATTTTAAAATGTTAAAGTCTATATTAAGTCTATTAAAGGGTGGGGGCAGTGGCTCATGCCCATAATCCCAACACTTTGGGAGGCTGATGTGGGCAGATCATTTGAGGTCAGGAGTTTGACACCAGCCTGGCCAACATGGTGAAATACCATCTTTACTAAAAATACAAAAATTAGGTGGATGTGGTGGTGGGTGCCTGTAATCCCAGATACTCAGGAGGCTAAGGCAAGGGAATCACTTGAACATGGGAGGTGGAGGTTACAATGAGCCGAGATCGTGCCACTGCACACCAGCCTGGGTGACAGAGTGACATTCTGTCTCAAAACATATATATATATATATATATGTATATTATATATATAGTCTATTCATTTATGTACCTGTTACTAAAATTTGCTGTTTTAATATATTTGTACAGAGTAGGCATATGCTATTCTGATCATAATCATCTTACTACTCAGATGTTAGTGGAATACAATTTACAATTTTCCAATAAAATATGTCAAGTAAGAACAAAAACAAAACTTCTGGAATAAGGTCACTTTCAGTTAGTATGTACTCTGAAAGTGAACATGATCGCCATCACAATTCTTCACACCTGTACACTGTAGTCTTGCAAGATTCACAAGGAAGTTTCACTGATTATTTTATTTCTATCACATTGAGTGATAATTGAAAGATGATGTGGGTGGAGCTATTTTCTCACACTTTATAGATGAAGCAAGTGAGGAATGAGCAGAGGAGTGACTTACATAAAATCATAAAGTGACATATTCACTAAAATATAATATTCTGGAGTCTCCTTCTACCATCTCATAGTCTATTCTGCATGCACCACCATTTTTCAATAATCATAAAATTGAGCTGGGTGTCAGAATGTTCAGAAGTCCCAGATAACTCTCTTAATAATGCATATATCTGATAGAAGCAATATGTCAATAAGGCAAACAGAATCAAAGAGGGCAGGCAGAATGAATAGAAATTAAAAATGTCAATTTGTCCATAACTGATGTTCCCTGTACCTATTTCTCAAAGGTAACTAAACTTATGTATCTTTTTAAATACTTCCAATTCATGTGCCAGATCATATTTGTGTATAGATACCTACAGAATTATTCCTGTAATGTGTGGCGTAATATACAGTTTATTCTGAACCTGAGTTTATTCTAGCTAATATATCTTGAAACATTTTATTACAAGAAAATACAGCACATTCTATTTTCATATTGTCTACTATTTTATATAAGAGTGTGACAGTTTATTTACCTAGTCTCCTGTGAATGGGTATCTTGGTTGTTTCCCCTTTTTTCCCCTGAGTTTCTTTACTGTGTGCTATTGAATTAAATAAATTTTATGGAGTAATACTTCTTAATGAAGTTTAAATTGATATATGTATATAATTTTGAGGTATGTATCAAATGAAAGTAGAAATAGAATTTTATAGACAATGCAGATTTTTAGCCAATATAGGTTTGCACATAAAACTACATTTTGATCTTTCCAAACTCACACAACACAAAGAGCAGAAAAAAAAAATTGCAGTGCATTGAAGCCTGTGTTCTCAAAGGCTTTCCACTCCATAATTGTTAGAAGAGCAATGATTTCTAGAGTTGTGAAGGGAACCCAAAGGCAAAGCTGTTGACCAACACAAGCAGCATCTTCTCGTATGATATCAAAAACAAACCTGGAAATGGAAACTGTAATGGAGATTGTGTCAGGGAAAGGAAAGTCCTCCCAGAGTTGTTGATTGGAAATGTACAGATTTGGACTGTTTAGATTGATTCATCTGAAAAGCAATGGTGTTGCATAGAAAAAGTTGCAATGGGAGTAAAGTGGGAATGCTTGGACCACTGTGTGAAGCAAAATAGTTACTCAGTGAGAGGAGAAAGGTCTCCTCTATGCATCCAAGAACTTCTGCTTTCACAGTTCCTTGTGTGGAACTAGAGCATTACAGGACTAAAAACCTTGCCAGGTTACCTGCAATTTGACAACACCAGGCTGTTTGCGGAGCTGCTCTCTGAGGGGTTTTTAGCTTCCATATGAGGTTTTTAAAGGCTTTTGAAAAGAATTGTTTTAGCTTTAGTCTATCAGTCCAGGTAACCCAATGGTCTTCTATTCAAGGCTGAAAGTTCCGGAAATACAGCACCCTTTGGAAACCATCAAAGAAGCTCCTAACAATATTAATACTTAAAAATAGCAAATTTTTCCCTTCCTATTTTTTGAAACTCTATGATGGCTCTGATTTATGAATATCTGATACATCTTCTTACCAGATATCATTCAAGGACTTGGACTATTATTTATTTCACCATCTAAAAATATTATATGCTACAGTAATTAAATTAAAATTAAATATCAAGAATAACTTGACTAGAGCCTGAAAATTCAAAGTGAAGCAATTTTGTATCTTAGACCTGTTATTTATTTTTCACTGTGAACTATCATAACTCATGAGGTTTGTTCAAAGAACAATTACTGTTAATTATTGTGTTCTCTTTTGGGAATTTTAGGGTGGGTTATTTTATATGTTGACAATTTTTTGTTCTTTTAAATTGAAGCCAGAAACTTGTCTTATTTTTATTTGTTTATTAAAAATAGCTTTTTTGTTTTATATTCATCCTATTAGACACATTGCTTCAGTGGAAACAGCACAAACACATGCTGCTTTTGAAATTTTGAGGGTTGCCCTCTCCCATATTTTAGGACTTGCCCAGATTCATTCCCACTCAGCAGTTATGTGAAAATAAATAAAGAAAATTATCAGAATTCTTTAAAAATATAGAAACCAACAGATTCAGATTAGATATAACAGCTTTCATTTAAAATTTATTTTTTAAAAATCAAGAATGTTTTCAAGAAACAATAAGCAAGGATTTGCTATTGCATGAATTATGGACAGACAGTGTCTCTCTCATTTCTGCTGGTTGTGGTGGTATCAAATAGAGGACGCTCTAATGAAGTCAAGATTGAAATTGTGGTATAGACTGAGATAAAATGAAACCATCTATATATTCTTTCACTTTAGAAACATTAGGGAAATACTAAAGGGTCAGTACTGAAGGAGATAACGGGAAATAAAAAAGAAGAGACTTAGGAAAATGGTTTGATCCAACCTGGCTGCCAGGCAACAGATTCACCATTAGTGCCTGATTCTCCACAGCCCCTTGAGGGACCAAGGTAGGCCTCCTGCCAAAGAATTCCTCTGGAAAAGTCTCAGAATTCTCGAAGTAAGTTTTTCTCTGCCTTGCTTCATGGCCTTTTGCCTCTCTCTGTTTCCTAGACTCTGCATTGATGATTCTCTCATAAATTAAGTGCAGTCTTTCCTCCTATTTGAATGATTTGTACCAACTGACTAGCCTAACTTTTGAACTATCGCGCTATTCATTTGCTATTTTTACCAGTTTTTGGTAAGAGGATGGCTGCAGTGGACCACTTAAAAACATGGCTTTTGGTTCCTAATCCTTGAAACCTCTTACCCTTAAACAGTGTTCTGGAAGCTGTCATTCACTTAGGTGAGACTAATGATTAACTTATCCTTTTCCATCCACCTTATTCTAGGGCAGCAGTTCTAGGTAGTTAAAAAAAAGAAAAAAGAAACACAACTGACTTTTAAAGCATCATTATTCTGTTAACATATAAAGTTAAAGGCAATTACTTTTTCTATTTCTTTTTGTTTTCTTTTTGGAAAAATCATAAGCATTAAGATGTGCTACATTAATGTAATTGTTTCAACTTACAGTTTATCAAATCAGCAAATGCAAGCTTTAAATCAGTGTCATTTTTTTAGCCTTAAAATAAATTGTTCTCTGAATTTGGGCAGCTTATTTCTGGCAGTTTACAGATGGACAGCCTCATGGCATTACTGAATGTATGCATTAGAACATAATTAGCTACATGTAAAGATAGGTTTAGCTCTTTCTAAATGGGTTAATCAGTTCTCACTGAATTCAGGGAAATATAAGGGAAATTCAATGCTCAATGTGTTTAGATTTGTTGGCTTAGACTTTAAGTAAGCTGGATATAAATAAATACATACCCCAATGGGAACTAGTTCTTTCATGTTCAGCCTTTCTATCAAGTTATCAAAGCATGAGTATTGCCTGGTCTTATTCCAGGAAGCTTCTTTGTTTTGATTTTGGTTTGTTTTCATTTGTAATCCAGAGCTTTACATTTGCATCATTAAGTAGATACCTTTTGTGGTGCACTGCCTTTGCAGGCAGGTTGTGAAAGGGCAGGGCTCATTTACTTAGTTATTAGAATACCTTTGGTAAATGAGTTGTAAAATATAACACAGTTAAAACAAGAAAACTGGGCTGCATCTCTGCCTTTCCTTCCACACCCCGGGTGGTTGGTTTTTTTTATTTCTTCTGCTCTAGGTGACATCTAAAGTTGCTGTTCCTCTAGGGCTCTGCCTGGGGCGTTTTTGTCTCTATCTTCTCTATTAGGTGTCCTTATCTAGTTCTATACCTTTAAACACTATCTATATGTTGACGGGGGTCCTTAATGTGTATATCTAGGACTGATTTCTCCTTTGTGTTATATCTTCATTTGGATGTGTAATAAATGTCTCAAACTGCAAATAACAGGAAGAAGGTAAAAGGAAGATCAAACAAAACTCCTGATTACCTCTAATGAGCAAACACAACTCCTGATTATCTCTAACCCCAAATTTTCAGGTGACTATCCCTCACTCCCCAGTTTTCTCAGTCTCAGTAGAAGACATCACTGTCTACCCAGACATCAGAAATTCTGGCAGATACTCTGCATGACTATTTTTCTCTTCAACCCCAATCCAGTCAATTAGAGGTACAGTTGATTCTGCCTTCTCTAAATAAATCCAATCCTTTTAGTAGTCTAAACTCCTTTCTCGCTTCACTGCAGTAACCTAACCAGCCTTCTTGCTTTCACCTGTGCCTCTCTTCAAAATTTTCTAAATGTAAGCAAGATCTTCACAGATTCCTTATCTTTTTGTCTTTCACAATGTAGTTGTAAACATTTTTAAACACTCAAAAGTTTAAAGAGAGACTAGTACACTGAATACCTATGTACCCATCATTTGGATTGAATAATTATTATTTGCCCTAACTGTATCTTCATGTGCCTTTCTCTCCAAAAACACTCTTACATGCTTCTGGATGAATTCCAGGTATCATATTACTTTATTTGTGAAAACTTCAGTATCTATTGATGAAAGATAAAAACTCCTTAACAAGCTTATAACTACAAATATCTATTTTGTTCAATTTTCCATAAAAACTTTAAAAATTATTTTGTTGTTTCAAGTAAGTTTCACAGAGGTATTTGATTGCTCTTTTATCTTACATATTCCCCTTCCCGCTCTCTTCTTTTATCTTCCAACTTACCTGTTGAAGAAATCTGCTGTTCAATCTGCAATCTGTTGTTCAGTTTGCTCCTGTTTTTCAATCTGCAGACCTCTTTTGGAATTTTCCTAATTGCATGACTTCCAACATGGTGCCTTTTAACATTTTCCTCTGCTAATGGTTTTCTGAAACCTAGTGGTTACATTAGGGACTAGATAACATTCACACTCATATTGTGGCACTAATTGTTCATAGTTCATAGGTGATGTTTGTATTTCCTAGTGTAACACATCAAATGACACATAATTTCTGATTGCATCATTCTTTTTGAGACATTAAAATGGATTAGCAGGTATAGGTATTTTTATCAGCCTGATGCATTCATAATAATGTTTCTGTCCATAATTCAATTAGGAATTGTAGGTACTGTTCATATTTGTAGCCTGAATCTGTTTCTTTGTTGAAGGTTACAAATGCTTATATTCTAATTCTATATTCTTTCTCCACTTATTTTCTGGAAAATGTCTAGAGGGAAACACTTTCATCATCTAGTTGTTAATACTGAGATGAGTTTGTAGAGGAAATAAAGGATAAATGAGAAATTTTTAATCTTATTTACAGATTTTAGAAGAACAAATTGGTTTTTTAACATCTTTCATAGTGACTGTATTTTTATTTTTATATATTGTTTTGAGATGAATTCTTGATCTGTCACCTAGGCTGGAGTGCAGTGGTGCAATCTTGGCTTACTGCAAACTCTACCTCCCGGATTCAAGCAATTCTCCTGCCTCAGCCTCCCAAGTAGCTGGGATTACAGGTGCATGCCACCACACCCAGTTAGTTTTTGTATTTTTAGTAGAGACATTTGTATTTTCCATTAAGATCTGTGGTCTTCTTACGTATTTCCTGTCCAACACCTGGAAGCAGCCAGTTTTCCAAAAACTCTGGTTTCTTTAAGAATAATGCAATTTTTAAAGACCTTAATTTAAGGCTAGGGATGCTCATGTCTACTATGTTGGTCAGTGTTTCCAGACTTTTTCATTAGACAGAGCTTGAAAAAAAATGGAAGATGAAAATATACCATGAATTGATATTCAAATTTGATTCCAATATTAATTTTCTTCATAAATCTTACATTTCCATATCTTATAGTGTAAAAACCTTGGATCCTAATAACAGTAGTATAAGTACTTTTTAGTCGTCTAATGTGTATGTGTACAAATTATTTGCTTGCCCAATACAGACACACACACACACACACATATATATATATATATATATATATATATATATATATATATATACACTAGCTACAGAATAACATGATATGGAAAAGCAGTTTGGGATATTTACAGTGTTTTTGTCCTCACCTTATATCCCACTGGATATGTATAAATTACTATATTTTAGAATCACTTGATATAATGCCTGTTTGTGTGGTTTAGCCCTGTGATATGCAATTTATTTCATTTGTTTTATTGGGCTTTTATTTCTTAAAGATTTACTTCCACTTACATTTCATATAGTTTTGTTGTATGATTATAAAAGCATTTATGTAATTTCCAAATCAAAACTATAAAATCAGGTGCACTCGGAGAAATCTCCCTTCCAACCTTATCCCCTTCACTCTATTCTCCTCTTCCCCTTCTAGGTTACTTAATCTTTAAGTTAGTTTTTGGTTTATTCTCTATTTTCAATATAAGAATATTTGTATGCAGGAGTGTGCATTTGTGATTTTCACCCTTTTTAAAGATAGCATACATTATACACTTTTTGCCATCTTCCTTTTTTACTTCATGGTATATGCCACAGATCATTCAATAGCAGTTACGGAGCTGTTTCTCATTTCTTTTTATAGCTACATAGCACTCTTTTTTATGTGTATGTCATAATTAATTAAACCAGTCACCTATTTATGAACCTTTGGGACGTTTCTAGTCTTTTGCTTTATAAATATTACTCTCTTCTCACTTAAAACTCTTCTATGGCTTCCCATTATTTTAAATAAAAAATCTGAACAACTTTCCATAGCTTACATAGCCCTGCATATTGGGTTTCTCTGAATTCTCCAACCTCGACTCACACCGTTCTCTGTGTGCCGAATAATATTCCAACTTCTCTAGACTTATTTCCATTTGTAAAACACACCCAAGACTTATCTGTCTTTAGAGTTTTACATTTGCCAGTCCCACCTAATACTTTCTCAGCATCTATTTCCATGATTGACATATTACACCCTTCAGATTAGGGGAATTCAAATGCTGCTGGCTCAGAAATATCTTCTGGAACAACCCTACCTTAAGTGACACTACCAGTTATTCAAGCTAGTCACCTATTTGTTTTTCACAACATGTACCACAATCTGTAGCAGCATATGACAGATCGCATTGTTATTATTCTATAACATCATATGGTATTAGATTATTTGTTCATTTGATGTTTGTCCTCCTCACCTAAATGTTTCTTCTATGGAATCTTTCACATCCTATATAGGGTCTGATACATAGTATGGGCTCAAAAAACATTTGTTGAGCTAATGATTGAGTAAATCAATTAATAATATAAAACATAAAATATGCTACAAATGAAAAATGCCTATATAGCCTTAGCAGCATAAAATCTAACAACCTGGCTCTTTTTGTACATTTCTGTAATGTGCCCAAAATTTTATATCTTTCACAGTGTGTCACATGTCATGGAATTAATGTTTTGTGACCTCACTTGAGTGTTGACATACCAGACTGTAGGATCTAATTTTTTTATTGTTTTAGGGATCAAGGCAGTAACATTTGTCTGTGATGTGTCACTCCAGTAAGCTGTGAGGCCTTTACATTTGTTTTGAGATTCTAGCTAAAGTTTTAACCATAAACCACAGATCGTCGCCCACAAGTGAGAGAAGATATCAGACATATGGTTGTCCTAACTAGAGAAGTAGTGTTATTTCCATTTTAGAGATGAAGACTGGACCTCAGAATTGGTAAGCAAGCTGAAAATGTGACATATTAAGTGAGTTTTCTGGAATTCAATCTTACGAGTCCTTAATTCCAAATCTCATGATTTGTGTCTGTATACGCTGAATATGAAGACATAGCAAAATAGGATTTTTGTAACTACTGGACATGTAAAAATGTATAGCTTAATAGGAAATGTTAAAAACTTTTATATAAAGTTATATTTGTAGAGAGAAAAATCATCCATTTTGGTGTATTTTCATCTACCTCTATTTACTTAGCCAGGAATGTTCTCAGACTCCATGACTCAGACACCTAAAATTTACTCATGTGATAAATTTTTGACACTCTCTACAGTGTTAAAAGTATTCATAAACACTCATAAGTTTTTGGCCTAGTTAAGTCTTATAACTAACTTAACTAGTTTTAAGATGTTTTATTTGTTCTATTACAAAACAGCCTACTCAGCACTACACCATCCCCACGATTGCTACATCTGTCAATTTTCTTCTACAGTTTCTTGTCAAACTGCCATTTCCCTTAACAGCCTCCATTAGACTCTCCCCTACCACACCCCTTCACTGCACAGAAATGGCCTAAAATTCTAAACTGACAGAACCTTTAAATGGTCAGGCACATATATTTTTCATCATTGCATTCATAGCAAAAATATCCAAAGCATAAAGATTATTTTAACGAAAGACTATAAAATTTACGTCAGTATTATTGTCATAATCCCCTTTATTTCTGCGTAAGGGAATGATATAGCTACCATGATTTATTGACTTCACGACATCACTTATTCTATTGCTCGGTTAGGACTTTTGGTAGAGGCAAATGTTGAAAAATGTAGTCCTTATTTCACTTTATTTCTTAAACTTCTCTAATTGTCTATTATATGTCCACCTGGGACATGTAATAAACATACAGATGCCCACACTTCATGCTTGGAGGAGTTGGTTGGCCACAGTTGGAATGGACCCTGGGAGTCTGTATTTATAACAAGGGAGCATGTGATTCTGATGCCAGGGCCAATTTGGGATTTTCAAAGGTCTAAATGCTCTACTGTTTACTTTCGGAATTCCTTGAATGTGAGAAATATATCTTTGTCAACTAAAGAATGTTCTAAAACTTAATTGTGCATATAAGTCATCTGGGAATAGGGTTAAAATGTAGATTCTCATTCTGTATGTCTGGGGCAGGGACTGAGAGTCTGTATTTCAGAAAAGCTCCCAGTTGATGTTAGTGTTGTTCCTGAGTAGAACACAATTAGAGTGCCTCTCACCTATATGACTTTTAAAATAACCTTGGGACTTAATATATATATATGGTTCAATTAAATCAGAATCTGTAAGAGGCAGAAATTAGGGCATAAGGATATTTAAAGTGATTCACAGGTGATTCTAAATTCACAAGTGATTCCGTATGTAACCAGGGTTCAAAACCAGTGTCAAGAATGAAAATGCAAGTGAGAACGAAAACTAAAATTTCCTTATTTTAGTTATCAGACTTACCAAATTCATGCCACTTAAACTCCATTTGTAGGCAAAGAAAGCTTAAGCTGCTTAAATGGATATTCTTTATGTTAAGTAAAAATTTCTGTGAATTCTTCTCTACCTACCTTAAATCCAGATTCCAGTATTCAGGCACATGCCTTTTTTTTTCTTTAAGTGAAAAACTACAAACATTAAACTAGAGTTATCATAATCCCTTTTTACATATCATTGTTAGGTGAGTAATAGGGCAGATGTCTAGGGATAGAGTCTTGATATTTATTTTGTGTAACTACAAATATTCACAGAGCTAGCAAATTGCGAAGACTTGAATTGCTGTCCATGGTCCTGGTGCTATGACCCATTTGTTTTCCTCAAACACAGTTGTTACCAGTTGACAATTTTTTTGTTTTTACCTTATTGGCTCTTTCTCCATGCCCTTCCTTACTTACATATGAAATAAGAGAATATTATATTGTATATATTATTGAAAGCCCCCAAAAGAGGGAAAGAGAGCTAGAAATATTAGTATAACATAAAGGGTTGTTTAGAATAAAAGCAAAATAGAACTATTATTTCTCCCTTTCACCAGAGCATTTCATTATGTGGAAATTTATAGCAACATAGGTAAACTTGAATATATCATTGTATATTTTATTTTTCATAAGATTATTCATAAGTTATTTACAGATATTTTTGCAGCTGCCACTATTTATCAGAAAGTTGCAGTTTTACTTTTTTCTCTGTTCAAAAACAAATTCTTAAAAAGAAACTCAGAATTCTATTTTTGGACATGAGAGTCCTGAACATGCCCTCCTACTACAAACCACTAGAAAACTGTAAAATATAAACAAGAACCATTCTCAAACATTGGGAACAGTTTAGGGCTATTATCCATGATTTTAAAAAAAGAAACATAATGGGCAATATGTTATTCCCAGATTTCTACCTGGAGACATAGTCTGGACTATGACCTGGAAAGGGGGCTCCCAAGAAGAGCACATCAGTCTTGCTAAAATGGGATGCCAGCAGTCAAGAGCTTGGAGAGGCTAAGGTAACTGACATTTGTAGGACAGAATATGACAGGAGGAGAGAGACAGAGAAGGAGCTTCATGAATCTGTACAGGAGTCACCTTGAGTCCATTGCTGAATATTAGTCTGCAAGGGTAGCACAATATTTCATCAGGCTGGTAAAGAATTACCAACCATGTATAAGCTGAACACTTATCAGAGCTTACATAGGACTGGAGGATATGCAAATTACAACAAACCAGATTGGAGATAATTTGTAGATGTGCTTCAGGGCATTCATCGTAGATTCCTGAAGGATAATACTTTAGTATTAGAAAAAAAGTAGTGCTCGAGAAAAGCCTCCTCTAGAACAACCACCACAAAGCAAAAATAAATAAATAAAAGGCCTAAAAAATATGAGACTGATCCACAAATTACTTAACTGCAAAATAAATGGCAATATTATTTAAAAGAAGGCAATGCATTTTCAACATGCAAGAATGTAATATTGCAATATCTGGTATCTAATAAATTACTAGTTATAAGAATGTGCCCTATTTACCAGGAGAAAAATTCAGCAATAAAAAGAGACTCATAAGCAACAGTAATGATAATATTCACAGGCAATTTTAACCTAGTTATTATAAATATGCTCAAGAATTTAAAAATATAAAAAATAATGTAGAGATAAATAAAAGATTAAAAACTATATGAAAATTCTAGAGCTGAAAAAATGCAATATCTCAATTTTTTAAAAAATTTCAAATTATTTTCTAATATTTACATCCTCTCTGCATCCCACCTTGGAGATGTCAGTTGAATGTTTGAAATGGTCCCACAGCTCACTGATGACATTATTCATTACTTTCACAATTTTTCTTTCTGCTTTTCATTTTGATAATTTCTAATGCTATTTAAGTCCACTACTTTTTCTTCTGTAATGATTAATCTTCTGTTAAGCTCATTCAGTGTACATATCATTTCAAATGTTGTAGTTTTCATATATTAATGTTTGATTTGAGTCTTTTAAGTATTTTCCGTGTATCTACTTAACTTTCCAATCTTTCTGACATGCCAATTATATCATGTATCATTTCTTGGTTAGTTTTGAGTATTTTTTTCTCCTTGTTAAAGGTCATATTATTTTGTTTCTTGTCATACCTTGATTGGATGGCAGACATTGTAACTTTTACCCTATTGGCTATTGGATGCTTTTTCGTTTTTTTATTTTAAAATATTTAGTTGAAAAATAAAGATTAAATATATTCAAGGCCTACAATGTGATGATAAGATACATAAGGATTACCACAATCAAGTTAATTAATACATTCATCACCACTTATGCCTTACTTTAAATCTCCCAGAATTTGTTCATCTTATACCTGAAAGTTTATGCTTTTTGACCAACATCTCCCCATGTCCTTTACCTCCCATCCACTGGCAACCACCCTTATACTCTCTGCTTCTGAGTTCAACACTTTCAGAGGCACATGTAAGTGATATCATAGAGGATTTATCTTTCTATGTCTGGCTTATTTCACTTAGCATAATGTCCTCCAGGTTCATACATGTGTTACATGGTTGGGATATCCTTCTTTTTCATTATTGAATAGTATTCCATTATAAATATGTATCACAATTTCTTTATTCACTGTACCAACAGTCTTTATCTCTGGATGGAAAATTAGGTTGTTTCTACATTTTGGCTATTACGAATAATGCTGCAATAAACATCAGGGCGTATACATCTCTTTGAGATCCTGATTTCATTTCCTGTGGATATGTACCCAGAAGTGAGGTTTCTGGGCCATATTTTAGTACTATTTTTATTTTTTTGAGGCAGCTCCACACAGTTTACCATAATGGTTGTACCAATTTACACTCCTACCAGCAGAATAGAAAAGTTTCCTTTGTTCCACAACCTAATCAAAACTTGCCTCTTTCATAATAGCCATCCTAACAGGTGTGGGGTAATATCTCACTGTGATTTTGATTTGCATTCCTCTGATAATTAGTGATATTGAGAAACATTTCATATACCTTTTGTCCATTTGTATGTCTTTGGAAATATAGCTACTCAAGTTATTTGCCTACATTTTAATTAAATTTTGGGTTTGGGTTTTTTTTTTAATGAGTTATATGAATTTTTTGTGTATTTTGGATATTAAACCCTATTAGGACATATGGTTTGCAAATATTTTCTCTGATTTAATCAATGCCTTTTAAATTTTGTTGATAGTTTCCTTTGCTGTGTGGAAACTTTTTTACTTTGATGTAGTCCCACTTGTTTGTTTTGTTGCCTGTGCTTCTTTTTTGTCTTATCCAAAACATCATTGCCAAGGCCAAAGGCAAAGGGCTTTTTCCCTATGCTGCCTTCTAAGAGTTTTAGAGTTTCAGATGTTACATTTCTTTTATATGGTATAAGACAAAGTTCCAGTTTTTTTTTTCTTTTGCCTGCGGATATCGTTTCCTCAAAACCATTTATTGAAGAGACTTTCCTTTCTTTATTATGTATTCTTGGTGCCTTGGTATTAGTTAAATATCATTTAGCTTTGTTCCTGAATAGCTTAGAAACAGTTTACTTTTCAGCTGTCAGGTGGAGACATAACTGTTCAGTTGGGAGCTAATTTTGCACCCCTAATGAGGTAAATATATTTTGGGAACGCTCTTCAATGCCTTTTGAATTATCAGGTTATCTGGTGTGGTTGATGAGAATGACAACTATTTCAAGTGTGAGTTTCAGGGTGTGATCACTTTAACCCTTCAGGTAGTTCTAACCCCAGGCTTGGATAGTTCCCTCACATTTGTGCATTCAGCTGACTCTAGAGGAACCCTCTGCAGATCTCTGGGACACTCCTTCTGCACAACTGTCTCCTGTCAAGTATCTGCTCTGCAACCTTTAGCCGTCTCTGCCTCCCTGAACTCTCAACTTCATCTTCTCAACTCACAGAGAAGGCTAGGCTCCTTTTGGGAATTTCCTCCTTTTGCCACAGAGTGTAAACCCTGTGGCAAAGGGTTGAGGTGGTATACAGGCTCACCTCCTTTATTTTTCATCTTTGAGATTGCCATACTTGGTTTTCTGATAGGAATTGTCTTAAAAACTCTTGCTTTACATTTTTTTTATCACTCTCTCTCTCTTTTTTTTTTAGTAGTTTTGGGTGGAATTGTATACCCAGTCCCTGAAGCTTTCTTTGGCTGAAAGCGGAAATTCCTTTCCCAAAAAAAAAAAAAAAAAAAAAAAACCATATTAAAGAAAAAAATCCCACTTCTTTCTCTGTAACTTACCTTCTATCATTAGTTTTACATTTTCTGTTCTCACTTTGAGAGTAACACATTATTAAAATGTAGCTTCAACGGGGACATTTTTCTAAGAATCTTATTGTCTATTTAACTATTGACTTGAGTTTTCTATTCATTCACTTCATTTTATTCTAAAACAAAGTTTTGTTAGGCTGATATACTAATGGTTCTTTATAATAAAAATATAGATATTACAGAAATTTAAATTTTAAAAATGTTTCTTGATAAATTGATTTATAACATCTTTTCAAAATGCAGCTTGGTCAAACATAAATATTCCTAGTCACCACACAAAATAATTAGTTAAAAACAGAGAATAAGATGTCTAAGTTGTGCTTTATTATACAGAAAGCATATGCTAAAATGTAGATATTGAAACCAAAAAAAGGATTTTTAAAGGATCAAAGCAGATTAAAAATCAAAATTTATTAGAAAATTGTATTCTATATTAACAAAAACTTTAGTTAAAATTATTCTGATGTATATAAAATTTGGTATGTTAAATAGCATTTAAAAACTGGATTTTTAGAAAATATATTTTTATATATTCCACTGAAAGCAAGAAGCTGAATATTTATTTATAATTATGAATTTAGAATCAAATAAAGCAAAGAAGACTGAAGGTGAAAATAAACATTAAAAATATACTAAAAATGTCACATATGCCATGCAAGTGGTTGGAGTATTATAAAATGATTCCATGATTCACAAAAATCGTCACTATTTTGAAAAAATATTAGAATGCTTTGAAGCATCTCATTGCATTGGATACTGTGTCAGAACCAACGAGTGTGGGGCCAATTTTTATTTGTCTTTATTGTTTATTTCTAAGAATGCTTTGCAAAGTTTATCCCCAGGAGAATCTACTTTAATAATATTCATTTTTTCTTTTTAAAAAATTGTACACAAATTAAATGATAATGTATAAATCATATTACATAAAATTTATTTGGAACATGCACATTTTAGGAAAATATGATGACCCATCCATAATTTACCTGCCATTCTCCCTTCATTAGTAATTTATTAAAGATTTTACTATGTAAATAATTACTTATTGAATCGTTATTTGCAATTTATTTTATGCCCCCTTTGCATTTCTTAGATAGAACTTACTGGGTTCAGTTTTAAGACAGTTTTTCACCTGCTTCTCACATGTTATAAAGTGGCTTTTCAAAATGTATGGTCTGGTCCCAGTGAGTACATGTTTGTTTCACTGTTCTGTCTACAGAATATCACTTCTTCAATGAATATTGGTAGATATCTTAAGTGTAGTTTCCCTTTGTACAAATAGCATTATCTGTCTTTGCTGTTGACTTTATAGTTCACTTTTGTGCAAGTTACTCATACATTAGAAAAATTCCCTTATGAAGGTGACTTCATTGCTAAATCTTTCTAAATATGATTCACAAAATTTATTGTAACACTGTAGAAAGTGACTGATAAGAGATAATCTTTTAAAGAATGTCATCCAAGGAAGGCTAGTTTGGGTATTGAAAGACAAGTAAAGATTTTTATTTTATATGTATTTCTTCACCATACCATAATTTGTTGATTTCTTAAATGCCCAGTGGAAAAACAATATCAATCCTGTTTTACATTTCCTCATAAGTGGCTCAAGGAAGTGAACTGATAGAGAATACCAAACCAGAGAACACTAAATGCTCCTAGAAAAGATTGTGGAGAAGAAATATTGAGTATTTCTTTACTATTAAAACCTATAGTATAAGTATTCTGAAAGAGAAATCAGAAGTAGATTTGCTATCTTCATTTTAAAATAATTTCAGGAATTTCCTTGAAAGCTACCTTTAGTGATGATATTAAGCTTATGCATCATATTTCCTTAAGTGCTGTTCTTCCTTCTTAGTTTCCTCTTTATTTCCTACTTTCATGGCTTTTGTATACTGCTATTCTAGTCTCTCTGGCCAAAGTTTGTTTTTAAAACTGAGAATGATAAAAGCAAACAGTCATGTGGAAATTGGTGATCTAATGGTTTTATGAATATTAACTAATTTCACCTTTAAACATTACTATGGGATATGTACTAATTTCTTCCTTTAACTAATAAGGAACTTCAGCTAGAAAAGTTAAGTAACTTAAGATTGCACATCTCTAACTGATAGAGCCAGAAATTGAATTCATTGAGTCTGACTCCAGAATTCATGTTCACTGCTACTATGCTTTGCAGGCTTTATGATTGTTTTTAAAGTTCTTAATCCCAAGAAAATAAGGGAGGAAGGGGAAACAGGAATTAAGAAAATAAAAAAGGAAGAAAAGAAGAACAGACAACTGATCTATATTTGTGATGGAAAATTGCATTTTTTTTTTTTTTTTTTTGCCCAACATCTCAATTATCTATTATCTTCATGTCAGAGGACACAAACTAAATCTTCAGTTTATTAAAGTATTGATTTCTTTAAATTTCTGCTGTAATTGCTTCCAAATAAGATATTAATATTTAACAACCATCTAAAAGAAAAGAGGTAGACAGTTTTACAGAAAGACAACTGGCGAATTTGGAAGTGGACTGCAGCAGCACCACAACATTCAAACTGAATATTGGTTCTTGTTTTGTTCTGTTTTTTTTTTTGTTTGTTTGTTTGTTTCACTGACTTTCTTGCTTTATTTCAATATGCTTAGTGCAGTGTTACTTAATAAATTTTTAAAAAATATCATACAGATTTTTTAAATTGGTCACATCTTCATTCTTACCTTTTCTGGGTGAGAAAAACATTGTGGAATACATATTTGGAAATAAATTTGTACACCTACACTCAGTATGTGAGACATTGACATAATACACAAAGTTCCAGCTGATTATTATGCATCAAGCTTACACAGTGTTAGTTCCTAAAAGCAATGTGACATTGGAAGTAACAAATGCAGATTTCAGGAACTGAACCAAGGAGAAAAAAATGTAGATTTTTTTTTTGAATTATGGTGTATTCTAAGGAACAATATTTTTAACTTTATTATTGTATTCTTCTTCTATTTGGAAATACTGTCTTTTTACCTTTCCAGAGAAGGATGTCTTCATTTAGCTTTAAAATTAACTGGTTTTCTATTTGTTATAAGATACTATTTCATTACTATTTCCAGTGCTATTCAATGAATACATTGCTTAGCTAACATAATATATTCTCTATTAAAGGATACAACCCATTTTATTAAAACCTTGATTTACAAAAAGCTGCTTTTGTGGGTTATTTTTTTCTTTAAAGTTAAAGAAAACTAATTCTATATTGGGAAAGAATGTAGAATTAGATTCTGATTTTGTAGAATGTAGAGGGTCATCATCCAATAGCAATAATAATGTATCCTGTTAAGTATGTTTAAACTAATAGAATATATGTTAACATGGTTCCTCTTGAAATTACAACTTTCTCTTTACAACATGTAATTTGTTATGTAAACTTGAGTACACTGACCATACAGATTTTTCTTATCTCTGTAGTAATTCACAAGAAGGGCTTTTCTTTAAAAATGATAGTGTATAGCATGCCTGTCAAATTTCTAAAATTGATTTACAATTATTCCATTAATCCTTCAAGCTTACCAATAAGGTATGTAATGTGAACTACCTAGCCACTAGAGGCAAATGAAACTGAAATGTGAAAAGTGACTATTTCTAGTTTCTCCAGTAAGTGCCAAGAACCAGTAATGAAAATCTAAGCCCATGAAGCCAGTTACTATCTGTGCCTTAACATATTCCTAATACAATAGTATTAGAGTATTTGGAAAACACAATTTGAGGTTAATGTGAAGTAATAATAGAGCAAGACTCTTCTGACCTTTGAGGGCACCTTTTATAAATTAAATTGTTATCCTAACAGAGCTTCTCCAACCCCATTCATTTCATGAAGGCATGGTTTTCATAAAAACCTAGCTGGGTCAAAGTACTGATGATTATTTAAAACTTTGAAACAATACTCAAAGGCCATATACATTTCTTACTTGACATATTTATAAATATACTTTGACATTGGTTATTTTCTGCTTTTACCACTAAACATCTGACTTACTTGTTTAAACTCACATTTGAGCATTTGGAAGCAAGAACAGGCATACAAAATATGTGATAGGATGTGATGTCCAAAATAACATATTTTGATGCTAATTATCTTTTTCTTAGTTGTATATAACAATACATAACCTATTTGTGGTTAAGTATCACTGTAAGACTAATTAGAGAATAAATTTATGTAAGATAAATTTTATCAAGAAGTAGAGAATAAGATCTATGATAGAAGAAAAAGTAACTGGGAAATAATTTTGGGTCAGAGTTACAGAATAGTACTGAAATACTCTAGCAGACTTTATGTCTTTTATGCAATAATTTATGGAGATTTCCTTTTGAGAGAGCAAATTAGCATTCCTAAAAACAAGGGCTAGCTTTTCTTTGTTACTAAAACCTAACATTCAATCTTGAAATTTTATCATAGTTTTACAAGTTATAATTAATCAAACCATTTTTGCCACTAACTAGGAGTTGTTGCTAAGTTTTGTAGCAAGTGTTTCCATTTATTAAAGGATATACACATTCATTTCTCTTGAATATTTATTTTAAAATGTTCATTTAACAGCAATTCAACACCTCTCTCGTTTTTTTTTTGTTTTTTTTTTTGCATAAAGTAGATTTCTGTGTAATTAATAATTTCTAAGATTACAAAGACTTAGGAGAGCAATGAATTCTTAAAGCTGGGGTTATTCACAGCTCGGCTAACGCATTTGTACTAACTGAACAAGTTCTTCCACATTCTCACATGTGTCTTCTGAGTCTCTAACCATGCTTGTCCATTCACCCTCCCCCAATATTATTTATCTTTCCACTCCCACACCCTTTCTCATTGGCATCTTATCTATTCTTACAGTTCCAACTGCCATCTGTTGATATCTTCCTAATCTGTATCTTCAAAATAGACTTCTATTTCAGACTTGTATAATTTAATGGGAAGCAGATGTCTCACAGACACCTCAAGCTCAACGTCCTGTTCCCACCCTCTCACTTTCTATTGAAACTGTCTCTGCTTTCTGTACTCCCTTCCTTGTTCTTTTGCACGTAAGTACCGTCTTACAATACCCTATTTAGTAGACATGATAAGACCCTGTAATGTCTGTTACTGACCACATTTAATTAGTAACTGAGTTTTGATAAATTATATGTCCTAAAATATTTCTGTTTCTACTTTTGTATCTTTGGGTCAGTCCGTTATTTTTTTTTGTGTGGACTAATATAAGATTACTTAAGCTCAACAATATTGACACTTTGGGTTGGATAATTCCCTGTGGTGGCAGGCTGTCCTTGTGTTGTAGTATGTTTACAGTATTACTGGCCTCTATTCAATAGATGTCAGTAGCACCCCCATCTTTCCCAGTTGTGAAAATAAAAATATCTCTAGATGTTAACAATTGTCCCCTGAGGGGCAAAATCACCCTCCACTGAGAATGACTATTATAATACAATTGCATACTAACTTGTTTCTATGTTTTCAGCTTCAATTTTTTCCCAATCCATCTTGCACAAAAGTTAATTTTTTTAAATTAACTTATTGCCCAAACTCTCCGTTTAAAACTTGTCAGTGACTCCACATGGCCTAAAGCCATTCCCCAGATGGCCTTAAGCCATTTACTGCCTCACTGATCCATTTTCTTTTGACCTGTGCCTGTTACTCAAAGACACAAGAGTTAACCCTCACAACTTTGTATTTAATATATACATGGCACAGACAAGCGTATCCTAATAAACATTCTTAATGCTAATGTTTAACCATAACTTCTAAGCTGTTTTGAGTAAATGTAGAAATGTATTTAATTGCCCCCAACTCTTTCTGTCCTTGATTTCTTGTATTATATTTCTATATAGCTGGACCGGACAGAAAACTGTAGTTCAATAAGAAGGGAACACATTCATTTTCAGTATTGTTAATAAAGAAGCTTACCTAGAAGAAGGAAATCAAAACAAGGTCTGTAAGCTGTAAATTTTAATTCCTTTTCTCCTTTCCAAATTATATTGAGAAAACAGAGAAAGAAAAACAACTTCCCTACAGAAAGAACAGTATATATTTCAATGTTCAATTCAGAAGCACCTACATTAGTCAGAAATGCCACAGCAGTAACCTGACCTATTGTTAGAAATCTAGCAAGTACATTTTTCATTGTTCCCCAGTGGGACTTTATGCCAACCAGTATTGATTGTGAGAGTTTCAAACTTCATTAGATTCTACTGTCACTTAGTTGATAATTATTTCAGCCCAACAATAAGATCATTTAGAGTTGTGAAAATAAATTGACGGAGGCTATACAGACTGGGTCAAACTGCCCAATGCTTGGGCAAGGCTTGTCTGAGTTCTCATTCTCATTTGATATTAGAGCATAAAATCTTCCCAATATAGATATGTCTGCAAGACTTTTACATTCTCAACTTTTAATTAGTCACGGAAACCATTGTTTTAATTTTTTTAAGTATGATATGTTCAGTTACTATAAGAACTTAATGTAACTCAGTGTATGTCAGAGTGATACCTAGAGTTTGTACAAATGTAGACATAAAGAAAAAATGAGCATACACAGGAATAGAAATGGGATGTCACCTGGTTCCAATAAGTATATGGGGTTTTACCTCTTTGAAATAGAGACTAGTGTACACGTTGTGTTTTGCTTCCTCTCACACAGCATTTCTACTAAGCTCCTATAAGCCATCTATTTCTTCCTCAGTTGGCAAATTCATTTACAACTTTCATCGGTGTAGTGTGTGGTTAAAAGGATGGGTTCTGGAGGCAGGCTGCTTATATACTCAAATTCCAACTGTACCACTTGCTAACCATGTGGTGTTGGGTAAGTCACTTAACTTCTCTGTACCTAGGTTTTCTCATAGGGTGGTAATAATGCTACTGATCTCATAAGATTGTGATATTGATTTAATCACCCATGTAAAATTGCCTTCTAACATTGCCTGCTATAGAGCAGACAATTCAATAAATGCCATCTATCACTATCCAGCACAGACTCATAAAGCTAAATATTAATACAAAAACAAAGGCAGGTAGCACCTCAATAGTCAATCTCAGATGCTCAGGGCATTCCTGACACAAGTGAGAACAACTTCAAATACCTCTTCTTTCTTTCTGTTCTACCTTCTTTTAGATGTCTGTTTCCTCTTCATGTGAAAAGTTCTAGTACTCAATTGTCTCCCTCTTTACCTTATGGTTTTGATGCCTTCAACAATTGGCCTAAGTTCAGAACTTGAAATAAGAAAAAATAAAGTCAGTTTAATTTTTTACTTGTAATTTTAAAAGGTCCTGAGTGATGGTTTTCAAATATGACTACTTTATCATGTGTCAAAATTTTTCTAGAAAAGTTTGGCCAAGGAGCATGGATTTGTCTGCTGTGTTTACTAGCTGTTAATAGATAGTTTCTTCCTTTGATTTTTTCCATTCTATTTTGTTCTAAATCATCTCTTCCTCCCTTGTTTCCTGTCACACGCTAACATCTTACTCCTTTTTAACTAACTGGACGTTTTACAATGCTTATTAGATAAATGTTATTCACAGAATATGGAAGCTTTTGGCTGATATCCTAAAGACTTCAGGAGAAAGGTACTGTGGAAAATATTACTGTAGCTATTATTAACAATAGCAATAATAGCACACCACAGCTGTGAAAGAAATGGAAGCAAGTGCATCCAAGTGCTTTTGCAGACATTTTAAGGTTCACACAGCAGAAGCTTAGAAATAGATCTCCTCTTGTATTTTGGCCTAACCAAAATTTTGTTAGGTTCAATTTATTTTAATTATAACTAAAAATCCAATCCCCAAGGCCTTGGTCTTTTCATCCCGTCATTTAGTGCTCATTGTTTTTCACTGGCAAGTAATTACCATCCAATGTCCTGACCACCCAGCTGTGCTCTGACAATGTTACCTAGTTTTAGCAGTCCTATCTTCTGCTGAGGTGAGCACTCTTTCCTGCTGCATAGTGACCGTTAAATCACCCCGCAAAGATGCAAATACCTGGCTCCTTAGTGCAAAAAGAGATGGCAGTATAAGTCATCTATTTTTGCATGATGCAAATAAAACTTATGTGTGAGGAGAAAATGAACTAGATTTTTCTGGATATTTGTTTCTCAGGATTGTATTTAAAGGTTTAGATCATATAGCCATGGAAAGCACCTCTGCAGCTTACCACGAATGGTTTTACATACTTTTCCAAACAAGTACTAAATTGCTAAAGGAAATTTCATGTTTCTTAAAAAACTATGAGAGGAAATAAAACCCTGATACATGTCACTTTAATAATCATTTAGAGTCTGCAGTTCTGTTTTTGAATTGACACCTTCTCTTCATTCTACCATTTGTAACTTGCAAGATGGTCATTACTTTGGAGCCAAAAAATCACTAACTTTCAGCATGACCTGTTGACAACACCTGGTGGAAGCTGACTTTGTGTATACATATGAGAGCCCATGGAAAACTTCAAATTTCATGGTGGGCTGCAGAAATAATTTGGGATGATAGTATGCAGAGCCAAGGTCCTATTGCCATTACATCACTCTGTACATACCTATAAACTCGGACAGCTTGGAAAAAATCAGAGTCCCCAGATTTACTCCAGTGGCCCAAGTAAGAAGGAATATCAAGATTTGAATTTTAATCACTACCTTCTTATGTTTTCTTTCAAACAATAATTTTTCAATTATCATTAGTCTTTTTTTTTTTTTTTGGTACTAGGTTCTAGTTTAAAATAAAACATTACTTTTGGAATAACTTGTTTCTTTTCAACAATTGAAACTTTATTATCCTATACAATATTTGGGAAAATTCATTTCTCCCTGTGCATTTATTTTGTTCCATTTTGTTCTCCAGTGCTGAGGCTGGTTAGGAAACTTTTCTTTGACCTCTTTGGACATTTATTTCTCTCAGCTCTTCCTACAATTATTTAAGGCCCAATTCTTATTGTAAGTTCCTAACTGATGCAGGTAGCTGAATGAATATCACCCCTTGCTGCTCCCTCAATTTGCTTTCTGAATTGGAGAGAGATGATAGCTGGAGGTGTTGTCTGTGTCTGTGTCTGTGGCTGTGCTGGGGAGGAGTCAGAAAGTGGAAACATGGACATATTTTTTTAGAGCTCTAAATTTAGTGATACATCATTGATTTTATCTCTGCCAGAGAATAAAATCTTCAGCTGTGGCTAAGAATTTGATGGTTACTGAAAGAGGTTATTTTTTCAAGAGCAGAAGTAAGGATTCCACTGAATTTGCTCACCAAAGATAAGTCAACAAAGAAAACTTACTGAAAAATACAGGTTGTCTACTGTGTTTTTCTTATTTTTTGTGGAGGTTATTTGATCATTTTTATTTGAAAATTGACCCCTATATGACAATCCATTCTGTTGAATTTATTGTTAAAAGAGCAGGAATGATTAATGACTGTAGTGAAATTATGGATTCCTATTGTTACTAGGCTAATATTGCAAGAACCAGCTAAGTCTTATAATGTATGATAAATTTATGTGTGGCATTCTTTGGTATAGAAATGATTGTGTAAATGCTGATGCTATGGGGTTTACCTTCTGCCTAAATCAACATCAGCGCTAGAAGTATATATAAATAAGGTGAATATTTTGAATTTATTTCAGGCCCTTCTCCAAAGAGAATAATAATTTTAAATATTTTTTGTAGAACTATGAGAAAAGCTGACTAATTTGCATAAACTGAGGAGCACAATTGGAAATAGAACAAAATTACTTATATTTAAGTGAATGTAAGTTTATTAAGAAAGTAAGGGAATAAAAAAATGGCTACTCCATAGGCAGAGCAGCAAAAATTATTGAATTTTTAAATGAATATAATCATATTGCTTTGACTTGTTATCATCTATTTATAAGAAATTGCCATTCCACAATCCTCTTAATGTTTAAATATTTTGTAATAAACCTATTAATATTATATATATTATATATGTTATTCATATATAAATAATAATAACAAATATATATTTCTTATCTTGTACCTGATATTGGAGTAAGTATTGAGCCTGTGAGGCCAGTAATATTACCTAATTTAATAAACGAGGAAACTAAAGTCCTTAAAAATAGTGTTTTTGTTAACATATGTTGTTCTGGATGCTTTCCTTTCTGTTCCCATCATTTGTCAAGAGTTTCTTGGGAAATGACTCCTCCACTGAATGCAATCAGTTAAAGCTGTCAAGCCACATACTCTCCTGCCTTCTCTAAGAATAAACAATAGTCAAGTGTTCTTTCTTACCAGGAATATAAATCTTAAGCAGACTTACATAAGGAAGGGAAGTGGTTGGATCTGAGGTATTTTCATAGTGGTCTTTGAAGAAAGCCTTCCATGAGTTCCCAGTCCATATCCTCCTCAGGGTTTCTTGGATATGTTTTATTTATGCCTAATTTTCCAGCTTTCTCTTTAATATTGTGTGTTCTAATATTATTTTATTATTTATCTTTTTTATTTTTATTTTTTTTGCTTCACTTAGTTAGAATTTCTTTCAGCCAATGAAGAATTCTAATGAGAAACAGAAATCTGTAATTACGAATATTCCAGAATAGTTGTGGTCTAAACATTACATTCTTCTGTATCCCTAAGTACTTGAAATCTGGATATTCCCACTTCAACAATGAGATATTAAGATTGTAATTCCCATATCATGTTATACATAAAGTACCAGGCTATCACTGTACTTTGTTAGCCCACTTGCCCCTTTGAATTATGATGTTGGAAAATGTGGTCACTTTGAGTACATTGCCTTCAAATCACCAGTAACTGGAGATTAACTGTGTTCTTCCAACATATTGGCTTTGTGGCCTTTATTTATTTATTCATTTATTTGGGAAATCTCCTTTAATGATTCCAACTCTAAAATTCTGTTCCTGTGACCTGTACTGCAGTCTTTCCGTTTACATGCAAAGGTTCTGCAATCATTGACTTATTTTGCATTAGATTTTTAAACCGAGATGTAATTCACATACTTTTGCATAATGTTTATCCTTTTAAAAATGTACAATTCAATGTTTTTTGATATATTCACAACATTCTGCAACCATCATAACTATCTAATTCCAAAATATTTTTTTATTTTATTTTATTTTATTTTTTATTGTATTTTAGGTTTTGGGGTACATGTGAAAAACTTGCAAGGTTGTTGCATAGGTACATATGTGGCAGTGTGATTTGCTGCCTTCCTCCCCTTCACCTATATCTGGCATTTCTCCCTATGCTATCCCTTCCCAACTCCCCACCCCCCTCTATCCCCCCCTCCCCCCCAACAGACCCCAGTGTATAGTGCTCCCCTCCCTGTGTCCATGTGTTCTCATTGTTCAACACCCACCTATGAGTGAGAACATGTGGTGTTTGATTTTCTGTTCTTGTGTCAGTTTGCTGAGAATGATGGTTTCCAGGTTCATCCATGTCCCTACAAAGGACGCGAACTCATCGTTTTTGATGGCTGCATAATATTCCATGGTGTATATGTGCCACATTTTTCCTGTCCAGCCTATCATCGATGGGCATTTGGGTTGGTTCCAGGTCTTTGCTATTGTAAACTGTGCTGCAATGAACATTCGTGTGCATGTGTCCTTATAGTAGAACGATTTATAATCCTTTGGATATATACCCAATAATGGGATTGCTGGGTCAAATGGAATTTCTATTTCTAGGTCCTTGAGGAATCACCACACTGTTTTCCACAATGGTTGAACTAATTTACACTCCCACCAACAGTGTAAAAGTGTTCCTATTTCTCCACATCCTCTCCAGCATCTGTTGTCTCCAGATTTTTTAATGATCGCCATTCTAACTGGCGTGAGATGGTATCTCAACGTAGTTTTGATTTGCATTTCCCTAATGACCAGTGATGATGAGCATTTTTTCATATGTTTGTTGGCCTCATGTATGTCTTCTTTTGTAAAGTACCTGTTCATATCCTTTGCCCATTTTTGAATGGGCTTGTTTGTTTTTTTCTTGTAAATCTTTTTTAGCTCGTTGTAAATTCTGGATATCAGCCCTTTGTCTGACGGGTAGGCTGCAAAAATTTTTTCCCATTCTGTTGGTTGCCGATTCACTCTATTGACTGTTTCTTTTGCCGTGCAGAAGCTGTGGAGTTTGATCAGGTCCCATTTGTCTATTTTGGCTTTTGTTGCCAATGCTTTTGGTGTTTTGGTCATGAAGTCCTTGCCTACGCCTATGTCCTGAATGGTTTTGCCTAGGTTTTCTTCTAGGGTTTTTATGGTGTTAGGTCTTATGTTTAAGTCTTTAATCCATCTGGAGTCAATTTTAGTGTAAGGTGTCAGGAAGGGGTCAAGTTTCTGCTTTCTGTATATGGCTAGCCAGTTTTCCCAACACCACTTATTGAACAGGGATTCCTTTCCCCATTGCTTGTTTTTGTCAGGTTTGTCAAAGATCGGGTGGTTGTAGATATGTTGTGTCACCTCCGACGCCTCTGTTCTGTTCCATTGATCTATATCTCTGTTTTGGTACCAGTACCATGCTGTTTTGATTACTGTAGCCTTGTAGTATAGTTTGATGTCGGGTAGTGTGATGCCTCCTGCTTTGTTCTTTTTGCTTAGAATTGACTTGGCTATGCGGGCTCTCTTTTGGTTCCATATGAAGTTTAAGGTGGTTTTTTCCAGTTCTGTGAAGAAGGTCATTGGTAGCTTGATGGGGATAGCGTTGAATCTGTAAATTACTTTGGGCAGTATGGCCATTTTCACAATATCGATTCTTCCTAACCATGAACATGGAATGTTTCTCCATCTGTTTGTGTCCTCTCTTATTTCGTTGAGCAGTGGTTTGTAGTTCTCCTTGAACAGGTCCTTTACATTCCTTGTTAGTTGTATTCCTAGGTATTTTATTCTCTTTGTAGCAATTGTGAATGGCAGTTCGTTCTTGATTTGGCTCTCTTTAAGTCTGTTATTAGTGTATAGGAATGCTTGTGATTTTTGCACATTGATTTTGTATCCTGAGACTTTGCTGAAGTTGCTTATCAGTTTCAGGAGATTTTGGGCTGAAGTGATAGGGTCTTCTAGATATACAATCATGTCATCTGCAAATAGAGACAATTTGACTTCCTCCTTTCCTAATTGAATACCCTTTATTTCCTTTTCTTGCCTGATTGCTCTGGCTAGAACTTCCAGTACTATATTGAATAGGAGTGGTGAGAGAGGGCATCCTTGTCTAGTGCCTGATTTCAAAGGGAATGCTTCCAGTTTTTGCCCATTCAGTATGATATTGGCTGTCGGTTTGTCGTAAATAGCTTTTATTATTTTGAGATACGTTCCGTCGATACCTAGTTTATTGAGAGTTTTTAGCATAAAGGGCTGTTGAATTTTGTCGAAGGCCTTCTCTGCATCAATTGAGATAATCATGTGGTTTTTGTCTTTGGTTCTGTTTATGTGGTGAATTACATTTATAGACTTGCGTATATTGAACCAGCCTTGCATCCCCGGGATGAATCCTACTTGATCATGGTGGATAAGCTTTTTGATGTGCTGTTGCAATCGGCTTGCCAGTATTTTATTGAAGATTTTTGCATCTATGTTCATCATGGATATTGGCCTGTAGTTTTCTTTTCTTGTTGAGTCTCTGCCAGGTTTTGGTATTAGGATGATGTTGGTCTCATAAAATGATTTGGGAAGGATTCCCTCTTTTTGGATTATTTGGAATAGTTTCAGTAGGAATGGTACCAGTTCCTCTTTGTATGTCTGGTAGAATTCGGCTGTGAACCCATCTGGACCTGGGCTTTTTTTGGGTGGTAGGCTCTTAATTGCTGCCTCGACTTCAGCCCTTGTTATTGGTCTATTCAGGGTTTCAACTTCTTCCTGGTTTAGGCTTGGGAGGAGGCAACTGTCCAGGAATTTATCCATTTCTTCCCGGTTTTCTAATTTATGTGCATAGAGTTGCTTGTAATAATCTCTGATGATGGTTTGAATTTCTATGGCATCTGTGGTGATATCCCCTTTATCATTTTTTATTGCATCTATTTGGTTATTCTCTCTTTTCTTTTTTATTAATCTGGCTAGTGGTCTGTCTATTTTGTTGATCTTTTCAAAAAACCAGCTCCTGGATTTATTGATTTTTTGTAGGGTTTTTCGTGTCTCTATCTCCTTCAATTCTGCTTTGATCTTAGTTATTTCTTGTCTTCTGCTAGGTTTTGAGTTGTTTTGATCTTGCTCCTCTAGCTCTTTCAATTTTGATGATAGGGTGTCAATTTTAGATCTCTCCTTTCTTCTCATGTGGGCACTTATTGCTATATATTTTCCTCTAGAGACTGCTTTAAATGTGTCCCAGAGATTCTGGTATGTGGTGTCTTCGTTCTTGTTGGTTTCGAAGAACATCTTTATTTCTGCCTTCATTTCAGTGTTTATCCAGTCTACATTCAGGAGAAAGTTGTTCATTTTCCATGAAGCTGTGCGGTTCTGGGTTGGTTTCTGAATTCTGAGTTCTAACTTGATTGCACTGTGGTCTGAGAGACTGTTATGGTTTCCATTCTTTTGCATTTGCTGAGGAGTGATTTACTTCCAATTATGTGGTCAATTTTAGAGTAGGTGTGATGTGGTGCTGAGAAGAATGTATATTCTGTGGATTTGGGGTGGAGAGTTCTGTAAATGTCTATTAGGTTTGCTTGTTCCAGGTCCGAGTTCAAGTCCTGGATATCCTTGTTAATTTTCTGTCTCGTTGATCTGTCTAATATTGACAATGGTGTGTTGAAGTCTCCCACTATTATTGTGTGGGAGTCTAGGTCTCTTTGTAATTTTTTAAGAACTTTCCTTATATATTTGGGTGCTCCTGTATTAGGTGCATATATATTTAGGGTCGTTAGCTTTTCTTGTTGCATTGATCCCTTTACCATTATGTAATGTCCTTCTTTGTCTCTTTTGATCTTTGTTGCTTTAAAGTCTATTTTATCAGAGATGAGAATTGCAACTCCTGCTTTTTTTTGCTCTCCGTTTGCTTGGTAAATCTTCCTCCATCCCTTTATTGTGAGTCTTTGTGTATCCTTGCATGTGAGGTGGGTTTCCTGGATACAGCACTCTGATGGGTTTTGGCTTTTTATCCAGTTTGCCAGTCTGTGTCTTTTGATTGGGGCATTTAGTCCATTTACATTTAGGGTTAATATTGTTATGTGTGAATTTGATCCTGTCATTTTGATGCTAGCTGGCTGTTTTGCCCATTGGTTGATGCAGATTCTTCATTGTGTTGATGCTCTTTACCGTTTCATGTGTTTTTGGAGTGGCTGGTTCTGGTTGTTCTTTTCTATGTGTAGTGTCTCCTTTAGGAGCTCTTGTAAAGCTGGTCTGGTGATGGTGAAATCTCTGAGTTCTTGCTTGTTGACAAAGGATTTTATTTTTCCTTCACTTATGAAGCTTAGTTTGGCTGGATATGAAATTCTGGGTTGAAAGTTCTTTTCTTTAAGGATGTTAAGTATCGGCCCCCACTCTCTTCTGGCCTGTAGGGTTTCTGCTGAGAGATCTGCAGTGAGTCTGATGGGCTTCCCTTTGTGGGTAACCCGACCTTTCTCTCTGGCTGCCCTTAGTATTTTCTCCTTCATTTCAACCCTGGTGAATCTGATGATTATGTGCCTCGGTGTTGCTCTTCTAGGGGAATATCTTTGTGGTGTTCTCTGTATTTCCTGGGCTTGAATATTGGCCTGCCTTGCTAGGTTGGGGAAGTTTTCCTGGATAATATCCTGGAGAGTATTTTCCAGCTTGGATGCATTCTCTTCGTCACATTCAGGTACCCCTATCAAACGTAGATTAGGTCTTTTCACATAGTCCCATATTTCTTGTTGGCTTTGTTCATTCCTTTTTACCCTGTTTTCTCTAATCTTGCCTTCTCGTTTTATTTCATTGAGTTGATCTTCTACCTCTGATATCCTTTCTTCTGCTTGGTCAATTCGGCTGTTGAGACTTGTGCATGCTTCACGAAGTTCTCGTGTTGTGTTTTTCAGCTCCATCAATTTACTCATATTCCTCTCTAAGTTGTCCATTCTCGTTAGCATTTCGTCAAGTCTTTTTTCAAGGTTTTTAGTTTCTTTGCATTGGGTTAGAACATGTTCTTTTAGCTCACGAAAGTTTCTTATTATCCAGTTTCTGAAAGCTGATTCTGTCATTTCCTCACACTCATTCTCCATCCAGTCTTGTTCCCTTGCTGGTGGGGAGTTGTGCTCCCTTGTAGGAGGAGATGTGTTCTGATTTTGGGTGTTTTCATCCTTTTTGTGCTGGTTTCTTCCCATCTTTGTGGATTTATCCACCTATCGACTTTGTAGTTGCTGTCTTTCTGATTTTGGTAATTTTAAGTCTGCAGCAGCAGAACTCATAAACCCCCTTTTTCTTCCCTCCCGGTGTTCTGTCCCGGGGATTTAGGGAGTTATGATTTTCCGCTGTCTTGTTGTTGCTTTCCCTGCCCACAAGGTGGCAGGCTAGTCGCACTCAGCCTGTAGAGGCTTCGCTGAGCTGCTGTGGGCTCCGCCCAGCTTCCTTGTGAACTTTCCTGCAGTCTTGTTTATATGGGCGTAGTTAGAACTGTTTCCGCTATGATGGCCCACCCCTGTAGTGATGGAGTCTCTGTAGTGGCGGGTTACCTTCCTTGCAGCAAATTGCCCTAGGAACTGCAGGGTGTGTCCCAATGGAGGGCGCCCCTCCCCCACAGAGCTGGACCGACCCGGGTTCAGTTGTGTTTCCTGAGGCGCTTTCTTTGCCCAGGAGTCTCCTGTCTTGTCTCCCTGTTTCAGCTCCCCTTGCTGGCTTACCGGGGCTCGGTTTCATTCACTCTGCAGGAGGAGCCACTTCCCTTGCCTCAGGGCACAGGCCAAGCGGTTGCGCCAGTCAAACCAGCCACGCTGGCGACCCGTGGGGCTCTTTCCCCTGTGAATCTCCTGGTCTGTGGGCAGTAAAAATCCGCTGCCCAGTGAGCCGTTGCTGAAGCGGCGGCTCTGAGATTCGTGGCGCGTTTTTGCCCAGGGAATTTCCTGGCTTGACTCCCTGTTTCAGCTCCCCTTGCTGGCTTACAGAGGACTCAGTCGCACTCACTCTGCAGAAGGAGCCGCTGCTCCCTGCCTCAGGGTGCAGGCCTAGCGGAGGCCGCGCCACTCAAGCCAGCAGCGCTGGCGACCTGTGGTGCTCTTCCCCCTGTGAATCTCCTGGTCTGTGGGCGGTAAATATCCGTCTGGAAATGCGGCGTCCACTCACCCTCTGCGCTTTCTCTCGGAGCTGCATTCGCGAGTTCCTCCTAATCGGCCATCTTGGATCTCTCCCCCAAAATATTTTTATAACCAAAAAAGCCCTATTCCCATTCACAGTCACTTTCCATTCTCCTTTTTCCCCAGCCTCTGGAAATCACTAATTTATTTTCAATCCACTTACACTGTTTAAATATCTCAAGAGTATTCCTTTTATAAGACAATCATTATTTTATTCCTTCAACTTATATTAAATGCTTAGGCATTCTCTACTTTTATCCACTAACAAAAACATCAAGACATATTTTCCTAATAGCAAATGAAAGAGAGAAAATAACTACAAAACATTTAATCCCGTATTTTTTTCAGACCTCCTTAATTCTCTTTTTAAAATTATTAATTTATTTCTGAGCTTGGGAAATTGTATAATATTATGATTGAATTTTATCTGATTCTGGGCAAATAAAAAGTGACAACAGATTGAAAGGATATGAAAAGTCAGATTCAATAACCTTCCATATAGTCATTTGGGTTTTTTTCAGCTTCCAATCCCACACTTCCTTGACCTAAAATAGATAAGAAAAGTCTCATCTTTAATTAAACAACTCGAAGGAATTTAGATTTTTTTGAATATACACTATTTCTCATGATATTTTAAGGCCACATCTGAAATAATAAACAATATTTTATTGCAAGCTTTGGATAAATATGCAGTTAAGAAGTATAACATAATTATGTCTATTTACCCATTTATAGTTATCAAGTAATAATCATTGTTTTCACCTGCCTTATTCTAGAAAAGATTTGAAGTTGCTGTATTTTAAAATTTAGTAATTTTTAACTTAAATATCCACTTAACTTGAATATGTTCTCAGATAGCATATAAACTCCTGCTTTCCAAACAAACTTTGTGGGTCTTGGGGAAAAAGAAAGCCTCATGACTAAGAACTCTCTAGAGTCAGACAGCCTGAATTCAAATCCCACCTCTAATCTTACTAGTCATGTGAACACAGGCAAGTCATTTGACTTCTTTGTGTCTCAGTTTTCTTATATATAAAATGGAAATAATACTACTTACCTAGAAAATTTGTTATCAGTAGATAAATTAGTAAGAGTAAAGTGCTTAAAATTGTGAGCAATATATTCCAAGGGCTCGTTTTATAATAGCAATTATGAATCAGAATTATCCTTCCTTATCTCACTAACTCAATTATTGAGATGGCAACAGTTTAACTAAAATACATCCAAACAGACCCCACACCAAACGTTAATGAAAGAAGTCTCTATCATTAATATTGTGATTGTAGCAATAGCTCTAAATTGCTAAACAACTGTTCTGTGTGAGCATGTTGATATGTTCTTTCCTTGTTTTCTTTTGATTTCCTAACAACTCTATAAGTTGGTTATATTTTCATTTTACCAATGAATAAACCATCTTTCCAAGTGGCTAAGTAACCTGCTCATGGCTTGGACATTCTTTACATTACTTTCTTTCCAAAAATTCCCTCATTGAAGTGATTCCTAGTGACTGTTAGAATTCCAAAAGCCCACATAAATAAACTTTTTCATGTTTCTAAAGTCTCATTCTTAATGTGATCTTGGATTTTGGTCCTATCAATAGGTCTTGTCATATCATCTTTTGAGCAAAGTTTAAGTAGAAGAGCACTGTAGGATGACATGTAGCAAACATGTGAAAACCAGAAAAACAATCATATAAAATTCATTTCAGGAAGCAAGGACCTATGTTTTTAAAAATTTGTCATAGTGCTAATATTAGGGTTCCTAATATCTAAACTAAAGGTATTGCATTCAAATTTTAATTCTATATTTATTTCTAAAAATGGAGAAGGTAGTGAAGAATGAAAGAGAAGCAAAATAGGTCCTGCAGGTTGTGCCTATCACTGTGAAGGTCATTCTTTGCAACTCCCACAGAAGTACCACATCCATTCAGCTCACTTTGGACCACCTGTGGAGCCTGAAAACCAAGGAACAGGGAATCTGCTGAAGTCCAAATTTGTGTACTAGGTAATAAACTCCCCAGGATAAGCATCACGCGTTATTCTAAAGTAGCAATTTTACCAACTGTAAGCAAATTTAGAACACTGTCTTTATATTAAAATATATTAATGTCTTAAAGGAGCACATATATTAAATCAGTTTTAAAAAATACAACATTAGAATCCCTGTAGGAAAGAGATATTATACCCTGTATTAGTCTGTTCTCACGCTGCTAATAAAGCTATATCTGAGACTGAGTAATTTATAAAGGAAAGAGGTTTAATTGACTCACAGTTACACATAGCTGGGGAGGCCTCATAGTCATGGCACAAGGCAAAGAAGGAGCAAAGTCACATCTTACATGTCACCTGTCAAAAGACAGCTTGTGCAAGGGAACTCCCATTTATAAAACCATCAGGTCTCATGAGTCTTATTCACTACCAAAGAAGAGTATATAGGAAACCACCCTCAAGATTCAATTATCTCCACATGACCCCACCCTTGACATGTGGGGATTATTACAATTCAAGGTGAGATTTGGGTGGGGACACAGCCAAACTATAACATCCTCTAAAGTGTGTAATTAAAAAATGAATGAAGAGACTGTTTACAGAAATAGGTATAGAATAATAAGGGATGGTGAAACACCAAAGAACTGTCAACAGGGGGAAGTCATTGCCAAATTCAGAGGGATTATTTCTCACTTATCTTTACATTAGTGTCTAGCACAGTTACCATCAATCACATGATTGCTATTGTGATCATCCTTATAATTACCATCATTTAATAAATGCTTCCCGTTATCCTGGCCACTAAGCTAAACTCTATGCATATTATTTCAAATGTTCTTAGCCACTTTGTGATTGGAAACTACTGACTACATATAGGAGGAATAAAATACAAGAATCAACTAACAGGTAGAAGGTCATATAGGTAATCTGAAACAGAATTAAAATCCAAGCTTTACTGACTCAGAGGTCTGTGCTATCCAAGTTATCATAAGTCAAATCCCATTTTAGACATCAAGTTAAAGAGTTCTACTCTATTTACTGTTAAATTTTTACTATTCCAAAGACCATTAGACCAGTAGTTTGCCATCTAAACTCCAGGGAATTGTTAATAATATATAACTCTGTCATTTCTCTTAATGATTTGTGAAAACACTGTTTATGTTTTATCTCCCAACCAGATCACAAACTCATCAAAAACAGACGTCACATGTTATACAGCTATGTATCTCTCAGAGACTCCAGCACTTTGAAAACACTAGGCCTTGCTTATTAATATGAATATTTTTTCTAGGCATGTCCCAAAGTTCTCAGCACAGCCACAACCCAGGTTTTCACAGGGTTTTCATTAAAATTAGGTTCTATAGCATTACTTTCCTAATGCATGATGCAACCTATGTTTAGTTTTCAAATAAAAATTAATTTTGCTTCTACTGTCTTTATCTTTGACGATATTGAACTTGGGATTTTCAAAACTATAATTAGAAATTATTTTTACATATCTTTTATATACATAACTTTTATAGTGGCTGTCATACTCACATAGATTCTTAGGAGTGTTTCTGATCCTTGTGAATAAAAATGAAAGAAGAAATCTTTACTACTTGCTGACCCATGTGACTAACCTTGAAATCAGAGAGGTGGATTCATTTAAAACAAACTTGCAAACTGTTTAGCAAAGCACTGAATCTCTGTGACTTGACCAAATGTAATGCAAACTTGACTATTCCAGACTCCCTCTATCATTGTATCTACCCATATAGCATAGACTCCAGTTGCAAAGAATGGTCAAGGAATATGCTGTGCCTTTTGAGTCTCTCCATTTTATTTTATTTTATTTTTTCCAAGATCAAAGGAGTATTTATTACAACATTTATGGACCTATCTCCTCCATAAATAAATCTGTACAGAGTTGGAAAGTAAGGCCATGATATATACAGAAGGAAAGAGCATTGTGTTAAGGCTCAGGAATCAGTACACATCATCAGTGTCAGCATTCTCCCATTTTCAAGTGCACTAACAAGGGTGATGGGATCTCCACTGGAGTGAAAACAGCATTATTTCTGTTGCAGGAACTCTCAGAATTTGGAGGTCCATCTCAGGTTCAGCCTATGACCCAGGAAAAGTTCCAGCCTTCTCTGCCACTTCCAGGCCTAGCTTCAGATTCTGGTCAAATAGCTCACACCTGATGGGCATTTCTAAGGAGTAGAATGGATTCTTGAGGGCAGAGTCTGAGTAAATCTCATAAATCTTTCGGAGAAGAGAATCTCTTCCAGCTTGCCTACGATCTGCTAGAACCACAAACTTGATCCCTATCAGTGTCTGCTGGCAGTGCATTTTGAATGTGTCTGTCTCCAGTATCTTAATGCCTGAGTTTCCCTATTCAGGAGACAGCTGGGAGCCAATGGCAAAGAGCGAGTGGAACATGGAAGCCAGCATGAGCTTCTCTTTAGAAGTGAGGCGGGATAGAATCGAATGGACACCACGTAATCCAAATCGAATGGACACCAGGTAATTAGCAGGTTTACCTAGATACTCCAGAACCTCTCTCCCGTCGGACGTGTACTTGCTGTTCACGTCCATGCCACTGATGGCCAACACTGCATGGCCCACTCAGATGCCGTCCCACTGGCCGAAAGCAACCCGCACACGCTCATCGTGTAGCTTGAGCAGCAGATCCAGCGGGTAACTGAAAGTTTTCTTAGCTTGAGCCCGTGGCGCGTAGCTGTCCAACTGGTAAATCAGGCCGCCAGCTTTGTTCACCACATACACACTAAAAATCGCCATTGCTGCCCAAGTCTCTCCGTTTTATATTGCCAAATTCATCTTCCTTTAATACTTCACCTCATGTAGGACACTAAAATAAACAAGGACGCAACTCACATTTCAAAATAGAACCTAGTGGTTAAGAGCACTCGTTCTGAAAGCAGCTCCATTTTTCTAGTTCTAACATGTCTCCAACTATTTATCTCACCTTGAGCTTGGCACATAATCACTCCGTCTTACTTTTGCATCTGTGACACAAGAAAAATACCACCCACCTCAACATAGATCTTATGAAGATTAAAATAAGATTATGAAAGTAAAATGCTCAACACAATGTCTAACCTAAAATAAATGCTCAGCAAGTAGGAGCTGCTATAATTACTATCCAGATCAAATATTTTCTCCTGTATGAAGCTTTCTTACTCTTTCCCAGCTGGAATTACTTATTTTCTTCCTCGCTTTCTATACCACATTTTAGTCACCACCATGCTGGCACTTATCTCACTGTATTATAATTATTTATGTGCCTGTGTTCCGTAACCAAAATATGGAACTGAAGCTTCTGTATACCTCCAGCATAATTGTTTCATGTGTGCTCATTAGGTACTGGAATAAAATGGATGAATGAATGGGACTATAATACAAAATCCTCTTAGATAAAGATGTAATTATTCTAAAGTGATCAAATTGCTCCAACAAGAGTAGTCCAGATAATGAGAGACTGTGTCATAGAATTACTTGATAAAATCTAGTCAATAAAATGGCTTGACAACATAATCTTTATGATTTCTTTAATCTTATCTTTCTGGAGTTGAGAAGTGGAGATTCCTTTTCTCATCTTTATATTTCAACAATGATAAGAAAACAAACTGATCTCTGGGATCAGTGCCCAATACCATTCGGGTGGTATACATCTTACAATTCTTAATTAATTTGTGGCATACATATACCAGTCTCCACAGCCAGCTTCATCTGCATATAGCAGCATAATCATTTTTTTCCTTATAGTAAAGACTTTTTATGAGTCATACGTCTTCTCCAGGGGGTGTGGTTATCATCTGGTAATCACACCCTTGGGAGGTTAAAAACACTTATCTTTGGATCATGACTTGCAGTGCCCCAGGGGTGTGATTATCTCAGGCAACTCATACTTTCTGTCATGCCTAATTGCTTAATTATTATAGCTGTAAGTTCACACCACCATACAGGAACTCAAGTTGTATCAGCATTTCCACTATAAATTTCATTTCCAAGAGTCTGTAACTCATCCATTAAAAAACAAACAAACAAACAAAACTATGGTCCATTGAAGCACTGCAGTAAAGGTCTTATTCCAGAAAACATTTCTGCAATAGATTAATTGTATCTTAAAAATTGGGTCTGGGTCCTGGTCCCTCTAGTTAGTTCACCAAAGAAATAAATAATAATTAAATGTCTCTAAATTATATATTTTTCTGTATAGCTGGGAAACTAATATAAATTCTAAAGACATAAATATTTTTTAATTTAAACAGGAATGGCTTATACAATTTTCAGTTTTTTTGAAAATACATGTACATATATTTATAAAATATAAGTAGAATGAGCTAAACCACAGTTAGAGAACATTGTCATATGCAGTCATGTACTACATAACAACATTTCAGTCAATGGACCATATGTGACAGTGATCACATAAGGTTATAATGGAGCTGAAATATCCCTGTTGTCTAATGATGTCATAGTCATCATGGCAGTCATGCCCATCTGATCATTGTAGTGCAATGTATTTCTCATGTGTTTGTGGTGATGCTGATGTAAACAAGCATCTGCACTGCCAGTTGTATAAAACTGTAGCACATACAATTATGTACATATAATTATGCACATACAATTATGTACAACACATATTTTATAATGACAATGAACAATTATGTTACTGGTTTATATATTCACTATACTATACTTTTTATATCATTATTTTAGAGTGTACTCTTTCTACATATGTGTGTGTGTGTGTGTGTATATATATGTGTGTGTGTGTATATATATATATATATATATATATATATATATATATATATATAAAGTTAACTGTAAAACAGCCTCTAGCAGTTACTTCAGGACATATTCCAGAAGAAGCCATTGTTATCATAGGAGATGACGGCTTCATATGTGTTATTGCCCCTGAAGATCTTCCAGTGGGTCAAGATGTGGAGGCAGATCCTGTGCTGATCCTGCCCTGTGTAGGCCTAGGCTAATGTGTGTATTTATGTCTTAGTTTTTAAAAACAACAGTTAAACAATTTTGAAAAAATTAAATTTTAAAATTAGAAAAAAAGCTTATAAAATGATATAAAGAAAAAATATTTTCATACAGTTACATAATGTGTGTTTTAAGCTAAGGGTTATTATAAGAGTCAAACAGTTAAAAAATGTAAAAGTTTATAACATAAAAAAGTTACAGTAAGCTAAGGTTAATTTATTATTGGAGAAAGAAAAATAGATAAGTTTTTTGTAGCCTAAGTATATGTTCTTATAAAGTTTACAGTAGTGCACAGTAATGGCCTAGACCTTCACGTTCATTCACTTCTCACTGACTAACCTAAAGCAACTTCCGTTTCTTCAAGCTTCATTTCATTTTCAGTGCCTTATATAGGTGTATCATTTTTATCTTTTATACAGTATTTTTACTATCCATTTTCTATGTTTAGTTATGTTTAGATACACAAATACTTACTATTGTGTTACAATTGCCTGCAGTATAGGCATGCTGTATAGGTTTATAGCCTAGGAGCAATAGACTATACCATAGAGCTTGGATGTGTAGTAGGCTAGACCATCTAGGTTTTGTAAATACACTCTATGATATTGGCACAATGAAAAGATTGCTTAATGATGTATTTCTCAGAACATAACCCATTGTTAAGTGAACCATGAATGTATATGTAAGTTCCAGACCTCAGCTAAATGTTTTCTTAGCTCAAATACTGTTAATTATATAAAGAGAATTGAATAAAGAGTACAAAACTAGATAATGGGAAACAAATGTAGCCCAAACACTGTGTAGTTGTATATGACCAGGTACCTCCAACTGATGAATGTCTCAAAGGCTAGAAGAGGCAGACTGAGGTAGATCAATTCACAAGAGCCCCAAGATTATAAACTGCTCAACTAATGCACTAATATAAGAGGTACATTTACTCTGATAGCTATAATTCATCCATGATAACACCATCCCAACAACAGCATTCCTGAGATACTAACAAAATCTTTCCCTGTAAATATGGAATCAGATGAGTGATATTTCATACAGATTGTGCTGAAAGATAAATGCTCTTGTTCTTTGCACTGGGGGATACCCCTCTTCTGTTACTGAATAGTCACTAGAATTTCCAAAATTTGACCTTCAATTTTTTTATGCTATAGGTCAGTGTGACTCAATGTATGCACCTGAAAAACATATGTGTTGGATTGAAATCTCCCAAGAGATTAAAAGAAAAGTTATTACTAATTCCTTAATTCCTCACTCATCCTTTCAGTTTATTTTTGTAAGTTTCTTCATCTTCTTTTTCTTTCAAGAGATGTTGCAATTTCTTCATTAAATGCCACAGAATTGATGAACCTCTGACCCTCCAACAGAGACCATCTTTGCCAGACTATTACTTTATTTATTTATTATTTTTATTTTTTGAGACAGAGTGCAGTGGCATAATCTTGGCTCACTGCAACCTCTGCCTCTCGGGTTCAAGCAATTATCCTGCCTCAGCCTCCCTCCAGACTATTACTTTTAATATCAGTCCTGTCTTAAATTATTTTTTTCTTCAAAAAATCCCATGTGTAATGTTTTATAGGATTTAGAACAAAATACAAATATCATATTTTCTTATAAACAAAACTAAAATATCTCTGGATAATAAAAGTATGCATCCACTTTTCCTCACACAAAATGAAAATGGTTCTCCTCATCTGTAATCCAGCCATCTCACATTGTTGCATCAGAGGTCAATAAATGCAAGTGCATTTCATAATTTTTCTTAAAAAGTTCAAATGTTGAATCCTGTCTTACTTTTCATAACACATAAGTATATGCTCCAAATGTTTTGTTTTTGTGATAATCAATAAGGTACTAAGTAATCCATTGGCAAAATAGAAGAAAAAGAAAATCAAAAGATACTCAAAATTTTTTTTTTTATTATTTGAAATATAAATTTTGCTATAACTCCTACTTTGAAAGTATCTAATCACTTTACAGGTACATGTGTTGGCAGCACCCACTACACAGTTATTAGTGATAAGGTAACAGCAGATGAAAACACAATATGAAAGCATTTTTTTACTATTGAGAACGAGATGGTTTCTTATGAGAAGAAAGAATAACAGTTGCTAAATGATAGTCAATATAGAAGCCAATATGTATATGTGATTATGTTAATGTTTTATGTTGTGTTATAAAACAAAAAGAAAAAAATAGATTCACCAGTATTTGAAGATGATTTGGAGATATACAAATGACAAAAAATGAGGTCTTGAGAGGAAAAATACATGGCAGAATATTACACAACTATCATAAAGCAAAAAACTTATGACTTTATCTTCTTTGGTATTCTTATTTATGCACAAAAACTTAGCAAGAGTGTTGATGGTAGGCATTTTTTAGGTTAAGTAAGAAGGACAAATGAGTTATTTACTACTACTCTGTGAAACTTTTAACGGGGGAGACTTTCTAACAATATGTGGATAAACATAAAATATAAAGAAGCCAGAATTTTTTAAATGCAGAGCATTTATTTTTTAACCTTTTAGGACATCTGGAGGTCTAGCAAAAATAAATATTAATATATATGGATCCACACAAAATTTAGCATGTAATTTCAGAAGGTTCATAGATTCTTTAGCACTCATTCAGAGGCCATAAATTAAAAACCTCAACTACACAAAGAAAGCATACGAATATATAGTTGTTGCTGATGACTAATGTAGGCAAAATTGGTCCCCCCAACTCCCCCACAAAGTGGTTCAGAAAGGTAGTACTTACTTGAGTTTTGATAAAAGCATTAAACTATTCAACTGCCACCACAAACATGATCTTAGACACCTTCATCACTCCAAAAAGTTTCTTCATTCCCCTTTGCAAGCAATTCCCACCCCACCACCCGCCCTAGATAACCCAAGACCTACTTTCTGTTCTTGTTAATTAGATTTGGCTTTGTCTAGAGTTTTATATAAATGAATTCATACAGTTTGTACTCTTCTCTGTCAGCTTCTTTTGCTCAACATAATGTTTTTGAGATTCATCCATGTTGTTGTATATAACAGTAGTTTGCTCTTTTTGTTGATAGTAGTCCAATGTATGGATATACTATTGATGGATAATTGTGTTACTTTCAATTTTGGGCTATAATGAACAAACCTGCTATGAACATTTGTGTGTAAGTTTTTGTGTAAACAGATGTCCTCATTTTCTTGGGTAAAGATCCAGGATTACAATTGTTAGGTCATATGATAAATGTAGATTTAACTTTAGGAGAAACTGCCAAAATGTTTTCCATAGTGGCTGTGCCATTTTACATTCCCACCAGCAATGTATGATAATTCCAGTTACTCCACATCCATGCCAATACTTGCTATTGCCAGTCTGTAAAATTCTAATGGCCAAAATTAAAAAGAAAAGGCGACGTATACTGAATCTCATTGTAGTTTAACTTTGTACTTCCTTGATGACTAATGATGTTAAATATCTTTTTATATGCTTATTGGCCATTTGAATATTTATTTTTCATGAAGTGTCTGTTCAAATATTTTATACATTTTAAAATTGGATTGTATGTCTTATTTTTGAGATTTTAGAGTTCTTTATTCTGGGAAAGGATCCTTGGGAGATATCTATATCTATATCTATCTATATCTATCTGTATCTATCTATATAAAATTTTATTCCAATTTGAGACTTGCCTTTTCATATTGCCAATGATAAATTTTGAAACGAAGTTTTTCATTTTATTTTGTCAATTCATAAAAGTCTAAATATTATCATTTTTCTTTATTTCACATGCTTTTTCTGTCCCTCCAATAAATTTTAGCTAACTCAAGGTCAGACAAATTTCCCCCTTTGTTTGACAGAGAGAAAGAGAGAGAGAGAGAAAGAAGAGAGAAGAATGAGAAAGAGAGAGAGAGAGAGAGGAAATTCATGGAATTGAATGAAATTTTATTGAATCCATACACATGAATAGAATTGACATCTGACTAATAATAGTCTTCCAATTCATGGAGAGCATACATTTCACCATTTACTTAGGTCTTGAAGTTTCTCCCAGGATTGTTTTGTAGATTGCAGTGTATAGGTCTTTCAAATGTTTTAATAAATCTATTCTTCAGTGTTGCTTATTTTAAAAATGCTATTGTAAATAGTATTACATTTTCATCTCCATTTTTAATTTTTTGATACTAGTTTATAGAAATAACATTTGATTTTTGTATATTTATTTATTATCCTATATCTTTGCTTTGCTAAACTAAGGTAGTAGGTCTGGTAACTTTTGGTTTATGCTTTTTATACTTTTACATATAGAATCAAGTCATCTGTGAATAAGTACAAGTTTATTTAATTTTTTCCTGTCTGCTTTTTATTTTTCTTGCTTTAGTGTAGTAGCTAGGAAGTTACATAAAATATTTAAAGTAACAAGTGAAGGGGGATATCCTTAATGTTTCCTTAACTTTTTGGGTAGGATATTCTGTATTTTACCATTAAGTATGATACTAACTGTAGTATATATTTCATAGATGTCCTTTATTAGCTTGAGGCTATTCCCTTCTTTCATTGTCTGCTGAGATTTTTCCATCAAGAATGAGTGCTGAGTTTTTCAAATGCTTTTCCTGCATCTATTAAAAAAAATGTCAGGCTGGGCATGGTGGCTCAAGCCTGTAATCCCAGCACTTTGGGAGGCCGAGGTGGGCGGATCACCAGGTCAAGAGATCGAGACCATCCTGGCCAACATGGTGAAACCCCATCTCTACTAAAAATACAAAATATTAACTGGATGTGGTGGCGTGCGCCTGTAGTCCCAACTACTTGGGAGGCTGAGGCAGGAGAATTGCTTGAATCCGGGAGGTGGAGGTTGCAGTGAGCAGAGATTGTGCCACTGCACTCCAGCCTGGCGCCTGGCGACAGAGCAAGACTCTGTCTCAAGAAAAAAAAAAAAAAAAAAGAAATCACTCCTTATTTTATTTAATAGGAATTATGCTGATTAATTTTGGAATATTCAACCAAATTTGCATTCTTAGAATAAACTTCATTTGTTCATGGTATGCTACTCTTTTCATACATTGATAGTATTGATGGATTCAATTTGCTAATATTTTGGTAAGATTCTTTTCTGTGTTCCGGAAGCATAGTCTGTAGCTTGTACTTTGGGTTTGTTAGTTTTTTGCTGTTTAGATGTTTTTGAGATTTTGGGGGAGTTTTTGCCTGGTTTTAGTATCAGGGTAATTTAATTTCATAAAACAGTTGGTATATGTGCTTCCCTGCTCTAATTTTTAAAAGTAATTTTGTAATACAGTTATTATACCTTTTTTAAATTTATAGAATTTATCGTGAAGTCATTTTTCTTTGTGGGAAAGTGTTTCACTATGAATATACTTACTGAAGTAGAAAGATGCACATTCTACTTCTACATAAATCAGTTTTTGTAATTTTTATCTTTCAATGAATTTTCTCATTTAATCTAAATTATTGAATTTACTGGCAATATATATACATTATTTTATATAAAATAATGTGTTTATATATAATATATTATATATATACATATATAATATATATATATATATCTTTTTCCCTGTTTCCCCTGTGCCTTTTGCCATGAATAAAAGGGGTCATGGGAGTGGATCCCTTGTGAATGGCTTAGTGTCCTTCCATGGTAATGAGTGACTTTTCACTCCGTAGATCACATGAGAGCTTATTGTTTAAAGGATCCTGATACCTCCTCCCCTCAATCTCTTTCTTGTTCCTTTCTCTCTGTGTAGTACACCTGCTCCCCCTGTGCCTTCTGGCATGAGTAAAAGCTTCTCGAGGCCTCACCAGAAGCCATTTATATATATAAATTCTTATTATTTTATTATATGTAACAGGACTCAGCAAACTTTTTATATTAAAAGTCAATTAGCATATATCTTAGGTACTGAAGGACATATGGTCTCTGTTACAGCTTCTTAAATCTGCTATTGTAGCATGGAATAATATAAATTATTAATTTAATATATTAGTAAAACTCTATGAAGTGATTGATGGGACAAGATTTTGCCCAGGGGCCATAGTTTGTGATTCCTTGAGCTGTAGGATCTGCCATGTGGTTTATGCTTTATTCACTAATGTTGGTAATTTCTGTCTTACTCTTTTTTTTTTTTTTTTGATCACTTTAGTTAGAGGTTCATCAATTTTATTAAGGAAGCAGGCTCTCAATTTCATTATTTAATTTTCATTATTAATTTCATTACATATTTGTAAATATTGATTTTATTGCATTAATTTCTGCTGTTTATTGTTTTCTCCATTATAATTATTTTTAGTTGAATTTTCTCTTTATCTGATTCTTCAAGATTGGCACTTAGATAAATTAACTTAAATATTTAATCTTTTCTAATATAACCATTAACAACTGTAAATTTCACTCTAAGTAGTGCCTTATGCAGTACTTACATAGATTTGATGAGTTCATATTTCCATGAATGTTCGTGATGCTTATGGACGTATGTTGATGGTTGGGCAATACAGAATTATGTATTTATTCCAATATTTGTAACATCTTTATTCAGAGGGGCTTCCAGGAATTCAAAGGAGACTGATTGTTGGACTTCTGTAGTGACTGAAGCCATTCCAGCACAGGAGGACACCCCAAGGCCAAGTTCATTGTGACTCTGGCAGACTCTGAAGTTCCAGGCCTGAATGGATCTGAGGGAGATAAGGGAGGGTTTTCTGAGTTCCAAGGCAAAATCTCTCACTCATTTTCCCCCACTTTTCCCAAGGGAAAGAAGTCTCACTCCACTGTGTTGCCTAGAGTTTGAGGAGGAGTGATACAGTCAATGCAAGACTGTTCTTTTCTGTCCTCTTTAATGTATCTTTTACTATTATGCTAAAATCAGGTACTGTTTATTTAGGTCTTGTGAAGGTATTTTCTTGAGTAGTTGTTTCAAATTGATGTTTCTATGGGGAGATGATCATTACAGGTTTTTATTCTGCCATCTTCCAGTGGGAAAGATCATTTGTTTAACAATTTGTGAAAATGCCAAACTGTTTTCCACAGCAGCTGCACCATTTTGCATAATTTCCAACAACATAAGATGTTTCTAATTGTTCCACATTCTTGCCAAAACATATTTCTTCTTTTGCTTTTTAATTATAGCCATCCTAGTGGGTATAAAGTGCTATCTTCTTATAGTTTTTGCTTGCATTTTCCTGATAAATAAAGATGATGAGCCTCTTTTGATGAGCATTGTGATCATTTGTATCTCCCTTGGAGATATCTAATGAAGTCTTTGACTATTTGTTAAGTAGAAAGTTTATCTTTTAGTTGTCAAGTTGTAAGAATTCTTTGTATATACTATATATTAAACTCATCAAATATATGGCTTGCAAATATTTTCTCCCATTCTGTAGGTTGTCTTTTTCACTTTATTGATAGTGTTCTTTTCTGCACAAAAGTTTGAAATTTTGATGAAGTTCAATTTAACTATTTTTTGTTTTGTTTTGTTGCATGTGTTTTTGATGACATTTCAAATAATCCACTGCCAGGGCCAATGTCATACCATTTTACCTCTATGTTTTCTTGTAAATTTTATAGTTTTAACTCTTTTTTTTTTTTTTTTTTTGAGTCTGAGTTTCACTCTTGTTACCCAGGCTGGAGTGCAATGGCGCGATCTCGGCTCACCGCAACCTCCGCATCCTGGGTTTAGGCAATTCTCCTGCCTCAGCCTCCTGAGTAGCTGGGATTGCAGGCACGCGCCACCACGCACAGCTAATTTTTGTATTTTTAGTAGAGACGGGGTTTCGCCATGTTGACCAGGATGGTCTCGATCTCTTGACCTCGTGATCCACCCGCCTCGGCCTCCCAAAGTGCTGGGATTACAGGCGTGAGCCACCGCACCCTGCCCAGTTTTAACTCTTATGGTTAGGCCTTTTGATCCATTTTGAGTTCATTTTTGTATACAGTATGAGGTACAGATTCAACTTCATTCTATTGTATGTGGATATTCAGTTGTCTCATCAACAGTTTTTGGAGAAATAATTTTTCTCCTTTAAATGATTTTGGCACCTGATATGGTTTGGATATTCATCCCCTTCAAATCTTATATTGAAATATGATCCCCAATGTTGGAGGTATGGCCTGGTGGGAGGCTGGGTTGTGGGAGTGGATTCCTTGTGAATGACTTAGTGTCCTTCCATGGTAATGAGTGGCTTATCACTCCATAGTTCACATGAAAGCTTATTGTTTAAAGGATCCTGACACCTCCTCCCGTCAATCTCTTTCTTGTTCCTTTCTTTCTATGTAGTACACCTGCTCCGCCTGTGCCTTCTGGCATGAGTAAAAGCTTCTTGAGGCCTCACCAGAAACCAATCAGATGTTGACACCATGCTTGGACAGCCTGCAGAAACATGAGCCAAATAAGTTCCTTTATAAGTTACTGTATTAGTCTGTTTTCACATTGCTATATATTACCTGACATTAGGTAATTTATAAAAGAAAGAGGTTTAATTGACTCACAGTTATACATGGCTGGAAAGGTCTCAGGAAACTTACAATCATGGCAGAAGGTGAAGGAAAGCAAGGCACATATTCTCATGGTGGCAGGAGAGAGAACCCAGAGGAAACTGCCACTTTTAAACCATCAGATCCCCTGAGAACTCCGTCACTATCATGAGAATGGCATTAGAGAAACCATCCCCATGATCTAATTACCTCACACTGGTCCCTACCTCAACAGGTGGGGATTACAATTGCAGATGAGATTTGAGTGGAGACATAGAGTGAAACCATATCATTCTATCCCTGGTCCCTCCCAGATCTCATATCCCTTTCAAAACCAATCATGTCTTCCCTACAGGCCCCCTGTCTTAATGCATTTCAGCATTAACTCAAAAGTCCAAGTCCAAAGACTCATCTGAGACAAGGCAAGTCCCTTCTGCCTATGAGCCTGTGAAATCAAAAGCAAGTTAGTTACTTCTAAGATACAATGGATTTACAGGCATTCAGTAAATGTTCCAATTTGAAATGGGACAAAATTGCCCAAAACAAAGAGGCCACAGGCCCATACAAGTCTGAAACCTGGCCAGGCAGTCATTAAATCTTAAAGTTCCAAAATCTCCTTTGACTCCATGTCTCACATCCAGGGCACACTGATGCAAGGAATGGGCTCCCACAGCCTTGGGCAGCTCTGTTTTGGTTGCTCTGCAATGTACAGCCTCTATGGCTTCCTTCACAGGCTGGCATTAAATGCCTGTGGTTTTTCTAGTCACATGGTGCAAGCTGTTGGTAGATCTACCTTTGCAGGGTCCAGAGGATGGTGGCCCTCTTCTCACAGCTCCATTAGGCAGTGCCCCAGTGGGGACTCTTTGTGGGGGATCCAATCCAACATTTTCCTTCTACACTGACCTGACAGATGTTCTCCATGAGGTCTCTGACCCATTCATCCTGTGAAATCTAGGCAGAGGTTCTCAAAGCTCAATTCTTGTCTTCCTCACACCTACAGGCCCAACACCACGGCAAAGCTCCCAAGGATTGGGGATTTCACTCTCTGAAACAATGACCCTGAGCTGCACCTTGGGCCCTTTTAGCTGCTGCTGGAGCTGAAACACCTGGAATGCAGGGCACCAAGTCCTGAGGCTGCACAGAGCAGCTGGGCCCTGGGCGCCCCCTACAGAATCATTTTTCCTTTTGGGCCTCCAAGCCTGTGATTGGAGGGGCTCTCATCAAGATCTCTGACATGTCCTGAAGACATTTTCCTCGTTGTCTTGGCCATTAAAAATAGGATCCTCATTACTTATGCATATCTCTGCAGCCAGCTTGAATTCCTCCCCCAAAAATGGATTTTTCTTTTCTACTGCATGGTCAAGCTGCAAAATTTCCAAACCTTTATGTTCTGCTTCTCTTTTAAACATAAATTCCAGTATCAAGCCATTTCTTTGTGAACACGTATAACTGAATGCTTTCAGAATAAGCCAGATCAAAACTTTAATTTTTTACTGCTTAAAAATTTCCTCCCCCAGATAGCCTAAATCATCTCTCTCAAGTTCAAAGTTCCACAGATCTCTAGAGCAGGAGAAAAATGCCACAAATCTCTGCTAAACATAGCAAGAGTGACCTTTGCTCCAGTTCCCAATAAGTTCCTCATCTCCATCTGAGATCACCTCAGCCTGGACTTCATTGTCCATATCACTATCAGCATTTTGGTCAAAACCATTCAACAAGTCTCTTGTAAGTTCCAAACGTCCCCACATCTTCCTATCTTCTTCTGAGCCCTCCACACTGTTACAACCTCTGCCTGTTTCCCAGTTCCAAAGTTGCTTCCACATTTTCAGATTACTTTATAGCTGTACCCCACTCCACTGATACCAATTCTCTATATTAGTCCATTTTCACACTGCTATAAAGATACTACCTGAGACTGGTTAATTTATAGAGGAAAGAAATTTAATTGACTCATAGTTCTGCATGGGTGAGGAGGCCTTAGGAAACTTACAATCATGGTGGAAGGCAAAGGGGAGGCAAGACACATCTTATGGCAGCATGAGAGACAGAGAACACAGGAAACATTGTCACTTTTAAACAATCAGATCTCCCAAGAACTCCCTCACTATCAGAAGAGGAAGGGGGAATCCTCCCCCATGATCCAATTGCCTTGCACCCAGACCCTCCCTCGACACATGGGATTATAGTTATCCAGTCTCAGGTATTTCTTTACAGCAAGACAAAATAGACTAACCCAGCATCCTTAATGATAATCAACTGGTCATAGATATATAGATTCATTTCTGTAGTTTCAAGTATATTCCATTCCTTTATGTAACTATACTTATTCCCATACTATACTATTGTGGTATCACACTGTAGTTTGGTAACGACTTTGAAATAGGGGAGTGTGAGTACTCTAAACTTTTCTTCAAGTTTGCTTTGACTATATGTAGCTGTTTAAAATTCCATATGAATTCAAGTATAGGCTTTTCTATTTCTTTTTTTTTTTTTTTTTGAGACGGAGTTTTGCTCTTGTTACCCAGGCTGGAGTGCAATGGCGCGATCTCGGCTCACCGCAACCTCCGCCTCCTGGGTTCAGGCAATTCTCCTGCCTCAGCCTCCTGAGTAGCTGGGATTACAGGCACGCACCACCACGCCCAGCTAATTTTTTTTTGTATTAGTAGAGACGGGGTTTTGCCATGTTGACCAGGATGGTCTCGATCTCTTGACCTCGTGATCCACCCGCCTCGGCCTCCCAAAGTGCTGGGATTACAGGCTTGAGCCACCACGCCCGACCTAGGCTTTTCTATTTCTAAAAAAAAAATAGATTGTTTCAATTTTGATAAAGATTGTGTTGAATTGCTTTGGGTAATATTGTATTAAATTATTTTTATTTTTAATCTAATTTTTAATCTTATATTTAATATTGTATTAAATTATTTTTAAATTTTAATATGCAGTAGGTATACATATTTATGGAGTACATGAAATATTTTGGTACAGGTATGCAAATTGTAATAATCATATCATGGAAAATTGGATGTACATTTCCTCAAGCATTTATCCCTTGTGTTACAAACAGTCCAGTTATAAAATCTTAGTTATTTTTAAATATACTATTAAATTATGTTGACTATAGTCACCCTATTGGGCTATCAAATACTGGTTCTTATTTATTATTTCTGTGTTTTGTTTTCATCTTTTTCCCGTTAACCATCCCTACTGCCATCCAGTTTCCTCACTAACCTTCTCAGCTTCTGGTAACCATCCTTCACTCTCTCTCAATCTTCATGAATTCAATTGTTTTGATTTTTGGATCCCACAAATGTGAAAATATGCAGTTTGTCTCTCTGTGCTTGGCTTATTTTACTTAACACGAGGATGTCCAGTTCCATCCATGTTGTTGCAAATGACAGAATCTCATTTTTTTTCTTTATGGCTGAATAGTACAACACTGTGCATATGTACATTTTCTTTATCCATTCATCTGTTGATGGACACTTAGGTTGCTTCAAAATCTTGGCTATTGTGAATAGTCCTGCAGCAAATATGGCAGTGTCAATATTTCTTTGATATACTAACTTACTTTCTTTTGGGTATATACCCAGCAGTGGAATTGCTGAATCCTATGATGGCTCTAATTTTCACTTTTTGAGGAACCTCCAAACTTTTCTCCATAGTAGTTATACTATAGAATATTTTTGCTAGATATACTATTGTAGGCAAAAAGATTTTGTTTTCCTTTAGCACTTTAAATATGTCATGCCACTCTCTCCTAGCCTGTAAGGTTTTTACTGAAAAGTCTGCTGCCAGACATATTGGTGCTTCATTGTATGTTACTTATTTTCTCTTGGTGCTTTTAGGATCCTTTCTTTATCCTTGACCTTTGGGAGTTTGATTATTAAATGCTTTGAGGTAGTTTTCTTTGGCTTAAATTTGCTTGATGTCTTATAACCTTTTTGCGCTTGAATGTCGATATCTTACATTAGGTTTCAGAAGTTCTCTGATGCTATCTTTTTCATTAAATGTTCCACCTCTGTTTCTTTCTCTACCTCCTCTTTAAGGTCAATATCTCTTAAATTTGACCTTCTGAGGCTATATGCTAGATCTTCTAAGCTTGTTTTACTTTATTTTTTTTTCTTTCTCCTCTTTTATTTTCAAACTCACTGCTTAGTCAATTCATTAAGAGACTGATGCATTCTTCAACATGTCAATTGCATTTTTCAACTCCAGAATTTCTACTTGATTCTTTTTCATTATTTTCATCTCTATTAAATTTACCTGATAGAGTTTTAAATTCCATCTCTGTATTATCATAAATATCTTTGAATTTTGCTAACATAACTGTTTTGAATTATCTATCTGACAGGTTATATATCTCTATTTCTCCAGAATTGGTCCCTGTTGCCTTATTTAATTCATTTGGTGAGGTCATGTTTTCCTGGCTGGTGTTGATACTTACAGATGTTCATCAATGTCTGGGCATTGAGGAGTTGGTTATTTATTGTGGTCTTCACAGTTTGGGCTTGTTTGTGCCTGTCCTTCCTGAAAAGGCTTTCCAGGTATTCAAAGGGACTTGGGCCCCAAGCCCAGTGAGGGTGTGGTTCTCTCATAGAGGTACTGCTTTAGTGGTCTTGGATAAGATTTAAAAGAATTCTCTGTATTACCAGAGAGATCCTGTTGGTCTTTTCCCTTACTTTCTCCTGAACATATGGATCTCTCTTTCTATGCTGAGCCATCTGGAACTAGGGGTGTGGTGATGTAAGCACTCCTGTGGCCACCACCACTGGGACTGTGCTGGGTCAGACCTGAAGGCAGCACAGCACTGGATGTTGCGCAAGGCCATTCCCTTCAGGGTAATGAGTTTTCCCAGGTCCCAGTCATGCCCAGAGATGCTGTTTGGGAGAGAGATACTGTGATCAAAAACCTTGGCAATTTATCTGATATTCTCTTATACTGAGGCTAAGCTGGTACTCAAACTATAATACAAAGTTCCTCCCACTATTCTCTCCACTTTCTACAGATAGAGGAGCCTCTCTATGTGGCCACCACCACCATTGATCTCCAGAGGGATTCTCTCAGGCCACTGCCAATGTTCACTTAAAACCCAAGGGCTCTTCCATTGGGGAATGCTGCCAGGTCTGGTACTCAACCATCAGGACAGTGGGCTCCCTTCTGGCCCAGGGCAGGTCCAGGAATTCTCTCCAAGAGTGTAGGCTTGGACTCAGGGACCCAAAGAGCCTGTTTATTGCTCTACCACATTGTGCAAGCTGATACTTAATGTACAAGACAAAATCCTGTTTACTTTTCCCTCTGCTTTCCTCAAATAGAAGAAGTACTTCCTCATAGCCACCACAGCTGTGAATGTGTTAGGTTACACCTGAAGCCAGCATTTCTCAGAGCCCAAGGCATGTGGCATACTCTCTGGGTACCACTGCTGGGCATTCAGGGCCCAAGGACTCACAGGTGATGAATCTTGACAGGATGGGTTATTTCCCTTTAAGACAATTAGTTACCTTTTGGCCCAAGATGTATCTAGAAATGTTTTCCAGAAGCTAGGACCTGGAAAGAGGGCCTCGCAGCTCTGCCTGGTGCCCTGTCCTACTGTGGCTAAGCTGGTATCCACGATGCAAGAGAAAGTCTTACGTTTCACTCTTCTCTCCCAATTTTTGGTTCTTGTGATAATGCTTTCCTGTGTGAGGATAATTGTTAATATTTGGTGTTCAATTGAGGAGACACAAACACTGTAAGCTTCTATTCTACCATCTTGCTCTGCTTCTTTGGGTAATCTTAAAATCTTGATAGTAACAAGTCTTCCAAGCCATGAACCTATGATGCCTTTCTATTTATTTAGTCTTCTTCAACTTCTTTCAGCAATGTTATTTTGTTTTGTATTTCAGTAATTGAAATACAAATCTTGCACCTCCTTGTGTAAATGTTTGCCTCTGCATTTTATTCTTTGGAGTGTTATTGTGAATATAACTGTTTTTGTAATTTTTGATTCATATTTTTTTATTACTGTTGTACAGAAAAAACTAAATTTTGTTTATTGGTCTTGTACTCTGCAAATTGGCTGAACTTATTGATATGTTCTAGTACTGTGTGTGTATATGGGTTTGTGTATTCTTTGGGTATCTATATAGATAGATAGATAGATAATCATACTTATAAATTGATATTTTACTTCTTTCCAATTTGAATGCTTTTCGTGGTTTTTTTTTTTTTTTTTTTTTTTTTTTGCTTTGCCTAATTTTTCTAGCTAGAATTTTTTTAAATGTAAGATTGCATAGAAGTGGCAAAAGCAGATACCTGACTTGTTTCTGATCTTAGGTGTAGAACTTTTGGTCTTTCACAATTAAATGTAATATTTCTATAGGTATTTCATAAATACATTTTATCATGTTGAATAGTTCCTTTCTACTTCTTATTTTTCTGTATGTTTGTTTTTTTGAAAAGGTGTTCAATTTTTGCATTTTTCTTCATCTATTGGTATTATCATATTTTTAAAATTCTATTAATGAACTATATCTTATTGATTGAGTTTATCATTTGTATCCTCTTTAATTTGGTTAACTAGTATTTTGTTGAAGGTTTTTATGTTTGTATTAATAAGAATTGTTGATATATAAATTTTTTTTCTTGTGTGTCTTTATAGGGCTTTGGTATCAGAATAGTGGCTACTTTATAGAAGGAGTTAGAAAGTATTACTTTCCCTCTTTATATTTTGTAGAGTTTGAGAATAATACATGTTCTTTAAAAGTTTGGCAGAATTTGCCACTGAAGCTATATGCTCCATGTATTTCTTCTGTTATGAGGGTTTTGATTGTTAATTAATCTTTTTAGTTGTTACAGATATGTTTAGAGAATTTACTTTTTTCTTCAGTCAGTTTAGGTAGTTTGTGTATTTATAGAAATGTGTTCATATCATCTAAGTCATCTAATTTGTTGGTGTACAATTATTGATAGTATTATTTTACACTCCATTTATTTCTGTAAGGTCTGTGGTAGTGTCATCACTTTCATTTCTGACTTTAATAATTTGAGCCTTTGAACCTTTTATCTATCTATCTATCTATCTATCTATCTATCTATCTCTCTCTCTATATATATATATATATTTTTTTTTTTTTTTTGGTCAGCCTAGGTAAAAGTTTGTGAATTTTGTTGATCTTTTAAGGAATAAATTAGTTCGGTTAATCATCTATTGATTTTATTTGATCCATTTTATTAATTTCTACCACTGTTTATTATTTACTTGCTTCTTTTAGTTTTAGGTTTAGTTTATTCTTTTCTAGTTTCTGAAAGCAGAGATTTAAGTTATTGATTTCAAATCTTTATTTTTTCTAATATAATTTATAGCCGTACTTTTTTTGAGAAATACTTTTGTTACATCCTATAAGTGTTGGTATAATGTGCTTTCTTTTTTATTTATCTCAAAATATTTTATAATTTTTTTGACTTCTAGGTTTGTTAAGAATGCATTAATTTTCACACATTTGTGAATTTTCTACTTTTTCTTCTTTTATTAATTTCTACCTTCTTTTTACCGTGGTTGAATAAATTTGAAAACTATGTTTTATGATTTCAATCTTTTAAGATTTATTGAGACTTATAATGTGACCTGATGTATAATCTATTCTGTAGAATATTCCATGTGTTTTTCAGTATGGATCTCTTTTCATTTGTATTATTTGGAGACAACTGAGTGTCTTGGGCTTGTGGATTCATGGATTTCATTAAATTTGGGGATTTTTCAGCCATTATTCTGAAATCATTATTCTTTTTACCTCTATCTCTCTTCTCCTTCTAAGACTCCCATAGTGTGTATGTTGTTTCACTTGATGGAGTCACAGAAGTTGTTTAGCCTCTGTTCACATTCCTTTATTATTTTTTCTACCTGTTTTTCAGACTAACATTGATTGTTGTATTTATAAGTTTCCTGATTCTTTGTCTGCTCAAATCTGCTGTTGGTGCACATTGCATTCTAGATTCGGTAATATATGTAGTGAATCTTCCAAGCTCTGATTCCTCCAAAAATATTCATCCTCACCCTCTACCTTTCCAGGCTTTGGGTCTGTATGCTGCTTGTTTTGCCCACTGTTCCTTTTTATGGATGGCTATGGATAGTGTACTTCTTTAAATGCTTTTAACAGATATCATTGAAGAAGTTGCTCCTGATTGGAGTGAAAACAAGGTCAACTTTTGTGCTGTCCCCTTAAGAAACAATTCAACAGGCCAAAGCACACAACCACAATTTATTGAACATGAGGTTTACATTTCCCCCCCTGTGGCACCAGTAAGACACACCCTGAATAATGGTCACCTTTCCCAAGACTACCACAGCACTGAAGATTGGAGGCTGGTAAGTGGCTAAGGAAAAATGCCACAGTATTTTCTTACCAAAAATTCGCAGCCTTTTTCTTCATTAAGTACTCATTTGATTGATGTACATTTCTGATTAAAGTTTCAAAATAGCTGATTTTGTCAGTTTTTGCTAGTTTAATTGTTGTTTCCAAGGAGAAAATATTTCTTGGAGAATCCTGCTCCAGCATTCTTATGATATCCCAAATAACAAATTTTGGCATTGTATTTTCTTTTTTATTCAATTAAAAATATTTTTTATTTTTCTTATAATTACTTTTTTTTGACTTGTGGCTTACTTAGAATTGTGCTGTTTACATTTCACATACTTTATCCACATTTTTTATGTTACTAATTCCTATTTAATTGTATTTTGGTAAAAAATATTCTATATTAGTCATTGTTTTAAATTTATTGAGACTTGTTTTATGGCCTTGCGTATGATTTATCTCAGTGAATATTTCCTGTGCACTTGAGAAGAATGTGTATTCTGCTGTTTTAAGGCATTGTGTTCAGTGATGCCAAATAGATCAAGTAGGTCGAATGGGCTTTTAGGTCTGTTTACTTCTAGGTTTCTCTCTATTTGTTCCATCAATTACTGCAAGATGAATGTTGAATTCTTCAAGTATAATTATGGATTTATCTATTTCTCTTTCTCTTGTTTATGTAAAGTTCTCTGATCAGGTGCAGACACCTTTAGAATTATCATGTCTTTTTTATAAATTGATCTTTTTATTATTATGAATTGTCCTTTCACTGTGGTAATCATTATTATTCTGAGGTGTATATTATCTAATATTAATGTTAATTTAATTTGGCTCTTTTATAATTCATGTTTGCATGATATGATCTTTTCCATACTTTTGCTGCTAATGTAATCTTTGTCTTCATCTGTGTCTTTATATTTAAAACCTGCTTTCATATACAATTTACTTGAATCTTTTAAATAAGATGTTCCACAGTTTAGAGTTAATATATTTATTGAAATTTTTTTTTTTTTTTTTTTTTTTTTTTGAGACGAAATCTTGCTCTGTCGCCAGGCTGGAGCACAGTGGCACAGTCTCATCTCACTACAACCTCCATCGCCTGGGTTCAAGCGATTCTTCCGCCTCAGCCTCCCGAGTAGCTGGGACTACAGGTGCATGCCAAACCCCCGGCTAATTTTTGTATTTTTAGTAGAGACGGGGTTTTACCATGTTGGCCAGGATGGTCTCGACTTCTTGACCTTGAGATCCACCTACCACGGCCTCCCAAAGTGCTGGGATAACAGGCATGAACCACCGCGCCTGGGCTTTAAGCTTTAGTCTACTATCTTTTGAGTTATTTTCTGTATGTTCCATCTCTTTATTCTTTTCTTTTAAACTTTCTTCCTTTGGATTAAGTGCATAGCTTATAGGATGTCATTTTATTTCTATTGTTGACTATGGCATAGGCATCAAGACAGTTGCAAAGAATTTTCTTTCTCTGTCACTTTTAAGCTTATTTATGACAGTTATAGAATAACCTTTCTTTTAGTGATATGTTAGACCCATTATTAAGTAATCCACATCTTGGGTGGCTACTGAATGCTCCAACTCATCAAAGAGAACTCTTCATTCTGGCTGGTTGGAACTCAAATGCCCCCCAGCCCTGTGTAAGCTTTTGGAATCAGTCACTTTACATTTGTAGTAACTCTTTGTTAGGCCCTGTGGAGTTTTGTCTTACCCACACACTGCTCAATATTCAGCAAAGATTCAGGGTACCTAATGCATATTTCTGGAGCTGATTTTCTACAGGACTTCTTTCTTTCTAGAATCCATAACTTTCAGTCACTTCAGCCTCTCTAAATTCTGATTTCTATTTTCTCAAATATATGAGATTCTCATCCTCTCCTTTGGGATCTTCCCTCATACTAGCTTTGTTCAGAATGTTCCTTTGAGTGAAAAGTCAAATCAGTCTCAGAGCTTATCTTATTTGTTTGTTTATTTTTCATATTTCAGGTTCACAGACCTGTTTTGCCTCAAGTATAAAAATGTTTAGGACAAAATACTTAGTCAACAACTGTTTGATTTTTAAGAATAACCACCTCATATGAGAAAGGAATAATACAGGTGGCTGCAGGAGAATAGAAAATTCCAGGCAGCAGTTTCACATGACTAGAAAAAGGAAACTGCTGAAATAAATCGGAACTGATAAGACCCTAAAAAACCAACGTGTGGGCTAAGTTAGCTAAGACCGATTGGACCCAACATGGCACTGGATTGGATGTAGGTTTCACCTAGGATCTCTTATATGCTCATTAACATACTAAATCACAGCCCACCAACTCCATAACAGTTCTACAAACAACCATATTCAGTGTAAAGTGGGTAACACAACAGTTCTAAGAAATCACTACTGTTTTGCAGGAATCTTCATGAATATTTCACTCCTTGGCTAAAGAAACCTGTAAAGGTAAAAGTCCCACACCTCCTTGTGGACTCTCTCTTTAGTATGTCCACACTCCCCTTTCTTGAGTGTACTTTTCACTTTGCAATATATCTCCATACTTTTGGAGATACCATCCTTGAATTCCTTCTCACAACAGTGTCAGGAGCCTGGACACCAGATGGGTCAAGATCCCACTGGCATTTGGGGACCTCCTCTAGTCCACTGGTATCACACAGACTGAGAAATAGTTTCATTCAATCTGTAAGATACACACACACACACACATACACACATGCACACTATTTTAGGGGTGTAACAACATCTATTCATTTAATCTTATATATCTTTCCTCTTTAGTTTATGGTTTGTTGATGATTTCATTAATAGAATCTTGATCTTCTCCAGACATTCTTGGGTTTCTTTAAAATAATGGGATCACAGCTGAAAATAACGTATCATCTATGCACTGATCACTGATAAGTTTAGGGAATGCTGATGTACTTTTTAATATAATATCTAAAGAGGACTAACATTTTTGTAATTATATAATAGGAATTGTGAAGAGAATTGATATCTATTGAGTGCGTATTATTACTACTAACAACTTCTAAACTTTTTTTTCAGAAATTACTATATGTGAGGTACTATGCTAAACAAGTTACATTTATTAGCTCATTTGCTTTCCACAATAATTCAAAAATGAGTTTCCTAATTTTAGAGTTGATGAGATCAAGGCTTATAAAATGAGGAACTGAAGGGCTCAAAAAAGATTGTCTAATCCTTGAACTTATGAGAGTTACAGAGTAAATTATTCACACAGCTAGAAATGGCAAAATCTGGCAAAATATCATATCTTTCAGTCTATTGCTTTTCTCCATAATGTATTTGTCTTACATTGCTAATGTCAGAATTCTGATAATGTAAATATATTCTCCCTAGTGTCGTAATTTTTATAGTTCTTCTAGAAATGGAATCTGCAGATAGATTTGTAACTTTGCTAAGACACTATCTAAAGTAGAACTAGAATACATGATACATGATTTCTGACTTTCATGGGGCTGTCTCATCACTTGACCACATAAGTTCATTTTTCAATTTTAGAAACTTGGCCAATTCAAATGAAAATATGCCAATTTGGTAATCATCCTCTGAAACAACTGTCCACAAGATGCAATAGCATATGCTGGTAACATTCAGCCTTGTTCCAAATGCATTTTATTATAAATAAAACAATTTTTGTGTGACAATTACTAATTTTATTAATTATTTACAGAGCAGCTTTCCATTAGTTAAGAATGTGAAAATTAATTGCTTACTTTATCAAAACTGCATGTCACTAGTACAGCATTAACCCTGCTTTATAAACTCACTTGTCAAATATTTTGCAGATTCGATGTATGCTTAGTGTAGATTGTGCAATCAAATAAACTAATTTGCATTTAAAAATGTACTTTTTGCTTATTTTAATTTTCTTCTTCTTAATACCATATTTCCTATGGCTAATCTTCTACAGGCAATGTAGAAGTTACTGGTGTTGGTGAATGTTTAACAGAATCTCTCTTCTTTGATAATAAAGCCTCTTTTTAATGCAAGTAAAGAATTAAATTTGTAGAAAGTTTTGACTTTCTAAAGTTTGAGAGAGATGTTTTAAACCAATTTTAAGCATCTTAATTCTTTGTTCAATAATTAATTTTTATTTTTATTTCAATATATTTGGGGGTACTTGTTGTTTTTGGTTACATGGATAAGTTCTTTGGTGGTGATTTCTAAGAATTTGCTGCACCGGTCATCCAAGCAATGTGCATATTACCCAACATGTGTCTTTTATCCCTTACACCCTTCATCCTTCCTGCAAAGTCCCCAAAGTCCATTATGGCATTCTTATGCCTTTGCATCCTAATAGCTTAGCTCCTGCTTATAATTCAGAACTTAACAATATTTGGTTTTCCATTCTTGAGTTACTTCACTTTGATTAATGGGCTCCAGTTCCATCAAGTTGTCATGAAAGACAAGATTTCATTCTTTTTTATGGCTGAGTAGTATTTCATGGTGTATATATACCTCATTTCCTTTACCCACTCATTGGTTGATGGGCACTTAGGTTGGTTCCCTATCTTTGCAATTGCAAATTGCACAGATATAAACATGTGTGTGCATGTATCTTTTTCATATAATGGCTTCTTTTCCTTTGGGTAGATACCCAGTAGTGGGATTGCTGGATCAGATGGTAGTTCAACTTTTAGTTTTTTAAAAATGTCCACACTTTTCCATAGTGGTTATAATAGTTTACATTCCCACCAGCAATGTAGTAGTGTTCCCTTTTTACCACATCCATGCCAATATCTATTTTTTTTTTTTTTTTACTTTTTAATTATGGCCATACTTGCAGCAGTAAGTTGGTATCTCTTTGTGGTTCTAATTTACATTTCCCTGATAATTAGTGATGTTGAACATTTCTTCATCTTTGTTAGCTGTTTGCATATCTTCTTTTGAGAACTCTTTATTTATGTCCTTTGCCTGCTTTTTGATGAGATTGTTTGTTTTTTCCTTATTGATTTTCCTTACTGATTTGTTTGAGTTCCTTGTAGATTCTGGATATTAGTCCTTTCTTGGATGTATAGTTTGTGAATCTCTCATGCTGTGGATTGTCTGTTTAATCTGCTGATTATTATTATTTGATGTTCAGAAGTTTTTAGTTTAATTAGGTCCCATGTATGTATTTTTGGCATTCTTGCATTTGCTTTTGGGATCTTAGTCACGAATTCTTTGCCTAAGCCTATGTCTAGAAGATTTTTTCCAAAGTTATTATCTATAATTTTTATGATTTCAAGTCCTATATTGAAGTCTTTGATCCATCTTAAGTTGATTTTATGTAAGGTGAGAAATAAGGATCCAGTTTCATTTTTCTACATGTGGCTTGCCAGTTTTCCCAGCACCACTTACTCAATAGGGTATCATTTCCCCAATTTATGTTTTTATATGCTTCATTGAAGATCAGTTGGCTTGAAGTATTTGGCTTTATTTTGGGGTTCTCTTTTCCGTTCCTTTGGTCTACATGCCTATTTTTTAAACTAATACTATGCTGTTTTGGAGACTATAGGTTTGTTAACATGATGCTTCCAAATTTGTTTCTTTTGTTTAGTTTTGCTATGGCTATGTGGGCTCTTTATTGGTTCCATATGAATTTTAGGGTTGTCTTTTCTGGTTCTGTGAAGAATGATGGTGATATTTTGGTGGGAATTGCATTGAATCTATAGATTGCTTTTGGCAGTACAGTCATTTTCACAATACTGATTCTACCCATCCATGGACTAGGATGTGTTTCCATTTGTTTGTGTCATCTGTGATTTCCTTGGGAAGTGTTTTGTAGTTTTACTTATAGATCTCTTTCACCTTTTGGTTAACTATATTCCTACAAATTTTTTATTTATTTGGCAGCTGCTGTGAAAGAGATAGAGTTCTTGACTTGATTCTTAGCTTGCTCATTGTTGGTGTATAGCAGTGCTATTGATTTGTGTACATTGATTTTGTATCCTGAGTCTTTACTGAATTCATGTATCAGATGTAGGAGCTTTTCTGATGAGTCCTTAGGGTTTTCTTGGTATACAATCATATCATTGGCGAACAGTGACAGTTTGACTTTCTCTATTTCAATTTAGATGCCTTTTATTTCTTTCTCTTGTGAGATTGCTCTGGCCAGAACTTCCAGTACTATGTGGAATACAGGTGGTAAAAGTGGGCATCCTTGTCTTGTTCCCACTCTCAGGGGGAATGCTTTCAGCTTTCCCCTATTCACTATGATGTTAGCTGTGGGTTTGCCATATATCACTTGTATTACTTTGAGTTAAGTCTCTTCAATACCTATTTGGTTGAGGGTTTTTATCATAAAGGGATGCCGGATTTTATCAAATGCTTTTTCTACATCTATTGAGATAGTCATATGGTTTTTGTTTTAGATTCTGTTTACATAATGTATCACATGTATTGATTAGAGTATGTTAAACTATCCCTGCATTCCTGGTATGAAACACACTTGATTATAATATATTATATTTTTGATATGCTGTTGGATTCTATTAGCTAGTATTTTGTTGGGGATATTTGGATCTATGTCCATTAGAGATATTGGTCTGCATTTTTCTTTTTTTGTATTGTCCTTTCCTGGTTTTGGTATTAGGGTGATACTGGCTTCATAGAGTGATTTTGGGAGGATTCCTTTTTTCCCCCTATGTTTTGGAATAGTTTCAGTAGGATTAGTACCATGCCTGATAGAATTCAGTTCTGAATCCATGTGGTCCTGGACGTTTTTGTTGTTGGCAATTTTTTAAATTACTGATTCAAGTTTAATTGCTTATTGTTGTTTCTATTTTTTTCTGATTTATTCTGGGAGGGTTGTATACTTTCAGGAATTTATCCACTCACTCCAGATTTCCTGGTTTGTGCATATAAAGGTGTCCATAATAGCCTTGAATGACATTTTGTATTTATGAGTTATCAGTTGTAATATCTCCAGTTTTATTTCTAATTGAGCTTACTTGGATCCTCTCTATTCTTTTCTCAGTTAATCTTGCAATGGTCTATCAAATTTATTTATGTTTTCAGAGAACAAGCTTTTAGTTTCATTTATCTTCTGTAACTTTTTTTGTTTTAATTTTATTTATTTCTACTCCAGTCTTTGTGTTTTCTTTTCTTCTGCTGGGTTTGAGTTTAGTTTGATCTTGTTTCTCTAGGTCATTGTGGTGTGACATTAGGTTGTCTATTTGTACTTTTTCAGACTTTTTGATGTAGGTATCTAATGCTATGAACTTTCCTCTTAGCACTGCTTTTGCTGTATTCCAGAGGTTTTGATAAGTTGTGTCACTATTGTCATTCATTTAAAAGTTTTTTAACTTCTATCTTGATTTCATTGTTAACCCAAAACTCATTCAAAAGCAGATTATTTAATTTCCATTTATTTGTATTGTTTTGAGTATTCCTTTTGGAGTTGATTTCTAGCTTTATTCCACTGTGGTCTGAGAAGATACTTGATATGATTTTGATTTTCTTAAATTTATTGAGGCTTACTTTGTAACCTATCATATGGCTTATTTTGGAGAATGTTCCGTGTGCTAATGAGAAGAATGTATATTACACAGTGTTGGGAAGAATGTTCTGTATATATCTGCTAATTTCATTTGTCCTACAGAATAGTTTATATCCAATTTTTCATTGATTTTCTGTACTGATAACCTGTCTAGTGCTTTCAGTGGAGTATTAAAGTTCCTCACTATGATTGTGTTACTGTCTATCTCATTTCTTAGGTCTAGGAGTAATTGTTTTATAAATCGGGATGCTCCAGTGTTAGATATGTGTAAATTTAGGATTGCAATATGTTCCTGTAGGACTAATTCTCTTATCGTTATATAATGTCTGTCTTTGTCTTTTTTTTAACTGTTGTTGCTTTAAAGTCTATTTTGTCTGATATAAGATTAGCTACTCCTGCTTGCTTTTAGTTTCCATTTGTTTGAAATATCTTTCTCCGCATAAGGACTCACATAAACTTGGGTAAGGTTTTTCACGTAAACTTTATCCTAAGTTTAAGTGAGTCCTTATGTGTTAAGTGAATCTCCTGAAGACAGCAGATATTTGGTTGGTGGTGTTTTATTCATTCTGTCCTACTGTATCTTTAAGTGGAGTATTTAGGACATTTACATTCAATGTTAATATTGAGATATGAGGTACTGCTTCATTCATCATGTTAATTGTTGCTTAGATACTTTGTTTTTTTCATTGTGCTGTTGTTTTATAGGCCCTGTGAGATTTATGCTTTAAGGAGTTCTATTTTGATGTATCTCAAGCTCTTTTGTTTCAAGATTGAGGACTCCATTTATCATTTCTCATACTGCTGGTATGGTAGTGGCAAATTCCCTCAGAATTCATTTGTCTAAAAGACTTTACTTCATTTATAAAGCTTAGTTTTGCTGGATACAAAATTCTTGGCTAAAATTATTTTATTTAAAAAATACTAAAGATAGGACCCCAATCCCTTGGGCTTGGAAGGTTTCTGCTGAGAAATCTGCTGTTAATCTGATAGGTTTCCCTTTATAGGTTACCTGATGCTTCTGTCTCACAGATCTTAAGATTTTTTTCCTTCATCTTGACTTTAGATAATAACCTGATAAATATGTGTCTTCATGATGATCTTTTTGCAATTAATTTCCCAGGTTTTCTTTGAGATCCTTGTATTTGGATGTCTAGACATCTAGCAAGATCAGGGAAGTTTTCCTTGATTATTCCCTCAAATAAATTTTTGAAACCACTTTTAGACTTCTCTCTCAGGAACACCAGTTATTCTCATGCTCGTCCATTTTACATAATCCCATATTTCTTGGAGACTTTGTTCATTATTTAAAATTCTTTTTTGTCTGTGTCTGATTAGGTTAATTCAAAAGCCTGGTCTTTGGGCTCTGAAGTTCTTTCTTCTACTTGTTCTAGTCTACTGAAACTTTCCACTGCATTTCATATTTCCCCAAGTGTGTCTTTCATATTCAGAAGTTCTCATACTTTTTTCCTTTATGATGTCTATTCTGTGGAAAAATTTTTATTCATATCCTGAAATTTTTTTTTAATTTCTTTAAGTTTGTTTTCACCTTTCTCTGGTATCTTCTTCAGTAGATTAATAACCAGCCTTCTGAATTCTTTGTCTGGCATGTCTGGCATTTCAGAGATTTCTTCTTGGTTTGAATCCATACTGAGGAGCTAGTGTCATCTTTTGTGGGTGTTACAGAAGGCTGTTTTGTCATAGTACTAGAATTACATTACTGGTTCCTTCTCATTTGGGTAGACTATGTTTTCAAATTGTTTTTAAATTTATTTTTGATTGGACTGTATTTTTTTTGTAATTTTCCCCCTTAAAAATTTGAATTTAATGTTTATAGTTTATTTTAGCCTAATTTGATTCTTAGAGCTTTTAGGGGTGAAGACTCTGTATGAGTTCCTTAGTTATAAAGATGTTTCTATATCTGGCTTTCCCAGATGCTGGCTGTAGTAATTATGTACTTGATGGATAGGCTAGTTCACTGTCTCCTATGAGGTTAGAATGGCAGGGATCTCTTAGAGCTTATCTCATTCTCTTGTGGTGTACACTTTATTTATTTATTTATTTTTCTCAGTATTTTATTAACTGAGTTGAGGATTCAGATTTCAAGCCAATAGGGGAGGTATCCTTGGATAGGCACCACTAATAGCTAAGGCAGGTGAGTAGATGGACAGTAGCCCCAGCTTTGATGAAGGTGGCTGGGGGAACTCTGAATTAGCTATGCTGAGGTTTTATCAGGGTAAAAAGTGGGAGCTATCTCAGCTCCTCTTCTGGGCCAGCAGGAAAGCTATCTACCTCACAGACTCACTCCCGTCACAGCACTCCAGCTAATTCAGATCAGACAGATTCATTTCATCTATAGGAATGTTGATGTTCCAAGTAGGGAGGAATTGTGACTCTGCCTCTCATGCAGGCCTAAATCTGGGAAATGCTTTTCCCATGGGACTACAGTCACCCTGAACTGTTCCAAGAGGGCTGTCTATAGGTTCCTCCGCACCGAGTTCCTGTGGGAGAAGCCCCAACTATGTCTGCAGTGGTGTACTGGGGAAACAAGGAACCCTTCTCTAAGCCCCTTCACAACCACAGAGGCTGACTGCCTGTTGGGCTAGAAGTATAGACTTTCCCTACTATGCCTAGCACTGCAACTGTGTCTCTGCTATAAGAAACTTCCCACTAGCAGAGACATCTGGGGCTTAAGACCTGCCATTCAGAATTTTTTTCCCCCAGGGTGTTCCCTTGATGTGGTATTCTCTCCCTTCCCTAGGAATGGGACATCCTGAGAAGTCCCATACTGCAAGTGGTTCTTATCATTCTTCTGGCTAGCTCCACAATGGAGCTTCTAGGGTCTGGGCTGGTGCTGGGGAATGTCTGCAAAGAATCCAGTGATGTGACTTGTTTTGAAGTCTCCCAGCAGTGGATACCAGCACCTGCTCTGATGGAAGTGGCAGAGGAGAGAGGGATACTCTGTGAGATTCCTTGGTTGTAGATAGGCTTAGTGTGCTGGGTTTCTCAAATGCTGGTTATATTAGTAATAAACTTGTTATGTGGACAGACTCAGGACTTCTGTTTAGCTAAGGTGTGGCAGGCAGTGGTGTTAGCTGAGATCACACAGCTATATTCTTCTTCCTGGTCACAGTATTATTCTGCCAAGAGGAATTGTAATAGCCTGAGTTGGTTGGCCTCCAGCCAGGATATGGCACTTGCAAGAAAGCCCCAGCTGCCATACCAGCAGTTGGATTTGAGCTTGCCCTAAGTTGTCCAGGGGAAGTATTCTGGTTTCTCACATGATGGGCAGGGCCATAAAGCACTCAGAAGTTTATGACCTTTGTGTTAAGCTACCATTGGAGTAATACCACCAGGTAGGGGCAGGGTTAGGAGGATCTGAGCTCAATCTTTCCTTGGGTGGGGCCAGTCATGGCCACTGTGGGAAACCCAGTAGAGGTAACCACTGGGGCAGTGTTCCAGCAGGGAGTTTGACTGCCTCTGTTGTGTAGATGAGTTCTCAAAAGGAATGGGGGGGAGTGGACAGCAGTTAGCCTCACCCAGCCCCCATGCAGTTGGCAAGTTCTGGTCTCGTTCCTGCATTTTCCTACTAACAGCACTGGGTGTAGATCCAGGCATCCTGTGCACAGAACTCAGACCTGTCCCAGGCTATAAGCATCCCCACAGAGATAGCAATCCCCACTTTCAGGCTACACCCGTCCCCATCTGCCTGTAAGACAAGGCATCCAGTTTCTGCCCTCCTGTCTGTGGCACACTTCCCACTCGCTCCAGTGTTCTGTTCAAGGGAATTCATCTCCCTTGAAATTATAACACAACATTTAATTAGGAGCTTCTTTAACCCTGTGACCCCTCCCTGAGTGTCTTGAGTGACTTACCCCGGAGGACCCCTGTGAGATACAGTTGGGAATGGCTTCTTGCAGTTCATGCCAAAGACTGGGAATATCTGCAAGGGACATCCCACTGCTGCTTGTACTTCTACATTTCACACCACTCCTTATGTTCATTCCAGCTCTGGGTAGGGTTTAGGCCTTCTCCCATGGTCTGGATTTTCATATTCCCTGGTGGGGATGTGTGTTTGGAGGCCAGCCCTCCCCTTCTCACACTCTGGAAAATTACTTTTCACCTGTCTCCCAGAGTAGGCTGTGACCTACTGCTTCTTTCAAAGGGTCTGTGGATTTTTATGGTTTTCTTAGTAGGTTTCTGTGATGGTTCTTGGAAAAAAAATCACAATGTGACTCTCTACCCACTATTCTGTCCTTCCAAGTGAGAAAGACAAACTAACACTGTCTCTTATGTACCATCTTGAAAAACAAAGAAAACTAAACATCTTAATTCTGGAAACCTTACAAGTGTCCAGGTCTGTTTGGAATATAAATTGTAATCTTTGTCCTCACTTTTTATTGGAATAGTCAAGAATCATAAAAGTTAGATGACTACTCCAAAGATATACAAGAAGTATAAGTGACTGTGAAGAGAGAAGAATACAGGTTTTCCATATTCTGGTATACTAATTTGTTACTTTTAAAAAATCAGATAATCATTCGTCCCAATTATCTGCTCCTAGTATTTCTATTGAGACTAAAGAAGAGGGGAATAACTCTGGCTATTCCCATATTGTTTTAAGTATATCAGCAAATACTACATACTACATATTTAATTTTGAGACTGAATTGTTGAACACCAGATGGTTAATATGAGGTTATAATATTTATCTAAATATTATATTTTCAAATACTGAACATTTGACAAACCAAGAAAAGACATCATTTTTGTATGCCATATATGCTAGATGAAACAACTGGATCCCCATGTACATCAAATGTCTTTCAAGGAATAAACATGATCTTAAGTAAACATTATAATCATAACTTCATGTGTCTCTAAAGCACATAAAGTGTTTTTATACAATACCTTTTAAAAATTCTATTTGAAATTTTCTGTTAGGCATCTTTACAGCCATTTGGTCCTCATAACCATCCCTTTGAATAGGTAGCACAAATATTACCATCACTCCCACTTGAATAGTGAAAAGAAAAATTGAGGGCAATTTAGCTTAAATCACTTCCCAAAAGTTGCATGCATTGGAAGTGATAGATTTGGAACTCCTCCCAGTTCTTAACTCAGCTTATGTTAAGGATCCACCATATTTTTAAACTAAGACCTTTGTTAACTATGGCCTGCTCCTAAGTCAGCTATTCACCATTAAGCCTCAATACCTGTGGTAGTAAACTAGAGAGAAATAAACTTTCCCTCAAAAACATTGATGCTGAAACTTAATAACAATGAGTTTACAAAACTACTGTCACTGTGTAGTATTTGAGCCACCTGAATTCAATCACATGTAATTCTCAAGTAATTGTAATCATTTATATTCAGGCTGCATTAATTAAAAACAAAGTAAAAAAAGAATAAATAAGCAAAACAAGTAAATGCATAAATATATAAATAAATAGTGATGCAGTGCACTCAACATTAAGAAAATATTGGTAAATACTACAATTAATTCATAATCTTGGTGAAGAAAATGGTGGGTTTAAATGGTGTTGGAAAACATCTAAAGAGTTCTGATGTTTATGATGTTACTTAAAATAGCATTGCTATTTGGTACAGTTCAGGACCATTGTGTTTCTAGTATGTTATCTTCTCACATTTTATAAAGGTTAAAAATGCCAGTTTTGCTTTTAACTAATAATTTTGATATTTCACTCACATGTGATGTCACTCCAAAATAACAAGTAGTTTTTCTAATTATTTTCAACTTAGCCTCACTTTCTTGGAAGTTAAGAAATACTACAGAGGCTAAAATAATATTTACTTCAAAAATAAATTATTACTCTATCTTCTAAGTGATTTATACCTTGGCTCAGATTTTTTTTTACTGCAATATCAATAAAAATTTAGTGTTTTGTGCTTTTGTGAATCTTTGAAAATATTTTATTCTAAATTAAAGGAGAAATTGCTATATTCACACTCAATTACCTTGAATCCACTCTTCTTCCAAATGTAAACTGAATATCTGCATCTGTAACTGTTCTCCTTCTACTTGTTTGCTTTAGAAACCTAAGTAACAAAGTGTTTATCACCTTAAAAATGCCATTAATTGAGCAAAGCCAGTCTTTTCCTTCACAAAACTTGGTTTCTACTTGAACACTTGGATGAATTCTATTTAATCCCAGACTCTGGCAATCCATTATTTACGTGCTTTGCCAGTTCTGTCTAGAAAAGCAGATATGGCCACTTCAGTGAGAATCTGTGACTATCTTATAGTGATGTATCTCTCTTATTCTCTATTTTCCAATCTACATTGCCATGTCCTCAGTTGTGTCCCTCCAAAATTGATATGTTGAAACCCGAAATCCCAACATTGGCAAACCAGGAAGACAAGCCTCCTGAGAAACCAACCCTGAGGGCATTTTGACCTTGGACTTCCAGACTCCAGAAATATGAGAAAATAAATTTCTGTTGTTTAAGCCACCCAGGGTGTAGTATTTAGTTATGGCACTTTAAGCAGACGAATATACATACCTGAGCACTTTTGCATGCCTTTTGTGATGTAGACTAAGCCTTTATTTTTCTGTTTATGTTATCCTTCTCAGAAGTGCTACTTCTTGCTGCTTAGCAGTGTCTTCAGCATTTTACCTTCCACAGAGAGATGTCATCCAAACTTAAAAAATTAGAAATGACTCTAAATTCAAGAAACATTGCTAGAAAATAAAGAATACAATAACTATTCATCAAATAATAGATTTTATGCAATCTGTATCAAATCTCTTTTTCTTTTAGAAACAGAAAAAGCCATCCTAAAATGTATATGAAACCTCAAGGAACCCTGAACAGCCAAAACAATCTTTAAAGAGGAGAACAAAGTTAGAGGTCTAATATTTCCTTATTTCAAAACTTATTATAAAGGTGAAATAATCAAAACAGTGTGTTACTAGAATAAAGACAGACATACAATCAGTGAAATGGAATAAAGAGTTTAGAAATAAACCCTTATATATATGGCCAAAGTATTTTCAACGAGGATGTCAAAGTCATTCAGTGGGGAAAAGGGCAGTCTATTTAACAAATGAGCTGGGAAAGCTGAATATCCACATGCAAAAGAATAAAGTTGGATCCATATCTTCCACCCCATACAAAAATTAACTCAAAATAGAGCAAAGATCTAAATATAAGAATTAAAACTATAAAAGTCTTAGAAGAAAACATAGGTGAAAAGCTTTATATCCTTATATTTGGCAATATATTTTTTGGATATGATACCAAAAACACAGGCAATAAAAGTTAAAATGGATAAATTGAACCATATATTTTTTTAGACAATTGTGCATCAAAGGACACAATCAACAGAATGAAAAGGCAGAATGGGAAAAATATTTTTATATCATATATATGATAAGGGGTGAATATCTAGAGAGAACTTCTATAATTCAACAACAATAACAACAACAAAACAACAAAGAAACAACCCAATTAAAAAATGGGCAAAACACTTAAGTAGACATTTCTGCAAAGATACACAAATGGCCAACAGATACATAAAAATATATTAAGCATCACCAATTATTAGAGGAATGAAAGTCAAAAGCACAGACAGAAACAGCATCACACCTTTAGGATCGCTACTATGAAAAAGGAAGAAACAAATGATGATGAAGGGAAATTAGAAACTTTGTGTACTATTGGTGGTAATGAAAAGTGATTCAACTGTTATATGAAAAACAGTGTGTTAGTCTAAAAAAATTAAAAATATAATTACCATAGAATCCAGCAATTTCACTTCTGTTATGGGCCAATGTGTCCCCACAAAATTTATATGTTGAAGTGTTACCCCTAATGCATCAGAATGTGATTGTATTTGGAGATAGGGACTTTAAAAAGGTAATTAAGTTAAAAAGAGGTCATTAGGTTGAGCCCTAATCCAATATGACTGGTGTCCTTTTAACAAGATGAAATTAGGGCAAAGATCTACACAGAGGGAAGACTATAGGAAGACACAGGGAGAAGACGGCTATCTATACGCCAAGTAAATAGGCCTCAAAAGACACCAATTCTGCCATTACCTTAATCTTGGACTTCTAGCCTCCAGAATTATGAGAAAATAAATTTCTGTTGGTTAACTCACCCAGTTTAGGGTCTTTATCATGGAAGCCCGAGAAGACTAATACAATACCCCAAATAATTGAAAGCAGGCTTTCAAATAAATTTATGTACACCAAAGTTCACAGCAGCATTAGTCACAATAACCTCACAATAAATATCAACAAAGTGTCCATCAACAAATGATTTGATAAACAAAATATGGTACATGCAATGGAATATTATTCAGCCTTAAAAAGAAAGGCATTTCTAACACATGCTACAACATGGATTAACCTTAAGGACATTATGCTAAGCGAAATAAACCAATCACAAAAAGACAAATACTATATTATTCCATGTATATAAGGTGCCTAGAGTAGTCAAATTCATAGAGACAGAAAGGATAATTGTGGTTCCCAGGGGCTGAGGGGAGGGATAAATGGGGAGCTGTTATTTAATGGGTACATACAATGTGAATATACTTATCACTACTGAAAGGTACACTTAAAATTGTTTAAGATGGCAAAATGTATGTTATGTGTATTTTACCACAATTTAAAAGACGTTTAAAATACAGTTAGAAGGAATAAGTTCATTGAAGATTGGTGCAAAAGTCATTGCAATTTTTACCATAAAATGAATAGCAAAATCCACTATTATTTTTGCTCTATCCTGATAGTATTTGATAGTACAATGAAGAAATTATAGTTAACAATGATTTATTATATATTTCAAACTATAGCAAAAGAGAAGAATTGTAATGTTCTCAACACAAAGAAAAATGTTTGAGGTGACAGATACCCTAATTATCCTGATATTGTATACATGTATCAAAGTAGCATATGTACTTTCAAAATATACACAACCATGATACAACAATAATAAAATACAAACAATCAAAATCAAAATCAAAATAAATGAAAAACAAGTTTATGCAGTATGATGGTCCTGCAGCTGTTAGTAGCTTCATGTTTTATTTATTTATTTATTTATTTTTATTTTTATTTTTTTGACAGTCTCACTCTGTTGCCCAGGCCGGAGTGCAGTGGTGCAATCTCGGCTCACTGCAACTTCTGCCTCCCAGGTTCAAGTGATTCTCCTGCCTCAGCCTCCCGAGTAGCTGAAACTACAGGTGCATGCCACCGTGCCCTCCTAATTTTTGTATATTTAGTAGAGACAGGGTTTCACTGTGTTGGCCAGGCTGGTCTGGAGCGCCTGACTGTGATCCCCCCACCTCGGCCTCTCAAAGTGCTGGGATTACAGTCGTGAGCCATCGTGTCCAGCTGTGGCTGCATGTTTTTAACATCAACATGAGCATTAATTTCGCTGTAGTATTAATTATAAAAATTGGAGTTGCCAGTTAGCTACAGGATATCCAGCTAAATTTGAATTTCAGATAAACAATCACTAATTGTTAATATCAGTGTGTGCCAAATGTTATATGGTACATAATTATACTAAGATAATAATTGTTGTTTATCCAAAATTTACATTTGACTGAATAGCCTGTGTTTTTATTTGCTAAATGTGGCAAACTTAACAAAAATAAATGTATATTTTTAACATATTTTATATTTTTCATGATACTTTACCAGAGAAAAGTGCATGTTATTCTGTGTAAAAGAGATATAGTATCTCATATCTGAGTGTTTGGAATTTATAAAGGGAAGGATATCTGGAATGTCAATTTTCCCAGTGCCAGCGACATTGGAATGCCACAGGTAGTCCTGGTAAAAAAGTACCTTCCACAAATATCTCTTAACCTTCAGTTTTAACTTTAGTCTCTTATTTACTCTCCTTTGGCACTTCAAATATTTCTATATTTAAACCCCTCCTACCTCTTTTTCAAATATTATTTTTTTGGTGGGGTAATACCTTAAAAGCATTTCTTAGAATGTAAAATAATTATTTACACACACAGACAGACATTCACTAACACATAGGCTTTTATTTCTGCAAAGAAATAAATCTATTAAATGTTGAGTCAAATTTTGGAAAAATATATTTTAATTGTCTACTGATCATTGTCAACTCAAATTAGTCAATCACACAAAATAGTCAAATACCATAAAGTGACCATGGAAAGCACATGTAACTTATAATCAGAATGTCTTTGTTATTTTATTACCCTGTTGATCATAGGCAAGTCATATAGCCTTTTTAGTAACATTGTCATCATCATAATACTACCTACTATCCAGGATTATTGTGAAAATTGAAATGGATGTAAAAATTATATATCAACTTGTTTTGTATACAAAAATATGTAGAAAGCTATTAGTTCATGAGGACTTTGGGAGTGCTCATGTGCGATACTAGAAACCTAGAGTATTTAAAAACTCAGAGGTAGCTAAATAACATTTAAACCATTTTTATATCAAAAAATGAGCAAAATTAATAAACACGTGGTATATCTGGAAAAATGACAATGCGAATAGCAGGCAATGAGTTTGTTTTAGTAATACACAAAAAGTTCTTGCAAACTGACAAGGAAAATGACAAAATATGCAGTATAAAAATGGATAAAAGCTATACATACTCAATGTACAAAAAGCCAATTTAAATATCTAACACTTAGAGAAGGAAAATTCCCTAGTTACTAGGAAAATATAAATGAATATAACAATGATTTAATCTGAAAAAATATATGATGTTCTAAAACCTAATGCTAGTGTGGTTATAAAGTGAAAGGATACTCTTTTAGATGGCTGGTTGAACTGTAAGACAATTTAACCTTGTCTAGCCTCTGTTGCAGAGGGCTCAGTGTGTTAATCTTTAAAATGAGAATCTAGCAATATCTTTTCTAGAAAGCAAATTTTTTTAAAAAAGCAATTTCTTTACATAGGAAGCTATTCTATAGAAGTAAATGTGCCAATTTGTAAGTTTGCATATAAAAATACCTATTGCAGAATTGTTCAGATTAATAAAAAACAAATAACAATAACAAAACACAATTCTGTATATGCACTATTGCATATGTGCATATATATTATATGTGTGTATATATGCATGTACATATATATGTATATGTAAAGAGAGGAAGCTTATAAAATGTTATTTAAAATATGGGGAAAATACATATGAACAAAGCTAAGTTTTTAATATTGGGATATTTGAGAGCATGGGGATCAGGACAGGCTGCTGTAATCAGGAAGAAGAAAGGCAATTGATCAGTATTTAGAAAATTCCTATGCATTATGTAAAAACTAAAAATTGAATTGGTGAAACCACATTATAAATTTTTGTAAATGTAGCTACATGTAGAGTCAATACTCTTTTTAAAAAAAAAACTCATTGAAAATAAGTATAACAATACTGAATTAAATAAACAACATTTTGGAGATTAAGTTCGTCATTCATATTATCTCTAACAGAATCTTTACATTATTTAAAATGGGACAAAAGCCAGGAGACTGTTTCAGGCCAAATATTAGCTAATTGATAGGGAATGATCTAGAAATCTGTTTATTTAAGCTAGGCTCTTATAAGTCTTAAAGGCAAATTAGAAATATTGAGTAAAATTGCTTTCAAAGTTAAACTGCTTTTATTATTTTTTATCTTGGTAGTTTGCTTGACTTCGCTTAATCTGTTGGAAGCTGATCCTTTTCATGTCCATGTTTAAGGAAGTGCTGAAGGTCACATCACTCAAAGCCAACAGCAGCAGGCATCCTACTAAGATAATCTCTGACGAGGTCAGAGGTGAGAATGACACAGAGAAGAGGCAAATTTTACCAGTCCAGTTCAAGGAATTTCTCACTCTTTCTTATACAGGAACTCTTTTTAATAGAAAAGGAAAGGGTTCCAATAAAAAGACAATGGAATTCCTTCCATTTTATGTAGATTTATTTATTTTTTTATGAGAAAGAGAAATAGAACACTTATTTTTTCAGTGTTTTAAGGAAGAATATAATGTTTTGTTGAAGATAGGCTATTTACTTTGGGTTTACTAGTGCTGTGGACTAAAATATGTCCCCTCTCCAAACTTCACATGTTCAAACCCTAACCCCCAATATGAGCATTCTTGGAAATAGGTCCTGTAAGGATGTAATAAAGGTTAAATGAATGTATAGGAGTTGGACTCTAATGCAATAGGGCTGGTACCCTTAAAGAAGAGGAAGATATACCAGAGCTTGCTTTCTCTCTGCAGTGTGAGGACACAGGTAGAAAGTGATCAATCAAGGAGGAGAGTCCTCACCAGAAACCAAACACTTCTAGAATTTTGATCTTGGACTTACTAGCCTTTAGAACTGTGAGAAAGTAAATCTCTGATGTTTAAGCCTCACAGTCTAAGTTATTTAATTATGGCAGCCTAGAACCTACTAAGATAACTTGTAAAACAATGTGTCAATGTGTTTTCTATATCATTTGTATTAGCCTCCATTCTTTTGATATCTAACAAGTTATGAGTATTCATTTGAGTCAGCATTTCCATCATTATTTCTAATTTAATAAGTGTGTTTATTGTCAAATACATTATGTTTGAAATCTCCTATGATTTTATATTGCAACTTATTTTTATTTTTAATGTGTATTAGGAAAATAAGAATTTGGTATTTTCTATTTTTTCTACTTAAAAATCACATTCATACCATTTATACAATGTGGAATTTGAAATAAAATAACAATGTTTAAAGCTTTGTTGATGCAAAATTCATCCTTTTATGTTTGAAGGTGGATAATTAAAGGTTAATTTCTGGGATTCAGTCTTTCAATCTTAGATGTATAAGGAGCTTTTTGAACATCAATTCTAAGATTTTAGTTTTACAAATGGAAACTTTGGCTGAAGGAAATTTAAATGAGTTACCCTCAGTTATGCTTTTATTAATGTTGATAAAGGGAAAATTTTTTGACCAAGAGGTTGTGAAAGAGTAACTGAGAATGAAACAGAAACCACACTTAGAAAGTGTACCCTGAATCACAGAGAATAATGGTATCAGAAAAAAAACATGATGTTTATCACAAACTTTTCTAAACTCTCATTATTTTAGCACCAGTGTTTAGACCCATGTAGTTTTGATAAGACCACACACAAACTGATTAACAGTGGTTCCACATGGACTCGTAAATTTTAAAGATAAAGACCTCTGACAATTCCTGCAATATACTAGTTTACACAATCTGACCAATTTCTCCAGAGTCATTCAATGACTCTAGAACCCAAAACACTGTAAGCAACTTTTCAGTTTTATCCTACTCCTTTTGATGCATCCATGATCTCTCATGCTGTGTTTTTTTGTGATTTGTTTTTTGTTTTTGCTGTAACAAGTAATAACTTACCTTTGTTGATCACAGATGTGTTCCTGGTAGTCTTTGAATGATAAGAACAGAGGCTGTCCAAATCAAGAATTAGAAAATAAATAATTTTTGGATTTTTTTCAAGAAAGACATCCTCCATTAACTGTTAGATTTTATCCTACCAAAGAAACTACCTTTTTCTTTCCGAATCTGATTTCTGTCTTTCCATTTTGGCCTTTGTTTGTTTTCATTTTGAAGACTATTATGTATGTTACTTAATGGGGGAACATCTTCAAGGATATTAGTTTCTGTATTCTGCATTATGGCAAAAATTGTAGCTACAATTGTCCCTTAGCATCCATGGAAGATTAGTCCTAGGACCTCCTGTGGATATCAAAATCTGTAGATCCTCAAGTGCCTAATATAAAATGGCACAGTATTTGTATGTAACCTATGCATACCTTCCATATACTTTAGATTATCTCTAGATGATTTATAACACTGAATACAATGTAAATGCTATGTAAATTGTTGTCATACTGCATTGTTTAAGGCAGAATGACAAAAATAAAGACTATATATGTCAATATAGAAGCTTTTTTTTTTTTCAATATTTTTGGTCCAGAATTGGTTGAATCTACAGACGCACAACCCAGATACAGAGGGCAGACTGTAATCACAAAGCTCTAGAAGAATTATCCTAAAGTCTTAATTTAAAGTAGTATAGATTGTTTTGGGTAGATACACATATTTAAAATAGTAAATTATGTGCCAAATATAATTATGATATATTTATGCACCAAAATATATATAAAATGATGCACCAAATATTACACGTTGTGCATATGCATGTTGTAATTTGATAGGTCAATTTAAATAATTAGTTTTGTTTTTCTGTTTGTTTTTCATGAGTTTCCATAGATAAGTGAAATTCACAAGCAATATAAATGTACAGTAATACAATCACTTATAGCTTAACAATGGGGATACATTCTAAGAAATGTGTCATTAGGTGATTTTCTTGTTTTGTGAACATCATAGAGTGTACTTATACAAACCTAGATGGTTTAGCCTACTGCACACGTAAGCTATGTGGTATAGCCTATTGCTCCTAGGCTACAAATCTGTACAGCATGTTACTGTTCTGAATACTGTAGACAATAATGCCTTAGGACAACTGTGACAGCTGTAACAGCTGTAACATCACTAAGCAATAGGTATTCTTCAGTCCCATTATAATCTTATGGGGTCACTGTTGTAAATGTGGTGCATGACTATATGTATTTTTGTTTTATTTGAGTGCATGATATCTCCTAGGCTATTTATTGCACCATTATACTCTAAAATGCTACATCAGAAACAATTTGAATTATTTATCAAATGGTCATGCTAAGAGGGAATGTGGAAGATCTACAAAAGCTACAATGCTACTGTAGCTACTATCAGCAACAACCAAGTTATCCTCAAAAGACTCCAAACATGCATTTTCAAATTTTCTTGGGATTACAAAGAATTAGGAATCTTTAAATTAAAATACAGAATAATACTTAAAATATAGCATAATTCCGTATGTGGGAGCATTAGATTTTTGTCAGGATTTAAATATCAAAAGACTATATTAAAATATACTAGAATGTTCCATGAAAATATGCAACAATATGGTAGCAAATCTTTTGTGGTTTGAGTCTGAAAATATTTAAATTTGCCTATTTCAGATACTTCCAGTATCATCATGGACAAATATCTTAAACTCGGTAAGATAATGTTTGTTCATCATGTTAATAGATGCCCTCTCTTCAGGATAATTGTAAGGTCCAATTCCAAGTTTGTAAGCTATAATATATTAGGAATTTATGCTTATATTCAATTAAAATTAGAAACTCTAAAATCATAGTGTTAAGTAAGCAATGTATTTCAAAACTTAAATATTTCATGATAGAAGTATCTTTTTCATGAAAATAAATATTTTATATCATGTGTTTACTGTCATGTCCAATTAAATATTGGCTGCAAAGATATAGTAAAAACCAGCTCTATCACATAGCAGCTACATGACCGTCATAAAATCACTTAGCCTTTCTGAACTTCAGTTTTCTTATTTGCAAGTTTGGAATAAAAAGAGAAAAGGGGAAAAATTACAATAAAATGAGGCTACTAGTCATAAAGACTACATGGCAAAACTGCCTGACCCCTTCCACCCTTTCTTCAATTCCCTGGCATGTCAACCTTTCCCCATTCTCTTTCTCAGCCTCCTGTTTCCTCCCCATGCGTAGTCCCCCACCTTTCAAGTCATGACTAGAAAACAAAACAAAACAAAAAGTCTAATTATTTCCCATATCTTTAGGCAAATTCCTCCCACTCTTCCAAACAGTTCAGCCTAGGCATACTTATGTTTTCATATAAGAAGTTCTGTTCCACCTGATAAAGAATTATCTTTAGCCTTTTCTTCCTATGCAAACAAATTAAAGGTATAAAAACAGAGAACATGAAAAGATAGCTTAACTTAAAAAAAATAAATTCTTCCCTACATTTTTAATACATGCCTTCTCACTAAATATTCTTATTTATTATTTGGAAGATTATAAGGCACTGCAACTATATATTTTCATAATAAACTTGTTATCCATTTTCGTTCAAATGAGACTTCTTTGCAACTCAATGTAATATTGACTTTTAGAAGCCAACCAAGAGGAATAAATCAAGGTTAGTACACATTAGGTTGTCCCTTAACCTGAGAGTCAAATGAATCTTCTGCATCATTGCTGATGTAATAAATATCTTTGGTATTCCTGTGTTTTACTCAGAAATCAGATACGTTATTATCATATATGACAAAATATCTTTTGCTACACCTGAACATTGTCTGAGCTTACAAATTATAGAAACATTTTTAAGGAGATTTTAACCTCATATGAATTACTTTTCCATTTTCTGTTATAAATATTAAAGGAAAGAATAATAAAAAATATCTTAATAGTCTGTCAGTCGTAATAGGAACATGTACTGAATTAAACAAGAATTAAGAAGCATAAGCACTGAGTTTACATAAGTAAAGTCAGAGAATACTCAATTATGTGATGAATTCAGATTATGTAGGCAATATAGGAAATTATGACAGAGAAATCCCAAAATATTTTTCCCCTTTTGGCAGCAGAATTTTTAAGTTGTAAATTAATGAGACTAGATTTTAAGCTTTCTCCTTCATATTATCTTACTTTAAACCTACATAAATCATATCTAAGTTTATTCTAGCCAAAATGAATGAAAGGACAAAAGCTTTTAATAATTCATAAAGCAGCAAAAGAAACAACCTAAAGTTATATTCAGCAAGCAAAGCAGAGATTCTATGATATCTTGAATTTATACCAGCATTTTTGTGGTAATTATAAAATAAAACATATGTCTAGTTCACATGGTTTATTTGGCTTTAAGTATTTTACAGAGACTCTGACTTTGTGCAGACAGGTACAACTAAAGTTCATATTTATATTGGGAAAAATCATTTTATACCAAAAATTTTCATTGTGATGACTGCTTGAGTTTAAATAAATGTGGCTTATTTATATTCCATTGCAAATGAATATTTCTTAGGGATTCATTTATTGCTTGGTCTTAAATGAAACTCCATAGATGTTGGTATAATCATTACATTTTAATCTTAATAGGCTATGACATGTTTGGCCACAGACCTACAGGAAAGCAATCAAGATGTTCTATCAATTTTAAATAAAACTCCATGATTTTAGCTGTCACTTTCCTAATCCAGGTTTTTGTGTCAATGACTTCCTAGTTCTAACAGAATTAAGTCTTAAATCCTCAGCCTGCATTGAACTTTTCCTACTTTGAAGACTACTATGGACTGAATTGTATCACGCCCACCCTCTCCCAAAGTCCCCTAGAATTCACATGTTGAAGCCCTTACCTCCTACGCCACCCCTCCACCATGTAACTGTTTTGGGAGACAGGGCCTTAAAAGAGGTAATTAAGGTTAAATGAGGACATAAGGATTGGGCCCTAGTCCCTTAAGACTGGTGTTCTTAAAAGAAGAGGAAGAGACATGAGCAAGCTTTCTCTCAACACATGTACATACAAAGTCTTGGGAGTGCAGAGCAAGAAGGTACTGTCTGCAAGTCGCAGAGAAAGGCCTCACAGTGACCAAGCCTCCTGGTGCCTGGAGCTTGGACTTCAGTTTTCTAGCCTCCAGAATTGTGAGCAAATACATGTCTTTTCTGTTAAGCCACCCCGTCTGTGGGCCCTGATAACGTATGCAGGCACTTAGTCTTCCTTTTGAGTCTCATCTCCCTCTCTTGTAATTACATTCATTTTAGTATTTTTCACTTACAACCTTGTGACTTTTTATTTATCTTTCATATTTACCTGCTAGAATTCTACCTAGGCTTTAACTCCTCTGTTAGATCCACCTTTAAAATATATTTACTTCCTCTTTCTCAGGTATTCTCTCCCCCGATAGCATATAATTTTCCTACTTGGAATCCCTTAACACTTTTGATATTTGTTACAATATATCAACTCACATTTTAGCTCTTTGTCATTTATCTTATCATCTCTATTAGATTTGTTAAACAATATTGTATTAGTTAATTCTTTCTGCAGGTCTATCATATGCCACCTTATGATTATCTGCTGGGTGTCTTTGTTGGTATGGTTAGGTGGAAGTTGGAAAACAAATGCTATTATTATTACCATTAGGTGGGAATTCGAGAATGACAAATTTCAAGTCAATGTGAGAAAGTTCTTTCTTGCAGTCGTAAGTGCCAGAAAGTAATCAATAGTATTTCTCCATCACTGGAGTTTTTCAGACAAGATGTCAGAGATGGCAGCCAGTCTCTTAGGAGGAACAATGAGATCTGATTACCTCCATGTTTCTTTTTAGTTATCAAATACATTGCTTTTAAAGAAAATATTCAGTAATATTTTGTTCTATTTACTTGAGTTGGCTGAGTAGCAGGGTAGCTAAATAGTGTAATCCACATGCAATTATCAGCAAATTGCAAGATGTGTAACTAAACAAAGGTAAGCAACACACACTAATTTATATCCCACTACACCGTATGGCTTTCTTTATGCTGGATCCTTTATGTGGAACTCACGTGAGCTCACTATTGAATTCGTGGGGATAGGAATCAATTCTCTCATTTAGAAAGAAGAAGCTATGTAAAATTTTGCCCCAGATTCTTTCCTTAAAATAGTTCCCAGTAGAGAACATTTTCTTTCTAATTTTTCTTCTCACTCCAGCTGCCTAAAAATCCTTTTTTTCCCTTGCTATCATTCTATGAATTATTCTGTGTCTGGCCTTAATATAAAATTTCATGAAACAATGGGATATATAGATATCTTTAGGGATATCTCTTGTCTCTGTAGATGTACCTACATTTTAATGGAGATTTGGAATGCAAAGTAAAATATTAGTAGGCTGAAAAGAACTGGCCTGAAGATAACTTTTATGATATTTATATTAAAAAATTAAGCTGATAACTAACATAAGTTTCAAGTGACCTACTTGACACATCATTTTAAGTTAATTACTAGTTATTCTTATCTTTCATAGCATGTGTGAAAAATGATACAATGAATCATAGAGCCACTACCTGGATGAGTTTTGCATCTTTAACAGAAAATATTTTTTAACACATTCTATGTTTCAGAATGTTTACTAAATTAAATTCAGTTTCTTACCAATTAATCCAGTTTGAGAATTTTCTGATTATTATGTAAGGATTTCATATTTATTCTCCCTCTTTGGAAGGAAGATTATACATCTGTACCCTTTACTATGCAATTTGTCTGCCTTCCATAAAATAAGAATACCTCTCCACCCAATTGACTTTGGGCTTGACCATGTGACTTCACTTGGTCAATAAAATATGAGCAAAAGGGATAGTGTGCCAATTCTGTGGAAAAGCTTTGCTAGCCATTGCACATATCTGCTAGTTTCTATTTTCACTATTACCATGAAGAATAGCCTGTATCAAGAGAGGCTGCCCCTTTAGCCTTTGCTCCATGATGAGAAAACATGTGGAGTGGACCTACACTCTCAAATCAGAAAACCCAAGTCTGACACACAGCCTTAAATAGAATTGTAGCTGACTTGAAGACCATCTACTAAGAGAGATGGAAGTCTACTGTTCTTAGCCTCTGAGATTTGGGATTATTTAACTAAAACAAAGAATTTAGGTATTCTATGTCCTATAATTCAATATCTATCAAACATAGTCTACTATTTAAGACTTGACAGTTGACTGGGATTCAAGAGACTTCCAAATCTAGCTTATATTAATGAGTTTGTCTTTGTTTAGAATATTTAAAAATTCAGCAAATTATGTTTTTGGCTACAATCCTTTAAAATGTGCCTCTAGAGACTTCCATTTCTAGGTAAATAGAGTAGCTGTACTTCATTCCTTCTACTAAATACAACTACAAACCAGGACATTTTATGCATTCCTAAGACAAGCCTCAGAACTGTACAGAGACCTGGGAAACAGAAATGACAGTGATAACTACTCTGGGTTTTTATTTTGTTTCCTATATCTGAGACTTGAAGCTAGAGAAACTGGCAACACAGAAATACCAATGAACATAGACAAAAGGCTGCTCTCTCTAACCAAAGGAAAATGAAAGGGGTAACCAGGCAGAACAAAAAACTTTTAGACAATCACTACTCTAGCCAAATACCATAGAAAAAAATATTTCACCCCGCCCCTACCACACTAGTCAAGGCCAAGTAAGGGATTTAGACTTCACTCTTGCAAGCTTGTAATGAGGCAATTCAATGTCTCCACTGGGTTTATGTCAAAGAAGGACAAGTGGGGTGGGAATTTCATCCCTGCTAGATAGTAACAAGGATGCTTCCTCCTTTCCCCACTAGAATCTTGTCAAAGACAACCTAGTGGAGAGTCATAACCTTTCCTACTGCTCGGTTGTAATGAGACCACTAACACCACCATGTCAGTGAAGACCACATGAGGACCAGGAGCTCCCAACATTCCTGGCAGTAAGGGTGAACTTTCATTACCTTTGGGTGTCAGTAGAAGCTAGATTTCTACCACTTTTTGTCAATAATGGGTCAGTATTTCTGTTCGCCCTTTTCCCTGCTAGAGCAATATCAGAAAAAGCCAGCTAAAAGATTTAAGGTTTAAATAAGATATAGAGTTCTATAACATACCATGAGTATGAAAATGTCCTGGTTCCAAACAAAATTGTTAATTTTACCAAGAATCAAAAACATTGTAAAGTAAATGCAAAACTGTGTCAATTGTTACCACTGTAGAGATGGCAAATTAGTTAGAATTAACTGATAGAAATCTTCTATCTGCTATGATAAAACATTTCAGCGAGGAACTAAATCATACTTTAAACAAATTAAAGAAAAAAGAAAGCAACAGCAAAGAAAAAATATGCAAAAAAAGAAGATATAAAAACTAGAAATTTTAGAACAAAAAAATACAATAACTAGAATGAAAAACCCAGTGGACGGGCTCAGCAACAGAATAGAGTGGACCATGGAAAGGATGAGTAAAATGAAAAATAGTATAGTAGAAATGATTCAGTCTGAACAACAGAGAAGAGATAGAGTGGAGGAAAAAAGAATGCAACCTCTGGAACCTGTGGGACTTTAACTTTCATATCACTGGAGTCTCAGAAGAAGAACCAGAAAGAGCAAGGCTGAAAATGTATAGGCTAATTGAAAATAAAATGATAGAAAAATGATATACCATACAAACATTTACCAAGGAAAAGCAGTAGTGGCAATAATAATATCAGATAAAGTAGACTACAGAATAAAGAAAATTACCATAGAGAGATAGAGAGAGAGAGAGAGAGACATTATTTAATGCTAAGTCAATCCACCCCACCTAGAAGAAATAGCAGTCCTGATTGTATATACATGAAAAACAGAGCTACAAACTGAGAGAAATGAAAGAAAAAATCCGCATTGTAGTTGCAGACTTCAACACACCTTTCTTATCTGCAACTAAAAAGAAAATTAGCAATGGTTAAGAACTCAATACTATTAATTAAGAACATCTAATTGATTTTTATACAACATTCCAGCCAACAACACCAGAAAACACATTCTTTTTAGGTACTCAAGAAACATATACTGTGATAATAATATCTTGGACCATAAAATCAACAAATGTTTAAAATTTGAAATTATACAGTGTTATCTGACCACAATGAAATTAAACTGAAAATCAGTAACAGAAAAATAAAATGAAAATTTTAAAACTCTTAAAAATTAAAACACACACTTCTAAATAATCCATATATCAAAAAAAGAAATCTTAATTAAATAAAAATATATTAAACTGAATAAAAATGAAAATATATCAAAATTTGTGGGTCATAGCTAAAGCGGCAATGAGAAGGAAATTTGTAACACTAAATACATAAATGAGAAAAGAAGTAAAGTCCATCAGGTGCAGTGGCTCACGCCTGTAATCCCAGCACTTTGAGAGGCCAAGGCAGGCTGATCACGTGAGGTGAGACAGAATTGCTTGAACCCAGGAGGTGGAGGTTGCAGTGAGCAGAGATTGTGCCACTGCACTCCAACCTGGGCAACAGAGCGAGACACCATCTCAAAATAAAAATAAATAAATAAAAAGGGCTGGGCATGGTGGTTCACTGCTGTAATCCCAGCACTTTGGGAGGCTGAGAAGGGCAGATCACCTGAGGTTGGGAGTTTGAGACCAGCCTGACCAACGTGACCAACATTTTTTTTTGTGCAGAAAACACAAAATTAGCTGGGCGTAGTGGCGCTTGCTTGTAATCCCAGCTACTGGGAAAGCTGAGGTAGGAGAATCAGTTGAACCCAGGAGGCAGAGTTTGCTGGGAGCTGAGATCGCCCCATCGAGCTCCAGCCTAAGCAACAAGAGCAAAACTCAGTCTCAAAAGAAAAAAGAAAATAAAAGAGAAAGGAAAAAAGAAAGGAAAAGAAAAGGAAAAAGGAGAGGAAAGGAAATGAAAAGAAAATAAAAAAGAAAAAGGAAATAAAAGAAAACAAAAGAACTAAAGTCTAAGTAGCCACTTCAAGAACTTAGAAAAGGAAGAACAAAATAGATATAATGAAAACAAAGAAGGAAATAATAAAGATAAGAGAAGAATTAAATTGAAAATAGAAAAACAATAGAGATAATCAATGAACGTAAGAGCTGGTTCTTTGTGAAGTCCAGTAAAATCGACAAATCTTTAGTAACACTGACAAAGAAGAAAAGGGAGATGACACAAATTTTAATATCAGAAATAAAATGAGATATTACTATGGGTCCTGTAGTTCAATAAGAGCATACTACAAATAACTGTATTTACATAAATATGACAACTTATGCAATATGGACCAATTCCTCAAATAACAAACTACTACAACTCACCCAATATGTGTGTCAGATACATTGAAGAGCCTAATAACTATTAAGAAAATTGAATTTATAACTTAGCAACTCCCACAAAAGAAATCTCAAAACCCAGATGGTTTAACTTGGAAAACTTTATCACACATTTAAGAATTAATGCCAAATCTACACAATCTCTTCTAGAAAACAGAAGAGGAGGAAGCATTCTCCTATTCATTTTATGAAGACAGTCATAGCCTACTAGTAAACTAGACAAAGAGAGCACTACCACCACCAAGAACAACAATATCAACAAAATCAAAACTAAAGATCAATAGCTTTCATGAATATAGACACAGAAGTCCTCAGAAAATATTAACAAATAGAATGAAGCAATTCAAAAAAATTATGTCATGACCAAATATGGTTTATTCCTAGAATGCAAGCTTAGTTCAACATCTGAAAATCAATCAGTGTAATTCACAATATTAATAAGCTAAAGAAGAAAAGTCACATGATCATACCATTCAATCTAGGGGAAAAAATGACAAAATTCAATACCAATTCATGATAAAAGCTTTCAGAAAAGTAGAAATAAAGGAAAAAAGTTCTCAGCTAATCTAAAAAGTAATTCAACTATCATTGTACTTTATAATGAATGACAGAACATCTTTCTGCTAAGATTGGGTAGAAAGCAGGATTTGTGCTGCCATCATCCTTATTTGACATAGAGCTAGAAGTTTTGACAAATGCAGTAAGGCAAGAAATGAAAATAAAACAAATAAAAACCAAAAAGGAATAAATGCAATTGACTCTATGTGCAGATGACATGATTGTCTACATAGAAATCTTAATAATCTAAAATTGGCCCCACATTGAACCCTTTTTTTTAATTGGTCTTTTTCCCATAGGTTTCATGAGAACATGGTCTGAGAGTAAGTACAAGATGTGACACATCAGAGTTTTCAATTGTCAGCATCTGTTTTGTTCCTGGCACATTTAACTCTATTTGAGATAAGATATACAGGATTATAATACTTTGAAGTTATAATCAGAGATTATTTAGACCCCTCCACTGTTGCTGTTTATGATAGGGCCACATTCAAGCCTCAAGGTGCATTCTCTGGCCTAAGGATAACCAATGAGGAGACACTGGTAGAGGAAGGGGAAGAGGGAAGGGAGATGGCATCTGAGGGAATTTCATAGATATATGTCAGAGGCCAACTTTTTAAAAATTGAAAAGCAATCTAATGAGAAGCATAAGAAAACGTTGTATATCTTCTGGAATCTGAGCAACTTTTAGAATCCAACACTGTTTATGATCAGCTATAAAATTTCATCTGCCATGGATTATCTCTCCATAACCTTCTAGATCCTGGTGAGAATAATGAAAGGTTATAAAAATAGACCTTCAAAAAACGTTGAAATGGAGGGTTAAAATTTGCTGCTTCCTACCCTTTCACTTCAAAGAAACCTGTTATGCCGAACCTTCAAACACTGACAACATGACTCAGCTTCTTTCCTTTTGACTAAAGCCATGGCATTCTCTTGAAGTTGTATACCTGAAAATGAAACTGGTATTCATTCTTTCACACAAGCATACTGGGCCAAAGACTACTGCGTAAATGAAACAAGTTTTTGCTGGTAACATGTAAAGGGGGTTTTATGCAAAACTGTTCTGCTAAATCTGGTATGTCCATTTTTCTTTTACTGCACATTTGCATCCTGACAGCAACTTAGATCCTTAGTATGATTTGGGTATATTTATAAATAATATTCTAAATCTTCAATGAAATTTATATGCCTGTTAACTTAGTATAAGCTTAAACTAGAGAACAAAATTATAGTTACATCAAGTATCCAAAGTAAATAAAAACATGTTTGTGCTAGATAATGTTCAAAGCAATAGCTAAATGATTAGTTGTTAATTGAAGTCCCCTTGGAGTCTTAAAAAATTCCCCCTTATTAAAGAACTATTTTGAATGAGAGAGAGAGACAGACAGAGAGAGAGAGAGAGAGAGAGCATTTTAAATGTAAAATGTTAATATTTAAGAAATCTTAGTGAAATCTTTGTGAAGGGTATGGAAGGAAATTCCCTTGGACTACCTTTGCAACTTTTCTTTAAGTTTTAAGATTGAAATGATTTCCAAATTTTTAAGAAGAGCTATTTTGAAAATGAAACTTCATGAAAGGTCTTCCAAATTAAGATTTTTTTTTCAGGGGCAAAGGTGACAGTCGGTATCACCGGTGGTGTGCAGGTCCATACGCAGAATAACACTTGTTTTATTAATACTTATTAACATTCAGAGATAGCTTTATGAAGATTAGAATTTTCAGCATTTTAATGGTGGAAGCAGTCTTCCATATCAGAAAACAATAGAATTACTTAGCAGAGTGGAGATAATTTAATACTTGAACATGTAACATAAGATCCATGTAACAAAGTATTGCATTGGCATTCCATCTTTCCTCCTGCAAAGAATAGAGGATACATGAGTCACTTTGACATAGCATCAAGTTGCTTTCTTTTCTGTGATGACTTTCTCATGTACACATAACAAATACTATTTTTGAAGGGAGAAAATGGATCTCCTAGTAAATAACAACAAGGTTATGAAATGTGTAATATATAACTGACATTGATTTAAAGTAACCAGGTTTCTGTGACATACATTCTGATAATAAGAAGGCTCATTTCCTAAAACAAATAAGGTGAATTCGAAAGTGAAAAAAATGACTAATTCTGCTGGATTTTTGTCTACCTTAAAATCCAAACATAAGCCAAATAAGGAAAACTAAGATTTAAGAATTGGGTCTGCTGTGTAGCTTCTAGTTTTTAAGGAAAATTTAAGAATTAGCAAATGAACAGATTTAGATGCTGTTTTCCTAACTGAGTATAAAGCCACTAACTTTGCCTTTAGATCCTGAAGAGTGATAATTAAAAAAAAATTATTTGTTAGTTATTTTATTTTTATTAATTTTAGTTTTTAACCACAATTTCTTACTATATTCTGGAAATGACAACCATTGAACTTTGAGAAGTCTAAAAGTTATTAGAAATAAATGAATGCTTTCCATAGAGCAGTTACTCCATTATGTAAAGCTTAGACAGTGAATGGAACAGATAAAAATGCAAACTAAAATCTGTAAGTAAGAATCATTTTCATAGTATTTCAGTGTCTTATTTATGGATTGAGTTTTGGGGTCTTTGGTTGGATTTTTAACAATTTTCCTCTTTCTTTCTCTAGAATTTCTCTCACTGGCTACTAAATCTCTCTTTATCTTTATCAGAAGTCATTTCCCTATTAAACATGTTAAATCACTTTCGTTCTAGACTTTAACTCTAATATGTAGTTTTGTACCAAGTTTTAAAAATGTCCTAACCTAAAACAAACTGGACCACTACTCCAGCCTTATTTTCAGAGCTTTAAACAAAAGTTTGCATCTGTTACCCTTAAAGTCTATAATTAGTAGTTGAACCACATGAGGAATCAACATGATGTCATGTCTAGACAACATGTAAATTAATATGAAAGCAATTGATTGACAAACACTATACTAATACAAATTAATCTGAATTAAGTTTAATCCCCAGTTACTAACTGATTAAATGTGGCTGTTGGTAGCTGCAAAGTGGTGATTTCCATCTGTGATTCTGAGATACAACTTAATCACTGAATCTGTGTGGAGACATAGTTAAAACACATACCATATACAGTGATGCTCCATGTCTGTTCTCTGCACAGAAGAGCTAGAGAAGCAAAACTGAAATGTAGAATTTAAAAACATATAGGAAGCTCTTCTTAAGTGTCATAATTAACTTTTGGCAAAAGGGATGTTTCAGGCATGTTGACTTTGGCTGTGACTGGCACAGCATCCTTCTTAGAAAGTGCATTCGTCTGTTCAGAAGGAGAACTTGCTCTTGCTTTGAGGAAACATGAAATCAAAATTGCCAATATGTTCTCTCTTTTTGAGCACCATTATTACAATTTAGTATATCGACAGAAAAACACATGGATGTTGAATACCAGTTCTTGTGAAAGACACTTGGGTTTTGGGGTAACAACAGCCCCAAGTCTTCAGAACAAATCAACAGGTGCATACTCTCAAGCCACAGTAGGTTATTATTCTACCACCTCATATGTGCTGGAAGTGCTAGAATAATGTTGAATTGTCCCATTTACTAAAAATATATTTATTTGTGTGTAAATCTTATGGGTGGCCTCAATACAATGTTTGATTTTTTTTTGTCTTTTTGAGGAATATTTGTTCAAGTAAAATTAGCTTGTATTCACTTTAGAGTGTCAAAAAAAAAAAAAAAAAAACCCAACCTCACCATTAATATCATCAAGATATTTTTAAAATGTTGGTTTCACTTCTATTAGCCAGTCCCCATAATTGCATTAGTAATATTTTTCACATAATTGAAAACCAAGAACAATCATACCAAATTATGAAAAATGTTTTACTCTTTTGATTTGGTAGTCATGTTCTATTTGTCAAAAAACTCTATATTTTATGTTGGAACAAAATTAAGGAGTGTTTTATGAACATAATATACATAGGTTTGATAATTAAAAAGCAACAATGTAATATCAAAGCAAGGGTCATTGTATTTATATGGACTTTTTTATAGACATCCTACTCATTGTCATAATAACTGAGGCTGTCATGACCATGGACTGTGCTTCGCATGAAGCCCTAAACAATTCTGACAGGCTGCAGCTCATTAAGGGACAGTCATTTTGTTGAAATGTCTATCAGCTTGCAGGGATGCACCAAGATGAATAGGCCCAAAACAATAGGCCCATTTGTTAGAGCAGTAGCTTCTCTAATACATGATGAGACAATCAAGCCAAGCTGCCTTCGGCACAAAGACATAATTAATCAAATGGACAAATGGTTTAAAAATTGCTCTAGTATATTCTGTAGTGGACAGAGGTTTCCATGGAAACATTGGCGTTTGCATCACAGTTAATGACCATTCTGTACAATGAAGTCTCCCCCTTCATACACACTTCTTTACTCTCTCCACTACGCCTGTTCTCCCCACTCCTCCAACTATTAAAAAACACAACCTGAAGAAAAACAAATAAAATAGGGAGAATGAGGAAACATAAAGAAGAACCCTGAGGATCTGTATTCCCTATCAGAAAATCTAATAGCTCTATTTCAGCATTTATGAAACTGATTATGAATATTTTCTTGTTTTCAATACTTAAATAGAAATGGAGAAAAACAGGCTGAAATTGTTACTTTTAATGCTATTAGATAATTACAGCAATTTCATCCAAGTGTTTACAGATACAGCTTAGCTCATTGTAATTATTTAAAATGTATTTGGAAAAAAATTAAATTGGAACATTTAATGCTTCAAATGTTAAATAAAATTTTGGTAAAGTCTTGCGAGAAAAGGAGACTTTAAATTTGACTTCAGTTTCTAGAAAGCAATACATTTCTTAAGTTTGAATTTTACCTTGTATTTTGAAGCGTCATTGATTAATATTTAATCAAGCTAAAGAAAATCTCTACTTTGACTCCTAATAAAATGTATTTTCGATAGGTAACTGCATCTGTATTTGAAGGATAGTGTTTTGTTACTATTCAATGGTATATGAAGCTTTAATCATCACCTTCCAACTTTCTCCCAAATCGTAGCTTATTAGAATATTCTTTCCAATCACAAAAGAACCCTCTTTTAGAGGTATCCTGATGAATACAATATCCTCTATCTTGGTAGTTTATGAACCACAACAATGGCCAAGTTTAATGCCTATTTAGGGGTCTTGTGTAATACTTGAAATAAAAAGTTTAATTTTTTTTTAAAAACTACATGGCAGGGTAGTTTAATAAAATATTTTTTTGGATTTTTTTTCTTTAACTGTATTTTCCTTTTCTACTTTCTCTAAAACTCATGTGTATCTGTATAGACAGCTGAATTGCTCTGTAATGTCTCTTAAAGACTTCTTCCCTTCCTGGTATTTATTTCTTTATTTTTTAAAGGTTGTGTCAGTAGAGTCTTTTGTGGGTGGGGAATGGGCAATGGAGGGAGATAATTATGAAGCTTTGGAGTGAAGATAAGTTGGAAACCAAAACAGCAAGGGAGCTAGTGGTATTTTCTAAGACTGGAAAGGAAGAAAGGTCTGTTAGTCCTGCACAAACAGAGTCCGGAAAACTCTTTGGGCAACAGAAAAATGTTTCCAAACACAGAGAAGATCAGCTACATGGTGCAACTAGGGAGTTTGGAACTGAGGCTCTCAGTCTGGGCAGAGTTCTTTCCCTCAGAGTGCATCTTGGGAGCCTGTTTTCAAAGAGCTATACAAGGATGAATCATGAGCATATCTGGAGTTACCAAGATGAATGAAGCCCACAGAACATGACATCATTTTCCTTCACCAACTTTGTAGACCATATTTTTATAACATCCTAGAACCAACTGAGCCTGAATTTTATTACTTAAATTTTTTTTTTTTAAAGATATTTAAAGCACACCTGGATAGGTATAGAAAATTATATCCTTGTCCCAAGATTTGGTTGTAAAGAAGAACAAATGAGAATACTTTTCTATTTATCTCTAAGGTAGATGGAAGAACATGGACATAAACTGCTATTCAGTTAAACTATGTGATAGGAGCTTAAGCCATGAAAACTTTTGGGAAACATTTTTTGTTAAGTATGACATACATATAGAAAAAATGCACAATGCATAAATATAACCCATAATCAACACTCAGCTCATAAAACAGAGCACTACTCATGTCTCAGAATCTCCTAATTTACCCTATTAATTATTACTCCACCAAAAGTAACCACTATGCTTCTAATGCTGAATTTCAATCTTGCCTCTTTGGAATATGAAGTCTAAATTTTGTAATGATATTATTCTAAGTATTCATTCAGGCTGGAGTAACTAAACAAATATAAAAATTTAAAAATATAATAACAGAAATTAAAATAATAAGAAAGAAAATAAGATAGAATGGTTACCTGATACCAGATGGGACAGTCTGATTATTAAGCAACCTGATGTAAGTATCCACACAGTTTGCTTATATAAAGCACTGGCCTGGTTCACTTAATTCCACAAGGGTGAGACTCACTCTAAATGGATCCATCTTTTAATGATATTAATTATTTATTTGAGAAAGACACAATCTTTTTAGGACTCAATTCCTTTAGTCATAGAAATAATGATAGCCATCATGATGCTATTAGAAAACTAATAAAATAACACCTGTCATGAAAGCACTTTGGAAGCTTTACGAGCCCCAAATTGAGATTGCGAGGAAATACTTTATTATATTACCAGAGGGAATAAAAAATTATTCCATCACTGTGTAAGATACGGTGGAAAAAACAACCACAATTATAGCTATATTTTCTCTTTGACCCAGAAGTCTTAATTCTGAACATCTCTCCTACAGAAATATTTGCCTATGAATGAGATAATTTATATATAATATACAAAATTATTCAAAGAATACTATTTTTATTAAGAATTAAAAGCACCTAGGAATGCAAATATGGAGGACTGTTTTAATAAACTATGGTATATCCACACAGTAGAATTCCGTGCATTTGTGAGAATAAATGAAGAAGACCTCAATGAAAAATCTGCTGGGGTATATTTTAAGCGAACAGATCAGTGTGCAGGAAAGAAGAGAATAATGAGTATGCTACTGGCATGTAAGGAGGGAGATAAAATACATATTCACATTTTTATATTTGCATATAGAATCGCTAAAAGGATAAACATAAGGCTAATAAACATGCAGAATGAGGGGAGAATAGATGTGATGGAAATGAAGCTAAGATAGCATTTCAGGGTGTACTTTTCAAAAAATAATTTTTTTATTATTGTTATTTTTGCAACAGTAGTATATAGAGTCCTATGTAACTTTCACCAAGTTTCCACTAGTTTTAACATCTTACATAACTAAAAAATTAATATAGGCAAATACTATTAATTAAACTGCAGATTTTACTGAGATTGCACCAATTTTTCCAATAATATTAGTTTTCTGTTTTAGAATCCAACCAAGTATTTCCTTGCATTTACTTGTTACAACTTTTAGTCTCTCTAAACTGTGACAGCTACTCATCTTTTCCCTTGATATAAAGACTACAACACTTTTTGAAGAGTACTTGTCAGGTATTTTGAAGAATATACACAGTTTGGATTTGTATTATATTTTCTCACTATTAAGCTTAAGGGTATGCATTTTGGGGAAAAATATCCAGAGATGGTGTGCCCTTCTTAGGGCATCATATTAGGGACACACGATGATGGGTCTTATTACTGGTGATATTGATCTTAAACACTAAGTTAAGGTTCTAACTGCAGGTTTGTCCATTGTAAAGTTGTTATTTTTCCTTTGTAAATACAAAGTGTTTTAATAAAGATAATTTGAGAAAAAAAACTGTAGTGTGTTTCCTCTTATCCTTTGCCGACCAATTTTAGCACTTGTCAATGGATCTTGACTACAGCAATTATTATCACTGTATTCTAATGGTGATATTCCTATTCCCTTGCTCATTCTAAATTTATTAATTTAAATTATTTTGTTAGGAAAAATCTTTCTCAATGTTTAATTTATTTATAAAATCACTTGTTTATCTCAGTATGGATGAATGGTTATTTTATATGATTTTATTTTAGTTTCTCTTTAGTAATATTTCTTCTTCTTCATCTTTACTGCTTCCTCCTCTTTTTTCCCTTATTTCTTTCCCCTTCTCCTTTCTTCTTGCTCTTCCTCTTCTTCCTTGTCTCCTTCTTCTTCCTCTTCTTCTGCTTCTTCTTCCTCTTTTTTCCTCCTGCTCTTCCTTTTCTTCTTCCTCTTTCTTCTCACTAATTTACTATAAGTGATTTTCCTAATATCCATTTAAAAATTGACCAAGCAGGCCAGGCACAGTGGTTCCTGCCTGTAATCCCAACAATTTGGGAGGCTAAGGCAGGAGGGTTGCTTGAGCCCAGGAGTTCAAAACCAGCGTCGGCAACATAGAGATACTCTGTCTCTATTTAAAAAAGAAAATTATCCAAGCACAGTTTAAAATATTAATATAGTGCTTTATGTGTAGAGCAAGTATCTTTTAACCTAGTAACCCAATTCTTCTTTCTCTTGGGGCATTGCTGCTATTTACTTTACAACTAAAGTGTTAATATTACTGCTCCAATGAGCTGGTTCTTTTAGATCAATTAAGAATAAGAAAAATAAAAGAATTTACATTACCTTTATGAATTACTTCTCTGATGCTTTCCTTTTTCTTTATGTATATTCAGTGTCTGATCTACACATCATTTTCCTTCTGCCTAAAGACCTTCTTTTAACAAGTCTTGCAGAGCAGGTCCACTGGGTGGGAATTTTCAGTTTCTGTTTGTCTAAAAAGTTTTTACTTTTTCCTGAAGGATAATTTAAATGGATATAGAACTCATGGTTGCAGTCTTTTGCTTTGAGCATTTTAATAATTTCATTTCACTCTCTTCTTGTTTGCATTGTTTTTCATGAGACGTCTCCGGTAATTTTTATTCTTGTACCTCAGTATGAAAAGTGTTCTCCAGTCCTGGATTCCTTAAACGTTTTTTCTGTATCTTTTTTTTTTTTTTTCAGTTTGAATGTGTTGTGTCTCTGTGTGGAGTTTTGGATGTTTATTCTGCTGATATTCTCTAAGCTTCCTGGCTCTGTGGTTTGCTGTCTGTTCTTAATTTGAAGAACTTCTCAGTCATTATTTCTGCAAATGCTTCTTCTGCTGCATTTTCTTCCTCTCGTCTTTTTGATATTCCATTTATATACACGTTGCAACTTTTGATAAGCTCCACAGTTCTTGTCTGTTCTGTTACATTCTATTCTATTCTATTCTATTCTATTCTATTCTATTCTATTCTATTCTCTATCCCCTCCTTTTTTTTTCTTCTTTGCATCTTATTTCAAATATTTCTATTTACCTGTGCTGAAATTTGTGGATTCTCCCCTTAGCCATGTCAAGTCTATGCATAAACTCATCAAAGGTGATCTGTATTTCTGACACATTGTTTTCTCTAGCATTTCCTTTTGATTCCTATAGTTTCCATCTCTCTACTGAAATTTCATCTGGTCTTGAATGTTGTCTACTTTTTCCATGGGAGCCTTTACCATTGTAATTATAGTTATTTTAATTTTCTATTAGATAATTCCAATATCTTTTTAATATCTGAATCTGATTCTGATGCTTGCTTTGTTTCTTCAGACAGTGCTTATATTGCCTTTGGATATACCTTGTAAATTTTGTTGAAATCAGATATATTGTATAGAGTATTAGTTACTGAAGTAAATCGGTCTTTAGTACGAGGATTTATGTTAATCTAGCTAGGAGTTGGAGTACATTTAATGTTTATTTTAGCTACAGACACCAGAGGCTTCCAGTTACTGTAGTAAGCTTATTTTTTTCTCCATACTTGGCTTTGTTTCTCTTTGTACTGCTCTTTAGAGAGAGCCTGTGTCTTGTAGCTCTTTAAATTGTAATCCACTGCTATTATCCTGGAAGCTTGTTAGAACTATGATGGGTTATGGAGGAGAGGGAGTCTGCTGGAACTCCCTGAATAAATCTTAGTGTTTTAATGGTCTTATGTCTTGGGAATCTGGATAATGAAGAGTTTCTACTTCTCCTCCAGAGATAGAGCTTTTGCCCTTCTTGTTTTCTAGTCCTTCTCCAGCACTAGTGTTTCCAGTACAGTAGTCCCTACCACCACCACCTTATGCAAAAGGGATACACTCCAAGACGCCTATTAGATTTCTGAAGCCATGAGTGATACCAAATCCTATATATACTATGCTTTTTCCTATATATGCATACCTATGATAAACTTTAATCATATATTAGTCACCATAAGATATTAATAACAATAATAATAAAGTAGAACAATTATAACAATTTGTCAGCATCATTATTGTGCAAGGGGGCCATCATGAAGCAAAATAAGGGTTACTTGGATATAAACACAGCAATACCATGACAGTCCATCTGATAACCAAGATGGCTACTAAGTGACTAACAGGCTAGTAACCTAAACAGCATGGATATGCTGGATAAAGGGATGATCATGTATTGAGCAGGAAGTAGTAAAACAGTGAAGATTTCATTATGCTGCTCTGAATGACTTACAATTTAAAACTTATCAATTGTTTATTTCTGGAATTTCTAATTTAATGTATTTGGACTGCAATCGAGTGCACTTGACCACAGGTAACTGAAACTGCAGAAAGCAAAATTGCAGATAAAGGAAAATGATCACATATTTCCTTGAAGTCCTCTTCCTTGTTGATTGTGACTTTTTTCTGCTTAGGTGAGATGGAAAGACAGAAGTAGGCTATAGGTGGAGTGGATTTCCTTTCACCAAACTGGGCTGAATTTTCAGAATTGCTCTCTGGTGATACACTTCATCCTGGAAATTAGTCTGTGTTAGAGAGAAGGGTCTGGAAGTCTTCCTGATAGCTGCTTCCCCCTTCCTCTTATGAGGGGCACTCAGGAGCTTTTTTGAATCCTCCAATATAACCTTGGTGGTGTTCCTTGGGGAAAAACCTGTGAGAATGTGGAACAGCATCTGACTGCTGCCCTTAGGAGCTTCTCTCCCTCTGCAGTCCATACGTAGCACCAGCAATTCTTCATCCTCACTAACTAAGTGATGAGTGACTGGCTATTTCTGCTCCAGGTAAACAGCTCTTGGGTGCTTCATATCTCTGGATGTCTCTGACTCCAGATTTTGGGAATGCAGTTTGTCCTGAGACTTCAGTTCTCTGATAGAACCAAGAGAACTCCCCAGTCTTCAGTTTGATTAGCTTTTGCCTACAGTAATTGCTTTCAACCACTTCACATGTTGAAGCTGAAACCTGAGGTTGTTGGACTCAAATATTAATTTTATTCTTTGTGTTACACTATTTATTTTGATGCTCCAATTAGTTTTGGTCATTGTGAGCTCCTTTTAAACCTAGCCCCGTCTTTGTTTTAACATGCCCCCCTTCTTTCTTCAACAGTGAGAAATCTGACTCTCATTATCTACAATTTATTTATATATTTGTTCAAGTCTAGTATACATAGAAAGCAGTTTGAGAATATCTGTCCCACATATATGTGAAACAAATTTACCAGCTAGACTACAGTGTTTCTGTATGATTCTTTGTATCTTTTTCAAGTCTTACATTACCCAGTCAAAACCGTTTTCCAGACTTATTTAGGTTAACTCTTCCCCACTTACTTCAATGTGATTTCCGCTGATTTCTGTAGACCTATTTTCAAGTGTATGAAGTCTTTCCTTGACTGTGCCTAGCTTACCACTAAGCCCATTAAAGTCATTCTTCCTCTGCCACTGTGTTTAGTATTTTTAGTGTTTCTACACTTCTCCTGTAACTTCTATATCTTTATTAAATTTAACCAACCTGTCATGCATGTTGTTTATTTTTTCCTTTAGAGCCTTTAACATATTAATCATAGTTGTTTTCAGAACCCCCTCATATAGTCTCAACACTATGCCATACTCAGTTTAGTTCTGATGATTGCTCAGTTTCTTACTACTGTGTTATTTTCCTTGATTTTCTAATGATTCCTAATGTATTCTTAAAAGGTGAACATCTTGTGTTGAACATAAGAGAGAAAAGTAAATAATTTATATGCCTGGGAATGGGCGTGCCTTTCTTCCTGCTAAGACCCTAGTGTGTGGGGATTGAGGAACATTATTTAATCTGTTAAACCTGGTTTGGTGTTTGTTGTTGCTTTAGTTAACCTTGGTGTCCTACAGTTTCAAAATTCTAGTGATACTTTGTGTTTAGGGTAGGGGCTCTCAGAAGGCTTTTTATTTATTTACTTTTCTTTTTTAAAGAAAAAAAAAATCCAGATCCTGCACGAGGCTTTTTATTTTCATATCTGCTCCTTTCTTATCTTTTGGTCTTCCCTCTTTGCTGGGGCTCAGAGAGGATTTACATTTTGCAAATTACTTGTTACCTGATGCTTTTTTTCTTTTTTGAGACGGAATTTTTCTTTTGTTGCCCAGGCTGGAGTGCAGTGGTGCAATCTCGGCTCATTGCAACCTCTCCCTGGGTTCAAGTGATTCTCCTGCCTCAACCTTCTGAGTAGCTGGGATTAAAAGCAACTGCCACTATGCACAGCTAAGCTTTCTATTTTTAGTAGAGACAGGGTGACATCATGTTGGTCAGGCTGGTCTCGAACTCCTGATCTCAGGAGATCTGCCCACCTCAGCCTCCCAAAGTGCTGGGATTACAGGTATGAGACATCGCACCCAGCCCCATGTTTCTTATTTTGGAGAGAGAGAGAATGTGTGTTTGTATTGTATGTTTGGTGGCAAGGGGTAGGGTTGCTATGGGTTGCTATTGTTCTAATTAGGTCTGTGTATTAGGCATCATTTTCCTTTTTGCCTGTGATACAGCTTGCACAGTAATTCTGAGTCCAGTACATATTTACCAGAGTTGGAAATTTTGATTCTCCTATTTTCTTCTCCAGGCTTCAGTGGGTTGTCACCAGTGCACTAAGAGCCCCAGTGTATGCTGACATTCTTCTAACAGGTTAAGATTTTAGCTTAGTTAGGGAAGATAAGAGAAATGTCTCTGATGAGATTTGAGATGGCCCCTTCCCCATAATGTCTTCTGTTTTTTTATCCCAGTTTTGCAACACAAAGAAAATTCCGAGGAGTCTACCACTCCCCAGGTTTGCAGTCCCCGGGACTTTGCTTTCTCTTGCCAGGGTGCACATTCATCATCCATAAATTGGCCATGGCCCTGGCTGAACCATTTTTCTTGTTTTCCAGCTGTATTTTGCCCTGGTAAAGCCCCTGCTTGTGCCATGTGTTTCCCTGCAGGCTCTAGACTTTTCTTAGATTTTTGAACCAAAAGGCTGAGCTATAGCTTCAGCATTCCAACTTTGAGTTCTAGATAAGTTGTGAACTTGCCATTTTGTGTTTCCCTTTTCATATCTGTGAATTTTGAACCATATAAATGTATTACCTACTCACAGATTTTAAAAAGAAAGATATAAGCGGGTGTTGAACAATGAGAACACCTGGACACAGGGAGGGAAGCATCACACACTGGGGTCTGTTGGGGGGACTAGGGGAGGGACTGCAGCGGGTAGGGAGTGGGGAGGGATAACATGGGGAGAAATGCCACATATAGGTGACAGGATGGAGGCAGCAAACCACACTGCCATATATGTAGCTATGCAACAATCCTGCATGTTCTTCACATGTACCCCAGAACCTAAAGTGCAATAAAATATATATATTAAAAAAATGGAAGAAATATAGATCAGAATGGTATCTAGTAAAACTTTTGCATGTGAGAAGCGTTCTGTTCAAAGAGGCATGGTGAAAATAAATCTTGATAGATTATTAATATATTTACCTTTTTGCTTAACTGTATAGAAAAAGCTAATACTAAAATTTCCCTGATTAAATTTAAACTCTACAAACCTTCCTTTTTCTAGAAATAAAGATAATAAATAATTGGAAGAGTGCACATTCAGATTAAAAGGGATACAATTGTTTCCAAGTGCTAATGGAATTTAATGATGCCCTTTGCTTTCAAGATTTGAATTAAACTGCACTTCAGTACTAAGACTTCATTTTTATTTATGACATAGTTATGCACTAATAGCCTTCCTACCTTTGGTAGTACTCTTATTTATCTGGCCATACAATTCGTTCTGTTTCTTTTTTTATTTTTATTACTTCAAAGATTCTTTCATTGAACTTTGTTTTTATGTATAACAAGTTTCCTTTCCTTCTAGGAATTTATTCTTCTTATATACATTTATACACACACATGAATGCTTTTATTGAAACCAGTTGATAGGTCTGTGTGTGTAATATTTATATACATACAATATATATATTTTTGCTTGTGATACATTTTAGCCATTCAAAAATTATTTATATTTTATATATTCTACATATTTCTCATATCAAACATGTTTTTAATGTATATGTAATATATGCATATCTTTTAATAAAATGTATTATGCATACAACTTCATAGTTGATGATATAATTTGGCAGATTCTCTCATTTCACAAAGGAAAATATAAATTAACAATGCTAGACATAAAGGAAGTGCTTCCCATTTATCCATTGGATTGGTTGAGAGCTAGAATTAGAATGTGAACATTCAATAACAAACTTTTCTGCAGGTTTCTTCTTCACAGGGATGAAGTGACATGTACCTTGAAAAGTATTCTCTCAGATCTACCTATTACCTTCTGTTGTAGACTGATGTATATAATTTGGAAGGAAATAATTTTTGTTAGCATTTGCCATATCCACAACCCTGTTATGTACTGAAATGAATTTTTGCCATTATTTTAATGGCAAAAACTGCAATAACTTTTGCACCAGCCTAATAAATAAAGATGCAGGATAGAATATTTAAGAGCCCCTGCCTGCCAAGTGCTTACAGTCTTCAAAAGGGCCAAGCTTACAATAGCAAGACTGTGAATCAGATCTGTTGATGCTTTCCTGAGTGCCCAAATTGCCTAGAGTAGTACAAGATTCCTTTCAACAGACTGAAGACCTTGTATTCTTTGGCAGTTATGAGTTAGTGAAATTTGCAATTATTTTTATTAAGAAGGGGAGCCTATCTGTTTCTAGATGCCATGGATCACTCTATGATTTCATTCACACTGGCTCTCGGACATAGCCATAGACTGGTCACAGAGCTCACTTACTTATGAGTAAACAACCATCTAGAGCCTTTCAAGATGGGGTTTCTTTGCTTCCAACCCAGGAATTAGTATTTTAACATAGTGTAAAGAGAAAATTAAAGAAATATGAGTATTTAGTTTGATTGAATACTTAACATTTTGTGAGTTATAATAATACAACAACAAAAATTAAAAAAAAAAAAAGAAGGCATATTCACAGAGGGGTAGAAAGAGACCAGATCAGCTCAAAGGTGTCAGGAAAGAAAAAATGTCAAATTAGAAAACAATATTTAATATTGCAAATAGAGCAGAAGGGTTGGAATAGAAAAGAATGAGGTATTAAAAAGGGCCTCTACATTTTATTGAGTTGGTATATATTCCAAATCTTAAATGAGAGTGTAGGGTTTTTTTTCCCAATTAAATGAAAGGGGTGAAGGTGCAGTTATCTTAGGATGAATATGGTCAAAAGTATTTGGTTTTCTTCATGGTAAAAAAAAATACGACACACATTAGAATGGAGAGGCAGTATTGGTTAGAGATAGAAGCTTTGAACCCATGCTGCTTGGGTTAAGCATCCACAAGTTGTGTGATCTTAGATTTGGGTTATTAAACTTCTCTGTCATTCAGTTTCCTCATTTCTTATTTGGGAATCATAAAAATACCAAAGTAGAACTATGTAGGATTTAAAGTAGAAACATACCTATGTAAAAAGAGGAAATTATAAAGTGTAGAAAGATAAGTATAAACCAAAAACTAAGTGGCCTCCAACAAAATTTCTAAGATCCTTTTTTTTTCTTTGAGATGGAGTCTCTCTCTGTCACCAGGCTGGAGTAGAGTGGTGTGATCTTGGCTTACTCTAACCTCCATCTCCCTGGTTCAAGCAATTCTCCTGCCTCAGCCTCCCTAGTAGGGGAGACTACAGGCACGTGCCACCATGCCCAGCTAGTTCGGGAATTTTTAGTAGAAACAGGATCTCACCATGTTGAACAGGATGTTCTCGATCTCTTGACTTCATGATCCGCCCACCTTGGCCTCCCAAAGTGCTGGGATTACAGGTGTGAACTACCATGCCTGGTCAAAAACAGCGATTCTTCAAATGAATTCCAAAGAGGAAATGGACTAGTCATGGGGCAGAGGATATGTGCAGTAGTTTCCCTTGTCTGTGGTTTTGGTTCCTGTGGTTTTAGTTAGCCATAGTCAGCTATGGGCCAAAAATATTAAATGGACAATTCCAGAAGTAAACAATTTATAGGTTTTAAATTGCTTGCCATTCTAAGTAGTCTGATGAAACCTCATGCCAGCCACTTTGTCCTGTGAATCATTCTTTTGTCCAATATAGCCATGCTATAGATGTGCCCCTGCCCTTTAGTCACATAGTAGCCAACTCAGTTATCAGACTGGCTGTCATGGTATCGCTATGCTTGAGTTCAAGTCACTCTTATTTTACTCAGTAATGACCCCAAAGCACAAGAGTAGTTTGGCTAAACCAAAGAGAAGCCATAAAGTGCTTCCTTTAAACAAAAAGGAAAACATTGTCAATAAGGAAAAAATTGCCAAAATCTGCAGTGAGAACTAATCTATCTATGAAATTGTGAAGAAAATGTAAATTCGTGCTAGTTTTGCAGTTGTATCCCAAACTGCAAAAGTAGCAGCTACAGTGCATAAAGAGTGCTTGGTTAAGATAAAAAAAAACTCATTAGATTCGTGGGTGGAAGACATAAACAGAAGCATATTCTGATTGATGGCAATTAGGGTGGTTCTATTAGTGGCTTCAGGCATCTATGGAGTCTTAGCACATATTCTCTGATCATAAGGCAGAATTACAGTGGTTCAGTTCAACAGATACTGCGGGTGAACTTGTGTACCATGATGGAATAAAGACATGGTTTCTGCCTTCAAAGAGACAGGAATAAGAGTGATACCTTGAGAAGGTCTATCATTTGCTTAAGGTTTGTCAGAGAGTAAGAGACTGAATTGATTTGGGGACAGACTTCTCGGATTCCAAAGATTTTCTAGAGTTCCCAGAGTCCTCTGAGACTAAACAGGACTCTTCCAGATGGGACTACTGAACACTCATCTAAGCAATCAGCCAATTAAGGAAAGTCTACAAGGATTTTGCAAAAGGAAATAATGCATCAGGTGTTTGGAGGGTGTAAAATATGTATATGCATAGAGCAAAAGTAGTGAGATGTTTAAAATTCTTTTAATAGAAACCACAGCAAGAAAAGAAAATGCTTTTTTAAAACTGAATGCTTTTATGGTAGCATTCCAACTTATAAATGTAGGAAAAATGATGGAATTAGAAAACTGCCACTTGACAACCATATGAGTGATAATTGTTTCAGGAAGAATCATCAATGGATGCTAAAACTAATTGGTGAAAATATAATGAGAAAAAGGATATTTATACAGATTTTCCCCCACAAGATATCATAACTAATAATTATAGTGGAAAAACCTGGTATACACCACTTCATTCAAGGGATTATAATTGATATCAACAGCAACAAGATAAACAGACCGCATGATACATTGCACTGAGGACACAAAATCTCTTCTGTGATGCTCCTGTCAAACTCCATGAGTATAACAATGAGGAAACATCGGCAAACCCTAACAAAGCGACATTCTACAAAATAACATACCAGTATCTTCAAAAATGTCATCAAGGACAAGGAAAAACTGGGGAATAGGAATCGTTCAAGATTTAAAGTGACTAAAGTGACATGACAAATAAATGCAACTTGTAATAAAGGTTTGAATCCTTGTCAAGAAAAAAAAAAAAACTTTTGTTTTTCCCTACAAAGGAATAACTGACAAAATTCAAAATTCAAATAAAGTCTCTATGTAAAGACAAAAACTGGAAATAATAGTATCTATCTCATGGTATCATTGTGAGGATTATATGATAAAACATATTATCAATAAGTGTTTGTGTTAACAGGTCACATACATAATACCCTCGGGGTACTATGTCCCATGGAATTCACAATTTGGGTAACAGAATCATATATGATATGTCACATATTATCTTGCATGAGTTTTGGGGAAGTCCACATGAATATGAGGCAAATTAGATTAACCTTCATACAAAATAGAATAAAAACTATAAATAGCTTCACATGGATTTCATTTCCGGTGTTAGCGACAAATAAGAAATGGTCAGGAGAGGATTTTACTACCAACTGAAGTTACACACACACACAATTTCAGTTTTCAGAGACTTTTGGAAACATGATTTGTCTAGAAAAGGTGGTGATGATGATGATAATGATGACTATTTGTCCATAAAAGATGATGATGGGTTGGGTGTAGTGGCTCATGCCTTTAATCACAGCACTTTGGGAGGTGGGCAGATAACGAGGTCAGGAGATTGAGACAATCCTGGCCAACATGGTGAAACCCCATCTCTACTAAAAATACAAAAATTAGTTGGTCATGGTGGCATGCACCTGTAGTCCCAGCTACTTGGGAGGGTGAGGCAGGAGAATTGCTTGAACCCAGGAGGCAGAGGTTGCAGTGAGCCAAGATGGTGCCACTGCATTCCAGCCTGGCAACAGAGGGAAACTCTTTCTCAAAAAAATAAAAAAAATTTTAAAAAAGATGATGATGATAATGATCATTGTTATGGTCATCATCTTTAACTAGATCTGAAGGGTCAATGTCAGGTGCTAAGTTTACTCTTGACAAGGAGAAGAGCTATTTTTTACTTAGACACTTGGAAGCCTTTTGAGCCATCACTTATGCATAGAACCCTTGTTTTTGTATTCTTATGCTGTAATAAGATCTCTCATACAGTGTTAATAATTATTTGTAACAGCAGCATCCCTTATTATAGATTTAAAAGAGAATATATAAAAATTTCCTTAATGCATACATATAATATAGCAATGTAATTTTCCTGTTAAAAATATAGAAAACTTGATGAAAATTCAGTGTATTATGTAATTTACCTTGTATGACTCACAAAATATTCATTCAAGTACGTTTTTTTCTACTAATGGCTTTATATGTTTGATAAACTACACAGAAAGTCTGCGTTTTCTGTATAAGAAAATAAAAGATTTTATAGCAGGACTTTAATGAAATACAAAATGGATATGAATACATTGATGTATAAGTATTATGTATGTATATGTGCATATTCCTCCCTGATATTGTAAAATTTTTAGCACCTATAAGATTGATAAAGTGCAGGAAGACATTTATTATTCATTTATTTATTTACTCATGTATTCAGCAAATACTTGTTGGGCATCTACTATGTGTCAGGCATAGTTTTGGCAGAGCAGCAAAGAGACACAGCTACTGACTTCATAAAACTTATATTCTAGTGGAGAAGGACATAAGTAAACAGGCAAATGCATTATATAATTTTAGGTATGTCAAAAACAAAATTATAACAAATTTACTTACAGATCTAATTGCCTTTTATTCACAATTCATGAATTAAAGTAGCCTTCATCTTACTAAATAGAATGAGAGCATCCACTGGGAAATGGCTGAAGGGCGGTTTTTTTGTAAGATGGTAATAAGAAAGCAGAATAGAGAAAAAGCTGATTGGTTAACATCAGCTTACTTTTCTTATAAGCATTAAAGCAGAGGGAACTTTTTTATTATGCTGACTCAGGTAGAGTGAGCTCTCTGATTGGTTGTTGGGAATCTACTATTTGCAAGAAAAATTGGTCAGTTTAGGAATCTACCTGATAATTTAATGTTTCAGTTTGATTATGTGTCTCTTAGCATGAGTGCCTCCATTTTGGTTTTGTATGACTTGTTAGGGTCTAGTACAGGAGCTCAGTCTAAAACAAATGCCTCCCATAAATTATTTTTACCAAGTGCTAATAATTTTCTGAGAAAACAAATTTTTCGTTCTATATTCACACACTTCTATGCTTCACTTTATGTAACCAAAATGTGTGGTATTTTTTCCCCCACACCAATCAATTCTCTAACACTAGCTGGTGGTCCTACAATTCAATTTCATTCTGACACTATCTTCCCGGAGTTAACGTCAGATCTCACAAGTAAAAGGACTCAGTTCAACAAGACTGGACCCACCTCAGATGCCAGTCACACATCAGGGTCTCCTATGCTCTGACCAGCTGCCTACAAATTGGGAGTTCCCACAATCCTACTTGGGGTTCAGTAATCTGCTAGAATGGCTTACAGAACTCAGGGAAACACTGTACTCATGATTCCAGCTTATTATAAAGGATATTTTAAAGAATCCAGGGGCCGGGCGCGGTGGCTCAAGCCTGTAATCCCAGCACTTTGGGAGGCCGAGGCGGGTGGATCACGAGGTCAAGAGATCGAGACCATCCTGGTCAACATGGTGAAACCCCGTCTCTACCCGAAATACAAAAATTAGCTGGGCATGGTGGTGCGTGCCTGTAATCCCAGCTACTCAGGAGGCTGAAGCAGGAGAATTGCCTGAACCCAGGAGGCGGAGGTTGCAGTGAGCCGAGATCGCGCCATTGCACTCCAGCCTGGGTAATGAGAGCGAAACTTCGTCTCAAAAAAAAAAAAAAAAAAAAAATCCAGATGAACAGCTAGATGAAGTGCATAGAGTAAGGTCTGGAGGGATCCCCAGCACTGGGGCATCAGTCCCTGTGGACGTGGGTAGTGCCATTCTCCAAGAATGTGGATATTCTTCACCAACCCAAAAGCTCATCAAATCTCCTTGTTCAAGAATTTTATAGCTTTATCACCAGCAGCTTGCTGAGAAGTCGGTGATTCAGGATGAAAAGTACAGGATTCTGATCACTTCACTTGTCTTTCTCATGAGGAGCCCCAACCTGAGTTCTCTAGGGGCCCCACCCTAAGTCACCTCATTAGCAAAATCTCAGGTGTGTTCCAAAGGGCCTCATGATGAATAACAAAAGACACTCCTGGGACCCAGGAAATTCCAAAGGAATTCAGAACCATAACACCCGAAACTGGGGACAAAAACCAAATATATTTTTTATTATACTAAAAATTTCAATACAGAAAAGTAGGTTTAAAAAATGATGCATGAAATAAATTGGGTTAACCATGTGGTTTTGCTGTTTTGATATCTTACTATGATGAGTTAAGGTGAAATTAGTCATGGTTTGCAGTGATATCTTACAGAGTTCTACAGTGCCCTAAAAAGCCAGGCCCTAAGACAGAGGACATTGAAACATAAGAAAAAATGTGCTTATGTCAAGTATGTTGTCACGGTGATTAAAAAAAAAAAAAAATCTAAGTTCTCCCATCCCTCAACACACACAAACACACACACACACACACACACACACACATAAAATTTGATGAATCATGTGTATAAAGTTACCAGTAAAAATATACATACCAGTGGTGAGATTCATTGAGTTTTCTTGCAGATATTTACAAAGTATTATGAATGATAAATATGAGGTTTGCTTTTTAACGATATTAATTAGAATTTTTAACTTAATATATTTTCAAAATGTAAAGGGAAAAATTAATAAAAAACATACAAAATTGAATGAACACCTATTGAACAACTAATTTATCTTAGACACTGGGTAAACATGTTTACCATGTTTTATATATTATCTCAGTTAATGTAAATATAAAAAAAGAAAATAATGGTATGTTGTGACAAATGTGCATTTTTATGAATCTAAACATTTCTTCCATTTTTCGGTTTTCAAAAATAAAATGCAGGCAAACTCTGAATATTTGTAAGTGATCTTTATCTCCAGAAATGTGTCCTGCTGGCAGAGAGAAGCACAGGATATAATTCTTAGTCCCAGGGCTTGCGGTTGCTTTTGAGTTCTCAACACTTTTTCTTTATACTGAATCTTATTTTTTATTGAATAAAAGGAAATTTTATCTTGAAAAACCTGAGGTTAAAGAAGAAAAAGATAACATACAGTATCAATTGGAAGGGTGGAGAGTGAAAACATTCATTGCAAATCTTTACTATTAACTTGCACACATTTTTATAATTGTATAACCCCCAAGATAGACTATAAAGACGGGATCAGACTGGGATGTAATATGCTGAATTTTGGTCATAGAAATAAGGGGTAAAATATTTGTCTCCAAGGGACAGATCCATTACTGCACTTTTCAAAATGTCAAGGTTACATCTGAAAAGTAGCTGCAATTTTCTTCCATTTTATAAAGATAATTCACTGTTTGTAACTCACACATAAAAATGTGTGACTTTATGAAAATTGTCTTCACAGTATTAGGATAATAATTCCAACCTAATATTGCTTAAAGTATATATATATATTTTAATCTCTGGGTAAGAAAAAACAGTGTCATTAATGATTTAGTAACATTTTGTCATTTTGACCACCTCCTCACTTTTGTGGAAGGATAGATTGTCAAATAAGAAATCTCTTTTCAAAATGTGAACCCATAGAAAAAAGCAAGTGTTTTTTTTCATATATCTGCCTCTAATATTACAGAAAACTTTTTTTTAAATTTTCAGTGTTAAAATATAACCAAAAAATTATTATCATTCTACCTCTACTAAGTCTAATTTTACTAGACAAAAAATATATGTTTGTGTGTATTTGAGATGCTTTCAGTAAATTCTGATAATATATGTAATGGCAGGACAGCTAAACATTGTAACATATCTTTAAAACTATTAAGTCACCAAACTTCACTGTGGTGCAAATGTTAAAAACACTAGTTTTATATATACATCTGTATATATATGTATATATAAATACATATATATGTATATATAAAACTAGTATTTTTATGTATATGTGTGTGTGTGTGTATATATATATATATATATTTTTTTTTTGAGATGGAGTCTTACTCTATCAAGAGGCTGGAGTGCAGTGGTGCAATCTCAGCTCACTGCAGCCTCCACCTGCAGGGTTCAAAAGATTCTTCTGCCTCAGCCTCCCGAGTAGCTTAGATTATAGGTGTCTACCACCACACCCTGATAATTTTGGTAGTTTTAGTAGAGACAGGTTTTCTCTGTGTTGGCCAGGTTGGTCTCAAACTTCTGATCTCAAGCGATCCACCTGCTTCGGCCTCCAAAGTGCTGGGATTACAGACATGAGCCACTGCGCTCAGCCTACTAGTAGCAATTTGAAGGTACATATTAGATAGTAATCTTTTAAGAGTTGAAATGGTAGATACAAAATAAAATTGTGTCAAGAAAATTCTTTAATTTCAATTCATTTATTAGAAACCTTAATGTAACAGATACTTTTTATAAGTTGATCTGTTTAAGGAAAGTCTAGTAAATGGTCAGTTGTAAAAACTTAGTAAGTAGAAGCATTAAACTAAAATTTTCATCACCTTGCTAGGGATTGAGAAGGAATATGGACATAATTTTCATCATTTTACAGATGTCAACAAGTTATTTATCTTTACAATAGGAAATTCTTTATAGTTCTATGACATTTGAATGCAAAACAGCACATCAAATATGGCGTTCTCTGACAGAGATATACTATATTGCTTAATTTAAGCAATATAGTATATCTCCACGAAGAAACACTTACAACCTAAAATCTCACTAAGAAATTTGTAGAATCCACTAAATAGTACAATATATCTTCTTTATGTCAAAATCCAGGCATTTTTGCATGAGCTGTCTTATGTAAAATTCACAATAAACTTATGGATTAATTATTCAATTTTGAAGATGAGGAGATGAGACTTATAGAAACTAACGAAATTTCTCAGAATCACTTAGCTAGTTAATGGTAGATATGAACTTTAAATGAAACTCTTTTACCCCAACTCTAGTGCTATTTACAATACGTATGCTGACTCAACACATAAGTTTTGCTTTATTTGGACATCTCAATAAATCTTTTATATACTCAGTAAATATTTACTAAGTACCTAGTATGTCTTAAGCTCTGTGTTACATAGTGGAGATTTAACAGTTATCTTCACCAAACTTAAGCAAATTTTGGTCTTCTACATGTTTTGTGTTTTTTTTTCTGGCTGCTTTCAAGTCTGTTTATTATTGATTTTCAGCAATTTGATGATCAGGTGTGGGTTTTTTTTTTAATATTTATCATGCTTGAGTTTCAGTGAGCTTTTTAAGTCTAAAAAATGTCTATTTTTACCAAATTAAATAAATTTCAAGCCAAATTTCTTTATATATTTTGTCCTTTTATGTTTTCCTCTGTTGGTACTTCAATTATCCTTAAATTAGTGCTTTTATATCACTGCACAAGTCCTTGAATCTCTGCTCATTTTCCCCATTGACAGAGCAAGAACATCGCCATCTTGGACTAGCACCTCTATCTTAAAGCTCCTCTTGATCAAAAACTGCCCAAAGGGCATCAGCCTAATGGCTAATGTCAGCATGACCATAAACCACAAGTGACATCTCTGACCAGAAACATTCTAACCCTAAGATAAACCCCTCCCCGAACAGAGACATGCCAGCCCCGAGATAACCTCCCGTCCAGCCAGAGAGATGTCAACTGCAAAATAACCTCCCCTTCGACCAGAGACATTATTTCAACCCCTCAACAAACTTCTCCACACAAAAACATTCCAAACCTGTAATAAGTTCTCTTGCCCTGAACCTTTAAATACTCTTAGTCTGTAAGAGAGAGTGCTCCTGACTGAAATCGGCCAGAAATCCCTTTCTGGTTTATTTTCCAAAATAAACCTGGTTTTGACTGTTGAGCCACTTTTCATGTTTCTTTTCTCTTTCTTTAACTCTTACACCCAATTTATTATCTCTGTTATCCAGTGTAGGTTATTCCTATTGATCTACATTTAATTTCATTCACTGTATCTTTGATCATCTCTGATATGTTGTTAATCCTATTTGGTAAAATTTTTATTTCAGATATTGTATTTTTTAGTTTTTAATTCTCATTTGTTCTTTTATAGTTTCTGTTCCTTTACTGAAGTTCCCTATCTTTTCCTTCATTATCAATATATTTCCATAGGTCTTTGAAGATAATTACAACAACTGGTTTAAAATTGGTGCTGCTAATTCCAACATCTTGAACATCTTTAGTTTTGCCTCCATTGATTTTCTCTTGAGTGTGGCATTTTATGTTTCTTAAAAATCTGAGTATTTTGGATTTATTTCCTAGATATTGTGAATTACATATTGTAGAGATTCTGGATTCTATTATATTCTTCTATTTGGAGTCTTATCTATGTATTTTGGTTAGATTTCAGCCAGATATTTAGGTATAACATAGTCTTTCTACCTTATCTCTCATTTTGGAGATAACCTCATAACCCTACCCTTCTTCTGTATAATTGTACAATGTTCTGCCTTCTGCCTTCTGGTTCATCACTCCAATAAGAAAGATTTATCACTTCCATATTTTAGCTGCATCAGTATCTGCCCTCAAGCTAAAAGTGGTGAAACCAGGGAGCCTACTCAGTACTGTTCCTTTCTACAAAGTGTTGTCACCTTTAACATCTGCCTGTTTTTGGTCAACCTCTGATAACCTCAAATGGTTGTGTGTATTTTTTAGATTATCTCCTGTTGTTCACAACTATCTGTAAAAATTGATTCAATAAGAGCTAATCAGCTGATAGCAAAGGAGGAATCCAAGAACATTGATATTAGAGTTTTCTTATTTTGTTCTGTGAGAATTTCAAGCTTTGATTACATCACACACATTCTATTTTGGCAGGTTTTTATATTCATTCCATTCAAAATATTTTCTAATATGTCTTGCTGTTGCTTCTTGACACATCTTCCTTAGTTGTTTAGAAGTATTTTGTTTAATTTTCAAATATTTGGAGATTTTCCAAGTATCTTAATTTTTTTTCAAATTTAATTTCTTTGGGGTCAGGTAACCCTCTCTAATTTTAATATGTTTAAATTTATTTCCAGTATGGCCCCTCTTAATAAATATTCTATGTTCAGTTAATAGAATGCGTACATTGTTGTTCTTAAACATAATGCTCTATAATACCAATTTGGTTAATACTGTTGCTCAAGTCTTCAATAATCTTAATATTTTTATTTCTAAAAATTAAAGGTGTATTAAAATCTCATAATTGTGAATTTATCTATTTTTTCAAGTTCTTCAATTTTTTAAATGAACTTTGAATATCTCATATTAAATGCATATAATTGGGTATTATTGTCTATACTTCCTTATTTTTTCTCTTTTTTATTTTGAAATGTTTCTGGTAATATTCTTTGTACTGAAGTACTTTGATATTATCATAACCACCTCAGGTTTTTTTAATACATTGTTTACATGATACCTTTTTCCATCTTTTAGATTTTAACTTATCTCTACCTCTTCATAGAGAGTATATAGTTGTAAACACCATTAGCAGTTGATCCTTAAACAACGTGTTTGAACTGTGGGGGGTCCGCTTATAAGTGAATATTTTTTCAACCAAAAGTGGTTCTAAAACACAGTGTTTATGGGACAAGAAATCCATTTGTAGGTAGGGCAGACTTTTTGTTTACGTGTTCCACGGGGCCTACTGTGGGACTTAAGTATGGGTGGATTTCGGTATATGTGAGAATCCTGGAACCAGTCCACACATTTACCGAGGGATGGTTGTAGTTGGGTTTTGTTTTTTATTGAATAATCTCTGCCTTTTAAAGGACAAATTTAGATAATTTGCATGTAATTTATCAATAAGTTTAGATTTAAGCACATCATTTTGTTGTTCATTTTCTATTTTCCCTGTATCTACATGCATCTTTTTTTTTTTTTTTGTCTTTCTCAGCTTTATTTGGGCTGAGAATTTTTTTAGTTTTCCATTTTATCTCCACTATCGGCACTAGTGGAGGCTGAAAGGGCTTACTAAATTTATCTTTGACTAATCACAGTCTACCTTTAAATAATATTAGAACACTTCACAAAAAAATATAAGACTCTTGTTACGGTATACTTTTTTCTATTCCATTCATTGTGTTATTGTCATCATATATTTTATTTCTTCATGTATTATAATCAAGTAAATAGCTATTACCATTGCTTTAAACAAATAACTATCTTTGAAAGAAGTGAATAAAAGAATTTATATTTATCTATACATTTACCATTTATAATTACCATTTATATTTACCATGGATAAACATCAAATGTTTTTTCATTCTTCTGTGTAGATCTGGATGTCCATTTATTATTTTTATTTTGCCTGAAAAATTTCCCACAACATTTCTTGTAGTGCAGTTCTCCAAAACAGAATTAGCTCAGCTTTTGTTTATTTTAACACATCTGTATTTTCTATTGGGGGGGAGGTAGCTTTATTGAAGTATAATTTACATGCAATAAAATTCACCAATTTTAACTGCATAGTTTGATGAGTTTTGACAAGTGTCTACAGTTGTATAACCACCACCACAAATGTCACAGACCATATTCCTGTCACTGAAAAAGTTCTTTTGTGCTCCTTTGTAGTCAATTCTCTCTTCCCATCTGCTTGCCCCTGGCAACAATTAATCTCCTTTTTATCACTAAAATTTTATCCTTCCTTGTTTGTCACATAAATGGAATTGTATATTGTCTAGTCTTTTGTACTTGGATTTCCTTACTTAATGCTTTGAAATTTATTTGCGATACTGTATATGTCATTCCTTTATACCTTTTTTTAATTGAGAAAATAATGGATTATTAACAATTGTATGTCTGTGCCACAATTTATTTATCTATTAGCCAATTGCTGGAACATTTGGCTTATTTCCAGTTTTTGACTATTACAAACAAAATTCTTTAAAAACTCGGGTACATGCGGTGTTTGATTTTCTGTTCTTGTGTCAGTTTGCTGAGAATGATGGTTTGCAGGTTCATCCATGTCCCTACAAAGGACACGAACGCATCATTTTTCATGGCTGCGTAGTATTCCATGGTGTATATGTGCCACATTTTCCCTGTCTAGTCTATCATTGATGGGCATTTGGGTTGGTTCAGGTCTTTGCTATTATAAACAGTGCTGCAATGAGCATTCGTGTGCATGTGTCCTTATAGTAGAACAATTTATAATCCTTTGGATATATGCCCAGTAATGGGATTGCTGGGTCAAATGGAATTTCTATTTCTAGGTCCTTGAGGAATTGCCACACTGTCTTCCACAATGGATGAACTAATTTACACTCCCACCAACAGTGTAAAAGTGTTCCTATTTCTCCACATCCCCTCCAGCATCTGTTGTCCCCAGATGTTTTTTTTTTTAATTGCATTTTAGGTTTTGGGGTATAAGTGAGGAACATGCAAGATTGTTGCATAGGTACACACATGGCAGTGTGATGTGCTGCCTTCCTCCCCATCACCTATATCTGGCATTTCTCCCCATGCTGTCTCTCCCCAACTCCCCACCCTCCACTGTCCCTCCCTTATTTCCCCCCAACAGACCCCAGTGTGTGGTGCTCCCCTCCCTGTGTCCATGTGTTCTCATTGTTCAACACCCACCTATGAGTGAGAACATGCGGTGTTTGATTTTCTGTTCTTGTGTCAGTTTGCTGAGAATGATGGTTTTCAGGTTCATCCATTTCCCTACAAAGAACACTAACTAATCGTTTTTCATGGCTGCATAGTATTCTATGGTGTATATGTGCCATATTTTCCCTGTCCAGTCTATCATCGATGGGCATTGGGGTTGGTTCCAGGTCTTTGCTATTGTAAACAGTGCTGCAATGAACATTCGTGTGCATGTGTCCTTATAGTAAAACGATTTATAATCCTTTGGATATATACCCAGTAATGAGATTGCTGGGTCAAATGGAATTTCTTTGTCTAGATCCTTGAGGAATTGCCACACTGTCTTCCATAGTGGTTGAACTAATTTACACTCCCACCAAGAGTGTAAAAGTGTTCCTATTTCTCCACATCCCCTCCAGCATCTGTTGTCTCCAGATGTTTCAATGATGGCCATTCTAACTGGCATGAGATGGTATCTCAATGTAGTTTTGATTTGCATTTCTCTAATGACACCACATGTTCTCACTCATAGGTGGGTGTTGAACAGTGAGAACACATGGACACAGGGAGGGGAGCATCACACACTGGGGTCTGTTGGGGAGAAATAGGGGAGAGACAGTGGGGGGTGGGGAGTTGGGGAGAGATAGCATGGAGAGAAATGCCAGATACAGGTGATGGGGAGGAAGGCAGCAAATCACACTGCCATGTATGTACCTATGCAACAATCTTGCATGTTCTTCACATGTACCCCAAAACCTAAAATGCAATAAAAAAAAATTCAGGTACAAGATGTTAGGTAGACATATGCTTTTATATTTCTTGGACTTGCTTGGTCATATTTCTTGGAATTTGTAGCTTGATATATAACAATCTGTCATAATATTTTTCAAAGTGGTAGAACCATTTTACACTCTACCAACTTTTGTGAGTTCCTGTAGACCCAGATTATGAGAGATACTTGGTACTATCAGTCTTCTTAAACTCAGTCATTCCAATGATTTTGTAGTATTATCACATTGTGATTTTAATTTACATTTCCCTAATAACTAACTGTGGTGAACATATTTTTATATACTTATTTATTACCTGTATATCTTTCTGTTTTTGACTATTTTAAAATTGCATAACTTAATACTTTATTAGAAAGATGCTTTATATGTTCTCGATACATGTTCTTTTTGGGTTGTATGTTTTGTAAATATTTTCTCCCAACTATGCATTATTTCTAATTTTTATTTTTATTTTGTAAGATAGGGTTTTCTCTGTTGCCTAGGCTGTGGAACAATGGTACTATCTCAGCTCATTGCAGCCTTGACCTCCCAGGCTCAAGTAATCCTCCTGCCTCAGACTCTTGAGTAGCTGGGCTTACAACCACACACCACCACACCTGGCTAATTTTGTTTATTTTCTGTAGACATGAGGTCTCACTATGTTGCGCAGGCTTAATTTTGTTATCAGTGCATTTTTCAGGATAATAATTTCTGATGTTGTGTTCTTTTTGTATTTGTGGGTTTTTTAATACAATTTGTAAAATATTTGCCCAACAGAAAGCAAATAAGATTCTCTTGTTTTCTTCTAAAAGTTTATAGTTTTGGCCTTTATATTTAGATCTAAGATATATTTTCAGTAAGATTTGTGTATGATCTGATGTAAAGATTGAGATTCATTTCAAATTATATGTATGTGCCTATCCTATATTTCCAGCAGAGTTTGTTGAAAAGATTCTCTTTGCCCCCATTGAATTGCCTCGGTAATTGTGTCAAAAGTCAATTGGCTATATGTATGTGTTTCTATTTCTGGACTCCCTATTCTGTTTCATTCACTTGTATGTCTACCTTTATGCCAATGTTACAGTGTCATGATTATTGACCTTTATAATACATTTTGACATTAAGTGGTGCAAATCCTCCAAATTCACTTTTTTTTTCAAAGTTATTTTTGCTATTCTAAGTTCTTTGCATTTTCACATGTATTTGGAATGTACTTTTCAGTTTCTGCAAGTATCTTCTGGGAATTTGATTGAGATTGATTTAATCAGTAGAGTTTGTGGGATAAAGTACATTTTAACCTTGAATAATGTAATCCATTTAGCACTTCTTTTTAAGCTTTGTTAGGGAAAATGTAGAGTAGCCTTTACTGTAGTTTAGTTCAGCCCTGCTTCTAAACCCTTTGTGTGCCTCTCCTGAATACCTCAGTTATCTGACAAGATTCTTTCACTTTGAATGGAACTCAAATGACTTCCATGCTTCTGTGATCTCTGAATTTATTCAGTTTAGAGTGCCCAGAAGTTTTTTTTTCTGCCTAGCCTGATGGAGTTTAGTCTTATATATTCACACTTTAATATGTAGCCAAAGATTCAAAGGTATCCCTGTGCAGATTATTGTTGCTTATTCACTGAGTAACTTCAATCTCTGCAGTACTCTGCTGTTCATATACCAACTGGTTTAGGAAATTCTCAAAATAATTTCAGTTTTCCCGATCCAGTTTTCCCGATCCGAGGAAACTCTATTCTCCTGGAATTTATCTTCCCAATGCCATAATCCAGAAAGCACTTTCAGAGAAAAGATGGAGATGATCATAGCTGTAACCTCTTTGTTTTCTTCACTCAGGTATTACAGTCTCATGCTGCCTGTTTTTTAATTTCTGGAAACAACTGTTTCATTTGTGTTGTCCAATTTTCAATTTGTTTATAGCATGAGGAACTGTCTGCTACCAGTTTCTCCAATACAGCTAGAATTTGAACCTGAAAATCTTTTTAAACAGAATTTTCTTCTCTGCTTTTTACACTTACAATAACACAGACAAACATTGGTTTCTATGGTTGCTTTGTACAAGACTCATGTGGAGCATTTTTCTCACTTGCTCTGTTTATAAAACATTTTTTGCATAGGAACAGAAATTACAGTTAATCATATTCTTTATTTCATGTCACACCATCATCAATCTGTTAGAGTGATTAGCATGAGCAACTTTAACAAAACATCTCATTAGCTTAACAACCTAAATGATTAATTTTCACCCATGTCACAGACCACTGTAAGCCACGTAGGCTCTACTTGGTGATTTTTCTCTGACTGATGACTCGGGTATCTAGGAACTTTTTATCTTGTGATGCAGCTGAATTCACAAGAAAAGAAACAAGCAATGACAGGGTGATCACACATAATATGTACTTATCAGGCCCACAAGTATTGCGTTTCACTTCTATCACTCTATGTTGTCCAGAACTCACTCACATGATGCCAGCATGCTTGCACAGAGTGCATAGTCTTCATTTGTGTCTAATAAAAGAAAATGGTTTTGGTGAATGAGTCAGTCTTTACCACAAATTTAATTTCATACAAGATTTCTCTATGTTTTATTTTATATCACTCCTTTATATCTAATTCCTGGGCCCATTTTCAATCCATCATCATAACCACCTACTGTTATATTTATCTTGATATGAATTTTGTTTAAAAATTGAAAGTTGTTTATATATATTTATATTTTAGGATAAGTAAATAGTTCATGCTGTGCCTAAGATTTTATTTTGCTTAACAATTTCTATTTTACATCTATTTCTTTTGTTATATGTATCTTAACAGAATACTAGAGACTCTCAACAATTTTCATGACTTAGGATCTTAAGTCTGAGATTCTGATTCAGTTATTATAGGGTAAGGTAGGAACACCCAATAGAAAAAAGAAAAAGAAAAAAGAAAGGAAGGCATTCAAACCCTAAAACAAACAAAATTAAAACAAAAAACATTAAAAGCATCCCCTCTCCCCACCCAAAAAAAGGCTTCTAATAGTAACTATGATGCATAGCTTTGGCTGAGAAGCATGGATCTGCTTACCACACATGAGTTATGGGAAACTACATAAAGAACTGTTACTGTTGTTTTGTAACCTCAAGGGCCCCAAATTCTGCTATTTTTTCCCTTTGTATTTTTCTTTCTCTAAATTACTCTATGGACATATATCTGATTATGGTCAGAGATCAATATTCTATGTTGGAAACTGTCAAGGAATGGAATGTCCTAAAGTTTCTCCATTACATATGATGTCTGTAAGCATGAAGGCTTTAATGTGTTTAGGAAATTGCTTCCATGCCAGTGTTTAAAATTTTTAATCATAAAATGTATTGAACTTCATAAATACATTTAGGACATCTATCAACATACTGTACTGATACAGTTTTTTCCTTTTTTTTAACATTTAAAACAAATATTTATTTATTTATTTGAGAGAGAATCTTGCTCTGTCACCCAGGCTGGAATACAGTAACATGATCTTGGCTCACTGCCGCCTTCACCTCCTGGGTTTGAGGAATTCTCGTGTCTCAGCCTCCCAAGTAGCTGGGATTACAGGCCTGTGCCACCACACCTGGCTAATTTTTTTTATATTTAGTAGAGACGGGTTTTTTTCCATGTTGGAGTGGCTGGTCTCAAACTCCTGACCTCAAGTTATCCACTTGCTTTGGCCTCCCAAAATACTGGAATTACAGATGTGATCCCTTTGCCCCGCCGTATTTTTTTTTTTCTGTAGTGTGGTGATGCATTGCCTGATATTTTAATGATAATTCATCCTTGAATGTTTGTATTAAATCTTTTTTTAGTATAATGTACTGTTGTCGTGTATTTTACATAGTAAGTACGCTATAAAATTCATACTTTTTTACTAATCTTATCTTTACTTTATTCCAGTTTCTTCAGACTACCTTTATATTGTTGGACTGAATTTATTGTATAAAGTACCTCAAATCGTTTTTTTTCAGAATGAGATGGGGTATAAATAATCATATATTTTCAGCACTGAAATAAAAACAGAAAGGAAATATTGATTATTGTGGTTGTCTCATTCAGGTGATAGCTAATAATTGCATCCATATGATATATTACATTCACTATGTTAAACAGTGATTCTCAACCATTCCTTGGGGCATGTTCCCCCATCCTGCTGATGTGACTGATGAATACATATTAAGCATGTGAAAGGCAAGCAGGCATCAAACAAAGTTGAAAAGCTTTGACATAAAGAGAGTAGCTCTTCAGAATATAATTGAGTGTCAAGAAGGCTTCCTTACTTAGTCCAAAGGAGGTGGGAGTTGACTGGCTAAGCTCTTCGGTTCTCTAATCATATATGCAATGGAGTTTACTTCAGATTCAGCTTCTAAAGCTATCTATTCAAATATCAAATAATCAGGAAAACAGAAAAAGAGACATCCTAGGTACCCAGATATATTTTATACTTTTATAGATCTATATTTCTGCCAATGAAGGCTCTAGGCTATATTTCTTCAATTTATGAAAGGGAATAGAATAAGCCTTGGGAACATAAGTTATAACACCAGAATCAGACAGTAGCAATATTATCAAGTAAAAAGGTTGAGGAATAATCTGAATTGAGAATATCTTCTACCCTTCTACTCCTTGGGGCCTCCATCTTGAGTGCAAAAGCATTGGGTGAATAAGGTCAAATAATTTTGGTTATTATATAATTGTTATATTTTTAAATGGCTGTTAATCAGGAAAATACTTCCCTAGCCTATCTGTAAATCTTAATACAGATTAAATTTTTGGCCTGCGATGAAGAAAATGATTGCCTCAATTGACTCAGGAGTAGTATCAGTTTTTTTATGTAAGTATGTATGTGTGTGTGTATGTGTGTCAGGGGCAGGCAATATCTAATTAAATTATTCTATACTTTTGTTGTGGTTTGCATTGTATCCCTCAAAATATTATTTTATATTTCCTAGTGCCCTCAGATAGTGACATTATTTAGAGACTGGTTCTTTATAGAGGTAATCAAATTAAAATGAGATCACTAGTGTGGTCCCTAATCCAATATAACTACTGTCCTTATATAAAGGAGCAACTTAGATTCAGATGCATGTAGAAGAAAGATGGAGTGAATAGACAGACATAGGAAGTGGATGACCATCTATAAACCCAGAAAAGAGACCTGGAATAGATTCTTCATTCACAGCCTTCAGAAGGAATCAATCCTGCTGACATGGTGATTTCAGACATTTAGCTTTCGAAATTATGACTCAACAAACTTCTAATTTTTCATCTATACAATTTGTGGCATTTTGTTATGGTAATCTGAGCAAATTAATACAGCCTCATGTTAACACAAAATGGGGTTATTAAACAGTGTAGTACAGTGGACTCCAAAGTGAGTCCACCCAGTCCTTCCTATTCTTCTTTAATGCCAGAAAAATGTACATTCATGGCCCTTGATTTGCCCAATGTGATGCCTTTGGGTATGGATAGCAGGTATGATTCATAAAGTTTTATCGTGTGTGTACTCTCAGTCACTAAGGTAGCTTGGCTATATTCTTCTTATTTGACTAAACACTTCTCAATCAAGTAGTCTGTGCAAGAGGGCAGTTCCAAGCTGGGTAGGGTAGGTGGACTTACTTTTGGCAGTTAGCAGTAACAAAGGCAGAAGTTTCAAGAAATTTCGTTATGAGAATTAAACCAATAGAAAGGCCAAGTTTGGATGGTAAATCCAGGAAGCAGGTCACTGAGTATCGGCAACCCCCAAAGTCATCCACATCTCCATGTTTGTGACGACAGGGGTGGGATTTGAGTGGCAGTGGTAAGTGGTTCTAGAGCAGTGACTGCTTCATCTTGTCTTCCTGGGTGACATTTGGTTATGAAATACATCTTTTATATCAGCCTAACATTTTAAAAACTTAAGAAAGATAAGATTTTCAACCCCTAATAAAACCTTTAAAAAGTACAGATAATAATAAATCTGTCTTAGAGAATATCAAAATGAGAATTGAGAGGCCTGATATTTATAGTTTATATGACCTGGTTACTAACAATTTAAGAGGCACCTGGATGCCAGCCTAAAAAATAAGGAAAAGCATCTCATCTGTATTATAACCATCACCAGAAGAATGACATTGAGAAACACTATTAAGTATTATTCAAACTTAAAACACTAGATGTATCTTAAGACACTAGGCGATATCAACAAGAAAAAAAATGTTCTAACCCTTCAAGTCTGAGATGCCATAAATGGCAAAGCACTTCTGAAGCAGACCCATTTGAAGGTGATCACCAGGACCCACTGAATGAGATTCAGAGAGGTTGCAGTCTAGAGACTGATGAACAACCATCCAGGATCCGCTGATATTTTTCTCTGGAAGTGAACAGCTAATGTTATGAAGAATCTCATGGCTCATATACTGGTTAAATTTTGATCCAAAGATAGAGCATTCATCAACTAGTTTGAAATGTCAGAATATAAAAGTGAAGAAGAAAAGTGGATAATAGCTATCAATGATCTAAATTTTCTTCCATTCTTGTAGTTTCTCACACAATATCAGATGCCAGTGTGAGCTGTGAAAGGATTGTCATAATCACAAAGCTAAAGGACCAAAGGGTTACTTGAGGCTGATGGTTGACATATGATTCTGGAATGGGATCAAGATTGGGAATAAGGGTAAGCAGAATCAGTACAGAGAAACTGAGTCATGTCTAGAGAATTGATGTAATCAATCAGGAACATCCACCCTCTACTTTTATATAATATATTGACTGTCTAGATATTATATGTTTTCTGAAAGAATTAGAGAAAAGACACAAATTTTGAGGGGATGAGATTTCAGATTGTATGCAGCTTCTTAAGTATTCCCAGCCACTGCGGTTGTATGAGAAAGTAGCAGGAAAGTTTTGCTAAAGAGTGTTAGGTAGGCTCTGGTGGGAAAGGATAGGTAATAAATACTCTCACCCATGTATCCACCACCAGCGTTAAGAACTTCGGAATATTGCAAAAGACATCAAACTACAGCACAGGATTGTGTCCATTGAAGCTGTCCGGTTGTCATTCTTTAGGTGATAGACAGAGGTCTCATGGAAACATGTAAGAAAAATTTTGTATGGTGCTCTTCAGAATCAGGATATGAATTTAGGATGCTTTCAGAGATTTTGTATAGTGATGCTTAAGAGCTCAGGATGGGAGCATGTGCCTGGCTTTGAATCTTGGCTGTGGAAGCAATAACATAAATTTCAAGGAAAATATCATATTTCATGAAATGAATATAACACAATTTTTACTGGAGTTGTTTCCATTTTCTGGCTATTACAAAGAGTACTAATAGAAACATTTATATAGATAATCTTAGTGAACATATAAACACTTTTATGTTTAGAAGATTTTATGGTACAGAATATGGCTTCTTGATGGACATGGCTCTTGCTCAAGATTAAAGAATGTTTTCATGAAACTATGGCATTAGGTTGCAAAAACCGATCTCTGTCACTTTTCTTAACTTCTCTATTCTCAATCTATGGTCATGGCCTTGCCTGTCATCCTTTCTCTCTTTTCAAATATGCTTATCCAAATTATAGAACCAAGTTCTACTCTTCCCTCCTTCCCTCCCTCCCCCCCTTCCTTCCTTCCTTCTCTCCCTCTCTCCCTTCCTTTTCTCCCTTCCTTTTCTCCCTCCCTCCCTCTCTCCCTTCTTCCCTTTCCTCCCTCCCTTCCTTCCTTCTTTATTTTCTCTCTTCCTCTCTTTCTCTCACTCTCTTTTTCTTTCCTTCATTTTTTTGACCCTTCCTCCTTCCCTCCCTCCCTCCTTTCCTCTCTTTTTATTCTTATGCAAATCCTTGATGTGGTTCTTAGGGGAAGTTACTAATGCCAATTGTTCCCATTTTCCTGTGTCCATCTCATATGTGTTTTATCCCACCTTAGGCGTTCAATGTAATTTTAACAGGAAATCACCTTTTATTATGACTAGGTGTTTTTGGTTTTGTTTTAACTGGGCACTAGCTAGAACCTTGGTTCCTCAAGTCAAGGACCATAACCAATTCATTTTAATATTCCTGTACCAGATAGGCAGAGTACATGGAATATAGTGGCTAATAAATAACTGCTTCTGTTGTTAATCATTGAGGTCCTCTTTGTCTCCATTATAATTAAACAGATATTTTGGTTGTTTTCCTATTTTTCTGCTGTATTTAGATTCTACTATTTTCTTATTATTTTTTAAAAAATTATTCTGTTCATTAGATATTAGTGTATGTGCATGGATGGGGAGGTGTTCATATTGAAGTGTATACTTTAGAGATTCTTGCATGAGATAATATGATTCTTTCAGTCTTGTAGTGTATTGCCTAAGCTAATCTTTATCACATATCTTTACTCATTCATATATTAGTTTTATTACCATTTGATTTATTACTATTGTCTAAGCCCTTTATTATATATGTCACCAAGGTTTCTATATCTATGAAGATATCAACATTCATTTTCAATAAAAGTCACCCATCTATTTATTTTAGTTAGGACCTCTGGTGAATGTAAGTTTTCAAGAAATCAATCTGAAATTTACAGAAATAAACTTTTAATGTTCTCTCACCTTTCCAGAATCCTAAGTGGGAATACAAAAATAGTAAAAGCCTCAAATTAATTAAAACTGTATAAATAACTACTCAAGTGTTAACTGCTGGATACAAATTAAGAAGAGTAAATGAATAATTTAAATATTCAGATTATTAGATTGACAAAACCCAATGGTTATGGAATCAAGTATACATGCAGAAAGCTAAGATATTTATTTGTTATTACTCACAGAATAAATCAATATTTTTGTGGATAATTACCAGTTTAGGGCCAAGTAATATCCTAAACTTAGCCTCTTTGTAAAGAACATTAAATGAACTGAGAAAGCATACATTTTTAGCATTTTCTTTTGAGAGTGTGACAATTTGCTATAATTTTTGTTCCTAAAAGACACCTGTATGAGCTTAGTGTCATTTTATATTAATTTAAAGATTGGTATGGTTTTACTGTCTGTGCTTGAAGGTTATTTTTATTGCTCAGGTATTATTTTGACATCTACAAATGCCCAAGATTTTGAGGAAAGCAATTTTGCACAATCTGTTGGGGGAAAAAAAATAGATCCACTAACATATGAAGCAAATTCTTAACTTCATTTTTTCAAGTCACTTCACAGATTTGTGCCTTGAGTTTTTATTTGCCTCTTTAAAATACTGATATTGCTTATCTGCCATCTTCACAAGGTTGTTCTAAGACTCAGGCAAGATGGGAATTTACCTTTGAAAAATGTACGTTTTAAAATTAAGAACTTTAATGCTAAAGGGTTCTCTAACAGTCTTTCAAGAGTTGATATAATTAAACCAAGTGCTGAATTTTCACATTCATGGCACTACCCAGATGAAGAATAAGTGCAATGGAGAGTGTGCAGTGCTGACTTTGCACAGGACAACTGGAAGGAGAAGTAGCAATTTTTTCTATGGTACTAGAGGTTTCCATTTTATTTCAACATATTAAAATTAATCAGTACCTGTATATTGTTTTAGTTGAATTTTTCTTGGTGTTTCTTGAGACTGGGGAAATTTCTGTCTTGTCTCCAATGAACTGTTTGTTTATTTGTAATTTGAAAAATTCCTTTTCATCAATTTTATGAATAGTCTAGGAAACAAAGGTGATTTTTCTGGGTAGAATATAATATACTTGGTAATTAACCACAAAAATATTGGTAATTATCCACAAAAATATTGATTTATTCTGAGAGTAATAACAAAATAAATATTTGTTTTTACAAATGCATTTTGGCTAAATCATATGCATTTTAATATTTAAGATTCATGGTTCAAAGAGTGATAAAGCTAGTTCAGGCAACATTGATGAATACATGAGTCAATCAAATAAATATCTACATGTCCTATGTGGAAAGATAGAGAGAGAAGGATGCAACTTATACATGTACATGTACAGAGACTTCCACTTGTTAAGGTAGTGTCAAAAAAGTGTCTGAAAAAAAAGTAAAGTTGCTTTGTTGAAATGCATTGTTAAAACTATGCTGGCCGGGTGCGGTGGCTCATGCCTGTAATCCCAGCACTTTGGGAGGCCGAGGCATGTGGATCATGAGGTCAAGAGATCGAGACCATCCTGGCCAACATGGTGAAACCGTGTCTCTACTAAAAATATAAAAAATTAGCCAGGCATGGTGGCACATACCTGTAATCCCAGCTGCTTGGGAGGCTAAGACAGGAGAATCGCTTGAACCCAGGAGGCGGAGGTTGCAGTGAGCCGAGAATGCACCATTGCACTCCAGCCTGGGCAACAAGAGCTAAACTCCATCTCAAAAAAAAAAAAAAACTATGCTGATGATTCAAGACTAATCATATAAAGCCTAGTGACTTTATCTTGTCATCTTGCAGAGCCATGGAGATATTGAACTTGCATAGACTTTTTATCATTTGACTGAGTCTTTGCCTGCTAGTCTTCTATCATTTTTTGGCATGAATAGCTAAATGTGCCCCTCTTTTACCCTGAGTTATGCCTTTGAGGGCACATTACTGGGCTTTCAGGTATATGTAAAAGGCATCTAATGCAAAGACTGCTCTCAGAATGCTAAAGAGAATCTGCTACTTCTGATAAAAATAATCTATATCCTATCTCCTTTCTTTTCCTTGAGATTAAGGGAGTAACATGGTATAGTGGAAGAAGCATATATACATAAATTTGAATATCAATATATTATTTATCTGTATAGATGGAAATTATAATACCTGTCTGAGATCACAAGCAATCAGATTGATCCAGAATTCCTATTTGCAACCTATGTTATCTTCTGACAGAAAATGATAATGGCTTGATGAAGTCAGTGAAGTGACTTACCACTTACGTCTTAGTTAGAGAGGTAAATTCATTATCTTCCAGCTCAAAGTATATACTGACTATCTGCTTCTGAATATCTGAGATTTTACTGTCGGAGCATTGCCTACTTATAGAATTTGTAAACTTCAGATCTCTTCCATATTTTGTTTTCCCTATAATTATATAAATTTCTATGGAATTTAGCTGAGTCATTAACAGTTTAGTAAAAATTTAGTAAAAAATTTAATGCATGACTGATTTTGCTACCCGATAAGCAGCACCTCCCCAAATCACTTGGAAAAAAATAATCCTTCTACATCCAACCTTACACTTGAAAACCTAGACTTACTAATCCTCTTCTCTACTTTGGATACACAAGTACCATTGACATTGCCAAAAGGAAACTACAGAACTGGGAGGCTGGGTGGCCAGGTTTAGGATTTTCAAGGAAGATATCTTGATCTGCCTCACTTTGCCATCATCACAAAGCTGTACCATAGATAACTCAAGAGCATCATCTCCTACCCAAGATCAGAAGACTATAGCATTTATATTATAGTTATCAGTATTATATTTCCTTTTATAACTAATGTATTTCAGAACACTCAAGAAACTGGATTTCATACATGACAGTCCTTTTGACTCTGAAATTCAAATATAAAAATGGAATCTCTTGGTAAGAAAGATAATACTGGCTGGGTGCAATGGTTCATGCCTGTAATCCCAACACTTTGGGAGGCTAAGGCCGGCAGAGCACAAGGTCAGGAGGTCAATACCATCCTGGCCAACATGGTGAAACCCCATCTCTACTAAAAATACAAAAATTAGCTGTATGTGGTGATGCCTGCCTGTAATCCCAGCTACTTGGGAGGCCAGGGCATGAGAATCGCTTGAACCTAGGAGGCAGAGGTTGCAGTGAGCCGAGATTGCACCACTGCACTCCAGCCTGGCAAAAGAGTGGGACTCCATCAAAAAAAAAGAAGGAAAGAAATAAGAAAGAAAGGAAGGAAGGAAGGAAGAAAGGAAGGAGGGAGGGAGAAGAGAGAGAAAAGGAAGGAAGGAAGAAAGAAAGAAAAAGAAAGAAAGAAAGAAAAAATACTGTGCTAAGAGTGTGGCATGTAGAACCTTATCCATGACATGATAGTTCTAGTTTCAATTTGTAGTAAATTTACATCTTGGAAGATGTTCATTTACAAATTTGAAACTTATTCTATTTTTTTAATTCAATTTTTATTCTGCTTTTAAATGTCACCATCATAAACTACATTTTTTGAGCTATGCAATTCCTAATTATCTAAGATTATTTTAGTTTTTTAAAATCTTAGCTATACTATACTTCTCTAATTTTAAAATCATGTTTTCTAAAAATTATTTTCATCTTTTACAAAATAATATTTGGAGAAAGAGATGACATAAGTGATATTCATAAAACCTTATACTGAGTCTTAACAGCATAAGAATACAGATCTTGGTGAAAAAGAAACTATAACTTTTTGCAAGTCAAAGCAAATGTTTGCAATACAAAGAAAATTCTCTGGACTAGATATTTCCTGGGAGATGGTCACAAATGGGGAAAATCTTGAGTCCTCGAAGAAAAACATCTGACTTCTACTTTGTTCTGGGAGAGTTGAAACCCAGAGAGCATCACTGAAATTGAATTATTCCATGTTAACCATTTTGAAACTTTGAACATAACATTCCTGAACTTTCAACTCTACATTGGATTGGTTAAATCATAATGAAGATTTAAAACTGAAAATGAAAAGCTGAAAACCCTACTAAACTCGTTAGAAATTATGTTCCTCTGTCTAATATTCAAAGAAAGAGACATTGTATAATGATGTTTAATTCCACATTTTGGGCTTTTAGATGTGTGATCCTTGACCATACTAATATATTACATATTTGGCAAAACGAGACTAGACACACAAATGATAAAAATGATGTTATAAACTCATTTTGAAATGACATGTGTATCTGTTAACTTAGGGGCAACAGTGAGGCATTCATGAAAACCCTGGACATAGAGGAAGTAAAGTAAAGTTGTCTCCTTAAAATTAAGACATGAAACCTGTATTTTGGAGCAGAGATGTACAAAATCATTTTGAAGAGACAGAATGGCTGCAATGTAATTAGTATTGGTTGAAAAATGATTGATTAATATGAATCAGTAAGAATGGTTGGAAGGATGAGGGTCATAAATAAACAAAAGGATGAGGATCAGAAGTGAACATTAGAAAAAAAAAAAAGACATTAAAACCAGGGTCCCACCAGGAGCTTCCTAGGGTAAAGGATACCTTTAAATGAAAAAAGAAAAATCCAGATACTGGAAGACAAATCTTTTATTATGAATGTTATTGCTAACAATACCTATGCCATTAAACATCAGATTCCTATTGTTACTTTTCCTGCTTCATTCTGTAGTCATGAAGCAAATTCTGACTATGGTTCTGTTTAGCTTTAGAGTTTTTCTACAAAGAGAGAAGTCACTGGTTATGTCAAATGTTACAGGTTTTATTTAAAAATTGCTAATACCAGTTCCAAGCAATAATTAGATCAACCTTCTAAACCTATAAAAATGTTAAAGCTATATTCTTGGTGATAGCCAAGGTAATCTCTTGTTGAGACTGGTGAAGCTGGGGGCACTGCAGGTTTTGAATAAATGTTCTTTAAATTCCTGTAATATGCAATAATATTTCCTCATAAAACAAGTATAATTTTATACCTAAACTCCATTATAAAATGAATATTATCTTTCAAAAATCAAACAGCATCCAAGTTTGAGTTTACCTCTTACTGACAAAGATTTTAATCTCAGTCTCTATTAGGATTCACCTTCATGCCCTTGGTTGTGCACGTAATCAGTGGAACATGTGAAGCTCTCAGATCCCTACTATTACACCTGTTGTCTAAGCCTGAGTAGTTTCCAAAGGTGAATAATGCCACTGTTTCTGTGTTTCACTTTGCCATGAGGTGTTTGCTAAGGCTAAGAGTCCCAAGTGCCTGGATTCAATCTCCCTAGAAGTGTCATGCACTGATTTCAGACTCTGAGTTACTGTGGTCTCTCTTTAATTTTGTCAGGGTATAGGAATGTAAAAGGATTCATAATTATTTATGTTTATACTATCCTTTTTCTTGGCACTACCCACTTTTCCAAGGAAAAAAAATAGTCATAAGTTTCTGACCATGGAGCAAAATAAAGCACATGAAAAAGAATACAAAGCTTGATTACTTCTGGGAAATTAAGAGATAAATAAAAATTCATTCAGAGTGAATCAAACTAATGTTAATATCATAAAGCATAACCCTCTCTCTATTTTCTATATTATTAACACTTATTAAAATGACCTAACAAGCATTATTTTCAACAACCATTACAAGTAGTTGTATATATATATATATTTTAATAATGAAAAAAATGACTAAGGGCCTTAATTGACCTGTAAAAGTCAGTACAAGTATGAGGTACATATGAGATTTAAAATTAGTTATTTTTGCTTCAAATTCAATGTCACTTTCAACTAGCTTTCATATAGAAATATCAACTTTTATTTTCTCTAAAATTAATTTAAAAATTTGGAAAGAAATAACATGTAATCTTCTTTCCTAGTTCAGAGTTTATCTATGACTCTTCTTACTTCCAGTAGTTGCGACCATCAATGTGGGGGCTTAAATAATTGTTCTCAGTTTTCAAGTGTTTTTTCTTCTAAGTGATCTTGAAGTAAAGGTTGAGCCACCCTAACCCCCAAATTTGAAGTCCTGTGTTGTCCAAAATCCGAAACTCTTTTGAGCAATGATATTGACACCACAAGTGAAAAATTCTACAACTGATCTTGTGTGAAGTGTCACAGTCAAAATGCAGGTGCACAATACAGTTTTTTTCAGCATCCCCCAAGGGAAGCAAGACCCTTGAGCTCCCTTCGTTTATGATGTATCTTTTCCATGCATGCCCAAACTTCCACACACAAGCAGGCCTACAAAAGATAATAAAATGACATCTGTGCATACCAAACATGCCAATTTTAGGTTTCCCCATGATGCCTCACGTGGGGCCAAAACTATGTATATTACTCTATGTGGTTTTACGTTGTTGTTTATTCTCTGCTTTGTGTTGTAAAGATGTTGAAAATGCCAAAAAGGCTGCAGATACTCCTATGGATAACAATAATAAGAAAAAGAGAACGTATTTACATTTATCTATAGCATGGAAAGTTACACTGTTGAAGAAACTGGATAGCAATGTACGTGTAAAACATCTTACAGAAGAGTATGGTGTTGGAATGACCACCAAATATGACCTGAAGAAACAAAAGGATAAACTCCTGATGTTCTATGCTGAAAGTGATGAACAGAAATGTATGAAAATATAAAAATATTGCATAAATCTAAAAATGAAGATCTTGATTGTGTATTGAAAGAGAGGATTCATCAGCATTGCAGTGAACACATACCACTTAATAGTATGCTGATTATAAAACAAAGATATATTAAAATGAACTGAAAATGGAAGGGAACTGCAAATATTTGAGGTTAGTGGAAAAATTTAAGAAAATACATGGCATTACATGTTTAAAATCTGTGGTAATAAAGCATTGCTGATCAGGAAGCAATAGAAAACAAATTTTACAAGATCATCACTGATAAAATCTGGTACCAGAACAAGTCTATAATGTTGATGAAACATCATTGTTTTGGTGTTATTGCCCGTGAAAGACACTGACTACAGCTGGTAAGACAGCCTCTACAGGAATTAAAGATGCCAAAGAGAGAATAACTGTGCTGGATGTGCTAATGCAGCAGGTACGAGCTGACCTAAGCATAAACTTACTGGAATAGGCAAAAGTATGCATCCTCACCGTTTTCTAGGAGTGGATTTCTAAACAGTCCTTTATTGTGCAATTAAAAGGCATAGATTATACCAGGGGTATCCTTTCTCATTGTTTTTTAAGTATTTTGTACTGGTGGCTCATGCTCACCCCAGAGAAGCTGAACTAAATGACAACTGAAAGATTTTGTTATTCTTTGACATTTGTTTTGGTCATCGTCCAGCTGAAATTCTCATCAAAAATAATGTTTATGCCACACACTTTCTCCCAAATATGACTTCATTAATTTAGCCATGTGATTAGGGTATCCTTAAATTTATGAAGAATACATATAAAACACTTTGTTGAAAAGCATGCTGGCAGGAATGAGCAGAGGTGTGGGTGTGGAAAGTTTTCAAAAGGAGTTTAGCATGAAGGATGCTGTATATATGCTGTTGTCAACACTTAGAACACAGTGACTAAAGACACGGTTTTCTGTGCCTGGCAAAACCTATGGCCTGTGAGCATGTTCAGTAATGATGATGCACAGAGTGGTGACTTTGAAAGATTAGACATGTCATGTGAGAAAAGAATATATATACCTTCAGAGTCCATCCGTAAGCTGAAAGAAGTGGATAAGGAAGACATTTTTTACATCAATAATGGTGCTCCAGTTTCATTCATTGGCCAATGGTAAAATAGTTAAACTGGTTCTGAATCAACTATTTAATTATTTTAATAGTTAAAATGGTTCAGAATGATTTTATTAGCCATTTTAGTTTATAAAATCAGACCAGGAGTTCTAAGACAAAAGCTATTGTTGATGAGGCAGATGAATCTGGAAGACACATTTAACAATAACAACTGATACAGGTATTCTGATAATGCTACTGTACTGCTTAGTTACTCTGAACACACTAATTTTTCACTGTATCAATGGAATGTCATATTTTTTAATGTTAAGTACTATATGTAACTAAGTATAAGAAAATGATTGCTTATTGGTAGCATATAAATTCAGAGTCAGGGATGATGTTGATGTCAGACAACTAGATTGTCCACATGGGTGTCTAACATAGTGACACCTTTGCTTCCTGATGGTTCAATGCATGCAAACTTTTTTTCATGCACAAAATTATAAGTATTGTATAAAATAATCTTTAGGCTATATGTATACGGTGTATATGAAACATAAATATGTTTTTTGTTTAGACTTGCGTCCCATCTCAAGTTATCTCACTATCTATATGCAAAGATTTCAAAATCTGAAAAAAAGTTGAAACCTGAAACATTTTTGGTCCCAAGCTTTCAAATAAGGGACACTCAACCAATATACTATTATGGGAAGAGTGTATATTTTTGCTCTGTTGATGTTGCCCTTAGACATCTGGTTTGTATTGATCAGCAGACTAGATGTGAGGAACAGAGGTCTTAAATGTGCTTAAACGTTGTCTCCTTCAAGCCTGTGATCCTCTATAAGAAGAGCATGTGCAAACCTAACTTTGGTGTCTTCAGCCAGAGTTCCAAAATAGACATACATGGAGAGAGACCTGAACCCATCCCACAATCTGGATTTAAGTCTAGACAACATATAGCCTGAGGCATAGCTACCAGTTCCATGCACATGGGAATAATGTTGATGTAACCCACTGAATTATGAGATATTTTGTTGTCAACAGCAATGTGTTGGCAATAGCTGATTAATAGAGTCTACATATACTTTATAAACAAACAATTTTAATCCATGCTCTTGGGTAATTATGGTTTGTATATATGATAGTCATTGAATGTCTGTCAAGAGAATAAGGGGTACATTATGAATATAAAAATGTCTATACTATCATTAGTAAATAAGAAGACACAGGATACTGTTAATGTGTTATATATTACAATGACATCTATGTAATTAGATGTAATTTTATACACATTGTATTAGTCAACACTGTCCAAAGGAACATAATCAGTATAGTTTGCATTTGTGTGTATGAGAGACAGAGATGTATACACAAATCTCTTTCTCCACTCTCACTCTACAGATACATATATAATATATATGTGCGTGTGTATACATATATAGAGAGAGAGAAAGAGAGAGAGAGAGAGACAGATAAGGTGAAAGAGATTTTAAGAAGTTGAGTCACAATTATGGGGTCTGTGAAGTCAAAAATCCACAGTTAATATACATAGAATTAATCATCACATACATATAAGCATATATTTGCTGGATGCTATACTCTGGAATACATTTTCTTTCTCTTGTGATGTTATTCCCTATGGGCTTGGATCACTATTTAGATGTTTAGAAAAGATTATTCATTGCCCTGGCCTGACCTTTGGGAGAGATTTTGGGAGAAGGAGGTCTTTTCTTTCAATTCTGTCACTTTCTATATATTTTTGAATTTCCCACCCAAATGTATGTACTGTTTTATAATTATTTAAAATAGGATTCTTTGCCAGGAGTGGTGCCTTATGCCTGCAATCCTAGCATTTTGGAGGCCACTGAGGAGGATTGCTTGAGACCAGGAGTTCAAGGCCATCCTGGGCAATATAGTGAGATCCCCTTGTATTAGACCATTCTTTTTCTATTTTTTAAGTTTCACACTCTCTATTTTTATTTTATTGGCTAGAATTCTCATTCTTCTTTTTATTTTCATTTTTTATTTCAGTAGGTTTTTGGGAAACACGTGGTGTTTGGTTACATGGATAGATTCCTTGGCAGTAATTTCTGAAACTTTGGTGCATGCATCACTCACGCAGTATACAGTGTACCCAATGTATAGTCTTTTATCTCTCAAACCCCCCACCCTTTCCTGCAAGTCCCCAAAGTCCAAAGTGTTATACTAATGCCTTTGCATCCTCATAGCTTAGCTCCTACTTACAAGTGAGAACATACGATGTTTGGTTTTCTGTTTGTGAATTATTTCACTTAGAATAATGGTCTCCACTTCCATCCAGGTTGCATTATTTCATTTTTTTATTAGTGGCTGAGTAGTATTCCATGGTGTGTGTGTGTGTGTGTGTGTGTGTGTGTGTGTGTGTGTGTGTATCTCACATTTCTTTTTCTATATGCACACGTTGATTGATGGGCATTTGGGCTGATTCCGTATTTTCATAATTGTGAAATTGTGCTGCTATAAACATGTATATGCAAGTGTCTTTTGTATAATGACTTATTTTCCTCCAGGTAGATACCCAGTAGTGGGATTGCTGTATCAAATGGTGTATCTATTTTTTTTTCATAGTTCTTTAAAGAATTTCCATACTGTTTTCCATAGTGTTTGTAGTAGTTCACATTCTCACCAGCAGTGTAAAAGTGTTCCCATTTCACCACAACCACATTAACATCTATTTTTTTTTATTGTGGCCATTCTTGCAGGAATAGGGTGGTATCACATTGTGGTTTTGATTTTCATTTCCCTGATAATTAGTGATGTTGAGCATTTTTTCATATGTTTGTTGGCAGTTTGTACATCTTCTCTTGAGAATTGTCTATTCAAGTCCTTAGCCCACTTTTTGATGGAATTGTTTGTTTTTATTTTCTTGCTGATTTGTTTGCGTTCCCTGTAGATTCTGGATGTTAGACCTTTGTCAGATGCGTAGTTCACAAAGATTTTTTTCCCACTCTGTGGGCTGTTTACTCTGCCGACTGTTCCTTTTGCCCTGAAAAAGCTCTTTAATTTAATTAAGTCCTACATATTTATCTTTGTTTTCACTGTATTTGCTTTTGGGTTCTTGGTAGTAAAGTTCTCACCTAAGCCAATGTCTAGAAGGGTTTTTCCAATGTTATCTTCCAGAATTTTTAGAGTTTCATGTCTTAGATTTAAATCCCTGAACCATCTTGAGTTGATTTTTGTATTAGGTGAGAGATGAGGATCTAGTTTTATTCTTCTACATGTAGATCCTCATCTCTCACCTGATACAAAAATCAACTCAAGATGGTTCAGGGATTTAAATCTAAGACATGAAACTATAAAAAATCAGTTTTCCCAGCACCATTGATTGCTGCTCTGTCCATCCCAGTGGGAGCTGCTATCTGCCATTTTTCCAGAAAGGATTCTAGTGGCTATTCTTGCACTGCTAGAAATAAATACCTGATATTAGATAATTTATAAAGAAAAGAGGTTTAATTGGCTCACAGTTCTGCAGGCTATACAGGAAGCATAGCAGCATCTGCTTCTGGGGAAGTTTCAGGAAGCTCTAATCATGTGGAAAGCAGAAGGAAGCCTGGCATATCACGTGGGGAGCAAGAGAAACAGCAAGATGCAATAGACTTTTAAACAGTTAGATCTCATGAGAAGTTACTATCGTAAAAGGATGGTGGTAAATTATTCATGAGAAACCCACACCCATGATTTGATCATTTCCCGCCAGGCCCAACTTCCAATACTGGAGATTACAATTCAGTATGAGGTTTGAGTGAGAATATATATCCAAACTATATAACCCCATCCCTACAAAAAATTTCTTGAATACAAATAAAATAAAATAAGATTCTTTAATAAGGCTATTTGACATTGGATTGTTTTGCTTACTTATAAGTACATGTAGTTCTAAATAAAAAACAAAATTCAATTTATATTTTTTAAAGTACACATAAGTTTTTGGGGTTTTTTTGCCTTTTTTCCCCCCAAAACACTAAGGTATATACTTTCCTTCTTTCCTTAACATTTTTTTTTTTTTTGAGACAGAGTTTTACTCCATCACCCAGGCTAGACAAACATGGCAAGATCACAGCTCCCTATAGCCTCAATGTCCCAGATTCAGGTGATCCTCCCACCTCAGCATCCCTGGTAGCTGGGATTACAGGAGTGTGCCACAATGCCTTGCTAATTTGTCTTTCATTTGTTTTTTTTGTTAGTTTGTTTTTGTAAAGATGGAATTTCACCATGTTGCCCAGGCTGGTCTCAGACTCCTGGGCTCAAGTAAACCACTCTTCTTGACCTCCCTAAGTGTTAGGATTATAGGCATGCGCCACTGCACCCAGCACATTTATGTTTTTTGTTGTTAATTTTTGAAAATTTCACTTTTCTGGACAACATATTTTGGCTCATTTGCTAAAGTATAACAATTTCTCTACAGAATATTTTACAGAATCTATGTCAATTGAATGCCATTTTGGTCTGAGTTGTAGTATATAAAGTCATTTCTATAGTCTGACATGATTAATTTCACATTTACTAATTATCCTTTCCTCTTTCTGCATCCTCCATCTGCATCTTTCTTGCTACATCGTCCTATCTCTGTGTCTCTCTTATCACCTTTTTTTATAACACAACATACACACATATTTTTATGGCATTTGAAAACTAAGTTAAAGTTCTATGCTAATATCATTACATATTACAAAAAAGGTTTTCTTTGTTAAAAAACCATATCAAAACTGATTAACGCTAATAGATTCTATTCATAAAAATATCCCTTCTGTGTTGGAAGGTGGATTCGTTTTTGTTTTATTGCTGCATAAAAATTGTCTCAAACTTAGCAGCTTATAGCAAGACATTTATTCTCTATTTTCCATGGTTCAGGAGTTGAGGCACAGCTTAGCTTGGTCATCTTCTCAAGGTCTCATAGGTGGTAGTCAAAATGAGAGCCAAGATGTTTGCTCATCTGAAGGCTCAACTGAGGAAGAATGGACTTCCTACCTCATTTGGGTTATTAGTAGAGGACATGATGATGCAATTTAGGGCCCTGTGTTTACTGGTTGCCAGATGGGGGCCACTTTCAGGTCTCAGAGTTTCTCATAATTACTAGACACCACTGAAATTACTTGTCATGTGGGCTTCTTCAACATAACCATAAATTCATTAAGCCCACAAGGTAAGACTGTTTCCAGTCTGCTCAGACAGGATCTTATAAAATATAGTACAATCACAGGAGTGACATGCTATCACCTTTCCCATATTCTATCAGTTGAAATTTAGATAAGTCTCTCCCATGCTCAAGGGGAGTTTATCAGCCAACATCCTCCAGAAAAGTAGAACTATTAGAGCATATATGAGATTTACCTTAAGTATTAGCCCAAACAATAGTGTGGGTTTCTAAACCTGAAACCCATAGGTAGTTTGGTAAGCTGGAAACCCAGGCAGAAGTTGAAGCTTCAGTCTTGAGGTAGAATTTTTTTCTTCTCTGAGTTTAGGGAACCAGCCCCCACATCACCCATAGGTACCCCAAATTCAATGGCAACAAAGGAATGAGAAAAAGATTAAGAATGAAAGTGGGACCAGGGGACCATCACTAGTACTGGAGGCAGTGAAGGCCTCGAGCTCTGATCATCCACAGTATTTATTGGTTACAATCACTTTGATCTATAGGGTAAGTGGTGGGGTGATGGTGGAGAGAGGGTGATGTGATGGTGGGGTGAAGTCACTTCCTGAGACGGAACTGAATCAGTGAGCCAGAACTGGTATATCATTCTAAAGTTTGATAACAGCAGTGGTTTGGGAGTTTCACAAAACAAGAACATTGGTTATCTTTAGCCTATTATCTATGTGCAGCTGGTGGAACATGGGACTTATAAGGAGCCTACAAGTCTGGTTAGTCATAGTGCTATGAAGGGGTTTTACATCCTTGAGCACAAAGTTTATGGTAACAGAGCCTAGGTTACCCCGCACTGGAACATTGTTTTCCAGGCATGGAGAAGTTTGCCTCCCCAGAGGCCTCCAGCAGTTTGCTGCAGTTTGTTGTTCCCAGTTTATATATTACTTATAACCAATTTACGTAGGCACTCTATAATTCCTTTCTTCTTTGCCTCTTCCCCCAACATCTGAGACATCTCAGCTTTTTGTTCTCAGCACCTTCAGCTGATTGAACAAAACCAACTCTTGTTGTCCAGAGTAATCTCCTTTACTCAAAGGCAACTGATTATAAGTGTTAACCACATCTACAAAATATCTTTATAGCAACAACTAGATTGATGTTTGGTTAAGTAATGGTGCACTATACCCTAGACACATAAATCTAATCACCACTGGGAGAGAATTCCAAAAAGCAGTGAACACTAGAACATGGGAAATCACTGGGATCTTCTTGGAGTCTTCTCACCACAGAAGGTAGTTTTTTTACTGAATTTATTTTTAATTTTTTTATCAGATAAGTAATATGTAGATAAAATGTCCACTGATAGACATTTTTTCTAAGTCAATTTCTACTAAAAAATTAGGATGTACTTCTAAATAATAAACTGATAATTCTGAGAATAAACAAGAAACCCGTGAATAAGCTGTTTTTTTTCATTTTAACAATCAGATCTCAAATTAGAATGTTAGAAGTATCTACCACCACACCATCTCTCATGCCGCAGAGCAAAAGTGCAAAAGCAACTGAAGAAGATTGTTTCATGTGACATCTATTTCCCAAAGATTTTTTTCTTTCTATTTTCTTTCCATACATTTTTTTACTTCTGAGAATAATCTGGGTGTGTTTACATCTGTGTGTACATGCAAGTGTGCTTATCACAGAAAAGAAACTTACATAGCATCAGGTGAAATGATTTGCAAGGGTGTATCAGCCTGAAGTCAAAGTCGGTGAGGGAACCCTCAAATTCTCGGTCTTAGTGCAATGTTAGAGCTTGTAGCTCAAGGTCACAAAACCTGAGTAAGGCTGCAAGATCACAGAAAAACCTTTCCTTAGATTAATGGCAGGGCTGTGCCAAAGATGACTGAAGGGACACCCTCTGGCATGCTCATTTATCAGGGGTTTACTTGTTGGCTAATGATAGCAATAACAGTTTGTATCTGACAGACACAACTGGATATGTGCGGTGAGAAACTATGTTTGAACACAAATTATACTGAATCTATGTAATTTCCTCTTCTCTTGCTTGACCTGTCATCACAGTCTACCTCTTGAAGTTTGTTTTTTACTTTTTAAAGAAAAAAAAATTGTTTTTGAGAAAACGATGATTACATAATTGAAAACTATATCAAATTAACTTTTAATTCTTCTACATTCTTTAGCAGATATTTTTATATGTATACACAATTTCTTGTTTGCTGTAATCATAGCAGAGATGGTAGATTTAATTTTTTTCTTAAATTCTTACTGCAAACACTGTTTTATGTTTTAAATGTTCTAATAATATTGTTCTATGTTTCTGTTGTTACTAAAATTTCATTTAAAATATATAAAATGCGGATAAATAAAATAAGTTTTTTACTTATAATCTCACTACCATGCTATAATCACTATTAGCAATTATTTTTATGGGATCCTTTTGTGTCAAATACATATATACAAGTATATTCACATATTCATATATATACATATGTGTGTGCATATACATACGATATTTTATTGGACTTTTCCTTTTCTTTTTTGTTTAATGCTGTATTGTGAAAGTAGTTATGCTGTTATTTTTTTCTCTTAAAGTATTACTTTAAATGACTGCAGATTACTTCATTGCATAGTTTTATTTATAACCAACAATCTAATGTTGAATTTTTTTTTCAAATTTTTAGCATATTGAAGAGCATTGTGATGAAGATTTTATTGTTCCTCTGTTCTTAATCCTCAAAATAAACTCTTAATAGTAGCATTTCTGATTCAAAGCATATGTACATTTGATAATTTAATTGTGTATTGAAATTTCAAGGATCATTACTAAAATAAAAGGAATAAAATATATAAATTCTGCACTAGAAAAGGAAAATGATATGATTAAAATAATCAACCATAAAAGTTAAAAAATAAGAGAAAAGCAGACTAAAATATGTATATCAACAAATACCAAAAAGGCAGATGTAAGTCTAAATATATTAAAAATTACATGGACTATGAAAGGCCTAAATTCTCCAGTTAAATGACAATATTAGCAGATTGAAAAAAAATAAATATATACTACTTTTGGAAGTCATTTAAAATAGAATAATTGAAAGTAAAAACATAGACAAAATATATACCATGTAAACCCTAATTAAATAATGCTAGTGCAAATATTTTAATATAAAAAAACTTTAAGTTAAAAAAACTAGATATAATAGGATTACTGTCTAATGATAAAAGACTCCATATATCACATAGCCATACAATTTTACATATGTATGCTACTTAATAACATTGCTTAAAATACTTACAAAAGAAAATAATTATGCAAAATTACATTACCTTTCTCAGTAAATGTTAGGCGAGGCAACAATAACAAAATCAATAAAGACATTCATTGATCAACCTAAGTAACAAAATTGATCTAATGAAAGACCAAGATCCCTGAATTTAACATTTATAGACAGGCATTTTTTCAATATACACAGATTATTTAAAACTATTGATAGTGTAGCAGCCATAAGGGGAATCTCCATTAATTTTAATGAACATATTTCATTATAAAATATGTCCTCTGATGACAATTTAAGTTAATAAAAATAGATAACTAAAAATATCCCAGTATATTTGAGAATTAAGGAATAAATATTTTATTAGTTTTTTAAAAAGCATCTTGTAATAAAATTGACTTTTTCTTCCTGTAGCATCATAGCTTTTTATTTAATACATGTGTGGATTAATATTATCACCATCATTGTCAAATACAAAACAGCTTAATCTCCCCCCAAAGTCTCCCTGTTCATCCCTCATAACTCCTGACAACCACTGACTGCTTCTGAGTTCCTATAGAATTGGCTTTTTAAGAATGTCATATAAATGGAATCACATAGTATGTAATCTCTTGAGATTGACTTCTTTTACACAGCATAATGCTTTTAAGAGTCATCTAAAGTCTTATATATTTCAAAAGCACATTTCTTTTTCTTGTTGACTAGTATTCTATTGTATGAATATACAAGCCACAGTTTGTTTATCTGTCCTTGGAGGACATTCGGATTGTTTCTAGTTTTTGGCAATTATAAATAGTGAACATTTGTATAAAGGTTATTGTGGAAACACACATTTTCAACTCTTAGTGTAGATATCCAGGAGATGGATTGCTGGGTTATATGGTAATTATATGTTTGCCAGTCTAAGAAACTACCAAACACTTCCAGAAAGGTTGTACCACTTTGCATTCCTATCAGCAGTATTTTGAGAGCTACAATTGTTTCACATCTTTGATAGTACTTTATATTTTTAGTTTTTTTTTTTTTTTTTTAATTTCAGCCCTTCTAATGGCTGTACAATGGAATCTCATCATGGTTTCATTTTACATTTCTTTAATGGCTATTAATGTTGAACCTCTTTGTTATCCTATTTCTTCTTTGCTAAAGTGGCTACTCATGTCTTTTGCTAATTTTTAAATTGGATTGTGCATTTTCCTATTTTTGAGTTTTGAATATTCTTTACATACAGTAAATACCAATTCTTTGGGTATAAGTAAAATAAAAATATTTTCTTCCTGTTTAAAATTTTTAGCAGAGTCTTTCACAGTGCAATAGTTTAGAAAAATTGGTGAAATTCAATTGATCATTTTTATATTTTATGAATACTTTTGATTTGGTGAAATTCAATTGATCATTTTTATATTTTATGAATACTTTTGATTTTATGTCTAAGAGCTCATCACCAAACTCAAGGTCACATAGATGTTCTCCCATGTCCCTTCCAAACATTTTCTATCTTTACAATTTACTTTTAGATTTTTGAATTAATTTCTTTTATATTTTTGAGATAATTTCTATATAAAGTGTAAAGTTTAGAGTGAGACTCATTTCTTTTGCCTATGGATGTCTAGTTCTTCCAGTATCATTTGTTGAAAAGACTAGCCTTTATTCATTGAATGGCTCTTTTAACTTTATCAGATTAATCAGTCACATTTGTGTGGCTCTATTTCTATAATTGCTATTCTATTTCTTTTATCTATGTGTTTATGCCTTCATCAATACCACACTGTGAATCCTGAATATCTGAGACAGATCTCAGTCAATTTATGAAGTTTATTTTGCCACAGTTAAGAATGCGAGTCTGTGACACAGTGTCAAGAGGTCCTGACAACATGTGCCCAAGTTGGTCTGAGCACAGCTTCATTTTATTCTTTTAGGGAGATATGAAACATCAATCAATGTATGTAAGATGAACATTAGTTTACTCTGGAAAGGAGGGACAACTTAAAGTGGGGAGGGGGCTTCCAGGTTATAGGTAGATAAGGGATAAATGGTTGTATTCTTTTGAGTTTCCAAACTGCCTTTCCAAAGTAGGTAATTAGATAAGCATTTATCTCCGTGAGCAGAGGGATGACTTTGAATAGAATTGGAGGTGGGTTTGCCCTATGCAGTTCCCACCTTGATCTTGACTTTTCCCTTTAGCTTTGTGATTTTGGGGCCCCAAGATTTATTTTCTTTTCACAACACTGACTTGATTACTGCAGATTTTTAGTAAGTCTTAAAATGGGCAGTATGGTTTCTACAACTTTATTCTTATCTTTCTGAATTCATTTAGCTATTCTAGTTCTTTTGCCTTTCCTTATAAATTTAGAATCAGCTTGTCTATATCAGAAAAAAATTTCTGCTTAAATTTTGATAGATATTACATTAAATCCATAAAACATTTTGAAAAGAATTAGTAGCCTTTAACAAGTTGAGTCTTCCAATCAATTAAAATGGAAGGACTCTTTATATTTAGATATACATTTATTTCTTTCATAAGCATTTTGTAATTTTCAGGATCCAGATACCATACATGTTTGTTAGAATTATAACTACACATTTTTTGGAGACTGTTGTTTATATGAAATTGTGTGATATTTCATTTTTTAAGTAATTTTCAGATTCTAATTTTACATAGTGCGTAAAAATAAGATTGGTTTTCATGTATTGACCTTGTACTTGAGAGCTAGCTAAACTGACTAGTTCTAGGAATTTGTTTCTTTATAGATTCTTTGGAATTTTCTTCATAGATAATCATGTTGTCTGTGAATGGACAATTTTTTCTTTCTTTCTTTCTTTCTTTCTTTCTTTCTTTCTTTCTTGCTTTCTTGCTTTCTTTCTCTCTCTCTCTCTCTCTTTGCTAGCAAGCATGCTTTTTTATTTATTTTGTTTTCCTGGGCTTATTTCCCTGGCTAACACAAGAAATATATTTTATAATCAAATGTATGTGAACTTTCAGTTCTAGGAAAAAATAGAGTGGATCCACTTTTCCTATTATTTCTACTAAATCCAACAGAAAACTAGGGACATGATATGTAAGAAAAAAAATAAATAAGGACACTCTGAAAGGTGAAGAAAAGAAGGCAGATTATCATTACTTTGTATTTTTTGGTTGAATGTATCCCAGACTACCTGCTGTAGCACATGAAAACCTGCAAACACAAAAGGGTACAAAGCCCCGAGGAAAGTCTGTTCTCTCTAACCAAAGGGCCAGGAAAAGAAAAAGCTTAACAAGTCAGAAAACTTTTAGATAGTAATTGCCTTACTTTAACCAAATTCCATGAACTCCATCCCTGCCTCAATTAGTAAAGACCAAGTAGAGAGCTGAGATTTTTATGTTTATCTCACAGTAATGTGGTACCTACCTTCTTCCTTCAAGATGATCATAAAAGGCAGAGAGGGAAGGGAAGTTGTTCATCCCAGCCTGATATTAAGAAGCTCCTCCTCTTTTACACACATACACAGTATGGTATCAATAAACACTGGGAACAGTAATGAAGTGCTTTTTCATTCCATAATGGATAGTTTCTGTATCTTGATTGCAAGGGTGGTTACACTAATTTACATCTGGGATAAGAAGGGATAGAAGTAATTACACGTATTGTATTAACATCAGTTTTCTGGTTTTCATATGGTACTAGAGTTACATTAAATATAATCCTTGAGAGAAATTGAAGGGTACACACTCCTCTGCCTACTATATTTGCAATTTCCCAAACCTAAAGTATTTTTAAATAAAGTTAAAAAATCAAACAAAGAGAAGAACAATTGTCTTAACCCATTTTCTGTTGCTATAATAGAATACCACAGATTGGGTAATTTATTTTTTAAAAAAAGTTTATTTATCTCATGGTTCTGGAGGCTGGGAAGTCCAAGTGCATATGGCTAGAATCTGGTGAAAGTCTTCCTGCTGGTCATAATATGGAGGATGGCATCACCTGATGAGAGGGAAAGCATGCCAGCTCAGGTCTCTCTCTTCTTAGAAAGCCAACAATGTTACCATAATGGCTTTACACTCTAAATGTTACACTTTTTACAGAAGTTATCTCAAAAACTACAAAAGATACCCCATCCTTATGACCTTATCTAATTCTAATTACCTTCCAAGGCTTCATCTCCAAATTCCATTTACATACAAATATGATTTTAGGGATTAAGTGTTTAACCTAAACCATAGAAACGTTATATTTAGGAACAGAGTAATAGATAATAGAAAATAATTTGAAGTGAATTATAATAAAAACTACTCAGAATTGTTTAGTACAGGTAGAGCGATACATAAAGGATAACCCATAGCCTTAAATGCATATGAAAAAAAGAATAATAATTTGATAAAAATGAGCTAAACTTTTATCTTAAGAAAAAGATGAGCAAAATGAGTCTAAAAATCAGGTGGAAGAAAGATAATAAAGATAACAAAATAAACCAATAAAATAAAAAATATATGTACAGTAGAAAAAGATTAACAGTGCCAAACATTGGTACTTCTAAACAAATATCAAAATTAAGAAAATACTGTAGAGATTGGGAAAGATAAAGACAGAAAAAAAAAAAAGAGAAAGAGTAGAAATGAAAGCCACAAGAATAATTTGAAAATCAAATATTACTATAGATATTACAGATTTCATATATATTTAACAGATAATAAAGTATTGTCATAACAAAAGTTTTACAAAAACTTTTGAAGATTTGAATAAAATAAAAACCTGTAATTTACCAAATCTAACTCTAGAAAATTAGAAAACTTAAATAGTTCAAAACCATTTAATATACATGTAATACAACAAGTACAGAAATATTTTAATTGGTAGAAGGGTAGTCGCTCTAAGAATTTTCAACTCTGTGCTTAAAATTTATCATAAAATGTCAGGACAAAAAATTTTGTACATAAGCACACACACATAGATGTGCACACACACACCCTAAAGTTGCTTTTTAATAAATCAACCAAGCATTAAGAAAAGCCTATTTCTAATCTTACTCAGAGTTTCACAGTTTTCCAAAGAATAGAAACACAGGGTACATTCCTCAACTAATATTTATTTTATCTACTTATCCTTGATACAGACACCTGTCAGTGAGCCGAGATCATGCCACTGCACTCCAGCCTGGATGACAGAGCAAGTTTCTGTCTCAAAAAATTAATAATAATAAAAAATAACTCTGGCCAAACTTTTTTTATTAGTGAGTTTCTATGCATTTCTTTGAGCAATACAACAGTCAGCTAAATCTAAATTGTGTATTTGTGCACGTGTGTGTACAAATTTAATTATGAAGACTAATTTGATATTAAAAGATCAACAAATATTATCCCCTCGTTTAATAGAATACCAGATAAAAATTATATTAACAGGTGAAAAATAGAAAAAAATCAGTATCAATTCATAGTTAAAAAAATAATTGGTTAAAAACCAGAACTGAAATTTACTTTCTCAGTCTAAAACAAAAGATATCTACAAACACACAGACACAAATACACTATTGTAAACATCATACTTACTGGTGAAACATATATATTGTTTCATGATATGATATTGCTATAAAGCAGTACAAATAAATAGAAACACAACAACACAGCCACAAGACTAGAATGTCTGCAATAATCATTTCTATTCAACATTTTATTGAATATTGAAGTTAGTCCAACAAAGAGAAGAAATGTGTAAGTGATTTAAAAAAGCCAAAAATGCCATTATTCACAGATGATATAGTTGACATGTTAGAAATATTTTAAAATCTATGATAAATGAATTAAAATTAATAACTGTGTAACAAGGTTGCTGGATACAAAATCAATATATAAATAAAGCAATTATTTTTCTTTATACCATTAGCAAATGGAATATTAAATTTAAAAGTTGCCACCATCTACAATTGCATTAAAAGTGTCAACTATCTGAACAGAAGTTCAACAACATGTGTGCCACATATTTACAGAATTTTTTGTGCTACATTAAAGATAACCTAAATGAATGAAGTCTCATTATATGAAACAGTTCACACAGAATCAGTATTACTAGGAAACTTCTTAGAAATACAAATTTTGGGGTCTCACTCAAGAGCTACTAAAACAGAAATTGTGAGGATGGGGACTAGCAATGTGTTAAGTCCTCCAGGTGATTTTTATATGATAAGAGTTACTGACCTAGATGTGTGAATAGTGTTGTGTATGATACAAGCAGCATTGCTTATCATCTTAAACTAAAAAACATGCAGAAGCCAGGAAAAAATAAATTGTAGCCAACAATGATAGGCAATAAAGCAATACAAATAAATGAAGGTGAACCACAGCAATATGGATGAATAGTGCAAACATATTATTAAGTAACTGAAGGAAAAACAGGATAATATATTCAATTTGTTTCTATTTATATAAAGTATGGAAAGAAACAAAATTAAGCTATCCCATTTAGGAATGCATACATGGGTGACAGAATGAAAAAAAAGCAAGGACATGAGTTCTTACTTTTTCTTATATGTTATATTTGACAATAAAATTGTCTAAAATTAAAGTTAAGAGATACGGAAATTATATAAGAGAATTCTGACACTTACTGAAGAGACATTCTACAGGGAGAGAATAAAATAAATGGAGGAGAAACAATATTTAAAGAAATAGTAGATAATATGGTAGCATGACAGATGGAAGAAAGCAAACTGAATCCTCATACTGAAACTAGTCACTGAGAGCTTAATGGGACAAAAAGTCTCACTGACAGAAAAATAATAGTAAAAACTAAAATCAAGAAAAGTAGAAAATCCTATAATCTTCCAGAAAGAGGAAAAAAAGGTAGCTGCAAATGGATAAGGCTCAGATTGATATATCATACTTCTTATTGACAGCCCATATGCACAAAGACAAGGAAACAATGTCCTCAGTGTTTTAAGGAAAAATGACTTTGAGTCTGGATATATCAAAAGTGTTATCCAAATCTGAATGAGAAATAAAATAGTGTCAGACATGCAAGGACATGGAATATTCACTGCCCACAGACCTTCCCTTTTAGAATCATTACAGGATGTATGCCAGGGACAGGGAATATGCCTGAAACAATTACTAAACTTAGACTTCCTCTTAAAAAGAAAAAAATAAGCTCTCAAAAAAGCCCAGAATAAATGAATGAATGAATGAATAATGCTCAGAGCTTGAGCCTTAACCATTAAGCTGCAAGGATTCTCAGAAGGATCCATTTGTTTAAAATGGGGTTTCCAATGAATTTCTGCAATATTTGTTGTGGAGCATTCTGCTCATTGTATTTATTTACCATGAACTTTCTGTACTAATCTGTACAGTTGACTTCTGCATGTTTTTGGCTGTGATAGTCTCTGATCTGATTACTGTCCCTCTATGTTTTCTATCTTAGGAGAATTTCTCTAAATTTCTAGTGTGCTGATGGTGCTTTCGATATTTCCCATTACCTTTCATGTATACTTACATTATTATATTCTTTTCTGGGATTTTGAAAGAGCAGGAATGTAGGTATGTGTATCTGGACCATCATCTTAAGCACTATCCAAACTGTGTATAGTAAGTTTCTGTAGAAGATTTTATTCAAAAAAAAATTTATTAAGCTGCTAATTGAAACTTGGTCAATGTAGATATAAGGAAATTGGAGGCCAGAGTATATAAATGGTTTGACTTGGTAGATGCAGTAAGCTGGGACAGAATCTATATCAAATTTTAGTTTTTCCTGATGCCAAAATGTTTCCACTGGATCATGCGGAATATATGATCAAATTATATTTAGCAAAGTGCTTACCAAAGTAAAAAACAACTATAAATATAAAGAATTCAATATTAGGAAAGCAAATGTTAGTCATCTGTAAATATGTAAACACAACTTTCTATAATTTTCTCAGCATGCAATTGAGTTCTACCTCTAATTTGGATGCTAAGGCATAATTATACATAAAAAATTAAATTTTGAAAAATTTAATTTGTCTATTTTGCTGAATCTCAAACATAAAACTAAATCCCATACAGTCCATTCTATAATTCATTTCTGCATCTGATGGTTGATAGTGATTACAATTAGCATCCACTGTTCACTTGATGTTCCAATAGAGACACCGTGTCAAGTGCTTCCAAGAGACCTGTAAACCATTTTACAGAGGAAGAAACTGCGGCCACTACAGGTTTAAAAAAAAATGTTCAAAAGCACACAAATTTGGAGTCCTGTGTGGTGAGCCATTAAGCTACATTTCCTCTACATTCAGAATTATCAGTGATGTGTTGATAAATGTTTAGAAAGAGACAGCTGGAGCTAAGGATAGGAGGCATAAAAACCTGGCATTATAGTTGATTTTTGGCTGTAAATACCACTGTAGTTGATTTTAAGACATCAACTGATGTCCATGAAAGAGGTATTGGGAAGATTGGGCAGAAGCACACCATTATATAGGTTTTCTACTATGCAGGTCAAACAGACATTAATAACCACAAGCACTAAGCAACAGTAAATGGTAACAAAATAATTAGAAATTATGAGTTCTGAGCAGTTCTTATCTGTGTTTTTAATATTTAATTGTAAGTTTCTATAATTTAATTTTTAATAATAGCTGTATTTACAAATCAGCCCCCAAATTTCTCAAACCATGACAATCACTTCATAAAATCTGGTGTGAGTTGGCTTTGGTACAGTACAGGAGTTAGTCATGAGTGTTTTTGCTCTACCTGTAATTTGAGGATGCAAAAAATACTCCTAGCTATAAATTGGTTTTGCTTATTAAAATAGCTGCACAGTAGGCCAAGTGCAGTGGTTTATGTTTGCAATCCATGCCTTTTGGGAGGGAGGCCATGTTGGGAGGCTTTTTTGAGGCCAGGAGTTTGAGACCAGCGTGGGCAATATAACAAGACTCTACAAAAAATAAAAGGGTTAACCAGGTGTGATGGCACATGCCTGTGGTCCCAGCTACTCAGGAGGCTGAGGAAGGGTGATTGCTTGAGCCCAGGGAGCAGTGAGCTGTGATTGAGCCACTGCACTCCAGCCTGAGAGATAGAGTAAGACCTTGAAAAGAAAAAAAGAAAGAAAGAAACGAAGAAATGAAGGAAGAAAGGAAGAAAGGAGGAAAGAAGGAAACCTTTGTACATTATATTGCTTTATCATTTTCAAGAAGATAGCTTTTTGTTTGTTGGCTTGTTTTGAGGTATGGTGGATTATTTTGCTCATTTTAAAAGTCAGAACCATAGCCTATTATAGTGTGTAGAATAGTACAGTGAATTTATAATTTTGAAGTATTTTGTATCATCACATATACCCATGCACGCATACAAATATGAAAAGAGCATTTCTATCAATTGACATACATATGTGTATTTATGTTTAGATATAGGAAAAATCAATTTAGGAGAATAAGTTAAAATTTAAAAAGTATTGCCATAAAAGGTATTATCAGAAAGTACATGAAGGCTTTGTATTTATGATACTGTATGCATTGGTACTAACTAAAGGTTGAAATCTGATCCACTTGAAGTTAAATTTGAGTCTGCATCCATGGAAAGTTTAGTAGCGACAATAGAAAAATAGTGGTCTTAGGTTGAAAACATTTCGCTTTCACACACAGAATTCAAGACAAGGTCATTGATTGTGTTCCATAAACAACCTGTTCTATTATGTATGGCTTCTGCATTTTTGCCTTGAGATGGTTTTCATTCACGCTAACACTTATCGCTCATCCATCTGTAACTTCTATAGAATGTCTTATTTTACCATTGAACAGATCAAGATAAATGATGCTTTACTGGGAGGTAAATAAGACTCTTGAATTTTTCTTACACTGAAGTAATTATTATTTGGATCAAAACTATTAAAGGTAAGTGACATTGTAATGTTAGAAAAGAACTTCAGGTTTATCTCTAAATTCTACTGATGCTGTGAAATGCTTATTTAATTTGATTGCATACATATATATCTCCACAAATATATCTGTTTCAAGTCTATCATGTAAGACTAATATAATGTCTAATAGAATTGCTATACTTAAAATTTAAAAAATAGTTTTAATTTGCTTTTTGGGTTTGCATGTTTTCTCATAAATAATTATTTATCCTTATATCTGATTCTGATAAATTTTTCTATTACATGAAGAGTAAAAAATGTAAAAACTAAGTGGTTATCTTCATTTCACATTACATAACCTACAAGTTTGTTGCTGCAAGGAAAGAACTTGCAGGGAAATTGATTTGGGTTGTCAGATGGAAATACATGCCTGCAAAATATTAAGTTCTCCATCACCAGAGGTATTCAAGTGTAACTTCGATGACTACATATTCATTTTATAGTAGAAGGGATCCAAACGTCAGGTGAGTGGAAAACAAGGAATGGGGGAGCTTAGCGATTTAAGTTAAGCTTTATAATCTCTCTTACCTGTTTGATAACCTAAACTGTCTTTTCTCCCTTCTTTCACATGAAAAAACAGCTTAATCATTCAGTATCCTCTCATAACAAAGTAATGTGATGTGTTTATTTGGCAATCATATATTTATAACATCTGCCTTAATTATATTAGATTGGGGTCTGAAACAAAAGAGCTTGATGTGGTGAGAAACCCAAAGGATCAGCAATTGAAATACTTGAATTGTTGCTCCAACTCTACCATTAGAAACACTATGATGCTGAGAAAGCTATTGGGCTTCAGGGTATTCTATACTAAGTAGGAGAGTACTGGTCTTTTGATATCTAAGTTTGCTAGAAGCTCTAAAACTATATGATGCGAATATGTGCTCTCTATCTCAATTATCTCCAAAATGTGAGATGGGTTATACTGTCTCAACTTTTGCCACTTACTATCAAAATTCACATAAAGAAAAGTGTTCCCTGTGTGAACCTCATTTGCTGATTTTTAGATTGAAGTTGAAAATCTGTTTATTGATTCAGTGCACTAGCCAATTTGAACACTAGAATCAGCTTCTTGGGAAATAGTGCCAAGAAAAGCTGAAAACCAAGTATGTCCGGCTAATCTGTTTTACAAAGTATTAAAAATGTAGTTGTAAGGGAAATGTTTTGTGGATTGTGCTATCCATCCTTTCTATTTTGCTGATGTCACACTGAGGTGTCAATTAAAGATGATATGTGCAAATCATTTAAAGCCCTAAAGAGAAAAAGGAAATTGTTACCAAATATAAGGTTATGCCCAGGCAATTAAGGAAGCAAGAAATGGAAATTATAAATGGCAGGCAAGCCAAGCCTATAAGAAATAATATGGGCTTCAAATCTTAGAGACTCTTTTTTTAAGTGGGCTGCTTGGATCCCAGCCTTCATGCAGAACATGTCATTAACTGAACGGTATCTTTTAGAAACACAAGCATCAGATTCTTGGTGGGTGTTCTGCTATATTGTTTGATATTGATAGAACTTGTTAGTCTAGAAGTATCATTTTCAAAGTATCATTGAAAAAATATGAAATGTTTATTTCAAGAATCAAGCATAGTATACAGGGTATGTCGAAAATATAACTGTAGGCTGGGCACAGTGGCTCACGCCTGTAATCCCAACACTTTGAGAGGCTGAGATCGGTGATTATGAGATCAGGAGATTGAGACTATCCTGGCTAACATGGTGAAACTCAAACTCTAAAAATATACAAAAAATAAGCTGGGCGTAGTGGCAGGCACCTGTAGCCTTAGCTACTGGGGAGACTGAGGCAGGAAAATGGCTTAAAGCCAGGAGGTGGAGGTTGCAGTGTGCCAAAATCGTGCCACTGCACTCCAGCCTGGGCAGCAGAGCAAGACTCCGTCTCAAAAAAAAAAGGAAACATAAATGTAGACAATCACGCACTCATATGAGACACTAACTTTCTGAGCTATATTAATGATGCTAAAACACAGTATACATACATATGTTTAAAGGAATACTATCAGAATATGAGTTCATGTTGCTTCAAAGCAAAACCTTCCCTAACTTCACATTATAAGAATCTCAAATATGTTAAGGTTGGTTTATTAATTTCGCTGCCTCCAGATATCTTACATTTGAAAAAGAGACACAGGTGAAAAATATCAGGTATACTCTTTTCAGAGAGCCAGAGGAAATCAGAATCTAAATGGTTACCCAGCCTCTACTGAGTTTTACATTGTCATCAGTGTCAGAATGTAGTCTTTGCCAGAGTAAAACCAGATGGTCCTGAGAATATCATGAGTTTAGTTTGATTTTCTTGCTACACTTATCACTTCTGCCATAACAGTGTGATTTCTAAAGGGGTTCAGCACATTTAGAGTAGCATAGAGGTTGGTATTGCTTGTCGATATGATGGTGTGATGGTGGTGGTGAACTGTAAACCTTAAAAGGAAATGCAATTTGCCTTCATTGCAGTTTCACAGTAAAGTCAGAACTTAAAGACCATATCACCTAAAGAGACAAGAGAACAGAATTTAACGGTGGATGTAGTGAAAAGTGTACCATTTGGGGACTGGGAGATTTAAGTGTGCCATACACTTCTCCACCTGCCTGGAATATGCCCCCTTTCATTCCCACAGGTCATCCTTCTGTTCCCAGTTTACATGTCACTTTTGATAACTCTTCTTATTCACTGTCTAGGCTAACTGTTCTCCTATGGAATCTCACAGCACCCTGTTCTTCCCTGCCATTTTGCTTATAATACTCTTTTATATTTAACACTCTTATATCTCTATTTTTCAATGTCCTTATTAAAGTCAACTTTCCAACATGGCATGGACTTGGTCCATGTATCTTTTTTGCTTGAAAAAATACCTGATTTATTGTAGGTATGGTGCAAATGTTAGTCACTGCTTCCCTTCTCCAACTCTGGCACACATGGAATGTTATCAGTTGGTCTGCCATAAATAATTAGGGTTGAGATCTGGGAAATTAAAAGGATTACTATGAATATAACATGATTTAAAATTCCAGGTTTAGACCTAGAAAAACACAGGTGATAATGACAGTAGTAATGACAGTGTAAATTTTGCAGTTTGTGAGCACATATATAGTGAGGCACTCAAACACACACATATCCTTGCTCAAGGACAATTTTGGGCAGTGGTGGATGAGAGGGTTTTGAAAGTCTTGAAAGCCTCCAGTGGGATTAATGACCTCTGAAGGGTCTGATTCAAGCCTTAGCTACATGAAAAAACAGTGATGTAGAGTAGACATCAGGAAAAATGGGATCAGTCCTGATTCTGCTGTTTTGTATTTGTGTGATTTTGGGTATCTCCTGACTGCAGTCAACAGTTGGGTCTAGTTGGTTCAGATAACTCCCTTCAACAACAGCTTAGATGTTTAGTATAATGCAAGGATTTATAGACACAAAGGACTAGTTGAGATAAATATGTACAATATTATACATAAGATAAATACATAAGATAAATATGTACAATATTATAAGATATTAAATTAAGTATAAAATGTTTACAGCAGCAAAATGGAATTATAAAATTTGATTGTGGTATTAATTTATTTTTGAATAAAAGTTGGAAAAAGTAGTTGGTTATAAAGATTATGGAGGATCACTAGAGAATGGAATGGTTAGCCTAAAATAATGTGTATCTAATGTTGCATTTTAGATACTGTGAAATAGCATAAAAATGCTGAAAGTACAGTTCACCCTTGCATAATGTGGGAGTTAGGAGTGCTAAGCCCATTGCCCTGCTTGCAGTAAAAAAATCTGCTTATAAGTTTTGATTCCCCCAAAACTTAACTACTAATATCCTACTGTTGACCAGAAGCCTAACCAATAACATAACTAGCTGATTAACATATATATAATACATAAAACATATATATTATATATAATACATAAATATATATAATATATAAATATAAAACTGTAGTCTAACAATAGAATAAGCTAGGGAAAAAGAAAATGTCATTTAAAAAATTGTAAGAAAAAATATATTTTGTATTCATTAAGTGGAAGTGGATTGCTGTAAAGAGTTTTGTCTTCATCGTCTTCACATTGAATAGGCTGAGGAAGAGGAGGGGCTGGTCTTGTCTCAGATGTGGCAGAGCTGAAAGAGGTGGAGAAGGTGGAAGGGGAGGCAGGAGAGGCAGACACATTTAGTGTAATTTTAACAGTAATATAATTTCTGTCTGACTTTTTGCTTATTCATTCCTCTAAAAATTTTTCTATATGGTACAAATCTTTGTTTTACCATTTGCTTTAGTTTCAATGCCTGTATCATAGAAGAGTTCATGTTGTAAAAGAAGTCAAAAACAGTTTTGAATAATAGGAATCCTTCTGACACACTGTCTAATGTCAATTTGTTTTCTGATACTGCTTCTTATACAACTTCTTTATCATCATCTGGCACTGGTTCAAATACACTCATCTCCGTCAGTACCTCTTCTGTTAATTCCTATGGTGTGATGATGTCTTTAGTTCTTGAATTTCTGCAGAATCCATATCTCGAAACCCTTCGCCTCTCACCTTTTTTGCCACATTCACAATCTCTCTCATGATTTCCTTGATTGGCTCGGTCATAATCCTGTAAAGTCATGCACAACATCTCGACAAAGTTTCTCCAGTAGAAATTTATTGTTTTCGGCTTGATGGCATTCACAGTTTTTTCAGTAACAACGATGGTATCTTCAATAGTATAATTTCTATCAAGGTTTTTTTCATAGTGTTGACAATCCTTTTTATAGAGTACCATGTGCAATAAGCCACAGAGATCTTTATGATCATCTAATCAAGGACCTGAATTAGAGACGTTGTGTTTGGGGATATGACCACATCAACATGTTTAGTGTTGAACTCATTGGTTCAGACTAGCCAGGGGCATTGTCCAATATCAAAAGAACTTTAAAGGTCAGTCCCTTACTGACAAGGTACTTCCTGTCTTCAGAGACAAAGCATCAATGGAACCAATCCAGAAAAATGTTCTCATTGTCCAGGCCTACTTGTTGTACAGCCAAAAGACTGGCAGCTTGTGTTTATCTTTGCCCTTCAAGGTTTAGAGCTTAGCAGATTTATAAATAAGGGCAGTCCTGATTATAAACCCAACTGCATCATCACAAAACAGTAGAGTTAGCTTATCCCTTCCTGCCTTAAATCCTGGTGCTAGTATGTCTTCCTTAGTAATACATGTGTCTTTTGCGGCTTTATTTTTCCAAAATAGGCACTTTTCATCTACATTAAAAACTTACTCAGGCAGACATCTTTTCTCCTCCATGTTTTTCTAAATCAGGAAGCTCATCTGCTGCCTCTTGGTCACAGAGCCTGGTTTTCCTTTTATCTTGACTTTTTAAAGCCAAACCTCTTTCTAAAATTATTAAACCATCCTTTGCTGACATTAAATGCTCAGCTTTAGACCTTTTGCCTTCTTTTTGCTTTAAGTTGTTATACAATGAGTTCACTTTTTCTTGAACCATATTAGAGTCTATGAGAATGCCTCTCGTATAGCAATCCCATGCCCCCTACCCCCCCAAAAGCTGCATTTTCAATAATAAAAGGGTACTTTGTAAAAAGCACAAGGTTTTGTGCCTGCCGGCATTGCTGCAGTGATAGCTTCATGAATTTTCTTGTTTTACAATGTTCCTTAAGCTGGAATCATGTATCTTGAAATAGCAGGAAACCACAGCTACAGACCTCAATCTGTGGTACATATCAAGCAACTCAACATTGTCTTGCAAGGTCATAACTTTTCTCTGCTGTTTTGGGAGTACTTCCATCATCACTAGTGGCACTGGATATAGGTCCCATGATGTTATTCAAGATACATGGCATTGCACTAAACACAATGAAAAATACACAAGAGCCAAGAGAAATAACTTTTTTTTCTTTCATTTTTTCTTCTTTTGAGAGAGAATCTCGCTCTGTGACACAGGCTGGAAAGCAGTGACGTGATCACGGTTCACTGCAGTCTTGAACTCTTGGGCTCAAGTAACCCTCCTACGAAAACCTCCCAAGAAGTTGGGACCACAGTCATGAGCCATCAGGCCTGGCTAATTTTGTTTATTTTTGGTAGAGACTGAGTCTCTCTACATTGCCCAGGCTGCTCTAGAACTCCTGACTCAAGTGATTCTTCTGCCTCAGCTTCCCAAAGGGCTGGGATTACAGGCATGAGCCACCATGTCTGGCTGAGAGATTACATTTTACTGTGATAAGTAACTTACTGAAGAGACAGATTGCTCATGTAGAGATGATTTGCAGAGCATGGCATTTTAAGCAGATGTCTGCAATACTTGAACTCACTGCAATGGCAACCAGATGTGGCTATGAAATTATTACAGTAGTATAGTGTGTTCTACAGTTAATTTTATACAGCTATGATTTAATGTTGCATCTTTACATTTGTTTACATTTCTCTTGATGGGGAATGGCACCTGTATGGAACATGGATGCGTGCATAAGTTTGATAAATTTTAAACTATTAGAAAAGATTTGTGTATAATTTATGATAGTAAATTATAAAAGACTAGTGTCTCATGTAAGTTATGCAGTCACACATACCTCAATTTTTCTTTTTTAAAATATTTCTAGATTATGTGGTTTGTATGCAAGTTTTTCAAATTGTCACAAAGCTTCAAACAATTTCCAATGTACTTATTGAAAAAAATCCACTTATGAATGTACCTGCATAATTCAAACCTGTATTGTTCATGAATCAATACTTATTCAATTGATTTTATTGCCTTTTGGCAAACTTGCCAGCATATATTGCTATGGTGGCCTTTTGGCTGGGGTCTGCAATGGTAGGTTTCTAATTTTATTGTTAACATTCAATTTTATAAATCAGTTTGAACCTGGGATATATTGAGAGATTTTACTTCAGGTATAATGTTAAATGTACACTAAGCAATTTCTGAAATTTTTCAAAATAAGAAAATTTTAAACATTTTTTTAAAAAGAAATTTTTTCCCACAATACTTATGCCCACCGCTGTAACCAGGTATGACCATCCAGTGTCTATTGGGGGAAGTTAGAATTGTCCCTGGCCAACAGTACTGTTTAACCCATTTATGCCTAGTGTTTCATTATTGGAATGCTAAGCTTATGGGAGTTATTTATATCCTCCTGCTCAAGGTCATTGTCAAGGCCTAATTTTTCACACAAAAAAATTTGCAACCTGTGGCATAAATGCATTAAGTTTGCTTGAATAAATTTGAGAGTTCCATCTGGAACTACTATTCACAGCTAAAAAGAGGTATAGGCTTATTGTTTGTTTTGCTTTTAACCCCACCAGGTTTATGAAGGTGGCTCAGATGCTTGAGTATGTTTCAGTAACCTGTATAGTCTTGAAAGGTTTCAGTGGGATTAAGGAACTCTGAAGGGTCTTATTTAAGCCTTAGGTACAGTATGAAAAGGCAGTGGTGCAGAGCTAGAATCAGGAGAACTGTAATCAGTCCTAGTTTTGCATTTTCCTTCTTAGGTTTCTTTGGAAAATCACTTACATTTCTTAGCTTCTGCTTTTTCCTTGGCAAAATAAGTATAAAATAGTTGCTCTATACAAGATAAAGTGCCACATCTATTAAATGCTTTGGCTGTTGCAAGTGGAATGCACACTTAAGACTAATTATCATCATTGCAATGAAAAAGTAAAAAACTGGCATAGGAACAAAGAATGTGAAGTAAATAAAGGAAGTGGGAAACAATGAGAGCAGGAAAAATGATAGATATTCAACTTGAGAAATGGTAGAATGAAAATGTCAGAATTTTTGATGTGAGGGCTGATTCATCTCTAGGCTTGCCTTAGATCCTTGGTTGCCTGGACAGTGACAATTGGAGTCTATCATATTGAAATGTTGAAACAAAGTCTTACAGATCTGCAGGCTTCTGAAATCATTAGCTGAAACTTTGAGTCACAGCAGCTCCAGAAATATGGCTTAAGAACAGGAAAAAACAACGGTGACCAAAAATAATAATAAAACCAGATCTATCACTGTTGAATATATCCAAATTCAATTCAACATGCAAAAATTTTTTAGTCAGATCTGGTTGAATAATCTTGGACAAATTATACAATCTTATTAAGTATCAATTTTCTCAACTTTTAACTGAATCTACTATCCACACCTTACAAAACTGATGGAGAATTAAACAATATGCCTACCTCCTAGCATGGTTCTGTCGTAGCAAATATTCTCAATTTTGTGTTTTCCCTGCCACAAAGACCCATTACTTACTAGTGTTGTCATCTAGTAGGAAAAAAAAAAAACCTACTATTCTCATGGTTTCTCTTTCCTTTCACCCTTTTTCCACCATCTTTCTTTTATTTTTGTAATTCTTATAGAATACTGCATATCTTACTTCTATCCTTCTCTTTTTAATGAATCTTCTGTTAACACATCTTCCACATATCTTAACTCCTAAAACTTAAACTCTCTACTTATTAGTGAAAGAGAAAAGGATGTTTAACCTTAGTCAATGAAGCTTACCCTCTAGTTTTTACAAAATATCTTCAGAATTTTTTATTTTTATTTTTTTGAGACAGGGTTTCACTCTGTAGCCTAGGCTGGAGTGCAGTGGCGCAATCTTGGCTCACTGCAGCCTCCTCCTTGTGGGTCCTCATTCAAGCAATTCTCCTGCCTCAGCCTCCTGAGTAACTGGGATTGCAGAAACACACCACCATGTCCAGCTAATTTTTTTATTTTTAGTAGAGACGGGGTTTCACCCTGTTGGCCAGGCTGGTCTTGAACTCCTGACCTCGTGATCCACCTACCTCGGCTTCCCAAAGTGCTGGGATTATAAGCATGAGCCACTGTGTCCAGCCTTCCCCAGAAAATTTTAGACTCTGATTTAAAGATGGATTAGAAAACTTTCCAGGCAACAATATTCTCCCAGGCACAAAATCTAGGCTTTCATTTGTTATTAAGTTGTTGACTGAAAGTTAAATGTATGTCTATTTTTTCAAAGTTCTTTCAGACTACAGACTATTTTAGTGAAAGAATATTTTCAGATCAAGAATGCCCCAAAACAAACAAAAAGTATGTCTAGCTTCTTCCCCAATAGAATGTTTTACTATTTTCCACAGACAAGTTTGCAAAGTGAAAAATCAATTGTGTTAAAATTGATCTTTAGTGTTCATCTGTCAAGATTTTTAATATTTTAGACCTGTATGCTGAAGACAGTTACTGAATAACAATAACCTGTAAACATATACATAATGTTGGAAGACTGTGACACGTACAAAGAAATGATGATCCGTACCTATTAGGGAGAAATTCCGTGGTGGATGGATCGATGTCTTAATATAGCACTCTGGAACTTGTAATTTAAAATAGGATGATGGATCATTGATTTATCTAATGTGACTTTCATCACTAGAAAATATTCAGCACCCTTGCTGCAGGGGGAAAAAAAAGCCATGTTGTTTACATCTTCTCACCACACTCCATGCCTAACAATTATTAAGTTGCATTTTTTGTGATGCTCTATGAAACCAAGATACTATATTCAACCATTCTCCCCAGGCTTTGTATTCATGGATTCCTTTATCCCCTTGATCAACTACATACTTGTTCATTAAATAATTATGTGTTAGGGTCCTTGCATGGCAGGTTCATTCAATAATTATGTGTTGAGATCTTTGCATGGCACGTGATCCAGTAGTAGTCCTGTTCCTAGACCCAGAAAGAATGGACACTTGTTTCTAGTACATTAAGAGGCAAGGTGTCCACTGGGCCAAGGAAATGTGTCTTCCCCTATGAGACCATCATATGGGTACCCAGAAACTTAAATCCCCGTCCAAACAGTTCTGACCCTACTTCCAGGGCCTGAATAGTTGGCTTTGCCCTACTGAGATCTGACATGGCAGCAGCAGTCGGCCTATCTTTAGGTCTTAGAGGTGGCCAACTCCTAGCTATTTGTAAGGAGTAGGTGCCATGGAAAAGCTTGGACATGCTTGCTAAGCTGCACATAGTCCCTATGTACAGGGAAAATGATAAGGGATGGAGACTAAAAGGGAAAGAGAAAAGAAGCAAGGCACAGGACAGAAACAACCATTTCTACACCCCAGTTCCTGCCAATAGTAGGAATAGGCCTGGCAGTAGATGTAAGACAAAAGTAAATTGAATATATTTTTCTGTATTAATAGATTATAACGTGAGGAATCTCACCCATTCTTTTTCATATCTTAATATTGTTGAAAGGATGCTATAAAAATGAGCTAAAGATGACCTCTGTGTTGGCCTTATGTTGTTTATTTCTTCAAAGCAGTCTGAGACACTGAGACCTGTTAGCTTATAAGCTGGCCGTAGTCTAACTCAATTTTCTACACATCCAAATGTTTTAAATATAGCCAAACCTCCAGATATTTAGACATTTAGATTCTTCCTGCTTTGCATATCTCTAAAAACTAAGTCCAACATCTCCAAGCTATAGGTAGAACTCTGGAGCTATTAAAACAACAACAACAACAACAACAACAATAAAAGCTACTGATATGGTTTGGCTGTGTCCCCACCCAAATCTCATCTTGAATTGTAGTTCCCATAATCCCCACATGTCATGGGAGGGACCTGGTGGGAGGTAATTGAATCATTGGAGCAGTTACCCCCATGCTGTTCTTGTGATAGTGAGTGAGTTCTCATAAAATCTGATGGTTTTATAAGGGGCTGTTCTCCCTTTGCTCAGCACTTCTCCTTCCTGCCACCCTGTGAAGAAAGTGCCTTTCTTCCTCTTCACCTTACACTATGATAGTAAGTTTCCTGAGGCCTTCTTAGCTGTGCAGAACTGTAAGCCAATTAAACTTCTTTTCTCTATAAATGACCCAGTCTTGGGTATTTCTTCATAGCAGTGTGAGAACAGACTAATATAAACACCAATCTTTTGCTGCTTTTCCGAGCTTTCTGTCCCAGAGGTTTCCCACTGTGCTGCTGAGTGTCATTACCTACATAGGTAACTCCCCTCTCCAATCCCCTTTTTCTTGGTGGTTCCCTTGCCTTCCTACCTTCTGGAAGGAGGCTCCAATGCTGTGAGGGACATCCTCTACATTCATTCAAATCAAAGAAAATAAATTTATTACTCAAATAAAGTCTGTATGTGCTCCTGCAACTACTTGGTCCTATATTTTTCCTTTATTAACGCTCAAATTTGCAACCTCATCCTTTACAAGGAAAAAAACCCTAAATTTTTAGCTATAAAAAAGCATTTGGAAAACTAGGACCTGTGAGCCAAACCTGTCCACCTGCCTTTTTAGTCCAACCTGGAAGAGCCAAGAATGTTTTTTACATTTTTAAATGGTTGAAAAATCAAAAGGCTATTTCGTGACCTACAAAAATTATATGAAATTCAATTTCAATGTTTGTAAACAAAGTTTTGCTGAACCATAGCCAGGCTCATGCATTTATGTGCTGTCTATGGCTGCTTTAGCACTGCAATAGCAGAGTCCATTAGCTGCAAAGGGAACCACATAGCCTTCAAAGCCTGAAGTGTTTATTACCATGCCATTTACACAAAAACGTTTTACCTAACTCTTGAAATAAAACAAAGTAGTTTGTAGGCCACTATTTTCTCATCTGACAAGTTTAATTCTATAGTGAAAAAAAGAGAAGGAATACCATGTATATCTTTGTGAATATTTTTCTTAAGGAATAAAAGTATCAGGTCAGGCATGGTGACTCATGCCTGTTATCCCAGAACTTTAAAGATACTGGGAAAGAATGATCACTTGAGAATAGGAGTTAGAGACCAGCCTGGACAACATGGCAAGACCCTGTCTCTATACAAATTAAAAATTTAGCTAGGCATGATGGTGCACACTTGTGGTCCCAGCTACTTGGGAAACTGAAACAGGTGGACCGCTTGAGCCTGGGAGGATGAAGGCTGCAATGAGCTATGATTCTACCACTGCATTCCAGCAGGTGTGACAGAGCAAGATCCTGTCTCAAAATAAAATAAAATAATACAAAGTATCATGTGGAATATTTGAAGGAAAAATGATGTACATAGTCTTCAACTGATTAAAATCTATGAATTCTACAGCTTTCAGAAAAGATGAGAGCAATCTATTATATCTGTGAATCTTAGAGAAAGATGTGATATTCCCAAGACAATTGCCAGAAAAATGGCTCAACCTCTATTTGAATTTTGTAAAAGAGGATTTTGTTTGAAGAGAATTCAGAACGAAGTTCCAAAGGAGAAATATAAAGAGTAGCTGGCTGGATAAATAAAGTATTATTAAAACTATCTAATTTTCCCTGAGGACATTTAAGAAAACAGATTGAATTCTATAGAGGATGTTTGTAAATCAAAAGTGTAACCCCTATTTTTGTTTAATATACATTAATCTTAACATCCATATTTTAGATTATATTTTTGAAAATAATATGACTTTCAAACTGTTAAATACCTCTCTGTACAAGAGTGTGAATATCTGACTGGAGACTTAGTAGGCAAAATAGAAACTTACATATAAATGCTTATTAGACTCGTTTAAAAATCAAATATAAATAATCTTCCCTGAAGCAAATTATATAACTACTTTGAAGCAGAGGTGCTACAATCTCCTTGAACTTTTGGTAGTCCTATAAGAAGCTTTGTTTTGAATCACTGTATAGAAGACTAGAGGAAGCTGTTTTCAGATACCTCAGAGTAAGATAGCACTGTCTTCATTGTCTGGAAAGATTCATGTGGTTCACTCATATGGTTTATCCTTTCAATTATATATCTTATTAATGAACCTTGAGGGAGCTCCTAAGTCTGCCAAGAACCAGATAGGAGCTGAGGAATACAAGGAAATGGAAGATTATTATGGTCCTTGAGATTCAGCAGTCTTTCTAAAATGTTTTTGTTTTTTCATCCTTGCTATAGCAGATATCAGTTTTCCTAGAATATGATTATTTCATCAAAAAGATTTCCTCTTCCACTTTACAAGTTAGCAGTGGGTTTGTAACACATTCCCCACTTCTCTGGATACCTGAGGTCTTATAGACCTCCACTAGATATCTTTGTGAAATGTCATTGGTAGTTACTGATAAGAAGATAACCAGGGGAATTCTTATTTAAACACTTTTTTTCCAAAATATACTTGTGATTAGGATGTTTATTATTAGTAACCTGAAATGTATAGATTTATAAAATGCAAATGGCATTTTATAAATTGGCTGAAGAGTATAAGTTGGAAATATAAATTCCCTATCTACATAACAAATAGAGTGTAAAAATTGATAAACTTCAAACTTAAAGGGTGTCCTCTGAGATGACATTAAACACATACTTTGTAAGATCTCCTCTGTTAATCCTAAACTAAAATACGTTCTAGTAGGAAAAATGCCCAGGGATGACCCACTTTTATTTTATTTAATTAATTAATTGTTGTTTTTCCTACTTGGTATCTACCAGTTCTTTCTATATTTGGAATAAAGGTATAAGTGTTGCAAACGCAATCTTCCAATCTGTCCCTTTTAGCATAACTTTAATATATTTAGATCAACAAAAATTCTTATCTATAATCAGGTTAGTCAAATTAATACATTTTTATTTTATATTTAGTATTTTCTTTGTAATCCTATAATCTTATACTTTATTCTAAGAGTTTTAAAGTTTTATTTTCTTCTCCCTTAATTTTTTATTTTTGAAATATTTATGTCTATAAAAAAATCTCAGAAAGCATTACAGGGACCATCCATATACTCTTGACTTACCTCTAAAATTTATACCAAAGAAGAAACCCCCAAAACACTTTACTTACAAATAAGTTTTATGATAACTTGTTGACATCTGGTCTGGAAAAACTACAAAAATATTTCTTGTCTTCCATTCATGAACATTTTTGAAGATTCCAGAACAGTTTTCCTATGGCATGTACGATAAGCCAAATGCCTCTGATTGAATTTTCTTAGATCCTATCCAGAGGCAGGTGTTGGCTCATCATTGAGAATGCTCAGCTTTATCATTTGGTGAAGTTGGTATCTGTCCAGTCTCTACATAGCGATTGTATCTTTCACACTTACAAAATTAATAATAAAGTGGAAGTAATTATTTTAATTAATAAATAAGCTTGAAGTAATAATTTTAGACTGTATGAATCTTGGGGTCAACAACATTTCAACAAATGGTTTAGACATTCATCAATGATACTTATCTAAACCAACTATTACACTGGTTTCAACAAAATGATGATTTCTCATTCATTATTTGTTTTACATTTATTAATTGGCAATTTTCTTGAAGGAAGAGTTTTCCCTTCCTCTTCCTCTCCCCACTTTTTGTAAAATCACAGCAAACTCAATTTTAAGAAAAATAATAATATTGCATAATCCTTTGGAACCATTATTTCTTTTGTTATTCAAAATTGTTACAAATTTGGCCAGTGGAAGGCCTTCCAAATTGGCTTCAGTGTCCTTTTCTCATGGTACTGTTAGTCTTGCTTTTTTGGTCACACACTAAAAAAAGATATATTAGGCTCACTTTGCATTTCTCTTGCCTCAGATTTGGAACAAAACATTTCTCTAACAAACCTTACTAAAAAGTGGCATTTAGAAACAAATGCATTGGATAGGTATATCACTACTTCTAAGCCCTTTAGGTAGGAAGAGCAGGAATTTAAAAAAATATATTATTTGGGGTGAATGTCTTTTAAGATGGCATCCATTAATCTCTGCCTATTGATATTTATATCTTTGTTTAATCTGTTCCCCTTGAATATGAGCTTGATTTAGTAACTCACTTCTAGGAAACAGAGTGTGGCAAAGGTGATGCTATGCCACTTCTAAGAGAGCAGGTTGTGAAAAGACCATGGCTTCTGTCTCAAGTGCTCTTTCTTGCTCTATTAACTTACTCACGCTGAGGTAAACCAGCTGCCATGTTGTGAGCTATTTTATGGAAAGGCTCACATGACAAAGAGGAAAGGCAGACCTTCAGCCAACAACCAGTGAGTAACTGAGAACTTCAGGATAATATTTTGTGATGAGGCACAAGAGTGAGCTTTGAAGCAGATTCTCTCATAGTCAAGCCTTTATATGAGATTATAGCTCTCACTGATAGCTCTGCTATAATGTTGAGAGAGACCTTAAACCAGAGGTATCAAGTGGCACTTGGATTACATACAGGCTATAGAAAAATATAGTAATTTTCTACATTTTAATACAATAATTAATTCAGGAATTCTGAGTACCTATAAGATAATGGTGACCTCTGAAGTAAAATTTGTTTATACATTCTTGAAAAAAGAAAACCCAATATACAGATTAACAAAAAGATGAACTAAAACTGTGCATAAACTATGTTTGTAACTAAGAATCAAGAAATACCACAAACACCAAATTTTATCTAAGTAGAAAAATGAACACTCATTCCAGTAGAACTAACTCCAGAACCCACATTGACATAAAGAGTTGGGAGATGATCCAGAAAAGAATTCAGGAAAGCAGAGAGGTGATGCATAATGAAATAAGTAGGCAAATGTTTCAAGAAGGGGAGAATGGGACTCTAGTGACAAAATATTCATATGAGATCACTAGCTATTTGTGAATTGAAATGAACAAGCTTGACAGTGAATGGGACAGAAATAGTTCTTGGAGAGGCAAGGTTTTGAGACACAAATGTTTTTGTAGAAAGCAGATGTGCTTCTTGGACACTTGTTGGTAAAGCAGGGGATAGGATGTGGTTTGGGAGCAAAAAGTGAAAGTTAATGATGTTACAGAAATAAAAGCCTGTCAAATAATCAGAAGATGCTATGATCTTTAATTCATGAAAAATAGCATGGCAGTTCACAATGCCAAGAAAAGTGAGTGCACAGAACACACCTGTAGGAAATACAAGAAGCAATTAAAAAGAGTATACTAATAATAGTAAATTCTAACACTGAAACCAACCAAATAGTCCCATAGATAGTTTTTTTTGAAACACATAGAAATTGACCTTTCTGGTCTTAAATCTTAAACCTTACATTTGTTTATCTAAGTTTGTTCCTCAAAAAATTGACCTTCAGGCCTCTCAAAAAAGTATCAAAGAACTGAAACTCTCCAGATTGCCACATACAGACAATGAGATGCTGGACTCCTCATTCATCATAACTATTTCCTAGTTCTTGTCTTCTTACACACTGTTACAGTTCTTCCCTGCTATATAAACCCCAAGTTTTAGTCAGTCAGGTAGATAAATTTGAGACTGAACTCCTATCTCCTCAACTGAAGCCACAATTAAAGTCTTCTGGATTAAAGCCTTCTTTCTTGGCAATACTCATTGTCTCAGTGATTGGCTTTCCGTGCAGTGAGCAGCAGGACCTATACCAAACCCCTGGTGTTTCAGTAACACAAAACAAGACAGATCTGGGAAAGGAATAGGACCAAAAATATGTGAGTAATAAAAAACTGAAAAAAGGTATACAATAATGTAGACTTACAATATTTTGAACTCTAGCCATTTGATAGAAAATATACCTTTTTTAAAATGTATGATGACTTTCATTAAAGTCACCCACATATTAGTCAAGAAAATATTAATTACCATCTAGTAAATATTATACAGTTATGCCAACAAAGCTATATATCATAAGAAAATCAAGCTAGATATTAAGAAAATTAAAAAATGACTTATCCCATGGAATTTAAAACAACTTTTTGATGACAGAAGATACAAATCAAAATTAGAGAAATATTAACAATATCATTATGAAGTTGTAGAAGTGAAGAGGATCTCTTTCCTTTTCCATCTGAAACCTTAATAATTTGAATTTATAAAACAAGTGGACAATAGATTAACAGGGACAAAAAAGCATACAAATTTATTAATGTGCATAAACAGGGGAGTCATATACAATGTATAAGATTCAAAGAAGGACCAGATAGTTGAAGCTGAAATACATTCTTAATAGGAGAGAGAGAAGACAAGGAATATAGGCAATTTTAAAGGGGTAGTAACTGATTTTAGAAGAAATATATGCACCTGGTGATAGAAATTAGCTTGTAAGTATTAATAATTCTCTTTGTAAACTTAATGGGACCTTTGGACAAAGTTTCTTTGTGATCTAGGTATAGTGTTTAATTTTCAGCTTCTTCCTCTCTGATATGAGTTTTAATATACTCTGGTTAATAAAGTGTCATGGAAGTGATTGAAGGCAATTGTGTTCCCCTTTGGCATGTCTGGTTTCTAGAGAACAGCTTTATACTGTGCTTTGGGAGAGACAGAGGGTCAGAAAACCTTGAGGTAACTTCTGTAGTTCACTATGCTAAAGTACAATATTTTAGAGTGTTGTATTCCAAGCCCCAATAATACATATATCTTATTATATATAATAAATGATATAATTTATCATATAAAATATATGGAAAAAGACTATTAACTAAATTAACCACCTACAGATGTATAAAGCACTATATCAAATCACCTCAAAGTATGTATTATTTTAATGTTTACATGGTATTTTTATTAAAATAGACCATATGTTTTGTCATAAAATAAATCCTGTAAATTGAAAATGATTGTAATTATGTGAGGAATATTATATGATGATGATACATTTCAACTAGTACTCAATAACTAAAAGATAACTTAAACCATCTCCCACTATAGGTATATCTCATGTTATTGCACTTTATTGTATATCACAGATAATTGCATTTTTTACAAATTGAAGATTCGTGGCAACTCTGCATCAAGCAAGTCTGTTGGCACCACTTTACAGATCACATATGCTTCTATTGTGTCTTTGTATCACATTTTGGTAATGATCTCAATATTGCAAACATTTTAATTACTCTTATATTTGTTATGGTGATCAGTGATCAGTGATCTTTGGTGTTGCCATTGTAATTGTTTGGGGTACCACTAACTCCATGCATATAAGATGCTGTATCTAATTGATAAATGTTACATATGTTCTGCCTGCTTCACTGACTGACAATTCCCCATCTCTCTCTGACTCCTTAGGCATTGTTATTTCTTGAGACACAACAATATTGAAATTACACCAATTAATAACCCGAAAGTGGCCTTTAAGTGTTCAAATGAAAGAGTCATACATCTCTTGGTTTAAATCAAAAGCTAAAAGTGTCCCCAAGCTTACTTAGGAGGACACATCAAAAGCTAACGTAGATTGAAAGTAGTTAGCCAAGTTGTTTGTGAAAAAAAAAAAAAAAGTTCTTGAAGGAAATTGAAGTGCTACTCCAGTAAAGATATGAATGAATAGAAAGAAAAACAGCCTTATTACTGACAGCAAAGAAGTTCTAGTGGTTAAGAGAGATCAAACCAGGTACAACATTCCCTTAAACCAAATCCTAAGTCAGAGCAAGGCCTTAACTCTCTTCAATTCTGTGAAGGCTGAGAGAGGTAAGGAAGCTGCAGAAGCAAAGTTTGCATCTAGCAGAGGTTAGCTCATAAGGTTCAAGGAAAGAAGCCATCTCAATAACAGAAAAGTGCAACATGAAACAGCAAGTGCTAATGTAGAAGCTGCAGTGTTATCCAGAAAATCTAGCTGAGACAATTGATGAAGCTAGCTATACTAAACAGTAGACTTTAGTTGTAAACAAAACAGCCTTACTTTGGAAGAAGATGCTATCTGGGACTTCCATAGCTAAAGAGGAAAAGTCAATGGCTGACTTCAAAGCTTCAAAGGATTGGTTAACTTTTACTAGGTACTAATGCAGATGGTGACTTGAAGTGGAAACTAGTGCTCATTTTCCATTCCAGAAACCAGAGTCCTTAAGAATTATGCAAAATCTACTCTGTTTATGCTCTGTAAATGGAACAATGAAGCCTAGATGATGTAATATTTTACAGCATTGTTTACTGAATATGTTGAGACCTACTGTTCAGAAAAAAAGTTCCTTTCACAAGAGTACTGCTTATAGACAATGCACCTGGTCACCCAGTAGCTCTGATGGAGATGTGCAAGGAGATTAATGTTTTTTTAACACCTTCTAACAAGCATCTATTCTGCAACTCATGGATCAAGTAATTTTGACTGTTATCTGTCATTATTTAAGAAATACTTGTCATAAGGCTAAAGCTGTCGTAGATAGTAATTCCTCTGCTGGATATGGGGAAAGGAAATTTAAAACCTTCTGGAAAGTATTCAGCATTCTATATGCCATTAAGAACATTTATGATTTATGGGAGGTCCAAATACCAACATTAATAGGAGTTTGGAAGAAATTGATTTCAACCTTCATGGATGATTTTAGGGGTTCAGGACTTCAGTGGAGAAAGCAATTGCAGGTACAGTGGAAACAACAAGATAACTAGAAGTGACCCTGAAGATGCTATTGATAGCAATTATGTAAAAAAAAAAAAAAGAAGAAGAAAACAAAAAGATGTTATTGAATTGTTCCAATCTTTTGATAAAACTTAAGTAGATGAGGAGGTGGTTTTTATTAATGAGCCAGAACAAATGGTTTTATTCTTGAAATGGAATCTATTCCTGGTGAAGATGCTATAAACATTGTTGAAATAACAATAAAGGACTTAGAATATTACATAAATTAGCTGGATGGGCACAGTGGCTTATGCCTGTAATCCCAGCACTTTGGGAGGCCAAGGTGGGTGATCACCTGAGGTTCAGAGTTTTGAGACCAGCCTGGCCAACATGGTGAAACCCCATCTTTACTAAAAATTCAAAAAAAATTAGTCAGGCATGGTGATGTGTGCCTGTAGTCCCAATTACTTAGGAGGCTGAGGCATAAGAATTGCTTGAACTCACAGGCAAAGGTTGCAGTGGGCCAAGATTGTGCCACTGAACTCCATCTCAAAAAAATAATCACATAAATTTAGTTGATAAGGCAGTACAGATTTGAGCAAAGTGACCCTAATTTCAAAGAAATTCTATGGTGGGTGAGTAAAACACTATCAAACAGCATGCTACAGAAGTATATTTTGTGAAAGAAAAGGTCAATCAATGAAACCAACTTCTTTGATGTCTTATTTTAAGAAATTGCCACAGCCACTCCAACATTTAGCAATCACCACCCTGATAAGTCGGTAGCCATAGACATCAAAGCAGGACCCTCCACCAGTGCAAAGATTACAACTTGCTGAAGGCTCAGATGACTCTTAAGATTTTTTAACAATATTGTTTAAACTAAGGTGTACGAATTGGTTTTGTAGACATAATGCAATTGCACACTTAACAGACTACAGTATAATGTAAATATAACTCATATTCACTGGGAAACAAAAAAACATTGTGTGACTCACTTTATCATGATATTTATTTACTGCAGTGGTTTGGAGCAAAGCTCACAATATTTCAGAGGTATGCCTATATTTGGAAATTAAACAGTATAGTTCTGCATCAACCAAGGATAAAAGAAAAATCTACAATGAATACAAAAAGTATTTAGAACCAAACATTAATAAAAATACAACATGCAAATTTATGTTGGATACATCTAAAATAGTACTGAGAGAAGTGTACACTCTAGATACATATATCACAAAAGAGAACACATTTAAAATCAATAAACTAAGCTTTCACATCAGAAGAGCAACTTAATGCTAAAAATTATAAAAGAAAAATTAATAAAAATTTACTAGAAATCAATGAAATAAAAAGCTAATAATAGAAAAAGTAAACAATAAAATTTTGCTCTTCTGAAAAAAAAATTTTAATCTCCATTAAAAAATCTCATGTACAAAATTTTATTCTCAGATGATTTAAATAATCCATCAAATGACTAAGGAAAGAACTTAAGTAACTCTTACATAGAGAGTAAATGCTTCTTGAATTGTGTTATGATGCAACTATAACACACATAATACGACATGAAAAAGATTGAAGAAAATGTGAATCCAATGTCATTGAAGAAGGTAGATGCAAAGCTCACAAATCATAAGCTTAAAAAAATAAATCCAGCAATATATAAAAGAACACAGCTTGAATGATGGTGATCATCTCAGTTTAATCTTGGAAAATAAATTGATATAATTCACAATGTTAAGAGAAAATGTGAAATAAATTAAATCTTTATGGAATATAGAAGAAAAGATGGGAGAACAACTTCATCTTCCACGTTCATAGGAAAACCCTGTGTAGGTAACATTTTCTTAGGTAACACACACAAAAAACTGTAAAAGAAAAAATATAAATAAATTGGATTTCATTAAAATTTAACACTTATCATCAAAATAAACTGTAGAAGGTCAAAGTGGCAAGAAGGAAGTCTCTCCTTGGCATGTAACAGTCTTTTATCTTGTTTTGGGAGATTACACAGGACTATACATTTTCCAAAATTTACAAAGATGAACGCTTTTTTGGTGTAACTTTTTGGTATGTAAATTATAATTCATTTAAGTGCTGTTAGCACAAAGTGAAATTTAAATATCTTTCACATTCAAAAGAACCATTAGAAAACACAGTGGCAGAAAAAAATCTGATTTTTAATAGTATTGAAAAAAGATAAAATTAATTTACCAGTATATGCAAATTCTATTGTTGGAATATTTTTGAATAAATGGAAAGAATCTTGCTCTTAGATAGGCTGCTTCACTCATTAAGTTTTTGTTTTATTCTAAGTTAATTTATAAATTTTATGTAAGCTCAAGAAATATCGTAATCATTTTTAAGAGTGATGAGATAGATGACTTACTATTAAGTTGATACAGAAAAATAAACATTTCAGAATTAGTATAACAACCCTCGAGGAAAAAAAGACTCATGAAGTGGGACTAGTTCTTCTAGATGTTTAAATACAGCAGTAGCCCTCTTCAGTTACAATAGTGTCACACGGGTGCGTAAACATATATACCAATCAGCAAAACAGGATAGTAGTTCAAAATAGATTTGAGCACATGAAAATATTTGCTGTATGATATGAACCACAAGTAAAACCATTATAGAAAAAAATGATTTAAATAATATATAGCATTTGAATAACAAAAACTGCTTGGAGAAATACAGATGCCAATCCACAGGTTACATTAAAATAAACTCCAAATTAATATCTAAGTTTTATTTATTTATTTTTAACTTTAAGTTCAGGTATATGTGCACATTTGTTACATAGGTAAATTATGTGTCAGGGCGATTTCATATACAGATGATTTTATCAGCCAGGTAATAAAACAAAGTACCTCATATGTAGTTTTTTGATCCCCATCCTCCTATCCTCCATCCTCAAGTAGGCCCTGGTATCTGTTACTCTCTTCTTTGTGTTCATAAGTAGTTGATATTTAATTCCCACATGTAAGTGAGAACATACAGTATTTTGTTTTCTGTTCCTGCATAGTTTGCATAGGATAATAGCCTCTAGCTTCATACATGTGATGCAAGTGACATGATCTCATTCTTTTTATGGCTGCATAATATTCTAAGGTGTATATGTACCACATTGTCTTTATCCAGTCTATGGTTGATAGGCATTTAGGTTGATTCCATATATTTGCTATTGTGAATATTGCCACAATGAACACATACATTGACATGTTTTTATGGTAGAATAATTTATATTCCTGTGGGATTCCTGGGTCAAAAATGATAATTCTGTTTTAAATTATTTCAGAAATTGTTAAACTGCTTTCCACAGTGGTTGAACTAATTTATACTCCCACCAACAGTTTATAAGCATTCCCTTTTCTCCAAAACCACAGTAGCATCCATTGTTTTTTGACTTTTTCATAATAGCCAGTGTGACTGGTGTGACATAGTATCACATTGTGGTTTTGATTTGCATTTCTCTGATGATTCGTAATATTAAGCATTTTTTATATGCTTGTTGGCCATGTGTTTGTCTTCTTTTGAGAAGTGTCTGTTCCTGATTATTTGCTCAATTTTTGTTGGGATGGTATAATTTTTATTTATAAATTTGTTTAGGTTTCTTATAAATTCTGGATATTAAACCGTCATCAGATGCATAATTTGTAAATATTTTCTCTCATTCTATAGATTGACAGTTTATTGATAGTTTCTTTTTCTATGCAGAAAGTCTTTCATTTAGTTAGGTCCTACTTGCCAATTTTTGGTTTTGTTGCAATTGTTTTTGGCCACTTTGTCATGAACTCTTTGCCTGGTCTTATATCCAGAATGGTATTTCCTAGGTAATCTTCTAGGGTTTTATAGTTTTAGGTTTTATATTTAATCCACCTTGAGTTGATTTTTGTATATGGTGAAAGAAAGGGGTCTAGTTTCAATCTTCTGCATATGGCTAGCCAGTTATTCTAGCACCACTTATTGAATAGGGAGTGCTTTTCCTATTGCTTGTTTTTGTTGACTTGATCAAAGATTAAATGGCTGTAGGTGTGTGGCATTATTTCTGGGTTCCCTATTCTGTTCCATTGGTTTATCTGTCTGTTTTTGTACCAGTGCCATGCTGTTTTGGTGATTGCGCCCCTACAGTATAGTTTAAAATCAGGTAATGTGATGCTTCTAGCTTTGTTCTTTTTGCTTAAAATTGTTTTGGCTATTTGAGCTCTTTTTTTATTCCTTATTGATTTTAAATAGGGTTTTTTTTCTAATTCTGTGAAGAAAGTCATTTGTAGTTTGATAGGAATAACATTGAATCTGTAAATTGTTTCAGGCAGGCCATCAATTTTAACAACATTGATTCTTCCTATCGATGAGCATGGAATGTTTTTCCATTTGTTTGTGTCATCTCTAATTTATTTGATCAGTGTTTCTTAGTTTTCCTTCCAGAGATCTTTTCCCTCTCCTGTAGGCTATATTGCTCTGTATTTTATTCCTTTTGTGGTTATTGTAAATGGGATTTTATTCTTGGTTTGGCTCTCATTTTGGATGCTGGAATACTTCTGATTTTTGTAGTATTGTAGCAAAAATCAATCAGAATTGTTGAAGTTGTGTATCAGATCAAGAAGCTTTGGGCAGATACTACGGGGTTTTCTAGTATATAATTATACTGTCTGCAAACAGAAATAATTTGCCTTCCTCTCTTACTATTTGGAATCTTTTAATTTCCTTCTCTTACCTGATTGCTCTAGTCAAGGCTGTCAATGCAGAGGCACAGAGGAGGCCACATTGTGAGGAGAGTGCAGGTGGGCTGGTGTGTGTCAAAGGCAGTCACTCTGCTGGAGTTCTCCTATTGTCAAGCGTGGTCTGCCAGACAAGAACTATGATGTAGGCCCCAGGAGGCACCATGATTGGGCATCCAAGGCTTCACTTCAGGCAGTGACAGCCAGGCTGGTGCCTGGGAAAGGCCAGCAGACAGAAAGGTGTTCAGGTTGGACTGGTCCCATCTCATGGGCAAGATTGCCCTGCTCTGTTCAGGTCCAACAGTTCCCTTAAGGCTAGAGTCTCGTAGGGGAGCAAGGTGAGCCTTGAAAAAGGCATCCCTGGCCATAGTTTTCTGTAGATGTTCCTGCACCAAACCCTCTAGACTCTGCACAGGCACAGTCCTGCCCCTATGACTTCTCCAAGCAGATTTCCCTGCCAGCTACATTGTCCATGGAGTTTATGGGGTCTCTTGCTACCAGGATTCTAGAGGTCCATGACGAGAGTGAGTTGCTCCTCACCTGCTCAATTCACTCCTTTCTGGGGAGTCACTGGGGGCCAAGAATAAGTACCAGTGCGCAGTAGCTCTGTGCATGGTTCCAGCTTTCTCCCCTTTAGCCTAGTGTCTATGTCTTCCTTCCGTCTAGTCACAAGGCCTTTCTTCTGGAGATCTGCTTGGAGTGTGCCAATCTTCTGGTGTCCTAGTCCCTCAGTGCAGATGTTTCTCCTAGCTCTATCTAGTTGGACATCTTACTTTGGCCCAAATTTTAAAAATAAAAAAATAAAAAATATATACAAGTACTGGAAAAACTATGGATGAAATAATTTATACCCGCAGTTTTGAGAAAGTCTTTCTAACTATGATAAAAAATGTACATAGAATTAATATTGATAAATTCAGTTACCTACAAATAAAGGTACATGGGAAAACACAAACATAGTTAAACAAATAAAAGACAAGCAAGAATAAAACATTGACAAAAAAATCCAACAAATAAAAATCCTACAAATAATCCTTCTAATTCAAGAGTGTCCAGTCTTTTGGCTTCCTGGGCCACATTGGAAGAAGAACTGTCTCAGGCCACACGTAAAATACACTAACACTAACAATAGCAGATGAGTTAAAAAATAGTAAGAAGAATTACAAAAGACTCTTATAATGTTTTAGGAGAGTTTATGAATGTGTTCGGCCACGTTCAAAGTTATGAATTCGTGTTGGGCCACATGTGGCCTGTGGGCTGTGGGTTGGACGAGCCTTGAAAAAAGTCCCACAAACGTTTTTGAGTCATAAAAATTGGCAAAAACATTACGTAACTGAAAAAATACTCGTGAGTATATACATACACATATTTTTTAATTGCACATGGTATGTGCTGAGCCATAGCAATAAGGAAAATAACATTAAAAACTTTCTATTTTGAAAAACATTTATAAAAATTGACAAATGCCTGTCTCATTGATCAAATTTCAGTAAGTTTAAAAGAATTGAAATTATACAGAATATTTTTCTAATGACAACCCAACTAAGTTAAAACTGATATAAAACTGATACCATAACCCATCAAAGAACCGCCAAATACTTAGAAATTATTTTAACACCATTCTAAATAGGACAAGAAGAAATCACGATAAAATTAGACAATATTTTCGGCGGAATAATAAGACTATAAAACAAAACAAAATTTGTGAGATGCAGCTAAAACTGTACTTAGAAAGCTATGGGTAACTCTAAATACTTACATTAGAACAGAAGAAAAATGATAAATAAATGATCTGAGATTTGATGTCAAAAAGCTAAGAAAAAAATAAAGCAAACCACTGTAAGTAGAAGAAAAAATGTTCAGATTAGAAAAATATCAGTAAAAAAATGAATAGAGTCAAATAATAGAGAAAATTCACAAAGCCAAAAAATGTTTTTTTAAAAAGATGTGTTTGGAATGAATAAAGTTTTGCTAAACAAACCAAGAAAAGAAAGAGAATACGGTTTATAAATATTAAGAAAGAAAAAAGGTTAATAACTACTCCTACTGCAAACATTAAAATGTTGATAAGAGAATATCATAGACAATTTTATATCTGCAAATCTGATAATTTAGAGCAAAGGAAATTCCTTCAAAGAAACAAATTGCAAAATTTTAGAAGAAATAGGTAACCTGAATTGCCCTGTAGCTATTAAATATGTTTGATTTATAGTTAAAAATTTCCTTAATTAAAGAGAATTCTAGAGCTGGTGATTTTTTTTATTTAAAGGAGAAATAACAGAAATACTATGCAAAGTATCTTTGAAAACAGATGAGGAGAAATCACTTCCCTGCTCAATTTGTGAGGCTAGAATTGAACCGATACTGTTTATGCTAATGCAGTTTATTGTATAAAATTACACTTCAATAAAATTGATACAAAAAGTATAATTAGAATATGTATTAATACACACTTCATATGAATATTTATATGCTAAAAATTCATCTATTCCGAGGGGAAAAAAAGGTGGTCCTTGACCATTCCCTGCGCCAAAATCCTCTTCTCACATCCAACATCACAACCCCAACAAGGCATCTATCATTATTTTATGTGAAGTCTAAATTTCTTCATGGAACTTACATAATTGAACCTCCAACATGGTGGACACTGCATTCAGGTGACAGCCTCCTTGAAATAATTTTTAAATTCTGGCTTAGAGTCAGAAGTTTCTAAAATTAAAGGATTCTTTCTGGTAAAACTGTTGTACTTTGCATGCAAATATATCACTTGTTAGTACTTTAAAACATTATCACATATCCATGTGAGTTATTATTTTAGACTTTTTAGGAATAAAACACAAAAAAAGGTATGTTTTTATTGTCAATGGTTTAGAAAGAGCTTTTCCTTGGATGAGTGCAAAAATAGGATGCCCTTCTTCAGAGATTCCAGACAGACACTGAGTCATTTATCCCATCAGCACTGGCGTCACTCAGGGGCTTTTTAGTCATGCAGAACCTCAGGTTTCAGTCCTGACCTAATGAATCAGAATCCAATTTTAATAAAATCTCCAGGTAAATAATGTATAATAATTTTGAAAAGCACATATTTAGTTCACCAGGGTAGAAAGAAAATGACAGAAAGGAGAAAACCTAACTTCTGAATGTTCTCAGTTATCAAGGGCTTTTATATACATTTCACAATGACTCTCCTCTCTATTTCAATTCTTCTTTACAAGAGAGCCTATACTCATTCTTGCCAGGAATCTTGCAATACTTTCTTAACTGTTGATGTTTTTCCATCTTTCCCACCTCTTGGATTTAAAAATCACCCAATTTTGACTTAGTCTGTCTAGGAATGGGTAATGTGTAAAGGGAGGTTGTATTTGATTTACTTTAAAAAATTTTAGAGTCTTGGAATGTGTCAATTATTGTTAAGGGAAAAATAAAAATTAGTGGATCAAGAAGAGACCTAATATTTCTGAATGCTGTAAATGACATGTATCAGTGATCAACATAAATACTGTTATTTCAGGGATGAAGTATAGAAATGAAGGAAAATTATAGCAGCTGTAGGAAAGATCAATGAAATCCAAGTTATAAAAATACAAATAATGAGATAGGCCTTTTAGTAAAAAGGAAACCTCAGGAAAAAAATATATATAAAAGAAAATGTTAATAATATCCAAAGGGGTTTTCAAAGCAATAAATAAGGATTATGTATATACTAATTAATGAGAAGATAATGAAATCCACAAAGACTTTGAAATGGCTAGGATATTGACCTGCGTTCTAAAATCATCTTTAACAACAACAAAAAAAAAAAAAAAAGAAAGAAAAAAAAAGACAAGGTAGGAAGTTGAAGCTGAAGCAATTAGCATGTAATAAAGATCTTGTTAAACACATGGAGGACAGGGTTGTTTTAGAAATCCAGCATTTTTCTTTTCTACCATACAATTTAGAATGTTAAGGAATAAAAACCTATATATTGATTTTGTGCCACAATTTTAAGACAGAATAGGGGGGCGTAATCTATTCAGTGAGCTTGCTTCCCAGTGACAAATGCAGCTTTGTTTATTTTCACAGGTAACTTGAGACTATAAAACAGAAAAGCTATAAGCAAACAAGGCTCTGTTCTCTTAAAAGGAGAGCACGAGTCATCTCAACTCTTAGTAAAATAAGAAGACAAATCCTAAGATAAATATTGGAAGACATCTAGAGGATAAATGAATTATGAAAAGCTAGCAGTAGGATTTTACAAAGAGAAAATCATGCCAGGCAAATTTAATTGCTCTTTTTTTCCTTGTGGATCAAGTTATGAGATTAATAGATGAAAGCAGCAGTAGATGTAGTATATCTTGATTTCAGCAACGCAAAAGGATAGCATATCTTATAAAATTTTACTCAAAGAATTGGTTTAAATTAGCTTGGTTATGAACACTTTTACTAGACTAAAAATTGGTTGAAGTATCAGATAAAAGGGCTCATAATAAATGGCAATTATTCTAGAAGGGAGGAGGTATCTAGAGGACCACTACAAGGGCTAGTGGTAGTCCAATTCTTTTAAACAGTCTCATTAATGATGGCATTGAGGAAGTAAACAGCGTGCTAATTAGATTCACAGACCTTGCTATGTTGGGAAATACTGCCTACATATTGCTTCTCCACCTTGGGTGGAGAAGCAATAATAAGCCCTGAGGAGGTCTGATATATGGTCAAAACCTCATTTTGATTCCTCCAAATTGAAAATTCACTGATGAAAATCTCCTGGGCCACATGGGATCTCAAGATGCCCCTCAAAAGCGTAGTACTAATTGATACCTATTTAAGAAGCGACCAAATTTCAGAGGCCTCGTCATTTTAGCCTAGATGTCACAAACCCCAGTTGGTTTGAAAATGCATTATCTAAATCCCTTATATTCTTATGCTTAAAATAATGTTTAGTGTGAATACAAAAATTTGCTTTAGGCATGTCATTTCCAGGAAAAAGTTAATGAAAAATAAAGCTGTTCCAGAAAACAATAACAAAGATATTGATAAAGGGTGAGGCATGAGAAGTCCCACTAAGATGTCTTGTTTAACATGCTATGTCTATTTTGAAATAAGCTTCATTTGTTGATAAAACTTCATTTTTTTCAATTGACTAATTTCAAGTGTAATATTCTTTAAGCAAATATTAAGAGATTTATGACTAAAGCGGATAAACCAAATTGTTGCCTACAATTGCAAAATATATTAGAAATAATATAAAAATAAATAGCATTACAACAATGGAAAGAATAATTTTGCAACCATGGAAATATTTTCGAAGCATTTCAACAACATTGAGTGAAAATAAAGATACCAATAAATGGGATACAAAATTGTACATATAGTGTATTCCTGGTTTTGTAACACTATGTAAAAAAAAACATAAAGGGAGATTCACCAAGGTTTTAAAAAACTGGTTACCTCCAGGTAGTTATTAATAATTACTGAGCAAAAAAAATAAAAAAATAAAAAAAAAAACAAAAAAAAAAACAAAAAAAAAAAAAAAAAAAATTACTGAGCATCTTTTATTTATATTTATCTGAAATTTTCAAAGGCTATGTTACTTTATTACTTTACCTATTATTTTAATGGGTAAAATTTTATAATTAATCAACATAGACATATAAACAAAGAAAAAAAAAGGAAGTCAACAAGGATCATGCATTAAGTTAATGAAGGAAGCTAGTCATAGAAACCCTCTCTCATGGTTATTTTTAAACCAGATTCAAAGGATAGAATGGAACTATGGATGTACTAAGAGTCCTTTGTGTAAGACCATTTGCTGGCATGCAACAACATGCAGATACATACTTTTTGTGTTCTGAATTCACTTGCTGGGAACAATAACTTTATAATTTCATAAAAAAGTATAAAAACTGATAACAGCTTAGACTTGTTACACTCTCCTTTTGAAATACCATCAAAAATTTGAAATTTCCTCCAAATCATGGACCTCATTTTTTCCCTAAGTATATAGCATGTTTCCATGCCTGCTACTTAAAATAAATGAGTATTTCTGAAATTAAAGAGTTTATGGCCAAATATATCAAAGCATTCTTTCTTAATATTGCAAGCTATGAAGATTAAAAATAAAAGTAAGATATTTAAAATTTCTCAGTGCTCTGAATCAAACACAAGCTTAAAGTTTAAGTTAGTTTTCTGTTAATATAGAGAATACCTACCTAACCTATTTTATTTTATACAATTTGATTTATCTTTCAAAGGTAAGATATTGTTCATGATTGGTATAAAGGCACTGTATTTAAATGTGGAGAATACATTATCTATAGGCAAATTAAGAATTTTTTGTATTTTATGATCCTTTCTTTATCAAGAGATACACAACTGTGCTTCACATTTACTATAGAGTGAGGGATGTTCATCTTGTTTTTAGCAAAAGGCATCTTGATCATTCATTTCTCTAGTTTGTCCACATCTCTTAAAGAATATCAGCAGGAACTTTACTGTTTCTAGAATAATGGCATAGGAAATAGAAATATTATAACTGCTACTCTGCATGCGGTAATCATTTTGAAATACTGCAGTTAAATACTCACATTGAGCTTTCATTGCAATCCTCACTATGTCAAATAATAAGTCTGCAGGGGTGTATTAACTTTTCAAAAAACACAACTAGTTTTAGTAAAAATAAAGGTAATAGATGATTTATTTTCTTTTTAAACATATTATTTCAAAGTGACAACTTATAATTTTGATTTTTTTAAATAATAGAAGCTATGGAGGATACAAAATAGATTTTATTCTCATATTTAAACTATTTATTAATAGATTTAACAGTCTTAGCTCCAAGTATCCTGAAGCTGTTGTTTATACCTTTTGCAGATTTCTCCAGATTTTCAGTATTTTAATATCATGATCTAGGACTCACCTACTCTGGTTTCATTTAATTAACAACTAATAGCATAAAGGCAGTTGATCAATTTTTTAAATACAAAGATCAGATTGTTTTAGGAAACTTCCAATGTTCTCTTGCCATAATGGCTCTCTCAAGGCTACCTGAAATTACATGCTCATGAGCTTCTTTGATGTGTTATTATAGAAACTATCCATTTAGGCCTGCAAAGACTTTTTCTTTTGTATTTCTGATTACTCAGTTTATCTACATAGACTTTAAAATAAATTGATTTTAGTTCTGGCAATGTTTGATGTTTTGATATAAACCATAAATAATTTCATGTCAGAGCATCTTAATTCCATTTTCAAAATTCTACTTATTTACTACAATGTAAGATTAATGTAATCCGGGAACTCATTTTAATAGAAACAAAAAATGACATTTAAAAAAATTATTGTTCATCATATAAGAAAAGTAATTTAGAAAAATATGATCATATTAAATGCTGAACAGCAAAATTCAGCTTCTTTTTCTTAAAAATTAAAACTACAAGTGAATGAAGTAAATAAAATCATTCATATTTTTAGCCACATGATAAATGATAAATGGAACTATCTAGTAGAATTATGCTTTATACATAAGGCTAAATGTTAGGACAGAGATAAATATCACCTCTAACTTCCATTAATAACTATCAATGATAATTTTTTAATATACATAAAATGTTAATGTTAGTATACACACACACTTACACACAGATATTTATTCATTTATTTATTATGAAGAATGACCAATACTTAAGTTCCAGATTGATGTCTGATAACTTATTCCAATGGAACACATTGTTTCTTTTCTTAAAACAGAAAGCTTTTCTTAGACTGCATTTCCAGTTGGATGTTTTATATAGACGTGGTAATGGAATGCATAATGAATAACTTCTATAGTCTGCTATTCCCTAAACTCTTCTCATATTTTTTGTAGTGAGTAATGCCACACTTTGAACAAATTTTAGCATTTTAATTTAACACCACCTTTTGTTTCTTTAGTGCCAGCTCATTAACAAATTATATAATTTTGATCCCCACCACCATTTTCTGAGTTAAACTCTTAATATATACACACCACCAATTATAATAACAATTTTCTCCTTTTATAGCAAAGTTGCTTTAGTAGAATGCCCTCTGCAGGGTAAGTAGAATCAACCCACTATAATTGGCAGACAACTAGTTTTAAAGCCTTGGAATAATATAATTATTTTGATAGTCATCCTCAGTAGTTTTACTGATGCTTACTCAGCATTTACTATCATTCAGAAATTGTCATAACTGCTTAAGATGTTTTATCTCATTAAATTCTGACAGTAATATGTGAAGCAATTGCTGTGATTGTCTTCAATTATAAAATTAAAGAGAAGAGTAAATAGGATCAAATAAATGATCACTTGTCATCAATGATCATGGTCATTTGGAGAATAGTTTGTAGGCTGAGTTTAGAAAAACCCATGCTATTTACCGCTAGGATACTCTGACTTATAATCAGATGACTATATTAGATTTTATTCAAAATAAAAGTACTAAATTAGATTATCACAATGTACCCTTCCATAATGAATTATGAGTTTTAGAAGCTTAATGAAGTTCTATCTCATTTGTATCTTCATTGTACTGAAGCTGTAATCAGAAAAAGGCCACCAACAGTGTAAAAGGATTTGTACACACATAATCATTCACTAAGGTACATGCCCAAAAGAAAAAAGACAGAAGGAAAAATTAACAATTAAATCAATAACTTTATTTATTTAAAATCATAGCAATAATTAAAATTATTTGAAATTTGTGATGAATGAAGTTATTTCTCTAATGAAGTAATAATTTCTAGTCATTTTAAAATCCACTTTAAATTATCTTCCACTATCAGCCAGGGCGATGGCTCATGCCTGTAATCTCAGCATTTTGGGAGGCTGAGGTGGACTGATCACAAGGTCAGGAGTTCAAAACCAGCCTGGCCAACATAGTGAAATACCATCTCTAGAGAAAAAAAAAAAATAAGCCAAACATGATGGTGGGTGCCTTTAATCCCACCTACTTGGGAGGCTGAGGCAGGAGAATCATTTGAACCTGGGAGGTGGAGTTGCAGTGAGCCAAGATCACACTACTGCACTCCAGCCTGGGCTGCAATACAAGACTCCATCTCAAAAAAAGAAAAAAGAAAAATTATCTTGCACTATCACAACATGTAAATACTTATATACTGACATGGACAGTTTTTCCTACATTATAAATAACATTTATTATAATTCTATTTAACTGAATGCATTAAAAATCTATTTAATACGAAAAAAAAGGATTCTTCAGAAAACTCTGATCTGCAAATAATTTGCTTGTAATTATTTAAGGATAGTTGTTGATAGTCCATACAAGTTATTTCTCCACTTTTTAAGCAGGACAATGTTTGCTTTAATCTAAATAGCTTTAGATTCAATTTGATTATTATCTCAGCATACTACGATGTCAACTATGAAAATAATATGTTTGTAAATATTCAAAATTGAGGATATTTTACATTTATAAAATACTATTATTTAATATGATATACATGTTAAAGTTTTATTAATTTTCTCAATCCTGTGTATCATAACTTACATTTTGCACTGGACTGGGATCTAATATCAAACCATACTTTGCAATTACTTTTTGTGTCTATTCTTCTCTCCATCTGGAACAGTTTGTAACATCAACATTTTTGAAAAGTACAGGCAATTGTTTTCAACATCCCTCAATTTTAATTTTTCTTCATGAGGAATTCAAGTTATCTATTTTTGAGCAAGAATACTCCATAAATGATGTTATGTCCTTCTTAGTGTATCATATCAAGGGGTACCTGACGTCGGTTTGCAGTGTTCTTTGTCATGTCTGCTTTTATCAATTGGAACATAGGCTTTGGGAGACACAGACAAAGAACTTAGAACGAAACTGAACCTTGGAATATCACTGTGAAGCAAAGCCAATCACTAGCCTGAAACTGTTCCCACATCAGAAGGTGTCTTTAACACTGCAGCCTGGCTTTACTACAATTATGCTAAATGAAAAGTCATGCCAGAGAGAATCTATACTGGTCTGAGAACCTCTTTGTTCTCTTTGTTGTTGTTGTTTTGTTTGTTTGTTTGTTTTTGAGACAAAGTTTCACTCTGTCACCCAGGCTGGAGTACAATCTTGGCTCACTGAAGCTTCTGCTTCCCAGGTTCAAGCGATTCTTGTGCCTCAGCCTCCCCAGTAGCTGGGATTACAGGCGTGTACCACCATGCCTGGCTAATGTTTTTTGTTTGTTTTTCTTAGTAGAGACAGGGTTTCAGCATGTTGATCAAGCTGGTCTCAAACTTCTGACCTGTGTCATGATCTGCCTGCCTCAGCCTCCCAAAATGCTGGGATTACAGTCATGAGCTACCGTGCCAGGCACCGAAAACCACAAAAAACAAAAACGAAAACAAAACCTCAAAACTTCATACTATAAAATATCTCATTTTTAATGTAAAACTCATAAAGATTTGATAAATGTACTAGGTTGTGTAACTATAAACACTGTCTAGTTTTGAACATTTTATTACTAAGAAAATCTCTTGCACAAATTTACATTCATTCTGTTTTTCTACCACTAACCATAGACAATTGCTAATCCAGTTTCTGTCTCTATTTATTTCCTTTTTATAGGCTTTTAATATAAATGTAATTATTAAATATATGGCCTTTGGTATCTGGCTTCATTTATTTAACATGCTATTTTGGGGATTCATCCATCTTGTAGCATGCATTTTTAAAATATTTTTGTGTGATATTTTATTATATGGATATAGCACATTGTGTTTGTTTATTCATCAGTTGAGGACCATTCTGATTTATTTCTAATTTTTTGCCTATTATGAATAATACTGCCCTGAACATTCAAATACATGTTTTTGTGTGGACATGTATCTTCATCAGTCTTCAGTAGAAACTTAAGAGTTGAATTGTGGGCTTATGTGGTGAATTTGTGTTTAATACATTAAGAACTACAAACTATTCCAAAGTGCCTACATCATCTTACATCTCTACCAACAATCTATGAATGTTCCAATTTGTTCACATTCTTACCAGTACTTGTTATTGTCTATCTTCTAAATTTTAGCCATTCTAATGGGTGTAAAGTGATGTCTCCATGTGGTTGTACTTGCATTTACCTAATAACTAATTATGTTGAGCATCTTTTCATTTGCTTATAGCATTCATATATTTTCTTTACTAAAATAAGTATTCTTGATGCATTCTGGATGCAAGTGCTTTATCAGTCACATAATTTGCAAACGTTTTGTTAGCCTGATTTGCCAACTTTTTTTTCTGTCTTTGGCTTTTCACCTTCTTAATGATGCCTTTAAAACAAAATAGTTTTTAATTTTGATGAGTCTAATTTATTACTTTTGGCTTGCTTTGTCTTTCTTTTGTGCTTGTCTATCTAATGTTTTATGGTAAACATGTTATTGCTTAGAGAGTTTCTTTTCTAATATAGGCATTTAAAGGTACATATTTTTTTTAAAAAATAATCTTTGCAAAAAATAAATTTGCAAAATTTTGGTATGTGTTTCTGTCTTTAGTCAGTTAAAGATATTTCTAATTTTCCTTTGTAATTTTTTAGTTGTAGGTCATTTAGAAATGTGTTGTTTAATTACTATTCACCAATGTCCTAATGTTCTTTCTGCCATTAATTTCTAGTTTACTTTAGTTGTGGTCAGAGAAACTTAATTTGTGTTATTTCAATCCTTTTTTTTTTTTTTTGAAACTTGTTTTATGATGTAGCCTATTGTTTGTCCTGGAGACTACCTCATGTGTTCTTAAGAAATGTGTATTCTCTTATTGTTGGGTGGAATATTCTATAAATGTCATTAGATCAACATGGTTAGATAGTATTGAGTCCACTACATATTTTTTAATTGTGAAGCTATTATTGAAAGTGAGGTATTATCTTCAATATTATTGTGGAAATTATTTCTTCCCTTAATACTGTCAGTTTGTGCTTTGCATATTTTTAAGGAATCTGGTACATTTCTGTTTATAGTTATATCTTCCTAATAAATTGATACTTTCCTTATAAATATACCTCTTTGTTTCTGGTAACTTTTCTGTTTTAAAGTTCCTTTTGTCTGTGACTACTGCCTGACAGTCTTCCTTTTGATTGATTGATTGATGTGTTTTGTGGTCACATGACTTTTAACTGACAAAATGTACCACTTTCTTCCATTAATAAGAGTGGATTCAAACAAAAGTGATAGTCAAAGTGAACTTATATTTTCATGTACTCAAATAGTTATTGGAGCTAATTGATTGATTGACAGGGTAAAAATACAAATAAAAATAGCTTATAAAATTCAAGAATATTATTTTGGGAGACTGAAATGGGTGGATCACTGGAGGTCAGGAGTTCAGGACCAGCCTGACCCACATGGTAAAACCCTGTCTCTACTAAAAATACAATAATTAGCTAGGTGTAGTGGCAGGAGCCTGTAATACCAGCTACTCAGGAGGCTGAAGCAGGAGAATCACAGCAACCTGGGAGGTGGAGGTTGCACTGAGTTGAGATCGCACCACTGCACTCCACCATGGTGGCAGAGCAAGACTCTATTTCAAAAAAGAAGAAGAAAAAAATGGAGATTATTTAAAATTTTCTATTATTGGCTGGGCGTGGGGCCTCATGCCTGTAATCCCAGCACTTTGGGAGGCCAAGGCGGGTGGATCACGAAGTCAGGTGTTCGAGACCAGCCTGGCCAGCATGGTGAAACTCTATCTCTACTAAAAATACAAAAACTTAGCTGGCCATGGTGGTGCATGCCTGTATTCCAAGCAACTAGGGAAGTTGAGGCATGAGAATTGCTTGAACCCAGCAGGCAGAGGTTGCAGTGAGACAAGATCACACCCTTGCACTCCAGCCTGGGTGACAGAGACTCCATCTCAAAACAAAAATTGATTATTTAGTTAATGTAGGTCCTTAGAGGACAATAAAAATAGCAACTAGTCGAAAAATATAAAAGGTGAAAAATCATCATTAGTCCTTTCCTATTATGATATATCTATTTCTAGTTATTTTATGCCATGCTACTTTTTACATAGTAATATTTTGCTTTGCAATTCATATAAAATTGTCATTGTAAACAGTTCTGCCAGAAATTTTTCAATTATACAGTCTTTGTACATATTATTTATTGACATGACATTTTTATTATGCATAACATTCCAGCTTGTAACCTGGAATATGTAACTATAACTCTGTAAGTAGACTTTTCATTTATTTGATGTTTATTTTCTACATAAGAAGAAAAAATAGGGCATAAATGTTGTATTTATTTATTTTTTTGCTAGAGATCAGGTTTTGCTGAATTGCCTAGACTGCCCTTGAACTCCTGGCCTCAAGTGATCCTCCTACCTTGGCCTCCCAAATTTCTGAGATTACAGAGATCAGCCATGGTATTCAGTCAATGTTTTATATATTTAGAGTCTTTTCTAAAATTCCATGTATTAGGATTCATGGTTCTTCATTTTATTTCTCTACAATGTGTACTATGGCTTGATAGTACTCAAACTTTAGAAAGTTAGGATCAAGAAATCAACTTTTCAGCCTATATATATCTTATATTTTAAACTATATGCATCCTACCCTGGGATATGATTCTGTAGATAAGCAGCAGTCAAAACCTAAGATTCAATAGGTTATCTTGAAATATGCAAAACTATTGGCAAACAAAATATGCATTGTGAATCTTATAATGCATTGTCATTAAAACATAATTACTTTGGCTTTAAAATTCCACACTAAGTCTCTTAGATAAATAAATGTTTTAATAGGACACACGTTTACAAGTTGACATATGAGTTTTAATACAAGTAAATGATAGTGTAGGTGATTTTGTCCTCTTCTGAGGAAGTCTGTTTAGGCTTCTAATATCATTTGACATATGATATTAGAAGAGGGAAAATTTTTTAATATGTATGAGTGACAGTCTTTTTGAATATCAATATACTCACCATGTAATCCTCATTAGAAGATATATATTATTGATTATTTCAAATATTATATTTATGTATTACTCCCCTATCTTAGAAATAGTATCTGAAAAAAGTAATAGAAAAAAGAATAAGAATTTTTAAATAAAATGCTGAATCAGACAAAATGTCACTGGAATATAGCATACTATGAAAGAAGATTTACAGAAATATACTTGTTTTTTCCCCAGTGTAAAAGTCCAACACTCACACTTACATATGCAATTAATGCTGGGTGCCTCATAATAGAAATATTAAAGAGTGATAACTGAGGAAATATTGTGAAGATGAAGAGTACGATTGAAAAATAAGTGAGTAATGTCTCTATGCAGTAAGGAAAATTATAATCATCTGATTTTAGTATTTGGGGACATTTTAAAAGGTCAAATGATGTAACAAATAGTTGAATAAGTGTCCAAGGTGCTCACCAATTACTCATCAAAAGTAGTGCCTTTATCATCACTAAGGATGTAATTTAATAAAAAATAATCATCAAACTGAGGAAGACTTGTCACTACTGTACTATCTACTTACACATCTTTCGCAGGTTTAAAGTAAACACTTACACTGGCAATATTTGCCATTATTACTGGAACAAGCAATTTTCTTTGAAAACTGGTAAACTTGTAGTGCTTATCTGCTATTAGCTCTCTTCTTCTTCCACGTGACAGTAGTGCTCTTTTGCCCTTTTGGGATCATCTAAGTATGTCAGGGCAATGGGATGTGATAGGAAGTGATGTGTGTGCTGCAGAACTGGAACGTATATTTTCAGGTTAAAGACTTGCTTGTTCCTGTTGCAGCAATTAGGAAAGCCTAGGTTGAGATGGAAGTGACACCAGAGCCAAACAACCTGGACCTCTGAGCACACTGAGAACACACGCCTGGAAGACTTTCCTGGACCTCAACACATTCTTTTCTAAAATGAAATCAATTCAGTTGTACTATATCACTGAAATAGTAATTATGCTGGTTACTTCAGCGTAACTTTCACTTCAACAGACTGATTTTTAAAAATTCTTGAACTACCTCAAGTACTTTCATTTGAAAAATTTGATTGCCAGACAATAGCGAAACTTGAAAGGATTTGAGACTTAGCTGAAGTTGCTCTCAGGAAGATGCAATCTCTGTGAAGTTCTGTGTTGTTACTCAAAAGAATTTTACAATTGTTTTGTTCTGTATTCATTTTATATTTTATATAAAAATAATGATCTCAGTAACACATAACTGGAAAAACTGATGTTCTGTGAAAACCTGTTATGTTGATTACTGCCTGCCCACAGTTCAGTTCTCCTGGCTTAAAGTATTTACTTTTTGCCATTCTCAGAAAAAATATCAGAGTAGCCAAGAAAAGAATAAATATAGAGAAGATTATTCACAAAATAGTAGAAAGAAAAAAAGAAAAGATGAAATGAAACAAGCTTCTGAAACACATTAAATAAGACAAGAGATGAAAGAATAAATGAAAAGATAGTTTTTTAAAAAAGCTTTTAAGTGGCACATTTATAATATGAAAAAAAAAAAAAATACCAAACCACCTTTGCAAAGCTTATTATGGTGAGAGAAGTCTAGCATGGCTGACTCCATCTTGCTTCTACCCTCACAGGTTGGCTGTCTTCACTCGTTACTGGGCATAAGCCAAGCTAACCATGGGAGGAATTTAGCTTATAGCTTAAGCTTTTGAAGCAAGAATGGTAATAATCACTCCCTAAAACTGATCCCTTCTTTGTTCAGGTGCTGAAACTTCCTTTGCAAAACTAATGAAAGGTCACAAGATTAGAATCATGGTAGGGGCCTGAATTCTGTTTAGATACAGGCAGTTTCTATAATCCCTTACTGCTCAGGAGTCATGTTACCAGAGGTCACAGGATTTATGACTCCCCCAACTGCTCCCATAGATAATAGCACTATTGTAGAACCTAAGATGGCTCTTTTGAGATGTTTTTCAGACTTTTTTTTTTTTTTTGAGGCAGGGTCTCACTCTGTTGCCCAGGCTGGAGTGCAGTGTTGTGATCATGGCTCACTGCAGCCTCAGTCTCCTTGGGTTCAGGCAATTCTTCCACCTCAGCCTCCCAAGTAGCTGGGACTCTAGGAGTATGTCACAATGCCTGACTAACTTTTGTACTTTCTTTAGAGATAGGGTTTTGCCATGTTGCCCAGGCTGGTCTTGAACTCCTGAGCTCAAGCAATTCACGTATCTCGGCCTTCCAAAATGCTGGGATTACAGGCATGAACCACTGTGCCTGGACCTGACTTTCACACTCTGGCAACCAACTCACTCCACCCAGACTCGGGATCCATGAGTCAGCAGGTCTTGTGGTGCCCCCACCCAGAGGCAGACTCAGTGCATGAGGATCATTTTTCACACCCCTATGATTGCATCTCCAACAAGTCAACAGCACCCATTCCCTAGTCTCCTGCCCACCAAACTATCCTTGGAAATTCCTAACCACTGAGCCTTCAGGGAGACTGATTTGAGTAATAACTTTGTCTATCATGTGGCTAGCCTAGAATTAAAGTCTTTCTTTCCTGCAATACAGCAATCTCAGTGAATTGGTTTTGTCTGTGCAATGGGCAGGAAGAACCTGTTGGGGGATTATGATGGCAAAAATAAATCTAAACTTTTTAGTAATCACATTTCATATAAATAGTTTAAATTTTTAGTTGTTTTAGGTGGTTTTCTCAGAAAGAGACCCCCCCAGACAAGGATTTGTGGGCAGTAATTTGAGAGCTGATTCTAGAAAGGAATGAAGTGAAAGCTGAAACATTGGGCAACTGAGGTTCCATCCAAGTGGGACTCTCTGGGATAGTTAGTGGAGTCGCTGGAAGAGTTGCTACAGGGTGAAGGAGCTATCATATCTATTCAAAAATTGTTATTCCTCATTGTCTCAGGACTGCTGTTAGGGGCATTAGTTCCGCCATACTTTCTGTCTGTCCCTAACATCTTCCTGCAATCAGAGAAAGTCATCAGATAGAGTCACCATTATTTTCTATTTAAGAATTATCAACATTATCAGAAATAGTCAATTCTGGACTGATACGGGTGAAGCACCATCAGTTTCTGCGATACCAGTTAATAAACAAAGATTATCAGGTCAGATCTTTACAAATCAGATAAATTGTGTTTACAAGAGACATACCTCCTAAAATATAATGAAACAGAAAGGTGGAAAGTAAAAGAGCAAATACAAGCAAAAGGAATAGGCTGTCTATATTAATATCAGTCAAATATATTTTTTAAAGTCATTAATTTGAGATCAAGAATCTCTAATATTGATAAAATCTTTATTTACTCGGGAATATATAAGAATCTTCTATATCATCCATAATATATTTTTACAATATACAAGCAAACATTTTTTAGATCTACAAAAAGATCTAGACTAATCCACAATTGTTTGAGATTTCAGCATAATTCTCAGTAATTGACAGACAAAGCAAAGAAGACTGAGAAAGACCATATAGGTTTGAATAGTGTAAATAATATTAAGTTAATAGAAATACATAGAACATTACACCCAATTGGAGAATGTTAATTTTAATACACATTATTAACAAAATTACTAAACAATTGTCAACAGTTTCCAAAATATTGATATAATTCAAAACACCCCTCCCACACCCACCCACCGACGTATAGATAGATAGGTAGACATAGATAGATATCTATACAGTCATGCATTGCTTAAGTCATTAGGTGATTTCATTCTTGTGGAAACATCAGGGTTCTTACACAAACCTAAATGACATAGACTAGGCTACATGATATGGCATATTTCTCCTAGGCTATACACCTATATAGCACACCGTAGTAACGCAATGGTAAGTATTTGTGCATCTAAACCTAGAATAGGCACAGTAAAAATATAGTAGTCTAATTGTGTGGAATCATTGTCATATATGTGGTTTGCTGCTGACCCAAACATCATTATGCAGCACATGACCATATGTCTATTTATCGATGTATCTATATGTACAGAAAAAGGAGTGGAGGTGTTTTACAGGTAGATAATGGACCATTTTGTATCAAATGACACATCAGGATGAAAAAGATGTGAAAAGCCAGAGAATCCCAAGAGGGATTCTCTGGGATTGTGGGGAGGATAAGCCAATAAGCACTGTCATAGACAGGACTATATTCAGCTGTTGACTGGCTCAATTTCTCATGTTTACATCACCTTGAAACCAGTGATGCCACACATTATTCCTCAGGAACAATGAGGTGGTTGATCCATGACTTCTAAATCGGACTTTGTGAATACAGGCAGCCTAAAAGTACTTTTCTCATACATGCATTCCATGGAGGCACAGTCTAACACAGAAGGTTACATCATTAACCAGCATCTACAGCATCACTGCAATCTGTGGATGGCTTGACTGTACCCCACACTTTTGTCATATTTCAGGCACTATCTGCCAAAGCAGGTGTGGTAGATTTGACATTTTTGCAGGCTTCCTGCCCTTTCATGAAGACCACCTACAGTATCAGAAACTTCACTTAGAGCTGGGAAAAGCTAGGCCATAAAGGCTCTCAGGACCTAGATGGACAACAAGGAGCATTCTTTTGGGATGGATACTAATACATGGTTTTGATCTGTGTCCCTGCTCAAATCTCATGATGAAATGCAATCCCCAATCCTGGAGTGTTGGGAGGTGACTGGATCATAGGAGCTTTTTCTCATGGTTTAACACCATCCTCATTTTGTGCTGTACTTGGGATAGAGTTTTGACAAAATCTGGTTGTTTAAAAGTGTATGTGGCACCTCCCTCCTCTGTCTCTTGTTCCTTCTCTGGCCATGTAAGACGTGCATGGTCCCCCTTTGCCTTCCGCCATGATTTAAGTTTCCTGAGGCCTCTCCAGAAGCCAGGCAAATGCCAGCATCATGTTTCCTGTTCAGCCTGCACAACAATGAACCAATTAAACAGACCTCTTTTCTTTATAAATTACCCAGTCTCAGGTATTTATTTACAGCAGACCCAGGACAGACTAATGCAGATGCTAAAGAGCTCAAGTAGCACTATTTAGGGCCATTATAATCTAACTGCCTTCTAGGCAGTATTCATTAGCATTCAGTTGTGTAATCCCTTGGGTAGATTTTTTTTGGCCTAAACCCTTGGAGGCATTTAGGAATTCGCTTGTAGAGGTTAGGGGCTCTGACTTTTCCTTATTCTAACTGCTTACATTTCTTAGGCTTCTGTCTTTTTTTTGTTTTACTGGTAAGGTTGGGCCTCTGTTCCCAAACAAAGAGCTCTTTTCATATTTAAGTAGATCAACAATAGAATGTGATTAGTAGCATGTTAGCGAAAACAAAGACCCAGGCTTTGTATGGGATGCAATTCTCCTCTTAAATAAGGTTGCAACCATGAAGGACCATGCCAAATGAAACAAGCCAGTTCAAAATAGTGTGATTAAGATCTAATAAATAGCAAAAATGTTAATAGTTGATCATTTCTTTCACTTGAGTTCATTATTCGATCAGCAAATAAACATTAAAGAGGGAATGTATAGGGAGGTGCAGTTGTCTGTTGAGTCTGCTTAGATTTGTTTTTGGTAGTGAACTTCCCATGTGTTCAGAAACTCCCTAGGTTAGAGAAACAAAAAGTAGCCCAGAGGAGGGGCCACATCATGTTGAAGATTCAGCCCCGGTACTTCTTGGTGGGCCGCATTATAGATGTCTGTCTCCTGTTTTTGATGTGTCATTAGGATGACATAATGCCTGTCTGTAGCCTATCTTCACGGTGTAGCGAAGCAACATTTTCAAGTTAAGCATTTGTTTTTAATTCATCTTATTCCTAGCCTCCTCAATCCATCAGCAAACACTTTCTGTGTGAACTGCCCTCAGGGTAGGGAGGATAAGTGAAAAACAAAGAATGAAATTCTAAACTTTGAAGTTGACTTTTGCAATTCAAGCAGTAGCAATACTCTGGAAGCCCTGAAAGCCATTTCCCAGACTCTTGGGAAAGAATAGTGTTTAAAAATATTTTACTCCAGTCTGGGTGACAGAGTGAGACTCTGTCTCAAAAAAAAAAAAAAATTAAAAAAAAATTTTTAAGTTGTAACTGTTTTTTAATTTTTCAACAAACTTACCTTCACTTAGCAAAAGACTGAGGCTGGTATCTCTGCCGTGAGTCATTCTGATGGGAAGATTGTATAGCCATACATATTTATTGTTTAACTATTACTTTCCCCAAAATGTTTAACAAAAGAACACAAAGTCTTGTAAGTAGACTCTGCAAGGGCTTAAATATATTGTCTCTCTAAGAAGTCCTCACAGTCATCTCTCTTCCTCTTATGCACAAGCCCTGAAACAAATTTGTGGTATAAGTGGGGCATTTGGAAACTTTGACCTGACTTTTCAGCACTCCCAGAAAAGTCCCTCTTTCGATGAGGTTCTCAGTGGTTGGGTAGAGTAAGTAAAACCTCTTAGGAACCACATCAAATCTTCTTTGTTTCACTTCCTATTCAGAGCTACTACAATAACTACTCTCTACAGGCCTCAACCAGCTAAAGATAGTGTAAACCAGCAGCTCTTTCCACAGGATCATGTTGTCATTCTCACCTCCTGCCCCAGAGATACTCTACTGCTCTCCTCTGACATGCTTTGGGACTGTGTAGGGTTTCCAAATGTGCACCTGGCAGCACAGGTGTATTAATGTTCTGTGAAGTGGCGTTTGACCAAGAGGAAAATGGGATCCAATGGATAGATGCTTTGTCTCTTTTTCTCCTGTGTGGAGGGTCAACTAGGTCCATAGGATTAAGCAGTCAGTAAAAACCAAATCAATAATACATCTTTTATTGGGTTAGCATCTTATAGTTGATTCCTTGGATCACACTGCCTCATAAATTACCTGCACTCAAGCCTGCTGTCATGCAATAGTATTACAGTTCCTAAGATGCTCTTCTGTAGTTAAATGGAAACAAAATGCATTTTGTTATGTAATAACTATAGCACCTGAATGATATAGGAAAAGCATTATTATAAGAATAAGTAATTGTTAGAAATTTTAAAAATAAAAATGACAGAAAGGAAAAGAAGATATTTTCCATATGTGATGCTGGGTCCATTAGATATCAATATGGAAAAACTAATGCATATTGATTTATACCTCACACCATATACTAAAGTTAATTCCAGGTATATTGGATAATTAAATGCAAAAAAAAGAAACAATACTGTTCGCAGAAAAAAACAGGAGAATATCTTTGTGATATTTAGTTTGCATGCAAAGATTGATTAAGCAAGGTTATTTATTCAACATTATTTTCTCTTGATGATTACAACATAGTAAAATGAGAAAAATGATAAACTGGAGTATATTAAGACTTTTGGGTTGCAGAATCAGGGAAATTCTGGAACTTCACTTGAAATTGCACCCTTGGTATTTTCTTCTTCCTCATCCAGCTCTTCCCACTCACTCGTTTCTCTTATGAACACTCCCTCACTACATCACTCACACAGAAACCTTTGACTCAAAGTTTGATTCTGTGAATATCTGACCTAAGACATGTTATGAAAAAGTGCTTATGCTCAAAATATCATCAAAGAATTGGACATTAAAACCACACTGAAGTAGCTTACATAACTAAGAGAATGGCTTAAAGTTTTTTAAAAAATAAAGCAAATGAGAGGGAGACAAAATGTCAAATATTGGTAAGAATACTGAGCAATCAAAGTTCTTATTTCCATTGCTATAGAGGTATAAATTGGCACAATTATCTTGAAAAAATGCTTTTTAGTATCTTCTAAAGCTAAATCCATCAATATATATACAAAAATATTCATAGTAGTTCTAGACCTAATTGACTAAAAATAAAAACTACTTAACCATCAATGACAAAATGGATGAATAAATTACAGTGTATTCACAAAGTGGAAGCAATAAATGATAACAAACAACATAAATGAATATCAAACTACTCAAGCACAACAAAGAATCCATACTGTAACATTCAATTTCTGTAAAGTTCAAAAATAAAAATAATATTAGTGTTGGGTATCCGGACAATGATATTCGTGGAGATTATAAAGTTGAAGAGAGTTTAGTGGAGTGATATTGTTTGGATCTGTGTCCCCACCCAAATCTCATGTTTAATTGTAATCCCCAATGTTGGAGGTGGGGCCTGGTGGGAGGTGACTGGATCATGGGAATGGATCTTTCATTGATGGTTTAGCACCATCCCTTTGGTGCTGTTCTCATGATAGATTTCTCAGGAGATCATGTTGTTTAAAAGTGTGTGGCACCTCCCACCTCTGTCTCTTCCTCCTTCTCCAGCCGCATAAGATGTGCATGCTTCCCCTTTGCCTTCTGCCATGATTGTACATTTCCTGAGGTCTTTGCAGAAGCTGATGCCAAAATGCTTCCTGTACAGCCTGTAGAACTGTGAGCCAGTCAATCTCTTTTCTATATAAATTACCCAGTTTCAGGCATTTCTTTAGAGCAGTGAGAGAACTGACTACTTGAGGGAGCTTCTGAGTTGCTGCTAATATCCTGGGTTTTGGCCTTGCTGTGTAGTTCATACAGGTGTGTTTAGATTCCCAAAATACAAGTTATAAGCTCTATAGTTATAAACTGTGTATTACTATTATGTTATGCTTCAATAACAAAAAATGACAAAGTGTTAAGTTCAGTTCAGCCAAAGGTTGGTTCAAGTCATGTGAAACCAAGAAGTCATGTATGCAAGCAATTAGAGAGAACTCAATCAACTGCAGTGACAGGTTGCACTATACTGAAAATTAGACACACATTGTAATATCAAGGTGGCATAATTTTAGAAGTTAGGCATGCACAGACTTTCTATGTTAAATTCAATGTCTTGATAGAAGAGAATACAACTGAGACCAGACATGGAGGTTTTGTGTGAACAACTCTTAGAATCTTGAAATCCAGACTCTCCTAAACCTTCCAGTCTGGCAGAAGCAGATCTCTTCCAATTGTCAGAGATGAGAGCTCTCTCTCATCTGAGGACCATAAGACCTCACTTCACTGCAAAAAGATGCTCCTCAGGATGTACTCCTAATATCACTCATTGCCAGCAATGATCTGAATGATTATTATCGGCACTGGTGGTTCTAAGACTCAGTTGTGGTACCTCTTTGAAGTATGGACATGATGAAGAATTAAAATAAAATGGAGATTCTCGAACGTTCATGATAGTATAAGAGGTCAAAAGAACAAAGGAGTGTGAATATTATATTTATTATATGAGACCTGAGGACTTATTAACTTACAATGTTGCATGAGGAAGCCCAGAAAATATTTGATTCACTAAGGCAATAGTGAAAGAACTGATGAAGGGTCTACCAGCATCTTTCAGAAGCTCAGGCATGGATCTTCTCCATAGGGGGAAATTAACAGTGGAAACTGTTAATAAAACTGGGCTACTTTGTATTAAGATTGTGTGTAGAAAATTATATAATGGCAGAGGGTAGCCTATTACTGTCAGAGGCAAGGTAGGTATAGTTGCTGTATGCTAGCAAGGCTGCGGATGGCTTGCCTGTGAGATTTTGTAGTAATAGCAGTTAAATCATGGTGTTCTTGGGATGAGACAGTATGAGAAACAACTAGGTTGCTGCTCAATGTGTATAATAAATATAAAAATATATGTGTAATACTGGCAGGAAGAAAGCAGCAGTCAATCATCACAATAGCAAATTTTGTATAGACTGAGTGCCTGATCATGCAGCACCACATGACTCTGGGAGAGAGGGAATGCCCGTCGTAACCTGGTTATTATCAGATTCCCAAGTCATAAAGATGAGTAGACATGACAAGAAGTTGTTTGATGAGGAAACTAAATATTCTAGATGGATCTCAACCAATTCCAGGGAGTAAAAGTAAGTTACATGAACATGTGGCTCAAAACACCATGTTTCCTACCTGTGCTGTGCTGAGGCATTTCCCTTAACTTATACTTTTAGTTTAATGGGAGTTCTCTGTGATATACTATTGAAGGAAAATAGAACTCATGTAGATGGGTTGGTGATAGCAAAAATGGACTATTGGCACAGTTCAGTCCAAGTCAGGGATAACTCTAAAAGATAGTCATTAAGAGAAATCCTTCTAATGGAAAAGATGCAAACAGTAAACAGACAGTACACAACTTACAATGGTTAAACTATGTGGTTTTTTTTTAACTTTACAGAGATATGAAATGATATGTATTTACTAGAAACTATACTTCAGGTACCCATACAACCATTCTGCTTTTCATTTTCAGTGCAATAGTCACTAAATTATGTGAGATATTTAAAACTTTATTATTTAATAGGATTTGTGTTAGATGATTTTGCTCAACTGTAGGCTACTATAAGTGTTCTTAGCACATATAAGGTAGGCTAGGCTAAGCTATGATGCTTAGTAGGTTAGGTATATTAAATACATTTTTGAATTACAATATTTTCAACTTGCAATGAGTTTATCAGGTTGTAACCCCAATGTAAGTCAAGGAAACTCTGTATTCGAATATTCATTCTGTATGTATGGAGAAGGCATTTGAAGTACAGATATACAAGTATTTCTGACCAGTTGTAAATGACTTGCCTCATTAGTTAGGAGTCTAAAAAATCAAGATTGGCAGATGAGACATAAGGAAGTCTGAGATAGAGACACATGGACAAATATCTGGTATCATGTGCAAAATCTTCAGATCTTTGTCTCTCTTATTAATTTCCACCATATAGAATCCACCACAGAAGACATTCTCTACAGTGGAACTGGACAATAAGCTTGCACAGTAACCGCTATGTCAGAGATGGATACTAGGCATAGGCCTGATGGCATGGACTTTCTTTACTCAATCTGAGCTAGCTAATGTCTGTTGAATGTTCAATGTGCTAGCTGGAGAAACTTATGCTAACTAATTGTAATGTGGCACAATTACTTGAGGAGACCAGTCCATTACTGAGAGGAAGATTGATTACATCATAAATCTTCCTCAATGGAGGGGAAATGATTCATACTCACTAGAATTGACCCCCACCTACCTCAGCTGTGGGTTTGCTCTCTCTGCTTACAGTGGTTTCATCATAACCATTATCTGAAGCTTACATAATGCCTCATCTACTGGTATAATATTCTGCAAACCATTGCCTCATATCAGGGGACAAATTTTATGGCAAAGATTTGACAATGGGTGTATAAATGTGAAATCCCCTGGTTTTTAGGCCGTACTTTTCAAAATCATCTGGCCTAAAAAGGGGTAGAGAAAGCTAGGGTGCCAGCTTGGGGCTAACCACATAGAGCGTTTGTAGTTCTTTCTCTAATAACTAGAATGCATGGATCTAAAAGCAATAGGGTAGGAATAGGGTTGGTCTCTCTCACCCTGTTACCATTACTTCCAAGGAACCACTTGTAAAACCTGTGCTCTCCATCTGTCAGCTTTAGAGTGTGCTATATTACATGCACATATCTTGTTTTGTTTTGTTTGATGAGGAAAGGGAGAAGGCAGTGGGAATGAAAAGTGTGTCTCCCAGTGGACACAATAAAGTTTCCACTGAACTTTAAGCTCGAACTACGATTCGATCCTTTTGTCACTTAACGCCTGCTAAATAGCAGGAAAAGATAGGAGTTATTGTATGTAGAGGTAATAGATTGATTATCAAATAAAGGTAGGGATTATACTACACACTATGGGCAAAGAAAAATGTATCTGACAGCTAGAGGATTGCCTAATTGATCCCCTAGATATTTCCGTGTCTAGTGATAATGATGTATGGGTAATTGTCCTGTGAAGGGCAAATTAAATAAAAGTTGCCTCCTTATGAATAAGAGTCTTAACCACTCCACTGTTCATGTGCTCCATATATACCAAAGTGCTTATTGGATGTAAATTCTATATAATATGGTTGGTCAAGAAAAAAGAAATAAGTATCAATTAATGCTTTGGATCAATTAAGTTACTGTAAATGAGATTATAATTTATTAACCCTCTTGTATTAAATATTTTTAGAGGGATTCCTGTTGTTTACCTTGAAGGAGATTTAGATGAATTAGACTTATTAGAGGGCACATGAGATCCAAACAGTGCAAAGAGTAGACTGTATTAGACAGATACATCTTACACTTTACTTTGATTACTCTTCTGATCCTATTACAGACCCTACTGTGGTGACCTGTGTGTTTTGTCTAGTCATCTTCACATGATGAAGTGGCAGTGCTTTAGTGTTGGCTTGGGCTATGTACCTTTCATTTCCTGTTCCAAGACCGGGTACTCATATATGTGTAATCTAGAAATACAGAAGAGTGAATACCCTGTGGAGCATTTTTTGATCAATGAGTGAGGGAGCTGATGGATAAATAGTGTTTCTTTAGGTGGACATCTCTGAAGACTCATTTTAGGAAGTCCATAGCATTAAGCATTCAGTGGTCTGTAGAAGTGGCTAATATGCTTCTTTATAATAACTTTTTATCAGGTACTCTTGCTCCTTCTGTGCCAGATTGCTATTGTCTGGATTGCACTCCCAAATAAAGTACTTGCACTTAAGTACTTTGATCAGTCTCTTCTTTCTGGAGAATACAAGCTCAGTCAAGTATCAAAGTCTCAAGTTGGTGCCTAGGAAAATGCATGAGGCTTGCTTATGGAATTCAGAATGAAGTGGACCTCCTGAGCTTCCTAAGAGTGAGAAGGCTGATAGCCAGGATTTTTGAGCCTCTCAAGCAGTGCTGAATTACTAAGAAGGCTAGCAGAAGTGTGAAGGCTGGGAACAGAATATAGCAGTTCTGTGAACTTGATGACTGAAAATCACAGCTAAGCTCTTACTATTATGACTATATGCAGCACAAAGCAAAGATCAGAAAAGAGACGTTATTCTTGAAAAATGATCAGAAAGAACACAGAAGAGCATACAGACCAGATGTTATTCTACCTGTGTGTTCCAAATCCACATGTAAGGTTTTATATCACTCCCAAAAGGGATTGCAAACTGGATGGAGCAATACTGTTTTTTCTACTCACATTTTACCGAATGAAACAGAAACTTAAACCCTGTACTGAATTAGTTATAACATATTTGTAAAACATAATCCCATCATCTGTAGAAATTATGGTTCAAGAGAAAAATTATTTCGGATAGATAGCTATTGTTTTAACTTCTGCACAGGGTTTATAAACTGTCTGGAAATATAAATTTTTGACCCACTAAAGCTGTAAATCCAAACCAAATGGTGCATTTCTAAAGCAGATATTTTAGTGTTCTAGACAAAAGTGTGCTACCAAAATAACATTCTATTAGCATATATAGCTCTATTTCATGAGATATGGTATTATAGGTCTTTTGTTTTATTTTGTCAGGTAAATGATCCATCAATTCATCTGGGAGGTATACAGAAAACTCTTTAGTTTTCCTTTTCTGATTATTTTAATGTATCATTTTAACAGTACAATTACTTTTATATCCATTGAAAATAAAACTCTTGGGCTGAATTGAATTATTGTCAACTTAGTTAAACTGAAAACTATGTTTTTTAGAATTATCTTCCCTATAAGAGTTAGGGTTAGAGTTGGCCAGAGGAGAAACTTGTATGAACTATGGAAGACGGAGGGAAGTAAAGACCATTATTAGCAGGTGTTAATGGGTCATCTTGAGTGATGGGCAGATACAGAAGTCCTCAGGAGTCCCAGCTTGTCTTCTTACTATCCGTTCTACCTCCAGTTCATCTTCCTGATTGATGGCCCTGCTGACTACCAAGGGCCCCAGTTCTACCCACAGATGCTTGCCTGCAGAGCCACAAAGATGGCAGCCAAACAGAGGCAGCAGCTTTCTAGAGGTCTTTCAATGAGCACCTCATTTTGCTCACTGCTCATTGTTAAGCAGATTGAAGGCTAGATGTGCTGGGCTCTCAGAATTTCCTATAGGATCTGACTTGTTGACTCATACTGGGGCTTCGGTAAGAATAATTATTGATTCCTTCTCTGATCTTCTGCCATCCTCCTTCCATACCTTCATTTTCTCAGATTCTCCAACATTTTGTAGAAGGTCTACTCTAAGCAATAAATTCTTTATTCTCAATATTTATTATGCCTCTGCTTCCCTGAATAAACCCTGACTAATATATATCTCCAAACTAATTCAATTTTCTATGAAACAGACATTTGTTGGGCACCCATTTTGACCCAGGCACTGATAATTCTAATATCTTCAAGATTAGTATGAATAATTTAATCATGATTAAATAGAATTTGTACATTTAAATAGATGACTTCAATCCCAATTTCATATCAGAATTTAAAGACATTGATGATACAAATCTTTTCCAATCCTGGTAGGCACAATAATGTTTCTTTGCACCCCTCTAGCAGTGAGTCTGCTTCCCTAGTCCACTGGGCTAGGGCTTTGGCAAGTACAAAGAGTGGTGACCGTAAGTCTGAGCCTGCTTTTACTGGTAGAACAACTCTCACTATTTTATCTGCATCTGTTATGAAGAAAAATATATTACCATGGATCTTTTAAACCCAGACCAGACATTTGAACTGTCATTTTCACCTCTGATTTCCATCAAGGTTCACAAAGCTTTTAAAGGCACTCAGTAATGTATCCTGTATATCAAGATCCACAAAAGGCGACGTTTCTGTTCTACAGGGGTGAGAGGCAGAGCGCCGGACTCTTTGTAGTCCACGACCAGGGAGTTCAAAAGCACCAACAAAGGACTTTTATGCAGCCAAGGACTTTTTTCTATGACTTTTATTCTGAGCAAAATGTATTCAGCCAAGAAAGAATGGGAAATAGTGGTCTTAAAATAATTTCCGTGGCAGAAACTGGATTTCAAATGATATAATGAACTAATGTGCAGTAAAGAGATGGAAATAATTAGCTCAGACAAGGCATCTGATAGGGTTAGCAGAAAAATAATTGATCCACATTTGATGTGATTCTTATTAAAACAAACTATGGGAAAATTAGTAGTCTTTGATAGGTATACTCAAAAATATATATTTATGATAAATATTGGCATTACATTTTGTGATATGTCATATAGGCTGGATTACAATTTAGATATTTGTTTTCTTTATGAGTTTATAACTATATTCTTTCTCATGATGGAAATTGCCAGTTTCCTTTTAGATTTGTGATTTTAGTACGTAGACCTTGCTTATGTATTCGTTATTTGTAAGTTTTAAGATTTCATCAAGATGTTGATAAAATTTACAGGATATCGATAAAATGAAATTGTAACATGCATAAAACATTACTACAAGATTTAAATGAGAATAAAACTGGAAAACATGTAGCAATGTTTACATGCTTTGTCAAAAAGCTGGAGCTATTCTTTGTATACTCCGTTTATACACATCAGGTTATTTATTTAGCTGTGTTATGGAATTGTGTTGATCTACTCATACTCTGAGACCTAGAGTTAAGGGTTATGAGATTTTGAATTCTCTTAGCATCCAGGTGAATTACTTACAGAAGCTAAATACCAACTTCCTAGGAAACCACTTAGTTTACCACTACTGTCTCATCTCAGATGAGATTTTTTCCTTTATTTTTTCTTTTATTTCCTTATTTATTTATTTAATTAGACAGGGTCTCACTGTATTGCCCAGGAAAGTGCAGTGGCATGATCATAGCTCACTGCGCCCTTGACCTCCTGGGCTCAAGTGAACCTCCCATCTCAGCTTCCTGAATAGCTGGGACTACAGGCATATACCACCATACTCTGCTAATTTTTCTACTTTTTTTAGAGATGTGGCATTGCCATGTTGCCCAGGATGGTCTCAAACTCCTAGACTCAAGTGATCTGCTCACCTCGGCCTCCCAAAATGCTGGGATTAGAAGCATGAGTCACGACCCTCGGCCAATCTCCAGCTACTTTCTATGATGAGAAAGTAGTGGTCTGGCCAGTACCTGTGAGCTACAACTTCTGCTTCAAATGGAATGTACTTTTTAATTCAATGACTTCACAGTTCTTAAATTATTGATGGACTTTAGTACCCTGAACACTGGCAGTTTTAAATTTCCTCCTGCCTGAAGCTTTGTCTTAACTTTGGTATTCTTTTCTCTGGGTTCCTACATGTAGCTTGCTTGGGACTTCAAGGTCTATCCCTCTCAGTCTCTACGTAATCTTAGTTCCTGCTTTTGTTCCTATATGCCCCTGTCCTTATGTGTAACTACTTACTATTCTGAATTTCAGAGCTGGAAACAATAATAATCTATGCACACTAATTCTCACTGCAGGAATTTATCCTTTGCTCTCCTCAATTTGGCCTATGTATATTGTGTCCAATTTTCAACCAGTTTATTCCTCTAAGGACTGACATTATAAAATGTTTACAAAGAATTTTGAAAGGCACTCAGTAATGTATCCTGTATATTAAGATCCATATTATTATCTTTATTATTATCTATGATGATAAGTTATTATTATTATTATTATAGCTTCAGTTATGAGCCAGGACTGTGTCAACAGGGACTGAGAGTCATGAGGCACAACCCCCTGGAACTGTGTGGTGCACAACCCCCTGGAACTCTGTGGTGCACAGCCTGAGCAACTCTACACAGCAGCATCCTAATAGCTGGCTCTTTAAAGCATAATTCTTTATGCAGTCCTCTCAATAGCAATGCAAGATAGTTATGACTGTGCTTATTTTACAGAGAGTAGCTCCTAATGCTCAGAAAAGGTTAGCCAAGTACCCCGAATCATTCAACCATAAGATGAAGTTTTTACTTCAGATTTGACTCCAAACCCCATGTTTTTGTCATTATACCTTGACTTTGCATTGATTTTTTAAAATTGAATACAGCATGTAGTACTTTGATAAGTTCCTTCACTGCATTTGATAAGTTCCTTCACTGGCTGCTCACAGAGACATAGGGCCGTTGTATCAAAAACTATTTCTGACATTTTCAAACATGTTTTGGGGAGCAATAATCAACCAGTGAACAATAAACTGATTTCATTCATACTTTTAAAAATCTTTTGAACATCAATATGCTAAATCCAAATAAAATTAAATTGACAAGCCCATTTAATTAAGTCACTTACAGTGTATTATGGCTATGTATGATAGCCAAAAGGAAACTATAATTTTAGCAACTCATGAATCTTAAACTATCAAACAAAAGTTTTAAATATTTTTAAAAATTATAAAAGTATATCTATACACTCTTAATACATTTTCTTTTTGAAATCAGACACATTGTTTTTTCTAATCTTCACTAATTCAAATGTCATTCATTAATCACCATGCAATTAATGCTGTAATGGTGGCCACATTTATCCTTGTAGGAGCTAATTCTAGAATAGTGAATACTTTGTCTATCGCAATTAACATCATAATATATAGAGGAGAAATGAGAAAATAAAACAGGCAAAATAAAAGAGTTTCTCATAGTAGGAGAAGATCATGAAGAAATATCAAAAACGTTGAAAATATATTTTGAATTGTCTGAATTTGGGGTAAATAGTGAAATTATGTTTCTTGCTGAACAAATATGTATGGACCTCTATACAGCAACATAAAAATGTTTAGAAATATTAATACAGTAGGAATGAAATAATGGGGCTAAAAGGCATTCCCTTATTTTCTTCTTTATCATCATTTATTGTCATCATCACAAATCTTGTTTATCATTTATTATACACTTAGCTTTTGTAAGGCACTGTTCTAGGTATTAGTAAACTTTCTATTATAATACCTTATATTCTAGCTACAGTTACCTATATTAAATGAAAATATTTCTTGTATTTTTCTATTAAAAAAGTAACAACTGATTGGTAAAATCATTAATATAGTTACCATCTGTAAATATTTTAACTTAGTGATGTCTTTTGATAAAAAAATTTCATATTTATACCATATTGTAAAGTGATGTATAACACTAAAGTTTTGATTCATTTATTTTTGAGTTCCAACTATGTCCTCAGTATTCTGCTAAAATAGAATGGTGATAAAACAGACTTGCTGAAGCTTGTAATTTAGTGGGGATATAAATAGTAGTTAAAATATAACTTAAAATAAATACATAGTTACAAACTGTGACAATAATTATAAATAGAAAGGTTCAAAGTTAAGAAATTTAGGTTTCCTTCTGAGCCCTGTCATTAATTAGCAGTAAAACATTCAGAGTATTGTACACTCTTGGACCAAAAATTTCTCACTTAGAAATTCTATTTTGCAGACATTTTGATTCTGTTTGTATGTATAAGTAGACTTTTATTTATATTTTATTTTTAGAGCTTTTTGAAAGAAATATCTATTTATAGTGTAGTTAATTATCTGGAAATTGCCAGAGTTAATTAATATTCATTATTAAATAACTTTTTCAATATAGCACACACACATATAAAAAGATAGTAAGACTTTGGGGTAAATTTGATCTTAAAGCTGTGTTTTAAATAAAACATGTTTATCAAAATTTTATCTCAATATTCTGTATTTTCAATGCTATTCATTTATTTATTTATTTATTGAGACAGAGTCTCACTCTTGTCACCCAGGCTGGAGTGCTGGAGTGCAGTGGCATGATCTTGGCTCACTGCTACCTCTGCTTCCTGGGTTCAAGCGATTCTCCCGCCTTAGCCTCCCAAGTAGCTGGGACAACAGGCGCCTGCCACGATGCCCCATTAATTTTTTGTAGTTTTTTAGTAGAGATGGAGTTTCACCATGTTGGCCAGGCTAATTTTGAACTCCTGGTCTCAAGCAATCCACACGTCTCAGCCTCCCAAAGTGCTGGGATTAAAGGCCTGAGCCACAGCGCCCGGTGTTTTTTAATTGCGTTTTTTTAGGGTTAAAATGCAATTTTCTTCTCGGGGCTGAGATAAATTGCACTATTAATAGATTTTTCATCAAGATTTAGTTTTGTCATTTTGAGGATTGCACTATATATGCTTAACTATATCTTATGAAAAAATTTCTAAAACAAGTTTTACATAGATCTTTTTTTTTTTTTTTTCTGGGTTGTGAAATTACAGCTAATACTTAGCACATGCTTTGTGCTGGGTACTACGTATTACTTTTAACACAACTGTTGAATGTGATGCTGTTGTATGTGTTGTTGCTTATATGGATCTCAATTTAAAGGTGAAAAAATGGAGATGATTACTAACTACCCTGCCTAAGATGTCAGTAAGGGAGAGGGCAAGATATGACCAGTCAGTCTGCCTTCAGAGTTTGTACACCTGCAGGTAGGAAACTCTGCTTTCCTTAGCAAAGATCTAAATACGGCCTTACCTTCTTGGATACTAACTAATGTAGACCTTCCCTTCACTAACCTGGTGCTAAGTTTGGATGACACTTTTTGACAGTTTTAACGTGTTAAAATGTACTGACCTGCCTTTCGGCATTTTCTATACTTTTCTTTTTCGTTAGTCTAAGAATGGGATTATTATGGACTTGTTAAAATGGCAGGAAAACCTATAGGACACTTTTAAAAAGCTGTGACCTAGTTTTGTAAGTGTGCAATGTGCTGTTAAGGTTTAAGGTTAAGATAAGGGTTTCTTTGCCTTAAATTTGCAAATCTCTGTTAATGAACCTCAATTATGGCCTTAACTTGGTTGCTTCTCCATATATATCAGAGCTTGAGGGAAACTCTTAGTACCGAAAAATTTAGAATTGAGCAGTCTTTCGTGATTTGGCCCAATTCCCTGATTTATAACAGGAGCATTTAATTGGGTTGAAATCCATAAATCCAAGTAACTTGCCAGCATAATTGCGATTTCAAATGAAAATTAGAGTCAAATGTGGTAATGAAAAACACTATTTCTTAAAACAAGTTGTTTGTTAAAGTTACTTTGAATATTGTTAAGTTCTAGGCAGTGTTTACTGTAAACACACTATTTAAAGTATTAATATCATAAAAAAAGAAATTAAGAGATTAATCTCCAAAAATGAAAGATTTCACTGTCTTAATATCTTATATACAACATTTTTTTAAATCTTCATGGGGTAGTGCAAAGGAAATAATGATGTTTGCAATTTTAATGTGTTTATATTCAATAAATTCATTGTAAATGTATCTAAATATTCATAACTATTGTTTTAGGGAAATAAATTTTCTCTTAAAATTTTTAGAATTAGACATAAACAATTATGGTCAACTTGTTCTCAGTCCTCAATCTTGGTTGCTCATTAGCATCACAGGGAGGATATAAAACACACACGCATGTGCCTGTGCAAGCGTGCGCACACGTGCGCAGGCGCGCACACACACACACGCAAACTAATATTATAATCTCAACCTAGGGAAATAAATCTATCTCTGAGATTAGAAGTGAGTCAGTATTTTTCTTCTGATGGTGAATACCTCTCTTCTTGTATCTTAAGACCCATCCTAAGTTTATGTTCTCTATGAAGCTTTTCCTAACCCCTCTCTGCCTTTCTTTCATTTCCAAGAAAATCAACTTAGTTTTTACTTCTGGAGCACATTGTACAAATTAGTCATTGTCTTTTTTTTCCTATTAAACAAAGAGTGTATACTGCTGAGGGCAAGGAGCACAGTATACTTACTCATCTTTGAATACAAAAAACCTGAAACCTAATTGCCATTTACAGAAGAATTATTTGAGTAAATGGATGGAAGTTTGTGGCAAACAGTCTGTCTATGCTGTTGATCTCATTCAATTTCATTGATTATTTAGCAATTAGAGCCTAACTTTCCCCTCTGCCATGCCTTGGATTATTGGATTAGAACATAAACCTATTGCCAAATAGAACTAATTTAAAACTGCCATGCAGGGTTTCTAATCTTATGGTCAATTTTCTTTTCTTTCTTTCTTTTTTAAAATTTTTTATTTTTAATTAATTAATTAATTAATTTTCTTGAGACAGAGTTTCACTCTTATTTACCAGGGTGGAGTACAGTGGCATGATCTCGGCTCACTGAAACCTCTGTCTCCCAGGTTCAAGTGATTCTCCTGCCTGAGCCTCCTGAGTAGTTGGGTTTATGGGCATCCGCCACCATGCCCAACTAATTTTTTGTATTTTTAGCAGAGACTGGGTTTTATCATGTTGGCCAGGCTGGTCTCAAATTCCTGACTTCAAGTGATCCACTTGTCTCAGCTTCCCAAAGTGCTGGGATTACCGGTGTGAGCCACTGTGCGTGGTCAATTTTTATTTTTTAAATCAATTTTTTTAGTTTTGGAGAGGAGATATTTGGACATGGAAAAAAGCATAGAATCCAATGCATAGTCCAAACAAGTAATCTTTAGAAATCTGGCTTCATAATATAAAACAATATGCATATGAGATAAATTATTTGTTTCAAAGAGTGGCATCCCTCTTGGAATTTTTTTTGCTTTTTTTTTTTTTTTTTTTTTGCTTTTCTCTGATATTTTCTAGATGCTAGGCAAAGCTTTAGATTCTATTGTCCCCTTCTTTTTTCTATCTCTGCTCTATGCAAGAACTTATGTCCGTTCTAAGGTATATTTTACTTTAGAAACTTTGCAAATTTTCTGCTACTTATTAAACATAAATACTCCCTACTTTTAGCTATTTATTTGCATGAAACTAAAATGTAATTATTTTGCTTCATATGTGTTATTTGAAAAAGAAACTGCACTTCTATAGTTAGCTGTATCTATAGGAACGGTATCAATACAAGCAATTGATATTTTACAAACTAAACAACCATTTTTCATTTGCCACTGATTTGTTTTCTTCTTACCTGTTTGTGTTCTTCAAAATCATTATGAGAGGACTCTTAGAAACAAAAGTGACCTGCAAACTGTGTCTTTCAAGAGCTTCACAAACTCACCTTTCTATTTTGTCTTGTACTGTTATGTAAAATTTGCTCCAGCATTTTGCTCAGCAAGATGGCAATTATTAACAATATATTTCTCTAAACTGTTGCTGCAAAGCTATTATTCACGCAGGGCTACAACTGAGTTAATTTTGGAAGAGAGCTGTTCAAAGAGGCCCAGAGCTGTAGCGCTTATGAACACTGCCTTTTCTCTTGTTTCTAATTAGTGTGAAATGGTTCCAAACAGGAGTCAGCCCCACAGAAGTCTGCGTAGCACAAAGCCAGGCTTGTTAATGGACACAGGAAACAGTTTTGTTTTGCTGAATAAACAACTGCGTCATAAAGCCTTTTGAAAAGGAACACAATCTGATTTACCACACTCTTTAAATGTTGAATGTTGTTTATGTGCTTCCGAGTCCTTTTTATTGAAATTCGAAAGGCCTACTATTATGACTCAATACAGATGATGATATGTTTGTAATGTTTCCCTGCAGTAGAGCAGTAGACCTACCCAGTAATACATTTTCCCTTCTCTTTTTATTTTATAAATTAACATTTATCTTTTGTTTTGTGTGTTTTTGCTGCATGACTGCCCTTCTAAATTTCACACTATATCATTAAATCAATTTTGTTACCAATAATTACAATACTGTAAGAAAATCTGTTAATTACAAGATTTAGCTTATGTTTTATTAGCGTTTTCTTCCAGTATAAATTCCTCACCCATGTTGCTGATAATTTGTTGTGTAAATACTTAAAATGGTATAAAATATGGTTTACTGCAGATCTTCTGATATTTGCATTTGATGAATAAATTGGACAATTTCATCTGATCTAGACTATAGCTCAGATTTCTGACCTGGTATTCACTGTTGTCAAACCCAGAGATCTAACTAGTCAAATTAGGGTAAATAATTATTACAAATAATTTATAATATTATATATTATTTTCTAATAAATTATTTTATTATAAAATGCCTATTATATTTTAAGTGCACAGAGTGGGTGCTCAAATAATGCCATCTGAGCAATACTGCTTTCTTCATGCAAAGTAATATGAAAAGCTAAATTATCTATAAATGAATGTCTTTGAAACATATTTACATGAAGTAATACCTGTATTATTATATGATATTTAATTTCATTATATGGCATATCATTTATTGTTGTACTCTCAGATACAGATCTGATAGTAATCACATACCATTTATTGTTGTGCTATCAGATACAAAGTCATTCTGAATGCACAGGTTAGCGAATACTTGAGAGATTATAAAATCATAATCCATATTGCCTTGATGCTGTAATTATTCATTTATATTTAGGCAGGAAGGAGAAAATTTAATTCTAAATGTGATTTTTATTCTGAAATCTGTGAAAGAAATTACTTACCCCATGAAATACTAACTGCTGTGGAGAGTAAGACTCACTGAAGTGGTATAGATAAAAGAAAAAAAAAATACCCAAGAAAATGTTAATTTCTATGGCCAGATGAAAATGAACATTCAGAAACTAATGAGCAGGTTTAATACTTCTTGCTTTACTCTGCTTTAACTTATGTGATCCTTAACTCTAAAATATGTTCTTTTTCTGTCTTTATTAGCATTACCATAACCTTTTCCTTACTGCATAGTCGCAAAAACTAGAGAAATGTTTTAAGGAGATAGGTAGATAGAAGATAGGCAGGTAGACTGCTATAATAATTAGTTAAAGATACATTTTAAGAATATATACACTCACATGCATATACACAGATATAAACATGCACAAACACACACACATACATACAATAAATTTGGAATATGGCTTAACATTATTAGTTTGTCATATTTACCCTAATAATCTTGATATATAGTTTATTATTCCTGTTTTTCAGCTGTATACACTGAAGAAAGAAATCAAATGTTGCTTCAAAAGCAGAGTATCCCCAAAACCATGACCTGAGAGTTATTCACCTTTCATGTTGATTTTACCATTGTTTCCCTCAGCAAAATCTCCTCACTTCCTATAGTGTTTTGATTTTCTGCCCCTGGATTCTCAGTAACATCAACACTCCACTCAGATCTATAAAAGAATGTCCACCTATTAAAATTTATCACATTATAGATGGGCAGGTCAATTTTTAAAACATGGAAAACAAAATACATGAATTTAAAACTTTAATGTAAACTGAAACTACTAAAGAGAAATAATGCATTTTTTCCAAATCTTAAGGTTTTTTGTATTTTCTTAACACTAGCATCTCAACTTATTTCAGGTAAAAATAATCCATATTCTAACCTAACTCTGACTTCATTTGCAGTTAGTTCTTTCATATTTTACATTCGTGAACATACACACACAAATATACATACATATATCTGTATGGATATTTCTATATGTATGTATATTTTTGCTTGTATGTTCATGAATAAGAAAAGAAAATTAAGAGAAATTTTACACACACACACACACACACACACACACACACACGTATGTATTGGCCAAACTAGAAGTCTTTTTTTTATAAATTTTTTGTTGTTTGCCCTCTTTTGGAGTTTTCTCATTGCTTAATTGCTAAAATCAATATGTTAGCGGAGAAAGAAACAAAGAAGATCCAGTTTTGATCAAGCATATCTTCTTAAAACCCTGAAAGTGGAGCAAATTAATAAGTCAGAGTTGCAGCTAAACAAGTACACAGAATAGAAAATTAAAGTCTTCTTTCCACCTTGAGATTTCATTTTCAGAAGTATTTTGAAGCTTAGCTCTTGACACTGCATGATTAATGTATAGAATATCTTTATTTTTATTAACACAGATAGCACACAGATTTTTGAAAGATATCCATGTCCTAAAACTGATATTAGACATAAATATGCACAATCTGGTGATAATCTGGAAAAATTAAAGAAGCAAGTAATTTGTTACTTCTTGTACAGCACTGAGGTACTCCTGGAGCTCAGTTTCTAGTAATGTGAACACGTTAATTCATTTAAATTCCACATTAAAAGGGCAATCTTAGGTGAAAGTCAAGCACTACATATCTTTAACATTGTCACAGTGGAGGGGTCATAGATGAAAGAGATACAGTGAGAATTCACCACCTAATGCTCCTCCCTGTACCATAGGATTCCCTTACCTGTAGTTAGCCTAATTAAACCGGATAGGGGACTGTTCTTAATTGGCTCCCTGCTCTATTAAGTAATGCAGATTTTTTTTCCTAGTTGTGTAAGGTATCTTCTCTCTTTGGTCATACTCTGTATATCTGGAAATTATGCATTTCTGCAATTCCATGGTTTTTTAAATTCACTGCCCTTGAAATTAATGAATATTTTCATTAGTTTTATTTCACATTAAACAGTGTTTCAAAATCACATAACTTAGATGAAATTTAAATTTATACATTTTACATAATTTATCAGAGAACACTGTTTGGATTAATTTCTAGACCGTTTTGTTATAAAAATGGCAATGGTACTATTGGAGTTTTAAGGTTTAAATGCTCGCTTTCACCATGTATTGTGCTAAGGTTTTCCTTATCAAGTTCCTCACCTGGTTAATCCACTATTTCTGATGGTAGACAGTACCATACCCATGTTATACCTGAGACTTCTAAGATCCACCGAAATTAGATACATAGTGCTTTAATCTGGGACTATGGAACTTTATGGAATCTCTTTGGCACCAGGTTGTTTACATAAAACACATTGTTAAAATATGTTTCCCCAAAGTCAAGCCGAAGATCTGTCTTGAACCAAATACCAGTTTCTAATAAATACGAGAGTTTTAAATGTATGATTTATCATTGTTTATCACAGTGTATTTATTAATTTATTTATTTTAGAAACAGAGTCTCACCCTGCAGCCCAGGCTGGAGTGCAGTGACAGGATCACAGCTCATTACAGCCTTAAACTCCTGAGCTCAAGTGATTCTCCTGCCTCAGCCTCCTGAGTAGCTAGGACTGCAGGTGCACACCACCATGTTCAGCGAATTTTCTTATTTCTTTTTAAAGACAGGGGTCTTGCTATGTTACCCAGGACAGTTTTAAACTCCTGACCTACATGATTCAGTTCACTATCCACATTTCATCACTAACTTAAAAAAGTTACAGAAAATGGCTTTCAAATAATTTTTCAATCTTTTGATAGTGCAACAATGTTGTATATTATTATTAATGACTACTACTACAAATAGAATCACAATACCTTGATTGGTAGTTAAATAAAGAATAGTATTGAATCTTACTATATTATAAAAATGATAAAATTTTGGAGAGGCCGGAAAAAAATGCGTTTACCTATGTTGCACTTTATTTTTAAAGGTCATATTTTTAAAAGCTCATTCTGTGACTTCAAACTTGAAGTCATCAGCTAATATGCTATCATTAACAAAAGATGTGCAAAACGCTTCTGACAATCAGAAGGTTTAATATAGTTGTGGCTTACCAGGATCTATTGGTTTCAATATCTGATATTCTGGATAAATGGAATATTTCTAAAAGCTCTTTTGCAGTGCATTATTTGCTTTTCTGAAGTAGATCATTATGACATATATCACAGTTTTTTATTGTTTATAATTAGAAAACAAAACTCCATTAACATAATAACTTCATTTTGCTTCCAAAGTATTATTGTTTAAAGCCCAGAATCCTATTTTCCTAAAAATATTGGCACAGGTAATTAGAAGTGAAGATATAAACTTAATCCTTGCAGTTGGACCGTTAACCACCACACTTACTGCCTTATTTAAGCTGATTGCTTGGTAAACAGCTTAAATTTACACCCTCTTGCTGTCTCTTTAGGCTCACCTATATGGCAACAAGTATATTTAGGACACAAGTTTTCCATCAAAAGCAAGAAACTATTTATCTTGAAAATACCATTCTCTCTAAAGATGTGAGCACCAAGAGGAAAACACAACTGAATTGTTTTAGACCATTGGGTGGGATATGGTGAGGAAACTACTTCCACTTGTCTTTGAGGTTAGATTGATAAGTAGCATTTCACTTTCAATTGGTGAAAAAAGGAAGTAAGACAAAGCTTCCAAAAGCCAACCATTGACCAAATATTAAGAATGATTAGAGCATTACTTAGCAGTGTGATGTAAAAAATATGGTAATAATTGTAACCAATATCTGAGTGCCTACATGCACCAGGCACTTTATTGTTTTACTTGATTTTCCATATTGATTTCTTATAATTTTTGAGGTAAGTACATTACTATAGTTTCCACATGAAGAAATTATGGTCCAAAATTGAGATAGCTATTTCAGTATCCCTTGCTAATGGATATTGGACATCTTGTCTTTATTTTTTAAGCATAACTTTGAAATTAAGCTCAAAGTACAGCAGCCCACATCAGTTAAAATCTATTGAGTACTGCAAACGTTGTTAGTTAATATATGCTAAGAAATGTGTTGAATCAATTCTTTAAAATCTTTTAGTCAGAGAAGTTTTGTTATTGTTAGATGAAGAAAATGCAATCACCAACTTTTAGGAGCCCTGGTTTTTCCAGAGAATTGCTAAAGTCTCAGAAAGTTCTGCAATTTTACCTTGACATTTACTTTATTAACCAGAATAGGGGGGCTTATTTGATCAAGTATTTTGTAAATAAAAAATAAAAAGTTGCCGGTTTTAAAATAAAATATGATACATACTTTGTTCAAAACATCTGTAACTAGAAAATCACTAAAAGTAAATTGCAAATTTGGACCAAACAAAGCATGTACTTTGTTTTCCAGATACCACATTACCTGCTTCCTCTGGTAAAGATAACACAAAAAATGGGTGACAGAATACAAAACATAATTTTAAACAAGAACCAACTAATGAAAAAACTCTGCTTTGTTAGGACAATTTACTTCTGATACAATTTAAGCATAAAATTCAATGGCATTAAAAAATTCAAGTTAAGTGTAAAGTATAAACACAAATTTGATGCTGGATAAACACGGTGTCAAGTTAAAACTAAGAAGGAAATTATTAACATGATCTTAAATAATTAAATATAGTCATCTAAATGGTTATTTGGCAATTATATATATATTCAGTCTTAAATGTTTTAATGCCAGATGTGAATAAAGGAAGATTTTTTTGTGTGTGATATTATTTGCTTATTTGTTTTTGACTTGGTCAAGACTCTCAGACCTCCAAATAAACTGTTAACTAAAGGTTATTTTCTATTGTGCCAAGAGGAAAAAATAGAAGGAGAAGGGATATAACTTCTGAGTAATGAATTCTAACCGTGATTTCAGAGAAATGAAAAATTGAAGGAACTCCAGGAGGTTCAAAGTGGTCAGTTTGAACCTCTATAAACACACACACACACACACATTTGCCACGGGTTGCTAATTTCTGATAGATGTCATAATGAGAATAACCAAAATTGGATAAACACGACAAAAGATTAACAGAGTGTTTCACACCCTTAAATTGTACCACATCAAGAATGAGGAAAAAGCATTCCCAGAAGAGACTACTGCAATGCTATTTGTATTCTTGCAATAAAACCAGCATAGCATCTATATCAAGAGAGTTATCATCTGACTTCTAACTTTTTCCCGTTAAGAACAATTTGAATCTCTGGCATCCACCTGGTCAGTACTTTAAAACCTGTATTTTCCACCCAAAGTCCAATTAGTCTCTGGTTGATGAGTACTCTGATTTCACTTTCTGTTGTCCAGATTTCTTGGTTTGGGATTATTCTAGTCTGTACCAAGTTTGTTCTAGATGAAACAGATCAAGATAACTTTCCATCCAAATACTGTGTTGATGTCACAGGGGGAAACAGTTGAGCTAATTGCACACCATAATCTAAAGTTACATTGCAAGTGTCATGTGTTAGAATGCAGTGAATTGCTTATAGTACAGAGAATGTTATTGCAAGAGACTTGGAGGACACTAAAATAGATTAATGTTGCACATCCCCTCAAAAATAAGACCTTGAACTATTTAAAAAATAAATAAAACATTATGGCAAAATAAAATTAAAACGATTTAATGGCAATATTTTCTGAAGGGATTACCTTTTACAATAATGTAGGGTGAAAATCACTTAATGTACTTGATCTCTAGCGTCCCTTTCACCTTTCTCTCTCTTGAGAACCCTTTTTCCCCCTTCTCCCCTGCACTTCTTTAATTTATAATGTCACTGTATATGCAGTTCTTAAGAAATGAAGCAAGAGACTAACAGGGGAGAGAAGAAATCTAACAGCTAAACAGGTGTACATGGAAAATAAATAAAAAATTGAAAAATTGGGCCTCATGGGTGCTATAAAAGGAGCATTTGCTGAATAACTAATTTGGTAGCCCTTGTGCCCTATGAATTATTGTTCTTATTTACCCGATCACACTGTCTAGCAAACTCAAATTGCTTAACACTCTAATTATTCTGTATGCAACATGAAAAGAGAACAATTTCTTACTGGCCAATTATTATAGGAAATAAGTGACTCTATCTTTATTTGTTTTTGTTAATGTTGTTTTAGTTTCCCCCTATAATGGAGGACATATTCAGTCTTAAAGAATATCTGAATCATATATTTTTTAATGGTACTAAATAATTAAATGCAGTACGACAATTGTTTAAAAGTTTACTGATTATTGGCCGGGCGCGGTGGCTCACGCCTATAATCCCAGCACTTTGGGAGGCCGACGCGGGTGGATCATGAGGTCAAGAGATCGAGACCATCCTGGTCAACATGGTGAAACCCCGTCTCTACTAAAAATACAAAAATTAGCTGGGCACGGTGGCGCGTGCCTGTAATCCCAGCTACTCAGGAGACTGAGGCAGGAGAATTGCCTGAACCCAGGAGGCAGAGGTTGCAGTGAGCCGAGATCGCGCCATTGCACTCCAGCCTGGGTAACAAGAGCGAAACTCCGTCTCAAAAAAAAAAAAAAAAAAGTTTACTGATTATTATTTTGATAATAATAATCAGCATAGTATCGTCCTCTGTATTCAGTTGCTAAAGATTTATTGAACATCTACTATGTGTATCCCTGCCTACTATGAATGTGCCAGTTGGGATTCCAGCCATTTGGAAATGTTTGCAGTATTTTAGACCAGTCATTTTAAATAATACATTCTCCGTGTAGCATACCATTTTTTCCTAGCACCCTATACTATCATTTCAGTATTCACTTTCTAAACACGTAAAGTTCGTATTGTTAAACCGATGTAAAATTCAATAATATATAATTTTGTTTCAGTTACTGCCAAATTTTGTGCTAAGTGCATTCTTCTCTTATCATGAAAATCTCATTAGTTATCTACTATTATTATGACCACTTTAGAGATAATTAGATGAAATTCAGCTAAGTAACTTGCCTAATACCACATCACTAGTATATGTATTCAAACTTAATCATACTTCAAAGAATAATCTGTTGACCATGATTTTATATATGATCTAGATGTCAAGTTCATTGACTTTTTATATATAAACAAATATAACACAGTATTTACACAAAAGGTTTTAATTTGCTATATTGCCTAATATATGACTTTTTTATCCTTCAAAATTTTCAAAAGAAAAGGGATAAAATAATCTAATAATTTTTTTCTTTAAATATGGTTATCACTACTTTTCCATGGATTTCCTAAGAAGATTATCACTATGGATAGCAAAATTCAAAACCAAGTGACCTACACATCAAATTCATTTCAGGGTATTTACTTATCTATTTAATTATACTGAGTTATGTTGTTTATTTTCCTTTAAATAATTCAGCTTCCCTTCTCCAACAGGGTATTTCTTTTCTTTTTGTCTGGTTTCTTTACTTTTTCTCTCTATTCATAATAGAGTCTATAGTGAATAGGGTCTTTGTAGTAACCAACATACCAACGCCCTAAACACCTTTTTTTTTTTTTTAACTGTCCTTTAATCTTACTGATCTGGCAAAACTTTTTTGCTTTTTTTTTTTTTTTTTGAGACAGAGTTTCGCTCTTGTTACCCAGGCTGGAGTGCAATGGCGCGATCTCGGCTCACTGCAACCTCCGCCTCCTGGGTTTAGGCAATTCTCCTGTCTCAGCCTCCCAAGTAGCTGGGATTACATGGCAAAACTCTTTTGGACGAGTCTTACTGTCAACTTTCCCAGCTTGCATAAAATGGCCTAGAATTGTCTGTGGGAAGTCTTGAAATACATTAGGCATGTATTTCTAATCTCAAATATGCTGTTATTGCCATCAATGCTACCACCTTTCTCTGATCAACACACATTCCAACTTTTGCCAACAATTTCAAATTTTCTGTATTCTTAAATATCTTGACTTTAAAAAAAACCAAAACCTTATTCATGCTCACTTCTAGGCCAAATACTCTTGATATATCATTTACTTCTCATAATCAGTTTGAAACATCTACTCTGAAATGTTTCAGAGCTATCTAATCCTTAAACTGCTGAAATCCAAACTCACCATCAGCTACTAAACAATTGGTCCTCTTTTGATATTCCTTATCTCAGTAACTGGTAGATCCTGGATTTAATTCAGCTAGCTAGAAAGTTTGGAGAAAACTGAACACCCCTCCTTGATACTGAATATCCATCACACTGCCAAGTGCTGATGATTGTATCTTCCAAATCTTCTCAAGGATGTCTGATTCTCTCCAGCACTACCACCATGCTTAGCCATGCTACCATCATCTTCCATCAGGTCTGTTAGAAGAATTGCTGTAAGCCAGGCACGGAGGCTTATGCCTGTAATCCCAGCACTTTGGGAGACCAAGGTGGGTGGATCACCTGAGGTCAGGAGTTCAAAACCAGCCTGGCTAGCATGGTGAAACCCTGCCTCTACTAAAAATACAAAAAAATTAGCCGGGCATGGTGGTGCATGCCTGTAATCCTAGCTACTAGGGAAGATGAGGCAGGACAATTGCTTGAATCTGGGAGGTGAAGGTTGCATTGAGATGAGATTGTGCCGTTCCACTCCAGACTGGGCAACAAAAGTGACACTCCATCTCAAAAAAAAAAAAAAAAAAATGCCATAATGGTTCTCCTTGTTGTATAACCAATTATCACAGAATTAGCAGCTTAATCATGATGCATTTATTATCTTATAGTTTCTGTAGAACATAAGTTCAGAGAGGGTCCCCTGCTTGGTGCCTCAAGGTTTAAATCAAGGTATTGATTAGGCTGCTTCTCTCATTTGACGTTCAGGGCCTTCTTCCTCGCTTATTCAGAGTGTGGGCAGAATTCAGTTCCTCGTGGATATAAAAATGAGGACCGTTTTCTTGCTAACTAACTGTTGGCCAGGGAATGCTCTCAGCCCCTGGAGTCTACCCTTAAGTCTTTCCATGTGGCTGTCTTCATAGGCAGTTCACAATATGCATGTTTAGTTTTTTCAAGGCCAGCAGCAGAATCTCTCCTGTTTTAAATCTCTCTTCTTTTAGGAAAGGACTGAATTCTTTTTGAAGGACTCACTTGATTAGTTCATGCCCAGAATAATCTCCCTTTGTTGATCTCAAAGTCTTTAATTACAGCTTCAAAATTCCTTCACCTTTGCCATATAACATAGCCTTGCCACGAAAGTGAAATCCTACCACATTCATAAGTCTTACCCATATTCAAGGAGAAGGGATTATATAGGAAGTAGGGACTATGGGAGCTGTCTTAGAATTCTGCATGTCACAATTGCCAGGCAGTACCAAAATGAATTGTGATCCATCTTTGTTCCTTTCTCTAATGCTGGAAGGATTTTCTCAAACACAAATTTGATCATTTTATTCCTTAAATCAAACTCTATTTTTGTTTCCCATTGCTCTTGATAGGAAACAAGTAAAATACATTTTTGCAAAGAATACAGTAGTAACTAGCATGGCCTGGCCTTATCTACCTCTTAAGCTCTATCTTCTACCAGATTCTCTTCAGTCTCTACATTTAAGTTAAATGATTTTTAAAATTCATTGTATTTACCATGCTTCTTCTTGCCACAGGGACTTTGTACACCTTGATGTCTATCCCTGGACCTTTCTTCCCTCTCTTTTTGTACAGTAATTTTAATGGACTCTCTAGATCTCAGATTAAGCATCATTTACACAGACTAACTCTTCCTTTTGTGGGCATTCTTTGCACTGTGTAGTTTTTTTATAGCACCTTTCCAAGCTGAAATTTTTCTGTCTTATGAAATAAATATTTCTGTCTCTTCTACTAAGCTGCTTAGGGCAGAGACCAGTTTGGATTTTTATATCCTTGTGTGTTTTCAGTGTTAGGAATAGTAGCTAGCATAAATTCAATCAATATATGATGACTGACTAAATGAATTAAAATTTCTCACATGATATCTTTTATATTTAGTTTTGAAAAAGAAATGTATTCTTCTTTCTAAAGCAATTAATTATATTTGTGCATGTTTGATTATAATTTATGTTTTTGAAGCAGTAATTAGTGGTGTTAACCCTTTTCAGAGTGAATATGAGCCTAATGTAAAAATGACATATTTAAAAATTGCCATTCTATGAAAAGGCTCAGATTTTGAACAATTTAGAACATATTGATTAATCTCTTACAGTCATAGGGAACACCATCATTTAAATGAACATTAAATTATTTGCCAAGATGTTTTAATTGTAAGATTTTTAAGAAGAAGAACTATATTGTGTAAAAATTTGCAAGACATTTTAGAATTAAAAATTGTAGACATAGCAAAACCTACTTGAACATATAATAGTAAAATATAAAACTGCAGACACTTAGACCTGTAGAAATCTTAGTTAAAAATAGTAATTAACAAAGTTAATTATACTTTTAATCTGATTAACTCTGCATCAGCAAACTTCCAAGCTAAAATTAGAATATTAATTTGAATAAGAGAAGGAATGTGTAGGAGAAAGAAATCCTATCAAACCTAATGCCTACCAAACAGAGATGTGTATTGTTGAAAAAGACTGATCCACTAAATTGCCATATTTTGCAGAGTGCATTTTCTTATGTCTGCCTAGGTTTTCAGATTCAATATTCTAAAAAAAATTTCAAGACTAACCTCTGCACCTAAGTATTCTAAAAGATAGGACCCTGAACATTTTCTGATATCAAAGTTGTCAGACTACCAAACAAATAGAGGAGAAGGAATTCTCAATGGTTATTCATAACTTTTTTTTTTTTTTTTTTGAGACAGAGTCTTGCTCTGTTGCCCAGGCTGGAGTACAATAGCATGATCTTGGCTCACTGCAAGCTCCATCTCCTGGCTTCAAGTGATTCTCCTGCCTCAGCCTTCCAAGTAGGTGGGATTACAGGTGCATGCCACCATGGCTATCTAATTTCTGTATTTTTTGTAGAGACAGGGTGTCACCATGTTGTCCAAACTGATCTCAAATTACTGACCTCAGGAGATCCACCAACCTTGGTCTCCTAAAGTGCAGGGATTACAGGTGCCATGATGCCCAGCCCCATATTATTTCTTAATATATCTTAGAGATGTATATTACCAATTATAAAATAAGAAAATTTCCTCAGCAAGTGGATATATGACATGATATGACTATTTCTTGAAGAATAAACAATATTTTAAAAACAAGCATGTATAAAAATGATCTCTCAAACAGAATCATTCTTAGTATATCTCAAATTCAAATTTGGAAGCCTACTGTTAGATGCATACACATTTATGATTGTTATATAGTTTTGGTGAATTGATCCTTTATTGTTATATAATGTTTCTAATTATTCCTGCCAGTATAACTTGTTCTAATGTCTACTTTGTCTGATATTAACATAGCCACTTCAACTTTCTTTTGATTAGAATTTGCATAGTATATCTGATTTCTGTCTTTTTACTTTCAACCTATCTATATCTTTATATTTAAAGTGGATTTATTATACACAACACATAGATGAGTTTTGCTGTTCTATCAAATCTATCAATCTTTGCCTTATAATTAGGGTGGTTACACCATGAATGTTTAGTGCAATTATACATATTATCCAGTTTACATCTACCATCTTGCTAGTTGTTTTCTACTGTCTAATCCTTTTTTAGATTACTTAGGCATTTTAAAGTGATTTCATTTTATGTTCCTGATCAGCTTATTTTTTATACCTAATTTTAATTTTTAAATTGTCACTCAAGGGTTTACAATATACACTTGTTTTTTTGGACATGGATTTTTACCAAAGACAAAAACCACGTTTATCTCAATAGATGCAGAAAAGGCCTTTGATAAAATTCAACATCCCTATATGTTAAAAACTCTCAAGAAAATATACATTGATAAAACATATCTCAAAATAATAAGAGCTATTTATGCAAACCCACAGCCAATGTCGTATTGAATGAGCAAAGGCTGGAAGCATTCCTTTGAAAACTGGCACAAGACAAGGATGCCCTCTCTTCTCCACTCCTATTCAACATAGTATTGGAAGTTCTGGCCAGGGCAATCAGGCAAGAGAAAGAAATAAAGAGTATTCAAATAGGAAAGGAAGAAGTCAAATTGTCTCTGAAGACGACATGATTTTACATTTAGAAAACCCCATGGTCTCAGCCCCAGAACTCCTTGAACTGATAAGCAACTTCAGCAATATCTTAGAATACAAAATCAATGTGCAAAAATCACAAGCATTCATTTACACAAACAATAGGCAAGAAGAGAGCCAAATCATGAACAGACTCTCATTCACAATTGCTATAAAGAGAATACAATACCTAACAATACAGATGACAAGAGTGAAGGACATCTTCAAGGAGAATGAAAAACCACTGCTCAAGGAAACAAGAGAGACACAAACAAATGGAAAAACATTCCATCCTCATGGATAGAAAGAAGCAATATCGTGAAAATGGCCATACTGCCTAAAGTAATTTATAGAGTCAATGCTATTCCCATCAAACTACCATTGATTTTCTTCACAGAATTAGAAATAAACTATTTTAAATTTTTTTGTGGAATCAAAGAAGACCTCATATAGCTAAGGCAATCCTAAGCAAAAAAAAAAAAAAAAAAATTTGTAGACATCACACTACCTGACTTCAAACTATGCTACAAGCCTACATGGTACTGGTACCAAAACAGACGTATAGACAAATGAAGCAGAACAGAGACTTCTGAAATAACAGCAAACATCTCAACCATCTGATCTTCAACAAACTTGACAAAAACAAACAATGTGGAAAGTACCTCCTATTCAGTAAATGTGCTGGAAAAACTTACTAGCCATATGCAGAAAACTGAAACTGGACCCCTTACTTATACCTTATATGAAAATTAACCCAAGATGGAATAAAGACTTAAATGTAAAACCCAAAACTATAAAAACCCTAGAAAAAAGCCTAGGCAATACCATTTGGGGCATAGGCATCAGCAAAGACTTCATGACAAAAACACCAAAAGCAATTGCAACAAAAGCCAACATTGATAAATGGGATCTAATTAAACTAAAGAACTTCTGCACAGCAAAAGAAACTATCATCAGAGTGAACAGGCAACCTACAGAATAGGAGAATTTTTGCAATCTATCCATCTGACAAAAGTCTACTATCTAGAAGGCACAAGGAATTTAAACATATTTACAAGAAAAAAACAACCCCATAAAAAAATGGGCAAAGGATATGAACAGACAGTTCTCAAAATAAGACATTTATGTGGCCAATTTTTTTGAGAAAAAAAGCTCAATATCACTGATCATCAGAGAAATGAAAATGAAAACCACAATGAGATACCATCTCATGCTAGTCATAATGAAGATTATTAAAAAGTCAAGGAACAATAGATAGTGGCGAGGCTGTGGAGAAATATGAACACTTTTACACTGTTTTTGAGAATGTAAATTAGTTCAACCATTGTGGAAGACAGTGTGGCGATTCCTCAAGGATCTGGAACCAGAAATACTATTTGACCCAGCAATCCCGTTACTGGTTATATACTCAGTCCACTGTAAAAACACATGCTCACATATGTTTATTGCAGCACTATTTACAATAGCAAAGACATGGAACCAACCCAAATGTCCATCAATGATAGAATGAATAAGGAAAATGTGGTACATATACACCATAGAATGCTACGCAGTCATAAAAAGGAATGAGATCATGTCCTTTGCAAGGACACGGATGAAACTGGAAGTCATCATCCTCAGCAAACTAACACAGGAACAGAAAACCAACACTGCATGTTCTCAGTCATAAATGGGAGTTGAACATTGAGAACACATGGAAACAGAGAGGGGAGCAGCACATACCAGGCCTGTTGCAGCGGTGGGAGGTGAGGGGAGGGAACTTAGAGAACAGGTCAATAGGTGCAGCAAACCACCACAGAACACGTATACCTATGTAACAAGCCTGTACGTGTATCCCATTTTTTAAAAGAAATTAAAATATACATACACATATATATGTACATACATATATACACTTTTAAGCTATCAGAGCTTATCTTCAAATAGTACTATTCCACTTCACAATGTGGTATTTCTTCCCTTTCATCCTTCGCTGTTGTTTTTGCAGTTTATTTTTATATCTATTACAAAACAAATGATATGTCGGTAGTATTTTGCTCTTAAGATAGTTAATTGTATTTTACAGAAATTAAAAACAAAATGCATCATATAGTTACTTTTATTTTGCAAAGACTATATTCTTCCTTTCTTATGTAGATTATAATTTGTTGCTGGTTTCATATTCCAGCCTGCAAGACTTTCTTTGATTTTTTTTTTTTTTTGTAATGTAGGTCTGCTGTTAATGAATTATCTCGGCTTATGTTTGTCTATAAAATATTTATGTTATTACCTTCATTTTATCTTTGCATTAAAAGACGATGAGAAGCAGCATGGTTCCAGGAATGGTTAAACCAGTGATTCAACAGCACCATTCAGCATTCAGTTTTTTTTTTTTTCTTTATTCTCTTCCACTCTAGAAATGTTGGCTCTTGTCTTAACCTTCATAACCATAGTATTGTAACCCAGTCCACAGCTTGGGTTCTGGGCTCAGGTTCTTGGCATCCCTTGCTCAAAGAATCAAGCAGATAGCCTTACCCCCACGGTGAGTGTTCCATCTCCAAACAGGAGTTTAAGGACTGAGAGAGTGAGCAGCAATGCAGTTTACTGAGCAAGTGAAAGTAAAAGTTTCCACAGCATGGAAGGGTGGACGTGGACCTTAAAGGGCTGCCACTGTTAGTCAGGGCTGCCTGGGGTTATATCCCCAAGTAATTTTGAGTTGCTGAGTGTTTGTCCCCTAGTCCTGTGTGGGAAGGGGGCTTGTGACCATGAGTTACCTAATCTCTCCTTTGAAGTTGTTGTGTGTTTGCCCCCTAGTCCTGTGTGGGGAGGGGGCTTGTGACCATGAGTCACCTATTCTCTCCTTCTGGTGGTTGTTTTCTACTTCTATTGAACTTGCAAGCAGTATTGGAATGTGGTTGAACAGCTAACTGATACTTTGGACACAGCCTCCTGATACGGTTGAAGTACCCGTGTCGACCTTTTCCGATGCTAGGATTTCCAAAAGATTCCCCATTGACCCAAAAGGTTTTATTCCTTCAGTATGACTAGATCAGCCCAAAGAATCCTATAGTTTGGTGCATGAATACCTGAAAAGAGAATGCTTCTTTGTTCTTCTCCCAGAACACAAAGATCACATTTTCCCCATTGTCCCTTGGCTTGAATAACATTACATACCTACTTTTAAAATACTCTTTAACAAGGAGATTGCTACTAACGTTTTCCCCAAAGGCTGTACAGAGGCCCAGATCCTCCTAACATACAAGACTGTTCCAATGCAATTGCAGTTCTCTAAGTGTAGGAATTGTGTAGACAACCAATAGAGGTAGCCTAGACCTTCTCTGACTTTTAATATTTCAACTTGGTAAGAAATATATTTTGTAAAGTTTGTTGGCTTTTCATTTTATAAAATGAGAATTATGAGAGGAAATTGACCTAAAGGCATTTTTTTCTTCAGTCATATTTAAGAAAGTTAATTCCTCTACATATCAATGTTGTACTTAGGCACTCTCACACAATCTCTCACATACATCTGGGGGGTTTTCTGAAATGCTTATCCTCAAGAAGCCACAGGAAAACAGGTCAAAGAGGTCATCTCTAGTTATTTACTACGTTTAGTTTACATGTCTTAACTCATATTTAAACGTCATAGAATCATAAACCATTGCATGAGATGAAAAGAAAACTTTCTTCTTATTTTCTTTTTAGTTACTTAGTGTACTCATCAAGGGCATACACAGCTTCTGGTGCACACATTCTCAGAAAAGGAATTTACCACAGTCTGAGGAACTCAGTTTAAATCATAGGATTTCTTATAGTAAGCCATGTTTTCTCTCTAGAGATAGTTTCAAGCTGCGTGTGTCACTTCTGCCCTCTGGCTGCAGTGGTGTGCTGGAGCTGGGCTTGATGGGTTTGGGAGAGGTAATTGTGTGTATCTCTTCTCAGCTCTGCATTCAATGGCCTCACATTGGTAGCCTGAAATTAACCGTGGTGGAAATACTTACACCACAAAAATCAGCAAATACTACAAATCAGGATTGTTTTTACTTCAAAAAATTAGTTTATCAACATACCACTGCCTCTGGGGTAACTAACATACATTAAACTCCACCCTTCACAAAAATCATGAAAATATTTGAGAACAGCTATTCTTTCCCTCTACCCCCTCCTCTACCTTCCTATCTCTTTTTTTCTCTGTTAAACGTCCTTGTTCAACTGTTTCTTCTAAACTTATTGCTTTGTTTATTTGCATCATCTTGGTCTTACAGGAGAACAAAACAAAAGAAAGCACTAACATGTTAATAACTCTATTAAAATGTGATATCCAGAACTGTCTAATGTCCTTTGGATGTCCCTTGTAGACAGGTACCATCATACTATTATTCTTAATTTTTTACTTATATAAAAATAAAAATGTTTTGTGAACACTTGGTTATATTAGTTCATATTAAACTTACAGTTTTAGCTTCTTGAAGAAGATAAAATATTCACTGTATTTATACCACACATTTAGGCCAGTGGGTGGCAAGCTGCTTTCTGTAAAAGGCCATATAATAATTATTTCAGGCTTTGGACATAAGGTCTCTGTTGCAACTACTAACAATGCAGTTGTAGCACAAAAACAACCAGAGATAATATATAAATGGATGGGTAAGATTGTGTTTCAATAAAACTTTATTTATAGAAATAGATGTTAGCAAGATGTGACTTGAGGACCATAGTTGCTCACCTCTGATTTTGTCCAACAGAATCGGACAAGAGATGTACTGTTTGTCTTAAAAATCAGTGCAATATGTTCTCATTCATAAGTGGGTTTTAAACAATGAAAACACACAGACACAGGGAGGGGAACATCACACACTGGGGCCTGAGGGGTGGGGGGCTAGGGAGAAATAGCAGGGGATGGGGGATTGGGGAGGGATAGCATTAGGAGAAATACCTAATGTAGATGACAGGGTGATGGATGCAGCAAACCACCACCATGGCATGTGTATACCTATGTAACAAACCTGCATAATCTGCACATGTACCCCACAACTTAAAGTATAATAAACAAAACAAAAAAGAAAAAGAAGAAAAATCAATGCAATAAAGTTTATAACCCCTTAGCAGGTTAAGTGCTCTTGAGTTCCATGAATTGTAGATAGGTTTCAGTGGATCTGTGAACGCTGAAGTTTCTATGTAAAATGTTTTGGGCATGTGTATTTTTGAAAAAGAGGATACATAATTAAAATCAGATTCTCAAAGCAATCAATAATCCATGTCTTACCCACGCTCTCAAAGAAGTGCATGAACCTCTGCCTTGGATGGCTGTAGTAATGTAAGAGTAGTTAAGACGCCCAACCTGTTGGAGCAGTTGTCAGTAGTAATTAGCAAACACAGGGAAATGGCAGCAAAGACATACATAGAATAAAAACAAAATCAACAAAACCTATATTGAAGTAAATATAATCATAAAAACACATATTAAAATAAAAAAATAAAAAAACATATTAAATAAAATAAAACCTATATTGAAGTAAATGTAATCATAAAAGCACATATTAAAATAAAATACTGGATTGCTGTGACTGCTTTTTCTTTTCTTTTTTTTTCTATTTTATGTTTGTATGTATATATGTTATCTATATATTTTTTTTAGACAGAATCTCACTCTGTCACCCAGGCTGGAGTGCAGTGGCAGGATCTCAACTCATTTCAACCTCCACCTCCCATGTTCAAGAGATTCTCCTGCCTCATTCTCATGAGTAGCTAGGATTATAGGCATGCATCATCATGCCCCCCTGATTTTTGTATTTTTAGTAGAGGCAGGTTTTCACTATGTTGCCTAAACTGGTCTTGAACTTTTGGCCTCAAGTGATTCACCCATCTTGGCCTCCCAAAGTCCTGGAATTACAAACAAAAGCCACCACGCTGTGCCCTGTGACTGTTTTTGATGGAAATATCTACCTAGAAACAATAAAGCAAGCAGGTGCATTCAACAGGAAATAGTAAGAGCTGGTTATGACCCAGGATCCATTCTGTGGTAAAGAATTAGGGAAATGATATACAGAAGATCAAAGATACAAAAACTGAAACCATGTGTGATGTCACTGATAACTCATTACACACATGACTCTTTTTGTCAAATCCATATGCATTTTTTAAAAACTGATTTGCTTTATTACCACGAGCTGGCAATTTTAAACAAGATCAGTGATAAAATACTCATTCCCCTAAAATCTTGTATTTTTTCAATCAGCGGAAACATTTTTATTTTTTTGCATCAATAGTAGAGACTAGCCTAATTCCACATAGTATATATGGTATGTTAATTGAACACAAGACTTTTGACTTCATTTACATAACAGTTTTCTATAGATTATAATGTAGACAAATATATCTTGTTTGACAAAGGTTGTACACTGTTAGAAGGCAGCTACACAGCTGTATAAATACCAAAAGAAGAAACAAAAATGGAAGTTATATCTTATGTCTCTCTAATCACAAAAGATATATTACTATGAAATTGTTAGCAGGCAAATCCTTAACTTTGGTGAATGTCAGGGCATACACAAAATCTAATAGCTGATGCTTTAATAAAAATATGAATTAGTCTTCTACAATGTAATATTCATTTTTAAGACTTCAAAGTCAATGTTTAAAGTAAAAAAAAAAACCTATTCCTAATAAATTTTCCACTCTGCAGCCAGTGACAATTATTCAATCTTTTACTGAACATTTATTGTTCTTGTAAAATATTGGTCATTTCTGCCCCTTATTCTTTGATGTTTTTATTGCTGTCTGCTTAGAAAAATAAAAGCAATATGACAATACAAAATATTCATGGTTTTTTAATTTGTATTTTTTTGTTATTGTTAAAATCTAGCATAAAATTGTAATTTCTATGTCAGGCTGAGATTGCTTAGGGTTTTTATCTTCAATCATAAAACATCTACAAAAACAGATGGCAATACAAATGACAAAATATTCTTTCAGATTTTGGATAATTCAAAAGCTTGTGTGTCTGTAAATGTAAAATATCCCTAACCACTTTTACACACAGACCTTATCAAATATAAATGTTTGTAGTGAAGGCTACATCAAGTCAAGTGGCCAAACATGCTTAATCCTGTTGTGATCCAAGTATGAAAATGAAAGACTAAATTAATGTAATTTCTTTGTTTTTATTCATCTGCAGTATGTCTATGAAAAGTACTGTATTTTCTTTTAAAGTAACTTCGTCTCCACATTTGGGGGAAGACGTGTTGAATACATATGCACACCAAAAGGCATTTTAGCTGACCTAATAACCTCCGTAAACAGCACTGGCAAATAAAAGTTATGGCACAATTGTAGGTATTTTTCCACATTGTTTTAGGTGAATGGAGAGTACAGAAGAGATGCTTCAGATAAATCTATGTGCTATATATGAATATGTACCCTCCCAGTAACTGGAAGGAAAGTTTTAATTCCCACCACATAATGGCCCATTTGCCTCGAGTGTTTCAGAATGGTTCAATAATCACTAGCCATGTGTGTAGTTTGTTGAATTATTTAAGCTTATTTCCAGGGGGACAAAAAGACAGGGAGGAAGGCAACTGATTCAATGCAAATGAAAAGCTTTTGAAGCTCCCTATGGTGAAGATGTGATTACAGTCAGACAGTTAATAACCTAGACTTAGAAAAATCTGAAGGTTTTAAAACTGTCTGGCCAGTCAGTAAATGAGGTTTTTCCACACTATCGACCAACTGCCATGCGTTGTAATGGTTTCAGATCTGTTTGGAGTTGGAGTGGACCCACAAATGAAGCAAGAATACCACCCCTGTACTTTTGATGATTAAGAAAAGTAGTTTGTAAACCTCCATGGTTTTCCTTTAGATTTGGGATTGAGTCTTTAGTGCAAACAGCTTATAGAGCCATGTACACTGAGCACTGCTCTCTGAAAAACAAGTAGATAGAACTTGAATTGTTAATTTGCAAAGTACCTGTATTTTGGGGTGAGTTGTCTCCTCTTTAACCACTGCTCCTCTATCCATGGATATTCAATTCATGTGTATAACTGGAGAAAACTACTGTTGCCAGATGAATTTCTGTGTAACAGTATTCTTTCTGGATATTAGATCAAATTAAAATAGGAATTAGAAGACCTAAAAATATATTTTAATAAAAATTAAAATACTTATCAAACAGCAAATAAAGTCAGAAACATAAGATTTTATTTTAACCACTACCAATAATCCATTTGATACATGTGTGAAAAATATAGTTTTATTCTTTTAAATGTTCGTCGAATTTCTGTGTGGTACAAAATTCTCATCTACACATCTCTTTGCAGAAATGATAGGATACTTTTTATGAGTTTCGTGAAGATTCTTTGGTAGTTAGACAAGTGTTATATATTTGATTCAGGTGAAACTTTTACATCATTTATGCAGTGGTAATGGAGAAGTCTGAGCTTGCTTTGAAAACATGGAAGTAATGTCAAGTGTTTTTCTGATTTGAGTAAAAATGACTCAAAGTCTGTTATGAGCTCTGGGGATAAAATTTACTCTCTAGACGCAAAATCTAGTTTAAGTGTTTTCTGCTTCCCTAAAATTTTACGTGTTAGTTATTTTATCGTTGGCTAAGAAGATGAGACAAGAAACAGTTTTAAATATTTTACCTTATAAGGGGTTTTGATGCCCTTCTGTAATAATTTTCTTATTAGAATTGTCTTAGTTGTTAAAACTACCCAGGGATTTGTCCTCAGGGCCAACAAGAGCCTGTTATGCAGCTGTGGTAACCGGGGGTCTGGGGGTGTGTGTGTGTGTGTGTGTGTGTGTGTGTGTGTGTGTCTTTCACTACAAAAAAAAAAGTAGAGGCAAAAGGGATATTAATGTTTCTGATCATCTGAGGGAAATTTCTTACCTCCAGCCATAACCACTGAAATTTCTTCTGCATCAGCAAAGGTGTATGATTTAGGTAGTTTTATATTCATCCACACAGAGACATTTATTTATTCAATTCTCTTTTAAACATGTAAAATCCCATAAATCATGAATAAAATCCTTAAAGTAGAAGATGATCCGTTGTATAGCAAATGTAGTATTGCAAATTATTCTATCTCATGATCCCCCAACCAGATTAACATTAAGATACTTATCTTGCGGGGGAAAAAGACCTATCCACCTTTCAAAAATGTTTTGTTATAGCTCAATTATTGGGGGAGTTTACACTTTTAATTTAATCAGCAGTTTTTGCTCTATGCTGCACTACTGCATGAAAAAGCCCAGTTTCTCATTATGAATGAAGATGACTTTTTCTCAAATAAGACATAAAATGGTTACTTTCTTATTTATTTATTTTTGCTTTCTCTCTGAAACAAAATTGTGTAAAGAAAAGCGAAAAATGTACAAATGTAATAACATTGGGAATTATATGAAGTTTAATTGAGCTTACATTCAAAATGCTAGAATTAAATTTTTAATTACATTTTCTTTACTTGAGAAACCAAACAAGAAAGAAACATTTGTGTGTTACCTGGAAAAATTTAGATATAATTATATTAGTTCTAACAAAAAACTTTATTGTTTTGCAAATTTAAAAATACAATTTTATCTTCACAATATATGGTGAATTCTACTCCCTATTTTTAACATTTGGTTTCAAACCATCACATTTTATATCAGGAGTCAAACTGTTTAATTGGCGTAAGAGCTCAAATTGTTCCATTTGGCATAGCTACTGTTTCATTTTAGAAACTGCCACGTAAATAGCCTTTCCTCCTCCAAGATTACCAATATTTGATCTATATTTACACAAGTAAACTAAAGAAAGAGATCATTCACAAAATTATACACTCACATTCTGCTCCATAGTAATACAATATTCCAAAGCAAAACAGGCAACAGCTTTCATACTCACAAACAGAAAATAAACCCTTCCTCCATACAAATCAAAGGTCTACATTAATGAGAGTCATTGGATAAAAATGTATTTCTCTACCTGACTGCCAGGGAAAACATTAAAATATGTGGAAGACATCAGGATTTAGCTTTGGAAAAATCTAAGTGAAAACTTTTAACATAAAATTGTGTTGTCATTTGTAAGGTATTTAGTTCTATTTTATATGTACTTAAATCAGCTAGATGTGATTATTTCTCAGGAAAACAAGAGTATCAGATACATAGACAATCTAGCATTGTTATAGGCACTGTTTCCTGACAATATCCAAATTAGCAAATTGACTACCTTTAAAAGAAAGCCACAAGTTTCAAAGTTTTATTAGCCTACATGTGGATATAGCAAAATAAGGGTACTTTAAAAATGATATAAGCTAAATATTAACTTATCTAATTTTAATATGAGATTTAACTATACGGACTATATAATACAGAGTATTTTTTCTCTATGTCATATTTTGGCACAAACATAATGCATTTTCTAAAGACTGATAGGTGTTTATTTGTGAAATGTTGGCTGAAAAATTTGCATGAATGACATAAGCTACTAATGTGATAGATACTGTATGTTAAAAACAATCCTTCAATAAAATTGGATGAAGTAGCAACAAAAAAAAAGAAAATACAATAAACATTACTGATATAATTATTACATATTATATATTGAAAGGAATAAAAAAAAATAATCTGATTGCAATATATTTAATATGTGGACAAAAACCATCTACTTAAATATTTTCAATGAGTATGCAACTTTAATGTACTACGTGAGTAGAATTAAACCCAAACCCAAAACCCAATGACTCTTTTGCCTCGACTCTTGTCCCAATAAAAGAAATGAATGAAAACAGTATTTTTGAACTTGATTGCCAAAAATATTGTAATTTGGCAATGAATAACAGATTTGCATTACTACTTTCAGATTTTAAAGTTTCATTTCCCCAGTAGGACAACAAATTCTGTGTAGAAGATGGATTGTTGACAAAAATCAGCTTCAGCACATCCAGAAATTGCATGTGATTCAAAAACAAAACAAAAACTATGGCTATTTAACTCGGCATCCTATTGGTGTGAAAACTGAAGTGGGAAGGAGAGAGGGGAGTGTTTTAACTGATTCCTAGAATCCAGAGAGTTGAAAAGGTTTGTGTTCAGAGGATTCAGAAATATACACACCATAACCTAAACCAGTGAAAGAAATAAGACTGGGCAATACCTACACACGTTTTTGTTTTGTTTTGTTTTGCTTTTTATGGGGTGAAAACAGTCACTTCTATATTTGAAAAAATTAAGCATTTCAGAATCATACATGCTTGGATATTAAAATGGATTATTTGCCTTGTTTGTTTGGTAAAGTCCCTATCAATAACAGGTGTGGCTCAACCACATCACATTAAAAGACTAGATTTTCCATTAATAAAGAAAGGAAGAAGCTAGAACTGTAAATCAGCAGGGACTCCTAGGGAGTTATATATTAAGCAGTAATTAAATAATAGTTCATGTTGCTTTCTTTCACTGGGAATTACATCCTTTTCACCTCCTCTTTGCTAAAGCAGAGACATCCATTACGATGAGTAGCTTCAACACTTGTCAGATCTAATCAACTCCAAACAGCTGAAGGCCAACTGACGTGTACTCTCTTAAAGCAGGGTTTCTTCTCCCCCCAAAGCCCACTGTCCTTTCACGTGCATGCAACAGTCAAAAGGGATCACATCACTTAATGAAGAAAAACAGAAGCATATGGTTGGAAGGGGCCTCAGCAGGAGATGGCTGAAATGCCAAGGCTTGCACATAAACAAAATATATGCAAAAATGTGTGCTCAAAGAACCTGTCAGCCACAGCTTCAGGAAATAATAAGCCTGCAAAGGAAGATAGAGTTGTACTGTGACCACAGTTACCTAGGAGTCTGTATTTTTAGTTTAATTTTTTATTACTCTATAAAGTGGTGCACCAGAGCAGGCTAGTCCCAGGTAGTTAATTATGCATAAGCAGTTGCAAAGTTCGATTTTGCTGTATAATATTGAGCCACATATTCTTCATAGTATATTTTGCTCATACCTACTGCAGACTTCCACATGAGAGCTGAATTGCAAACTGTAAGTGACTTCATCGCTGCCTTCCTTTTTGCACCCCATCGCTATGCAGGGTGAATGTTGAACTAAGTTCATGAATGCACCCTGTCTTTATAACTGGAACATAAGGGCTCATCTTTCTGGAGGTGTATTAATTAATATTTCAGAGGTGCATTGGGCACATTCATTCTTATTGTTTCTTTCAAATTTGCCTCTGTGCAAAATTAATGGTCTTTATCAAACCCCTTTCTTCCAGTAATGGCTTTGATCATGAGAATATGGCTGTCCTGATGCACTGAATCTTTATCATTTGTTAGTGAAAATGCATATTATCCCTGCTTTTGACTTGTCAGCTTTTAATATTGAGACAACCCTAGTGTTACCATTTTGTATAACCTGTTTGACTGGAAACTTCAAACTTGTGTGGTCCTTTTGCTGTTAACATTTTAATATTTTGTAATCATATTGTTAGTATTGGGATATTTATAATGACAGAACTTGAAGGCGGAACCCTGTGTAATTTCTAAAACATGACTACAAGCATTTTACATACCAATGTTGACAACAGACAAAACAAAGTATTCTAAAAAACTACATGGGCTCTCCTGTGGATGACTGCAGTTATGAGAAAAATATATTATCTTCAAGTTGAATAAAAATGCTTTCATTTGAGTTTTAAGCTTGAATTGCATAAATATGATCCTTATTCCACTTAATTTTTTTTGCATTTTCTATGAGGAATAATCATATTTCTAACACAATATTAAAACAGGCTTTTTTTTAACCTCTAACCATCTGTTCTCAATGGCAACATTTTAACCTAAGAAAGGGAACATATTTATACATTCATTTATTTTATTTAGGGGATAATATGAAAATGGGCTATGTATTTTTAATTCTTAGAAAGAATTCTGTGTTGAAAAGGTGCCTGAAATTACAGGACTGTCTGTGTAATTTAGCATCTGTTTGAAATTAGGAATGCAGTTAATTATACAACAAAAAATTGATGCAATGAAGTTTGGTTTCTCAATGCTTCAACTGCTTCATACACATTTATTGATCTGTTTGCTTCATTGTACAAGCATAAATGTATAAATGGCATTTTTGAACAATTTTCTTTCCTTTGGAAGTGATATGAAGACACTTCACCAGGCATTAACAAAATCAGAAGAGCAGGGCTTCTGTATTAATCTTTACTTTGAGCTTGCTCTTCCCAATGGATATTCTTAGTGTTGACAGCAACATGGAGGAGGGAGAAACACTTTCTTGGATCATTTTTTAAAAGGCTTATTTAATTCTTTCTCTCTTGTCATTTCATCCTAAAACTTCCACTTCAAGTAACTGAGGAAATCAAAAAACATAGCTCAGGAATCTGCATCCTAACAAAACAGAGACTCCTAAACTAGCACTGACTGAATCAGAATGATGGCAGAGCTCAAACAGGTGGCTAGTTATTGGAGTGTGTCCAGGAACAACTAACTGAACCCCAGTCCCAGTAAGTGAGGCCATGCCTCACCATATATTTTCTTCTCTATGGACAGGTATAAAGAATTGGATTGAGATATTTCTCAGAATCACTTTTTCTTTTGGCTATGATTTTTTAGGTGGATCTAAAACAGCTCTGCTTGGCCCAGGATTGTCCCAAATGTCCTTTTAGCTACTTTATTACAGGCAATGGGAGAGTCAGAGCGAGCAACTTCAGGCAAAATGTTGACTCCTCGTGATATGCCTTTGATTCCAGTGCAAAGGTGCTCTCAGCATTCTGTTATGCCCTTGATTCATCTCTTAATGCTCAGTGTGTTAGCAAAAGCTTGGCCCTGAAGTGATTTTTTTTCTTCCTTTTATTTTTTTGTTTCTGAAGTACAGTCTTTCAGACACTTCTGGCAATTTGGTTTTAAAATGTGAAATAAAGAGACTAGGGTCCATAGTGCCAGGGGAAAAAGCTGTACTATACAATTAGAATAATTCAGAAAAGAAAAAAAAGAAAAAAATTGCTCGAATACTGTGTTCATTATGCATTCTGGTTGGAAAAGACCTTACTGGGCAAATATTTTGCAAGATAAGATATATATTTTTGGGCAGTCTCTAGGATAGTTTTGAGTGCTTGCTTATTTTCTCCTCTAACTCTTTGAAAAACTCTCTGAGAATAAAGTAAAGCAGATATCTAATATCTTAACACAATAAAAAACAAGCAAGTAAGACTATTGCATATCATGTTGACAAAAATAATCAATTTCTTAAAGCTTTTATTATTGGTTAGCTCTTAGAGCATTTAAAAATTATTCTATTGCCATGATCATGTGCAATTTGTAACAAATAATTTAATTTACACTTTACTAGACAAAATATTTGAAGGAACTGACAAAATTTTTTATAGAAAAATATTTATGGCCCTGAGAATTTTGAATTAAAGTTGAATAATTGAATGCTATTTCATAAACATGTAGTTCTTCCTTTTTAGTTATAAGTATTTACATTTAAAGAATATGGTTGGTATTATAAAATATTTTACATGTTAAATGTATATTGAGAACAAAGAATGATTTTAAGAAGTAAATTATTTAAATATAAACTTACATTTTCAACCTCATCAAAGGTAATGTGACTGGAAATTAAACCCATCTTTTTTTCCTATATTACTAGGATTGTACTATATCCTATGGAATTTGCAAACACTGAATATTTTCATATCTTATTTGATCTCATGGAAATGAAAAGACTACTAGTATCTAACTAGAGGCAAGTGGCAGAATCCAGCTGAACATATTTCATCGATTCCACAAAATTAAGGACTTTTCTATTGGCCAAGAAATGATGTCTCATATTTAGCTGTTGGCAGAAATCATTTCATTTCTCTTCTGAAAATTATATTCTACCGAAGGCAACTCTTAACATGGTGTTCCAGTGCAGACACTTATCTTAGAACATAGGAAGACACATTAGATCTCTGGATGGACTCTTTTTCACATGGAAAATCTGTAACCCTTAGAGGGTTTTTACTTTTTGTCTGTTTTACTTTTATAAGTTATAAATAAAATAGTGGGAAGAAAAGCAAAGCATATACAAGAAGTGGAAAATATAAGACAGTATACCTGTAGGAGAATAGCAGAATGGAGTAAATTAGAAATTGAACAAGCACATTGATGATGCTTGGTATGACTGGATGGTTAAAGCACCTCTGATAATATCCATTTGACTTTTGGAACATTTAGACCTTTCTTTGAATTGTTTTTAAACAGGACAAATATAAAATAGCTACTGAAAGCCCTCTCTTGCCTTCTTTAGTCGCTTTGATATTTGTAGATGTTAACCAAGCTTGCTTTTAAATATTGTGTTTTACTAACATCAGTGAACCCTGCTGCTCCCTAATGAGTTATTTATTTTAGTGTTGAAAGTTTATGTAAAGGCTTTAGTGTCTAATGTATGAGAATATAAAATGCAATTGAACCTGTGCATCAGATTCCAATAAGCCAAAAGAGAAAACCAAATAATAGATATCCTTTCAGAACATGTTTTCTGAATACAAAATTAGAATAAACTAATCATTCATGGAGTCATTCAATATATTTTTATATGAAAGTGCCAAAGCTGGATGTATAAATACATTTAAGTACAAAGACACAAAGACTGTGTGGTGTCAGAAACAATATGAGACATGGTGCTTTACTTTGCATTTTAGCAGCAGTGTCAAAACATTTAGGGCTTCATGAATTTTTTAACTTAGGTGTTTTAACAGTGACACATTTGCAAAGCTCTAAATATTAGCTCCCGAAGGTTATACTTTTTATATTTGCTAATGGCATTTATTATTTGACTAATTGACAGATATTTTAATTAGGAGAGCCAAAGTTAAATATTGTTGCTAGAGTAGCTCCAAGGATTGACAGTTTGGCACTGCCTTTCAAAGGCTTGGTATGTAGCTTTCAAAACAAACAAAATCACCCACATAATCAATAATGCTGTATAAATAATAATAATAAGTAGCTCCAGTACAATTAATTTTCTATATGAATTGTGGTTTCACACCCCCTACTCATTGTCTTTGACACGTAAATGGTTGAAGACAGAAGACTTATTATAGATTTTATATCCAGCCCATGAGGATTTTGACTGATTCCATTGAGCAGGCTCAGGTCAGCTAAGTCCTTTCCTTCAAAGCATCATGGGTGTCTCCGAGCATCATTGCAAGCTTGTCCTGGCAGTAAGCCAGGCTTCAAAAGCCTTTCACTGCAGTCACTGACTCACTAATGGGCGACTGCAGGCTTTCCGATTTTCCTTTCGTTTCATGTGTTCATTTGACATAAATTTAATTAAACCAAATCTGGTGTTAAAGCAAGACAAGATAAAAGTGATATGTTTCAAATTAAAGAACTGTGAAAGATACAGGAAATAGAATTATGCTTTTTTGTAAAAAAAAAAAAATCTGTTTCTGTAAAATATTGTCAGTTTTTGTAAGCTCATGACTTAAAGTTGGCCAAAAAAAAAAAAAAAAAGATACCGGTATGCATTATTAAGAATAATGTGTATCCAGGGTTAGATGAAGGTCTTGGCCCTATATTCTCTGTAGTAAAACCTTTCATAGAATTCTTATTTTTTCTTTCATTCTCACACTTCAGGTAGTCACCTCTTCACAGGATATAAGACAAGTCTGCCCTTCTGCTGGCTACATAGCTATAGTTGTTAGACAGCTCAAAAGCATACAACAGCAGAAACATGAAAAGATCATATATTAAATATAAAAAAATCATCATTTTTCAAAGATCTCTTTTGGTTTTTACTTAAGGCTAAAGAGGAGATTGTGAGAGTGAAAAAGATCATGTTGCTTAAAAAGCTCCATTTAATTGCTTTGAATGTTGCTTTAGGAAACATCCAAGTTTCTCCTTCTTTTAAAAATCTCTTTTTTGCCCATTAAAAGAAATCTTGGACTAGAAATACACTACATGAACTAAAAGCAGTTTTGCAATCTTCTTCAAGAATGCTCAGACTGATCCTCTTCCTTTCTGTAGCTGAAATGCTGCCACTTCCTAGGACCACACTCTAAGTCGCTGGATGTAAAATGATTACTCTGAGCACATACACACTAACCAGCAAGTGATTGCAGTGTCCTGTGGATAAGAATCAGAAAAACCAAAGAACTAGGCTGGCAAGTTATGCAGTAGAAGGGAGATTCCTCAGAGCATGAAACAATGTGTGGCATATCGACCCTCCATCTTTCTTGCACCCCAACTTTTGATGGCCAACTTCTTCCCTTGCAAACAGAACTCAGGTGCCTTCTTCATACTCCCCTGACTTGATTCTACTTTCTGTAGAATCCATTAGGGTTTAAACTCTCAGAGTTTACAATAATGAAATGCATCTGTGACTTCTTTCATTAAACAGGTGACAAAGTGAAGGGCCAAGGCAAATTAAGTGACTTGTCCAGGATCACACAGCCAGTTATTAGTTGTGCTGAGATAAAATCCACATCTCTTGACCCCCAGATGAGTGTTTTGTTTTTGTTTTTGTTATTTAGCACTTGGAGTGCTTCAGTACAACATATCATTTGTATTCTTTGAAACAGACTCTTCGGGTATTTCCAGGTGTTTTCATGTCTCTGACCTGAGAGAAAGTATACCTAATGGTATAAGCAGAATTAAAATCTATTTAAAATTCTCAAGAGATTCAAATGCTGTTCTTCCTTTAGTAACTACTTAAAAGTGTTCATTGTCTGTCAGTTCTTTGGTTTGGAGAATTGCTCATGTGACCACTTTTAGGTTATGATAGGGAGAAGACATTACACATGAAAGGCATCCAAGTCTCTAATATTATAGAATGAGCCTACATTTCACCAGCATCTGCTCAGAGCGATAGCCCTGAATACAATGGGTATTTATTGTTCCTTAAAAAATTTCACTTGAAGTGTTACTCTGAATCCAAATTATCATCAAAATGGAAAACACAGAGATTGTTATATTTCCTTTAGACATAAAACCTTAAATAAACCTGCTGATTATTTTATGCATGAACCTAAATTTACTTACAGAGTTATTATGTACTTTCTATATCTAATTATCTGTCTATCTGTATTCATATTTCTAATATACACTCAGATTTTAATGAAGGCTGTTTTAAAATGCTTAATGAGACTTTGTCAAGGTTCACATTGATAGCCTATGTTAACATGGCCTTATCAGTATTCGTTCAATCTAGTGAGTTTATTTTTCAACAAATATTTATCAAAAAAGAACTCTGTGTAATTCACTGCATACACAAAATTGCTGAGCCAACCACTGAGCACTTAATAATCACTCTATATAGCAAAGATGCCATGCATTTCTTATGGTACATATTATGCCTCTGGATAATTTTATAATGTTAAACTTGACATATTATCAAATTTTTATAATGCTGAAATTCTAGAATTTGTTAAGTATTTTATTTTAGTAGAGGCTGAATTGTTGGTGACAGACATCAAAGGGAAGAGTTTATAAAATACTAGATGATCTAACCATGCTATGTAATTGAGTTGATCAGTATGTAATTTAGAATGTTTATCAAGCTTACCACTCTGGACATGTAATAGGTAAATAAACAATTTAAAATCACAGATAAATGTAAAATCCTTCAGTGTTTACCACAGTTGCAAAAATAAAGTGTCATTTTTTTTTCTTTTGAGACAGGGACTCGCTATGTTGCCCAGGCTGTAGTGCAGTGGCTATTTATAGGCATGATTGTAGTGCGATACAGTCTTGAATTTGTGGGCTCAAGTGATCCTCCTGCCTCAGCCTCCGGAGTAGCTGGGACTACAGGTGCATGCTACTGCCTGCAGCTAAATGTCAGTTATATATAGTCTTATGATGACAATACAAAAATTTTTATTCCTTAATTCATTGCGAATCTGTAGAGTTAAACATTTTTCTTTACAAAAACAGAATATGGTTTTAAAATATCATGCTTAATTACTACTTCCATTTCAGGAAAACAAAAATAAAAGCAAAATATTATGCAATCTTCCTGTATTTAGAAAAGCAGGTAAAACATAACTTTGCATTGGTAACAAACACATGTATCCTTATTACAGAACAGAATCTTCCTAAAGCTGAATGACTCCCAAGGGACAAGGAATTCTGAGTGTGTTTTCTAGGAAATATTTTTTTTAAATTTCTCAACAGTAATAAAAGACTTCTGACAAACTAGTATCAAATATTTCTTTGAGCAAATATAAGAAACTGCCAGTTTACCACTTCTTAATAGCAGTAGAAGCAAATTATTTACAAAAACTAATGTGTGAAAAAAATCAGAATTCAAAGAAACAAGAATTTCTAAAGTAATCTTTAGAAATCGGGTTTTTAGAAAATTCCCTTTGATATTTAAGCATATTACAGAGTATGAAGTATCTCCAATAGATAGCATTAGGCTTAACATCCAAGCAACTGTCATTAGGTAACTAGTTCTTGAAAATAATTGAGAAGTGCAGGCTGAGGCTTCACAGAGTCTATTCCTCTGTTGTTAAGAATTTAGATAACATCTAAGGCTTGGGGTCTGACATCCTTAACTTCCTCAGATTAAGATTATGGTAGAGAATATACAATACTGAACATGAAAGGAAAAGTGACTTTTTTTAAAAAACAACTATTGTTTGGTAAATATGGGTGAGTAATGGTCTTTATAAGACTCTATGGCCTCCCATGCTTGTATCTTATTTGGTATCATATTAGATAAAATCAACCCTTTTCACAGAATTTCTTCTGGGTCATGCAGTCTAAGACTTCCTTCTTTTCCTCTCCTCCTTTTTCTACCCCTTCTTTTAAGAAAACCACAGTAAGAATAAAAAGATTTCCTGCTTGCCATATTATTGTCCACATTTATTTTGTTTATTTCTTTTCGGATTGACAAGGAGTTTTTGGCAGGGAATATCTTTGTAAAACAAAACTTTACTAATCTACATTATATTCTCTAAGTAGAAACTGTTAAGAGGAAATATGAAAGTAACTCTAAGGCCTAAATTCTGTAGAGCAAGAGTTAGAAAATAAACTAAATATAATTAATATTTTAGGTTTTGCAGGTGATACAGTGTTGGTCACCACTAAGTTCTGTTGTTGTAGAACTTATGCTGTCTTCAATAAAATTTAGATATTTTGCTTAATATAACATTTTGGATTAATTTTGATTTTTAACATATTGCATTAAATATAATTTATCTTCATAACTGAACTTTTTGTACACCCACCCTTAGGTTCTGTGCCTGAGATGAGTACCTAAATTGCCTGAGCCTAGTTTCAGCCCTGTGTAGCAAAAAAGCAGCCACAGATAATACATAAATAGATCAGCCTGCCTGTATTTCAAAAAATGTATTTATTAACATTGAAACTTAGCTGGGCATGGTGGTGGATGTCTAATCCCAGCTACTGGGGAGGCTGAGGCAGGAGAATCCCTTGAACCCAGGAGGCGGAGGTTGCAGTGAGCTGAGATCACACCATTGCACTCTACCCTGGGCAAAAAGAGCAAATTCTGTCTCAAAAAACCCCACAAAAACTTAGATTTCATATTATTTTCACATGGCATGAAATATTCTGTTTTCAATTTTCAATATTTAAAATAATAAAAGTCATTCTTAGCCCACTGGTCAAAATTTAGAGGCCTTTAGGTCATAGTTGGTAGAACTTTATAGAAATTCAGGTCTGTTTTCATTTGTAATAGACTACTCTGCAGAAGTTGCATTGATATTTAAAAGGCTGTGAAACAATAATAGTTGTCTTAGGGGAGTGAAATTATGGGTAACTCTTTCCTCTGTACTGTGGTTATGTTGTTTTCATAATTAGAACTACTTAATTAATTAATTGATAGCTTATTTTATAACTTGAATAACTTCTCTCTGTTAGATTGCATCAGAATCTCAAAACTTGTGAGTTCATTTTTTATTGATTTTCAATGAGCAGTTGTTCTTACCAGAAGAATTAGAAGTAACCATTACTTAGCCCTTAGGTCAAGTTGTTTATGATCTATGGATAAGAGTAGACACTTCACAGGCACTTGAGGCTCATAATTCATTGTCATTAAATGTTAATTCATAAACACATATTTGTATATATGAACATATTAACTAAATCTACCATTTAAACATTCAAATCCTTGTGTATTTAAAAAATGAGTATAACCACCCTTTAAACATATACTATCCATCCCCTTAGTAGGATAAAGAAAGGTGGCAAGGTGTAATGGAAAAACAGAAACAAAAAATCCCTATAGATTTGGAGGTCATAGATAATCTGGGTCTTTGCCACGAATCTGTTTCTCGAATGGGTGATAGATAACTAGCATTTGTTTTCTGTTATTAGATTCTAGGAAAAGACGAAGATTTTCTCATCATTACTTGGGTGCAGTGATGAGCTAAATTTATGGAATCAGAGCCAAATTTGAAACAAATTTGCCCATGAAAGGGTAATAAAAAGTAGTTAAGACCTCTAGTGTTAGTCTTTCCATGTGGCAATCAAATAGCTTGTGTGGGGTTGACTGTTTAATTTACTACACTATCTCCAATAACTTTTCTTATCCAATAATGTATTTCATATTGTAAACTGCTTACATCCCATCATAAGTTTGCTTCACAAGTTGTGAGTTTAGCTTTATAAGTGCATAGGAAGTTATGCATGGCTTAAATGATACTATAAATAAATAAAACATAAAAGATACTGCCTATCTGGCTGCAGAAGTAAACTACCACCAGATTTCAGCCCAGTTGGCACAAGAATAATGCTTTGGAGCAATTCAAGTCTGAAACATCTTCAATGATACCATTTAAGATTGAGGTATATTGGCAGAGCAAGGATATGACTAAACTAAATTTGGCTTAAGCCACCTATTACTCATACCCTCTTTCTACTGCATTCACACTTCAATTAACAAACTGTATATGATACACACACATATATTTATAGTTTATATTTTTCCTGTGTTGGCAAAGAAACTTTTTAAATTACCTTCTGTAAGCTGTGAGAAGCTTCTATTTGAGTCTATTTGACAAGATAGGCTTAGCTTCAAAAGTGGTGGAGTACATGGGTTTTTCCTGTTCATCTTAAAAAAGAGTTAACATTTGTGCACTTTAACTTACCTCATTACCACTCCCCACTCCTCTTGCTAAGTGGGATATGATTATCACGTCCTTTTTATAATAACTAACACTTACTCAGAAGGAGGCTCTATGCCAAGCATTTTGTATGCGCTACTATTATTTTCATTCGTGAGATAGGTACACCGAGATTTCAAAGTTAGAAAATCCACCAAATTTACAAGGTCAGTATCTTCTTTAGTCAAGTCATTATTCTCTACTCTTTTAAAGGTCAAGTTTATTGAGGTATAATTTACATACAGGAGGAGGCACCGTTTTATATGAGTTTTGACAAATATTCTAAGTGTGTAACCGCTACCACAGTCAACAGAAAAATATTTTCATGACTCTTTATGGTCAGTCCACTTCTACTACCTGGCTGGCTGCTACTGATATTACTGTCGTTATATTTTTGTTTTTACTAGAATGTCATAAAATTGTAATCACATAGTATGTGGCCTTTTGTGTAAACTTCTTTTTTTAGCATACTACTTTAAGATGCATCTTCATTTTTGCATGTTAATTCCTCTTTATTGATAAGCAGTGTTACATTGAATGGAAGTACTTAGTTTATTCAATCACTAGTTAATGGGCACTCATGTTATGAATAAAGTCACTATAACCATTCATGTACATATATTTATATGGACATATATTTTCATTTCTCTGAGTAAATACATAGGAGTAAGATTGTTGGGTCATAAATATGTTTGTTGTGTATGTTTCACTTAAGCAGAAACTACTGACTGTTTTCCAAAGGAACTATTTCTTTCTTTTTTTGCATTCCCACAGACAATGTCTAAGAGTTCCAGTTGCTCCACATCCTCTTCAGCTATTTTAAGCTCTGTGTAGTGGAATCCCACTGGGATTTCTATTTCCCCAATCAATAATTACAAATTGATTTCTATTTCCCCAATCAATAATAATGTTGAGCATCTTTTTGTGTTACCTATTTGTCATTTGTCTTTTTTCTTTGGTAGAACATCTTTTAGAATCTTTTTCCTTTTTTGAAAATTGAATTGTTTTCTTACTACTGAGTTCTAAAATTATTAAAATATATTGGAGGAACAAATACTATGTCAACTCTATGTTTTGCAAATATTTTCTCCCTGTCTGTGACCTGTTTAAACTTTTTAAAAGTAGTTACTTTAAAAAGAGTACATACTTTTAATTCTAATGAAGTCTAATTTATCATTTTTTCTTTTATAATTTATGTATTTTTAATTTTTTCTGAGAAATTTTCTGAGCCCAAGATCTCAGAGTTTCTTCTATGTTATAGTCTAGAAATTTATAGGTTTAGCTGAATTTATATCTATGATTCCTTTTAAGTTAATTTTTATATATGGTTCAAGATTTAAATAGAGGTTCAATTATTTCTAATTGTTGAGAAGACTATCTTTCTTCCATTGAACTACACTTACACCTCATCCAAAAGCAATTGCCCAAATATTGGTAGGTATAATCTGGTTTCCTATTGCGATGCAATTATCTCTATGTCCATACTTATGCCAATATACACTGTCTTGATATTGGTGCCGTATTGCAAATCTTAGTCATATAGTATAATTAGTCAACTTTGTTCTTCTTTTTCATTGTTTTCTTTTAAACAGTGCTTTGTAACAGAACTTTATACTAATATTCTAAAGACACTAGATAATAACCTCTAAAATGTTGCTGTGGTGTACATTTTAATGTGTTTACTACTTAGAGATGTATTAATCTCTCTTACACCTCTAAGGAGAAAGTATAAGGTCTTCAAAAAATGGGACTCTTTATTCAGTAGGTGACCTCATTCTGCAATAGTTGAAAATTTTAAGACTGTGGCAGACGAATCACATTTTTAATAGATCAACAAAATGTATTATTAAAATATCTATCTATCTTATAGGAAAAATGTGTTTACAATAACAAGAGTCTTAAGAAAACCTTAAATCTGAAATAAAAATGACACTAGTTTCTTTTTAAAGAATTATCATAAAAATACTCAAATGGTATTGTATTTATTCTGACCCTTGGTGAAATAACTCCAAAATATATTTTGAAGAATAAACTTGTCTAAAAGGCAAATAATTTCTTGAAGATAAATTACAGTGTTAAAGATATCGCACCAAGATAAAATCATTGAAAGTGTCAAGTGTCGTTTGGGTATGGTGGCTCATGCCTGTAATCCCAGCACTTTGGGAGGCTGAGGCGGGTGGATCACCTGAGGTCAGGGGTTTGAAACCAGCCTTGCTAACATGGTGAAACCCTGTCTCTACTAAAAATACAAAAAAAAAAAAAAAAAAAATTAATTGGGCATGGTGGGGCATGCCTGTAATCTCAGTTACTCCAGAGGCTGAGGCAGGAGAATTGCTTGAACTTGCAAGGTGGAGGTTGCAGTGAGCTGAGATCCATCATTACACTCCAGCCTGGGCAACAAGAGTGAATCTTGGTCTCAAAAAAAAAAAAAAAAAAGTGTCAAGTATCATACTAACACCGGAATGGACACGTTTCTATTACAGAACAAAAAATACAAAGCAGATCATCAAAGCATGTGTTTGTGTATATGAATGTAAGTGCATGTGTGGGGAGGGAGAGGTGTGTGTAGTCTATTATAAAATTACATTTTAAATAATTTGGAAAAATATAATTTATTTAAAAATGATTCTGGCATACTGTGCATTATGAATAAAATAAGTTTACATAAATAATGTTATAAAAATGGCAAATTCTATTCTAAATAAAGACTAACAAAATAAACAAGAACCATTAAAACATTGAAAGATACCACTAAAGCATTGAAAGATAATAAGGTTAAATAAATACATACTTTGATGAAGAATCATTATTAAAAAGTAGCTCAGTTATTATTGATTGAGACTTTACAAATTTCTTTTTTTTTTTTTTTTACATATATAGTTGCAGTTTTTTTTTTATTGCATTTTAGGTTTTGGAGTACATATGAAGAACATGCAAGATTGTTGCATAGGTGCACACATGGCAGTGTGATTTGCTGCCTTCCTCCCCTTCACCTATATGTGGCATTTCTCCCCATGCTATCCCTCCCCAACCTCCCACCCCCCACTGTCCCTCCTCTATTTCCCCCCAATAGACCCCAGTGTGTAGTGCTCCCCTCCCTGTGTCCATGTGTTCCCATTGTTCAACACCCGTCTATGAGTGAGAACATGCAGTGTTTGATTTTGTGTTCCTGTGTCAGTTTGCTGAGAATGATGGCTTCCAGGTTCATCCATGTCCCTACAAAGGATGTGAACTCATCGTTTTTGATGGCTGCATAATATTCCATGGTGTATTTGTGCCACATTTTCCCTGTCCAGTCTATCATCGATGGGCATTTGGGTTGGTTCTGGGTCTTTGCTATTGTAAACTGTGCTGCGATGAACATTCGTGTGCACGTGTCCTTATAGTAGAACAATTTATAATCCTTTGGATATATACCCAGTCAAACTCCACAGCTTCTACACAGCAAAAGAAGCAGTCATTAGAGTGAATCGGCAACCAACAGAATGGGAAAAAATTTTTGCAGCTTACCCATCTGACTTTATAAATTTCTAAGCACTGAAATTCAAACCCTTTGCAGGCATTATCTAATTTAACCTTAACTGATAGACCATGAACATGGAAACTGAGAAGGGATAATATAAAAATTAAAAAAATTCACACCTGGAGCTCCCTGAATCTGTGCTAAAAATGATTAACATATTTGACTTTATAAAATTTTAAAAAATGCATATTTACACTATTTAATTATAATAATTACATAAACTGGTAAAATGTTTACTCTCTCTTTATAAAATAAAGCATTAATATTCTTACATATAAAGAATATCAAAATAATCCAGCAAAAAAGTGTGCAAATAATATTAGGTAAATCATTGAAGAAATACGTAGCAAGTGAACATGTCAAACAATGTTCACATTTCTAACAATCAAAAATGCAAATAACTAAGTTTTTTATTATTGGCACATATTAAAAATATTTATTATAATCAATGTCACTAGTGATTTGTAGCAATTAAATCTAAGCAAGATAGATATCACATTTACCACTGGAGGGCCTGTAATTGGCACAAGCTCTTTGGAGGACAGTTTGTCCATATGTACCAAGAGTCTTAAAGGTGCATTAACTTTGATCCCCAAGTTTCACTTCTAGGAGTTTTTCCTAAAATAGTACAATAAAATAATGAAAAACCCAAAACTATAAATACCCTAGAAGAATACCTAGGCAATGCCATTCAGGACATAGGCATGGGCAAAAACTTCGTGACAAAATGCCAAAAGCAATTGCAACAAAAGCCAAAATTGACAAATGAAATCTAATGAAACTAAAGTACTTCTGCACAGAAAATACTTTTATCATCAGATAAATAGTTGTTCTGTAAGTTGCCTGTTCACTCTAATGATAAATGTCTTATTTTGAGAACTGTCTGTTCATACTCTTTGCCTGTTCACTCTGGTGAAAAAACTAAAGACTAGGAGAAAAATTTTGCAATTTACCTATCTGACTAAGGTCTAATATTCAGAATGCACAAGGAACTTAAACACATTAACAAGAAAAAAACAACTCCATCAAAAAGTGGGCAAAAGATCTGAACAGGTAGTTCTCAAAATAAGACATTTGTGTGGCCAACAAACATATGAAAAAAAGCTCAACATCACTAATCATCAGAGAAATGCAAATCAAAACCACAATGAGATACCATCTCATGCCAGTCAGAATGACAATTATTAAAAAGTCAGGAAACAATAGATGCTGGCAAAGCTGTGGAGAAATAGGAATGCTTTTACACTGTTGTTGGGAATGTAAATTAGTTCAACCATTGTGGAAGACAGTATGGCAAGTCCTCAAGGATCTCGAATCAGAAATACCATTTGGCCCAGGCATTTTATTATTGGGTATATACTCAAAGGAATATAAATTATCATACTATAAAGACACATGCACACATATGTCTATTGCAGCACTATTTACAATAGCAAAGACATGGAACCAACCCAAATGCTCATCAGTGATAGACTGGATAAAGAAAGTATGGTAATTATACATTATGGAATACTATGGAGCCATAAAAAGAAATGAGATTATGTGCTTTTCAGGGACATGGATGCAGCTGGAAGCCATCATCCGTAAGTGGGAGCTGAACATTGAGAAAACATAGACACCGAGAGGTGAAGAGCACACACCAGGGCCTGTTGTGGGGCTGGGGAATGAGGGGAAGGAACTTAGAGGATGAATCAATAGGTGCAGCAAACCACCATGGAACATGCATACCTATGTAACAAACTTGCACGTTCTGCACATGTATCACTTTGTTTTTTCCTGAAGAAATAAGGAAATAAAAAAATAATACAAAGAAATTTGTAGAAATGCCATTATTAAAACATTTTTGGAATCGTAAAAAATTGATACATTAACAAATTGTTATAGTAATATAGTGGACTATAATATTACCTAGAAGTAATGCTATATGTATTCTTATTATATCACTGATTAAAATTTACCAATATTACATTATTTTTAAAACTTATGTTATAAAACATGGTTATGGTATTAGAATCCAGCTGCCATTTATTCTAGCTATTCCAGGAAGTACTAAAACATAATCATCCTAGGAGGACAACCATCCCTTCTTTTGGATATGTTGTATTAAGATGGGTATGAAATAAAATGGTTCTAAATAATAAAGTGGAAGAGTGATTGGTTGCATGGCTTTCAATGCCATTTGTGGTGCCTGTAATGGAAAAGAGAGAGCAGAGATGGAAGAATGGACCCCAACTTTAAGATGAAATATTAAAAACAGTGATGGCCACTACACAGGGGAGCTACAAAACTTACCATCCAAACCCTATGCTTGGTAGTGAAGAATTTCTGTTTGTAATTATCCAAAGCAAGCAATGTCCAAAATATTGCTGTTTTTTAATATATCTGATTCAATGTAGAGGCATAAGTGAATTCCCTTTGCTCTTATATGATTATATTTTCTGACAATATTTAATACATACACATTCATTTTTTTATCTTAGTGATTTTACCCAGTGAACAGGAATATACTCAGTTGTCCATAAAAACCAGAATATTGCTCTTATCTCTTAGCAATCTCTCTGACAAGGGCCATGTTTGATTATAAGGACCCCTCATATCTAGTTTTAGGTCACATTATGTTTGCAGTGAAATTCTCTCCTATTATCTCCAAACTATCCATGATGATTACCTTGTAACAGAGCTCTGTGCTAGTGGAACTGTAAAGGTATGAAGGTACGGGAGGCTGAGTAATTATCTGTGTGCCATAGTGCAGAGAACAGTGGATAAGAAGGAGCTATTTGGAAAATTTAGATAGTCTTGGAAATCCACAGGTGTCTACTGTTTAACTTAAAGATAGGAAAATATCATTTATTTATGTCCCTGTACATAGCAGTGTACTTAAAATGTAGAAGATGCTGAATAAAGATATATTTGTTAAATAAATAAAATTAAAATACCTAAATATGAGTATTGACATTCCATGAAGCATTTTGACTGTTTAAAAGTAAGATGGCTTAAACTTTCTATATGCCAGATCCTATTTCAAAAGCTAACTGTGCATTAATTAATTTAGTATTTTTTTTTTTTTTGAGACGTAGTTTTGCTCTCGTTACCCAGGCTGGAGTGCAATGGCGCGATCTCGGCTCACCGCAACCTCCGCCTCCTGGGTTCAGACAATTCTCCTGCCTCAGCCTCCTGGGTAGCTGGGATTATAGGCATGTGCCACCATGCCCAGCTAATTTTTTGTATTAGTAGAGACAGGGTTTCACCATGTTGACCAGGATGGTCTCGATCTCTTGACCTCATGATCCAGCCCCCTCGGCCTCCCAAAGTGCTGGGATTACAGGCTTGAGCCACCGCACCCAGCCTAAGTTAGTATTTTTTTAACAGTTCTACACCCTGCAGCCAGAGATTAAGAGAAATACACCCCAAATCATGAAAAATTGGGCTATTGACTCATTACAATGAAGAAAACTAACAACCTAAAAAATGTCAACAAGCTAAAATAAAAGAATTCCTGTGGAGGCATTTAGTAAGAACGTGTTGGAAGGGACTTAGGGAATTTAGCCTTGGGTGATTGTAGTGGGAATTTAGCCTTGGGTGATTGTAGTGAGAATTCAAGGAAACAAGGTTTTTCCTCTGGATTGGACATTGTCAGGAAGCATAGGGAATTCTACAATTTGACATATTAATTTTTATGTAGAATGTGGTAGGAGTAAAGAGGAGCTAAGATGTAATTGATGAAGAAGCAGTTGCTTTTCATGTTAGCTGGGAAAGGATGATTTGGTAATTTCTAGTTTGTTCAATGACAGTATTTTTGTCTCTATTTAGACATGATCATGAAGTAATGCTGATTTTGTTTCACTTCATGTCACTCACAGAGCGAGTAATTGATGATGGCGACGTCTGACATTTGTTCAATGGCAGAACACCACAGCCTAACTGTGAGGCAGGTTTAACAACAAGGCCTAGCTCAGTGCCAGGCCAGCTACTGACTGTCTGAGGCCACTTTTCTCTTTCTCAGTACCATTTTGTCCCCATTTTGTAGGTAGAGAAACTAAGAAGCTGAATCATTTAAACATAGTCATAGTAGCTGGTGGAGGTAGGATTCTGGGGGTTTTGGTTCTAGGCCCATATAAATTACTATGCTGGAAACAGTTTTCTATAACATTCAGAATTTCTTTTGCAATTGTTATGGAGGAAAGATGAATTTCTTCTTGTTGAACATGAAGCTGTTTGTCTCCTGAAAATAAAAAATATTGCTTTTTAAAAATATCTCTGATTCAATATAGAGGCATAAGTGAATTCCTTTTGCTCTCATGATATTTTCTGACAATATTTAATATATACACATTCTTTTTTTTTTAAATCTTAGTGATTTTGGCTCTATTTCTCAAGAGCAAGAAGTCTCTGATTTAATAACTTCTGACTTTAGATTTATGTACATTAAGAGATATAGGAGTTGGCTGTGCAGATGTTGAGCCTATTGGGACTATTGTTCTCAATCCAACATCCCAATATAGGACATCCAATCAAAATGAGAGTATGACTGTGGGAACATCCAAATCTCGTAATTCTCATTATATGTTGGTTATTGTTCTAGAAGATGACTTTGTTTTAAAACCTACTGAAAGATAAGAAAAGGGTAAGCACAGGAGAAAAAAATGTTTACAATGCACCCTGTCTCTCCTGGAGTTTACTGAGGAATAAAATTCAGCCTGATAAGTACTGACAATGGGAGTAGAAGCTCAGGAAGAAGGAGGTAGAGAAAATCTGTCTGTGCTTGATGCTTACATCTCAATAACAGCCTCATATTTTACCACTTCTCTTCACTAGGGAGGAGGCTGATATCCTCTCCTTTGACCCACCAATAGTCATAATGACATTTATTGAGTGCTCACTCTACATGAAGCATAGTACTACTTGCCTCATCATACACAGTATTTCTAATTTGTGATGGTAAATATTATGAGTCAACTTAGGGAGGTGGCAATGTTACCCAAGTGTTGGTCAAACACCAGTCTGATATCACTGTGATATATTTCTTAGATGAGATTAACATTTAAATCAGTAGGCTTTGAGTAAAGCAGATTCTCCTCATAATAGGGTAGGCCTTATCCAGTCAGTGGAAGAGGATAGAATTCTGACCCCAGATTGTTTTCAGGTTTGAGCTATAACACTAAGTTTTCTGTAGATCTCCAGTCTGCTAGCCTACCCTAAATATTTTGAACTTGCCAGCCTCCACAATTATAGGAGCCAATTTCTTAAAATACGTTGATCTATCGTCTTTCTGTGTATCATCTCTGTGTGTTTGTCTATATATTCATCTATCTATCTATCTATCTATTCATCCTATTACTTCTGTTTCTCTGGAGAATCCTGACTACTAAGATCTCAACCCTTTCTAATTTTTTGCTGAAAACTATTAACAACCTCTTTCTTAATTATTCTTATCTCTGCTGCTGAAGACTTGGGATTCCCATACTTCTTCCAACACTTACAAAAGGTCTTTAGAATTCATTGTTCTCTTACATAACCACTGTTACTGACCAAGTCCAGGTCATCGTCATCTCCTGAATTCATACAAGTTTCTAACTAGTCTAACTTCTCTTTTCTTTCCCTTTTTCTACTACATGCTACGAAATGTATTTCCAGTTTTACTTTTCTTTCCTCAACGGCATGGCAGTTCTCTAACACCTCTGCTTCCCTTTACCTATATGCTCATTTTAAATTTCTCAGTTGGTTGGTTTACTTTGCTGGTTTACAAGTCTTGCTTCCTTATAACCCTATAGCTCCAGTTTATTCTTGGTGGTGGTGGTGGTGGTTTTTTGGAGACAGGATCTTTCTCTTTTTTCCAGGCTAGAGTACAGGGGTGCAATCACAGCTCACTGCAGCCTTGACCTCCTTTGCTTAAGAAATCCTTTTGCCTCAGTTTCCCAAGTAGCTGAGACTACAGGTGCACACCACTGTGCTCGGCTAATTTTGTTTTTGTTTTTGTAGAGACAGGTTCTCTTCATATTTACCAGGTTGATCTTAACCTGCTGAGCTCAAGTGATTCTTTTGTCTTGGCCTCCCAAATTGCCTGAATTATAGGTGTGAGGCACCATGCCTGGCCTTTAGTTTCTTTTAATTACTCTTGCCCTAACTCTACCTCATGTCAGTTTTTTATTACTATTCATTCTTTTTAGATTTCTTGGTAACAGAATTCCAGATGTGAGAAACACCATTTGGGGCAACATAACAATTATAGATCTCCCCTGATATCAGATGTTGAGCTTTGATATTAGATGTGGCCAAGGGATCACAAGTTACAAAATATGACTGCTGATCCCTCAGTAGGATTCCGAGCTGTAGTTTTCCTTACAAAGGATAATAATGAAATAAAACCCATGAAATTTCTAGCACATTTCTTTGCCTAGTTAAATATTTTCTTAATTGCCATTCCTATGCAAATTGTACATGGTCACTTTAAAGTTCATTTATACTGATATCTGCATTTGAATCAATGCTTTTATTAACTTTGAATCTCTTAATGATTCTTCCTCATTCTTTTTCTGATTGTTACTTTAGCTAGAGATGGATGATACAATCTTTCTTAATATTATGTCAGTGCTTTCCTGCTTTTGGTTACATGATTGACTATATGCTAGGGAATTTTCACTAACTTTATACATAAAACATTTTTAAAATTGGTATATTGCTTTGCTAATTTGTAGAAGGTGCATGCAAATTATCTACAAACATTGCTTTCTCCTTCTTCAAATATAAATATAATGACACTCTACAACTGTGATTCTTAAACATTAGTATACTTCAGAATTCCCTGGAGAGCTTCTACAGATTGCTGGGTCCCAGACCCAGGTTTTTTGATTCAAGAACTCTGGATTGGGATCTGAGAATTTGCATTTATAATAAGTTTTCAGGGCATGTTGATTTTATAGTTCAAGAACCACACTTTGAGAATCACTGCCTTACACAATTGAGATTTCAATATGTTTTTGGAGCCCGTTGGATCTGAATCGAATTCCCATTTAAGTAAAGTGATTTTGATAAAGTGACCTAAATTGTAAGAGTCCTTGTTTATTCTGTTGTAAAATAGGGATATTAAGAGTCTTAATATAATCAACAGAGTCCAGCACACGCTAAGCAGTCAGTAAATGTTAATTCTAAATGCAAATTTAAAATATTTGTGTATTTTCAGGCATTTAAAGTTTTTGCATCATCAGGCATTTAAGGTTTCTTAGCAATTTATGCCTGTAGGCAACAGTGGGAGACTTTATCAACAGGGAAATCTGTTAAATTTCTCTTAAATTTACCTTGTGATTTCATCTGAGTCTTCCAGGATTTTGCTGATAATCTGTGCACTTGGGTTAGTGCTTTCACATAATAAAACCATTCAAAGATAACAATATTTCATAGTTCTTCTGATTTAATATTTAAATTTTTTAGCATATACAGTCCTAAATAATTTTTCCTGAAGTAACATTCTCTGTGAGTTGCTGTCTCTGGCTGTGATTTGCTCCTTCCTCAACGTGATGGGACTCATAGTCTACTTTGCAAATGGAGATATTCACATATACCTGGGTGGTTCTTTAATTTAGAATACCATAATGAAGATAAGCTAATTAACTAAAAAAGATAAAACCCATCTATATATACAGTTAAATATACATATATGTTTGTGTGTATATATATGCAGTTAAATACATATGTATACATATGTATGTGTGTATACGCACACATATGCATATAATATATCTTCCAATAAATCATTGGTAATAAAATGGTAATAACACAAATCCCTCTCTGTTACAGACCCTTCCAGTCTGTATTCTTCTTTTCCAAGATCCTAAGATCCCTTTATTTATGCCACAAAGTTTCCAGGCATAAGTATGCTTCTGCTTAATGGGCTGATGTCTAAGCTTTGAATTTGCAGGCAATAAAAGCAGGATGTTGAAGCTCCTTAACTGTTTAGAAAAAAGGTCCCTGCTCAACAAGTTGCAGAATGAAAAGTAAGTGAAAGTAATTAGCTGAAGAAAAAATTATGGAATGAATTAAACGTCAGCTTCTCCAGCTAATCTTCAGCTTTTACCTGTCTTTAAATTTTTTCCCAACTTTTTTTTTAAACCCAAAGAACTGTTTGTGGGAAAAAGTGACAATGACTCAGTTCAGTTTTGTAAAGTACTAACAGTTCTCAAGAGGAAATATGCTATATTGAGTAAGCACAAAGTATGATTATTAATCTTAATATAATATTTTTAAACTGCTGACAGATGGTGAATACAATGAAATATTTTGATAACTGCTTGTTATATTTTCAGAGACTTGGAGGCTTAGTGAAAATATGAGGTTCTAAATATTTGAACATCCAGATGCCATTTTAGATCAGTGTGACCAAATCATATTTTTGTAAATAACATGTTGGAATTTAAAAAGGAAGGTGGAGCTAAGAGAAAAGAATGAAAAAAATAATGCATGCAAATGTAGGATTCCTGCAAGAACTCTAGTGGAACATCAGGCATTACACCTCCGGGGCAATCTATACATCTTTTAAACAGAAACTCTCTTCAGTGAGCTTGTCTAGGATCACTAAAAGATCTTGGGCCCAGTATGTCAGCATTAAAAATACTGAATTGGCTGGAAATACTGTTGTGTGTCAACCTTTATTTGTCCTTTAAACCAAGAAAAAAGAATAAAAGTATGCCTGTAGGCAAAATAAAGGCCCTTCTTTCTTTCCCCTCCCTTTCATTCCTCTTGTTCTTTTCAACTTATATGAGATTTGTAAAATGAATTGTAATAGAAAGTTCAGATGACAAAAATTACAGTGGTGTGGCCAAGAAAACACCCAGGGGGCTTTTAGCTTCCGTTGTGCCAGGACTGAACTATCAGATCAGCCTTCTGGACTCAAATGCGACACTGTCAATAAGAATACATCATCTTTTTTGTGGTGTAGAAGAGCTGTCGGTTATAATTCCCATTATTCCAAGGCCAGGATTTTCCATTAGTACAGCCACCTGCTGGGTTGCTCTACTCAGGTTTAATGGAGTCTGAATTAGAATTTATCACCATCTGTGGGAAGACAGGAAATGAGAGAGCATCACTAATTCCTTTCTTCATTTGCTAAGCATAAGTATAAGCTTTATAAGGAGGCAGCAAAAGTAGCAGAGATTGGGGATAGATGGAAGAATATTTTAGCTCATATTGACATTGGAGCTCCAGACCAAGGGGAAAGAATGCTGTCTGTTCTATGGCCAATTCCAGCAACGAAATGAATGTTTTAATTTCCTATGTAATGTACTATTAAAATCATGCAGATTCAGAATACTGTTTCTCTTTGGCTTTCAAAAAGATCTCAAAAGACTTAATATGATTTCTGGTGAGGATGAAAGACTTACATACATATCACGTTCACAAAAAAAGAGTTCAAGATTCCTAATTACCACATTAGCTTATAAATAGAACAGTAGAGACTATAGGTGTCTGTTTTATGCAATTTCTTCTTTTCCTCCAGAAATTTTTTTAAAAAGCCTTTGTAGAACTCAAGAAGATACAAAGATCAGGGAACATCAAACCCTTGAAGATGATCTCTAGAATCGAAGTGTAATGCCTTAAATTCATGTACATATATCTCAGTGGTTCTGACTTACACAGAGTCACGAGAGGTACATCATTATCATTTTCAAAATTTAAAAACAAATGTTAAATGGGCTTACAGGAGAGGTAATCGATTTGCAATTAAATTCTTGCTTTGGCTAATTGCATGTCTGATCTGCCCATCTTTTACACTGCTCCATCAGAATGTTGCCGTCTGGGTTCTGCTGTCCAGGCAAGGACTCAGAGAAAAGCTAAGCCATTCTGACACACCAGTCGCAATAGGTGTTGCTGCTCACCCCAGTGAAGAAGAAGCCAGAGGATAATGACAGTTGAAAAGACAGGGGGACAAATCCTTGCAGGAAAAAGGAAGGATTTAAAATAAAGGTACACACATATACACACATACACACACAAAGCCTCTGGGAAAACACTGCATGCCATTGTCTTTCTTCAGGAACCATGAGTTCATCCCTTTCTCATGAATCTCCCTCCATGTTTATAATCTTGGATTAATGACTCTAAACAGCGAGTCTTTTCTAAAGTCATGGGGGTCAACTCTGTGGACTTGAGGAGCTTGGATAATTGGAAGGAATGTTACTTATTACAGTGAAGCAACAATTCCAGGGGAGGAGAGGAAGAAGCACAACAAATAACTGCACTGTTGTTCTTTAAGGCTACCAAGAGAGTTAGCACTCCTATCAGGGTGGCTGTGAATACTGTATTGTGACAAAGCAAGATGCCTCCTGGGTGCCTGCTTCTAGTGGAAAGCTTTTGATGTTTGATCTATAATGAGATGGAAGAGGAAAACAGTTCCCTTGGTTAACTAATACATACTAGATATGAACAGATTCAAAGATTTAAGTTTCAGTTCTGGGACAAGATCCCCCATCCCACTAATTTATTATTTAGAAAATTCTGTAAGTTCTTTTCTTTCTTTTTTGTACAGAATACATGATGTGTTTAACATACTTCTGCTTTCATATTTGACTTGAATAATAACCCTAATGATTACTATGCCATATTTCACTTTTTCTGGGTTGGCTCTTTTCTGTGTGAATGTCATGTGTCTTTATCTAATTTTCTTTTGGCAAATACGAGTGATCAGAACCTGGGATGCCATCTCGGGCCTATGTACTTTGTACAGGAAAATGTCCTGGACAGTGAGCTAGGAAAAGAGTAAAGGGCTACAAAGAACACAGAGCTCACAAGAAAGAATAAAAAGCAAAAACAAAATAGGATGCGTACGCAGTTAATTTTATTCCACATGGCACGTTATGGATGATGTCACACATATGGTTATTCATACCAGGCGCAGCAACTTTAGAGATGAAGACAAACCCTAGAAAATCTGTCAGTTTGGGTTAATGGAACATTGTTATTACCTCAGGTCAAGCAGATGGAGGGCAAACTTCTCTGCTGGATTCTGCTGCTCTTTAATTAATGTCCACATTTGTTATGTCAATATAATGCATCACATTTGGTCTAAAGGTTGTTTTACTATTTTTTTTAAATAAAAACAAGAATGATCATTTCATTTATTTTCAACACTGGAATAGTTTTACAGAATTTTAAAGGTATATGTAGATACCTGAAAAATAATGTTTAAATCAGTGTATAAGAGTGGGGGGAAGAGAGAAAGAGCCAGGCTGGTTTTGCATATTTCATTCTCGATGTAGAGATGGATTTGATACTTCTTTTATGAGCATTTCCAAATGAGGGATTTTGATTGCATGCATATGAATATCTCAGAAAAATAGGAATCTCAGATGATAAAGCAAGGCAGGTCTTATTACAGTGTTATTCCTTCATAAAGAAATTAATAGCTGCAATTCATTTAGTGTTCTGTTTACTCTTGTCAGGGAAAAATGGCAAGTGAAAAAATAGCACAATAGAGACATCTTATCTTCTTTCGTAAACTTTCATTATCTTAGGCATGTTCAGAAGGCACAAGGAATCCCTGGTGTCTGATATTATGCGTGTGAAGCTGTGGCATTGAATCTTTAGCACGATTCAAAGAATAAGCCTATTATGTAACAACTAAGGAGGACGTATGCCATAACTGTGAACATTCTTTCTTATAGATGACAGGCTTACATTGTTCATTTTGGGAAAATATGGTTGCATTGTTGGCTCTAGCCTCTAATTATTTAACCTAGTCAAATCCAAAATCGTTAAAATGTGCAAATATTACCTGGAAACACTCCAAGAGGAAACAGTAGGCAGTGATCTGGCCCTTGGATTGAGCACTCAATTGCTGCTTAGTTTCTTTTCAAATTCTGGAATAAATATACTCTTTAAAGCCAGTATGTGCTCCCTTTGGCAACTGGTAAAATATGCTTGGTAGTTACACACAAGGTTTCTGAGTGGCTAGACCACACCCTGTCCATTCTGTTCTAATTTCTGGAAGATGAGCACTAAATGTTTTCATGAATATAATATTTCACATCAGTCACTTCATGCACAATCCCCAATAGACACATATACATGCACATGTGTGCATCCTGGAGAGGAGAGGTCATATATTCTGCATTTGTTTCTGTACAACACCCTTCTAGATTACTATGTCCCGTTTAATTCTAAGATCTTGTATGCTCATAGATTCACTGTAGTAATAGGCACTTGAAGAATATACTTGAAGAGACTATTGTTAGTGCCACACTTTTAAAAATTGATAATTTAGTCCAGTGGTTCTCAAACAGGGGCAATTTTCTCCCTTCATGGGACATATAACTTGAGAAGAGGGATACGCTATTAAAATCTGATGGGGGAAGGTGAACAATGATCCTAAAACTTTCAAAATGCATACGATAGACCCCCAAACAAAGAATAGCAAAGAATTATCTGACCTAAAATGTTCATAGTGCTGAGATTTAGAAATTCTTTTGCTCCTATGTTATATACCATAAATACAATAATTCCTGCCTTTATAGGCTATATAATTTATGCATATTTTAAAAATTCACAAAAAATACCTACTCTCTGTGAACACAAATAAATGTATAAGAAATATTTAAAATGACAGAACACATATAAACCAACTTATCATTTTTGGCATGTCCATGGAGTATTATTTCTATAAAATAAAATCAATGTTGTAAAATGCTTAAAAATGTAAATCATGTCTGTATGTTTCTTTGTCATAACATTGTGATTTTCCTGTTTCTTTGAAACTTTTCAGAAAAAAAAGCATGCTGTGAAGTGTAATAGGGGATTTTAAAGATAAATTTAGCCATTTATTACATATTCATTTAAATTCTAACAGTCTTTCTTTTAGGTCTATGATCTAAAACAAAATAAAGATGCTATATTTTGACCACAATGACTGATATTTAATAGCTATCCTCAAACACTGCTTTTCAGATGAAAATAATGTGTATTTAGGAAAAGATTATTTTGTTATTCATGGACTGTTTTTTAAATTTATGAGGGCAAGATTTCATCTTACTAATGCACTCCTGATGTCTATCACACAGTAGACAGTGAAAGAATAAAAATATTGGAAGTAGCAATGGAGAACTAGTATGCAAATATGAGAACCCCCTTCCTATTAACTCTTTTATTTTTTCTGTTGTTATGGGAATACATATGATATGTCCCACAAAAAAATAGTATTTTTCCAACACACTATTTTTTTTCTGGAGCATAAAGAAATATTACATTGCCTCCTTTGTTGTTTGGAACCATGAGTTCTTGCCAATGGGAATGTGGGAGGTAGTGAAGTGATGTGCTACTTCTGGTTTAAGGCAAATAAGAATGCTATGGTGTCTCTATTTTCCTCTCTCTTGTCTTTGAGGTTGAAGAAAAGAAGTGTGAAATGATGGACATATAAGATGGACAAGCAGACACAACTCAGACCCCGAAGGATCACGAAAAAGAGCCACTTAATCAGCAGACTATAATATGAGAGATAAATAAAATTTTTAGAGGTAAGTCCACATAGATTTCAGACTTAGGTGTTTCAGAAGTGGAGTCAGTAAGTTTGTGACTAATACATTATTATATACTTTTCAAAGGATTTTTCTTTTGCAAATGTGTTGGCATTTGGAGATGTGGAAGATAATATTGAGGAAGGTTTTTCCATCTGTGCTCCAAGAGGTGTTTTGTGTGTGTGTGTCTGTGTGTGTCTGTCCGTATTCAAATAGTCATTTGTAAATAGTGGGTTTAAATAAAATTAAATTATGTTTACTGCAAGAGTTTTCAGAATGTCTAACACACTAATATGCATTGTAAATTCAAGAAAGGGAGATTTAGTAACTATTTTCTCCAATGTTATTGGATCACATAACTTTTTTTCATGAACTTATAATTAACATCTGATGAAATTGGTGGTCTGAAAAACAGGCTATGGCCAATCTCATGAGTGTCCAGAATGTCCTTTCCTTATTGCTGAGAACCTCTCATTTACAATTCCACTTTTTTCCATTAATAATTCTGAAGCCACTAGGAATCTAGGGATCTAACTTCTGGTAGAGGTTAGACACCTCTCCTGGGCAGAGCATAATGCCACTCCCTTGCTAATCCTCTATCGCTTGTAGTCCACTTCTGGTCCCAAGGAGACACTAATATACACTCTGGCTAAACAAAATCTGAAAATGCATACCAAGCCCATTGCAAATGCCTCTCTCCTGATTTGTAAGTTAGTTGTTGGCCTACCTGTCTCTGTCTCTTCAGACTTCTCAACATAAGACAAACATTAGTCGCCTGTGTCCCTTATATTGCAGAAGGTATAGATTAAATTATTTTAGTAATCCCATCGAAGATTATTTACTAAACAAGTACCCTCCCCCATTTTGAGTGCTGAGAGTCACTGTGTAGCCTCTCCCCACTCCCATAATGAAGTCTTCCTTGGAATTTTCTAATTTCCATTCTGGAGTCTATGATCACTTCAATACAATACTTCTGTGAAGTATCATATTATATTTTTGTTTATTTCTCTATCTAATTTTCTGTCAGTCTTATAAAATACCCAGTCTCATAATTCACTCTGAAATTTCTTATCTACTAGACCTTGTTGCTTCGGTGTAAAGTTCTAGCACAGAATCAAATATACTGTACTACACTTTGTAGATCCTTTAGAAAAATTTCAAAATAATTTCATCAGTACTCAGTTTTCACCAAATATCTGAACATTAGAACTAGACTTAATGGTGTGCCTGGTGGCTCACACTGGTAATCCCAGCACTTTGGGAAGATGAGATGGAGGATAGCTTAAGGCCATGAGTTAGAGACCAGTCTGGTCAACATAGGTAGATCCAGACTCTGCAAAAACTGAACAACAACAACAAAAATTAGTCAGGCACAGCTGCGCCTGCCTGTAGTCCCTGCAACTCAGGGTATGAGGCAAGAGGATTGCTTGAGCCCAGGAGTTTGAGGCTGCAGTGGCTATGATCTTGACATTGCGCTTCAGCTTGGGCAACAGAGCAAAACCCCTTCTCAAAGAAAACATAAAAAGAAAAAAAAAATTGACTCCAAGTGTAATATTTGACTGCTCTCTGTAAAAAAGACTGGAGAACTGACAGATTGGAGCCTTGCTTTCTAATTCCATTTCTTTGACCAAATTGTTAAGTGAGCTGATTAACTTCTTCACTTATTTGGACTTGTTTTTCCCCTGTGAAATATAGACAGTTTCCTGTCTTACTCTTTAGAAACATTATGAAAGCACAATGACAAATTATGATAAAACCATACTCTCAAATATAAGATTTCCTTAATATGTATATTTATATTAATATCAGTTTCTGAATTTTGAAATTTTCGTTCATGTTCTATTTAAAAATACATGGGAAGATGAATGGCCTTGTTTATGGAGAGAAATTTTAAAAATCATAAGTGAACAGTATTTATGTTAACATTTCATTGATATAATGAAGGAAATAGTGAAATGTTCTTGGATAGGACAAGAAACAACCTTAAAAAATACTATGTTTCCAAAATTCAGATATTCTATGTGACTTCAGTCAAGAGAAAAGGGAGGATAAAGAGGAAGAAGAGGAAATTTCTCTAACTTAGGTAGATATATTAGGAATTTTTTTCACTTTATATTGTTCCAAAAAGCCAAATAGAGGAATACATTACCTTTGTAAATAATTGTTATATAAAATACAGGAATGTATTCACGTCAAGATATTCTTATGATCTGAAGCCAAAATACTGGATGTCTATACCATTCCCTAACAGAATCTGAATCTCAGTAATAGACTTATATTCAGGTGAAAAATTCCAGTCTGGAGCTAAAAATAGGCACTGTATCAGCAATAATATGAACGTATCTAGGTGTTTCAGTTATTTAAAGCTCATAAAATGCTCAAGAATGTCTCATATACTGATTTTTAAAATCTGTATTAAAATAGTAAAAATGATTAAATTAAAAGCATACCTTTTCTTGATCACAAAAAATAGTATATACATTATCGATTTGTTCTTCAGAATATTTAGTCATAAGTGAAGTACTTATTGCACATAATAACTTTGCAAACTGATACCAGACCTCGTGTATGTTTGTGTGTGTGTGTGTGTGTGTGTGTGTGTGAGAGAGAGAGAGAGATGAATAAACATATCGAGGCTTATAGTGCTAAGCACTGATCATGTATTTTGAGTCAGATCTCAAAGAGTTACCCTGTGATGTCTATTTGGTTGTAAATTATCATTATGGTAAATCTCAAAGAGTTACCCTGTGATGTCTATTTGGTTGTAAATTATCATTATGGTAAACGTCTATCTTCAATAATTTTAGACAGTTCTTTTTTAAATATTTAATTAATTGTCTGACAAGACATTTCAGTAATTATGTCAGTAAATAAGGTGGATATTGGAGTCATGTGGGTTTCTACCATATTTTTAATATGGATTTATAGAGGGAAGTACTTGTTCCTGAGGTGACGTCTAAAGAGAGTGACTAGCTGGACAATTTATAAAGAAGATACACTATTTTATAAGGCCATCATGGCTCTAGACATTGTCTTTCATTTGTTTGGGTTCAAGCTCAGAGACAACAACCACACATCCATGGACAAACTTATAATATAAGAAGCTGATTTATTAGTTTCTAATGAAATATGTTTTTGTTAACTAAGAGATTGATAAGTAAAACAAATCTTAGTGCTTTAATCAAGTCATTTCCTTGTGGTGAATGACTTTACTAGAAATATTATTCAGGATAGTGCTTTGTGAACATAGGATATAAGTGAGAAGATGTCAATGAAATTAGTTATCTCTATTAATTGATTGTGCTAGTGTTGCAGTAATTTTTCAGAATTAACACAAGTCATTGAAAGTAAAAACATCTCTCCAAACATCTCTGAGAAAACAATACATCATTGTGTGCTTTTCTACCTTTTTTTTTTGTAGGTTTGCTCCAGTTTATACTATTATTTCAGTTAGGCACATTACAACTGATTGAAATAGCATTTCTTTTGTACTGGTTATAATCTTCTCCTTGGAACAGAAAGTGCTATTGCTTTTATCAGGTTTACAATAAACCTTACTCCTACAAGTAATACACAAACCACACACCTAGGTAATTCTTTTATGTAAAGGTTAATCTGACCTATTGAATGTTCTCTTTAAATTTTGATTTCAGAATAATATTTTCCTGATACATTTTAGCAATTCTGGGGAGTCCATTCCATATAAATTGTTTTTAACTATAGTGATTATCAACATCAGAGTTATTATTAATACCTGCTAGCTGTGAGATCTGTCTTGGAAAATAATACTTCTCGTTTGTAGATCAGTCTTTCCCAGCACATATTATGATGCATATTAGACAAGAAAACAGTGTCTCTGCAGCAGATTACAAAAGTCAGAGCAAGAAAGGTAGAGGAGCTGAGACTCAATACCTCAAAAAGAAAGTTTGCTAAAATTTTGCTTTATTTGTTTGAAGACCTTTTCCGATATTGGGGATGGGAATGAGGATGGGAAGCATATAGATCAGACACTGCTTGACATTAGTGTCTATAATATCAAAACTGAAAAACTAAAATATCAGTGAAAACGTTTGTTCAGTTATTCATGGTATTTGAGTATTTGAAAAGAAATAGAAATAAGAAAGTTAAGAGGATTTGTTTGAGATTTGTTGGGAGGTTGTCCGTCTGAATAGAGAGGCATTGATATCCTTTGTTCTGAACCATCTTTTCAAGAATATTTGTGTAGTACTTATTATGCTTTTATTTAAATATTCTCTTCACTATTTGTGATAATAAAAATAATGTCTCTCTCAAGAGCAAAGGTTGAAAACCAAAGGAGAAAACAAAGGAATGTTTATTATTTATCCTAAAGGTTCTATTTTTTGTTTTTATGTTTATCGTTATCAGGTTTCCATGTAACAGAGTATTTTCAAGGCTGAGGCTTGGCAATGTCTTCATGCATTTAATGTATGCACTCTCTTCTGCCTGATTGTCACACACTAGAGGGAGGGAACACAATGATATGCTCCCTCAGTTTTATAAGTTTCTAAGCATTGTCACAACATAATTATAAAGTATATACTAATACTCTTTAGGGGAACCATGTGGCTTCATGACCATGTGAACTGCCCATTCAGGTATCCAGTTTCCCTTCCTTCTGCAGCATTCTTTCAACTCTCAACTTTAACTTCTCTTCCTGGCTTCAGAAGATAGAATATAAGAACAGATGACCAGGAAATGTAAAAATACAATCATTGCATTTTAGATTTGAAAGACATCTTGGAGAACTTCTAACCTGATCGCTCCATTTTATAAAGAAGGAGTAAGTTGATCAGAATTGCTAAGAAGATGCTAGTCAGCTGTGAAATCTCTTCTACCCAGAATAGGCAGGAGTCTATGATTTACTCTATTTTCCTCCTATGTAAAACAACTTTGTCCAGATCACCTACTTTTGTACTATAGTGTGGACTCCTCAAAGGCAATAATGACATTTTGTTCAACATCTTCTAATTCCACAGCTCCTTGGCACATGAGTGAATTCATAGCTAATACATCCGATTTTACCTACTTGAGCAAAATCTCCAGGGAATAATGGTGAGTACCTGAGTAATGGAGGTAAATGTCATCATAAGTAAAAGTATAGATTCACTAGATTCAAATACTACATTAATTTCTACTGTTTGATGTTAAGTAAATTACTTAAATTCTCTAAATCTTCAGTTTTATTATTTTTAACATTGAAACAGTAATAGCTAAAAACTACATATGACCTACATGAAAAGAAGTTAAAGTTCTGATTTACCACCAAGTATGGAGCATAGTAAATACTCGGTGAATTATACTTGTTTTTTTTTTTTTCCATTAAAGGTACATACAATAACTTACAAAGTTCTTAAAAGGCATTATATTTTAAACCTACTTGAGCATTTTCTTCCTGGATTACTGAGCAACGAGATATGATTCTTTTTTCCTTCTCTGAGTCAGCCTCTTCCGTTTAGTTCTTCCAAAAACATCTTCCACTCAAAGCTAACTAAAATAAACCCTCTGCTAGATCTGCTGTTAGGTTACTCTTCCTATCTCAGTTGCTGTGTTATATTTTTATACTTCAGGGATTGTATTTTCTGCACTTGACTCTAATTTGCACCTTTGGTTAGATGAATAGCTTGCAATTTGAAGTTTGGAACTGGTAATATGGAAGCACAATAATATAAAATACAAAGTAAAACCATTTAAATCATCACGTGCTTTAGTATCTATTGACTAGCTATTACACACAAGGCATCTTTCTAAGAGTGTAGTAATTAATATGATATCAAATGATGGTTTATAGTATTTAACTGCTTGAAATTATTAACAATTGAAGTAATAATTATAGCTAACATTTACTAGATATTTACTAGGTGCCAAGCATTTTTTGGAGTGCTTTATAAGCTGTCAATTCATTTACTCTTTGAAAAAAAAAATCTTGAGACAAATATTGTGATCTACATACAAAAGTAAAAGAAGCAAGATAGTGTCTAAGTAATTTATCCCGTGACAAACAGTTAGTAAATGGTAAAACTGGGGCAAAAACCTCAAATCTCCCAAGCCCTTGCTATTAGTCACTATGTAGAATGACTTAATAGAGGTATACAAGCAGTAAAATGCAATGACAAAGAAAACTCAAAGCCACACGAGATATTGCATGAAAAGTTAGGTTTTTATTTGAAGAATTTTGATCTAGGTCAGCTTATAATGTAGTACTTTCTCGATTATATCAGCTAATTTTTGTGTGTCAAAATGCTCTGCAAAGACACTGACGGGGTGTGGTAATGTTAACTTTACCATTATCATCACTTACTTTTAACTTTCTGGCTGTTAAGTTTCTCAGCTAAAATAAGGTGCTCACTTGGCTTACAGATACCATGAACTGTATATTTTCTAAGAAATTCCAAAGTTTTACTAATTGTGCTTCATGAACATATTATGTCTTATGTGTGTGAGTGTGTGTGTGCGTGTGTATTCAGTAAGTTGGAGACTATGTTTTAATTTTTGTGTTTTAAATGTTTTCCTAATTCTTGCTACCTGACAGATCCATAATTAGTATGTTCTTAAATAAATCAATAAATGCCACCTGAAAAAGTCTCCCAACTTGATAATAATCCTGTTGGTCAACAGCCTAAAAGAAAGAATTTAAGCTCTTTTAGGGAGTGACCTAAGCCCATTACTCATAAGTTGTTCAAAATCTTTTCTATTTGATTCTGTGATGCTGTGATTATTCAGAATGGTTAACTAATCTTGGAAATTGCTGAACCTGATGATAACTTTAATTTCAAGACTTTGAAGTACTCTCCTTGATGCCTCACCGCTTTTATGGTTGTCTTCAAAGTTCATACTGTCTCATTTACAGAAATCTCTATGTAGATCTATTGCAAATTGTATATAATGTTTCTTGTGCTCATCATATCCTCATCAACATATTTTGAGGTTATTAATAGCATGATAATTTTGAAGTGTTATGTAAAAGAAGAAGCCTTTTATGTAAAGGAGATCACATTAATCCAAACTGAAGTATATGCAGTATAGGCTTGAGGGAAAAGAAATTTGAATGCAAATCAAATTGGATTTTTTTTCTGGAAATGTTCTGTTTAAGTCTGTGAGGAAGCCACTGCAGCTGTGATTAAAACTTATTCTCTTATTTTCTTATATTTGATTAGAAAAAAAAGTCCCTCTCCTTTTCAAAAGGGGTTTATTATGAAGGAACTTTACAACACTTCCAGTTGCATTTAATTATTCATTCAAGAGGCATTGCCTTTCACCAGGGCAATATTAGCAGAATTGTGAATGTAACAAATACGTAGGATAATCAGTAGGTCGGATGAGAAGGAGATCATAGAGACAATGAAGGAAGACAGCTCTTTATAGAAGATCTCTAGTGAAGAAAAGAAGGACACAAATCATGAGCTGAAGAATGCCTGGCAGCCTCAGTGGGTAAAGAGAGGTTTAAATGAAGCATCAAAGCAAGGAATGGGACATCTTCTGCCTTTTGAGGAAAAGGACATTTAATATTCATCTGTTTCTCAGTGAGCAGGTCTATGCAAACCTATCCCCAAAGTCTGAGGAAGCTGAGAGGCCCAAGAAAGAGGCTGACAAATTCAATTTCTTAGAATCAAACATTTCGTCATAGGGTCTTAGGAACAGAAGCCATGTCTGTGTCTCAAGCAGTGGTGAGATAAGGTAATGGATCCCTGCTCCGTTGTCCCTCAGACCCAGGGCTTATATAACATAGGGAAGGGTGACTCAGAAAGAATGTGTAGGACAATTGAAGGATAATAATATCAAGGTTAATTTGACCTAAGGGCAGGATTTATAGTAAGTACCTGCTCTGACACAAGAAACAATAGATAAACTGAAAATCTTAGAGGCCTTCCCACAGCAGGAATGAATCAGAAGTCATATGGCGAATTAGCATCCATGGCGGAGTTACTTTGGCCCGCACATCATCTTTGCAAGAGAGCTATTCTGGTATTGACTTCATGGTCTCTTGTTTTGCCTTCAAGCTTTCTTTAAAAACGTGGTTTTTGTCATTTATAAAAAGAAGCGGGGTAAGGAGATGGAATGTTATGCAGGAAAGGGGAAGAAATGTTATTTTAGATAGCAGTCAGAAAAGGCATGTCTGAGGGAGACACTTCAGCAGTAATCATAATGAAATGAAAGAGGAAGACATGCAGATGATTCATAAGAGCATTCCACCATCAGGCGCAGTGGCTTACAGCTGTAATCCCAGCACTTTGGGAGGCTGAGGTAGGCAGATCACCTGAGGACAGCCTGGCCAACATGGTAAAACCTCGTCCCTACTAAAAATACAAAAATTAGCTGAGTACAGTGGCATGTGCCTGTAATCGCAGCTACTCAGGAGGCTGAGGCTAAAGAATCGCTTGAACTCGGGAGACAGAGGTTGCAGTGAGCTGAGATCACATCACTGCACTCCAGCCTGAGCAATACAATGAGATTCCATCTCAAAAAAAAAAAAATTATAAAAATAAAATAAATAAATAAATAAAATAAGAATACTCCAGGTTAGTTCCAGCAAAGGCGACGACATTAACATCAGAAAGTTTATGGAAAGTCTGAAAAGTAGTAAAGAACTTAATAAAATGCATTATGGTCAATGAAGAAGACAATGTTAAAATGAGGCCATAAAAAACACTAGGAACAAGATTACAGGGAAATTTAACACCATGGTGAGAACTTTGGATTTCATCTGAGTAGGATGGGGATTCATCTGAGTGCATTGTGAGGGGATGTCTCATGATAAACAGTACCTTTTAAAAGGATAATTTTTGCCACTGGGAGGTGAACAAATTTTTAGTAGGTATTGGACAATTGAGGACCTGAAAGACCATGATAAGGAGTTTGACATGTAATATAAATGTGACTGAAAGCCATTAGATTAATATAAATAAAGAATGAAATGACCAAGTATATGACTTTAAGGGATAATTTTAGTTGCTGTATGCATAATAATTTTTAGGAGAACCAGAAAGACAATTAGGAGACCATTTTAGCAGTTCAAGTAAAATGAAGTAGTGGTTTGAACTAAGTAGTTCGTAGGAAATGGTAAAAAGTTGTTGGTTTTGGATACTGTAAAGTTTCAGATAAAGTAACTTGATATTAGATTGAATATGTGATTTATAAGAAATGGGAGACAGTGGTGGCTCATGCCTGTAATCCCAGCAGTTTAGGAGGCCAAGCTGGGTGGATCACCTGAAGTCTGGAGCTCAAGAATAGCCAGGCCAACATGGAGAAACTCCATCTCTATTAAAAATAGAATTATTAGCTGGGTGTGGTGGTGTGTGCCTGTAGTCCCAGCTACTTGGGAGGCTGAGGCAGGAGAATTGCTTGAACCTCAGAGGCAATAGTTGCAGTGAGCTGAGATAGCACCTCTGTACTCCATCCAGCCTGGGTGACAGAGCGAGACTCCATCTCAAGAAAAAAAATAAGAAATGAGAGAGTGAAAACCAACTCCACGTTTGGCGCCTGAGCAAATTAGAAATTAACTTGCTGAGATGGAAACGAGGAGAAATGCTTGTAGGCATGAGGAATCAAGTAATCCTCTTTGGACATGCTGAGTTTGAGATGCACTTAAGCTTTCAAATTGCAGTGTGGATTTAGAAGTTGGACATGTGAGTGTGGGGTTCAGTAGAGTGTTTATTCTCAGGATTAAGAGTATGGAGTTATCAAAATGAAAAAGATAATGTGGTGTCAGACTTTTCAGTCCTCTGCTTTTCAGGTATTTGGGAAAATGGCATTTCTTAGCTCCCTGTGGTTATGTGGGGCCTTGAAAATAGCTGTGAGAGGAAGCTATTTTAGGCTGGACCGTTTAACTTCAGTATGAGAACTTCAAGAAATCTTTTTGTTGTTGTTCCTGTGGTTGTCTCTGACAGTTCTCCAGATGGTGGCTGCTCCATCTGTCTGGGTCCCAGATTAAGGACAACTTACAGCATAACTCCCAGCTGACTCACAATGACATAGCATGAGTGAGAAATCGACCTTGCCGTTTTAGTTTCCTGAAATACGGGAGTTATTTGTTATTGCATCATAGCCTAGCCCATCCTGAAAAATACAGAAATAAATAAAGCTGTTCAACTGAGTAAGATCACCCAAGGAGTGAATATGGAAAGAAGAAAGAAGAATTGCAAGGATTGAGCCAAGGGATAATCTGAAAATCAGAAAATCAAGAGGATGAAGATTAGGCTAAGACAGATTTTGAGTTGTTTATTTATTTTCTAAAATACTAATATTACTGTTATTATTTATTTTTTGTTTCAAAATTGGCAACAATTTAATAAAAGCACTTTTCCCCAGAAGGAGGGAGAGAATGCTTCTTTAAATACCAAGTAATACCAATTATAGCATGAATTTGTCTGTATAACTAAAAGAGTATCTAGTTCTGTATCAAAATAAGTCAAGCGTAAGACCTATTTACTTCCAGTTTGTAGAGATTCTTCTAAAACAGTTTTTACTACTGAGGCTGCTGTACACACAAGATGAGCCCTGAGTGATATCTGCTTAACTTCATCGTTTCTTCAATATATTTAGAGTTGCAGTAAAACTTTACGGCACATTTTAGTATGTAGCATAGTCTAGTATATCATAGTCCAGTAAAATTTAATAGCATATACCAGGTTTTTGATTGAATTTCCTATTTTACTCATTGCAGGGTCATTTTGATTTCCTAATTTAATTATATATCTCTGAACTTCAGTTTTACATGAACTGAATCATTTGGAGCAATAGGTGTTTGATGCTCAGGTGATACCCTGAAGAAAGACGAATTGGCCCAAACGTACACACACACAAACACACACACACACACACACACAGGCACACACCCTAACTATTTAAAACCTATCATATACACTGAGCAATGTGCACACTTTGCTGATATAATTTTATTGTGTGATACATGATAGGCAAAAATGTTGGTTCCATGTAAATTGATGATGAAATATAGCTGTCTCTGTGTCCACTTCCCCTTGTTAGGTTGTGAGAAGCTTTACAACAAATGTGAAAATGCCATATTTCCATCAGTGACAGGTATCAGCTTCATTTATAAATTCATATTTTGAAACTCTATTCTACAGCTATTCCTTCTATGCAAGAAAGTTTATTTTAAGGCTGTCATAATTTTTATCTTTTTGAAGACAATTTAATCTACACATATGAATCTAAATTTCTACTAAGAAATTAACTGCCTGTGATAATACTAATGAAAATAACCCTCTTAAGGTGACCACTGATGAACAGGTACATCTCTAACATGGGTAAGCACACACAGATAGATGCCGACAATTGTGTCAAGGGTGTACACCTTCCCAGCAAAGTGTAAGTTTTTCTCTGACATTGATTTTAAAACAAGCCCCAATTTCAGAAACATTGAAATATTTTTAAAGGATAAAAATTTTGATTGTTTGAATATTGCTCCATCATCTCTCTCCTCTCATTGCTAATGTGGTTTCTGGTTTTCATTGGTTTGCTTTTCTCTGGTCCCACCCATATGGGATAAACCAGCTATTGCCAGCTTAATTTGAGGGTTTTTGTGATGCTAGTCATAAAGAGGGAAGGGTAGAAGAGCAAAGTGCAAGGGTGGAAGGAGAGATGTTCAAAGCCTAGGGACAAGAATTGGTGTGGTTGGAGGGGGATTGGTAACAGAAGAGTAATCAGCAGGTGTGAATAACAATGGGGTGGGAGGGAAGAAGAACAGCTAAATGTCAAGAATTGGATCTCGTTTCTAGACGTTTAGAAGTACAAGTGAAAAGTGGAGTCTGTTTTAGCCTGTTGGGACATTTTCTCTTTAAAGAGAACTGAACTACGCTGTTTGTTTTTTCAATCATTTATTTACTCAACAATTTTTTTATTGAGTTCCTACTATATGCTAAGCATTTTCTTTAGTTCAAGGAATATGGTAGTAAAAAAAAAAACCCTGATTTTCAAGGAGATTTTGAATTAAACAGATGAATTAGTAAAGCATATGGTAGATAGTGATACATTGGCTAAAAAGAAAGGTAAATCAGAAAAGACAGATAGGAAGTCTTAAGAAACTTCCGGGGAGAAGGATAAGGTGAAGGTCTTGAACTAGTTGAACACTTTCCTGTTCCAGGATGAACAAAGGTCTGTGTGGATGAGTTAAGTGAGATGGGAGGGAACTCAAAAGAGATTAAAGCAGCAACAGGCTCCAGGTCTTCCAGGTCCTCTTGGGTCATTGTGAAGGTCAGGTTTTGCTAAGAGCGAGATAAGACTTTGGAATGTTTGGAGGTTTGCAAGTGAAAGGGTCAAAGAAACATTGTTTTATTACATCAAGATTCTGTTCATTGTTCTATGTGGGGCCACCAACCTAAATGTTAGATTCGAAAATATTTGCAATTTTAGGTGTAAATTGAAGTTTGATGGATAGAGCCATTTCATTAAAAAACACAGATATGATATTGTTTCTGGGAAATCACCTTCAGAAACTATATAGTGTTATTTAAGCAATGGTTAAATAAAAATAAATACCTAGGACACTTTGTAAAGACAGCTTGGTTCTTAGCTGGTTCAAAATAAACGATACTTTTATTATTGCTGTCGTCCAAGTTTCTCTTGATGTGAGAGCTGACTCATAGTACTGAGATATCAATTACACAAAAATATAAGATGAATGTTTATGTGATGATAATTTCCTTTATGAAATACTTTTTCTTGGTGAGTTTTAAAGGAAGCATTTGCACTGTTGTAATATTATCTGCCCTCTATCATAAATTGTTCTTTAGCAGACATACAGCATGCTGGAGGGCAAAAACAAAAGAATTAAATGGGAACAATTAAAAGTGATGCCTAGGACAAACTGGAATAGGTTGTATTTTCCATTAAACTAGGATGTGTGGTGAGGGGGTAAAACACTGTATTCAGAATTTAATATTGGACGTTCAGAAGGATAACCCAAGTCTAACCCAGAAAGCAAAGGACAGGGGAAAGTTTGAAATGTTAACAATCTGAAGGGCTATAAATGTAATTGACAAAAATGTCTGTCTTTTCATTTTTTTTGCTTGGAAACTTCGTTTCAGACTTTCCTTCTCCCAGCTTTTACTATTGAGGCAATAGAGAGAAACTCAGCCTTGGGGAACTGAGCCAAAGCATCAGCTTGACAAATGGCTACAGATAATCGGAATTAAATGAGGAAGCTACTGAATAATGCTTTCTGGAGGCCAATAGGTCTAGTCGATATAAGGTACTGGATATTGGGCAGAAGACAACCATGGCTTTCCCACTATAATAATTCCAGTCTCTGCCGACTTACAGAGAAGATGCTCCGAATATAGTACCCAAGAATGTGCTTGGTGTCCTTTCAAGGTAGATAGGAACAGATATCTATCATATTCAAGCAATTTTCCAAGAAGCTAGGCTAGAGTTGAGAGAAAGCTGTTGCAGAACAGGAGACTTCTTACAACATGTCTGTACATTACTGGCTCTAGTGGTATATGTGGACAGTAGAAAGACATTGCATTCAGAGTCTTAAATAGATTTGAATTCCAGTGAAGTTGCTTATTAGAAGGGTGGCTTTGTGCTATCTTTCTACCAGCTCTATTCTATAAGTTAAAAAGAGCAATACTTACATAATGGGATTAAATAAAATAATATGCAGTGTATTGTATATAACAGGTGTTCAATGTAGTTTAAGTATTAATGTTAGTCTCAGTGAGTTGGGAATCAGAGAAAATTGGATATTCGGAACATCTTGATGTTCACAACTATCAACCTTTCATGTTCAAATCACTGAAATATTGCATTAATGTCAGCAATAAATAAATCTATAAATTTCATTCTCCCCATTCCAAAATAATATACAAGTTAAACCATCTTTTAAGTAGCAACTCATTTTGGTGACTTTCTTTGGGGAGGTTAATTCGCTCTACCTTGGGGGAAGGTAAAAGAAAGAAAATATAAAAGGAATACTTAGTGATGTGATTGTATCCCTTGTCAACTTTTTCTTTCTTCCTCTTGAAATGATCATTTCTATACTTATGTTAAGCATCAAAAAGTGAGCCAATTTAAGTCTGAACCTCCCTCTCCTCATTCCTTTCCTCTCTCCCCCTTCTTTCCTTCTCCCTTTTCCTTTCCCTACCTCTTCCTCTCTCTCTCTCTTGCTCTCACTTACTCCCACTCCCACTCGCTCCCTCTCCCTCTCTCAGTATACAAGGTCATTAATTGCTATTGGGACCTTCATAAACCCTAGTCTGCCGATGGGGTGAGAACTCTATTGTTAAATGTATTATGGCAGGACTGTCTTTGGAGATTGCCTGCTTGATTGCTTTGTAAAGGCCCAATGGCACACAGCAATTAAAATCCATAGACCTCTATAACCTTTCTGATGTTTTATGGGCCTTTTTGTGTCCTTTGGTAGAGTTTACCATTTGTGTATTTCCCACTGGGTCTCTCTTTCAAAACTCTAAGTGGGATTTTTTTTTTTAATCCACTGTGATAAAGCTAGTTATACATCATGTGAAAGGTTAATGAATATTTTCAAAAGGAGCATATGTTTTAAGTCAGAGGGTGAAAGTTATAGTAAAGAATGGTAATATGAAAACTAATACTATTTTTCTAATCTCATCAGAGTTAATTTCTATATATCTCATACCTATGTTTCCTAAGGTGTAGCTTGTAAGATTTAAATGACCTCAAAAATTAAGGAAGTGACTTGAATTTACTTGAAAAGCCCACCCTGATTTACTGCACATGACACAGTTCAATGGTCAGGCTTATGCCATATGCAGAACAAATACATCTATTTGTTATTTCATTGAAATTATAAGTTTTATCTGAGTAGAAGGCTTTGCAAATAACGATTCTTAGTTTTTGACCAGATGTGAGAAATTTGGTATTATAATACTGGGAGAAGCCCAGAAAAAGCTTCCATAGTGCTGTTAAGGACAGCAGCACAGCTGAGCGTAAGGTTCTAAAGTCTCCTACTTTCAAATACCTTCTCCTTTCAGCACCACTGTCAGCAGCCCTGACCCCGACAATGAAGTCATTAGGCAATTCATGATGCCTTTAGTCATTTGACATTGTAATTGCTTTCTTACCCTGAATACCTTTTTCCCTTTTCTCCCCATTTTTCCTCTTCTTTACTTCCCCATGCTCCTTCTCACATACTCAAAGGGCATTTAGAAATCTTCATTGGAAAAATGATTTGTACAATTTAAAAGTAAATTGTTCAGTGCCTGGAGCTCTTTGAAGGAAAAGCGTTATTGAACTTCAGAAAGTGAACACTGAGCTTCAGATTGTGCTCTGCATGAAGCCCACATATTCTACAACTTTGCAAACTCTTCAGTGTAAATGGTAGATCTGAGAAGAGGACAAGTCTCATCTTACAAATTTTCTAAATTATCCTCTGAGAAACATTTTGTGTACTGAAGCTGGTAAAAAAGCTATTATCTTATCATGTGCAGGCAATGTGGGAAAGAAAGAGGATGAATGCAATGAAAATACATTATTATTTAATGGAGAGAGGACTAGTTCTTAATCCCCACTACCAGATGGTCACAGATAACAAGAATAATTCAGTAACTCAGTGTAGCTCCATGGTGTTCTTATCTACTTACGAGCACATATTGCAGTATGCAGTTTAAATATTATGTTTTTAATTTCTAAATATTATTGCTTTGTAAATTATGTCAAGTTTCAACTGCTTGAGCAGTAAACAATTCATTCTAGTTATCAATATTTTCTAGAGCTGTATTTTCCAAAGTGTAGTCATGTTCTTCATGGATCTAGATGATCATTTAAAAAACAGATTTCTATTCTACTTTCTGAAATTGGAGTATTTGAGGATATTCATTGACAGCAATCTCTTCACATGGCTCTTAAGCACGTGAAAGTGTGGAAAATCTTGTTCTAGAACTACAAGTTCCCAGTACCTTTTGTTCAACAAAGAGTTGATCCTGAAAATGCTCATTCCAGGAAGGATGTAGCTGTTTTACAAATGTTTACTCCTTTAAAACTCTCACTATTTTTGCAAAGTAGGTCTCATTACTTTTCATTAACAGATAACCCTAGTGTTCTTTGGCTCTCAAAAATATTTTTTTGAGTACCTACTGCCCTCTAGGTACTGGAAAAAATATCAATGAGACAGTTCTTATTGTTGAGTGGCTGTTTAAAAGTGATCTTAAGAGAAGTAGAGGAATTATATTTTCTACTAATCTTTCATGTAGTCATTTTAAATGACCCTGAAATAAATAATTAAATCTAAATCTATATCTATATATTTTTAATTTTTATATTTTAAAGACAGAGTCTTGCTTTGTCACCCAGATTGGAATGCAGTGGTGCAATCATAGCTCAGTACAGCCTTGAACTCTTGGGCTCACATGATACTTCCACCTCAGCCTCCCAAGTAGCTGGGACTACAGGTGTGGCACACCACACCTGTGTAACGTTTTGTTTTTTCATTTTTTTGTAGAGATGAGGTCTCACTATGTTGCCCAGGGTAGTCTCAAACTCCTGACCTCAAGCGACACTCTTGCCTTGGCCTTCCAGGGTTCTAAGGATTACAGTGTGAGCCACCATATCAATATATTTGACATATTTCTCCATTACTTGAAAACTCTATGCTATGACAATAGTCTTTTTAGTTATATTAATAATCTCTAAACATATGTTAACTATTTCTTTTATGAAAAAATGTCAATAAAATATTTAGATATATCTGAATATTAGAATTTTACTGTAGTGAATTTCTATAATTTTTATGTTGCCTCAGCATCTATTTTGAATATAAGTTGGACTTTCTCATGCCAGAAACAAGGCTTAGTCATCCTTGACATAGTTTCAAGCTTTCTGCCTCCTCCTAGTTTCTCAATGTGTCCATCCAGATATCTTCCCTAAACACCTACCTCCTGCTGGCCACCTCCCTATGGGACAGCTAGATACAACCCACTTGATTCACCCCACGCACCGAAACATGTAACACAACTTCTGGGACTCATGCCCGTTTGCTCTAAATCCACCAATGAGAACTGCCCTTTGGAAACCTGTAAGAATAACACCACGGACTTCAATAAAGACTTTGGCTCACAGGCCTCTCTCTGTCTTTTTCCCCATTGGCTAACTGAGTGCATGTGTCCCTGATGGCTATCCCTTTTTCTTTGGCCTTGCAACACATTCAATAGCAATGGTAAATGTACGATATGTATACTGCTAAGCCTTCTTTCCTATCTCACTACAAATCACTGCACTTACTAATACATGATAAGCTTGGCTTGACCTCAAAATACCCATCAACTCAGGTAGTAATTACCAATAAACCAGAACTAGTAATCTAGATGAAACTAAACATTAGCTTTTCCAAGCTCCACTAGTAATGTAGATCTAATCTGTGTTACTATGATCCAAGTCCACACCAGTTTCAGTTTTTGAATCAGAAAAGCAACTTGTTCATTTACACTTGGGTGTTTTTCTACTATGCATGAAATGCTGATGTTTGTTATCCCAGGCTTCTCAAATGTTAGGTACCAAAAAAATCAAATGTATAATTAGATTCTATTTTACAAGTTTGGACATGGAACAAAGACAGTAAAACAGTTTTAAAATATTCATCTATGGTGTATCCCAAGAAATTCTCCATTTTGAATATTCTATATTCTTCAAAGGGTAAATATACTTAAGAACATGAAATCAATTTTTGCCTTTGTGTATATGGAATTAAAACTGCATTAGGGGCTGGGTGTGGTGGCTCACGCCTGTAATCCTAGCACTTTGGGAGACCAAGGCGGGTGGATCACGAGGTCAAGAGATCGAGACCATCCTGGTCAACGTGGTGAAACCCTGTCTCTACTAAAAAGACAAAAATTAGGTGGGCATGGTGGCGCATGCCTGTAGTCCCAATACTCCTGAAGCAGGAGAATTGCCTGAACCCAGGAGGCAGAGGTTGCGGTGAGCCAAGATCGCGCCATTGCACTCCAGCCTGGGTAACAAGAGCGAAACTCCGTCTCAAAAAACAAAAACAAAAAACTGCATGAGGTTCCAGTTACTTTTCAAAATTTAAGTACACCATACCTTTCCTGTTTGTACCTTTCTTATGCCATTGACGGCGTAATTTCATCAGTTTTCATTATTCATTATATTTTCCATATTTATGGACATTTTTATTATGTAAGTATCAATTTGGATACTTTCAAAAATATGTAGAGAAACATTCATACAATAAATAACATCTTTTGAAATATATGGCCAGGTGCAATGGCTCATGCCTGTAATTCCAGCACTTTTGGAGGCCAAGGCACGTAGATATCCTAAGGTCAGGAGTTTAAGACTAGCCTGGCCAACGTGGTGAAACCTCATCTCTACCAAAAATACAAAAATTAGCCAGACGTGGTGGTGCACACCTGTAATCTCAATTACTAAGGAGGCCGAGGCAGAAGAATCGCTTGAACTCTGGAGGCAGAGGTTGCAGCGAGCCGATATCCCACGACTGCACTCCAGCCTGTGCAATAGAGGAAGTCTCTGCCTCAAAAAAGACAAAAACAAAATACCCAAAATATTATAATATATTAATCCACAATTAATTGATAGATTTCCAGAAATAACCCATTTATAATAATGGGAAATCTATCAATTAATTGTGGATTTGAATAAGCTTCAAATCTGATGGTGGTTCTTCCCAGACTTGATGGTTTTGTTACTTTTCTGTCAACTACAGAACCTAATTCACCAATATTATGTTGTGCTCTGTCCACTACTCATACATTCAAGATAAGATCTTTTATTTAAGGCCCAGGTATTATTTTAAGTGAGTTAGATCTCATTATACAAATAATGTATTCTATATCTTATACAAAACTGTTTAAAAACATAGAATAAATAGGGAAAACTGCCATATTCGTTTGATGATGCTAGTATACAATCAACATCAAAACTAGATAAGAACAGTACAACAAAATAAAAATTTTATGTCAACTCCATTGCTGCACAAAATGATCAACATCTAAATAAATAAAACACATATCCTTCTCCAACATATGTGAAAGCTCATCATAATGCATCATAATAAAAGCAACAAATGCTTTGTAGTAAAAGTTGATCTCATAAATGCAATTAAACTATGTTCACCTATTAATATTAATAAAATTCATCTAAATAACAAATGAAAAAATAAACTTAGGACATGTAGAGAAATCATAAGAATTAACAATTTTTTTCTATTTCTAAAACTATCTTAGCAAACTAGAAATAGGCTGGAACTCCCTTATAAGCAAAAGGTACATCTTACATAAAAAACTTACAGAAAATGTTAATGTGTGAGGCTTTAGAACCATACCATTAAAGTCATTCACACACAGACTGCCTGCTATTAACTACTTAGTATTTAGCATCATATTGGAAATCCTAGCCAGTTAAATAATACCAAAAATAGATAAATAGATAGATAGATAAATAAATAAATAAGATAAATAATTGGGGGAAAAAGCATAAAACCTGGTTATCATGTGCAGAGGATAAAATTGTATTAGGTTGGTACAAACATAATTGTCATTTTTGTATTGTTGAAATTTGCTGTTTGATATTGGAATGCATTCTTAAATAAATGTGGTTATTAAACATCATTTTAATGTGTATTCTAGCTTTATTTTTTTGCTAATGACTTATTAGTTGCTGTTTATATTTATTTGAGACTATGGAAATGATGTTAGACAAAAAAGCAAATTCGAGCAATTTTCTTATGGTTCAAAATGGATTAGAAAGCAATGAAAACAACTTGCAACATCAACAAATTTGGTGCAGAAACCACTAACAGTTCTGTGGTGGTTCAAGAAGTTTTGCAAAGCAGACGAGAGCCTTGAAGATGAGGTGCTAGTGGGCCACCATTGGAAGTTGACATCTACCAATTTGGAGCAATCATTGAAGCTGATCCTCTTATAACTACATGAGAAATTGCCAAACTCAATGTCAACCACTGTAACCTAAATGAAACTAAACGTTAGCCTTTTAAAGCTCCATTAGTAATATAGATTTGATCCATGTTACTATGATCCAATTCCACACCAGTTTTTATTGTAAATTTTATATGCACATACAAAATTGTGTGGACACACACAATGGTCATTAGGCATGTGAAGCAAATTGAAAAGGTGAAAAAGCTTGATAAGTGGGTGCCTCATGAGGTGAGCAAAAATTTTTAAAAATCTTCATTTTGAAGTGTTGTCTTCTCTTATTCTACACAACAACAATGAACCATTTTTCAACTGGATTATGACATGGGACAAAAAGTGGATTTTATACAACAATCAGCAATGGCCAGCTCAGTGGTTGGACTAAGAAGAAGCTCCAAAGCGGTTCCCAAAGCCAAATTTGAACCAAAAAAAGTTACGGTCACTCTTTGGTGGTCTGCTGCCAGTCTGATCCACTAAAGCTTTCTGAGTCCCAGTGGAATCATTGCATCTGGGAAGTATGCTCAGGAAATCAAGGAGATGTGCCAAACCCTGCAATACCTGCAGCCAGCATTGGTCAATAGAAACTGCCCACTTCTTACCCATGACAACACCTGACTGCGTGTCACACAACCAATGCTTCAAAAGTTGAACTTATTGGGCTGCAGAGTTTTGTCCCATCTGTCATATTCATCTGACCTCTTGCCAACTGACCACCACTTCTTTAAGCATCTTGACAGTTTTTTGCAGGGAAAACACTTCCACAACCAGCAGGATTCAAAAGTGCTTTCCAAGACTTTGTCAAATCCCGAAGCACAGATTTTTATGCTACAGGAATAAACTCATTTCTCATTGGCAAAAATATGTTGATTGTAATGTTCCTATTTTGATTAATAAAGATGTGTTTCAGTCTAGTTATAATGATTTAAAATTAGTGGTCTGAAACTGCAATTACTTTTGCACCAACCTAATATATACGTGGAGAAATTGTACATACACATACAAAATTGTGTATATATGTAGAACTCAAGAATATTGCTGGACACGTGCATGCATGCATGTATGCACACACACTATATCCATAGTTGTATCTGCATCTATCTATACTTACATCTATGCTTATATCTATATCTTAATCTCTATATAAACTCTCCATATATATGTGTGTGTATACATATACATCATACATCTCTACTAAATATAGTAAAGTAGTATCTTATTTACAATGCCAGTAATTTTTAAATGTATCTGAGATTAAATTTAACAAAAGCAGTACAAAAATGTCATAGAAAACAATGCAAAACTCTGTTGAAGGGTATGAAAAATAATATAGGAAGAGATTTGCTTTGCTCACAAATAGACCGATAGTTTAAAGATGTCAATTTTACTACAATCTACACATCTGATTCAGTTTCAATCAGTATCTTAAAAGACTTTTTATAGATATTTACAAACCTTCTATATTATTTAGCTCTTAGTAACCAAAAACCAACTTGAGTAGTAAATATTTTAAAAAAAAATCAAGAAAATTTCAAAGACCAAGGTAAGGAGAATTTTTTCTTTAATGATGGAAAGGCTGATTATGGAGCTATGGTACTAAGGCATGTAGTATTAGCACAGGGATGTTCAAATTGAATGAAGGGCCTAGACACAGATTCAAGCATATGTGGAGATTAGATTTATGAAAAATATTACATTATGAGCAATAGAGAAAAACAAGATAGCTAGTAATTAGTCCAGGCACAGTTATGTATTCAAATGTTTTTCTACATCAGGTTATATAAATGCAAATAAATTCTAGATGAACAAAGTCATAAATATGAATAAGAGAACTTTAGGCCAGACACGGTGGCTCATGCCTGTAATCCCAGCACTTTGGGAGGCTGAGACAGGTGGAATACTTGAGCCCAGGAGTTTGAAAATAGCCTAGACAACCCTGTCTCTACAAAAATTAACTGGGCATGGTGGCATGTACCTGTGGTCCCAGTTACCTGGAAGGCTGAGATAAAAGGATCACTTGAGCTGCAGGTGGAGGATTGGAGGTTGCAGTGAGCAAAGATAGTGCCATGGTACTCCAGTGTGGGTGACAGAGCAAGACTCTGTCTCAAAAAAAAAAAAAAAAAGAAAAGAAAAGAAAAAAAAAAGAAAAGAAGACTTAAAAATTTATAAAAGAAAATTTGAAAACATATCTAAATGGATTATTTCAGAACTAATGTTAAGTGAAAATTAAAATTTATAGAAATATAGATAAAGTATCACATCACATATCAAATAATTTAAAACACAGAAAACTACAAAATATTGACTATCAATATACATATATAATTTAAAAAACGAACATTAGCAAACTTCAGTGTAGAACGTTTGGGGTATGGAGAAACAGAGGTTAAAGGACCAGGAGGATCAAAAAGACTTCAGCTCTATCTTTAGTGTTTTACTTCTTTAAAATAATATGTAAGGCAAATATAAGCATGTGTTGATTCCCGGTGGTGGGTATGTTGAGAAATGTTATATATTTTCTGTATGTTGGAAATATTTTATAAATTAAAAATAAGACTGAGAATTTTTAAAACCATATGCTTATATAATTATATGTCCAACCATTTCATAAAATAAAAATTTAAAAATAGCTCAATATTGTAAACAAATAAAATCATTCCACTAGAAAACTTTATGACATATGAATTTTAATGCTGATTTAATAATTATACTATCATTATATGTAAGAGCCCTCTGTGTCATTAAAACAGACGGCCAAGTTAAGTGATTAGGTCTAGATAAAAATTTCTAAATACACTCTAGATTCGTTCTTTTCATACCTTAAATGTGCATATGTACTACTGATACAGGAGTTAAGAAGAAATCACTTAGACAGATAGTAAGGGCATGAGAGTCCTTGGTAAGCCTTTTCTCTTTAATGAAAAGTAGCCCTATCATTTTCTAACAAAGAGCAGCCTGTAAAGTCAAGCAGGAAACGTGGAACAGCAAGCTGGGAGCTTGCACGTGTGAATGCCATTGGGAAATAAGGACTAGACATGTTCATGGTGGTGGTTCCATCTTCCCTTCTCTTTGTCAGCCATATGTACAGTGAAGAGCTGAGAAGATGGCCTGGATCAACTGGAAAGCTTGTTTGTATATTAATATTAGGGTGGGGAGACCAGACTTTGCTGGACGCTATGTAAACGTCATACCTGATCAAATCATTCTGTGGGCCCTACATGAATCAGACACCACCTCCTCAAACAGGACTATACAATCTGGCGCATCTGCTGCCAGCTGGTCCTTTCCACTTGGAGACTCCTTTATAGAGAGAGAGAGCTGTTTCTCTTTCTCTTCTGCCCATTAAACCTCCTCTCCTAAACTCCTCATTTGTGTGTCCATGTCCTAAATTTTCCTGATGCACAATGACAAACCCCAGAGTATATACCCTAGACAACATAGCCGCTTGACTATTGGAAGACCTTTTTAAAATTCAGGTTCTGATATACTATGTCTGGGGTAAGGGGTGCTGACTTCTACATTACAAGAAGCTCCAAAGTGATACAAAGTTGCTGATCATTGAACCATGCTTTGAGTACAAAAGCCATAGGTAATTTTGTTTTTACCAAATAATAAAACTATATCTATTTGCAACTAATCCTAGTAAGATCTTTATGGGAAAATTGAGCAGAGTAATAGATTAGCAATTTATCAGGGCTGCCTCGTATTGATGCAGACTCATTGTCTGGGGTGATACCCGAGGTTTGTTGTCTTGTGACCAAATAAATCAAGAACGTGAACACACAAGGAGTGAGGTTGCGTGGAAGTTTAATAGACGAAAGAAAGAATAGCTGTCTCTGGGTCAGACAGAGGGTTCCCACATGGATTGCTGATCCGTGGCAAAGTTCGAGGGGTTTTATAGATGCCTGGTGAGGAGGCAGGGTCTGATTTATATAGGGAGCAAAACATTGGTTGGACCATGTGTTCCATTTGCATAGGGCACAAAAAATATTTAGGACTAGGAGTGCCATTTGCATAGGGTGTTGAGTTTCTGGATATCTCCACTGTAAGGTCTGTTCTTGCCGAGGATAAAATGAAGAAACTGAGGCCAGCACGAAAATAATCCAATGCAAAGGAATTTATTCAGGCTCCCGGGTGAGGTTCTGCGGTCCGACAGGAGGGGCTGGAGAAGTCGCATAGACTTCTCTCAGATGTGGGGTTTTATACGGAGTGAGGGAGCTGGATTGGTTGTGGGAGAGCAGGACTGCTATTGGGTAAGTTACAAGCCTTTACCTAGGACTTGGCTTGTTGTTGGTTGTTAAGACTTGGCTGCTATTGGTTGTTAAGACTTGGCTGCTATTGGTTAGCAAGAGGCTAGGGTTACAGTACCTAGTTTGCATACTGGGCTCTTTTAAGGGAAGGTTAGACTGTGTGAGCATGGGAGAAGGGAACAAGGCTGAGCATGTCTGAGCTTGCCTGAGCTTGTCCGGGCTTGTCTGAGCTTTTGAAAAAAAGGGGCGGGGTGTGCGTCCGTGCTCCCGGCGAGGCAACTAGCCTTACACCCACTCTAATCTTTTATTATGCAGGTGGGTCCTCTACCTGGCCTGTGCCATGTTGCACACTTAGTAACACACAAAAAAAGGGAAGATGGAGTCTCCCTGTTGGGTATGTCTGGCCCCCAGGTGGGTGCTTTTCCATTGGCTCAGCTGCTGGCATTCCCCAGTGAAAGCTTCTAGCTTGCCTATCTATGTTTGCGGCTCAATTTTTCAGGCTGCTTTTTGTTTGGAAAAAAAAAATTCTTGGGCTACTTTTTGTTGGAAGGGAAGCTTTGCAGAGGACTCATTTACCCTCACTATATGCCTAAATAATTTCTTTCCAGCTTCTGTACCATATTTCCCCCCTCAGGAGTGGAAATCCTAACTGCTGTTAGAGGATGTTGGACAACGACTCATTCTGGCCACTTCCTGCTGGAGAGGGACATCATGTGAAGAACAGCAGCTAAGGCTCCACCTGGGGTCAATCTAAGGGTCTTTGGAAGAAAGTTGTGTCCATGCTAGTTCTATGTGCAACACCATTTGGAGTTTAATAACTTCTAGGTGAGAAGAGATAAATAATACAAGAAGGTTTAGAATATAGATTTTGAGGCCGGGCGCGGTGGCTCAAGCCTGTAATCCCAGCACTTTGGGAAGCCGAGGCGGGTGGATCACGAGGTCGAGAGATCAAGACCATCCTGGTCAACATGGTGAAACCCCGTCTCTACTAAAATACAAAAAATTAGCTGGGCACGGTGGCGCGTGCCTGTAATCCCAGCTACTCAGGAGGCTGAGGCAGGAGAATTGCCTGAACCCAGGAGGCGGAGGTTGCGGTGAGCCGAGATCGCGCCATTGCACTCCAGCCTGGGTAACAAGAGCGAAACTCCGTCTCAAAAAAAAAAAAAGAATATAGATTTTGAATATGAGTATTAACATTACCACTCTTAGTGGGGGTACTATAGGCCAGAACCATGACAGTGGAGTTTGATATCTGTTAGTCATTTCGATGGGTTGTAATACTGGTTGCTTCCACCAGATATTGCTATGCTTTACCAGAAGCATTAATAAAGAAGCAACATTTTTCTTTGAGTAAAACATACTTTCTCCCTTGACTTGCCATTAGAAGATAATTTTAAAATATTCCTCTAATATTGAGAGGAATACTTTATTGCATGACCAGAGTAACTTTAGTGTTAACTTTAGCTAAATCTTTCTGGTAATTATTAATCCTGTTATAAAGATAATAAGTAGGCAGTATATTTCAGCAATTAGAACTTTCTGTCCAGAATGCCACATTGCAGGTGCCACAGTGTATAGTCCTGCTGCCAATAGTAAAGTGAGTATAGCAATCCTGCAAGTGTGGGGGAATAAATGATTTCCATCTAAAATTTTACTCACCGAGATATAGAATTTACCTCTGGGAATCTGTGAAGTTACAAATGTAATCTCGTGGATAATCAAAATCTCTCTGTAAATACACATCATAAAGAAGTTCTAATATATGGTGGTGAATCTTAAGAGGAAAAGTATAAATGAGTGAAAGTATCTGGTAAAGTAGGGGTGGGACTGAGTAGGAGAAATAGCCCTTGCTCATTTACTTATGTCCTAGACAAATTTAATAAATTTAAGTCAAGACAAAAACATAGTACAGATATTCAGGCAGAAAAAAATGCTAATTACCAAAATACAATAATCTAAGTTTTCTTAGATATCTGTCATGCTAAATGATTGAATGGTACATCACAAAATTTTCTTGAGTTATGATTGGTTATAATACAAAAACTTTCAGGTCCTATTTTAAGCTATTTGACATTTTAAATAAAATATATATTGTGATGAAATGTAAATCAAAGCACATCTCTGGTAATTCTCAAAAGAGTTGACAGCGTTGTTAACCCCAGTACTATAAGATATGGAAAGGTAATTCATAAAAGAGGAAATATAATTAACCACTCAACACAGGAAAAATGTGTGCAACCTCTCTCTCTAATAATCAAATAAATAAGACTTACTCACATAATATGAAGTACATTGCCTTTATTAAATTGGCAATGATATGTTCTTTTCATTAATTATGAGTGTTAAAATTGCAGTTATATGAGCTCTAAATCTTATAATTTAGCATAACCTTTTAGGAAATCAATTTTTTTGTTATGAATAAAAACATCTTAAGAGTTTATATCTTTTGAATCAATAAATTATTTCCTAGGACTCTATCCTAAGGAAATAATTAAAAAAGCCTTCACACATGGATATACATAAACATTCAGCAGAAGATGATTTGTTATCACAAACAAAAACTTTTTAAAAATCAAAGAATGTGGGAGTGTTCGGTTAAATTATGATGCAATAAGATAATTAGAAAATTATTAAAAACATGTTTTTAAAGGAATATTTATAAAACTTGAAAGCCATCATGATCTCATAGTGGGAGAAAAATGACTACATAAATTCTTCATCTATTATAATAGCACTTAAATATGTAAATGTGTAGATATACATTTCAACAAGTGATCCTATATATTAACATCAATTCTCTCTGGATTTTAGGCATACAAGCATTTTTTTAGATACTATTTTTATATTTTTCATATAATAAAAACACAAATAATTTAAATAATAATTTAAAAAGAAAATAATAATTTAAAAAGAATAAACTTCAAAGAAGAAAAATTTCGACAGGGAACAGTGGCTCACACTTGTAATCCCAGCAATTTGGGAGGCTAAGGCAGGTGGATCACTTGAGGTCAGGAGTTAGATACTAGCCTAGCCAGTATGGTGACACCAGGTTTGTACTAAAAATACAAAAATTAGCCAGGAGTGGCATCATGGGCTTGTAATCCCAGCAACTTGGAAGGCATGAGACTTGATTGAACTGGGTAAGCAGAGGTTGCTGTGAGCAGAGATTGTGCCACCGTACTCCAGCCTGGGTGACAGAGTGAGATTCTGTCTCAAAAAAAAAAAAAAAAAGAAAAAAAGAAAAGAAAAGGCAGAAAAATTTTCTTAAAAAAAAAAAGGAACTAAAATTATAGTTTTGAGAGGAAAAGTACAATTTAGCCAAGACATTTTGAATTTAAAAAATTATATTCTTGTAAAAAATTTATTGACAATTCTAAACTTTAGAAAAAAATTAAAAAAAGGTACAGTCCATTTATTTTCTTAAAAATTATTTTCTAGCTAACCAGAACACATATGTAAATTAATAATTTTGTGTTGGAGAAAACTTATTTAAAAGTGAATAGTGGAAAGTCATAAAAATTGTTAGATAATTAAGTTCATGTAATTATTATTAATATAGGCTTTAATACAAATTTTAAAACTATTTCACAGAAGTGTTAAAAATGTATGTACCTATGCAACAATCCTGCATTATCTGTACATGTACCCCAGAAACTAAAGTACAATTTTAAAAAACTAAAATAATAATAATAATAATGTAATTATAATGATTACCATTATACTCACAAATATCAGAAAGTGAATATATAGTATGTTTGCTAACACTATTTTCTGGTAAATATCACCAGCCAAAACAGGCAAAGTTTGTAAATTAGGCTTGTAGATTTCTGTTAAAATTCTTTAAGAAAACAACAACAAAAAACATACTACAGAGAGTACCAATGTCAGAAATTGCAGGCAAAGACCTTGATGTGCAGTGTTTTAAGATCAACTTTAATCCTCAATATGAAAGAAGTCACAGTGACAAATATGTACTGAGTATTCTTATTTAATTCAAGATTTAAGTTCATTATTGAGACATTTGTAGTGTGGTAAAAACGTAAAAAATAAGTTAAATAAAAATTGCTCCAGAAAAAAAAAAAAAAAACTACAGAAAGCTTCTACTAATCTGTTGGACTTCTCATTTAAAGTCCGTATATCCACACAATAAAGCATCATATATTTAACCCCATTTTAGGAGCAAGGAATGAAATGATTTTTAATAACAGAAAATGATAATCATTTGGCAAATCTATTTGTCAGTTTACGGTTTTCATGAACTTCAAAAGAGGTCATGGACCAGGTAGCATTAAAGCAATTTGAGAAAAACTAAAAGCATGCTAAATGCAAAGCAAACTCAAAAAATACTACAGTACAAAATGGAGTGCTTCAAATTACTCCTGAGTATTAGGATTTTAATAAGCAGAATTTTGAAGGTCTATTTAAAGAAACACTGTATCCATGGATGCGCCTAATCCTTTATCTAAAATAGTAGATTTTGGTGGTCCATCCCAAGGCCACTGCTTGCTTTATTTATTTATTTAATTTTTGATTCCAGGTTTGTTACATGGATATATTGTGTGATGCTGAGGTTTCGGTTTCTGTTGAACCCGTCACCCTAATAGTGAACTTAGTACCCAATTGGAATTGGATGCAGGGACTCTCCATGGTCTAGAACACTCTCCTCCCCACCAGACTTGCTTGGTCTGGACCTGCTAAGGGGTCAGGAAGGAAAAAAATACTAAGAACCAGATGCATATATTCAATAGTATTGCCATTCAGTCTTTGAAGATTAGTATTTTAGACCAAAGCTAATGCAAACTTATAAAAAGAATTTAAACAAAAGCAACTACTTAAATCAGTGCCTAAGACAAAGTAGTTAGTAATTTAATAATCATTTTCTTTTATTATATTTTAAATTTGATTGAACATGTCATTTAATTTCTTATTGAAAAATCTAACTATGCGTGGGTTAGAAAAATAAGTGACTTTACATATGTATATATATTTTATTTTGTCTTATTCATTTTCAATGGCATAATCATGTATTTTTTCCTTATTTAATTAATATTCCCAAGTGGAAATACATTTTAAAATAGTTTTAAATATATAACATGTAAAAATTAACACTTGAAAATTAACCCACATTTACTGTGTGATCATTTTTCTTAAATCTGTAAGTTAAACCGATAACATTTTATAAAAGGGCATAATCACAGATAATAGGCATTTGAATTCTTATGCTAAGGATTGAATTTTTACCAAATATAGGGCAAATGATATTTATAAAATATGTCTGATTTTTTATTTACATAGAAAGAAGTTTCCTGGTTTAAGTTTTTCCATTTAATTATACCATACTTGCAAAAATGTAAACCTTTTCTATTTGAAAGGAAATAATTCAAATATATGTGTTAGATTAAAAGCCGGTAGATTTACATATTTGCACTTTAAATATCATTCTCCAAGTAAAATACAAAATAGTTACATGTACTTGGACTAGAGGTAGGTCAGTGTAAACTTCTCTGATTATGAATCCATTTGTTCTTCCAAAAGACCTATTTATTTTGAGCAGCAATCAGCAAACCACAGCCTGTGGTCCAAATCTGGGCTGTGGCCTGCTTTGTTTTGTTTTTGGAGTTTTCTGAACCTTCTAACACCATAATCACCTCTAGCTCTTTTTCCTTCCTTTTTTTTTTTTTTTTTTTTAACCGTGTTTTAGGAAAAGTTTCATTGATATACAGCCACACTGATTTGTTTTTGTAATGTCCATGGCTACTGTCTTTCTACAACAGTAAAGTAGAGTAGTTGGGACAGAAAACTGTAGCTGTGAAGCTTAAAATGTTTGCTCTCTGGCCTTTAACAGGAAAGTTTGCCAATTCCTGATATGGACAATAAAGGGTAACCCACTGTAATAAGTTCAGTCTATACAGATTTAATTTGGTTTATTTTATTTTATTTTATTTTTGTCATATCCTAAAAGTTGTTCTATTGTGGAACATTGTTAACTTGCCCTTTATTTTCTATTTTTTATTTTACTATGCTCTCCTACTTTATATGTCCTCTTTTTTTAACTCTTCATTTTTCATTGCTTGTTCTTACTCTTCACTCATACATCTAATACCATTTTAGGAGCACAATGTGATAGGAGATTTTTTTTTAAGAAATTGTCAATTATTTGGCAAAGTCATATTGCCAGTACACTTTCCACAACACCAAGAGGCCATAGGCCATCATGAATGGCCATGCAGAGGGTGGAGCCAGAAGAACATACATGCCTCCAATAATTCTACCCTCGGCCTCTCTGCTTCTTCCCTCTCTTCATGTTGTATGGTACAGGATCTCTTCATTATTGAGCAGCTAGGTAAGGATGGCTACCAAAATTCGGCAGAAAGGATTTTTGTTCTCTGCATCTACAGGTTTTATTTCTACTCACTCTTCCACATTCGAAGAATATTAATTTAGAAGACATTATGTTCATCTTCTTTTGTCTGAATCATGGAACATGTACTTTTTAAAATTATTCAAAGGAGACCAATGTGTAGTTTCACATTTTCAATGTTTGAGTACCAAACTACTTGTTAACTGTTTGTGTACTGAACAAATATAAGAATTTCCTGGGCCTCAGTATTCTTACATGTAAAAGAGGACGGTTGTGAGGATTAACAAATGTATAGACAAGACATTAAACACCATAAACATGCGGAGAACAGAGTTGGTTACAAGTAAAACACTTAGAATATATGAGCTATTTTTAAATAAGCAAATAAAATCACCATCTTTATAGAATCTTTTCTAAAATCGTCTTAGGACTTATTAGTGATTTCCTATAGCAGTAATCCTCTCCTTTCTTTTTAGACAATAATAAACATTATGCCCTGTATGTATACAGTTTGGTGGAATAACTCAGTGTTCATTTAAAGGTTTTGGATATTACAAGTGTCTTAAATGTGAGAAAATGTCTCTGATTTAGATCTATCATTGTATCTGTTATCTCTCAGACATTAGAACCATTAGCAATGAAAGCCTGACTACTGATCACATATCTTTTATTATAAAAATCTTTGTAGAGACAGCATTTTATAGAGAAGCTTGAAAATTGCTTGAACTGGTAGGAATTTCAGAAGAAATAAGTGATTGAAAGAAATATAATAGTGAATATATTCTATGGCCAGGCAGCAGTGATAAAAGGATCTCCTTTGACCCTATGACAATTGTTATTGATTATCTTGTGATGAAAATGAAGAACTATAATTCCTAGATAATTTAAATACATATTTCTATATTATATATGGCTTTAACAGATGTCTGTGTTTATATATATATATATGTGCATGTCAATTTTAATAAGTCCCATAGGACTAGAGAAATTAATGTTCTCTGATTTTTTCATGTTTTATTGTAGATTGATAATGAGCATGTTTATAAAACATCAGTAATACCAGCAGCAATATTTTTATAACTGGCTGATTTTTCATTTGAGTTATATCAAGTACATTTAATATAGTTCAATAAGAACATAATAGCTAAGGATCAGTGCCTGTAAAGGCTCTTCTTTGGAGCTATTCATATTTTTGATCAGGCATACCAACAGTTACTTTATCTATAGTCTTTCATGCCTATATAATTTGGTGACAATGTCCAATAGGTCTGAAAATATATTGTATATTTTCAATGTGTACAACTAATCCTCAAATTTTCTAGTTTAAGTAATCTTCTATGTGCTTAACAGGATGATCAGTGATGCTGAAACAGGGTGGATGCACATAAGAGAGGAATCACTGTTTTTATGTCATGGTTTCAAACCAGATGATAAGACAAATGTTACATCAGGCACTTTGATGGAATGTTTCTGGAAATCAATAAACCTTGAATTTCTGACCCTTGGTTTTCTATGGAAAAAAATGATATCTATAATAAGCAGATAAAAAAGTGGTAGTCTTTCTATGTCTCAAAAAAAAGGTATCATGAATAAAACCCTGTAGTTTGTGATCCACCTTTCTATTTATACGAGCTTATAATGAAGATGCATAGCTATATATAATCTAAGAAATGCAAGAATTATATATATAAAACTATTGAATTGAAAATTAAACAAATTGCTTTTCATGCTTTCACTCAACATGCATATATTAATGGTCATATATGTACACATGTATGTATATATGAATGTTAGTATATACATATATGGTTGTGCAATGCACACACAAACATATAGTTTGTGTCAGAGCTGTCATACAGTAGTATCATTTATACTGTATTCTATGGATCTGTGTGAAATGGAAGCCTTGTGCCCGATGTCTTATAAATATAATCGATATGGTGTCAATCCCCAATAATCAAAGTTTAAGAGAGATAGGAAAGCAAAGAACAAGGAAACAAACATAAAATTAGTATGTATGATGTACTTTGAAGATGATAATATTAATTTAACAGAATGGTCAAGGGAAACTAAATTATAGAAAGTGTCAAAGGAAAGCTTTATTAAGCAAGCAAGACTTGAAGTTTGAGAAAGAATCAAATGGAGAGCCTGGAGACTGATATTAAAGGCAGGAGGAAAAACATGTGTTCAGAGAACACTGAAGCAGGAAAGAATTTAACAACATTGAAATTATCAAAGAAGACCGACACAGCTGGAGAAGAGAGGGGAAAAAAAAAAAACCTTAAAATGGTATTGGTGATATGTCTAGTGACTGGATCATACAGGTACTTGTAAGGTATATTTAACAGTGTGGATTTTATTCTTAATGCAATGCAGAGCCACTGCCAGCTTTTAAATCTAAGAGTAGTGGCTTAAATAATTGACTCTGGATATTGTGTAATGAGAGTCTGAAACAGAGATAAAGTAAAAATGGGAATAACAGTTAAGACATCATGGAATCAATCCATGTAAGAGATGACAGTGGCTTTACTGTGATAATAGCAATGGAAATAGACATATTCAACTACTATTTTGAGGACAAAAAATGTCAGAAATTGGTGATAGCTTAGATGGGTTGTGATAAATAACTGTTTGACCTAAAGTAATAAACAATATCTGTGACCTCACAAAAATATCATAAAAAATAATGAATTATAGGTATGATTAAAATACACATTTTTTAATGAGCAAAAGAAACCACATTTTATTCAATGGTCTAAAACAGAAGTGTCTAGCTTGGGAGAATAATGGGGATCAGATGAGTAATGTTTACCTTTAATATGTTAAAAATGTTTCAGAACTAATGCATTTTGTTTGATAAAGCAACTTCAAATATCTTTACTTAGGATGTTTAGAGCTTGACATGGGAAACTTTGTTTAGCTTTAGATAATGTATTTATTGTCTATATATGATACATAATGATGAGAACATTATGGGTTCCCTTTAAATAATATCTAGTTTGTGTGTATACATGTGCATATATATGCATTAATAAAGTAATGTATGCTTATAAAAACAAAACATATTTAAAGGAATAAAGAATAAAATAAAAACATTTAAAATTCTTCTATCCAGAGATAGCTTTTATTAAAATAATGGTATATTACTTCAAAGTATTTCTCCATGAGCAAAAAAACACACACATGAACACATTCAAAGCAGAATGGCTGTGTGGAAAATAACATGGAATTTAGAGTGAAGCAATATTGAGTATGAATATCAGAGGTTGGCTGCTGGATAGCTAAGTTTCCCTGAAAATGTTACTTGGACATGTTGACTTTCCATTTCCTCTTCCTTGAAAGGAGGGGACGAATATTTAGAGCGATAATGTGGAATAAAGTACAGTATTAATACATGCAACACCATGAAAAAATTTAGATGAAAGATGTAAGTGAAAGAAGCCAGACTTAAAAGGCTACAGTCTCTGTAGTTTCTTTATGTGACATTTTACAAAGCAAAACTATAGGACAGAAAACAGATCAGTGGTTTCCATAAACACAGGTTGGAAAATGATTGACTTCAAAGGGGCATAAAGTCATTAGTTATGCAGGGAGTGGGGGTGGAAGTGGAATTGTATTGCGTCTTTATTTTTGGTAGTTAAATAACTTTGTATATTTATCAATACAGGATTGTACTCTAAAACAAGTACTTTTATTGCTTATAGTTTTTGCCTCATAAAAGAAATCAAACAAAACCTTTGAGAAAATTAGGAAAAGAAATACTAACTTCTAGTCAAAGGCATTTACAAACAAATTACATCTACCATCATTCTCAAAAATAAAAAACTCAGTACTTCCTAAGATTAGGAAAAGGGTAAAGATGTCCACTTTTACTTCTTCTATTTAACATTGTTCTGCATATCTTAACAAGTACTCTAAGACATAAAAAGTCTTAAGATTGGAAAATAAGAAGCAAAACAGTCATTATCTGTAAACAACCTGATTGTGTATGTAGAAACCCTAGGAAACATACAAAAAACAATTTATTAGAATAATTGAATTTTGCAATGTTTCAGGACATAAAGTCTTTTACAAAATCAATTGTATTTTTATGTAGAAGCAATGAACACTCACCAAGTGAAATAGGAAGAAACAACCCTATTTATAATAGCATAAAATAAAATCTTAGGAATAAATATAACAAAAATTTCCCAAGATTTATATGTGAAAAATACAAAGCATTACAAAGGAATGCTGAGGGAGACACAAATAAATTGAGAGTCAGATCATGGCCATGAATTAGAAGACTCATTATTTTTAAGGTGGCAGCCATTGACAAGTTGATCCATATATTCAATGCACTCTCAAACAAAATCTTAATAAGCATTTTTGACAAAATTGGCAGGTTGATTTAAAAGTTAATATGGAAAAGCAAAGCATATATAATAGCCAAACATTAATTGAAGAAAAAGGAAATTTGGAGGGTTTAAAATATTTGATTTCAATATTTCCTATAAAGATAAAAGTCATTACTGTGCAGGATTGATGTAAGGATACATGTATTAAGCAATGTAAAAGAACAGACTCATATGACCAACTGATTTTCAACAGACATGTTAAGGTACTTTAATGAAGAACAGCTAGTCTTTTCAACAAATGGTGCTAGAGCAACTAGATATGGGTATGGAAAAAATAAACTTTGATCTTTATATTATGGATACACACAAATTAATTCAAAGTGGATCATAGACCTAAACATAGAACCTAAAATTATTAAACTCATGTAAGAAGCATAGAAAAAGTTTTTGTGATATGAAATAAGCAAAATATTTTATTTGAACATGGCATGAAAAAGTGAAAAATATTAAAAAATAGTTGTTAAAATGGAAGTGATCAAGATTACAAAACTTGCTTTTAAAAAGATGTTGGCAAAAGAGGGAAGAAGAAAATTTTTGTAAAACATATCTAAGGGCATGTATCCAGACTATATAAAGAACTCTTACAATACAAAAACAAGAAAAAAAATGAACAAAATTTTTGAACAAATCCTTCACAAAAGCAAATATAAAAATAGCCAATAGGCACATAAAAGATATCCAACATCATAGTCTCAGACAAATGCAATTAAAATCACAATGTTACTACTGGATAATCAAAGGAAAGGCTATATTTAGAAGACTAACAATACTAAGTGCTGGTGAAGATGTGGGAAGATGATAAATCTCATGTATTTCTGGGGGGATGCAAAATAATACCGCCATTTTGGAGAATAGTATGCTAATATATTTTAAATGTATATTAACATATTACCTAGCAATTTCATCTCTAGGTATTTATAGAAAAGAAATGAAAACATAAGTTCACAAAAAGACCTATATATGTATATCTATAGCAACAATATTCATAATAAAAAATCTACCAGTCATCCAAATGTCCAGGTATAAATAAGTCTAATGCATTTACAAAATGAGATGATAAAGAACTTCAAGACATTTTCTGAGAAAGTTATATGGAAAAGGGTCTACAAGTATCTAGGAAATTTGAAATAAAATTTAAAAACTGTGAAACTTTACTTGATATAAGGATATATTAAAAAGACACTTTATTTAATGTATCACTGGCATAAGAAAAGACCAAAATATTAGTCAAACAGAATAGAGTTCTAAGAATGGCAGACTTCATCTCTGGCATGCAAGAGGTGAGGTAAGGAGTTTTTTAACATCATGGCTGCCTGAAAGAATAGTGAGAGTATCTTCTCAACTCCTTGCTGCTCCACTTGCTTCTCACTTTGGAAAAATCTTCTAATGACCTAGAGTTAATTGTGGTCTGTAATGAAAAATAAATATGAACAACCTATAACTCATTAAACACATGTAAGTCATGAAATCAAACATGAAAAGATGCAGATTCAATGCCAAGCTATACAAGTCATGTTGCAATTTAATTTTATTCAAGTATGTGTTTAGAAATGACAAATGATTAAGGCAATAATTGCCGTTCAATATGTTTGGAGAAAGAGGAAACATAAAAGCATACTTTATTTCTTTGTTATCATAGATGTGACTAAGGAGAACTATAAAAAGCTTTAGGATTCTGAAAATACAGATATTTAAAGAAAAATCTATTTTCCATAGAAGTTTCTAATAACTAAATTATTAATGCCTAAGTTAAAAAAATTATAGCTTAGAGGCACATAATTACTTAGCAGTCTGTGAAAATTTTATGTCCTATAATTATCATGCTATAGTAGAAAACAATTTTGAGTTGTGTTTACATATCTGAAGAAATTCCAAACTGTTCATTGAGACAGTGCTGCAAGATTCAATTGGTAAACCTGAAGAATTTCTAAAAGAAACAGAACATCTGTACAGTCTTTGCTATGCAATCATCTTTAAGAACACCTGAAAGGGAAGATGCACTTCAGTTGCAGAAAAGTGAATTCTCTGCCAAATAAACAAGTCATTCTTAATGTTTCTGAAGAATAAAAGGACTACTTCTTGGCAAAGAGATACTTTAGAATAAAAGGAAGATGGAAAACACTTCTAACGCTGCTGATGGAAGTAGATCATTGACTGTGACAAGAAGCTCACTGAATTTTCAATGTCTTGTGGCATAATCTTCCTCTTGAAGATCAGATTTTAAGGGTAGAAAAGTAAGCTTATACTTAGGATATCCCATTTTAAATGAATAATCCTACATGAATTGAACCTTTAATTTTCGGCAGTAAGAACTTCCTTATGGTGCATCTTTGAAATGCTTATTTACTCCTATATAATTATTATTGACTCCCAGCTCAGACTATTTGATATGCTTTAGGTAAAACTGGTCACTTAAGAAGGTGTGACTTCTAAGGACACGAAAAAAATATATTGTTCCCAACTGATTCCATCAATATTGTCTAAAATGTTACTATTAGATATTTATTTCTCTAAAAAAATTATTCCTTCACAGAATCCTTTTCAATGCACACTTTGCTATTGTATGGACACAGATGAGTTTCTCAGGTGGCAGTCATTACAGACTTTAGGTATAGATAAAGGAGAACTAGCACGGAAAGCAAAGTAGGAAAATCACAAAGAGAAAAAAAAGAGGTAATTCTCTTCAAAACGTGAATTGTGCTGAGTCCAGAGAGGCATAAAAACGCAGTCGCAGATCTATTGGTTACCAGTACCTGTAATCCTAGTAATGGGTATCAAAATTTTTACATATTGCAAAGGGGAAAATATAAATTAAGTGTTCTGAGTTAAACAAAGAGGTGCTTCTACTAGAATTACAGAAATACAGAAGAAATCCTAGAAATATAATTCAATATTCTCATTTTACCAATTAACAAACTGAAATATTGTATTATGACTAAGTTTCCTATGATGACAAAGACTAGCAAAAGGTTAAAATGTAAAATTTCTGAAACTAAGTGTGTAAACTAATCTGTAATCACAACCCTCTAAATGTAACACTAAATGTAATCATGACAATATCGTAGAATAAAAACAAAGCCTTAAAATGGAATAGAACTATTTATAAAGAAATAGTGTTTTAATTAATGATTTGGTATGAGAGTCATAGCATGAAATGTCTATGTAATTCCCAACAGTCCTGGTTCAAGTCCCAACTCTGCACAATTAATTTTTCTAGCATATTAGACAAAATTTTTATTTTTATTTATTTTTGTTTATTGATATATAATCTACATAAAACTTATTCTTTTTAGGAGTATGAGTCTATGGCTTTTTATGAACTTATTTAGTCATGTGATTACTACCACAATCAAGATAGAGAACATTTGCATCATCCCAAAAATTTATCTCATATTTTTTTGTAGTCAATATCCACTCCCAACTCCAGCTGCTAACTACCACTGATCTGTGTTTGGTCCTCATAGTTTTACCTTTTCCAAAATATCATCTAAATGAAAATACACAATACAGTTTGAGTACTACTTATCCAAAATGTTTGGAACCAGAAGAGTAAGTATGGGTGTTTATCCATCTACCAGTTGATGGACATTTTGATTGCTATGTATGTGTTTTGTATGAACAGATGTTTTTATTTCTCTGGGCAAATATGCAGGATTTGGTTTGCTGGGTCATATGGTAAGTAAAAGTTTAACTTCAAAGGAAGCCATCAAACTGTTTTCCAAAGCGACTGAACCACGTTATACATTTGCAATGAACAATACCTGAAAATTGCTCTGCTTGCTCTGAAATCTCACCAGCACTTGATATTGTCAGATTCCTGTAAAACAGTGCTTCCTAATATCTCAGTTCACTTGTTTGAGAAGATTTTTATGAGATAAGAACTGCAAAGACCCTATTGACATTTCAGCTGTAGAGTAGGTCATGTATACATTTTCTAAATGTGATACAACTGGAAATAATTGAGGATATGAACCCTATAGGCTGCAGGAGCAAGATCTGTTCTAGAAAAAGGCATAGGCAGGATTGGAGCACACCTGGTATATGCAAAAACATGTGAAGAGGCATGATCACATGAGTCATAAGTCCTATTATAATGAGGGTTTTCACTTTTGCTTTGAACTCAGTGGAAACAATTGGAGTGTTTTGAGCAGAAGGTTGACTTTTTTTATTCCAGTGTGTATTATTTTTCTATTGCTGCTGTACAAGCTATCACAAACGTAGTAAATTAAAATAACACAAATTTATTTTCTTACAGGTCTGGAGGCCAGAAGTCTGAAATGTATCCCACTAATTAAAAGCAAGGTAATGGCAGGGCTTGCATGCTTTCTGGCGGCTCTAGGGGAGAATCTGTTTCCTTGCCTTTTAAAGCTTCTAGAGACACCTACATTTATTGGTTTATGGCCTCCTCCTCCATTTTCAAAGCCAACAGTTCAGCACCTTTAAATTTCTCTCTTGCCTTCCTGTCTTCCTTTTATAGGAACCCTTTTGATTGCATTGGGCCCACCCACGTTATCCAGATAATTTCCGAAACTCAAGGTTCTCAGCTTAATTACATCTGCAACATCTCTTTAACTATGTAAAGTAACAAAGGTTCTGAGGATTAGGATGTAGACCATCTTTGAGGGCCAATTATTCTGCCTACCACAGTCTGTCAAGAGGTTTTAGTGCTTTGAATGTCTACTAAAGAGCAGCAGAAAACTGGAACATGAGATGGAAAAAATGTGGCAATGTTTACTAATTGTGTAACACTATGCTGGGAAAAGAGTCTATTGGAACTAGACGTGACATATTCATATTTGTGCTGTAAGAATCATCTTCAATGCAGAGGGTGAAGAGAAACAATTTATCTAGATGGCTAAGCTTAATAGAAATGGAATTTTTAAAAGTCCAGACTCAACTTCTATGTTGATTAGGATGCTTTCTGATCAATGCACTGACCTCACAGGTCATTTTATTAAAAATATATAGGTGCCCACGACAAATAAATCATGCTAATAATCTTTCTATTTATGTGCCATGTTAAGTTATTTAGACATGGTGTTTTTTTTAAATTAGTCCCTTTTGAGTTTGGTTAATAATGGTGACTTCTAGAATTCATTTTGGAAACCAAAAATTTAAACCAGATGTGAGAGCTGTATTCTAAGAACTAAGTCCTGGTCTGTGGTGATTCAGTGGGTTTAGGGATGAACTATGAGACTCTATGAGGGAGCAAATCATCTGGCCTCCACATACCTTATATTCACTTACTTTACTCTTTCTCACTTATTAAAAAAATAAGCAACAATAATAATAGCTAACATGTATTAATCACTTAAGTGCCAACACAATATTAAATAGTTTATGTATTATTTTTCTGTGTAATCCTTTGGTATAAGTACTCATAATGGCCTCATTTTACACATAAAGACTCTTAGCAAGACTCGAAAAAATGTTACCAACATTTAAAGAGCTTACAATTACATTTATTACAATGATAGGAAAGTAAATCATGTCTTTAAGAAGAGAGAAATTTTCAGATATTAAAATTCCCAGCACACCAATATATTCTCTATATTTTAATATGAGATTAGATAATATAAATATAATTTACATCAATCCATTTAATTCATGTATTATACTAACAGTTAATATTTAAGACATATATTTACATTCATATATAAATAAAAAAGTATAAAAGCACATACAGGGTATAATAATCAAATTGGTAAGTACTTACCACTTGAGACTACATGAATAGTATCTCAATTTTCTATTACTTTGTGTTGAAGCCAATTGGATTTAAGTTCAAAAATTTTTTTAATTTTTCACTTATCCCAAAATGAAAGGAACAGAACAATGCTTGGCAGCTATAGATTTTTTCATTTTTCAATGTTTAAAGAAAAAGAGAGAACAGTATGTCTTTTTTATTACCATTGAAAAATTCTTCATGTTGGCATTCTGAAAGTGACCATTAATAGTACATTTGTAGAACTAGATACAGAGAAGGAACATGTGCTAAAGACTTGATTTCTATAAAAAATGATGCAATGAGTTTACTTTTTCCTTTTCTTTCCTTCAGTGATTACCAGTTAAGAGAATGAGATTCCTACATTTGGAACCAGTGGGTAAGAAGAATCTATATTAATCCTTTTCAACATCATAATTTTTTAAAGCCATTGCTGCACAATTTACAAAGCATTTATGGATTATAGAAAACAAGAAGACAGACTATAATATCATTTTGAAAGTAACAATATTGAAGTTACAGTGTCAGAGCTTGATATTTTTCTAGCATTTCAAAGATACCAACACGATTAAGGAGAGGCAAACTTTCCATTGCTGTAGGTGATGAAACTCATGGCAATACAGCATGAGGGCATTTAACTGGTTATGCATTGATAACACACCAAACACTAGTCATCCCAAAGGAAAACTTTAATTTCTTACATCAAATTCTTTTCCATGGTGATTCAGCTTGTGACCTCGCATATTGGAGACATAGTTATGAGTAAAAGGTGAACTTGGTTATATGGTATGTTCTTCAATCTACCATGACTCATGAACCATACTTTATAATATCTGCTTTTTAAATGTGTTTCAAGTTGTAGAAATAATATGTACCTCATCAAAAAGTAAAGAAAAGCAGCATTCCATGGAATGGCAGCATTGTAGAACACTGACCTTTTCACATGTATCATGTGGCTCTCTCGCCTCTCTAATGGGTATCTTGACATTTTCATTTGAAATGATTGTTGTGTTCTCTGACATTTTTGTCTCTGTCATTGAAATCATAAGGGTTAGCAGCAATTGTTTGCAATTACCTGGCATGCGAATCATTTGCAGGTATAAGAAGCATAAAAATATATTTTAGCACAAAATGCTTTGGGACATATCTCAGATCACTGAGATTTTGCCTTTGTGCATGCAAGTGATTCACTAGCTTACCTGATTTGATAAGATTGCAGCTATAAATGTTAACCGTACATAGCATAATACATTCTTTTGATTCTAAATATTTTTCAAATAAAAATTGAATTAAATGCTTACATTGCCAAAGTTTTGTAAAGATTTGGTTTTAGAAGCTAATTAATTCATTTATCCTTTACATTTTGAGTTTAAATATAACATGAAAATTATAAACATACATTTCAATAAGTATGCATGTATATATTAGCTTATAGTTTATTTTTATCTAAGATCTGACATTGATATCAAAATATATAAAACAAAGGAGAAAATAAATAATAAGAATATTGAAGCTAAAATATATGAGGAATTTAATAAAGGTAAGATTATTACATGAAAAGGTATATATTATGTGACATTATATGGTTAATAAGGGTCATCTCCAATTTTGATTCTGAGATTCATGGAGGTCAAAGCACAAAAGAAAAATAAAGGGTTATAAGATTCACAGCATCACTAAAATAAAAACAAGTTGTTTAAGGAAAACACAGCTTATCTTCAAAATGAATCCTGTATCAATTTTCCCGCATGAGTCTTTATAAAGAAAATGATTTCTTTAGCATTCCAGTGTTTTTCCATAGTACATGCTCTGTACAACAGTGGTTAAGAAAGAATGCCTAGAATTATGTTGTTAGGGTTGAATCCTGGTTAACTAGGGAGCTGCTTAATCAACAGGTTTATACATATATATACACACACACATATATATATGTAAAATGGGGAAAAAAATATGAATTTTTTAAAGCTCTTGGGAGGAAAAATTGGGTGAGTTTTGTGAAGTACTTAGTTCAGTGCCTGACACATTTTAGCAGTGAATTAATATTAACTTCTTGCAGCTTCAACATCCTCTGGGTTAAGTGATAAGAACGCTGATGTATAATTGAGTAAACATATTTTATGACTGTCAAATTAATGGGGTCCAAGTATGCTATTCTGGTTTAATCTAAAGGAATAATTTAGAACATCAAATAGTCTTTCCAGAGCTTAACCCGCAGAGTACTAATGTCATAAGATGGTTCCACCAAATTGTTGTGTGAAACTCAACCCTTTAAGTCCTCTCTTCAGGCTGCAGAGTAAACAAGAACCTATTTGGGGCTGTGAATTAAGCAACCTATTTAATGCTGTTCAATACATCTTATTAGTTTTGTTTGTCTGTTTGTTGCTTCATTGCTGAACGATTTTTGTTTTTATGATTTAGTGGAACCTTGTATTAGTACATAGTTAGTGTTCAACTGTATGCAATTTAGGAAACACTAGAGCAATAGATGATGGCATGGACCTCAGGCAATCTTCCATAATGCAATTTCTTATAGCTCAGTTTTGGAAAAGTATTACAAGGCAAATATTTCTAGGTTATATTTTTTGGAAAAGACTCAAGAGTGCAGATATTTTATGTTGCTGTCTAGCATCTTAAGCATGAGATTTTGTTGGTGACCAATATGAAAATTAATGGGCTTTAATAAAGTACATGCCTGAAGAGGTTCCATCAGAGTGAAAATTTATATTGGCCAAGAAAGTGTTGCTGGTGGTGAATCTGTATGGGTCTGCAGGAACCTCAATTCTTGCCTCCTCAGAAGAAAGAATTTGATGGAGGGGCATAAGGCAGAGTGAGAGACCAAGGCAAGTTTTAAAGTAGGAGTGAAAGTTCATTTAAAAAGAGCAGAAATGAAAGGAAGTAAAGTACACTTGGAAGAGGGCTAAGGGGTGCCTTGAGAGATCAAGTGTGTAATTTGATCTTTGACTTGGTGTTTAATATGTTGGCAGGCTTCCGTAGTCTTGTGTTACTTCTTCCTTGATTCTTCCCTTAGGGTGGGCTGTCCACATGTGCAGTGGACTGTCAACACTTGAGAGGGCCGTGTATGCAGTGTGTTTAATGGAGTTCTGCACATGCTCAGTTGAGGCATTCTTCCCTTACCTGTCAAGTGTTCCTATAAGAACATATACCCGTTAAACTCTGCCATTTTGCCTTTTAGTGTGCATGTGTGAGCCCGCATGCCCAACTACAGAAATCTTATTGTGAAACTGCTGATTGCTACCTTCCAGTTGTTTTTCTATCTATGGATAGACTGCCTTCTCTCGGCACCAACTGTTGAGATGGGAAAAGTTCCTTTGTCCCTCTTGCAAGGCGTGCAGTAGGGGTGTGGCTCACTTCTTTAGTGTCCTGCTGCTCAAACGTCTAGTGGAGCATGCAGACAGGCAGGCAGTGGGGTTCCTACCCCACGGCAGTGTCTGGGGTGAGTGTTTACAGCTCCTCAAGCCCCAGTGGGCCTGTGCTACAGTGTGCTCTTCTGTTTTTGCCATGTATAAGCAGCTTGTATTAATTAGCTTAATTAGACCCTCTACCTTGTTGCAAGGACAGTGGGCTTTCTGTATCTTGGGTTCTTGCTTTGATGTACCAGAAGAACGGGATCACACCTAGGCTTGGAGAATGAGAGCAAGGTTTTATTGAATACTCCAAGCAGATGGGGGAAGCCAGAAGGGGATGGAGCTGTAAGGTTTCCTCTGGAATAAGGCCACTCAGGGGCCCAGGCTCTCCTCCAACTGCCCTAGCCAAATTCCACGTTGTTCTGCTTGTCAGTAGCCTGCCAGCATGCTGTTGCTGGTCTGTATGCGCCACTGGACATCCAGCCACCTATGTGTCTGCCTACTAGGTTCTTGGGTTTTTATAGGCACAAGATGGGGACATGGAAGGCCAGGAGTGGCTTGGAAAATGCAACATATGGGCAGGAAAACAAATACGCCTGTCTTCACCTAGGTCCACAGGTGTAGGCACAGGGGTGGAGCCCTAGCTAGGGCCCATGCCCTCCTCTACTCAGCCCTTTCCTTCCCCTTCCATGTCATGGAAGGAACCACGCCCTTCCCTTTTCAGAGACTTCGCTATCGCTGTGACCAATTATTATTTTAGAGAGACAGTTAAAAACCGCCTGAACATCACCTGATGGTTGCTTGACATTGCTAGTGGGGATGGGGCTCTTCTGCCCTGCTCACATCTGACTAGTTACCTATTGTAACAAAAGGACCAATTATCTGGCCCAAAATCTTATATAAGATAAAAGTTCTGGTTCTGTTTCAACATGGTCATGTAATTGAAAACTCGTAGAATGCATCATATTAAGTGCAAGGTAAAGCATTTCTAAATGAGTTACCTACGACAGCCTTACACCACATAGCCACATATCCAAAGATGAATTAACTCTCAGTTTTACTACTTAAGCAACTGAATAATTTTACTTCTTGCAGAAACACATGTATTATACATTCCTTATATGAAATACTGCTTGATATTTCCAAAAATCTTATTTCTAAGTAATCATTCTTAAGCTGTCTTTTCAGCAATAAACAGCATAGCTAATAATTTTTAGACTACTCTTAGCATATGATAACAAAATCATATTATAAAAGAAAAATATTTATATTTGATTTCAAAATTACATATGGCTCATTCCAAAGTAGTAGAAACAAAGCTGGGGATATCACACTACCTGATTTGAAAATGGAAAACAAAGTTAAAATAATCAAAATATCACAATGCTAAAATAGAAACAGATATATAGACCAATGGAACAGAATAGAGAGCACAGAAATAAATCCATGAATGTGTAGTCAATAGATTTTTAACAAGGATCCCAAGACATTCTGTTCATTAAATGATGCTGGAAAGACTGGATATTCACATGGAGAAGAATGAAAACAGACTCTCATTTCACACCATATATGAAACCCAACTCAAAATGCATTAAGCCACTATAATGTAAAACCACTATAAGAGAATATAGGGATAAAGCTATATGACATTGAGTTTAGGCAATGATACTTTTGGATATGACACAAAAGCAAAAGTAAGAAAAACAAAAATAGACAAAAGGAAACACATCAAGCTAAAAAACTTCTGTACAGCAAAGGAGATAGTCAACAGATTGAAGAGACAACTTATGGAAGAGAAATTGTATTTGCAAATCATACATCTGATATGGAATTAATATTCAAAATATATAAGGAACTCAAACAGCTCAATGGTAATAAAACAAACAGTCAATCAAAAAATGGTCAAAGGACATGAGTAGACATTTCTCAAAAGAAGATATACAAATGACCAACAGGAATAAATGTTGAACTAAAAAATGTTCAATACCACTAATCATCAGGGAAATTCAAATTAAAACCACAATTGGGTATTACTTCACACATGTTAAAATGCCTGTTATCAAAAAAGATGGAAGATAAGTGTTAGTGAGGAGACAGACAAAAGGGAACCCTTACATGTAGTTGGTGGGAATATAAATTAGTACAGCCATTACAAAGACACTGTGGAGGTTCCTCAAGAAATTAAAAATAGAATTACCATATGATCCAGCAATCCCACTATTGGGTATATATGCAAAGGATATGAAATTAGTGTGTCAAAGAGATGTCTGCACTTCCATGCTTATTGCAGCATTATTCACAATAGCCAAGATATGGAATCAACCTATGTGTTCATCAGTGGATGAAGGCATTAAAAAAAGTGTTATGTATAAGCAATGAAATGCAATTCAACCTTTAAAAAGAGAAGGAAATCCTGTCATTTGCAACAACATGGATGAACCTGGAGGATATTATGTTAAGTGAAATAAACGAGGCACAAAAAGACAAATAGTGTATTATTTCACTTATATCTGGAGTATAAGAAAGCTGAATTTGTAGGAACACAGTGCAAAATGATGGTTACTAGAGGCTGAGGGGAAGGGTGGGGATTGGGAACATAAAATTTTAGTCAGATGGGAAGAACAAGTTTAAAAGATTATTATGTGTCATGATGACTACAGTTAATATCAATACATTTTATATTTGAAAATTGCTAAGAGAGTAGATTTTAAATGTTCTTACTGCAGAAATGATATGTATGTAAGATAATGCATGTATTAGTTAGCTTTAGCTATTCTATTATGTATACCTATATCAAAACATCATGTTGTACATTGTAAATATGTAAAATTTTTACTTGTCAATAAAAAGAAGAAACAAAATGAAATGCCAGTACAGTAAGCAGTAATCTAAAAGCAAAACAAATTAACAAGACAATAACAACAACAGCAAAGGTAGAAAATCATTGTCACAAGTTAAATATTAGGTGGGGGACAAAACATATCCTTACCATACTACTTGAAATTGTTATTGTTCTGCCAGGAAGCTTTTCCTAACAACTTTCTTTATAGAGGTATAATTAAATAATAAATATAGATTTTAAATTATTTTAAATGTTGCTTTCAGGTAAATCAGAACAAGCTGAATAAAGGAAGATCCTTATCAATTGACTTCTCTTTATATGCCTATGGTGTGGTAAATTGCTAGGTATATAGGAGATACTTAATGATTGAATGAAATAATGGATTCATGGGAAATAGCAAAACTTCAAAAGCAGGATGATTATCGAGCTAGAATATCTGTTTATGGACAGACACAAGTGAAATTTCCTCATCCTTACACCATACTTCTAGAATTCGCTAACAAATTATCTCTTCATGTTTCTAATCAAAAATTGAAATATGAGCTGTAGAGGCAGTTCACACCATTTTAATTGAGAATAATAAAGATAGCTCAACTAGAGTCAAATTGTTTTGAGAGGCAAATATAATGAACCAGAAATAGATCAACAAATGTTATTCAATTAATTGAAAAAGATTTGAAAATTTTCTTATCAATTAAATACAAGTTTTTAAATGTTTTTAGTTTGGGCATGGGAGTAAATTTAAAATTTTCTAACACTAATAGCTCTTAAAATGACAATTTTCCAATTACAGGAATTAAGACATAGTTTTATTTTCATAAATCAAAAGTGTTTACTCACATAAAAAATTGATTCTAACAGTGATGGTCATAAAGAAGAACTCACAAAATATATGTTATCTCTGTTCTCCTAAAGTTGATAAATCATAATTTTATAATTATAACAAGCAATGCTTTAACAGTTACAGAGCTTAAAGAAGATTTTCCTCATTAGCTATTTTAGTTTCACATTCCTTTTTTTAATGGTATGGGAAGTATAAAGGGAATCTTTGACATATTTAAGAAATGTTGTTGCCCTAAATTTTTAAATGAAAAGAAAACAGAAGTAGCTTAAAGGCTCATATCATCCTTATTTGCATGCATGAGAAAGATATTAGTATAATATGCCCTCTAAGTTTCAGGGTACCTGTGGAATTTACCCTGGCCACATGTACATTTTCCATGCATCAAGCTTCATATCTATTTTCCACACAAAAACTAAGACTTGGAGTATAGTTGAATAACTGAAATTTCTCCTTTATTTTCTGACCTTCCTGACTTCTTTTGGTAGACTGTGAATGATTAGCTACCTAAAGGTTTAATGCAAACTTGGTTCCTAAACACCTGTTTTAAAAGACTGATCATATGGTTTAGCACTTCAATACATAATGTGGAGAACTTGTTATGTACTGTCTTAAAACTCAATTGATGAATCCATCTTGTTGAGTACTGAGGAAAACGGGCAAGAACCATGAAAGAAAGAATTTATAAGTTAGGCATTATTGAAATTTAAAAATAATCCAGGTGCTGTGGCTCACGCCTGTAATCCCAACACTTTGGGAGGCTGAGGCAGGCAGATCACGAGGTCCGGAGTTCAAGACCAGCCTGACCAACATGATGAAACCCCGTTTCTATTAAAAACACAAAAATTAGACCGGGATGATAGCACACACCTGTAATCCCAGCTACTCAGGAGGCTGAGGCAGGAGAATAGCTTGAAGTGGGGAAGCGGAGGTTGCAGTGAGCCAAGATTGTGCCACTGCACTCCAAACTGGGCAACAGAGTGAGACTGTCTCAAAAAAAAATTAAAAAATATATGCTTTGAGATATTGTCAAGAGAATAGAGAGATAAGTCAAAGAGTAAGAATATATATAAAGGACATGTCTGATAAAAGACTGTCATCTAAAATATACAAAGAACTCTTAAAACTCAATGATAAAAAAAAAACCCAAATACAAAATGGACCAAAAACTTTAACACACACCTCACCAAACATAGTTAATAATAATAATACCAGTGACAAATAAGCTATATATCATATGTCTTTAGGGAATTGAAAAGTAAAATAATGATGTGCTACTACTACACTCAAAGGGAGTGTCTGAAACCCAAAACAGTGACAATACCAAAAGGTAGCAAAATTTGGGACCATCGGAACTCTCACTCATTGCTGGTGGGAATGCAAAATGGCATAGGTACTTTGGAAAACAGTTGACAGCTTCTTACAAAATTAAACACACTGTTATCATACAATCCAGCAGTTGTGCTTGTTGGTATTTAACCAGAGGAAATGAAAACTTATGTCCATATAAAAACAACACATGTATGTTTATAGTATCTGTATTCATAATTGTCAAAACTTGGAAGCTGTCACAATGTCCTTCAGTAGGTAAATGTGTAAATAAACTGTGGTGTATCCAGACAATGGAATATTATTGGCTACTAAAATAAAATGTGCTATCAAGCTACAAAAAGACTTGGAATAAATGTATATTAATCAGTAAAAGATGCCAGTTTGAAAGGCTACATACTATATGATTCCATCTATGTGGCTTTCTGAAAAAGTCAAAATTATAGAAAGAGTATAAAAAATCAGTGGTTGCCATCAGTTAGGAGGAAAGATGGATAAACAGGCAAAACATAGAGGATTTTTAGGTCAGTAAAACTATTGTATATCATATTATAATGATGGATACATGGCATTATACATTTGTCCAAATTCATCAAATGTACAACAGGAGTGAGTCTTAATATAAATTATGGAATTTGGGTAATAATGATGTGTCAGTGTAGCTTCATTGATTGCAGTAAATGTACCACTCTGGTTGAGAGTATTATAATGAAGGAGGTTATGCATGTATGAGGGCAAAAGATAGAGGTAAAATCTTTGTGCCTTTTAAAAATTTTTTTGGATCTAAGATGGCTCTTAAAAAAAGCCTATTAAAAAATAAAGCTCACAGGTAAAAGTAAATACATGAGCAATTATGAAAAACAGTATTATTATATTTTTGCATTATAGTTCTACTTTTTAGTTTTCAGGATTTAAAATATCAGTTTATATATATATACATATATATCTAGACACTCAATGTATAAAGATGTAATGTGTGACAACAACATAAAAGGGGCAATGAAACTACATGAGAGCAGAGTTTTTGTATACTATTATAATTGGTAACAATTCAAATGAGATTGTTATAAATTTGGGGTGTTAAATGTAATCCCCATGGTAAGAGCAACGGAGATATCCAAAATATATAACAAAGCAAGTTAGAAGAGAATCCAAAGAGTTCACTACAAAATATCAAGTAAACACAAATGAAGTCAATAATGAAAAAATGATAAAAGATATAAGATACAAAAAAAATAAAATGACAAAAGCAAGTCCTTCCTTATCAGTAATTCCTTTAAAAGCAAAGATTGGAAGAATGGATTTAAAAAACATATAATGTAATTATGCGTTCTTTACAAAAACTTAATTTAGAACCAAACATAAACAGGTTGAAAGTGAAATGATGGAAATAAGTTTAAACCATGAAACTGAGAAGAAAATATGAAGGTAAATTTTTATGCATCAGATTTGGCAATGGATTCTTAGTTATGACATCAGGAGCCCCAGCAACAAAGGAAAAAAAATAGATAAATTAAACCTCACTAGAATTAAAACTTTTGTACATCAATGGACCTTATCAAATCCAACCTATAGAACAGGAAAAAATATTTGCAAATTACGTATATAATGTGATTAACATACAAAAAACCTCCTATGACTCAACAACAAAAAGACTAAACAAATTATGAAATGGACAAAGTACTTAAATAGATATTTTATCAAAATAAATATGCAAATAGCCTGTAATCACATGAAAAGATGTCCAGAATCTTTATTCATAGAGAAATGCAAATCAAAACACAATGAGATGCCACTTCAACCCACTAGAATGGCTACAATAAATCAAACACACAAACAATGAAAAAAATCCCATAAAATATCAAATATTGGTAAGGTTATGGAGAAACTGGAGGCTTCATACATTGCTGGTAATAATATAAAATGGTGCACCTGCTAAGAGAAGTTTGGAAGCTCCTCAAAAAGTTAAACATCAAATTATCATATGACCCAGCAACTCCACTCCAAACTATTTACTCAAAAGCATTGAAAATAAACACAAAGAGATACTTGTATACCAACCTTCATTGCAGCATAAGTCACAATATCCAGAAAGTGAAAACAACCTAGATGCCCATCACCAGATTAATAAATAAGCAAAATGTGGTATACACATATAACTGAATATTATTCAGCCATAAAATGAAGTGCTTAGACATGCTACAGCATGGATAAACCTTGGAAACATGCTACCTTAATACACACAAAAAAACCAATATTGTATGATTCCACTTATGTGAAATATCTAGAATAGGCAAATTCATAGACAAAGAAAACAGATTAGGGGTCACTTAATATCTAGGCTAAGAAAAGGGTATATAGGAGGTTATTGCTTAATGTGCAGATATTTTTTGCTTGGGATGATAACAAGTTTTGGAACTAGATAGTGGTGATAGTTGAACAACATTGTGAATGTAACTGATGCCAATGAATTGTATACTAAGAAATGATTACCAAAGCAAATTTTAGGATATATAGATATATTTATATCCTCCATAAAATATCCTGTACTTGCCCTATTGTACTACTGAACAATAGATCTTATTCCTTCTATCAAACTGTATTTTTGTACCCATTAACCATCCCTTCTAATAACTTATTGTATATTTCAAAATAATGAAAAGAGTGGAATAGGAAAGTTCCTAGAAAAAAAAATTGAAAATGAAGCATAAAAAATCCCATTTTAGCATCCTGCTGTAGGTCAGTGGAGAAACACTGGCATGTGGAGGCTGAGGCCTGCCAGCCCTCTCATGGACACACACTCCTTCTCGATGTATTTTCCTACATCTTGTCCTATTACTGCTTCATCATTTAGCTTGTGGTAACTATAGGGAATCATTTATTGATATTTCAGCTGTTAAAAAATTAGTGTGAACTTTTAATAAAATATGTTTTTCCAAGACTAATAGCAACTTGGTAGTATTAGTGTCTTATAACTAATTAAAATAAATGTAACTTGACATTGTGGTTTGGACTTCATAAATAGCATGCTCTCACACAACATAGATGTTCTAATTCAGAAGAAACAATTTTCCAAGTATTTTGAAAATGAACAAATGAAAATAGCTTCGAGTAGGTGGGGAAGTTTTAGAAAGTGTTCACTTTTCTCTTCAATGGTCTGATTTGAGTGCCAATGGGCAAACAGCAAAACAATCTGACACATAAACACAAGACTTGTGGATGAAAATAAGAAAAGATAAACACCTAACAGAGAATGCTTAGGAAACTAAACACATTTTATGTTTTTAGAAATATTCTGGATTGAGCTCAGATAAATACTGCCGGCCTAGCTTGTCATAATTGTCAGCCAGTTTGGGGCAAGCCTGATCCATCAAACCTCAGGGGACAGATAGGATCTTTGTAACAGAGGCACATTCAGAAATAGAATGAGGTGGAAGTCAGGAGTTTCTCAACCTAATTGGTCCAAACATGAAATGAAAACAGCTGACACATTTTGCTTGGGAATTTGCAAATCACTATCAAATTTAAATAAAACAATGTAGCTAAATAGCACATTGGACAAAGATGGCTTTGCATTTTAGTCTGCCTGTAATAAATGGATTGTTGCTCTTTGTCAAGTTGCAATTCCACATCATCAGTTACTTTCATCCCTTTTCTTGATGATATCATCTTTCCAAAAGCTGTGTCATGTTCATAGTTTTGAGAGGTTATATAATATATTTTCTCTTTTAAAAATCTCATGTGATTATTATATTTTTCACTTTTCATAATCAACTAAGGAACAATGAATGTAGAAAGGAAGACTTACTCCCAGAAAATTGGCTGAGAAAGCAAAAAAAAATTTGCTGAATAGCATAATCTTTTTCACACTAAACAATCAGGAGACAAATGAAATAGGGGAAGGAAGTAAAGCTTTGCTATATTTGTTTTCAGATAGGTTAATACATTTGTCAAAAGTTAGATTACAATAAGAGAGCTCTCAAAATATGACCAGCTTGATAATCAGGCTGGAAAGTCAAAATTTAGCTGGATATTTTATAAAATATAGGTATCAGAAAGAAATATCTCTAAAATGTCGAACTTGAAATATATAGAACAATTGAAGTCCCTGCTTAATTTTATCCAATTAGTTGTAATGTGTAAATGGTACAAATTAAAAACATTCGATATAATGTTAAATTGAGTAATGACTTGAAAATCACTAAGACACAGGATGACATTTGATTTTATGACCCTATTTGGTGTATACAAAGATAATTTCAATGTTATTTATATGTGGGTTTTGAAAAATGAATATGAATATTTGAAACTTCTGTGTTACCTACCCATACACACAGATGTGTCTTTAAAGTTTGCTTTTAAAAGCCTATACCCTAAATAATGCAAGAAATGCCTTTGCTCTTCGTAATGTATGTTAAGGTCAGTAAGATGCAAATGAGTGAGAGAGAAGTTTATTTAGTTGAATTATGGAGTAAGTTTCCATTCAGGCAAGACTTATTTGGAAATGTTATTTGATTTAAAAAGATTTTAATACATTTACTCATGTTTTAAAGAGGGGCCATAAATTATTTTCTGGTACAGCTTCAGTAATTATTTTTAATCATTTTAGCTCTTCATTTCTAAAATCAAATGAGTGAATGTAAAGATATATTTTAGGTATATTAGTATTTTTAAATTTTTTAAGATTACAAGAATTGAGGCAATATATAATGATCCTTTGAACTTGCCTAACTAATATTCTAAATTAATATTCCACATTGGTCTACATAGGATAGAAATGTAGGGTTTCTGTGGTGGTCTTTTTTCAAATGTTATTTAACTTCTGAGGACTTCCATTGCTTCATTTGTATAAGTCAGAGTCTATAACTTTTTAAGTCTCTTCCTGTTCTAATAGTTACTGATGCAATGGCTGCAACTTAAAAAATGTGTAATAGGATATATAATATTTATCTTTGTCTTAAATTCAGAAGTCATATAGTCTGAAACAGTACTCCTGAAAACAGAGTTTCAATGTGAGAGTAAAGTTTTTTAAAAGAAGAATGAACAATTCTGTTTTATTTTGTTCTGCTTTCTTATTTTATCCTTCAGAAAGTCTTAATTTATGTTTTGAGTTGAATCTAAAATGCAAGGTCTGTAGAACCTTAGCTTGTCTTCAGGAACCAACTGAATGCAGTTGGGGAAACATTCATCAAGATGGAAATCATATCTGGTAATAAACAAATAATCTCTTAAATACTTCAAATACATGTAAATCAAAACAGACAAGAGACTTATATAGGAAAGTACAAATTGTCAAAACTATAACCATTTAATTATATAATTATTTTTGAGGGATCAAAGAAAAAAAGTGCTTTTTGGAGCAAATATTGAAAAAGAATTTAGGACTTCTGCATCTAAATGTGACTGAGTAGCTTCAAGCAGAAATATATGCCTGACAAGAACAAACATAAAACTTCTAAAACATTTTTAGACATTAGTTTTATGCATTAAAAAAGAACCAACATTGAAAGGACCTGAGAGACTAAAACATTTAAGTCAATGGAAAATCAATAAAGTAATTCTGATATTCTACCACGTTTTCCTTCAAGGCATCTGCTAATTGTCAAGTTCAGATTCCATAGGGTGAGAAGACAAACAGAAAAGAACAGACCACAAGTGAGATGCAAAGTAGAGCTTTCAGTGGTTTCCTAGTGCTGAGGAGATTAAAAAAAACAATAATTCAGGAATTTTCAGAGAAAAGGCTCTAACAAATATTCTAGATAAACATCCCTTCAAAACCCTTAAGAGCTTTAGTGTATGAGCAATAGAGAAACAAAAATAAACCATTTCTTACAAAGACTGCAGCATAGCCTTAACTAACTCAATCCTTCATTGGATGAAGATAGTTTATCTGTATTTTAATTGCCTGTCTAAAACAAAACTAAGTTTCTAACTAAATCATATTTACTGGGTATTTCAAGACACAGGGTCAAGAGAACAGACAATAAAAAGAGATTTGCAAGTGGTTGGGATAATACTTATAAAATATGAATATTACGCATATTATGGTTAATATGTGGAAACAAACAATATTAAAGTGGCTAATGCCAATGGAGAACAAAGTCTTTTTCAAAAAAAAAATTGAATTATAATTCTATAATTGAAAAGTATATTAACTGAAATTATGAAGCAAATTGATAAGTTTAACAGTTTATCAGATACTTCTAACATGAAAATTAGTAAACAAGAATATATATCAATGGAAAATATTACATGAAACCATAATGAGAAAAACAAAAGAGGAAAAGAAAACAAAGACAAAAGTGAGAGTCTAACCTGTGTTCAAGATTCTTAGCTTCCTTGAAAAAAGGTTAGAGGAATTGCTAACTAGAATAACCACTTCAGAGAAAAACATAAATGAAAACTTATGTCCACACAAAAAACAACACATGTATGTTTACAGCAGTTGTATTCATAATTGCCAAAACTTGGAAGCGTCACGATGTCCTTAAGTAGGTAAATGTTTAAATAAACTGTGGTATATCCAGACAATGGAATATTATTGACTACTCAAATAAAATGTGTTATCAACATAAAATAAGGGCAAACCAAATTGAGCAGCACATCAAAAGCTTATCCACCATGATCACATTGGCTTCACCCCTGGGATGCAAGGCTGGTTCAACATATGCAAATCAATAAATGTAATCCGTCACATAAACAGAACCAAGGACAAAAACCACATGATGATCTTAATAGACACAGATAAGGCCTTTGACAAAATTCAACACCCCTTCATGCTAAAAACTCTCAATAAACTAGGTATTGATGGAACGTCTCAAAATAAAAAGTGCTATTTATGACAAACCCATAGCGAATATCATATTGAATGGGCAAAAGCTGAAAGCATTTCCTTTGAAATCCAGCTTAAGAAAATGATACCCTCTTTCACCACTCCTGTTCAACATAGTATTGGAAGTTCTGCCCAGGGCAATCAGGCAAGAGAAAGAAATAAAAGATATTCAAATAGGAAGAAAGTCAAATTGTCTCTGTTTGCAAATGACATGATAGTATATTTAGAAAACCCCATTGTATCAACTCAAAAATCTCCTTAAGCTGATAAAGAACTCCAGCAAAGTCTCAGGATACAAAACCACTGCGCAAAAACCACAAGCATTCCTATACACCAGTAATAGACAGAGCCAAATCATGAGTGAACTTGCATTCACAATTGCTACAAAGAGAATAAAATATCTAGGAATACATCTTACAGCGTATGTGAAGGACCTCTTCAAAAAGAACTATAAACAACTACTCAAGGAAATAAGAGACAACACAAACAAATGGAAAAACAGTCCATGCTCATGGATAAGAAGAGTCAATATCATGAAAATGGTCATACTGCCCAAAGTAACTTATCGATTCAATGCTATCCTAATCAAGCTACATTGACTTTCTTCACAGAACTGGGAAAAAAAAAAAAGACACTTTAAACTTCATGTGGAACCAAAAGAGAGCCCACATAGCCAAGACAATCCTAAACAAAAAGAACAAAGCTGGAGGCATCATGCTGCCTGACTTCAAACTATACTACAAGGATATAGTAATCAAAACAGCATGGCACTGGTACCAAAACAGAGACATAGACCAATGGGACGGAACAGAGGCCTTGGAAGCAACACCACACATCTACAACCATCTTATCTTTGACAAACCTGACAAAAACAAGCAATGGGGAAAGGATTCCCTGTTTAATAACTGTTTTTGGGAAATCTGGCTAGCAATGTGCAGAAAGCAGAAACTGGATCCCTTCCTAACACCTTACACTAAAATTAACTCCCAGATGGATAAAGATTTAAACATAAGACCTAACACCATAAAAACCCTGGAAGGAAACCTAGGCAAAACCATTCAGGACATAGGAATAGGCAAGGACGTCATGACTAAAACACAAAAAGCAATGGCAACAAAAGCCAAAATACACAAATGTGATCTAATTAAACTTAAGAGCTTCTTCACAGCAAAGAAACAATCATTGGAGTGACCTGGCAACCAACAGAATGGGAAAAATTTTTGAAATCTACCCATCTGACAAAGGGCTAATATCCAGAATCTACAAAGACCTAAAGCAGATTTACAAGAAACAAACAAACAAACCCATTCCAAAGTGGGCAAAGGATATGAACAGACACTTTTCAAAAGAAGACATATATATATGCAGCCAACAAACATATGAAAAAATGCTCATCATCATTGGTCATTAGAGAAATGCAAATCAAAACCACATTGAGATACCATCTCACACCAGTTAGAATGGCAATCATTGAAAAATCTGGAGACAACAGATGCTGGAGAGATGTGGAGAAATAGGAACATTTTTACACTGTTGGTGGGAGTGTAAATTAGTTCAACCATTATGGAAGACAGTGTGGAGATTCCACAAGGACCTAGAAATAGAAATTCCATTTGACCCAGCAATCCTGTTACTGGGTATATACCCAAAGGATTATAAATCATTCTATTACAAAGACACATGCACACGTATGTTCATTGCAGTGCTGTTTATGATCGCAAAAACCAACTGAAATGCCCATCAATGATAGACTGGAAAAAGAAAATGTGGCACATATACACCATGGAATACTATGCAGTAATAAAAAAAGACAAGTTTGTGTCCTTTGTACAGACATGGATGAATCTAGAAACCATCATTCTCAGCAAACTGACACAGGAAGAGAAAACCCAACACTACATGTTTTCACTCATAGGCAGGTGATGAACAATCAGAACACTTGGGCACAGGGAAGAGAACAACACTCACTGGGCTGGGTGGTGGGGGGTTGGAGGGAAGGGGAGGGGAGGATGGGAAGGGATAACACTGGGAGAAATGCCTGATGTAGGCAATGGTGATGGGGGATGGAGACAGCAAACCACCATGGCAGGTATGTACCATACATGCAACAATCCTGCAGGATGCAGGATGTGCACATGTACCTCAGAGCCCAAAGGACAATTTAAAAAAATTAAAAAGCAATTAAAAAATATATATATCAGAGAGGAAGTTGTGAAGGAAGTTATTTTTAAACAAATGATAGAGCCCACACATATATATACACACTCATACAGATTATGTGTTGTCTGTTATTCTGGTGGTTTGTAATGAATATTTCTCCTGGCATTCACACCCCTGTGTAATCCTCTCCCCTTGAATATGGTCTGTGCTGGTGACTTACTTGAAATTACTACAAAGGAAGACAAGAAAAGAGAAGGGACCATAAAACTAATGCAACAACAACAATATCAACAAAAACAAGATGGTAGCATGAAATGCAACAACACTAATAATAATGTGAAATGTAAATGAACTAAATGAATCAATTAAAAGACAAAAGTTAAACTGGATGAAAAAACGAAGTTCCATTACATGATACTTAGGTGCATCATACCTATTTAAAGACACAGAAAGGTTAATATACGTACTACGAAAATATGTGTTGTACAAATAGTAACAAAAGAAACTGGTTGTAGGTAATATAATATCAGGAGAAGTAGACTTCAGAGAAAGAAAAACTCCAGAAATGACTCATTTTGAAATGATTAAATAGTTATTGCCCTTGCAAATCCAGGGAGATATAACACTTTTAAATTTGAATGAACCTAATAGTTAATCTCCAAACATATGAAAGAACTGCAAGGAGAAGCTGATGAATCCAGAGACATGTTTGAAGATTTTAACCCACTTTTTCTAATATCAGATAGAATAAACAGACAAAAATAATGAAGGTATAATAAATTTTAATAATAAGATTAAAAATAAATGACTGGCATAAAAATACCATTGTGCCTAACAAATTCAGGGTGTGTGTGTGTGTGTGTGTGTGTGTGTGTGTGTGTGTGTATGTGTCTGTTTCCAATTTTGCATAAGGACCATAGGCCAAAATGAAGCATATGTTGGTCTATAAAGCAATTCTCAACAAATTTCAAAGAAAAATCTCTTACCAAATATAGAATTAATCTCCAATTCTGTAAAAATTACAAAAATTAGTGTTTTTTACATATCAAGAATGACTTAGAAAAATATTAGAAAAAGAAACAAAGGGTAAAACTAACAAAACAAAATATGATATATCAAAACTAGTGAAATTCAGATAAAATGTATGTGATAGTCGGTTGCTTTGGTGACTTCAAAAGAACTATTCCCATTTTTATTAATACCCTGGCAAAATCCTTTTCCACTGAATTTGGGTAGGTCTGTTACTTGCTTTCATAAATGAAGAAGGCAGAAGTGACCTTGTGCCAGTTCCCTGCCTGAGCTCCTACAAGTCCTGTTAGCTGCTTTGTGCTTTTGGGAGCCTGATCTGCTATGCAAGGAGACTGAACATGCTACTGGAATTACCACTTGGAGAGACTATGTGGAGCAACCGGGTGGAAAAACCGTGTGGAGAGGGATGTGCCCGAGGGCCAGGGACATCCTAATGTCCCAGCTGAGCTCAGCTTTCCTGCCATGGTGCTGGAAACGTGAGGGAGCCCTTTGGGATCCAGCCCAGTATTGGATAACTTCATCACATGGAGCAGTGGATCTACCTCTGTTTACATATTTGTTTAAAGTTAGTAAATTTGGAGATGATTTGTTATGAAGAAAGTATGCAATAAATGCAACCAACAAATAAGCAATAGGGAAAATAAAAAAGCCAAAAATCTGTTTTCTAAATAGATAAATAGAATTAATAACCTATATAAGACTGATAAAGAATAATGAAAAGAGGTATAAATTACAAATATAAAAAAGAACATCATAGCAGAATCTATATTTTTATTTGTATACATCCCTGTATTTTTATTAAATTCAAAAAAAATTGAATTAAAAATGGACAAATTAATTTCTAGTTGAAGTGATATCCATGATCTAAAAAATTAATTTAAATAATATTCAGATATTATTTTAGTATGCTGGTAGAACTTACCCTAAAACTTTCTCTTCTTATGTCATCAGAAAACGTCCAAGAGCCACATCCAGGTGTGCTGCTCTATGGTGAACAACTAATTTCCTTGTGAATTGCTTTTAAGCAAATGTGTAAGTAGGCTGTTTATAACTAAGACAGGTGTCAACATACCAAACAGGTGTCAAACATACCTGTCTGCTTCCCTGAATCTTTTCTGCATATCATTGTCTAAAAATGGTTGGTTATTCAGGGAAAGCAAGTTGCCTTCTGATCAGTCACATGTTCATCTCAGTCTTAAAATGAACAAACCACCTTTGGCTATTTAGCTCACTCATTGGCTAGGAACGAGAAGGGATCTCATGTTTCTACTGCTTCTGATTGTATACACTTCTCTTTCCTTTTTAGAGCTGGTTTTATTAGTCTTATTTACACAACAGGGAGCTGTGTTAAGAACTGACTACTCAGTGTCTGTGAGACTAAACTGCCATTAACTTTTTTATTAAGCTCAGTGTTGCTTACAGCATAATATATTATTATACTTTATTTTTTCTTCAAACAAATCAACAGTACTGTTTCTTCCATATCTTCTTACTCATTTTCTCTAGGTGCCTGAATAAAATAGTTTGAAAAGTTCTAGAGAATCATAATCATAGTAATTTGACTGGTCTGTCAAATGTATCAGGTACCAAGAGAAACTTTTTCATGAGGCCATGTGACTAATGATTTCCTCTAAAAATGTAAACAATATTTATGCTGATGATGCCACCTATCCAATTCCCATTTTTTTGTTGTTTACCTGCAAAAATTTGCATAGTGTTACAGTGCAAATTGCATACTTTCTTCTTGTGAGCTAAAATCCACATAAAATAATTCAGCGTTTTGATAGATGCTTGCTAGTTCAAAAAAAGTATCTCTCAAAATAAGATTCCAAAGGTGTTACCAATTTTTCTTTTTTCAAAAACTTAGGATTTTTTCACCAGATAATTCCTAACTTACAATATATTAATTAGTGTCATCTATATTAGTTTACTTGTTATTGTGTGTTAATCAAATTTACACATTATCTCATTAGGTTTGTGAAATCCGGGTTGTTGTTCCTCTGTTTCTTTATCTATGTATCTATCTGTGTAGATAGCTATCACTTTGAAAATATTGCAAAGTGAGCTATATGTGTGTGTGTGTGTGTGTGTGTGTGTGTGTGTGTGTATATAGAGAGAGAGAGCTTCAAATTCTGAAGGAAAATTGTCACCTAAGAATTCTATTTACATTTTTAGAATATATATGTGTGTGTGTATATATATACACACACACACACACATATGTATACACACACACACATATGGCTTACTTTGCAATATTTTCAAATGAGAGAGATAATTTATTAGAAAACCGAAAATTAGCTAACTTACCCAAGGTAAAAACTTACTACTAGGTATTGAAAAACCGTGTCTTTGTACTCAATGTTTATTGGATGTTCATACATGAAACAACCTACAGGATAAAGTCAAAGCTCCTTAAGCCATGCAAAGCATTTTACAGTGGCTTCTTCACTGGATGCCAGGCTTAGTGTCTGCTAAATCAAGTCCAATCGTTCCAGATTCACATCCCATCCCCAGGCAGCATTAATAATGTTTGGAGCTTGTTTGTGTGTATAATGTACTTCATTTAAAAGTTTAATGTGGCTGGATGTGGTGGCTCACTCCTGTAACCTCAGGACTTTGGAAGTCCAAGGTGATGGATCACTTGAGGTCAGGAGTTTGTAACCAGCCTGGCCAACATGGTGGAACCCCCTCTCTACTAAAATACAAAATTATCTGGGTGTGGTGGTGCATGCCTGTAATCCCAGCTACTCCTACTTGGGAGGCTGAGGCAGAAGAATCGCTTGAAACTGGGAGGCAGAGGTTGCAGTAAGCCAAGATTGTGCCACTGCATTCCAGCCTGGGTGACAGAGTGAGACTCCATCTTGAAAAAAAAAATAAGTTTAATTCATACATGCATATGTGTGAATAATACACACACACACATCCACATATCATGAAGCCTAATATTAAAAATTCTGTGAATGATATGCTTTTGTTGTAACCATTTGATAAAAGAGGATACTAAGACACATATAGGTCAAGTAATCTCCCTAAGGTCATAGAACTAGCAAGTAATGTAGCCAAGTCATTTTGAACCCACAGCTCAGGCTTGTAGTCTCCTAGGGAAGTTATTGCAATCATACTTGGAAACCTAGTGCATACTATTTGTTTTTAAATATATTTAGATGCCTTAGTAATTAATAAAATGAAAGCTAATTTTATTGTTTCTGATACCATGAAAGTCTTTAGTCATGGATTTTCCCAATCCAAAATGATCAGAAATGCATTTTGAATGTGGATGTTTGCAAAATTAAAAGGGATTCTCTTATTGGAAAAAGCTGAGAACCACTGTCTTAGAATATAAACATGAAAAATCAATTAAATCAATTTTTCATGAACAGCCTTTCAGAACTCGGTTTCTGAAGTCCCCATGCAGCCTGTTTATTACACTGAGGACCAGTGTTACATCTGTGGATGACTGAAGTACTGACTGATGTTACAAGTACTAATTAATACCTCATTCTGTGAGGTAGAGCTCTGGTAAAATCATCATTCTGAAGCTAATTTTACAGAATTGCTTGTCCAACCTCAACAGATGCTGCACCACTGCCAATATAAAGGGTTATACTGCATAAAGCAAAGAGTTATTCAAGACATATTAGCCTCTGCATAAGTTACTTAGCGGTCTCTCACTGTACATTTCTGTAGCTTACAGATGAAACTTGTAATTATGCGTTTCTTTAGGTTTTGTTGTTTGTTTGTTTTTACCTTAGTCTCTACATAGTTACATTAGCTACCATGCCAGGTATTGGTATCAGTATCATAATAGATACTGAATGAACAAATAAATTAATTAACTGATGGAGTCAGACAAATGAAAAATGCGGAAATGCCACGTCATATGCCTGAGCTTGCCACAGTTATTTAACTTCTTCAAATCTCAATACCCTAATCTGTGAGACACTTACTTGTTTAAGTTTTACATGAGACGATGTATATAAAGTTGAGTAAGCACTCAATAAGTGATAACTATAGCCAGATTCTTTTAAAATGTTCATATCTAGAAAGGGCATTAAAGAATCTAGAGGAGGTAATAATTAACATTCTTGAGGTCCCATGAAAGATACTAAACTCACTAAGAAGGGAAACTCAACAACAGGCCTAACAATGGGCTGGTCAGAATAACATGTAAGTTAAATCATAAAAATTAAAAGTATAAAACCCTTACTGAGAATGTCTTGCATACACAGAATTATGGTTTCAATACTACAAAGACAATAGTTGCACACAGAGACTAGAGCAAGGCAGTGTTTTAAATTCCAAGAATATCATAGGATCAAGATAAATTGCTTGATGTGAATTAAAAAGACACTTTGATACAAATCTGTACAATGTAGAAGGAGAAATTTTATTCTTTTCACACACGTAATATTGTATATTCAGTATTCATGTTTCCTTGGTACACTGTGTTGAAACACCAAGTGCGAAAGACAAACATTATCTGTGTTTCCAGTTTCTGGGTAGTGTACTTAGAAATATGGTCTAGGAGGTTATTTCATGCCCTAGAAGCTATGTACTCATTTTCACCTTTATATTGTGAAACAACACAGACAAATCATGCATAAAATGCAATTGTGCACCCTAACAAGTTATTATAAAGAAAGAATCTATATAAACACTTGTCTGTCAATTGCTGATTTATTTCCAGCATTTCAGGAGTTTATTATATGACCATCTTTATAGGATAACGGCCTTCTCCAATCCCATTCAATTTTGCGCTGAGTTGTATGGTAATCAGTTCATCATCTATCTTTATAGTTTTATTACCAAAAAATGCTTCTCTAAACACTTACCTCCTTCAGAATTTATATAAATAAAATTATCTGCTATATAGGGTATATTATTTGCAGTATCTTCTTTTACTAAGAGAAGTAAAATTAGACTACCTTTTAATAATCAAAGATATCATTACAAGGATAAAATTTCAAGGTTAGCAATGGAAAGAGAGATAGAGAAAAAGGCAATGGGAGCTAATTGCATAGTACTGACAACACAGAGCCACCAAGGAGAGAAGAAGAGCAGAAGATATTCCTGTCTTAGAGTTTGGGCTTCTCTGAGTTCCTGTGGCTGCTGCTGTTGCCAAAGCTGCAACTACCCGGATATGAAGTAATGGAGCAAAAAATAGGAGGCAGGGTGGGAAGGGGGAAGTGGGCTCCATATTCTCTTGAAGCATTATGTGTGCACTTTCTCATTTCTTGAGTCAGAACTAGACAGCTTCTCTTGGTGCTCTCTCTGGCCAGGAATGCTGGAGGGAAAAAAAGAGTGGCAGGTTCATCACCAGATCCATGGTACGTCAAAGCTTGATCTTCCTCAATCTACCTATGATGTTTCACTTTTCAGATTCCTTACTAACAATATCATTTTATACACATTTTACTGCAAAAGTAAATCTGCAAAGTATGTTTTTTGACAATGTACAGATACTGATATCTCAATGCTAAGTTATGTGTTTCTTTTTTCTTGTTTTGGTTTTAAGCCTGACTTTCTAAAGATCATCCTTCTGTCCACATAACTTATTTTTGAGCCAAAGATTGGTCAGAGGTTGTGTCCAAATATTACAAGCTAGCAAGCCTTTCTCTGTCTGCTCATTGATCAGAGTGTGGGCCAGAGAGCACATTCAAGCTTCAGGCCATTTTTAAGTTCACATCTCATTTCACTTTCAGCTGGACTCTCTGGCATCTCCTCTGGGTACTGCAGGCTCCTTTTTCCAAGGATGTGCAGGTGGTTGGCACATGCACACAGTGTCTGCAGCACATACACAGCATCTGGTCGACCTGGAATATGTGACTCCGTGACACCCTGTTCTTCTTCATTAGTCCATTGGTCTCTTATTTGCATCAAGCATACCCATAATCTCAGAATAAGTGCTACTAGTCCTTCTTGTTCCTTTGTTATAAATGTTGCCAGTTTAAATGACGCAATCCAAATCGAATGGGCCTCTTTGGTGGCAAAGCTTATATTCACAGCACGCCTGCCCTGGTTTAACTACTGTATGGGCTGAGCTGAAAGACATAGGAGACTCTCTGGGCAAAAATGCACAGGCTATGTTGTTCTTACCTGAAATTCAGTGGTTTTCATGAATAAATGTTTCTCATTTGACTATATACCTTTGATTGATTCCAAAGCATCAAAATAGTTATAATATACAGTTTTGTCCAAATTTACAATTGTCAACCTCCTTATTCGATCATGATGGATTTCAAAATTAGATATAATATCCAAATTTTTCAAAATTGCTTGATAAAATGCCTATATACAAAGTAAGTTATATTATCACATAAAGCATTAAACAAAGAGAGAACTATATTTCAAAACTATAATGCTATTTTAATAGTATTGATAATCATCAGATACCTAGTAGTAATCTGAAAGACCTTTACAATAAGAAGTAGAGAACATAACTAAGACACAAATAAATGGAGGCTAATATAAACATTTTCCTTGGTTGGTAGATGCAATTGGGTAAAAAAATCAATTTTATGTATACTGATTTGTAGGGTAAACTTAATTCCAGAAGAAATTCTAGGGATGTATGTGTGTATATATGGAAATAATGTTTCAAGAAAAAAGCAATTTTGAAGGAAAAAACAAGCTAAATAAATTATATTACCAGATATTAAGACCTATTAAAAGGCTCTGATGATTTAAAAAACATAGTAGTGAAGCAAAAATCAGAGAAGTAAATCAATGATATGAACTAGAGAATCCAGAAATGGTACTCTATGCATGCAATAAAATAATGTGCAACAAATTTGATAATCAATGCAGTGAGAAAAAATATCTTTTCAATATAGTGCTGGCTCAAATAGCTATCTATGTAGACACAAAATAAAATTTATCCCTACCTGACATCATACGCAGAAATGCTACAGAAATATAAACTAATACTATTTTTGAAAAAAATAAGGGAGAATATAACTTTGAAATCCACAAACATTTATTAACCAGGGCATAAAAAATACTAACGATAGAGGATTAATACATTAGATTATCTTAAGGGTAAGAAATTCTGATTAGCAAATGACATCCTTAAGGCACTAAAAAGAAAGTCATGTGAAGTATAAGATAATCATTTTATGCTTCGTGATGTAGAAAGTATAGAGAACATATAGGAAGTAATTTTAAAAAATGCAGTCAGAAAAAGATGGCAAAATGTTTGACAGGCACTTCACAAAATTAGAGATTTAAATAACCAACAAACATATGAAAAGGTATTCAACATACTTCGGGTAAGTGTAAATTTAAAACAAAGATATATTAACACATAACAACAAAGTGACTACAGCAGAAAAAACAAAACAAGATAAAGAAAGGAAAGAGAAAAACAGAGACAGAGTGAAGCAGAAAGGTAGGGATGGAGAAAGGAAAGGAGAAAGGAAGAGAGAAAGAAGAAGGAAAGGAAGAAGTAGTAGAGAAAACAGATAATGAGGGAAGAAAGGAAGAGCAAATGAAGAGTAGAGAAGAATTTGGAGGAGGAATAAACAAGGTCTTTCATACTTTTCTGATAAAAGTATATATTGTTGGACTCACTCTGGAAAACCATTTGGCAATATCTACCAGCTTTAAACATATATGACAATTTACCCAGCAAATACCCTCATAGAGAAATACAACCAATGGGAATACAAATTTGTAATCACCAAAATATATAATATTACAATAATATTCATACTATTACTATTTGTAATAAGCAAAAATTGGAAATTATGCAACTGCCAATTGAAAATATACCTTTTTATATTTCAGAAAATGGTTGGCTACATGGTAATGAGAATGAACAAATTAAAAAATTTCTTCCATCTGAAGAAAAAAACCTTCATTAAACAAATATTGAGGTGAGGTAGAATGATAAAATCACAGATTTTTAGATAATAAAAGTAAAATTATGACATGTCAGAATCTCTATTGTATAGCTGTAATTATTTTAGTGAAAGGAGAGGGTGATGAAGAGAAGTTAGTTAATGAGTACAAAAATACCCTTAGAAGAATAAGTAATAGTATTTGATAGTGCAATAGGGAAATTATAGTTAATACTAATTTGTTGTATACTTTTAAATATGAGAGAATAATTGTAATTTTCTTAAAAATGAAGAAAAGATATCTGTATTAGGTGATGGATATGTCAATTGCCCTGATTTGACCCATTTATACATATATCAAAATATCACATATATCTCTCAAATATGTACAACCACATCAACTAAAAAATACAAAAAAAATTTAAAAACACATCAATTAAACATGCAACAAAAACCACTATAAAACAATAACAGACCATCAGAGAGCTGTAGAAAAAATTATTATGCTAAGTGAAATAAGCCAGGCACAGAAAGAAATATGTGTACTACATGATATTAAATGTGGAATCTAAAAAAGTTGAACTTTTAGAAGCAAAGAGTAAAATAATGGTTTCCAGGGTCTGTAGTGGAGGCAGGATAAATAAGATATTGGTCAAAGTTGTACTAAGTTTTAATTATGCAAGATGAGTCTATTCTAGAGATCTAATGTACAATGTAGTGACACTAGTTAATGATATTGTCTTGTATACTTGAAATTTGCTAAGAAAGTAGACTTTAAATGTTCTCATCATAAAAAAGGTAACATTGTGCAGTGATAAATATATTAATTAGCTTGATAGTAGTAATCATTTTGAATTGTACATGTGTATTAAAACATGACATTGTATACCTTAACTATACATATAATTTCTATGTGTCAATTATGCCTCAATAAAAAGAAAGAAATTATTAAATGTAAAACCAAATTTCAGTTAAGAAAGAGAAAAATAGAAGAGCTTATAAATAAATGGAAAATCTCATTTTTGGAAAAGTCAACAATATTAAAAAGTTATCAGCAAATCTACTTTTAAGAGAAGGGAGAAATAGTAGTATACAGAATTACAAGTGGCAAGGGGGAAACATGATCTAAACATTAGAAATTTAAAGAGAAACCACTTACCATAACTCTTAGCACAACTAACTGGAATTTTGTTTTTCAAAAATAAAATTTACCAAAAATATCTATAATAGAGATAGAGAGTTTAATTAAGCAATTGAAATAAAATAAGTAAATGTTGAGTAGAACACTCCATAGTCCTCACCACTTTCCCAGTCCCCAGTCAATACACACAAGAATTATATTGAGATGGCTTCGACTGCAATTTTACCAAACCTTTAAGAGTCAGATAATTTCGATTACACTTAAGCAAAATCAGAGTATATAAAAAAGAAATAATAGTTTATAAATTATTTTAAGAAGCATGTATAACATAATCTCCCCAAGACAAACATTGTAACAAAGGAGAAAACTAGATAATCATCACATAATTTCAAATAAAAGCAATAATAGAACCAAATGGAAATACAGGGATAAAAAGCAGAATACATAAAGTTTAAACAATAAAATAATTATTGAGTGAGCTAAAAAGGAGATTTAAGAGCAGAAAAAAAGCCTCTCTGTTTGAAGATAGACCAAGATATTACTCAATCTGAAAATTAGAAAGTAAAGAGGATGAAGAAATAGAATAGAATTAGAGCAACCTGTATAACAGCAAACAGTCTAACATATTATATAATGGAGTCTCAGGAGAAGAAGAAAGTTATGGTGGTGTAGAAGAAATATTTTAATGAATAATGGCTGAAAACTTCTCAAATTTGATGAAAAAAAATCTAACTTAGGAGTCCAAGATGCTTAGCAAAACCTAAGAAGAGTAAGTCTGAAGAGAACCAAAGCTAAGCATGTCATAATCAAATAGCTGAAAACCAAAGATAAAGAAAACATCTTGAAAGCAACCAGAGGAAAAAGAAATATTAGGTTTAGGGGAAATATATAAATTGCTACTGATTTGTCATAAGAAACAATGTAGTCCAGAGAATTAGCCACAATAGTCTCACATCATAATAAATTACTAAAAGGTTTTCTTCATGCCAAAGGACAATCATCAGGTAGAAAGGTGAAATAAAAACTATAGGAGATGGTTGTATTTGTTATTTATTGCTGTGTAACAAATTACCTTCTCCCTTAGCCATTTATTATCTTATTATACCTGTGGTCAGACATCCACGAGCATCTTAACTGGGTGGCTCTGGCTCAGGATTTTTATTGAGATCGTATTCAGGACATCAGCGAGGGCTTGAGTCAACTGTGGTTTGACCAGGGCTAGAGAATCAACTTTCAAAGTGACGCCCTCATATGCCTGGCATGTTAGGTGCTGGTTGCTAGGACAAGGCTTCAGTCCTTCTCCGTGTGGCTATTTCTAAAGACTGAGAAGCCTAATGACATTGCAGCTGGTTTCCCCCAGAGTGAATAATCTATGAAAGACAACAAGGAGATCATTGAAATATGCTTCATGTCATAACCTCACATCATATTATGTAATAGTCTCTAATGATTCTTTGCATTTCTGTGGTCTCTGGTGTTATATTTCCTTTTTAATTTCTGATTTTATTTTGGTCTTCTTTTTTTTCTTGGTCTAGCTAAAAGTTTGCTGGTTTTGTTTATATCTTTTCAAAAAACCAAATTTTTGTTTTATTGATCCTCTGTAATTTTTTTTTGGTCCTAAATTATATTTATTTTTGCTCTGATATTCATTATTTCTTTCTTTATCATTTTTCAGTTTGGTTTGTTCTTGATTTTCTAGCGCCTTGAGGTGCATTGTTAGGTTGTTTATTTGAAGTCTTTCAACTTTTTAATGTAGATGTTTATTGCTGTAAATGTCCCTCCTAGCATTGTTTTTGCTGTATCACATAGATTTTGGTATGTTGTATTTCCATTTTCATTTGTTTCAAGAAATTTTATAATCTCCTTCTTAATTTCTTCATTGATCCATTGGAAATTCAGAAACATATTGTTAAATTACCAATTTTTTTGTGTAGTTTCCAAGGTTGTTTTGTTATTGATTTCCAGTTTTATTCCACTGCAGTTAGAAACAATACTTGATATGACGCTTTTTAGAATTTGTTAATACTTGCTTTGTGGCCTAAAATATAGTCTAGAGAATATTATACATGTTAATATAAAGAATCTATATTCTGCAGAAGTCAGGTGAAATGGTCTGTAAATGTCAGTTAAGACATTTGGTCTAGTATGTAGTTTAACTTTGCTGGTTTCTTTTTTTGACTTTCTGTTTGTATGATCTGTCCCTTAATGAGAGTGGGTGTTGAAGTCCCCTGCTGTTATTATACTGTACTCTATCTTTGCCTTTAGATTGATTAATGTTTACTTTATAAAGTTAAGCACTCCGGTGTTAGGTGCACAGATATTTATAATTGTCATATCTTCTCCTGCTGTATTGACTTCTTTATCAAGTGACCTTTTCTATCTCTTTTTAGTCTTTTACTTTTAGTCTATTTTGTCTGATATAAATATAGCTACCCCTGCTTTTTTTTTTTTTTTTTTTTTGGTTTCTTCTTCCATCGAATATCCCTTTCTTCCACCCCTTTCATTTCTGTCTATGCGTATCTTTATAGGTGAGGAAAGTTTCTTGCAGTCAACACATAATTGAAGCTTGTTTCTTTATTCATTCTGCCACTCTGTGTCTTTTAATAGAAAAATTAGTTAATTTACATTCATTGTTGTTATTGATAAGTAATAACTTACTACTGCCATTTTGTTACTTGTTTTTCAGATCTTTTGTAACTCAGCTCTTCCTTTCTTTCCTTCCTACAGTCATCCTTTGTGGTTAAGTGATTTTCTCTGACAGCATGATTATTTTTATTTTTAGTGAATCTATTATAGGTTTTTGCATCTGTGGCTTATAAAAGTCCTCTTAAAACAAAATATTTTAAAGAGATGACCATTTATTTTTGATCACACAAAAAAATCAGAAAAAATAGCTGGCGTCTACGGCCATACTACCCTGAACGCGCCCGATCTCGTCAGATCTCAGAAGCAAAGCAGGGTCGGGCCTGGTTAGTACTTGGATGGGAGAAAAAATAAGAAGCTAAAAAAATTATATACTTTAGGTTCATCTCCACCACATTTTGACTTTTGGTTATCTCAATTTACATATTTTTGTATTGCCTGTCTCTTAACAGTTTCCTGTAGCTATTACTGTTTTCTATAGATTTGCTTTTTAGGTTTTATACTGGAATTATGAGTAGATTACACAGCACAATTGCAATATTAGATTATACTGAGGTTGTCTACTTAATTTTACCAGTGGGTTTTATATTTTCAGATGTTTCCTTCTTGCATGTTAGTGTTTTCTTTCTTTAAAATTTAATAACTCCATTTAGCATACCTTGTAAGAGGGGTCTTGGGTGGCAAATTCTCTTTAGCTTTTGTTTGTTTGGGAAATACTTTATCTTGTCTTAAAAATTGAAGAATAGCTTTGCTAAGTAAAGTATTCTTGGGTGACAGTTCTTTTTTTCTTTTCTTTCATCAGTTTGGAAATGTTTTTCCTTCCTCCTGACCTGCATGGTTTTCATTGAGAAGTCTGTTGCCAGACAAACTGGAAATTTTTATACATTATTTGCTTTTCTTTTGATGCTTTTAGAATCATCTGTTTGCCTTGGGATAGTCTTATTTGGGTTGAATCTGTTTGGTGTTCTCTTACCTTCCTGAACCTAGATATTTATATTTTTATCAATTTTTGAAAATTTGTTTTTTGGCATAAGCTTTCTACCCTGTGCTCTTGTTCAACTTTCTATTCAATACCAGTAATTCTCAGGTATAGTCTTTTGAAGTAATTTTTTATATTTTATAGGTAATCTTTGCTTCTTTTCATTCCTTTTTTCTCTCCTCTGATGATGTAATTTCAAATAGCCTGTCGTTGAGCTCACTCTTTCCTTTTTTTGATCTGTCCTGCCGTTGAGAGCCTCCAATAAATTTTTCAGTCCAGTAAATAAATTTTCAGTTCTGAGATTTCTGTTTGAATTTTGAAAATTATTTCAATCTCCTTGCTAAATCTCTCTGAAAACTTTCTTAATTACTTTTCTGTGTTATCTTAGAAATCATCAAGTTTTCTTACATCTGCTGTTTTGAATTTTAGGTCAGAGTTCATAGGTTAGTCACTGGTTCCTTGCTTTGTTTGTTGAGATCATGGTTTCTTGTTTGCTGATGCTTCTAGTGAGTACATTGAAGAATTAATTATTTATTTCAGTTTGGGGTTTTTTTTTTTTTTTGGATTGGCTTATTTAAATTTTTATTCGAAGTATTTGCTTAAAGATTCTTAATTAACCCATTGAATTTCTTGTATTTTTTACACTAGGTCACTGCCTCCTTTTTGGCACTAGATGGCATCTTAAATCAGGTTTGCTTCAGCTCTAGCAAAGAGAGCACTGCCCTGCTGGAATGGGTGAGGTCCCAAAGGGGACCAGTGATGCAGGATTTTTCTCCTTAGCTCAGCTAAAATCTGAGTTCTTGTCTCACAACCAGGAAAAATTAGGCATTCGGACACGTTGAAAGTTGAGAAAAGCAGAATTAATTAAAAGAAAGGTCTCAGCAAAAAAGAAGGGTACTGCCAACAGGCTCCCACCTTACAGATTGAATACCAGGCCACCACACATGAGCTGAAGAGGCCAGGCTTTTCCTCCCTGCATAAGGGACAAATTTCTGTTGACTCCATCCCATTTTCCCAGTTTGTAGGTGGGCCTCTAGTCTGAGCCACTCCACATTGATTTATTTCCCTTGCTGTGCATGAGTTAAGTGACAGAATTTTGTACCCTGGGCATGTTTAGGCAAGCCCTCTGTGCACAATGACCTGAGTGGCATTTGGCTGCCTCCTGTCTCTATCACCAGCAGTGTTAAAAGGTTGGTTAGGGATTTGTGCCTAGGGGATCTTTGGAACATATCTTCTACCTGGTGTTAGTGAACAGCCACTCTGATTTGCTGTCTTCTTTGTCCTAGTTACAGAGCAGTATTTCTCATGCTGGGGATGATAGTCCCACCTCCTCACATTGTTGCTAGCTGTTTTCAGGGCTTTCTCTCCCTCAGGCATGCTTCCTGTGAGGCATGAACAGGTCTCCTGCCAGGGAACACAAGATGGGGGCAATCTGGTTGTCCACCTTTATCTCACTTTTCCCAGTGTGGAAATCATGAGTCAGGGAAATTTTCTGCCTGCTTGGGGCTGGGTGGATTGGCAGAAGGGGTGTCATTATTTTACTGTCTTCTGGAGTTTTTTTCCCACTCTTCTGCAGTCCAGAGAATGATTCATCCTCATATTTCAGTTCTGGGATATGGTTGGTGATAATCTCACTGATGTGATTTTGGTTTTGGTTTTCTGTGGAGCGGAGTGGGTGAAGCCAGCTTGGATCTACATTACCATTTTGGATCGCTGCTAATTTTTTTTTAGAACAATTGGAAAAGGGTACTTTACAAATAAACAAAAAACAAAGGAAAAGATGATTAATATTGTAAGACATTAAGAAAATCCAAAGCACAACCACATAATAAATATATTAATTACTACATTCTCATTGGAATGACCACAGTCTTTTTCTGTGAAAACTGAAAAAACTGAATTTAATGAGCCACTGGAACTTGCATCCACCACTAAAGGAGAATAAGTTAGTACAATTGCCCTGAAAAACATTTTGGCAGGATCAGTTATAGCTAAAGATATGCTTATCTATTGACCTAGCAATTCCACTTGTATGTAAATATCCAAATGAAATGAAAGTTGTTGTCCACTGAAAATATATATGAGCATATTCATAGCAACTTCATGGACTATAGTTAAAATGCATAAACAATACAAATATCCATCAACAATAAAATGTGCCCGGCACAGTGGCTCTGGTCTGTAATCCCAGCTATTCAAGAAACTGAGATGGGATGATTGCCTGAAGCCAGGAGCTTGAGACAAGCTTAGGCAACATAGTAAGACCCCCTCATCTTTAAAAATAGTTTGAAAAATTAGTCATTCGTAATGGCAGTGCCTGTAGTCCCAGATGAGGAGGAGGAGGATGAGGTGGGAGAGTCTCGAGCCTGGTTGTTCAAGGCTGTAATGAGCTATGATTGCACTATTGCCTGGGTAACAGAGTGAGACCCCATCTCTAAAAAAAAAAAAAAAAAAAAAAAAAAAAAAACAACAATAAAATGCATATGTTGTTGCATGTTCATATAAAAATATAGTAGAATGAAAAAAACCTGCTATTCACAATAATATGAATAAATATCACAAAATAACAAAGAAAAAGAATCCAGACACAAAAGTCTGAATACAATTGCCCCTTGGTATTTATGGGGAATTGGTTTCAGGGCCCCTGCAGATGTTAAAATCCATGAATACTCAAATCCCTTATATAAAATGATGTATTTGCATATTTACCTCAGCACATTCTCCAATATACCTTAAATCATTTTTAGATTATTTATGATACATAATATGATGTATATACTATGTAAATGGTTGTTATACTGTATTTTTTGAAGAATAGTGACAAGAAATAAGTCTGTACATGTTCAAATATTTTTAATCTGTGGTTGGTTGAATACATGGATGCCGAACCCACAAATACAGAGGGCCTGCTATACATGTGCTCTGAATCTACGTTTTGAAACAGGCAAAATATCTATAATGAGTAAAGTCAAATTGATAGTTACCTTTGGGGTCTACTAAATGGAAGTAGTACGATAGCATTATTTCATTATTTAGGTGTTTGGTAATATTTTAATATTGATCCACTTGATGTGTTGCTTTCTCATGCATTTTCATTTTTAAAAATACATCAAGTTTCACTTTTAAGACTAATCAGTTTTACAATATGAACTTTATAATTAAGAAAAGAAAACAGGATATATCTTCATGTGTTAGCATAAAATATTTCTAAGATACATTAACATTAAAAAGTAAATTTCAAAACAATATCTGTACTATGGCCTCATTTATATTAGCATCTCATCTAAACAAAATATAAAATAATACCATATACTTATATGTATAGGTATAATTTTCATGGAGTCATTAAAAACAAATTTCATTCATAGAGTAATTCTGAACAATATCGAGGTGAGAGAATTCTCATTTGGCCAGTTTTTATATCTAGATTTTAGGTTGATAAAATTAAATGGAAATATTTTCTCAGTGTCAAATTTACTCAGTGTCAAATGGCCTAGTCTAAGAATTTTGCCTCCTCCAATTAAACACAATTACTTTGTGTGATAAAGCATTAATTGTAACACATTATATATATGTGTGTGTATGTATATATATATACACACACATTAATTACATTAATATAATTATTTATATATATGTATATATATAATTTTTTTCTATGGTGAAAACTTTGCTTTTCCCTTTCTTTGACTTGAAAGACCAGGGAGTGCCATGACTACCAAATTCTATATCCTTGTCTAATCAGTACTAACATTACAAGTAACTCAGGAATCAATGATCAAACTTTTCTAGAGTTAGAAAGTCTGAGTTTCAGAGAAAGAAAAAGTGAAAATTTTTAGTCTTATATCCTTAAAATAAATCACCAAGTATTTATTCATCACTAATCTTGTGCTTAATCCTTTCTTAAGCAGCCTGAAAGTAATGAGAAAATATCAGACACACTCCCTGCTAGAAAAGAAATAAGAATTTAATTGAAAAGAGAATTTTGGTAAGGATCTTTTGTAATTTAAACTATGTACAGAAGGGTCATTTGTCAAATTGACAGATTAAATTCTAATCCAGAATAGGAAGCTAGTGACAAATATACACTTATCACTTAGAATACTTAAGTAATTATTAGACTGATAAATCTGTATTGGGATGACTTAAAACAAAAGTGACATGAAATTGATTACATTACACTTCCATAATTCTGAAAGACGTATTGTGAATAATTAAGAATAATGAATGTGACAAGTAGAGTTTTTTCTAAATTAAAAGAATCTTAAAATTAAAAATGAGAATCATTCTGCAGTGTAATATAGATCAAAACATCACATTGTATCCCACAAATATACACTATTATTTTTCAATTAAAATTAATTAAAAAATTAATGTACACAATCAAATTTCACAAAATTCACAAAACGTTTACCTTCACCTATCACAAGTTCGCAATATATATTTTTGAAAATCCTCAAATCTTTTTTCATAAAAATGGGCTTTGCACTGAGTAGAAAATATAAGCACTGATTAAAAAAAGAACATAATAAGAATAAAAATAATAATTTCCATGTGTTTAAACTATATGTCACTTGATCAAGTTTAGACAGTTGGATAATAGAGTAAAAGTTTGAATGTAGCTTTATCTACAGCCAAATTCATACAATTTCTTTCACTCCAGGATTCCTTCTATCCAATTCTATAAAAGTATACAAAATTGTTTCTACATTTAATATTAACTGAGAGAAAATATTATGATTGTGTCACTCAGTGTCTCGTGAGATTGACAACATTCAACATTTTATAATAGGTGAAAATATATTTGTACTTTTGAAAGAGTATCTTCTCTATCAGATTAGATGTTTTTTTCTTAAATTTCTCTTGTCTACCCTCTGTGAACATACACAGCCACATTTAAACCTTATAATAGAACATATTAATAGTATTAATATCATCCTATTTTCTTCTCCCTATTTTGTGTTTATGTCAATTTATTTGAAGTCATTCAGAAGATTTGAGTTAAAGTTAGATTGAAATTAAGTATGACAAGCATTGAATAACTTCTATTAGTAAATACAGATGAAGGTTCAACAAATATGAGGCAGATACAAATGAAAAGATTTATTGAGCTAAGAAACCTTGCACAGATTAAGTCTGTAGTCTCTAAGGGTTTTTCAACTCCATAACTTTAATTTTTATGAGTCTATGTGAATAGAGATGTATTTTTTGTTCTCGCTAGCAGTGATGAAGGAAAAATAAAATGATTTCATTTATAGTCCAAAGGACAATAGAGCTGAGAGAAATCTCCAAAGGTGAAGTATATTCTTCTACATCTAGGCAGCCTTTACTTAAAATATTCCAGAAAGACAGGCATCAAACTTCCTCTCAAATATCTCCATGGAAAAATGGATCCTGCCATCATTTGCCTTCAACTCTTATGTGTTTCCTCAGTGGTTTTCCCACTGAGACACTCTCCATGAAGCTGTCTGATTTCTTCATTCTTGCCAATTTTCTCTCTTAGACTTCTGTCTAAGCAGACTGTGTTTTCCAAGATCAGTACTGATTCAGCCTGTTACTTCTGCTTTATGCTTCTGAGCACCAAGGGCTATGATTTTATCACATGGTGCATTAGTGTTCTAAACACCATTGGGAGGAAAACAAGGGCCCAAACGGTGAAGGCATTAATGAAAACAATGAGCATTTTAGTAACAATCCCAGGGCATTTACATCCACTGTCCCAGAATTGTATACAACTTTGTCAGTTGTAGCAATCATCTCAAGGATTGATTATCTCTTATAAGTTGTAAATATAGGTATCATTTTTGTTCATGCAAAATTCTTTAGAAAGCAAAATATGGAAATGTTTTCTACTAATTTAAATGGTAAAAGAAGAAGAAGGCGAAAGACTGGAATCATTGCCATGCTCAGCCCTAAAACAGAAGATCCTCTGTTTGGGCAACAGTACTGTGGATATAGCCAAGAGACTGTTTTGGCACAAAAAAGAATATATCAGCATTACCAGTGCCAGTTACATTCCACTGCCTTCAGTTTCCTGGCTGAATATATCTGTGTGTTTGGGGGAGGGGAAAGGCAAGAGGGAGGCAGGATCTGGCAGCCATTTCTCTTCATCTCTACAATGTCCTTTTTAGTATCTAAATAAGAATATGTTCATATTTCATCATCATTTTGCAGCTCTAACTAATGGGAATGTCAGCATTGCAATAGTTATCACAATATTGCTGAATACAGCCATTACTTTGCTTATCTGAAATCAAGGAAAGACAAAATTTGATGTAATGAGACTTTGATAACTCTGGTATTTAATTCATACCTGAATTTCTATCTATTACTGTGTAATAAACAACCCCCAAACATGGTGTTTATAACAATAATTATTATCTAGTTTGATTTCTATGAGTTGACTCAGCTCAACTGGACAGTTCCTACTTGGGGATCTGTCATGCAGTGGAAGGCTGATGTCAACTGGTGCTGCAATCATTTTAAGGATTGACTGAGTTGAAAATCCAACATGTCTCCTTTACGTGACTCTGGCCAGTTGAGGCCTGCCGTTGGCTAGAACTTCATCTGAGGCTGACTACTGGAACACTGATATGTTGTCTTTCCATGTGACCAGAGCCACTTCTAGCATGGCTGCTGTGTTCTGACAGATAGTATCCTAAACATGAGCATTCCAAGACAGAGGGTGCTGCCAGTCTCTGAAGGCTCGAACTTGAGAACTAGAACAGCATCATTTCTACTGATTTTGGCTGTTTAGAGCAATCACAGAGACTTTCCAGATTCAAGACAAGGTAGAGGGTCACAGACCATACCTCTCAATGGGCAGATTATCAAGGAATCTCTGGCCATATTTAATATGCTACATATTAAATATTACTACATCTGAAGAATATCATTTAATTAAGTGGCCAAAATTGTTTGTGCATATTATTGAGATGTTATATAAAAACTCCATGATTAACAATTTGCAAAGTGGTAATCAACTAAAGACAGTATATATATATTTTGCAAGTAGGGAAAGAACATTTATTTAGTATAATTTGATTTGTACTCCTATCATTTTCACTCCTGGAGCTAATTTTTAGAGAGCTGACAGATACTTTCACATAAGACATTCTTTTATTGTCCCAGAATGAGCAAAAACATTATGAGTATGTGTAGAGGAGGTGAGGATCCATCCAAGATATAAGAGTGTAAGTTCTCTGAATACCATTCTCTTTTTATGACATTGAGGGCAGAAGTAAATAGATGTTTCAAATTAACCTTGATTTATAATAGCCTAATTAGGTCTGCTATGACAGAGTCCTAGCAGTTTATAAACTGATTTTTTTGTGTTAAGATTGCCCTGTTAACTCCCCACTCTTAAAATGACCCAAACCACACAGAATACCACTCACCAATGCATCTCCTATGAACTCAGGTAACTTCTAGTCTTTTTCTTAGTCTCTTGAATTCTAAATAAAATTTCTTTGACACACCCCCAATTTCAATGGGCTAGAGATGTCAAAACACCTTCTTATAGTAGCTCAAACTCTCAAAGTAACATTCTCATGGTCAATTATGCTATAGACATTGTGTCTGCTTCCATGCTATTTTCACATAGGTACCACCATATGGGTTAAAGTAGCTCAAATTGTCTCTGTTAGGGGAACAAGGAAAAACACATTTTATATATATATAAATATACAATATATATATAATAAGCATATATAAATATATATATTATATATAATATACATATATAAATATATGTATATATATGTATGTATATAAATATATGTATATATATAATATACATATATATAATATAAACATATATATATATAAAATATGGTCAGGAATTTTAAAATATGCTGAAATTCAACATTCTTGGAATGTCAATATATTAGAGCCTTTGGGCAAAGTCAAGAAATATCCATAACCAAAGTGATGGACAGAGAGGTATATAAAACTCTTCTTGTGCTAATTAGTTATGGGTACATATTTAGGAGGATGAGTGTAGAATGACAGACCCTGAATATAAACCTGTTTTTCCATAAACCTTACTGTTTGCAAGAAACAGCATTGGTCATCTTTTTCTTCGTTTTGAAAACATTTAGAAGTAGAAGTTGATCATATAAACTTTTCTTACAAGTTTAAATATATTAAAGTCTTTTGAAAGCTTGGCTTATAATTCTTGAAATGTGAACAAGAACAATAGCAAAAGACCAAAAAGCAGGCCTACAAAAATATCTCAAACATATAACAATAACAGAATCATTAAAAAAAAAACCATAGAAACAACAAACCTAAGTTAAGCACAGTGGGCTATAACTATATCTAAACTTGATAAGTATTTTAGAGCATCTAACAAGATTATTGGAAACCTAACCAATCTTTTGGAAAATGAAAATCAAATAAAATTGGCATCTCAAGTCTTATATCTCTTTTATTGTCACATCAATTTAATATTGCTTTTGGGATGAACTGTTGCTATATTCTGCCTTATTTTTTTCTTTCCAACAAGATAATACTGTCTATCTGCTTAATAATGACAAATAGATTTCATTTCATGTGACAACTCTAATCAATTGATAGTTACTGCCTGGGGCATTGTTTGTGTGAACAGTTTTGAGGCTATGTCTGAAATCAACAGAACAAAAAGTTCTTTCTATCTGCCAAGGGCATGGTTCAGGAAGTTAAATTACCACTCAAATGAAAGGTACTGGTCACTACTGCATTGCCTGCTAAGAACTATGGACAAGGATGTCTTTCCAGAGTTTTAAAAGCAGTCACTACTGTGCTCCTATCTCTCATAAAAGAAAGCACTCAACAAATGAACAAATAAACAAATGGATAAAATATACTGGATTTTAGTTTTCATAAAATAGGTGTGTAATGGACATATATCAGTATACATACAAATAGATAAGGAAAGAATCTTGGTAGGCTACATCAACAAACATGTCTTTCATAAACATTAGTAAACATTAAGAATGTGATAAAAAGATTAATAAAATAGATACTCTGGATTGATTGTTAAATTTTCCACCTCTTTACTGAAATATCTATTTGGCTAAGTATGAAATTATCTCAATTGGACCTGTTCTCCTTAGAAAATCATGGAGTTAGAATTTTAGAACTGAATGACATTCTAACATTTAAAATGACATTGGACAAAATTGTCCATTTTTGAGTGAATGTCTATCCCCCGAACCCAAATCCTCACCCTCTACTAGGCTGAGACTCAAGGGCATGAAACTGTTATATACAATTTCCCTTCCCACACATACCCATAAATATTTCTCCATAAATAATTTATATTATTATAATATTACTATATAATTATAAAATACTATTCTATTTGGAACTTTTTTATAATCTTCTCAGAAATTATACAAAATACCTTTCTCTAAAGTGTAGAAAACAATATTAATACAATGTATTTTTGAAATAAATAGTTGAATGTTTAGAGTGTTCTATACCTACATCAAGCAGCATGTTGGTTTTAACAAGAAGAATAATGTAAACAGTAATACATTTTTAACTCAGTAGTATTGCATAGTAGGTAAAGATAGGCTTAAGTTAGATATACTTGGGTTTCCTTTCTGGCTTCATCTCTGTGATTTTGGGTAGGTAATTTAAATTTTCTATGCCTAGCAGGGTTCTCCAGAGAAGCAGAAGCCATAGAATTAATATATATATATATATATATATAAACATATAAAATATATGTGTATATATGTAGTATTTATTGTACATGCATATTATGTATAATATCTAAATAATATATCAATATGGATGTATTTTTAATATATATTATACATAAAAGTTATATATTATATGTATATATACAGAGAGAGAGAGGAAGAAAGAAAGAGAATTATTGTTATAAAGTATTGGCTCACTGCAAGCTAGAGACCTAGAAAGGCCAGTGGTGTAATTCAAAAGCCTAAGGGCTAGAGAGCCAATCTTGTAGATTACAGTCCGGTCTGAAGACCTGAGAATGAGTAGCACTAAGGGCAGGGGGAGATCAATGTCCCAGCTCAAGCCTTCAGGCAGAGAGACAATAAATCCATATGCTTCTGTTTAGCCTTTATGTTCTAGTCAGGCCTTCAACAGATTGAATAATACCCATCCACTTTGAAGGGCAGAAGGAAATCAGCTTTACTCAATCCACCAATTCAAATACTAGATTCTTCCAGAAACATCTTCACAGATATGCTCAGAAATAATGTTTAACCAGATATCTGGGAATCTCATGGCCCAGTCAAGTTGACGCATAAAATAACCATCACACCTACTTTTCCTTATCTGTAAATAGATGTAAAAATTGTAACTACATCAAGAGAAAATATTATAACTGGTATTTGTTTTGTTTTACTTTAATCATGTACATTAAGCAAGACAAATTGTTACAGCATTTCACTGTTACTGCTCCAAGTATGAGATCAGAAATAAGTTGTTTTTTTTTTTTTTTTTTTGAGACAGAGTCTTGCTCTGTCTCCCGGGCTGGAGTGTAGTGGTACAATCTTGGCTCACTGCAACCTCTACAACCTCTGCCTCCTGGATTCCAGTGATTCTCCTGCCTCAGCCTTCTAAGTAACTGGGATTACTGGCACCTGCCACCACATCTGGCTAACTTTTGTGTTTTTAGTTAGAGATAGGGCTTTACCATATTGACCAGACTGGTCTCAAACTCCTGACCTTAAGAGTTTGAGGCTTCCCAAAGTGCTGGGATTACAGGCATAAGACATTGTGCCTGGCTTAAAAATTGGTTTTCTTGAGATAGATTAGCTTCAAATAAATACATGCAATTTATAATTGCCATCCCTGAATCCCTCCATAATCCATTTGGAGGTCCAAGGGATATTCTCATAAGGACAAGGTATTTCTTCCTGATGTCTTTCTCCATGGAAATGGGAAAATTCAGTTTCTAGCTCTGAGGCCACATACTCTCAATGCTTAGAAATGCATTTCTATCCATATCTTACTTGAACCATTTGATGTTCCCATCCACATTCATTTTTGGAGAGTCTTGAAGCCTTCCCTTGTTCTCTCTCTTTCATATCTCTAACAATTCCTCCTTAATACCTCATCTGACATCTTGTTTTGTTTTGTTTGTTTTATTGTACTTTGGGCTCTGGGGTACATGTCACATCCTACATCCTGCAGGATTGTTGCATAGGTACATACATGCTATAGTGGTGTGCTGTCCATCCCCCCAACCCCTGACCGCCATCGCCTACATCAGGCATTTCTCCCAGTGTTATACCTTTCCATCCTCCCCTCCCTGCCCTGCTGTCCCTCCCATCCCCTCCTCTCCACACCCCCACCTAACCCACCTAGCCCGGTGAGTGTTGTTCTCTTCCCTGTGCCCAAGTGTTCTCATTGTTCATCACCCACCTATGAGTGAAAACATGTGGTGTTTGGTTTTCTGTTCTAGTGTCAATTTGGTGAGAATGATCGTTTCTAGATTCATCCATGTCTCTACAAAGGACACGAACTCATCGTTTTTTATGACTGCATGGTGTATATGTGCCACATTTTTCTTGTCCAGTCTATCATCTATGGGCATTTGGGTTGGTTCCAGGTCTTTGCTATTGTAAACAGTGCCCCAATGAGCATATGTGTGCATGTGTCTTTATAATAGAATGATTTATAATCCTTTGGGTATATACGCAGTAGTGGGATTGCTGGCTCAAATGGAATTTCTATTTCTAGGTCCTTGAGGAATAGCCACACTGTATTCCACAATGGTTGAACTAATTTTCACTCCCAAAGTGTTCCTTTTCCTCCACATCCCCTCCAGCATCTGTTGTCTCCAGATTTTTTAATGATCGCCATTCTAACTAATGTGAGATGGTATCTCAATGTGGTTTTGATTTGCATTTCTCTAATGATCAATGATGATGAGCGTTTTTTCATGTTTGTTGGCCGCATATATGTCTTCTTTTGAAAAATGTCTGTTGATATCCTTTGCCCATTCACCAAAGTTCCAGTGTGATCTGTCTTTACTTTTGCACTCTATAGAGCTCCACACGTGTGAACCTAGTCAACTACCCACCTCTCATTGTATCTCTATGAAACCTCGCCTTTTTTAATTGTCTGTAACTGTACTTTAAATTAAATACACTTCTTATAGTCTCCTTCTTGTTAAAAACACCAATCATACTGTTGTGCAAGTCATATATGAGGTCCTAAATTTCTCCCTCTTCTCTTCAATTCCCGTAATTCTGTTTATCAGTTCTGCCCTAGGCTTTCCATTACCTTCACTGTTGGATTTTCTCAGTTATATTTGATTTTATAAACAGACTTCTAACTAATCTAACTTTTGGTTTCATTCTTTTCAAGTCAGTCTGTGGCATATTTGTCAAAGTGATCTCTCTAAAATGTAGGATTATTCATGTCTCTGCTTTCCTGAAAGTCTTCCCACAATATCCTTAGTTTTCAGGATAAAATTTATGCCTTTTAACATGACACAAGATATCTTTCATAGTTTGTTTTTTCCTCGCTTCTCCAGTTTCTTCTTCCATTACATGGCTGCACAAGTACCTTTGCATTTATGTCTGAAAAATTACTTGCTGCTCCCAGAATAGCCTTTCTCCTCTCCAGGCCCTTTTACTTGTCCTCTTTTGAATTTTCTCCAGTCTTTAAACTACCTGTCAGTTTGCTTACAAATATCTCTCTAAGACTTTACTTCTCTGTCTCTTATAGCATATTTTGCCACCTTCATTATTATCATTACCATTGCCATTCTGTAACAGTAATAATATTATAGTAGTACTAATAATAGCAGTAGTAGTAATCTGATATCATTGAGATCTGTGTCCGCACCAAATTTCATGCTGACTTGTAATCCCCAGTGTTGGAGGAGGGCCTTGGTGGGAGATTATTGCATCAGGGGGCAGTTTCACAGTTTAACACCATCCTTCTTGTTGCTGTCATCAAAATAATGAGCTCTTGTGAGATGCGGTTGTTTAAAAGTGTGTAGCGCCTCCTTCCTCTTGCTCCTGCTCCTGCGCCAGCCATGTAAGACTTGACCACTTCCTCTTCCCCTTCCACCATAATTGATTATAAGTTTCCTGCAGCCTCCCCTAAAGTCAGGCACTTGTCTCTATGCTTCCTTTACAGTCTGCAGAACCATGAGCCAATTAAACTCTTCTTCAAGGCAGAGCCAAGCCATCCTTAACCTCCATATGAAAAAGAAACTTCCTTAAAGAAAACCAGATGCCTAATCTGATTAAGTCCAATAATATATTTTATAATATATTCTATTAATTTTTGACATTGACTTCTTGTCTTACCACTTTGTGACATCTATATCTATGGACTTTAATAGGCATATGCTAATGTTCCCTTCTAGCTTTTCTTTCTTCATCTTTTATAATTAATAAGGCATTTTTTATAATAAGTGAATTATGTTTATGGACACTTGGTTTTATAAGAAGTCTTATCAATTTTGCATAATTATGCTTGGCCAACTAAGTTTTAGGAGTTAAACATTCTCAAATTTTGTACTAGGAAAGTGTGTACTAGGAAAACGTGAGTCAGTGTAGACCATAAAATATTTAGCACTTGGTCACTATTTGTCTTAAATGTGTGCTATAAACGAGTTAATCAGCAGAAAGACTTAATAGGCTCACATAATGGAAGCAACACAGTAGGTATCAAAATAGAAGTCTTTGTTTATAAAACATATTTCAAATTTGTTTTATAGTGACCGTTATATTCATAATAAGGTAATACACTAGTTTACATAATTTCCATAAAAAATGAGGAGGGGCTCCACAGTTTAAAATCAACACTACATTAATCATGTACTAATATGCATTTATAGGAGACCATTAGATAAGTACCATTCAGTGTCCAGAGGGGAAATAGAGTGTCCTCTACTCCTCTGTCACTTTGTATTTGCTGGAAAGAACAGTATGTCTCGAGTAGTCTAATGTGCACATGGCTGCTGTAACAAGGAGAACCCCTTCAGGGCTAGCAAACAACCTGCTTCCAGATCATTCCTAATTAGGATTAAATAGCCCCTATTGTACAGGAACGCTAGATGAAACACCAGCTAATATACTTTCGATAAATCTGCTGTATTTTTTCTTCTCTTATGGATATCATTTGTAACTTGGTTAGTGTGACAAGGTAGATATGAGCACACTACTTAAAAGTATGAGAATTTTTTCTTTCTTTCAAATTCTATTATGGCAATAGTATTATAATTGTATTCAAGGTTTGAAAATACACACACATACACATATATATAGCATATATATGTATATATATGTAATTTTACCACTTTAATAAACTGATTCTATTGTTTTTAGGTAGATATCAAAAATAACAATGAGAATATTTCTAAGAATACAGGAATAGAATTTTACAAATAAATCACAAAGGATCAACTTTAAGAGTATCGGAATGAAGACCTCAGGCATGGCTTTCCCACAAAAACAATAAAATACTTAGATAAAAACCTAAATTTAATCATTTCAGAACTCTGTGAATTGACCAAAGCCAAAGAACAAACTGGACATTATTTGTGGAAGACAAACTACAGAACCTTAATAAGACAGCAGTCTGGTCTGTGATGTTTTAACTTCCTCTTTCTCTAGCATGGTAGCATGTAAGACATAAAAAGCTGCCTTTTAGCCAGTTGTGTTTTAACAATAGGAAAGGACTGAACCATTTTGGAATTGTGTTAGAAGCACTATCTCCAGGAGCACTTTCAATATTTTGCCTAAACGTGCAGCTCTCTGAAAATTCTCTATTCCAGACTGATGGTTATTTGATTTGAGTCAAATTTCTGTAAAAAAGAGTGGGAGATTCCCTATTCCCAGGACATACCAAAATCATAAAAGTTTGCTGGCAACACTGCAACTGTCAAAGGCTATGAATTCTGGTAGATCAAGCAAGAGCTTTGCCAGAAATTTAAAAGGGAATAACAAAGAGGTATATAATCATAGGGAACTTTGAAAAACTCCCACATATCCTAGGGATCTATGTGCCTGTCCAGGAAAGACCTGGGAAAGTAGAAATTCCCACAAATCTCTGGTTGATATTGAGGTCTTATGCAAGCAGAAAGTGAAAGTTAAAACTGTATTGTAAATTACCTGAAGCTTGAAAGCATGCCTTCTCACATAGATCCCTTTGACAGAAGAGACACATAAGTAAGACCTTTTAGGAAATCTTTCAAACACTCACTCACTGACCTCTAAATTATAGTAACCTTGGGCTGATCACTAGGAAGCTAAAATTAAAATAAAAACAACACCTAAAAATAATCTATTAGAGTTCAGTGATTGCATATTACATTAAATCCTGAATCTACAGAATAAATCAAGGAAAACTGTTAAACAAATAAGCAACAACAAAACAACAACAACATAAAATTTAGTAACAACAACAAACTTTGGGGGATAAGGAAGAATCAGATATCAAAGTTGTTACAATATATTATCTAAAATGTCATTTTCAGCATGAAAATATAAGAAGTACAAAGAAATAGGGAAGTATGCCACATACAAAAGAAAGAAAAACAGCTAATTGAAAATAACCATGAGGGGGCCCAGATTTAGGGGTAGTAATCAAGGTTTTAAATCAGCTGCTATGCATATGATCAAAGAACTAAAAAATAACATATTTAAAGAAGTAAAGGACAGGAACAGTGGCTCATGTCTGTAATCCCAGCACTTTGGGGGCTAAGGTAGGCAGACCACCTGAGATCAGTAGTTTGAGACCACCCTGGCCAACATGGTAACCTTGTCTCTACTAAAATTACAAAAATTATCTGGGATTAGAAGCATATGTCACGCTTGTAATCTCAGATACTTGGGAGGCTGAGGCCCAAGAATCAATTGAACCCCAGAGGCAGAGGTTGCAGTGAGCTGAGATTGCACTACTGCACTGTAGCCTGGGAGACAAAGTAAGACTCTGTGCCAAAAAAAAAAAAAAAAAAAAGTAAAGAAAATATAATAACAATTTCTCACTAGATAGGGAATATTAATGAGGATAAATTATAAAATATAATCAAAAAGATATTTTGGAATTAAAAAGTACAATAACTGAAATGTAAAATAGAAGTACTCAATAACACTAAGAATCAGTGAACTTGAAAGTGTTTCAATAGAGATAATCCAGTCTAAGGAGCCAATAGAAAAAGGATTAGAAACCTGAACAAAGCCTCAGAGAAATGTGTGACATTGAGCATGCTAATATACACATTTTCTAGTAGTTTTAGGAAAACAGAGAAGAGAGAAATTCACAGAAAGAATATTTGAAGAAATAAGGGCTCAGTTTTTTTCCAAATTTAATGAAAGATGTGAATATACACTTTCAAGATGCTCAGTGATCTCTAAGTAGGATAAATGAAAAGAGATCTATGCCTAGACACATGATGTTCAAATTGAAAAAATTCAAATACAAACAGAAAGACAAGAAAGCAGTAAAAGAAGACTACCTGTTATGCAGAGTCCTCACTACGATTAACAACGACTTTTGATCTAAAACCATGAAAGCAAAAAGACAATGGAGTAACACCTTCAACATCTTGAAAGGAAAAGAATGTCCACAAATACTTTTATATTCACCAAAACTATCCTTCAGAAATTAAGGGAAAATAAAGACATTTCCAGATTAACAACAACTTAGAGAATGTGTCACTATCAGATTTGCATGGATACCAGGTTGAAATACAAGAAAACTAGTTGATAACCTAAATTCACACAAAGAAATAAAGAATACTGTTAAAAGGTGACTACATAGGAAATATAGAAATACAGTATTAGGTGGGCGGATCATGAGGTCAAGAGATCAAGATGATTCTGGCCAATATGGTAAAACCCCACCCCTACTAAAAATACCAAAATTAGGCGAGTGTGGTGGTGGGCACCTGTAGTCAGGAGGCTGAGGCAGGAGAATCCCTTGAATTCAGGAGGTGGAAGTTGCAGTAAGCAGAGATCGCACTACTGCACTCCAGCCTGGTGGCAAAGAGAGATTCCAACTCAAAAAAAAAAAAAATGCAGTACAAACTTTTGCTTGTAATTCTTTCCTTATATCTGATGAAAAAGAAACTACATAAAGCAATAATTATAATGCTTTGTTGATAGGCTTGTGATGTATAAAGATGTACTTTGTATGACAATAATAGCACAAGGAAGGAGGAGAAAACAAGGTTCTTTTGGGTCAAAGTTTTGTATACTATTAAAATTAAGTTAGTACTGATATGAATTGTATTGTTTTAAATCACATATTAATTATAAGCCACAATTCAGCCACTGAGGAAGTTGCTCAAAGAACAAAGAAGGTTAAAAAACACATGGAAATTTAAATGATACATGAAAAAAAAACTAACACAAAAGATTGTAATAATTGAGGAATAGAGGGAAAAAGCCACACAGGGCATATAAAACACAAATAACAAAAGGTAGATGTAAATATCATCATTTCTGTAATTACATTAAATCTAAATGAATTAAGTACTCTAACCAAAAGGCAAATGTTAACAGAATGGGAAAACAAATAACATGATACAACTATACAAGAGACGATCTTTAGATTAAAAGGCATAAATAATTTTAAAGAGTAAGAATAGGAAAACATATGCTATCTAAGTAATAACCAAAAGATACTGAAGTGGGTAAACTCATCAGACAAAATTAACTTTAAAACAAAAAGTGTTACTACAGATAAAAACATTTTATAGCAATAAAAAGATTATGGCTCCAAAATACTTTAACACATACCATTAAAGGGAGAAAGAGACAATTTGTAAGTAACAGTTGGGGAATTCAGTATCATACTTTCAGTAATGGATAAAATAACTAACAGAAGATAAAATAATATAGAAGATTTGAAAAACACTGTAGACCTAAGAGGTATCTATAGAATACTCTGCCCAACAACAGTGGAATACACAGTCTTCTCAAATGTACATGAAGGATTGGCCAGCACATTGGCTCTATATTATGCCATAAAACAAACCTCAATTAATGTAATGGTTTGAAATAATGGAAGTTATGTTTTCTGACCACAGGTAATTAAACAGAAATTAACAACAGGGGAAATTTTTAAATTTTAAAAGTATATGGAAATTAAACCAGATGCCACCAAATAAGCAATTGGTCAAAGAAGAAATCATAAGTAAACTAGAAAATACTTTGAGAAAAACAAAAACAAAAAAATAACATATGAACATGATTAGATACAGGTAAAAGAGTGTTTAGAAGGAAATTTATAGCTGTTACCACTTATATTAAAAAAAAGTCTCCTATCAATAACCCAACTTTCTAATTTAAGAAAATAGAAAAATAAGTATAAGATAATCCCCTCAAAAAACACAAGTACTAGATAATCCCCCCAAAATAATAAAAAAAATAGAGTGGAAATGAATAAAATAAAGAATAAAAAGATAATAGAGAAAAATCAATAAAACTAAACCAGATTTACAAGAAAAAATCAAACAAACCCATTTAAAAGTGCGTGCAGGATATGAACAGATACTTTTCAAAAGAAGATGTTTATGAGGCCAACAAATGTATGAAAAAATGCTCATCACTGGTCATTAGAGAATTGCAAATCAAAACCATATCGAGATACCATCTCATGCCAGTTAGAATGGCAATCATTAAAAAATCTGGAGACAACAGATGCTGGAGAGGATGTGGAGAAAAAGGAACACTTTTACACTGTTGGTGGGAGTGTAAATTAGTTCAATCATTATGGAAGACAGAGTGGTGATTCCTCAAGGACCTAGAAATAGAAATTTCATTTGACCCAGCAATCCCATTACTGAGTATATATATATCCAAAGGATTATAAATCATTCTATTATAAAGACACATGCATACATATGTTCATTGCGGCACTGTTTACAATAGCAAACACCTGGAACCAACCCAAATGCCCACTGATGATAGACTGGATAAAGAAAATGTGGCACATATTCACCATGGAATACTATGCAGCCATAAAAAATGATGAGTTTGTGTCCTTTGTAGGGACATGGATGAATCTGGAAACCATCATTCTCAGCAAACTGACACAAGAACAGAAAATCAAACACTGCATGTTCTCACTCATAGGCAGGTGTTGAACAATGAGAACACATGGACACAGGGAGGGGAGCATCACACGCTGGGGTCTGTTGTGGGGGTTCTAGGGGAGGGACGGTAGGGGGTGGGGAGGTTGGGAAGGGATAACATGGGCAGAAATGCCAGATACAGGCGACGGGAGGATGGAGGCAGCAAACCACATTGCCTTGTAGGTACCTATGCAACAATCCTGCATGTTCTGCACACGTACCCCAGAACCTAAAGTGTAATTATATATATATATATATAAAAATCTATAAGTTGATTATTTCAAAGGATCAACGAAGTTGACAAACCTTTAGCTAGACTAATCAAGACTAAAAAAGAAAAGATGCAAATATTAAAATTCACAATGAAAAAAGGGACATAATGAGCAATCTTACATAAATTTTTTACATATTATAAGGAGCTCTATAAACTATATGTCAAAAAATTAAGCAACTTAGAAGAAAGAGTTCCTAGAAAGAAATACTATGAAAACTAATTCAAAGTTAAATAGATCATCTAAAACAGACCTATAACAAGCAAAAACATTGAATTAGTAATTGAAATGCTTCCTACAAGAAAAAATCAGAACCAGAGGTCTTTACTAATGAATTATGCTAAACATTTAAACTATGAATATTATTTGTCACTAAATTTTCTAATGTCTCAACTCATTGTATAAGACTAGTATTACCCCAATACTCAAACCAAAGACATTACAAGAAAAGAAAAGCTATACAATAAACAAATTTAGCAATTTTGCAGGATACTAGATAAATGTACAAAATCCATGTATTTACTAGTAATCAACAATTCAAAAATAAAATCAGAACAGAGTTACATGTCAATAGCATAAAAATAAAACCTTGGAATAAATTAGGTCAAAGATGTAAAAGACTTATACACTGAAAACTACAAAACATTGTTGAAAAAATTAAGGATTAAATAGAAAGATGTTACATGTTCATGAATTGGGAAATTTAGTATTAAGCTACTAATACTCCCCAGTTGATCCACAGATTCAATACAAATGATTTCAAAATCCCTGCCAAATTTGTGTGTGTGTTGGGGGTTGGGAGGGTGGAAATAGGCAAGTTTATCCTAAAATTAATATAGAAATTTAAGGAACCCAGAATAGCTAAAACATATTACAGAAGAAAAAAGTCATAGAACTCAGACTTCTTAATTTCAAAACTCACTAGAAAACTACTCAAGGCAGCATGGTACTGGCATAAGGAAAGGCATATAAATCAATGGGATGAAATTGAAAGTCCAGAAATAAACCTTAGCATGCATGGTCAACATTATCTACAAAAGTATCAAGACAATTCAATGGGGAAATTATAGTATTTTCAGTAGTGCAGAGGCAGCTAGATATGTACATGGAAAAGAATATTTGGACACTTCTTTTACATAGTATAAAGAGTTAATTCAAGATATATAAATTTATCACAAAACTATAATATTTGTAGAGGGAAACATATGAGTAAATCATCATGACCTCGGTATAGGCAATGGTTTCTGAAATATGATACCAGAAGCACAAGTGATAAGAGAAAAAAATAAACAAATTGGGCCTCATTAAAATTAAAAATTTTTTTTTGTGTTAAGAACACCATGAAGAAAGTGAAAATAGAACCTATAGAATGAAAGAAAATATTTGCAAATCATTCAGTGAGCAAGACTTGAATTCGGAATATATAAAGTACTCTTACAAATCAATATATTTTATTTTTAAAAAATTTAAAAATAGGCAAAGGATTTGAATAAATATTTTTTCAAAGAAGGTATTCAAATGGTCTGTAAGTAAAAGAAAAGTCACCCAAAATCATTCGTCATTGAAAAATGGAAATTGAAAGCACAATGTAATACTAATCCACATTCACTAAAATGGCTATAATAAAAAGACAGTAACAAGTGTTAGAGAAAAAAATGGAGACATCGGATCATGCGCTGATGGTGGAAATGTAACAGCATGTGGTGCTTTGGAAAGCAGTTTGACAGTTCTTTAATATGTTAAACATAGAGTTACCATATAACCCAGAAATTCTACTCCTAAGTCAGTGGCCAAAAAATAAAAAATGAAGACATTTGTCCACACAACACTTGTATGTGATAGTTCATAACAACGTTATTTACAGTAGCTAAGAAATAGACAAGAAGTCCATCAATTGATGAACGGCTAAAAAATATGTGGTATAACCATAAGTGGAATATTATTTGGCAATAAAACAGGATAAAGTACTGACACATGCTACAACAGGGATGGATGTTGAAGAAATAGCTTAAGTGAGAGAAATTAGTAGCAAAACATTCCATACTTAATGATTAATTTATATGAAATAGCTAGAATAGGAAAATCTGTGGAGACAAAGTGTGAGATTGCAGTTGTCTAGGTTGGAAAGCGGTATTGAGAGGAAGTGGTCATGACTGCGAATGAACACAGGTCTTTATTTTGAATCATGAAGATATCCAAAACGTAGATTATGGTGATGCTTACTTAAATCTATGTCCATACTAAAAATCCACAGAACTGTACTTTATAAATGGCTGCATTTTATGCTATACAAATTATATTTCAATAAACATTTAAAAATGTGTGGATAAATACCTAATCTCCCATATCATGATTGAAAACAATACATTAAAACTCAACTAAATATAGTAATAATAACAAAATATTGGTTGCCCTTTAGTAACTTTTATAGGAGCCAAGTGAGAATCAGGCATTGCACTGAGTAATTTCGGTACAGGAAGACTGATCTTTAAGACAACATTAATAAATAGATAATATTAATAATCATATTACAGAACAGAAAATGGAATGCCATAAAATAGTCAGGAGCTCACACCTAATCACCTGATAAATGGTAGAGCTAGAATATAACATCAATACGTAAGGTCTCTGCACTGTTTCTAATCTATCTGGCCTTATGAACACCTAGAGCAACATTTAACATAATGTCTTTGCCATGTATTCCTGCAAGTAATGTTTCTAGAGTTTACATTTTACAAGGGTTCCATGGTTAAAACTGAAAAACACAGATTCAAAAAAACTTCTATCCTTTCTGAAACTCTATCATAAGAACACTAATTCAATTATTTCTGTAAAAATGAGCTAACAAGCCCATATTAAAACAAGTGACTTTCCTAATGTTTCTTAAACTGTGGCCACACCCAAACTGCCTTTCAAATCAGTGCTTTTATTCTACTATGTCAGCCATGGTACATGGCTGCTTAATGATTTTGGACAATTAACAACAATATTACCATTGTCTTCAAAATGAGTTACCTTGCCTCTCATTACATGCTAACAATAGCATGGCACCCTCTTCACCCTACTCAAACAAGAATGATATATTCTTCTTGATTATCTTGTCCAGGCATGCAAAAGTGAAGGCATTTATGGCATTCTGGTTTCATCAGGCAATAAGGATCTTCTATAACAAACACTGGCACAGCCCTGGTCTCAGGATCCTCTCTTGTCTGCATTGAATATATACATAGAATGCATGCTTAATATGCATTCCTGTGCTCAGTGGGTTGTACTAACTATCTATCATAAGTAACATTTTTTAAGCCAAATGAATGGCTTATGAATAAAATGTCCCAAACCCTAGCTGTGTATTCAACTAAACACTCACCGTTCCTCATTCCAATACTATCTACTTACCACAGCATACTAACTTTCAAAGCCCTGTTCTGATTAGCTTAATCACCTACTTAAGAATCATGAATGGGTTTTATACTGTATGCAAAATAAAATCCAAATTCTTTAGCATGTCATTTATTATTTGCCCAACACATGGCCCCAGGCTTATCCACTATCCACACCTAATTTCCAGAAGAAAAAACGCAACTTGCTATTCTGCCAAATGAGCCCCATACTTCATAATTGCTGGGTCTTTGTTCGTGTTTTTTCTGATGCTCAAAATTCTTTCTTTTTCCAACTGTTTGACAAAATTTTATTCATTTTTGTCTCAAAGACAACCTCCATAATAAATTCTTTAATTCTCAAATCAGAAATAAGTTGTACTTTTTGTGAAATCTTTGGAAATTTATAAAACTCATCTGACACACATAATCTTATTTGCACTTTGATAGAATAGAAGAGAAATGAACTTACCCTTAACTCCCCACTATTCTATGACTGAAGAAATTGATACTTAGAAAGGCAGCCGCAGGACAAACTAATAAGGGCCTGCAATTTGATTCGGATTAATTTAGCTAAATCTAAGTCTGAGCTCTTATGATAATCACAGTAGGTAACTTTCTTTTCCCAGTTCAGCTATATTTAAGGCACTGTTCTCTTTACATTTAAAAACTCTTCTCTTCGTCTTCAATCTCTTTATTCTCCTGTCTCTGAGATCTGGTTTTTCTCCCATATTACTGTATATTCCTTCTAAATTTCTATTTCAAGATTTTTTCCTCTTCTCAATCCCTAATTGTTGGAATGTCCCAACCTTGGACTCTTTATCTTCTTTATTGACACTCATTGTCATGGTTTTAAATACTATCTATGTGCTTGTGACTCTAAGATTTACATATCCAACTCCAATCTCTTTCTGAGCTACAGACAAAAATATCCAACCACCTGCTCAGAACCTCCATTTGGATGTCTAATTTAAAATTAAAATATTCAGAGGAGTTTCTCTGTTTTTCTCCCCTACCAAAATACATTCCTATACCTCCTTTTTTCCTATCTCACCAAAGAGCACACCATCCACCCAGTAGTTCAAAGTAAAAGCCAGCCACAATCCTTGATCATTCTTTTTCCTTCTCATTTAGAATCCAGAGCAAGTTCTTCTGGTGGTCACCAAAAATGTCTCATAATTTCTTACCACCTGAATTCTTACCATGTTCTTTGAAGTCATCAAAATATCTTGCCAGGAACTTTCTAAGTCTTTGTAACTAGGTCTTCTTCTTCAATTCTGCCCTAATGCTGGGTAACTTCTGTTTTCCTCTACATATATTTTCACCAGCCTCTTTGCCCTGCCCTGTGTCTCCTGAGGCTGACCTAAGTGGATGCATCATTAGGCTCCCTTGCATTCTAAGTTGCATTTGGTTTGGCCAATAACCAGGCATGGGGGAGGGCATCAGTGAAAGTTATGGGCCAAAAGGGATGTGAAGGGAGAGATTAATCCCAGGATCGTTCCATGCAGAGTGACCTCAGGTTGACCAGGTCCTGAATACAAGGTCTATCAGACTCCCTTCTTCACACAAGTCTTTCTCTCCTCATTTCACTAGCATCTTCACTCCCCTGTTCTTTTTGTTTTAGGAGTGGGAAAAATCTCCCAGTTACTGGCCTTGGTTTGAAGCACTATAGTTTGCTGATTGGCTGCATCTTTATAAACAGTCCTATTACTACATTATTCTCAAACTAGCCAATATGAGTGTGTCATTTGTGCCTAACAGTGACTCCAACTGATACATTTTCTATGGCTTATTCTACACACATCAACATATGTGATCTTTTAAGAAAAATAAATGAAATCATGAAGTGTTTCTTTTCCAAGCCCTCCAGTGACTTACCAGTTCCTTTAGACTGAGATCCAAATTCCTAACTATGGCTCTTTAGACCCTGTGGGAGCTGGCTCTGCTTATAACTCTGGCTTCATCTTCCATCACTTTCCCTTTCAGTCCTCCTGTTCCTGCTGTCCTGACTTACCATTTGTCTCTCAATTAGACTATACCATACTGAGCATTTTTCTGTCTCTGAGCCATAGCAGTTTCCTGTTCTGTTTGAAATATCCTTCATATGCAGGTGATCATTGCTTGCTTCCTCATTTCCTTTAGTTATCATTTAGAGGGGTCTCCCTAACTTTGAAACATTTTCTCTCTTCTGTATTTAATATCTAAACTTTGGCCTGACTTCTCCTAGGATTTATCCATATCCTAAATTGTATGTTATATTTACTTTACTTATTTGAATATTGTCTGTTTCATTCACCTGAGTATATTTCACAATGTCAAGGATTTTATCTCTCTTAGCCACTGTTATATTCAGAATGAAAAAACAATGCCTGTCATATACTAGGCCTATAAATAAATGAAGAATAATTTGAGCACGTGAATGAATGAATGAATGAATGAGGTAGCAAGTAGGTGCTATTATAAATCACTATTTTACAGATAAGAAACTGAGAGTTACCCAGAAAATAGTAGCATATTGAACTACTTTAATAAAGGCAAGAACTATGTCTTATTATGCTTTTTATTGTCCTTAAGCTCTGACACAGTACATTGCACATAGCAATCTTTCAACTGATTTATGTTCAGTAATGAAGAAAACTGTTAAAGATGGGCAAAGTGGCAGCAATGTGAATATTGGCTTTTGGCAGGGAAACTAATTAGGAATTTATGTGAGTACTTAGATGTGTACTTCCATACAGTCTCCAACAACATAAATTGATCATTAAAAAGGTATTTTAATGAAGACATCTGTGACTATTACAGGCAAATGTTAATGATTTACATGTATCTGTTTATAATTGCTTACCTAGCTTATAGATCATCTAGGCCTTTAGTTGCTGCTTGTCTTTTGGAAAGTCTACTCTTTGGACATTTTGTGGCTCATTAATAAATGTATCAAACAATTTTGTACAGAAAAAAGCAAGTATTAGAAATTCACATTAGTCATTTTAAAATTTTTATTAGTAGTTCTAATACAAGCAGATGAAAACATTTTAGAAATAAATCATGATATGCAAATTTTACCCTTGAATTTAGCTTCACAACTATTTCTTCAAATCTGTACTGAATATATAATGGTTTATAATATGATGTGTGGGATTTTAAAAATGTAGATATCAACCCTGCTCCATATTATTTGGTTAAACGTGTTAAAAATACACATATATAAAGCAAATAGATATCAAGTTCAAGACAAGATGCTACATAAGCTCATACATGATCCAGTGGACCAGATTTGCTTAGGATTTGAAGGTCTATTCTTATATGATTTTCATGAAATATTTTGATTTGGTTAATGAATTAGATACGACCATACCGTGTGTGTGACATTTGTAAATATAGTAATGAAAATTTGTTGTGCTTTTCATGATTGTGATTGGTAATTTTGATACTGGTAGAATCTCTGGGTACTTTTTTCTCCTGTAAAACAAAGAAATAGCCACTAGTCCTTTTGTCACAATATTGTAAAATGACTTACAGCATATAGTTCCATGACATGAACATACTTCCAAATCACAAAACTTGAGATTAAGAAAATATCATTAGAAAATTTAAGGATGAATTTTAGAAACTGTGCTGTTGAGGCCAATGAACATTCTGTGATGCCCAAATATAAGTCTAATAATCGATGTCAGAGGGAAAAAAAACAAAAACTCATAGAATAAGAGTACATAATATCTTCATATAGTCCCTTAATGTAATTCTACATACTCATGTTGGTCTTAATTTGAATGATTCTTTAAAACAATTTTAAGTGTTATTTTTCCTCGTCAGTAAATTGCTACTAATTTTTCTTCCAAAGGGCAGAAAGAATTTCTCTTTCATACAATGTCTAAAATTTGAAGTTAAAAAATAGCATTACTGTAAGATATTTAATGGCCACTAAACCTTAAAAATATTCTATAAGATCAAGTTGAGTAATGAAAGAACAAAGATTCAGACAAGTTTCAACTTACTGCCATGAACCAATATACACATATAGAAAATATAAATTGAGCCAGTCACGGTGGCTCACACCTGTAATCCCAGCACTTTGGGAGGCTGAGGTGGGTGGATCACGAGGTCAAGAGATGGAGATCATAATGGCCAATATGGTGAAACCCCATCTATACTAAAAGTACAAAAATTAGCTGAGCTTGGTGGCACGTGCCTCTAGTCTTAGCTACTCAGGAAGCTGAGTCAGGAGAATCACTTGAAACTTGGAGGTGTAGGTTGCAGTGAGCTGAGATTGTTTCATTGCACTCCAGCCTGGGCAACAGAGTGAAACTCCATTTCAAAAAAAAAAAAAGAAGAAGATTTTAAATTGATGCAGATTAGAATGTACAATAAAAAGATTTATACATCAAACAGAATGGTGTTACATTTCATAGAAAATATTACAGGAAATATAAAAGAGATGGAAGCACTTTTAAAAATAAATTTCTATACTAGTTCTATACTAGGAAAGTTTAGATGTTACAGGAATACTGAGTCCATTTATTACTCACACCGTGTGCCAATCATAATCCCGAGACACACAATTTTGAACCCTGAAATCCTGAATGATCAGAAATCCCTAAAGATTAAAATCCCTAATTAATGTGTTTTTGCTTTTACACAGTACAGTTGCATCATGTTGCACCATGTTAGGTGGAACTGTTACCTTGTTATTGTATTCATTTGAAAATTAAGTGTGGTTTAAGGAGTTGTGTATGAGTAGAAAGTTGTCAAAGAATAGACTGGTGGACTCCATTTTAGGTATTGACTGGATTAAGAAATACCTAGAAACTTGGTAATGCATTATCAGGTTTGTATCTGTGAAGTTGTTTCCAGATATTAGTGTTTGAGGCTAAGTGGACTAGATGGAGAAGATCTGCCTTCAATGTTGGTGGGCTGGTGCCAGTAGGCCAGAACTCAGAGTCAACAAATACAGAAGAAGGTGAATTGGTCTCTCTCTAAGAATTGGGACGGACTTTTCTTCTGCAACTTTGGACATAGACCTCCAGACTTCTCAGTCTTTGGCTTCAGCAACTTACCCCACTTTGTCCCTTAGTCCCAAGGCTTTTGACCTTAGACTTACCTGGTTCTCAGGCCTTGGACTTGAAATTAGCCATTCTACATCCATCCCAGACTCTCCAGCTTGCAGACAGATTTTCATGGGGCTTCTTTGCCACCATAATTGTACAAGCCAATTCCCCTAGTAAATCTCTGTCATATATCTGTATACATATCCTATTGGTTCTGTTTCTCTGGAGAACTTTGACTGACACAGATTTGGTGTTGGAAAAAACCAATCATTCGTTCTTACTATAGTCTATACAACACGGTGGAAGAGATCTGTAAAATTATTCCCTCACTAAAAGGGTGTGATAAGTTTAGTGTATGAGGCTAGTTAATAGTGAAAGATAAATGTTTAAAGCCTAATTATTTTGGATCCTGCAAAAGCAGAAAATCACTTCATTGCAATGTCTGGCAAATAATCAGACTTTAAAATGGACAAAATATACTTACAAAATTTGTGAACCATAACTACACTATCTAAATTCAAGTGCAGCTGGTGTTTTGAAGGTCACAAAGGAAAGGAAAACACAGGTGAAAAATACCTACTAAGCTTTAGGATGCCAAGGTGGGCAGATCACTTGAGTTCAGAAGTTTGAGACCAGACTGGCCAACAGAGTAAAACCCCACTTTTACTAAAAATACAGAAAATTAGCTGGGCAGAGTGCTGTGCACCTGTAAGCCCAGATCCTGGGAGGCTGAGGCATGAGAATCTCTTGAACCTGCTAGGCGGAGGTCATGCCATTGCACTCCAGCATGGGTGACAGAGAGAGATTCTGTCTCAAAAAAAAAAAAAAAAGAAAGAAAAGAAAAAACTTCCAAATTATTTATTTTTGTATGACTTCTGCCACTAACTAAACCCAAAGCCAACAGAAGAAAATAAATAGCAAAGATCAGACTAGAACTAAATAAAATTGAAACGACCAAAAAAATACAAAAGATAAATGAAATTAAAAGCTAGTTATCTTAAAACATAAACAACATTTATAAACCATTAGCAAGATTAACCAAGAAAAAAGATCCAAATAATCTCAATTAGAAATGAAACTGGAGATATTACAACTGATACTACAGAAGTACAAAAGATCATTCAAGGCTACTATGAACACCTTCATACTCACAAACTAGAAAATCTAGAGGAAATTAATAACCACCCCCCACATTAAATCAGGAGGAAATAGAAACCCTGAAGAGACCAATAACAAACAGCGAGATTGATTCAGTAACAACCACACGAAAAAATTGCCAACAAAAAATGTCCAAGACCAAATGGATTCACAGCTGAATTCTACCAGACATTTAAAGAAGATAACAATCCTGCTGAAACTATTTCAAAAGATAGAGAAATAGAGAATCCTCCCTAAATCATTCTATGAAGTCAGTATCTCTTGATGCCAAAACCAAGAAAGGACATAATAAAAAAATAAAAACTACAGACCAATATCCCTGATGAATACAGATGCAAAAATCCTCAACAAAATGCTGGCTAACCAAATCCAATAGCACATCAAAAAGATAATACATTATCAAGTGACTTTCATCCAGGGATGCAGGGAATGTTTAACATACACAAGGCAATAAATGTAAAATATCATATAAACATAATTAAAAACAAAATCCATATTATCATCTCAATAGATGCAGAAAAACATTTGACAAAGTCCAGTATCACTTTATGATAAAAACCCTTACAAAATAGGCATAGAAGGGACTCACCTCAAAGTAATAAAAGCCATCTATGACAAACCCATAGCCAACATAATACTGAATGGGGAAGAGTTGAAAGCATTCCCTACCCCCCAAGAACTGCAACGAAACAAGGATGCCCCAGTTACACCACTTCTGTTCAACACACTAGTACTGGAAGTCCTAGCCCAAGCAATCAGGCAAGCAAAAGAAACAAAGGGCATCCAGTTTGGAAAAGAGAAAGTCAAACTTTTCATCAGTGATGTGATTGTAAACCTGGAAAACCCTAAAGACTCATCTGACAGACTGCTAGATCTGATAAACAAATTCAGTAAAGTCTCCAGTGAAAAATTAATGCACTCTTTAGTAGGAAGTCACTAGACACATTACATAAGGGGTGGAACATTATCTTCCACTTCCTTGAAAGAGCAGTAGCTAAATAATTGATTTGAAATTATTCTGCATAAAGGATTTTCTTACTTACCTTCATTTGTTTACTTATTTAGTCATTTAGATATATTATCCCAGCACATGGATAGTTGTTTTATTTTTCATGTTACAATCTAATGCTGTATTATTTATTTTATTGCTCAAATTGTTCCAATTTCAAGCTTTGAGAGTGCTTTCAGTTGGATTCTGTGTACCTTTGACATGCTCTCACTATGTAGTTATTTATTATTTCATTTTCTGAATAACAAAATGCTCAATGACTTGTCTTTTATATTCCCTGTCTCAACCCCAGAATCAAATGCCCATCAAGAAACACATTACCAAACACTCTGTTTTGCAGATTTCCTCCTGTATTTTCTTCTAGATATTTTGTATTTTACATTACATTTTGATTTTTGATTCATTTTGAATTAGTCTTTATGTCAGATATGAGGTCATTGTCTAGGATAATTTTTTTTTATATTGAGTCGTCCAACTGTTACAGCACCAGTTTTTGAAGACTGTCCTGTTCCCTATTGAATTGCCTTTCCACTTTTGTGAAAGAGAAGTAAGGGTACATAACTTCTGGATATATTTCTGGGCTGTCTATTCTGTTCCCTTAATCGATGTGTTATCTGGCAACATTATACTCTTTTTATTACAGTTGATTTCTAAAATCAGCTGCAATCTTGAAATCATGGCATTGTATTGAGTCTTGAAATTGAGTATGATTCCTTGCATTTTGTTCTATATTTTAGGATTTTGTTAGCTATTGTAGGTCATTTGACTTTCCACATAAACTTTAAAATTAGTTTGTAGATTTTTAAAAAATTTGCTGACATTTCGATCGCAATTGCGTTGAATCTACAGTTAAATTTTGGATGAACTGAGAATTCAACATTTGAGTATTTCAACCCATGGGCACAAAATATCTGCCCATTTATTTAGATATTTTTTCAGTACTTTTATAAATTATTTGTAATTTTTCACATACAGATTCAGTACATATTTGTTAGATTTATACTTTGTTATTTTGGATTGAGGAATGTTAATTTAAGAAGTATTATTTTAATTAAAAATTATAAATGTACATTACTAATATACAGGAAAGCAATCAATTTATTTACAAAACATATATCCTGAAACCTTGCAATATTCACTTATTAATTGAAGAGTTTGGGGAGATTTTTGTGAAGAATTGTTTGATTATTTTCTACATAACAAATCATGTTATTTACATATAAAAACACTTTTGTTTTTTCTTTCAAATTTGTATACTTTTTATTCATGTTTCTTGCATATGCAACAACTAGGATATCAGTATATTTTTAAAGATAAGTAATGAGAGGATATCTTTGCCTTCTTAGAAAAATAGTGGCCATTCTTTCAATACTGTATCAAGTCTAACTTTAGCTGTAGGTTTTTATATATGCTATCTACTGAATTTTATCAAATGCTTTTTTGCATATACTGAGTAATTATGTTTTTCTTATTCATTCTGTTAATATGATGAATTACTCTCACTGGTAGGGTTTGGAAAAGGCAAAATATTTTAAAATTTTCTTATTAAGCCTTGGGAATGTGGTGTGCAAAAGTTTCTCTCTCTCTTCTAGAAGTATGCCATTTTTATTCCCGTTACCTATTCCCTTTCTTGGCTGCAAAGTTTCTTATCTATTTTCTTGAAGCCCTGTCCCCTCTTGACTTCTTCCCTATAGATGACACAGGAAGAAAGGAGCTGTGGCCAAAGTGCCTTTCTCCAGCTGAGAAAATTTTTCTGAATTGCCTGATGAATTATTTTTCCCTAGAGCTTAGGTATTTATTAGGAAGAAGATTCTACATGGGTGTCAAGATGGTCACTCTCTTCCTCTCTCAGCTAGCACCATCAGAAGATCTTTCTAAAATTCTCACCATGAAAAATTTGTAGATTTATTGAGTAAAAGCCTAAGCAATTGTGGGGGCCTCTTTATGACTGAAGTCCCCAGGCATTTCTCATTTTCAAGTTAGTCTGCAGTCAGCTTACAGTAGTTTCTCAAAATTACCACGTCAATGCTGCTATCAGCTCAAGGATTTCTGTAGTTTCTTCTCTAGGTAAGCAAGTCTCCAGAGCTATATCCTTCTGGATGTGACTGTATCTACAAGTTTTGGAGTTTGAGTTTGCCCTGCTTAATGATGGGTCAAAAATATCGTTGATATTTATTTTGTCCAGGATATTTTGTTGTAAGATGGAAATGATAATTTTCCATCAATTTGCAAGTGATGTTAATCTCAAGATCTCTAGAAGGAGACATATTCTATAACTCACACCATGGCAGATTAAATTGGTATCATGTAGAATTCCTTAAGTAATGAGATTAGTAAGGTCATACTAATCGTCATGCTTTAAACTGTGTATATTGAAAAAATAGAAGAAAATTTATTTTTAAGTGCTTAGCAAATATTTATGAAAGCTGATTATATAAAAATATCAGACCACAAAATATGACTTTAATCAATCTCATAGCTAAAAATATATACATTATATTTTAATGGAAATAATATTAGGTATAATTTTAAGAGCAAAAGGGGAAAATAATAATAAAGCTGTATTTTTATAAGCAAACATTTTTAAAATTTAAATAGGATTATTTGTTTATTATATCTAGCAGTAGTACCAGGTTATTTTATTTTCATAATTTTATAATAGTATTAATATTTAACAAAGTAATATGCTAGCAAAATTATTCTAACTAAAATAGAGGTTATCACTGTCTTAATTTTTAAAATCAACATCCTTTATTAAATATTCAAATTAAAAGTAAGTTATATGTTTTGACACCTTCAGAACACTCCACTTAAAAACTTAGAATCCAAACCAAGTAGTTACCAATCACTGGATTCCAAAATATTTGCATCTGACATTTAAGACAAAGCATAGCAATATGTGAACATTTGGTACAGTTATAATTTTGCCTAATTTTCTAGTTCAGTTTTAAATCTTTCAATTCCTTTAAGATCATGACAATTCCTTTCAACCCTGAAGTAAGAAAACCCAAATTCCTTATAGAAAAATTGCATCCACTGTAGAAACCATCCTGATTTGCAGCAAGCTTTCCACCTATTTGTCTTTTACCAGTTTCCTCTTATTTTTCTTTGTAGGATATATGTGCTTAAGAGAAATAACTAGTTGAACTTCATTCTGCAAAATCTATTTTTTTAAATAGATTTTTTTTACTCCTATGCTTTTTTCACTTCCTGTGCTTTTTTGAGGGAAATGGATTCATATAAATATTTTTAACTAGGCTGTTTTAGTTTTGCTCAGTTTGGGATTTATATAATTGATATTTTAACTTTGGGATTCTGCCCTGAAGCAATTTCATAAAGAGCACAACTTTTGAAAATCAACTGGATCAATAGGATGTGTGCTGTGATTTCCCTTTTTTAATTGTAAATGTTCCTTGTGGCTTCAGGCTTTGCATCTTGAAAGATTTTATATTAGAATATGAAGTAACAGAGTAAAGGTGAAATGGCTATTAAAATGAATCAAAACTCATCATTTTGTAGACAACTGAAAAATAGGTTGAAGACAACACATCAATTCTATTGAATGAGTGTCTAAATGTCAGCATTTTGCAGTCTCAATAATGAATCAATTATTTTAAATAAAGCCTTTATTTTCAAAAGAAGCAGAAAGGAATAAGAAAAAAAAATTATTCATTTGAGAAGAAAATGAGTCCTTTGGGGAAGTTTGCATGGGGGTTTTGTGGGGATAAAGAGACAACCAGGGCTCAAAGCAGCCTTCTTAAACTTATTTAAAATATTTCTTTTTGCATTTTTTTAAAAAAATTTGAAGCTTTCAAGTTTTAATCATTACCATATGGGATTTAGTAAGAAATTGTGGAAAAAATAATTGCTTCAAGTAATCATAAGTGGTCTGAATTAAATTAGAGCAGAGAGTGAGAGATGAAGTGGTGAGTACAAATTTGCTTTTAAAGACAAATGCTTAATGGAAGGACACATTTAATATTTTATATACAAGTATTTGTCACTAGCAAGAAATCATAAGCATTTTGAGTTCAAATGAATGATATTACTATCTGGATTCAGTTATCACTCATGTATTTTACCATTTTCTTTTAATGCTATTAGTCAATTCACAACGTATTAGGGAAGATAGTTTTTTTAAGTGTACCATCTCTATAAAGAAATTTCTAAAACGCCTTTTGTAAATAATGTTATATTATTCTCACAAGAATCTTTAATGTACCTTCTTTTGTTAAAAAAAAAAAAAAAGGTAAAGCAAAGGACCTTAAGAGACCAAAAATCTGCATGCATAGACCTAAAAAAAAAAAATGAAAAGATAACAAATGCATGATGAAAGAAATGCATATAAATCTCAATGAGATAACACTTCTCACCTCTCAAGTTAGCAACAATTCAACACTTGAAGTTGTGGAGAAATACATATTTTCATGCACAGTTGGCCAGAGTTCAAAATGGTACAGCCCCTACAAAGAGAAATTAATCAGAATGTACTGAAATCATTTATAATCTTGCCCTTTGATCCTGGAATCCTACTCCTAGGAATTATCCTGAAGACATACCTCTCTAAATATGAAACAACATATGCAAATATTTGTTTATTATTACATTATCTGTAATAGCAAAATATTGAAAATAACCTTCTGCTGAGTCAATTATTGCATATCTTCAAAATAAAGTATTAAGATCTTCAGGGGAATGAAGACTGTATTAACCACTATGGAGAGAATTTCAGGCTACCATAAGTTAAAGAAAAAAAGAAAGAAAAAGAGAAAGGAAGAGAAAGATACAAAAGAATGTATATTACATTGTCACATGCAGCCTTTGCTGAAAAGAGAAAAAGATAAAAACAAATATACCAAAAAATAAATTTGTTTAATTTAGTTATACTTAGTAGTATTGTGTTTTAAACTCTAAAATTATTTTTGGTGAATTGAAGGCTAGAGCAAATGAGTGAATATACTGATGTTATTGAGAAACTATGGGAAAGAAAGATATAACTCTGGAATAAAAATTGAAGACAATCATCCTGTGATGTTGAATTTGATTCAAAAGAACCTGTAAGAGCTTATAATTTTATGTGGATATAGCTATGTACAATGTATGTGCACATATACACACAAACATTTTTCTGCTGTAGTCACTAAAACTACACAGAAATGGTGACATCGCAAAAAGCAAAGAGCACATTTATCTTCCATTGTGAAATACCACTTCCCCCTAAAAATAAGTCAAAGCTAATGGAGAAAAATGGTGAATTTTGTGTCTAGGAGAAGTTCTAGGTGAACTTCGAGTGTCTTTTTATCCAGACAGTATAAAAAACATGTTTAAAGGCATATGTATATCACATCAAAAGGAAACAGAAACCAGCTTGAAAGTGCTTCTACTAGCCATATTTGTGATTAGTATCAAAAAATAAAAACAGATTGCCACACAGTGGATTCAAATATGAAGATCCATGGGTTCCTAATAAAACCAAATGAATAGTATTATTAATCAAATGAAATAAGTAAGAAACAAATAAAAAAGAAAAAAAGCATTTATTTCAAAGAATAATGCCAGCTAATAAAAACAAGGGGACTAATAAAAATAGAACACCACTGTTTTGTTACCTCCAGAAAAACGATGGATGTAGGCAAGGTCAATAATGGGTGCAAGAGCCATTTGATAGAAAGCTGTCAGGGGAATATTGCATCAGAAGATAGGCTTTTTGCAATGAACAGGTCTGGCTATCACTATCTTAATCAGGTGGTCAAACAATATTGCCAGTACTGAGATGGTCTGACTTGATGTGCCTCTTAATGTGATGTGATATGCTTCCTGTGAAGTACAACATTATCTATAACGTGTGAGATTGCTTTTATATTGTTTAACTAAATTTTATCCTAAGGAAGCAGTCAGACAATCTCAAACTATGGTATGATCTGAAGGACAGTTTGACTAGACACTTCCAATGAATAAATAAAATGAAGAAATGAGGTGGGTGGAGAGACTTTCAGATTAATGTGTGATGGTTAATATTGAGTGTTAATTTGATTGGATTGAAGGATACAAAGTATTTTTCCTTGGTATGTCTGTGAGGGTGTTGCAAAGGAGATTAACATTTATGTCAGTGGACTGGGAGGGGCAGACCCACCTTCAATCTGGGTGGGCACCATCTAATATGTTGCCCGTGTGGCTATGATAAAGTAGGCAGAAAAAACGAAATGAGCAGACTTGCTGAGTCTTCTTGCCTCCATTTTCCTCCCGTGCTGGATGCTTCTTGCCCTTAAACATCAGACTCCAAGTTCTTTAGCTTTTGGACTCTTGGACTTACCCCAGTGGTTTGTTGGGGGCTCTTGGACCTTAGCTCAGGTATGACTTAGAGTGGGTCTGGTGGGTCCCCAGACTCATCCTGTGGTCATTTCCCCAGTGCCAGAATGCATAATTGGCATAGACATACTTAGCAGCTGGCAGAGTCTCCAAATTGGCTCCCTGACTTAGAGTGAGGGCAATTATGGTTGAGAACATCAAATGAAAGTCATTAGAGCTGTCTATGCCTAGAAAAATAGTAAATCAAAAACAATATAACATCCCTGGAGGGATTGTAGAGATTAGTGCCACCATCCAGGACTTGAAAGACATAGGGATAGTGATTCCCACCAAATTCCCATTCATCTCTCCTATTTGGCCTATGCAGAAGATGGATGGATCTTGGAGAATGACAGTGGATTGTCATTAGCTTAACCAACTGCTGACTTCAGTTGCAGCTGCTGTACCAGATGTGGTTTCATTGCTTGAACAAATTAACCCATCTCCTGGTACCTGGTATTCAGCCAATGACTTGGCAAATGCCTTTTTCTCCATTCCTGTCCATAAGGCCCATCAGAAGCAATTTACCCTCAACTGGCAGAGCCAGCAATATACCTTAACTCTCCTACCTTAGGGGTGTATCAACTCTCCAGCTTTGTCTCATAATCTTGTTCATAGAGATCTTGATCACTTTTCCTTTCTACAAGATATAACACTCGTCCATTACATTGATGATATTATGCTGATTGGACCCAGTGAGCAAGATGTAGCAAATACACTGAAGTTATTGGTAAGACATTTGAATGCCAGAGGATGGGAAATAAATCCAACTAAAATTCAGAGACCTTTTACCTTAGCAAAATTTCTAAGGGTCCAGTGGTGTGGGGCCTGTTGAGATATTCTTTCTAAGGTGAAGGATAAGTTGTTGCATTTGGCCCTCCCTACAACCAAGAAAGAAGCACAACGTCTAGTGGGCCTATATAGATTTTGGAGGTGACACATTCCTCATTTGGGTGTGTTACTCCAGCCCATTTATCAAGTGACCCAAAAGGCTGCCAGTTTTGAGTGGGGTCCAGAACAGGAGAAGGCTCTTCAACAGGTCCAGGCTGCTGTGAAAGCTGCTCTGCCATTTGGACCATATGACATGGTAGATCCAATGATGCCTGAGATGTCAGTGGCAGATAGGCACGCTGTTTGGAGCCTTTGGCAGGCCCCAATAAGTAAGTCATAGTGGAGGCCTCTATGATTTTGGAGTAAGGTCCTGCCATCATCTACAGTTAACTATTCTGCTTCTGAGAGACAACTCTTTTCCTTTTACTGAGCTTTAGTAGAAACTGAATGTTTGACTGTGAGTCATCAAGTCACCATGTGACCTGAACTGCCTGTCATAAACTGGGATCTTTCTGACCCATCTAGCCATAAAGTTAAGCACGCACAGCAGCATTACATCATCAAATGGAAGTGGTAAATATGTGATCTGGCTCAAGCAGGTCCTAACGGTACAAGTAAGTTACGTGAGGAAGTGGCTCAAATACCCATGATCTCCACTCCTACCACTCAACCCTGCACAAATGGCTTAATGGAGAGTTTCCTATGATGATTTGACAGAGGAAGAGAAGACTAGGTCCTGGTTTACAAGTGGTTCTGCACAATACGCAGGCACCACCAGAAAGTGGACAGCTGCAACCCTACAGCCCCTTTCTAGGACATCCCTGAAGGACAGTGATGAAGGGAAATCTTCCCAGTGGGCAGAACTTCGAGCAGTGCACCTGGTTGTGCACTTTGCTTGGAAGGGGGAATTACCTGATGTGCAATTATATACTGATTCATGGGCTGTAGCCAATTGTTTGGCTGTATAGTCAGGAAGCTGGAAAAAGCATGACTGGAAAATTAGTGACAAAGAAATTTGGGGAAGTATGTATGGACCGCTCCGAGTGGTCAAAAACTGAAGATATTTATATCTCATGTGACTGCTCATCAAAGAGTGACCTCAGCAGAGGAGGATAGCGGATAGAATGACTTGTTCTGTAGACACCACTCAGCATCTTTTGCCAGCCATTCCTGTCATTGTCCAAAGGGCCCATAAAAAAAGTAGCCATGGTGACAGGGATGGAGGTTTTGAATGGGCTCAGCAACATGAACTTACCAAGACTGACCTGGCTACAGCCACCACTGAGTGCCCAATTTGCCAGCAGTGGAGACCAACACTGAGCCCTCAATTTGGCACCATTCCTTGGAATGATCAGCCAGCTACCTGATGGCAGGTTGATTATATTGGACTTCTTCCATCATGGAAAGGGCAGCAATTTGTCTTCACTGAAATAGGCAATCACCAAGACTACCATCCATGGACTCACAGAATGCTTTACCCATCATCATGGTATTCCACACAGCATTGTCTCTAACCAAAGCACTCACTTTACTGCTAAAGAAGTGTGCTAGTGGGCTCATGTTCATGGAACTCACTGGTCTTACCATGTTCCCTGTTATCCTGAAGAAACTGGATTGATAGAATGGTGGAATGGTCTTTTGATGTCACAATTACAACACAAACTAGGCGATAATACTTTGCAGGGCTGGGCAAAGTTCTTCAGAAGGCTGTGTATGCCCTGAATCAGCGTCCAATATATGGTACTGTTTCTCCCATAACCAGGATTTCCGGGTTCAGGAATCAAGGTGTGGACGTGGAAGTGGCACCACTCACCATCACTCCTAGTGACCCACTAGCAAAATTTTTGCTTCCTGTTCCTGTGGCATTACATTCTGCTGGCCTAGAGGTCTTAGTTACAGAGAAAGGAAATAGAAGGAAGACACAACAATGATTCCATTAAACTGGAAGTTAAGGTTGCCACCTGGACACTTTGGGATCCTCCTACCTGTAAGTCAACAGGCTAACAGAGTTACAGTGTGGGCTGGTGCCCAAACTATCATGATGAAATCAGTCTACTACTCCACATTGGAGGTAAGGAGGAGTATGTGTGGAATACAAGGGAACCCTTAGGGCATCTCTTGGTATTACCAAGCCCTGTGAATAAGGTCAATAGGAAACTATAACAATCCAATTCAGGAAGAACTACAAATGGCCCAGCCCCTTCAGGAATGAAGGTTTGGGTCACTCTACCAGGTAAAAATCTACCACCTTCTGAGGTGCTTGCTGAAGGCAAAGGGAATACACAATGGGTAACAGAAGAGGGTAGTCATCAATACCAGCTATGCTCATGTGACCAGTTGCAGAAACAATGACTGTCATTGTCAGGAGTATTTCCTCCTTATTTTGTTAAGAACATATTTGTGTATGCATACACTTATACTAAAAAAAATCTTCCATTTCCTTTCTTTTTCCTTTATGACATGACATAAGATTTATTGACTTCATATCGCATTTAAGTGTCATTAACTTTATGTAATAACATTTAGGTTAAGGATCGGTACATTTCCAGATGTACAAAAGATAGCTATATTATGTTAGGTGTAATTATAACTTTACACATCATATGAAGAGTTGTGGCCTCAGCTTACCATTGTGTTTTGGCCAAAAGGCATTTTGTGTGTGTGTGTCTGTGTGTGTGTGTGTGTGTGTGTATGTGTGTGTAGTAAAGAAAGATGGAAAGATGGGAGCATATGTGACAAAGTTTTAACAAAGTATGAATCTGTTTAAGGAGTGTGTTTTATTTAGTATTTTATAAACTTTTCTGTGGGTTCAAGCTACAGTTGACCCTTGAACAGTAAGGATTTGAACTGCTCAGGTCTACTTGTCCACAGATTTCTATGCTGACTGTGTCTGCCTCTCCTGCCTCCTCTTTCACTTCCTCCTTTTCTTTTGCCTCTGCCACTCCCCAGAAAACAAGACCAATCCCTCCTTTTTCTCCTCCTCAGCCTATTCAACATGAGGACACCAAGGGTGAAGACTTTTATAAAAATTTATGTCCACTCCATGACCAAAAATTATATTTTTTCCTATAATTTTTCTTAATAACATTTTCTTTCTTCTAACTAACTTTATTGCAAAAATACTGTATATAATACACATAACATATAAATGATGTATTACTTGACTATGTTATCATTAAAGCTTTTGGTCAACAGTAGACTCTTAATAGTTAAGTACTCCACAGCTTCTGCACGGCGAAAGAAACAGTCAATAGAGTGAATCGGCAACCAACAGAATGGGAAAAAATTTTTGCAGCCTACCCGTCAGACAAAGGGCTGATATCCAGAATTTACAACGAGCTAAAAAAGATTTACAAGAAAAAAACAAACAAGCCCATTCAAAAATGGGCAAAGGATATGAACAGGTACTTTACAAAAGAAGACATACATGAGGCCAACAAACATATGAAAAAATGCTCATCATCACTGGTCATTAGAGAAATGCAAATCAAAACTACGTTGAGATACCATCTCACGCCAGTTAGAATGGTGATCATTAAAAAATCTGGAGACAACAGATGCTGGAGAGGATGTGGAGAAATAGGAACACTTTTACACTGTTGGTGGGAGTGTAAATTAGTTCAACCATTGTGGAAAACAGTGTGGCGATTCCTCAAGGACCTAGAAATAGAAATTCCATTTGACCCAGCAATCCCATTACTGGGTATATATCCAAAGGATTATAAATCGTTCTACTATAAGGACACATGCACACGAATGTTCATTGCAGCACAGTTTACAATAGCAAAGACCTGGAACCAACCCAAATGCCCATCGATGATAGACTGGACAGGAAAAATGTGGCACATATACACCATGGAATATTATGCAGCCATCAAAAACGATGAGTTCGCGTCCTTTGTAGGGACATGGATGAACCTGGAAACCATCATTCTCAGCAAACTGACACAAGAACAGAAAATCAAACACCACATGTTCTCACTCATAGGTGGGTGTTGAACAATGAGAACACATGGACACAGGGAGGGGAGCACTATACACTGGGGTCTGTTTGGGGGGAGAGGGGGGATAGAGGGGGGTGGGGAGTTGGGGAGGGATTGCATGGGGAGAAATGCCAGATATAGGTGAAGGGGAGGAAGGCAGCAAATCACACTGCCACATATGTACCTATGCAACAACCTTGCATGTTTTTCACATGTACCCCAAAACCCAAAATGCAATAAAAAAAAAAAAATAATAGTTAAGTTTCTAGGGAGTCAAATATATGTGGATTTTCAACTGCACAGGGGTTGGTACCCCTAACCCTTACATTATTCAAGGGTCAACTTTATTTCAAAATAAAAAGAAAATAAATGTGATACATATAAATAAACCTTAATTCTCCCCTTTAATCTTACAATTTACCATAGTAAATATTATAAAATGATCATTTGTGGTTATTATATTTATAAGTACAATTTCAAATTGTTTAGGCTTATTGAGACCACTGTTGAAATGGAAATTAAAATATAAGAAAATATCAAGAAAAGCAAAAATTTCATTTTATGTTAGGGAGGTGTGAAGACAAGGGAGACCATGGGAGAGAGGGATGTTGTTTAATATACTAACTGAATCAGATGATGTGTGTGACTAAACAATATATATGCTTTTCAAAGTAACAAAGAAGATAGATTGTTCAATTTATTTGAATTGAATTATTTCCTTGTTCAAGTTTTTGTTCCAATAATAATGCAATTTTAATCATCAACTTTATTCAGAAATTTAACAAATTTTTTTGAAAGCCTACTATGTGCAGAACATAAATGCATGTTATGAAAGCAATGATGCTGAACTAATGTTTTACATATTATTTTCAGTACGTATTTTGAAATCAGACAGTAAATGAATAATGACTTAATATTTTGTGCTCTTCTTAAAAAAAAGTTGATTCTTTATAAGTAATTTATATTTAGTTAGCCTAAAACATGATGAATTGTGTTTTAAAGTAGAACTACCATGAAAAATTGGGCATATTTGTTTGGGAAATTTTCTGTGATGCAATTACTTGCAATAATTTTGACATTTATCAATAAGTACATGAAGTAAACCAAAACAATCAAATTTGGTGTCTTGCTAGAAAAGTATGTATGATACTAACAAAACCAGCTTTAGAGTGTTTTGCATTCAGATTTTAGATCTCTCACTTATTATCTGTGTAATCACACACAATCCGCCTAACATCTTCAAGCCAAAGTTTCTTCTTCTGTAAAAAGGAATAATACAAATTTCTTATCATGGTGTTTGACATGTAAGAAGCACTCCATAAATATTATATGACTTACTAACCTTCTTAAAAAATCAACCTTGAATTGTTAGATTGAAATTATAAATAAGGAGAGTTTCTATAACTATTGTGTATCCACAACAAAGAGTTTCAAAGGAGATGATATAAAACTAGTTAATCAGCATATGAATTGCTTTACACAATAACTGTAAATAATTTCTTATAAAAGTAAGCATTATATACTTATGAAAATAAATACTTCCTAATATACAGAGATCTAAAGGCAGGCACTAACCTTTCTCCAGGTTTTTTGTTATAATTGTCAAAGAGAAGAAGTGAAAGATGATAAGAATTTGTGCAACATGCATGGACATTTTAGCCCCAGACAGGAAGCTTACATTTGGCTCTGCATTTGCCTGCTTCGGGAAGCCCGGCCTATTAATGCCCATTCCTTAATGTGGCAAGAGAAGAAAACTTCCCAAGGCTTCTTATGTTTCATGAGGAAATTGCAGATTCTTTCCTTAGATTGCTATTATGTGTTTATTTTGACAATAGTGAATATACAAAAAGAAAGCCAGCTTTTGTTAGAATGATTTAAATTAGTCGTTTTTAGCTTCTTAAATTAGTTCAATATTGTATTTTTCTTATATTTAATACTCTTAGAGAACCATATGTCTTTTTCTATTTGTATGGTAGTGTAAGAAACAACTAGAGAGAAACACACATTGAGCTAGACTGTGTGATTTTTTTCTTCCATCTCCTTAGTATCTACAACAGGCAAGAATTTACCTCTTAGGATCACATACCTTTTGACTAAGTTTTCAGACTTACCACATAGAAGGGAACAATTAATGATCTATGGTATTGTTTTGCGTTTGATGTAAAAATGTCAATTGACATTACACTTTACAATATTCCCGATCCTCACATTTTGCTCGTTTTCTGCCACCAGATTCACTGAAACCAATGACATGATCAGTGAAGCTACAGTAAAGAGAACACTGGGCCAGTTTCCCATGAGGTCTCCTCTTCTCATTTACACGTAGATCCAGATCCAGCAGAGAATCATTGTGTTTATTCAGTTCTCAAATATTTCTTTTTTAACATGTTAATATTCCAAAATCACCTAGTATATTAATACTTCAAATAAACTTGTTAGCCATTCTTTTTTTTTAAAGAGATTAAATCTATGAGAGATCATTCAATTATTGCTTCCTTAGATTCCTCAGATCCAACTGTGGCTTTATAGCTTTTGGGTTTTATTATTGCTAATGAAATAATCTTATCATAGATGATACTATAGAGATGTAGTTGCTTTGTATCTTAGAGAACTCATCAGCTTTCATCTTTTAGGCAGCCACATCCAAGGTACTTTTCTGAATGATCCCTAAATTGTTTCCCTAGATTATTTCATGTACCTATGATGCTGTGGTTGGTGCCTCATGGACCTACTTCCTTGCATAGTTGAATAAATGAGGTTTGATGATTGACCTAAGAGTAGCCAACTCCAGGCCAGCCTTCAGTTCTTATGATGACCAAGTATGACTGCTCTGCCCCCAAATTCTTTATTCTGAAGGGTGATCAACTAAGCCAATCATATTTTTTCTATTTTCCAGTTTGAAGGGCAGGTGCTATGGAAACAGCACAAGGCCAAAAAGCAGGCAACAAGCAAAAAATGATGTAAAGAGGAAAGTAGAAAGAGAAATTAAATATCAGGTTAAACCAACCAGAAACTACCTGATCCTGACAGAACAATAGAAACTTGGTTCTGAAGTGACAACCACTAGTGTGACCACCAGGTCATTTGTAACCTGTTGGACTACCATAATGATATGTGTCCTGAGTGACATTCCAGTTCTCTGTGACTTCTAACTGGGTGAAGACTGTGCAAATATTTTGAATGGTGCTTTTAGTTTCCATGAAGCCCTTGGAAATACTTCTTCCCTCCCTTTACTATTTATCCCTAAGCTAAGGTCTTATTACCTGAGCTTTCTAGTTATGACTCCAGAGAAAGAATAGTTTGAGTGAAGAGTATAATTAACATACATAATGCAACAGAGTTAAGGTGGGGAATACTAATATGTGCCCAAGAGTTTTTATTCAGTCTTGGAACTCTCAAACAATGGGTTATATCATTGTGACATGTTCTGGTTAGGGCACACAACACAACACTGGCCAACTCTATCAATACTTTCTACTCATATCTTTGTTGTCTGTAACTGACAATCAGCGTTAAAAAATTTTGATTTTCTCTCAGGCTGCATAACCAGATATTATTGTCTGAGAATTTCAGATTGGATTCCTAAACAGAGAATAATAGGAGACAGGTATTTCTCTACATTTTAGAGAGAGTTGCTGCATCAGCCGGTGTTTTACAAGAAAGAAAAAGCCACTCTAGGAGTTTGGAGTAGAAACAGATTTAGAGATTTTTACAGACTTCACCACTGTTGGAATGACAGGAGAATCATGTTCAAGAGGACCACTATTGACTTTCAGAAAATTTGAAAGGGCAAAGATTGCAGGGAAGCTGATGTCAAAGACTCCAGCTACCTACAGCACCAAAAGGAAGAGGAAAATGCCTGAAGCTGGTAGAAAACCCTTTTGTCTGCCACCTGCCAATACCATATACCTGCTTGCAGCTCTCACCAGAAAATAATGCCTTTGGCTTTCTTCAGTTTTCCTAACCTCTTGTATCTGTAATTGGCAGAGTTAAGCCCACACTATGCTAACAAAAGATTCTGAAAAGTATGTTTCCCAGATTTCTTCTTTAAAATCTATAGGACAATGTAACAAGAGATTTGACAACATACAATCTTTCACAGCAGCTAAGGAGCTTCTAGACTTCAGGGCTTAATAAGTTTTATAGGGCTTCTCAGAGGTCGATAAGATGTTCCTGAGATCATCACCTCATCAGTGGTCTTGAGCCTTTAGAAAAGCTAATTATAGGCTTATGGGGGAAATACTTTCCTCTTCCCTATCTAGTCAGGAAGTAAAGTAAGTGCTCCCTCCTGCCCCACTTACATGGGAAGAGGCACTTGTATAGGTGGACTTCGCTGCATAAACATCTGAAACCCTGTTCCAGGGCTTGCTGAGCAGCTGAAATTAGTCAGCCCTTACTGGGTGCCATTGGAGTTGAGAAAGTGCAGTGTGATAATTTTTTTAATTGATATGTTTAGCCCTCCTCCTCAACCCTGTCTTTGAGGGCATGTGCCTGCTCCCCATCACAATTCTAAATGTAAGGTATTAATTGGAGCAACAGCAGAAAGATTTGGGAAAGTGATAGTAAGACAAGCCTGTGTATTAACTGTTTGGTGCAAAGAAGATACATGAATTTCTCATGGGTTCAAATAGGGGTTGTAAAGTTGGCCAGGTTAGGAGCCATCGTATAGGAACTCTTCATTGAAAGGTAGCCTGTGCGGTTAGGGGATATCCATAGCACAAAGTTATGGGTAAGACCCTAGGAATAGAACTTGAGGGGATTCCAATATATTAGGCAAAGTGTGCATTATACACACCAGGCATGTGTGACCCACCAGAAATCCACAAGTAAGCATATTAGCCCACTCTTCACAAAGGACCAAATGATACATGATTTTTTACTTTTTTCCCCCATTCCTCCTCAGCGTCAACATATCAAAGAAGGAAGGGGAAAGAAGAAGAGGGAGAGATACAGCGAAGAAGAAAAGTAGAGTTAAACAGAGTCCTTAACCACTTGGCCACGAAGGGTCTCGTCGCCACATGTCAGACCTAAGCGGCAGGTAAGAAGGCTGTGAATGAGGAAGGAAAGGAGTTGAACTGAATGCCTTCAAACTTAAATTTGAAAATATTAGGTCTTTAATATTTAAACCGGATTTAAATTATAAAATTGAAAGTACTCCCAAAACTGAAAGGCCTGAAAGCAATGGGATCTGCTCAAAAAGTAATGAAAGAGAGAGGGAGGTATAATTGAGAGAGCATATTTGAAGACAGTAGTTGAAGAAAAATAAAACAGTTCTTGTTTACTCCCCACTGCATTCTGTGCCTTCAATATTCCTTTTATGTCTACAGTGCAAAAATATCTAGTCTTGCTCTGCCAAACATTTTTCTTACTTTCTTCTTCATAACTCCCAATTCCATATAGTTGTCCATGTTTACTGAGGTAAAACTCCTATACAATAAATTTCCCAATTCAGGTAAATTTTGGCAACTGTACACAGTTATGTAAGCAGCAGCATAAACAAGCTACAAAACATTTTCATCGTTCTGAACAATTTCCTTGTGTAATTGATCGCACTCCTGGCCCCACCTCACACAACTGCAGAGCTGCTTTCTATCACTAGAGTTTTCCCTTTTCTAGAGTGTCATATGTATGGAATCATAATGCACATAGCATATGATGTTTGACTCCTTTCACTAGGCAAAACGTTTTCAGATTTGTCTATGATGCTGCCTATGTCAGTGTTTCATGAGTTTTCATTGTTGAGTATAAATATACTCCAATTTGTTTATTCACTTGCCAGTTGATGAATAGTTGGGTTCCTACCAACGTTGCATGATTGAGAATAAAGCTCTTATGAACATTCATTTACATATCTTCCTGTAGGTATATGTTTTCATTTCTCTCAGATGGGATTGTTGCATCATATTGCTAGCATATTCTCTTATTTTGTGTTTATAATTAATCCAATATCTATCATTATTGTTTTCACTCCCTTACAGTAAAAATCATCTGCTTCTGAAAATACAAATAATTATACAAAATTATCCCCTTACTTATCTTAAAATAATTGTGTGTTTCTTTCTACGTCAAAGTTTTAAAAATATAGCAATTACTGAGCCTATAGACACCGTTGAGTGGCTCTTTATTTTATAATTGCAGTATCACATTTATTTTAATAAGGTATTTTAGCTGACAAGGAGTTTACTTTTGATGAAATGACCTTTGCATGATAAGTTATATGTTTGTTTTTGGTGAATTAATCTATATTCATTAAATGTTTTGAAAAGTATGATAGGAACTGAGCATCACAGAAGTTTATAGGCTTCCTGAAAAGTTAGGAGACTCAGGAAGACTCACAAAGGTTAGAAATAACTTTGCCACAGTATGCCTGGGATTTTTTAACTTCCTTCAAGGAAAAATGTTTTGAACTGCCCATGTCATGCCACTTATTAGCTCTCCTACATGGATCATCTTAAGTTGTCATAACAAACATGCAAGGTAAAAATGGTCAATCCATTTTTTAAGTAGGTGAAAATATAACATAGTTGGAATGAAGGAGCTAATAAATTACACAACTCTTCCTCTTGCAGGATTTTTGCATTAGCTGAGAATGACAATGGTCACCTAGTTGGATAGAGATACAAGTGGAACTTTTATTAGTAATTATAGCCAATGCAAATGCATGGCTTTGGACTGTTATCTGTATGAATTTGCCAATAGTACATCCCCCAAGTAGACATATGCAAACTCAAAAACTAGTCCTTTTTTTGGGTAGAATTTTTGCTGCTAAGCTTAAGAGGTCCTTAGCAGGCCAAAGCTCAGGCTTTTTGAACTCCCAAAGAGAAAGCAGGAGAAAAATCCAAGCTACACCCATCAGATAATTAATGTCTTCTCCCCTGGAGAAGTACAAGTAAGTGGAGAGAGAGCAAAAACGAATACTAATTTCTATAGTGAAAATGAAGTTGGGGAATGTGAATTGCCCGTCTCAAGTTTCTCCAGCTTTATATTCTCATTGCCTTTTAGTCTATGTTAGGCCAGAAGTAGAACCATCACTATTAGGGGAAAAAAATCAGCAGTCTATTAGTACAGTCCTACGACTATTTTATCAGACTGTTCTTATAATTGTTCTTTTGTCAAACTGTTTTAATAATTGTTACCACTGTTTCTGTTTGTATACTCTTGGGCCCACTATTGGACAGCTTTGATTTTGCTTCTAGAAAGCTTGAAAATAAGTCAAAAGGTCACTTTTATGAAATTAACTACAAGATCACTGTACCCTAGGCTGAACTTACGTTCCCTATTCTATTTCCCATCTCAATTTAAGTCTATCTATGCTGTTCAACACATTTAGAGAGGCCTATTTATTTACCATTTCATCAAATACATGCTGGCAACCCATGCTGGCACTGTTATAACACATGCGTTGAACAACAAATAAGGCAATATCCTTGCTTTCATAAAATATGTATTTTGTAGGAGAAAACCAAAATATACCTATATAGATATAAATGTATAATCTGTCAGGTTATGATTAATGCAATGGAACAAAAAGTGAGACCTGAGACCAAAGTAGGGCCTCTTTGAAAAAATAACATTAGAGCAAAGACTCAAGGGAAGTAAGAAAGAGTGCTTTGAGGGTGTCTGTGAAGAGTTAATTCATGGTGGAGGAAACAAAGTACAGGGTACAGGGTGGAGGAAGCAAAGTACAGAGTGAATGACTGGATCATAGAAGCAGGAAGATGAGATTGAAGAGGTGAAGGAAAGAAATATCACTATACAGCCTGGTACACCAGAGCAAGGACTTTGGCTGTTAGTCGGAGTAAAGGTACAAAGGAAAGCCATTGGAGAATTTGGGCAGAGAGTAAGCCTTGCATTTTAAATAAACAGTAAGACTCACATTTTAAACAAATCACATTGACTTTGATGTGAAAAATAGAATATAATGAGCCAAGTGTAGGAATAGTCAGAAGCTATTAGAATATGGCAAGGATTTGGTGACTAGATAAAGGTATTCATAGTAAAGGCAGTGAGAAGTGGTGAAATTCTGGATACGTTTTGAGGATAAGTGGACAGGATACTACAATTGATTTGTATAGAGGATGAGAGAAAGAGAAGAATTTAAAAGTTTTAGACTGAACAATGGGCCAAATAGAGCTGCCATTTATAGGGAAGAGGCATACTGTAGGAGAGGTAGGTTGGGTGAGGATGGTAGAGTGGAAATCAGAAGGGTGAGACTGGTAGAGTGGAAATCAGAAGGGTGAGACTGGTAGGGTGGAAATCAGAAGGGTGAGACTGGTAGGGTGGAAATCAGAAGGGTGAGACTGGTAGGGTGGAAATCAGAAGGGTGAGACTGGTAGGGTGGAAATCAGAAGGGTGAGACTGGTAGGGTGGAAATCAGAAGGGTGAGACTGGTAGGGTGGAAATCAGAAGGGTGAGACTGGTAGGGTGGAAATCAGAAGGGTGAGACTGGTAGGGTGGAAATCAGAAGGGTGAGACTGGTAGGGTGGAAATCAGAAGGGTGAGACTGGTAGGGTGGAAATCAGAAGGGTGAGACTGGTAGGGTGGAAATCAGAAGGGTGAGACTGGTAGGGTGGAAATCAGAAGGGTGAGACTGGTAGGGTGGAAATCAGAAGGGTGAGACTGGTAGGGTGGAAATCAGAAGGGTGAGACTGGTAGGGTGGAAATCAGAAGGGTGAGACTGGTAGGGTGGAAATCAGAAGGGTGTTTTCAGATATGCAATATTTGATACCTATGGAATATCCAAGTCAAGATTCTGAGGAGATCATTAGATACACAAGCCTAGAGTCCAGTGGAGCAGTAATGGGACTTATAAAGGAAATGGCCTTTAAAGATGTGAGTCTGGATGAGCTCCCATAAGCAATGAATGAAGACAGGGAAAATAACAATACCAATCAAAGAGCCCTGGAACGCTTCATCATTTACAGGTTAGATTGAAAAGATGAATCTAGCAATGGAGGCTGAGGAGCACCTCAGTATCACCTCTGCTTCATGTCTCAAGTTTCCCAACCCAATAAACCAGCTGAGGCCTGAAGGAGATGACAAATAGCTCCGAGAGACAGGAGTGAGACATACTGAAATAAAAATTACCTGTGAGAGTTGAGAATATTGCTTAAATAAGTACAAATTGATGTACTACCTAATTTTGACCCATTGTTACTGAAAATACACAGGTTTTTGAGGCCAAGTCTTCACCACTAAATTTCCTGCAGGATTAAGAAAAAACCACTTCATATTCTTTGTGAAAGCAAACAGATCCCAAAGAGGAGAAAACAGAAGCTGCCACCTTTTCCCCAAACTCACAAATTAGACAAATCATTGTATTCCCTAATGCTGATGACTGAGGGTAATTTTGACAACCACAAGACACATGCAAGAGTATTTGGAAACATTTTTGGTTGACATAAATGAGTTGAGGTCCTATTGGCTTCTTGTGGGTAAAGGCCAAGGGCACCCCCACTTCACATGCACACACACAGTAAATAATTATCTGACCCAAAGTCAACAGTGCAATGGTTGAGAAACTTTGCCTTACTGGGACTCTTTAGAGGGAGTTATGCAGAGATATTTTACATAGTTATATTTTTAACTTACACAATTTGTTATGTTAAGATTTTAATTTGTGTCTTTTTCTCCACTTAGCACTGTTTTATTATGATTATAATTATTACTGTGGTTAAATATACATAACAAAATTTACCACTTTAATCCTTTTTAAGGGTACACGTTAGCGGCATTAAGCATATTCCTTAAATACATCATTATTGCATTATTTCACTTATATGAAGTACCTAGCGTCGTCAAATTCAGAGTCAACACTTTTAATACCATTTTTTCAGGAAATATCACACTTTTAATTTCACATACATGGGACATAATAAAGGGAGTTAGTTACAACGTTTTTGGAAAGCTAAAAATGCACACAGGAAAAAAAAAACCCTGAGATAACCCATATTTAGGAACTATAGCAAGAAGTTGTGAAGCTTAGGACTGAAACAACAAAAGGGAAGAAGAAACTAAGTGCTTAGAGGAAAGAATTTTGTAGAGCCAGTGCTCAGACCTCTCGGGAGAGGGTGTCATCTAGCTCCTGCTGGTACCTCTGAAAGAGCTCAGATTCTGAAGATGCTTTAAAAAGGCTATTAGGTTGGCGCAAAAGTAATTGCGGTTTTTCCCATTAAAAACCGCAGTTACTTTTGCACCAACTGAATAAACGCCTTCATCAACTGCTGCTGTTGCAATACCTTTGATAAATATAGAAAATAATCAAGAAAACAGGGTGTCTTAATTCATTTAGCCTGCTACAACAAAATATCATAGACTAGGTGACTTAAAGAACAGAAATTCTGGAGGTTGGGAAGTCTAAGATCAAGGCAATGGCAGATTCATGTTTGATGAGGACCCATTTCCTTATAGACAGTTATGTTCTCACTCTAACCTCACATAGTGGAGAGAGTGCTGGGTCTGTTTGATAAGGGCACTGATCCTATTCATGAGGACTCTGCCCCTATAACCGTATCACCTCTCAAAGACTCCACCTTTTAATGTCATCACCTTGAGGGTGAGGATTTTAACTTACATATTTTGGAGAGACACAAGCATTCATACCATAGCACAGGAAACTTTTCATTCTCTTTTTATCCCTGTCTGATCGTTTATTTTAGTGCCTCCTATTGACAGAACACAAGAAAATGGGCTTTCTGAGAAAAGTAGTTTGTAGGGTTCCAGTTGCAGCTTAAAAGAGAAGATTAGGCTGGGCGCGGTGGCTCAAGCCTGTAATCCCAGCACTTTGGGAGGCCGAGGCGGGTGGATCATGAGGTCAAGAGATCGAGACAATCCTGGTCAACATGGTGAAACCCCGTCTCTACTAAAAATACAAAAATTAGCTGGGCATAGTGGTACGTGCCTGTAATCCCAGCTACTCAGGAGGCTGAGGCAGGAGAATTGCCTGAACCCAGGAGGCAGAGGTTGCGGTGAGCCGAGATCGCGCCATCGCACTCCAGCCTGGGTAACAAGAGCGAAACTCCGTCTCAAAAAAAAAAAAAGAGAAGATTAGAGAAGAACAAGTGTGGAGGTAAATAATGAGTTATATATATATAACAGCTTGATACGATTTGCTGCATAACAGACATCATGATTTGCACCCACCATATTTTACCTATGGGTTTACCTATCACCCTCTCAGGTTGCTTCCAATGAGTTGCCACCCCAAATTATATTGTGAAGGTTACTCTAATTTATCGAGCTACTAGGTTATAGGGTTCTTAAATATTTATTTTACTGATTAATCTTTAGATTGTTTGATCTTCTCTAAAATCCTACTACTCATCTGTAAATTTGAATCTTCACATGGCATTTAATTGTAAAAGTATCTCAGTGGTTCAGTTTGAGCTTTCAGTTGAATTTCTGAAAAAAATACCAAATCAATTATTTACAATGACTGTGACCAAAGATTGATTGATCTTACAGCTTTTCTTATGTTCAAACTATCTTTTTCCAACCACTAAGTTTCATCCTTACTCAGAAAACATTCCATGTTTATCATTGTAGCCACTCCATTGAATGCAATGACCCCAGGACCCTTGCCTTGTATTTGCCTATCAGGTTAAATCCAACTCTGTCCACTGCATGCCTATGCCCACGCAGCTGCACACAGTAGAGGAAAGCATACAGCCATGGTTATAGGTCTCAATTTAAATTGGGGTCACTAACTCAAGGAGACTGGCTAACAAAAGACATGGAGAGGAAATTCACAAAAAAGAAAAAAAACTAAAAATTGCTGATAATAAACAAATGAACAATCTGCTCATGATTAAAGACAAGGAAATTAAAATTACAAGATATCATAGTAGTCAAACTGGCAAAAGTCTATAGTGTTTGATGATACCCAGTGTGGGAAACCTCCTCCACTGTTGATGCATTCAATATATAACACACACTTAACTGAGTTTCCTCTGGATATTAGGCACTTTTCTAGGAAATAAGAAAACAGCAGGAACCAAAATAGAAAATGCCTGTGACTCAAGAAGTTAACATTTTAGAAAAGAGAAGGGAAACAAATACATAAAAATATCATGTCCTTTATTAATAAAAAGAAATAAAGTCACAGGGTAGGTAGTTATTATTAGAGCGATATTCTCTCATAAGAAGCTCTGTGCATACCTCTGTAAATCAAAAACCTAAATAAAGTGAGAGAGCAAGTTGTGTGAGAATATGGGACAGGGTACCCCAGACAGATAGGACAGTAAGTGCAAATGTCCGGAGTCAGGGGTATTGATCTATTGACAATCGTGTGGTTATAGCAAAAGAAATAATAGAAGGAATGGTATCTGATGGACTAAAAGAAGCAAAAAAATGTCAGATCAAGAAAATGATAATGAACTTATTTTTATGTAGAATTCTTCTGGGTTTTAAAAATTCATATTCTTCTGGAGTTTTTATACTTTTGGTCTTAGAAGATGTAGACATTGGTCTGATCTCATTAAAGTGTCATTTAGAAATATCTATAAAAATTAAAAGGGCAGAAACTCTGACCCAGTAGTTCCAGTTACTGAGGATAATTTCTTATCCTCAGAAATATTCTCCTAATTGTGAAATTGTGTAAACAAATGTTTATTTCAGTGATGTGGGTAATAAAAAACTAGAAATAGACTAAATAAGCTACATAATTTCATTTCTCCATATTATATCATTTATTCAAAGCATGGCATTCATTCAGTCTTCCAAAAACTATTCACTGAGTGTCTACTATATGTCAGGAACTATGCTGTAACCTTGAGAAACAATAATTGAAGTCCCTCAAAGATTTTGCAGTTTAGTGAAGGAGGCAAATAAATAAATGATAGTTACAAAAAAGTGAGTATTGCTAAAAGATGTGTAAATATGAGCTGCTGGGAGGCAGGAAACACAGAAACGGCCTCTCTACCTATCTCTACCCAGGCAGGTCAACAGAATGCCTCCAAACCTGCATCTGCTGTTGCAGCTCTCTTTCTCCATAATCACACATCCAAGTGAAGTGTCCCAATGTCCATCCAGCTGCCCACAGCAGAAAGCTATACATCCAATCACAAAACATCCTTTGTACATTTTATTACATAAGAGTTTATCTTTATCTTTATCTTCATCGCATTCATCCCAACTCAAAACTTTTAATTCTGTCCTCATCATTTCTCTCCCTGGATTAATAAAATAGACTCATCTACCTTCTTCAAATTGAAGTACTTCTGATACATTCTTCTCTCCAACCCCAGGATTGTCTTTTTAAAAGGTATACGTGGCCATGATGAAATGCTGTTTTCTTCTTCGGTGACTCCTCATTTTCTTCAGGATAAAGATTACTACCTCATCTGTGACCATGCTTCCACCTGTGTCTTTTCCTTCTTTTTTTTTTTTAATTTATTTTACTTCATAGGGTTTATTATCTTGTTCCATTTTTTTTTTTTTATTGCATTTTAGGTTTTGCGGTACATGTGAAGAACATGCAAGATTGTTGCATAGATGCACACATGGCAGTGTGATTTGCTGCCTTCCTCCCCCTCACCCATATCTGGCATTTCTCCCCATGTTATCCCTCCCAACTCCCCACCACCTGCTGTCCCTCCCCTATTTCCCCCCAACAGACCCCAGTGTGTAGTATGCCCCACCCTGTGTCCATGTGTTCTCATTCTTCAACACCCGCCTATCTGTGAGAACATGCGGTGCTTGATTTTGTGTTCTTGTGTCAGTTTGCTGAGAATGATGGTTTCCAGATTCATCCATGTCCCTACAAAGGACACGAACTCATCGTTTTTGATGGCTGCATAATATTCCATGGTGTATATGTGCTGCATTTTCCCTGTCCAGTCTATCATCGATGGGCATTTGGGTTGGTTCCAGGTCTTTGCTATTGTAAACTGTGCTGCAGTGAACATTCGTGTGCATGTGTCCTTACAGTAGAACGATTTATAATCCTTTGGATATATACCCAGTAATGGGATTGCTGGGTCAAATGGAATTTCTATTTCTAGGTCCTTGAGGAATCACCACACTGTTTTCCACAATGGTTGAACTAATTTACACTCCCACCAACAGTGTAAAAGTGTTCCTATTTCTCCACATCCTCTCCAGCATCTGTTGTCTCCAGATTTCTTAATGATCGCCATTCTAACTGGTGTGAGATGGTATCTCAATGTAGTTTTGATTTGCATTTCTCTAATGACCAGTGATGATGAGCATTTTTTCATATGTTTGTTGGCCTCGTGTATGTCTTCTTTTGTAAAGTATCTGTTCATATCCTTCGCCCATTTTTGAATGGGCTTGTTTGTTTTTTTCTTGTAAATCTGTTTTAGTTCTTTGTAGATTCTGGATATCATCAGCCCTTTGTCAGATGGGTAAGCTGCAAAAATTTTTTCCCATTCTGTTGGTTGCCGATTCACTCTAATGACTGTTTCTTTTGCCATGCAGAAGCTGTGGAGTTTGATTAGGTCCCATTTGTCTATTTTGGCTTTTGTTGCCAACGCTTTTGTTGTTTTGGTCATGAAGTCCTTGCCTACGCCTATGTCCTGAATGGTTTTGCCTAGATTTTCTTCTCGGGTTTTTATGGTGTTAGGTCTTATGTTGAAGTCTTTAATCCATCTGGAGTTAATTTTAGTGTAAGGTGTCAGGAAGGGGTCCAGTTTCTGCTTTCTGCGTATGGCTAGCCAGTTTTCCCAACACCATTTATTAAACAAGGAATCCTTTCTCCATTGCTTGTTTTTGTCAGGTTTGTCAAAGATCAGATGGTTGTAGGTATGTTGTGTTGCCTCCAAGGCCTCTGTTCTGTTCCATTGGTCTATATCTCTGTTTTGGTACCAGTACCATGCTGTTTTGATTACTGTAGCCTTGTAGTATAGTTTGATGTCCAGTAGTGTAATGCCTCCTGCTTTGTTCTTTTTGCTTAGGATTTTCTTGGCTATGTGGGCTCTCTTTTGGTTCCATATGAAGTTTAAGGTGGTTTTTTCCAGTACTGTGAAGAAAGTCTTTAGTAGCTTGATGGGGATAGCATTGAATCTGTAAATTACTTTGGGCAGTATGGTCATTTTTACGATATTGATTCTTCCTAACCATGAACATGGAATGTTTCTCCATCTGTTTGTGTCCTCTCTTATTTCATTGAGCAGTGGTTTGTAGTTCTCCTTGAAGAGGTCCTTTACCTTCCTTGTTAGTTGTATTCCTAGGTATTTTATTCTCTTTGTAGCAATTTTGAATGGCAGTTCGTTCTTGATTTTGCTCTCTTTAAGTCTGTTATTGGTGTACAGGAATGCTTGTGATTTTTGCACATTGATTTTGTATCCTGAGACTTTGCTGAAGTTGCTTATCAGTTTCAGGAGATATTGGGCTGAGATGATGGGGTCTTCTAGATATACAATCATGTTGTCTGCAAACAGAGACAATTTGACTTCCTCCTTTCTTATTTGAATATCCTTTATTTCTTTTTCTTGCCTGATTGCTCTGGCTAGAACTTCCAGTACTATATTGAATAGGAGTGGTGAGAGAGGACATCCTTGTCTAGTGCCAGATTTCAAAGGGAATGCTTCCAGTTTTTGCCCATTCAGTATGATATTGTCTGTTGGTTTGTCGTAAATAGCTTTTATTATTTTGAGATACGTTGAATCAATACCTAGTTTATTGAGGGTTTTTAGCATAAAGGGCTGTTGAATTTTGTCGAAGGCCTTCTCTGCATCGATTGAGATAATCATGTGTTTTTTGTCTTTGGTTCTGTTTATGTGGTGAATTACATTTATAGACTTGCGTATGTTGAACCAGCCTTGCATCTCTGGGATGAATCCTACTTGACCATGGTGAATAAGCTTTTTGATGTGCTGTTGCAATCGGCTTGCCAGTATTCATGAAGATTTTTGCATCTATGTTCATCATGGATATTGGCCTGTAGTTTTCTTTTCTTGTTGAGTCTCTGCTGGGTTTTGGTATCAGGATGATGTTGGTCTCATAAAATGATTTGGGAAGGATTCCCTCTTTTTGGATTATTTGGAATAGTTTCAGAAGGAATGGTACCAGCTCCTCTTTGTATGTCTGGTAGAATTTGGCTGTGAACCCATCTGGACCTGGGCTTTTTTTGGGTGGTAGGCTCTTAATTGCTGCCTCGACTTCAGACCTTGTTATTGGTCTATTCAGGGTTTCGACTTCTTCCTGGTTTAGGTTTGGGAGGATGCAAGTGTCCAGGAATTTATCCATTTCTTTCAGGTTTCCTAGTTTATGTGCATAGAGTTGTTTGTAATAATCTCTGATGATGGTTTGAATTTCTGTGGAATCTGTGGTGATACCCCCTTTATCGTTTTTTATTGAATCTATTTGGTTATTATCTCTTTTCTTTTTTATTTATCTGGCTAGTGGTCTGTCTATTTTGTTGATCTTTTCAGAAAACCAGCTCCTGGATTTATTAATTTTTTGAAGGGTTTTTTGTGTCTCTATCTCCTTCAGTTCTGCTCTGATCTTAGTTATTTCTTGTCTTCTGCTAGATTTTGAGTTTTTTTGATCTTGCTCCTCTAGCTCTTTCAATTTTGACGATAGGGTGTCAATTTTAGATCTTTCCTTTCTTCTCATGTGGGCACTTATTGCTATATATTTTCCTCTAGAGACTGCTTTAAATGTGTCCCAGAGATTCTGTTATGTCGTGTCTTCATTCTCATTGGTTTCGAAGAACATCTTTATTTCTGCCTTCATTTCATTGTTTATCCAGTCAACATTCAAGAGCCAGTTGTTCAGTTTCCATGAAGCTGTGCGGTTCTGGGTTGGTTTCTGAATTCTGAGTTCTAACTTGATTGCACTGTGGTCTGAGAGACTGTTTGTTATGATTTCTGTTCTTTTGCATTTGCTGAGGAGTGATTTGCTTCCAATTATGTGGTCGATTTTCGAGTCGGTGTGATGTGGTGCTGAAAAGAATGTATACTCTGTGGATTTGGGGTAGAGAGTTCTGTAAATGTCTGTTAGGTTTGCTTGGTCCAGGTCTGAGTTCAAGTCTTGGATATCCTTGTTACTTTTCTGTCTCGTTGATCTGTTTAATATTGACAATGGGGTGTTAAAGTCTCCCACTATTATTGTGTGGGAGTCTAAGTCTTTTTGTAAGTCATTAAGAACTTGTCTTATGTATCTGGGTGCTCCTGTATTGGGTGCGTATATATTTAGGATCGTTAGCTCTTCTTGTTGCATTGATCCTTTTACCATTATGTAATGTCCTTCTTTGTGTCTTTTGATCTTTGCCGCTTTAAAGTATATTTTATCAGAGATGAGAATTGCAACTCCTGCTTTTTTTTGCTCTCCATTTGCTTGGTAAATCTTCCTCCATCCCTTTATTTTGAGGCTTTGTGTATCATTGCATGTGAGATGGGTTTCCTGGATACAGCACACTGATGGGTTTTGGCTTTTTATCCAATTTGCCAGTCTGTGTCTTTTGATTGGGGCATTTAGTCCATTTACGTTTAGGGTTAATATTGTTATGTGTGAATTTGATACTGCCATTTTGATGCTAGCTGGCTGTTTTGCTGGTTAGTTGATGCAGTTTCTTCATTGTGTCAATGCTCTTTACCATTTGGTATATTTTTGAAGTGGCTGGTACTAGTTTTTCCTTTCTATGTTTAGTGCTTCTTTCAGGAGCTCTTGTAAAGCAGGCCTGGTGGTGACGAAATCTCTGAGTACTTGCTTGTTCACAAAGGATTTTATTTTTCCTTCACTTATGAAGCTTAGTTTGGCTGGATAAGAAATTCTGGGTTGAAAGTTCTTTTCTTTAAGGACGTTGAATATTGGCCCCCACTCTCTTCTGGCTTGTAGGGTTTCTGCTGAGAGATCTGCTGTGAGTCTGATGGGCTTCCCTTTGTGGGTAACCCGACCTTTCTCTCTGGCTGCCCTTAGCATTTTCTCCTTCATTTCAACCCTGGTGAATCTGACGATTATGTGCCTTGGGGTTGCCCTTCTTGAGGAATATCTTTGTGGTGTTCTCTGTATTTCCTGGACTTGAATATTGGCCTGCCTTGCTAGGTTGGGGAAGTTTCCCTGGATAATATCCTGAAGAGTATTTTCCAGCTTGGATTCATTCTCTTCATCACATTCAGGTACACCTATCAAATGTAGAGTAGGTCTTTTCACATAGTCCCATATTTCTTTTTGACTTTGTTCATTCCTTTTCACCCTGTTTTCTCTAATCTTGCCTTCTCATTTTATTTCATTGAGTTGATCTTTGACCTCTGATATCCTTTCTTCTGCTTGGTCAATTCGGCTGTTGAAACTTGTGCATACTTCGCGAAGTTCTCGTGTTGTGTTTTTCAGCCCTATCAATTCACTTATATTCCTCTCTAAGTTGTCCATTCTCGTTAGCGTTTCAGCAAATCTTTTTTCAAGGTTCTTTGTTTCTTTGCATTGGGTTAGAACATGTTCTTTTAGCTCATGGAATTTTCTTATTACCCACCTTCTGAAGCCTGATTCTGCCATTTCATCACACTCATTCTCCATCCAGTCTTGTTCCCTTGCTGGTGAGGAGTTGTGATCCCTTGTAGGAGGAGAGATGTTCTGGTTTCAGGTGTTTTCATCCTTTTTGTGCTGGTTTCTTCCCAAGTTTGTGGATTTATCCACCTGTCATCTTTGTAGTTGCTGACTTTCTGATTGGGTCTCTGAGTGGACATCCTGTTTGTTGATGATGAAGTTATTTCTCTTTCTTAGTTTTCCTTCTAACAGTCTGGCCCCTCTGCTGTAGGACTGCTGAGGTCCACTCCAGGGTCTGCTTGCCTGGGGATCACCTGCAGCAGCTGCAGAACAGTAAGGGTTGCTACCAGTTTCTTATTCTGCTTTGTCCCAGAAGGATACCTGCCAAATGTCAATCTGAGCTCTCCTTTATGAAGTGACTCTTTGGATATATGGGGGTCAGGGAGCTGCTTGAGGAGACAGTCTGTCCTTTATAGTAGCTCAAGTGCTGAGCTATGAGCTCTGTTGTTCATTCAGAGCTGATGGGCAGGTACTTTTAAGTTTGCTGCAGCAGAACTCATAAACCCCTTTTTTTTCCCAGGTGTTCTGTCCCAGGGAGTTAGGGCTTTATTTATGAGTTTCCGCTGTGCTGCTGCCTTTTTTTTTTCAGGGCTGCCCTGCCCAGCAAGGAGGCTGCCTAGTCACTGTCTGCCTGCAGAGGTTTTGCTGAGCTGCTGTGGGCTCCACCCAGCTGCCATGTAAACTTCCCTGCAGTCCTGTTTATATGGGTGTAGTTAAAACTGCCTCGGCAACGGTGGCCCGCCTCTGTAATGACGGACTCTCTCTGTAATAGCATGTTGCCTTGGCAACAGTGGGTTGCCTCAGCAACGGCAGGCTGCCTCAGCAATGGTGGACTGCCTCCGTAGTGGTGGAATGCCTCGGTAATGGCAGACGCCCCTCCCTCACAGAGCTGGACCGTCCTGGGTTCAGCTGTTCTTGCTGTGAAACTCTTAACCCAGAGCATTTCCAATTGCTGGTTTTTTTTTTTTTTTTTTTTTTTTGTGGGAGTGGGACCAGACGAGCCTGATCACCTGGCTCCCTGCCTCAGATCCTTTTTTTTTTTTTCTTCAGTTGAACGGTCGACTCTCTCCCAGGTGTTGCCGTCACCTGTTGAAAAGGCGGTGGGATCTGTGTGATTTCCCGTGCAGCGACCCACTGTGCCGGCTGAAACAGCAGCGCTGAGATTCATGGCACTTTTTTGTCTGGGAATTTCCTGGCCTGGCTCCCTGTTTCAGTCTCCTTTTTTTAAAATCAGATGAATGAGCGACTCTGCCTTCCTGGAGCTTCCCAGAGCTCCCCTTGCTGGCTAACAGGGGACCCAGTCCTGTTTATTTTGCACCAGGAACCGCAGCGCCAGGGTGCCGTCAAGACAGCCGTACTGGCCAAAACAGCCATGCTGGTGACCTGTGGGGCTCCTCTGCCTGGGAATCTCCTGGTCTGTGGGCAATAAAAATCCATCTGGAAATGCGGCGTCCACTCACCCTCTGCACTTTCACTGGGAGCTGCAATCCTGAGCTGCTCCTAACTGGCCATCTTGGATCTTCCTCTGTCTTTTCCTTCTAATGATTATATTTTAATCTGATGAAGAATTGAATTTTGGAGCAATTAAAAAGCAACAATATTCTTTAAAAAAAATGTTTCATGTAGTTTCACTTTTCATTTATGCATTTAATTAATAAGTAGTCATTGAATTTTTAATAATGTACCAGGTACTATGCACAGGACTATGAAAAGATAGTAAACAAAAAGTAAAAATAATTCCCTGGTTCTTACCCTCAGAGAACTAGCAATCCAATAAAAGATGGATCTCACTTAATTTTCACTTTTTCACTTAATTCAGTGAAAAAGTACAATGATATTAAGTGCTTTACTGTGAACTTTTATGATGATGTAGAAACACTTAACAATAGGATTTTATCTCATCAGGATTGGCCAGAGAAGGCATACATAAGAAAGTGATGACTGAGCTTAGATGCAAAGGGTGGTTAGGAGTTTACTAGGTAGAGCGGAGGGAGGTAGGAGGCAACATAAGAATACTTAGGTCCTGGAAGGGCAATATAGTGGAAATAAAGAAGAAAAGAGATGAAGGTATAGAGCAGGTTTTGGAGGACCACTGAAAGGTTTTAAGTAGGGATAGGACAACCAGGGGGAATGAGTCTGGACAGATTAGAATGGAGGGAGGAATGCTCTAACCAGATGTGTTCGGTAAAGATAACTGACTACCCTGTGGAGAACTGATTGGAAGAGACAGCAATGACTATGGGGAGACCCTCAGCAGGGTTTTACAAGGGTTGAGGTTTGAGATGTTGACACTGTGCAATGGGATGGACTAGTGTGGATGTAGAGAGGTTGAAACTGTGAGTATGGTTAGGAGGTAAAATTCTGAAAACTTGTTGGCAGATTAGTTATAGACAGTAAGAATATGGTAGGTGTCTTATTTTCTGATTTGGGTAACCTGGATGAATGGTGCCACAATTCACTGAGATAAAAAACAGTATATGTATAAAATATACTTTATGATGTATTTGTCATAACCCTCTTTCTCTTTTTAAAATAAACTTCAGTGGCCAGGCGCGGTGGCTCACACCTGTAATCCCAGCACTTTGGGAGGCTGAGGTGGGTGGACACTTGATGTCAGGAGATTGAGACCATCCTGGCTAACACGGTGAAACCCTGTGTCTACTAAAAATACAAAAAATTAGCCAGGCGTGGTGGCACATGCCTGTAATCCCCGCTACTCAGGAGACTGAGGCAGGAGAATTGCTTGACCCGGGAAGTAGAGGTTGCAGTGAGCCGAGATTGTGCCACTGCAATCCAGTCTGGGAGACAGAGCAAGACTCTGTCACAAAAAAAAAAAAAAGAAATAGAAATAGCCTTTGGTTTTTTTAGAGAAGTTTTATGTTTATAGAAAAATTGAGAGGAAGGTGCAGAGATTTCCCATATACTCCATGTCCCCACATACACATAGCCTCTCCTGTTATCAGTACCCCTTACCAGAATGGTACCTTGGTTACATTTGATGAGCCTACATTGACATATTAATATCATCCAGAGCCCGTCATTTATATTAGGATTTTTTCTTGGTGTTGTACATTTATTCTATGGGTAACAAATGTATAATGACATGAATCCATCATTATAGTGACAGAGTAGTTTCACGTTCCTAAAAATCCTCTGTGCTCTGCCTGCCTAGGATCTTTTTGTCTCTACCATTTTGCCTTTTCCAGAATGTTATATAGTTGGAATTATGCAATATTTTTTTTGTTTTTTTGAGACGGAGTTTCGCTCTTTTTACCCAGGCTGGAGTGCAATGGCGCGATCTCGGCTCACTGCAACCTCCACCTCCTGGGTTCAGGCAATACTCCTGCCTCAGCCTCCTGAGTAGCTGGGATTACAGGCACGAGCCACCATGCCCAGCTAATTTTTTTGTATTTTTAGTAGAGACGGGGTTTCACCATGTTGACCAGGATAGTCTCGATCTCTTGACCTCGTGATCCACCCACCTTGGTCTCCCAAAGTGCTGGGATTACAGGCGTGAGCCACTGTGCCCGGCCCTATACCGTGTCTTTTTATGGCTTGATAGCCTGTTTCTTTTTAGTGCTGAATAATATTCAGTTATCTGGATGTACCACAGCCTATTCATTGACCTGATGAAGTACATTCGAAGCTACTGAAGCAACTCAAGGTTGTTTCCAATTTGGAAATTATGAAGAAAGTTTCCATAAACATCCATTTGCTGGATTTCATGTGGATGTAAGTTTCATCTCCTTTAGATAAATGCCAAGGACCACGATTGCTGGATTGTATAAAAGTATGTTCAGTTTTATAGGTAACTGCAAATGGTCTTTGGGACTCGCTACAGCATTTTCCATTCCCACCAGCAATAAATGAGAGCATTCCTAATGCTCCACGTCCTTGTCAGCATTTGGTATTGTCAGTGTTCTTGATTGTGCCTATTCTGATAGGTTTGCGTAGTGGTAACTCATTTTAATTTGCACTTGCCTGATGTCATATGATCGGGAACATCAATTCATATGCTCATTTGTTACCTGTATATCTTCTTCAGTGAGATGTCTGTTAAGTTCTTTGGTCCATTTTTTAATTGGGTTGTTTGTGTTCTTACTGTTGTACTTTAAGGGTTCTTTGTATATTTTGGATACCCATCTTTCATCTGATATGTCTTCTGCAAATACTGCTCCCAGTCTGTGGCTTACATTTTCACTCTTTTGATTGTTTGTATGTCAAATGCCAAATAAGTTTTAAACTATATTAGTAAAAATTAAGCTCAATATTACTCTAATTTTATTCTTTTAATTTGTCATGTAAGAAATTAATTAACTATAAAACATCAAAAGCACTTAATAAAGCACATTTGTTTGGAAGAGCAACACGCAAGTAGCCTATCATGCTTTGACATCTGAACAAACCCACAATCACATCTGAAGTTCACTGGTATGATACGATGCAAACATTAAGTATCCAGAAGATGATGCCAGAGCTTTGATTGCTAAACATAGGATTCTTAAAGAAGAGCAATAACTTAGAGACAAACTTATGTCTTGAGCTCTTTATGCCAAGAGTTTAAAGAAGGAACTGAAGGTTGAATTAATTAATATGTCAGCTCTTACTAAGGCAATTTAAACCTCTCAAATGATGGTGGTTTTAGGAGATATGTTTTGCTTCTAGGGAATCCACATTGGCATTAAGCACAAAATGAATTACAATGAATGTTCCTCACACTGCCATTTTAAAAAATCTATAATCTGTTTGAAAGACAAATTTAGTTTTCAAATCTAAAAACAAAAGCATCCTATAATTTAACAACATTAGGCTGGCCACAGTGGCTCTCGCCTGTACTCCCAACACTTTGGGAGGCCAAGGTGGGTAGATCACATGAGGTCAGGAGTTCGAGATCAGCCTGGCCAACATGGTGAAATCCTGTCTCTACTAAAAAAAATACAAAAATTAGCTGGGTTTGATGGCACATATCTGTAATCCCAGCTACTCAAGAGGCTGAAGCAGGAGAATCGCTTGAACCCAGAAGGCAGAGGTTGCAGTGAGCCAAGATTGCACCACTGCACTCCAGCCTGTACAACAGAGTGAGACTCTGTCTCAAAACAACAACAACAACGAAAATAAGTTAAAAATAAGTTAGCAGTATCAACAGTGAAGATTTTGTAAATGGGTATATTTTTGGAAAAAGTTTTGAAAAGTAATTTAAATTTTGATATTGAATCATTCTTCTATGTTAAACAAGCTAAATGTAAACATTATTTGAGACTAATTTTAGATTCCTCTGGAAGAATAAATAAGATGAGCTAATGTGAGGGAAAATAACTTATGCTGCTGCTGCTGACTATGATGATATTGATGTTGGTAATAATAACAATGAATAATAACAAGGAGTTTCCTAAGTACCAGAATACTGTGCATGAATTAAGTAATTTATCTTCCCAAGAACATTTGGGGGAAGGTACTGCTGTTATTTTTATTTTACAGATGAGGAAACTGAGGTGCAGAGGCATTAAGCCTCACTAATTGTCTTAGGTGACATTGCTTGTGTTGTTGAGCAGGGTCTTGAATCCAAGACATCTAACTATCTTCAGAATCTGTGATCTGACCCATTATCATTCCTATTAATGGCAACTTTAAGAATCGATAAACTTTTCTGGTGTGATTATGTGTTAGAAGTTTTAAGCAGAAATCAAGAAAGGGACAAAACATTCCTTTCTTTGATGTATCCTACTGTGAAAACCCTGGAAAAAAAAGTAAACAAAAAACACTCTACTAATGCAAGCTTGAGGTGATTTTGACCCCCTCAAGTCAAAAGCTCCCCTATAACTCACTACTAGGCAGGGATTCTAGTAGAATTCAGAACATATATATTTAAATGCAATAATTGAAAATTGAGAGTTGACTTTTTATCTCTGTGGTACACTCTGCACTGTGAACTGAAACGCAAAATCATGCTGAGAAGAAGAATTTACAAATGACTTTTCCTCTGGAAAAAAAGAAAAAAATGCAAATTGTTGCAAAATCCTAAATGTAACATATAATTCCCAAAGGTGGCTTTGGGCTGTTCTTTACACTGTTAACCTGAGCTCATTAATTAGCGTTTCATTATATTTTTGTTCCTGGGGAGATGAGGTTACAGTGTGGTGTAGTGAAGACAAGGAGGGCAGTTCAATTCCGTCATTTAGCAGCTACATGACTAGAGTGAGTGATGCTCAAGCTGTAACTTTCTTATTCCTTGCTAGCCTCACATGTAAAATGAAGGCTTTATTTGTTGGTATAGCCAATCATTGTTGCCAAGATTAAATAAAGGAGTCCAACACATAATAAATGTTCAAAAGGTGGCCACCATTACTTTCATTCTCTGACCTTAAAATAACAGATTGTTAGCGTCTACAAATAAGAACTAGGGACAATATTTATGTATTAACAAATCCTAGCTTTTGGGGAAAATGAAAATGTGTATTTTAGATTTCCAGACTTTTAAAGAAAGCATTATTGGTATTATAAAATACAGTTGGTTATTTAAATTTAACTATTTGATTTTTTAATTAAAAATCTCTCATGGGTTATATTGACTACAAACAGGGTAAAGAGAGACTTTTCCAGACAGCAGCCTGGAGGCTATTGCCAAATGGGTACCCATGATCCCAGGCTGTGCACTAACTCTATGACTGCTTTGTGTCAAAGCAAAAGAGTAATTGACATGCTAGTTAAAACAGGCTGAAAAAAATGACCTTGATTTTCACATTGTCCCTGGCTTAGCTGGATAGTTAAGTCTGCTATTTTTTACCTGTTTAAATAAAAGCCATAAAATACTATTTTAAAACAAAACCAATAATATCTCATGGATTTATCCTGAGCAAATACTTCAATTGTTTATATTACTCCTTTTTAGTGTTGTAATTTTATTAATATGAGTAGGTATTAATACAATTTCTCAGGTAGTTTGCCTCCATTCTAGACAAAATGCAATATATACATATGTGTATAAGTGCATAGCTGTATGTGCTATGCATAAACTCAAAAGACATTATAATGTTCATTATTTCACTCAATCCAACATACCAAGAATTCTGTGATCTGAGATTTTACTGCTGAAATAGATGAAATAGATGGTTTTTGTCTGTTTTTAGAGCACTTAATTTAATAACTTAATCATTTGTCTTTTTTCTTCTGTGGCCCAAATTCCAAATTTTATGATAGTTTTCTCATTAGTTTATATGCCATGAACCGGAATTCTTTTTTTGTTCTTGTTGTTTGAGACAGGGTCTCACTCTGTTACCCAGGCTGGAATGCAGTGGTATGATCTTGGCTCACTGCGGTCTCAACCTCTTGGGCTCAGGTGATCCTCCCACCTCAGGTTCCTGAATAGCTAGGACCACAGACTGGTGCCATCACACCTGGCTAATTTTTTGTATTTTGAGATGGAGTTTCACCATATTACCCAGATGAGTCTCTAACTCCTGGGTTAAAGCAATCCACCCACCTTGGCCTCCCAAAGTGCTGGGATTATAGATGTGAGTCAATGCGCTCAGACAGAACTCTTATAAACAAGTTATAATCAAATTTTTCTAGTATGAGATTTATAAGGCCAAGAACTTATAATCTTAATATTTTTCCCTGTAAATAACACATTAGCCAGCCATATTTACATATATCTTTATATTTCTGATTGCTTTAGCATCATCTTTGTGTTTTGGTCACTGGGTGCTGCTGCTGAAGTCTACAGCCGATGAATTTATAATTGGATTTCTTGCTGGCAGGACCTTTAATTGGCATGTAAAATCTAGAAGAAAGTCCTTTTTAGCCACAAATATTTTATTACGATATTACATGTCATCATCATTGCATAAGATGTGAATTGGAAACAAACTTGAAAATATTCATACTCTTAATATACTAGTAAATTTGACACGAGGTAGTTTAAATTTTTTAGCTACATTTTTGTCATAATATTTATTATCAACTTTACCTAGTAATTTTTATCTGTTTGAATATCAAAATAAATAGAGCACTAAAAAGAATACATTTAACATTTTAATGGACCTTAATAAACGAACATTTAAAATAGCATTTTTGTGGAAAGTTGTTAGGCATATACTGTTAGCATTCATAGAAACATCAGACATGATATTTAGACCAAGAGAAGCAAACTCGAAGACGCAAGTTATCCAACAGGTGATGTAACAGCAGGTAAGTGGCCCTACTAACAGGGGAGGTAGAGACTGTGGCAAACAGCAGAGTTCATGCCCCTGGAGACGAAACAACTTCTATTTAGTCCTAGTTAATTGCTGCCATACTGAAATGACAGCTCAATATGGCCAGCTCATTCAGTATTTTGACAGAGCCATAAATTTTGATTCTATATGAAATCACATTTTAAGAATTGGCAATTAATTAAAAAAAAAACACTGTGAGTGCTAAAGAAAGTAAAGTGAAACAAAATAAAGATATCTCCAGACCTGATAAAGCTTATAGGCTAATAGTTATTTATCCTTTTTGAGTAACATGTTGTTATCAAACATGAGGTTATTGGTGCTCAAAGAAATTTAGTAACTCACCCAAAGTAATAAAATTACATTATGGCAACCTAGGTTATCCCAAATTATCATATTCTGCTAGTAGGAATTCATATAATTACCCTATCATTCCTGAAACAATTTGTAATTAGGTTATAGCTATTAAACCTGAATTAATTAATTTTGTATGTGATTGTGTTGCACACTTTTGTGTTGGTTAAGTACTTTTATACACATTGTGCTGAGTTCCTATACATTACCTCATTTAATTCTTTCGATTAGTGTCTTCATATGAGAAAACCTAGAAACCAAATCCTCATGTACTATGAAACAATCAACAAAAAAGAGTATTAAGAACAAAGTAAGGAAGTTGTTAGGTTTAGGACCTAGGATTGGCTCTAATATGCTCTTTAGGTGAAAGCTTATTATATTTTTCATACATTGAATTAATTCATTTCTTATTGAAAGCAGGATTTGGTAGTTATCATAGAATTAACCTCCACAAAGTTACTGCCGCTGATTATTTAAGCTATATTTATGTTGACTATCTGATTTGCTTTGATGACTAAGAGTTAACCAAGCTGAGGCAGTTATAATGTCTCTTTTCTTCTGTAAGAACAAGTCACCCTTCAATGATTCATTGAAATACTCCCGTCTTAATAGGCTTCCTACTTAAGGCTTCATCATTGGTCTGCTTCTCTAGTAAATTCTGTATGCTCACTTGTGTCGTCGTTTAGACAATCTCTCAAACTTTACGTTAATATTCTAACCTACATCATCTTAACTCATCAAAATATGCATTATATTGATTTTGAATTAATTTATTTTGAAATGAATGAGATAAAAATGTGAAAAAGAAATGTTATCTAAAATGAAACAACAGTATAGGATGATTAATATGATCAACGTACTAGTCAATATAAAATTCCACTGCTATGTTGCCATAACTATGGAAATGTTGTGATATGTTCATTCTACTAAATCCTAATATTTAAAGTGTTTTCTAGAATATTGTGTTAGGCCATTCTTTCATTGCTATAAAGAAATATGTGAGACTAGGTAATTCACAAAGAAAAGAGGTTCAATTGGCTCACATGGTTCCAGAGGCTGTATAGGAAGCATGATGCTGGCATCTGCTTGGTTTCTCAGGAGGTCTCAGGAAACTTGCGATCATGGCAGAAGGCGAAGGGGGAGCAGGCACCTCACGTAGCTGAAGAGTAGGTGGGAGAGAAGTGAGGATGTACTATACACTTTAAATGGCCAGATCTTGTGAGAATTCACTATAATGAGGACAGCACAAAGAGGATGGTGCTAAACCACTCAGGAGAAATCCACCCCTATAATCAAATCACCTCCCACCAAGCCCTGCCTCTAACATTGCAGATTATAATTCAACATGAGATTTGGATGGGAACACACATCCAAGCTATATCAGGTATGAATCAACTACACATCAAAAATACTAACTTAGCAGTCACAACTTCGTAGCATGGAACAATACCTCACAATCAATTTGCAAATCACAAAATTTGCTCTATGCTATATACTCTCTGGTATATAATCTACAGTTATTGTTGGGAAACACTCTTGGTACTGTCAAATGATTGGTAAAAATAATGCTTAGGAATTTCTCTCTCATTATAGAATTATTTGCTATTCATAAACTATTACGGCTCATAACTTCATTTGGTATCCAAGCATGTCATATGATACTTCATAGGTATTCAAAAACACTTAAAATTAATTACTCCTTTTCCTCTTTTTGATGATAATTTAATGTGAAATACATTTGCATTAACAGAGTACCTACAATCCACCTGGTACATAGGGACAAACACCCTTCTATAGCATCTGGATTGTTAAAGCAGAGTTGTCTTTATAAAATTGTAATCTGATTATGTGGATGAGCAAAAGCCTATAGAAAAATTGCATACCATTGTAATTAGAATTTACTTAAATTAATATGAACTATATATGAGATCTTGAAATGTAATACTGAGTGAAATAAAATGTGAGATGATGAAGTTTGAAGCTACTTATGTAACCTTAACATGAAGACACATAATAAAATTATGCAAGATTATAGCCACATACACACATCCATATAATATATATGCATAAATACATAAAAATATATTGGAAGAGTTGAGGTTGCTTTAAATTTCAACTTTTATTTTAGATAAATGGAGTATATGTACAGGTTTTTTACATGAGTATACTGAATAATGCTGAGGTTTGGGGTACAAATTCCATCACTAGGTAGTGAGCATAATACACAATAGGTAGTTTTTCCACTGATGCTCACCTCCCAGATTCCCCTCTCTAGTAATCTGCACTATCTATTGTTCCCATGCTTATGTCCATGTGGTACTCAATGTTTTTTTCCCACTTATAAGTGAGAACACATGGTATTTTGTTTTCTGTTCTTGCACTAATTCACTTAGAATAATGGCCTCCAGTTGCTACAAGCAATGGGATTTCATTATTTTTTATGGCTGCGTGGTATTCCATGGTATTTAGGTACCATATTTTCTTTATCTAATTCACCATTAATGGGCACCTAGGTTGATTCCATGTCTTTGCTATAGTGAATAGTGTGGTGATGATACAAGTGCATGTGTTCTTTCGATAGGATGATTTATTTTTATTTGAATGTATACACAGTAATGAGACTGCTGGGTTGAATGGCAGATCCATTTAAGTTCTTTGCGAAATCTCCACACTGCTTTCCACAGTGGATGAACTAATTTATGCTCCCACCAACAGTGCATAAGCATTCCCTTTTCTCTGCAGCCTTGCCAACATCTGTTGTCTTTTGACTTTTTAATAATGTCATTCTGACTCATGTGAGATGATGTCTCATTCTGGTAGCATTTGCATTTCTATGGTGATTAGTGATAATTAGCATTTTCTCATATGTTTGTTGGCATTTGTATGTTCACTTTTGAGAAGTGTCTGTTCATGTCTTCTGCCCATTTTTAATGGAGTTGTTTTTTGCTTTTGGTTTCAGTTTCTTATAAATTCTAGATACAAGATCTTTGTTAGAAACCTGGATACAAGATCTTTGTTAGAAAATGTTTGTGAACATTTTCTTCCACTCTGTAGGTTATCTGTTTACTCTGTTGATAATTTCTTTACCTGTCCAGAAGCCCCCCTTTTTTGGAGGGGTGGAGATGAAGTCTAGCTCTGTCACCCAGGCTGGAGTACAGTGGCACAATCTTGACTCACTGCAACCTCCACCTCCCTGGATCAAGCAATTCTCCTGTCTCAGCCTCCCTGGAAGCCCCTTAGTTTAATTAGATCCCACTTGTGTATTTTGTTTTTCTTGCCATTACTTCTGGGGACTTAGCCAAAAATCACTTGCCAAGGCCAATGTTGAGAAGGAGATTTCCTAGGATTTCTTATAGCATTTTATAACTTGAGGTCTTCTATTTAAAGCTTTAATAGATGATGGGATAATTTGTATAGATAATGAAAGATTAGTGTCCAGTTTCATTCTTCTGCATATGGCTGGCCAGTTATCTCAGCATCATTAATTGAATACAGAGTCCTTTCCCCTATTGCTTGTTTTTGTTGACTTTATAAAATATCAAATGGTTGTAGTTGTGTGGGATTATTCCTGAGTTTTCTATTCTGTTCCATTGGCTTATGTATTTGTTTTTGTACCAGTAACATGCTGTTTTGGTTACTGTAGCCATATAATATAACTTGAAGCTAAGTAATGTGATACCTCAGTTTTGGTCTTTTTGCTCTAAATTGCTTTTAGTATTTGGACCCTCTTTTGGTTCCATATGAATTATGGAATCATTTTTTTTTTTCTGATTCTGTGAAGAATGACATTGGTAGTTTGATAGAAATAGCATTGACTCTGTAAATTACTCTGGGCAGTATTGCCATTTTAATGATATTGATTCTTCCAATCCATGAGCATGGAATGTATTTCCATTTATTGGTGTCATCTCTTTCAGCAGTATTTTACAGTTCTCCTTGTAGAGATCTTTCATCTCCTTAGTTAGATGTATTCCTAGATATTTCATTTTCTTTCTGGCTATTGTAAATAAGGTTGTGCTCTTGATTTGAATTTCAGCCTGGACATTATTGGTGTATAGAAATGCTGCTGTTTTTTCTACACTGACTTTGTATCCTGAAACTTTAATAAAATCATTTATCAGTTCTAGGAGCCTTTGGTAGGGTCTTTAGGGTTTTCTAGGTATAGAATCATATTATTGGTGAAGAAAGATTATTTGACTTTTTCTATTTGGATGCCTTTTGTTTCCTTCTTTTGCCTGATTGCTCTGGCTGGGACTTCCAGCACTATGTTGAATAGAGAGAGTGAGAATGGGCATCATTGTCTTGTTCTAGTTTCTACGGGGAATGCTTCTGGCTTTTGCCTGTTAGCTGTGGGTTTGTCATATATGGCTTTTATTATTTTGAGATGTGTTCTTTTGATGCTGCTTCTGCTGAGGGTTTTATCATGAAAAGATGTTGGATTTTATGGAAAGCTTTTTCTGTACCTATTGAGATAATGGTATGGTTTTTGCTTTTGATTCTGTTTACATGGTGGATCACATACATTGATTTGTGTAGGTTGAACCAGCCTTGCATCCCAGTAATAAAGCATACTTGATCATGGTCAATTTGACTTTTTGATGTGCTGCTAGATTCATTTCACTAGTATTTTGTTGAAGATTTTTGCATCTATGTTCATCACAGATATTGGCCTGAAGTTTTCTTTTTTCGTTGTATCTCTGCCAGACTTTGGTTTCAGGCTGATGCTGGCTTTGTAGAATAAGTTAGGGAGGAGCTCCTCCTTCTCAATTTTTGGGAACAGTTTCTGTAGGATTGGACCAGCTCTTCTTTTTATGCATGGTAGAATTCAGCTGTGAATCCATCTGTTCCAGGGCTTTTTTTGGTTGGTAGATTTTTTTTATTACTTATTCAATTTCAGAGCTTGATATTGGTCTGTTTAGGGTTTCAATCTCTTCCTGATTTAATCTTGAGAGATTGTGTGTTTCCAGGAATTTATTCATTTTCTCTAAATTTCTTAATTTGTGTACTTGGAGTTGTTCATAGTATTCTCCACTCCAAGGATCTTTTGTACTTCTGAGGGATTAGTTACAATATTATCTTTGTCATATCTGATAGTCCTTATTTTAATCTTCTCATTTTTTTCTTTTTTAATCTAGCTTGTGGTCTATTATTCCTAATTTTTTTTCAAAAAGCAAACTCTTGGTTTCATTGATCTTTCATATGGATGTGTTCATCTCAATTTTCTTTAACTCTCCTAATTTTAGTTGTTTTTCTTCTACTAGCTTAGTTATTTTTTTCTAGTTTCTTTAGGTGCAAATTAGATTGTTTACTTTAGAGCATTCTAAATTCTTGATAGTGTTTAGTGTTATGAACTTTCCTCTTGACATTACTTTAGCTGCATTCTAGAGAGTTTGGTAAATTATGTCCCTATTTTTATAGTTTCAAATAATTTTTTGATTTCTGCCTTAATTTTGATGTTCACTCAAGGAGCTATTCAGAAGTAAGTTGTTTAATTTCTATGTATTTGTATAGTTTGGTGAGATCTTGATATTGATTTCCATTTTTTGTTGCACTTTGGTCCAAGGGTGTGCTTGGTATTATTTCAATTAGAAAAAAAAAATTTATTGAGACTTGCTTTATTGTTGAGTATGTAGTCAATCTTAGAATATGTTTTGTGTGCATATAAGAATAATGTATATTTTGTGGAGCTGAATGGAGTGTTCTATAGATTACTATTAAGTCCAATTGATCAAGTGCCAAGTTTAAGTCCAAAGTTTCTTTGTTAGTTTTCTGCCTTAGTGATCTGTATAATGCTGCCAGTTGGGGATTGAAGTCTCCCATTGTTATTGTGTAGTTCTCTAAGTGTTTTTACAGGTCCAGAATAACTCATTTTATAAATCTGGGTATTCCACTATTGGACATGTATATATTTAGGATAGCTATGTCTTCTTGTTGGATTATCACTTTATCATTATATAGTGCCTTTTTTGTACTTAATTTTTATTGATTTACAGTCTGCTTTATCTGATATAAGAATAGCAACTCCTCCTCTTTTTTTCTCATTTGCATGGTAGATCTTTCTCCATCCCTTTACTTTGAGCCTGTGGGTGTCAGTGTCAATATGTCTGAGATGAGTCTCTCTAAAATAGCAGAATGTTGGGTCTTGGTTTTATCTTCAGCTTGCTACTCTATTTATTTTAAAGAAGTGTTTAGGCTATTTTGTCAAATAGCCTAAAATTTTGATCCTGTCAAATTTTGATTCTGTCATAGTGTTGTTAGCTGGTTGTTATGTAGACTTAATCGTGTAGCTGCTTTATTGTGTCTGTGGGCTATGTTTTTAAATGTCTTTTTGTGGTAGCAAGTGTTGCCGTTTTGTTTTCTGGCTTAGCATTCCCTTAAAGACCTCTTGTAAGGCTGGTCTAGCTAAAAAATTTCCCTCAATGTTTGGTTGTCTGAGAAAGATTTTATTTCTCCTTCACTTATGAAGCTTAGTCTGCAGGATATGAAATTCTTAATTGGAATTCCTTTCTTTTAGGATGCTGAAAATAGGCCCCTAATCATTTTTGTCTTTTAAGGTTTTTGCTGAGAACTCTGCTGCTAGCCTATTTGGACTCCCTTTGTACATAACCTGATCCTTCTCTCTAGCTGCCCTTAAGAATTTTTTTTTCATTGATCTTGGGGAATCTGATGATTATGTGGCCTGGGGATGGACCTCTTTTATTGTATGTATCCAGGAATGCCTGCATTTCTTCAATTTGAATGTCAACATCTCTAGCAAAATTAGTAAAATTTTCGTGGCCTATATCCTCAAATACATTTTTCAAGTTGCTCATTCTCTCTCCTTCTCTTTCAGGCATGCCAGTGAGTCAGATTTGGTCTCTTTACAAAAATCCCGTATTTATCAAAAATTATGTATTTTTTAATTTTTTAAAAGAATTTTATCGCCTGATTTGATTCAAAGAACTGATCTTTGAGCTCAGAGTTTCTTTCCTCATCTTGGTATATTCTGTGGTTAATACTACTGATTGTATTATGAAATTCTTTTAGCTTTTTAGCTCTAGAAATTCAATTTGGTTCTTTCTTAAAATGGCAATTTTTCTTTCCACTCTTGCATTATTTTACTGGATTCCTTGGACTCCTTGGATTTGGGTTTCAAGTTTCTTCTGAATCTCAATGAGTTTCCTTGCCATCCAGATTCTGAATTCTATGTATGTCATTTCAGTCATTTCAGACTGGCTGAAAACAACTGCTAGTAAGCTAGTGGACTTATTTGGAGGTAGAGGGACACTGGCTTTTTAAGAATTCTTGCATTAATTCTTTCTCATCTGGGAGAATTGGTGTGCCTTAAACTGAGGCATAAGTTGAGTACAGTCACTTGGCTTCACTTCTTGATGTTTTCAGAAGCTCAGGGCTTTGTACAGGATCATTTGTGGATGCATTATTGTCCTTGGTTTAATAGGAAGGTATATTAACAAAATGCTTTCTGTGTTACAGTTTTGGCTATGATCCAGTACATGGCACTTCAGAGTAATGGGTGAGATGAGATCAGGTGCATTCAGGGTGGTATGGCCGTAGACAAGTCTACAGCACCTGGTATTTTCAGACTGTCTCCCATTCAAGTACTAACGAAGCTGGATCCTGCTTAGCTTCTGAGATCAGGAAAAAAAAAAAAGGAGTAATGGATGATAGACAGGGCCTTACTCAGCCATGTGGCTTCTTTGTATTTCCTCATGTTTGTAGCCCTATTCTGTGGTACAGGGGGCAGAGAGCTGACACCCTCACCAGGTCAGCTCTTGGGCCTTGGGGAGACCCTCCAATCACAGGCACTGTGCCCACATTTCTCTTTTGTTAGGTGTCCAGGCTGCAAGGATCCCTTGGCAGAAACCACAGCAGGTTAATAGGCAGGCCCTACAGAGGGAGACATTCCTTGCTCCTGTTCCAGTGCACGAACCTGCACATCTCACTCCTGTCAGTGCTCTGTGAGTGTTAACTCCTCTCCTGCTTGAGTGCCAGCCATAGATCTTGGCTCAGCATTCCCAAACTATGTGCCACAGACCTGGGGCGCTAGGATTGGCTCACAAATTCATCCTCTGGATGCTTGCAGATGAGTTCAGGGCATGCTGGGGAATTCAGTGTGCTCCCAGAGCACTAAGAAAGCAATCAGGTAGAGCAAATCACCAAGGCTGGGCAGCAGAGGCTGTGCTATGCTCACACTTCTGCAGAGTGGCCAGACAGCGACCCTATGAAGGGCTGTTTGGCAAGAGGGCCTAGAGAACAGATGTACCCCAGTCTCATGAGGAAGTTGGATCTGCTCTCTTCTGGCCTAGCAGTCAGCTGGGCCAGAGCTTCTTGGAGGAAGATGGAGAGCCCTGGGGAATGGGAGCCTATGGCCACACTCCACCAGAGCTGCACCATTCACAGAGGCCCATGGTTCTGCATGGGCTGAAAACATGTCTCTGCCTGCTCTCTGGGAAAATCCCTCTCTCAGTTCAAACAACTATAGGGAACATGGACCCCCTGTAGCCAGAATCCCAGAGGTATATGGAGAGGGTAGGCAGTCCCACTGTCCCTTCACTCACTCATTCCTCAGGTGCCTTTCAAGACCAGAAACGAGATTCAGTGTTTGGGTACCCCATACAGGTTTCCCAGATTCCTCTCTCCTTAACCTCAATGTCTGTATCTCATTTCCATCCATTTTCAATGTTTTTTCTCTGAAGATCTGTCCAAATTATTAATATATTGGCTTACTCAAAACCTTGGTCTCTCTCAGTTGGAGCAGCACCTCCTGCCTGTTTCTAGTTGATCATCTTGTTACCCTCCTTTCCCAGAAGAGATTAAATCACACTCATGTTAAGGATTATTTGAAAAGAGAGAAGGAGATTTGGATTTAAGATGATAATAAAAGAGGAGTTTAGATATATCTACATCCATGTATCTATCAAACAATCTATTATCTATCATCTATCTATTTTAAAAGACTAGAAACAACTATACAATATGATAATAGTTAATTCTTGACCATAGGAATATATATTTATAATTTTTTGTGTTTTTATAACTCTAAAAACATACCATTTTCAGAAACTTTAGTGCTATTATTTCTATGAAATTTTTTTCTTAGAAGTAAAAATACTCAATAGCACTAAAAATTACCAACCAATAATTAGACATATATTTAGCTTATGGCCATGAAAACATCTTTGAACCAACATGTATCCAGACCAACCTCTCTAATATAGTGTTTTGACTTTGTTTACTAGAGGTTGGGGACTCAGATATGGTAATCTCTTTCTTGCACCTCGATATTTATAAAAGATAAAAATATATTAGTGGCAAGAAAAAACTTTAAATGGCACAACACTTAGGAGGCCTGAACTCTCAGTCAAGCTATGCTTTCACTCTTGTACACTGGGAAGTGGACACAATCACTGATGGTCTCTAAAGACCTTTTCCAACCTGTGCTATTCTGCTTTTCCTATAAGATACAATGGTACTCATGGAAGATTTCATTCTACCATATCCAGAATTAGGGGCATCTTTATAAATTTCCCTAGAATTTGATAGGAAGTAGAAAATATATGATCCAATGTACTCTAAATACTGTTGTGGAGCTAACATTTTATATATGTTATTTATTTGGTATTTAAGGCAACCCTAAAATGTAAATACTGTTTTTTTTTCTCATAATTGCAATAAAGAATGGAGACACATGGAATTCAAACAATAATTAGAATACAGGTATTGTCTGGGATTCCTCAAAAAGGTAAAAATAGAACTACCATATGATTCCGCAATCCCACTGCCAGGTATATATTCAAAGGAAAAAAAATTAGTGCACCAAGGATATATCTTCACTCTTGTATTTATTGCAGTACCATCCACAATAGCCAAGATATGGATTCAATCCAAGTGTCCAACAATGCATTAATATGGAAAATATGTTTTATGTGTGTGTGTGTGTGTGTGTGTGTGTATACACAGTGGATACTATTTGCCATAAACAACAATGAAAGCCTGTCATGACAACATGAAATGTCATGTTAGGTTAAATCAGTCAGACACAGAAAGATAAATACCACATGGTCTTACTCATACATGGAAGCTAAAAAGAGTTGATTTCATGAAAGTAGAGAGTAGAGTGGCAGTTACTAGGAGATGGGAAGGGTAGAAGGAAAGGGGATTAGGGAGAGGTTGGCTAACATACACAAAATTACGGATGTATAGGAGGAATCAGTTCCAGTGTTCAATAGTAGTATAACTATAGTAAACAATAATTTGTTGTATTTTTCCAAATTGCTAAAATAGAGATTTTGAATGTTACCAACATAAAGAATGATAAATATATGAGGTGATAGATATGCTAATTACCCTGATTTGATCATTGTATGAGTATATTGAAATATCACATGATATCCTATAAATATGTACAATTACTATGTGTCAATTAAATATATGTATCTACACATATATGTATGTATTCTGTTAAAAATGATACAGGTCTTGTCTAACTCTTAAGTCTATTATACAGAAATTTGCTTTCATAGCTCACATTAAAAAAAGGTGGTCACTGGAATTCATGGAGAGATTTGAATGTGATATAATGTTATCTTCTTACCCCTTCTAATTTAGCTGCCTATGAAACAATGGTGACATATTTCATACTTCTCTTTTCAAAGAAGGTGCTCTCTAAAGAAGGCAGTTGAGTTAGTTTAAAAAGATATTTTTGTGTCATTCTGATAGACCCACCTCCTGCTTCTACACCATTGAGAATCTCTCTTTTTAAGAAAAAGGTTAGAAGCAGAGCTCTTTAAACACATTATCATCGTTGAGTGGCACTGGAAATAGGTAAATGACAAGGTGACTGAGCAAATGCAAGACCTCACAGTTCACTGATAGCTATTTTGCATACTTTTGCCCACCATTTGCCCAAGCCAGGGAAGGAAGAAACTGATGTCTTAAGTGTAGACTGCTTGGGTACCAACACCCACATACACCTATTCCTCCTGTTGAGTGTAATTGAACCTCATTTTTGGGCAGAGTGGGGAAACAGTTCAGTAAACCTTATGGGACTCATCTCTACAATTAACTTCAAAGATAACTTTACATGGAGACAGGTAAAATTATGGCAAGATAATTGGGTAAATTCAAGTTGTTGGTTTCTGGAGCAGGTATTGAAGGAAGCAAAATGAAATCATAATTTATATCATTGAAAGGGGGCATTTGGAATGTTTTGAATTTGACTTTTAACATAAAATTCTTGCAAACATATTATAAAACCTTTGAGGTGATCATTTTAACTAATGATATAAAAGAAATACATAAGGTTATCTTTTTAGCACTTTACATATTTATCTAAATAAAAAAGAAGATTGGATAGACTATATTCTAAGCTTCATTCATCCTTATCATGTCATGAGTTCTCTCCAATGTTATATGATTTAGGTTTCTTTTATTATAGTTTTATTGTTTTACTTGAAAAGTTAGGGTTATTAAATATAGCTGTTTTCCAGTGAATAATCCAGTCCTCACAACATATCTACATCTTGGCCAGTTTCCAATCTAATTAAATCAGAATCCCTGCAGGTGGAGCCCAGGCAATTGGCCTTTACAAATGACACCAAGTGCAGCCAATTCTAATGTGCAACCAATGTTGAGAACGACTGATGTATTTATCATTGCACTGGCCATTGGAAGCTTGCCACCTAGCTAGTGTTTATTGTTGCTATTCTCTCCACAAGCATCTCCAAGCAGCTAACTATGTCTCATTGAACAGATAAAGGAGAATAACTAAAGAGCACCTGACTAACTAGCTGCTCTGGAGTAAACTTAAGGAGGTAGACAAATCTCTAAGAAGAGGTCCTATGTATTGTTGATTTCTCCTCTAGTAGCCTATTTTACTAGTACAGTATTTTAACACACTATTTAATAAGCCAACATTTTTCTACTGAAACCAAGCAGTATTTCTGACATAAGAGACACTGTCATCTCCCAGTATTTCATATTTAATTATTAGTAGCTGTATAAAATATGTACTTCAGATGCTGCACTTCAAATGACCCTTCCAGTGGTATGTAAAATGTACTAACTATTATCCTGCCAAAGTGAATCTCACTTTATTCCATAAGAACATAAAGCTACATATGTTATTATATGTGTATTAGTCTTAGATTAGAACTTTCTATTTCTTTATAATTATTCCAAGCACCACTGGCAAATTAGATATTATATTACTTTTAGATATTATTATAATGGTAATTATAAAGTTTTAAAATTTTTTGAAAAGTGGATAACTGACAAGTTATTACTGTATTATCAGATATACACATAAGTATATGCAAAATATATATTAGTTCAATACAATTGTGAGAAAAATCTGTTGAAGTATAAATATGACAAAGTCACATTTCTGAGACAGAGAGCGAAAGCATGGAGGGAGGGAACATCGTAAATAATATACACCAAATATTATCAAAGTAGAGAAATTCAAACATTTGTTTTTTTGTGCATATTGCTTCTCTATATTTCTATTATTTCTACAATCTTAATTCTTGCGTAGTTAAAAATTTTAAGTGTTTCTTAACCAATATCAATAATTACATTGATACTATTCTGTGTTATGTGTATCTCTGTTTCTTAGTAAACACAAGATTTACATGTTGTTTGTTGAAATTGAATTACACATTATTTAAATTAAACAATATTCCAAAACTCAATGTAATGCTTTCCTATTCTTCTAAGGTCCACCCCTATTTATATGATACCCTACATTAGAGACTGATGAAAAGTGCATGATTATTACTATTTGCACACACACACACACACACAGAGGCACTGTTATGAAAGAAGCCTCAGTGTTTTTGTCAATGGAGTCCACAATGCAACCAGTCCCTTGAAAATTATTTGTAATTTTCTGAGTTCTTCAAAAAAAATAGTTACATACACAAAATTCATTTAAAAGCCCTTCTTGCTCATGGTTTTCATGATTTGAGTTGGCTGCATACTAGCTGGCAAAATATTATGAGAATAAGGAAAGATAATTGTTAAATTGTTGGCATTCTGCTTTATTTTTGCAGATATATAAAATATTTTTACACATCAAATCTTAGTATAGATTTTGATTGACTGCCTAACATGCAAGTACTGCCAGGGGTGACGAAAACCATAATGGTCTCTAACGTGTATAAGATTTTCTTTAATTTATGTTTCTAACCAAGTAAGTTTAAGATCACTTCCCAAACACCTACCTTTGATTTATCTTTCAGAGAATTCCTCACCCATGCATTGTTGGAAACCCCTTTGAATCTGCAGATACCCTTTTGATGTCTACATATCACTATTTTAATTGCTACTAAGTCAATTCTCCTATGAAAATACATTATACACAGAGAGCTCACTTTTCCTCTTCACTCTTATACTAAATAGTGGGAGATGGATTATATTCGGGAATAATTCATGAAACATTGAAAAATGGAGTTACTGTTGCTTGGCATCCAAGCACTACAGACCTTAAACTGATCCCCAAATTGTCATCAATAATCATTTTTTAAAGACACTTTCTTTACCTACCAACGAGTTAAAAATAATATTTATTGGGAGGTGGAGACAACGTGGTTCAGAGTCAAAACTCACTAATAGAGGTGCATCATACTTCTTCATTGAAATGCAAAGGAGTGCAAAAAGCACGGTGAGACAATTTTGATAAGTTCAGTCTAAAAGAGAGATGGCCATACTATAAAAATACACATGAAAAATCAATTCCAAATAAAATTAAATATTTGTGTTTGGGTTTCTTCCAAAGTCTAAAGCAAAACTTGCTTGCTAATCTTTTGTGCAGTGTAATTACAGGGCAGCAAGAGTGAAGTACAAAGAGCAGTGAGGTAGGCATGGAAGGAAATGAAATGAAAGGTGGCATGTTACTAAATTAACTGTGATATTAACATTACAGCTCCTGCTCTGTTATATAACATCTCTGAAGGAGTCGTATGAAAACCACATGCCACAGAGTCATCAAAAGAAGTATGGACATACTAGACTTTCATGGAATAGGATTAAGCAATTAATCCTGATGTATTATTACCAGGTAACTTGATTGTCAATATGCTAGAAAGATTAGAAGTCAAAGTCTGAAAGCAGAGAAACCAGTTTATTCTTTTTCTGGGAGAAGATAATAAAATTTCTATCAATACAGAAAAGTTTGGAACAATTAGGAAAGAGTATATTTCAGAAAAATTTAGAGCTAGAATTGACAAGACCTAGTAGCTGAAGGTAGGATGGAGTAGTAAAAGAGAAAGGGGGGTTAAAAATGTTTTATGTATTTTTTTTTTTTTTGCATTAGGTGGTCAGATGAAGGCAGCACTATTGGTTCATTTATGGGCTATATTATAATGCAGATATTTTGTTCATACATATGTATGGTACATGTATATATATATGGCACATATAAAATTATGCCATCTACAATTGTAATAACTTCATTTTAAATCACATAATACTGTTTGGGATGAAACTACCTTAATTTTAATACATTCTTGGTTTCTTTCTAAACATTTTTTCCTGGTTTCTCAGGGTTCCTGCTTCACTAATTATCTCTAAAAGATATTTTAGGTAGTAATGATTTGATACTAAGTTGGGTATCAAATAACAAGAACTGCCTTTTCCAACTGCTAGTTCATATTATTTAACAAAAAAAATATTTTTAAAAGATAGTTATGTATGAACCAGCGATAGAAGTGTGGGATAAACCAACAATTCTGAATAATCCATCTGTTCACCTGAGGAACAATTACAAAATGTAAGCAAAAAAAGAAATAAAGGCATCTTCCCATAGTTATTTGAAACTACACTATTTATTTGTTTCCATCCTAACATAAAATTAGTTTTCCACCTATGTAATGAACTTTATTCTCTCTTGCTTATCCCAGAATTTAAATGCTACAAATATTTCCTCTCTCTTTCAATTGTTATTCCCATTTGCACTACACTATTATCCTAAACCTACACATATTCTGTATTATGTCCCACTGGAAAAATCAATAGATGCTCCCTTGATTCCACATCTGCCTCCAGCTAGCCTTACATTTCTCTGAACCATTTTGTAGCAAAACTCCTGTTAAAATTTTTTTTCTCTTTTGAACTGTTTTTGGTTAGTCCCACCAGTACATTAAAACCACCCTCATTTGACATTTGTATCACCAAATATAATGGCTGTTTGTCTATTCCTATTCATACAAATTCTTACGTAGTTGAAAACTCATTCCTGGAGAGTTTCATTTGGTTTTTAATTTGGATCTGGGATGTCTCTTTTATTTTCCCTTCTGCCTCTTGTCTGTTCCTTGAAGTCTGAATTTCAGACTTCTTTATGGATTCTGAACCAGTAAATGTCAAAGTATCTCAGCCAAAGTCTTTTCTCCCATCATCAGTGTCTCCCTTTGTAAATTAATTCAGGTCTATAGTTTTACATGCTATTGATATGCTAATGACTCCCAACTTATCTTTCTAGCCTTAGTCAAACCCTGAATTCCCATAGTCATATATCTGTTTCTTTGAGATCTTTGCTGAGTAGTTATCTCAGACTCAACATGTCCAAGACAGAACTATTAATATCTAGCCACAAAGGGTTAACATTTCCTACTCTGTCCCATTTCTGTAAAATATGCTTCTCTTTTACGAGGTGTTCAAGCCATATGCATAAGCTACACATTCTTGATTTCGCTCTCTCTCTTTTGCCCTATATCCATTGGCAAATCCAGTCAGCTCTATCTTCAAATTGTAATACCGATTCTAAACTTTTTCCACACCTCCATTATGACTTTTATCCAAATCCTGGTTCCCCTGGCCTAGATTTCTGCAACGTTCTCTTTTATCTCTAATTTTTCTGTGTTCACACCATTGTGGCAGCCACAACCATCCTCTAATTGACAAATCAGATCATTTCACAACCCTTCTCAAAACCCTTCAGCGGTTCTCTATCATAGCTGGATTAAAGCGCAGGCTCCTCATGATAATTAAAGACTTCTACCTCAATGATGGCTTTTACTACTCTAACTCTCTCTAGATTTTTGCTCCATTAAAAAGAGCATTTTTGCTACCTTCTCAAGGCCTTTAAACTTGTTGTTCCTTCTTTCTGAAATTCTCCTATTTTTCTTTTATACTTTATATCTTTGTTTGAATGTCACTTCCCCAGAGAAACCTTCTGAACATCTGTCTTAGTTCATTTTCTGTCACTTATAACAGAATATTTGAAATTGGGTAATGTATAAGAAACCAAATTTGTTTCTTTCATTTCTGGAGGCTGGAAAGTCCAAGGTTGAGGGGGTGCATCTGGTGAGAATCTTCTTGTTGGTAGGGCTCCTGAACAGTCCCTAGGTGGGGCATAATGAGGGAGCTGAACATGCTAATATGTTATGCTCAGGTCTTTCTTTTTCTTCTTATAAAGCCATTAGTTCCATCCCCATGGCAACCCATTAATTCATTAAGCTCTAATTTGCTAATCTAAAAATGGATTAGTCCATTCATGAGGACTCTGCCTTTTACAGGTCTCACCTATCAGTACTGACACACTAAAGATTAAGCTTCAACATAAGTTTTGGAGGGAACATTCAGATCACTTTACCACCCTGTCTAAAAGATTAACCCACCTGCCTTTCTGTTCGCTTTGGCCTTGCATTATTTTCTTTCTTATGCTTAATGCTATTTGAAAGCACAATATTTATTTGTTTACTTTTCTAGCGGGTATCTATCTCCTCCAACAGAGTTCAGGTTCTATGAAGAAAAAGTTTGCTTTCTGTCCACCCATGAACTAGCATTAAAACTGATATATAGTTGAGTTTAATGTAATTTTACAAAATAAATAAATAAATGGATAAGTCAATGAAAGATTGAATTGTATCATAAGTCACACTTCATATTGGTAAAAATAAATAAACCAGGGGAGGGCGGAATGACCAGGATGGCTTACTAGAAGCAGCTAGTGTCTGTGGTTGTCACAGAGAGGAATAGAAGGGGTGAATAAACACATCACCTTGAACTGAAATATCCAAGTACTCACATTGGAACTTGGATATTTCCAAGGTGTGCGTTATCCACACTTACAACAAGATGCAGTCAACCCAAAGAGAGGAGGCCAGTCCGTCTTCCCAGAGTGCCACACACCCCCAACTGTTCATAATCAAGGAAACAATTACATATATATATGTAACTCATATATTATTGTATTTTGTGTAACTTTATAGTAACATATATATACATAGGAGAGAGAGAGAGAATTATATATAGTTATATATATGACCCACAGAGAACAGAGAAAAGCAAGGCAGGACGACAGCCCACCCAGAAGCAACATGGTGCCAAAGGAACTTCCCCTGCCCAGGGAAGTGGTGAGTGAATGTGTGACCCTGGGCACATTTGCTTCACTCAAGGATATTTGCATCCTCGGGTCAGGAGATCCCCTTGTGAGCCCACTTCACCAGGGCCTTCAGTCTGACACACAGACCTACGTGGAGTCTTGGCAGAGCGGCCACTCAGGCACAGGCAGACACTAGGGAGCTTTAGATACTTGGGCTTTCCAGGCTTCTCAGACAAAATAGCGGCAACTCTGGCAAAGCAGGAGATTAGACCCCAGTACATGATTCTAGGAAAGAGACTGAAGCCAGGGCATTGAGCAACAACAGTCTGCTGGCTCCACTTCCATAGCTGGTCACATGATAAGACATTGGCTTGGAATTCTAGCCAGCCACCCATAGCAGCATTGCACCTCCCTGGGTTGAAGCTCCTGGAAGGAGAAATGGGCCGCCATCTTTGCTGTTTGGGCAACTTAGCTCTTCTGGCCTTTGGGCTTTGTACAGTCCAAGCTAACCACGGGCAGAAGGGATCCCCCACCCTGGTGGCCTGGTGACCAGCTGGCACCAGAGCTATCAAGCCAGTATCAACTCTGTTACTCCCTGGACAGAACCTCAGAGGGGCAACTGAAAGCTTCTCTGCTACTGCCTCTGCAATAGAACTGTCCTTGCTACCCTCAGACTAATGAAAGAGCAAAGACCCTAAGTACCTCATCCACACCTCCAACAACCTGCAGTCAACCTAAAGAGAGGAGGCCAGTCCATCTTCCCCGGGTCCCACACACCTCCAACTGCTCATCATCAAACAGGGAGCCCCTGGCTTGGGCCCATAGCATAGACCCTTCGTTCTGGGCTGATTGCAATGAGTAGTTGCTGACCCGCATCTCACTGGGGTAGAGTCCCCAGGAGACAAGTAAAGTGGTAGAGCATCAAGTCAGCTGATGTGAAGCTCAGAGAGTTTTGTGCAGGAGCATTTGTATTGAAGTGTGGCCACACATGGCCATCTTTCTAGGCTGACATGATTCCATAAGAGACTGTACCCCTAAGAGAACTGTCAGACCTAATCTCTGAAGGGCCATCTTGAGTATCAGCCATAAAAAAGAATGAGTTCACGTCCTTTGCAAGGACATGGATGAAGCTGGAAATCATTGTCCTCAGCAAACTGACGCAGCAACAGAAAACCAAACATCGCATGTTCTCACTCAGAAGTGGGAACTGAAAAATGAGAACACATGGACACGGAGGGGAACATCCCACACCAGGGCCTATCTGGGGGTAGGGGGAAAGGGGAGGAGACCATTAGGACAAATACCTAATGCATGTGGAGCTTAAAACCTAGATGATGGGTTGATGGGTGCAGCAAACCACCATGGCACATGTATACTTATATAATAAACCTGCACATTCAGCACATGCATCTCAGAACTTAAAGTAAAAAAATTTTTTTAAAGTTATGGCTTTCTCTGATCTTCTAACACAGCAATCACCACAATGTCTCCCTTCTGTGTTCAGGAAAACTACTTAAATTGCTCATCTGTTTATGTCTATTCAATTGTTTTCTTTGTCCTTTGGAGTTTGTATCTCTTTTGAGCCTTTATTGCCACTGTTATTTTAGTAACAGGAGAGAGAGGAAAAGAAACTCACATAGTCAACCTTACATGGATAATTAGACATTACTCTGCCCATTTTAAATATATACAAGCATCCTTCATCCTAAAGCAAAGCAAAACAAAACAAAACAAAAAAACTGGAAAAAAAGGGCACAATACTCCTCTCGTGATTATATCTAATTTCTCTCCTTCTCTCTAGGTCAGTCCTTTTCAGTTGCTGCAATTTTATCTCCCATGGGACATTTAACAATGTTTGGAGTTATTTTCAGTTGTCAAAACCAGGGGATGGGGGAGCTGTCAGCATTTAGTGAATAGAAACCAGGAATGCGACTGAACTTCCTACAATGTATGGACAGCTACCTGCCAATGACAAGCAATTAACTGGCCTAAAATGCCACTAGTGCTGAGGGTGAGAAAATTTGCTTTGAAGCCAACCTTTTCAAAGAGCAGGGTCTACTTTACCATCTCAAGCCAGAAGAATCTGAATTTTGTATTCCTTCTCTATTCTTCAGCTGTTTTTGTCTGAGCTAATAGGTCCTTACTAATTAGAGATTGTAAAGAAGAAATGGAATAGGCAGAGTTTCTGTGCCTTCGAACCTGTGCTAAAAGAAACATCTACCTCTAATAAACAAAATCAACCTGATTGGCTCTCCCTTAATCCCACCATCTTATAGCCACAAGGCACCCCTAATTCCATCAAGATATCATAATCCAAAAGGCGCAAAGGCAAAATATGCAGTCCTGGCTTTTCCACTTTATGAAAAGCTCCCTCCCTAATAAAAAGGCACTTAAGTTGTGAATGAAAGTGCACGTCCATATAACTTCATTTAGAAAAATCACAAAGGTCAGCTCTGCAGGGGGAAGGGAAATAGGTAGTCTTACATGATTTGTTTTCCTGGGGGGCAGGATGAAAAGACGTCCTGATGAATCACATCATCTAATCTTACATGTCTACAAACTGAGATATTTTTATAATATTAACTGTATGAACTATTCGTTACCCTTCCTTCAGTCACTGCCCACTTTTCAGTCCTAAAGGGACTCCCAAATATTGAATCTGACATGACCCTTGTTATGTACAGAATTATGTTTCCTCAAACATCACATGTTGAAGCCCTAAGCTCCCAATGTGACCATATTTGAAGATAGAATCTATAAAAAGGCGCTTGTGTTTAAATAAAGTTACATGAGTGGATTCTGAATGCAATATAACTTGTGTCTTTATAAGAAGAGGAAGAGATAGCAGGGATGTGTACATACAGAGGAAAGGCCATGTGAGAATATAGTTAGAAGGTGGCCATCTAAAAGCCAGGGGAAAGGCCTCAGGAGAAACCAAACCTGCCATGATGACCTTGTACTTCCAGCCCCCAGAACTGAAAGAAATAAACCTCTCTTGTTTAAGCCACCTAGTCTGTGGTATTTTGTTATGATATCCCTATCAGTCAGCCTCTCAGATTCACTGTTGCTTGTGAGAGAATGGCTGTTTATGTACTATAGTATCTCTACAAAAATATTAATGAAAATCTTGTGTCATTACATTATTTTTATCTGTGTTTTAAGAGCAGCTTCGTATGTCATTGGTAATAAGAAAAAATAAATAATCAGATTTTGCAATAGTAAGTCAATTTTGCAGGGTAGAAGTGAGAGAAATTTTTAATGATAAAATTAAATAGTTATTAAAGGCCGGGCGCGGTGGCTCAAGCCTGTAATCCCAGCACTTTGGGAGGCCGAGGCGGGTGGATCACGAGGTCAAGAGATCGAGACCATCCTGGTCAACATTGTGAAACCCCGTCTCTACTAATACAAAAAAATTAGCTGGGCATGGTGGCGCGTGCCTGTAATCCCAGCTACTCAGGAAGCTGAGGCAGGAGAATCGCCTGAACCCAGGAGGCGGAGGTTGCGGTGAGCCGAGATCGTGCCATTGCACTCCAGCCTGGGTAACGAGAGTGAAACTCCGTCCCAAAAAAAAAAAAAAAAAAAAAAAAAAAAAAAAAAAAAAAATAGTTATTAAAAACCAAAATTTTACTCAGTAAAACACAGCCAAAGACTGTAAAGGGATTTGTTCCAAATGTGCTCCAGTGCCCAATGTTTTTCCACCACCGTATTTTTGGAGTTTTGGGGGACATATTTCTAATTTCTGTTATTTTCCTTCCTTTCAGATGGTTTCCATTTGGTCTATTTCCTGAAGTTTCAAATCCATATTTTCAAATGTAAGTAATTTTCAATGAACCACTTCAGAGCTTTGTTTCTGGAGTGTTGCAGCTATCACCGTTTAAACCAGTATTGTTATTTGATATTTTCTATCCATTCTCATGCCTCCTCAAATTTCAAATAGCACTGCATAAACATACATGGAGTGCTTTCTACCCATTCACTGGTCCCTAATAATTTTGACCAACGTATTCTATTCGGTTCCAAGGTTTATGGGGTTGTGATGTGTTTGTGCCAAAATGTCTCAGTGGTTGTTGAGGTATTTCCCATTTATTTTCTGTTGTTTTACAGATACTCAAATACTTTTTCATTAAACTTAGTAAGATGAAAGTGTTCATGGTTGAGTTAACATTTCATATTTGGATACATAAGCTCTTTCCAAATACATCTGGCAATTTTGGTTTGCATCAGACTTCATAGTTCACTGTAATTCTTGTGCAAAGTTTCTGGCGGTACTTGACTTTTTCTCTATAAAAACAATTTTAGATGAACATTACTATTGCCTAGTCCTTACCAATGCAGTAGCCCAGGGCTGAGTCCATTTCAGATATGTCTCTAACATGATCAATATTATCTACCTTGTTAGAAGTCAATTACAGAGGCCCCAGAGGTACTCTTATCCTTGTGAGGACAACATGGAGCCCAAATAACAAAATTTTTATGTTTAGTCTCTTCTCATGATTGATTATGTAACCCACTATAAATTAATTGGATCAAGTCCCTAAACCTCCTGAGCCTGCTCTGTCTCTTTTTTGGCCCTTTAGAGGAGGAAAGCAAAACATGCTTGGGTCCTTTAATATAGTTCCGTCTGTCTACTCTGCCCTATCAATACCCTCCATTTTAAATCCAACATTTTTCTCTCCATTTTTTTGTATTAACATGTTACACTATTTTAAAACAATTCTCCCTTAGCCTCATCTTTTCTAGTTCTTTCTCTTTGCCCCTCTCAATCTAGATAAGCTCCTATACCAATTTTTACATACATTCTTCCTATTAATGTTTGTTTCTTTTCCCTTTTGATTAAAGAAGAATTTACACATGATGAAGTGTCAAAGTTTTATAAATTTTCATAAATGCATACAATTTTATAGTCCACACCCATAGTCTCACTGCCACCTACTTTAGTCTATGATAAAAATGCTTTCTGTCCCTCAGACATAGCATACCTTTCACAGCCCTATGCCTGTGCACATGCTGCTATCCCCACCCAAACTAAATTTTCCTTGACTACTTTACATCCATGTATTCAGTTTTCATAATTCAAGTCAAACCTGAGTAATTACACGCAGCCTTTATTTTGACTGGCAGTACAATTTTGAATGTATGATACGAAAACAAAAGTGCTATTAGTCCTGGTATCTCTTTATAGGGAATATAATTAAATTTAGATAAAACTAAATAGACTTTAAAGCATATTCTTCATAATTACAACTATTGAGGTAAGTCAATTGAATTGTATTTATAAAGCATCTTACTTGAGTATGTATAAATAGAAGAATTATAAAAATTGTCCCTCCTCTCTCAAAAGCATAAACAGAACTTCTACATCAGGGAGAACTTTTCTAGGATCCTAATCAAATTTTAAATGCAGTCATTGTAAAGCTTCATCTTACAGTATTCAGGTGTAATTAGTAAGAGGAGTTTGAGGAACCATTATGCTTTTTCTAGGCAGAGATAGGGAAAAAGAGAGGAACTAATTATGGAGTAGCGCATTGTATTAATTTCGCTATGGAAAAGGCAACTCTGCTAATTATTATCATATAGAAAGATTTATTTTTATCAGTATAGGTTAACCAAATCTCAACCTACAAGGAGAAAAAGTGTTTTAAGGACCAGGAGAATGAAGTGACAGCTGGTCAAGAGGGCATACATATACTTTATGTGAGTGATAAAGGTGTCAAAACAAAGAGTGCCAGCCTAGTGTACAACTACTTAGATCCATCTGCTTGCTATCACTGGAAATGTTATCACAATGCAACATAAAATTTAAGAAATGCCAGTATTCTGACTTTCATGTGAAATTTCTGATTTTTAAACCTTTGATTATTTAGAATCATATGAGATTAAATAAAAGAATCTTGAAGTTCATAACTGGGTGTTTTTTTGCACTCTAGTTTAGATTGCAGAGTGTCTAATTACTAGAGACTCTGTTTATCTTTGAGATTTGTATATTTGTGTTTGTGTATATGTGTGTTATATTGTATGCAAAAATGTGATTTCATAGTTACTAGCTAAATACTTCAAAAAATAAAGGAACCCATGTGACAATCAGAAAAATATGTCCACCACTCATGCTATATCTTGGTCCTGCTTGGCCTTCCATGTGAAATTTTGTGTATCAAATATCCCCCTGGAGCCCTGTGGAATATTTATTTTAGACTGAAAATCCCTCAACTTTGGTAAATGCACCCTGTAGAATGGAGAATCTGTGTGGCTACTTGTATGTATGGTTTCCTGAAAAGTAGGGCATAGGAGGGAAGTTAAGAATAGGAGTATTTCTATAAAAGCAAAAAAATGAAGATAGCTCCATTATACTAAGGAGAGAAGTGCTGCAACCAAAGAATTTCAAACAATGATTACGCAGTGTCTGCAGCCCATTCAGAGTGAGGAAGAGTACTCAACTCCCAAAAATAAACAATAAAGAAGCATTTTTTCCCTCACTTTCTAAAATCTGTTTGAGCAAACACTCTTCTTAAGGGGAAAAGGGACAGCTGACCCTTGATTTAGATTTAGATTTCTATTGTCTTTGAAATGATACATGATAGATACAATAATTTATATTGATACTGTAGGTCAATATAAATTTTATGTTATCTTAGGTCATAATGGGGGTTAGGTGACAAAACAAAACCAAAAAATATAAATTTGAATCATTCTGATGTCTTAGAAATTAGAGTGACAAGATGAAGAATTACACAATACAAAGTTCACAATTCTGATGCCTTAAAAATATTGCAATGTGCGTCATAACGAATTCAAAACTCAACTGAAAAAATATTTACTCAAATGTAGGCCAATGAATTTTACAATCCCAAATTAAGTCACCACCCTCTCCAAGCTGTGAAAATACCTAAAAGTTAACTCATTACTTCTGGCATTTGTTGACAAAATTACTAGTTAACAATATAAGAAAAATTAATGAATTTGATATGTTTTCTATACCAAAAGAATAGCCATATCTGCCAGCAAAAGTTGCTTTGGATTTTTGTAAGATGAATCAGTTTTGCAAGAAGAGGTAGCAAGAGTGAGCCAGCTAAAAGTGCTATAGAGTTTAATGTGTTTTCCTTTATCTTTAGTGCTTTTATTCCTAAGGGGAACATTGTTCAAATAAAGCAGGATGTACTTTCTCATTCCAGGAGTGAAAAAAGTATTCATATTAAAAAGATGAAAGTGGAATGTTCTCCCTTTTTACTGCTTGCGGGTGGAGAAAATAACATTTGGCATTTTCTCTTATTTGCCTGCTTGTCTTTGTCATTCTGCCAGTTTGCTAGTACATAAAGATCAGCTGAAAACAAACTGGCAAAATGCAACCTGGAAGATACATGAAAGGAAACAAAGGTAAGAATTGGTACCAGTGGAAATTTTTAAGGTGCTCAGAAAAGAAAACCAGTGTTAGAAAGAAATCAGTTGCTGTGTTCCCTTTTTTCACTTAAATGAGTTGTGTCCAAGATCCCAAACAGAAACATGAAAGAAAATTAAATTTTAAATTAAACGGCACTGCTTTGTGAATCCTCTTATTTTTTCAGCCTTTTTATTGAATCTTCCACAAACATATGGCATTACACACCAATGAAATCGACTGATTTCCATCCATCCATCCATCCATCCATCCATCAGTTCAAAATCTGCTCGACAAGTTAAAAACTTCATTTTCATTTTCAATTTAGTATTAGAATGAAATCTGAGAAGTAGTTTTTAGAAATTAGGTAATTATTTAAAGGGAAGCATGCTAAGAGATCAAGACTTCAACATCTTCTCCACAGTGAAACTTTGAGTGAATTCCTATCTTGTTAGTAAGATTCATTAACATCTCAAAGTGTATTCTAGTATACTGAGCATAGTAAGAAGCTCTGGAGCTTTAACTGAGCCTTGCTAAAGTGTGTGGGAATAGTCAAATTTCTAATTAGATATCTAATCTCATGTTTATTTTATAGAAAATAATTTGTCAATAATAAAGTTAAAATAAACTTTAACAATAAGTTTACAAATGATTGAGATATAAAAGTATGTTTTCTCTTTTTATTGTTCGTTTTTCAAATCCCTTTTCTTGATTTAATAATCATTCTGTCTTTAATATTAAGTAGTACTAAATGTGGTCATTTTTTCCCTGCAACCTCCTACACTTCATGTTCCTTAGAGCAACCATTGCTATAATATCTGAGAAATGACATTTTGTAGCTGTATATTTGAAAATACTTGACAAACTATACTGGAAAAAGTGCTTTGTTTTGTTTTAATTTTTTGCTGCTTGTTTTATAAGTAACATGAGGTTTTGAAGCTGAAAATGATCTTTTAGCTAATTTGATTCCCATACAAATTTTATAGATGATCAAAGTTAGCCACCAAAAAGGAAAGTTTGATCCTATTGGTCACTGAGTATTTTACTGGAAAAGTTAGGGCTAACCAGAACTTAAAAATATATATATATATATCTACCACACTGTTGGTTTTCTTTGGAAACTATAATTCTCTTCAAAGAGAAGTAAGGCAAACATTTAAAGTTTTCTTTCATTATTCCCCCTAATTCTGATTTGTGGTTGTGTTTATATTCAATTTGCCCATTCGTTTGTTCATTTGAAAGTTTATTTTTTTCTATACGGTTTAGTTTGGTTTTCTACTGAAGTTCTTACAAATGAGGCACAACTAAAAAATTATCCTATAAAGTGCTTTTGCTGAAATTGACTTAAATTGGAAAATTTAGCAAATAAGTTAATGGAGAAACCATCTAATTGTTGGGTAAGGAAGTCAAATCCCAGGCTCACACCCAAACATGTGACCTTTGTGTGTTGCTTTTCTAACTAAACAAAAATATTGTAATAGAACATCTACATGTTACTCTCTAGGTCACAAATCTTGGATTTTCTGAGAATTGGCACAAATATGACTCACTACTCTTGAAAACATAACATTTTATAAAACAAGATTTATAAGCCAGGCACATTAGCATGTGCCTGTAATCCCAGTTACTCAGGAGGCTGAGGCAGGAAGATCACTTAAGCCCAGAAGTTTGAGAGCAGTCTAGGCAACACAGTGAGACCCTGTCTCAAATAAATAAATAAGTAGTTAAATAAATGAGAAGACTTAGCTGCCACACCAAAAGAATAATCTATATTTTTCCTAATTATCAAAGTAAAGAAAAATAAATTAACAAATGATTAATATTGTAATAATAGTATAATTTGGGAGTAAGAGAAGACTTTTTTTTACTATAGTATTTATTCAAATCCATTTTTATGGTTTACTCATAAAGACTTGTCAAGTATAAGAATATATTTTAATTATGCTTAAGAGTCACAATTTAAGGAAAGAATGCATAGAAACATAGAAATGCTACTACTGTTCTTCAACAAACTAAGGCACAAAAGCCAGAAATTCTAATAAAAATGTAAATATACTTTCTGTGTAAATATTGAAAATTGAGAAGAATTGAAAGATAAAATTTGGTTCAAAATAATTGTAGCAAGTATCTAAGTAATGTGATTATTTTATTGTTGTTCAAATCTTAATTTCAAATCATGTGACCAATTTTCTTGTGAATAAAAGGAAACAGAGAAAAGGAGAAAAATTATCTAGAAAGTGAGAAGGGGTTGAACATTTAGGGTGTTAATTTTAGTCATTGTTTGTTATGTATTCCTTTCATGACTTCCACATGGAAAAGTGCTTATTTATGGGAAAAAAATGCCATGATTTAAACTACTAATAATTAAGTAATTATATTAATGCTATTTTCCTGTTTCAAAACCCTAATTAATTTTATAGGGCAATAAAAAATCTTTCCCTGAATGTAAAGCAGAAATGATTATACATATTCAGGTATAAATAATCACACAATAATGGTGTTATTATAAATTATGGTGGGAAAATTATAAAAATAATTTGATTTATCAAAGACCTTAAAAAAGAGAATAAAACTATTTTGATTTAAATACTTCATGCAACAGTAGAAGTGTGCACCACTCAATTAACTTTCTGATATCTCTTCCTGACTCTTTAAGACTCTTTTTGTTAAAACACAGACATCTGCTTTAATGAAACAGGAGCTATGTAAGTCATACAAAAATTACCACATACCCCAAATACATTTAGAAGGCAAATAGCACAAAATTTATAATCAAATTTAATTTTATTTCAGCTTTAACATTTTTGTTCATTTAGAATAAATGTTTATGATGTAGAGCTGAAACAATACTATTGATATTTTTCCACATAATAATTTATGAATTTAACACCAAGAAAGAAACAGTATTGACTGCAGTGTTGTCAAATGCCTAAGAAGAAACAAGAATAATTTTATTTTGATAGAATCTGAAAATTAGTTTTAATTAAAATTTTTATATTTATCTTTAATAAGTTAATCATTACTTCACATTCTACTTTTTAAAATTATTTAACCTAATTAATTATATATTATTATTCAGCATCATTCATATCACAGTTACTATCTCTGCTTTTTAAAAAATACTGCCAAGCTTTATAGCTTAAAACATTAATTTTGTTATTTCCATGGTTTCTGTGGATCTTTATGATGTTTAAGTCTTCACCAAAGGCTTGTGATGATTCAACAGCCAGAGGCTGGCATTATCTGAAGGCTCATCCATTCACATATCTGGCATCTAGAAAGGGGTGAATCTAAAACTGGAATTGCCAATCAGAGTACCTACATGTGACTTCTCCATATGGCTTGGCTTACTGACAGCATCAGGCTTCTCATATGGTGGCTCAGGAAAAAAAACTACGAGTGTGTGCATGCACACACATACACACACACGCACACACAGGAAGAAGATACATTGTTTTTTATGAGGCTAGCTCAGAAGTTGTATTCCATTACTTTGGTCATATTCTATTTATGGAAGCATCCATGAGCCTTTCTAGAGTCCAAAAGAGAAGTCACAAGTCCTCATCTTTATAGGAGTGTCTGACATTGGTACATTTGTTTAAAATCTCCAGAGTTTGCTTCCTGAACAAAAATTATTTACATTTTTTCCTAGTCATAATACACTCACCATTTTTCCTCATATCACTCAAGTTTTGTCCCATTATAGAGTCAATTCAAAGTCCAAGATCTTGTCATCTAAATCATGTCGAGGTATAAATAATGCTCCAGAGATGCACTTCCCCTGTGCAATTTCTCTGAATACGACGACTCACGAACTGAAAAAACAAATTACTTGCCAACACACACACACACACACACACACACACACACACACACCCATACAATGATACAATAGTGGAACACATACAGGACAATTCATAACTATTTTCATTCAAAAGGAGAGAAACAAAACATGGAAGGTACACAACAGTTAATTGCCCATAGGAATTGTGAAATCTAGACAAGTACACATTGCCAGTTTTTTTATTAAAACTTAGTCCCATTTTGTGAGTGCTGCTCTCCATGGCTCCTGGTTCCACATTTTGGAATGCTATAAACACATACTAACACTAAATAATTTCCTCGGGCCTCCCCAACCATGTGGAACTATGAGTCTATTAAACCTCTTTCCTTTATAAATTATTTAGTATTAGGTATGTCTTTATAGCAGTGTGAAACAGATTTATACACAGTCCTACATCCCTTGTTTCCTCAAATTTTGCTTTGAAATTGAACAGGTTCTTTCTATCCATATGTTATTATAAACAATTTAAACAATTAGTTGACATTTGCCACATTAAGAATGTACTTCTAATCAATTCCACCAATGCATTTGATATATTTACTTTATTCTACAACATTGGTGAGTTATGACAAGTAGTTTGCCCCTCTTAATAAGGATTATTTCTTATTTCAGTTCTCAGAAAACCTTTTTCTCCCTGTCTTTGCAGACCTCACCAGTAGTTGTATTGAACCTTTTACAACTTTCAGTAACAGATTCCTTAGTGTCCTTCAAGTTTTAGTCTGGCACAGAGCCCAAAGTCAATGACAATTTTTAAAGTTTTTATTACAGGAGAACACCATGTTCAGGTACCAAATTTTTGTTCTAACAAACAGAAATTTCTATTTCATAACAAACTACCCCAAAACTTTGTGGTTTAGTATAAGAATTTTATTATGTTAATGGATTTTTCTCAGGTCAGGATTCAGATCAAGCTCGGCAGGGATGACTTGTTTCGATTACACAATTTCTGTGCCCTCAGTTAGGAAGCCACAGTACCTTAGGCTGACTCACTTTTCCAGTTCCTGGGTTTAGTAAAGGATATAAAGCCCACTCTAGGAATTTCCAGCCAAAGGAAATTTGGTGCTAAAGAATTGGGAGAGGAAAAGTAAGGGGTTCCATAGACTTTAAGTTTCTATACCACACTTTGTTAGCTGTAGTTCAAAGTCAAAGAATGCTGCTGCTGCTGCTACTACTGCTACCATCATTTTTCCCACTCCCAAATACCCCAGCATAACTGCTCTTCACCCAGCCTGGAATCCAGAACATGGGGTTTTGAAAGAACTTGCCAATCAGCTGCTACCATTATATATATATATATTTCTCTCTTTCACCTTTCTAATCTCCCGACTGCAGGGACATCTGGTAAATACATATTTTAAATTGTCTGATCACTTTAACAAGAAGTAAAAAAGAAAAGTTAATTTCAACTAAAGTAAATCTACAATCAGCTTTGGGGTTCTCATCTGCTTTCCCTGAAACTGTCTTTCTTTTTCAGGACATTGAGTTATGCATAAACCCTTAATGTTATCTGTTTATAAGACTGAACTGCAGTATTCTCAGTACTTCTGAAGATTTTTCATATTTCAATTATTGACAGTATTTCTTCTCTCTTCTCTATTTTTTAATCTTTTACTGTTCATTGTATTTTTAACTTGTGAGTTGAAGTGTGTATAAGTGTGTGTGTATGTGTGTCTGTATTTGGAATGAGTGAGTTATCTTTATTCTTTGTAAAGTTTGCTATGTGTACTAGGATTTTCTACCACTTAGATTTTTTTATTGTTGTTCTAATTGGACAGTATAGTACAATTATGCTTTTAAAAATGTAAACATTTCAAAGAAATATAAAATAAAAAATTCACTCACAATTCAACCATAGACTTAATCAACTAACTTATAGGCCTTATCCTTCCATCGTTGCTATACCAAAACAACTCTATTGTTATGCATATTTCGTGTGTTGGTGGTCTGATGCTTGAAAATATAATAGTAATTAATGTGTTAAATCAATTTACAATTTATTATATACAAATGCACCCAGAAAGCATGCATGTAGACACTACAGTAACCCTCTCCTTAGCTAAAGTTTTATTTTGCACAGCTTCAGTTACACACATAAACTGCTGTCTGAAAATATTAAAGGAAAAAATGTTGGAAATAAACAATTATAAATTTTAAAATTGTGCAACATTCTGAGTAGTATGATGAAATCTCACACTGTCTCATTGCATCTAAGCCAGGATGTGAATCATTTCTTTGTCTAGCATATAGACCCTGTCTATGTATTGGCCTGTTAGGCATTTAGTAACCATCTAGTTTATCAGTTAACTATCATTGTCTCACAGTGTTTGTGTTCAAGCAACACTGATTTTACTTAATAATGGCCTAAAGACCGAGATCGCTTTACCTAATTTATAAATTAAATTTTAATATGTATATGTTTGTATGGGACAAAAACCTAATATGTATAGAGTTGAGTACTATCTGCAGTTTCAGGCGTCTACTAGGGTTCTCAAAATGTATCCCTCATGGATCAGAGAAGACCAATGTATTTTTTTGTTAAAATAGTATTTTGCAAAATGACAATTTAAAAAACACATAGGGTGTGGCTGCAAGATGGCCAAATAGGAACAGCTCCGGTCTGCACCTCCCAATGAGATCAACACAGAAAGTGGGTTATTTTGCCATTTTCAACTGACGTACCTGGTTCATCACATTGGGACTGCTTAGACAGTGGGTGCAGTCCACAGAGGGCGAGCCAAAGCAGGGTAGGGCGTCACCTCACTCGGGAAGTGCAAGGCTTCAGGGACACTCTCCCCTAGCTAAGGAAAGCCATGAGGGACTGTGCCATGAGGAACAGTGTGCTCTGGCCCAGATACTGTTCTTTTCCCATGGTCTTCATAACCCACAGACCAGGAGAATCCCTTAGGTACCTACACCACCAGGGCCCTGGGTTTCAAGTACAAAACAGGGTGGCTTTTTGGGCAGACACCAAGCTAGCTGCAAGAATTTTTATTGTTTTTATGCCCCAGCGGTGCCTGGAACCCCAGCAAGACAGAACCATTCGCTCCCCTGGAAAGGGGGCTGAAGCCAGGGAACCAAGTGGTCTAGCTCAGTAGATCCCACCCCCACAGAGCCCAGCAAGCTAAGATCCTCTGGCTTGAAATTCTCACTGCCAGCACAGCAGTCTGAAGTTGACCTGGGATGCTGGAGCTTGGTTGGGGGAAGGGTGTCTGCCATTACTGAGGTTTGAGTAGGAGGTTTTTCCTCACAGTGTAAACAAAACCACTAAGATGTCTGAACTGGGTGAAGCCCACCGCAGCTCCGAAAAGCTGCTGTAGCCAGACTGCCTCTCTAGATTCCTCCTCACTGATCAGGGCATCTCTGAAAGAAAGGCAGCAGACCCACTCAGGGGCTTATAGATATAACTCACATCTCCCTTGGATGAGTACCTGGGGGAAGGGGCAGCTGTGGGTGCAGCTTCAGCAGACTTAAACTTTCCTGCCTGGGGGCTCTGAAGAGAGTAGTGGATCTCTCAGCACAGAGCTCAAGCTCTGTTAAGGGACAGACTGCCTCCTCAAGTGGGTCCCTGACCCCCATGCCTTCTGACTGGGAGGCAAGCCTCAGCAGGAGTCGACAGACACCTTATACAGGAGTGTTCCAGCTGGCATCTGGCAGGTGCCACTCTGGAACGAAACATCCAGAGGAAGGAACAGGCATCAATCTTTGCTGTTCTGCAGCCTCCGCTGGTGATATCTGGCAAATGGCGATTGGGGTGGAGCTCCAGAAAACTCCAGCAGACCTGCAGCAGAAGTGCCTATTATAAGGAAAACTAACAAGCAGAAAGAAATACCATTAACATCGACAAAAAGATGTCCACACAAAAACCCCATCTGAAGGTCACCAGCATCAAAGACCAAAGGTAGATAAATCCATGAAGATGAGGAAAAATCAGCACAAAGAGGCTGAAAATTCTAAAACACAGAATACCTCTTCTCTTCCAAACAATCACAACTCCTTGCAAGCAAGGGAGCAAAAGTGAACAGAGAACGGGTTTGACAAATTGACAGAAGTAGGCTTCAGAAGGTGGCTAATAATAAACTCCACTGAGCTAAAGAAGCATTGTTGTAACCCAATGCAAAGGAGCTAAGAACCCTGACAAAAAGCTAAAGGGTTTGCTAACTAAAATAAACAGTTTAGAGAAGAACATAAATGCTCTGATGGAGCTGAAACACACAGCACAAGGACTTTGTGAAGCATACAAAAGTATCAATAACTGAATTGATCAAGCAGAAGAAAAAATATTACAAATTGAAGATTAACTTAATGAAATAAAACTTGAAGACAAGATAATAAAAAAAAAAGAATGAAAAGTAATGAACAGTGCCTCCAAGAAATATGGGACTATGTGAAGAACCAAACCTTCATTTGATTGGTGTGCCTGAAAGTGACAGGGAGAATGGAACCAAGTTGGAAAACACTCTTCAGGATATTATCCAGAACTCTCCCAACCTAACAAGACAGTCCAACATTCAAATTCAGGAAATACAGAGACCACCACAATGATATTCCTCGAGTATGGCAACCCTAAGACACATAATCGTCAGATTCACCAGGGTTGAAATGAAGGAAAAAATGTTAAGGCAACCAGAGAGAAAGGTCAGGTTACCCACAAAGGGAAGCTCATCAGACTAACAGTAGATCTCTCTGCAGAAATGCTACAAGCCAGAAGAGAGTGGGGCCCAATATTCAACATTCTTAAAGAAAAGAATTTTCAACCCAGAATTTCATATTCAGCCAAACTAAACTTCATAAGCAAAGGAGAAATAAAATCCTTTACAGACAAGCAAATGCTGAGAGATTTTGTCACCACCAGTCCTGCCTTACAAGAGCTCCTGAAGGAAGCCCTAAATACGAAAGGGAAAAACTGGGCCGAGCCACTGCAAAATACATACCAAATTGAAAAGACAGTATGAAGAAACTGCATCAACTAATGGGCAAAATAAACAGCTAACATCATAACGACAGGATCAAATTAACACATAACGATATTACCCTTAAATGTAAACTTAAATGTAAACAGGCTAAATGCCCTAATTAAAAGACACAGACTGGCAAATTGGATAAAGAGTCAAGACCTATCCATGTGCTGTATTCAGGAGACCCATTTCTCATGTTCAAAGACACACATAGGCTCAAAATAAAGGGAGGGAGAAATATTTACCAAGCAAATGGAAAGCAAAAAAAAAAAAAAAAAAAAAAAAAGCAGGGGTTGCAATCCTAGTCTCTGATAAAACAGACTTTAAACCAACAAAGATCAAAAAAGACAATGGCATTACATAATGGTAAGGCATCAATGCAACAAGAAGAGCTAACTATCCTAAATATATATGCACCCAATACAGGAGCACCCAGATTCATAAAGCAAGTTCTTAGAGACCTACCAAGAGACTTAGACTCCCACACAGTAATAGTGGAGACTTTAATACCCCACTGTCAATATTAGACAAATCAATGAGACACGAAATTAACAAGGATATTCAGGACTTGAACGCACCTCTGGACCAAGTAGACCTAATAGATATCTACAGAACTTCGTAAGTAAAGGAGAAATAAAATCCTTTACAGACAAGCAAATGCTGAGAGATTTTGTCACCACTGGGCCTGCCTTAAAAGAGTTCCTGAAGGAAGTGCTAAAAATGGAAAGGAAAAACCAGTACCAACCACTGCAAAAACATACCAAATTGTAAAGACCATCAACACTATGAAGAAACTGCATCAAATAATAGGCGAAATAACTAGCTAGCATCATAATGACAGGATCAAATTCACGCATAACAATATTAAACTTACATGTAAATGGGCTAAATGCCCCAGTTAAAAGGCATGTATTGGCAAGTTGGATAAAGAGTCAAGACCCATCAGTGTGCTGTATTCAGGAGAGCCATCTCACATCTCACATGCAAAGACATACATAGGCTCAAAATACAAAATAAAGGAATGGAAGAATATTTGTCAAGCAAATGGAAAGTGGAAAAAAAAAGCAGTGGTTGCAATCCTAGTCTCTGATAACACAGACTTTAAACCAACAAAGATCAAAAAAGACAAAATAGGACATTACATAATGATAAACAAATCAATGCAACAGGAAGAGCTAACTATCCTAAATATATATGTGTCCAATACAGGAGCAGCCAGATTCATAAAGCAAGTTCTTAGAGACCCACCAAGAGACTTAGATCCCACACAATAATAGTAGGAGACTTTAACACCCCACGGTCAATATTAGACAGATCAACGAGACAGAATTAACAAGGATATTCAGCACTTGAAATCAGCTCTGGACCGAGCAAACCTAACAGACATCTATATAACCCTCCACCCAAAATCAACAGAATATACATTCTTCTTAGCACCACATCACCATTATTTTAAATTAACAGCACAATTGGAAGTAAAACACTCCTCAGCAAATGCAAAAGAATGGAAATCATAGCAACAGGCTCTCAGATCACAGTAAAATCAAATTAGAACTCAGTATTAAGAAACTCACTCAAAACTGCACAACTACATGGAAACTGAACAACCTGCTTCTGAATGACTACTGGGTAAATAACAAAATTAAGGCAGAAATAACTAAGTTCTTTGAAACCAATGAGAACAAAGACACAACATTCCACAATCTCTGAGACACCGCTAAAGTAGTGTTTGGAGGGAAATTTACAGCACGAAATGCCCACAGGAGAAAGCAAGAAAGATCTAAAATCAACACCCTAACATCACAAAAGAATTAGAGAAGCAAGTACACACCAATTCAAAAGCTAGCAGAAGAAAATAAATAACTAAGATCAGAGCAGAACTGAAGGAAATAGAGACACAAAAAACCCGTCAAAAAAAATCAGTGAATCTAAGAACTGGTTTTTTGAAAAACTTAACAAAATAGATAGACCATGAGCTAGACTAACGAGAAGAAAAGAGAAAAGAATCGAACATACATAATAAAAAATGAGAAAGGGATATCACCACTGATTCCACGGAAATACAAACTGCCATCAGAGAATACTATAAACACCTCTATGCAAATAAATCAGAAAATCTAGAAGAAATGGATAAATTCCTGGACAAATACATCCTCCCAAGACTAAACCAGGAAGAAGTCCAATCCCTGAATAGACCAATAACAAGTTCTGAAATTGAGGCAGTAATTAATAGCCTACCAACCAAAAAAAAGTCCAGGACAAGATGGATTCACAGCCAAATTCTACAAGAAGTACAAACAGGAGCTAGTATCATTCTAAAACTATTCCAAACAATAGAAAAGGAGGAATTTCTCTCTAACTCATTTTATGAAGCCAGCATCATCCTGATACCAAAACCTGGCAGAGGCACAACAAAAAATGAAAATTTCAGGCCAATATCCCTGATGAACATTGATGCAAAATCTTCAATAAAAGACTGGCAAACTCAATCCAGCAACACATCAAAAAGCTTATCCACCATGATCAAGTCAATTTCATCCCTGGGATGCAAGGCTGGTTCACCATGTGCAAATCAATATATGTAATCCACCACATAAACAGAACCAAAGACACCCACATGATTATCTCAATAGATACAAAAGTGGCCTTTGAAACAATTTATCACCACTTCATGCCAAAAACTCTTAATAAAATAGGTACTGATGGAATGTATCTCAAAATAATAACAGCTATTTATGATAAACCCACAGCCAATATCATACTGAATGGGCAAAAGCTGGAAGCATTCCCTTTGAAAACTGGTACAAGACAAACATCTCTCTCTCACAACTCCTTTTCGACATAGTTTTGGAAGTTCTGGTGGTCAGGACAATCAGGCAAGAGAAAGAAAAATTACTCAAACAGGAAGAGAGAAAGTCAAATTTTCTCTGTTTGCAGATGACATGATTGTATATTTAGAAAACTCCATCGTATCAGCCCAAAGTCTCCTTAAGCTGATAAGCAACTTCAGTAAAGTATCAGATACAAAATCAATGTGCAAAAATTCACAACATTCCTATACACCAATAATAGACAAACAGAGTCAAATCATGAGTGAATTCTCATTTACAATTGCTACAAAGAACAAAATAGCTAGAAATACAACTTACAGGTGATGTGAAGGACCTCTTCAAGGAGAACTACAAACCGCTGCTCAAGGAAATAAGAGAGGACACAAACAAATGGAAAAACATTCCATGTTCATGAATAGGAAGAATCAATATCATGAAAATGGCCACAGAGCCCAAAGTAATTTATAGATTCAATGCTATCCTCATCAAGCTACCATTGACATTCTTCACAGGATTAGAAAAAAAAAACTACTTTAAATTTCATGTGGAACTAAAAAAGAGCTTGTATAGCCAAGACAATCCCAAGCAAAAGAACAAAGCTGGAGGCATTAGGTACCTGACTTCAAACTACACTACAAGGCTACAGTAACAAAAGCAGCATGGTACTGGTACCCAAACAGACATATAGACTATGGAACATAACAGAGGTCTCAGAAATAATACCACACATCTACAACCATCTAATCGTTGACAAACCTGACAAAAACAAGCAATGGAGAAAGGATTCCCTATTTAATAAATGGTTCAGGAAAACTGGCTAGCCATATGCACAAAACTGAAACTGGATCCCTTTTATACATCTTAAACAAAAATTAACTCAAGATGCATTAAAGACTAAAACATAAGACCTAAAACCATAAAAAACCCAGAAGAAAACCTAGGCAATACCATTCAGGGCATAGGCATGGGCAAAGACTTCATAACTAAAATACCAAAAGCAATGGCAACAGAAGCCCAAATTGACATATGGGATCTAACTAAACTGAAGAGCTTCTGTACAGCAAAAGAAACTGTCATCAGAGTGAATAGGCAACCTACAGAATGGGAGAAATTCTTTGCAATCTATCCATCTGACAAAGAGCTAATATCCAGAATCTACGAGGAACTTAAACAAATTTACAAGAAAAAAACAAAAAACTCCATCAAAAACTGGGCAAATGATATAAACAGACACTTCTCAAAAGAAGACATTTATGAAGCCAACAAACATATGAAAAAAAGCTCATCATCCCTGATCATTAGAGAAATGCAAATCCAAACAACAATGAGATACCATCTCACACCAGTTAGAATGGTGATCATTAAAGAGTCAGGAGACAACAGATGCTGGAGAGGATGTGGAGAAATAGGAAGACTTTTACACTGTTGGTGGGAGTGTAAATTGGTTCATTCATTGTAGAAGACAGTGTGATGATTCCTCAAGGATCTAGAACCAGAAATTCCATTTGACCCAGCAATCCCATTACTGGGTATCTGAGTATATACCCAAAGAATTATAAATTATTCTACTATAAAGACACATGCACACATATGTTTATTGCAGCACTATTTACAATAACAAGCACTTGGTACCAACCCAAATGTCCATCAATGGTAGAATGGATAAAGAAGAAAATTTGACACATAGTCACCATGGAATACTATGCAGCCATAATAAAGGGTGAGATCATGTCCTTTGCAGGGACATAGGTGAAGCTGGAAACCATCATTCTCAGCAAACTAACACAGAAACAGAAAATCAAACACTCACTTTTAAGTGGGAGTTGAACAATGAGAACGCCTGGACACAGGGAGGGGAACATCACACACACCGGGGCCTGTCGAGGGGTCGGGGTATAGGGAAGGGATAGTATTAGGAGAAACACCTCATGTAGATGACAGGTTGATGAACCTCCACGTTCTGCACATGTATCCCAGAACTTAAAGTATAATAAGAAAAGACAACAAACAGAAAATACATGTATAGAAACATTTGCTGAATATCAAAACCAGTCTGATTATTGAAGCACTTTTATTAGTACTCTAAACTTTTCTGCACCTAACACACATGGGATTCATTTTAATAACTATGATTTTTTAAACTGATTTTAAGTCTATGAGTGTAGTAAATTGTTAATAGGGATAAATCACAATTATATTGACATTTATACTGACCTTATAAATTCTATGTGCTTTTGTTTTCTTGACATGTTTTATTATTCCAGATATTTTAGTAATTGTTCCTATTTCTTTATAGATACATGTGGTTGTGTAATATTTTAAACCAAGATAACCAACTCTATCCTATAGGGCATTATAAACTTAAGATGTCACAATGCGGGAAAAGAAAAACAAAGCTACAGAATACGTCTAGGACATAAAAGTGTTTCTTCTTTTGCATCATAAAAGCAACATAATGAATACCTATATATTAATGACTCTGTGAAGGTTCTTAGTAAGAAAGATTTTAATTTGTTATTAATTTCTTAATGTATTTTTAACAAAGATCTATGGAGTAGTTTAGGAGATGCGATAACATGACTGCATTTGAGAAAATTATGTTTTTTAAATCACATCTACACTCAATTGCTTATAAAATACTCTGTTGAAAATCTGTTTTAAATATTATCCCACAGGACATGTTGATATTTCAGCCTTTTTGGTTTGTTTTTACACTTTTTTGTTAATGAAGGAGGACAAGGTTTACCTCATTCTTGACCACCCAAGATATAAAATCACATCATAGATAGCTGTGTAAATCCTTAAAAATAAAAGAGATAACCATCTGTTCTGAACAGTTCAACCCCCCACCCCCCAAATTATTAGATCTCTCAAGTTTCTTCCAGTTTAATTATTTTTGTGTTAGGAAATTTTAGAAAAATATTGTCCACTGACAGTTAAGACCAAAATATACATTTGCAAGTGTCTTCAATGCAATGTTTCATCGTTGTTGGGGAAGAGCAGTGTGATAGAGATGCAGGAATGGTTGTCCTATTTTTTCTCCTATTTTCTCCCTCTAGAGGAAATCACTTTGCACATGTTTTCTTTTATATCCATATTTCAAAAGGACACCTTTAAGGATGAGAGCAATAAAATTAACTTTATTTTAAAATTTTCTTCCTGTTCCATATCTATTGTAGAACTGTATCCTCTATATATAGGGGGGAAATTGTCAGCTGTGAGGTTCATGGTATTTGTGAGATGGAATGGGTTACAAAATACAATCCTATAGACTAAGTTTCCATTTTGTCTTTGTTACCAAATTCAATGCCTAATCTTAGACATTCTAAATACTTGACACCATCTACTCTCATTGACTCCGTTAAAAATGTACAAAGGTTTTATTCTTTAACAGGTTTTACTTTTGTAAGTTCTTTTAGTAGATAAAAAGTACTCCACTTTTTATGGTGGAGTAAAGTTACCATATATATAAATGCCTGATTTTATTTTTAGAAACTCTGTCTAAATGAAGATGAGAAAGTTATTTCATAAAATAAATTGTTTCTGGATATTGAACTTTGAACCAGAGCATGGCAAGTAAAACCCTGTGTGGTTTGTAGTGAAGCAGTCTCCTGCATGAAAAAAAAAGTGTTGAAGGAAATATCCTAAGAACAGATTTTACTACAAGGCCAAATGATCTAACCATTACTGGCTAAGGAGTGAAAACTACACATCAACATCACACAAATGGGAAAAGTTAAAGAAGTTGTCATGCTCTGGAGCCAAAGGGAAATAGCAGCAAAGAACAACTCAGTCTCTGTGCAGTTGCATGCACCTCTGTGATCTCTCCTATAGATGGAAACATAATTAACTTGCATAGATATAAGCCATCCCCATTCCAACTTCAAATTGGCTCTTGAATTGTCCCTAACACTTCAGTTGGAGAAACTTACTGTCTTACTCCTATACACATCTCTGAAACATAAATGTCTCTATGATTGTAACACATAAGTCTGACTACATTTTTTAAGATACCTTTACTCTAAAACAGGAGGCTAAGTTAATTTAGTCATATGAAAACTTCAGGGTATTTGTTAGAGAGCTGGGGAGAGGTTGGGATTAGAGGAAAGATAAAAGAGAAAAGAAGAAGAAATAGAATAAAAGAAAGGTAGTATATTGAGAAGAGCCATAGACTTGGAATTTAGAAGCTGTTAATGTGATAAACTAAGCTGATCAATTAAGCCTGGCATTTCTGTGATAAAACTTACTTCATCATCATATATTGTTTGTTATCACTTGTTAATAATTATGCTCATAAATGAAAGTGACTGTAATTTTCTTTTATCTATTACTCTTATCCAGTTTGAGCCTCAAACTTATTATGAGTTTGGGAGCATTCTGTTTCATGGAAAAGTTTGTATGTTCCTTTAAGTTTTGAAAAAACTCATCTACACAATTTTCTAGATCTAAGAAAACTAAAGAGAAAACTTTTAAATTTCACCACAATCCTTAGACTTATTCTCAATGAAACTTCTTTATGGGGTCATTGATTTTACCATATGTGACCAGAGAGTGAGCAGAAAAATCTGCAAATGTAAAGGAATATGACAAAATATTAAGAGTTTTAGTGATTTTAATGATTAAATGAAATCATGTAAGTTGGTTACTCTTGTGTTTTCTCCCATTCAATAATTATTGAGATTTATGAATGGTTCAATCAAATACATAATATTGAATATCTAGCATTAAATCTAGATATTTCTCCACTTCACTTAAAAATATGATCTATTTAGCAGTTTGTCTCTAAACTATGATTATGATTTTAAAGTTTACTAGGAGTTTGCCACATGTGATATTTAATCTAAAACATTAAAATGCAGCATATGTTTCAAGCCAAACTTTCTGTTTTGGATTCTTATTGATCCATTACCTTTATTGAATTTGAAATGCTTTTAACTTTCATGTGATACTAATCTTATATTTATCAAATCGCCTTTTGCTATCTAAAATAAAATTTGTAATTTTATAGAGAAGGGAAGAAACAAAATATTTTTTCTTCAGTCATGTTATAAATTAGAATAACGAGGAATGGCAAATAATATCAAAATAGTGTTAAGATTTCTTGTATTTTATCGGTTAATGTTTCTTAATGACAACAAACCTTTTGACATTATCCAAGAAAACATAGATTTTGTCTATTTAACACCAACGGTTCTGAATGACAAGAAGAAACTTTAAGCAAGTATCATTTTTTTTAATTTTTACTTTTTTATCTGAACAAAATCAGTACAATTCTAAAAAGTTAGCTCTATGGTATGTTAAAGCATAAGGAAATATTGTAATAGTCAAATGTTTGAAAGCATTTGTTCTTTGCATCTCAGATTGTGCCTAAGTTTTTGGCATTGTGTATCTGATAGTAGCATGAATATATGGAGTGTATTTGAATAGAAAATAATCCTTTAAATAGTGTTTTAGAGTTTACAAGTAGTCTTTTTAATCATTTGTTTTATTTGATCCTTGCCAATGTATTTGGAGTAGCTATGTCAAGTGTTGCTAATGGCATTTAACAAATGAAGAGGATGAGGTTGCCAAAAGTGAAATTACATACTAAGTGGCAAAGTTGCAACTAGTATCCACATGTTTCTTCAAATTTAATGACTCCTATAACACAGGAAGTAATGGCAATAAACTGTAATGGCAAACAGAGCCAAAAAGGAAAATATGGTGGTAATAACAGAAATAGGCATTAATAAAGTTTGTATTCTGTGTTTAAAATATCATATCAGGCCGGGCGCGGTGGCTCAAGCCTGTAATCCCAGCACTTTGGGAGGCCGAGGCGGGTGGATCACGAGGTCGAGAGATCGAGACCATCCTGGTCAACATTGTGAAACCCCGTCTCTACTAATACAAAAAAATTAGCTGGGCACGGTGGCACGTGCCTGTAATCCCAGCTACTCAGGAGGCTGAGGCAGGAGAATTGCCTGAACCCAGGAGGCGGAGGTTGCGGTGAGCCGAGATCGCGCCATTGCACTCCAGCCTGGGTAACAAGAGCGAGACTCCGTCTCAAAAAAAAAAAAAAAAAAAAAAAAATCATATCATATTTCATACTAATAACAATTTTGTGAGGGAGAAAAACCTATCACCAATTATCAGATGTTGATTCTAAAAAGATTAATTTGCTCAAAGTCATAAAGTCAATCATTTTGGATGTGTGATATAGTATTTTCAACTCCAAGACAGTCCAAGTGAAGACTCCTTAAAATCTGACAGGAGATTGTGTTAAAAACTAAAATGTGTCTGTTTATCTGAGATTTGAAACCCAATCATATAAATATTTGAAATTAGAAAATTGTGTTTTCATATCCTTGTCAGTTGTCCATTTTTGTCAGGCTAGAAACAGGGGGGAAAAATATTCCAGAATTTTTAGAATATCAGTATCAAGAGCAACTGGTTCTGTTTTTCCTTAGAACTGATGTTTATGTTAGTTTCATTTTTGTTACTATAAGTTACCACTGAAGTTTTCCTGACCTGCCAACCACTCGCATCTATTATTTTGTCTTATAAAATTAGAAAACAGAACAAAAGAAAGGGGAAAGTTAATGTATCCTGTGGTATGGGATATTGTTGCTTTGAACATTTTAAGACAGAATTTATGTGGAACCAGATTAATTTTAAGAAACTCCCTGTGGGTTCTGTTTGTTGTTTTGAATTGCTTTAATAGTAAACTTGCATTATTTATGTTTATTAATATTTAGAATGCACTCTGCAAGGATGATTTTCCTCTGAGTTATAATTAGTCTCAGCTGATGAATGCAATAAAATGATTATAAACAACTTTGTGAGATCATTATCAGTGTCGTGGGAGAAAATGTTAAAACACTGTTTCAATGTTTTACCTTCAAAGATCCACTGAAATGAGTTTCAACCCATTTAAAACCTTACATACATCATTATAAATTTATACTTTTTCCCATGAAGTTATTGAACTTCATGTACTGATTCACTCTTCCAGAATCCAGCTGACATTTCTTCTCTCTAAAAATCTTTAAGCATTGTTCTTTGTTATTCATTTCTGAATCTAAAGATATGTTCTTTGTTAAATATTTAGAAAATAAAGAGTGATATAAATAACTACGTAAATATTATCCATAAAATTATCATGTAAAGATAACAATTCTTGGCTTTTAAACATATTTTATTTAATTAGAGCCTGTCATGATTTATTTATTTCATGGTATATGTGTGGTTATATGCATTTTATATAATTGAGTTGATATTTTATGTACAGTATGTTATGAGTTATTTTCATTCAACACCAAATAAAAACATTGTTTATTTTTTTAATAGTTTTTGACAACTTTTTATTTATTAACTAAATAATTTGGATAATACTATAGTGAAATTAACCACTTCACTGTGGTACCTTTAAGTAATGTTTTTGATTTGTCAATGAGATGAATAATAATATAATATAATAGTAATAATAATAATAGTTATTTGAATATTTCCTCTGCCTAAATAAATATGACATTTGAAACAAAGCTTATCACAAAATTTTTAGGGCTTTATATATATATGTGTATATATATATATACACACTATATATATAAGTATGGTAAAGTTATGGTTCAGAAAAGTTTTATCTATTTGCATGACTACAAATATTTGAGAGTAACTGCCTTAAGAGTACTAAATTTTATTTGAATAATTGATCAACGTAAGAGTTTGTCCATTTTATATTTACTCTATTTTTGTTAGTTATTTGTAAGAAGAATTTTTTCCTTTTTTCAAATAACAATTTTTAATTTTACCAAATATGTAAATTACATATTAAAAAGTTACATAAAAATTTTCTAAGAATACATTTTCCAGAATTTTATCTAATGTATTTTGTTGCTTATATTTAAAAGAATATATAATGAGCCTCCTTTTTAAAGTTTTGATGCTGTTAGTAGCAGCAGTACCAATAAATATATAGGTTTTTACTTCTACTTTCTTTGAGTTTGTTTTATTATTTTGTTATTTAACCAAAAGCATAATCTGCATTTTTAATTTTTTTAAATATACACTTTTTGAGTACATCTTTTGTGGTAGTTCTTCATTTTGATAGGTTTTGTTTTTCATTTTTACTTGCTAAAAACTCAAGAAGTTTAGATATGCAACATGGTTTATTTGTGACAATTTGTACATTCAAGCAATTTGATTATTTTTTGTTGATATATTTTGATAACTAATAATAATGAGAAAAACATAGCATACTCAAATATTTCTCTGAAGATTTTTTACCCAAAATTATCATTTTTCTCTAAGCATTTTGTGCACATTTTGTATCATTAAATGCAAGCTTTATTTTACTTATATTATTGACTTGTTCCCACTGTATTAATTTCCTTCTTGGCATACCCATTGTAACACATCCTCCTCTATTTTCTTCTCTTCAGCCAAATATCTTCATAGATACATCATGGTAAAATCCTAGGTAAGTCTTTCCTTTTCTCTGTGTACTTTTACCGAATTGATCTCATTCAGCACTATGGTTTCAAATAAAATCAATATGCAAATGACATCCACATTTATATGTTCAGACTCGATTTATCCATTGAGCCTCTCCAACCTACTTGACACCTCCATTTGGGTTATCTGTTATCAAGCTCCAATTTACACATCCAGAAGAGAATTTTTTTTTAGTCAGTCTAAATGTCATCCTTGATTTCTATCCTCTTTTTTCACCACCCACATTCTACCCATCAACATATGATCAGTCCTATATCCCAAATATTTCCTAAATCTATCTGCATATATTCTTTTCTGTGTTCCTTCTACAGCTATGACTGTTAACCTGGAACAAAATCACCAATTTTTTTTTTTCAGCATCTCTGCAAAATGCCAGTATGATATTCCAGCTTTCTCTTGTTTGGAGTTTTGATCAATTTTTCACACATCTTCTGTACCTAACACCCTCCTCTGCCTTCCCATTATATTTAGTACATCCAAACTTTTTGTCCTGACCCACCCTATGTGATCTGGTGTTGGCTTATCTGTCTCTTCTCACTTTCTAGCAGGAAATGAAAATCCTTTCTCATTACCTCTGCTTTGACTTCAGGATGTTTTCACTTTGTAATTTCTTCACTGAGAGAGTCCTTTTGCTAATCTCCTCATAATAAAATCCTTTTCATTGCTTAGTTTTCAGTGAAAATGTTCTTTTCCAAGAGAGGCCATGATTCCTTCCTAATGCTATATCTCCATCATTCTTCTCCTCACTAATCTGTTTTATTTTGCTTATAGATATTATCAATCATAGAAAAAATTAATTATGTATTCACTTTAAAATTTTCTTGTGTCTCCCTTATTAGAATTGATTTTAATAAGAACCAGGGCTTGTCAAAATTGTACATTAATATATCCCCAATGTAAAAAAAAAGAAAAGCAGTAGTGAAATCGCTATGGATATTTGATGAAAAATACTACCATATCATTATAAATTATAGGTTTTATTAAGATATAATGACATTCTTTATATGATTTGACAGTATTTTAATTCTAACATTAGTATCCACTTATGGATTTTACTTTTACCAAATAAAATTTCACCTAGTCTTTAATTTTCAACCTTATTTATTTTCCCCATTTTCAACTTCATTTTGTTTTAAATATCTATTTGAGTCAACACGTAATTAGATTTTATTTTTAAGACAATTGGTGAGACTTTCTGTTTTAGAAGATAAGTTTAAGCCAAATATGTTTATTATCAGAACTGACAATTCCTATCATATTTTTCCATGCATTTATTTTGTAATGACTTCCTGTGAATTCCTTTGTTTTTTATTTGATTATCTTAGCAATTCAAAGGTATTTGTTTTCCTAATTTCTATGCATGCTTATTGGTTTTCGCCATTATTTTGCATACATGTTATAAAAATTTGCATGTAAAGTTATATTCTAAGTTATCTATAGGGATGTGAGGGCTTCAGATGTTTTTCTTACTCTCTGCTGCCTTACCAGTTGTTGTTAATGAGATCTATGATTTCTAATGGGTGTTATTCTTATTTCTTTTCAAATTTTATTATTTATTTCAGTAATTATAGTTTATTCTTTCATTGTTTTTGTCATATATAACTATTTGTCTATTTCTCCTTATCTCCTTATACTATTTTAAAGCTTTAGTATAATTTTTAACTCCTCACCAGTTGCCTTATAGCTATATTTTTTTGGCTCATCAGTATTTAATTCTGATATATTCATAAAATAATTAGATATTGATTGCAAAAACATTGGTGCAATTTTCTCTATATTTGGCATAAAATAAAAAACTAAAATTCTAGAGCATACCATGATCTGATAATTAATCAATAGTTAATGAAAGCTAAGATCATTGGTTTGAGCCCTACCACCCCATGCTTAAAGTAATATTTTGTTTCTCTTGATTCCTACAAATTTCATTTATTATCTCTTTCACTAATTTGGCTTTTAGCATGCATTATATTAGTTATCCTAGATCTTCCCTTTTGCTCAACTTAACTGTAAACTTTATTTGGGCAAAGCATATGCTTTATTCCAATGTATACCTCTAACCCTCAATGTAGTATGTTCATATGGCAGGTGCTAGGTGTTCAGTCAATAATGTTTGAATGATTATTCCACTTAAAGAGTCAAACATGGCTATCAATATGCAATTCTATGAATGGCAATATATTTAAAGTTGCAATTTTTTCATTAATATTTTATTACAGTTAACATTTAAACATCAATCTGATAACTAAAAATATTTCCTGTTTACCTGGAGAATATGTGAAATAAAAATATAAATATATACAGAGCCTGGATATATACACTGTCACTTAAATGAGGCTGATTTTATTTGTTTGAAAGTGACAAGGCTCCCAATCCAAAACATATTTAAACTTGGTTTTATGTTGGGATTTACGTAGATAAGATTTTAATTAAAACCTGGAATTTTGTGTTTCTTGAATTTATACTTATATTAAAATATAGGGGTAAAATATTGCTTTGTACTGACTCACTACTGGCTAACTACATCAAGAAATATCTCATATGTAGATCGGGATTAACTTAAAGGGCTAGAAACCCTATTTCTTTAAACTGATATCTAAGTCGATGACAGTCTTACATCTTTCTTCCTGTAAATATGCATCTTAGTCCTTTGTGGGAGTAAAATGTCGTCATCAGTAATGCCAGGAAATAATATCTTCATCAACTACATTCTCACATTCCAGAATTCACCAAGGTTTTGACAGAAAAGATAAGATCCGGAAAAAATCATAAACTCTAGAGAATGCTGTTGCATTAGTGGCCTTGGCTCTGCTACAATCACTCTTGAATTTTGGTTGCCACAAATATGCTATGATCACTAGCATTCATTTTTTCCTCTAGATTTCTTGTTCACATATCAACAAAAACTCATTTGCCTAATTTCCTTGAGCACTTATGAAACAAACCGACTTGCTCAAAGATTTTATGAAATATTTAGCTAGAAACATAGGCACTCAAAGTAGACATTTTCTAGACTTCCTTGTACTTGTTATTGCCCTATTATTAAGTTCTGGCCTGTGGGACACATGTAAAAGTGTTCTATGTCCATTGTGGAAAATATTTATAAAGGTAGTGATTGGGGAAGAGGGTTGCCCTTCCTTTCTTTCTTTCCTCTTCTCGCTAGTCAGAATACAGTTATCATGGATGAAATTTTTGCCAACTGTCATGCAATGAGATTAAAAGAGCAGCAAGACAGAAGCCAAGATTTTTATGTGAACTAGAAATAAGTCTATCTTCTTTAAGTTATTGTAACATTAGGCTTTTTGGAATTCATATGTGAATTTGACTCAAATGATACACTGCTATATTCCCAATACCAACATGTCCTCATTACTCAGTAAATAGTTGTCAAATTAATAATTGTAAAATATCAACTGACTTACCAAATTATTTTCCAGAGTCTTTTTTAGGAAGCTACCAGATGAAAATTCTTACTCCTTAATTTTACTTTTTTTTTCTGTTTTCTTACTATCTCCTTAAATCTAGAGAAGACATCATAGTCCCAAGAGAACACTTATAAAACAGTAGTTCTGACTGCTCTTTCCTGATTACAAACACTCATATTTTTGCTTGGAACTTGTCATCATTGAAGGAGTAAATGCCCAGGAATAGAAAAAACATCTGGCCACAGAAGCGTAGTTAGAGTCCAGAGTAACAGTTCATGTTCTTATTTCTACAATTCACCATTAGAACTCTTCCTAAGTCCGTATTCTCAAGGCTTTAAACATGCACACTCACATAGACATACCCATGTACACATACACACACACGTGGGTATGTATGTATGTATCTATCTATGTACATATATTTATCTATCTATCTGTCTATCCATTCATCTAAAGTTATTCTTGGTTGAAAGAAGGTACATGACAAGTCATTTTGAAGAAATATCCATATGAATATCCAGGATAGTATCTATTCTCCTTGGTGTCGGTGTAAATACAGAAGATACTATTGAACTTTTCCAGTGCTGGCGGCAATGACTAATAAACATGTTCTCTCCTCTGGAGCTAGCAAAGCTGAGCACTACTTCTTAGCTTTCTAAACTGTTCATACATCATAGCAATCTAAGAAGGAAAGGCATCCCAAATACATTATGCATTTTGAGTGCAAATAAATAAAGCCTTAAAAACCCCATGTCATATAAATTACAGTGATAATATTTGATAGGTATAAAATAGATGGGCTAGAAAAATTTAGCTATCTACAGAAATTTCATAAAGGCCCAATGTGAGTAGTCAATAGCAAGAGAGGAGTCTCTGAGAATTTGTGTTTTATCTGTATTAAGACAGAATTATTTGTTTATTTTAGGGAGAAAAAACAAACAAAATACACTAAAAACAAGCACAGTGTCCTGAACAGCTAAACAAAAAAATGAAAAAAAAAAAAATGCCTTCAGCAATGCAAGACAGTTTACAAGTAGTAAAATAAACGGCCTCCCAGGCACAGGACCCTGAATGTCAAGCATTGGCCTCTGGTGAATGGAATGTTCTTGGCTGTTCTGAGATAAGATTTTTGACCACTTTGTTCTTCCTTTTCCTCTGCTAACTCAGGCAAGTCAGAGCCACATAGCTCTGTAAGCATCTGGCAGACAGTTTGCCTGAACTGCTTCATCTGGACTTAGTTTCCACTTCATAAATTGGTCAATGGGAGTATAGACATACATCTAGAAATTATCATCAGAATAGTCCAGTATTTTTTTGAAAATGTCAGAGAACTGCTCTGACATTTTTGTAATTACAACCCCAGCATGTCTCCCTGGAAGGTAGAAAAATGTAAAGATGAATCTAATAGCAGTCAATGGTATATTAGGATATTTCTTTCAAAGGATTGCTCTTCTTACCTTAAATATAATAATATCATTATTTTTCTTGAATACCAAACATTAAATCGTACATAATTAAACATTTAAAATTTATTCTCAAAAGAGCATTATGTTTCCTTGTTTTAAAATATGGAAGGGATTTAAATGTTTGTATATTTTTCCCCATGAGAAATTTTACCCTATTTTAAACTAGTCAAGGCAACTAGTCAAGGAACTAGTAACTGAAAATATAATGGAAAAATCACATCATTTTAAAAGTTCTTTTTACCAAAATTGTCTTTTTTTCTGCCTACACCTTACAATAACCCAATATGACTAGTCAGTTTTTCAAGAGAGGAAAAACAAATTATTTCAGGATAATTATGCATATGACAAAACAAAATAACCTTGGAGTTGAGAAGCTCAGCTCATATTACATCTCTGGTGCAGATGGGGGCAGGTAGAGGTTATGGGTTCAGTAGCATATTTTTAACTTTTAGATGGGGAAAACAAGACAAATCTGTTCTTTACAGTAGAGACAACAACAGCACCAGACGATCCTGAGGATCTCAACATGTGCAAGAACAAATCAGGAGCAAAATATCTAGGCACAAAAGTGATTTAACATGTGCCTATGACATTTTGTGGTTTAAATTGGTCAACAGTTACTCTGCCACAACAGAGTGGCAACCAGTGGATGTTCATTCCAGATCTGCACAAAGGAACAGGCTGTTCATGTTTTGAGGACTGTGCCTAATCAGAGTTTACCATGACTGCGTTATATCTCAGGTTTCACATATTTAAGGGATTCTGTCAATTTAACAAATATCTGTTGGACACATTTTAATGCAAAGCTTGTTCTAAGCTAGAGGATGCAAAGATCATGCTCCCACACCTCCTGAGGTATGACGGGGAAACAGATAAGCTAGAACTAAGACCATTACCCACTCCCAGTGTAAGTTTCTGGATCCTTCACAACTTATTTTGCATCAGTGTGATCTTCAATGTAATTGAATAGGATGGAAAATGAATTATCCTGTGTCCAAATGACTTCTTTTCACATGAGAAAGTAGTCAGAGTAGAAGATGGACCACATTTCCATATGTGTAGTTGATAGATTCATATGTCAAGAGCTTAGCACATGGAAATGGTTAAATTGAGTTTAAATAGTGGGGAGATGGGGGAGAGTGGGAATAATGGTAATAAACTAAGTACTATCATGGCAGTAAAATATCTGTGTGTGTTGGGGAAAACAATTATAGCAGATAATATAAGCATAAGAACTTGAGAATGTTGTTTAAGAGGTTTGATTTGTTTTGTTTTGTTTTGTTTTGTTTTTACATGTTATGAAACATGTAAAACACAAATGCCCTGTGGGTGCTCTATCTAGATTCTCTTTACTAAGCTGGTATACCTATCTCCTAACTACTATGATTTTTGACTAAGAACTTGATGTTCCATTCTCCAGAAAATTACTCGTGTCCAAAGGAGAGCTACCTTCCTCTTAAAAGTACTCTAACCTCTAGGCCACACCACAGCTAATGGTTTACCAGAGCCGCATTTGCCTCAACCTGAACTCATCTCTGTGGTTCTGTTTGTGTTCTAGAGCTTCTAGTGGGTTTTAGCTAAAGGTAGAATTTAGCAGAGATTACTGTTTAGTGTTTTCTTCTTGTCCTATCCATCACGACCTTCTTCTGAGAATACTCCAGCAATGAATACTTTTACAAAGTGGCTTATCAGATGCTCAGTGATGTTTAAAATATATCATTCGATCTAGTCATAATAAAATTTGATAAAGTCAAATAACGAAATTCAGGGATTTTGGGGGGAGACAGAAGACTTGTGTTTCTTCCAAAAGTTTCACCTTGCTAATATTTTCCTCAAGACAACACAATTTTTATTGAAAGAGCAATTGTATTATTCTACAGTACTACTCAGTGGTGGCCCTCTTTGCCTTTTTTGTAAATAAGAAAATATTCCATGGTCCCTTATTTTGTCCATAGACCAGGAAACCTGCCATCCATTTAACAAACTCACTCCATCTCCATCTCCAGGTGACACTGTATTTTCTATACAGAAACATCAAATAAGAAAAAATAACATACTAATAAAATATAAAAGAAGTTAATGTAATATTGTTCTTTGTCAACTTAACGCAGAAATATGTTTTCCAGAATGTAATTTTCCTGATTAGCATTGGACACAAAAGACACATTTCATTGTATTTAGAAGCATGGGGGAAAAAAAAGCAGGAGCCACATTTCTTAGCTTTGAAGGTTGGTAAAAGGTATCAGGCCCTGAGGCAACTTATGTGTTGTCACCGATCTATTACCTCTCCTATTTGGTGAGGGCTGCATCCAGAACCCCAGCTTCCCCAGCTCTAACCTCATTTTCTTTACCTTCTCCTAGTCCTGAGTCAAATGTCTTTACCTCTGGTGAAGAGCACTAGCTTCTTCTGAGAGTCACTCATGCATCATTAAATTCTACTTCAAAGGCCATGTGAGCTACCAGCAGTGCAATACCCAAACTTCCAATAGGAGAGACCCACACTGAGTGTCTGATAAGGCGCTATCACCCAAAAGATCAGCCAGGCACCTTGTAGCAAGTTAATTACATTGGATCATTTCCATCTTAGAAAGCACACCATTTTATTCTTATTCCAGATGAAGATTCTCCTCTCTTGTCTGCATATTTTTCTTGCAAAATCATCATTCTTAAACTTATGGAATGCCTTAATCACTGCCACCTTATTCCTTGCAGGATTGTTTCTGACCAATAAATTTATTCTCTGACCAAAGAATGCTGTATAAAAAATGAAGTATAGCAATAAGCTCATATTCACAGGATTAACTGATATTACCATGTTCTCCATCACTCTTAGAACTGTGTAATGGACTTTTAAAGACTGTTAAAACACCAACTTGGGAGGCAATACCTCGAAAGTCTAGGGTATTTAGGATGTTACATAAATTCTAAATTAGGTTGCCCTACCAGGCAAGAAATCATATACACTTAGGGTGCTTGCTGAGAGCAGAGGTAATAAGAAATGGCTAGTGGAAAAAGAGATAGTCTTAAATAATGGCTGTGATCACAACATGAGTTGCAGATAAAAAGGACTACCTTGGGTCATTTTATTCACTTTATTATTAAGAGCTGCTACTAATGAGGTAGCTCTTTGTTGAGAATTCACTTGCAACATTGTTTTCATATTTTGTGCCCGTTATGAGTATTTACTATTTATTTTAAATTGGTTAGACTTAAAGCACTTAGTGATTCTAATTTCAACTACTTTTCCAATTATGATTTCATTACTTGAGTAAATAAATCAACACAGTTCTATGACACTTTGTATATAATCACTGAGCTGTTGGATTTTTAAATGTATTTGTTTGGTTTTTTTTTTTTTTTTTTTTTTTTTTTTTTTTTTTTGTTCCTGCTAGCAGAGAAAATCAGAAGCAATTTTATTTCACCTGGGAAGATTAGCAATATACCCTCACAGTCCTACCTCTGTGCTATATCAGCTCTTTAATCTCCTAATACTCTAATCTTCAGGGATATCAATAGCTTTACCAGCCTGTGGGATATCATACTATTTCATTACATTGATTATATCATTTCACATGGACCTAATAATGAGGAAGTAGCAACTACTTAAGAAACTTTGTTAAGACAATAGAGTTATAGAAAATAAATTCCACTAAACTTCCAGAGCTTGCTACCTTAGTGACATTTCTATGGGTCAATTAGTGTGTAGATTCATATTCTTTTTCTATTGCTACCATACAAATTACCACAAACTTGGTGGCTTAAAAATAAAAACCAGGATTTTAATATCTTACAGTCCTGTAGGGTGGAAAGCAAATATGGCTCTCACCAGAGTAAAATCAATATATTGCTGGGTTACATGCCTTTCTGGAGGCTTTTGGGAAAAATCTCTGATATGGTGGCATTTGTGAAGAGACCTGAAGACAGTCAAGAGTTGAAGCACATTGGTACTTCAGTAATTGCATTTAGACAAAAGGAAAAAAATAACCACAAAGGCCATTAAGCAAGAGCATGCCTATCAGGTTTGAGGAACCATAGAAATGTCCATGTGTAGCTGGTACACAGTGAACGCAGGAGAGACGTACAGAAAATGAGTTAGGCGTAGATCTGGGAAAGGGAGTGCTGACAGAATATCAGGCCTAGATTATTATATAGAATCTTATTTTCAGTGAGATGGGGGAGGGGCATTAGAATGATTCTGACCCATGAATGACATGACCAAAGATTATATTCTTAAAAAGCAACATAAGAACAATTTATAAAATCTATAAGATCAAATATGGGTACCTGAGAAATAATCCAAGAAATGACTTATTTATATGTAAATAGCACCAAATTAGATAACAGAAAGCTAGCTTTCATGCCTAAATTTTGTAACTATTTATTTATGTGACATGGGATTTAACTTATATAGTTAATTTTAAATTATTTAATTTTTATAATCATGTTGATGTAATGAATACGGTGTGTGTGTAATGAAAAATAAGATTTTTACCAAAGTAATTATTACAGAAAGTCCTCTGAATCCCAGCCAAACAAATTAAGGTCTCTGACATCTCTTTTTATCCTTCCCAGCTTATTTCAGAATTAAGTCAAATGCATCTGGTAGTTGCAATTTAGTGATTCTTTTCCAATAGTCCTGCACAGGAGCCAATAGATAATATCCATCTCAAATGAATGCAATGATTTCTATAGCACGGTCTTTATTTCCTTGGCTAGATTTACCTTCTTGTTGAACTAACTTTATCCATAGCAAGCCTCCAATGAAAGGAAAGCCCAAAAATTCTGAGCCTGTTTGGAACCTGATAATTTTCTGTGCATATAAAATACATATTTTTAGAATGTAACAAGAGCATATTTATTCTTTAATTTAAAGCTGAGATTTTGAGGAGATTTTAAATGTCTTCAGTCTTTAAAAGTCCTTTACTTTTTAAACCTCTGGCTTTTCATTCATAATTGTTATTTATTTGACTTTGAATAAGAAGTTAGTAAAGATTTCTAGCTCAGGTTATAATAGATCTATATTTTAAACCTGGAAAATGTACTATCCTATATAACAGGGTATAGCCACAGTGTAATAAGGCTGTAACTAGCAAACTCATCAGATTTAATACATTCATAGGAGTGGTGATCATTTCAAACCATTCCTCTTCAGAAGATGTTTTTATTACAGGATTGTTACCATTATTCAAAACACTAAACTCATTCCACTCGTCATTGATATCCTCCTTTTGATCAAAAGACCATACTGCTTTGCAGTATAATTAAAAATATTCATGGAACAATTACAGTGTGCCAAGTTTCTTCCTAAATACCAAGAATATAAATAAATAATATAGATTTAAACATTTGCTCAGTACTAGTGACTTTCTAGGTGCTAATCTATTCATCCAAAATACAAATTCCTTGAGGAACCCAACAGTAGCTGTTATCTCTTAGTACATCTGCCAAGACCTAGCCTCACCTCATGGTTACAGTAACTATGTAGTCCTATCAGTTCAAAATTAGCAGCATCTGGTCAACAGAAGAAGTGAGATTCCTTTGTAAATAGTGAGAAAATACTTTTACAAAGCATATAAATATTATTTTATAAACAGAGAATTCTTGGTGACAATGTTCCTCAGAATAGTCTATTTTAGCCATGCTTTTGCCAGACTTTGATAAATCTACTAGTACTGGAGCGTGAGTGAACAACCTGCTATTGCCAATACGTCTCTTAAGTTGGCATGTTCCTTGAACTCCACTAGAAGGATATGGGGAAAAAAGACATTTTTATATCACAATTTACTTTATATCATAATCCCAAAGAACAGTTCCCAAGATAGTTATGTTGATGGCCAAAATATCAAAGAGAGATGATGACTTTAGTTAAATTCTAATACTGTAGTTCCAATGTTTTACTTTCTTCATTTTTATTTAGTGGGCTTGAGCATTCACTTTCTAATAATGCAATCAATATACCATATAAACTAATTTCCTCTGAGAATTCATGTATTTTTAATGGTTGTAATCAATGATCTGTGAAAAAGTAAGGATAAAATATATCATATAAAATTAATATGATAGAACCATTTATACTTTTTAGCTTTAGATTGTTAGTTGTTTGTACTGATTACAAATCAACCTCCTAGGAACGTTCATAGTGTTGAGTTTTGTGTGTGTATTAATATAAGGTTTTTTTATTCTAAAGAAAACTTCCGGGAATGAAAATGTGGATTATTTTGTAAATGTGTGTTTAGTTTCATAAGAAACTTTTTTGTTTTGTTTTTTTCCTAGAGTGGCTCTATAGTTAAAAGGGTTCCTTCAGGACTTTAAAATTTAGAGAATAAGATTTTTACTTTTATTTTTATTTGTCTATTCTCACTGACATTTCTAAATTGTGGGCTGCTCTAGGAACCAGGGTAGAATAGATAAAAATATTACTGAGGACGCTGTCCACTGAAGCACCCCTAGACAATTCATCTTCCCTTGATTTTTTAGACTATGCTAATAGTTGCTCCTTGTGTTATATTCAGAGTTTTAGTTGTAACCAGTGGGAGAGGTCTGGTGGAATGTGCTTACTCCATCTTGACTGGAATCAAAATCATCAGCCAAGACCATTTATGTTTAATACCCATGCATCTTGAGAAAACTCTTTTGGATTTTAGAAAGTCAATCCAATCATGGTGAGAGCAAACTGGTTGTAGCTACTCTATACCTCAGTTTCTGAGAAGGAAACATGTTTCTAGCAACATATGTGTCCCAACGTCTCACATTACAGGAGGATTCTATGTTAGCAGTACTGAGCACTATGTGAGTGTATCAAGGGCAGAATAGGATTTACTTTAAGAATGAAAACAAACTTCCACATGGCTGTCTTTTTTCAGCTCTGTACAAATTCACAATTTAAAATCCCATTTAATTGAACTGAGAAAGCGCCAGCCTCCCCACCCACATGCCCAAAAGCCATTCTGCTCACACTTTCTTGTTTGGAGCACTATACTTTTATCCCCTGCTTTGAAGGAACTCACAGGACATCTGTCAAATAACCCCACAGAAGCTTTACACCAGGGTGTTGAAAATATTCTTTTTAAAGAATCTGTTCCAAAGCCACAACATTTTAAAATTAGCATCAGTAATTCACAGTGCATTGCCATTAATATCTATTAGCAGAGTTTAATTTGTTAAGATCTCACATTGGCTCCTAATGACTATATGTTAACTAAAAGCTAGTAATTTATGCGCAATGATGTACCTGACACTGATCTCTTTTATAACTATAGTTTATTCATGATGGTTCTATAACAAGGTAGTTATTTGATATAATTACTAATATATGTAATACACACAAACACTGGTGTTGATTATAATTATTACATAAGAAATATAAATATATTTGCTCGGGTTTCCTAAAAGACATTTATATTATAATATTTAAAGGACTCTACCAAAACAAAATTCAACATTTTTTCTAAATAAATTATAGACAAATTGAGATTGCCCCATACATCTAAATGTGTGTTTATGTTTGTCTTTATCTTACTGAAGTTATACATCATCATTCATGTGTTAAAACAACATGAAGGACGAGGAATAGTTTGGCTTTCCAAAAGGAACATATTTCTTTGGGAACAAGAAAGAAAAGCATTGGTTGAGGATATACCAGTTGCTTATGTGATATTCTTTTTCAAGCACTTATTTCAGTATAATGTTATGGCTGAGAAGAGTAAAAGAAGATATTAAAGATCCCATGAAACTCCGTTTCGAAGAGGTCAGTCTACTAATATGCAGTTAGGTACTAACAATGAGGTTTGCCATGGAATGAAATCAGTAGATAGTTTCTTTGCTTGATAAAGCCATAATGAAGCTAACTTGAATATGAAAGGTTATGCTCTATCAAAGATCATGTTTACATGTTTATTTTATGTGAAAAATCACATACTATTTCACATTTCTCCTCTAGTTGTATTCTGTGAGTGTATCATTCTCTAACACAACAAAGCAGAAAAGGGAAGATTTGGTCCAGTGTACAAGGAAGTTATCCACAATGTTCCAACTGAATTCAATGGATACTTCTCAAGAAAATCCTTGAATGTGACTTTAAAAGGTTTTTCTCTCTCTAAAACGACAATTATTGAAGCTATGGAGCTAGAAACAGAGATTACAGAAGCTCATCCATCACTTTGACATCTTTCTTCAGCGAATAAGAGAGGATTATGCAAACTCCTGCACACACATACATATTTACACACATGCTATAGGTAAAATTTCACTTATAAAACAATAAAAATATAGAAAAATGATGATTTTTAATTAACTAACCATACAAATAATAACTTTTTCTCTGAATATTCAAAAATGAATTAAAATCAATACTGGTTAGAACCTAACCATTATGATCTCAAGCCATTTATAGAATGATTCATCTTGTGGATAAGTCTAGAAATAAAACATTGATGATGTGATAATGATTAGCCCACATTTATTATTTTTGGATCTCTATCTTCATGGTAATTGAAAATGTTGTCCTTTCCTGATGCTTATAAGTTAAACATGGTCATATATCTTGCTGTGGTTATTGAAATATAAGTGGAAGTGACAAGTGTTGCTTCTAGACAAAAGCACTAAATTGCTGGTGCTGAACTTTTCTTCCTGTAATTCAGCAATCTCAAAAACGTATATTGATATAGAAGGGTAGTGCTAAATGATAACAGAACTTAGAGAGTCATCCAAACCTACAGAGGACTTTGTGTCAGGCAGGAATAAGCCTTTATTATTTTTAAGCCACTTAGATTTTTGAAATTTCTTGTTACTGAAGCATAACCTATCCTATCCTGACTAAGCCTATTGACAGTATAGAAATAAGAGGACTGGCCTTTACTGAGTGAGCCTAGTACTGTGTAAGAGGTTTTCAAAAGATTAGTAAATTACTCTTCATAATAATCCATATAGGGTTACTATTATCCCTATTTCAAAAATGGATTTTTAAAACAAATTTGTCACTTGTGCCATTAATTGCAGTGACACACTCCCCAACTTCATTTTTTTGATAAGTTCCATCAATGGGGTGGATGATGTGGTTTTACATTTTGTAAATTTTAAAGAAAAACTGCTTGCATAATCAATGACCATTCTTATTCCCTATGATTTTCTATTTAACTTCTCTAAATTTACAAAGGAGTGAGTTATCTCAAGATAAATATACAAGAGAAGTCTACTTCCATCCTCATATTTGTTTTTTTAATCTGGACCTGTTGGCTAATTATTGGAAGTATACAAGAAATATATGTGATTCATGAAGACAAACATATCCAAGTAAATAACGCACCTTGTATCTGTCCAGTAATCTCACATATTCAACTCAAGTTTATGGAAAGGACAATATGATATATTGGTTAGGCACTGGCTGCTATACTCAGAATAGCTGTTTCTAATCCAGACAGCCACTTACTAACTTTATGATTTCAGGCAAGCTTTTCAACTTCCTGATGTTTTGATTTCTTCGCTTTGAGCAGTGATGCTGAATAAAGGTTGTGAGCAGATTAAATAAGACAATCAACAGGAAGAGCTTAAATGCAGCTTGAAATGTAAGAAGCTGTCAATATATATTGAATGTTATTATATAATGAAGAAAGAACAAAATGACATAACTTTTGAGTACTTACAATATGCTAACAATAAATTTAGTACTTTTTCTAAATTATACCAATTACATTTTCGTAACTCTGAGACCTAGTTGTACTTACACACAGCTTTAAGATGAGTTAACTTGCATTTCGAAATGATAAGAATTTGAATCCTGTTCCAGTTGACTTTATCTCACCCCAGAGATACTTTTTTACCCTATCGCAGTCCCCAGTATGCGTAAGAGACCAATAAGATACAGGCCCAAGGTCTCAAGAATGTTATCATGCTGATGTTAAAATAAGAAGAAATAACATTACAATATATTATGTGCTGTGAGACAGGTAAAAATGAAGTATCATGAGAGTTCTAAAGAATGTCCTTGACTCCGAATGAAGCAGATGGTTTCATGTAGAAAGAATTTGGAATTTTAGCAAGCTTAGAAGATAGGTGGAATTTTGACAGGTGCAAAGGATGCAAGAACATTGCTAGAAAAAGGAACATCAAGAAAAAGTATATTGCAAAAAAAGTACATCACATATTAAAAATAAAGCTAGGAGACTTGAATTTGCGAAAGCATTTTCAAAGTAACTGTGACTACAATTTTTCTCAGTAAACGATGACATAATTCCTATAAGCAATTATGTTTGTCATCTATTAGTGTGTAATACAGATGTTAGTAGCTTAAATAAATGTTTCTTCTTTCACATTTTCTAAAGGTCAGGAATTTCAGAGAGACTTAGCTGGGCGATTTTGGCTTAGGTTTCTCATGAGATTGCAGTCAAGATGTTGGGCTGGTGCTACAGTTATCTAAAGATTTGACTGGGACTACAGGGTACATTTTCAAATTGGTTCACTTAACCTATTATCAGGATGCTGCTGGTTCACTTAACCTATTACCAGGATGCTGCAATCTCTTGCCACATGGGCCTCTGCATTGGGCTACTTGAGTATCCTCACAACATGGCAGCTGGATCCCCTTATATTGAGTGATTCAAGAGAGAGCAAAGTGGAAGTCTCAATGTTTTCTTCTTATCTAGCCTCAAAAGTCACACATTGTTATTTCTTCAATATCCTCTTTAGTACTATTCTCTGTGGGAGGGAAATATACCAAGGTGTGCATACTAGAAGGTGGAATATCACTGAGACCATCTCAGGAGCTGGCTACCACAGTTATCCTTTGTGTTTAAAATAAATTCATGTGCCTTAGTTAAGCACAGATTATTATAAGAAACCAAGAAACTGTCAGAAATCATACTAAAAGGGTTACCTAACAAGGACATCTGTTCTCACAAACTTACCCAATAGCCTTAGATCAGAAATATCTAGTCTTCTTCTCTTTTACATATCTTTTTCTCAAATCACCTTTCTCACCAAAATTTTAAATGATGTAATTCTCCTGAATCATTATAAACAATTTGTGGTATGACATGCTACATGTCTTAGCCCAGCACTTTCTCAAATCATATTTATCTCAAATTATATTTTTTTCAACACAAAGCACATATGAAAGGTAGGGGCTCACCATGTTTATTAGGTACCAAATTAAACATGAAAAGTTGTCAGAAGACTCATTTAAGGACAATTTATCAAGACCCTTGCTTGAAAGAAAGGAGGAAAAGCCAGTGCTGCTTCTTGGTGCCATTCTGTTCTGAGAACTGACTTATTATATATAGCCCAGGTAATGAAAAGAGACAAAAGTTAGACCTACCTGTCTTTCCATAACCTAAAAAATTTAAAAATAAAGCAATCAGGCAGCTTTCACTTTATAGATTATTTTCTATTGCTCTAATTTTAGTTAATGTAATCAAACCATAGCTGTTTCCTACTGGTTTATCTGGCCTCTCACTTTTATTGGTCCCAAGTTCAATCAGATGAACTGCTGAAAGTGAAATCTTGAACAAGCTCATCTGCTGAACAATGAACGCAAAACAAGCCTAGGGCAGCAAATGGGATTTTAATTGCTTACTGCTATTTCTCTAGTGCTTTGCTCTCTAGGTGACTGTGTGACAAGAGGCGTCAAGGAATTCAGAATTGTGGGACAAAATGCTTAAGCACAAATGGTAATCATCTATGACCTTGATCTTGCTTGCATGTCTTTTCTTAGTCCAGGTAATGCTACTTAACACAGTCTCCTAGAGGTATTAAGAGATTACAGACTGCCCTCACTTCAGAGAGCTCTTGAAAAGGCAGAAGGGAAAAATAATTCCATTATCCTTGCCATTATTAAGCACTTATTGAATGCCACCAGAGGGCTAAGCATTACAACAGAATATCCATTTTGCACACATTAGGAAATGCATATGCCTTTTACTTAGAAGCATATTAACACCATTGTTCTTTCTGTCACTTTTACTTTCATTTCCTATTGAATCTTTTGGGACATCTTAGGTAGTAAGGATCCATTTGGATTGTCTTTCTAGAATGAACTTGTATCCTCCTTGCCAGTTTATCCCAGTTGGAAAATATCCCAGAAATGATCTCCCTCCTCAGCCATTTCTATATTGTCAGAGAGAAAGGATTCAATTAATTCCTGTAGTTGAATGGAAAGAGTAAAAAGTGGCAGAGAGGGATAACTGTTTACAGCACTTGCTTCTCCTTGGCCTTTAAAGCGGTTAATATTTCCAGGGAGCTAGTATGGATCCTGTAGTGTACCAGGTACTTTTGAATGAAGTAACTGATTTTATATATACAGTGCTGACCTGGAGTGGTAGCTCATGCTTATAATCCTACCACTTTGGGAGATCAAGCCAGGAGAATCTTTTGAGGCCAGGTGTTCAAGACTAGCCTGGGCAACATAGCGAAACCTCATTTCTACAAAAAAAAAAAAAAAAAAAAAAATTCAAAAAAATAGCCAGGTGCTGTGTATATCTGTAGTCCCAGCTACTTGAGAAGCTGAGGCAGGAGGATCATTTGAGCCCAGAAGGTTGAAGCTGCAGTGATCCATGATCGTGCCACTATACTGCAGACTGGACAACAGAGTGAGACTCTCTCTCTCATTATTCTTCAGTGTTTTCCAAATATTTGGCATTGAGCATGTGTTATTTTTGTAATTTGAGAAAGAATAAATATTATTAAATATGATTAAGTACACATAATGCCCAGTGAGGTGGAAAAACACTCCTATGTTGCATATGATGAAACTGAGATATAACTATTTAGAAACTTTCCCAAGACTATGTCAGCAGTAAATAATGGAGGCAATTTTAACCTCATACTGTCTAGCATAAAGTGTAGACAATTTCCAGTTTTCAAAACTAGTAGAAATATAGCAAAAGAAAAGAAAACAGCCAATTAAAGAATTTCAACCTGTAATGTTAATATTGAAGACCATGAATGTATGGACATGATTCTGAATTTGTAATGACTAACATGGGGTGTGTTTATTTCTTTATGGATGTTATAATTTTTGACAACAAGGAAAACTTCCTAACACATACATAATGATACAACACATCATGAGGATGTGGCCTTACTATCTGAAGATAAACGTATATACAAAGCCTAATTACTTCTTAGGTTTATAGAAATTTCAAACTCTTAAAAAAAATCCTCAATTAGTTTGTACTTTTTGCTTAAAACTATATAACTTTAAAATCATTTTAAATGACAAAAATAATTATCCAAGCATAATAAGCATTCTCGCCTTTAAATATCCACTTGTAATACTTGCCCCAACATTTTTACCAACTCAGAATAAGATGCCCACATGTTCGTTCTTTTGTATTTAATGTTATATTATACTGTAAAAATATCTTATACATAACTAGCTTTTACAATAATTTATTTATGTAACTGCCTGATACATAATTGAATAGCTTACTAAAATTGACTTTACCATTGTTTAGCTATTTTACACTTAAATATATTGTTTTGCAATTATGAATATAATTGAAATGAATATCAATTGGCATATATTTCTTTCTTTTAAACTTTTCCCTTAGGATATATTTCTAAGAATAGACAAGAGATAGTAGTATTTGTTACATATGATTATATTTAATTATATTTATTGCTTTCTTTAATTACAAATATAACACGTGCTCAAGGTCACACGTTTGAAAAACACTGAAGAATAAAAAATATTAAATTATTCATTGTAGTATAACCTAATGATTTCCTCTCAAGCATTCTTTCCTACCTTTTTTCTACCCAATTTTGGGTAAAGAGGGATGGCTTTTTCAACGCTTAATGCATATGCTTCAGATGGGTTCAACTCTCAGCTTCAGAGGCACAGCATGTAACCCAAGCTGATGAATTAACATAATATATGGTCCCTAAACCATTCTGATGAGTTCAGGGACAGGAAGTAGTGCTTCATGAAAATTGACTCCTGGAATTTATGTTGAAGCTATTGGAAAAAGATGCTTTTCTTTTTCTTTGTCCCTGGATTTAATCACAAGAAGACAGAAATTTGAAGCTACCGAGGACTGTCATATGTAACTTAAGGAACAAGAGAAAGGAAACAAAAAGCAAACAAAAAAGCCACATAGCAGAAATAGTGCTGAAGAATAAAGATAGATAAAATTATTCTCACATTGTTTTAATGCCTGGATCAACCTCTGCCAGGAAACAGACTTATCTCTGGACTTTTCAGTTATACAGGGAAATTAAATATTCTTTTTGGTTAAGTTCTTTTGAGTTGAGTTCTATAACATGCAGTGTGTTACATCCTTAATTTAATCAAAGGAATAATCACCATTGGCATCTTAGAGCATATGCTACTGGTCTCTTTATAAACGTACATAACAATATTTATCATGCTATCTATTTTATATCTTAGTATCTTAAGTTGAATAAATCGCAAATTGCAAATATTTTAAAGTATAATTAATTATTGACCTTTTGCATATTTTAATTAACAATAGGGTAGTCTAAGGTATGAATGTTCTATGATTTGCGTAACCAATTCTCTATCGTTAGATATTTATACTAACACATCTTCACTATTTAAAAAGTGTGATTAATACATATATACATATGTGTCATTTATTATTATTCCTTTTAATGCTCTAGAAATAAATTTGTTCCTTAAAAGTGTATGAATGTATGTATGTTACATACAATTTTGTCCTTGATGCCTTTATGTTATATATTTTTTTTTATTGCAAGGCTTTTGTTCTGAAATCTTTCTCTCACATTAAAATTGCCAGCTCTGTTTTCCTTTCCCAATATTTTGTATATCTTTTTGTTTTAATATTCCTGAATGATTTTATTTTAAGTAACTTTCCTGTAATTAGCAGAGTTAGATTTCATTTCTGACCTACTTGGAGAATCCTAGATTTTTACCAGAAGAATAAAATTCATTTTGTATTGTTACAAAGAATATTTTTACTTTTATTTTTATCATCCCATTTTACTAGTTCTCTTGTTTCATATTTTTACATTTTTTGGCTTGATTTTCTTCCCATTTCTTCTGTGTTTGCCATATAAACTCTAGTTTCTTTCTTGTTCTTAAACTAGTCATTTGGAATCCATGCATAGTGCCTTAAATTCTAGTAGTAAAGACTTAGAGATTTTATTTTTTAATTTTTAAAATTTTTTATTATACTTCAGGTTCTGGGGTACATGTGCAGATCATGTAGGATTGTTGCATAAGTACACACATGGCAATGTGGTTTGCTGCCTCCATCCCCCCATTGCCGATGTCTGGCATTTTGCCCCATGTTATCCCTCCCCAACCTCCTAACCCCCTGCTGTCCCTCCTTTGCACCCCGCAACAGACCCCACTGTGTGAAGCTCCCCTCCCTGTGTCCATGTGTTCTCATTGTTCAACACCCACCTATGAGTGAGAACATGCGGTGCTTGATTCTCTGTTCCTGTGTCAGTTTGCTGAGAATGATGGTTTCCAGATTCACCCATGTCCCTACAAAGAACACAAACTCATTGTTTTTTATGGCTGCATAGTATTCTATGGTGTATATGTGCCACATTTTCCTTGTCCAGTCTATCGTCGATGGGCATTTGGGTTGGTTCCAGGTCTTTGCTATTGTAAACAGTGCTGCTATGAGCATAGGAGTGCATGTGTCTTTATAATTAAACAATTTAGAATCCTTTGGATATATACCCAGTAATGGGATTGCTGGGTCAAATGGAATTTCTATTTCTAAGTCCTTGATGAAGCGCCACACTGTCTTCCACAATGGTTGAACTAATTTACACTCCCACCAACAGTGTAAAAGTGTTCCTATATCTCCACATCCTCTCCAGCATCTGTTGTCTCCAGATTTTTTAATGATCGCCATTCTAACTGGCATGAGATGGCATCTCAATGTGGTTTTGATTTGCATTTCTCTAATGACCAGTGATGATGAGCATTTTTTCATATGTTTGTTGGCCTCATGTATGTCTTCTTTTGAAAAGTGTCTGTTCATATTCTTCTTCCACTTTTGGATGGGTTTGTTTTTTTCTTGTAAATCTGTTTTAGTTCTTTGTAGATTGTGGATATTAGCCCTTTGTCAGATGGGTAGATTGCAAAAGTTTTTCCCATTCTGTTGGTTGCCAGTTCACTCTAATGATTGTTTCTTTTGTTGTACAAAAGCTCTGGAGTTTAATTAGGTCCCATTTGTCTATTTTGGCTTTTGTTGCCAATGCTTTTGGTGTTTTAGTCATGAAGTCCTTTCCTATGCCTATGTCCTGGATGGTTTTTCCTAGGTTTTCTTCTAGGGTTTTTATGGTGTTAGGTCTTATCTTTAAGTCTTTAATCCATCTAGAGTTAATTTTAGTGTAAGGTGTCAGAAAGGGGTCGAGTTTCTGCTTTCTGCACACTGCTAGCCAGTTTTCACAACACAATTTATTAAACAGGGAATCTTTTCCCCATTGCTTGTTTTTGTCAGGTTTGTCAAAGATCAGATGGTTGTAGATGTGTAGCGTTGCCTCCAAGGCCTCTGCTCTGTTCCATTGGTCTATATCTCTGTTTTGGTATCAGTACCATGCTGTTTTGATTACTGTAGATTTGTAGTATAGTTTGAAATCAGGTAGTGTGATGCCTCTGGCTTTGTTCTTTTTGCTTAGGATTGACTTGGCTATGTGGGCTCTCTTTTGGTTCCATATGAAGTTTAAGGTGGTTTTTTCTAGTTCTATGAAGAAGGTCATTGGTTGCTTGATGGGGATAGCATTCAATCTATAAATTACTTTGGGCAGTATGGCCATTTTCACAATTTTGATTCTTTGAGATTTTGAAGAAAATCATTGGACTAAAATTTCTCTATTATCAACATTATTAATGATAGGAAAGCCCCCCTTAACCTTACCATACATAAAGTCAGGCAATTAAATCAGTTTTACTTACCATTTAATTCTGACCTTGTAGTTTTTATTATTAGATCTCATATTTTTCCTATCTTCCATTGTCAAATTGTTAGATTATTCTACATCTTAATTTCCAGAAATTATTGCTGACATTTTTATTGTTTTATAACTGTATTCATAAGTTACTTAGATGGTTACTATTTCTTTCATAGTTGTTTCTATATCTTTCAGACAATTTTTTAATTTGTATTTTTATTTGTATTTTTTTCTTGAATAAAGTATATCTTTAATTGTATAGGTGATGTCCTTTCTTTATCTGGAGTCACATATGATTATTTGACTTTCATAAGTGAAATATTTAGAAATTGTGATCGTTGTTTCATTTGAATTCTATAAACATTGGTCAATTATTTTCTGTCAGAAACAAAGTATTATTTTTATTCTTTTAATAGTTATTTCATTTTCCTTCTGGATGTCTGAAGAAATTCTAATTCATCCTTAAAATTCAAATATATCACAAGGTTGGGTCACAATATTTCTTTATCTCTTCTCTGTTTACTGTGAATCTTCTTAATATGCAGTTCTATCATTCCATAAGTCAAAAAAGTTTTCTTCCATTAATACTAACCATGGAAACAGGCCCAGTTGTTCTAATGTATTTTTCAAGAATAGAATTAGATGTATTTGTCTTTATATTGGTTGTTGTCAGGCATTATTTTCTAAGAGTTAGTTGTCCTTAGTCCTTCTCTTTTGTGTTTTGGAATAGTTTCTTGCTTGTTCTCTACCTCTCTGAGTTTTGTTTTTTTTTTTTTTAATGCCAATTGTTGATTTTAACTAATGTCATACTAATTCCACTATAGCTTGATTTATTTCTCTAATATTCATACTTAACTTTTCATAGTCCCTTTTAGTTTTATTCTAATCTTACCTCATCGTAGATATCTTTCAAAGGTTTTTTAATTTAATTAAGTTTACAAAGGAGATGGTGCAATCTGAAATACATGATTTTAACATTACAAATAATATGTTAAAGTTTATTCCCCTATACTTTGAGTGCTTACATGTATTTACATAATTTATACTATACCTTCATCAGAGATTTCATTTTTGAAATTCTAATCATTAATCCTGAAAGAAGATGATATATGTCTTCCATTATTTTTTTGAGATAGGATCTCACTCTGTTGCCCAGGTAAAATATATCTTGCTATTTAATTTTCAGAAAAATGATGTTTATAGATCCTTTTGTGGATCCTTTCTAGTATCCTGTATGATACTAGAATTTCTCATCTTAAATCTGAAGTTCAATCACCAGGTGAATACTTTTCATAGAACTTCTGAGTTACCAGTAACATAAGTGGAAGAGAAGCATATAGGTTACATATACTGTTTTGAATACTAATCAAATTCTACATTGGGACTCTTTTTTTGCAAACTGTTTTCTCTCTTGACTTTGATTTAAGTAACTAGATTTGGATTCCTCACTTATTTTCTATTGAAAAATTAGAAAAGTATCTTATGTCAAGAATTAGCTTTAAATATCAAGGAAAATTGGGACCACAGGCAAGCCAAATCAATTGTTGATTTTGTGTTCATTGCGTCTCTACTTGCTCTTAAGGACTACTCCTGTATCTGTCTGTAAAAGTAGTAGCAAATGGTATTAAATTTGTACAAATTTTCTCCCAATTTTTCAATTTTTTAATCTTTTTAAATTGATAAGCTATCTTTTTTAATTGATAAGTATCTTTTTAAATTGATTTTAAAGCTATTTAAAATTGGAATTGCCTCACATGTTTATTATTTTACTTTGGTGAAAGCTACTCCAAAATTTTAAGTATACAATGTACTGTAAACTGTAGTCACCATAATGTACAATAGAGCTCTTGAGCTTATTCCTCCTCTTTAAGTAAAATTTTGTGTCCTTTAGCAACATTTCTCTAATCCCTCTCCACCTTCACTCTCTAATTCTGTGAGTTTGACTTTCTACAGTCCATATATGAGATCATGTGGTATTTGTCTTTCTGTGCCTGGCTTTTTTCACTTAATGTCTGCTAGGTTCATCTACATTGTCACAAATAATAGGATTTTCTTCTTCTTCTTTTGTTTTTTTAAACATGGGGTTTTGCCATGTTGGCCTTGGCCAGAGCCAGGCTGGTCGTGAACTACTGACCTCAAGTGATCTTCCCACCTTGGCTGCCCAAAACACTAGGATTACAGACATGAGCCACCATGACAGGTCTTCATTTCCTTCTTTTTTAAGGCTGAATAATGTGATATATAATAATATATGGCATAATTGTATTATAATTATATAATGTATATATATTAAAAATACAATAATGTGTTATATACATATCACATTTTTATGCATTGTTCCATCAATGCTCACTTAGGTTAAGCCCATATTTTGGCTATTGTAAATGACAATGCATTGATCATGGGAGTGCAAATATCTCTCCAACATGCTCCTTTCATTATCTTTGGACATATACCCAGTAGTGGGATTGCTGGATCATATGGTATTTGATTTTTAATTTTTTGAAGAACCTCCTTACATGTTTTCATGGCTATACCAATTTGCATTCTCTCCAACAATGTGTCAAAGTTTTCCTTTTTGCCACATCCTCACCAATACTTGTTATCATTCAACTTTGTGATGATAACCATTCTAACAGATGTTAAGATGATATCTTACTGTGGTTTTGATTTGCATTTCCCTGACGATTGCTGATGTTGAACATTTTTAAAATATACTTATTGACGTATGTCTTCTTTTTAGAAATGTCTATCCAGGCCCTTTGACTATTTTTTAATTTTTTTTTTTTTTTAACTGTTGAGTTGAATTCTTTACATATTTTGATACGAACTTCATATCAAATATATGGTTTACAAATACACTCTCCTATTATATACCTACATTCCATTTCCAAGCTACTGGCACAATATTTCTGTTAACAAGTATAGTACACCTTCAAAATGATAAGAAAAGTGCTGGTAGACTGTTTAATTCTAAGTTACAGGAATGGTTATGCCAGTACAGTATCTTGTTTTTAACCTACTCTAAATCCTTTGTGTTCTAGGCAACTGATTTTTCATATCCTGTTCTACATAAGAAATGAGGGTTATGTTTGGCAAGATGATGACTAATTTTGTTGTTTTCTAGAGGAAAGCAGGTCACCACCCCCTCCCCACTGACTTCTATTTTTTTACATTCCTTCTTTCTACCTGCCTACACAAAGATAAATGACTGACCAGCAAACCCATACACTGGCTGAATGTGATAACCAACTTCATTTAGAGAAGAGTTGAGTTTTAAATCAGGATTTTCACATATCTTACTTTTTAAAGAATTATCCCTCTCTCTTCCTAGAACTTACCTGGATCTGATGGGACCTGAAAAATAACTTTCTTTGTACCTCCTTCTTTTCCTTAATATGCTAAGAGGCATCTGGGTAGAAAATGGGCTTGAAGAATATCTAAAATTTGCCACTTGCTAAACTGTATAAAATTTGGTAAGTACTTAATTTTACTAAAGCATAAAAGGTAATATATGCTTTATAAGGGTTTTGTGATAGTTAGTTGATATAAAGTATGCAAAAAAGTATAGCAGAGTTTCTGCAACTTGTTCTGTGTTTAATAAAAGTCAATTTCCCATCCCTTCAAGTACATTCCAAGTTTTGTTGTTTCTTTATTTGCTGCTTTGTCTTAACAGTAACCATTCTCAAAACCTTGAGGGTTTAAAACATCCTCTGCAATTTCGCAAGAACCAGATGTAAACCAGAACTAAAAGTGAGGCTTGAATTAAATTTTCTGCATACTTACAATAATGAGATAATATTCCCTGCTCTCCAAACATTGAAGATTTATTTTGTAAATTTGAAGGCTCTATTATATTTGTTGCTTACTTGTTCAGGTTGATTTTAATAATATACAAGTTAACTTTCTTCATATAAAAATTGTCATTTGATAATAGAATGTATGTTTGTCTCCAAATACTTTGGCATTTTTAAGTATTGGTTTGATCATAAATTGGAGATCCATGTTTAATTCACTGATAGTACATATTAATAGTGGGTGAATGAATAAATAACTATTCCACACATGTTGGTTTGGGATTATTTACAGAAGCTAACTTCTGAACTTTTGACTGTAATTCTAAAATCTTGACTTTTCAGAGCAAACTAGATCCAGAAATCTACTCTATTTTAAATATGCTATTTGATAAGTAAAAGACAAAAATACACAATAATACAATCTACCATGAGCTAGCAAGTATGCTAACATTTACGCATTTAATCATCACAATGAATTTGTGATGTCGGTCCAGTTATTGTCTCAATTGGTAGATGATGACACGGATATAGAGAAATCACAAGTAACTTGCCTGGAGTCCCATAATTAGTAAGGGATAGGGTTGGAATAACACACTTCTCTCATCTGAATACATACCCAAATATTTGGAGTGAAAGTTTGTTCTAGAATAATGGTATGAGAACAAATTGTTCTTTTGTCATAGGAGTCCTGAATCTTTATACTGATTCCTAAATTACAGGAAGGACTAGAAACTAATACACAGCCTTGGATGAAAGCTTGAATGCAAAATAGTCAACTTTGTTCATCAATACTTATTTAAAATCTCACTGCCACTGTCAAGAGCTGGTAAAGCAGAGGTTGGTGTATATATGCTGTCTCTAACTGGAATACATCAAGAACTTTCCCTGATTACATAAATAAATGGAGTAATTGAGCCCATGCTGCACGTGAAAACTCATGTTCCTAGCAATTATTCCTCTTTGAGAAGATAAGTTTATTTATCAATGTCTACTTGCTACACAGTTCAAATAAATCTTTTTCTAAGTGAAGCATCTGACTTGCAGCCCATGACTATCTGGAAAACATGACCATTCAACCCAATCTGAGATTTACACCTTAGCTCAAAACAGGCTCGAGTGCAACATGCAACTGCAAGTCCTGGCTGACGACGTGCTGATGTTTAATTTGACATTAAAATCAATTATTGGGAAAGGGGAGCAACAGCACCATTAGGGAAATTGCTGTTGATTTTATATTCTGTCACATCAAAGTGAACTGGAGATTAATAGTCTCATATTTTATTGTTAAAACATTTTAATTTCTTTTAAGTGTGTATTTCAGGTTGTGAATCCTTCATGAGAACCCAGCTCAGTCGTTCCAATTTGCATATGAAAGCTACAATATTGTGACACTTACCTGTCAGCAGGTACTTTACCCCCTTGAAAGTATTCACCTGCCAAAACTTCTTTAATGTTGGAATCTAACTGAAGAATTCAGAAAATATAAAATATATAAATAATATGTCTAATGCTTATTTAAAACCTCTCCCAGATTTGCTGATTTTCTGATTATAGAAAAGAAAGAAAAGGCTATTTTCACTTTCTGGAATGACTGAAGAAAGCATTCAACTTTGTTGAGCCTAAATTTGTGGATAACTGTTGAACCTTCCCATATGGGATATATTTAAATACTCTCTGAGCCTGTTGTATTCTGCTCTTTTTATTTTCAGAAAAAGGAATTTCCAGCCAAAAGCAGACTCTGTGCCCTAACAAAGAATGTACTGGGTATACTGGGCTGAACAATATAAAAATGAACCTGAAGTACTATTAATATCTCTCTTTCTTTGACCATGTATGAATTCTTCAAACTAAAGGGTTGTAGAGAAAAACCATAGTAGCCTAAAATTTCCAGGGATTAATACAAAGTTTATTGAAGAAATCTCCCCCAAAGAAAACTAGCTTCTCCCAGTTTATAATGTCCTCCTTCTTCTCAGGGACCCTCTTGACAGACACACGTTCGTGAATATAAAGAACTGGAAAGGGATGTGCACCTCTGCATTTGTTTTTTTCTTTCTTCATGGCTTAGCTGTAAGAATGATTCACCTCTATGCTTTCCTCCCTCTGATGTCCTCCAGACTTCTTCAGTAAGTAGATTTCAGTACTTTAGAGTCAAGAGATTTTTGTACAAATAGACATTCTGATAGTCATGCACATATCAATTCATTTATTCCTTCCACAAACTTCTACTGTGATGGTAAGGTGATAAAAATAATAAATATTGGAGTCAGACTTAGGTGATTGTGACCATTTATCAGCTGTGTAAACAAAAGCAATTTGCCTGACAGTATGACTGTCTGCAACTTCAGCTGCAGAATGAAAATATACTGTACAGATTAAAGGGTACCGTATGTGGCAAGTGCCTAGTACACTGAGTGCCTTGACCACAATATGTGCTCTTCAAATAGCAACTCTAAAATTAGGGAAAGATTTGCACAGCAGAGAGAAAAAGAACAAGCTTTAGTCAAAGAAATTGAGTTCAGCTTCTGTTTTAGCCACTAGACTGTAAATTTGGTAAAATAATCTCTCAGGCTTATTTTTTAAATGGCCTTAGCGATAATACCTCTCTCAAAAAATTATTGTGATATTTACATGAGGTGATGACAGATTAATCCTTCAGCACTGTTCTTATCACAAAGTGGTTACATAAATACCTATAAATATTAAAGATTACTGTTATTTATGAGAAAATGTAATGGTGATGGGCTAAGTAAAGAGGGATTGATATGTTGTAAGTTCCAAAACAAAGATATAACAAAGAGTTGTGAGAGTATCTCACTCTGCCAGGAAAATATGGGAGTGCTTGCAGTGTGTTAGAGTTTAAGTATAACCAAGTATGAATCCTTGAGCCTACAGAGAAACTTGGACTCCCAAAGAGATATCCCCAAACTTTACTGAGATTTGAGAGGACGGACATTGCAAAATGCAATTTAACTTAATAAATGTTTATTTTCTGTGTGATCTAGCCACTGTTGTAGGTGCTATGAATATAAAGATGAATGCAACTAATCTAATTCTCCTAAAATATGCTAAAGGGGCCAATTAGAGGTTCTAAAACATTGATTAGAGAGTTATTAATTTTGTTTATTTGTGAGAGGAGAGGAAACAGTTCAAAGAGCTGGAATTTAGAGATCAGATGAACACGTGTTCACAAGTTAGACAAGGAAAGAAAGGATGTAATAGGTAGACAGAAAAGTCGAAAACTGATGTAATGGAGTTTTCATGGTATGTTCAGGAAAGAGTTAAAAACATATAATTTCCTAAGATTTTGGATTTTATACTCCACGTGAGAAGGTCTTTCTGCATAAGAACCTTCCTTATGCCAGCTTTAGAATTGTGTTTTCATAAGATGATTCTGGGTGTAGTAAATTAGAAAAGGAGAATTAGAAAACATGGGACATTTGTTTCTAAATTAGTTTCTGCTAAATATGCCAGGTAGCTGTTAGGGATTCAATAATAAACAGTAGAGTCAAGTCTTGATCATCTGCCTATGGCAATAGAAGAGTTAAGAATGATAGTGAGTTTTTGGAGTGTTTGTTTGTTCGTTTTAGACTGTGGCATGCTTCTTTAGAAAAGTGCTTTTCAAACTTTCCCATTAAAATACCCACAATGGCAAAGGAAACATAATTCCTAACCTCATTGCTGTGAGGCAGAAATAGAATAATATCCTAAACTGCTTGGCCTGTGGTAGGTGTTTGTCTTGTTACTGTGCTTAATGTCCTTGTTAAAGTAATAAAAAAAAAGATATATGGAACTCTGAACACCTTTTCCCTTACTATTCCTGTTCTCCAATCATTGAGTCTCTCCCTGGCTCTCCAATCCTGGAACTCTAGTCTCATGCTCTTAATTTTTACCCTTGGGCCTTCTCTATTTAGCTATAGTTCTGATTTGTTTCCGTGTGACTTCAGACCTTCTCACTTCATTCTCTGATTGGCATGATTCCTGGATATCACTGTCATTGTCAACTGCTGGTAAGTAAGATACAACCCTTCCAAATGCAACTGAGACCTTTCACTTAGTCCACTATCAGAGCAGGGATTTGGACCATTTTTACGCTTCCATTTGTAACTGTTTTCACTTTGAAACTGTTGAACATTCTGGTCCAATACATAATAATTTTAAATATACAAGTTGACTGATGTCTTATATTCAGAAATTCTTTTTATTTTTATTTTATTTTATTTTTGAGATGGAGTCTCACTATGTCTCCCAGACTGGAGTGCAGTGGCAAAATCTTGGTTCACTGCAGCCTCAGCTTCCCAGGTTGCAGCGATTCTCCTTCCTTAGCCTCCTGGGTAGCTGGGATTACAGGTACGTACTACCACACCTGGCTAATTTTTGTATTTTTAGTAGAGATGGGGTTTCACCATGTTGGTCGGGCTGGTCTCGAATTCCTGATCTCAGGTGATCTGCCTGCCTTGACCTCCCAAAGGGCTATGATTACAGGCGTGAGCCACTGCACCCGGCCCAGAATTTCTTAAGATTTGATATTGGCCGGGCGCGGTGGCTCAAGTCTGTAATCCCAGCACTTTGGGAGGCGGAGGCGGGTGGATCACGAGGTCAAGAGATCGAGACCATCCTGGTCAACATGGTGAAACCCCGTCTCTACTAAAAATACAAAAAATTAGCTGGGCATGGTGGCACGTGCCTGTAATCCCAGCTACTCAGGAGGCTGAGGCAGGAGAATTGCCTGAACCCAGGAGGCAGAGGTTGCGGTGAACCGAGATCGCACCATTGCACTCCAGCCTGGGTGACAAAAGCGAAACTCTGTCTCAAAAAAAAAAAAAAAAAAAAAAAAAATAGATTTGATATTTACGCTCGGTGGAAGCAAGAGTCCCATGCAAACAAATTAAAATCAGCTTAATGTCAATTATTCATTAATTATCGGACCATTCAATATGTAATTAATAGAATTGATAATACATTGATATTGTTAAACTTTTTTAAAGGTACAAAAGAATATACAGAAAAATGTCCATCTCCACTCCAGTCCACTCCGGCCGTCCAACATCCACACTTCTCCAAGGGTGGCTGAGGTGGGGGCAGGGAGATATTGTCAGTTCCTCTACTGTTCTATTAGGATAGTTTATACATGCAGGAGCAAACACAATATAAACTATTGTACTTTGATAAAGGACACACAGAACTGTGTAGACCTTGTTTATCACCTTGCTTTCTTCATATAATATTGTATTTTGAAAAGTATCTTCAAACACCTTTTTTTCCTATGTTTTTTTACAGCTGCACAATGTTCTATTTTATGTGTGCATCATAAATATAACAGTTGAGTTATATTTAGGTACTGCTATGTTCAGGCAGTTGAAAAAAATATTTGAAAGTTTTACAAATAGTCCTTTTTGGGCCCTAAGTTGACAGATGTTATTTGAGGTGAAAGAGCTCCAGAAAGAGAACGCTTTCTATCTTCTCTTAAACGCTGTGATCAAGACAAGTTCCGTAGGTTTTGTGTAGTCGAAGTTTACAGAAAATCAGGTTACAGTCCAACTCCAACATACTCAAACTTGAATATGTTAAAACACCAACAGACTTGCCTATACCTTTACTAAAAGGTTTTTTTTTCCCCCTCAGAAATGACTTTTTAAGAATGTTATTCTTTATAATGTCAAGTGCAAATGACTGAAAATAGAATGCTACTGAATTTCACTTGCATCTGACTTTTTTTGTCAAATGCTTCAGTATATCTGCTCACTACAGAATGCATTTTGCTCACTATTGTGGCAACTTAAGGTTTCTGATCACCTGTGTCTGCTTAAAAGGCTACAATGTAAATTGTAATAATGACTATAAAACTAAAATTAGTCTTTCTGTGACACACACATAGCAAAACTTAACTAGATATTTTCAAAAGCATTGTTTAATTTCAACATACATGATTTTTTCTATTCTTGGACATTGTGTTACAGGTTAATATTAAGTTGGATATAGTAAGATTTACAAAACCTCCCAAATCTACAAACTCCAGATAGTTTTAACACTGTTAAATACAGTACCCATTTTATAGCTCCCAATTTTCTGGATTTTACAACAGGATAGCTTTTTCATTAGTTCTTTGCCTCCAGCTTATCTTCAACCATAATTCTGTTTTACTTAACTATTTTTAAGAGCTCCTTTAGCCTTATGGTAAATGTCACCAATAAATAAATAAATAAATAACCAACAATTTTCAAAGTGTGGCGAACTTTTAAAAAAAAAGTTCATTGAGAACACGTGGACTCAGGGAGAGAAGCATCACACACTGGGGGCAGTGGAGGGGGGCAAGGGGAGGGATGGGGGTGTGGGGAGAGTGGGGAGGGATAACATGGGGAGAGATGCTGGATATAGATGAGAGGGGAATAGAGGCAGCAAACCACCTGAGTATATATGCATCTATGCAACAACCCTGCATGACCTGCACATGTACCCTAGAACCTAAAGTAAAATAAAACAGAATTCAAATGTTCAAATAGCTTTTAATATTTAAATAATCTAAGTTAGAAGGTACATAAAATATCATTTATGTACTTTAATACATAAAATATCATTTCTTCCCCACCAGTATTCACAAGTAGATGCCTATTGTGTCTATACCAAATTGATTAAATGGAGGTGGAGTGGACCTATCTCATTTAATTGAATCATTATGCTAATGGTCATCAATATGGCCATGTTAATATATCTGTCCTAGGTAGTTTGGAAAAAATATATATTAATTTTCCCTTAACTTCTTTACCATCAATACTTCTTACCACTACTTCCACTAAACAAACAAGCATATATGTACATGCACACATACACACAGTCCATTATGCCTCAGTAAAATTTTACTGAATAAATAACTTTGGGCAGAGGAAAGGAGGCAAATATGAGAAGCCTTCAGATGAGAAATTAAATATAAAAATCAAAGAGGCAAATTTGATAGACCTTTTCTCTGTCTTATAAACATTCTCTTCCTGCATACTTATGGAAAGAAGTAATATGAAAGAACAAATCTAGATTATTTGTGTAGTAAACTAAATACCATATTCAGCAAAAACAAGCAAACAAACAGTAAAAAAGTTGAGTTTCTCTGTGTTTATACAGAACAAATTGCACAGATTTCTTTTTTCAGGAGAAGTGAGTTGTGAGATTCTTTTACCTAGTTTTCCAAACATAGACTTTAACTCCAGCAAGCCTGAAAGGTAGCTTAGTGAAGACAAAAGCCAACTAGACCCTTCTGTAAAGGTGGAATTTAAACTTTGGTGTTAGCATTCAAGAGCCATGTGAGTCTGTTGACCCTTTTGAGCCTTGGTGTTCATAACAGTAAGAGCTGGAAGAAAGCAGTGGTTTTTGAACTGGTGCAGGAGCTCTACTGAGCAGCCAGTCTTTGGATTCCCCTCCTTCACCAACAATCCATTCACCAAGTTCTTTTTTTAAAATCTCTTTAACATATTTGCTTTTAAGTAATATTTCACCTGGACAAAGCATCCAGTACAGTAAATCAGATCACTAGACAAAGCCTTTTTCCCCTGGATCTAAATGTCCTAAACATTCTATAGTTCTCCAATCAGACAAACTCATAGTTATGCATAAAGCAATGTTTTGATTTACAAGCAGGTAAAATTCAAAAGTGAACAACTGAGCGAGGCAGAAGCTGAGAACATTGGGAAGTAAACCACATCCTTAGCATCATTTTAGCTCTCCCCACCTTTTTTACCCTAATGGGTTTATAAAGTGTGAACCTTTATACAATTTAAATCAAATCCCTTTTTAAATTCTTTCAGAAGCTACAGTTTATTCTTGTGTAAAATTTAATCTTCATGCCCGGCTAAAGACATCTGGGAGCTGGCTGCTGAGGACTGCCTCACTAACTTTAACACTCACCACACCCTCCCAGGCCCTACTCCCGACCCTTCGAGCTACTGTACTTACACTTCCTGGACGTCACCATGTTTCTCACTCCCCTCTTTAGCTTTGCACATGCTCATACATATTCATGCTTCTTCCTAAACAACACAGTTTTCTGGTTCCTTCTATTTTTCTATTTTTTAATGCAGAATATTTCTATCCTGGCTTGACTAAAGTTTTATTGCTTTCAGGAATCTGACTCTCCACAAACTGGATTAGATGACTCTCAAAGTGTGATTCCAAAACCCTGAGCTTACTTTTGGCAAAACACTTGCCTTTCTGAGTTACGATTTTGTTAAAATTGTCCTTCCCTCCCATTATGCTGGAAATTCTTCAAAGAGAGAGACTATGACTTTAATTTCTCCCAGTGCCTCACGGAGAACATAGTAAGAGGTCAGTACATGTTTCCAGAAAAATTAATGAAGAAATAGTTTGGAATTACATATTCTGAAAATATAAAGACCCCTCAGCCAAAATGTAAATGCTTTCTGGGGCTTTTACATTGTTAATAGAAAAATCAAACTCTGGTCTGGGTGCAGTGGCTCATGCCTGTAATCCCAGCACTTTGGGAGGCCGAGGCAGGTGGATCACTTGAGATCAGGAGTTTGAGACCAGCCTGGCCAACACAGTGAAACCACGTCTCTACTAAAAATACAAAAACTAGCCAGGCATGGTGGTGGGTGCCTGTAATCCCAGCTACTTGGGAGGCTGAGGCAGAAGAATCACTGGAACTAAGGAGGCAGAGGTTACAGTGAGCAGAGATCACACCATTAGACTCCAGCCTGGGTGACAGAGTAAGACTGTCTGAAAAAAGAAAGAACAAGAAAAGAAAAGGAAAGAAGGAAGGAAGGAAAGAAGGAAGGAAAGAAAGAAGGAAAGAGAAAGAAAGAGAAGAAAGAATGAAGAAAGAAAGAAAAAGAAAGAAAGAAAGAGAAAGAAGAAAGGAAGAAAGAAGAAAGGAGACATCAACTCTGTAAAAATATATTAAAGAGGCTTATTCTGAGCCAATATTGTGACTGCAGCCCAGGGAAAAACACAAACCCAAGAAGCTTTGAGTAAGTGGTCCAGGGGCAGATAGGTCACAACCCTGTTTTATACATTTTAGGGAAGTAGGTATTACAAAGTCATAAATCAATACATGGAATTGAACATTGATTTGGCCCCAAAAGTTGGGATATCTTCAATTGGGGGGCTTATGGGGCATAGAAAGGTTCAGAAATTCTTAATTTGCAATTTGTCGTAACAGTAGAGGGTTGGCAAAAAATTTGGAGTCAGCAGAAATAAATGTTTAAAAGAAGGAATTCTTTTAACCAATACACTGGGTCAGAGTGACCGATAGGGGCATTTGACTTAACTCTTATCTGGCATGACTTTAGGTCCTGTTTATCATTTCATATCTTGTCGCAAAAAGCCTGTTTTATTAGTTCTATGAACTCTATTTTAATATTAATACTGCTCAGTTGTGTCTAGACTCTAAAAAGGAGAGAATACAAGGGGACATGTCTAATCTCTCATCCTGTCATGGCCAACAACTCAGTTTTTCAGGTTTCTCTGGGTCCCCTTGGCCATAAGGGGTTCCACTCAATCAGTTGGGGTGCTTAGGATTTTATTTTTAATTTACCCAATTTCACTGAACATTAATTACAGTAATTTTCAGCTAGTACATAACCACATATCTATTGATTATAAGATACAAATCTTTTTGGCTTTCTAATACCTGGATGCAACATGTCATTGATAGTGTTGATTGTCATTGACTGCTCTTCAGTAAATATTTTTTAATTGCCACATCAAAACATGCAAAATAAATGTCAGCGGCTTGGAAGAAAATTTGAGAACAACTGTAAAGCATTATTTTATCCACTAAAAACTAGATGAGTGTAGGAAAGGTTTGGGGTTGGGTCAGAAGTAGTCGGACATGTTTATCATTATTGCTAAAAGTGAATTCAAAAAGTAGCTTCAGTGCAGATAAATCAGTTGGTTTAAGAATCCCACCTTGATGGCACTTAATTCTTTATGAAATATTTCAAATCAATTGGTTTAAGAATCCTGCCTTGATGGCACTTAATTCTTTATGAAATATTTCAAGTAATGGCCTTGATGGGGGCAGAAGACTACATCATATGGGGAAGAGTGGACAGTAGTATTAGTTTCAATTTAAAAGTGGTTTTGAATATGAATAATTAAAACACCTTGACTAATTCATTTTGCTTATCTTTATATATATGCCTGAAATAAATAGTATCTATGTCTAATTGAATGCAAAATGGTCCCTTCAAGAAATATAAAGTGAAGTTTCTAATTGATAAGAATATAAAACATCAAATATAGTTTGCATTGTTTTTCTTTGTTAGTAGCATATAAAATAATGGTGAGATTTCCAATTAGTGGTATTTTAAGTTTAATCTTATGGATTCAAATATGGGACCAGGCAGTAAGTCTCAATCTAAAATTTAGGCACTTTTAATATTTAAGTAACTTTGTTTACAGGTTGAGTTTATTTAAAATTATTCTATATATTATTACATTATTTTTCCACTTTCGTTATACTTACAGTAAATTATTAGTAAAACTGAGTTGCTCATGTGTTGTTTTTTTTCACTCAAAAGAGATGATGAAGATAATATGTTGTATTTTTACCAAAATTGGGAGTTGTACTGTAGGAAAAATATATGCCAAAATTGAGAGTTTGCTAGGCACCAGCATGAAACAGAGCACTTACGTTTTGTTTTATTCGTATTTCAAATCAATACACCTGTCCACATATCAAATTCACTTTACTTATCAAAATCTGCTTTCATTTCTTCACCACCAATTGACACAAATCCATTTTCTACAGCCTCTAATGCCTTGGTTTGTTTGTCTTTCAGCACAGGGATAATTCAGTGGCAGTGAATAGCTGGAATAGAAATCATGGTGTGTTTCTCCTAAGCATATATTGCATGTCGTATGGCACTTCATATTGTGAATAGGGATACATTAAGTGGATGATTCATGCCATGCTTCTTTTTAAATGAGGAAAGAAAATAGCTTTCTTTCAGATATGGACTTAGTACAAAATTTTAAAGAAATGGTAACATAAATACATGTAAAATTCACTTGGTGAATGTTTTTAGAAATGTCTTTTTAAATGGCAGTAAATGCATGTCAACTGGTCTCTAGGTTTTTGCATTTTTAGACTTCCCTGATTAAAAAGTAAAAATTTACACTGGGATAAATTTTGCTAGAGGGATTTCTAAATAAAGATATTGGAGACCTCCAATGATAATGTAGTTTACTAATAGGAGATATGGCTAATAAAACAATTGCTAAAATGTCTAAAAATTACAATCAAGATTGCAGAACATCTTAGGGGTGTGTGTGTGTGTGTGTGTGTGTGGGTGTGTGTGTGTTTACATCTTTAAAAAGAGAAATGATAGTCTACCTTCAAAAGGAATCTAATTATCCAGAGCTGGTTCTTTAGTGAGGTCACTGATGGACTCGTTTTGCTGAAAAACTGCCTTTCTTTCACAGAGACTCTGAATGCTGTTCTCTTAAGTCAAGTTTTACTTCTTGCCACCACTTTCTTCTTGTACTAATGTTACCTTTCAGATTGTATTCATCCACTAACCCTCAACATCATATTAAGTCTTCAGACAAAAAAAGGATTTGACTCATTTAGGGTCTAAGAACTGTATTTTCTTCATTTTGACTGTATTTCACATGCACTGTAGTGCAGAAATGTTGATATTTGCTACATTTTGGATACACTCTTCTTATTAATATTATTATTGTTTTAAGGACAAAATGTCTCCTTAGACTTCTTTTTGAAGCATAATATATGCATTATAAATATTTTTACAATAAAAATAGTCAATCAAAGGTGCATACATCCTGCCATCTTTTACCTAGCAAAATTCGTTCTCTGAAAATAAACTTCTTTATTTTAAATGTATAATCTGAGTAAACACTTATTTAGCATTTATTATGGACTAGACACCACTCTAGGTCCTTTACATATAATATTATTTAATGCTGGCAGCAGTTCTGTTTTATATTCAAGGAAACTGAGATATTGGAAAGCAAATAGTTAACTATTTGCTAACTAAGTAGAAACCACGAGATTTGAACACCGCTAATCTGACACAGAGCTTGTGTTCCTTTTTGCTATTCTATATAGCATCTTAGCTATTCCAGGCTTGTCTGTATTGAATCTCAACTTCTACCTTCCAGCTTTAGAGCAATGTATATAAGAAGTGGGCCGGAAGAACCAACGAACACTTGAGTGCTTGATATATCAGGAAGAGAAACAGAAAGCAACACACGCTGGGGAAGAGGTACACCTGCCCCCAGTGCAGCTTCCCAGATGTGCATTAACCAATTGAATGACTGCATATTGTTCAGCTTCTAACATTGTGGCCAGCAATAGATGAAGATTTCTAACTCTTAAACTGTCATTCCAATGTAGTACAGATAACTAAGATCCAATGTAAGACATTTTATCCCAGGCCCAGGAATTAAGCACAATGGGAACACCCAGGGGTGATCGCTCAAGCTTTTAGGAGGGGTGGTCAACGCATTTGATTTTTTTTTTTTCTCGTCCTAACTTCAGGAGACATGTTTGGTCTGTGTGGCCATACTCTTGTCTTGATTTCTGATGTATAAACTATTCTGAGTCAAAACAGCGACGAGGAATTGCATAAATTAAGTTACAACCAAATGTAACAATCTGGAATTTTATTTTGTAGTCAAAAAAGAGATGAACACTAAGTGTATAGGAAACAAATAAGAACATAGTTTCTTTTATATTCTCACAGTTTTTATTGGGAAAATCAATTGTTTTCATGTTTCAAATGGGAACCTTAATTTATACGTAATAGTAATAAATTGTGAGAATTAGAAAATTCTTGGGTCTAATGTGTATGTGTGATAGTAACCTAGTTACAAGATTTATAGAATACAAGATATTTAAATCCTATTGTGTTTATTCTTTTTGGTACTAATGTAAACTCACTAGAGTGGCTAATATTAGGGTTCGAGGTGATTCATTAACAATACCCCCTTTCCCCTTTGATTTTGTGTTACTTGAGAAGTAGAACTGGGCTCAAGAAGATGGAGATTTAAATATCAGCATTAATATTAAAGGAATTTCAGACAACATAGATTATGTGGTTGGAAATGATGAACTGTGTGGCTACTTTCAGAGAAGTGGTGGAAGGATTCAAGTATCAGATGAGAATATAGGCTAAGCAATTTTAATATCTCATCCAACTATGTAAGTGAGTGATTCTGAGTCCAATATTTGCATTTAATTATTTTGAAACTCTTCATATTCAATAATAAATTAGCATATTTTCACAGAACACCTGGCCTTTAGTAAAATAAAGAATAATAAAAAATACATTTTAAATCCACAATATATCTATCATTTTTTCAGCATAAATATAATTATTGGCAGGGTGCAGTGGCTCATGCCTGTAATCCCAGCACTTTGGGAGGCAGAGGCAGTCAGATTGCTTGAAGTCAGGAGTTTGAGACCAGCCTGGCCAACATGGTAAAACCTTGTCTCTACTAAAAGTACAAAAGTTAGCCAGGCATGGTGGCATGACTGTAATCCCAGCTACTTGGGAGGCTGAGGCAAGAAAGCAGAGCAATGAACCAAGATCACACCACTGCACTCCAGCCTGGGCCACAGAGCAAGACTTCATCTCAAAAATAAATAAACAAATAATAATAATAATAGTAATAATATTTCTTACCATTAGGTAGTTTTCATTTAAGTTGTAGCGAGGAAGATATTAAACTCGCTATTCAAAATATTAGCATCAACCAAATGTACTGAATTGAGAGATAAGGGAATATTAGTGAAGAGAAAAATTATGGTGGAGTGCCATAGAAGAAAAAACCTCAGACTAGGTAAGATACTCATTCCAAGTGATTTGGGGAGGTTTGAGAAGGAGAATAGAAAATACATAACAGAATAAAGAAACTAGTATACAGATATATACCAAATATGTGCCATTGTCAGTATGTACTAGCTAATCCAGTCCAGTTATACTTGCACAGGGGAGGAAATAATCTAGCCTGGAGCAGAGCATCCATGATGAGGAGAAATAGAAGTGGCCTGGCCTTTAAGGTGAGAATGGACTAAAGGTGCTTGAAAAGCAGAAAGAGAAAAGTAACCCTTACTTTCCCAAATAAGCTCTTACATAAAGTTATTTTAACAATGTTATTCTAGAGGGGAAAAACCAGAGATAAATAATAAAAAGGCTATAACAGGAACATGGATATGAAATAATGAAATCCTATATTAGTGTGGCAGCATTGTAGACAGAGAGGAAAAGGTGAATCTGAGAGACACTTCCTTACAGGGAAAGAGGCTCTGGTAAAGATCTTATGCCCTATGCTTGTAGAAGAAGCTTTAAGTAGAAAGTACACTTTGTGAGCCAAATCTAAAACTCTGGGGAAAAATAGGTAATCAATGAATGTATAAGAATAAGATTTGATGTTTCACAGCATAGAAAAATATCCAGAACTACATCTTTGGCTTTTTTATAAATTCATAGATTACCCATTTTCCCCCAGAGTTTTGAATTTAACTCAGAAAGAATACTTTCTGTTTAAAAGCTCATTTTACAAGCAGAGAATGAGAGGGAAAGAGAATTCTCTGACCTGGGAAGAAGACTTGTTTGTTTTCAGACTTTTTGTTTTCAACTAGTTTCAGTAGTGAGAGTGCAATTATATTCAAATAGGAAAGAGAGACTTGCAGTGTGCTCAAATCCCAATTGACAAAGGATCAGAGGTTCTAGGATTGACAGAAGGTTCTAATTGGCTTTTCACAGGGGATAAAAGACTGGGGTGTATGCCCTTTGTAAACTGAGGTGCCTATCATTATTCAAAGGATTACTGTTCTTTTGGAAAAAAAAGTATGGGAGGCAATAAACTGTCTTTTCATTTTAAATTGACACAATTAAAAATAATGCCCTGATTATTTATAATTTTTCTAAGCACCTCCTTCTCACAATACTACGTCCCTCCTCATCACATAGTTATGTTTTTTTTTTTTTTCAGAAACTAACCTATGTTACTACATATATCTGACTCAAAATATCTACATTGGATCTGATTGTTTTTAAAATTCATCAAAAATATATTGTGACTCCCTCCATTCTTAAATACAAGTTGGTGTATTTACAAAGGGAGGATTATATCTTGTTCTTGAGTAATCCCCAAAAGAACCATTCAGTTTTATCATAATTCTCAGAGATAAAGTGAACGCATCTACAGAATCATTAGCTCAAAAATAAAAGGTATAATGCTGGGTTGCAACCCTGTGCAATTTTAGATACCTATGCTTGTATTATATATTTCATTAACTTAAAGTTACTTGAGATACTTCCTTTATTTATTCATTCACGATTACTGGACAAAATTTTAAATACTTCTAACTTACTACAGTATGATGTAAAAGCCAAGTGTGCCAAGGGATTTTAATATTCTCAATTTTTTTTAGCAAAGTTTAAAACTGGAGAAAAGCATTGTCAGTGTATGTTTCCCTCCTTTGTTGCGTCTGCCACCTGATTAAACTATGCTAATCAGACAGTAGCTCCTGTCAAATCAGCACTGGGCATCATTTGGCAATAAATGAAAACAAAAGTCTATCAATTTGGTACTTGTCAGTTTGCGTTCTTACAAACAACAACAAGGAGTAAGAAGAGCAAAGGTGGAGAAGTTGCAGTTTCAAGATTGTCTTAGTTGGGGTGTAATTTTGGAGCTCATTGGTAAGGTCAGCTGATGCAGGATTTCAAAGGCAATTAGAGTAAATCAAACTGCAGAACATCCCCGTGGGCTAGTTTGAAGATACCTTGGAAAGATGCTGTTTTTTCCCCGCTAACCCTGGTTGCTGCCACATCTAGCAGCTGCTTTCTTTTTGACAATTCGTCACTCCTGAAAAATGTTTGCAAGCAGTTTGGATAATTTCCAATTCATTCTTGCAGGAAATGAGGATTTGCTTCCTCACTTGGGATACCTGCTGCTAGGTTTATTCACTAATAAGCATGATAAATGTTTTAGCCTTTGATCAGTGCTAATTTAACAAGTAAGCTCCCCAGAAAAAAAAAAAGTCTTTGAGGCTCAGGGGCTCAAGACAGCACATGAGTTGGAAATATGATTGATTGTGTTGCTGTGAGAAATTTCCATAAAAAACTTTTATCACACTGCTATGTTCTCAACAATTAAATCAAAAATGAAAGATAGTTCCCCTCCAAAGAAGGACAGAGGCAGCCTAACAAACTTCCCAAGACATTATTTAAAAAAAAAAAAAAAAAAAAACTAGTTCAGAATAATTTTCCAGAGAAATATCAGTTTTTTCATCAATTTTCATCTGCATTACTTTATCCATGTATTTTTCCTCATTCTAACTTATCATGTTCACACATGATTCTTTGTTCTCCCCCCCATAGACCTACAAGTAATATTTAAAATAAACTACAACATGAAATATATTATGAAAATTGAACAAATCAGATGGAATATAAATGGATGCTTTGCTGTCATGAGTTTAGGATTTACTACTGCAGAAAGGAGTTGGACAAAATTAAGTGCCTAAATAATGGAAGTTTCTGCAATTTGTTAATTGAAGAGTAGTTTACATATCCATTCACAGAAGGAGACACCAGCAGTAAGCAAACATAGAGAAGGTCAAGTTCCCCTGGTTCCATATCAAATTTTGAATGTATATGACTGTATGACATATGACCTAGTATATGACCAAGTTTTTTTCATGGTAAAAAGAGATTTTGTCTGCAGGTTATCTTGAAGAAGTAATACTGGGACTGTTTACCTTAATGTTCTTAGTACATGAAACGTTGCACTTCCAATTAACATTTCAAAATACTTAACTTACATAAAATAAAAGATGCACAAACAAATGAGTCATTCCCTTAGCATTTAATACACTTAACAAAATATCGTCCTTGGAAGAAGTAGGCACATGGATATAAATGTGGGTAGAAAATTATTATTACTAGCCATCAGTAATAATAATTTTCTGTGATTGAGCTTTACACTACAGAGTGACAAAGTGCAGAAGTAATGCCATTTTAAAAGAAGAATCTGAAAAGAAAAGACTAGAAAAAAAACTTCTACCATGATTCAATGGTATGAGGAGAGCTAAAAATATTAAGACAAGACAGATACCGGTTACTATATATGGGCACAGGCATATGTACTAAAAGTCTAACAACACAGAAGAATACTGGTTTTCTTGTGCTATAAAGGAGGGAAGTAGGCGAATGGGATAGGGGAGTAATATAAATGAGTCTACGTTCGTATCTGTTATTTTATTTTCAGAAAAACAATCAGAACATTTATCCTCTGTAAATTTTAATAGGAGTGGTACAAGTATTCATTAAATTTGTTTCTAAACTTTTTTGTGGGTTTAAAATATTCTATAATAAAATATATCAAATGTTTATTATACTTTAGACAACAATTTCTTTTAATTATAAAAAGAAAATTCTGGAGAATTGTTAGAGGAAATGCTCAAAACTTCTTATTTATTTGATTGACTTGGCAATATTTAATTTTTTTCCCTATTTGTGAGAAGGAAACATATGTTGTTAAGTGTTTCTAAGAAGTTTAAAACAACTGTAATTTTTTTTTGATGATAAGCTCACTCTAAAATTTTGTTTTTATTTTTTTTAATCTATGTTTTTGAAACGAGTCTCACTCTATTGCCCAGACTGTAGTGCAATGGCGTGATCTCAGCTCACTGCAATCTCTGCCTCCTGGATTCAAGCGATTCTCCTGCCTCAGCCTCCCATGTAGCTGGGACTACAGGTGCCCATCAATATGCCCAACTAAATTTTGTATTTTTAGTAGAAATGGGGTTTCACCATATTGGCCTGACTGGTCTGTAAATTTGACATTATATTATGGTATTTTATGATAAGAAATGTTTGAGAAATTAGAAGTATCTAGCTTGGAATGAAAAATATAGTTTTGTGGGGAGATAAAGCTTCTAAAAGTTGTCATAAAATACATGAGCATTTGACATGTAGGAGAGTGAGTAGAATAATTTTAAGTAAACCCTAAGTAAAAACTTAACACCAGACAGCGGAAATTATAATCAGATATATTTTGGTTATTGGTTAAAATCGTAAGATCATTCTAGCTATTCGGTAATAAGACAGGCTATCTTATGAATTAGTGAGCTGTTAGAAATGTTTGATCGTACAGCACTTTCCATTCTATGACTTCATGCTTACTATTTTGAAATGCACATATTTTTCTATGCTTATGATTTGATTATTATAAACTTACAGTTAAATAGTTTATCTTATAGAATTATGTGCTAAATGTTCTTATAGTTTCTACTACACCCATCATCTCCTTATAAATAAACTGGGCTTTGTGGAAAGGAGAGCCTGTGAGATACTGTTTGAAAATATACCCCTAACCATCGCTAATGGGATCAAACTCAAGGACAGATAAACCAATGACTCTACAAACTATTCTAGAAAAAAAATCTGGAATAACCTGGGCCAATAAGATGCTCATTACTCTGAATATAATGTGGAAAATATGCAAAATATTGATTCATTAACACCCGGAGAAGCTACAGGTCAACAAAATAAGGTGATGGTGTAGAGCAGCATCAATGAGAAGTATGTTTCACTCCACAATGAGAATGTGAACAATGCAACCCAACTGGCTGAAAAGACCAGCAATCCTGGCTGTGGATGGTTCCCATATGCATGACTTTTAGTTACTATGGTTTAGGTAAATAACACCAGTCCCCCTGCAACATGGTTTAAATTTTGGTTACCAGAGTTTATTAACTGTGAATAACTACATATAGTAATAATTTCTGCTTACAAAAGCATGCCTATCCACAAATCCCTACATAAAGGACAGATGTACCTCATGACCAGTGTCCAATCCTGTCACTTTTTCAATGTCAGTGATTGGTCACTGGGCATAGCTTTCTGTTCACACACACACAGCAAAGTTCATAGTGTGTTCGTTACCTCCTCGTCTCCCAATGATACATACAAGTGATATTTTACAGAAATGGATGAGCAAAGGAAGATGGAAGTAAAGCAAAAGAACTGAAAAGTAATAATGCCAGAGTAAAATTTAACTGAACCATAAATGGAGTTATAGAACAAATATATTTCAGCTGATGGCCAGAATGTTGACACCACAGTCCTTCAGCAGATGTTAAACATACAGCCAGAGGAACTTAGGGAAGGTGAAATTATTGACATAAATGAGAAGAGAGGTTGTGAAGAAAAGAATGGAGATGTCTCAGGAAAAGGAGCCCTAGCCAAAGGAACTCTCAGAAATATTTCCTGAAAACAAGTAAAGGATGAGATAGTGGAAACTGATCCAAACTTTAAAAAGAAGCGTGACAATTCACCAAGACATAAAAAAGGTGCTTGCTTCCTATAGTAGGTAATGTGTCAAGCAGGCAAGCACTCAAACCACTCCAAATAAGTATTCTGCAAAGAAATAAACCATTTTCATTCTCAATTTTTCAATGTTTTCAATAATAGTGTGGGAAATAAATATTAGTTTTACCTTTTAAAAAATGCCCCCATACATGTATAGTCAATGGTAAGGGATTTTTCAATATTTTTGAAACCTTATATAAAAGTTACAGAAGATAGTAACTTTCCCCAGTCATAATTAAGATTGCTTTGCATGGTTTCAGCTTGAACAGGCATTATTACTGCTCAACACTAGAGTGCAAAGTGAGGATGGCATGTGTAGTGTAGATTAAGTGTAAATGAGAAATGAAGGAATAAAAACCAAGGGATAATCAACGCAGAACTTCTTGTGCATATGTTTTGAAGGGAGTTTGGAATCCAGCTCACCATAGTGAAAACTTAAAAAAAAAAAAAAGGTTATGTACTTTCAGAGTTACATCTAAGAATTCAAATTTGCGAACAAAAAATTGTTATATTGGTAAAGAAGGATTTTGTAATTAAGGATTGCAAACTTGAGACTTATTTATGAACATTGTCTGTGGCCCCTCAACCTCGTGAGCATTCACAGACACATTAGAAAATTGGGTACAGTTAAACTAGTTACCTGTGAGACAAGAATGACATTGTCCAGAAATGGTCAAGGAACCTTGCTGAACCAGACTGTGCCATATTCCAGAAAAGGATATTGCCAGAAGAAAAAAATTCTCCATTATTTATGTATCCTTCAGGTTTCTTTTTTTCAATAACATACTTGTGAAAATGCTGTTTCAGCTTTTTCCCTTTCTTTCTTTTTGAACTAATTTACAAAATGAAGTTGATTCATATCAGAAATGTCTTTGTCAGTGCCAAACTGTCAGTGCACCTAAAAAAGCTTCTTAGTGAAGGAAAAAAATCTGAAGTAGAAACAGCTTTGAACTGCAATGCAGGGAACCAAGTCCCAGCCTAGCTTAATAGCTATGCCACTCTGAGCAAGACACCTGCCTTATGCCCTTAGTGCCCTCATTTCTATATTGAGGGATCAGTTAAGACTCACTCTACTGTTGTACATTGTGTGATAATGCAGGACATTTAATACTGGACAAATTACAAACCATCATTTTCACAAACCAGAATTCTATGTGCAATAGTTCTATTAGGGATACTATTAGTCCTTCCATTAGAGTGTTGTTGGCAAGATGTTGTAACTTGGCTGACTTGATAAGTGAGTTCATTTATAGAGTAATATCAAGACTTTAAATATACAAAATCACATTACTTTACAAATTCTTGTAAGGATATGCTACACACCTGCATGTTCCAAACATTTTCGGCTTATAGATGAATTCCCTGAGTAACATGTAATTAAATGAGGTAATGATGATGGTATATATTTCAGTTTTAAAATATATTCATTAAAATAGCACAATTCACTATTAACCTCATGAAAAGTTTCTTAGGCTTGATCTGAAAGAGGCAAATTAAAAGTATAGTAAAATACCATTTCTCATCCATTAAACGATGCACAAAAATCCAAAAGTTTGGGACATGCATGCATTGCTGATAGGAATGCAAGGTGATACAGCCACTATTGATTGCAATTTGGTAATATCTAAAACAAAATTTATATGCATTTACAGTTTGGTTTAACAACCTGAGCTCAAGAAATCTATCCCAAAGCTAGTGGCAAAAGTATGAAGTTATATGTCTAGAAGAAATTGCAGCAATTGTTTTACTAGAAAAACAACGATGATTTCCCAAGTGCCCATCATTAGAGGAGTGGCTGAGTCAACAATTTTACACTCACAGAAAGTACTGTCTAGGACTCTGTGCCTGCAGACAGGAACGAGTACCTCTATAAATGACTGTGGAATCATCTACAAGATACATAGTTCAGCGAAAATATCAGCTGCCAAACTCTTCATTCTGTACTATCTTTTATGGAAGAAAATGAATATATTAACACATATATTTCATTATATTAAGAAAAAATTGGAAGTGTTCTTTTTTTCTCACCAAAAATAATAGAAGTGATTACTTGAAGGGGGATGCAGAGAATAGAGTTGAATACTAGATTCATTTGTATTCGTCGATTTTGAAATTGCTTGCTTTAAAAAATTTGCTTTGGGACTATATAAGTCTTTTACATGGTTATAAGACAAAATTCTGTTAGATTGAATAACTCAGTTCCCAAAACTGATAATTGAGTGACTGACTTAACTAAACCCAGAAGAATCATTTCCTATAACACTTAAATTTGGATGTTAACTAAACATCTATAATTGAGTATGTTCTAAGGTCAAAGGAATTACAAAGGCACATTAAACTCTTCTTCATAACTAAGTAGTTAGTAAATGTTAGCCATGTTTAGCCTTAGTAAAAATAGTAACAGTACCACTATTACTAGTATTCTAAACTAATACATATAATAATAAAAGGAAATGAGTAACTATGCTAGTGCTGTTTAAAACAAAGGTTTTAGTGTGAGAGATAATGGATACAAATATAAGATTAAAAATTTAAGTGAGAACCCTATGATCATAAATTTGAATTGTGAATGACCGTATTTCCAAGAGTAGAAAATGTCTAGACAAAATTATAAACAATGACCATCTCAGTGTCTTGGTCCTAATATATTCCACTAAAGGAAACAAAGGCTACTTGGAAAATTGGCTAATTTCAGATCTTAGGTAGCAAATGTGCAAGATAACCTTGGAACCTCCTATTTTACAAGAAGCAAAGAGGCTGTTGAAAACTACTGGGATCATGTGAAAAATGATGCAAAAGCAAGCTAGAAAGTCCTCTTACTGGCCAAAGTCAGGAAAATGTGCATCATTTCATATTGCATTAGGCATATCTATTATTTAAAAATTAATATGAAGGAAAGAATGCAATAATTATAAATTCTTCCTTATCGGTAAGCAATCCATTCCAAAACTTCAGTGGATTATTTTCAGAAAAGTGTCTTCAAATAGGAGCTTCAAATCTATGGGGTTATTTTATTTAGAAACACTGCATAAAAATTACAAACATCACCAAATCTTAAACATACAATGGGCACTTTCCAAGCAACATGTCATGGGAGATGAAAATGATTTTGCCAAATTTTTGATACTATAAAGGATTATTTTGATCTAAATTTAATATTCTTATGACCTATAAGTGAAACTTTATATAGCATTTTATATAATTATTTATTAGAAAATTATATTTTTATACAATTTATTTCAAGAAACCAAAGTATTTAAATTAACAAAAAATAACTTTTACTATATGCATGTTATAAACGTTATTAAAGAATGAGGTCCTGTGAACTTCTGCATGCATATTTCTATTTTTAAAATAAATTTACTTATGGATCATGGATCAAGCAAGAAAAATGGATATTTTTTAATTCTTATAGAATTTTGTAGCATTGTATATAACTTGAAAAGAAAACTACAAGTCAAAAAATATCATTACAAATAATTTAGTCTTTATGAATATGAAAGAAAGAATTAGAAATGACAATGTCATACCTTGTTATTTTCAACATCATATTAACTTTGGATAAGTTTGTATATTTATTCATTGTAAATTGATACTTTTTTCTTTAGGTATGGAAAATACATGGATCTATTAATGTAAATTATTTTTAAATATGTAAATAAATACATGTAATTATATCCTACAGTACATTTATCAAATTTAAAGGAACTTAAATTAACAAGAATTTTCAATTAACACTTGCACTTTCTGTAGGCCTTTCAAAATTGTAATGGAACAGCTGAAGACCTCGAGCCCAGAGCCATGATGCAGGTCTTCTTGCTACTGAAGAGTGGCATACATTGCATTAAATTCTTTTAAGAGACTCACGAATTGCTCTTTTGTAGCAGTGATAATATCTGGTATCATATCCCATATTATGTTAACTTATTGATCAAATTATTTTATTTATACTGCTTTCATTTATTTATTTTAAGTGTTCTGTTTTATTTTTATTGAATACTAAAGCATACATTATGTATAACATACCTGTATTGTTTGTGAGGCTGGCTTTATGTGCCATAATCAAGGAGCTTTAAACTAGCTGAGAGGCAGGCAGATTATAACAAAATTATTGAGAGGAAAATTATTTATTCGAAGCACTATAACAGCTGCTATTAATTTCTAAATTGTTCTCATGTATGCTGCTTAGTATAATCAATGTCAATTTGTGAGTTCTGGAACACATTAATAATAGTCTTCATTGAAATAAACTATAGCTATAGTTTTCCTTACCAGAATGTGTGGTCATGAGATTTTTTCAGGAACAAATGACCTTTTGAAATAGGAGAAGAATTAATAGTTTAATAGCATTGACAGAAGAAACTGTTCTTTTTAGGGACATCGGAAATATTGTCTTGGCCAGATTGGCTTTGAGTCTTAAATTTCAACCACAAAGTTTGGGTCCTTTTAAACATTTTTATCATTTGATTTGGAAACAATTTCAAATTTCAAATGTGTGGATTTATCATTTGCTTTCTCTATCTCACTCTCTGGCTGTCTCTTTCTCAAATAAATATATAGAATATGTAAAACATATAAAATACACAAGTTAAAATAAGTATTTTCATTAGACCTACTTGAAACAATTTGCATTCTTCAATGCTTCTTAAAAATAGTATTTTCATATTACCTCCATCTAATTATCAACTTCAGTAAATTTCAAATTACTAATATACCATTTTTGTTGCAATTTGTCAGTTGACCCAATAACATTCTTTATAGTTTTTGTTTACCTTCAACACGGTATTTAGTTAAACGCATTAGCTATTGCACTGAGTTGTAACATCTTTGCCCTTTGTCCGTTTTATATTATTGTCTCTTAATAAATACCTCCTGAAAGGCATAGCATTAAAATAATTGTTACAATCTTCATTATTAATAAAACAAAGAAAAACAACAAATTGAGAAAACAAACACTTGTATAGTGTTTCCATAGAAGAAAGTACTTCTCTCTTATCATTTTTCATCATTTCTCCACCAAACTTTATTATTTTTCTTTTCTTTTTTCCTTTTATTCTAGAGATGTGGTTTTGCCATGTTGGCTAGGCTGGTCTCGAGCTGCGGACCTCAAGTGATCCACCCACCTCGGCATCCCAAAGTGCTGGGATCACAGGTGTGAGCCACTGTGCCCGCCCCACACCAGGCTTCTTAAAAGTATACTCTACACGTCCTCTTTTTGGCTACAAATACTTTAACTTTCTGTCATCTGTCTCCTGGCATCACTACTCTGAAAATGTTTTTGAAGTTTAGAAATCCAATGAACTTCTTATACTCTAACTCCTTCTCATCCTTTCTTAAGTATTTTTTCTTTATTTACTACCCTTTGATACTAGAACCCATCTCGTACTTGACTCCATTGACCCTGGGTTCTTCTACTTTCTTTACCTTTTTAGTCAGCTTTTATCTATGTCATTTCCTGCTTCATATTTTTTTAGTGTCTTAAAAATAAAAGCTTTCTAAACATTCATCTTTAGCACTCTTCAAACCCATGCACTCAACAATTATTATCATGTTAAGAAAATCCACAGATGTCACAAATCTAATCACCTGTTTCAGCATCCCTCTTTCAATTTATTGTCCAGTTGGCACTTCAAATTTGTTATCTCAATGTTACTCGTAGCCTACCCTGCCAAACTGACTTCACCCCTGTGTTTCTTGTAACACTTTTACTTAGTTTCAAATATGTGTGTGACTCTCCCATCTCTCTTGCCCTCTATCATCAGCCAGACTTCCCATTTCTAGTTGTTCTATCTTGTTAATACTTCTTAAATCCATTTTCACCATTCAAACCATCATTACCTAAGTTCCAGTCCTATGTATCTTTCAACTTCTTCAATTGATTTCCATCAATCCATTTCTCTTTTCATTGTAATTAGACTATTTCTCCATTATAATTTCTAATTTTAATTACAAGATTCTTTTACAAGGACATTGCTAAAAAATACTTCTGATTATTTAATTTTCTTATGAAAAAAATTTAATGTATTTTTTATACGGAATAAAGTACAAAGTCTTTTACCAGGCCATTACATTTATCAATGATATTGGCCCCAAATACTTTTTCAAACTCTTTATTTTATCTTTTAGTATTTCATAATGTCTTCTACCAGGCCATTAAGTTTATCAATGATATTGGCCCAATACTTTTTCAAACTCTTTTTTTTTTTTTAGTATTTCATAATGCACTCCCAGATGTTTTTGCATCCTGTGTCTTACTTTATGTCTTCTCTCTCTTTTGCCCACAGTTTTGCATGATTCAAAGCCCAAAGCAAATGTCTCCTTAGTCAAAAAATTTTCTTAAAGTTATCAGATGGAATTAATCTCTCCATTCTGTGCGACTCCATTTAAATGACATATATATACATATTACAGTCTAGGAGGTTTTATATATGTATATATATACACACATGCACACACAGACACATACAGACATATGCACAGAAATACATATATATGCATATGTTAATATACATATACATATATGTATATTATGTGGGTGTATTTGTGTGTGTGTGTGTAAAACTCCTAGACTATAACATTCTAGTAGTTCATTTAACCTCTAGTCTGATTCTTCCTTGTATCAAAAAATTCCTTGCATTCAATAGGTGCTTGATAAATACTTGTTTCTTAAATGATTGTGCTAATAAAGTGGAGAAAATATTAGCCAGACAATGAGCATTTAGGTTTCAAAGTATTTGTTAGTGCGAGGATTTTAGTTTTAAAATGATTTATTGTAGTAAGATTTGACTCTTTCAACAAGAAAGTATTATTACGATTTATCTCTGAATTGCAATAGCTTTCCAGTTGCTAAAGGGCTGAACTTATTTAACTAATAGATTTCTCAGTGTAAGCTCTCCACACTTCCAGTGAACAGAACTAGAAAGGCATCAGCAGTTTATTACATGAACACTTTCACTCATGTCCTGGGATCCTCCTGAGAAGCTCAGCATCAAGGTGGCTGATCCTGTTGTAAGGGCTTATTGACGCCAGATGCTGCAATTGAGATGAGTTTCCAAAGGTTAATGAATTACATGCATAACTAAAAATAGCAACATGTTTTCCTTCAGCAAACATTTTTTTTTCTGTAGTAGAGAGACTGCAGATCCGGCTTTCCAGTGGAGTTCCTCTGTGAAGGAATCTTCCCTAAGAGTTCACCTCTAGGGAGGTTTTTGAGTCATCAAGTAGTTAATAAGAAGTGAATGCAATGTAATGACTATAATTTTCTGATGGTGACGATAGTAAAGATTTTATATCTAGAGATCTTTATTCATTCGAGAAATACTTCAGGGCTCATCTTACATAGTTCAAGTTCTTTGATTTATACTCCATCACTTCTCAGATTATTTTATATTGAGGATAGGTGTGAGATACAATGATTCTCAAAACTTACAGTGCATGAGAATCACCGAAAGCCCTGGAAGGCTTGTAAAAATGCTGCAGGTTTGGAGACAGGAGGCCAAGGTAGGAGGTATTCCCAGAGTTTTTGATTCTGTAGGTTTTTCATGAGATCTGAGAATTTGCATTTGGTGGAATCCAGTAATTTGCATTTCAGCAAGCTCTCAGATGACATTGATGCTGCTGGCCCAGGAACCACACTTTCAGAATGTCATTGCTCCAGTTTTCTTTCCTCAGACTTAGCTGCAGTTTGGAACTGCCTAGAGACTTTTAACATTACCACCACCACCATCACTGTTGGAAACAAATGCTCAGTGCTGCAAAGAAGAACTAACACTCAGACAAAAAGTTTTCTCAGCAAGGCAACTTACTTCTGAAGAAGGGTGCTACCTGTGTTAGTCACGATCGCAAGAGCACACTGAACAAAGGAGAGAAGGAGTTTTTATCCCTAATGCAGTTCCTGTCCCTGTGTCCTTCCCCTCTTGGCTAGGATTGGACTGCACAATCTAAGCTGATCCCGGTTGGCTAAGGCTTAAACTTTTCTAAATATGATGCAGTTTGTAAGAGAAGGAAGGTCTGGGAGTGGTATGTCTGTTATAGTACAAGGCATGTCTGGACATGTCTGGGCATGTTAGGGTGTGACTACAGTGGGAGGGTGTTTTGCAGGCTGGAAATGAGAGTACAAGGAGGTTGGGCTTTTGAGCAAAGGATAAGAACATTACACAATTAAACCTTTTGAAGAGGAACTCATTATTCCTAACAATCACCCTGGAATTTCTGATTTAATCAGTAGAGAGTGTGACCTTGTCATAGGGATTTTTAATGCAGGTAACTCAAAGTTGAAGGTATAATCCACTGCACTAGCTTCCTGTGAGAGGTTATTTTAGATAGAGGTCAGGAATTCGACCTTCAGACTTAAACACAAAGGATAGAATATGAACAGGAGAGACAAGAAGAATGCTGAAATGGCAGCTTATTGCTATTCCGTGTCAGTAAAGCCCCTTCTGGGGCAATAAAGACCCCAGAAAGAAAAGTACACTAGCCATGTAAAATGACCACTGCCAACATTTTTTCTTCTTTACAGAATCTGGTAAAACCAAACAAGTACTCACTATCTGAGCAGGAATTTCTAGAACCAAGTTAATTAAGGGCAGTAATTCTCTTACCTGGAGAGCTTGCTAAAATTAGAGTACTGGGTCCTAACCACAGAGTTCCTAGGGGATGGGGCTGACGGAACTTATTTTTATTTCTAAGAAGTTCTCAGGTGATGTTGGTGCTGCTGGTCAGGGACAACGCTGAGAACTGCTCTCAGCAATGAGAATTTCAGCAAGACTTGCAACATACAGATAGTTCTATATTTGTCAAACAACCAGACAAGTTATCTTGGACATCTCACCCAATTGGTTCCAGGTTAAATGAGTTAATTAGTGAAATTCATGGGGATGTACATAGGTATGATAAAGACAGTATTTATTTATTAATTCTGTATTAACTTAGGTTGAGTTTATTAAAAGCTTACTATTATGTAGCACATACTAAAGTTTTTCTTTTAAATTATTGAAAGAAAAGAGTGTCAAATACATAATATATAATGATTGAACTAATTCTAACATAACTCTTGAAAGATGATATGGATTCCTAGCCAAGGGGAAAGAAGATAACTTCCTTCCTTCCTTTTTTCCTTCCTTCCTTCCTTCCTTCCTTCATGAAGTCTCTCTCTGTCACCCAGGTTGGAGTGCAATGGTGTGATCTCAGCTCACTGCACCCCCTGCCTCCCTGATTCAAACAATTCTCTGCCTCAGCCTCTGGAGAAGCTGAGATTACAGGCACACACCACCACAGCCGGCTAATATTTGTATTTTAGTAGAAATGGGGTTTCACCACGTTGGCCAGGCTGGTCTCAAACTCCTGATAGCAGAGTGATTCACCCGCCTCAGCCTCCCAAAGTGCTGAGATTACAGGCATGAGCCACCATGCCCAGCTGTATATATTGATCTTTATTCCTGCAATGCTATCAAATCAGCAATTGATCATATTGGACATCTAATATTCATATATTTTCTTGATAAATATATACTGAAACCCTTAAGAGTCCCCAAATTTGAAAATTACTCTCTAGCACATAATTTACTCACTCTTCAATTATCCAAACACTCAGTTAGGCATTAATAATAAAATAGTCAATTAAAAATAAAATATATTATGTCTATTTTCATGGAGATTAATGAGGACGGTAGACATTAGTCAACTAATTCATTACGGATATTATTACAAAGTGGGATACTACAATAAGAACATTTTATTTTTAAAAGTGTGCCTGTTATATAAGGATGGGGAGTATTTGAAAAGAAGTCTGGTTTTATATGCTCAAAACCACATTGTACTATCAAACTAAAGAACATTGGGTAGATAAACACACACAGAGAGGCACACTCTCTGCCTGACTGGCTTCAGTATAATTGGCCAAGAAAATTCAAATTCATGACTCATGAAAATACACATCAGTATGTGTCACTAATCTTTAGAGAATATTGCTTGTGATTATATCTATGGATGTTAAAGTCACATATGTCAAAGAACTGCTGAGTTTGGCCAAACTTATTTTTAAAGACATATTGGCAATCTCAGTTAAAATAGAATTTTATTATTGAGAAATCACAAGCCATTTCTTCTGATTCAAAATAAATGTATGTAATAGTGACCTTTTAGCAGGAATATTGACTAATTTAGGTTAAATCATATTCGTCCAGTAGATTATATTCATATTTAGATTCTAAATATATCCAGGGTCCTAAGAAATGTGTTGTCAAATAATTCATTATTGTAAACAGAAATGTCTTTTGAATAGGTAATAGGTAATAAGACAGCAGTTCTATGTTTTTATTCTTCCTTTCCCATATATATATAAAAGTCCCATATATAGTGAACTTTTTATGAATTATAACACATACTAAGAATGGCACACATTTTAAATTTGTAGAGTAAGTAATTTTCACAAATTAGACCGATTTGAAGAGTTTTACATGGTAATGTGAAGGTCTCCCTTTTCATTTGTACCAATTTATACTGCTCATAGCAACAGATGAGAGTTTCAGTGGCTTTATTTCCTTGCTAATATTTATTATTTTCTTTCATTTTAGAGATTCTCATAAAGTATAGCAGCATTGAATTGTGGTTTGAATTTGTAGTTCCCTGATGACTAATAGAATGAAATACACTTTCACGTGTATTGGCTTTTGGATATTCTCTTTTGTGAAGTATTTGGAGTAGTCTTTTTACTTGTTGATTAGTAAGAGTTTAGTAAGTGGTGTGGTACAAGTACTCTGTCACCTCCGTGTATTGCAAGTATTTTCTCCCATTCTGCAGGGTATCTTTTCACTATGGTGACTTTGTCTTCTTGGCTATATATCCTCCATCCTGCTTTTCAGACTCTTGAGTACTCCTTAGTATTCTTTTCTTTTTTCTGAGATGGAGTCTCGCTCTGTCACCTAGGCTGGAGTGCAGTGGCACAATCTCAGCTCACTGCAACCTCCGTCTCCTGGACTCAAGCAATTCTCCTGCCCCAGCCTCCTAAGTAGCTCGGATTACAGTCACACACCACCATACCCAGCTAATTTTTGTGTTTTTAGTAGAGACGGGGTTTCACCATGTTTGCTAGGATGGCCTCGATCTCCTGACCTCATGATCTGCCTGACTCAGCCTCCCAAAGTGCTGGGATTACAGGCATGAGCCACTGCACTCGGCCTCCTAGTATGCTTTCTGGATATTACCTCAAGCAGCTTCAAAATTTGACAAATGCATTGAGGAAAAACACTGCCGTTTGAGCCCCTGAGTTACCAATTTTATCACTCCAGCCCCATTAACCTGCCAACGTATTGTAGTCCCCTCTACCTCAACCCCTAGCAGTAGCTCTCTCTGTTTAGTATAAGCCTCTAGTTTTCTTTACTTGAGCAGCCTTTTGATGCCATTAAATGTAAACAAAATTTCCCCAGCTATTCTGTTTGTTCTCAGTGGGGCTGTTAATGGTTCAGAAGTCACACATCCTAATTGGAAGTTTAATCTGTACCACAAACCAGATTTCATTTATAAAGCACCTCAAATCCTGATAAAAAATAAGTAAACATGAGAGACTAAGATTACTGACTCAACTTCTGCTTTGAAAATGACACAACGTGACTCACCTAAACCGGATATTAATAGTCAAGAATAAAGATGATAATTTGAAAAAGAAACTTTTAGAAATTAGATTAAACTTGAAGTGTTTATTTTTGTTTTTGTTTCTGTTTGTGATATGCTATGTGTTTTTGAGAAAAAGCAAAACAGAGCAGCCATCTGGAAGCCAAGAGACTAAGTTTTCAGAGCCTGTCCTGTTCATGGTAAGCTGTTATTTTATCTCCCTGGGACTTCATCTTTTTGATATATAAAATGAGAACTTGAAGCTAACTCATGGAGAGTCTTTTTTTTTTTCCTTTGAAAATTGGTTTCAGCAATCTTTCCTTTTCAACTTAGTTTTGAGTCTAGAGAACTAAACTTAAAATATTAGTTATTGCTTTAGACCAAAGAAGAGGCAGACAGAGAGTATTTACTCTTCATATTCACTCATGGTTTGATATGACAGACAATGTGGTAATTTACTGGGGACATTGTCCTAAATATAGAGAGTAGTACAGCATAATAGCTAAGGGTGATGACTCTGCAGCATAATATACTGTCTAGGCTCAAAACTGTCCAGGTTCAAATCCCAGCTTCAACACTTATTAGATGCATGGTCATAAGCCAGTGACTTGACCCTTTATTAATATTTAATATGAGCATTTGACAAGTTAAATTTGTAAAACACCTGGAACTATGCAGGCAAATAGTAATTAATATAAAAATTTCATAAAGAGAGAAAAAACTACATATACACACATTTTTTTACAAGATAAAATCCTCATGAAAATATCTTCTTGGTATTATTTTTAATGGGAATTTAATAAATACTTGCTCTTAGTGGAAAATTCTTGTTTATTTTCTGAGAAAATTGAACATGACCATGAGATTGCATTTCTACTTCACTAAATATGCATAGCCGGGTTAAAATTTTCATTTTTCTTCAGTAAGCTTTGTTTTCTTAGTTCAGAATATGTCTTTATTGGAGTCAAAACATCAAGGAAAAAGCAAAATAAAATAGTCATTCTTCTAAATCTTCTGCTCTCAATACTTAGTAATCCTGAAATAATTTCCCCTCCCACCCCAGGGGAGAATAAAAAGTTTAGAGAGCTACTTTCATTATTTTTTTTTTTATTTTACATCTGCCTTTCTATCTTTTTTCAAGCCCCAGTCAGGCTCCTAAACTAAAATCCAGAAATACATCAAGAAAGGCAGATCTGATGTTGGGAATAAGAAGAAGCCCTAAATCCTAACATCTATCCTCACTTCAAAATCCCCTGCAACGTTTCCCTTATCACTTGGTCTTCTTTAGTCCCTTGAAGAATTTGGCTTCACAGTCTGAAGAATAATATCGAAGGAATTGAGAAAGTTTTAGGTAGAATCGAAGTCCAGTCTGTATCATCTAAAATACCATATTAGAAGCAAAAACACTTTATTTGAAATTACATTTTCAACGTTGTTTTCAAAGTAGCAGATTACTGAGAGCTCTTAAGTTTTTTATAGTTGTTTTTCCATTTTCTAGATTTATTTTAAAATTTACCATAGGCAACCTTAAGATAAGTAGATTGTGACGTTATTTACATGAACTTTTTAATCACAGGAGTTGAGATGGCTTGTCAGACTAACTTACTGTTTCCCGGTTTTCCTTTTTTGAGTCCTGTTCCACAGAAATCCAGGATTTTCTTTATGATGTTTCTTACAGTGCATTCTCAAGTCTTTGGTTTCCAGTTTTGCTTTGAGCATCAGCCTGGAGTCTTTAATTTAAAACCCAATATGGGTCACACTTTCAGGAAAGATGCTGAAGTTTAAATTTTCACATGTATTATTGAATTTGAATGAAGACATTTTTGAGATCCAAGGTAACAGGCTTTTGCCTAGAATTTGATCAGATTGCACACAATCCACATTAACTTTTGTTCTTTTTTTTGATCAAGATCAAAATCTGAAAAACATGCTCCTGAGGAATGTGTGCAGGAGGTGAATTGAATACATATTGCGAAATGGCTAAGAATACTGCGATGTTGGGCCTATATAAAAGAAAATATTCATGAGGAAGCTGCAGTAAGATTGATACTTCACCTAGGTCTCCCAGGATCATTTTTACCATTATTTTGTGCACTGTCATCCTTCACCTTCTGTGTGGTTTTGCTTTCCAGTAACCAATACCTGTTGCATTTTTTTTACAGGATGGCCCTTGAGCTACTGGAATAAAGTTGCCCTTTTCCCCTTAGGTATAGAGGGTGCAGGTGCTCCAGGACTCTTATCCCCTGGTGTGTTGGCTGTTACCCAAATTACTGACACGTTTAGGGTCAAGAGAGCTCAGCTGACTTTGTTCAGGATGTACAACTCTTAGTGTAAGTTATTCTCTAGGGATGCCCCGCAGAATCAAACTGAAGCTCACCCCTTTAGAAGACCTTGCATGAGAGCTCGCCTTTGAGTTGCTTAACACCCTCCTTGTCCAACTTTTACCCCTCATTTTTGTCATTCTTTCCTGGATTACTCCCTTAAGATTACTCCCTTACTAAATCACTTGCAAACACATCTTCTTATTACAGAATGCTTCCAGTTTACCCCATCTAAGACACAGGACAAGATAATGTAAATTATTCATTAAATCATTCACATACATTCATGCTACAAATACTTATATTAAGAGCTTTCTGTGTACCAAGCAGCGTGCAATACTGAAAAAGTAATGGAAAGTCAGGAAACTGGAAGAGACAGACAGTAAGTCAATAACTGCACCTGTAATTAGTTGGTTGCTAATTATGACAAATGTTATGAAACAGAAAAGATAGGCTTGCTGTCATTCATCAGACAAAGAGTTTACGCCTATCCTAAAAAGCTTCAGTGGAAAGATCTGGAGGAAATGGATGGAAGTTACAAAAAAGTTAATTTTAGGTGAATGTAAGAAGAAAATTTTAGCAATCAGTCCCATGTAGAGTTTTCTATTTGTTTGTTTGTTTTGTTTTGTTTCAGAATGCTCCTATGAGAGATGAGCAATCTCCATCATTGAAGATATTTTTTATTAAGCCCTAACATCATTTGCTATGTCCATGAGAATCAAGCTTAGGTTGGACTGGATGAGTTAGATGAAACTGTAAAGTCTACAACTCTACTTATTATGCTGACACTATGTGGTATATCAGAGGAAAACGAGAACGGTTCAGAAGGCACTAAAGGATTTTAGTCTGCAGTCTTAAAGTAAATGTCACAGGGAAGTTTCATAAAATAATTAACTGGTTGACATAAAAGATGAACAATTTTGTCATAACCTTTGCCAAACTAAAAAAAATAACTTTCAGCCATCATATTTGATGTGCTTATAAAATAAAAATAAAACCTGTACTTATTTGTAGAATTAATTTCCCTTCATTCAAAATATAAATGTAAGAAATCTCTTATGAGACCTTGATGGAAAGAAAGGCAATGTGTAATCCGAAAGGGTATTGCTCTTATTTTATAATCCTGTTTCATATAATGTACTGTCCTTTGTCAGATGTTCATAGCTTGTGAATATGTACTCTGACACTTCTTAAGTGCTACAGGGAAGATGACATATGTATATAATGCATATGTATATATACATATATATGTATTACATACATGATACATTATATACATATGTGTTTTTTCTAGGTATCTTGTTTATAACATAGGTATATGTTACTAGAAATAACCTGACATGTACCTTCATTACAAACAACATACCTAGAAAAAATACATATGTATGTAAATGTCAAAATTATGTCAAAGAGTAAATATTAGGCCAAGCATGGTGGTGCATGCCTGTAATTCCAGCACTTTGGGAGGCCGAGGCAGGATGATGGCTTGAGTCTAGAGGTTTGAGATCAGCCTGGGCAACATAGAGACTCCATTTCTACAAATAAATTAAAAAATTAGCTGGGCATAGTAGCACACATCTCGAGGCTCACTGCAGCCTCGGCCTCCCAGCTCTGGTCCCTATGAGCTGGTCGATTGAGTCTACAGTGAGCCTAGATCACACCACTGCAATCCAGCCTGGGAAACAGAATGAAACTTTGTCACCTAAATAAATAAATAAATAAATAAATATTCCCCTTATTAATATAGAAACTTTTCGAGGATGTAAGCCATGTCTGTATTGTCTATTATTGTATCTTCTACAGCTAAAGTAGTATCTGGTACAAGGTAAATGAAAAATAATTATTTGGCAATAAACACAGTAGTAAAGTGACTTATGTGGTATGTAGACACATATAGTGCACATAAGAGGAGTATTATTGTAAGTAGTAGTTCTTCCTCATGACTTAGTTGTATTTACTTATTTTTAGAGTACTTATTTCCTCTAAATTAATAAGGTCTTTTCCAGGCAAGAAAACAAGTGTTAGCTTCCTATGATTGACCATTGATGCTTCACTGTTAGCTAAAATAATAGGAAGAAGAAACGATCTTGGTCACAGAGGCCTATATTTTAAAGATATTTTATTAGTATATTTAGATGCTATGGAGAATAAGAAAAAAAAATATCTTGAGTAAAATATGAAAAATTTGTAACCAAATGGTGAGTCTGTCTAAAAGTTTACAATGAAATCATTTCTGTGATAATGAGCTTTAGGTGTGCTTTATATTTTTGCCCCCAAGTGTCTTCCTATTCCACCCTTTGCCGTCACCTCTGGAGCCAACATAATTTTGCTCCGTATAAATCATTCTCATTAGATGAACTAGATCGTGTTGATGAGTTCAGCTTGAGGTAGATATACAAAGTGACAGAAAGGTAGAATTCTCAATTTACTCCAGTATTTTGTATGATCTTCGAGGAACAGCTTTATGATGTGGTAATTGGGCAATAGTTCAGCATTCTGATAGCCCCAGGAGATTCAATTCCACAGTAACAAAAGACATTTAAAAAGCATATCTTTTTATTAAAGAGTATCCTGAATATCAATGCACTTATTTTACTTTTTTGAAAAATCTGAGAAATACTTTACAATCTATATTTTTTTCTTTTTATTCAATATTGTTCAAGCTTCGAGCACTGACTCACCAAAGGGTGATGTAGGAGGCGTCAAGCTCCATTGGGCTAGCTAAGTTCTGTACATCACTGATTACTACCCTGATGACTCCTCTCTTCAGGCCCGGAAGTCAGATCTGCTTCTTTGTAAGGAAACCGCAGGACTGACAGCACACAATGAATCATGCCTAACAACATGCTGACAAGCTGGCAAGAGACAGCCTGTACAGTGACAAATACAGCTGACAACAAGTGTAAACATCTGTTTGGTAGAATTTATGAGAAAAGAATACAAACAAGGAGACTCGTTTTTTCTTTTTATAAGAGAATTTAGAGACTCTTTCCTTTCTATTCAACAGCAGCAACATAAGAAATACACATTAGCCCTCAAGATTTATTTATTACAAGCGCAACTAGATTATAAATGGTCTGTGCAGATTAGCATTTTGATTATCAAACTGCCGTTCCAAATATCTGATGAACAGATATTAGAATAGTTCTTAAACATACTGATTAAACACACATTGATGCTGCTATTTTTAACACTTGCTTATATTCAGGTGTAAATCAGTTTCCTTGAAGCTTAAAGTGAAAAATATGTAACAGTACAAGTCATTTCTCAGGGAGACAGAGATCTAAACCATAATTTTTGATTCAATATTGGGGATTAAGTAAACAAATTTTAAAAGGAGGTCAACAGATTAACATGCTCATAATTACGTGTTCAAGTCGCTTATGCAGTAATCAAATTTATTATTTCACCACCAGCCTGTCATTCCACACATTTGCCTTTGTCTATAACATAAAGCACCATAATTTTCTCAGTTCTAGAACAAGTCCTAAATTTTAAAATGTTGTTTCTTAACAATTATAATAACAGAAAAACAAAAATAGCAATAATAAATCTGTTCAATAATTAGTTCAAAAATTAGTTCAATAATTAATCTTCCCCTCTTCCTCCTGCAGGAGATTTTGTATCAGACTGACAATCACTGCTGCACAGATAAACTTCCACAAATGGTAATGTGTTGCATTGTTCAGGTGATTTGGGCAGAAAAAAAGTTGAGACACTTTGGTTTCTGACAAGTTGATTTTATCCCCTTTACAGTTCTCGATTTGAGCTGTTTTCTTATAATTGTTATTGTTGGTTTCTCTTTTTTCTCTGTTGTACTGGAATGACTTTAAGGGTAGAGCATGTGCTTTTCACATAGTAAATGCTGATTTTAATGATTAATATACTAATGTTATTTAATGTCAAATAAAATAAACTAGGCTGGAGTAAAATGGACCTAGATGTTTTCCTCTAGCCTAAATGGCGCAAGCTCTGACCAAGCAGCAGTTTTACTGGTATCTTTTCTGTCCATTCTTTCTTTTTCTTTTTTAATTGACTTATTGGATATTTAGTGAGTATTCACTATATACTAGGCAAAAGGGACAGAAACAAATGGTCTGTTCAGAATTACTTTTAACTCTTTCAGCTATGTCTCAGTCTTTATCATTTTAAAAAAATCAATTCTTCTGAGTTAGTACACATTCATTCTTTGGTCATTCTTCAAATACTCAAGTCTCCTTCCAAATGCTCCATAATGCTGTGACTACTTAACATTCCAATCATTGGCTGGGCGCAGTGGCTCAAGCCTGTAATCCCAGCACTTTGGGAGGCCGAAGCGGTTGTGAGGCCGGGAGTTCGAGACCAGCATTGCCAACATGGCAAAACCCTGTTACTACTAAAAAAAAATACAAATTAGCTGGTGTGGCAGCACACACCTGTAATCCCAGCTACTCAGGAGGCTGAGATAGGAGAATCACTTGAACCCAGGAGGCAGAGGTTGCAGTGAGCTGAGAATGTGCCACTGTACTCCAGCCTGGGTGACAGAGCAAGACCCTGTCTCAAAAAGCAAATAATTATAATATTCCAATCATTGTCTAAAATTCTATAGGAATTACCATTGTTTTTACCTTTGTTTGACAAAGCAGTAATCAATGGAATAAAAGCCTTCCTTTTGGTGGCAGTGAAGCATTGTAATACTTGATGCTGTCAGACGTCCATTTTCAGTAAAAACCAAAACACTAAGCTCTAAAACATCATATGCTATGCCAATCAGTGAACTTCTGAGAACACAGTTTTCCTTGCTTATATTATCTGAATTCAAAACATCAGTTACAAGGAGTTTGTAAGCAGCTGTAGTAAACTAAAATCAAAGCACAGTCAATGTATATGTCTGCAAAGCATCACAAACTTGAAGCAGTGTTTATAAATGAAGTTTGCCAATATTCCAGAGAAACTGAGGCAGTATACGGAAGAGACTCGATCCTGACAAGTCACATGAGTAAAATGGAAATGAAAGTCCAGATGAGTCTTATATGCCTGGGCATATTCCCTCCCCTGCCTTCTTGCCTTCCTTAAGAAACTAAACTAAGTCACATAGCAGGAAAAAGGGTCTCTCCTAACTTAGCTGACTGGGCTAAATTCTTAACTATAAAAGGAAAATCCTAATCATTTGTTTCTTTTGAGCGATGCTTTCCAAAGTCACCGAAGCAAGACTGAAATTCTAGACAAGAACCTGACCAGCTACAGCGGCAGAAAGACAAGATGAACTCTGGTGCTGTCCTTTCACTGATTCTCTCCGTTACAATCTCATTGTAATGCTAAATTCTTCATCCAAGACGGGCCTTATATGGTCCTGCAGTGCATATTAGAGCATGACATCTTACTGAACAAGGCAGGAAAAAGGTCCACCTAAACATGCTTCTGTGTCATTCCCTTTTTCTGCCTCAACTTCCTTAACGTGACAAAGGCCAAGCCTCTCAGGGAGCTGGCACCTGGATCACTTTCCTAAGCCCTCCTCCCTTGTGCATTGAAGCCACAAGCTACGAAACCTGAAACTGCCTTTGCAAAAATTATAACTGAGGAAATTATGACAGTGAACAAGATCAGACCTAATCGACTTCATCTTGCTTCTAACCTTTAAGATTTCCTTGTTCATTCCTGGTCATAGGCAGAACTAACCTTGGGAAGGAGTTCAGTTTATAGTTTAACTCTGAAAACAAAAATCGATAATATCCCTTACCAAAAAAAAAAAAAAAAAAAAACCTTTGCCTGGGGACCGGTATGCCTTTGTAGGACTTACAAATTAGCTGCAAGATTAGGAATTACAATGTAGGGGCCATTCAGTCCCTAGTTGCAGGAGTTTGAACCTCCTCAAATTGCTCCTGGGAATAACATCACTATTGTAACACCTAAGATCACTGTTTCAGATATTTTGCAGACCTTGCACTCATGCACCAGCTGACACCACCTAGACAGGTAATCTAACTCAACCCATTCTGCCATCCCATCCAGGAACAGAAGACAGCAACAAAAACTCACTTAGACTCTACATGATTCCATCTCTAACCTGAATAATCAGTGTTCCCCATTTTTCAAGCCCCTACCACACAAATTTCCTTTAAAAACTCAAATCCCTGAATGCTCCAGAGACCTGATTTGAGTAATAATAAAACTGGTTTCCCACACGCCAACTCTGTGTGAATTTTTCTATTGCAATTTCCCTCTCCTGATAAATCAGCTCTGTCTGGAGCCAATAGATCGGCAGTGGGCAAGGTGAGCCGCCCACTGCCTAGTGGGTGATTACAAACTTTGCCTGAGGGGAAAAAATACCTCCCTTTGGCCTCTTATTTTTATTTACACAAGAGTCAAAGAACTCAAGGTTCCCGTGTGGTAACAAAACCAGCTGTTGTCCCAAATAACACCATTCCGTAAACATTTAATGTCATTTATTTTGTAATAAATTACAATGTAGGGGCCATTCAGTCCCTAGTTGCAGGAGTTTGAACCTCCTCAAATTGCTCCTGGGAATAACATCACTATTGTAACACCTAAGATCACTGTTTCAAATATTTTGCAGACCCAGCACTCATGCACCAGCTGACACCACCTAGGCAGGTAATCTAACCCAACCCACTCTGCCATTCCACCCAGGAACAGAAGACAGCAACAAAAATTCCCTTGTTTCTGTGGTTTTTTGTGTGATGTTGATGGCCATTGGACTTCTATATTTTGCACCTTCTTGACAAGGACTGGGTTGACCATGCGTATATGCTGCCATCTTGATGTACTTGAGTGCTTCCCCAGTTCCCACCTGCACCACACCTGCATCCCTCAAGTCAGCTCTAGCCTATTTCTCCTCTCCCTGGTTTTTGATGGAGCTTCTTCACTGTCAGTATCCTTAGGGATACTGGGAAGCAGAGAAAGTTTCTGAATATCCCAAGATATTAGAAACAGGATCAGGAGGACACTCATCTTGTCTCCATCATTGCTTCAACCTCCAAATACTGGAAATGGATGGTAGGTAGGAATATTATCAGAGGCCTGGATGATGGAGATGTTATTTCAGTCGGGGTGATGCTAGCCACCTGAGACTTAACCAGAATTATTTAAATCCGGTTCTTCCTTATCTTCAAGATGGAGCTAGAGTTGTAAACAATACTAGTTACTGTTGAGAAATGCTGAGTGTATGATAAAATTATATTGTTTGCTAAGAACGATGGCAAGGAAAACTTAGCTGCCCCCAAGTGGAAAACTACTTGGGGCATTCTAAAGTAGCAAAACAGTATAAGTATATCATACACCGGTTAAAACAATTATTTAAGCACGGGATACGTGACCCTGCCCCCTGGCTCCTTTGTGGAGAATACTTTCTGGTCTGTTCTCAATCAGTGGTAAGCAGGCACCAGCTGCCTACCTAGTTTATCTTGGTTCTATGAGAAAACACAGAACACCTGTTTGTTAATAATAATCACCTGTTCAGAGAGAATAACTACGTGAGTCAGTCTGTTCGAGGTCCTCAGCCTGGAATGCTGTCAGCCTCCTGAAGCTCTCAGCTCGGAAGGTTATTGGCCCCCCGATAGTCTCACTTTGCTGTTCTGTCGGGGTGTCTGCTTCTTAATGCCTTCAGCGCTGCCTGAGTGGGGTACTCTACGGCTGAGCTGGTCTCAGTAAGTACCAGGGAAAGACTGACGGGAGAGAGGATAGTCTTTCTTTACAGATATCAAACTGTGCAGTCTAGTCTAGTCATTGTCATTGGTTTAGACTAATAACTGGTTTACACTCTCACTAATATTTGAATTCAAGTTTGTTTATAACATTTAATCATGATTATTGCTTTTATAAAATCTCTATCCAGAAACTGATTTAAAAATAAGAAGAAAAATCTTCCCAGGCATAACATAATACCTCAGTATATTCAAATATATTATCAATGTTTCTCTCCTATGTTGTTAAATTTTAGAATTAGAGGATTTTAGAGCAAAAATAGACTGTAGAGATCATTTATTTAAAACCCTTAATTTTCCTTCTTTCATATTTGGCGCATGGTTCTACCATCCAGTTTGTTCTGCTTTTATTGAGTGAATTTCAAAGTAATATTTTATCAAATGTCACGTATTTACATAATTAGCATAATTACATATAAGTGCCTAATTGGTGTAAATATACGTAATTACATTATTATAGTATGCAAAATTCTTGTATAAAGCCTTTTCTAACTTTTCAAGCTAAAACATATGCATTGTGCAATCATATTAGATAATTTTTGGTATTCAGTATCTTGCCCTTCTTAATTGACTTAATCAAATACCAAATTTTAATATGTATGTTTAAAAGATAATGTTATCTTTCTTTTTGGCCAGCTGTTTAATGATTTGTTTGTTTTAATTAACAAAAATCCTGAAAAAGAATCACATTTTTTTTCTATCATTTGGCTCAGGTTAGTATATGAAACAAGCAATCCTTGATTTGAATACAACACATAGCTTCATTTGCAAATTTGATTTGGAGAGAAATGAATACAATTGCAAACTCTGTGACTTGGCAAATAATAGGTATGAATGAAAATGCTGGATGCCACATTCACTATGCTGGAGCTTCTAGTGTACCTCATAAAAACATTCTAGTAATCTTAAATTCTGGACCAGACATAGAGAAATGGCCAGTAAGTAGAGAAATCCACACTGAAACACTATAATCTCTTCCTTGTCAGTTTCTGTAAACAGTTCTAAATATGTTAAGAAAACAATTTCATTCATCTTTCTGACACTCCAGAATGATTTCCACATCAAGTATATCTCTTTGAACCCAAAACTTGAATTTCTGTGGAAAAAGTCTAAATCCCTCACATCTACCAGGTTTGAAGATAAATATAATTGTCTGTGGTGATTTTTATATGTCTTTGCTTAGCATTGAGAACTGGTGATTAAAATTATTAAGATAAGATGATATAGTAAAGATATTTCTCTTTTCTCATTCTGTTGAAAATCACCTACAATATTAAGAAAAATATAAAATGCAAAAAAAATCTTTAATACCAAATCATAAAATATAATATTTAAAATAGAAGGTTAAATAATAAACAATCTATGGAAGAGAGAAATAATCATTTAACTATAGTGTTTGAAGGAGTAGGTAGGTGGTTACTGAAAAGACGGAGGTTACTGTGCCTTTAAAAATGACTTCGAGAAAAGAGTAAGGCCGGTGACTGAAAATAAGGATAGCAACACCATCAGTTAACTCATCAGGTAGAGTGAATTCTATACAAGTAATGCAACAGCTAGTTCTCTCTATCATAGAGCTCCACAGTATTTCCCTAAGCAGGAGACACGGTGGATCCTCTAGAGGAAAAAAAAAATTGCCTCAGAAGAAAAGGCTTACAAATGCCGACATCTGTGTGTTTCTCAAAAAGGTAGCTGGCAATCCAATAGGCCTTCAAAGTGTTAGGCTATTCAGCAAGCCATTCCCCCAATCCTGTCCAAACATACATAGAATTTGTTGCCTGTTGCATTTATCAAATAAGAGGAGGACACTATGCAAAAAGGTATAACAGAGAAAAATAAAGATCTATTGACAAAATAAATCATAAGATACAATATCAAGATGCTAAAATACTGGTGATAAAGAGAAATAGTTGGTCATAAAGGGTTAGAAACAAAGTGATATTGAATTTCTCAATAGCAAACGTAAGCTGAATGACACTAAAACAATACCTTTACATGTTTAGTCAAATGGTATCAACATACATATTTCTGTGCAGATAATAGAGTGTGAAGCTAAAATTAAGACATTTTATTTATGCATCAAAAAAGCTACTTCTCATTAATGCATTTTCAGAGAGCTTCTGGGAAATGTATATATCCCCAAACGGGGGGAAATAAAACAAGAAAGGGAAAAACATAGAATTAGGAAGCTGAGGCTCTAATGCAGGAAAAAAGGGAAAGGAATTATCAAGAAAAGCAGAATAAAGTCCTAGGATGGCAACTGTGCAGGTGACGCACAGATCAACTGAACTAGATTAATGGGCTTCAGGAGGAACAGCTACAGGTCCAGGTTTAACCAGGTAAAAACTTGTACTAAGATGTTTTACTCACTTATTGGAGGATTTAGATTTAATCAGATATTAAACATTTTTTTCAGACAAAAATGAAGCATGTATTGAGAAAAATGAAAAAGTTGTACATGAAAGGAAATAAGAAATATAAACATAGTATAGACCTGTAGCTCAACAGTAATCAATACTTTCAGAGTTCTAAAGTTGAAATGAGTAAACAGGGACTTAACCAGAGTTAAGTAACCAGAGTTACAATGGCAGCTAAGGAAAGAAGAAAGAGTATAAGAAAACTAAAATCCCGTTTACAATACAAGGTACATAAAGTCCATCTAAGGAATCTGCAAGTAGAAATATTTTCATATTATGAAGAAAGATGGAGATAGAATCCAGAATAAATAACTAAAATATTCGCAGCTAGCTGCCACTGGGAAGTGGGGCTATGTTTATTCATAAGCTTTTTAAGTATTATTTCATCTTTTAAATTATATAAAATACTTTGTTAAAAGTTACAAAGAATTTAACAATTTTATATCACATCTCAAAAAAAAAAACAAAAGTTTTTCCATTCAATCATTTGCATTAGAAATACTTAATTTGGATTGATAAATTTAATATTGCTAAATTGTTAGGAAGATATTCTGGAAATTACAAAAGTACATAGAGTGGTTAAAATTTATAGTGCATAAGGAAAATTTATAAAGCAGAATCTAGACAAATCAGACAAAAGAAACGCAGAGTTGCAGGTGTTCCAGGAGGCACTTTGAATGTGTAGAAGGGATGCCAAAGGGATCTGCATGGGGTGCTAACAAGTGATATGGCATCTATCCGGTGGACTAAGATAGAAACCTGAGTTATTCCTGGCTTTCTTTCACATGTTTTTTACATCCAGACAGTCATCAAATCCCATCTCCAATCTCTTTCACTCATGTTCTTCATCTCTTTATCATAGAGCTCTACATTTATTCAAAATCATTTATTATTTGAATTGTTACAAGAGCCTGTTCATTGATTTCTTTGAGTTTTTAATTGCTGTCATCTTCATAACAACACATAATCCACTCATTTTCCTACTGTAACTTTTCATTTCACACAGGTCACATGGAAGTTAGAATATTCTAAAATTAAGGACTCTGGAATCAGAACTGAGTTTGATCCCTGTCTTTGTTCCTCATCAGCTTCGTGACCTTTGGCATGATATTTATACTCTGTCTCATTTTCCTTGTTTGTATGTTGGGGATATTTATAATTATTTTGCAGGGTTATTTCGAATGTGAGAAATAATATCTTTAATTTGTTTTTCTTTTAGGAGCTAATCAAATGGTAACTAACTTTTATTTGTATTAGCATGGTCTCATCATACAAGGCCCTTTGCAACATTGCCCCCACCTCTATGTCTAGATTCTGCTCCACTGTCCTGTACATTTCGGCCACCTTAGATGTCTCTCTATAATTTGGCCATGTCTCATCACAACTCTAATCTTGTTTGAATTCCTTCAATGCCCTGAAAAACTCCTACTCAAACTTACAAAGCCAGCTCAAATATTGTGTTATTCATAATTTTTTTCCTTCTTCATCCAGGTAGAGTCTAATACTTCTTCACATGCCACTATCAAACTAGGTTTAAAATGTTACTTTTGTACATTTAAGAACTTGTTTTAACATTTTTATTTTTAAAAAATTTTAATAGCAAAAATATTATAGCCGAGAGGAGTATCATTATATACTCCTCTTAAATGTAATTTAAATAATATTTATTGTATAAACATGGATGTAATAACTGTAATCTGGAAAAAGAAATAGAATATAGCCTATATCACTGAAGCTCCTCTGTGGGCTTCCATGATTAACACCTATCCCATGCCTCCTTGAGCTAGTAACTATTTTGATTTTGTGTTAATATTTTTATAATTTGCTAATTTTCATCTGAATCTTTGAAACATATGTTTTCCTATTTTAAACTGCATATAAATGGAGGTATGCTGAATATATTCTTTTTTGACATGTTTTCCTTAACTGGTGTTGAAAACATGTTTTTACATATGTCTCTCTGACCAGCCTATATGCTTCCCAAGCTAAGAACAAAACGAAATTTACTTTTATATCTCTAGCGCTAGGTATACTGTCTTCCATAACAAAAATCTGTTAAAAGAAAAGATAAATAAATAGATGGCTGGATAGATAGATAATATTCTTGTTATTGGAAACCACATAGTTTAGGAGGCTATAACAAGTGTTTGTTCTAATATAGAATGGAAATGAATATTGATTTTCTAAGGCAGGGTTTTGATGCAAAATGCAGACTTTCAATGTGGCAGGTTATATGTGAAGTATTTTTAAAATATGAATATGATTGAGTTGGCTTGGTTTCATATGTGCAATTAGCTTGTACTTCCAAATATGTCAAATTATTCAGTGATTGCCAAGATCACACTCTCTAACATGCCCTATAGTAAAGATTAAGAACTCTTATAACACTCATTTCTCTAGAGCCAACAAGCATGGCAGTGCAAAGTTAAATTCTATGCATGCATCCAGAAAGAATGGTACAGGGCAATGATAATTATTTAAATCTGACCAAGGATGTATAAAACACCTTAGCTAAGATCTTACATATATGAAAATTTGAAAGTATGACCTTTACTATATCAGAAAGTAGAGTTAAAAGGAAACTCTCAAAAATCATTTAGAAGCTGATAAAAGCTAACTTTCTATTAAGTGACCAGTGTATTTATGTCTGAAAGGAAGATAACTACTTTTAATGAGATAAATACATAAATATTTGTAAGTCTACAGAAAAGCTCAGAGAGATGGTAGTGCTGACACTCTGTTTATATATAAAGTTCTTTACTAGTCCCATAGAACAGAATGAATAGAGTCTTGTCTTAATACAGCATTGATTTATTATGTAATATATCCATATTTTTCCATGATCAAGATCTTCCTGTGCATATTGAGGCTGACAGCCAACTTGGCTCATGTGAAGAAAGATAAATTTTTGATTGCTTTTTGAGTGTTTTAACATGAAACAAAACTAAAAAAGAAAAAACCCCTGTCTTAAGCATTACTTATGTAGAAAGAAGCAATTTTAAAATCATTCGTTCAAAATATAAAAGTACCATCAACACAGGAATTGCCATTGAGAGTGATAATGAAGATTCTGTTTTCACACAATGGGAGTTATTTTAGTATTTTCTTTAGCTGCTTTTGGCAGTTCACATTGTCAGTGAAGTTAATGCTGAATGTGAAACATGATTCCTCTTTTTTTTCTCTAAATGTATTTATTCGTTTTTTAAAACATATAATTTTATGTATTTCTCATGTATGGCATGATTTGAAGTATATATACATTGTTGAATGATTAAAGTTAGCTAATAACATATGCATTACCTTACATAGTTATCATCTGGGGGCTGAAGACACTTTAAATTGAGTCGGTAAAGAGAGAAATGACTTAGAAGAAAAAAAAAATAAGCCCTTATGCAAAAAATGGTAAGATACGACTTCTCTAGGGAGAAAAATAATTCAAATAGTTTAAAATGGTCCCCACTGTCCAATTCAAATTTCCTTTGATCTTTTACAAATTTTTAAAAATACAGCAACATTTCCATTAATAATTTAAATCCTAAAATCATCATACACTAAATGCAAGTTAGAATTTCACTTTTCTATAGATAAGTTTAAGTCAGATGGTGAACAAAAGCTTTTCTTCTCCCTTTGCATTAATTATTTATTTAAAAGGGTTTGTTTCCCTTTTAGAAAGTATAACAACAATATGCTTTCTCACTGTATCATAACACCTATTTAAACGATCCATTTTTTTAAAAGGCACTGGCAACAGGACGTGTGATTTTTGAAATAACGTCAAATTTTGCTTTACCAAATGCACCATAGATTTTAAACAGTAAATATTCTCACCTTCAAAGTAACAATACTATCATTATTTTTTTAAGGGTAAAATGTTCTTTTGGAATTAGTTTTTGAGCCTATTTGAAAGTTATTCACATTTAGCCTTATTCATTTAAAAACTATTTGGAGTTAAAATCATGTTATTTGAATACCTACCCATTTCATCCAGGAATCTTGGCTCTCAATAGCTAATGACTAATTCCAAAAACCAAATTTGACTTCAAATCATCATTTTTTACCATCAATCTGAGATATTCTAAGAATGCACCATGGGATCTTGAAGGCATGAACATAAGAGATACTTTCTAAAATGTCTTGAGCAGTGAGAACGACATTGAAATATTAATCCACATTCCAAAATACCTACTTTGATGAGGTCAGTGTGTATTAGAAAATCTTAAATCTGATACAGTTGAAAACTAGCTATATTATGTAATAGTCACAAACTCATGTGAATAGTCTGCTCCTTTCTTCATTTACTCTGGACATTTTAAACGTCAAATTCCTTATTACAGTCTGGAAGATCTGACCTCTGTTTTCTTCTCTGACCTCTACTCACTTTAAGTATCCGAGATATAGTGGCCATCTTCAAAACCACATCAAACCCACTGCTTTCTCTGCCTTCTGCTTGCTGTTTCCTCAAACTAGAACACTCTATCAACAGGTGTTCTCAAAACTTGATTTCTCACTATGTACACTCATATAATTAATCAATTGTCACCACATTAAAGAGACCCTCTATGACCACCCCACCTAAATACCTCCACCTCCTTACCTATCTTTATTTTTTCTTATGACCATGTGAAAATACACTGTGTATTCATTTGTATATTACCTAGCTTTGTCACAGGAACATGAAATCCATAAGGATAAGGGTTTTATATGTTTTGTTTGCCACTCAATTTACAGTCCCTAGAACTATGTGAGCCTTTAGTAAATTCTCAAGAAATATTTGTCCAGTACTGAGTGATGAACTGAATAATGTATTTAATCAATGCTTACCTACCCTGTTCTAGTGATGCAGAAAAAGTGAGGGGGAAGGATACTCTTTCTTGAAAGAGCTCATGTTTTTTAGGGGAGATGGGCATAAAAACAATAGGTAGTTACAGTAAGTAGTTTTAAGGGTAATAAGTATACACTAAAGAAGAAAGAAGAACTTTGAATAGTTAATGAAGGTTTCACAGAGAAGGATAGTTTTTAATTGAGTTGAGAATCCACTGGGGTTTAACAGTGGGAAAAAAAATTTTTTTAATCCTAGAAAAAGCAAAAAAAAAATAGATCAATTCACTTTCAAAGGTGTATAGAGTACTTACCAGAGAGTCAATATTCTGCTAAATGCTGAAACACAATAATAAGAATCAATGGCAAATACCAATGATCTTATCTATTGGGGTAGACAAATAGGTAAATAATTTCATGAATGTAAAAACTATTCTGATAGCATTATGCATGGTGATAAAAGAGAACCAGTTGCTTCTCTGTCAGGTGGGAAATAGATGGGAAAATCTATATTTTGCTCAGGGAAGGCATAGCATTCCTTATTTCAGTAACTGTCTACTTCCAAACACCAGAAAGATTGTCTTTCATGATACCATCTACTTAAACAGCAGAAGAGACAAGTTCCATGAGGGAAGAGGTCTCAGGTGCTGGAGAAGAAAAAAGAGATTATATAGAAAATTTTGTCTCAAGTTAGCTTTTAGGCTAGACTATGCTGCATATTAAAAAAATCTTTCTTCACTGAGCAATTTGAGGCTTTTAAAATAATAAATACTTTATGTAAACTAGTGATAACAGATATGTTCATGGCTCTCAAGTCTACACTTTTTACACGATTATTTTTGAGAAAAGCAAAATAGTAAGTATATCCTCTTTCTTCTGATTTTTGTCCAAAATACTGATCTCTGTTTTTCAGTGTTACTCACATAGATTTGTAGAAAATGCATATCTTGATATTAAATCATCATTGTATAATATTTAAAATAGGGAATTGCAAAAAGCATTTACTGTATCTTTAAAGTTATTAAATTTCTTTTGTTAAATACAGAAAACAGAAATGGATTAAAAGTCCTATACATTGGTTAATGGTACAATTTTTTTTTTGTAGTAGGAGTATTCCTTATAAACCCTTGGGTAGTTTTGCAAACATGTAATAGTGTTATACCTGGGACAACAAAATTAAACACTGACTAATTAAAAGGTACTTTCATGATAAATGTGCTCTATATAGAATAGTCATGTCTATGAATTGTAGAATTAAACTGACTTTTTAACAAACTAGAATCCTTTTCAGAGGGATAGAGTGGCAAAACAAACAAAATTGTTACTTTCATAAACATATCAGTCTCATTGATAAATCCTAAAACATAAATCTGTTTTAGCTTTACCGTTGGCAGTAGACAGTAAGAAAATTATATGTCTTCAGTTACTCCTCTGATCAGATATCTCATCTATAAAAATTTGATAACATAACTTGTCAACAAAAACTACATAATTGAAACCATTGTTTTATTCTATTAATCTCAATTTTATGCAGCATCAATTGTGCCTAACCCTATGACTACTTGGCAACTCTGGAAAAAGTGTACTCTCTCTAAAAGCATAAATTGCACATGTATTTGTGCTGTGTAGTTACCTATAAGTTTTTTTAAGGGTAGACATATTCACCATATGCAGTGTCTGGTACACGTTTGTTTTGTTGTAGATCGTAAACAAAGTTCATTCTTTGAATAAGTAAATATATGTCTACATAGTGTTACAGAGAAGAAAATTCCTTTCTGGAAAATACACTGCGGTAGAGGAATCTATCACTAGAATAGTTTTATCTCATCTTTGGAAAAAGGACAATGAAGATGGCAAAAAGGTTAAAAATGTTAAAAATGTTCAGAAATCATTTACTTTTTATATAAAAGAAGACAAAACCCATTTTAATTCTTTGTTTTATTAAAAATACACTGAGCAAAATAAAGCCGTTGAACTCACACAAACAAAGTCCCCACTGATAAAGAGTCAGGCTTAGTTATAAATAAAACAAATAGAAATCAAGCTTGACTTCCAAGCAGTTTGAAGAGGATTGGACCAGTGTTGCACAGATTCCTGTCCTAGAAAAAATAACTAAGAAGAGTTATGATTTGCAGGGAGACAAGAGGAAACTATTACAGATTTAAACTGTCTCCAGCTAGTACTTCTCTACACATCCTGCTAATTCAGGCAGTGCTTTAAAACTAGAATGGATCCCTCATCTTTTCTCATGAACAGGCCTCTGACTTCCACAGCCAGAAATTGTCACATCATTTTTTCAGAGTAGTTACTAATATTATGTCCATTGCTACCTCATCTGTGACAAAGGAGAAAATTCATTCTCTAGCTATATTCCACCTTGGGATAAATTATATGTGTGCACACAGACAGATGTTTCGAAGTTTTCCTCTGTCCATTGCATGTTCTGTTTCTAAGGCTTTTTCTTCAACATCCGAGGTGACATGAGTACCTAATTTCGTTAAGTTGAATGGACTAATATATTATCAACTGTGATAATATTTTAATACTAGCCTCCTATAAATCTGAGTGAAAACCAGTGACCATGGAATAATTATTGTATCCCCGAGACACTAGCCTGAGAATACAAGATTTAGTATCCAGACTTGATTTATCTACGCCTTCAGAAAGGCTTCAGATGGAAAGACTCCCTGAGTATCATCTGTAGCTTGTCTAGGGCCTCTTGGGAAACAGTGTATACCCCTTATGCATTGCCTGGTCCTCAAGGGAAGAGACTGACTCACACTGCACTAGTCAATTTGAGGTCATTGTGAAAACACAGGCAGGTCCTCGACAGACTTATGCTTCTCCTACAAATGATAGAAGTAAAAGCAAATGGTGCTCAGAAAATAGGTGTCTTTTGATAGTCCTTTGATAATTTATTTGATGTTGGGATTGTGTTCTTTTCTCTGTAGACCTTCTCATGCAGTTATTTTATGAACTCTTTTCTGTCTGGCTTGGTAACTACCTACCTCTCTCTGCCCCTCACCATTTGTCAAAGTCTAATTGATGATGCACAGATTTCAATCACCTACTTTTTTACTCTCTGGGTAGTACTTTTTTTAAAATTTTTTGTCAGAATCTCTAACTCACTAGTATCTATACCATTTTTCTTTTAAAAAGAAAACTTTTATTTTGGTTCAGGGGTACATGTGCAGTTTTGTTATATAGTTAAACTTGTGTCATGGGGGTTTGTTGTAAAGATTATTTCATCACCCAGGTACCTAACCTAGTACCCAACAGTTGTTTTTTTCTAATTCTCTCCTTCCTCCCACTTTGCACCCTCAAGTAAACGCCAGTGTCTGTTGTTCCTCTGTGTCAATGTGTTTTTATCATTGATCTCCCACTTATAAGTGAGCACATTCAGTATTTGATTCTCTGTCCTTGTGTGAGTTCGCTAAGAATAATGGCCTCCAGCTCCATCCATGTTCCCATAAAGGATGTGATCTTGTTCTTTTTTATGGCTGCATAGTACTCCGTCATGTATATGTACCAAATTTCTTTATCCAATCTGTCATTGATGGGCATTTTGGTTTATTCCATGTGTTTGCTATTGTGAATAGTGTCACAATAAACATATGCATGCATGTGTCTTTATAATAGAAGAATTCATATTCCTTTGGGTGTATATCCAGTAATGGGATCGCTGGGTTGAATGGTAGTTCTGTTTTTAGCTCTTTAAGGAATCACTACCCTGCTTTCCACAACAATCGAATTAATTTACATTCCCGCCAACAGTATATAAGGGTTCCCTTTTATCCCCAGCCTTGCTAGTATCTGTTAATTTTTCATTTTTTAATAATAGCTATTCAGACTGGTGTGAGATGGTATTGCATTGTGGTTTGATTTGCGTTTATTTCTCTAATAATCAGTGATGTTGAGCTTTTCTTCATATGCTTGTTGGCTGCATGTTTTTGTTTTAAAAACTGTCTGTTCATGTCCTTTGCCCACTTTTTGGTGTCTTTTTTCTTGTAAATTTAAGTTTCTTATAGATGTTGGATATTAAACCTTTATCTTTGTCAGAGTCATAGTTTGCAAATACTTTTTCCCATTCTGTAGGTTGTCTGTTTTCTTTGTTGATAGTTTCTTTTTCTGTGTAGAAGCTCTTGAGTTTAATTAGATCTCATTTGTCATTTTCTGCTTTAATGCAATTGCTTTTGGTGTCTTCATCATGTAATCTTTGCCAGTTCCTATGTCCAGAATGGTACAGCCTAGGTTGTCTTCTGGGTTTTTATAACTTAGAGTTTTACATTTAAATGTTTAATCCATGTTGAGTTGATGTTTGTATATGGTATAAGGAAGGGATCCAGTTTCAATCTTCTGCATATGGCTAGCCAGTTATCTCAACACCATTTACTGAATAGGAAGTACTTACCCCGTGGCTTGTTTTTGTCAGCTTTGTTGAAGGATAAATAGTTGTTGGTGTGTGGCCTTCTTTCTGGGCTCTCTATTCTGTTCCATTGGTGTATGTGTCTGTTTTTATACCAATACCATGCTATTTTGGTTACTGTAGTCATGTAGTATAGTTTGAAGTTGGGTAATATGATGCTTCCATCTTTGTTCTTTTTGCTTATGATTGCCTTGGCTACTTGGGCTCTTGTTTGGTTCCATATGAATTTTAAAATAGTTTTTCCTAGTTCTGTAAAGAATGTCATTGGCAGTTTGATAGGAATTGCATTGACTCTATTAATTGCTTTGGGCAGTATGGTCATTTTACTGATACTGATTCTTCCTATCCATAAGCATGGAATGTTTTTCTTTCTTTTTTTTCTCTTTTCTTTTTTTTTTTTTTATTGCATTTTAGGTTTTGGGGTACATGTGAAGAACATGCAAGATTGTTGCATAGGTACACACATGGAAGTGTGATTTGCTGCCTTCCTCCCCATCACCTATAACTGGCATTTCTCCCCATGCTATCTCTCCCCAACTCCCCACTCTCCACTGTCCCTCCCTATTTCCCCCCAACAGACCCCAGTGTGTGATGCTCCCCTCCCTGTGTCCATGTGTTCTCATTGTTCAACACCCACTTATGAGTGAGAACATGCGGTGTTTGATTTTCTGTTCTTGTGTCAGTTTGCTGAGAATGACAGTTTCCAGGTTCATCCATGTCCCTACAAAGGACATGAACTCATCGTTTTTTATTGCTGCATAGTATTCCATGGTGTATATGTGCCACATTTTCCCTGTCTAGTCTATCATTGATGGGCATTTGGGTTGGTTCCAGGTCTTTGCTATTGTAAACAGTGCTACAATGAACATTTGTGTGCATGTGTCCTTATAGTAGAATGATTTATAATCCTTTGGATATATACCCAGTAATGGGATTGCTGGGTCAAATGGAATTTCTATTTCTAGGTCCTTCAGGAATCACCACACTGTCTTCCACAATGGTTGAACTAATTTACACTCCCACCAACAGTGTAAAAGTGTTCCTATTTTTCCACATCCTCTCCAGTATCTGTTGTCTCCAGATTTTTTAATGATTGCCATTCTAACTGGTGTGAGATGGTATCTCAATGTAGTTTTGATTTGCATTTCTCTAATGACCAGTGATGATGAGCATTTTTTCATATGTTTGTTGGCCTCAGATATGTCTTCTTTTGAAAAGTGTCTATTCATATCTTTCTTCCACTTTGGGATGGGTTTGTTTTTTTCTTGTAAATCTGTTTTAGTTCTTTGTAGATTGTGGATATTAGCCCTTTGTCAGATGGGTAGATTGCAAAAATTTTTCCCATTCTGTCGGTTGCTGGTTCACTCTAATGATTGTTTCTTTTGCTGTACAGAAGCTCTGGAGTTTATTTAGGTCCTATTTGTCTATTTTGGCTTTTGTTGCCAATGCTTTTGGTGTTTTTGTCATAAGTCCTTGCCTATGCCTATGTCCTGGATGGTTTTGCCTAGGTTTTCTTCTAGGGTTTTTACGGTGTTAGGTCTTATGTTTAAGTCTTTAATCCATCTGGAGTTAATTTTAGTGTAAGGTGTCAGGAAGGGGTCCAGTTTCTGCTTTTTGCACACTGCTAGCCAGTTTTCCCAACACAATTTATTAAACAGAGAATCTTTTCCCCATTGCTTGTTTTTGTCAGGTTTGTCAAAGATCAGATGGTTGTAGATGTGTAGCGTTGCCTCCAAGGCCTCTGCTCTGTTCCATTGGTCTATATCTCTGTTTTGGTACCAGTACCATGCTGTTTTGATTACTGTAGCTTTGTGGTATAGTTTGAAGTCTGGTAGCGTGATGCCTCCCGCTTTGTTCTTTTTGCTTAGAATTGACTTGGCTATGCAGGCTTTCTTTTAGTTCCATATGAAGTTTAAGGTGGTTTTTTCTAGTTCTATGAAGAAGGTCATTGGTAGCTTGATGGGGATAGTGTTGAATCTGTAAATTACTTTGCGCAGTATGGCCATTTTCACAATATTGATTCTTCCTAACCATGAACATGGAATGTTTCTCCATCTGTTTGTGTCCTCTCATTTCATTGAGCAGTGGTTTGTAGTTCTCCTTGAAGAGGTACTTTACGTTCCTTGTTAATTGTATTCCTAGGTATTTTATTCTCTTTGTAGCAATTGTGAATGGTAGATCATTCTTGATTTGGCTCTCTTTAAGTCTGTTATTGTTGTATGGGAATGCTTGTGATTTTTGCACATTGATTTTGTATCCTGAGACTTTGCTTAAGTTGCTTATCAGTTTCAGGAGATTTGGGGATGAGATGATGGGGTCTTCTACATATACAATCATGTCATCTGCAAATAGAGACAATTTGACTTCCTCCTTTCCTATTTGAATACCCTTTATTTCTTTTTCTTGCCTAATTGCTCTGGCTAGAACGTCCAATACTATATTGAATAGGAGTGATGAGATAGGGCTTCCTTGTCTAGTGCCAGATGTCAAAGGGAATGCTTCCAGTTTTTGCCCATTCAGTATGATATTGGCTGTTGGTTTGTCATAAATAGATTTTATTATTTTGAGATACGTTCCATCAATACCTAGTTTATTGAGAGTTTTTAGCACAAAGGCTGTTGAATTTTGTCAAAGGCCTTCTCTGCATCAATTGAGATAATCATGTGTTTTTTGTCTTTGGTTCTGTTTATGTGGTGAATTACGTTTATGGACTTGCATATGTTGAACCAGCCTTGCATCCCCAGGATGAATCCTACTTGATCATGGTGGATAAACTTTTTGATATGCTGTTGCAATCAGTTTGCCAGTATTTCATTGAAGATTTTTGCATCTATGTTCATCATGGATATTGGCCTGAAGTTTTCTTTTCTTGCTGAGTCTCTGCCAGGTTTTGGTATCAGGATGATGTTGGTCTCATAAAATGATTTGGGAAGGATTCCCTCTTTTTGGATTATTTGGAATAGTTTCAGAAGGAATGGAACCAGCTCCTATTTGTATGTCTGGTAGAATTCGGCTGTGAACCCACCTGGACCTGGGCTTTTTTTAGGTGGTAGGCTCTTAATTGCTGCCTCAACTTCAGACCTTGTTATTGGTCTATTCAGGGTTTCAACTTCTTCCTGGTTTAGGTTTGGGAGGATGCAAGTGTCCAGGAATTTATCCATTTCTTCCAGGTTTACTAGTTTATGTGCATAGAGTTGTTTATAATAATCTCTGATGATGGTTTGTATTTCTGTGGAATCTATGGTGATATCCCCTTTATCGTTTTTTTATTGCATCTATTTGATTATTCTCTCTTTTCTTTTTTATTAATCTGGCTAGCGGTCTGTCTATTTTGTTGATCTTTTCAAAAAACCACCTCCAGGATTTATTGATTTTTTTTTTTTTTTTTTTTTTTTGAAGGGTTTTTGTGTCTGTATCTCCTTCAGTTCTGCTCTGATCTTAGTTATTTCTTGTCTTCTGGTAGGTTTTGAGTTTTTTAGATCTTGTTCCTCTAGCTCTTTCAATTTTGACAATAGGGTGTCAATTTTAGATCTTTCCTTGCTTCTCATGTGGGCATTAATTGCTATGTATTTTCCTCTAGACACTGCTTTAAATGTGTCCCAGAGATTCTGGTATGTTGTATCTTCGTTCTTGTTGGTTTTGAAGAACATCTGTATTTCTGCCTTCATTTTGTTGTTTATCCAGTCAACAATCAAGAGCCAGTTGTTCAGTTTCCATGAAGGTGTGCGGTTCTGAGTTAGTTTCTGAATTCTGAGTTCTAACTTGATTGCACTGTGGTCTGAGAGACTGTTATCGTTTCCGTTCTTTTGCATTTGCTGAGGAGTGATTTACTTCCAATTATGTGGTCAATTTTAGAGTAGGTGTGATGTAGTGCTGAGAAGAATGTATATTTTGTGGATTTGGGGTGGAGAGTTCTGTAAATGTCTATTAGGTTACCCACCAAGAAAAGCCCATCAGACTCACAGCAGATGTCTCAGCAGGAATGTTTTTTCAATTGTTTGAGTCCTCTCTGAATTCCTTGAGCAGGGTTTTGTAATTCTCATTTTCAAGATCTTTCACTTTCCTAGTTAGCTGTATTCCTGGGAGTTTTACTCTTTATGTGGCAATTGTGAATGAGATTGTGTTTCTGATTTGGCTCTCAGCCTGGCTTTTGTTGTATAGAAATACTAATGACTTTCGTATATTGATTTTATGTCCTGAAATTTTGCTAAAGTTGTTTATCAACAGAAGGATAAATGGGCCAAGACTATGATTTTTTCTATATATATGTATATATGTGTATGGATGTGTATAGAAAGCATAGGAGTGATGGATAAATTCCTGGACACATACATCCTTACAAGACTGAACTAGGAAGAAATTGATTCCCTGAACAGTTCACAATTTTTCTTATCTAATCCTTTTAACCCCCATAACCCACAAAACAGTGCTTAATGGGTATTGTTCAATATTATATCAAACTAGGTTCATAAATAATCATTTAGCAAACATACCAGATATAAAACACAAAACTCAGAAGCAACACTTATTTAAGGGCCTACTATGTTCAGTTTTTTTTTTTTATATTTTCAAGGGATCTTTTGGTGATTAAATTGTCCTAAGTGAACTTGTCCCATCAAGAGTGCTGGAGCTAAATGGCTATGTTATCTAATATATTATCCCCACCACTTGGGTGCCTGACCCAAGGGTAACCATTCTTAAGCTGGCTAGTCATTCATGATGGGTCAGAATATATGACCCCAACACTAATGGTTGTTTAATTTTTAATAGATGAGAAGACATAAATAAATTGTGGATGTAGCTAACTTATGTTAATGATTGAATACTAGAGGAAATATTTATAAAATTCTTCTGTTGAAATTTTTGGAACTGAAGTTTCAGCTCCAAATCTCTAGTGTCAGAAAGACCCTTCTCTATTGTTTAGATTTTCCCGAGATCCTATAGTCCCTATTTTTTCTCATGTATCACTTTCCAAAATCCTCTTTTCATTGAGCTTGCTTGATGGGTTTCTACCCCTTGAAAGCAAACAAGACTAAATAAACATTTCTAAAATGAGGATTATATTAACTCTACCATTGTAGAGTAAAATGAAAAGGATAGTTTAACAGCTCTGGCTTTGATGTCCATGAATAGGGACACTAGTGAAGCCGATGATAAGAACTTGTTTTAGATTGTGTGACACTGGATTAAAAATACGATTTTGTTGATTATACCAGTGTATAAAGGGATCCTTAATTCTATTCTAAACTGTCTAGTATGTATGTGAGTTTCCTATGCTTCGTTTTTGCCTTTATGATTAAAAGTATATGTCTAATTGCTCTGATGGTAAAAGTGTCATATATGTTACTATATAAACAGTTTTCTCTTGTGAATAATGCTGAGTGGGAAAAATTCATCTAGACAGTACTGATGGTGACAAGCATTTTTTCAGGCCTAATCTGTCATGGGCTCTAAGAATATTACTCTTCAATGGTGACTCTGACCCCTTGGCCTTGGAATGAAGATGTCCAGCTTGATCTGTTTACTAAAGTCACTCTTATTCAGTTTGACATCATATGTCACTTTCTTCCCTGGGCTAGTAGTCTCCTAACCTGAACTCTGCTATTTCTTCTATTTCTTTAAGTTTAATGCAATGTGTCACTTGGGGCAAAAGGACCTCTCGTTCTGGCCACCATGGCACTAAGATTCTTTCTCAGACCAAACTAGTTTCTAATTCTCCCAACAGTAGGCACATCAAATTGGTAATTTTCTACTTAGTAAATAAATCATGTGAAAATGCCTATTAATATAACAAGCAAATGAATTGTGGTATTGTATGCAATAGAACACTACTAGTTGTAATATAGAATAGAAAACTACTGAGCAATAAAAATAAATAGATTACTGTTAAATGCAACAACATGGATAAATGTCTAAAGTAATAAGTTGATCTAAATAAATGAATGCAAATGATTCCATTTACATAAAAGTCTAGATCAGGTGAAACAAATCTATGATCATAGAAATCAGGTTGGTTTTAGTGTGGAGGGAGGAGGAGGGACTAGAATGGACTGAACATGGCAGGAAGAAACGTAGTGTAATGAAGTTGCATGAGTTACATATAATTCATAAAATAAAATAGGATATGACCAGTTTCTGGTAACTCACACTATTAAAATACAATGACCAGTTTCTCTGGTCTTCCTTCTTCTGTAAGTACTCAGGGAGATGTGTTTACCCCAAATACCCCAATTTTAGCACTTATCATACTCTATCATAAGTATATGCATATATTCATAAAAATTCATAATATAATATATGTAAAATCTATGAATTTTATTGAGTCTAAGTTGCATCACAATAATACAAGAGCAAATTGTTACAAGAGAGCTATGTATGTATACTTTGATGTTTTATTTGTTTTTTAAAGTAACGTCTAGCCTGGTTTACCAAAATAGGAAAGTACCAATATATTTCTGTTTGCAATCATATAAAAATATTTTGCCAGATGTATCTAGGGACACACATCTTTTTACATAAGATTTTTGCAGTAATATCTTAGGGTATATATTTACCAAAAGCCTCTATTCTTAACTTTATATTAGTGTGTATTTGTTATTAAATTATCAGTTTTGTAGTTATTAGGCAATGATTTATTCCAGTCAATAAGCATACCATATCTTGTTTAAAATTTCATTTAGAGACTTCTTTAATTTTTTTTTTTTTTAAAAAAAGAAGGAATAACTTGATCTTAGGATTTTTAGACTGAGAGATTTGTTGAGACAGATCAGGCTAAAAAATAATGTTTTAATTTAGAACGTTGAGACTTTTTAAACCAGACACTTCAAAGTAGACCCTTTTCATGCTTCAGAGCGGTGTTAATAAGGGATGTATCAAAGCAGGTTGGGAGCAGTAATAGGCATGTTTTCAAATGGCATCTTTAATTCCTGCATATGACTTATTTTAGCCATTGGAGGAATTACCACAGCACTAAGCTATAACTCAATAGATACTTGCATTGGATGTCTTAATCCAGGCCTTTTTTAAAAAATGAATAATTATTTCCCTGTCCCCTGTGCATATAGTAAGTCACTGACTACATATGGATGATTGGTCATGGTGTGAAATAGTCACATAATATAATAAGATAAATTTTACAGCATTGCAAGGGAAAAATAGCTTTTAAAACTGCCTTCTTGTTCTGTAACAATTAAAAAAGAGGCTCTATATTGCTCTGCAAGGTATTAATGCATGACATTGATCTTTAGGTTATTAGTAGTATATATCATTAGCCATTAAGCAAGCAATACCTTTTTCATATGTTTGGATGAGATTAGCAGGTTGCTCTTTCTCCTCTAATAGACTGGGTCCAGCATGAACTTTGGGCTTTTAAAGTTTAAGCAGAAAATGACTTGACTGTCTTTACCCAAATATCTTAGTCAATGCTTCTTTTATGGACATTTTATATTTAGGTAGAAATCTTTAATTGGGACTGAATTATAGAGAGGATGCGGGTTGTTGAAGATACATGCTTACTCTTTCCAGTCCTAAGTGACCTCAGTAAAGAAAATATAATGACCAGTGTCTCTGGTTTTCCTTCTTCTGTAACTACTCAGGGAGATGGATTTACTCCAATTTTAGCCCTTATCATACCATATTATAATTACCTGCTTATGGGACTTTCCTTGGTTGCAATGTAAACTTTTTGAGATCAGTGTCAGCCTCTCATTTTAATTGAATACCGCTGAGTACTCATCCTTTCTTGGCCCCATTTAAGGACCATGCATGAGATTAGAAAACATTCCAATTACTTTTTATTGAAATCAACATTTATAAAAAAGCTACATCCACAAAGGGAGACATGACTTACTGATGCTGGTGCTTCGGATGTAGCGTGGATAGCTGGGGCTGGGTATATCCAAGAAGAGCAAAAGTTAGAGCCTGTACTCGTTCACTGTCCCTGCTGAAGGCAGACTACTCCGTGCTAAAAATAATAAGCAGGTTTCTCCTTCCCCCTTCTGGCTTCCACTGTTCTTCATTGGCTCTGCATTTGCAGAACCTCACCAAAAGCCAGCTGACATTAAACTATAGGAGGTATGGATTCAGAGTCTCATCTAAGGTATATATTTCAAAAGGCATTAAAAATGTGGGCTTCAAGTTCAAAGAAAATAGGTAAATAATTAGCACAGTGACAAGAGTCAACAGGGACATTTGATGAACTACCAAAAGATGATGTGCAAAAATGTTTTCACAAAAGAAGGACTGCAAAAATGGCCCAGATTTTTTATTCTTTTTCTTGTTGTTGCAACATGAACTTACTACTGCCTTCATCAAGATGGGAACCCTATTTAGTTGCCTATTTAATTTCATCTGGTCTTGTGATTTACTATGACCAAAAGAATAAGCTGGAAGGGGTAGTGTGCTTATTTTAAGCATGGGTTTCAAAGATTCTTAGGTGTTTCTGTTTTTTCTCTTACAATACTCTTTTCCTGCAAGAACAATTCCAGAATCTCCTACTGGAGGATGAGATACCACAAGGAAGAGAGACAAGTCATCCTCACTGAGGCCACACTTGATCAGCCAGCTCCTGACTTAACTTAAAATCTCTCTCTTAAATATTAAAAGAAAAAAGAAAGCTATACCCAGGAATCATATTACAACCTACTTTATCTTGGTAGTTCTGTGGTTTCTTGGCCTACCTGCCAGCTTTATGAAAATATCAGTGGGAATGGAGGGAGGGAACAGATAGACCTGGACATTAGACTTTGAAATTCGAGTTTTACCTAATAACTAATAGGTGTTCAGAAGTTTTACAGAATAATTACAATGGAAAGGAAAAACTAAACAAAAAATTGGTAGAACAAACTAAGCCACAATTTAGCAGAAGGAAGAAAAAAATAAAGGTCAGAGCAGAAATAAATAAAATAGAGACTAGAAAAACAACAGAAAAATCAATTAAACTAAAACTTTGCTTTTTGAAAACATCAACAAAATTGACAAATCCTTAGCTAGATTAACTAAAAAAAAGAGAGAGAGAAGACTTAAAAACTTAAAATCCAACATGAAGGATGAATATTTAAAACATTGCACAGAAATAAAAAGCATGCAAACTTAGGTGTAAGTAATATTTATATCCGGTCTATATTCAATTTTTCCTATTTGTTCACAAAATGTCTTTTATAGGGCCAGGCGCGGTGGCTCACGCCTGTAATCCCAGCACTTTGGGAGGCCGAGGCGGGTGGATCACGAGGTCAAGAGATTGAGACCATCCTGGTCAACATGGTGAAACCCCGTCTCTACTAAAAATACAAAAAATTAGCTGGGCATGGTGGCGCGTGCCTGTAATCCCAGCTACTCGGGAGGCTGAGGCAGGAGAATTGCCTGAACCCAGGAGGCAGAGGTTGCGGTGAGCCGAGATCGCACCATTGCACTCCAGCCTGGGTAACAAGAGCGAAACTCCGTCTCAAAAAAAAAAAAAATGTATTTTATAAATGCTTTGTTTCTTAAATCCCAAATACAAGTCAAGATTTGCACAATGAACATATCCAGTTATTATGTCCATTTAGTTTGTTTTCATGTGAAATAACCTTTACTCTCCACATTTAGTGATAACTTTTTAAAGAATCTAAGCTAACTTTTCTATGAGTGTTTCAAATTTTGAGTCCTATTTGTTTCCTCTTGATATTGTTCCTCAGCCCCTGCTTTTTCTGCAAACTGAAAGATCTAAAGATGTAATCAGATTCCAATCATACATTTCTGTCAACAAGTCTTCATAGGTATATTACATATTTCATATTGCCATATAGGGTTGTCCTGTCACAAGTGATAAAACCATTTTTTACTTGAATAAGCCGTTGACTGCCAGACCTCTCCATTGTAAAATCCATGTTAGTGTGTGTAATCAGTAAGTGATTGTGGTGCAAGGCAAACACATTATTCTGCAACAAACTTTCAGCCAATAGTTCAACCAGTGGTAAATGAGATTTGCTTGCATCCATGTTTTACACTGGGGATTGGAAAATGGCATATTCTCTTTATCTCATATTTCATTCTACATTTATTAGCTGTAATTACTGTTTTAAAAGTTTGTCTTCTCATGAGGGCCACACATAGCTTCTCTCTCAGAATACTAATTGGATTATGGATTCTAAAATATGTAGCTTCTAAATTTTTATAATCAATCCTTAAGACATTTTTACTGTTTAAATTGTTATAAACTGGCTGGTGGAGTCTCTTCATGTCAGTTTCTGTGTATTTTCAACATGATTGCATTTTCTTTAGAGCATTGATTTTCAACTGTTTTGGCACTAGGGACTTGTTTCATGGAAGACAATTGTTCCATGGTCTGGGGTCGAGGGAATGGTTTGAGTATGAAACTGTTCCATCTCAGATCATTAGGCACTAGATTCTCATAAGGGGCATGCAGCCTAGATCCTTTGCCAATTGCACATGCATGTGCAATTGACAATAGGATCTGCACTCCTATGAGAATCTAATACCACCGCTGATCTCAGGCAGTAATGCTCGCTGGCCCGCTACTCACCACCTGCTATATGGCCCCGTTCCTAACAGGCCATAGACAGGTACTGATCTATGGCCTGGGGATAGGGACCCCTGCTTTAGAGCACCTTCTTGCTTTGTGGTACAAGTGGTTTTGTACTTAATCTATATTACACAGGTCTCAGATGTTGAGGGTCATGCATTGAAAAGAGCAGTAAAATAAAATGACTATATCTCTTAGAATACATGCAACATAATTACTTTATGGAACTCTTCTGCACAAAATATTTGTTTCTTGAGTGTTAACTCTTTTACTTCCCTCAGTGTACTATTAACAAAATCTGTTTTCATTCTACTGCCAAAATGTCTCTGAAATACTTCCCTCAGCTCTGGCCCCAGGGCCACAACCTTACTTGGCCTCTTAATAGTAAGGTAGTATGAGAATGGGAGAACATTTTTGCAATCTATCTATCTGACAAAGGGCTAATATCCAGAATTTATAAGGAACTTAAACAAATTTACAAGAGAAAAACAACAACCACATCAAAAATGGGGCAAAGGATATGAACAGACACTTCTCAAAAGAAGACATTTATGTGGCTAAAAAATATATGAAAAAAAGCTCATCATCACTGGTAATCAAAGTAATGAAAGTCAAAACCACAATGAGATACCATCTCATGACAGTCAGAATGGTGATTACCAAAAAGTCAGGAAACGATAGATACTGGCAAGGCTGTGGAGAAACGCTTTTATACTGTTGGTGGACATGTAAATTAGTTCAACCATTGTGGAAGACAGTGTGGAAATTCCTCAAGGATCTAGAACCAGAAATATGATTTGACCCAGCAATCCCATTACTGGGTATATGCTGAAAAGAATATAAATCAGTCTATTATAAAGACACATGAACATGTATGTTTATTGCAGCACTGTTTGCAATAGCAAAGACATGGAACCAATCCAAATACCCATCAATGATAGACTGAATAAAGAAAATATGGTACATATACACCATGGAATACTGTGCAGCCATAAAAAAAAAATGAGATCAAGTTCTTTGCAGAGACATGGATGAAGCTGGAAGCCATTAGCCTCAGCAAACTAACACAGGAAGAGAGGGCCAAACACTACACGTTCTCATTCATAAGTAGGAATTGAACAGTGAGAACACATGGAAACAGATAAGGGAACAGAACATACCAAGGCCTTTTGGGGTGTGGGGGCTAAAGAGAGGAAACTTAGAGGACAGGTCAATAGGTGCGGCAAACCACCGTGGCACACGTGTACCTATATGACAAGCCTGAACATTCTGCTGCATATGTATCCCATTTTTAGAAGAAATTTTTAAAAATTAAAAAATTAATAAATAGTAGAGTAGTATGTCTAAATTTTGAGGGAAAGCAAAAGATCTGCAGTGTGTTTCAAACTTTTTATGACAATAAGAATATAAAAACCCTGTTTACATGATACAGCACAGACACACTTATACATATTCATGTGTACATATAAAATGGTAATGATTTCATGAAACAACACCTGTATTTTCTACATGTTAGGTACTTTGACATTTTTCTATTTTTTTCTATTATATTTTCTTTCATTTATAAAAATTGATTTCACCACCAATGATCACCGACTCAGAGTTTAAAATAAAACACTGAATTAAATGATATAAAAGAACTAAATTTCTCCAGCAGGGGACTATAACTGAACCTGAAAGAAAATGAAAAGGAATATGGGATTTGAGAACCAGGAGATACAGGACTAGGAAATATTGACATGCATAGCAAATTACACTAGTGTATCTAAAAAAAATCCAGCCTCCTTATCTTTCCTGCTTTTAATCCATTCTCCCTTTTATTATCTTCTTTCTTTTCCTAGTCTGGTTTCAATATCTTAGTTGAGCTACATTAAAATATTTGAGATATCATCGAATAAATATTTATCATATTTATATTGCCAAAGAATAGTTATGCTTATTGGGTAATTGTGTCACCTCTAACAATTATTAAACATTTGCCCTCTGGAAAGATGGGGGTTATGACTTTCTTTGCAACTACCCCCACATTGTGTCTAATCTCTTCATTTATCAACGGGACTATTAAAATTACCACTTAGCCAGTCAGCTCCTCTCTATTCTTTGACTCCAACTGCAGGGCAAACTATCCCTCACACTACCACCAACCATTGTGATGTCATTTCTAGTACCTTAAAAGCTCCATAAAGTTGTTTCCAACAGCATAGAGGAGTATATTCATTTTCTATTGCTGCTATAACAGATCACTACAAATATAGTGGCTTAAAGCAACACACATTTATTATTATGCATTTCTGAAGGTCAGAAATCATAAATGGGCCTTGCTGGTATAAAATTAAGGTGTAATATGTCTAAATATTCCTTCTGAAGGTTTCAAGGGAGAATCATTCCTTTGCCTTTTCAAGCTTCTAGGGGTTATCCCTATTTCTTGGCTTACGGGCTGTTCTTCCATTGAGAAAATTGACAACATAACATCTTGCCCAACTTCAGAAACACATGTGGCCATGTTTTACTAATCTTCACAAATAGTACCACTAATCTGTAAAGTCTTCACTGACAGAGAGGCTTCGGTTTTTTTGGTTGGGTTTTTTTGAGACGGAGTCTCCCTCTGTCCCCCAGGCTGGAGTGCAGTAGTGCGATCTCGGCTCACTGCAGCCTCCGCCTCCCAGGTTCAAGCAATTCTCTCAGCTCAGTCTCCTGAGTAGCTGGGACTACCAGCAGATGCCACCATGCCTAACTCATCTTTTGTATTTTTAGTAGAGATGGGGTTTCACCATGTTGGTCAGGTTGGTCTCCATCTACTGACCTCAGGTGATCTGCCAGCCTCAGCCTCCCCAAAGTGCTGGGATTACAGGCATGAGCCACCGCTCCTGGCTGAGGTTTCAGTTTTAATAACGCTATCGGGGCAAAGTCTGCCACAGGGGGTACAACTGAGAGTTATCAAAACCTAGGAAAGTAACAAGATATATATCGTTAATGAAAGGAGGTAGTACAAAGTAGAGTACAAAGTCAGCAAATGCTGCACGAAGTGGAAAGAAGGAGAAAGATGGAAGTGGATGGTGGAGAAACAGAACAGGTGAAGACACTAAAAACAAGTCAGGCAGTTATTTGGTAAATATTCTCAAAATGCATAGAAAAAAATAACAATAAAGACAACGTGGAATAACTACACCTTGTCACACCACAGTCAGACTGCTGAGAGCCTGAAACAGAACGCTGTACAGGCAGTTAGAAAAAAGCTCCACAGGGGAATATCGATGCAAATCGTGGCTAACTTATCATCAGACACAGGAGAATTTAGAAAGCCATGGGACAGCAGTTTCAAATTGCCAAAATGCCAATGTCCATCTAGATTCTACAACCAGAAAAATTGTCTATCAGAAATGATGGCAAAATAAAGACATTGAGATGCATGATATTATTTTTATCTAACATATACACACAAAAAATGCTAAAGGAAGTTATTTAGGCTTAAGAGAAATAATACCAGACTGACAATAGACTGTTCTGGAAGACTGAAGGGTACTGAAAGTAATTAATATAAGATTATATCTCTATATGTACTTACATACAGATAAATAATATTTGCCATATATAGGTATTATATATTATAATTGTACATATTACATAAATGTGACAATTTTTTCATGAGTATTTCTAAAAGATTTGGCTGTTGAAAGCAGAAAATAATATTTTGTGGCTCTTATGAAATATGTAACTGAAAACATATGTTAACAGTGACACAGAGAATAGGAGGTAGGTAAATGGAAGAAATAACACAAAAGATGGGAAATGAAACATGGTTGCCTTCCTGTGCATGGTGGCACAGCCGATCTATTGTGAAGAATTATTTAATAGGAAGAATTATTCCTATTAAAATTCTACAATTGAGCTGGCAATAGTTTTCCATGTTCTTTCCACTGCAACTATTATGGCCTTCTGGCTTGAGTAGAATCATACTGTCCCAGCTATGTAGTCTCTGCATGTGTAGTTAGAGAAGTCACTTGGGCCAATGGATTCAGAGAACCATGTATTTGAGACCCAATTATGTTTATGGTTGTGTCCTTGAATAATCATGTAATTGCTTCTGTTTCTGCAAGTAAGAATGAAACATAACTAACCTGAATATCTTTGATAAGGCTTAGGAATGATATCCATAAATCCCCAACCCAGTGCTTGGAATAGAGCAATTTGAAATGTAAGTGATAAACACTAAAAGAATAGATAACATGGAAGTGGAAGAAGGACAACTTCTGTACCTTTTGGTGATGTCATAGCTAAAACTAACAGGACCAATTTAAGGTCAAATTGAAGTGTCAATTCACATTTCTTCTCTGATGACTTAGTGTCAATCCCATCAGATGACTTTAGAACAGCCTCGTTTATGGAATAGACTGCATCAGAGCCAGCAGAAGCCAGACACAGTTGCAGACGTTTTTTGCTAAAGAACAATCCCAAAGGACAATAGAGGACAAAGGCTGCTAAGTCCCCTTCCTGATCACTCATACATGGAAAAGAGAAAGGAGAACTTGGCAAGGCAAGGACCCAGGTGCCACTTTGTGTAAGTGCGTGCTGGGTGAGTGGGGCTATACAGCCTCCTGAGTCCTTAGACCTCCATGCATTCACCCTGTGGCACGAGCAACCAGGTATCCAGGAGGAAAGCTGATGAAAGAGGAAACCATGTGCTTGGAGTAATCAGTAGCAAAGTTCAGTGCCAAGTGAGGGCTGTGCAGCTGTTCAGATACTTTTGTTCCTTAAAAATAAAACTTGGATTTACTGAAACCCAAATTTATATTTACCTAAAGGCACTTATGTTTTTGTAAAACAAGGATAGCTTCTCAAATGAAGATCTTGATTGCTTGGCAATGTGAATTTTAGTGTTTTCTTTTTTAAAAAAAACAAACAGGTATAATGTTAAAGCAATAGATAAATGCCACATTGCATATAAAAAATAAGCAAATCCTTACCATGAGGATTCAAAACCAAGGAATATATATTATTTTTCCTAACCTGCAAGCTCTGTGAAACCCATATTATAATGACAATTTGACTTAAAATCTCACTTAAAAATATTCATTATATCAATTTCTTCTTCCAAAATCAATATCATCCATACTATCAGCTATGATGTATAAACCCCAAATAGCTAAAATTTCTCTGTGTTTATCTGCCTTTTCTTTTTCCATTTACTTCAACAGAACTTTCAAGCAGACCATATCTCTTTGTATAAGTAAAACCCAGAAATTTTAAAAACCAGGGCAATACTTATTTTGCATTTCTCTATGATTTTGGTCTCCAAATAGTTGCTTTTAAGATGCATCAAGTTATTTACAAAAGCTTTGTCTGTCACCTCCTCATTGCCAGCTTTAATTATAATATATGCATACTTTAAAGCTTTATATGAATTGGTGAAAAAACGCTTTTAGTTTTTCCTTTCACAAAACATTCATTGTGCAACTCTGAGCTTTCAGAGAATATGCTACAATGTCAGAATTTTATGCAAACATCATCATATTGCACATTTTAGTAAATATCATGTTTTATATTTTGGCAACCACAATCTTTCTTAAATATTGTGTCTTTTTAAAAAATCTCTTCATGTCTTCACCTGGGCAGGTTCAGAAATGAGTTTGCAGTTAAAACAGTTCTGAGCCAAAGCATCCTACCAACCAAGCTATTTTCTCAAAGAAAGTTAAGCATCTAAAGAAATCCTCTTGACCCTTTGAGGGTCAAAATCTTCAAGAAGAGACTTTTTTTGCAGACATAGTTTACATAAACTACTTGGTGATTTTAAATCTTCATTATTTAACCTAACTTTTTATTTATTTTATTGTACTTTAAGTTCTGGGATACATGTGCAGAACGTGAAGGTTTGTTACATAGGTATACATGTGCCATGGTAGTCTGCTGCACCCATCAACCCATCACCTACATTAGGTACTTCTCCTGATGCTATCCCTCCCCTATCCCCCAACCCCCTAACAGGCCCAGAATGTGATGTTCCCCTCCCTGTGTACATGTGTTCTCATTGTTCATCTCCCACTTATGAGTGAGAACATGTGGTGTTTGGTTTTCTGTTCCTGTGTTAGTTTGCTGAGAATGATAGTTTCCAACTTCATCCATGTCCCTGCAAAAGACATGAACTCATCTTTTTTATGACTGCATAGTATTCCATGATGTATATATGCCACATTTTCTGTATTTAGTCTATCATTGATAGGCACTTGGGTTAGTTGCAAGTCTTTGCTATTGTGTACAGTGCCACAATAAACATATGTATGCATGTGTCTTTATAGCAGAATAATAAATAATCCTTTGGGTATCTACATAGTAGTGGGATTGCTGGGTCAAATGGTATTTCTGATTCTAGATCCTTGAAGAATTTTCACACTGTCTTCCATAATGGTTGAACTAATTTACACTCCCACCAATAGTGTAAAACCATTTCATTTCTATTTCTCCACTTTTTCTCCAGCATCTGTTGTTTCCTGACTTTTTAATAATCACCATTCTAACTGGCATGAGATAGTATCTCATTGTGGTTTGGACTTGCATTTCTCTAATGACCAGTGATGATGAACTTTTTTCATATGCTTGTTGGCCACATAAATGTCTTTTCTTGAGAAGTGTCTGTTCATATCCTTCACCCACTTTTGGATAGGGTTTTTTTTCCTTATAAATTTAAGTTCTTTGTAGATTCAGATATTAGCGCTTTGTCAGATGGATAGATTGCAAAAATGTTCTCCCATTCTGTAGGTTGCCTGTTAACTCTGTTGATAGTTTATTTTGCTGTGCATAAGCTCTTTAGTTTAATTAGATTCTATTTGTCAATTTTAACTCTTGCTGCCATTGTTTTTGGTGTTTTAGTCATGAAGTTTTTGCCCATGCCTATGTCCTGAATGATACTGCCTAGGTTTTCTTCTAGGGTTTTTATGGTTTTAGGTCTTACGTTTAAGTGGTCGATAAAAGTCAATACCCCTTCATGCTAAAAACTCTCAATAAACTAGGTATTGATGGAACATACATCAAAATAACAAGAGCTATTTATTAAAAACCCACAGCCAATAGCATACTGAATGGGCAAAAGCTGAAAGCATTCCCTTTGCAAACTGGCACAAGACAAGTATGCCTTCTCTCACCACTCCTATTCAACACAGTATTGAAAGTTCTGGCCAGGGCAATCAGGCAAGAGAAAAAAATAAATGGTATTCAGATAGGAAAAGAGAAAGTCAAATTGTCTCTGTTTCCAGATGACATAATTGTATATGTAGAAAACCCCATCTTCTCAGCCGAAAATATCCTTAAGCTGATAAGCAATTTCAGCAGTCTCAGGATACAAAATCAATGTGCAAAATAACAAGCATTCCTATACACCAATAATAGACAGAGAGCCAAATCATGAGTGAACTCCCATTCACAACTGCTACAAGGAGAATCAAATACCTAGGAATACAACTTAAAGGGATGTGAAGGAACTCTTCAAGGAGAACTACAAACCACTGCTCAAGGAAATAAGAGGGGACATAAACAAATGGGAAAATATTCTATGCTCATGGATAGGAAGAATCAATAACATGAAAATGGCCATACTACCTAAAGTAATTTATAGATTCAATACTATCCTATCAAGCTACCATTGACTTTCTTCATAGAATTAGAAAAAACTACTTTAAATTTCATATGGAACCAAAAAAGAGCTCATATAGCCAAGAAAATCCTAAGCAAAAAGAACAAAGCTGGAGGCATCACACTACCTGACTTCAAACTATGCTACAAGCCTGCAGTAACCAAAACAGCATGGTACTGGTACCAAATCAGATATATAAATCAATGGAACAGGACAGAGGTCTCAGAAATAGCACTGCACATCTACAACCATCTGATCTTTGACAAACCTAACAAAAACAAGCAATGGGGAAAGAATTCCCTATTTTAAAAATGGTGTTGGGAAAACTGGCTAGCCGTATGCAAAAAGTTGAAACTGGACTCTTTCCTTATACCTTATACAAAAATTAACTCAAGATGGATTAATCTAACATTTTTTGAAGGCACATATAACTAAACAATATTTCTAAAAGAGCTAAGATTTTAAAGAATTGTAAAGGAGAAGCCCGGCCGGGCACAGTAGCTCATGCCTGTAATCCCAGCACTTTGGGAGGCCTAGGCAGGTGGATCAGGAGGTCAAGTGATCAAGACCATCCTGGCCAACATGGTGAAACCTCATCTCTACTAAAAAATACAAAAATTAGCTGGGTATGGTTGCACGCACCTGTAGTCCCAGCTACTCAGGAGGCTGAGGCAGAAGAATTGCTTGCATCCAGGAGGCGGAGGTTACAGTGAGCCAAGATTGCGCCACTGCACTCCAGCCTGGCAACAGAGCAAGACTTGGTCTCAAAATAAAGAAATGAATAAATAAAATAAAGAGGAAGCCTTTTACCAACATTAAAATCAATAGAATTTCATAGCTTAAACTTTCCTTTCTTCCACTAAACATTTCTGAACTCCTCTCTCTGCCATGTACAACTTCAGAGTACAACATCATTTGCTTAATCCAGTGTTTTCTTTCCTAAATAAAAGTGACACCTACTTTGCAGACACTCACCTTGAGGATTAAAGAGAACATTTCACTTTATTCTTGGACCTTTCAAGTAGTAAACACCAGCTTTGTCAATACAAGGCACCTCTTAAGAGAATAACATTTTTTTTTTTAGAATAACAATTTAAAGGAACTTGATTGAAAATGTACCAGTCTAGTGAGGAAAAGCATAGGGCATACATGCTTGTTACCTAAAATCAGAAATACCAACACTGCCTGTCTTGTTTCCTGGAAAAATATTTTATTTTTGGCTTATTTCATCATTCTGTCTCTCCACGACCCCTCAAATTTACACTTTTTTCTTTTCAGTGCTAAAGGCTAATAGCATTTCATTTCCACGAAAGTGAAAGGGGGCTATTGAAACTCTTCTCAGTGTAATGTTCAACCTCTCTTCTCATTCCTTAGACCAAGGCAATGAGGGTATTTTCTGTGAAAAGACACAAACCTTCAAGATTCTTTCTCATAAAATTAATTACAGAGCTCCATTTCACACTCACCAAGGTTTGGTTGGGCTTTTTTTTAAATTTTTTTTGAACACAATGACAACATTTCAAAACAGGTTTCTTAAGGCTATGCCTACACATACAAACTAAGATGGAGAACTGAGTAATTAATAAAATATCTTAGATGTTAAAGTAACTTTGTATGGATTATTCAGACAGTGAGTACATAAATATTCTGAGTGTTTTTGCCTTGAACATGCATAACTGCTTCTAATTCATTTTATCCAGAAGTCTGAGGACCAAGGCTAGAGCTACCTGATGAAAAGAATCAGACCATTTTCAACTCAGTAAACTATGTCAGGTTAGGATTTTACTATCTCAACTAAAAAATGAGCAAATCAATCAAAATTGAATGTGTGCTAATCCTCTTTTCCATCTTTAACTAAACACAGTAAAAACTCTGAGCCCAAAACGGGTGGGTTATCTGAAAATCATTGCATTACAGATGAAAGTTTAGTCTAATTTTTGCCTTACTGCTAAAGATCTTTAAAAACTGGACAACATGCTTTAAGTCTCTTTATTATTCTAGAATTTAGTTACTTTTGTTATAAAGTAGAGACAATGAAGTTTTACCTTTTTATGCTATACCTTACAGAAATGGGAGATAAGATTCTAGATCTAGAATTTCATTTTCAATTGCACTCCATAATTATGTGGAAGAACATGCAGGGAGAGCGTTCTATTTTTTCCAGTTCAACTTGCCAAGATACTTGTACAGTACACCTCCTTTCATTCTTCTTTGTGCTATATAACTTAAATATGCTATGTAATTGATAAAGCAAAAGAAACAAAGAAAGCTCAACATGTAAATTATACTTTTTGCCATGTTATCATGAGGAAACTGACTTGAACTAATATGAACATGTTTATTTAGCAACTGAGTGTTAACATTGAGACCTTGAAGCCTTATCTGTCTTACACCAACATTTGCTTTACAATTTTTCTTTCTTTTTTGGACTTAAAACATTTTACATTATTTTTCTAGACAAGTAAAGTCATTATCAAAGTTAATAACCTTCAAACTAGCAAAATTATAAAACCTCAAAGATAAATAAAATCAAATATAGTTGAGCAGATAATGGTGGAATAACTCAACATCTTTCAAATTGTCAGATCTTTAAAGTCAGGAAAATCATATTCAAAGTAGTGAGAGGAAACTTTATAATATCAGTAAAAAATTCTAACATTTAAAAAATTCATAGAAAATTTTTTAAAATGACAAAAATGGTTTTGAAAAAGAAAATTTAGACTTCAGAACCAGTAAATTGCAGCTTATTCCTTTCCCCAGTTATAACTCGGAATTTTAGAGATGCTCTTTTTAAAAAATTTAAATAGGAGTTGGTTAAGTCATATCCAAATACATTTATTTTCATTACAATAGAGATAATATACATAAGGGACAAACTTATGGAAATATTTTGAGCAGATAGATTCCAGTAATAATGAGTTGACTTACAGTTAGTAGAGTAATTGTATTCAAAGATTGCAGTGGCTCACACCTGTAATCCTAGTACTTTGGAAGCCGAGGCAGGTGGATTACCTGAGCTCAGGAGTTTGAGATCAACCTGGGCAATATGGCGAAACCCTGTCTCTACTAAAAGTACAAAAAAATTAGCCAGGTGTGGTGGTGAGTGCCTGTAATCTCAGCTACTCAGGAGGCTGAGGCACAAGAATCGCTTGAACCCCAGAGGCGGAGGTTGCAGTGAGCCATCTTGCCATTGCACTCCAGCGTGGGCGACAGAGGGAGACTGTTTCAAAAAAATAAAAAAGATAATGACTTAAAGATATGATGTCAGCTGAAAGAGATGTTTCCTGAACATATGTTCTAACCTCTCTATAGAACATTAAAATCAATGACAGGAATGAATACACAGTTTTCAAACCTACATATAACACATTCAGGATTTTAAAAGATCTTAACACATGGATACATATGATGAAACTAAGAGCTAAACCTAAGAGGGATATATGTAAATTACCACATTGGTTTTAACAATCTGCTGCACAAGGACTTCATGGAGATTGAACTTAATCATAGTTTATGTAAGTAATATCAAAGTCTTTTAGAAGAAAACTCAGCACATATTAATCAACCGTGGTATTATAGCTATTTTAGTCACCTCCATTTTGTTACTAATCATCACTACAATTATACTCACCAGAGAAGTGAATGTAATAACTTTAATGTACTTTTTATTCAACAAAATTAGTTCTAGGCAGTAGCATAGTTGGAAGCGGGGAAGATGAGAGGAGATCTTATGGATGATGGAGCACATTTTCAAATGAGACAATTCCTTAAGAACTTTCAAGATAATGTGATGAAATGCTGGTTGGCACCATTATTAAATAAAGATGTTGGAGAAATCAGGGTGAGGCAAGATCATGAAACTGACTGAGTTCATTTAAAGGTCTATAGTTTTCTATGTGTCTGTGCTTTCACCAAGCAAAAACATAAGCCAACCCAACCTGAGCTGGGCCATTCTCTGTTCCACACCCTATTTCCCCTGATGTTTTAATCTGGCCATGCTTCCTGTTCTTGCTGCAATATTGTAAGAATGACGTTGACAAATAAGAATGCATTTTAAGTAATATGAATGAGTAATTAAGGGTCTAAATCCTATGCCAATTGAAGAATCTCTGGTGTACCTATGGATATTTAGTTACTCAAGTGAAACCATGGAGAAGAATGATGTGTTCAGTGTTTTAGCACATATAAGAGACTGCTAAATAGAACAGAGATTAGAGTACATCTGTGAAACTTTAATAAGACAGGACCAATAAGTGAATATTAAAACAAAGTAGATTTTGTTTCAATTATAAGGATAGACTCTAAAAACAAAAGAAAATAGAAGAAAAAAGAGACTGAACCACATTTTTTAAAAAATGACATGATTGCACTCAAGAAGACATTGTCAAAAATTGTAGAAAAAAAATTTTTATATTAACTTGGAAGATATGCTAAATCTCCAAAAGGATCAACCATGACGAGTCTAGAATTCTGAATATATAGAATCAGAGTAATAGGAAAAAAAGTAGAGTAGTCTTTTTTTTTTTTTTTTTTTTTTTTGAGACGAAGTTTCGCTCTTGTTAACCAGGCTGGAGTGCAATGGTGCGATCTCGCCTCACCACAACCTCCGTCTCCTGGGTTCAGGCAATTCTCCTGCCTCAGCCTCCTGAGTAGCTGGGATTACAGGCACACGCCACCATGCCCAGCTAATTTTCTCTATTAGTAGAGACGGGGTTTCACCATGTTGACCAGGATGGTCTCGATCTCTTGACCTCATGATCCACCCGCCTCGGCCTCCCAAAGTGCTGGGATTACAGGCTTGAGCCACCGCGCCCGGCCAGAGTAGTCTTTTATATGCTCCATTGAGTGTTAACATTCTCTGTTTTTCTGTCAATAACACCTACATAATTATATTTCCTAAAATTGCTATACTTCATTCCTGGACATGCCCTACCATACCATAAGGAAAATATTATCTTAATACTGTTACTAGATGAGGGGATGCGTTTTTCTAGGCCGAGTTTCCTGTATAATATTTAATTTTTTTCACCATTAATTGTGTGTGCACATGTACCTGTGCATGCTTTAATTCTTTCAAAGTATAGAGAAAGATACACAGATGTCATTTTGTGGATTTCTTTTTTCCTTTTTGAATGATGATAAAATTGGGTTCAATAAGTTGTACTTTGGGCATAGTACCCTCAGCCTAGGAGCACAGTAAATCATTACCTGATTATAACCCATTATATTTGCTCTAAGAATTCCCCATAAAAGCAGTAATGTTTACATCATAAAGGAATATCTTTATAATGATTCATAGGATATATTTCTCTCAGGTGTAAATCTATACAATATAAATTTATTTCCTCTTTAGTAATATTTTTAATTTTTTAAACATGAATTATAGGAATATTTGATTCCTTATATTTCTCCTTTTACACTGAATACCAAAAATTCAGAGACAAATTGGTGATCCACTAGTCATAACTTCAGTTTTAAATATTACGTTACCCTAGCTTTATCTTACTGCTTTTCAATTCTTTTTTTTTTATTTGCCAATCTCTTTTCACTTTAAAAAATCCATTAGATTTTGTTTCATTATCATTAATACTTTATGGAACAACCTGGACACTTAATAAACACATAGATAAATAAATAAATTACATATCAAATAAATATGCACAAGTTTTCAATGCTATAGAAACTTTACACAAGCCTACTGTAGAATCTAAAAGAAAGATTTAAAAATGGGTATTTTTTTCAGAACAGCTTATGATAGTACCATGATCCTATTTTATATTCATCATTTTCACTATGGTCACTTTGTCTCATGACTCCGCTTTCTCCTCCTCCAATGTCAACAAATTTCTCACTGTGAGGGCAATGATGCTGCTGTCATATTGAGACTCTGTAGAACTGTTTTCTCCTGTGGAGCAGTCTTCACGTGCACCTGCACGTGTCACTATGCAAACCCTATCCTTTAAGAGAGAAGAAAAGAGCCCTTTAAATTAACTCCTTGCATGCTGAAAACACTAGGCTAAGCACATCCAGCTATAGGATTCCTAAGTTTCCTTCACTCTATAGCTTGTGTAATGAAATTTATAGCCATCATAATTCTATTTCAGGCCATGCATGACCATAACTTAGGAAACAGGATAATGGTGGGAGCTGTGCTGTTTTTGTCTGTACACATTCTCATCAATCAAGGGAAGCCAAGAAAATTTTTCAAGAGTTGAAAATAGACAGGCGTCAATTACTTTTATAGGAAAACTGAATTCTTATGGCCTCTACATAAAATATTTATTCAGTATAACTAATTGCTGATAGAAAATAGTTATATGGAAAAGAAATTGCTTATTCTGGATGTAAGGGGGATAAAGCCAGTAGCTTATATTTTGTCCATTTCTTTTGATTACAGGTAAGTGGTTATTTGCTTATTTAACAAAGTTAATGCAACTTAGATGAAATATGTTTTCCCCTTGAGGTATTATACTTTGCTATAAAGCAATATCAAAGAAATTTAAATGTGTTCTCAATTAAATGCATTGGCCCAGATTCCAGAGCTGAGCTGAATTTCTCAAATTATAGTTCAAATGCATCAGTCTTCCTATGAAGTTTATTGTTCTGTAGTGGAATTGGCTAAGAGAAACTTCAACACTGGTGGGCTTTAAGGATGCAGTAATAGCTCTTGAATGACCATCAACATAGAAAATTGTTTGAGGTAGAGAATAAATTTGACTTAAACTCCTTCAATATGCACAGGTCAAATGACTCTGCACAGGTTCCTTTAAGAGAAAAATCTGAAACCAAGTGATAATAATAAAATGCTCTCATGAGAATGATGTCTGGCAAATTTCACCCAGCAAATATCATGACATTTAAGCCCAAAGTGACTGGTGAAATCTTTCTCTTTTTGATTTAAACAGCAGCCTTCAATAAACAACACATTGGATCTTCAAGTCTCTGGTCCCTATTCTTAATTAGTATTTTGTTTTGTCTGTTGTTTCTTTAATTCATCTTGGGATCCTTGTGCTGTGGCTTTTCCCTTAACATAGCCACTTTTCTAAGCCACAGCAGCCAGTGCAGCTCCCTCATTATTCCCAGTACTGCTATTTAGTGTCGGCTTCAAAAATGGAAGCACGCAAGGAAAGAAATGTTCATGCTGTGTTTCTCTTCATTGCATAGCCTTACAGGGTTGATTCCTATGGAAATCCAAACTGTAGGAATAATATTTCAGTGAGAGAAAGATGCAGAAAAATCTTTATTGATGAGTAAAGGGCTAGGTCATTGCATTCACATCCATCCCACTGCAAATGAAATCTACAATTTAAATGGCACATCCTATAAATTCAGCCATGAGGATGCAGGATAGCCAGATCCTGGCTGCCCCATTGGGTGCGGCAGATACTTGAATTCCTCAATTGTGTTCTACACAGAGATAGCACCATAGTGTTTTATTTAATTGTTTCCCATAATATCAGCTGCCTGAAGGTAACACTTCTACGTATTATGATAAATTATGGAGGACACCATATGTGGTAAGACTAGCCATGTCTTAATGAGCAGATACAGGGAGTAAGTATGTTAATACTTCTCATCTGTCAGGAAAGAGTCATCAGTGGCAGCAAAACTTCTCTGTGTTTCCATTCACTTTGTCTTTATGGTTTTCTACATTGTAATTAATACAAATTCTAAGGGCCTTTACCTAAGGTGCTTTTTTTTTTTTTCAATGTGGTAGTGTGTAGGCTAGTTTGTCTGTGATTCTGCAGTTCGATCATCATTTTTCTTTACAATCAACTAAAACACAGCTATGGCCCTCAAGCAAGTATTTTAAAATGGCAGACGGTTATATAATACACACAAATTGGAGGCATAAAAAGGGAAAAGGAAAAAGTTCTTTGTTTAGGTATATCTTGAAATGTAAGAAAGAATACAGTATGTATTTGATCTTTTTAAAACTTCACATTACTTTGTGTAGATACTTGCTTGAATTGTAAATATATTTTTATTCTTATGGAAAATGTCTTAGCAAAACAGTAAATCATGCTAGACTTGAACATGTCACTTTCTCACCTGGGTTTGTCATTTTGAATATTTGTCATGAGTGAGGCTACAGTTTCTTTTATGGAACCCACATTTATAAAATTCTGTGCTGTTAATGCAGGTCCTCAAATTAAAATGAATTAGTTTTTTTTTAATAAAATAGGGGTTAAAGTAAAATCACTCTAATATACTCACTCATTGTACCTCATTGCAATGTGAAATCTGTTTCCCAAAAACACATATATTCTTCCCATTAAAAAAAATACTTTTCAATGACTTGGAAGTTGAGCATAAGAGGGAGAAGTAATGAAATGAAAGTAGTTTCAGGACCAAGGGTTGTAACTTGGGGGTTTATTATTTCCCTAGGGATCTGCCTTCTATTTTTCTCATCAGATTGCGTGCACACATAAGTTTAATTGTCTTACAAGGCACACTTATGAAATTTAGCATGTTACTGTCTCCCTGAGTCTATAAGTCAATCCACCATGATAAAAGAAGCATTTGAAGAGGCAAGTAACTTTCCAGAATCAATAGAATATACCTAATCTTGTTAGGGCAAAAGAAGATCAACTTTATTCAATGTTGGATTGAGTAATTAGACAAGAATAGGATTGCAATTTAATTAATTTAGCATATCTGCCTTGTATCTGACATGGCAATATTTCTTGACATATGGAAATTAGAGACCTTCTAAATTATTCTCCAAGGAGAAGAAACAAAAGAAAAAGCGTATTTGCTAAGTACATTTTAATTTTAATTGAAGTTTCTGTGATGATGAAAATGTTTGATATTTGCATGGTCTAAGCTATAGGCATTGACCACATCTGGCAACTGAGCACTTAGTGTAATTGAAAATCTAAAATTTTATTGCATTTTAGTTAATGTATATTTAAATACTCACATGTGGCTAGTGGCTGCCATACTGGACTTTGCAGTTCTAAATACTAGAGAAGTAGAACAATTTTCATGGAAGGAGGTTTGGGGAGAGCATCCCAGAAGAAAGGCAAAACTTATGTGATTCCTGAAAGTGAAACCAGGGAAACAGTAAATAGCCATATGAGTAGAGCAAACATTGCACAAAGGCATGTTTCAAAGGGGGAAGAAAGAAATTAAACCAGGGAGTTGGTATTTTTTAAGTACAGCCTGGCCACAATTTTTTTAACCAGATTACTAATTCCCAAATAAAAGTTTAAGCAGATCCATCAGGCTCCCATTTGTTCTAACTTGATGTAATTAATAAGAAATATGGAATTTGTTTTGATGACCCTTTAATAAAGCTGTATTCTGTGTACATATATATAAATACATATGTGTATAACTGCCTCCTAAAGAAATATTGAGAGAGACAAGTGCTATTTGGAGGATTTTGAAGGACTAGGTTAAAGCTCTCCGTTTATGTTCAGCTGGGTTATCAGATCTTGGCATTCCATGGCTAAGATCAACGATTGCTTCAAACACAATCCCAAGGAATGGTTGTGGGGTTTTTTTTGTTTTTTTTCTTTTTTTAGAAATCTGCTGAGCAGTTGTATCACAGAATATTTCTTTTTGGACACAGCATTTTCAGTATTTTGGTATCTCAGTTACTATTGATTGCTCTATCCACAGGAAGTCGATGACCAGAGAGAAGGTGGTGAGGATATACAGTATCACAACAGGAAAGTTTCTGGAGATCATCTAATAAGTAAGTGCCTAGATTCTAATCTAAGCCTCTAATTTTCCATCTGGGGACACTGAGGTTCAGTGAAGTCAAGTTGATGGTGTTGGTTTACCAATTTAACAAATATTTCTTGAATCCTTCAGTGTTCCAAGCATCCTTTTCATTTCTGTAGATGTGATAGAGAGCCAAATCTCCTTCTTCCATTCATGGCTTACCTTCTAGTGTGGAGGAATATAATATGCACCTAAATATATCCAACAATCAATTCGTTCTTTCAACAATATTTTATTGAATACTTATTATGTACCAGTCGTAGTTCTAAAAACTGGGAATATAGCATCAAGAACAATAGAAAAGAAAGAAAAATAGGCAAATAACCTGTGCCCTTCTGGGGCTTCCAATCTGATAAAGAAAGAGAAAACAAACAAGGTAAATCAGTAAATAATTATAGTATGTTCAATATAAGAAAAAATAAATAAAGAACCAAAAGGAGATTCAGGGAGAACTGAAATTTGGGTAGACTGGCCAGGCAAGCTTTACTGAGAAGACGACACTGGAACACAGCCCTTGAAGGAAGGGAGGAAGCAATTCCTTCAATATCGGATGGAAGACCTTTTCTGACAGAGGAGGAAAAGCAAGTGCAAACACTCTGGGGCTGAAACATGTCCTCCATGTTCAAGGAAGTCAGCATGGCTGGAGTAAGGGGAATAAGGTGGAGGGAGACTGGAAATGAGCTCATGAAATTAACAGCCCAGGGAAACCAGATAAAGTCTCATTTTTCATAAAAGAAGGGTGGCTTTTACTTTGAGTAAAAAAGGAAAGTTGTCAGGGGTTTTCATTAATAGAGTGACATGACATAATCTATTTAGTAAGAACACTCAAGCTACTTTGCGGTAAATTGACTAAAAAGGATCAGGGACATAAGTAGACATGTCAGGGAGAATGCAATTGCAATAACCCAGGTACAACAATGATGGCAGCAAATGTGGTGAGAAGTGTAACAGCTTATGTAGAAGTATAGGTTTACATCTAATTGTCTGTATATCGATATCTTTTGAAAGCAGAACCAATATCATTTGTTGATGGGTTGAGTGAAGAGTATGAGAGAGAAAAAGATAAATTAAAAAAAATAAACATTGATGGCCTAAACAACAGAAAATATGGAACTGTCACAAACTGCTACTGTGTGTGTGTGTGTGCGCACGCACGTGTGCATTTTGAGTGATGTTGAGTTATAAAAAAGAAAGAAAGAGTAAGTGATGAGTGATAAGTTGAGGTGAAGGTGTAATTGCAGATGGAATTGTCTATATAAGTTCCCTTTTTATTTTATTATTTTATTTTATTGAGATGGAGGCTTGCTCTGTTGCCTAGGCTGGAGAGCAGTGGCAGGATCTCGGCTCACTGCAACCTCTGCCTCCTGGGTTTAAGCAATTCTTCTGCCTCAACCTCTGGAGTAGCTGGGATTACAGGTCCCTATAACCACACCAGCTAGTTTTGGTATTTTTAGTAGAGACGAGGTTTTGCCATGTTGAACAGGCTGGTCTAAGATTCCTGACCTCAGGTGATCTGCCTGCCTCGGCCTCCTAACATGCTGGACTTAAAGAAGTTACCTTTTAATATAGACCTAAAATAAATTCTCTTCTGGAGAGGGAAGCATACTCCAAGGAAAGCATAGAACAAGGACAAGGGTCATGAGAAAGGAATTCTCTGGGCATGTTTGAGAAACAAGGAGGAGGCCACAGTGGCTGCAGAGGAGTCAGACCATCAGTGAGGTAACAGAAGGTAGATTATGTGACCCTGGAGGCCATGGAATATGCCTTGTATATTCCCTGCATGAGACAGGAAGCCTCTGGAGGGTTTTGAGCAGAAAAACTGATATGACTTGAATATGATTTTTTAAAGGTTACTCTGGATTGTCATCAAGGGTCAAGAGAGCAGAAAGACCAGCTTAGAAGACTATTTTAACAATACAGGTAAGAGATAATGGACTACAGCTGTAGGGGTAGAAATGGTAAGAAATATTTCTATTCTGGATGCATTTTGAATGTAAATACAACAACATTTTCGGAAGAATTGATGGTGAGAAAAAGAATGAAGTCTGGGATATCTCCAGGTTTGCAAGCCTGAGCAACTAGAATAATAGGCCTGTTACTTTTTGTCATAGGAAGATTGTGGGAGAATCAGCCTCGGAAAGAATGATCAATCGTTTGGTCTTTGACAGATTATAGTTTAGAATCCTATCAGACATCCAAGATGCAGCTGTGAGAAGGTAGTTGTTTAAAGCAGTTTAGAGTTCATGAGGGAGGTCAGTGCCGGAGGTACACACGTACATGCACGGTCACGTGCACACACACACACTTGCCACTGGTATATAGATGGAATCAGAAGATGCCACTCGTGAAATTGATGTATATGGATGCTGATAGAGAAAAAAGAGGGCCAAGAACTAAGCCCACAGACACTCCCACATTAGAAATCAGGAAAATGAAAAGCAAATCGACTGAAAAGGAACAGACAGTGAGGCAGGAAAAGAACTACGAATGGCAAACTGTAAACCTGTAAACTGGAGGCCCAGGGAAAAAACACGTTTCACGCTGAAGAAACAGATCAACACTAGCAAATAGTGTTCATAAGTCCAATAAAATGAGCCCTTGACCATTGGAAATGACAACTCGGCAGTTGTCTTGTAGATGTCATGATGACATCTACAAGATCATTTTTGATGTTAGATACAAAATTATAATTTGACTGCTTTGAATAAAGCCTATCAGTAGTGTCACTGGAAGTCAAGTGAGTCTTATGAATCTTAGTGCCACACAGTTTCTCCAACTCCAGTCTAGTCCCCAGTGTTTCTATGAAATATTAATGTGTACCCAGAGGTACCTATCTATATATGATTCTTACAGTAATAATAATCTTCACTAAAATAGGTTTTAAAAATATGTAAAAATAACAAAGGCATGTATAGTTATTATAATTAAATAAAATGCTATGCACACTGCATATAAAGAAATCACAGTAGAAATTGGTCAATGCATGAGTAGCCATTTATTAACTAAAATTCAATTAATTTTTAAGTGTCATTCACCAAAGAAGCAACTCCTTGATTTGTCTTTGTTTTAATGATTAGCAGTCTGTAATATGTCTTAGTTTATAATTTTAATATACCTTTGTTATTCAATATTATGCAAAGTCTAATATTTGTAAGACATAAAAATCTGTGGTTGTAAAAAGAAGTTTTAGCCAGGTGCAATGGCTCATGCCTGTAATCCCATCACTTTGGGAGGCCAAGGCAGGTGGATAGCTTTATCCCAGGAATTCAAGACCAGCCTGAACAATGTAATGAAAGCCCATTTTCACAAAAAATGCCAAAAAAAAAAAAAAAAAAAAAAAGAAAGGAAGAAAGAAAGAAATTAGCTTAGTGTGGTGGTACATACTTTTGGTCCAAGCTACCCAGGAGGCTGAGGTGGGAGGATTGCTTGAACCCAGGAGGCAGAGGTTGCAGTGAGCTGAAATCATGCCACTGCACTCCAACCTAGCTGACAGAGCAAGATCCTGTCTGATTATATAAATAAATAAATAAATAGATAGATAAAAGTTTTAGATACAAAACAGTTTCTTGGCATTGAATGGAATAAATCAAGGAAAGATTAACAATTAAAGACTGGTTTTCAAAATCTCAGAAGCCAAGTGGTCTAATAGAAATTAATAAATAGTTTCTGGAATACCCTAATTCAAAGGTGTTCCACTATTAACCATAGCCTGTTTTACTATTTCTGATGGACCAGATCTCTGCAAACAAGATTGTCATACAGCACTAAAGTGGAAATAAATAATCCCCAAAAACCACAATGTTTTGTCCAGTATAAAAATATAATTCAATGAAATTATTCATAGTATTAACTATAAAGAAAGAAATCACTTAAAAGGGCTGGTCTCATTAAAATGTTCTTTGTATTAGTTTTCATATCGACATATAAAATGAATTATTTTACTTTATTTTGTTCTTTTGATCATAATTAATATGACTTAATTGTTATAAATTATTTTTATAATGTTTCTTAAAAAGCATATAAATCAGAGCTCAGTTATTTCTTATAGCAGAGAATTCATCTGTGAGATCATTTATTTGTCCATTTTACTCCAAATGAACCTTACATCTCATGAGCTTTGCTTGATATTCTGCCAATGTTTAAATGTGTTCTGTAGTCAAATAAGCTTAGGAAATAATTCCCCACAGCAAGAAACCTGAGGCATAGTAATAGGCTTTTGGCTGCATGTTGGTCACCACAAAACAGCATTGGAGTAACTCAGGTTATAGAATTGTGTTAGCATTAAGTGCTTGATTTCTAAAATATTAAAAACCAAATCAGACATATTGTTGCACTTGCGTAATGCAGGTAGGCAGGTGAATAAAGATCAAACCACGGAATTAATCAGTATCAAATTATTTTAATAGTGCAAGATTATTCAGGGAAAGTAGGCAACAGTAAATTTTTAATTGGAAAGAAAGATAGAATTTGTAGTTGTGATAAATCTAGATCTAGAGAAAAACTAAGATTTACTGAATACTAGAGAGAATATATGTATGCATGTATATGTGTGTATATATATGTGTGTGTGTGTGTGCATATATATATGTGTATATATATATATATAGTTTCTTTTTTAAAAATATAATTCTGGACCAGGTACAGTGGCTGACTCATGCCTGTAATCCCAGCCCTTCAGGAGGCTGAGGCAGGTGGATCACCTGAGGTCAGGAGTTTAAGACCAGCCTAGCCAACATGGTGAAACCCCATCTTTAAGAAAAATACAAAAACAAACAAAAAAATCAGCTGGGCATGGTGGCTTGGAGTACCAGTTACTTGAAAGGCTAAAGCAAGAGAATCACTTGAACCCGGGTGGTGGAGGTTGCAGGGAGCCAAGATTGTGCCACTGCACTCCAGCCTGGGTGACAGAGTGAGACTCCATCTCAAATTATAATAATACTGGACCTGTTAATTTTCAGTCACTAAGCTAGTTACCAGGGATTCTGAGATGAGCCTTCACAAAGAACATCACCTAGGTCAATGGTTCTGTGTAGTTCCCAGACCAGCAACATCATCATTGCCTGGGAACCTGTGAGAAATGCAAACTTTTAAACACCCAGATTTACTGAATCAGAAACTTTGAGGTTGGTAACCAACAATCTGTGTTGTAATGAACCTTCCAGGTGATTCTGATGTATGCTAGAGCATGAGAACCTCCAACCTAGCTAATCATTCTAATCTCATGGGTGAGAAAATTCAGACTCAGATTAGCAGGTGATTTGGGAATATGGATTAAAACTTAGGAGTTTTCTAGTCTCTACTACATAAATAATTCTGCTTAGAGCACTTGAGAACACATTAACTAGCTTACTCAGAATCCATTTGGTTGTTTTTATTTCTTTTAGAATAATGGTTCTGTTAAAGGACTTCTTACTCTACATTTTTAGGTTCCAAAGGAAAGTGGCCTTATTCTCGATGACACTTTTTCTAAGCAAATTAGAGTAGTAGCAATGTCTTTGTTATTTATTCACATAGGGAAGAGTATTTGACCCAATTATGGCCAGTGAGAAAAAAGGAAAACTTTTGGGAGATATTTTCTCACTCCTGGGAAGAAATTATAAGAAGATGAAATACCTCTTCTTCCTAGGTACTGCCATTTTTGGGTAGAATGCCTGGGACTCCTACAGCCCTTTTGTTACTAAGGGCAAGTCCAAACTTCTGAGAACATTACAATATTTACTTGTAAAGAAAGTATAATACCCATGATGTGACTGAGCTACTAAAACAATCTGAAACAACCAACCAACAATATAAAGTACCTTTCGTGACATCCATCCTCCCTTGGGAGTTTGAATTATTGACATAATAAAGGTCTCTACAGTTTAAGCCACTATGAGTCAAAGTTTCTGCTACTTATATTTGAAAACATCTTGGACACAGGAGTTTTAACACTATCCTGTTGGAGCTCCTTAATATCTTGTTTGCTTCTCATATTTATAAATTGTAAAAGAAAAAAAATGCATCATGTTAAAAAAGATAAAGATTTTTCATCCCTAATCCTACTTTCTCCTCTATTCTTGAAATGTAAATCTTTTGAACCCTTTCTAATTGTTTGATAGTCTTTATCATAATTATAAATAACATTTCTAATATTTACTGATTGGTAATTTTTAAATATATATTTATTTCCTGATATGAAATTATTATCCTACTTATACAACTTGAATTTCCCTTTCTCTCACCTATCTCCAGATTTTTATTTATTATATTTTTATTTTAGTTCTGTTAGCAGTTACCTTTATAATTTTAACTAGGAAAATTTTGATCTACTAGTTTTGATCCAACAAAATTAAGTAGTACATGTTGATTATCCAGTACATTAGATGAAGAAATAATAATACTTCTCTGCTTCCACTTCTTTCCTTTTTTTCCATAGCTGCAAACTCTTTTATCAATGTTCAAATAGGCACATATTCTTCTGGAATATCACTAAAGTAATTTGAAAACACTGAAAATCATTAGTCCTTTACATCTCAATGATCCAAATGTTGTTCCCCAAAGAATTGAAGGATTGAACTCAGAAACTGAGGCATATTCTAGCCTCATAAATCTATGCTACTTAACATGAAATTTCCAGGCATTATGATCAAATAGATTACCTTCCTTTCCATTTCATCACATGTCACATCTTAGTTTGTTTCGTATTTGAATCATGACATTCTTGTTTTTCTTTTCCTAGAAGATCCAATCACTTTTTCATTAACTTTTGGATAGAACTACAAGTTCATCTTATTATTAAGGGCTTCTAAGTCTCTTGATTTTTTTCTCCCATAAGTCCCAAATGGCATCTTTTAAAAAGCTCTTTTTACTCCTTGGTCTAAATCGGACAGATAAAAGTCTATGTCAGCTGCACAGATGTCTTTCTGAGAATGTTTTCCAAATAAAATTGTGGGTTACTTCTGTTTGGATCTAATATTTTCTTTTTATTTGGGTTTCTCTTTTATTGTTTTACTGGATCATGATGTTAAGTAAGTGTTTTAAAGATTTGTGTAGAACTAAACATTCTGTCTTTGCATATCTCAAAAATATGCTCATTTTGCGCTCATATCTGATTTATACTTTCCAGATTCAAACTCTGAACATTTGTTTTGCCTCATTAGTTTCTAGCATTTAGTAACACTCTTAAAAGTCTGATACCAAGGTGAAAATTTTGTGTTTCTAGATATTCTCATTTCTCTTCCAGAGAACTGAATTTTCTCTTTACACTTGAAAATCTGAACTTTCAGAATAACATATATAATTGTAAATTTTTCTTCACATATTCATTTATTCCTTTCTTCATTTATTCTACAATGGACCTCAGTGTTTATTATATCAGTCAGACATTCTACTGATTTTTTTATGTGTTTTGACAATTATATTTTTAATTAGCAAGAGTTATTTATTTTTGTTCTACATTTTCTCCTTTTTCATAGTAGCCTGGTCTTGTACTATGAATATGATATTCTCTCTCCTTTCTCTAAGAATATTAATTGTAATTGGTAACACAGTTCTCTTAGGTTTATTGACTTACGGTGGTTCCTCCAGTCAATTGTTGTGTTTATTTTCTAGATCTATCTCTTTCTACTATTTACTCCAAATAACCTTCCCTCCAACGGGAGGCCTAAGCGTGGGCCATGGGACAAGAGTGATTTTCAAGTGACTTGGGCTTTCTTTTATGGAGCATGAGAAAGCATGAGAGAAGGCAGGACAGCAGCCCAGGGCTCATGTAATTTCCAAAGTTAAGATGAACTTTACTCCAAGGGGAGCAGTGTTGCTGTGCTGTAACCCTCAGTGGGGCCGTGGAGCTGCCTTTATTGACTTACTTTTCTATGCTGAATCCTGCTACTCTCTTTCCAAGCCCAGTAGCCACATCACATGTCTTCCAAAGCAGCTTTCTTGTGTCTTAACACAGGTCAGGCCAAGTGCTGCAGCCAGAGCTCTGTAAACTCGAGTAGTGGAGAGGGAAATTGAGAGGATTTACCTTCTTGGTATTTTTTTTTAATACAGACAGCCCTCTGATTAGCTCTGCTGATGACTGCTCTCTAGACAACTCTGCTAGGACGATTAGGACCTGCTCACTCTGAACTTAATGTTAGTTTCAGAACTTATGGCTCCTACCTCTGCTTACAGCTTTCTCACGTGGACTTTTAATCTCTGGTTTCCTCTGTCCCGTATAACCCTTAATGAAGTCTTACCTTCTTTTCCACCTTTCAGGAATTCTGCAAAATATTTTATCTACTGGTGACACCCATCAGGGTTTTCAGGATTGATATGAATTATTTCATGTAAACAAAAATTTTTATAGCTATATCACTGGTGTGTTGAAAGAACTTGTAGATGGATATGTGCTCTCAATATATTATTTTGCTCTGAATGCACACATACACCCACACATATACACATATCAATACACACACACATATATATTATAGAACACATGAAGTAATTTGTGCAAAATTTCCTTAGATAATGATAGCATTAGACTGAAATAAGGACAATATTCTGATTGAACAATTATGTCAAGGAAAGAATTTTTAATACTTGTGAGGCACAGTAACTTATTTTATGTATCACTTTAAACAAGCAAACATGCAAATCAAGGTGATGGAATCAAAGTGATGACAAAATATAAATATGGCAGAAAATAGCATGAAAACAATAATTATTAATAGACATATCTCGATCCTGCAAAATTTGAGCAAACATTAATAATATAGAAAAAGAGAGAGAAAAACCAAGCTGTAGAAACATCATGTTATTTCATACACATAAAGTTCAATCCCAATAAATATCAAGCTTTTTATTATATTTTATCAAGCAAGAGAAAACCAGGAGTTGTTACTGATCTGAGTAACGTTGCAGAGAAATTTGCATTCATTTTCTTAATATCTTGGTTACTATGCACTTTGTAGAGTAAATTAGTCACAAAAGTTTGTTTAACGTGCTGACTGGCAGCAAATAAATTATAGTGAGCCAATACCATTCCTCCTTCATCTAGAAACTAAAAGCTGGACTAAGCCATCCAATAAAACTCAGAGGTGTTCCTTTAATTTTCTCATGAGTTCCTTCAGGTGACTTAAATAAATGGATGGATTTGTACATGGTTATGTAAACTTAGATTGAACCTATGTTAGGCGAGGTACAGTGGCTCACAGTTCTCTCAACATTTTGGGAAACTAAGGTGGGAGGATTACTTGAGCCCAGGAGTTCAAGAGCCCCCTGAGCAACATAGTGAGACCCCATCTCTGCAAAAAATAAAAATTTGCTGGGCATGGCGGCACATGCCTGTAGTTTTAGCTATTCCAGAGGCTGAGATGGGAGCAACGGTTAAGCCCAGAAGGTCAAGGCTGCAGTGAGTTGTATTCCTACCACTGCACTCCAGCAACAAAGAAAGAATCTGTCTCAAAACTAAAAACGAACAAACACAAAAACCCTAAAGTAATTGGTACCTATTGTGAAGCAATTTTCAATTTCACATACTGTTATTATATACCTTGTTACATTATATTTATTTTTTTCATTCTTATAAAATACACTGCCTAAAAATATACTTAAGTAAAAATATCTAGCAAAATAAAATGGTTTGTGGGACAGTAGTATCCCATAATTTAAACTGGCGTGTATTCGTAGTTTAGGATTTATTTCTAAAATATTTCCTGGCTGGGTGTGTGGGATGGCTCGTGCCTGTAATTCCAGCACTTTGGGAGGCCAAGTTTCATGGATCGTCTGAGGTCAGGAGTTTGAGACCAGACCAGCCTGATCATTATATGAAACCCCATCTCTACTAAAAATACAAAAATTATCCAGGTGTGGTGGCAGGCACCTGTAATCATCCTACTTGGGAGGCTGAGGCAGGAGAATCACTTGAACCCAGGAGGCGGAGGTTGCAGTGAACTGAGATCACACCACTGCATGCCAACCTGGGCAACAGAGTGAGACTCTATCTCAAAAAGAAATAAAATGTTGCCTTTTTAATTGTTGTATTATTTAAATTGTATGTGAAATGGGCACACCAGGAGCCCACTTTTGCAGTACACCAAAGGCACTTTTATAGTACACCAAAGGTGCATTCCTCAATTCTTCATGATCTTGTATAGCATACTCATTATAGGCAAGATGAGATTTATAAAAACTGGGAGAATCTTATTCCCACATTCCTTCCTTGACCTACGAAATAAGAACTTGGCCAATTCTGCCATTGTATTAAGTAAGTACTAGGGAGGAAGCTTCCGCCATTTTCTCCATCCTACTTAATTCCTCCTCCCCAGAAGAAGATGGGTGACTTTGCTAATTAGTACACTAGGGCAAGGGCTACAGCTTGCAGGTGACCCACATTCTTGGCTTCAGCTTTCTATTTTTCACTTTCCCTATCATCAGTGTGCCCACCAGGGATGTGTGTTCACTCTCACCACTCCCACTCTCATGCAGGAAGTCCGCATGAATTAGAATAAGGCAACATTCTCTCAGCCCTGGCTTGCTGAATTCTAGAGCGTATGAAAGGTTATTCTCTGTATAGTTGAACAGGTAAATCTCTGCTCAAAATAACCAACACTCCCAAGAAAAAGGCTCCAAGGTCAAGTTGAGAAAGATGGATAAAATCAGAAGTCTTACTTTGCTGTCGAAGCCCAAACTTTTTCACCTAAAATAATACTACAATATTAAGTATGTATTTTAACATTAAATATTTAAATTCTTACCTCATTTTTTGTAGTTGTTCTCAATTTGGTTGGTGCTCAGAAAACAGCAGTGGAATAAACATTAGCACTTCACCAATTCTTAATAAAAAATAAGAAAAAACCTTTTTAAAAATTTGCCTTAACAAAGATCTTTTGCATACTCACAAAGGAAATAAAAGTCCCACTTACTTAAATAAAAATGTTTCCTAACTACAAGCCCATACAATTAAAAAAATAGTTGCACAATCCCACTGAATTTTAATTCTCAAAATATATTTAAAAAATTAAAGTTGTTTAGGTTTCAAAACATCATTCTGTGGCAGAATTGTTTCTTATTTGGATGAGTACAAGCAAAACAAGATCATGATCTTTTTGTAGATTTGTTATAGGCAAAAACTACTTGGTTTAGAAGTACAATTATTACTCCAGCCTGGGTAACAAGAGCGAGACTCTGTCTCAGAAAAAAAAAAAAAAAAGTACAATTATTTTTCCCCTTTGGCAAATCAAAGACTCTGCATGTAAACACTTTGAGGGTTAAAGCTCCAATGCTCATTTATCTTTGCAAGCTTAAAGAGTTTTGCAGACCTCTGCCCGTAAGCCAGTGTTTGATAGAAACCTTGTGCTTTAGGGAGTTTTAAATGTGTCCAGTAACTTTCTACAATTATCCCTTGTTGAATTAGCAGAATCAATAGGGCACCCAAAGAGGCCCTTGTGATTTTTTTCTTGATACCTTGGGGTTTTTTTAAGTTTCTGAAACCTTCCAGACTTGCTTAATCCTGTGATTTTAAATCTAACTGGCTGTTGTATGTAATGCACTGTTGTACAGAAATTTCAAGGTCTCTGATAACTAACTTTCTGCAATGTCCTTTGTTTTATTAACCAGACCAGTGGGGCTATCCCATATCATGCCTGTATTTGGTGTGCTTTCCCTATAGGTTCAAAGGCAGCCATTTTAAGTCACCCTTAAATGTTTCGATTATATACAAGACTCACTTCAGCTCTGTGAATGTAGGGCCATCAGCCTTTCCAAGAGTTGACATACCTAGAGACCAATTGGAAAGTTGCAGGAGATAATAGTCATGGGTCCGTTAATTCAGTGAGAAACAACTGTGAAAAATTGAGAATAGATTTGTTGTATGCTGGTCACCTTTTCTCATGGCTTTGAATTGTATTTTCCTACTTACCTAATCATGCTTAGTGCAGTATCCTACCTCGGTTTTCTAAACATTAACTGATAATTTAGTAAACCTCAGGAATCAGAAAATAATCTTAGACTTAATATTTTTACAAAAATCTTCTTCTATTTTGTATGAAAAACTTTGAAGCTTCATTTTAAATGTTCATCCTGTTAAATCTGTAGATTTTTTATGGCTTTCCAGAGAAGTACAGAAAACTCTGATAATTACAAAGTGTGAAGTAAGACCTGAAGCAGAGGCTAATGAGAGAATGCACTAATAGCATACATTTCTTCCTGGTGTATTTCATTTTCTCTGAACCTAAGAAGCTGCACCTATGAGCTGAAGGGGGCCAAAGAGGAAAATTATTACTTAGATTTTGCTTTCATAAACAATTTTCTATAGATAAAATACTATTGAGAGAGCAATTTCCATGATACTTTATACTTATATCAGAAGAGGATATTTGAATTAGTTATTAGAAAAAATATATTAAGCAGGAAAAACTATAGTCCCTTTAGCTCAGTGCAACCATGACAATCTAGTGCTTTTCCCAAAAATTATTTACAAACTTTAAGAAAACAAAAGCAATGTTGTCATTATTTACATAATTTATATAAATTTTAACTTTCATATTAGTGTAGAGAAATAAATTCTGAAACAACTGTCATATTTTATATTTTTCGTACCCTTTGAGAACTTTGGGACTCACTGAATCAACATGTAAAGTTTGTGCACGTATTCAAAGTAAAACTGAGTAGCTTTGCTATTCTAAGTGATTATGGGTGCTTCTGGTTGATACAACTTTGCATATGTATAGTCTGCTTTCATACTGCTAATATAGGCTTACCCAAAATTGGGTAATTTTAAAGGAAAGGGATTTAATGGACTCACAGTTCCACATGGCTGTAGAGGCCTCCCAATCATGGCAGAAGGCAAATAAGGAGTGAAGTCACATCTTACATGGTGGCAGGTGAGAGAGTTTGCATAGGGGAATTCCCCTTTATAAAACTGTCAGATCTTGTGAGACTTATTCACTATCATGAGAAAAGCATAGGAAAGACCTGCCCCTATGATTCAATTACCTCCTACCAGATCCCTCCCATGACACATGGGAATTATGGGAGCTACAATTCACAATGAGATTTGGGTGGGGACACAGCAAACCATGTCAACATCTATGACATTTTCTTTTTCTTGTTATTACCCCTGACTGATTGTGTGTGTGTGTTTTGATGTCCTGGTCTGAAGTAAACTTGGCAATAGGACATGAAATCAAGTTTAGATTTATTCTAATCATTTCAAAATAGTCATAAATAAATTATGGGGGAAAAAGACTTTTGGAGCAGAGATGATTTTTAATATAAATATGTTTTCTAGAGTAATTTTCTTAGGTTTCTTTGCATAAAATAAGCTAATCACTAGAACCAAATCACTATCTGCAGAGTTTTACAATGTACAAAATCTCAAGTACTATATTAGTTTCTATGGAATATCTTAAACATGCCCTGGGACCACTATAATAATAACGTATATGCCAATTATGAGCAAATCTACTCAGCCACCACAGCAATTTTTTCCTACATTAGTTAGCACTTTTTGTTACTTTGCATTATAATTATCTTTTTATATACCTGTCTCCTCCATCAGACTCAGAAATCAGTTGTAAAAAGGTTTAGCACATAATGTGCACTCAATGGTTTCTTTGGTTAATGAATAAATAAAATATCAAATGAATGTATCATTTTATTTTTTACTAAAATAAAATTTATATTTATGTTAAAATTATATTTATTTCATGTTGAAATGTAATTTGTATTTGGTTCTCCAGAAACTCGTAGAACTAAGGGAAACATAACCTATTTTCAGAGATTATAAGATTATCTGGTAAAAGCTTTGCCACAGATGTTTTAGCCAATCCTTTACTCTTTACTCTTCCCCTAATTCATCTTTCTTATTCATCTCAACATCTGATCACACATTTGCTTTTTGCTCTAAAACTTGATTCACAATCCTAAAGTGGTTTTAAAGAACATTTTTTGGTTCATATATTTCACAAGTAACAATGATTACACCTAAAGAAATCCAAGAGCTGCTTCCTTCTCCCTTCTCAGCAAATTCTTCTTTGCTTCCTAGGTTTTGTATGTATGCCATATAAAGTTTGGATTTAAATTTCAAAACTCATCATTTTTAGTTAAAATATTAGTATTCTTTATTATCCATTTCTTCCATAATTTTCTAACACCTCTTTCCAACATCATAAAAAAACCTCTGAATTTTTATACAGAACAGTATAAATTTGCTGTCCTAAATGACATATCTGTGACTATGAACATAATCAATGTCTTCAGCACAGAGAGAATAAGTGCATTTCTAGCCAGGCGTGGTGGCTCATGCCTGTAATCCCAGCACTTTGGGAGGTTGAGGTAGGTGGATTGCCTGATGTCAGGAGTTCGAGACCAACCTGGCCAACATGGTGAAACTCCATCTCTACTAAAAATACAAAAAATTAGCTGGGCATGGTGGTAGGCACCTGTAATCCCAGCTACTTGGGAGGCTGAGGCAGGAGAATTACCTGAACTGGGGAGGCAGAGGTTGCAGTGAGCCAAGGTCTTGCCATTGCCCTGCAGCCTGGGTGACAGAGTGAAACCTCCAACTCAAAAAAAGAAAAAAGAAAAGAAAAGAAGTGTATTTGTAGGGACCAGTTCATATACTGGTAGGATAAATGTTAATTCTTTATAAATATCTTTCTACCCTCTCAAGATTAGGAATTTGATATATTTTCTTTCATAGAAATTCAGTAAACATGTAAATGATAAGCTTCAGTAACTATTTCCTGTTTTCTTGATTATTAGTCATTATTTTAAGATGTATTAGAAACAGGGAATGCAAATAAATTATTTTTAATTCTATTATGCAGCCTATCATAGATATTAACCTTTGTATGAAATTGTCTTTGTACAATCACAAGTTTTCACTCTGACAAAAAGCTTTACAATTCATTTAAATAACCTGGTTTCAGTTTATTAATCATCATCAACTGATTTTGAAAATCAATTATGATTTATTTTAATTGAAATATTATTTTTATTCAATAGTTTACAAAACCCAGATACTTGTGCTGGTGACATATAGGCACACCTATTTTAGTTTTTTAACAACTAAACAGTACAATTACAATGGCAAGTTTGAACTATAGAGCTTTTAGCTGCAGATGAAGGAGAACTGCATTCTCATGTACCTTCCATTGAAGATTTCAACCTGTGGAAGAAAATAATCAAACAAACAAAACACATATATCAATCATTTATTTGAAATGTAATTTATAATCTGTTTGAGATAACGTATCCCTATAAAAACTAAAACAAAAAAATTGTTTGGGATGTGAACTTTTTATTTTGTAATTTAACTTGCTCTGCTGTTACTTTTTCCTCCATGAAATCCATATTGTAAACAATTTCAGAAAAGATATGCCAAGAAGATGACAAGAATGTTAGAGATCTCTCCTGCATGAGATTATTTAACCTAAACACCTCAACTGTGAAAACTGGGGATGCAACTTTGAGAAAACATTTTGAATGTGACAGCAAAATTACTTTGTGATGTTTATACATTTTTCATAATGCTATTCCCAGTAGAACTGATTTCTATATTTCTTACAGCAATGGTATGAAGAATCAGCCTTTTAAAAAGATTGGGATTTGCTGACACTGCTGATAGAGTGCCTTGTTAGCTGAGAGACAATGATGTGGTTAAATGCAGCAAAGTAATAACTTTGAGAAATTAGAAGGTATCAAGAAAGGGAGTTGTATGGCCCTATATGTCTGTATTTGTGTGAGAGAAAAAAGAGAGGAAAACAGTGAGACAGACAGAAATGAAATAAGGCAGTCAGAGCAGAGGACTCAGACAATGTGCCACTGAGGTCGATAAATCTATACTTATTTTTTACATCCTGCAAGGTCATAGATGACGCTGACATTGGTCTCCTAGCAACCAACTCTACTAACCTACTTTTGTCCCAATCACTGGAGAATGGGTTTGGTGCTTTGAGCTGTGTTTCTAGATAAAAAAGAAGGAATCAAAGTGATGCTGGGTAACTACCAATGGGTGAAATTTTTTAAAAGTAAGCACATATGCAGAAACATAAACATTTCTGGTCTCTTTCCTATCTAAGTTTACAAAGTTCAGAGCGGTCTTTCTACTTATTTCTTAGAATTGATAATAAATGTGCAATTATCACAAAATTTTTGCATTTTTAAATATCCAAAATACATGATGTAGCACACATGATACTTTACTACATCTAAATTCAAGATATAAAAAGTAAAATATATATATGTCAATTTAACTAGTGACCAGGATCTAATTAGAAAAAATCAATTAAGCAAAATAAACTAAATTCTAATATAGCTGTTGTTACTTTTAAGTTTTATTATGTAAATATAGTTGTAAAAGCAAAGTTTTATAAATACAATTATAAATTGCCAATATATCATTTTTTTATCCTTCAAGTTCAGAAGCAATATTCTGAGAATTAGTTTTCTGTGACTCTAAATTTTAGGAACTCTGTTATCTCCTAAGTTTTTTTTAGTTCATTTAAGTATAATTTTTTGGTTCTATTATTTCAGGTCTTCATGTCAATTTCTTATCTCTACAATTCTGTTGTTACCTTTTCTTGATCGTCTCCTTAGTCTTTACTCTCATAGAGAAGACGATGAAAGTATTATAACCTATTTTGTCCATTTGATTCTTAAGGAGGTAAATAATAATGACACTTATTCATATTTCCTGGTGCGAGGTGATCCAGTATATGGTCTTCAATTCAGGAATCTCTTCTCCAAAGTCCTTGAACCCTTGACTATTTGCACATTAGGGAACAGTTTAATTATGTGTGCTTCATTTAATATGAGATTTCTGCCTTTAGTACTGGAGTCATATGATATAGATTCTAGATACCCCAGTGTTTTTTATGTCATCTTACCTTCAACTCTTAAAAAGTCACTCAAAAATGTTTTCTACAGTATTTTATGGCACACCTTAAAATACAAGTCTCAGAACTGATTGAAATATCCCAAATTGTATACATTATTATCTTCTTGTTCAATGTATTATCAATCCACAACTGCCATTATTTCCTTTAGAAATAACCAAACATCACTATAGTATACAAAAATGTGATTGTTTTTCCCAGAATTTCACTAATCTGTCACCCCCAATTGTATAATACATTTGTGCAAAAATTGAGCAAATATTTTGAGTCTTCAGGGAAACTTGTATTATCCTTTAAACTATTTTTTTCATGGCTTCAATTATAGTTTCAATTTTTTGAGATATGCTTTCAAACTTGATTTAGTCATAGAATCAGTATCTCCTAGTTTTTTCTTTTGTCATGTGAAAATGCTAAGTCTGCCATTGCTCTTTCAAAATATTTATAAACTCTATTAACATGACCTTTAGTTTCAAGATGGTGTATTAAGCACATCTATTAACCTTCCCTGCTTTCTAAAACCTAAGTAAAATTTCTAAAATAATATTAAAGAAAACATATATATGAAAATTTAAAAAAGGAGATTATTGTTAAGAAAAAAAATGAAAGAGGCAAACTGATAGACATCAGAAACTAGTGTTCTTACATTAATGCAACTGCTTCCTGAGTAGAGTGGGAAGGTAAACATAAAAACTTATTATTTGGAAAAATAATTTAAAGTTGTAATAACTCAGATGCAATACATATAAAATTTCATTTTTTAGATGGAGTTTCTCTGTTGTTAAAATAGCTATTGCAGAAACACAAAAAACAACAAACGTTGGGGAGAATGTGGAGAAAAGGGAACCCTTACACACCATTGGTGGGCATTTAAATTAGCTATTATGAAAAAGAACATGTAAGGTCCTAAAAAACTAAAAATAGAATGACCATGATCCAGCAATTCCACTTCTGTGTATAAAAGGAGGCTAATTTTTCTCTCTATTCGTTCAAGAACGAGGTTGAGAAATCTCTTCATTATCCAAAAAGAAAGTGGTATTACAGGCTGGGCGTGGGGAAGTGATGGTTCCCGCCTGTAAATCCCAGCACTTTGGGAAGCCAAAGTGGGAGGATGGCTTGAGCCCAGGAGTAAGGCTGGGCTTGGAGGAATTAAAATAATTATGTCAAAGAAATATCTCCAATGCCCTGTTTACTGCAATAATATTAACAATAGCCAAGCTAGGAAAGCAATATAAGTGTTCATCAATAGACAAATGGATAAATAAAATATTGTGTGTGTGTTGTATATATGGAATGCAATTGTACACTATTCAGCCTTTAAAAAGAAGGAAATCATACCGTCTGTGACAACACAGATGAATCTGAAGAACATTGTGCTAAGTGAAACAAGCCAAGCACAGAAAGAACAATATTGTATTATCTCACTTATATATAGAATCTAAAAAAAGTCAGACTCATAGGAGCAGAGAGTAGAGTGGTGATTGTCAAGGGCTATAGTGTTTGGAGGAGAAAAAAGTTGTTGGACAAAAGGTACAAAATTTTAATCAGACAGGAGAAATAGATTTTAGTGATATATTCCATAGCATGGTGACTATAGTTAGTAATAAATATTGTAAACATTGTATATTTCAATACTGCTACAAGATTAGATTTAAATGTTCTCATCTCTAAAAAATAAGCAGGTGATGTCATGAATATATTAATTAGCTTGATTTAACCTTTCCAAAATGTATACATATATCGAAGCATCATATTGTAATCTATAAATATATACAATTGTTTCTATTAAAAATAAAATAAACAGATATTACAAATTAACCTAGGTGACAATATTATGAGAATTACACAGAAGATATCTGGAGCAGATTAAATGTTTAATAAGTATTAGCTATTGTTAACTAATAAATTACAAACAAATGCTTTACCATTTAGGGTGTTTACTTAATGTTCTGTTGTTATATTCTATTATAAATATAGAAATGAGATAAAACATGTGAAATTTCTTTGTAAAATATCAAATTTGTGCCCCAACTTTTTTTTTTTTTTTTTTTTGAGACGGAATTTCGCTCGTTACCCAGGCGGGAGTGCAATGGCGCGATCTCGGCTCACCGCAACCTCCGCCTCCTGGGTTCAGGCAATTCTCCTGCCTCAGCCTCCTGAGTAGCTGGGATTACAGGCACGCGCCACCGTGCCCAGCTAATTTTTTGTATTAGTAGAGACGGGGTTTCACCATGTTGACCAGGATGGTCTCGATCTCTTGACCTCGTGATCTACCCGCCTCGGTCTCCCAAAGTGCTGGGATTACAGGCTTCAGCCACCGCGCCCGGCCCCAACATATATATATATATATTTTTTTAGACAGTATATTGTTCTGTCGCCCAGGCTGGAGCATAGTGGCATGATCATAGCTCACTGCAGCCTCAAAGTCCACGATCCAGTGATCCTCCCACCCAAGCTCAGTGATCTCAGACCTCTCATGCTTAAGAGACCATCTACCTTACCCTTCTGAGTGGTTGGAACTACAGGTGCAGACGCATGCCACCACTCTCTGCTATGTTTTTTAGTTTTGAAAAATGCACTCTCACTATGTTACTGAGGCTGGTCTTGAATTCTTGGACTCAAGCAATCCTTCTACCTGGGCCTCCCAAAGTTCTGGGATTTGCAGATGTGAACCATCTGCCCCACGGCCTGTAGTGCCACTTTTTGTTGCACTTTTTATTGGCTAATTAAGAGATTTCCCAACCTGGTCCTTGAACAGATGGAGAGAAAGATTAGCCTCCTTTGCAATTAGGGAAGACTTTGTGACAACTCTGGCTCACAAGATATGATGGAAATCTACTAAAGTCTTCTGAAAAAGCTTTTTCTCTTTTCTACCTCTCCCCCAATATAGCACAAAAATAAAGTTCTTTCTGCTTCTCTCTCCCCCTTGCTGTCTGTATTGTGACAATATAACACGAAACTGCTCCAAACAACTTTGACCATAAGAAAAAAGCCAAAAGAATACATCGATTCTAACCAGAGACTCTGACTTCACTGAGCCACTGAAACACTCCTGGGACTACCTACCTCCTGCCTTTTCATTATGGGAGGAAACTCTATTGGTTAGGTCACTGTGAGTATTAATGGCCACTATTAATGGCAGCCAAAGCCATTCCTAACAGACACATTTTAATTATGAAGATATTTGCCTTCATAAATTACAATTTATATAGGTGCCCTTGGAAATTAATTATGCATAGTTTTAACATCGTAATTATTATTACTCTGTAGTATTCTTTACTGGTCCTGGCAGTAAAACATGTCACCTCTGAGAAAACAGGAAGAGATCAGATGATATTAGAAAGAGAATTGTCTAGTAACCAAACAGATTTAAAACACAAACCCACTCTGTTATTGATTGGTTCTGTGATAGTCTGCTATGTTACTTAAGCTTCATTTTTTCAGTATCAATGTAGGTAGCATAATATATCTCTTACAGGCTAGAATTAAATGAGATGATTATAAAACTGCATGACAAAGTACAGAAGACAAAGTAAACATCCTAGAAGTTCATTGTTTTCTGGCCTGATTATGGCCCTTAGGAACTCATGTGGTAGCGTCCACTCTTTTTCTGTGTGGAAATTTAGCTAGTTGGTGAATTATTTGCTCTCTTATCTTATGGATATCTGGTAGCAAGAGTCATAAATGTGACATTATCATCACTTGCAAAGTGTGGCTGAAATTCTAGTAGTTTTACTATATAGTGTAATATTGATTTTGAATAAAATAATTGGCAAGTATTAATGTTTTCTATATGAGATATATTATACTTTCTCATATTCTATAAAATGATTACAATAATACCCACCTTCAGTGATGATTAAATTTGGAGAGGTAAATAGACTATTCCTCATGATACTTTGAACCCTTATTATTGTTAATTTTACTATAAGTTAGTCATGTGTCTATATCATCTACCTGAATAGACTATAGGGCAGTGTTTCTCAACCTCAGTAATACTGACATTTTGGACCAGATAAATTTTTGTTGGAGAAAGGGGGTGTCCTGTACATTCTTGTATGTTCAATGATATCCCATCTTATGCTCTCTAGATGCCAGTAGTAATTCCGTTCCCAGTTGTAATAACAAAAATATCTCTAGACATTGCCAAATGTACCCTGGAGGATGAAATTGTCCTCCTAGATGAGAACTATTGCTATAATTCATCCAGGTGAGAAACACAATGCCTTGTATCTATGAGGATTATGAGAAGAAAAATGTTAGTTGAAGTGATTTGAATATGTGTACCAATAAGCAACTACATCTATATTAGTGATTTTATTAACACTATTTTCTTTTTTGGCATCTTTAGCAAGTTCTTGTTGATTAATAGATCTCAGAATTGAATAATGAAATTTGAACGTAGAAATATAATTAGACATTAAAATGATAAGCATGTACAGTAATGTTTAATTGACATTGAAAGCTGAAATGTAATATTGAAGTAGCGTAACTAAAATAGAATAGAAATATTTTAGGAATAATTTTATACCATTCTATAATACGGAGAAAGCAGCAACAGAATAATTTTATGTAAGTTCTATAGATGTAGTACGTGATTTTGGGGTAGCCAAAAATTTTAAATATCCTTGTAAGTGGGAACACCCATTGTATAATTCGAAAAATTTTAATTTAGCCTTTATTTAGCCTGAAAGCAAAAATAGAAAATCTCTGATAAGAGAGTGTGCAGTTTTACTGAATTGATGTAGATCCATGTCAAAAGTTACAAGTGAACATTCTAAAATGAGATGGCTACTGAACATACCTCTAAATGAGATAAATGTGCAATTGATTTAAGCTTGGTTTAATTGCTGCATCTAGAAAATATTTTTTATATTCTCATGTAAAAAAATTATTTCTTTTTCTGATGTGCCATTTTTATCTACATAGGGTGTAAAGTATGTCCCTTAAAATTACAGGAGAAGAAAATGTTTGGAGATGATAAATAAGTTTATTTGCTTGATGGTGGGGATAGTTTCAAAGGTGTATGCATATGTCCAAACTCGTCAACCTGTATACATTAAATATGTTCAGTTTATTGTGTATCTATTTTATCTTAATAAAGCTTTACAAAATAATAATTAAAATAACATTCCAAAGGGAAATATCTACTTTGGTAACTTTCAAATAAACACATTGATCTTTCTCTGGCGTGGCCAGATGCATTAGGCATTTAAATGATCTTCTATTTGTAAATAAATATATATTTGTATGAAGTGTGTGTGTGTGCGTGTGTGTGTGTGTGTCCATGTGCATGTGTCTCCTTCTATGTCCAATTGGTAATTTACCTGCTTTGAGTCAGTAATTACATTTTATGACTTAAGAACTAAAAATCTCTTAAAATAAAAAACTTCTCTTCTAAAAGATATAAACTTTCATATGTGAGGTAAGGAACACAGCATTCTGCACCAAAAAATAAAATCTTTTTCTTCTCTAATGTGGGAATAGTTGACAAACATAGAAAAAGAGTTTTTTGAGGATTTAGACATATTGGAAATGGAAAGCTTGGACAAATCAACTAATGACAGATTTTTTAAACAAATGTTTGAAGTCCTATAGAAAAACAAAAGTAAGAGGATGCTCTTGAAAATTTTATTCTTGTACAGTGATGTGTTGATTAAAGATGGGTGTGTTCTAAGAAATGCATTGTTAGACAATTTCCTCATCATGCAAATATCACAGAATGTACTTGCACAGACCTAGATGGTAGAGCCAAGGACACACCTAGGCTTTATGGGGCAGCCTATTGACCCTAAGCTTCAGACTTGTACAGTATGTTGCTTTACTGAATACTGTAGGCAATTATAATACAATGGTAAGTGTCTGGGTATCTAAATATATCTAAATAAAAAAAGGTACAGTAAAAATACACTATTAAAGATTAACAAAATGCTACAGCTGTGCAGGACAGGTACCATAAACGGAGCTTCAGGACTGGAAGTTGCTTTAGATGAGTCACCAAATGAGTGGGAGTGGGGAGTAAAGGTAAAGTCCTAGGACATTACTGTACAGTACTGTAGGCATTATAAACACTACACGCTTAGGCTACACTAAATTTATAAACATACTTTAACTTAAATTATAAATTAGCTTTAGTTTGCTGAATGACCACCATCATATATGCGGTCTGTCATTGACTAAAATCCCGTTATGTGGTACTTGACTGTAATTCCTAATTTAGCTAAAGGAAGAAGAAAATGAAACAACATTTAATGAATATCTAACATGAATGAATTATGCAATATAAACCTTCCTGCAACCTAGTTACTTATAAATTTTTTGATTTTACAATAAAGGAAACCATGATTTCAACTTCAGATAATTTGAGCAAGGTCATAAACTATCCTATTTATACCATAGCATGGTAGTTAAGAATCCTATGTAAAGACCTCAATGCAGCTCTTTTCGGATGGCGAAAGATTTTCTAAAATGTATTTATAAACTTTTATTGTAGCTGTGGATTTGTTGTTAGATAAATGTGTGGCATTTTTTATCATCATAATAATGTTCAGAACTCTGAGAATTTGCCTAATTGAAAATTCTTCAATAACGTATTTATTAATTAAATAAAAATCACAAAAGTATTGGTTAAGTAAGCCCTCTTTAATTTGCTTATAAATCACAGAAGATGGTGTATTACTGTTAACCATGGGAGCAAATAATAATTGCTTTAATAAGCAAAATGATAATTTCCTGTTGGGGTCCGTGAGATCGGCACGTCTGCCGGGGGTCTCTTGACCAGCAAGAGGGTCCTAATACCTGGAAGAGAGAGTGCGCTGAAGAAAAGAGAGATAGAGAAAAATGGATCTGGAGGTCTGATAAGAGCTATGCTCAGATCAGCGATTTATTCTTTGTGTCCAGGAGCTTATATGTTTTTTCATACAGTGACTGACGTAGGTCCCAATACAAAAGTTTTATCAGGAGGGAACAGAAAATTACAAAGTAAGCATGGGAGGGGGTAGCATACAGGTTTATCTAAAGATCGCTGAACCCAAAACAAACAAAAGATTCTAATCCGATTAAGATTCTTATCCTCTTATCAATGACTACAGTTACAGTAAATAACATCAAGCAAGCGATAATTTGAGGGGTAGCAATTTTCTAGTAACGTGAGTGATCACGGGATTTAGTGACTGCAGGTAAACAGAGTCATAAAACCAGCCCAGAATGGGAACTTCCAGAGACAATAGTCTCGTAAATAGTCACGCAGGCCTCACCCAGACATGGCATTAGCTCAGTGGATCAAGAATAGGCTTCTGCAAACTCAGGCCTCTATCACTTCCTTCTTTTTTCCTCAGCTCGACTGCCCTCAGCGGGGAGAATATGTCCGGGCTCTAACTCCATAATGGCGGAGACACGGAGGGGTCTCTACGCTGATGGAGTGATCCCCATAATTTCCAGTGTGTTTTCACTTATGTCTACTCATTTACATCCTATTTACTTCATGTAACAATAAGTCAAACATATTTATTAATGTAATGATTGATAATATGTCAAAATTCCAAAAAGTATTTAGAGGGACTTGTAAGAATATATACAATATAACATGGAGACCAGGATTATTTCAAACATAAAGTCAAAGGAATAATAAAGAAAACTAAACTAATAAAAGGTAAATTGAATAATCAAAATCCATATCATAAAGCACAAATTATCCAGGAAAAATTAGGCACACGTTTTAGAAAGAAATTTTTAGAAAATAAAGCAGAAGTAAACACAATTAATATATGATTAAGAGAACGTAAGAGAAAATAGCAAACTAAGATAAGTTCATTAGTTTTGAAACAAAAAAAGAAAAAATATTCTGCCATAACTTCTCAAATAGAACATCAAGTGAAAGAGTAAACAACAATCTCAAAAGACACCATTCGTTTGATCCAAATTTGGTTTCTTAGAGCTATTTCTCATAATGCTCCGTTTTAGTCTTATTCAGAACACATTTCAATATTTGATAGTATATTAATTAGCAATCTCACAAATAATGAACATTCAAATATAGGGTGATTGGAGTCCACCTTTGAGGAGGAGAAGGCTTAGGTCTTACCTTCTCTGAAAGACAGAATATAAGTAGAATCGAACTTCCTTATTTGGCACTTTTTTACTTCCAGGTACAGCACACATTTTGGTTGTAATAATCTATTGTTTTAAAAAGTGAAAACACAAGCATTTATTTTTTGGTTGGAATGGCCCATTCAACAAATACCCTCAAACAGAAATTATAATGGCCACATGTTCCTAAAATTTTGTAACAGTGTAACTTCTACTTTCCACTTCAATTAAGTGAGCTTCAAAAAAGCTGTTAACAGAGAATTTCCTTAAATCATAACTCTCACACAGTGTAATGGAGGAATGTCCTGTATTCTCATATAGTACATTCCTATTGTTGAGGAAACATCACCATTATTTATCTCCAGAATTCTTTTCAACTTACAAAACCGAAACTTTATGTTCATTAAACAATAACTCCCCAATGCCCCTTTTTTCTAGTGCCTGGCAACCATCATTTCACTTTGTCTCTATGATGAAATAATTAGTCTATTCTATATTCATAACATAAGCAAAGACTCTTTTTACTTTTAATTAGCATTATATTTGATTATTTATTTTCAATTTATTTTAGTTTTAGATTTGGGGGTACATGTGCAGGCTTGTTACACAGGTGTACTGCTTAATGCTGAGATGTGAGGTTAGTGAGCAGAGTACAAAATAATTTTCCACACTTGCTCCCCTCACTACCTTCCCCTTCTAGTAGTCCCACTGTCTGTGGTTGTCATCTTTACATTCGTGAGTACCACTCAAATGCTGAATGTTCTCACCTATAAGGGATTAGTTTCCACACATTGGTGAGAACATTCAATATTTGATTTTCTATTCCTACAATAACTGGCAGTGTATAAGCATTATGGGTTGTCTGCAGCCTTACCAGCACCTGTTATTTTTAATAATAGCCATTCTGACTGGTGTGAGGTGGTATCTCATTGCGGTTTAGATTTTCATTTCTCTGATTATTAGTGACTTGGAACTTTTTTAACTGTATGTCTTCTTTTGAGAAACGTATGTTCATATCCTTTGCCCATTTATTAATGAAGTTGTTTGGTTTTTGTCTATTCAATTGCATCAGTTCCTATAGAATCTATATATTAGACCTTTATCAAACGTGGTTTGTGAATATTTTCTCTCAATCAGTAGGTTGTGTGTTTACTCTATTTATAGTTTTTTTGCCGTAAAGTAGCTCCTTAGATTAAGCAAATTTCATTTGTCAGTTTTTGGTTTTGTAGAAATTGCTTTTGAGAACTTAGTCATAAATTATTTCTCCAGGCTGATATCTAGAATGGTGTTTGTTAGGTTTTCTTCTAGTATTCTTACAGTTTGAGTCTTATACTTAAATCTTTAATCCATCTTGAATTAATGTTCATATATGGTAAAAGGTAGGAGTCAAGTTTTATTCTTCTGCATATGGCTAGCCAACTATCTCAGCTCTATTTATTGAGTAGGGAGTCTTTTCCCCATTGCTTATTTTTGTTGACTTTGTCAAAGATGAGATGGCTGTAGTTGTGTGACTTTGCTTCTGGGTTCTCTTTCTGTTTCATTGGTCTACATGTCTGCTTTTGTACCAGTACCATGCTATTTTGGTTAGCGTAACCCAGCATAACCTTATTGTAAAGTTTAATATTGGGTAATGTGATGCCTTCAGTTTTGTTCTTACTGCTTAGAATTGATTTGGCTATTTTGACTCTTTGAGTTGCACATACATTTTAGAATATTTTTTGCTCATTCTGTGAAAAATGATATTGGTAGTTTGATAAGCATAGCACTGAATTTGTAGATTTCCTTAGGTAGTACGGCAATTTTAATGATATTGATTCTTCTAATCTATGAGCATGGACTGTATTACAGGGAAAGAAAGAAAAATAAAAAATCCTACCAAATGAAAATAATTACAGAAATTAGAAGTGCCAGCATATCCAGGTGAAAGGGAACCAGTGCAAGAATTCTGGCACCATGAAAAATCTAAATGTTGTGATACTACCAGAGGATTACACTAGCTTTCCAGTAATGGCCCTTTACCCAAATGAAAGCTCAGAAATGACAGATAAAAATGCATAGATTGCAAGGAAGCTCAATAAGATCCAAGACAAGTTTGAAAATGAACACAGAAACTTTTAAAGCAATCCGGAAAATGAAGGAAAAGAAAAACATATGAAAAGAAAATCAAGGCCAGGCACAGTGGCTCACTCCTGTAATCCCAGCACTTTGAAGGCCGAGACAGGAGGATCACTTGAGGTCAGGAGTTCAAGACCAGCCTGACCAACATGGTAAAGCCTCGTCTCTACTAAAAATACAAAAATTAGCCGGGTATGGTGGCACACGCCTGTAATCCCAGCTACTTGGGAGGTTGAAGCAGGAGAATTACTTGAATCTGGGAGGTGGAGGTTGCAGTGAGCCGAGATCATGCCATTGCACTCCAGCCTAGGCAACAAAAGCAAGACTCTGTCCAAAACAAAAACTAAAAACAAACAAACAAAAAGAACAACAATAAGACCTTCTGGATTTGTAAAGAAAAGCTCATTTAATAAATTTCAAAATACAGTTGAAAGCTTTATCAATAGACTGGACCAAGCAGAAAAAAGAATTTCAAAATTTGAAGACTAATATTTTTTAACTAATCCAGTCAGACAAAAATAACAACAAAAATCCATAAAAAATGAAGTCTTCAATAAATATGGAATCATGTAAAATGACCAAACTTATGAATCATTAGCATTCCTGAGAGAGAAGGAAAAAAAAGGAATAACTTGGAAAATGTATTTGAGGGAATAATTCAAGAAAATTTCCCTCATGTTGGTAGAGAGGAAGATATCCAGATACAAGAAATCCAGAGAATACCTGTGAGTTACTGAACATAAAATGAACAGAACCAAGGCATGTTGTCAGCAGGCTGTCCAATGCCAATGCTAAGGAAAAATTCTTAAAGGCAGCTGGAGAAAGAGGTCAAATCATGTACAGGGGGAACTTCATCAAGCTAACAGTATACTTCTCAGTGGAAAACTTACAAGTAAGGAGAGACTGGGTGCCAATTTTCAGCATCTTTAAAGAAAAGAAATTCCCACCAAGAATTTCATATTCTGCCAAAGTAAGCTTCAAAAACAAAGGAAAAATTAAATCTTTTCCAAACAGGCAATAACTAATGAAATTTATTATCACTAGATCAACTTTACAAGAGATCCTTAAGGGAGTTCCTTACATAGAAACATAAGAACATACCTGCTACCACAAAAGCACACTTATGTACATTGTCTGCGGACCCTATATAGCAACCACATGATAGAAACTATGAAGCAACCTGTTAACAACTTTATGATAGCATAAAAACTTTACATTCCAATATTAAACTTTAATCTAAACAGTCTAAACTGCCCATTTAAATGGCACAAAGTTGCAAATTAGATTTTAAAAAGACCCATAATTCTGTGTTCAAAAGGCCCATTTCATATGTAATGACACCCCTAGACTCAAAGTAAAAAGGGTTAGAGAAAGAGCTGTCATGAAAATAAAAAACAAGAAAGAGCAGAAGTTGCTATTCTTATATCATATAAAACACTTTAAACCAACAACAGTAAAAAATGACAAGGAAAGGCATTACATAGTGATAAAGCGTTCAATTCAGCAAGGAGACCTAACTATCATAAATATTTACACACTGTATTAGCCCATTCTCATGCTGCTATAAAGAACTGCCCAAGATGAGACTGGCTAATTTATAAAGGGAAGAGGTTTCATTGACTCACAGTTCAACATGGCTGGGGAAGCCTCAGGAAACTTGGAATTATGGGGGAAGGCACCTCTTCCCAGGATAGCAAGAGAGAGAACAAGAGAGGAAACTAAAGGGAAAAGCCCCTTATAAAACCGTCGTATCTCATGATAACTTACTCACTATAATAAGAACAGCGTGGGAGAAACTGCTTCCATGATTCAGGTACCTCCCACTAAGTGCCTCCCACTGCATGTGCGGATTATGAGAACTACAATTCAAGATGAGATTTGGGTGGGGACATAGCCAAATCATATTACACACCTAACATTGGAGGACCCAAATTCATAAAACAAGTACTTCTGTACCTAGAAAAATACTTTAATAGGCACATGATAATAGTGGTGGAACAAAGCATAAGACAGATCATCAAAGCATAAAACTAAGAAAGAAATTCTGGAATTAACTTCAATACCCAACCAACTGAACCTGTGATAATAGATAGCTACAGAATATTCCACCCACCACCCATGGAAGATACATTCTTATCGTCTGCTGCAGAACATGCTCTAAGATTGACCACATGCTTGATAATACAGCAAGTTTCAATAAATTCAACAGAATGGAAATCATACCAGTCATACTCTTGTACCACAATGGAATGAAAATAGAAATCAATACGAAAAAGACCTCTCAAAACACAAAATTACACGAAAATTTAAAAACTTGCTCCTGAATGACTTTTGGGTAAAGGGCAAAATTGAAGCAAAAATCAAAATATTCTTTGAAAGAAATAAAATAGAGACATAACATACCAAAATCCCTGAGATGCAGCAAAAGCAATATTAAGGGGAAGGGTTTCAATGCTAAAAACTGACCTCAAAAAGTTAAAAAGATCTTAATTAACAATCTAACATCACTCTGGGAGGAACTAGAAAAACAAGAACAAACTAACCCCAAAGCTGGCAGAAGAAAAGAGATGACTAAAATCAGAGCAGCACAGAACATAGTGTAGACCCAAAAACCCATAAAAAGGCCAGGCGCGGTGGCTTACGCCTGTAATCCCAGCACTTTGGGAAGCCGAGGCGGGTGGATCACGAGGTCAAGAGATCGAGACTATCCTGGTCAACATGGTGAAACCCCGTCTCTACTAAAAATACAAAAAATTAGCTGGGCACGGTGGTGCGTGCCTGTAATCCCAGCTACTCAGGAGGCTGAGGCAGGGGAATTGCCTGAACCCAGGAGGCGGAGGTTGCGGTGAGCCGAGATCGCGCCATTGCACTCCAGCCTGGGTAACAAGAGCGAAACTCCGTCTCAAAAAAAAAAAAAAAAAAAAACCCATAAAAAGAATCAACACAAAAAAAAGTTTGCTGGTTGAAAGGATAAGCAAGATCGATAGACCAATAGGTAGATTAAGAAACAAAGAAAAGAGAAAAAAGTCAAATAAGCACAATCAGAAATGACAAAGCTGACATTACAACTGATCCCACAGAAACACAAAAGATCCTCAAATACTATATGGACACCTCTATGCATACAAACTAGAATGTCTAGAGGAAATAGATACATTCCTGGAAACATAACCTCCCAAGACTGAATCAGGAAGTAACTGAAATCCTGAACAGATTAATATTGAGTTATGAAATTGAATCAGTAATAAAAGACCTACAAACCAAGAAAAACCCTAGACCCAATGAATTCATACCAAATCCCATGCTGCCAATTCTACTGAAAGTATTCCAAAAATTGAGGAGGGACTCCTCCTTAAATCATTCTATGAAGCCAGCATCACCCTGATACCAAAACCTTGTAAAGACACACACACACACACATAAAAAGAAAACTACAGGACAATATCCCTGATGGAGATAGACACAGAAATTGTGAACAAAATACTAGCAAACTGAATCTGCACATCAAAAAGTTAATTCGCCACAATCAAGTACATTTCATTCCTGAGATGCAAGGTCATAGCTACATATGCAAATCAATATATGTAATCTACCATATAAACACAATTAAAGGCAAAAACTAAATGAACATCTTTACAGATGCAAAAAAAAGCCTTCAAGAAAATCCAATATCCTTTCATGATAAAAACCCTCAACAAATGAGGCATCAAAGGAACATTCATCAAAATAATAAGGGACATCTATGACAAACTCACAGCCAACCTCCTACTGAACAGGCTAAAGTTGGAGGCATTCCCCTTGAGAACTGGAACAAGACAAGGATGCCCTCTCTCACCATTCCTATTAAACATAGTACTAGAAGTCCTACCCAGGTCAATCAAGCAGGAGAAATAAATAAAAGGCAATTAAACAGGAAAAGAATCCAAACAATCTCTCTTTGCTGATGGTAAGATTTTATACCTAGAAAACTCTAGATATGCTTATAAAAAGTTGCTGGAACTGATAAACAACCTTCGTAAATGTCAGTATACAAAATCAATGTACAAAAATCAGTAGCATTTCTGTACATCAATAATGTTCAAGCTTAGATCCAAATCGAGAATACAATTCCATTTCCAATGGCCACAAAAACAGTAAAATACTTAGGAATATAGCTAACTAAGGAGGTGAAAGATCTCTCCAAGAAAAACTACAAAACACTGCTAAAAGAAATCATAGCTGTTATATTCTTTACTTCCTTATAGAATAACTAGAGGAAGAACAAAATAAAAGTATCTTTTCTAAGCCTCGTAATATGATAATCCTATAATTTATATAAGTATTTTTGATACTGACTCCATCATGGTTTTGTTTTCGTATCTACCATGTGTTTGCTTGTTTGGCTTTTTCCTCACTGGTGTGTAATCTTCATGGAAAAAACACTTTTCTTTGACACACTTATTTCCAGAACGTGAAAAATGTCTTAATATATATTTGCCAAATTAATGAGTGAATAAATGGAATGTTTTTCATTATCAAATTTTTGCTGACACATTTTTAGTGAGGAGAGCTTATTTCTGTGCATAGAAGCATTTGTATAATACAGTTGTCCGGGACCCCCTTCATATACCAAACTCTGCACATAGTCAAGTCCCACAGTTGGTCCTGAGGAATCTGTGGATGTGAAAAGTTGGCCCTCTGTATATGTCAGTTTCATATACCAAGGATACCATGTTTTCCATCTACATTTGGTTGAAGAAAGTCCATGAATAAGGGGACCCATGTTGATCAAAGTCAAACTCATGTTGATCAAGGGACAATGGTACTTTAACAAGTGTTTTCTGTAAGATAACCACTGTAAGACTGTATCTCCCTTTCCTTAACTGTCATCTCTGCCTTGTTATACAAGACATTGATGCTGCATACAGTTTTTTTTTTTTGCTTCTATAATGTCATAAAAGCATTTCAATGCATAGGAGGCATTTACAAATCAGAATATTTTACCTGAAAATCCAGATTCCTGACTTCTGTTGAACAATCTGATAGTCAACACAGGACCTACAATCATACATGAGGGCCATCAGCTGTATCTGAAGAGCTTCTCTACCTATAGAATGGGTACATAACTCTAGCTTACTTACCTCACGTATGTCACCTGCTTATCCCTTGTAACCAATTAACTTTTTGACCCCTTCTGTATGTGATTTTTTGGCAGTTGTAACTTTCCTTTTTCTCTGAGTTGCACTTTTTCTCAAAATGCATGTAGAAATAACTATTTCTTACATAGAAATAAGAAGAAATAAGTATTCTCATATAGAAATAAGTATGAATAACAAGCCATCAGGGTCGTGTGACTACTGATTGAAAACAGAAATGAGTCCCCATTGGTGCATTCCTATTACGTCCAGGGGATCTCTGGGAAGGCACTTAGCATAAATTTAAGTTAATATTATGTAAAGTCGTATCACAGCCCATCCACCTTGGAAAAACTTGAGTCTTCATTTTTACCTACAGTATTGAAGTCATAATATGATATGAGGTGACTAGGAAGAAGATATTTTTAAATGTATTTAATATGATATGGAATGACTCCTGAATCCTCTCCATTTTTATGCCTTACATCTGAATGATGCATCCATTTTGCATCACATGTGTGTGAAAGTTCTGAAACATATTTCAATTACAGATTTGCTGTATTTTTTAATTCAGTTAATTTAGTGGTAAGAGAGCTGTTATATAGACCTCATCAATAATTACACAGAAGGGTCTGTTAGACTAACAGATGCTCTAACAGTATAAACAAAATGTTTTGTTTAGAGTTCTGTTTAACTTTACATATTTAATTTTAATAATATTTTAGTTGAGTTATCATAGTTTATAGCACAGCAAATTTAGTTTTAAACACACACAGCATGAAATTTATAGTTATAAAATGTATAAGATTTTAGGGCACAGTTATCCATGAATTGGTTAGCTGGGGGACAAAAAATTTCCTACAGTTGGAGCACAATCTAAAATAGCAGATAAATATAAAGGCAAATTAGATGTTGAATAATCCGATTTAATAATGCTGCATCTATATCAGTGAGACAAAATTATTACAACTGAAATCATTGTAATAATTTATTTTAAAGAAACTTTCTTTCTAAATTGTAGAGCTTATTGTTTCAAAATAATAATCATTTATTTGTGTAGCTATTTAAAATTTTCAAGCCACTTAACATCTGGGTTACTGCCTTCTACCAGCATTAAAGAAAAGGTCATTCTCTCAACCTAGTTATACCTCAGATTTGTTTTTTAGTACTCTATGCCATTCTGCATGAAAAATCTATACCATCTTTGGACACTAATTAGAACTAATAGGCCATTTGCTTGAAAATTCTCTGAAGCAAAAGTTTACAAACTGTGTCCTGTGGGCTATATTTAGTCCTAAACATTTTATCTTTCATTCACACATTATTTTAAAATTTATTTGAAACATTTGTTGATACTTTAATATTTAGAGATTTCTCAAGATACTGGATTTCTGTCTTCTTCTTTCAAAATAATGTGAAGATCAGACAAAGTCTGCCTACCCCTATAGGAATAATCAGCCAGAACAAAGAAATGGTTCCTTGCCACCATGAGCACTCTACAGTTAGCCTCACTCTAACAGAGCCTGTGTCACTTACTTACATTACCTGAGTTAGACCTTCTAGTGTTGTCCTTGTGAGTAGCTTTTAAAGTTGGTGCACTTGATAAACACGTGAGGGTAAAAAGTGTTGATTCCCTTTATACATCAGGACCAGTTAAATCATAAACTCTGAGGAAGCAGCCTGGGGATGGGTCTTATGCTTCCCAGGTGATTCTATTGTACATCCGGGTTTGAGAACCACAATTCAAGAGGTTTCTGCCTATGCTCTAATTCACTGGTACTCAAAGTGTGGTTGCTCTCAGCATCTGTACCTGTTAGGATATTGTTAAAAATGCAAAGCCCATGGCCCATTTCAGATTACAGAATCAAACTCTCTGGAGGGGAAGCCCAGGAAACTGTTCAGGAATGTTTCTAGGAAAATACTTCTCTAATTCACTACAGCCAATGCATAATTAAGGAAGAATTGCATGTGAAAGTGTCTCATCTCTGACCTTTCCTCTGCTATTCACAGTCTTTCCTCACTAACATTTGTTGCTCTCTGATGTGTTATCTCTCAATGTAAGGCCCAACCTCAGCTTGTTTCCTACTCTAGTTCTACGTGGTCCCATTTTACCTTTACCACTTCTGACCTTATACCATTGAAGGGCCACTTCCTACAAAGTTGTCATGGGAAGAAAACAATCTGACATCAATTTTATGATTATGATTCTCACCGAGGTTATACTTGTGGAAGGTTTGAATTTTCAAAGAGGAGTTGTTAACATAGCTAAATCTCAAATTTCAGGAATTTTAGCCATTTTAGCAAAAGTTTGCTGGGGTTAGGCAGGAGGTACAGCTTATTTTCCCTTCAAGCCTAATTCTCCAGTACTTTACTTGACTCTATATTATAAATTTGTGCTCAAATACTATTAAAATTCCCTAGATATCAGGACTCCCTAATCCCGATTCTCTATGCTTTGGGGCCATAGTTTTCTTATTCTTGGGCCAGTTTCTCTGAGCCTCATTTTATATACCTATGAAATAAGAAGATTAGGCAGAAAGTATGTTTCTCTCCCTTTTTTAAAGAAAGACTTCTCTTTTTAAAAAATCACATATGAAATTGCATTAAGTGAAACATCTGAAAGAAAATTTAAAAAACCTAATATGAGGACACAGAGCATCATTAGTTCACTGGTATCTCTCTTTCTGACTTGAAACAAGCAGATAGGGGAAAAGAAAAAAGAAAGCAGAGGATTATTATTCTTAGAGAACAGACTCCTTGAATTACCTTCTCTATATATATAGAATTGATAAAATTTAACCATGTGTGTATTTTCGTAAACCCTTTGTGTTTTAGTAGCCAGAGCAATTAGATTAATAGTATAGGACCAACAATTTGTGCAAATGAAACTGGCATAATTTTTTTCTAGCATATTAAAAGATACCATTTACTGAAACCATGGTATTGCAGGAACAGTGCTACATGGTTAATGTGGATTGTTAAAAATTATAAAAACACTACAAAGTAGTTATTACCACCTGAATTTACACAATTTTCCTGAGGTCATACAACTTCCAAAAGGCAAAGCCAGTCTCCCAATCAATGTTCATCTTGATGCAAAGATTATGTTTCATCTATTGCTCCACACTATTGCTCATCAGTAAACACAACATGCTTCTAGCAAACATTTCAGGATTATTTTGTGTGGTGTTTCTAGTAGGGAGGAATTTCGAGTATGTCTTACTGCTATTGGCATATAGTATTCTAAAATAGGCAAGATTACCTATGGGAGTCAGAACACTCCCTGTACTTCCATTTTCTCACTTGCAAAATAGGGGTAAAATCCTTAATTTACATAATTGTTGGAAGTAGGAAATACATTTGTAAGTAAAAAGAATACATGGCATATTAAAATGTTTTAAGAATATTGGTTTTCTCTTAAAGACGTAAGTCTGTATATTTTCCACTGGCCTGGTACCTTAAGAATAAGTAACATTTAAGCATTTTATTGGAATTTCAACGTTTTTTTAATGTGGAGATGTTCAATACAGATATTACATGCCTAATATAATTATAGAGGTCTTGTTATCTTTACAAAATTATTTCCAGAACTGACACAGATATAACCTAAAATAAAAAGAGGGTTTTTTTTGTTTGTTTTCAGTTATTTGTTGGGTGATCCATATAATTTAAATAAGAAATAAGTTATTTATAAAAAAAGAAATACTTTTCAAATATAAAAAGATTAATATTGATGCTATTTAATGGTACATCTCTATGGACAAATTTCCCCTAAAAGTGAAGCTCAGTGTTTGTGTCTCTGTATTCTTTAGTCTTCATATGAATTCTTCCCACAAACTGAGCATGCAAGCTCAAAAATGTAGATTTCCAAATGTCTGCAGAAAACAGGACTAAATATAAACAAGTATATTAGTATCTGAATGATAAATATTCTATAAAAACTTTTTCATAGTCTTTATTCTTAATTGAACTTATAATTTTTCAGAGAGATTGTGGTGGCTGTGCAATTTTTATGTTTCCTATGTGAATATAGTGTACTTGAAAATATCTGTATTCTACTCTCAAAGCACATGATGAGCACCACTCTTCAAAGAATTACTTCCTCAAGAATAAATGCAAAGGAGTATTTTGAAAGCACAAACAGCATCATTTAAAAATGTAATAATGATGGACTTGATATTTATTTATTTAATTTGATATTTTTCATGCAAAACAAAAAATATTAACTTTATTTTTTTAAATAAATTGCTAGCATATTCATAGTAAAATTCTATATGACTTAAAATCATAGGGTTTTAAAGCTTACCGATTGATGATGATATCCTAAACTCAAATTTTCCCTTTTTACTGAGAATTTTACAATAGGAAGCCCTTTTATTGCAAGAATTTTCCTGGCACCTGTTGGGCTTCTACATTAAAAGTATTACTAAAAGCAGATTAGCATATTTGTAAGAGGTACTATGTAAAAATGTACATTGACAACACCAAATGATGGCAAGGATGTGGAGCAAGAGTAACTTTATTTATTGCTGGTGCAAATGCAAAATATTACCACAAATTATTAGTCAGTGTTCTCCAGAAAAGAAGCAGAAATATTAATTTTATATATAATATATATGTAATAGTTATCATGGGACTTCTCAGTTTTCATAATTGCATGAACCAATTCCTCATAATCCCTCTCTCCTCTGTGTGTGTGAACATTACGTAATGAACATTACGTCACACACATACAGACAGAGATTATGTATGTTTTTACACAGCATCTCTTACAAATATGCTAATCTGCTTGATTATGTGGTTATCAATAGCTTTAATGTTTATAGGAACCCAACAGGAGCCACGAAAATTCTTGCAATAAAAGAGCTTCCTATAGTAAAATTCTCAGCAGAAAGGGAAAATCTGAATTGAGGATATCATCATCAATCTATAGTATAAAATGTTATAAATTGATGATATCCTATGTACTATATATATTTATATGTGTATATATATGTTGTGTATATATACACATTTTGTATATTATATATATATAGTATAGTTAGATACATAGATAAATAATGTTCACAGAGAGAAAGAGTGAGACAGAGAAGAGAGAGAGAGAGAGAGATTATGAGGAATTGGCTCATGCAATAATGAAAGGTGAGAAGTCTCATGATCTGCCATCTGCCAGCTAGAGACCCAGGAAAGCCAGTGGTGTAACTGAGTTTAGGTCTGAAAGTCTGAGAACCAGAGGAGCTGATGGTGTAACTCCCAGCTGATGGTATAACTCCCGGCTGATGGTGTAACTCCCATCATGAAATGAGATATACCAGCTCTAGTAGGCAGAAAAGAATCAAAAAGGACAAATTCTTTTTTCTTCTGCCTTTTGTTCTATTCAGGCTCTCAGTGGATTGAAAGATGTCCCCTCCCCACCACAGTACGGAGGACAATCCACTTTACTACATTGGCTGACTCAAAGGTTTATCTCATTAAGACACACCCTCACAGACAGTCAGAGATAATGTTTAATCTGGGCACCTCATGGCCAGTCAAATTGAAACATAAATCACAGTCACTCTGGTAGTTTCTTACAAAATGAAAACATCTTTTACCACATGACCCAATAAACATGCTTCTTTGTATTTATTCAATGGACATGAAAATGTATTTTCACACAAAAACCCACACATACATGTTTACAGAAACTTTATTTGTAATTGCCAAAACTTGGAAGCAACCAGGATGTTCTTTAATAGGTGACTGGATAAATAAGTGTAGTACATAAAGAAAATAGAATATTATCGCCTGTAATCCCAGCACGTTGGGACACCGAGGTGGGTGGATCACGAGGTCAAGAGATCGAGACCATCCTGGCAACGTGGTGAAACCCCGTCTCTACTAAAAATACAAAAATTAGCTGGGCATGGTGGCACATGCCTATAGTCCCAGCTACTCAGGAGGCTGAGGCAGGAGAATTGCTTGAACCCGGGAGGCGGAGGTTGCGCCACTGCTCTCCAGCCTGGTGATGGAGCAAGACTCTGTCTCAAAAAAAAAAAAAAAAAAAAAAAGGAAAGAAAATATTATTCAGCGCTAAAAGGAAATGAGGTATCAAGCTATGAAAGGACATAAAGGAAACATACACACATATTACGAGGTGAAAGAAAACAATCTGAAAGGCTACATGCTGTATAATTCAGCTACAGTATTTGACTTTTTGGAAAGCAAAACTATGGAGACAGTAAAATGATCAGTGGTTGCCAGGGACCAAAGGGGAGGGAGAGATGAACAGGCAGAACATTGAAAATCTTTAGAAAAGTGAAATTTTCTGTATGATACTACAATGGTAGATATATGTCATCATGTAGTTGAGTGAACCCTGATGATGTGTCAATGTGGGTTCATAGATTATAGCAAATGTAGCACTCTGATATGTGGTGTTGATCTTGGGGGAGGACATGTATGTGTGAGGCGGGGTAGGCAATGGCTAATTTTGTGTGTCGATTTGACTGGGCTAAAGAGTGCCCATATAGCTGGTAAACATTATTTCTGGGTGTGCCTGTCAGGCTTTGTTTTCAAAAGAAATTAACATATGATTAGTAGACTGAGTAAAGAAGGGTATTCTCACCCATTCAGTTGGGCATCATCCAATCCCTTGGGGGCCTGAATAGAACAAAAAGGTAGAGGAAGAGTGAATTTTCTCTTGTCTTGAACTAAGGAATTCATTTTCTCTTGCCCTTGGCCATTGGTGTACCTCATTCTTGGGCCTCTGGAATGAGACTGGGACTTAAACCATCAACTCCCAGGTTCTCAGGCCTTCAGGTTTGGACTGGAACTACACTACTGGCTTTCCTGGGCCTCCAGCTTGCAAATAGAAATCGTGAGACTTCTCAGCCTTCATAATCACAAGAGGCAATCCTTTATATTAAATCTATTTATATGTATATATTTACACACACACACACACACACACACACTTTACTGGTTCTGGAGAAACCTGACATGAGTGTAGGTTTGGGTACTAAAAGTGGTTGTAGAGAAGCAGAATTTTAAGTATGAAATTTCTGTTGAAAGATTCTGAGGTTTCTGGAATTGACTCTGTAATCTCATTAGATTTAAAGATGCTAATGGCTGTTTCCAGTAGTAAAGAGAGCACACACCTTTCACTAACACTATAAAATATAAATTTGTGAAGGGAGCTCCAGTATTCTTGAAGAGCTCTGTGATTGCTCTTCCCTTTAGGCCAGACCCCACACTGAAAACAGCAGTCACTGAACTGTGAAATCTAAACACAATGGGAGAAATTGGAGTCTAGAATGCCAAGGGCCACGGGGCAGCACTCATCTACCAATGGCAAGACAGGCATGGCTGCCTTCATGGAGAGCAGAGTCAAAGCAGACATCAGCAACAGCGTGACTCACGCAGACCTATGGTGCTGGCTGATTAATCCTAATGTAGTCAAAGCAGACATCAGCAACAGCGTGACTCATGCAGACCTATGGTGCTGGCTGGTTAATCCTAAGGTAGTCAAAGCAGACATCAGCAACAGCGTGACTCATGCAGACCTATGGTGCTGGCTGGTTAATCCTAATGTAGTCAAAGCAGACATCAGCAACAGCGTGACTCACGCAGACCTATGGTGCTGGCTGGTTAATCCTAATGTTCCTAAAAGTAGAAATAGATAGGAAGCCTATTGAATTTCTATTTGATCTGTTTAAGCAGAAAAGTTCTGTGTCCAGTTAACAAAAGCCTAACTCAGATTACAAAACCAGGCAGTTATGGCCCCTCAGTCAATTCCCAGACTTTAGCCAGTTTGCAAACCAGAACCCCTCAAATGGAAAAGAGGCTAGGTTCTCTAGGGGAAACACCTTGGTAAACTGCCAGAAATGTATACTGCTAATCTTTCTTCCGGTCTTACGCAAAAGACACCCTTTTACTAGAGTGACTGCATACGGAGGAAAGGAAATCATTGGACCTTTCAGGGACTACTTGACACTATCTCTGAACTGACATTATTTCAGAAAACCCAAAACATCACAGTAGCCAGTCAGAGAAGGGATGTACAGAGACATATCATCAATGGAGTTTTAGTCCAAGTTCATTTCACAGTGGGTCCTGTGGGTCACTGAACTGATCCTGTGGATATTTCCCCAGTACCAGATGCAAAATTAGAATAGACATAGCAGCTGGCATAATCCCTACATTGATGCCCTGATCTGTGGAGTAAAGGCCATTGTGGTGGGAAAGGCCAAGTGGAAGCCATTAGAACTCCCACGACTTAGGAAAATGGTAAATCAGAAGCAATACCACATTCCTGGGGAGATTGCAGAGATAGTGCCATCATCAAAGACTTGAAAGGTGCACAGGTAGTTATTCCTACCTCATTCCCGATAAATGTTCCTTTTAAAAAAGGCACACTGCAGAAAATTTATGGATCCTGGAAAATGACCGTGGATTATCATAGGCTTAACCAGGTGGTGACTCCAATTCCAACTGCTGTACCAGATGGGATTTCATTGCTTGGGCAAATTAAAACATCCCCTGATGCCTGGTTTATAGCTATTAATCTGGCAAATGCTTTTTTCTCCATCCCTGCCCATAAGACCTACCAGAAGCAGTTTGTTTTCCACTGGCAAGGCTAGTAATATATGTTCACTGTCATACCTCAGGGGTATATCAACTCTCTAGCCTTTTGTCATAATTTAGTTTTCAAGCATCTTGATCACCTTTCCCTTCCACAAGACATCACACTGGTCCATTATATTGATGATATTATGTTTATTGGACCTTGTGAGTAAAATGTAGAAACTACTCCAGACTTACTGGTGATACATATGCATATCAGAGGATGGGAAATAAATTTGACTAAAATTCACAGATCTAGAAAAGAGAATTTCTAGGGTTCAAGTGGGGGACATGTCAGATATCCTTTCTAAGGTGAAGAATAAGTTGTTACAGCTACCCCTCCTGCAAGGAGGAGGCCCAATGCTCATAGGCCTTTTTGGATTTTAGAAACCACATATTCTTCAGGAGGGTGTGTTACTTCAGCACATTTACCAAATGGCTTAAAACCTGCTAGTTTTGAGTGGGGCTCAGAACCAGAGAAGGCTCTGCAGTAGGTTTACACTATTGTTCAAGCTGTTTTGTCCCTTGGGCCATATGATCTAGCAGACCAGTGCTTAAAGTGTCAGTAGCAGAAAAGGATGCTATTTGGAGTCTTTGGCAGGCACCTATATGTGAAGTATAGCACTTTTGGATTTTGACAAAAGGCTCTGCCATCAACCGCAGATAATTACTCCCTTTTTGAAACAGAGCTCTTGGCTTGGTACTGGGATTTAATGGAGACCGAGTGGTTAACAATGAACCACCAAGCTGTTATGCAACCTGAGCTTCCTGTCATAAACAGTGGTATCTGATGCTAAAGCCCTAAATTTTGACACACACAGCAACAGTCCATCAGCAATCGTAAGCGGTATACATGTTATCATGCCTGAACTGGTCCTGAACACCAAGTAAGTTACACAAAGAAATGGATCCAAATGCCCACTTCTTTAAGAACAGGAATGAGTCCTATTCCTGCTTCAGTGCCTTCTCTCTCCCAGACTATACCTATGGCTTCATGGGGAGTTCCTTATAATCAGTTGACACAGGAAGAAAAGACCCAGTCTTAGTTTGCAGAAACTGCAGCCAATCATGTGGCTGGATGATCAGTGATTTGGAAGAAACAAAACATGATTGGTAATTTAGTGACCAATAAAGTCACTAAAGAGTTATGTAGATAGATCTCTCTGAATAGTCAAAAAGCCATAAAGATATTTGTATTCTCTGTGAATGTTTACCGAAGAGTGACTACTGCAGAGGAAGATTTTAATAATCAAACAGAGGATAACGTGTTCTCTGAATACCAGACAGGCTCTTTCCCCAGCAACCCCTGTCATTGCCCAATAAGATCATGAGCAAAGTGGCCACAGTGACCAGGCGGCAGTTATGCATGGGCTCAGCAACATGAGTTTCTACTCATCAAGACTGACTTGTCTACAGTCATTGCTGATTTCCCAGAGACCAGCACTGAGCTCCACATTTGGCATGACACTCTAGGGTGATCAGCCAGCTGATCCAGTGGCAGTTTTATTACATTGTATCACTTTTATCATGGAAATGGCAGAGTTTTCCTTACCAGAATAGACACTTACTCTGGATACAGATCTACATACAATGTTTCTGCCAAAACTACCCTTCACAGACTTACAGAATGCCTTATCCATCATTATGTTTGCCTACATACCATTGCTTCTTATCAAGAAATTTATTTCACAGCAAAAGAAGTATAATAATGGACCCAAATTTATGGAATTCATTGATTTTGCCACATTTCTCACTATTCTGAAGCGACTGGCTTGATAGAATGGTGAAATGGTCTTTGAAGTCTCATCTACAACACCAGCTAGGTGACAATACTTTGCAAGACTGAGGCAAGGATTTCCAGAATGCTGTATATGGTCTGAAGCAGCACTGAACATATGGTGTTGTTTCTTCCAGAGCTAAGATTTACAGATCTATACATCAAAGATTGGAAATAAAAGTGGTACCACTAAATATTACCCCTAGTGACCCACTAGCAAAATTTTTTGTTTACTATTCCCAAGGCCTTACCCTGTGCTGCCCTACAGGTCTAGTTTCATAAGGAGGAATGTTTCCACTAGGAGATACAATGACGTTATTGAAATGGAAGTTAAGACTGGTATTAACCCATTTTGGACTCCTTGTCTCTGAATCAAGCATCAAAGAAGGGAGCTACAGTGTTGGCTGGAATAACTGGTCTTTAATACCAAGGTGAAAGTGGGCTACTACTTCACAATGAAGATAAGGACAAATATATCTGAAACACATGTAATTCTTTAGAGTGTCTCTTAGTATAAACCATGATTGAAGTCCTGTGATTAAGGTCAATGAAAAACCACAACTCAACCCACACAGTACTATAAATGACGCAGATCCTTTAGGGATAGGATTTTGGATCACTCTACTAGGAAAAGAAACACAACTAGATGAGGTTATTGCTAAAGGCAAAGGGAATACATAATGTGTAATAAAATAATATCAGCTATGACTATGTTACCAGTTACAGGGACAAGGTTTGTAATTATGAGTAGTTCCTTTTTATTTTGTTGTGAAAATATTTGTGTGTATACATACAAATACATTTTAAATATATTTGCTACCTTTCCTCTCTTATTCTCTTATACACAACATATATTGACTTTATATCATTATCTAAGTATTTTTGATTTTACATAAAAGTATTTAAAAGATATGAGAAGAGTAAACAGCACTCAAGGACTTTACCATTTCTTTTTAGAAAGGGACTAGTTCAATTTTAGCGGCATGTAGGATACAGTTGTATCATGTTAGGTGGACTAGTGACCCTGTTACTGTCTTTACTGAGGATCAAGCATGGTTTAAGGAGATAAATGACTGAGTGCCAAGTTGACAAGTTGTGGAATTATAATGGTTAATTTTATGTGTCAACTTAAGAAGGCTAAGAAATGCCCAAATCACTGGTAAACGTTATTTCTGGATGTGTCTGTGATGGTATGTCTCCAGAAGAGACTCATATTTGATTGGTAGACTGAGTAAGAAGGTTGTTCTAACCAATGCAGGTGGCATCATTATTGGTATGGTTTGGATTTATGTCCCCACCCAAATCTCATGCTGAAATGGAGGAGGGGCCAATGGGAGTTAATTGGATCATGGGGACAGTTTTTCTCCTTGCTATTCTCATGACAGTGACTGAGTTCTCATGAAATCTGATGGTGTAAAAGTGTGTGACACTTCCCCCTTCACTCTCTCTCCTACCACCATGTTAAGAAGGTGCCTGCTTTCTCTTCACCTTCTACCATGATTGTAAGTTTCCTGAAACCTCCAAGTCATGCTTCCTGTTAATCCTGTGGAACTGTGAGTGAACTAAACCTCTTTTCTTCATAAATTACCCAATCTCAGGTAGTTTTCTGTAGCTGTTTGTGAATGGACTAATACAGAAAATTGGTACCAAGAGTGGAGTACTGCTATAAAGATACCTGATAATGTGGAAGCAACTTTGGAACTGGGTAATAGGCAGACGTTACAACAGTTTGGTGAGCTCAGAAGAAGACAGGAAGAGGTGGGAAAGTTTGGAACTTCCTAGAGGCTTGTTGAATGGTTTTGACAAAAATGCTGATAGAGATATGTAAAAGAAAGTCCAGGCTGAGGTAGTCTCAGATGGGGCTGAGAAACTTATTGGGAATTGGAGTAAAGGTCAGTCTTGCTATACTTTAGCAAAGAGACTGGCAGCATTTTGCCCCTAGCCCAGAGATCTCTGGAATGTTGAGCTTGAGAGAGATGATTTAGGGTAACTTGCAGAGAAATTTTTAAGCAGCAAAACATTCAAGATTTGACTTGACTGTTTCTCAACATGTACATTCATTTGTGTGAACAAAGATTATTTGAAAATAAAATGTATATTTATAAAGGAAACAGAGCATTAAAGTTAGGAAAATTTATGTCCCAGCCATGCAGTAGAAAAGAAAACCCCCCTGCTGCAGAAATCCACGTAGTAAAAAGGAGCAGAATGTTAATAGACAAGACAGTAGGGAAAATGTCTCCAGAGGATTTTAGAAACTTCCCTGGCAGCTCCTCAAAACACAGGCCCAGAGGCCTAGGAATAAAAAATGATTTTTGTGGGCCAGACCTAGGACCCCTGCTCTGTGCAGTCTCAAGACATGGCAGCTTGCAACCCAGTTACTCCAGCTCCAGCTGTGGCTAGAAGGAGCCAAGGTACAGCTTGGGTCGTGGCTTCAGAAGGTGCAAGCCCCAAGCCTTGGCAGCTTCCATATGGTTATGGGCCTGCAGGTGTGCAGAAGGGGAGAATTGAGGTTTTGAAGCCTCTGCCTAGATTACAGAGGATATGTGGAAATATCTAGGTGTCCCGGCAAAAGTGCCGCAGAGGCAAAGCCCTCATGGAGACCCTCTACTAGGCCAGTGCAGAGGGAAAATGTGTTGGAGCCCTCACGCAGAGTTCCAACTGGGACACTGCCTAGTGGAGCTGTGAGAAGTGGGCCACCATTCTCCAGACCCCAGAATGGTAGATCCATTGACAGCTTGTACTGTGCATCTGACAAGGCCACAGGCACTCAATGCCGGCTTGTGAAAGCAGTTGTGGAAACTGTACCCTGCAGAGACACAGGGGTGGAGCTGTCCAAGGCCTTGGAGGCTCACCTGTTGTCTCAGCATGCCCTAGATTTGAAACATGGAGTCAAAGGAGATTATTTTAGAGATTTAGGATGCAATGTCTGCCCTGCTGGGTTTCAGACTTGCATGGGACCTGTAGGCCCTTTGTTTTGGCCAATTTCTCCCTTTTGGAATGAGAGAACTTGCCTAATGCCTGTACCCCCATTGCATCTTGGAAGTAACTAACTTATTTTTGATTTTACATGTTCAAGGGTGGAAGTCACTTACCTTGTCTCGGATATGATTTTGGAATGTGGACTTTTAAGTTAATGCTGAAATCAGTTAAAACTGGGGGACTATTGAGAAAGGTTAATTGAATTTTGCAATGTGGGAAGGACACAAGATTTGGAAGGGGCCAGGGGCAGAATGATATGGCTTAGATTTGTGTCCTTGCTCAAACCTCATGTCAAATTGAAAGAGGGGCCTGATGAGAGGTGATTGGATTATGGGTGCAGTTTTTCCCCTTGCTATTCTCGTGATAGTGAGTGAGTTCTCATGAGATATGGTGGTTTAAAAATGTGTGGCACTTACCTATGATTTAAAGTTTCCTGAAGCCTCCCAGTCATGCTTTCTATTAAGCTTGCAGCACTGTGAGTCAATTTAATCTCTTTTTTTCATAAATCATCTAGTCTAAGGTAGTTGTTTTTTTTTTTTTTTTTTTTTTTTTTGAGATGGAGTCTTGCTCTGTTAACCAGGATAGAGTGCAATGGCATGATCTTGGCTCACCGCAACCTCTGCCTCCTGGGTTCAAGCAATTCTCCTGCCTCAGCCTCCCGAGTAGCTGGGATTACAGGCATGCATCACAATGCTGTTCTAAGGGTGTTGTTCTAAGAATCACAATATGTATTTTCAGTTTATCACCTTCTACTTGTAGTAAAGTTTAAATCATATCACATAAAATATGGGGAATTGTACAGTTCTGTTTATGCCACATATTTTGTGACGTCATTATCATATCTTGTATAATGTCATAATTTTTGCACTAAACAGTAAGTTATCTTTTAAAGAAATTAAGAGAAGAAAAAAGAAATAGTCTTTTAGTGTCAACCACTATTTAAAAAATTAACTTTATTGAGGTATAAATTACATGTAATAACATGCACTTATTCTATATGTGATTAAATGAGTTTTGGTAAATGTTTACCACCAAAATCAAGATATAGAATATTACCAGTAGTCCATAAATTTTTTAATATCCTCTCCCAGTCAATTCTCCAACACCATCCCTGCCTCTAACTTTTAAAAAAAATAATAATTATAGTCCATAGGTTACATTCTAGTTTGCTCTGTTCTGTACAGTTCCACGGGTTTGGATAAATACAAAATTCCATGGATTCTTTAGACTATCACATTATAGAATACTTTCACCATCTTAAAAATCCCTAGGTCTTATCTCACTCCACTCACCCTTGAAAATCATTGATTTTTTAATTATCTCTACAGTTTGGCTTTTCCAGAATGACATATGACAGAAATCATACAGTGTGTAGCCTCTTGAGATTAGCTTTTTTACTTTGCAAGGTGCACTGAAGTTTCTTCATGTATTTTCATGACTTGACAGCCCATTCCTTTTTAACGCAGGTTATATTCCATTGTATAGATATACCACATATATTATCCATTGGTCTATAGAGGGACAACTTTATTATTTACAGTCTTTGGTGATTATGAATAAAGCTGCTATACACATGTGCAGTTTTTTGTGTGGACATAAGTTTTAATTCATTTGAGTAAATATGTAGAGCACAGTTTCTGATTCACATGGTGAGACTGTGTTCAGCTTTGTAAGAAACTGCCAAACATTCTTCCAAAGTAGCTGTACCAATTCCCACCAACAATGAATGAGGGTTACTGTTGCTTCATATCTTCATTAGCATTTGGTGATATCAGTGATTTGGATTTTAGTCATTCTCATAGCCATGCAATGATATTTTGTTGTTTTAGTTTGTAATTTCCTAATGACATATAATATTAGGCATCTTTCTATAAGCTCATTTGTCATCTGTGTATATTTTTGGCAAAGTGTCTTTCAGATATTTTGCTCATTTTTTATTGAATTCTCTTACTGTTGAGTCTGAGGAGTTTTTTTTTTTTGTATTTTTGGACATAAGTCCTTTATCAGATATGTACTTTGAAAATGTCTTCTTCCGGTTTGTGGCTTCTTAGCAGAGCACAAGTCTTTCATTTTAATGAAGGCCAATTTATCCTTTTTTTAAAATGCAACAGGCTTTGGTGTTGTATCTGAAAACTGAAGATCACCTAGATTTTCTTCTGTGTTCTCTTCTAGAACTTTTATAGTTTTGTGTTTTACATTTACATCTGTGATCTATTTTGAGTTAGTTTTTGTGAAAGATGTAAAGCTCTGCATCTGGACTCTATTTATTCATTGATTTATTTGCATGTGGGATGTCCAGTTGTTCCAGCATCACTTGCTGAAAAGACAATCTTTCTGCACTGAATTGTCTTTCTTTGTCAAAGATCAGTTGACTACATTATGTGTATCTATTTCTGTGTTCTCTATTTTGTTTCACTGATTTATTTGCCTATTATTTTATCAGTATGACACTCTCTTTTTTAGTGTAGATTTATAGTAAGTCTAAAAATCACTTAGTGTCAGTCCTCTGAATTTGTTCTCTTTCCAATATTGTGTTTGCTATTCTGGGTCTTTTGTCTTAATTCCTCTCATGAAAGAGTGAATGCCCTGACTGTGCCCTCAAGAATTTAATAATCAAGCCAGTGGATATTTAGATTTCAGCAATTTGTTAATTTCAATTTAAATGTGTCAAACAGATGTTGTCTCCAGTGGATCTTCTCCAGGTCAGCTGTAATCCTCCATATATACCTGTCTCTCTAGTTTTTGAAGTTACAGTTTTCCTTGTGATCTCATTTCTCTGATGGATTGAAGAAGAGTTGTTGATTTTATTTTTTCATGCTTTTCTTGTAAAAACAGGAGTAATGACTTCAAAGCTCTTTACATATCAAAGCAGAAGTTATAAGACCCTTCTCATTTACTTTTAAAACAGTTAAAAATTACACACATAAAACAGTAATACATTTTCTTTGTAATAAATAAAATGTTGCAAGTAAGACGTATTCCCTTTTGACCTTCTCTTTCCCACTGCCAAGCATATCCTTCTGCTCTTTTCTCAGAATTTTCTGCTATCGTCAATTTTATTTGTGTTCCTTTTGACATTTTTCTATAAATTTATATATAAAAGTTTCATATTTACTATAATGTTATATATTTTATGTGATCTGTATGTTGCAAATAACTATTTCTATAACTTCATCTTTTTCTCTACTGTCTTAGGATGTTAATATAGAGAGATTTGCCTCATTTTGTTAAAGTTTTTAATTATTGCATTTTCTCATTCTCATGCTGAGACATTTAAGTTTATTCCAACTTTTCTCTATCAGAATTAATGCTATAATAACATCCTTGTACTTATAACTTTATCTTATTAGGAAAGTCAATTTTCAACAAGAATAAGTGATGTACTCATAACAGTAAATCTGCCCACAATATCTTATTAGGAAAGTCAATTTTCAACAAGAATAAGTGATGTACTCATAACCACTAAATCTGCCCACAATTTTGGAAAGGGGTTTCAATGACCTTTGGATCGGAGAGAAACATAATGACAGTCCTAAAGTAATTCAGGACCTTTATGTTTCTCTGGACTGTCTCAAGCTAAGAATCTTGGACTTTTCCAGAATTTTATCAGTTAACATTATCCCCACACTGCTAATGAAAGGCAATTACTTCAGATGTTTTCATAAGAAATTTGTCACTCAGTTAAGTACCAGTTATTGATTAACACTAGTTAAGAGAAGAGGTATTTAAAATAAAGTAATAATGCCCTACTAGTGAATACTGTGTAATAAAGTGTTGTCTATTATAGACCCACAAATATCTTGATTATTATCATTATATTAAGACTCTCTAGCAGAAAGGGCATTTGCTTCCAAACAGGAATAAGATGTTTCCTATAATAAATGATTAAAGTAAGAATTGGATCATAAATAGAAAGTGTTAGTTCTTACCATATGTTCCCTTTAGGCAAAACATTATTACCTCAGATTATATTTAAAATCCTTTGTAGGAGTATTTATCATCAAAGCAGGTGACTGCATATACAGTAGAAGTTTGGCTGACTTTGATATAGCTAAACAATTTAATTTTGTGAAGGTGATAATCATTTTATAGAAGGTTGTATTAAAACACATAGTAAGTCTTAGCTAATCCAAAGCTCATTTTTTAGGGGAAGTATTGAAGCTGATTTTAAAATAATGTGCCATTATCTTCTGTAACTTTTAATTTGCTCAGAAGATGAATCTAGAAGTGGCACTGCTGCATGTTCTAGTGACTCAAAATTGGGCTGGAAGTCAAAGCAATAGTGTTCTAGATCCCATTTGCCATGAAGTGGCAAATTCTTCAGAAGTTGCCTGAAGTGACAGAATTCTTCAAATTTCTGGGCATCAATTTTTTTTTCTTGTAAGTTAAGGATATAGTAAACTCTACATTTTCTTCAAATACTAAACGCTATATATCACTTAGTAATAAAGTCAGCAAACATTTTTTGGGTCTCTACTATGTGATATCTACTATACTAGGCACTATATATAAAACAATAATAGGATATAAGGATTATGCTTCTAAATTAATGTTAATTCCGATCATCTGTTCATGCTGGCTTACTAAAACCAGGAACTTTATGAAAGTCCTCATCCTTCATAAATTCACACATCTGTGCAATCAGAAGGCAGTTAGATGGACTTGGATTCTTCCAAAGGAAACATGGCAACAGAAGCATTGATTTATTTCAGAGGAAATCTCTATTATCTCCCTAAGACAATACTTGCTTTGGCATTTAATAAGCATTGAGAAAATAGAATGAAAGACATGTAGCTAATATTTTCTTGTCCAACTGGGTTGCAAACACAAATACAAATAAGAATCAGTGACGTGGTAGGACTTCTACTTTATTCACTCAACAAACTTAACGACCTGCTTTTATAAATATACCATCATAACCATTGTAGAGCATATGCGTGAACAGATCTTCGGTTTCAACCTCAAAGAGTTCATTATGTGCTGATGAAAAAGAGGTATGCATATAAACAAAGATCATATAGCGTATAGTGCAAAATCCAAAAATAAAAGCAGACACAGGACAATGAGAGTTCGAGATTTTCCCCACTTCATTACATTCTAATCTGAAGTCTGACTACTCATCTTTGAAAATTCAAAAACCTATCTTGTTTTTTATAGCTGAATGTTAGAAGACTAAGACAAGAAATAAGCCAAAATTAAAGAGGTTTCATTTATTCAGTTTTGTTTTATTTTTCTTTTGTTGTGTTTGATTCTTTCCCAGCGTCTCTCCTGGGTAATTCATTGTGGGGTTTACTGTCTCTGCTCCTCCAGAGATGCTCAAGGCATATGGCTAACTTTCCTCTCCAGTTGAAAACTACACATTTTCTTACTGAAGCCCACTATATTATTCTTGTGTTTTGAACTTCTTGTTCTTTCTCAAAATTGTAAGTTAATGAAACCAAATTTTCTGTACACAGAAAACTGGAAAGCATCAATCTCTGTCAGAACTGAGAACTTTTTAAATAATCATTTTGGATAAATTGTTCATCCTGTTTTTGTTTTGTTTTGTTTAACCACAAGTATAAAAGTAATTGAAGACATTTCCAGGCAAATAAGGAGGGGTAATGTTTGGCTTGACTGGCCAGTTCTCATGAAAAATGTTTCTGAACTGGAGAACAAGAAATACCTTTCTTCTTTAGGATGAATATACTGAATGACACCTGTTTTCAAAAGTCTATAAAAAGTGACCTCAGCAGACTAATTAGTGCCTGTGTTGATACTTCAATTTGCAACCTAATTGTTTATTTAACTTCTAGCTATTTTCTTCCTCAAGGTTGTTAGTACTTTTTAAATCCTGTTTCCAGCCTGGCAAATTAATTATGTGATTATTCATTGGTTCCCAAGGACCAAGTTTTAAAAGGCTATTCAAAAAACAATGAAACAACTAAAAATCAATATATATGTTGAAAGAAAGGAAACAAAGTAAACTACTATTCCACCAGCTTACTAGAAAAAATTATTTTTCCATATTCCTTTTTAGCCTCTGCTTGTCTTTTTCTCTGTCCCTAAGATTTTAGCTACCTGCAATGACACTCAGAAATGATGCTTTTGTGGTTGTTTCCTTTATTTTCCTCTCCATCTTTTCCCTTTTCTTTCTTAATCTTTTCAGGTTGCTGTCTTCTCCACTAACCATTAGTCTAAACGTCTTAGAGTTAAGAATTTTGTAGGCAGTAAGCCCTTACTGAAAGCTTGGTTCAAACCTCTCACAAAATGGTTTTTGTAGCCTTCCTAGCTTCTAAAAAATGTCATTTCAAATATAACTTTTCATCTGAGTTTAAGTTTGGCTGGAATCAAGAAAAGAAGCATAAATAGGCTTCCACCTAGTCTTCCACATCTGAATTTATTTCTCCTGGGTGGCACTTTTTATCCTGCTCTTTCCACGTGACACATGCTCACTTCTCTCCTTCGGAGTCTGAATACATTCCATGACAAGACAGAACGAGATTTTTTTCTCCCTTATTACCCTATGTCTTTTTCACATAAATATTAAACTCTCCACATCTCCAACTAGCAAAAACAAAATAAAATAAAGCTTAGGGCAGGGGATGGGACAGAAATATTGATAACCCAGAAGGAAAGGACAGACAGGAAGCAGGGGTGTCACTCACAACGGAAGGTTTTAAAAGGGTCTAGATATACTGGAATAAAGAAAAGATAATAGACACCTCAGAGAACAGAGGACCTTGAAGAGTCTGTCAGAAGAACTCTGTGAGTAGCCTCAAGAAAGGAAACGTAGAGCCAGCAGTACCTATGGAGGAACAGTATCTAAACACTAATTGGAACAGTGTAAATCTCCAAATCTCACCTTGAAGGAGGCTACTATAGCTCATAAAAGGTAATTGAGCCTGAAGTAAAGACCAATTCTCCACATTTTTCTTGATTATCATTTTTAGAATCAGAATTTACTACACCATTCCTCTGATATTAAGAACTTGGCAGCAGAAATGACCTTTGCCAAGTCTTCAGCATTGCACACAATTGAGAAGATATGGGGACTGGAGAAGTGATAGGAAGGACCACCATCTAGTAATGCAAGAACCGTGGATTCAAGTTATTAAATGAAATGTTATCAATCTTTTATGTATTAATATTATTACTCCTTGTCTGTGCACCTTCACAATCCAGTCACCCATCTGGGACCTGTCAACCTCTAAATCACTGCCTCTCAAACTTTTTTGACCTCCTTACTCCTGTATACTCTGAGAATTAGTGAGGACCCCTAAGAGCTTCTGTGTATGTTGATTTTATATACGTATGTGTGTATATGTATATATAAATTTACTATATTTCAAGTTAAAACAAACTTTATATTTTTGCTTAGTTTAAAATAAAAATAATTTCATTACATGTTAATATAAACAGCCGCCTTTTTTGAAGAATACTTTCCAATGTCCCATAACAATTTGAAAAATGTGGCATTGCTTTATATTTGTAAAAAGCATTTTGATGACTGAATTAATAGAAGACGGCGGGTTCTGAAACCTGCTTCTGCATTCAATCTCTTGTGATATCATATGTCATATAGCCTCTGGAAAATTATACTATATGCTCATGAGAAAGTAAGATTCTAGAACAAATAGTGGCTTACCATTATTGTGAAAATTGTTTCTATCTCATGAATTTCTGAAAATGCCTGGGGGATCTATACTTCAAGAATCTCTGCCCAAATTCATTGTAGTTCTCAGATCAGCCCAAATTTTCAACAAAGCACATAATTTAGTTGTTCTCCCTTCCTCTTCAGTGGTAACATAGCACCATGAGGAGGTTAATCCTTGAGAGAGAAAATTAAATTATAGTTTTAAAAAAAATAATCTGCCCCCTAAATCTTAAAAATTATCATGTAACCATTTGAGGAGTATAACAAAAACGAACTAACGCAGAGCAACTATAGGTATTTTCATACACCTTATTTTGTGTCAACGTCATAAGAATCCTGGTCCACAAGTAAAGCAGGCTATATACTTATGCCCATTTTAGTTAGCAGAAAAATGAAAGCCCTTTTCCTTCAAGGAAAAGTGGCTCCTACAAGTACAACGTATATTTGCATCTAGTTAAATGTAAAGGTCCAAATGACTTGAATATTGTGCTGTTAGTATTGCTCAACAAATTGAACTGACAAACAAGAGTTAAGAAATCTAGTTTATAACTTGGGTTCTGTCTAAGATTTGGCATTGGACTTTTCAGAATCTCTCCTTATAGGAGTAGAGGTCGGTGTCTATTATAAAGTAAAATTGTCTCATGCCAAATTTTACAATATTTTTTTAAAAATGATCAATTTTGACTCATTTATCCCCCAGCTCTCTGAAAAAGTAACTCAGTGGATTTATTTTTATTGTGTTGCTAGCCTTATTTTCAACCTTTTTTAACTTTTATTTTAGGTTCAAGGGTACATGTGCATGTTCATTATATAGGTGAACTTGTGTCATGGGGGTTTGTTGTCAGATTTTTTTGTTTCCCAGGTAGGAAGCCTAGTACCTAATAGTTATTTTTCCTGCTTCTGTCCCTCCCCCTCGCCTCTGCCCTCAAGCAATCCCCAGTGTCTGTTGGTCTCCTCCTTGTGTCCATGGATTCTCAACATTTAATTCCCTCTTATAAATGAGAACATGTGGTATTTGGTTATCTGTTCCTGTGTTAGTCAGCTAAGGGTCATAGCCTCCAGCTCCATCAGTTTGTGGCTCTTCAGTGCAGTCTATGAAGACTGACCCTGCCAGTTTGACAAACGGGGAGAAATCACTCGTTAGATGATCAGTCACTTGGTGTTCCTGAGACAGAAGAAAAACAAGCAGTAAAATTTCACACTAACTTCTCTTTGGTGAATACAGAAGTAACTCAGAATAAGCAAGTTCAAGATGGAATTTATGATGAGGCAAAGTCCATTAGTCCTCCCAGAAACTCACCTGAATTCTCACATGAAGGGTTTTAGGGACTGAACTAAGCCTTCTAATTATCTTTAGACTGAATCATATAAGAAATTGAGCTCTATTCCCCCTCGTACAAGGCTCTCTGGCTGAAAGATGCTTTGGGAGGAGCGTTTAACCCTTCAGGGCCTGTAAGGTTCTACTTTGGTCAGATTGACATTTAGCAGCAAAAATCTCACATAAATACCTCTGGGTCTCTTCCTTATGCATATAGGCTATATGTGATTGGTCTCCCCCCTCCACCAAAAAAGTTAGATATAATACTTATATACTTACACTAAAACGAGACTGATTGCTACTTTGGTTCACTCATAATTCGTCTCATCACCTAGTACAGAAACATTTCAAGTCTTGTTTCATGTTAACTTTTATGTCTATATTTTTAAAAAATCTCTCACTAGTTTAAGTATTTCAGTTTGTAGGTTCTAAATGCACAACAAATTCAGCAGGCAAAGTACAGAAATCTGTATCTTCCAAGAAATCTCCTAAAGCTCTTAGAACATTATTTTTTATCAGAGGCAATATTGAGATATTCACATTTCCTAACCAGATTCCAAGGCTACGTTCTGATCTGTTTGCTTGCCTAGTCAAATCATTCCCTCCAACATAAAAAGATTTATTCTCTTTTCCCACTGCTATATCTCTTGCTTGACTCCTCAGCAATGTAGTTCTGAATGAGAAAACTGCATCTCCTTTTTGATTTGACACACCAGATCTTCTGAGTACTACTGATACATTCATTTCCATTGCTGACCTGGTTAGGCCATGATGCTCTGTTATCTGCTGACTTTAATGCCTGGTGCCCGATTACCTTGCAGATCAAATTAATGATTGCAATTTCAGTGTGAAATTACAGTACTCATCTTTCAGGGTTTATTTCAGGTAATAATACTAGGATTTCTTTTTAATTAGTTAGGACATATTTCTAAGTAGTGCTATTAAATATTTGATATATTTTAGATAAAATATATAAATACATATCAAAACACCCAGAAAAACATAATTTGTATTTAAATGCATAAATTTATTTATGTATATTAACATAAAGGATAACATTTATCCTTATGTTGTAAGAAGATACAAATATTAAAGAGTCTTTACAATGATAAAATAAGCCATTTTCCGTTCTCTGGTCCTGGTGCTGCCTATGACTTTGATCCTTTCTGCAACCAGGTTATTCTGATTCCATGGTCTCTGATAGAGCTAGTCTTATTTCTTGGGTAACTTTCTGTTCTGTTCAGTGACCTTAAATGAAGCTTCGAACACCACCACCACATCTGGGAATTGCAATTTTGATTTTTCTGCTCACCAGTCCAGGAAGAATGGTCCTGCCCACAGTGAAATGAATCACCTCCCTGTAGAGACAAAAGCAGATATCAGAAAGTCCTTTCTGCCTGTATCATGGTGGGTGGGGGTCAGGCTACATGAACAGAAAATTGACAGGATGTAGGATAATGAGCTCCAAAAACCAGGAAGTAAAGGAAGCCTGGGAGGCCTGAGGCTGCCAGTGATTCAGGGATGATACTGCAGATGTATAAGCTGCTGAAGGGTATATTTCATAAAGGTTCTATCCCCACAACAATGCTCGTGTTTCGGTACTTTATAAACCATGATATGCCAGAAGACCCTAAAACCAAAAACAGATATTTTAATCACTAGGTCAAAGCTGAAATAATAATTCAAGTCTTTTCTACCCTACCAGTCTGAGTGAACTGTAAATTTTGTGAGGATAAAAACACATCACACATTGCCCCCTTTCAGGCAAAAGATGCTCCATTAACTATGAATGAGTTGACGCTAGCTAAATCTAGGCAGGATAATAGGATAAATTCTGCTATTGTTTCAGATAGGATGAACCATATATGGGAAAGCACAGAGTCATGAAATAATATATTTAAGGAATTATAAGTAGCCAAAATTGCAGACCGATGGGTGCTTTTTGATGACTGGTAGTAGAATAACTGGGGAGGAAAAAGAAAGAAATCATGAGGATTAAACTTGGGAAATGATAATATATTTTGAAAGCTTTTGAGAGCTAATTAAGAACTATAATCTGGACAGGAAGACTGGAGGACTGGCATTTTATCGGATTTAGATGATTTTTAAAGTTCATTTTGTTAGCAGCATAGGGAATAGAATGGGGTAAAACTGGGCAGAGGGAGGTTATTGCAATATCCAAGAGAAAAGGAGGAAAGGCTCCATGTAAGCCAGCTATGGTAAAAAGGTAGAGAAGGAGACTCAAAATAAGTATCAACACCAGAACCTAGTGGAGCAGTGACAGCAGTAAAGAGAGGATTATAAGGTAAGATGATTTTCAGGCTTCTGATCTGGGAAAGAATGCATGGTACTATTTTTCACTAAAGTAAGAGCAATCAATAGAGTTACATGTATCTTGAGAGGCAGAATAATTCCTGAACACAGTGATAGCTATAATTTAATGAGCATTTATTTGGTACCTGGCAGCATGCTACATACAAAACTGTTTTAGGCAAAATATAAGCACAGATGGAGGTGAGGAGTCTCTCTTTCTTAACAGGCCCTGCAAAATTATTCATTCTTTTTAAAAGGCAAATAGTGAAAAGTCAAAACTCAAGAAAAAGAACATTAGAAATGCCTTTCAACAGAGTTTCTTTACTTTTAAACGAAGATAACATCAAATAATGGTGAATTCTTGAATTGTTGCAAAGGCCCACACAGAATGAAGGATCCCCATGCCCACAGTCCCCTCAACTCCACTACCCACATGGGTATTAAAAGGAGTGCTTGGAAATACATCCTCCCACAGTCAATTGCTGCTCCCTGGTGGTGAGCCCACTTTTTTTTGATAAAGCCTGAGAAGACTGACAGTTATTTATATCCAATTACAACTTTCCTTTATTCAGTTACTGCGCTTTAAAATCAGATCTTTCTCTCTCCTATTATAGATGTAACACAAGGCATCAAGAACGTAGAAATTATCCTAACATAGTGAACTCTATAAAGACTATATGAGATATGGCAACTTTCTTCCCTGTACTTTTAAATTTCACACACACACACACACACACACACACACATATAGATATATATATATAATCTCATGGGAATCTAACACATATGTTTTGCAGAACAATGTTCTCTCAGTGAAAGTCACAAGTCTACCTCATCACAGAACTAGGACAATTGTTACATGGTTAAGGACCTAGAATTTCTTCTCCTCTTAAGATGGGTTTATCCAGAGGTTTCCTTACACACAAATATAATTTAATCTTCTAAGAAGCAGCTGTTGACACCTACGTTCTGTAAGTCAGAAAGCTAGCAAAGACAATACATTGTCCAACCTCACATAGCTACTAAATATTAGATATGAAGTTCAAGCCTGGTCTGAAGCCCTTCCACCCCACTTCCTATCAATTCAACAATGAACCTGTTGAAATGGAAAGTTTTATGAGACATTAAAGTAGAAATATGCCGTAAACAGTTGAATGTAAGTCCAGAGCTTCAGATCAGTGATACAGATCTGGGTTTATCAGTTCAGAATGTAATGGGTAAAGATAGGGAATTGTACAATATTGCCAGAGACAGTAGGGAATAATATGTTTACAAGTAAATTTTTATGTGAAACAAAATAGTTTATTTTAGGTTCAGATCACAACCATCATTGAAGGGACAGAGGAAGCAGTTTATCTTCCATGATGTTCTCTATACAAACTACATACCGAACCAAATACCTATTTCAATAAAAGCAGCCTACTTTTCTAGTCTCAATTTTGTAAGCAAAATGAGTCAATTCTTTCATTCTGTTTCTTTTATTTGAGGGCTCTGAGTTCAGTACAAAAGTCACATTCTTTTATTCATACAAATTAAACAGAAAATTATTATATCTGAAATATACTCATACATAAATAAATATTGAATTTTATAGCATTCTGTGAGAATTGTAACAAGAAGATAAATCAAAGTGGGTGTATTTATATAATAGTTTTTAGACAAATGCAATGTATTAATAGGACATTAATGACAACAGTCTTTCTGGTCACTATATATTTAAATGAAATTCACTTTTATCTCATGTTATGATATTCTATATTACCTTAATTATTTAGTCTACTACTATTGAAGGAGAGTCATAATTTCTACATCTAGCCATAACACACAATGCTATGACGTGATTTTTGTGTGTGTTCTTATATAAAATCATTTTACATTCTGGTACTAGTAACTAGAGAATAATTTCTTCAAAGTGGGATTTCTGGGTCAAAGAGTATGTAAAATTTTCATTTAAATGAAATTGGCATTTTACTTTCATATATTTTAGCTAGTTAGCCCTCAACAAATAATGTAATGGAGTGCCAATACCTTTGTCTCTTTTCTTTTTGATCAGAACGCTTTGTTTAAATATTTGTCGATCAAATGGACAGGTGAAAATGGCAACATTGTTTTGGTGGCATTGTTATTTTATTTTCCTTATGATGGAGTCAGAGTACTTGATAATGGCCATTTGGATTTTTTTTATGTGTATTATACGCTATGTGACCATTTTTCTATGGGAAACTGGATAAAGGAGTTTTTTTCTTCCATTTAACAATTTATAAGGCTTTTCACATAACTGAAAAGTGTACAGTGATTAGTTTCTTCTGTGCATTGTAAATAGTCTCCCAAATACTTGTTTGTCTTTTAGTTTTACATTTTTATTGTATTTTTCTTGTGGATATGTATCTGTATAAAATATACATGTATTTGCTATGGAAACTAGAGATCCATAGGTATTTTCTTATAAGTAGGCAACTTATATTAGTACTTATTAAATGAATAATTCTTTTTTCAAATTATGTATATTCATATTACATGAATTTACTTTTAGTAACTGTGATGTATTTTAAAACTTCATATAGAATAATAAGAAAGCAATTTCTATTAAACTTTTTGCCACTCTCAGATTTTCCTCTAAATTTTTTTCCCACTGAATATTAAAAAAATTAATATGTAAGATTTTTGTTAATTTTTTCCATTTTGATTGCCATTAAAATTATTAATATATGAAATTTACCTTTAAAATTCAACATAACATTTTGTGATGTCTATTTACACGTAGCTTTTGTACTTCAATGAGATCCTAGATCTGAAATTTTCACTCTAAATTATTCATTTTCATTTTGCATTGTTTTCAGTATTATACCAGTATTTTGGTTTCAGTTCTACTTTGAATAGATTGTTGCTAAATTTTTACCGTACACTTAGTCAACTAATTATTTAATTCTATCTTGTCTTCCTCAGGTCTCTCATGCTTCTAAGACAGATAAAAGTATATTCTTTAAAATGTAAGTACATTTTCAGCATTTATATGTATAACTTCAACTTCTTGTCTTGTTTCATTAGTTAACTCTTTCAAAATGGTGTTAAATGAAAATACTGACAGGCAATTTAATCATTTGGATATATACCCAGTAATGGAATTGCTGGGTCAAATGGAATTTCTATTTCTAGGTCCTTGAGGAATCGCCACACTGTCTTCCACAATGGTTGAACTAATTTACACTCCCACCAACAGTGTAAAAGTGTTCCTATTTCTCCACATCCTCTCCAGCATCTGTCTCCAGATTTTTTAATGATCGCCATTCTAACTGGCGTGAGATGGTATCTCAATGTAGTTTTGATTTGCATTTCTCTAATGACCAGTGATGATGAGCATTTTTTCATATGTTTGTTGGCCTCATGTATGTCTTCTTTTGTAAAATGTCTGTTCATATTCTTCGCCCACTTTTGAATGGGCTTGTTTGTTTTTTTTCTTGTATATGTTTTAGTTCTTTGTAGATTGTGGATATTAGCCCTTTGTCAGATGAGTAGATTGCAAAAAATTTTTCCCATTCTGTTGGTTGCCAATTCACTCTAATGACTGTTTCTTTTGCTGTGCAGAAGCTGTGGAGTTTGATTATGTTCCATTTGTCTATTTTGCTTTTGTTGCCAATGTTTCTGGTGTTTTGATCATGAAGTCCCTGCCTATGCCTATGTCCTGAATGGTTTTGCCTAGATTTTCTTCTAGAGTTTTTATGGTGTTAGGTCTTATGTTTAAGTCTTTAATCCATCTGGAGTTAATTTTAGTGTAAGGTATCAGGAAGGGGTCCAGTTTCTGCTTTCTGCACATAGCTGGCCAGTTTTCCCAATACCATTTATTAAATAGGGAATTCTTTCCATATTGCTTGTTTTTGTCAGGTTTGTCAAAGATCAGATGGTTGTAGATGTGTGGTGTTGCCTTCGAGGCCTCTGTTTTGTCCCATTGGTCTATATCTCTGTTTTGGTACCAGTGACATGCTGTTGTGATTACTGTAGTTTTGTAATATAGTTTAAAGTCTGGTAGTGTGATGCCTCCCGCTTTGTTCTTTTTGCTTAGAATTGACTTGGCTATGCGGGCTCTCTTTTGGTTTCATATGAAGTTTAAGGTGGTTTTCTCCAGTTCTGTGAAGGTGGTCATTGGTAGCTTGATGGGGATAGTGTTGAATCTGTAAATTACTTTGGGCAGTATGGCCATTTTCACAATATTGATTCTTCCTAACCATGAACATGGAATGTTTCTCCATCTGTTTGTGTCCTCTCTTATTTTACTGAGCAGTGGTTTGTAGTTCTCCTTGAAGAGGTCCTTTACGTTCCTTGTTAGTTGTATTCCTAGGTATTTTATTCTCTTTGTAGCAATTTTGAATGGCAGTTCGTTCTTGATTTGGCTCTCTTTAAGTCTGTTATTGGTATGTAGAAATGCTTGTGATTTTTGCACATTGATTTCATATCCTGAGACTTTGCTGAAGTTGCTTATCAGTTTCAGCAGATTTTGGGCTGAGATGATGGGGTCTTCTAAATATACAATCATGTCATCATAGAGACAATTTGACTTCCTCCTTTCCTATTTGAATACCCTTTATTTCTTTTTCTTGCCTAACTGCTCTGGCTAGAACTTCCAATACTATATTGAATAGGAGTGGTGAGAGAGGGCATCCTTGTCTAGTGCCAGATGTGAAAGGGAATGCTTCCAGTTTTTGCCCATTCAGTATGATATTGGCTGTTGGTTTGTCATAAACAGCTTTTATTATTTTGAGATACATTCCATCAATACCTAGTTTATTGAGGGTTTTTAGCATAAAGTGCTGTTGAATTTTGTCAAAGGCCTTCTCTGCATTAATTGAGATAATCATGTGTTTTTTGTCTTTGGTTCTGTTTATGTGGTGAATTACGTTTATGGACTTGCATATGTTGAATCAGCCTTGCATCCCCAGGATTAAGCATGCTTGATCATGTTGGATAAGCTTTTTGATGTGCTGTTGCAATCAGTTTGCCAGTATTTTATTGAAGATTTTTGCATCTATGTTCATCATGGATGTTGGCCTGAAGTTTTCTTTTCTTGCTGAGTCTCTGCCGGGTTTTGGTATCATAATCATGTTGGTCTCATAAAATGATTTGGGAAGGATTCGTTCTTTTTGGATTGTTTGGAATAGTTTCAGAAGTAATGGTACCAACTCCTCTTTGCATGTCTGGCAGAATTCAGCTGTAAACCCATCTGGACCTGGGCTTTGTTTGGGTGCTAGGCTCTTAATTGCTGCCTCAACTTCAGACCTTGTTATTGGTCTATTCGGGGTTTCAACTTCTTCCTGGTTTAGGCTTGGGAGGATGCAAGTGTCCAGGAATTTATCCATTTCTTCCAGGTTTACTAGTTTATGTGCATAGAGTTGTTTGTAATAATCTCTGATGATAGTTTGTATATCTGTGGAATCTGTGGTGATATCCCCTTTATTGTTTTTTTATTGCATCTATTTGATTATTCTCTCTTTCCTTTTTTATTAATCTGGCTAGTGGTCTATTTTGTTGATCTTTTCAAAAAACCATCTCCTGGATTTATTGATTTTTTGAAGGGTTTTTTGTGTCTCTATCTCCTTCAGTTCTGCTCTGATCTTAGTTATTTCTTGTCTTCTGCTAGGGTTTGAGGTTTTTTTTGATCTTGCTCTTCTAGCTCTTTCAATTTTGATGATAGGGTGTCAATTTTAGGTCTTTCCTTGCTTCTCATGTGGGCATTTATTGCTATATGTTTTCCTCTAGACACTGCTTTAAATGTGCCCCAGACATTCTGGTACATTGTGTCTTCGTTCTCGTTGGTTTTAAGGAACATCTTTATTTCTGCCTTCATTTCATTGTTTATCCAGTCAACATTCATGAGCCAGTTGTACTGTTTCCATGAAGCTGTGCGATTCTGAGTTAGTTTCTGATTTCTGAGTCCTAACTTGATTGTACTGTGGTCTCAGAGACTGTTTGTTATGATTTCCATTCTTTTGCATTTGCTGAGGAGTGATTTACTTCCAATTATGTGGTCAATTTTAGAGTAGGTGTGATGTGGTGATGAGAAGAATGTATATTCTGTGGATTTGGAGTCGAGGGTTCTGTAAATGTCTATTAGGTTTGCTTGGTCCAGGCTTGAGTTCAAGTCCTGGATATCCTTGTTAATTTTCTATCTCGTTAATCTGTCCAATATTGGCAATGGGGTGTTAAAGTCTCCCACTATTATTGTGTGGGAGTCTAAGTCTCTTTGAAAGTCATTAAGAACTTGCTTTATGTATCAGGGTGCTCCTGTATTGGGTACGTATATATTTAGGATCATTAGCTCTTCTTGTTGCATTGATCCTTTTACCATTATGTAATGTCCTCCCCTTTGTCTCTTTTGATCTTGTTGGTTTAAAGTCTATTTTATCAGAGACAAGAATTGCAACTCCTCCTCTTTTTTTGCTCTCCATTTGCTTGGTAAATCTTCCTCCATCCCTTTATTTTGAGCCTTTGTGTATCCTTGCATGTGAGATGGGTTTCCTGGATACAGCACACCGATGGGTTTTGGCTTTTTATCCTATTTGCCAGTCTGTGTCTTTTGACTGGAGCATTTAGCCATTTACATTTAGGGTTAATATTGTTATGTGTGAATTTGATCCTGTCACTTTTATGCTAGCTGGCTATTTTGCCTGTTAGTTGATGCAGTTTCTTCATTGTGTCAATGCTCTTTACCATTTGGTATGTTTTTGGAGTGGCTGGTACTAGTTTTTCCTTTCTATGTTTCGTGCTTCTTTGAGGAGCTCTTGTAAAGCAGGCCTGGTGGTGATGACATCTCTGAGTACTTGCTTCATCTATGCCTATTTTTAAAAGAAGTTTTATTTGAAACTTTTGCTAAATATTAAATGCTATTTAAGCTTTTATTGTTGATTTTATGAATTGATGGAGTTTATGGTCTTAAATGTCTTTCCATTTTAAAAAATTCTACTTAGTGTTTGTATATTAATCTTTTAATATACTACTATATTCAATTTATCATTATCTAATTTATAATTCTAGCATAATATTTATAAGATTACTTAATCTATAGTTTCTTTTTTCTATTATTGTTTCAAGTTTTATATGGGAGTGTAACAGCTCTTATATAAACAAAATTAGTACCTTTAAAAATTCATATGAACTGGGATAGTATTTATAGAGAAGGTATCTGTTCTTTAAAAGTTAGATAAGTTTTGTGATCAAACTATGTGAACATGGGAGTTTTAAAAATTATGTCTTTTTTATCAACTCCTCTATGATTACTGCACTCTTTAAATCAATTTCATTAGTTTATATATTGCAATAAAACTACTGTTTATTCTAGATATTAAACTAATGCTGAAAAATTACACATAAAATTTTAATCTTTTCAATATTTTATATTTTATCAACTTTAAGTATTTTAATTTTTAACTTTTCTTTCTTTCATCAGAATCATCAAAAATTTCTCAATTTTATCACCCTGTTCAAATAACCATGTTTTGATTTTATTTATCCTTCCTTATTTTGTTTCATAATTTCAGCTTTATGCAGCCCTCCCTCCTGCTTTGTTTCATTGTGTTTACTTATTCTCTAGGTTTTAAGTTATTTGCAATCTTAAACAATTTTTTTTTTTTTTTTTTTTTTGTAATTATAAGAGTTCTGAAGAACATGCATTGTCCTCTAGGTACAACTTTAGTGTCATCTAGTAATTTTTCTTCATTATTTCTAAATAATTTTCAGGTTTATTTTTTAACCTCAGCTTTGATTCAGAGATTATTTAGAATATATTTTTCCAGGCTCTTAAGGTTTATTATTTTTATCATAAGGAACCAGTAAGTCACTGAGTTATTCGTTCGTTTATTCAACAATAGAATTCAAGACTAATCATTAGGTAATGCTACTATCTACTTTGGTTACATTTTTTTTGGTTCATCACATAATCAATATTTTGATAACTTCCTATGCCATGAAAAGAATGTACAGCTTCTCTTTGAACTTTATAAATTTTGGGATTTTTTTTCTTGCCCATTGCTATATTTGTACTGACTGGAAAAGTACCTGAATATTGTTGATGCTCAAGAAATATTTTTAAAAATATTAATTCCTGATCTTTATTATGTTAATCAAGTACTTTACCTCCCTCCTTATCCATCATCTTTGGCCTGACAAACTTGAAAACATGGATAGTAAAATTATTCAACATAATTTTTAATCATCAGTTTCTCCATGTAACTCTAAAATTTTCCTTTTTTCATGAATTTCTCTGCTATCTACATACACTGGGTGCATAAATGTATTCTTTATATCACATTTTTAAGATTTTAATTAAATAAAAGATCAATTTTTATTTTCTTTACATATGCTGTTATTGAGTCACATTTCAGTTTTAATATTTCCATTTTGCTTTTATTCCGACTATGACAAACATAGGTTTTTCTACCCTTTATTTTGAACATTTTTTGGTCAGTTTATTTAAATATCCTTCTTGTAAAAATATTATAGCTATATTTTTGTTTTTTACTCTCCTACCACTTTTACACTGCCTTTCTGTTTGTGAATTTGGCAGTTATTCTCATTCTTTTTTAAAAGAATAACTTAATATTTTTACTTCAAATAGTTGTTTTAAATATTTAACAAAATAAATGCTTTACCACCCAATATGTTATAGCACATGGAATAGTGTGGTTCATTAAAAGACAAATGAATAAATCACTCATTCATTCACTCCACAATACATATTCAGGACTAACCACAACACAATACTACAAAGCTAGATCTAGATACTAAAAACATAAATTAACTCTTAGTGAGGCATGGTAGTGTATACCTGTAGTCCCAGCTACTTGGAAGCTGAGGCAGGAGGATCACTTTAGCCCAGAAGTCTCAGTCCAAACTGTAAAATATAGTGAGACCCTGTTGCTAAAAATAATTTTTAACTCTCTTGCTTACTGCCTAGAAAAGAAACAGAATTAATCATGAAGTAAATTTTAGTATATTAAAAATGATAGTTTATCAAAGAATATTTATAAACATGTTACAGAAGATCCAAAAACAAAGAAATTATTTCTAAGAGATTGTATGCAAAAAAAAAAAAAAAAAAATGACATTAGAATAGATAAATGAGATTTGTTTATGATAAACCACTGGGGTGGATAAGCCAGGTTTTACCAAATATTAGCAATCTAAAAGAAGGCACAAGACTGAGTTTAGAAGCGAGTTCGAGTTCATGAAGAGAAGTAGGAGAAAAGCTATAGAATAAAGGGAGACAGGTCACAAAGATTTAAACACATAGGCTGCCTTGATATCAATTTCCTCTTACCTTTTAAATGCCTTTTGGATCTTTCCTAGTCATGTTTTTCTACATCCAGTCCAATGTTTTTCACATATAGGTTTCTTCTACCCCTAAGTATTTTTTGGTAGTTTTCTTCTCTTTCTTACTCTTTCTGATGATCTCCTTTTCTAGCTTACTAAAATATGCTTACCTATGTATATAAATGTTGTAACTAAACTTAATAAGTAATAACTTCCTCTTTGACTTTCCAAGTCCATCTTACATCTTTATGCTTCCAAAAATTACCAAGAAGTGTCTAGTAAATCCAATGGTACAATGAGTCTCCTGGAAACAAGATTACCTGTTTTCTCTTATCAGTTTTACAAAAGCCCATACCAATTTAATAGTCTATACCCTGCTTTCTAACCTTAAAAATGTGGAGATACCTTTAACATTTCTTAATTTAGATGTAGTTAATTAAAATGTTTTGGAGTGTATAACTTATTAACAAAAGTAATGTAAATTTTTATTCTTAGAAGCCACTGAAATAGTAGATTTCCTAATTTTCTAACAGATCAACCCGGCTTTTTGAGACTCTGTCTATTCTCTCTTCTCACCAACTGCTCCTTCAATAGCTCTTTCAGCTGTTCCTATTTCAACTACTACTGCTGCCAATTTTGTTTGCCTTCTAACAATCCTACATCCTATTAATCATATCAATGTGCCATCAATATTTCCTACTCTTCACACATTATCATAGATGGGTTATTTTTTCCACCTGTTTCCCTGCATTGCCAACATAGTATCTCTCTTGAGTCCAAAAGATCACACCTGTGCAATTTGGAAAGCATCCAATAAACTCTGTAAAATTTGAAATTACATTGTCTCTAATTTAGCTCCTTTTGATAAAGTATCATTGGAGTCAAGTATTCTATTTCATTGATTTTTCACTCAATTTTACGTTTACTCTCCCATAACATTTTTCTTTCCATGGCTTAATCAATTCTGCTAGATATATCTGTTCCTTTAAAAATAATGCATACTTTTGATCTGGTGAGTTTTCCCTCTGAGTTCACATTTTGTCAATTTTAAAGCAGCAGTAGATACATTATTCCAAATATTAACAAATGTTGACAAATTGCATGTGGTTGTTGATCAAAATGTGTGTGTATAATTATATATTTTATAAGATATAGTAAGAAATTAAGCAACACATTGCAGAAAGAAAACAATGTATTAAAGTGGTTTTGTATATTCCTTTTTAAGAAGAATACTCTTATTAATTACAAGTTTAGTTTATGGACAATAAAAAAGTATTGCTAACTGGGCACAGTAATATATAATTTATCTACCCAAATTTATTATTTCCTTCTTTAATGTTAGTAGTGTACTATCAGATATTACCGGGTAGAATGACATAAATTATGATCTTAAAGTATTAAATGTTACAGCTAAAAAAGATCCAAAGGATAATTTATTCTATAAATTTTGAGATTGATACACAAATAGAATTATATATTATCTGATATCATATTTCTGGTCACTTTATGTGCTCTCCAGAGCTCTAACTGGCACTGTTTAAAACACAGACCTCTAAAGGAGTGGAGCAAGACAGTCAGATTAAAGTCTTCACTGATCATCTCCTCATAAGGATATTAATTTAGCAATATCTACACACAAAAAAGGAACCTTCATAAGAACCAAAAATCAGGTAAGCACTCACAATATCTGTTTTTAAATTCATATCACTGTAAAAGGCAATGGAAGAGGGTAGAAAAGACAGTCTTGACTCACTGATGCTACCTCCCCCCATCCCATGGCAGTGGCCACAATGGTGTAGAGAGAGAATCTGTGTACTTGGGAGAAGAAGAACACAGCAATTCTGAGTCATTGCATTATGTTCGGTGCTGCCCTGTCACAGTAGAAAGCAAAACTGCAAGAATGCCTGGAAATCTTTCCAAATAGGGATGGTTACAAACAAGCCCAGACTGTGAAGACTACAATAAATACCTAACCCTTCAATGCCCAGACAAAGATGAACATCTACGAGTATCAAGATAGTATCCAGGAAAATAAGACCTCATTAAATGAACTAAACCAGGACCTTATCTAGGGATCATTCCTGGAGAAACTGACATGTTACCTTTCAGACAGAAAAGTTAAAAAACAATTGAGGAAACTCTGAGAAATTCAAGATAACAAAGAGAGGACATTCAGAATTTTATCAGATAAATTTAACAAAAAGATTTAAATAGTTTAAAATAATCGAGCAAAAATTCTGGAACTGAAAAATGCAATTGGCATACTGAAGAACACAGCAGAATCTTTTAATAGCAGAAATGTTCAAGCAGAAGAAAGAGTCAGTGAGCTTGAGGACAGACTATTTGAAAATAGAGTCAGAAGAGACAAAAGAAAAAAAGAATAAAAAACAGTAAAGCACACTTACAGGATCTAGAAAACAGCCTCAAAAGGGCAAATCTAAGAGTTATTAGCCTTAAAGAAGAAGTAGAGAAATAAATAGGAATACAAAGTTTATTTGAAGGAGTAAAGGGAGAATGTCTTAAACCTAGAAAAAGATATCAATATTTAAGTATAAGAAGGTTATAGAGCACGAAGCAGATTTAACCAAAGAAGACTACCTCAAGGCATTTTATAATCAAACTCCCAAAGGTCAATGTAAGGCTGGTTGCCTCTCTGGGGGCTTGGACACACCTCCCCCTACAGGAGCCTGGGAAAAAAGCCCCACCAGGACCTACCTGATACTATTTTGTCCCATCTGGGCCCCACTCCCTGCCTACTATTTTGTCCTATCTGGGCCCCACTCCCTGCCATTTTGTTCCATCCGGCCCCACTCCCCTCCATTTTATCCCACTTACCTTGGGCACAACCAATCAGACACCTCCACTCCCTATAAAACCCCCTGCCTGAGAGGAGTCCATGCGACTTCTCCGGCCCCTCCTGTCCAGACTGCAGAACCTCACCCAGGAGCCTGAATAAATTCCTTCGCATTGGATTATCTTCATGCTGGCCTCAGTTTCTTCATTTTAAACGTGGCAAGAACCCAAGAACAAACCTTACAAGTGGTGCTGAAACCGGGGAAGGAGTTGTAAGACCCCTTCTGGGGGAAACTGACTCCTCCACTCAACGCCGGACCGGGGAGCAGCCCTTTCACTGCAAGGTAAGACTTCTGTTGCTCACTACCCCTCCCGCTGCTTGCCTCATCACATGGACTCCCTGCTCACAATCGCAGCCACGTCAGGGACTCTTTCTCATTGTTTGCTGTGGGCCCGTGGCCCCGGCCTTGTGGCAAGGACTTGAGCGTAGAGGAGACGTCCCTACACTCTTGTCTTCTCCCCGTGAGGGGTTTCTTAGGGTCAGGATTTTGAGGAAGACGTCCCCACTTTCCTGAACCCTCTCATTGTCATGTCAGGGTCAGGATTTGGAGGGAGACGTCCCCACTTTCCTGAACCCTCTCGTTGTCGTGTCAGGGTCATGATTTGGAGGGAGACATCCCCACTTTCCTGAACCCTCTAGTTTTCGGTGCTCGGTAAGCATGGCCTGGGATGCCTAGCCGCTCTTCCGCCCACCCCCGCAGCAGCGATTGAGGTGTGGGTATTCAGAAGCCCCATTACCCTCAGCTCATACCAAATTTGTTGTTTTAAATTAGCCCATTTGGCATAAAAGGCTCCCATTTATTTAAAAAACTGTATTTTCGGCTTCTTTCTTTTTCTGTCTCTCTCTTAGCTTTCTCTCTTTCTCCCTCTCAAAATGGTGGCCATACCACACCCTTAAGATGGTGGCCACTTCTCACTCTTAGCTTTCTCTTCCACCTAAGATGGCAGCTGGACCGCACCCTTAAGATGGCGGCAACTTTCTATTTTTAACTCTACTTTCTCCTGCTTTCTATTAACTCTACTTTCTCCCACTTTCTATTAACTCTACTTTCTCCCACTTTCTATTTTTAACCCTACCATCTCCCGCTTTCTACTTTAACTCTATTTTTTCTCCTTTCTTCCTAATTCTGGTGTGAGTGAGTGAGTAGGTTTATGTGTAGTCCCACAGCCTAACAGCTATGGGGCTTGTGTAGGCCTCCACCCGTGGTTCCACAGGGACGTGGCCAGGAAGGCATCAGACTGGTCTCCCATCTGGGGGGCACCCACCCTTTGTCTGTCAGTCTTCCCTGTAATACTGTCTTTATTGTGCCTTCCAATTCTCACATAGCTTCAGCTTTGCCTCTTTCCATTCTCTCCCTATTAATACCCATTGCTGCCTGAAAATTCCTACAACCACCTTCTTCAGCAAAGAGTACTTCTGCTTGTGGTGAGTGTAATACCTACTCCTATCCCTTCCCTTACTTGCTTCTGATTGCCCCCATAAAAGTCAATTATGGGGAACCAGAATTCCCACATAGACCCCAAGTCACCATTACGATGCCTAGTTCAGAATCTACCCAAACTAGGGCTTTCCATAAAGAAGAAAAAGCTGGTCTCCCTTTCTACTGTAACCTGACCACAGTATCCTCTAGACAATCAGTCCAAGTGGCCTCCAGAGGGCATACCTGACTTTAATATCTTAACAGACTTAGATAATTATTGAAAGAACGGTAAATGGCCAGAGATTCCATATGTGCTGGCTTTCTGGTATCTTCGTTCCTGTCCCACTCTCTGTTCCTCTTATACTGCTGCTCAAGTACCTAGCCAAAGAAACTTCCTCTCTGCCCTTAGCCCCTCTACCCTCCTCCTCTTCTTTCTCTGACCCCAACGTGCCTGAGGAGCTCTCCTTTCCACTGGCCTGACCCAATCCTCCACCGCCTTATGACAGACCTCAATCCCCTTCAGCTCCTCTACCTCCTACTCTTCCACCTCCTGACAACAACCTAGCCTCTCCTGTTAGTACCCCTCCACCTCCTGACAACAACCTAGCCTCTCCCATTAGTGCACACACCCACTCACACAGTGCTCCTAGTGATGAAGTCTCCCTCCTTTGCCCCCTCCGTGAGGTGGCTGGAGCAGAGGGTATTGTCCGAGTGCATGTTCCCTTCTCTTTCTCTGATCTGTCAGCCATTGAGAAACGCCTAGGATCTTTCTCCACCAATCCTACTGCTTACACCAAAGAATTCTGCTACCTTACTCAGGCATATGATTTAATCTGGCATGACACATTTGTAATCCTATCCTCCACCCTTACCCCAGACGAGCATGACCGGGTTTTTACAGCAGCCCGGGAACACGCTAATCAGGTACATCTAACAACCAGATGCCAGTAGGCGCGGCAGCGGTCCCTGAGGCCGACCCTAACTGGGATTATCAGGACGGTCGGGATGGCCACCGCTGCCAAGACCAAATGCTACAGTGCCTCCTGGCGGGCATGCAAAGTGCAGCCCAAAAGGTAGTCAATTACGATAGGTTAAGGGAAATAACTCAGGGACCCAATGAAAACCCAGCCACCTTCCTTGACCACTTGACTAATGCTATGATCCTCCATACCCAGCTGGATCCAGCCTCCTTAGCAGGAGCTACAGTCCTAGCCACCCATTTTATCTCCCAGTCAGCGGCTGATATAAGGAGGAAGCTTAAAAAAGCTGAGGAAGGCCCCCAGACTCCCATACGAGACCTGGTAAACATGGCATTGAAGGTCTTTAATGGCCGAGTTACGGCAGAAGGTAGGCCTCCAAACCCGAGCTCTTGTGGTAGCCCTGAGGATGGCAACCTACCAAACGCCCAGTGGGAGAGGTCCATTGAAACCCTTCCAAGATGCTCCGTCCAGACCATGTTTTAAATGTGGTCAAGAGGGACACTGGGCCCAGCAGTGCCTGCCACCCGGGCCCTGTTTCAAATGTGATCAAGAGGGACATTGGGCCCGGCAGTGCCCCATCCTCATCCATCTCCTGGACCTTGCCCAGGCTGCAAACAGACTGGACACTGGAAGGTTGATTGCCCATCCTGGACCAAAGGCCCACTCCCCACACCTCTATGTGAGGAGCAGGCCGGTCCGCGGGAAGCAATCCCTCCCCTTGAATTTCTTGGCCTTCTGGATGACTGATGCAGCCCAGACTTGAGGACCCCCCATCACGCTTGCTGAGCCCAGGGTAACACTGCAGGTAGCAGGTAAGTCCATTTCTTTTTTAGTGGACACGGGGGCTGCCTACTCTGTATTGCCTTCCTACTCAGGGCCTAGTACACCTTCCCAGGTCACGGTCATGGGAATTGAGGGAAGGCCTTCCTGTCCTAACCAAACTCCTCCCCTAGCCTGTGTCCTCGAGGGACACCCCTTCTCTCACTCCTTTTTAATCATACCCTCATGCTCAGTTCCCTTGCTAGGACGAGATATTCTCCAGGCTGTGGGGGCCACTCTCCAACTCACTAATCTCACATACACAAAGTCAAACCCATCACATACACACCTCCTACTGTCTCTCCTAACCAAGACTAACCCCTGTCTTAACCCTTCATCTCAACCCCCTATCCCTCCTGATGTAGTCAATCCCTTAGTGTGGGATACTTCCAAGCCAATAGTGGCAAGACATCACACAGCAGTTAAAATATTTCTCAAGAATCCTACTCACTTCCCCTCATGTCCACAGTTTCCCATTTCAAAGACCCACCGTCAGGGCCTGAAGCCTATTATCACTCAACTCCTAGCCCAGGGACTCCTTATTCCCACCAGTTCTCCTTGTAACACTCCTATATTGCCAGTCCAAAAGCCATCTGGTGACTATCGCTTGGTTCAGGACCTATGCCTTATCAACGAGGCAGTAGTACCCCTCCACCTGGTAGTCCCCAACCCATACACCTTATTATCCAACATTCCCTCCAATACCTCTCATTTTACAGTTTTGGACCTCAAGGATGCCTTCTTTACAATCCCTCTACACCCTGAATCTTATTTTCTCTTTGCCTTCACCTGGACTGATCCAGACACCAATTTGGCACAACAGCTTACCTGGACAGTCTTGCCCCAAGGATTCAGATACAGCCCTCATATTTTTGGGCAGGCCTTGGCAGCTGATCTCAGCTCCTGCCCTCTCCAACCCAGTCTCCTCCTGCAATATGTAGATGACCTTTTACTCTGTAGTCCCTCCCTCTCCCTGTCTCAACAGCATACTGCCACTCTTCTTAACTTTTTGGGATCTAAAGGATACCGAGTATCCCCATCCAAGGCGCAGTTGTCAGTCACCTCAATAGTTTACTTAGGCATTCGTCTCACCCCTACAACAAAAAGCCTGACAACAGACCAAAGAAAAGCACTCCTTTCACTACAGCCTCCAGAGACAGCAGACCAAATTCTTTCCTTTCTAGGGTTTGTGGGATTCTTCTGCCATTGGATACTTAATTTTGCCACTCTAGCTAAACCTCTGTATATAGCAGCTAAAGACACACCCTACTGGACCCCTCTCTCACCCTGGAGTAGTAAAACAGGCTTTCAAAGCACTACAAACTGCCCTGTCCACGGCACTTCCACTCCAGTTACCCGATCTCAACCACCCCTTCCATTTGTTCACTGACGAAAAACAGGGAATTGCAGTTGGAGTCTTAACCCAACCCCTAGGCCCTGTATATAGTCCAGTAGCCTACTTATCAAAGCAACTTGACCCCACAGTCAGGGGATGGCAGCCTTGCCTGCGGGCTTTGGGAGCAGCAACAGAACTCACTAAGGAATCCCTGAAACTTACCTTAGGCCAGCCCATCTCGGTGTTTTCTCCCCATCAGCTCACTGACCTCCTCTCCCATAAGTCTCTCGCACACCGAGGACCTTCTCAGTTACAAGAGTTTCACTTACTTTTTATTGAAAATCCTTCAGTCAGTCTTCATCCCTCTTCTCCACTCAACCCTGCCACTTTACTTCCCCTTCCATCCCACTCCCCTTCCCCAGTTCATTCCTGTCCTGAATTAGTAGAGACGTTTGCTAAACCACAAGAGGGTCTGTCTAGCCTTCCACTCCCCAGCCCCAACTTTACCTTGTATGTAGATGGGAGTTCAGTAATAACGGCAGAGGGATGGTGAAAAGTGGCCTATGCTGTAGTCACAGATTCATCCACCCTCAAGGCATGCCAACTCCCTGATGGGACAACATCCCAAAAGGCAGAGCTCATCCCCTTAACCCAAGCTCTCACACTAGCAAAAGGGAAACGGGCAAATATCTGTACAGACTCCAAGTCTTTATGGTAAGGAGGATTCCTTACCATAAAGGGGACCCCCATAGTCAATGCCACCCAAGTCTCTAACCTCTTACAAGCTCTGATGCTGCCCAAAGAGGCTGCGGTCATCCACTGCTGAGGGCACCGGGCCCAGCAGGATGCCATTTCTCGGGGCAATGCAAGGGCAGATGCAGTAGCAAAGGCTCTAACTACTACCAGGCCAGCTCCCGCTCCAATTCTGTTCCTTACCACAGCTACATCACCAATGTACTCACCATCAGAAAGACAGGACCTTATGTTAAGGGGAGGAACTGAGTCTGACCAAGGCTGGATCTTCCTAAATAATAAGATCCCCCTCCCATGGGAACAGGCTCCTACAATTATTGCTGAAATACACCAATCCTTACATATAGGGCCCAAGGCATTGTACTGCTTTATACAACCCCTCTTTTATTCACCAGGCCTACAACAGACAGTCTAGCAGATACACAAAGCATGTGTCACTTGCTCTAAGGTCTCATCTCAGGGAAGCCTAAAGCCACAGTTTCCCACCCACCAAATGCACAGCAACCTGCCGGCTCAGGATTGGCAAATTTTACTCACATGCCCTCTCACAAGAAGCTTCGTTACCTCCTAACTTTTATAGATACCTTTTCAGGTTGGGTTGAAGCCTTCTCTACGTCTCGGGAAATAGCAGACACGGTAGCCTCCATTCTTATTCAAGAGATCATCCCCCACTTCAGCCTACCTGTCACCATCCAGTCAGACAACAGTCCAGCATTCATAGCCCAGGTAGTCCAGCTGGTCGTCAAGTTTCTCAACATCTCCTGGAAGCTACACATCCCTTACCACCCTCAGTCATCAGGTAAGGTCTAACGGGTCCACAACATCCTCAAGCACCATTTGGCTAAACTGACTATCAAGGTAAAACTCTCTTGGCCCACTCTCCTACCTCTTGCTCTAGCTCAGATATGAGCCACCCCATGAGAACCAACAGGCCTTAGCCCCTTTGAGTTGCTGCATGGTCAGCCCTTCTCGGTTTCCCATAATTTTCTGGTGCAACCACCTCCCCTAGCCACCTACCTTCCCTATTTATCTCTCCTTTGCCACTTACTCAGGGAGCATGCAGATCATGCTCTCCCTGTTGTTCCAGGGCCTGGAGACTTGCACCCGGCAGCACCCCTGCAACCAGGTGACAGTGTTCTCCTTTGGGAGCTCCAGTCCGGATCTCTGCAGCCAAGGTGGTCAGGACCCCACATCATTATCCTAACCACCCCCACGGCTGCCAAGCTCCTAGGTCACACCCCGTGGTATCATGTGTCCCACCTTAAGGCAGCACCTTGAGATGACCAATGGGAATCCAAACCCCTGGGTCCCACTCGCCTCCGCCTCACCCACGGCCCCTGCCTGTCAATTCCTAACCCTTCAAATCCTCCTCCTAACAATCCTTCTAATATCTCCCCTTAAGGCCAGTCCCTACTATGCCTGGCAGTTCTATTTGCAGGAATCCTGGAAACAAGGCCCCACTACTAAGACCCAATATATTGCTCAAGTAGATTGCCAGCCCATAGATTGCAAATCCCCCATAAAATTTGAGTTCCCAAAATCCAAGGCCAATACTATTAAGAACTCTCAGAATAGCTTTGGCCTCTGCTTTCTGTATGACCAAACCAAGAGTTTTTGTCATAAGTGGAGCACTATCTTTGGTGGTTGCCCATATGCCTATTGTGTCATGCATAAAACCCCAAAAAGTGAAGTACTTTCCGTTGACAACCAAGGCAAGGTGTCCCTTACTATTTGTGACCCCTGGCACAATTGATGGGAAAAGGGAATTGCAGGTAAAATATACACCAGGTTTACAAATAGCCACCCCAGTGGTACATGGCAAATATATCGAACCTATACCCACGTCGTGCCAGTGGAAGTAGACCAACTCAGCTCATTAGGCAACACCATTTTACAAAATGAGGCCGCTTTAACTAACCAACTTGGATCCTCGAGCAATAACCCCCAACCTTTCTCTTGGTTAACACTAGTACAGCAAAGTGTTAATATGTTAAGTTTAACTGAAGCCATAAACTTTACCAATTGTTTTTTTGTGTGCCTCCCTCAATTAATCCCCCTTAGCCACAGTTCCCCTCCAGACCGAGTTCAACCTGTCACGATCACCTACGGGACCTGACACCACCCTAACAGGGATCCCGCTGTTCAAAGCACACTCCCAGGATCTCTTTCTCTGCTATGGAACAACTGACAGCCCCAGCTGCAACACAACTGTAAAAGTAAGATCCACCCACTATGCACCTCCGGGAGGATACTTTTGGTGTAATGGGACCCTAACCAAGGTTATAAATGCCTCCCTTCCCTCCCCTTGCATACCTGTTACTCTGGTCCCACAATTAAAGGCATATGGGCAGGCCGAGTTCCTATCCCTCCTTATGCCTCCTCCCTCTGTTCACCGAAACAAATGAGCTGTTTTCCTCTCAGTAGTAGTCGGCATCTCTTTAGCATCATCTCTAGTAGCTGCTGGAATAGGAAGCGGAGCAATGGTTCAGCCACTCAACTGGAAGACAAGCTCCGTGTGGCCATTGAAGCATCAGCCACCTCTCTAGCCTCCCTCCAGTGACAAATCACATCACTAGCTCAGGTAACTCTCCAAAACCGATGGGCCCTTGACCTGCTAACAGTGAAAAAAGGAGGTACCTGTATGTTTATCCAGGAAGAATGCTGCTACTACATCAATGAATCAGGCCTAGTAGAGGAGAACATCAACACTCTCCGCCACCTCCAGGAAGACCTCTGTAAAAAGCAAAATACAGGAGCCTTGTCCCTAAGCTGGTGGCATCCTATGCTTACCTGGCTAACCCCCATCATCACTTCTATCATCGTAATCTGTTTGCTTTTACTAATGGCCCCTTTTCTTCTCAGGTACCTACAAGCTCGTATGTGAGAAATTGGACGAGTGGCTGTTAACCAAATGCTGCTTCATCTCTTCGTCTGCATCTCGGTCGAGGCACCAGTCAACTGGCCTGTCCCCCTTACTTCGCCCCTATTCAGCAGGAAGTAGAAAGAGCGGCGCCCTCTATCTATCATCAAAAGGTCGGAATGTAAGGCCGGTTGCCTCACCGGGGGCTCAGACACACCCCTTTCCCTCTCCAGGAGCTCGGACACACCCCCTTCCCCCTCCGGGAGCTTGGACACACCTCCCCCCCGCCGGGAGCCTGGGAAAAAAGCCCCACCAGGACCTACCTGATACTATTTTGTCCCATCTGGCCCCCACTCCCTGCCTGCCATTTTGTCTTCCCGCCTACTATTTTGTCCCATCTGGGCCCCACTCCCTGCCTACTATTTTGTCCTATCTGGGCCCCACTGCCTGCCATTTTGTTCCATCCGGGCCCTACTCCCCTCCATTTTGTCCCACTTACCTTGGGCACAACCAATCAAATGCCTCCACTCCCTATAAAACCCCCTACCTGAGAGGAGTCCATGCGACTTCTCTGGCCCCTCCTGTCCAGACCGCAGAACTTCACCCGGGAGCCTGAATAAATTCCTTCACATTGGATTATCTTCATGCTGGCCTCAGTTTCTTCATTTTAAACGTGGCAAGAACCCAAGAACAAACCTTACAGTCAAGGTTAAACAAAGGATCCTAAAAGCAGCAAGAGAAAAGAAACAAACAACATACAATGGAGCTCCAATACATCTGGCCGCAGACTTTTCAGTGGAAATCTTGCAGGCCAGGAGACAGTGGCATGACATATTTAAAGTGCTATGGGAAAAAACTATTACCCTAGGAGAGTATATCTGGTGAAAGTAATCTTCAAACCTGAAGGAGAAATAAAGACTCTCATAGACAAACAAAAATTGAGGGATTTCATTAACACCAGGCCCACCCTATAAGAAATGCTAAAGGGAGTACTTAAAACAGAAAGAAAAGGAAGTTAATGAGTAAGGAGACATCATCTGAAGGTAGAAAACTCAGTGGTAATAAGTAAATAGAAAAACACAGAATATTATAACACCGTTAACTGTGGTGTATAAACCACTCTTAAGTATAAAGACTAAATGATAGCCAGGTGGAGTGGCTCACGACTAATCTCAGCACTTTGAGAGGCCAAGGCAGGAGGATCAGGAGGTCAGGAGATAGAAACCATCCTAGCTAACATGGTGAAACTCCATCTCTACTAAAAATACAGAAAATTAGCTGGGCATGGTGGCACACGCCTATTGTCCCAGCTACTCAGGAGGCTGAGGTAGGAGAATTGCTTGAACCTGGGAGGCAGAGGTTGCAGTGAGGTAAGAGTATGCCACTGTACTCCAGCATGGGTGACAGAATGAGACTCCGTTCCCACCCCCCCAAAAAAAAGAAGAAAGAAAGACTAAATGATAAATCAATCAACAATAACTACAACAAATTTTCAAGACATAATAAGATATAAATAGAAAGAACAAAAAGTTTTTTTTTTTTTTTAAAAAAGGGACAAAGTTAAGTCTGAAGTTTTTTACTGGTTTTCTTTTGGCTTGTTTATGCAGTGGTAAGTTGTTACTGGCTTAATGTGTTATTGACTTAATATTAGATAGTATTTGCAAGCCTCATGGTAACCTTAAATCAAAAGACATACAACAGATATACAAAAAAAGAAAGAAATTAAATCATACCACCAGAGAAAATCACCTTTACTAAAAAGAATACAGGAAAAAAGAAAGGAGGAAGAGAAAAGCACAAAACAACCGGTGCACAAATACTAAAATGGCAGCAGTCAAAGTAGGTTCTTAGTTATCAATAATAACATTGAATATAAATGAATTCTCCAATCAAAAGACACAGAGTGGCTGAATGGACAAAGAAACAAGAACCATCAATTTGTTGCCTATAAGAAACACACTTTATCTGTGAAAACACACATAGACAGAAAATAAAAAGATAAAAAGGGTATTCCATGCCAATGGAAAAAAAAGAAAACCAGAAGTCACTATATTTATATCAGACAAAATCAATTTCATGGCAAAAACTTTAAGAATGAAAAAGGAAGTCACCATATAATAATAAAGGGACCGATTCAACAAGAGAATAAAACAACTGCAAATATATATGCACCCAACACTGGAGCACACAGATATATATAAGAAATCTAATTAAAGCTAAAGAGACAGCTAGATCGCAATACAAAAATAGCTGGAGATTTCAACCACCCATGTTCAGCATTGAACAGGTCTTTCCGACAAAAAATCTACAAAGAAACACTAGACTTGATCTGTGCTATAAAACAAATGAACTTAATAAATATTTACAGAATATTTTATCCAGTGGCTACAGAATGCGTATTATTTTCCTCATCGCATGAAAAAAAAATGGATCATTCTCAAGGATAGACAATATGTTAGGTAACAAAATAACTCTTAAAAATTAAGAAAAATTTGAAATATCAAACGTTTTCTCTGGCCACTGTGGAATAAAACTAGAAAGCAGTAACAAGAGGAATTTTGGAAACTATACAAACACTTGGAAATTTAAAAATATGCTCCTGAATGACCAGAGGGTTAATGAAAAAATTAAAAGAAAATTGAAGACTGACTCAAAACAAATGATAATGGAAAGAAAACACAACAAAATCTATGGAATACAGTGAAAGCATTACTAAGAGGGAAGTTTGTAGCTATAAGTTCCTATACACAAAAAGAGAAGAACTTCAAATAAATAACATAACAGTGCATCTTAAAGAACTAAAAAAGCAGGAGTAAACCAAACCCAAAATTAGTAGGAAAAGAAAAAAAGATCAGAACAGAAACACATGAATTTGAGAAGAAAAGAATACAAGAGATCAAAGAAATAAAAAGTTGGTTTTTTTGAAAAGATAGATAAAATTTACAAACCTATAGAGAGACTACTTCAGAAAAAAAGAGAGAATACCCAAATAAATAAAAGCAGAGATGAAAAAGAAGACATTACAATTGATATCAGAGAAATTGCAAGGATTGTTAGTGGCTAATATGAGCAACTATGTTCAGATCTGGAAGAAATGAGTAAATTACTAGACCCCTACAACCTACCAAGATTGAACTATGAAGACATTCAAAATCTAGAAAGATGAAAAAGGTATTCCATGACAATGAAAAAATAAAATAAAATAAAATAATAAAACATAAGTCACATATTTATATTAGACAAAATGGATTTCATGACGAAAACTATAAGAAAAAAAAAGGAAGTCACTATATAAGGATAAAGTGATCAATTCAACAAGAAAATAAAACAACTGCAATAAGAAGATCGAAGTTGTAATAAAAAGTTTCCCGGCAGAGAAAAGCTCTGGACATATTGGCTTCACTACTGAATTCTATCAAATATTTAATGAAGAATTAATACCTCTTGCTTTAAACTATTCCAAAAAAAAAAAAAATACTGAGAGAGGGGGAAGGGATACTTTCAAACTATTTGACAAGGCCAGTATTAACCTGACACCAAAATTAGGCAATGACACATCACAAAAACTATAGGCCAATATCAATGATGAAGAGTGATGCAAAAATCCTCACTATAATATTAGTAAACTGAATTTAACAATACATTAAAAGGATTCTTCATTATGAACAAGTGGGATTTATTCCAAGGATTCAAGGATGGTTCAAAATGTGCAAATTACTGTGATACATCATATCTGCAGAATGAAGGACAAAAGTATATGACTATTTCAATGGATTCTGTAAAAGCATTTGTTAAAATTCAACATCCCTTTGTGATAAAAACTCTCAAAAAACCGGGTATAGAAGGAACATACACTAACATAATGAAAGCAATATAAAACAGACGCACAGCTAGTTTCACACTGAACAGGAGAAAAATAAAAGCTTTTTCTTTAAGATCTGGAACATGACAAAGATGCTCACTGTCACCATTGTTATTCAACAGAGTACTGAAAGTCCAAGCTAGAGCAATCATATAAGAGAAAAATATAAAACACATCAAAATTGGACAGGAAGAAGTCAAATTATCCTTGTTTGCCATGATATAATCTTATATTTGGAAAAAACTAAAGATTCCATCAAAAAATTATTAGAACAGGTAGACAAATTCCATAAAGTTACAGGATATAAAATCAGTATACAAAAACCAGTAGCATTTCTATGTGCTGACAGTGAACAATCTGAAAAAAGAAAAATCAAGAGAGTAATCCCATTTACAATAGCTACAAATAAAGTACCTAAGAATTAACTTAAGCAAAGAAGTGAAAGATTTGTATAGTGAAAACTACAAAATTGCAAGAAATTGAAGGACACACAAAAAATTTAATAAATATTTCATGTTTATGGATTGGAAGAGTCCATATTGTTAAAATGGACTACACAAAGCAATTTATGGATTTCATGCAATGCCTATCAAAATACCAACAACATTCTTCACGGAAATAGAAAAAACAATTCTAAAATTTATATGGAAACACAGAAAACCCAAACAGCTGAAACTATTCTATGCAAAAAGGACAAAACTGGAGGAATCACATTATCTGAGATAAAATTATACTAGAAAGTTATTGTAATCAAAACAGCATTTATGGAACTAGCATAAAAACAGACACAAAGGCCAATGAATAAAGAACCCCAAAACACATCCACATACCAACAATGAACTCATTTTTGACAAAGGCATCAAAAGCCTAGAGAAAGGACAGTCTCTTCAAAAGTGGCACTGGGAAAACTGAATATCCATATGCAAAAAAATGAAACTAAACTCCTATCTTTGTCTTATACAAAAGTGAAATCTCAACAGATTAGAGACTTAAATCTAAGACTCAAATTATGAAACGACTGCAAGAAAACCCTAGGGAAATTCACCAGGACATTGACTAGGCAAAAAATTCTTGAATAATACGCTACCCAAACATAGGGAACCAAAGCAAAAATGGGCAAATGGAAAGACTTCAAGTTTAAAATATTTTGCACAGCAAAGGAAATGATCAACAAAGCAAAGAGACAATGCACAGAATGGGAGAAAATATTTGCACACTACCCATCTGACAAGGAATTAATAAAAATATGTAAGGATTTCAAACAAGTCAATAAGAAAACAAATATCTAATAACCTTATTAAAAATGGATAAAGGACATGATTAGACCCTTCCTAAAAGAAGACATACAAATGGCAAACAGGTGTGAAAGTTTAAACATCATTGAAAAGGTGTTCAACACCATTGATCATCAGAGAAATGCAAATGAAAACTACAGTGAGATATCTCACCCCAATTAAAATGGCTTTTCTTCAAAAGTCAGGCAATAACAAATGCTAATGACGGTGTGGAGAAAAGGGATCCTTCATATACTGTTGGTGGGAATGTAAATTAGTACAACCCACTGTTCTTTATGGAGAACAGATTGGAGGTTCTTTGGAAAACTAAAATTAGAGCTACCATATGATCCAGCAATCCCACTCGTAGGCATATACCCAAAAGAATGGAAACCAGTATGTCAAAGAGGTTTCTGTACTCCCATGTTTATTGCAGCAATATTCACAATAGCCAAGACTTGGAAGGAACCTAATTGTCAATCAACAGATGAATGGATAAAGAAAATATGGTACATATACACAATGGAATATTACTCAATCATAAAAAACAATTAGATCTGATCATTTGCAACATGGATGAAACTTGAGGTCATTGTGTTAAGTGAAATAGGCCAGGCACAGAAAGACAAACTTTGCATGTTTTCACTTATTTGTGGGAGCCAAAAAATTGAAACAATTAAACTCATGGAGAGAGTAGAAGGATGGTTACCAGAGGCTGGGAAGCATAGTGGTGGAGGTGAGAGGAAAGTGTGGATGGTTAGTGAGTACAAAAACATAGTTAGAAAGAGTGAATAAGACCTAGTATTTGCTAGCAAAACAGCATAACCACAATAAAACATAATGTAATTGTACAATTTGAAATAACATAAAAAGTATAATTGGATTATTTATAAGACAAAGGATTAATGCTTGAGATGATGCGTACTCTGCATACCCTGATGTGATTACTCTGCATTGCATGCCTGCATAAAAATATCTCATGTAATCCAGAAATATATACAACTATTATATACACACAAAAATTAAAAATTAAAAATACAAATAAAATAAGATACAGACCTTGCCATCTCTTCCCTCTAAACTCTCCATTGATAGGTAGTCTTAGCTTTGTTAATCTTGTATGCAACTTTCCATTCATTCAACACCTGTTTGTTAAGATCTTATAATTTGCCAGCCATTTTTCTGGGCAGAGTCTCTGTACCTCAAAGTTTTTTGCTAGTATTTCCAACTAGATGGGCAACTGCTTTATGCCAAGGTTTATGAAGTTTTATCTCCTTGACAGGACCCACTTTAGGTGATACGCAATGCATTTTTAAAGAAGTAATAAAGCAAAAGTAAACCATACTTCATTTGGATAATCACATTTTTAAGCAAAAGCTATGCAAACTTATATTCTAAACTTCTGACATTTTCTTTTTATTACATGCAATTTAATTTATTAACTTTGTTTTCAAAAGTTTACAGTAAATTGAAAAAAAAAACCACCAAACTCTTTCAGGTCTTATCACCCTAAGTAATTAACCAAAGGGTGCCATTACTGTTAAAACTGAAGGCAATTTTTTGGGCCCCAAAATAATTATGCTGAATATTCAGCATCTTTTGGGAAGGCTAATTGAGAAAAAATGATATACTAAGCTTCTATGCTGTGCAACTGCAGCTATTAAGAAGTGAAACTGTTGTCATTAGAGTCTCCCTGACCATTAGTAGAATGAATCTTTGTACAAGCATGTATTCCTGTTATTTAAACACCTTGATTCCAGATACAAAATAAGTTGTGAAATTTAGCTTTGGGATGCACTTTTATCTTTAGGATTCTCTAAGCTCAGCTATAGTGATGTATTTTTCCCAATATAGAACAAAAAAGATGCCTCTGACTGTGCTACTCATAGGAGATCAACAACTTGGTTAACAGAGAAATGTAAATCCTGTCATCTGTTCAGGTGTGAGGAGCAGGACCTTGGCAATGTGCGTCATCAGTCCTGCATTTGAAGATGAAGTCTGTGACCATGCGCTTTCCTCCATGCAAGATGTTGCTGAAAGAACCAATGTGTGACCTCAGACCTCTCCACAGAGTACACAAGGGGCTTGCTCTTTGGTTAGTGCTTGGGACCACCACTTGCAAGCCTTTGTTGCTTTCAACTTTGTCTGTTTGCTACAGAAAAAGCTTGACCCCTTTTCCTATACTGAGTTAACTTACCTTTGCTGCAAAGCACTAAGGATTAGATACATCACTGTTGTTGCTTCCCCAAAGCTCAGGCTAAAAAACCTTAGGTAATAAGTTCCACCACAATTTTCCCCCTCTGTGGTTACTTTCAATACCCAGTGCTGCAGGTTTTCAAGAATCCTATTATATAAGTAACATAATTTGCCATGTTAAACATGTGGCTCATTTTGTGATAGTTCCTCAGAGGCAAATAGGAGAAGTAAAATATGTTCAAAAGGCTTGGTTTTTATAAGTGTAAAATAGGGGGCTGAGTGGATTTACATTTGAATGGACCTCAGGCACGAAACAGAGGTCCCGCTTGATATAAAAGACTATGAAATTTTTGTTCTACTTTCAGGATCTCCTGCTGCATTAGGGACTTCTTTCTTTAAGTGCCCCAGGGTAATGCAGTTAAGTCTAGGAAGACTCACTATCAGAAATTTCTTCAGTTACCATGTAAAGGAAGGAGGATCACTTTACCAACTGTGCTCCTCTTAGTGCTAAAGGCTTGCAAGAGGTAGAATTGAGTTTCCCCACTCAATGCAAGTGAAAAGGATAGTCTTTCAGGATGCTTGTGTTCTAGATTATTTCATAAAAGGGTAATCTTCATTCTGGGCAGAAGACCCAGTAAATCTCTAGTCATATACATGAAATTATTAGAGGTATATGTATACTGAAAAGATAAAATTAATACTGAATTTTCTTTTGCCTTTCCTATATATGGCCTTTTGTATTAATGTCAGCAATCATATTAAAACTGAAAATTTGAATTCCTCTGCTTCAGCTAATAAAAATTCCACTTTTTAATTCCTTATTAGGTAATTATTTCAGTAACTAAGGATAATCATATTTTAAATAGAAAACAATCTGTTATCAGAAAGCCTTATTGCTTTAAATCCTTCTTAAAGATGCGTTTGAATGCCTTGTCCACCAGTGAGAATATGTACTACCAGGAAATTCAGAAGACCAACAAGTAGACCAGGCAAGGTGGCTCACATCTGTAATCCCAGCACTTTGGGAGGCTGAGGTGGACAGATCCCCTGAGATCAGGAGTTTCAGACCAGCCTGGCCAACATGGTGAAATCCCATCTCTACTGAAAATACAAAAATCAGTCATGCATGGTGGTGGGTGCCTGTAATCCCAGCTACTTGGGAGGCTAAGGCAGGAGAATCACTTGAACCTGGGAGGTGGAGATTGCAGTGAGCTGAATTCATGCCCCTGTACTCCAACCTGGGGGACAGAGCAAGACTCTATCTCAAAAAAATAAATAAATAAAATAAAAGGATCTGGTGAAAAATTTTATCCACAGAATATTTCAAAGTATTGTATGAAGTAATTCCACTCTATGTTACTTAAAATAAAAGTAAATAGTAATGTCAGCACTTTGACTGTTTTTCCCTTTTCTTACCTTAATGGAATTAGTGTATCAGTTTGAAAATCTTAACCAACCCCCCAAAATGCCTCCTGCTGTTTCAAGAAGGCCCATCCCATTGTGAAATTCAAGTAGTACCAGTCTCTGAACACAACTTTTTGCCTCTGACTTCAGTGTCAATTTCATCAAAAATGGAGATAATACCAGAAGTTCCAGGACTTATGATTAAATTTATGTGTTGTTTCCTGAAAGCTATTTTAAATGAAAGAAAATAGGTATGAATTCAAATTATTTTGTAGCTTTCAATGAAGTGATATGAAAGCAGAGCAGGGTAGATGCTGTCTTTGTCCCTTACATCCATGTCATAGCATCTCTCTGACTCACTCTCCTGCCTTCCTCTTCCAGAACATTCCCACTTATAGGTCCAGGGACTTAATCCAATCCATAGAATTATATGTTGACATAGTGATAGGTCCAGGTAATCAAAGTCTCAGCCAATCATCACGTGGCGTTCACCCATCTACAGGAATTGGTTTAGTAATAACTCAATTAGTAAAAAGTCTATTTATTTTCATGATGACTGCAGGAAAGAATATACCTTCTCTTTCTCGCACTATCTCTGTCACTCTTTCTCTCTTTCTTTTTCTTCTCTTTCTGGGCATGTGTGGAAACAAGGAAACAGCTAGAAGTAGTTGCTGTTGATAGTCTGCCACTACTATGAGAAATGCTTGTTGAAACCAACATGCATAAAAAACTAAAGATTAGAAAACCCATGAAAACTTGAACCATAACCCTGATCAGACCCTGCCTGCGGTCTTGCACTTCTCAATTCTGTGAACTCCAAATTTGCTTTGATGTTTAAGTTAGTTTGATTTAGATTGTTTATTATTTAGAGTTAAATGCATTGTAATTAATACAAACACACTTTGGAGATAAAGTTGCCCTTGTGGGTCTTATGTTTTAAAGTTCATAGTCTAGACAAAGAGATAGAGTTTTATTAGTAAAGTGACTTGCCTACAAACACACATTTAGGTAGAAGAAGAATTGGATACAGGTTTTATAATCCATGCTTCGGTATGACACAACACCTTTAAAATCTTTAAACCACTGTCATTCTTTAAATTAGTTTCTTTAAATATCTTGGATTAGATAATATTAAGTAAGATATTAGTTTTTCTCTCTTGGTAAATTATAATTAAACAGATATCTGAAATACCTCCTTTCCCATGATGCTTTCCCCTAGTGGCACTCCTCATGTGTCCTTTCTACTGAATGCCTGGAGCGGTCATTAACCACATAGCTTGCCTGAGTGTTTTGAGAATAGGGATCATGTTTTAATTCTTAATGTACCTTTAGCTTTTAGAAAAATGCCTCAAATTCAGTAGACTTCAACCAATATTTCTTGAAGGAATAATTCAAGGAGTCAATAAAAAACATACAAATATATGAAAATAATTATTTTATAGATTTAGTTGTATGGCCCTTCAAAGAAGGGACAACAATTCACAATACTCAGTACCTAAAGGCCCACAATAGATATTCATTCTTGGAAATGACTTATTTTATATTATTATTGATATTATATTTCTATAATACATAAATAACATACAATAATAATATGTAAGTAACATATATTATATCCAATAAGCTTATATTCCTTATTTTTAAGAGAAGAACGAAAATCTTTCAAATAATATTCTGATTATTCTTTCTTCATTGGGTTCTAGAACATACATCTTCACCTTACTAGAAATACAAGAAAGAACATTTTCTTTCCATCTTTCTCTGCACCCCCTTTTCCTTTCTTTGCCTGAGGAATCTAGAAAAAAATTGAAATCATAGTTGTACTATAATCTTGTTTGCACTGACCATGAATGAGTGCTTTTAAATACAAACACCCAACTGCCTATTTTTTTTTCCTAATAGAGAAAGATTTATAAACAGCTGGAGAAATTTTGGAATAACTAATAAAGCATAAAGAAGAAGGCAAAATTTGCCAATTTTTCAATACCCCAAAATAATCATTGATAATATTTTATGGAATTTATGTTCAGCCCTAAAATAAAACTCTTACTGAATACACATTCTCATCATGCTTCTCTTATGTTGAGATTATAGTATAACTATTTTCCATCATCCAGTACTCTTGCACATCATTAACATTTTATTCCAAGTTACTTTATTTCAATGTCTGTGCAATAATAATAGAGCTAATATTTATTGTTTGTAATTTCTCTGTGTTCTAGACTTTATCAAGTGATTTTACATGGATTTCACTTAATCATCACAGAAAGAATATGTGATAGGTAATGCCATTCCTATCCTCATATTCTAGATGAGGATGACACACACAAAGACATTTAAGTAACTGGTCACAGAGCTAACAAGTTGCTGAACGACTTTTTTCTTTACTATAAAACTCTGTGTTCTTCTCAACAGTTTCCTTCATTGCTTTCTTAATTGGGAAAGAATTTCCCATTCTTAATATTGTATCATTATTTTTATTTAATTGTGGAATTAATAATAAATATTTAGGCTGATTTCTCATCTCAAGATCTGCCAGATTTGGAGATAGCTTCTTTCTCTGGTACAAGACCCTTGATTTTTTAAAATCACAATATGGCTAAATTTCAGGGTACCCTAAGCGAGAAATTTGTCCAAGATGTCACAAGCTCTTTTTTTATTAATTGGGCAACCTGAAAAAAATAAAATGACATTAACTATGCTGCTTCCAGCCCTGAGTCCTGAGACAGGGACCTTTCTTAGTCAAAGATAGTGACTTGCAGGCTGGAGTTGCTCCATCTGTCATTTGGAATGGGGTGGTAGTGGCACCCTAACAGAAATACATTTATAGCTAGATTTGCTAGCTCATCTTAACAAGATATCATGAGAAGGCTGGAAGCATTTGGCCACTTTTTATTTCTTTCCAGAAGAGGGAATGTGAGTACAGAGAAATCCTATCGGATTTCTTCTCATCTTGCTGAAATTTTCAAAGAGGTACATCTCTCCCTGATCTTTTCTTAGAGCCATATCAAATGGCCAATTGCAGATAGCCAAATGAAATGTGACTTTATGTGGAGAATTAATAGCAGCTACTCTTTCTTTCTGGAAGCACTGAAATGTGTCAATTTAGTACTAATGTGTTCCTCTACCTACAAAATCTCTGTTACACGCTGAAAGAAAAATGACAAGTAGATTGGAATTAGGGAAGATGACTTCTCAAATCATAACTAGCCTTTCTTTTAGTTATGTTACTTGTTAGTTATTTTATTTTGATATTGATTTATATATATACAATTTACTTTGTATATAAACTATGAAGAGTCACCTTTTTTGTTTGCTTATTTAAAATTTCTAACATATTAGTTATTAACTGTCAACTACCTGTAAACCTCTTCACCTGGTAGCCACTATTTGTGGAAAAAAAGAAAAATAAATTTCTTACTAGCTAAAAATTATTTATAACTCCTGAAAGAGTGAAATAAAGAATATCATTTTTATATCTCAGCCTATTTGATTTAAAACTGCTAAGCGATTAATTACTTGCCAGAGCTAATAACATGATGTAAAGTGGATTGTGTGTGTTTTGTCTGATTTTTTTGCTTGCCATATGTGACTCTGCTATTTGTGAAATTTAAAAAGGGACAGACGTAAGAGGAATAAACAAGGTCTTCGTTTTACTACAGTAATCATTCTATCAGCAATTGCTTAAACCATGCAGCGACTCTTCCTGGGAACTGGCTTTAGCAAATGAATCATAACTGTTGGTTCTTTGTCTTTTCTCACACCATTCTTCGTATCAAATACCTATTGTTTCTGAATGCCCATGTACTAAGCACTGCATTTGGAAATTTCATGTGTCTTTTAACTGTTACAATAATTTTGCAGAATTAGTATTATTTGTCAGTTTCACAAATGAGATTATTGAAATTCAGAGAAGTTAAATTAAAAATACCTTAGCAAAGCCATAGTTTATATTACAATCTTTCATACTGAAAAGTCAAAGTTTTTCCTCTAAATACAGACTGCCACTTACTATACCATAGAATTAGAGTTGTGCCTCTGTTCTTAACTTACTCTAGTTTGCGCAGTTTAATATTTCTGATTGATTAAGTCAATAATTGTTGGTTTTATGTTGTTTTGTGTGTCTATTTGTATGCACATGTGTCTGTGTGCATGTGTGTGTAACTTGCTAGTGTGTTATCTAGTGTTAAATAGAGATTTCTACTCAATAAGGCAAATTTCATCTCAAGCCATTCATTCAATTAGCCCTGGATAAGAGATGACTCTAGAATAAACTGCTTTTGTAACATATCTCATCCTCTCACTGTTCCTTGGGCATAAGATTATTTGGCTTCTTATTCTCTTGACCACTTTGCTAAATCATCTCATGTTCATATTAATGGTGGTTCAATAAAACACACCATGCACTATTGGCCTTGAGAAATTAGTCATAATAAGGGCTATAGATCAGATAGATGGTGCTTTAATGCCATTGAGAAATTACTGATACAAAATTCTTGCATGATTACCAAAAACTCAGGCAGCTAAAATGTTGTCTGAGAACAGAGGCACTGGATGTCCGGTCACGAACAAAGACATCAATAAACTGTGCTCTCTTCAGAAGCCAAGAAGGCTGAAGAAACTATCTGAAGGAATTGAGTTTAAGTTTGCTCTTTGAAGCTAACAGGAAATGGTGTTTAGTGTGTGCCAAGACTAAAATGTTCTTACTCAAGGCTAAACTGGATGTGGTCACAGTTAGCAGAGGCATTTACAATCATTTATGAACATTTCAGATCTTTCCAGTGACACATGGCCAACTATTCTTTGAGAGACCAAAACGTGGTAAATGGGAAAACATGAGTATTCCAAACAGGCTAGAAAAAATGTAACTTTTTTGTTTTTATTACTGCTATGAATTTGTAAAATTACTAAAGCAGTCATGTACTAATTTACCTACTTTGATTTGTTTATTTCTAAGTTTCTAGGTGAACATTATATATTGTAAAAACATTTTGAAGATGTTCTTTTTCTTGAATTCACTAAGGCAGAGGCAAAAAAATTTGAAAAAGGGAAATATTTGAGCATTATTTTAAGAAAACTATAATGTACAGAAAAAAATGTTTACGTCTAGAGAAGGCAAATGACTTCCACAAAGCCACAGCTGGTAAAAATCTGGGCCCTCCATTCATTTATTGACCCCCTATCTCCATGGACTTAACCATTTTGTGTCCAATAAATTAATGAAAATATTGAAGTATGCCATAAGCTGAGTTCTAAAAACATTATAAAAGTATTTTGTTAATATGAGATTTAGTGCATGCCGTAAAGATACCAACCATAGTTCATAATATTTCAAACATTTGACAGATGTCAAAGTTATTCAGTAAAATACACTGAAGAGGTTACTGAAGAATGTACAAAAAAAGGACACAGTTTCTCCTCAAAAGCAAAGGAGATAGAGATGTACCAAAATAACATAGCTAATTGAAGCTTTTATGATGACAAATAAACAAAATTATAATCAGGTTTGTGTGTGTGGCTGCATCAGTTTAAACATATTTTCACAAATATATTTGATCTTTACTATTGTCTTTCAATAGTGTAGTATTATCTTCTGTTTGACTGCTGACTGTAAATCCTATGGCTTTTCTATTGTATATATCAACATAACATATTGACATTATATATATGTCATTATATATGTTAATATATATCAACATACATAATACCACCTGATGTCTGAGTGAATCTACAGATTTATATATATATATATATATATGGTATATTACCAATGGTAATATACAAGTTGCTAGTAGATTAAATGAAAAAATATATATGTGAAATATGAAATGAAAATATAAACATGTTTACATATTAAAACATAAACATGTTTATATAAACATATCTTAATAAAACATACATGTTTATATATTAAAACATATATACTGAACATACATTTTATATATGTTTATGAAAATATATATATATGTTTATATATTATATATATTTCACATTTTTAAAATTTAATCTACCCGTAAGCACCTACCTAGTAAGGACCCTACTATTATTTTCACTTAGTGGAGAGTGTATGCGTTTTGTTTTAGTTCTCATTGCTAACAAGTTAGAGTATAGAGAGAAAAACTCAGAATTTCAGATGTCAAATCATTCAGCCTCCCATTGTCATTATGCTGCTGGACATGGGCAGAAAATGAAAAAAGTAACTTAGAAGATTCATTAGGAAAGCTTAAAAAATATAGTCTTAAAATACGTATCACACTGTATTTAAATTATTTGCTTTTATATCTTTGTCTCATTGTATTTGTATATGAAACTCCCTAAGAGAAAGGCCTGTGTCTTTTCTTGTTTTCAATTATGTAATAACTACTAAAAATTTCATTAGAGAAATGATTAATATACTTCAGATAGGAGTTTGAGTAGTTCCTGAAATTTAATAAGTATACAAAAATATTTTCTGGATAGAGTAATTACTTGACTAATAAGTATAGCCTTATCAATATTGGAACAAACCCATGATTCTCTGGATGTTTTGCACTGAGAAGGACACAACATTGTGTCTATAGTATCTTCCCAAAATAGCATCACATAACTCCAATTATAAGAAAACATCAGACAAATTTAAATTAGGGACAGTCTATAAAATAAATGACTTTTCATTTCAAAATGCCAAGGTCCAAAAAGAAATAAAGACTGAGTATTTGATCCAGATTAAAGGAGACTAAAATAGATACAACAACTAAATACTGTGCATTTTCCTCAGTTTGATTCTAGGCCTGCAAAAGTTACTTATAAAGCATTATTATACTAAGATAATTTTTAACATTTAAATATAAACTATGGATTAGTAATGCACTGAATCAATACCAAATTTCCTGAGTGTGTTAACTAAACTGTGGTTTTGTAAGAGAATGTCCTTTTTCTTAGAGACTTCACATAGAATTATTTATGATTAAAGGAGCATGGTCTTTCTCTCTTACTTTCAAATGGTTCAGGGCAAAAAAAAACTGTATGTGTGAATATGTATATGCATAATATTTGGTAAATCAGAGTAAAAACTATCCTGTTATTCCTTTTACTATTTTACTATTCTTCTGATTTGTACAATTGAAATTATATCAAATTTAAAAAAAATCTTTCCAAATTATATGCATTTCTAAAATGGGACTATTTCCTCACAAAATGCCCTTCAACTCAATAGAAAAGAGGCTTCTCATCAATGCAGTCTTCCTGTTAAATAATTCTGGGTGACGTTCAATTACCACCTTACTCTACCCAAATGTTCCCTAATTTCTCCATTCCCTTTCTTTCTTTACACCATATTCCCCTAAAATCTTGGAGATAAACTATTCGGCTAATAATTAATAACTAAAATTATTTTTTAATTCCATTTGATTAAAACATGAAATGATGAAAGTATGACTATGGAAAAGGTAAATCAGACATTGTTTTCTTTTCTAATCAATTATCAACATCATCAACCACATTCCTGATTTTTAAATGACAATACAGTACTATAAATATATTTTTTCTTTTTTATGATTTTCTTGCTAACTTTTTTCTAATTTACCTTATTATAAGCATACAGTACATATTACATATAACTTACAAAGCATGTATTAATCAACTGTTTATATTATTAGAAAGGCTTCCAGTCAACCGTAGTCAAAAGTTATACACAGATTTTCAACTGCATGGGGTCATCTCCCTAACCCTTGTGTTGTTCAAGGGTTTTATTCATTCTTGAGTGGATTTATTAAGCAAGTATGATTATGCATACACTCTTCTAAGAACTAAGAATACAATGAAGTCAACGAGAGTCTCAGCCCTTAAAGATATAACAAAATGGGTGTAAGTATAACAAAGTTAATAGAAAATTAGAAAATGTGACATAAAATAGATGCTCTTTTTGGAAGAATGCTATGTAGCCCTTGAGAGCAACAACAAGCCAGGCATTAAGAGGTAAGTTTAAAAAACTGATATAAAAAAATTAACAGGAGTTAAGAAATTTTCTAGAAGAGAAAAAATATTTCAAGCTGAGAAATAAATATGTGAAAAGACAGTAGGTTACAAAAGAGCTTGGGCAAGTCCTGAGCACATCAGTAAATCTGGGGTAGGCATGAAGGATAAAAATATTCACAGAAGAGAAATCACATGGACCACGTGTACTAGATTGAGGAGCATGAAGCTGAGGGCAATGAAGAGACATTAGGAGTTTTCCAGAGCAGAAAAGTAGAGTTAGATTTGTCTTTTGGAAAACTTCACTGAATATTAACCATTCTGGACATTTGTTTTGAAAGACATATTTTAAAAACACATCTATAATCTCTTACTCAAGACCCTTGAAACTAGATGTTGGAAGTAAAAGCTCGGAGTCTCAAAAAACCAAGCACTCACACAAATGATTTCTCAGGAAGGCAAATATATTTCTGCAGAAGGGTGCTGCTTGTAAGCCTGGCTGTCACAAGAGCACCCCAAACAAAGGTGAGAGGGCTTTTTATCCCTGATGCTGTCCCTACTTCTGTGTCCTGTCTCCATTTGGTGGAGCTGTACCACACAATCTAAACTGATCCCGATTGGCTAAAAACTTAGACGTTCCTAAATAGGTAAATGTGCGATGAGGAGCAAAGGAAAGGGAGGGGGACACTCACAGGAAACTGAGAAGTTAATATCATTTCCAAATAAGGAAAGAGACTTATGCTACAAGCTGGGGCATGTCTGGACATGTCTAGGCAGATCAGGGAACAAGCAGGCTGAAAAAAGAACAAGGAAATGGAACATGCTTAATCAGCTGAACCAAGTTTCCCCTTTGAAGAAGAACTTTACTGTTTTTAACAGTAAATATGATTTAGAATTCAGAATATGTTGGACTTCTAGAAAATTAGTAAGGTAAGTGCACTGGATATTGCATAGCACCCCCAGAGGGGTCAGTAGCAATATCCCACAACCAAATACATGAAATCATCTTCATCATATTGTATAAATTTTCACCTTAAACAGGATTAATCAGTTCAAATCACATTTTTTAAGTAAATGAATTAAGATGAAATGTTTGGTTGTCAGAATATTTTGATTTCAGAATTGCACATGAGGGACTGTGGGTGTATATGAGAGATGTCAGAGGCACACATGAAGGCAGTATTAGTCTGAAAACCAAAGCAAACAATTTAGTAACAATTAATGGTAACATTGCGGTAGTATAACAGTGATTTATGGTGTAGAGTAAAGCATCCACAGAGTAAACTGAATATTGGCTGCCCTTCATTATTGTGTCACTGTTGAATAGACTTTGCTCTCCTACTCCACAAAGGCAAATTGTTTACATCTTTACTACACACTTGATTGTTCTCTGGTTTGAATTCTACATTATATTATGCCTTGGAACAGGTTGTACCCTACAATTTTTTGTGACCTATCCTGCTCAGTATCCCGTCAAACTACTTAATAGTGTATTTATAAAGCTCTAGTGAAAATTCACATCTATATTAAAGTCTGGTGACATACTTAGGGATAGTTTGAACTATACCCTATGCTATAGCATAACAGTTGAGAGCCACCGGGGTAGCAAATGCATCATTGGAAGGGGCAAGATTTCATTCAGGAAAGTTAGTTAGGAACAATCACACAGTATTCTCATTAACAGATGATAATATCCTTCCTGTAATCCCAGCACTTTGGGAGGCCGAGGCGGGCGGATCATGAGGTCAAGAGATCGAGACCATCCTGGCCAACATGGTGAAACCCCATCTCTATTAAAAATACAAAAAAATTAGCTGGGTGTGGTGGCATGTGCCTGCAGTCCCAGCTACTAGGGAGGCTGAGGCAGGAGAATTGCTTGAACCCAGGAGGCGGAGGTTACAGTGAGCCAAGTTTGCGCCACTGCACTCCAGCCTGGCACCTGGTGACAGAGTGAGACTCTGTCTCAAAAATAAATAGATAATATCCTTAACTGGGGAAATTGCAGCAGTATTCTTTGACCTTAAAATACAGATGTGTTCCGCCCCACTATAGCATAAGGCAGAAAAAAAGATGAAGTACTATTGATCAAGGGAAAAGAAAGAGTACTCATTTATGATTGGAAATATTTTGGAATGTTTCTTGCAGGAAGCGAACTTTGTCCTGAATCTTGAAATATAAATAGACAGTCCATGGATGGACAGGATGAGGTAGATTGTTAAGTCTAAAAGAGAGATAACAAAAGCATCAAGGTATATCTATATAAAATTTGCATAAGGTGGAGATAAAACTATCATGGACATTAAAAGACCTGTTAAGAATCTTTTTTATTCTGCAGGTAATGAAGGCTTTCTGGCTGTGGTATGAAGGATGATCAAAATCAAGGCAATATATCTGAACAACTCTTACATTCAGCATATGAGAAAAATAAAAATTATATTGTTAAAATAGCCTCAAAAATACTGTTCTCTACAAGATTGATTTTGTATACCTCTATCTGTTTACCGTGAAAGATTCAGAATCAAAATGGAGTCACTGATATTAAGAAAACCTTGGCAGACAGAGCCAGGGAAGGCCATGAAGGGATAGTTCTCATGCTTCTATATCTGATAACAAAAATGATCACAAAAGACTGCAAAAACCACAATTTTGTGTAAAGGCCATCACAACTTTGTTAAAAGAAATACTTCTGCAAGGACATATGTCCAGCAACTGTCTATCCAATCCAATCTCAGACTAGTGATACTCTTGTTATTGATCTTTGTAGCCAAGTATAATTATTTCAAAACAATTATGTAACTCTACTCATTACTCATTATTTTTTAAAAAAATTTTTGTCTTCCTTTTCATGCCTAAAACCACACATAGTTTATAATGGCATGAATATTCCCATTACAATGCCGTATTCCCAAATAAACACCTTTACTTTTAGAAAATGCCTCTCTATTTGTTATTTAAGTTGACTCTATCTATCTATCATCTATCTATCTATCTATCTATCAATCATCTATCTATCACTTATGCGAATGTATATGTAGGTATGTTTGTGTATGTGTTCTTCAACCTCATTTTCTGGAATTCAAGAATTCAATTCAAAAGTACTTCATGCATAGCAATTCAACCATAAACCCTTTAGCATGACTACCCTTCCAGCAATGGAAATTTAGTCATCTCTTCCTGAAATAAAAGCAGTGAGGTGACACGTTCCTTGCTTGGCTCATGGGGTGAGAAGGTCTCTCTTGAGGCCGTCTGTTACATTGCCATGCCTTCTTACTAATGAATGCTTCCCCTACTTGTACACTTCTTTAGGCAAAACAATTTTCTTTCAAGGTGCTTTATAATGTCATTAGATTTCCCATTTGTGTTCAAGTGTACCACATTCATGAGCAGGAGATGCTAGCACTGGTTTTCTCTGAAGTGAGGAACCGAGAAGGAAACTGCTTTCTACAGAACATTTGACTTCTTGCTTCTTATACCTCTGTTTCTTAAATGAGAATATTCTAATCATTCGTTGTTTTGTCTTACTCAACTTTATTTTATGGACACGAAGATGAGTAGAATATTGGAGGAAGCACATTTTAACCATGGATGTCAGGTTATGACACTATAACACTATGATGTTAGAATAAAGATTAGTAAGTCTGAACACTGGTCACTGACATCAATATTTCATACAACAATAATATCTAATTTCTTTTATCTTTTTAGAAGCAGTATTCACCAGGTTCTAAAAGACATACATATTTAGTTCATGAAGAATAACTCTGAGGTCATTTCATAAGTCAAGAACACATATTATTGAAGGTGGAAGAAAGCAGGAGAAAAAAAAAAAAACCACATATTGTCATCTATGACGACTGCAGCCTACCCCAAACGGAGGCTGTAAGAGTGTGCTTTAGAACAAAGTTCTGAATACGGCAAGAATCCTGACACATATGACGCAGTTTCTCTTACGTTGATACAGTTGGTCCTATAGTAACGTCCTTTCATTCAGTCTTTTGTATTGTAACACTGATGAGGGTGTGAACCCTGAAAACCTGAGACAGGTCTCAGTTAATTAAGTAACTTTGTTTTGCTGAGGTTGAGGATGCACCCATGACACAGCCTCAGGAGATCCTGATGATACGTGCCCAAGGTAGTTAGGGCACAGTTTGGTTTTATATATTTTAGGAAGACATGAGACAATCAACACATGTAAGATGAACATTGGTTCCATCTGGAAAGACAGGACACCTCGAGGCAGGGAAGGGGCTTCCAGGTCATATGTAGATAAGAGACAAATGGTTACATTTTTTTGAATTACTGATTAGCCTCTCCAAAGGAGGCAATCAGATATGCATTTATCTCAGTGAGCAGAGGGGTAACTGAATAGAATGGGAGACAGGTTTGCCCTAAACAGTTCCCAGCTTGAGTTTTCTCTTTAGCTTAGTGATTTTGAGGCTCCAAGATACTTTCTTTTCACAAGGGAAAAAAAAAATCAATTCCTATCCAGGAGCACTGTTCCTGTGACATTTTAACTTTCTCTCCGAGTCTGTTTGTTTTCTCCAGGTAGTCAGATTTCCTCCCACATCCAAAGACATGGAAGTTAGGTGAATCAGCCTGTCTACATGGTTCAAGACTGAGGGTGTGGATTGTGTGTGAGTGTGGCCAGATGGGTGATGGGATGGCATCCTCTCCAGGTTGGTTCCAGCCTTGGCCCTGAGTTGCCAGGATAGGCTCTGGCCATTTGTTATACTGAATTGAAATTAATTGGGTAAATAATTACCTTACTTGTTTGTATTGATCCTTTATAAATGTATGTATAGCTCATATTTATTTAAATGTTTAATAGTGGTAGTTTTGAGGGTCCTTATTTAGAAGTTTGGTGATGTTTTTGTGACCAGAAATATGCCATAGGAACTTACATCTTGCTATAGAGACTTGAAATGGCTAAGGCCAAAGACAAGACCCAAAAGTAAACTTTAGCCAAATATTAAGAACAAAGCCAAAATTTAGAACATCCCCAGCTAAATCACCCGATAGAATAAAATAATTCTTACAATTTTTTTCAATAATAATCTTTCTTTTTCAATCAAAATGACTCAAGATTTCTATGTGTATGTGACGAGATGTAGAAAGATGTTGAGCTGTCTGTGGTTTGTATGTATTTGTGCATATGTATGTGTATGTATGTATATTTATTCCTTGAGAAATAAAGCATATAATTTTTAGTGCTTCTTTTTTCTGATGTTAACTGTAGTTTAGCTCTTAAAATCACATTTCAATTTCTTCAAAGAATGGAATCGTGCTTTTACAGTATTTTGAAAGTGCACATCTCATTCATATGCATGAAAGACTGTTTTCATTATTAAACATGGATTTTTGCCATGATCATCACCACCCCTTAGGAAGAAACTTTCCAGCCAATGATATATCTGATGATATAATTTACAACAAAAAAACATTTATATCAAGATACTCTTTACAGTTTTTCTGTGTAAAGCACAGCCCCGGGCCTAGGACTTTGCCAACGTGACCAGCCCATGATTATTCCTTAAAGAATATTATGTTGATAACCATAAACCTTCATTCTGAAATTGTTTAGGTAAAGCTCTTAGAAGTAAAACACTCATTCCTAATACCTCAAGAAACAACAGAATTTGTACAAATGGACTTTAGCCTAAGTGAGCAAATGCACCTCCTGCTGATACTGTGTGGATGGAGTGGGAGGAGGGTGTCGTTTTCCTAGGATTTTCTTCCAAGCTGCTTAAAAACGGAAGTGCATTAAGTAATTTGTATGCTTTTATGGAGTTAATATTTTATGTCTGAGGAAGTCAAATCCATCTGAAAGATTTATAAGCAAAGGAACCCAAAATGAATTGATACAAAATTAGTTTGAAACCAATGAAATTGGGTCTTTCTCTTCCCATTTTGCTTGGAAGCAGTTAAAATTCTAAGGTTCCCATGCTTCAGAGGAGATGCTGAACATAGTGAGAGTGTCCAGTAATTGCTGTGTTTCTTTTTCTACAGCCTCTCATCTCGCTGGTATTCCACTTCATTAGAGATTTCTAATGCCTGACTTAACTAAGTATATTTCTATCATGGGTATTGATTGATATCACTTTTCAAAAGACATTATATTAACTAATTTGTTGGAATCTTACACATGATTTTAGTTACAATGTTGACAGGGTCAAAGTGGATGTCACTAAAAAGGGAAGAGAATGAAAATAGTTCTGAGCCATCATGTTTGTTTTCCTCTTCTGGTTTCTCTTTCTAAACAGAATCAGGATTTTTTTTTATTTCCAAAAATAGTCTGCATAAAAGAAAATTAAACGTACACATTTATATTACAGAAGGCCATGACTGTCACTAACTTTAGTGATTTAAAGAAATGTGGTTCTAATGAAATATTTAACAGCCTCAACCACTCTTCCCTCCCAGTACCACTCTCAGTGATTCTGCTGCTATTGGGCTTGTCCTGCTCCATGAGTATGTACCAGGGAAATGGGAGAAAGTCAAGGTCTTGAATTTGTTGCTTTTTTTTTTTAACTAACTTTCAGTGTGCTTCAGTACCATGCAGCTGATCATGCATTTCTGAGTAGTAAGTTGGCATTAAAATTAATCAGATCACATGAAAATCTTATATGTTTATGGTAAAAATCAATGATGAATTTTAAGGGAAATAAATGGGTCTTCAATGCCCTTTAGTCCCCTCAATACAGGACAGTTTATAAATATACATAATTAAGGGGCACTCATTTAAAAAGTGTACCAGGCACACTAAAATTTATCATGTCTACATGCTACTTTCAATATTTTAAGTAACATTTATTTTGATATTCATTGAAAGCAAAAATATATCAAAATTAAAATGTACATTTCAATATATTTTGAGTAGAGATGAATATCATGATACTTTTTTTCACTAGTAGTATAAAAGTGAGCAAGTGAGCACATATTACTTTTTGTTCTGCTATAATTCATTTTAAGGAATAAAATAGGTACAAAATAATAAAATAATTTATATTCATTCAGTATAGTAACAGCTTTTTTATCAACATAAATTTTTTGATGCTTAAGTCTACATTATTTGAAAATAAAGTGTCTGGTTTAGAAATTACATGTGAAATTCTTAATGGGTTAATATGCTGTTGAGAATGCATATAAAAATAAAAACGTTGTAATTTTTAGTCAAATCTCATTGCATTCATATGGTACTGCTAAATGTATTATCCATAGTATCAAGTCAATTGTGCTATTTTGAAATAGCAAATATATTTGGCAGCCAAAATAGCATGAATTATTAGCACGCATGGATTTAATGTGGCTACATCAACCTTTAAATATTGAGCCTAAATTTGAAACAAAATATTTGCACAATTTATATATGTAAATATTTGTTTTATCGTTTACTACAATTTGGGAAAAATGAAACTAGAAACTTCAAAGCTTTATGTTCCAGGCAGGACACAAAGCCACATTTTCTTATAATAAATCTTAACATTTAATTCATATGTATTAGACCTTGCATTATAAAAAGCATAAATAACAGGATTAACCACAAAATTTTACATCCATGTTGCTGCTATAATTCATTGTTATTATAAGTCTGAATTCTAGAAAAAGTGTGACTCCACTACACATACATGTACTCTCTATTTCAGTTATCTGTAGTTTTAAATGGAAACATCTTTTGGTAGAAATTCAAAAAGAGCTTCAACTCCTGTATATTAAAACACATTGACAATCTGAAAAATAAATGACCTATCTTCATCAATGAAAAATGTGCTTTTATCCATTAGTACCCAATCAGTGTATCATGACAGCTTACAGCAATGTGGTCAGCCTTTTAAAATTCAAAGAGAAAATACAATTAGTTTACCACTGCCAAAACAAAATTTGTTAAGAATTCCTCCATTGATCTATTTACTAATCACCATTTACCCAGATAGTACTCTTTTATTTTGAAAACAGTGAGCAGTACAATATGAATCCAACAAGATTAAGTTGAAAATTTTAATCTTTGTATATTATATGCATTCTCATTTCAACAGCATGTTATCTCACTAAAAATATCGCATGTAAATTTCTAACCAGACACTTCATTTTTAAATAAGGTACATTTAGGGATCAAAAAATATTATGTTGGACAGATGTGTTGACTCATGCCTGTAATCCCAGCATTTTGGGAGGCTGAGGTGGGCGAATCACGATGTCAGGAGTTTGACACCAACCTGACCAAAGTGGTGAAACCCCTTCTCTACTAAAAATACAAAAAATTAGCTGGGCGTAGTGGCAGGCACCTGTAGCCTGTAATCCCAGCTACTCGGGAGACTGTGGCAGGAGAATCGCTTGAACCTGGGAGACAAAGGTTGCAGTGAGCTGAGATGGTGCCACTGCTCTCCAGCCTGGGTGACAGAGTGAGACTCTGTTTCAAAAAAAATGTTGATAATAAAGCTATTACTGTACTATATGACTAGAAACTATTCTGGTAATGAATCTTTGCAAATACCTCACAATAACAAAAACACATGCACACGTATGTTCATTGCAGCCCTGTGTACAATAGCAAAGACCTGTAACCAACCCAAATACCCATCAATGATAGACTGGACAAAGAAAATGTGGCACATATACACCATGGAATCCTACACAGCCATAAAAAACGATGAGTTTGTGTCCTTTGTAGGGACTTGGATGAATCTGGAAACCATCATTCTCAGCAAACTGACCCAAGAACAGAAAGCCAAGTACCTTATGTTCTCACTCATAGGTGGGTGTTGAACAACGAGAACATGTGGACTCAGGGAGAGGAGCATCACACACAGGGGACAGTTGCAGGGGTAGGGGAGAGACAACTGGGGTGGGGAGGGAAAACATGGGGAGACATGCCAGATATAGTATGCACCTAAAGTAAAATTAATTAATTAATTAATTAATTACACAAGCCCCCCCCCCCACCCAAAAAAGAAAATACTTCACAATAAAAACCAATGCCTAAATTTGGGACTTCGAAGACTGACATTTGATATACATTTATTTTTTAAATGTATGTTTATTTCAAAGAAACTATAACTACACAAAAACAAAACCAAGAGGGGTGGAAGTTCTGAAAATGCTTGTGTGAAGAGTTTGGTTGATTCCTTCTATAGAAAACAATTATAATACTAATCCAAAATATTATTTAAAAATTTGAAAGTAATGAAAAACACTAAATGAAGGCAAAAGCTGAAGTAGAGTTTACTCTTTAAAGACTCTACTACGTGGTTAACCACTGAAGGATTTTGGTTCTCTTTCATAGGTGAATACTCTATGCCCTGTAGTTGTGGAACTGGAGAACTGCAATCGCTTTAGGTGGCAGATATCAGAATGTAGAGCAACAGAGAAGTTAGAAATATAAAGAAGAAAATCAGAAGTGAGACGGTCATAAAAGGGCTGTGATCCCAATCCTGAGTGTCTAAACATCATATATTTCTGGGAGCCTACAAAAAAAAAAAACCTGAAAAATGAGGGAGATTGGGATTGGGAGAACCTACCCTTGAAAGAGGAACTTCTCCAGGTAAGGTGTGCAAGTTTGTTGTGTTTGTAATTGTCTCCCCAACCTACACACAGCTTGGTAGACAAAGAATGGAAGTCTTACTGGCATGAAGGAGTAGAGACCATCTGGAAATTCAGGGGGACATGGAAAGTGAAAGAATCACAGAGAAAGTAAACCCTCAAAACCTCAATTGCTTTGTGTTTTTCTACTATTTTTCCACCTATCTTGTTGTCTTTTACACGTGTGCATAATAAAAACATCTAGCCAGGTGCTATTGCTTTATTTTTTAAACATTAGAATATCTTTTGAAATTGGCAAATTTATTCTTTAAAATGTTGTGATTACTAATACTTATTTTATTCTTGTCTTCTTATTTTGGGCCTGTTTGTTATGATGCATTTTCTTTGGAGTTTTTCTCTTTCTTGCCTTCTACTTGTTTTATAAAGTTTTTCTTATTTTTCTCTTTTCTTTACATACTATATTTAAGGTTATCTATAACATTTTTGTATGTTTAGATATTTCCTTTAAAATCTTAGCAAAAGATTTCATATAAGAAAATCTTAAATATTTATTTATTATATTCTTCCTCAATAAAACTCAACCTCAATGTACATAATTAAGTTGTCTTAAATTACAACTTTATTTCTAACTCATAATACTTAATATTGTTAATAGTACTATCTTATCAGAATTATTTTATATCATGATTACTTTGTGTGACTTGTCTACAAATCCAGCATTTTATCTTGCATATTAATCTGTTTGAGTTTAGTTTACTTTTTCCTGAAAAACAAACTTTTTATTTTTTTCACTTTTCAGTGATAATTTTCTGTTTTTTTTTTGAGACGGAGTTTTGCTCTTGTTACCCAGGCTGGAGTGCAATGGCGCGATCTCGGCTCACCGCAACCTCCGCCTCCTGGGTTCAGGCAATTCTCCTGCCTCAGCCTCCTGAGTAGCTGGGATTACAGGCATGCGCCACCATGCCCAGCTAATTTTTTGTATTTTTAGTAGAGACGGGGTTTCACCATGTTGACCAGGATGGTCTCGATCTCTTGACCTCGTGATCCACCCGCCTCGGCCTCCCAAAGTGCTGGGATTACAGGCTTGAGCCACCGTGCCCGGCAATTTTCTGTTTTGTATGGAAACATATTTATTTCATTTTCACTTGAGGTGGATTGTTTTTAGATGAGTATAAGATTTTAGTTTGATAGTATTTCTCTCAGGGCTACAAAGATAATCCATTGTCATATAATCTTCATTTTTGCCTCTGAGAAGGTTATCTTCAGGCATTCTTTCATTCTAGGTAATATATCTTTGCTTATTAGAAGCTATTAATAATTTATTTTTATTTTTAGAAGTCTGTAGTTTTATTATGATGTACCTAGCTATAGAATCATTTTGCTTTTCTTTCTCTCAACTAGTTGTATTTTCTAAAATAAAGTTTTGAGCCCTTTATATGCTCTGATAAAATTTCAGCCATTATTGTTACATACAATGTATCTATTGTTTTATTACTGATCCCATTATATGTATGTTGGACCTTCTAATTTTAGTATTCTTTTTTTTTTCTTTTTTTTTGAGATCGATTCTCACTCTGCCGCCCAGGCGGGAGTGCAGTGGTGCAATCTTGGCTCACTGAAACTGTCCTCTTCAGAGTTCAAGCCATTCTCCTGCCTCAGCCTTCCAAATAGCAGGGACTACAGGAGTGGACCACCATGCCCAGCTAATTTTTTTTTATTTTTTATTTTAGTAGAGACAGGGTTTCCCCATGTTGGCCAGGCTGGTCTTGAACTCCTGAGCTCTGGCAATTTGCCCACCTCAGCCTCCCAAAGTGCTAGGATTATAGGGGTGAGCCACCACGGCTGGCCAGTATTCTTTCTTATAACCATTATAATTTCCATGTCTTTGTACTTGTGCTGAATTCTTGATAGTTTCCTCATGTATTATATTGCTATTTATTGATTCTCTATTCATCTGCATCTGAACTTCCATGTGGCCTACTGTATTGTTAATTTCAATTACTATATTTTTTTATTCTAAAGCTTATATTTGAATTACCTATACATGCCAATTCTTTTGGAATAAAGTATTTTCCCATTGGTGTTCAAGTATCATTTTAAACATACTTGTTTTATAGTCTTTTTTTCACATTGTCTTATTATCTTAAGTTTTCCAGATAGAAATTTCTTATTTTTTCCTTCCTTAATGTTGCTTATAATGCACTATACTTTTGAGTATTTTTTTTAATTTAGGTATTATTGACAGGACAACCAGCTGCAGAGAGGAACTACCCTTTCTGCTAACAGCTGAACACTTGCTGGGACAACCTGCCTGTAGAAAGGAGCTGCACACTCCAGGGTATCCTCTCTGCTAAGAGCTGAACATTCAACCTGCCTACAGAGAGGAGTTACCCACAGTGGGTCTACTCTGAGTTGTTCTAACATTCCCTAAATCTCCTCTTCATCATGCTCACCCTCCACTTGTCTGTGTATCTCATTCTTCTTGGACACAGGACAAGAACTCAGGCAAAAGTACCACCAGACACAGAGGTTTCTGGCCAGAAAAGCATCATCCCAAAGATCCCCCCTGACATTGTGAGCTCAAATGTATCCTGTGGAGCATGGGTTGTAGGCATATCTTCTTAGATGAATTTTGTGTTTGCTCTAACAGAACCTAAAGGAATTACAACTTTAAGACTAAGTTTCATGTTAATTTTTTGTTTTGGTATTGCATGACCATACAAGTAGCATAAATTTGAACTTCAAACCAAGAGAAAGAACAGAATTGGGGACTTAAATTTTTAATTTTTAAATTTTTTCTACCTCGCATCAGATAGAGACAAGTTTCATTGTCTTCTCCCTTACCAGAATGTGGCATTTTTCTTGTTCAACCATTATTTGAGAGTATGCCTTTTTAAAGTTTTTGGTTTATATTTTCACTTCTTATAGGCCCAGAACCTCGCACCCTGACCAAGTGTAAAATTAAGTAGAATTCTTGTGATATCAAGAGAAATAAAATATCTCCCTGACCTTCTCTAGATGTCTATACTATCAGTTCACATGTTTCTGTCTCTAAAGCATAGTCCCTGTTTCTCCTGACTTTTTCTCTTTCTGGCAAAAAAGAATGTTATTGCACATTGCAAATAATTTTTTTAAGTTTCTACTCAGAATTTTTACATATTTGTAGTGAGAAAGATGTTACAATATTTATTTCACCATCTTGCAAGAACAAGATGTCAAGATGGTGTTTTCTAAAACACAAATGGGTGTGTCACACTCCTGCTTAAAATTTCAAATGACTTTATACTTCTATTACCATAAAATTCAATTTCCTTCACATGACATATTAGGAAATCCTACCTTTCAAGTCTAACCCTTTGCTATGGTCTCCTTCACACTCAGTTTTCAGCTATATGGAGCTTCTTTCAGGTCCTAGGATGTTTTGGTGCTTCCTTGGGGTCTTTGTGTAGGCATCATCTAAGGAGTCCTCCTCACCCTTCTCACTCAACCCCCCCCCCGCCACACACACACTCAGATACATGTAACTTCAATTGTTATTTGCCTCTTTTTAAATTTATTTGATCCTTGAAAATTTCCATTAGTTTTCTAACAAGTTAGGCACCTCTTCTAGGTGTTTCACAATATCCTTATATCCCATACCGTATTACTTCTTAAATTGCACACTTTGAAAAATAACCTATCAGCTCGATTTACTTATTCAATGAATATTTATTAAGCATCTACTATGCCCTACTTCTTGTTTTAATGGGAAGACAGTGGTGAACAAATCATATACAAATCCTTACCATGACAACAGGGATCCTATATACTTCTTTTTTTTTAACAAGGTAAATTTCCATTATCTGGTACAGTAACTAGCCTTCAGCAAGTATTGAATAAATATCTATTCAATGGATGTCTCTTATCTAAGCATTCAGTTAATATATGAAATTTTAAAATTTGGCTTCTTTTTCATTATATTCATCTGCTTTTTGAGGTAAAATCATAAAAATAATATAAAGAACAATAGATCACTAAAATATTTTGTGATAATGTCTAACATATGAGCTCCCTTCTAAGCTTAGACTCTTTATTAAGGTCAGTGAATTTATCATCTTCGGGACAGTGCATATTGTTGATGTGACTCATACATAACTAAAAGATGGGGGGAAAAATCACCGAAAAAATCACCAAAACAATTGCTTGACAAGACATGTACAGTGTTTCTAAAATTACAAATCTCCAGACATCTTCACTTTTATTTCTTTCTTTCATTTCATTTTGTAGATTCTTCCTCACAAAATTGTTCACAGGTATATACAAATTTTTTTGTGCTACATAGCTCTATCTCTAATAGCTTTTATTATTACTTTATGCTTCGTTTGAGTGGATATTGGTAATTTATCTGACAGATACTTTATTTAAGTTATATTTTACAGATAGACCATGTTAATAAATGACTAAGGTCAACTTGTGCATTACTGCTTTTAGGTTTCTTCAGCTTTACTTCAGTCAAATGTGGTAACTATTTTCTTTTTAAAGAGTCTTAAGTCTATTTATTCAGTAACAGGCTATGTGATCTTTTAAAGTTTAATTTCCTTATCACTATTTGAGTCAGAATGAAGATGCAGTCATTTTATTCTCATTTATGTCTAGACCTTTTCTGGAAACCAACAACTTGAAAACAGAAAATCATGATTTGTCCAAATAGAAGCCTTTTCTTTAGTCCACCAAGAATGGTTCTTCTCTTCCCTAAATATATTGTGTGATTTGTCTTGTTTGCCAAAATTAAGGCAGCTAAATTCTATGTTTTGGTAGTCTTGTGCTCTGGCCAGAGTACTGTGCCATATGTTATTTTTCACCAGTCCTTACAGAAAATGTCTTTAAAAATTTTACAGCTGGTGTTTATGACATCAGTGGCCTCCAGTTTCTAATATTTATTCTATTTAATTTTATAAAATATCATTGATGATTTTCTCTGTCTCATGGTGGTGATTGTTTTGCTTTCTCTCACATGCTTCTGAAATCAACAATCAAAGAACACTAGGTCATACCCCAGAAGTCTTGAAAAGGGCAGCAGTAGAGCTGTTAGCCCCAAACCACTGGCCTTCTGCAGGGACCAGACCAAGCAGACTATAAATCATTTTGTTAATGTTGGTTCCTACCCTTAAATCACTCACTGTTAAATTTCTTGGGATCCTGTCATCATATACACACACAAATACACATACACACACACTCACATATATATAAATATACACATATTATATATAAATATATCTTGCTTTTAAGATAGTTCTACAAACAACTTGTTATCTACATTATCTCCTTCCACACCATCTTAAGTCTCTTTGTTTATCCCATCTATATCCATTACTTGTTATTCATAAATCCTCTATGTGTTAGGTTAGCAATACTTGGATTTGTTCTTGATATTTCTGCACTCACTCTTAATAATCATCCTTTCATTTTCAAAAAATAAAAAAAGGATTACCTTTTCTATGTTTTATTATTATCCGTTGTTTACCTTATTTTACTTCCAAGCACTCTATAAACACATTTGCAGCTGGTAATTTTTAATTTAATCTTTAAATCTTTCCAGTTTTCTATGAGAGGCTTCCATTGCTCATTTGTAATGAATCCTCATCCTTTTCTTGTAAAGGTGCAGGCTCCCATATCCTTGACGATCCTCACAGTAGTTGCCATTTACTTCTATTCTCACTGGGATTTACCCATATTCCTTTTACAGATACCAAATTGCCCACTTTGGGAGTCATTTTTTTCATCTAACTTCATAAAATCCTCCAAAGGAGCCTTAAAAGTGGTCAGCTGAGGTATGTCTATCCCTTCTGGTTAAATACTCAAAATTGTTAATATATACATTTAAATAAGTGGTTTCTTAATCTCCATTTCTATATGCCAATTTAAATATTTGGTTTCAAAGATAAGTTTTAGTTATAATGTTCATTTCTTGCATGTGTTCTGTGAATGCTGAAATTCTTTCTAATATTTTCCTTCATGTTATATGCAAAATGTCATCATCAATTTAAATGGTTGTATTTTTTACATTCCTTTTTTGCATTAAGATTGTTATAAATTTCATTTTTCACCCTTTCTAATGACTTATCTATAATCTTATGCATTCCAATATGCTGTTTCAGATATTTTATACATATTCTTATAAATATTATCCTCATGTGACTCTTGTTAATTGTTGACTGATGTGACATCCCCAATCTCAGTCCTATATCTTGCAATAAATATTTCCCTAATATCCAAAACAAATCAAATTTTTTTATACTAAAATATATCTAATTTCATTTTTCAGAGTGTACTGTAGGTAAAAACCTTTCTTCCCAATGTATTCTTTAAAAGTTTTCATGTCACAATATGTTGCCCAGATATTTGTGTGATTTCAATGATTTCACCAACACTGTCATAATCTATTTCTTTCTCTTGCTCCTTTCATAAAAGATTCTGGATCAATCTCATTTCCACTTCCAATTTTCCTTCTTCATTTGGTGTTTACAGATCTTTATTCCATTTTTCCCATTAATTTTATAGTTTCCTTTCTCTTTTATTTTCTCAAGCCAAAGCCTTGTTTTTTTGTTTTTGTTTTTGTTTGTTTGTATGTTTGTTTGTTTAAGACAGGGTCTTTGTTACTCGGGCTGGATGGAGTGTAATAGCACAATTGTAGCTCAACACAGCCTTGACCTGTTGAGTTCAAGCAATCTGCCTACCTCATGTCCCAAGTAACTGGGACTACAGATGCACACCACCACATTCGGCTAATTTGTGTTTTGTGTGTTTGTTTGTTTTTCATAGAGACAGTGTCTCTCTATGTTACCCAGGCTGGTTTTGAACTTCTGGCCTCAAACAATTCTCCCACTTCACCCTTCCAAAGTTCCTTGGTTAAAGGCATGAGCCACCATACCCAGCCCAAAGCCTTGTTTTCTGTCTGTGTTCCCCATATTCTTTCTCTGTGACCACTGCCTTTCTGGCTTTTCTCCTTTCTTTCATCCTATCCCTATCACCAGCTCTTTGTAAAACCATATCTTGCTGTATTCTGCTCTTACAGTAACAGGAAATTTTATTGAACTGAGATTACAAACCCAGTTTTTGCTTTCTTGTTTCTTTAATTTGGCATCCCTTTTATTACAACATGCTAATGAGCAATTTGCATATAATGCCCCATTTTCACCTCAAAACTTATAGAAACCATCAACTTCTATTATGTCTAGACAATTTAACGTAAAAACAAATTTCTCTTAGTTCTACCAGCCTAATCATTTTTTACTCAATATTTTACATAATATATAATCACTCAAGTAGTATGCTTTTATTTTTTATGTCATTTTGTACCTTTTTTAGTGTGCATGTTATTTGACAGTCTATCAATTTGTTACAGAAAAATTTACTTACTGGGCCGGGCGCGGTGGCTCACGCCTATAACCCAGCACTTTGGGAGGCCGAGGCGGGTGGATCACGAGATCAAGAGATCGAGACCATCCTGGTCAACATGGTGAAACCCCGTCTCTACTAAAAATACAAAAAATTAGCTGGGCATGGTGGCACGTGCCTGTAATCCCAGCTACTCAGGAGGCTGAGGCAGGAGAATTGCCTGAACCCAGGAGACAGAGGTTGCAGTGAGCCGAGATCGCGCCCTTGCACTCCAGCCTGGGTAACAAGAGCGAAACTCCGTCTCAAAAAAAAAAAAATTTACTTACTATGTCTCTTAATGATACCTGTTAATGTTTATTAAGTGATGACAATGTACAGGCCTTGTTCTATACACTTCATATTTATTAACTCATTTAATGCTCACAACAGATCTTTGAGATTAAGTATTAGCGTGATCTTCATTTTAAATGTATTGGCCTTCCATCCAATTTGCCTTTCCTCCTGTGTTCCCATGCCTTTGCTTCCTGTATCTCTACTGAACTAATTGCTCAACCTTAAAACTGGAATGTCCTCTTATACTTCTTCATTTGCAACTGCCCCAATCATCTAAAACTTTCATTTTCATCTCTGAGATACCTTTTTATTCCTTAAAAGACAGGTCTCACTCTGCTTCCCAGGCTGGATGGCGTGCAGTGACACAATAACAGTTCATGACAACCTCAAACTCCTGAGTTCAAGGAATCATCTGACTGCAGCCTCTCAACTACCTGGGACTAGGAGTGCACACCACCACCCCCAACTATTTATTTCATTTTTTTGTAGGCATAGTATCTCATTGTGTGCGCAGGCTGTTCTCAAACTCCCAGGCTCAAGAGATGCTCCCACCTCTGCCTCCCAAAGTGCTGGGATTAAAGAGTTGAGCCAATGCACCTGACCTGAAATGTCTCATGTTTGCCAATAACTTTCAATCACCTCTATGTCTGTGCCAGCCTTGACTATCACACATGAACAGAGACAGGGCAATAATGCATTCTAGGCAAAGAAGACATCTCTCCAACCTACTCAACCCTCACATCTCAGCACAATGTGTTAGCTCCTCAGTGAAACTCTCTCTGACTTCACTGAACATGTTGAATAGAGCATTTCCGTATGCTCAAATAATTGTGTACCTACCCCTCTTAGAAACCCTGCAGTGCCTTTTTCCAGTAAACTCATCATTTTCTCAAGGCCTATGTCAAAAGACCTATTGGATTGCACAAGTTCATGAATTCTCCATTTACACTAGAAGTTGACTTTCTGTTTTTCTAAAGCCAATATGTAAAAGGAAACAGGATTTTATCTCAAAATTTGAAGTGCTATAGTGGCAAGAATAATAACAGCTAAGTCGTTTTAAAGTGTACATTTATAGGCAGCCAAATAGGAGTATTTGCTTCCTAGTCTATAAGTCTCCACACAGCAGCCTGGCAGTGCATGTGGTTAAACTGTATATCTTAGCAAAATATTAAATCTATTCATGCCTTGGGCAACTGAATCCACCAGGAAGCATTACAAACAATAAATTTTAAATTGTGAATAAATGAATAAGTACAAAAATACATTTAAAAAAAATCTGTGAATTCTTTTAAGTATGTAAGGTGCTCAATAAGTAAATTATTTTCTTTATGTAGAATGATTCCTAAAAGTAAGATATCTTGTCAAGTTAAAATTTAACTTCCAGTGACATGTTATATATAAGTTATTTCTTAAATTTTCTAATGGAATATCCCAGATCCTTTTGAGTAGCCCAGATTTCAACCATAACGTCATCTGACCGAAAAACCTCTATGAGTAGTTTTAGATTCTCTCTTCCCTCGGGTGTCTCTACGGTTTATTACTATCTTTTAAAGCCCAATAAGTCTCTTCCTGGTACTATACACTCACAACAGCATCTTTCAGAACCAGGCCATTCCCGGATAAAACTTGCAGTCCATTTAGCCGGTGAAGTAGAAGTATCTCCAAGTTGTTCAAGCAGTTTTGGTTTTTTGCCTTCCTATGCAATCACCAAATGATGCCAGTCTTTCTGCTGACCTGAAACCCAGCTTGAGATCCTTAATTCCTGATATCTGAAAAAACTCAAATATATCCTTTTGATTTATTTTTTCACCTGAGTCAGGAGTTCTACAACATAATGTCTTGTTGGGAAAGAGCTTGCCCTCATGCAAGAAATTTCAAATTCTATTGTTTTTAATACTTTGCTTTGCTTTTGTCTTTTTTTTTTTTTTTTTGAGACAGAGTCTCACTCTTTCACCAGACGCCAGGCTGGAGTGCAGTGGCTCAATCTCGGCTCACCACAACCTCCGCCTCCCTGGTTCAAGCAATTCTCCTGCCTCAGCCTCCCGAGTAGCTGGAACTACAGGCACGCGCAACCACGCCCAGCTAATTTTTTGTATTTTTTAGTAGAGATGGGGTTTCACCATGTTGGCCTGGATGGTCTCGATCGCTTGACTTTGTGATCTGCCCGCCTCAGCCTCCCAAAGTCCTTTTGTCTTCTTAAGGTTGTTATGGAATATCCAAATATTTTGTAAAACATTTTTTCGTTTTTTCTACTTGGTTTCTTTCTCCCATTACTCATTCCAATTTATAAATGTGCTCCTTTTTCTCCTTTTCCATTTTATCCCTTGTTCCTTTTATTTCCCTTCAGCTTCTTTTCCTTTTGCTTATCCTTACTCTAGTTCCCATTTGATATAGATGCCTTGAACTTCAGATGGCTCCTATAGCTGAATTAAAGCTCAGTATATCTGAAATGTTTTTCCTCCACTTGGACTTAAATTTGTTTCTTTGACATGTTGTGCATTGCTCTTTCCTCTCTTCTTTATCTGTATGCTGGAAGTAAGCCCAGATCCTGGTGAAGCTGATTCTACTTTACAGGACTCTACACCTAGCACCCATTCTGATCCATTCCAGTATCCATCACTCATTGCTGATGCTTATCACAGAGCAGTTAAGTACATGACATCTCTTGTCACAGGGCTGAGGTTAAAATCCAAGGTCTGCATCTTATTAGCAATGTAAGCTTTGATAAGATCTATTTTATTATGTCTAAAATTAGAATAAAATTTCTACTATAAGATCTTAGATCTGCTCTGTGGTCTGTTCACCTTCTCCCACAAGGCTATCTCAGAACTCAGATAAAATCAGCCTTTGAAGAATTAAGGCAATTATAGCATCTTTTCCAGCCTGAAGGTTAGCTAACTCAACACAAGAACAACCTCGCTAAAGCCACCATTCCTTTGAGCTCAATATATATGAACACAATCCTACAAATAAGTATCCACTCTCCTCTAAGAAACTGTTGGAATTAATTCAACCAAAACTCAGATTTGGTCAAGAGTTTATGCTTACTCTGTTACATTCCAATAGTGTATGTACCTTCTCTGATCTGATCCAATTCTCCTTCTCTCTCTTGCTATATTAATTTTCTGTTGCTGCATAAACAGTCATAAATCTAGTGACTTAAAACACATCTATTATCCCACACTTTCTGTGGGACAAAGGTCTGGGCACAGTTTTTTGATCCTCTGCTCTGGTTCTCACCAGAGGGCAATCGGGATGTCAGCCAGGTTGGGTTCTTACCTAAAAACTCACCTAGGGAAGAACCCAAGTTCATTTGGGTCACTGACAAAATTAATTTCCTTGTTGTTAGATGTAGGCCTTAGCGCTGTGGATTCTTTCTGGCTGGTTGCTGGAGGCTGCCCCCAGGTCCTAGAAGTGACCCACAGTTTCCTGTCATGTGATCCTCTCTGTAGGCAGCTTACAACATGGCTGTCTGATTCTTCAAGACCAGCCATTGAATCTCTCATTGCAGTTTGCAGAGACAGTCTCCTTATATAATGTCACATAGTCACGGGAGTGACATCCTATCACCTTAACCAAATTTTATTGTTAGAAGCAAATAACAGTTTTCACCTGCACTCAGGAAGAGGAGATTATACAAGGAAGCAATTCACTGTGTCTCACCATATGACAATCTGCCATGGTTGCCTTGCAAGACATTCTATTACTTTACCTCTAGCACCTTCTACGTCATCACTAAACTCTTTTATATCCTTAATCTCCATGTATTGAAAACACTCACATCATTTTATTATCTTAACCCAAAACTAGAGAACACATTGTGTTCTGGAGCCATCTCAAATAAAAGGTACCACTTCTTTTTTTATTTTATTTTTTTTTTGATACGGAGTCTCATTCTGTCACCCAAACTGGAGTGCAGTGGCACAATCTCAGGATCTCAGCTCACTGCAACCTTCACCTCCTGGGTTCATGCAATTCTCTTGAATCTCAGCCTCCCAAGTAGCTGGGATTATAGGTGCCCACCACCACACCCGACCAATTTTTGTGTTTTTAGTAGAGACTGGGTTTCACTATTTTGCCCAGGCTGGTCTTGAACTCCTGACCTCATGATCTACCTGCCTTGGCTTCCTAAAGTGTTGGGATTACAGGCATGAGCCACTGCACCAGGTACCACTTCTAATACCCCATTTGGCTTAGAACCTATGGAAGGAGATAGGGCTCCTCTCTGCTCCCTAGTGCCAGCCCCAGGCAATTTCTCACCCATTCCTCCCAAAAATTCCTTGTTTCTCTAAGACTCATGGTCTATACAGCTTCTAGTTCCTACTGTATTCTGACCTTCTCCAATCATCTGATTCCTTTTCATTTATCAACAATTTTACCCCAGGCTTTCCCTATGCCTGTATATCTCTCGTGCTCTGTGACTTCAACATTTCTGTCTATAAATCATCTGACACTCTTTCCCCTCTGATCTTATAATCTTTATCTCCAAATATATTTTCTTCACCCCACCACTGTAATGTATTCCTATGCTTATGCTTTAAGTATTTATTATTGAGTCTATAAACCACCCAAACTTTGATTCTAAGTATATCATTCTCTGACAACCACTCTCTTGTTTTCCATCTCACTTATACAAACTCTCCAACATTCTCTCTACTCTTTGCCCATGGCTAGCTCCTCACCATTTAGATCTTAGAAAGGCTGTTCCTGAATACAGCAGAGAGGGAGATTCTCCTGTTACTCTAAATTACAGTATATAATTTATTTCTCTTGTAACATTGATCCCACGTGTAACAATTTGTTTGTTTGCTTGTTCATTTACTCTAATTTAATAACCTCAGAATATTTTAAAACCCATGTGGACAGAAATGATGTTTATTATACTTTTTGCCAGTATATATCAAATATTCTGGCAGGAACTAAATAAGATTTTTCATATAATGATGATAACAATAGCCAATGCTTATTGGGTTTTTGTAATGTCTCAGACACTTATAAGCACTTTGTACATTACCTCATTTAGTCCTCTCTGTAAGTCTGTGAAGTAGATACTATGATTTCCTCTGTTAGAAAGATAAGGAAACTGTCCAGTGTGACACAGACAGTGGTTGACAGAACCAGGAAGACTGACTGCAGCTTCTGCTCTTCACTTCTACATTAGACTATTTTCAATCTTAAATAAATTATACTTTTAGAATTATCCTAGTCACAAATAAGTTAGAAAAGTCAAAGTTTGTATACAGTATAGGTATGCATATATATTATATACATACATAAGGGTATGAATATAGATAAATAATATTTCAAAACTATTTCAGAGGTAATGAATATTTTATTTTTAATTTATTTGTAATATAGATTTACTAATATTTTCTGGATGAAGAACCAAACAACAAAGAGAGAAAATCATGTGCCCAAAGTTAGGTAACGTATTAATGGTAGAAATAGTTTTCAACTTAGAAGTATTTTGCTGTTATTTTCTCAATATCAATAGAGGTTTGTGGGTGGGTACATATATATGCACGAATGTGTACATTCATTGATTTTGAATGAATTATAATTTACTTTTATATTAACTCAATGAATGGTCTGAAGAAGTATCATAAAATAGGGCAAATAAAAATGATTTATTAGCTCTATTAGGACATAATTTATTACATTTTAGTTTAAATGATTTAAACATTTTTTCTTTACCTTTTTAGGAACATACTTTCCTTTATTATTGGGATATTTTTTATTTTACACCAACTCTCTTTCCCTCAAAAAGATTTGAAGTTGTTTATTGCTTTAGCAGATGAATTTATAACTAAAATCAATGTTGAGTTTAAAGTAAAAACTTTCATTGATTTAATAATACATATTAAATGTTAATGGGCTTTAGTATATTAGAAATACAATGTAAAGTTTTTAAATACTGTAATATACATTATTTAAAATTCACAGTTGCAAAAAAGTTGAAGAAAATTTCAAGCTACATCATTCATATCCTGTATTATTTTCCTAGACTTGAATCAACATTTTTGTCTAAACTGTAAGTGCATACTGAAATAGCTTTTCCAAGCTAAAGTTGTATAGAAGGAAAAAGTAACCAGTGAAAAATTTCAAGTCCTTTCCTTTAGCATAAATTTAAGAAGAGAATCTGCCTTTAATATATGAAGGATTGTTTTAACAAATTTTTAAGTGTACAGTAAGGTATCATCAACTACAAAACAAAATTGTGTGGCAGATCTGTGGAACCCATTCATCTTGTATTACTAAAGTTTATGCTCAAACAGCAAATCCCCATTTTGCTCTCCCCAGAACCCTTAATAACCACCATTTTACTTTCTGCTTCTGAGTTTAACCATTTTAGATACATGTAGTATTTGTCATTTTGGAGTGTATTTATTTCACTTGGCATAATGTTTTCAAGGCTCACTCATGTCATTGCATATGGGATGATTTCCTACTTTTTTATGGTTGAATAATATTCCACTCTATGTATATACCAAATTTTCTTTATCCATTATCTGTCTTCTTTATGTTTCTCTTTTTATGTGCATTTACATTTAAGAAGAAAGTTAAAGGTTTAGCTGATATTTTAAAGTCACACAGGTTTTACTTTTTCTTTATTATTTTAAGCACATTTTAAAATTCAGAATACATTTATATTAAGAAGTGAAAAAGAGTAGATTCAGTATCTCTTTTAGATACAGACAAAAGTGGCCTCACATTCAAAAGGCCTATGTGTATTTCTTTGTCTATGTCTTTAATGGAAGACCCTGCTGCCAGGCCATGTACCATGTCCAGAGAGGTGGCCATTGGGACACTGTGTGCAAAGAATATGTTCGAGCTTGGATGTGTAAGCAGAAATGTCCACAGGCAGGCATGGGAGGCCACTTATATTATGGAATGGAGATGTGGGGAGGTAGGGGTTGAATGGTAGTTCTGTTAGAAGTTCTTTGAGAAATAGCCAAACTGCTTTCCACAGTGGCTGAACTAATTTACATTCCTACCAGCAGTGTATAGACATTTCCTTTTCTCTACATTACCAACATCTGTTATTTTTTGACGTTTTAGTAATAGCCATTCTGACTAGTGTGAGATGGAATCTCATTATGGCTTTAATCTGTGTTTCTCTTGTGCTTAGTGATGTTGAGGTGTTCATAATAGTCTCTGAAAAGTTTTTGTATTTCTGTGGGGTCAAGAGTAATGTCTCCTTGGTCATTTCTGATTATGTTTGTTTGGATCTTCTTTTTTTCTTTATTAGTCTAGTTAATGGTCTATATATCTTATTTATTCTTTCTAAAAAAACAATTTCTTAATTTGTTGATCTTTTCTATGGTTTTATAAATCTCAGTTTCATTCAGTTCAGCCCATATTTTGGTTATTGCTTGTCTTCTGCTAGCTTTGGGGTTGATTCCCTCTTATCTTTCTAGTTCCTCAAGGTCTGATGTTAGGTTGTTAAGTTGAGATCTTTCTAACTTTTTGATGTGAGCATTTAGCACTATTAACTTTCTTCTTAACACAGCTATGTCCCAGAGAGTCTAGTATGTTGTATATTTGTTCTCATTAGTTTCAAAGAATTTCTTTATATCTGCCTTAATTTCACTATTTACCCAGAAGTAATTCAGGAGCATATTAATTTCCATATAGTTATATGATTTTGATTGATCTTCTTAGTGTTGATTTCTATTTTTATTGCACTGTAGTCTGAGGGTGTGGTTGCTATGTATTCATGTTTTTAAAGTTTTCTGAAAGTTGTTTTATGGCTGATTGTGTGTCAATTTTAGAATATGTATCATGTGTATATGAGAATAATGTATATTCTGTTGTTTGGGGATGGAGAGTTCTGTAGATGTCTGCTAGGTCCAAATGGCCGAGTGTTCAGTTCCCATCCTGAATATCTTTGTTAGTTTTCCACCTTAATGACCTGTCAATGGGGTGTTGAAATCTCTGACTATTATTGTGGGGTTATCTAGGTTTCTTCACACATCTCTAAGAATTTATTTTATAAATTTGGGTGCTTCTCTGTTGTGTGCATGTATATTCAGAATAGATAAGCATTCTTGTTGAATTGAACTCTTTATGATTATGTAATGAACTTCTGTCTTTTTTTTTTTTTGCATTATTGGTTTAATGTATGTTTTGTCTGAAATTAAAATAGCCTTCCATTTGTTTGGTAGATTTTTTTCTTTGCCTTTACTTTGAGCTTATGGGTGTCATTGCATGTAAGATGGGTCTCTTGAAGATAGCATACAGTTGAGTCTTGCATCTTCATCCAACTTGCCACTCTGTGCCTTATAATTGGGGCATTTAGTCTGTTTATATTCAAGGTTAATATTGATATGTACAGATTTGTCCCTGTCATTGTGTTGTTAGCTGGCTATTATGTATATTTGATTGTGTACTTGCTTTATAGTGTCAATTTGTAAATTGACACTATAAAATGTGTGTTAAATGTGTTTATGTGATGGTTGGCTACAACCTTCCATTTGTATATTTAGCACTCCCTTAATGACTTATAAGGCAGGTCTGGTGGCAACCAATTTCTTTAGCATTTGCTTGTCTGTAAAGGATTTTATTTCTCTTTCATTTACTGTTTTATGTATTCCTTGGATTTCTTGAATTGGGCTTCAGCCTTCTCCTGAATCTCAATGATCTTCATTCTTACCCATATTCTGGGTTTTATGTCTGTCATTTCAGCTATTTCAGTCTGCTTAATAAACATTGCTGAGAAACTAGTGCAGTTGTTTGTAGCTAAGAAGGCACTCTGGCTTTTTCAGTTGCCAGAGTTCTTGTGGTTCTTTCTCATCTATGTGGGCTGATGTTCCTTTAATCTTTGAGGTTACTGTTCATGGATGGGTTTTTTTGTTTTTGTTTGTGTTTTTGTTTTTTTTTGCTTTTGTCTCCTTTGATGCCCTTTGGGGGTTTGATTGAGAATTAAGGTCAGTTTGGTCAACTGACTTTGATTCTGGAAGATTTTGGGGGCCACGGTTTAACTCAGCACTCCTGGGCTGCATGCTCTAACTCTTGGGGGCTGGTACTGAGCCTCTGGCTTTGTTCTCTGGCCCCTTGAGGTTAGGAACCTGCTACACTAGAGGGCCTGAGGTATTCCTGGTTCACTAGCCCCAACACCCTGATGGTTGCCAGCCAAAAAACCTTGTGGTGGCACAATATTCACGCTCACTCATGTGTGCCAGTGTAACTTCCCAATGAGTTCACCTTGCCTGCTGCCTAGACAGAGCCAACTTACCAAGGCAGGGGAATCACAATAGAGAAAGAATAACTCATGCAGAGCCTGCCATGCAGGAGACCAGAATTTTATTATTACTCAGATCAGTCTCCCTGATAATTCTGTGATCAGAGTTTTTAAGGATAACATGGTGGGTAGGGGGACAGTGAGTCAGGAGTGCTTATTGGTTGGGTTGGAGATAAAATCATAGGGAGATAAAGCTATGCTCTTGTGCTGAGTTAGTTCCTGGGTGGGGGCCACAAGACCAGATGAGCCAGTTTATCCATCTGGGTGGTGCCAGCTGATCCATCAAGTGCAGGGTCTGCAAAATATCTCAAGCATGGATTTGGGGTTTTACAATTGTAATATTATCCCCAGGAGCAATTTGGAGAGGTTTAGAATTGTACAGCCTCCAGCTGCATAACTCCTAAACCATAATTTCTGATATTGTGGCTAATTTGTTAGTCCTGCAAAGGCAGTTTAGTCCCCAGGCAGGAAGGGAGTTTGTTTGAGGAAAGGGCTGTTATCACCTTTGTTTCAAAGCTAAACTATAAACTAAATACCCAAGACTGGGTAATTTATAAAGAAAAGAGGTTTAATTGACTCACAGTTTCACATGGCTGGGAAGGAGTCAGAAAACTTACAATCATGACAGAAGGCAAAGGGGAAAAAGGTACCTTCTTCACAGGGTGGCAGGAAGGAGAAGTGTTGAGCAGAGAGGGAAAAGCCCCTTATAACGCCATCAGATTTCATGAGAAGTCACTCACTATCATGAGAAAAGCATGGGGGAAACCTCCCCCATGATTCAATTACCTCACACTGGGTCCCTCCCATGACATGTGAGGATTATGAGAACCACAATTTAAGATAATATTTGGCTTGAGATACAGTCAAACCATATTATTACACCCTTGGCCCCTGTACTCACATTTCAAAATGAAATGATGCCTTCCCAACAGTACCCTCCAAAGTCTTAACTCATTCCAACATTAATCCAAAAGTCCAGATCCAAAGTCTCATCTGAGACAAGGCAAGTCCCTTCTTCCTATGAATTGGTAAAATCAAAAGCAAGTTAGTTACCTTCTAAACACGATATAGGTAAAGGCATTGGGTAAATACACCCATTCCAAATGGGAAAACTTAGTCAAGATGAAAGGAAAATAGGCCCCATAAAAGTCCAGACTTCATTGGGGCACTCATTAAACCTTAAAGTTCAAAAATGATCTTTGACTCTATGTCTCACATGCAGGTCACACTGATGCAAGAGGTGGACTCCCACAGCCTTGGGCAGATCCTCCCCTGTGACTGCAGGTACAGCCCTGCTCCAGGCTGCTTTCACGGGCTGGCATTGAATGTCTATGGCCTTTCCAAGCACATGGTGCAAATTTATTCTCTGTTACTTCTCGAATGCTTTGCTCTTCATAAATTTCTTCCTCCAGATACCCTAAATCATCTCTCTCAAGTTCAACATTCCATAGCCATTTCTAGGGCTGAGGCAAAATGCCACCAGTCTCTTTGTTAAAAGCACAAAGAAAGTCACTTTTTGTCCTGTTCCCAACAAGCTCCTTATCTCCATATGAGACCACTTCAGACTGGACTTCGTTATCAATATCACTATCAGCATTTTGGTCAAAGTCATTCAGCAAGTCTCTAGGAAGTTCCAAACTTTCCCATATCTTCCTGTCTTCTTCTGAGCTCTCCAAACTGTTCCAACCTCTGCCTGCTACCTAGTTCCAAAGTTGCTTCCACATTTTTAGGTATCCATATATCAGCAAGCCACTCCCTTGGCACCAATTTACTGTGCTAGTCCATTCTCATGCTGCTATGAAAAAATACCTGCACTGAGTAATTTATTAAGAAAAGAGGTTTAGGCCGGGCGCGGTGGCTCAAGCCTGTAATCCCAGCACTTTGGGAGGCCGAGGCGGGTGGATCACGAGGTCAAGAGATCGAGACCATCCTGGTCAACATGGTGAAACCCCGTCTCTACTAATACAAAAAACTAGCTGGGCACGGTGGCGCGTGCCTGTAATCCCAGCTACTCAGGAGGCTGAGGCAGGAGAATTGCCTGAACCCAGGAGGCGGAGATTGCGGTGAGCCGAGATCGCGCCATTGCGCTCCAGCCTGGGTATCAAGAGCGAAACTCCGTCTCAAAAAAAAAAAAAAAAAAAAAAAAAAAAAAAAAAAAGAAAAGAGGTTTAATTGATTCACAGTTCCACATGGTTGGGAAAGCCTCAGAAAACTTACAGTCATGATGGAAGATGAAGGGAAGAAATGCAACTTGTTCACGGGGCAGCAGGAAAGAGAAGTGCTAAGCAAAGAGAGAAAAGCTCCTTGTAAAACTATCACATCTCATGGGAATTCACTCACTATCATGAGAACAGCAACTGCTCACATGATTCAATTACCTCACACTGAGTCCCTCCCACAACACGTAGGGTTTATGGGAAGTACAGTTCACAATGAGGTTTGGGTGGGGACATAGCCAAACCATATCAGCTAATGATCATCTGAGCCTTCAATGAAGCATAATGTTTTTGTTAAGAGAGGCTCTTGCCTTTATGCTGACAACTGCTGACTTTTCAGGGTGGGAGTCACTGAAAGATGAAGTGGTTGTAGGCTATTTCTTAAAATACAACAATACATTTCTTGTGTTGATTGAATCTTCCTTTCTTGAAAGATTTATCTGTATTATGTGATGTTGTTTAATAGCATTTCACCCACAGTAGATCTATCAAAATTGGAGTCTATCCTCTCAAGCCATGCAGTGCCTTATCAAGTAAGTTTACATAGTATTATAAATTCTTTGTTGTCATTTCAACAATGTTCACTGCATCTGCACCAGGAGTATACTACCGCTCAAAGAGACCAGTTTCTTTGCTCATCCATAAAAGCAACCCCTATACTTTTACTATATATATATAACTATATATAACCCATTATAGTTTTACTATATATAACCCATTATAGTTTTACTATAAGATTGCAGCAATTTAGTCACATCTGCAGGCTCCACTTCTAATTCTAGTTTTCCTGCTATTTCCACCACACCTAAAGTTACTTCCTCCACTGATGTCTTGAACCTGTCAAAATTATCCATGAGGGTTGGAATCAACTTTGTCCAAACTCAAGTATATGCTGATATTTTACCTCTTTCTATGAGATTGAGAATGGTGAATCTTTTTTAAAAAGTTTTCAATTTACTTTTCTCAGATCTGTTAATGGAATCATTATTTATGGCAGCTATATCCTTATAAAATTTATTTCTTAATTAATAAAACTTGAAAGTTGAAATTACTCTTGACCCATGGGCTATGGAATGGATATGTGTTAGCAGACATAAAAAAAAAAAATTAATCCAATAGGGGATTTTCAAGATGGCTGGCTAGGGACATCAGATGTCAATACACCTCAGACAGATCAAAATTAATCATAAATGGACAAGTTCTGAACAGAAAACTGAAGGAAGAGAGCTATACTTTGTCAGAGTGCCCCCAGAGAGCAGCTGGGGCACAGAAAAGGAAATCAACAGGAGTCTGGCAGAGATAACCCCAAGGAATCTGAAGCCCCATGGAAATGGTAGGTAGAAATACTTCTCTGCTCTCCTCACTATTCTGATGATCTGTTTATAGTGAAACTCTTGGGGAGTGCCTCTGTCTCACAACTGAGGTAATGCCATCAGTGGCAATTTGGGAACCTCCTGAGGATAGCTACCTGAATGGCCAGCTCACACAGATGTTCCTGCATTTCCCTCTGGCTGAACTGACATTATCAATGCCACTGTTTATGCCCATGGTAGGACATGACCTTCCTTGGGGATTCCTTGCCCTTGAGTCACTATACCATCACATTCCCTGCAAATATATTCCCATAACCTGCTCTGACTTTATTAAGCACAGAGGGACCAGTGATGCCCTGGACAGCTACAGGGCCCCTGGAGATATAACCCTCAGTATGGACCACCCCTAGGGTAAGGTGAAGCACAGCCCACCAAAGCCACCCTTAGAACAAAGGAGATGCAGGCACTGGGCTACTTGCTACTTGCATCAACAGGAACAGATATGAAAAGGGGGGTCACATCTCATCCCCCAACAACCTCCATGTACACTGTTCCAGATGCAGCAGCAGTTTTCACTGGGAGCCAATGAGTGTGCACTGTGAGAAAGCATTTTTCACACTTTTCATGGCTACTCCCCTCTACCCACCAAGTAAACCTGACTTCTAGGGCTTTCACAATGTGGGGGCCAAGCTACCCTTCTCTACACAGAGCAGCAGTACCTGACAATGAAGAAGATACTGTGGAAATTCCTTCCCTAGAGTGGGAGAAGAGGCTATACGCTGAGCCCCATTTTTAATGGCAGCCATCAGAAAGGCATATCCACAACCCACAGCCACACTGCAGTTGGGAACCAAAAAACAAAATCCTTAAACTGAAGGTCATAAGCCCTGTGACAGGGGCATGAGAGGGAAGCAGATTATGTTTTTCCTAGATCAAGATGAGGAGCTGGTGAACCCTCCACCCTTCCCACAAGACCTCAGTGCACCCCAACACAATCTCTTCCCCACGCTCATCAAGGAGGTGCTTCCGGTTGGCAGAGGCCTGTCAGTCAGCTCTTACTCTTAAACATCATTTAATAGACTTCAACCTGAACTGCACCACCAAATTGAAATCCTGCTACAGAAATGGCTTAGTTCTAGTCCATGAAATCCACTTTCTGAGCCCTCCACACCCTCAGCTCTGCAGGCGATAGTGTGTTGGCTAATACATCACTCCAACAAGCAATGTCAGAGAAAGTCACCACTCAGGGGGTTAACAGAAATCATCACTAAAGGAATTTCACCACAAAAGGAATTTACCATTAAAATATTCACCACTAAAGGAATTTCAAAAGCTATCCACAACCAAGGAGCCCATATAGAGCCTTGACCCCCTGAACAGTATCCCAAAATGAAGCAAAACAATCATACACAACATATACCATAGTATACCCTCAAGGAAAAAAGAATTTGAAAATTAAAAGCCCCATCCAAATGATAGTGAATTCAAAAATAAGAAGTGACAGCTACCTCAGATGAGGAGGAATTAGCATAAGAACTCCAGCAGTTTGAAAAGTCAGTGTTGTGACACTTTCAGAGGATCATGTCGGTTCTCTAGCAATGGATCCTAAATACATTGACGTGTCATTGAAGTGACAGATAAAGAACTTAGCATGTTGATTTTGAGGAAACTCAACAAAATTCAAGAGAAAATTGAAATTCAATTCAAAAAACAGAAAAATAATACAGAAATGTGAAAGATGACATAGCTATGTTTTTTTTAAAATAAAATTTCTAGAATTAAAAAATTAAAGGAATTTCAAAATACAGTTGTAAGCATTCACAATAGACTCAACCAAGGACAAGAAAGAATCTCAGATCCCAAAGACCAGTCTTGCAAATTAACCCAGTCAGACAAATATAAAGAAAAAAGTATTTAAAGAAATTTAACAAACCCTTTGAGAAATATGGGATTATGCAAAATGACCACTTATTGGCATTCTTGAGAGATAAAGAGAAAAAATAAACAATTTGAAAACATATTTGAGGAAATAATTCAGGAAAATTTCCCTATCTTGCTATAGAGGTCCACATCGAAATACAAGAAATTCAGAGAACACTTGTGAGATATTGTTCTAGACAACCATCCCCATGGCACATAATCAACAGATTATCCAAGGATCAACCCAAAAGAAAAAGAATCTTAAAAGTAGGGAGAGAATAGGGGCAAATTACCTACAAGGGTAATCCCATCAGACTAACAGCAGACTGCTCAGCAGAAACCTGGTAAACCAGAAGATATTAGGTGCCTATTTTTAGCCTTCTTAACGTTATATCCCACTGAACTAAGCTTCATAAATGGAGGAAAAAGAAAATCTTTCCCAGAAAACAACATTAATCCATTTATACATCTCCATCAGAACTTCTGGGTGACTAGGTGCATTGTCAATAAGCAGTAATAGTTTGAAAGAAATCTTTTTCTCTGAGCAGCAAGTCTCCACTGTGGGCTTAAAATATTTAGTAAACCATATTGTAAACAGACATGCTGTCAGCTAGCTGTCAAGGCTGCATTTATCGAACACAGACAAGAGTTAATTTAGCATAATCCTTAAGGGTTCTAGAACTTTTAGAATGGTGAATAAGCATTGGCTTCAACTCAAAGTTACTAGCTGCATTATCCTCTAACAAGAGAAGCAGACTGTCCTTTGAAACTTTGAAGCTAAGCATTGACTTCTCCTTTCTAGCTACAAAAGTCCTAGATGGCATCTTCTTTTAATATAAGGCTGTTTCATCTATACTGAAAATCTATTGTTTATTGTGTGTACCTTCATCAATTATCTTAGACAGGTCTTCTGAATAACTTTCTGCAGCTTCTACATCTGCACTTGTTCCTTCACTTTACACTTTCATATTGTGGAGATGATGTCTTTCCTTAAATTTTCTTTCTTTAAACTCAGTGTCAAGATTTTCTTCTGAAGCTTCCTTACTCTTTTGAGCTATCCATTATAGAACTGAAGAGAACTAGAATCTTGTTCAGTATAAGGCTTTAGCTTAAGGGAAGGTTGTGGCTGGTTCGATATTCTATCCAGATCACTAAAACTTTCTCCATATCAGCAATGAGGTTGTTTTGCTTTCTTATCATTTCTGTATTCACTAGAGTAGCACATTCAATTTCCTTCAATAACTTTTTCTTTGCATTCCTTGGCTAGCTGTTTGGCACAAGGGATCTAGCTTTCAGCCTATCTCATCTTTCAATATGCCTTCCTCACTAAGCTTAATCATTTCAAGCTTTTGATTTAATGTGAACGATATGTAAATCTTTCTTTGTCTTGGACACTTAGAGACCGTTGTAAGATCATTAATTGGCCTAATTTCAATATTGTTGTGTCTCAGGGAATAGAGAAGCCTGTAAAGAGAGAATGAGATGGGGAAAAAGCCGATTGATAGAGCAGTCAGAACACACACAACAGTTATTGATAAGTTCACCATCTTCTATAAGCACAGTTCGTGGTACCCCAAAACAATTTCAATAGTAACATCAAAGATCACTGATTACAGATAACCATAATGGATATTATAATAATAATGAAAAAGTTTGAAATGTTGCTAGAACTACCAAAATGTGACAGAGACATGAAGTGAGCACAGGCCTTTGCAAAATAGCACCAATAGACTTGCTCAATGCAGAGTTGCCACGAACCTTCAATTTGTAAAGAAAAAAAAAAAGACAGTATCTGAAAAGTGCAATAAAGTGAAACACAATAAAATGAGATATGTTTCTATTTTGAAGTCAGGAAGTATGATACTTCCAACACTTTTGTTCCTCCTTAAGATTCTTTTTATGTTTTATTTATTATTATTATTATTAATTTTGAAGACAGAGACTCTCTATCACCCAGGCTGGAGTGCAGTGGCTTGGTCTAGGTTCACTGTAACCTCTGCCCTCTGGGTTCAAGCAATTCTCCTGCCTCAGCCTTAGAGCAGCTGGGATTACAGGTGCCACCACCATGCCTGGCTAATTTTAGTATTTTTAGTAGAGATGCGGTTTTATCATGTTGGCCAGGCTGTTGAACTCCTGTCCTCAGGTGATCCACACACCTCAGCCTCTCAAAGTGCTGGGATTACAGGGATGAACCACCATGCCCAGCTACCTACTTAAGATTATTTTTGACATTCCAGGGTCCTTTGTGGTTTCATATAAATTTTATGAATTTTTTCTATTTTTGTAAAATATTATATTTGAAATTTGATAGGGATTGAATTGAATCTTTAGGTCACTTTGGGTAGTATGTAGATTTTAACAATATTGTCTTCTATTCCATGAATATGGATGGCTTTCTATTTATTTTTCTCTTTTAAATTTATTTTATTTCATCAGTATTTTGCAGTTTTTAGTGAACAATTGCTTGACCTCCTTAGTTAAGTTTATGCCTACATATTTTATTCTTTTTGATGCTATTTGAAATGAGATTGTTTTCTTAATTTTTTTCAGGTGGTTTGTTGTTAATGAACAGAATTATAAAGAAATAGAAAATCTGAACAGACCAATAATAGTAAGGAGAATGAATCAGTAATCAAAACCTTTCAACAAAGAAAAGCCCAGAACCACATGGCTTCACTGGTGAATTCTGTAAACATTTAAAGAAGAACTAACACCAATCTTTTCAAACTCTTCCAAAAATTTGAAGAGGAGGGAATACTTCCAAACTCATTTTCTGAGGCCAGCATTGCCCTGATATCAAATCCTTACAATACTACAAAGAAAAAAACAAAACAAAACTACAAGGCAATATCCATGATGAACATAGATGCAAAAATTTATAATGAATACTAGAAAACTGAATTCAGAAGCAGATTAAAAGGTTTATATACCATAACCAAGTGATATTCATCATTGGGACTCAAGAAGCATTCAACATAAGCAAATCGATAAATATGATACACTACACAAACAGAATGAAGAATAACAGCTGTATGATCACCTCAATAGATGCATAAAAAGTATTTGACAAAATCAAACATCCTTTCATGATAAAAATACACAACAAAGTAGGAACAGAAGAAAATTACCTCAATATGGTAAAGGCCATATATGAAAAGCTTACAGCCAGTAACATACTCAACTGTGAAAAACTAAAAGCTCTTCTAAGATCAGAAAGAAGGCAAGTGCGGCCACTTTCACCATTTTCATTCAACAGACAATTATTAGCCAGAGCAATTAGGCAAGAAAAAGAAATAGAAATCATCCCAATGGAAAGGAAGAAATAAAGTTATCTCTGTTCACAAATGTCATAATCTTATATGAAGGGAACACTCAACATACATCAACATACATCAAAAAGTTTTTAAAACTAGTAAATGAATTCAGTAAAATTTCAGAACACAAAATCATCATGCTAAAATCAGTTTAGAATTATTTAGAATATCAGTTTAAAATCATTTAGAATTATTAAGTGACTTAAATAAATATCCAAGTGTTTGTCTAGCTTTCAGGAGCAATAGGGAAATAGTACTGATTTATCAGTACAAAAAAAGTGTTGACTATATGCATTTGTATCTACATAATTACAGCCACATATAAACATATTTTGTAGTGTATATAACATAGGACACTAGCTCCCAAATGGCATTTAAATTTTTGATGTTAAAACCCTCTAAAATGGATTTGCTTTACACACTAGAGACAAATTCCTTGTGATGTCACCTTGCCCCAGGAGACAACATTGCTTTTTTCACAGCTTCAACATTTTGTCTTTAAAATATCTCTCCTCTTTCTGTTGTGAGTAGAGACTTTTAAAATTGTTTCTAAGTTTTTATGTTTGAAAGATGGAACTATATTTTCTAAAATAATAACGTTTAACTTTGAATTAGGGATACTTTGAGAGCACCGAATATTAACTTTGACATTATTGGCTCTCTGGAAAGTGCCTAAGGTAGGAAGAAGTACCATATTGTCTTATAGGGCATATTACATTGTTTTCTTTCTCGTCACTGGAGGTAAATCTCAGGAATGTTAAGGAAGAAATGCACATCAAAATTTTAGCAAATTAGATCTTTACCCAGATCTTTATGAGACGTGACATTAAAATATCTGAGCATTATACAAGCCAAAATATGATTGTCTCTATTACGGGTCACTCCAACTTTTATTTTATTTCATTGTCCAGAATCCCATTTCCAGACAGAATCCCATTTCTAAGACTTCATTATGTATATTCACACCAAGCAGGCGGTTAGGAAGTGCCATCTACTGATTGTTTTACTTTATTAAGTTGTAGATTCTACAATGCCTTTCATATATCAAACTATAATTAAAGCAAAACACACGGGAATAGAATCCAAGTATTTCTTTAATAGCTTAGGCATTTGTGGTTAATACAGATGACTTTTTTCTTTTTGTTTCAGAAGCCCAAATACCGTAAATAGAATCCTGCAGCAAGCCTTGTGTTTCAACTGTATAACAGAGGCTTGAACTGGGGATTTTTAACAATTCCACTTCAAAGGAAAGCAGACTAGTCAGTAGTTCAGTTTTGTCCTTTTGAAGCAAACAATAACGGACTTGCCAGTTTGCAAAATGTGCACATATAAGTAGTGTATCAACATTGTTAAATAAAAGGTTATTGCATTAAATAAGATGACCTTGCTACCTTTTAGTTGCAGTCTTAGAGAGCAAACTTGTTTTAATTAGCAGTCAGCAAGCAGACTGTAACTTCACTGAAGGAGCATTGAAGAATCACTGCCTATTAACAACCCAGCGGTAAGTAAGCCAGCACAAATACTTATAACCAAATAGTGTGCATTTCAGGAGTGGAAAGGATTAGCTATTGGGCACACAACACAGTGGAGGAAATTGCTTTATTCCCAGTACTGCTGGGTACCAGGAGGCAATCACTGTGCCTCCAGCCCATTAACAGCATTCAGAGTGTTGCTTCCCATAGAAGGGGTTATTGGCTAACCACTGGGTGACCAATTAAATGCTATGAATAAGTCCCAAACCCAGCAGCATGGGGCCTGTTTGTGGCACAGTGGTATCATTACTAAAGTGAAAAACTTGATGAGAAAGGAACATATTTAATTATAGAACTATACAAATGGCTAATTAGGACCATAAAGTGAAATGAATGACTTTCCAGTGGATTTTTGAATGTTACTGATAACTGCTCAGCTTCTTTGGAGACCATGAAAGTGATCTACAGCCAGAGCTTGCATGTCATGGTAATGGATGGATCTTCATTAGAGGAAGCTTTTTTGACCTGGTTGCTCAGGTAGCATGGGTTCTAAAGACAATCCTTGATTCCTTTCACTGCAAGGGTTCTTTCACTCCAAGCCCCTGGTCTCTCATGAGTTCCGCTTGCTTTCACAATAATTCTTATGGGTTTAAATGCAGAAACATTGTCTGCAATAGTCACTCTCTATCAGTTGGAAAACTGAATGGCAAAAGAGTATCACTAGTTAGTGGGAAACACTGATCCATGCTTCAGTTTAGCTTTTAAACTCTAGAATTAATCATAAAATCTGCAATTACACTTTGCTAATTCAGGCATTTCAATTGCCAAAGCATCATGAACCCTTTAAATGGAAGGATTATAATTTAAGGCTGTATCTACCTAGTGACTAAGATTAAATTAAGAAGAAAAAGAAAAGGAACATTGGAAATTGATCTGAAGTAATGAAAATTAAAATAAATACAATCGACTTCTGGCTATCAATTGCTGGAGCCAACTTGTTTTGGATGTGTTTGTGTGTTTTATGTTAATTTTGTGAGTACATTAATGAAACTAATTTTATTTTTGTTTATCAAAAATTTAATAAACATCTATAATGTATAAATAAGTGCACTAAAACTGTGCAGAAACATCACCTTCCTGGTAGAGTAAGAGATATTAAGTGCTACCAAAGAATTACACACTTCTAGTCAGGTAACTGTACAAAAGACTTACTTGCTGTCACTTAATGTTATTGAATGCTTGTCTTAGTTTTTATACTTTGTAAATGCATTATATATTCCTAGATGATTTTATTCAACAGCAAAGTCAAGGTCAATATCATTATGTACCCAATTCTGTTTCTGGGAATACTGGAATAGTGAAAGTGTATATTGATTGACTCCATCTCCACCAATCACAAGAATGCTTGTCGTGAACTTGTTGACTGACTGCTTAGTCAGAATTTATATAAATATTATTTTATTTTTAACTTAATCACTGAAATGATTTGGAGAGTTCTAAAGGTAGCACAGAGATCATCTGACATGGACCTTTCTATGCAGGCAAGCTACATTTTACCCATCCAAGGAAGTCATAGCTCCTTATGTCTAAAATATCCTCAGGTATGCAGAGCCCATGATCTTCCTTTCAGGTTGATGCCCATGCTGATCACATGTATAGCCAAAAAGATAACCTTCTTAACTCCAGTTTCTCTTGTTAATATTTATATATGTTTTGTCAACATCTGACCCTGAATTTAATGACCTCTGAAAACCTTCCCCAGCAGTTAAAAGGAGGCATAACTTTGTAAACGAAAAATAAAATTATAAGCCTCCCAACCAACTGAATGGACTCACTTCTTGATCCCAAAGAAACCTGAAAAACTAGTTCAGGCCATGATGGGAAAGGAGGTCAAATATGCTTCATTATAGTCTCTCCCTGCAGTGTTTAGGCACAACCAACAAGTACTAACATTAAAATCGAGATCCTAAGACTAACAGAACAGACTCTTTGAAGCAAAAAGATAACAAATTCCAACCTGTTTCCAGTATAGCGTCACACAACAGATAAGAGGCCCTGAAGGTAATAAAAATATTTTAGCCCAAAATATATTTATTGGACTTAGTTTGAAATGACTCTGTAAAGCTGTCTCTCATGGGTAAAAATTGCATTCTGTAGAGAATCTCCTCCCTTGTCTAGGTCTTTTCCAAGTCTGATGTCTTCTAAGATCCAAAAGAAAACATTTACATTTGCCATCTATTCTCTCATAAGCCTGCTACTTACAGGCCTCATCTACAGGACAAGAACCTTGGCTTCCACAACCCCCCTTATCTTACCTCAAGCATTTCTTCATGCTGATTTCAACTCTTTAACAGAGCTTAACTCTTTTAACCAATTGTCAATCAAAGAATCTTTGAATCTACCTATCACCTGTAATACCCATCCACATCCCACTTCCTACTTCAAGATGTCCCACCATTCTAGACCAAACCAATATGTGCCTTACATGTATTGATTTATATCTCTGCCTGTAACTTCTGTCTTCCTAAAACATATAAAATCAGCTGTAACCTGGCCATTTTGGGCATATGTTCTCAGGACTTCTTGAGGCTGTACCCCAGGCCATGGTCACGCATATCTGACTCAGAATAATACTCTTTAAATATTTTACAGAGCTTGACATTTTTTGTCAACAACTATAAACACTCAAAATTCTTTAAACTTCTCTGGCTGTCTAGAAGTGAGATATTCAAAATGATCAGTTTTTTGCTTTCTTCCTCATTGTTTCTTTAAGATGATTTTTAAGTATATAAACTATAAAAAGTTACATATAAATTATCTCTGCACTGATATTTACTATTATCTTGTAAATTATATTGCCTTTTAATTGTATGTCAAGTATTTTGCATAGCACATATGACTAAAGGCTATCTTTTCACTGATTGCATACTGATTCTTTTGGTTGTTTTGGCTTCTGAATATAATGAATTTATTTTAATTGAATTTATCTCTATCCTATTCTTGATTACATCATTGTTAATATATCTGTTTTAGATAAAATAACAACTCTGCCACAGTTCCTCAATTCAACTTTAAGATAGTGTTTTTTACTTATTACCTAAGGCACAAATAAGAGGCTTAAAAATGTTTTCATTACTTTTGTTAAGGTTTTACTTAAAATAGCTAAATAATAGAAAAAGCACAGACATAAATGTAAACCAAATATAGCTGTGCTTTCATAAGGTATTTCTGTTATTTCCTGAAGCTGCTCAGTTTGGATTTCAAAGGCTTTGCTGAATCATGTGTACTATTTCTGAATGCATTCTTGAGGGATGACAAAGAAAGAATTTACCCTACACAACAAACAACAAATATCTTCAGTATTTCTTCTGCTTCTCTTTCCAAATCCCACATCACAAGCAGCTAACCCTAGTAATTCTTTTCTCTCTCCCTTGATTACACTTTAGCCAACTTTAGTCAATTCTCCTGTTTGGCTTTCCTTTCTCTTCCTTTTTCTAACTCTACTTTCTCACCCCTCCCAGTTACCTGGCCACCACGCATTGGGATCAGCATAGAAAAAGGTCATCAAACAAAATGACCTGAAGAAACTAAAAAAAAGGGAGAGCTTTTGGATGCTTATATTTGATATTTTTGACTGTTTCATTTATGTAACAGTCTGATGGGATGTGATTAGATCATGGGGGCAGTTTCCCCCATGCTGTTCTCATGATAGTGAGTGAATTCTCATGAGATCGAATGGTTTTACAAGGGGCTCTTCCCCTTTCACTTGTTCACTCTTTCTTGCCTGCCATCATTTTAGACGTGGCTTTGCTTCTCTCTTGCCTTCTGCCAAGATTGTAAATTCCCTGAGGGCTCCTCAGGCATATGGGACTGTGAGTCAACTACATCTCTTTCCTTTATATATTACCTAATTTCAGGCAGTTCTTCATAGCAGTGTGAAAATGAGCTAATACACATACATAACACATACAGGAAATAAAAAATAAAATAAATCTAACAGTGAGATTAATTAACAAAATTACACATAAGTCTCAAATCTAACTCAATTTTTTAGCAGTAGGTATAATATTGGAATGATGACCTTAATGTGATGATCCAAGATGGCTGATTAGAAGCAGCTCAGGACTGAAGCTCCCAGCGAAAGCGTGGAGGGTGAGTCGATGCCGCATTTACAGATGGATTTTTATTGCCCACAGACCAGGAGATTCCCAGGCAGAGGAGCCCCACGGGTTGCCAGCATGGCTATTTGTTTTGGCTGGCGCCCTGGCACAGGTCTCTGCACAAAATACACGGGTCCAGGTGCCATTTTAGCTGGCGATTGGAGCTCGTGGGAGACAGAGTCACCCATTCAACTGATTAAAAAGGGGACTGAAACAGGGAGTCAGGCCAGGAGATTCCTGGACAAAAAAAGCACCACAAATCTCAGCGTGGCTGTTTCACCCCACGCAGTGGGTCACCGCACGGGAAATCACACAGATCCCAGTGCCTTTTCAACAGGCGACTGGAACATCTAGTAGACAGAGTCAACCGTTCAACTGAAAAATAAAAAAGGGGTCTGAGGCAGGGAGCCAGGTGATCAGGCTCAGCTGGTCCCACCCCCACAAAAAAACAGCAATCTGAAACACTCTGGATTGAGAGTTTCACAGTAACCACAGCTGAACCCAGGATGGTCCAGCTCTGTTGGGGAGGAGCATCTGCCATCACTGCGGCAATCCACCACTACAGAGGTAGTCCGCCATTGCTGAGGTGGCCTGCCATTGCCGAGGCAGCCTGCTATTACAGAGTCTGCCATTACAGAGGTGGGCTACCATTGCCAAGGCAGTTCTAACTATACCTGTATAAACAGGACTGCAGGGAAGTTCACACGGCAGCTGGGCGAAACCCACAGCAGCTTGGCAGAGCCGCTGCAGGCAGACAGTGACTAGGCTGCCTCCTCACTGGCCAGGGAAGCCCTGAAAAAAGGCAACAGCATGACAGAAACTTATAAATAAATCCCTAACTCCCCAGGACAGAGCTCCTGGGAAACAAAAAAAAAGGGTGGTTTATGAGTTCTGCTGCAGCAGACTTAAACATACCTGCCCAGCACCTCTCAATGAATGGAGCTCACAGCTCAGCACCTGAGCGCCTATAAAGGACAGATTGTCTCCTCAAGCAGCTCCCTGACCCCCATATATCCAAAGAGTCACCTCATAAAGGAGAGCTCAGACTGACATCGGGCGGGTATCCTTCTGGGACAAAGATAGCAGAAGAAGAAACTGGCAGCAACCCATACTGTTCTGCAGCTGCTGCAGGTGATCCCCAGGCAAGCAAGGCCTGGAGTGGACCTCAGCAGTCCTCCAGTAGAGGGGCCTTAATGTTAGAAGGAAAACTAAGAAACAGAAAGAAATAACTTCATCATCAACAAACTGGATGTCTGCTCAGAGACCCAATCTGAAAGCCAACAACTACAAAGATGACAGGTGGATAAATCCACAAAGATGGGAAGAAAGCAGTGCAAAAAGGATGAAAACACCAGAAACCAGAAAGCCTCTCCTCCTACATGGGATTACAACTCCTCACCAGCAAGGGAACAAGACTGGATGGAGAATAAGTGTGATGAATTGACAGAAACAGGATTCAGAAGGTGGGTAATAAGAAACTTCTGTGAGCTAAAAGAACATGTTCTAACCCAATGCAAAGAAACTAAGAACCTTGAAAAAAGATTTGATGAAATGCTAATGAGAATAAACAACTTAGAGAGGAATATAAGTGAATTGATGGAGCCAAAAAACACAACACGAGAACTTCACAAAACATACACAAGTTTCAATAGCCAAGTTGATGAAGCAGAAGAAAGGATATCGGAGGTCGAAGATCAATTCAATGAAATAAAATGAGAAGGCAAGATTAGAGAAAAAAGGGTAAAAAGGAATGAACAAAGTCTCCAAGAAATATGGGACTATGTGAAAAGACCTAATCTATGTTTGATAAGTGTACCTGAATGCGATGAAGAGAATGAATCCAAGCTGTAAAATACTCTTCAGGATATTATCCAGGAAAACTTCCCCAACCTAGCAAGGCAGGCCAATATTCAAGTCCAGGAAATACAGAGAACACCACAAAGATATTCCTGAAGAAGAGCAACCCCAAGGCACACAATCTTCAGATTCATCAGGGTTGAGATGAAAGAGAAAATGGTAAGGGCAGCCAGAAAGAAAGGTCGGGTTACCCACAAAGGGAAGCCTATCAGACTCACAGTAGATATCTCAGCAGAAACCCTACAAGCCAGAAGAAATTGGGGGCCAGTATTCAACATCCTTAAAGAAAAGAACTTTCAACCCAGAATTTCATATCCAGCCAAACTAAGCTTCATAAGTGAAGGAAAAATAAAATCCTTTACGAACAAGCAAGTACTCAGAGATTTCATCACCACCAGGCCTGCTTTAAAAGAGCTCCTGAAAGAAGCACTAAATATAGAAAGGAACAACCAGTACTAGCCACTCCAAAAACATACCAAATGGTAAAGAGCATCAACACAATGAAGAATATGCATCAACCAACGGGCAAAACAGCCAGCTAGCATTAAAATGGCAGGATCAAATTCTCACATAACAATATTAACCCCAAATGTAAATGGGCTAAATGCCCCAATCAAAAGACACAGACTGGCAAATTGGATAAAAAGCCAAAAGCCATCAGTGTGTTGTATCCAGGAAACCCATTTCACATGCAAGGATACACAAAGGCTCAAAATAAAGGGATGGAGGAAGATTTACCAAGCAAATGGAGAGCAAAAAAAAAAGCAGGAGTTGCAATTTTCATCTCCGCCAAAATAGACTTTAAACCAATAAAGATTAAAAGATACAAAGGAGGACATTACATAATGGTAAAAGGATCAATGCAACAAGAAGAGCTAACTATCCTAAATATATATGCACCCAATACAGGAGCACCCAGATACATAAAGTAAGTTCTTAATGACTTACAAAGACACTTAGACTCCCACACAATAATAGCGGGAGACTATAACACCTCATTGTCAATATTAGGCAGATTAACAAGACAGAAAATTAACAAGGATATCCCAGACTTGAACTCAAGCCTGGACCAAACAAACCTAATAGACATTTACAGAACTGTCCACCCCAAATCCACAGAATATACATTCTTCTCAGCACCACATCACACCGACTCTAAAATTGATGACATAATTGGAAGTAAATCACTCCTCAGCAAATGCAAAAGAATGGAAATAATAACAAACAGTCCCTCAGACCACAGCGTAATCAAGGTAGAACTCAGAATTCAGAAACTCAGAACCGTACAGCTTCTTGGAAACTGAACAACTGGCTCTTGAATGTTGACTGGATAAACAATAAAAAGAAAGCAGCAATAAAGGTGTTCTTCAAACCAACAAGAACGAAGACATAACATACCAGAATCTCTGGGACACATATAAAACAGCGTCTAGAGGAAAATGTATGGCAATAAATGCCCACATGAGAAGCAAGGAAAGATCTAAAATGGAAACCCTATCATCAAAATTGAAAGAGCTAGAGGAGCGAGGCCAAAAATACTCAAAACCTAGCAGAAGACAAGAAATAACTAAGATCAGAGCAGAACAGAAGGAGATACAGACACAAAAAACCCTTCAAAAAAATCAATAAATCCAAGAGCTGGTTTTTCAAAAAGATCAACAAAATAGGCCACAAGCCAGATAAATAAAAAAGAAAAGAGAGAATAATCAAACAGATGCAATAAAAAACGATAAAGGGGATATCACTACAGATTCCACAGAAATACAAACCATCATCAGACATTATTACAAACAACTCTATGCACATAAACTAGGAAACCTGGAAGAAATGGATAAATTCCTGGACTTGCATACTCCCAAGCCTAAACCAGGAAGAAGTCGAAACCCTGAATAGACCAATGACAAGGGCAGAAGTTGAGGCAGCAATTAAGAGCCTAGCACCCAAACAAAGCCCAGGTCCAGATGGGTTCACAGCCAAATTCTACCAGACATACAAATAGGATCTGGTTCCATTCCTTCTGAAACGATTTCAAACAATCCAAAAAGAGGGAATCCTTCCCAAATCATTTTATGAGAGCAACATCATCCTGATACCAAAACCCGGCAGGGACTCAGCAAGAAGAGAAAACTTCAGGCCAATATCCATGATGAACATAGATGCAAAAATCTTCAATAAAATACTGGCAAACCGATTGCAACAGCACATCAAAAAGCTTATCCACTATGATCAAGTAGGCTGCATCCAAGGATGCAAGGCTGATTCAACATATGCAAGTCTATATACGTAATTCACCGCATAAACAGAACCAAAGACAAAATCCACATGATTATCTCATTTGATGCAGAGAAGGCCTTTGATAAAATTCAACAGCCCTTTATGCTAAAAACCCTCAATAAACTAGGTATTGATGGAATGTATCTCAAAAGCTATTTACGACAAACCAACAGCCAACATCATACTGAATGGGCAAAAACTGGAAGCATTCCCTTTGACATCTGGCACTAGACAAGGATGCCCTCTCTCACCACTCCTATTCAATATAGTATTAGAAGTTCTAGCCAGAGCAATCAGGCAAGAAAAAGAAATAAAGTGTATTTAAATAGGAAAGGAAGAAGTCAAATTGTCTCTATTTGCAGATGACATAACTGTATATTTAGAAGACCCCATCGTGTCAGCCCAAAATCTCCTGAAACTGATAAGCAACTTCAGTAAAATCTCAGGATACAAAATCAATGTGCAAAAATCACAAGCATTCCTATACACCAATAACAGACTTAAAGAGAGCAAAATCAAGAATGAACTGCCATTCACAATTGCTACAAAGAGAATAAAATACCTAGGAATACAACTAACAAGGAACGTAAAGGACCTCTTCAAGGAGAACTACAAACCACTGCTCAATGAAATAAGAGAGGACACAAAAAGATGGAAAAACATTCCATTCTCATGGTTAGGAAGAATCAATATTGTGAAAATGGACATACTGCCCAAAGTAATTTACAGATTCAACGCTATCCCCATCAAGCTACCAATGACCTTCTTCACAGAACTGGAAAAAACCACCTTAAACTTCATATGGAACCAAAAGAGAGCCCGCATAGCCAAGTCAATTATAAGTAAAAAGAACAAAGCGGGAGGCATCACACTACCAGACTTCAAACTATACTACAAGGCTACAGTAATCAAAACAGCATGGTACTGGTACCAAAACAGAAATATAGATGAATGGAACAGAGCAGAGGATTTGGAGGCAACACCACACATCTACAACCATCTGATCTTTGACAAACCTGATAAAAACAAGCAATGGGGAAAGGATTCCCTGTTTAATAAATGGTGTTGGGAAAGCTGGCTAGCCATGTGCAGAAAGCAGAAACTGGACCCCTTCCTGACACCTTACACTAAAATTAACTCCAGATGGATTAAAGACTTAAACGTAAGACCTAAAACCATAAAAATCTCAGAAGAAAATCTAGGCAAAACCATTCAGGACATAGGCATAGGCAGGGACTTCATGACGAAAACACCAAAAGCATTGGCAACAAAAGCCAAAATAGACAAATGGGACCTAATCAAACTCCACAGCTTCTGCACAGCAAAAGAAACAGTCATTAGAGTGAATTGGCAACCAACAGAATGGGAAAAAAAATTTGGGTATCTACCCATCTGACAAAGGGCTGATATCCAGAATCTACAAAGAACCAAAACAGATTTACAAGAAAAAAACAAACAAGCCTATTCAAAAGTGGGCAAATGATATGAACAGACACTTTACAAAAGAACACATACATGAGGTCAACAAACATATGAAAAAATGCTCATCATCACTGGTCATTAGAGAAATGCAAATCAAAACTACATTGAGATACCATCTCACGCCAGTTAGAATGGCGATCATTAAAAAATCTGGAGACAGATGCTGGAGAGGATGTGGAGAAATAGGAACACTTTTACACTGCTGGTGGGAATGTAAATTAGTTCAACCATTGTGGAAGACAGTGTGGCAATTCCTCAAGGACCTAGAAATAGAAATTCCATTTGACCCAGCAATCCCATTACTGGGTATATATCCAAAGGATTATAAATCATTCTACTATAAGGACACATGCACACAAATGTTCATTGCATCACTGTTTACAATAGCAAAGACCTGGAACCAACCCAAATGCCCATCGATGATAGACTAGACAGGGAAAATGTGGCACATATACACCATGGAATATTATGCAGCCATCAAAAATGATGAGTTCGTGTCCTTTGTAGGGACATGGATGAACCTGGAAACCATCATTCTCAGCAAACTGACACAAGAACAGAAAATCAAGCACCGCATGTTCTCACTCATAGGTGGGTGTTGAACAATGGGAACACATGGACACAGGGAGGGGTGCATCACACACTGTGGTGTGTCGGGGGAAATAGGGGAGGGACAGCGGGGGGTGGGGAGTTGGGGAGGGATAGCATGGGGAGAAATGCCAGATATATGTGATAGGGAGGAAGGCAGCAAATCACACTGCCATGTGTGTACCTATGCAACAATCTTGCATGTTCTTCACATGTACCGCAAAACCTAAAATGCAATAAATAAATAAATACTTGGTATTTCAAAAATGAAAATTAAAAAATAATAAATGACAACTTAATGTAAAAATCAGATACAATAAGCTAGTTTCTTAAGTGAAACACTAATTCTAAAAATGACACAAAAGAAAAAATTCTCTTGCCCAGGCTCAGTGGCTCACGCCTGTAATCCCAGCACTTTGGGAGGCTGAGGCGGGCGGATCACAGGTCAAGAGATCAGATTATCCTGTCCAACATGGTGAAATCCCGTCTCTACTAAAATATAAAAACTAGCTGGGACTCAATCTGTAAATGTTTTACTGACTGAGCAGCATGGGATGAAGTCTGTGCTACCTGTCTGCAGTAGTGGGACCTGGCTGGTCCAATTTCTTGATGACTCATTGATAGAAACCTTAGCCCTTCTTGACTTTAACTTTGTGTCTACCCATGATTTTAAGATGATAGTAGGGAAAACCTCTCAGCACTCTGTTATATAATTCAAGCCTACTTTAAATATGTTGAAATGGGTTCTTCATTTTTTATAATGTATAAATATGTGTGTCAAAAATAATTTTCCCATAAGAACAATGACAAAAGAGCTCATTGTATCATTTTCAAGGCACACTTCCACCTAGCTGGTTACTTGCCTATTTATAAGTTAATTTATATAGTTCCCAAGATACATTTAACCTCTACCACCACTCCTCCCCAACTAGACATGTTCCCATCCTACGTTAAATTCTAGATTTTAAAGTTAAATTTGAAGATTTGTATAATACGCCCTTATATTTATGTTTCTTAACTAATCCCCACTGCTTGAATAAATAAAGTGTGGAAAGGTTGTACATCATTCTAAAATATAACGCATACCCACAAATGTATTCTGGCAAAAAAGCTCTGTCTTCCATCTCTATTCCATGGTAAGAGTAATTGCTAAATATTCTCTTCAATACTGTGTTAAGCTGTTTATAGACACAGGTATAATTCAATCTTCACAAAATGCCTATGAGGTAAAAGTTATGGTTGTAATTTTAAATAAAATGAAATGAGACTAAGAAAGGATAAAGAGGTTAAAAAGTGGAAGAACCCTTATCTGAAAGCACGTTTGTCAAAAAAAAAAAAAAAAAAGTTTGTCTGTCTCAAAAGTTTGGATTTTTAACTACTTCCTAGTGCTTTCTTTTGTTCTGTATTTGATCCCAGACTTTGCTGGAGTCCCTGCCCCAAACCATCAGCAATGATTTATAGTTGAGGGATTCTCCGGTCCCATTTTCTATCAGGTGGAGCAAAGAGAAAGACGGCAAAATAGGATGGAAAGTCTGAATCTCATCAAAATTGACGAAGGACATTTAAATTTCTTAAACCATGTCTGCTGGATAAAATCTATAATACCATTAGTATAGTATTAAAGTTGATTTTTTGTTTTAGGTATAACACATGTTAAATGAGCTTCTGTTATCTGGTGAGGAATCCACCTTAGCTGCTAACATGCAAAGATAAGGTCCACACTACTGGCTTGTATGTGAACTCTTTTTAAAAAAAAAAAAAAAAAAAAGATTTCTTAAATTTTTTTTTAGCTATCAGGTCTTGCTATGTTGCCCAGGCTAGTCTTGAGCTCCTAGGCACAAAGATTTCTCCCACCATGGCCTCCCAGGTAGCTGCATCTACAGGAGTGTTAACCTGTGTTAACACCCAGCTGTGAACTCTTATAATACAATCCATTCATAAGTTGCAGTCTATTTGTTTATTTATGTAAATTACTCACTTGTTGCTCTTGTTTATTTCTGTAAATTATGCAAGGTTTGTGTATATGTTCATGAGTGTTCCTGTGTATCGAGGAAGGAAGAGACATTATAGATAAATCAAATTCAATGTTTGTAGGTATGAATAAAAGCAAAGGAGCTGTAGCCAGACTGAAATCAAGCTATGGCTCAACCACTGATTAGTTCTGTGATTTTGGGCAAGTTCCTGAGAGACCCTTTATGCCTTAGCTAACAGCTCCTCCTTACAAAGTTGTTGTGGGGAATAAATACAATAAAACATAAAGAACAAGTTTAATAGTGCCTGAGAATATAGTAAATGCTCAATAAATGTTAGCATTATTGTCGTTGCTGCTTTTGTGATTATTTTCTGAGAGAGTTAATAAATCAAAAAGAGATGACCCAGATATTTGTACCTATGCCCTGTGATGCTGTCTGATTTTTGAAAAGTGTCCATAATGCTATGAAACCAGGAAAATTTATGTTACTTATTTGCATATGCACAGCAATTGAGAGACAAGCAATCCAACAGACTAGGATTAAAATGCTTAAACATAGAATTGTGTCTTCAAAACGAACTTGAAAATAGACTGAGAAGATGCAGACCATGGCCCAGAATACCTTTAAGACACAACCTGCATTAGCTTTCCTCTTTTCTGCTTGCATCTGCTGAGAGATTGAAGAATAACATTACACTTGCAAGCTCTTGGTCATTTTCTAACTCTTACTTAGATAAACTACCTAAGGTTATGTCACAATCTGCTAAAAGATATTATTGCTGGAGTATGAATATTAGGAACTTTGTAACAAAGTGGAAAGTCGGGGTTATATTTGGAGGTTCTAAATTCTTAAATCTATTGAATGATGAAATGTATACTTCCATCACTATCTCTTCGAAGAATTTTACAGAACAAAATGTTGTAACACAGACACTGTGATTACTTTTTCACATTAATGAAAACCAAAATCAGGTTGAAATTCTGTATTAGTACTGAACAGGAATGCATTTTTTGCCAGATCTTTTTAAAGAGATTATTTTCTAATTATGTGCTACTATAGGTAAATAACAGCATTTAGTCAAATACAGATATGTTTGTTTGTCTAGGGTAATACACTGAGCAACAACATATTTTTATCTTGTTTTTGATTGCTTTAATACTGTACACCACACCTTGCTTTTCTCTCTCTGCCCCACTAGTCCCTCATGGCTATTTCATTGAATACTGATGGTGCCTGCAAGTAGCTTACCAGAATGGTTTATTTTCATATTTTATAGATAAATACTAGGCACTGTGATATGAAAACAGAATGCCCAAATCTGGTTTCAATCCCAACATTCCATCTGTTGTTTAAAAAGAAAGAAGTGGTCATTGGTACATCAATCTGTGGCATATTTCAATAAATGTAAAGGCAACATCTTCAGATGGTTGGTTGGATTAGAAATAAGGAGCAGTATGAAGAAGTGATATCCATTTTCATTCCATCCCTAAAAATAGCATAATTCATTTGATTATATATACCAATCAGACTCTCTAAATCGCCTTTTTTTAAAAGCTTGTATTTATATGCAGTCTTATTTATAGCATATTTTAGAATATTCTAAAATTCTTTTGTTTTTATCTGTCAGTTTCTACTATTTATATGCTTTTTATGCTTTAAGAAATTTAAAGTATAAACCCTAGTGCTTACTATTCTACAGAACACTCCAATCTAACGCTTCATTTAAGTTGGTTAAAATGGAAATATCAGTTCTTAAGCAAACCAGTAAACCACCATCCTCATGCATCCTGCTTTCAATTATTTTTTAAAAAACCTTATTATTATCTTTTACTTTGTCTTCTGCTTTTGTATTTAATTTATTCAATCCAATATTATGACTTATTTATAAGTATATAATAAATGATAGAGTGAAGGTTCATGGAATGTTTGTGTTTGTTTTATTTTAGAATGCAATATTCACTTAAGTGAATTACTTTCAAAAATGAATATATGCAACACCTAGACAAGTGCAAATAATACCTTAGCAGAAAGAAAATTTAGAGAGAAGTTAAAAAAAACACTTAAAAAATGTAAGCAACAATAAGGGATTATATTAAGCTAATCAGTGCAAGGAATATTATCAATCAATAAATGAATGCTATTCTTTGATTCCTATTATTACAGTTTGTATAATCAATCACTTTTGTATCAAAAGTGAGACTACCAAAAGAATACTGATAATTTGAAGTATAATTTTCTGGTTGAAAATAATTGTAATATCTGAATGCTGTGCTTATATTGAAAATGGCACATTTGAGTTTAAAAATAGTTTATGAAAAACAAAATTTAGCTATAAGAAGACAAATTCTTCTATCACAGGAAACCACTTCTTCTGAGAAAATAAATATATTAAATAGCAAATATTTTCAGCAGCCTGCACTGTACTTTCAAATGAAGAGAGTTGAAAGGCCTCAGGGGAAGTTCTCCTTCAATAAAGTAACTCTTGACCAACAGCCCTTGCCTTGTCCTCAAACGTCTTGTCATATGAAGTGGATTTTTTTCATCTAACTATTACAGTTCTTGGTGACCATCTATGTAAGCTTATTCATTTTATAACATAAATGCAGTTCAATGAATAATATTGAAATCACTATATTATTGTGATACTAAATGGTAAACATTTTTTGTCTTTTAAAGAAAATAATTATAGAATATTTGAATTCTGAAAAGTATTTTTTGCCATCTCAATTTCTACAACAAAATTTAGAAAGTTTGGAATAAAATTTTAAACATTCATTTTATTATTCAAAGATCTTAGTTAAATGACATTATTCTGAGGATAGAACCATGAGTAAGTTAAAGCCTGTATTTACAGAGCTTCATATGGATGTAGAAAGCTGAAAAATCCCAATCTTATTTCTTTTTCCTTCCTGTGGTTGGCCTTTTTGATATTGCTAAGCAGATGAACCAAAAAGGCTAGCAGTGTGAGGTGCATTCTCACTTTATAAAAAGGTCTCTTTATTTTACCTACAAATCAACCTCTGATCATGTTCATATATTTATGCCTGCAGGACTGCTGAGGAATGAGTTTGCCTCTGATACTTGGGAGAAGTGCATAGAACTGGCTGAGAGATCATCATCCTTTGTGTATCACCACTTATTGTGCTCTTCTCAAGAAGCAGATAATTGAATTTGGAATACTACCTATCGAATTTGAAAAGAAAACCATTTGTATTGAATAAAGCATCTAGAAAATAGAAAAGCATGAATTTCTGTTTTTGTTTTTGTTGTTTTTGTTTTTAGACAGAGTCTTGTTCTGTCACCCAGGCTAAAGTGCAGGGGCTCTATCTCTATCTCGGCTCACTACAACCTCTGCCTCCCAGTTTCAAGTGAGTCATCTGCCTCAGCCTCCCAAGTAGCTGGGATTACAGGTGCCCACCACAATGTCCGTCTAATTTTTGTATCTTTAGTAGAGATGGGGTTTCACAATGTTGGCCAGCCTGGTCTGGAACTCCTGACCTCAAGTGATTCATCTGCCTTGACCTCCCAAAGTGCTGGGATTACAGTTGTGGGCCACACGCCTGGCCAAATACAACCTGGGGAATTACATCTAGTTTAGCAAAAATTTAGTAATAGTGAAGTTTCTGGTGCATTAAAAAAAAAAATCACAGGAATATAGTGATTCCACCCATTAGTGTGAGCATAAGCCAGCCAGATTTGTAGTACAGATGCCCTTCCACCGACACCATGGAACTGACTTCCACAGGCAAATAAAAGTTGACAGTTCCTGCCTTAGATTCATTGCAAAAGTGTGACTTTGGGGACTCTTACCATCAGAGCTGAAATAGGTCACTGTGGCAAGACATTGGAATAAAAAGAATGGATAGCAGGAAAAGTGTCTTCTTGTCCCACCATAGCCCATCAACATTTTCTCATTTACATAAGCATAGTTATTTTCTAAGCAGGAAAGACGTCTCCATTAAGGCTGACTTCATGTCCTTTCCAATGGCTACTGCCCGAGTGTTTAGGAAAGGGGGAGTAACTGGTGTCTGCAGAACACAGCAGAAAACAACAGTGTTTCCTAAAGCAGTGGGATTTGATTTTAGTTGATAATCCACCTAAGAAAAGTTACTAATTAAATAAAAAATAATGTTGGGGATACTAAGAGTAACGATCAGTATTTCATGACCCTTTTCAACATGCAATAATATATAAATACAAGAATTTGGATATTATATATTTATTCTTAAATTAACTCTGGTAAAAAAAACAGTGGATTAGCATTATTCATACATTAACCTTACACCAACCTTGCGTGAAAAATATACTGTCTTTATTTTTTCTTTTTCCTCTCTCATTGACAGAATTTAAAATATAGGAAAGTCATACCCTGCATACATGCCCTCTCATATACCAAACTTTCTGGGTACATGTATATATACCTACTCTACAGAATTTCACATTTAGAGGCACATGCACGCTACTTCATAGACACTTTAAAACTGAATCGTTACTCTATTTACTTTTTATTTTATTTACTTTAGCCCATCATTGTAAGATCCTGATAATGACAGCAATAGTTTGTCTTGAGTTCAACTGAAATATTAAACACTATCCTAAGCGGTCTACACACACCTCCCAGCAACACTTTAATATCTTTATTTCTGATATTCATATTTTACAGATGAAGAAATTGAAGTAAAAAAGTGTTGAATAATTCTTCTAAAATGACACAGGAGTACATTTTGAAGCTGGGAAGCAAACTCAGGCGATATTTTCCCCGACATGACTCTCTTGACTATTATTTTACCCTACTTCCTTTCCAGTGCTACTATGCTATTATTATCAACAACTTAAAAATGTAGACAACGAGGCTTAGAGAAATCAAGGGTATTGACTAAGGTCACAAAGTTAATAATGGTGAGGCTGAGATTGAACCCAGAGGATATGCTCTTAAACAATACACTGCAATATAAATCCGTACGCCTTTTTCTTCATTATGGGGCTAGAGTTGCATTCATCCATAGCTACTAAGTTATATAATAAATTACCTTTGTGGGAATGAGAAAGTTATTTTGGCTTTTATTCCCTCATTTTCCCAAAAAGTAAAATCAAGGCCCCTGTCCTTGGCCCAAGCAATCAAACTAACAGTAAATTGAAGTGTTGCATGACCATCACAGCCACAAGGCTACCCTCATGCATATCAGAGTAAGAAGATGCCCATTTCTGACCGTGTCCTGGTTACATTAGGTCAAAAATAAAATTGATTGATTTTGAATATACACCAAATAATTTTAAATATTGCAGGGTAGACTCAAAAATTTTAGTATTGAATACTTGCCACATATCTATTTCTGAACAAAATTTAAATCTAGAGGAACTACTGGAGTACATTCAGCACCCTAGAATTGTTTGCAGAGATTTGTGTGTCCTAACAGGCTAGTTCCCTTTGATTCTTTTAGTATCAAACTCTGGACATGTGAAGTTGGGATAAAAGGCCTTGGCTCCTACAGTGAGGACAAACATCAGTGATTCACTCTTAGGATGATGGAACCCGGAAGGAGAAGACAAACTTTGCACCATGCAAGGCAGCCACTGGAAAGTCATCTTTAATCCCTTTGCTTCCCAGAAGGATTTGAATGGAATTGAACTAAGCAACTAATAAGTGTCTGGAGATACCGTAAAGGAAGATACTTTAAGCCATAGACCAGTACTGCCATTGCTCAGAATACTGTGTATTAGAAGGCTTTACATTCAATGAAGCTAGTGATGCATTTGAAGCTACTTGCATGTTTTCTCTTGCTAGGGCTTCCACTGTCTTGCCATGGCAGGAGGTGAAACATTTCCTAGAAGCTGAATGGAAGGGCAGGAGCAGCCAAACACAAGGTTACAAAAAGACTAAGCCAAGCCTTTATGTCCAAGTAATTGCATAACACTTTTCTGTATTGACCCAATTATTTCATTATACAATTGAGCAATTTCACACTGATAGACTTTTCTTTTCTTGCCACTAATGGCATAATGAAAATCTGTGCTATATTAAAAAGAGACTGCCACTTCTTGATGAGAGAAAACTGTATAGCCATAAACTCACTCATGAGAAATAAACCTCAGTTGTGGCTAAATGTCATGGTGATTTTAGCTCACTTTCATTAGCTACTATTTAACTACAGGTAAAATATCTTAAGAATGATATCTCTCAATATGGAAAGCCCGAATGTTAAGTGCAATCACTTTGCCCATATCCATAAATATAATGACACTTTCATGCTTACATATACACCTTATGATACTTTATATTATCATGCTATGGGATTGTAAAACTGATTTCACAGCACGTGGCTTATTAAAACTCCGGCCGTCACACAGCATTCCTGTGCACTGGATTTTCAATTTTGTTGTCGCTCTTGATTCCCTTTTGCATATGTATTTGCTGGGAAAACCAATTACCAGATGGCACATGGTTATTTTTACATTTTGTATGGAGGGCTTCCAGCTGATAATTATGACATTACAGGAAGACTCCTATGCTTTGCATTAAAAGTCTTTGGCAGAGGCTATGATAAGCCTTTCCATTTGACTCTACACCTCTTGACTGATATATATTTATAAATTATTTGTGGGCAACATTCACAGACATCAGGGAAGAATTTCCTTCCTAATAAATGGAGTTCCACAAACATAAGATTCATAGAACAATGAACTGTATTTTTTATTCCTTCAACCCATCAGTAAACTAATATGTGTTTTAAAATTTCTAGTTCAAGGTAACTCAGGACAAATTGTCATAGCCATCGCATAACAGGAAAGTCACACAGTCCAGTGGTCTATGTGTGACTGAGGCTTTCAGACCTGTCAGGTGGCATCTGTGTTACAGCATCCAGTCATTTTTTTATTAGCTCCCTTGCTTTAATGCCTCTGAGGGAGGTTTTAAGAGAGAGGAAGAGAGAAAAGGAGAGACTGAAAGCAAAGGTAATAGTAGAAAATGACCATAATTACAATTACGTAGTAGTAATAAATCCAGAATTGCAGTGTAACACACCAGAGTAGAGTAAGGCCTTAAAACACATTAGAATTAGAATTAATAGACTATACTTTTGTTAGTATATCAACCCTCAACCCAAAATGCACCTTAGCTCCTGAAAAACACTGTGTTGTGTTCCTGCTATGCTCCCAATTACTTTAATTATGTTATAAAAAGAAGTGTAGAATATATGAAATCTTATTTCCTTGAATATTGTCAGTGTTTTTGTTTTGATTCACCTCAGTTATAGAAAGTGGATTTTTCCCCTAAATATATATCATACTGTTCTTGCTGGTTTTGATTTTTTGTAATTTTTTAATATAAAGGAAGAATGGTTATTAGAGTACCACCAAATACTGTTTAAATATACCATTTTACATAAATATTACTCTAATATTAATACATTTAATGTGGGCTGTGAAGAAATGTCTTTGGACAGCTTAATTAAAATTCAGGAAATTTTGCCAGCTTCTTTCCCAGTTTCAATGATAAAAATAAACTGCTGTGTGGTTGATATGAGAATTAGTCCCTAGAGAATAAAGGAGGGACTCAGTAGAAATCTGTCTGCTTCCAGACTGCATTTTCCTGCTCAACCCCAACGAACATGAAGCATGCATAATTTGGCACTGCTGTCTCTGTATTTGCATTTAGCACATATACATTAAGCTAATTAATCATGTTGTGTCCTAACTCCTCCCAACAAATAAATTAACTCTTCAGTTAACTGATGATGAAATAGCCAATTCTTTAAATGATCTCCACACTAAAAATGTGTTTGATTCTATTTCTATCTTATGTAAGCAAATATTTATTGACAGTTGATGCTTCTCTGGAATGACCCTTTCCTGCTCAACACAATTTCTGTTTCGTTATTACAGCAAAAAGAAAAGACATGCTGAATAATCTGAATCTCTGCAAACTGATTATTCATACTGTTAAAATAGCTATTTTCTGTAAAGAAAACACAGTGGTCAACATATCTTTAGTAAACAATGCTTTGTATTAAGTTGATAGTTAAAAATTAGAGGCAGATGGAGTAATAGAGAAAAGAGTCACAGTTGAATACTTCTTCATAATTTCTGACACTAAAGTAATTTTTAAAGTAATTGCATGTTTTCTGTGACTTATATCAGTGAAATGTGGTCAGCCTTTACCCTGATACTCATTATGAGTGGCAATGTCTTTAATCCTTGTGCCATTTCTGACCCTGATTCTGAAGATTAGCATTCTCCAATACTGAGTCACTGGGTTATCCTGGTAAGTTGTACAATCATTGACTTCGAGCAGGGTTCTGATCAGTGTAGAACAAGGTTAAGATAATCCTTGCTCTTCTTGACATTTTTCTTCTCTTATTTTCTGTTAGGGAGACAATCTGATGCCTGTGGAAGATTTTATAAGAGTCGGCGTTTGAAAGTTTTTTCTAAATCCACGTTAATGGAACAAAATAATGGGGAACCAACTGAGACTGGAGCCTAATTTAAAGTCACTTTGCCAAATTAAGGCATAGCCTTTCACCTACAGCACTACAACCTACTGGCATTTGTCTTTCCAGTTAACTTTACGGATCCCAGAAACACTAAATATCAAAGCACATAAAAGTAAGCACTTTAAATAAAACTTGGAAGAATCTTAAATTAATATACTGATTGCAAACTTAGATAATACATTTTTCCCAAATGACAGTGTTCAGAAGAGAGGACAAAAGCTCTAGTTGTTTTAAAAGAATGTGTTCTGCATAACAAAGACGACGAAGTTGAAGCAGGTAAACAATTACCAGGTAGTAAAATGGTTAGAAAATATAGTAACTGACCTGGTGGGTGAAAACTCAGATAAGGCTATTAATTCATTATTTAACTAGACAGTGACTTTATAGCTAAAAAATATTATTATTATGTTTTGATTTTGTAGTTGTTATCATTGAAATGAAAGTCTTTAAGCTTAAGACATAAAAGTAGTGTTTTCTGTTCACATCTCAAAATTAAGTTGCCTTATTTCCCAATCAAAGATAAATTTAGAAGGTCATTTTTCACGAAAGGAAAAGAAGAATGTAAAGGAGGGAAAATAGAGGAAAGGAAAGGAAGGAAGGAAGATCCTTACAAAGGTGTCTTAAAAGGGAAATAGTTAAATCCTACAAAACTAAAGAAAATGGTATACCATTGTAAATGAAAAGATGGGAAATAAAGCCAAAAGTGGACGTGTAGTATTTTCTATATAATTTCTACTTTGTTATGTTTATATCTAGTTGTTTATTAATAAGAAACTTATTTTCCTCTCAGTGTTTTTCTCCTATTTATCTCTTGAAAGTTCTTGATGAAGAGGTTTGATTGTGTCTTATCCTGTTCAGTCTGCTATAACAAAAGACCACAAACTGGTATTTTATAAACACCAGAAATTTATTTCTCATGGTTTTGGAGGCTGGGAAGTCCAAGGTCAAGGTGCTTGGCAGATTCAGTGTCAGGTGAGGTTCTACCTCCTTGTTCATAGATTGCACCTTCTGAGTCCCACATGGTAGAAGGGGCAAGGCAGCTCTCTGAGGCCTCTTTTATAAATGCAAACATCCAAGGGAGCTCTCAAGATCTAATCATATCCCAATAGGCCTAATCTAGTAATATCATCACCTTTTTGATAAGGCTATAACACAGACTTTGGAGAAACACAAAAATTCGGGGTATATAGCAAGTTACAATTTGTGGGAGTTTGAGGGTTTTCTTTTTAATGTTTATTTTAGGTTCAGTGGTACATGTTCAGGTTTGTTATATAGGTAAACTTGTGTCACAGCAGTTTGTTGTACAGATAATTTCATCACATATGTTCTAAACATAGTATCCCATAGTTATTTTTTCTACCTTTCTCTTGCCTCACACCCTCCATCCCCTGAGAGATTCCACCGTCTGTTGTTCTCTTCTTTGTGTCCATGTGTTCTCATCATTTATCTCCCATTTATAAGAGAGAATATATGGCATTTGGTTTTCTGTTCCTGTATTAATCTGCTAAAGATAATGGCCTCCAACTCCATCCATGTTCCCACAAAAGACATGATCTTGTTCTTTGTTATGGCTGAATAATATTCCATGGTGTGTATGTACCACATTTTCTTTATCCAATCTGTCATGGATGGGTATTTAGTTTGATTCTATGTCTTTGCTATTGTGAATAGTGCTGTAGTGAACATTTGCATGCATGTCATGCATGTGTCTTTATGGTAGAATGATTTACATTCCTCTGCGTATATACCCAATAAGGGACTGCTGGGTTGAATGGTATTTCTGTTTTTAGCTCTTTGAGGAGTTGCCATACTGCTTTCCACAATGATTAAACTAATTTACACTCTCACCAACAGTTTATAAGTGTTCCTGTTTCTCTGCAACCTCCCCAGCATCAAGTGATAAATTTTGAAGCATGAGATTTATTTATTTTGTAATCCAAGAAAACATCATAATTTTTCCTGGGTCTCTAAAGGAGCCAATAACTCTGCCCCCTACACTAAACATACATAAGGTTTGGAAGAATATGTAGCTCATAAGTTATGAAATCTCACCAAGTGCCTCAGGGAAAATAAAAGGCATTAAGAAGTACAGATATTCATGCATTATCTTTTTCTCATATTCAAATATAGCAGTGAGAAGACAACTATTTTTTTTCACATTCATGTGAATAAACAAGTCCAGAATATGTCACCTTTTGAGATGTTTATAGAAAGACTGTCCTTTAGGTTAGAGCTGTTTCTCTTAGTCTGCAAATCATCCTGATTCTTTGATCAAAATGAATCCTGCCATTCTGGATGGCTGCAAGCTTGGTTGGCCTGCTGCTTCTGTTTCCTAGCATCATATAGCCATACTGCATGTCACATGACAAGGTCATTGCCCAGGAGGTGTTGCTATCTTGCTCATCAGCACTGAAGCAGCACACATCTGCTGGCCTGAACCATGTAGAAAAAAGAGGATGTCACAATCAACTGCTGTAAGGCAGGCAGTAGTAGAGTGGGGTGTGAAAGAAAGACTACAAGACACAAGCAAATGGTTTTGTCTTATCACTGAATATGAAGACAGCATCCTGTCAACACTGCTGAAACCCTTAACATGGTAGGATGAGAGTAATCAATTCAATCCTTTGAGGTCAAGTATTTGGGAAAATATTTCCCCCACTGCTATTTTCTCAAAAATATTCTCATGTCTTTTTCTTTAATGCAGGTTAAAATGTAATAGAGTATGTAAAACAAAGTATAATCTCAGATTTTTGTTAGTTTTATAAAATAACTTCAGTGCAAAAAGATTCCTTATGAAATAAATGTGTAAGAATCACACATGAGTGCAAGGATGGGGGTCTACCTTCAAGACAGATAAGCTTCTTGTTTTCTAGGAGTTTGAATTGGAGTATGTGGTAAGAGAGGAGAAGAAGAGGAAGAAACACTGTTCAGAGAAAAATTGGTTTTGATTTAGGATGCTTAATGAGAATAGGTACATTATCAGCTTTAACATGATGGTGAAGACAATCTGGTTTATTTACTTACTTTCTGACAGCATTACTTTACCATATCAAATATTTTTCATCAAATGCCATTGATTTATTTAAACCCAATCTATTTAAATATTTCTAAAATCACCAGATAATATAACACAGGACTGAAAGGGAGAGGGGAAATTTTCATTCAACTTATGTCAGGGAAACACTAAAATATAACTATATGTATTTATATTTATCTATTTATATAATAAAGCTTTTAATAGAGAAGGTTTGCAAGCAATCTTATTCTATCCTTTATATTCTTTGTAAATATTGAGAAACTATAAAACTAAAGTTGAAATTAGACAAAAACTGAACTCACGATCTCCCATATTGACCATAAATCTTGTCTCCTTCTTTATTCAGTACTTCAGTGTTAAATATCGGGCATTCACAGCAAAGATTCATAGTTAATTTCATCCTCAGTTTTAAAAAGAAATTCAATATGCACTTACACATAAGTTAGAAAAATTGATACATGTACTGGTCAAAATAAGATCAGTTTCAGTAGCTAGAATCTTTATGAGATAGAAGACGAGAAAAAAATGAGGCTATAAGCATGGAAGAAGGTAAAGAATGCTAAAAATAAAAAAATAGCCTGCCTGAGATCAGAACAGAAGCGCCAATTAAAAAGTGAAAATTTCAGCCAAATCATCAGTTTGAGAGAATGTGAGTTTTTTTTCCCTTTCGGAACTTATTTTGACATATTGCCAAATAACTATGGGTTTTCTTCCCCCCTCACTGAATTGACCGAGTTAGCTCCTTGTTTCAGTTTTACAAAATTTTAACCCCAGTTTGGAGAACATTTCAAAAATTGCAGGTGGATTGTTTCTACTGTCTGCTAAACAAATGTGTTGAACATCTTGTGATTTGTTCATCATGTACAGTATGAGTGTTCTTTTTCTTTTTGTCTTTAATTGCTTCTTGAGCTAAATATAAAGCTAAGCCAGCCTGGCTATTGTTGCACAGTGTTATCCTATCACCTTAATAAATTAGTTTTGGGGTGGGAATCTGGGCAGAGATCCACACATGTTACTGTTTCTTGTTTTGTTTTGGGTTTTGTTTTGTTTTCAATGTATTACCCCCCAGTTCTGTTCCAGTTTGTCCTTTACCTGTCTTTGAAATGTGCTGTCACTCAGAAAAGCTGGTTCCTTGTCTTGGCTCCTCTGCCTATACATATTCAGTTAAAAGGAAGCCATGAAATGGCTACATCCTGTTGCTAGCTGAAAGTTTCGGGGTTTTACATTTTGAACTACTATAAGATTTACACCAGAGCAAAATTGTAAAAACAGATATGCTATAGCATCTATTCATGAAAAAACAGGAAATGTACGTTGAATTTACACAGAAATCTTACCTAGGGATCTGAGTTGTTATATTAGTCCGTTCTCACACTGCTACTAAAGATATACCTGAGACTGGATAATTTTTAAAGGAAAGAGGTTACATTGACTCACAGTTTCACATGGTTGGGCAGGCCTCACAATCACGGCTAACGGCAAAGGAGAAGCAAAGACACGTCTTCCCTGGCAGCAGACAAGAAAATATAAGAACCGAGTGAAAGGGGTTTCCCCTTTATAAAACCATCAGAGCTTGTGAGACCTCCTATCATTAGAACAGAATGGGAAAAACCTGTCTCCATCATTCAATTACCTCCCATCGCCTCCCTCCATCCACACGTGGGAATTGTGAATCACTTAAACAATCAACATCATAAAGATTCACCAAAGGAGAATACATTTTTTGCACTGTGGTACAAAGGGACCACTTAATTTCCTAAACAATCAATAGTACCTTTGTCTGACAGAGGAGACAACGGGTCATATCTTCTTACTTTCTCCTACCATGGTGGTCTCACTAGAAAAAAAAAATATTTTCTAAATGAGAAAACAAGTTAAACACTAAATTCATTTTTTATCAGCTTTATAAAAATGTCTTTGAAATGGATAATACAGTGAAGTGAATCAAAACACTTATGGTATGTTTGCATTAGAAGAACCATCTGGGTAAAGATAGTATGAAAGGAGGAGGCAACAGCTGAAACCAAGTTTAAAATCCTTGGTCTAGAGAACATTCTAAGTCTCAGTTTTTCCAACTATACGAATAAGAAACAATACAATCTTCACAAACTATTGTGTAGATATGGATATCCAAAGCTCTCAGAAAAAGTGCCTGGAATGTTATATAAACTCAATAAATGGTATCTTTGCTTTTTTAAAAGAACAATCCACATGTTTCATAGTTTTCTGTAGTTTTTAAAATAATCCTACACAATGTATTTTATTTCACTTCCAGACAACAATTCAATGAAATATATATATTATTTCTGTTTTGCAGATGAGGACACCGAAGCTGGAAGAAGCTCACTAATTTGCCCAAAGTCACAGAGATCATATAAATCAGACAAAAGACTCAAATTGGTATCTTCTGGGTTTAGTATCCATTCATTTCTCCTTCTTCTTTCCTAGGTGTGAGCACTCTGTTTGCCTTCTCTAGGACTCAAGCTTTTCTATATGAAAATATAAAAATTAAATGTCATCAAATGTATTTTCTAACTCTAAAGAATCTTTCCATTTTCTCTACCTGATACTATTCTAATGTATACCAAGGCCAATGGTGAGATTACCACAAATTCTAGCCACTGGCATTTATTTAGGAACTAATTATAAGTAAAATGCCAAGGGATTTTACATTTTCTAATTATTTTGACCTAAGAATCTCTAACAAACAAAAAAAATGTGCATTTAAACCTTTCTTTTTTTTAAGTTTGAGAGTCCTGGTTTGTTTCTGAAAAAAAGAAAATTATCTTTGGTCCCAGATTCTAAGAATTACAATTTTGAATGGTCCCTCTGATCATTTCCTTTTATGAAAATGTGTTGGTTACTCAGGAGTTAAAAATTTCTCACTTTTGCAATAGGGACAATTTATGTATTTCTGGTTTAATGTGTGACTATCCCAGGAGATCTAAGGTGCCATTAGTGAATGCAGAGCCATTGCTGAGGAAATGCTAAATAAAATTAATGTCTTCAGATTTACTAACCCCAAATACAACCACATTCCCTGGGCATGTGACGATGGAGAGGCTGTGCATATGAGCCTAAAACCCTGGAGACCACAGCCTTGTACTGTAACAAAGATCACAATTTAGTAACATCTGGTCTGTTTGTTAAGCTGAAAAAGGTAGTGAAGATGATGGGAAGTGCTAAAATTAATTTGAGAAAGATGACACAGCAGTTGTGATTATTTCCTTGAAGAATTCTATCCCGACTAGGCTTCCAATAGCTAAAAGAAGAATAGACGCACTGACTCTGCCAAACTTAGGCTATAAATGAAGGTAACATCCTTTTTCCTGTAAGACCCATCTAGGAGTGGAAAGAAATACAAACAAGCTGCTATGGGAATCTCTAGTTATTCTTCCAAAGCTCTAAAGAAAAGTGATAAACTGTAGCTCACAATAGAGAAGCTAGGGAGAGTATCCAATACTTTAACAAACTGCAACCCGCCCCCCTTCCCTGGGACTTAGGGAAAAGGAGAAGAACAAGGGGATCGGAGTGTAGATTTGTTCTCAACTACTTTCTCTCCAGGGAGACTCTTCAAACTCTCAAATTGATACGTTCAAGACAGAGGATGCCCTGTCATGCCTCAGAGTCAGCATCCACCGCCCAACTGGTTTCTTCTGTCTCTATCTTTCTCCCCACCAGCAACTCTGATGCTTCACTTCACACAGCTGTAGCCCTGCCCAGTTCATAAGCAACCTTCAACAGCCAGCTCCCCCAAGCCTCATGATTTGCCAGTAAGGAAGAATGAGAATTTAAAAAACAGACAAACGAACACTAAATTATGCTTTCCAGATGCAGGATATGGTATCTCAGCAAAAAGCTTGGCATAGGGAATGCCATCCATGCTTCCCAGTCTGTCTGACTCTAATCCCATATACCAGGCACAAACCATGGTTTGGAAAAAGCCTCTGGTTCAAAATTCTTTATATCTTTTACCTGAGCCTCATTATTTTATCTCAGGTGTATCAATTATGCTGTTTACCCTTCCATTCCTTTTCTGCCCTAGCTTAATTCTGAGTATCTTCCATAGCTCTTGTCAACTCTGCATTTCTGCATTAGATTCTCCTCTCTCTCTATTACTTACTTGTTGGGGGGTCTCATATATGAAGAGTTGTTTCAAAGCCTAATATTACAGCCTACATTCATTGAGCATATGATACATGCCATGTGCATTGCATGTTGTTTTATATATTATAGTTTTTCCTTACAATAACTGATAATGCATAAGTATTATTCTCCCCATTTTATAGGTGAATGAATTCAAGCTGAGAAACATTAAGTATGTCACCACTATTATAAACCTTCTCTCCTCACCTTTGATAGATACATTCTTCTGAAAGTCTCAGAATATTGAATGTAAGACAATGAGCAAAACAGCTCATAGGATCACTGTGAATTTTAGGACTTGAGTGATGCTAACCCAACATATGGGGGGCAGCAATATTGCATCTAACACCCATGTCAGAGAGGAAAACGTTTACAACATGTAAAAAACTCATACAACTATTTTCTTGGTATAACTATTCACAACATGTAAAAAACTTTTACAACTATTTTCTTGGTATAACTATTCACTTCACTTCCTCTGTTTATTACCATAACAACACTCATCCCTTGCTAAGCATGATTTATATTAAGAGAGGATGCAGAAGAGTGGAACTCTTGATGTTTATTCATGGAAGGGTCCTTCTGATACAAGGCCCTGACATTTTATAATTCAATTAACACTGAAAGATTTCCAGATAAACCTCAGTTTTTCCAACATCTGGCATTAAGCACAACAGTTGCTCCAAACCTCTGTTCTCTTCAGTTCCAGCAGCCAAACATTAAAATAAAGTTAGAGCCAAGTGCAGTGGCTCACGCCTGTAATTCCAGCATTTGGGAAGGCCAAAGCAGGAGTATCATTTGAGGCCAGGAGCTCAAGACCAGCCTGTATAACACAGTGAGACTCCATCTCTACAAAAAATTTAACTTTTTAAAATTAAATTTTAAAAAATGGGCCAGGTGCAGTGGTATGCACCGATAGTTCCAGCTATTGGGAGGTTGAGGCAGGAGCATTGCTGGAGCCTAGGAGATCAAGGCTGCAGCGAGCTCTGATTGCACCACTGCTGTCTAGCCTGGGTGACAGACAAAATCCCTGTCTCAAATATATAAGAGAGAAAGAGAAAGAGATAGAGAAAGAGAAGAAGGAAGGAAGGAAAGAAAAAGAAAAGAAAATAAGCATCTAAGATACAAGATTTCTAGATAGAAATAAAAAGAAAAATAGCTCTCCAATTTCCAACAGCCCGAGTGACAGAACAAGACCCTGTCTCAACTAGATAAAAAAATGAAAGATGAAGGAAGGAAGGAAGGAAGGAAAGAAGGAAGGAAGGAAGGAAAGAAGGAAGGAAAGAAAGGAATGGAAAAATAAGCATCTAAGATGCAGAATTCCTAATAAACATAAAAGGAAAAATAGCCCTCCAAGGTCTAATGCCTTTGCTACAACCCAGTTGTGTCCATATTTTTCCTCCTTGACTGCTACCACCTGGTTCACGTCACCTAAGCCTCTCCAGACCACTGGCATATCTTCTACCCTGGCACCCTTGCTTCCTTTCCTTCCCCTCCAAGGCCTTCAAGGTGATCTTTGACAGACAAAAATCCAATCATGTCATTCCCTGCACAAAATCTTCTTTAAAATTCCCAATATACTTCTAGAGCAACAAAGACTTTTTATCCTGGCTTGCAAAGTATTATTTGATCCTACTCCTACATCCTCTCCTCTGCTTGTTCATTCTGTTACTTACACTGGTCTTTCTCCTCCTACTGGCAAGCACCCTGGGTGAGCTGTTCTCAGTGCCTTGAATGTTTTTAATGTCAGCCCTCCTAGAATCACTCCTAGTTATTCAGATCTCAACTCACTCCATCCTTTTTAGAACAACATTCCCTGACGATCGGATTGATAAGAGACACCTGGTAACTCTATGACGTCACCCTATTTTAATTCTCTGCCTCGCATCTATCACTGTATAAAATGTATTTTATCTCTCTTTTCTTACTGAGTGTAAACTCCTTGTGAGTGGGAGTTTTGTCTGTTTTGTTCCCCAGTGCAAGGCTGAAATATAATAGGAACTTAGGAAATAATTTTTAATAAACTAGTGAATGATTCCCAGCCAGTAAGAGGCTGAAGAACTGCTGGGCTAACAGGGAGGTTATCCAGACCTTGAATAAGTAAATGAAATACAATGAGGAGAGCTATTGAGGGGTGGGGGAACAAAAACAAAGACACACAAAAATCCTTAATAGTTTAAGAATAAGGAAATAAGGCTTAAGGATTGCTTTCTAATGCCTGGCTGACTTGCAAGTAAGAGATCTGATGGGAAGCTTTTGTTATAGTTCTCCGAGTCTTGGATTGGAACCCTCTCTCATCTCCACAACAGATCTTGCTATAATCCTGCCTGATTTAGCAATAAACTTGAATATTAGACCACCCAGCTTCCTTGACCAAGCTCAGTTTTTGCTTCCAAGTTACTGTTCTTGTTATTATAACTTAACGTTAGGGAGGGGAGTTGTGAATCAGTCCTCTTCACCAATCTCCAATTACTAAATTTCATGCATAAAATATGTATTGCATGTGTTTAATACAGAACCTACAGAATGTTAGCACCTCAAGTAATGTCACATAAATACTTTAATCTATCCTTCTACCTTTCTGGCAGCCCTTCTGTACCCAGAATGAAATGTTTCAAATGTCCTGAAGAATTCAGGGTCCCTGGATGTGAACATCCTTAAGAAGCAAATGCCTCATGAAAATATTAGTGGCCACATATTCCATGCTATTTTAATTAGATTTTTATTTTAAAAAGTACATGTGGTGCACAGCCACTCTGGAAAATGGTTAAACAATTTCTTATAAACTTAAACATGTTCTTTTATGTGATCCAGCAAGTCCACTCCAAGGATTTGCCCTAGAAAAATAAAATGACCACAAAGAACCTGTATGCAAATGTTTATAAAAGCTCTATTTATAATTTCCTAAAACTGGATATAACCCAAATGTCCTTCAATGATGAACTGATAAACTATGTAGGTCCAAACAATGAAAACAATTTAGTAACAAAAAGGAACAAACTATCAGCATAGGCAACATCTTGGTTGTATCTCAATATCTTGATTGTATCTTGGTTGTATCATTATATTAAAAGATATAATGTTGAGTGGAAAAAGGCCAATCTCAAAATGTTGTGTCAGAACTATGGTAACAGAGAACTGGCCAGTAGTTGTCGGGGGCTATGCATAGAGGGTGGGTGTGACTAGAAAGGGATCGCAAGGGAGGGGTTTCGGGTAATTAAACTATTCTGTATCCTGAGTATTATGATGGTTACATAAATCTAGACATGTCAAAACTCATGAAACTGTATACACAAATAAAGTACTTTTCCATATAATTTTAAAAACAAAAATTGTACATACATATAAACACACAGGGGTGTGTGCATGTGTGTGTATGTGTGCATTGCAGAACATCTAGACAGGAGAAATCATATAAAAAAAAAATACTGAGTCTCTTCCTCCACTCCTTGAAATCCAAATTCTACTTTGAATTGGTAAATGCCTCTCTCTCACTTTCTGCGTGTGTGTGTGTATGTGTTTGTGTGTGTTTCCTCTCTATATTCTTATCTGTATGTACACATATGTATATCTTTGCACAGCTGTAGATCTAGATTTACATTTGTAAGTATGCATGTCTATAGATCTAGACCTATAGATCCATATAGGAATATCTATAAATGTGTGTGTGTGCATGCATGTGTGTGTGTGTGTGCATGCACGCACAAATTTGGGCAACAGGAATCACACTCTATTGTTATGTATATTCTCTTTTTCTTTTAACATGACCTCATGGTCATCTTCCTATATCAACAAAATCAAAAGTAGTATTTTTATTTTTATGACAATTATATTCTAATGTATAAAAACATCATTTATGGCCAGGCACGGTGGCTCAAGCCTGTAATCCCAGCACTTTGGGAGGCCGAGGCGGGTGGATCACGAGGTCAAGAGATTGAGACCATCCTGGTCAACATGGCGAAACCCCGTCTCTACTAAAAATACAAAAAATTAGCTGGGCATGGTGGCGCGTGCCTGTAATCCCAGCTACTCGGGAGGCTGAGGCCGGAGAATTGCCTGAACCCAGGAGGCGGAGGTTGCGGTGAGCCGAGATCGCGCCATTGCACTCCAGCCTGGGTAACAAGAGCAAAACTCCGTCTCAAAAAAAAAAAAAAAAAAAAAAAAAAAATCATCATTTATTTAGAAGTGCCTGTTGATAAGTGTTTCTTTTGTTTCCAGGTTTTCAACATTTTCTTTTATGTTTGTTTTTACTATTTTAAGTAAGGCTACGGTAAATATTCTCGACACACTTTTTGGCATACATGGATGAGTATTTTTGTAAAAACAATTGAAAAGAGGAATTATTGAGCAAAACGGTACATTCATTTTAAGTTCTTACAGGCATTGCTAAATTTCCCTCTGTATAATAAAAGAAAACTTGAGATGCAGATAAGGAGAAGCTTTATTCAAAATGCTATTGTTTCGAGGGTGGGGGACTATCATACTATAGGGAGGGGACTATTGCAATAGAGGGAGAAGGTCCTTGCAGTGGAGAGAAGCGGACACCTGCAGTAGAGGAAAGAAGACTATTGTAATCGAGATAGGGACCGCGGCAATACAGGGACGGAACCATTGTGATAGCAGGAAGGGACTATTGCAGTGGAAGGAGGGGGACTATTTTAATACAGAGAGGGGCTACTGTAATAGAGAGAGGGGACTATTGTAATTGAGAAAGGTGACTTTTGTAATAGAGAGAGAACTCAAGGACGTTAAGATCTGCAAGCATCTCAAAGGTCTGGCAGAGAAGAGCTTCTTTTTCATAGGGAGGAGAAAGCAAGGTAGTTAAGAACCAGATGTTGGGGAGTGGGCTGAGCTAGTGGTATAATCTCACAGTTGATCAAGAAATGTTTTTCCCTGAAGTCAGCTGATTCTTGGGAGAGGACATCAAGGAGGATTGTTCTACGTGGTCCAATGTTCGTAGATGGATCAAAATTCAGCTGACCGGGGAAAGAGGGAAGTCTGACTTAAGTTTGGTCAGGTTAAAGTAGGGGACACTTTGCCCAGATTGGTCAATGGGGACAAACAATTCAGCTAATCATTTGTGAGACAAAACCCAGAAATCTGAAAGGTTGTGTCTCTACCTTGTTATGGGTAAACACGGGGTCATTCATGTGTCTTATCTAAGTGACATGGGGAAGGATGGTTCTTTGCAGTAAGCCATTAAAAGAAACAAGAGTGGCGGTGAGTGATTGCTTAACCACTGATATTTTCTAGGACCACAAAGCTGAGGTAAACTTAATCACCGTATTGATTTTCTCTTCTCAATAATTATATCTATTAAATACACCCTAGCCAATATCAATATTAAACAGATCTCTTTCTTTTCTTCCTAAGTTATATCAAGCTTCCTCTATGTGTGTTATGGCATTGGCATGGACAGTTCTGCTGCAGGAACTGTGACTCAGAAATAAGAACAATAGAGTGTGCAATCCACGCGCAACTCCAACTCCTGAGGCTTCAGGAGGTCTCTCCCAACGACATGGTGTAAAAGCGACAAATGTGGGGCTCTGAGATCCTCTGACTTTGTGATTTTTTTTCTCTACTCAGGCTGCCTTGAGAAATTAAACCACAAGCCAAACTCCCTAAGGAATAAGGGTGACTTGGGAACTTGTCCACTCAATTGTATTCTCATTTCATGCACATCCTGTTTAATTTCTTCTCTGCTGGACCAGTAAGACAGAAATACAGGTAACTTAAGCATGGAGCTATCCTCACCACTCTTCAAAATTGAACCAGACATTGAAGTCTGACCCAGGTACTGTGTGTGTCGGACAGATTTTTTTTCTGAGTTTACTATTTATAACTTTAAACTTTTTGTTTTAAATTTAAAATGTTTTTGTTTTTCTGTTGCTTTTCATCTTTTTTACTTTTTTAAAATAAAAAAAAAATTGCCTTTTCTCCCCATATGTATTGCAAATATATTTCCCACAGCTTAATTTTTGCCTTTTAAATATCATATAATTGTGTTCTAAACTTTTGGTAGACAATTTTTCAAGTTCTTTTCTTGATGCTGTCTCAGTTTGAGATCATATTTATGAAAGTCTTTTCTTCCCCAATATTATAAAAATGGTCAAATATTTTCTTCTAAATACTAAATTCATATTATTACCTGATTTTTATATTTTTTAGAAATCCATTATCTTTTCTGTAGTAATTTCTAGAGTGAACCCCAAGATTATTTTACCAAATTATTTACCTTTTATTTTCCTATAGGCAAGAGCTGATGTTTTATCATAGTTTGCTATCTTAGCTTCCTTCTTATTTCTCTAGTTTGATAAAATTATTTCTAAAATACAGTTAAAAGAAGATATTTCAGCCTGGCTTTTTAAAAAATTTGTGTTACCGTTGCCACAATCAACAGCTGTTCAATCTTCCCCCAGAGGTTTCCTTGTGCTGTCACTTTGAAACAGGATATTTTCCTGACTCCTTTGCGGGACTCGCAAAAGGGGTGCCTTGTTTACTCAGCCCACCACTCTCAACGTTTCACAGGAGGGAGCCTATGGAACCAGCTGGCTGCTTTGGCAATGGCAGGACTGAGCTCCACTCACTAGGACCTGCTGCATTCCACCCCTTGTGGGAGGGAGCACACAGGTGAGGAGGTGCAGGAGACAGGGGAGTGGTTTTGGGTGCTGGCAGGAGCAAACTCTCTGCAGGCCCCATGGCAGCATCTGGGGGGTGCCTGGGTTATCACTAGATTTGATTACCAGTATACCCAAACTCTTATTTTGGTTTTAAATTAAATTTCCCCAAGAACTAATTATGTTGAACATCTTTTCCTGTGCTTATTTGCCATCAGTATGTCTTCAGTAAAATACTTGTTACAGTATTTTGCTCATTTTCTAACTGAATTTTTTAAATTGTTGAGTGTTGAGAGTTTGTTATATTCCAGATGCAAGCCCTTTGTCATATATGTGATTTGCAAATATTTTCACTCAATGTAGACACACGACTGTTTAATTTGTCTTTTTATTCTCTTAACAAAGCCAAAGTTTTCGTTTTATAAGGTCCAAATTTATTAAGCTTTCTCTTTATATATCATTGCCACTGGTGTCAAGTTTAAGGAGCTATTTACTTAGTCCTAAGTCCCAAAGATTTTTTCCCATATTTCCTTCCAAGATTTTTATAGTTTTACATTTTACATGTAAGTCTGTATAATCCATTTTGAATTAATTTCACTGCAAAGTAAGAGGTATAAATCAAGGTTTTCTTTTTTCTTTTTTCTTTTTTTTCTTGCCTATGGATGTTCAATTGCTCTAGTACCATGTGTTAAAAGGTTATTGCTTTTGCATTTTAACTGAAAATTAGTTGAGCATATTTGTGTGCATATATTTATGGGTACTCTATTCTGTTACATTCAGTGACATCTCTATCCCTCTGCTAACACTAAATGTATTAATAGTATAGCGATATAGTAAGTCTTAAAATCTAGTAGACATTTATTTTCACTGTATTCATTTAAAAATTGTTTGGGCTATTCTAGGATTTTTGCTTTTTTATATAATTTTTAGAATAGTTTGTCTATTTCTAAAAAAGCCTTTGCCGAGATTCTGATAGGAATTAAAATTAATTTGGGAGCATATTGACATCTTCACTAATGTTGAGTTTTCTATTTGGTGAACATATTATGTCTCTTTATTTTGATCTTTGATTTTTTTTCAGCAGCATTCAATGTTCAACATGAAAATTGGAACATATTTTGTTAGGTTGAGTTAGAGGTATTTCACTTTCTTTAAAGCAAAATAAATGTTTTTTTAATTTTTACTTCAGTTTCTATGTGTTCACAATTAGCATGCAAAAACACAAATGATTTTTATCTGTTAATTTTTTATGCTACAAGTTTACAGGATTCATACATTAGTTCTAAGAATTATTTTGTAGATTCTTTTGAATTTTCTATATTGACAGTAAAGGCACCCGCAAATAGGCACAATTTTATTTATACCTTTTCAGCCTTTTGTTTCTTCTTTCTTTTTTGTCTTCTTTTTTCCCCCTATTGTGCTGGCTAGAATTTAGAATTTTTAATACGATTTCAAATAAGTGTGAGAAATGCAAACATGCTTGCCTTCTTTTCCATATTAAGGAGAAAGTATTGAGTTTGCCCACATTAAGTATAATATTAAGTTGTTTTTTACACAGGCAGGTTTTTTTTTAAATCAATCAGAAGACATTCTTTATTTCTACTTCACTAAGGATTTTTGTTATGAATAGATATTGAATTTTGTCAAATGCTACTTTGTATCAAGTGCTATATCCACCTGATTTTTCTTTTTTATCCTATTGAAATGGGCAGACTACATTGATTAATTTTTAAACATTGCCCCCATCCATTTATAATAAATCTCATTTGATCTTTACGTGAAAGTCTGTTTATACTTTGCTGGATTTGGTTTCTTAATATTTTGTTAAAATTTTTTAATTTAAGCTCATGGGAGACATTTGTCTATATCTTTTTTTTTCTTTCTGGCTTTTGGTATCAGAGAAATACTGGCCTCATACAATAAACCTGCCTCACAATTTTAAAACTATCCAATTATGGAATTTTTCTGACTTTGAAAATGCTATTTGAATTTTGTTAAATGAAAAATGTATATAGTTAAGTTATGCCCCAAGACATGTAACATTTTGTTTTACCAGTGTTGTTTTAATTCTAACTGGCATTTGTAGAATTTTTCTAGTTTCCTCCAGCAAGTTAATTTTTCTCATACCCTATCAACAACTATGTTATAATATTATATGCAGTGCTGACCTGTTGTTCTATTTAACATCAGAGAGTTTTATTTTAGTAGTAAATGAAGTACTATCCTAGAAATGTATTGCATGAAAACAAGATAAATCACTAAGCAACTGTTGTATTTTTGTTAAGCACACCTGGAAGCACCATTTTTTCACAATATCAATTGTAATAAAATATTTTAAATAATCAGGGAGGTGGCTAATTAGTCAAAGTGTATATGGGCATATGTGATGAATATAATACATTCAAGTATATTTCATATTGTGGGCAGAGTACTGAACATGAAAACAGAAAATCTGAATTCATGTCTTCATATACCAGCTCTCTTGCTTACTAGCTGTACGTGGGACAAATAACTAGTTTTTCATATGGACAAATTATAGATATTAACATTCATCTTATATATAAGAAACTTAAATAAGATCATTTTAGGATCAATACAATGTAAATTTATTACTATGACTACCTATATTTCACTATGTCCTTACCTGGCTTTGATTATAAACTTTAGTGCAGAGATACGTTTCACTTATGTTTGCGAACACAAAATGATTTTGAAATAAGGTAACTCATAATGAGATTTTCAAATTTCACTTCCACATTGGGAAGCTCAGAATACGATGGCTAGGCAAACTTTGAAAGAAGAACAATGTTTTCTGTTAAAAAAAATATATATATATATATACACACACACACACACACAATACAGCAAATACTTGCAGCCTAGAATGTTCTAAACACTATCCTGAGTTAATTGAACTGTCTATTCCTTCTTGGGCTCAGTTTTTTGCCTTTAAGTGTGCATTTCAATAAACACATTTTAACACAATGGCTGGAAAAAGGTGTAATTTTGGAGGTATCATCTATAAAATGGTGAAGGAAACATGATAAAGATAAGCAGGAGATTAAAAAGAATGTGGATCTCTTGACAGTACGACAATTCTACAGCCCTGAGGAGCAACCAATACAATTAAAGCGCATACTCTAGTTCAAATGAAAGCATACCCTGTAAATAATTTATTCTACAATAACTCCAGATTGGGGAAACTCAGCTCTAATTCCCAGTTTAGCTCAATCTCTGGGGTCCATAAAATTGTACCAGAGTCTCATTTGGACAGATTTTCATAAAAGCCAATGTACTTTCTGCTTTCAATCAGGCCAGCAACACAGAAGAGACACTCTTTTTCACACCATTTCAACCTTGCAGCTTCTGGTCCTAACCATATTCTAAGAATAAAAAAAAGAAAGAAAAAATGTTAACCATGGTTTTTGAACCCTAGTACCTAAGGTTTGGTTCTAGTGCTTAATGGGGAAAACAAAAGAATTTTATTCTGGCATCCTATTTCTTTCTCTTCTTAAATAATGTATCCTGAAACTGAGCAACAGGTCCAAATAGCCTTAACAGCCAAGGCAATCATAAGGTAGATTCAGAAAAAAATCTGTTTATTGTCATTGCATAAAATGTAATATAAAAAGCTTTAGCTACATTTTTTAAAGAGAGATGAAAATTGGCAAGGCAAAGTTGAACAAAACTCATAACACTGGGCTTTCCATACTCATGTAATTTTATGTAATATACATATCTCTGTGTATCTTCATCAAGGCCGTGCAACTAGGATTTCTCAGCGGTTGTATTTTTCTTTTTCAGTCTTTGATACCCATAGATACATTATTTCAAGTAACTTGTGTCTAAATAAAAATGTCATTGAAAGTAATTTTTTTACCTCGTGTATGCATGTGTTTTTGTGATGTTACAACCTCAAGTTGTTCCAATCAAGCTCTTAAATGAAGATGAATTCTTGCATTTTATAGTATTAGACAAAACCACAGATTTTTCACAAAAGTTTTGGTCATGCATAAAGATTTTCCTTGCAAAAATTATTTTTTTGGTTGTAGCAAATTAAGCATCCATGTGTTCATTAAATTAATACAGGTATTTTATCATAAAGTCAAATGGAGGGAAATCAGCTTATTAACTGAAAATTATCTTTAATTTGGTCACTCAGACAACAAGTATGTTTGTGGTAACAATAAATCACCAGTCTATACAAAGTGAAGGATGATCTAGAATACTGATTCTTGAACTTTAGAATGAATCAGAATAATGTGGAGTTTCTTTAAAAAGCATTTTCTCAGGGCCAAACCCCAGAAATTCAGATTAAATGGGTCTGGAGCAAAGCCCAAAAATCTTGATTTTTGTGAATTCTTGAAATTACAGACTACACTTTGATAAATGCTGGCTGTACCTTCTTTGAGGTTCCTTTTAAGATGAATAACCTTTCTTTAAATAGTAAAGCAGCGGATTTCAGGGTCAGCTCTCAGCTCTACTTTCAACCACTGCACTTTCATAGACCAAGTGTGTGTTTCCTTGCCACAGGCTGCAGTTTGAACATAGAGCTGATTTTGAATTTTTAACAGGATCTCTCCAGCAATAGAGAGAGAGCATGAAAATAACTCTAAGCTATTAGCACCTCATTGTCAAATCACCTGATCTGTCATCACTTCACTTTTCTCTTCGTTAGGTCATTACTCAGCTGTGAACCTGATTATTTTTGAAATGGTTGAAATAAGAAAGTATGTATTACTGCTGTCTCTTTGGCAGCCTGGATTTTCTTTGAAATACTTATGCTTTATAGGCAAGGTGATGTTTAGCTTTACTGAGTAAAAGTCTTGGAATATGAGAGGTCTTGAAAACTTTTATGAGAACTAATACAGGAGGAAACAAAACTTAGTTGCATAATTACAGCTGTCAATAGCATTTTCTTTACAGAAGTTTTGTGTAGGATACTGCATGTATTTTTGCTATTTAAATGGCAATCAAATACATATCTAAACATGTTGGTTGCAATTGAGAAAATAAACTCTTACCATGTGCTGTCTTTGCAACAATGTTACAAACATGTTAAAGTCCCATGGAACACACACAACTTCTCAGATCATTGTTATCCAGAAACCCAAAATGAGGAGTTGAGAGAGAAAACAGAAGAGAGGGCAAGAGACAGAGACTGATTGTGCCTAAAGTTCCCAAAGGGTGATGAGAGAAATAAGAGACAATGGAACTTACTAAGATTTGGTAGTGCAATGACAATTTTGTTGTACATTCATAAAGTCCAAGGTAAAATATTTTAAGGGTGACTAAAACTTGGTTTTATGTCAAAGGCCTGAATGTTAGTTTTTGTCACTTACTAGAGGAACAACCTTAGGAAAGCCCCTTAACCCTGTGAACTTTAGATTTCTCAGCCAAAAAGAAAAAAAAAAAGCCAATGGGAAAAATGAAGCATTCTACCCAAGGCTATTATGCAAATTAAAGAGATAACGTTAAGTGAATACACTTTGCCAAATATAAGGCACGATGTAAACACAATATTATCTCAATCATCATCATTACATTTGCTCTTCAGGTGGTATAAATAAAAAGACAAACATTTCTTATATACTAAAGTCAAGAAAATGTCTACAAAGGACATATATTTTTAAATTCAGGCAGCCCTTATTTTTCTATTTTAAATCCTTAAAGCCAAGATAATTATAATAATAATAATATCTATGGTCTAAAGTACAAGCATATTTTATTCAATTCACAAACATAGTGGAGACCAGATGCTGAGTATACACTAAGACTCCTTCAAAATTGAAACAAATGTAAGTGAAAGAAATCTTATACTTGGATGGGAACTAATCCTTTTTAGATCAAAAAGATCCTATTTATTAGAAGAAAACATTAAAGCTAATGGCTTAAGAATGGACAGAATGTGGCAAGAATCCTCTTCTCCTCTCTCCCTTCCCCATTCCCATTTCCAGTTACTTATCCATGGTTTTCTTTGTGCTGGAGCCAACACAGGATTTTTGTATCAATTTTCCTAATACAAAACCTAGATCTCATAAATGAGATGTATAGGAAGAGTTATATCAAAATCTTCTGGGGAGTTGTTTACAAATGATTAAGTGACTTGCACATTCTTCTCCTCCAACGTGTCCTCACACAGATTCTGATATTCTAACATGCACAGAAAGACATATATTTCCAGAGAAACCTAACATGTTATTGTCAGGGAGGAGAGTAGTCAACTTGGGCTATGGAAGAGAAAATCAGATATCTTGTGTTCTCACTTATAAGTGGGAGCTAAGCATTGGGTACTCATGGACATGAAGATGGCAACAGGAAACGCTGGAGACTACTAGGGAAGGAAGGAGAGAAGAGGACAAAGCTTGAAAACGTGTTGGTTGCTGTGCTCGGTACCTGGGTGATGGGATCATTCATACCCAAAATCTCAGCTTCATGCAATATACCCGGAAGAAACATGTACCATTGAATCCAAAATAAAAGTTGGGGAAAAAATGTTCTGAAGTTATTTCCATAGACATCTTCTCCCATCTTTACTCTCACTAAGATGGGTATCACAGGTTAGAAAATGCTCAACTTAGATTTCTATGTAGTCAATAGTCTTTTTAGAATGACTCTTTTTAAAAACATAGTGTTTTTCATACAAAATATGGTAATGTCAAGATTGTATAATTTTCCTTAAAATGAACATCTGTATTATTTTAGATCTATAAACTGTCATCCAAATAGTGTGTGAAATGTGTTTTTGTAATTAGATAGATAATATATAGTCATGCATTACTTAGTCATAGGATACGTTCTGAGAAATGTGTGATTGGGTGATTTTTCCATGTGTGAACATCATGGAGCATACTTCTACACACCTAGATGGTCTAGCCTACTACACACTGAGGCAGTATGGTATAGCCTCTTGCTCTAGGCTACAAACCTATACAGCATCCTACTGTATTCGATACTGTAGGACATTGTAACCCAATATAAATATTTGTGTATTGAAACATAAAAATGGTAGAGTAAAAATACGGCATAAAATATTTAAAAATGGTACATCTGTTTAGGGCAGCTTCATTATAATCTTATGAGACCACGGGTGCATACGCTGTTTGAAATTGACTGAAACACCATTATACATCACAAGAACTGTATTTACAGTAGTGGCAAATATATTATATCTATACAAATGAGCCTGTGCTGAACATATACATTTTCTAGTTTGTATGACAAATCCTTAACTGACGTTGGCATCAAGATTTGGCAGAGAGAAGACAGGGTAGGTGTACAAAAATAAGGACAGTAAGAGAGAAAAAGAGACATTCAGAAGATAAATAGCATCTTAAATATATCTAAGTGCAATTTAAAAGGAGGGTTGTTTGTGATTAACCTCAATGCAAGGATAAAGTGATGCCTCTATTAAGTACATATTACAGTCAGAAAATTAGCTATCATCTAGAAAAGGCCAGATACTGATTGATCTTGTCTAGGGAGCAGAGATTGGTAGCAGGCTAGATAGACTCCCTTGCCAGGTAGAAGAAAAAAATTACAGTTTTTTTTTAAAACAAGTAGTTCCCATGAATGACTCAGTTTTGTGAAGGAGTGGAAATAAATTAGAATCCTCTAAATATTGAGATTCAACTGCCGTAATATGTTTAGGGGCATTGTCGTGGAATTGAGTGCCTGGAGGCAGATGAAGGATTTGACCCCCTGCCCTTATCCAGCAGTCCTCCAACTCCAATCTAATGAACACATAGTCATAATTATTTCTCAAATCGTTTTTATCTAATTTTAAAGTGGATAATTTATACCACTTGTATAAAAGCGCATTAAGTTTCATTAAAATATTCAGCATTAGTAGAACTTTGAGCAGAATATATTTCTTACAGTTTCAAAAAGTCATACATATTTATAATATTAAAACTCTTCAGTTGCTTTAATAATAGAATCTCTATCCCATAGATCTGAATACTAATTTTAATATGCTCCTGTAGTAGAAAGCTATGTGCACAAGAAAATGCATTTTCATTTTATACTTTCTAGTTTTTTTGCTTATTTCTTTTTTATTGGACTTTATTTTAATTAAACTTTACTTTTCAGCAGAAATCTTTTCTCCCATGTTTTTTTCTTTTCTTTCTGTAAGTTAAAAATACAAAAGCTTGTTGGGTCACATTCTGTTAAGGAAATCAGGAGAGGAGCACATCTTAGCCTTCCAGCATGGTTTGCATTATTGTGACTGGCTTTCTTTTAGTTCAAGGCTTTGCCTGATGGGTCATTCGTTTTTGAGAATATAATCATTTAGAGTAAATAATCATGTATGCCTATATTGCTAGCCTCTTGTGGCGACTCTGAAAAGAGAAGTGGCCAATCACCAAACTGGGAGAGATTATTTCTGGTGCATGCTGCCTTCCACAATTCAGTCATGTCAGAGAGCTTTATGAAGTAATAAATTAAATACTCATAATGCAAGGACTCTAATCAAATGAAGCTGTGATACATCTATCATCTATCTGTCTAACTTCAGAATCCATATCTAAAGTGACTGACACATAGCACTCTCAAAAGCAGGCAAGTATACATACATAATAGCTCCTGTTAGCTTCGGAAATTAGAGAGCCAACTTTATTGTGAGGAAATATGCTCCATGGCACGGAGACTACAGCTCTTTCCTTCCTCAAGGTGCTGAACAGTCTTTAACTTCTGCCTTACATTGTTACAGTTTCAATGAGAATACAGTGTGAGATTAAAAATATTCCCCTGAAGCAATAAGTAAACTAACACAAAAATCCTGGTATTCTGATCTCCAAGGAATCCAGACACACAGAAACCTTAAACTAAGAATCCTCACTGGCCTTGTAAAGTGGAGTCTGGAGGATAAATCTGAATAATACTTGTCACCACATCTTAAAATAGATTTTTCTCCCAGGCTTGGTTAACATTGAGGCTCCAAGACCATAGAGGGGTCAAGCACTCCTACCTTTCAAAATGAGATGCTAAAACATCTAGATAAGCCTTGCAAAGTAGTAGGGACAACTCAGATTTGCAACACTTCTGCCTTTGTGCAATATTTGCCAATGACTTCAGGGTATAAAAGGATTAAAGTTGGCCACTGTAGGACAGTTGAAGATTAGAGAGAGGATTTCTTTAAGGGAAGTTCTAAATATGAGAGGATTTTCTCTACTCTCATGGAGAGTAAGATAGGACTTCAGTTTCACCCCAAAGTTTCAAGAAGACTAAATAGTAGCTGTGATACGTGTGCCCTGTGGTTTGTGGTATGCTGTGGACTGGTATCTGTCTCCTGCTCAATAAATCAAAAGGGCAAAGGGCTGTAGCTAGAGTTGTTCAGGCAGCCAAATGAAAACAGGGTTGATGATGGGTCAAAGTGACCTGGTTATTAGCCTCTTTAGAACTCAATCAAAAAGGATGTCTGGATGTATATAGTAAAGACTTAGATATAAAGAAGGAATAGTAAGTAACCAACTGGAACAGAACTGTTTACCTATGTCAAATGAATTGCAGGTGGTAATTTTTCAAACTCAAGGATGTGATCATAAATTTTATGTGCCACCTTGACTGAGCTAAGGGATGCCCACATTGCTGGTAAAATTATTTTCAGGTATATTTGTCTACTTGCATTAGTAGACTGAGTAAAGGAGATCTGCTCTCGCCAATGTGGCAGGCATCATCCATTCCAATGGACCCGTTGAGGGCTTGAATGGATCAAAAGTCAGAGAAAGAGCAAATTATCTCTCCTCTTGACTTCCAACATTCGTTTTCTCCTGCCTTCAGGCATCAGAGTTTCTGGTTCTTGGGCTTTAGGATCCTGGGACTTATACCAGTACCTCCACTGCCCCTCCTGATGCTTTTATTCTCAGACTGAATTACACCACTGGACATCAAATCATGGGACTTCTCAGTCTTCATAATTGCATGAGCCAACTCCAATGTAAAAAATTGAAATTACAAAATTTAATTTAAATTTTAAAAATCTTATTTATCAGCCAGGCAAAGTGACTCACGCTTGTAATCCCAGCACTTTGGGAGGCCGAGATGGATGGATCACGAGGTCATGAGATTGAGACTCTCCTGGTCAACATGATGAAACCCCATCTCTACTAAAAATACAAAACAAATTAGGTGGGTGTGGTGGCACACACCTGTGGTCCCAGCTACTCAGGAGGCTGAGGCAGGAGACTTGCTTGAACCCAAGAGGCGGAGGTTGCAGTGAGCCAAGATCACACTACTGCACTCCAACCTGGCTACAGATTGAGATTCTGTTTCAAAAATGAAAAAAAATCTTATTTATCTATATCTGTATATAACCTTTTGGTTCTGTTTCTCTGGAGAACTCTAATTAAAACAGAGTGAATCTGAAACACCCATGAAAGTGCCCTATGAAAGAAAGCACAAACTTTAAGCATCTGCCATGACCAAAGGAAACCAAAACCAGATGGGTACCTGGCCAGGAATGTAAGCCCTTTTCTGTTTCCCCAACTCTCTTTCTTCTTCAACAAAGGAAATGGCATGAGCCAACAAATTGCATAAACTCTAGAGTGGGAATTGGAGTGGGAAAATGAGTCATTTTCTCCTTTTCCAGTACTCATTTCCTGCTTTAATTTGAGAAGTTTCAAGTTTTGATTATGACACAGAATTTGACAAGTGAACCCATATTATGACTAAAAGTAATCAGACTTTTAGAAATATATGAGAGATAGGAAAATCTGTGAGACCTGCTCTAGGTTTCATCCAGAGGCTGGAGAGGAACCAGCCTTTAGTAGCACGTTCAGATGGTTGGTGTGAGAATAGAATGAACTTGCTGATTATCCTACATATGTCCTGCTTTGTCAGTGTACCAGTTTCATAGCATTTCCTCTTCTGAGCTGCCAGGGACATTATGAGGACAAAATGATATAATGAATGTGAAAGCTCAGGTTCACTATAAAGTGTCAGGTGCCTATAAGGCACTTTCCAACGCAGTTGAAGAATGAGGGCTGCTTATTAGTTAAGATCCCACTTACCATGGGCTGTTTTAGTAACAGACATATTTGCAGGAATCCTTTGATATACAGAGTTCAAAGGAGACAATAGCAAACGTACACAATGAATACTCCCTAAATTCTAAACCAGGCTTTTTCACCCCAGGCCTGTGGAAGGGCTATGGTTTGAACTGTGTTTTTGACTGGGTTCAAAGAAAGGCAAGTCTGCCTCTCCAGTGGTTTAACAAGTGAAGGGTGGGAGTGGTCTGCTCTGATAAGGAAACATTCTATCCATTACATTATCTAGAATTGCTGGTGCAGGGTAAGTAAAAAGCAAACTGATTTTCTGAATCAGGTTTATTGTTGGTTTTAAATTTTCAACGCACAACACAGTCTCTTACTGCCCGCACTTGGGATGGGCTGCTCTCATTGCCTCTCTCTCTTCCATCTTAATAAATCATTAGGTCAGACCACTGACTTCCTCCACTATTCTAATCCAAGATATGAAATATTACTAGACACAATCAGCCTGGGTGTGGAGACAAAATGTGTTGAACCTTTGTAAATCCTTTTGCTAGATCTTTCTAGCACCTATGCTCGGCAAGTCTCCTCTTGCTCCGCCACTGCTGCCTGCATCTCTCCACATTACAATACATCTCCATTGGTGAGTATGGTCTTCTCAGAATAGAGAAGAGCTGTCCTCAGCCCAAAGCATACAGACAGCTGCAAACAGGGGTTCAGATGTCATTTGTGAGAGTCAGAAACCCTCCCTTGGCACATTCAAGTTCAGTGGCATTCCAGACGTGGGACCTGTGATAAAGAAAAGAGTCCAAAGAATAAAAAGACTCCTGTTTTATAAATTTTTCACATCCAGTTGCAATATTATTGCACTGTCTGTCAGCACACAAGAGAAGCATATTCATTTGCCTCCAGGAGAGGTTGTAGACTTCAACTGCTCTGAGAAAGAGGAATCTGGGTGATGGGAAGAACACGGGCTGTAGTGGGCATTACTATCTAAGTATGAATTCAGATATTGCCACTTACTAGCACAAGGAGATTGTGTTGGTTAATTCACATCTCTGACCAGTTCCTTTACCTCTGGAATGGTGAGAATAATTCTTGCCTTGGAGCTACCTGAGGACTCAATAATACAACGTTAAGAGAGATACCAAAACAACTAAGATAGGTCCTGCCACCAAAATAGGTGATGGGTGTATTTGCCTAATGAGTTATACTCAAGATCATGCTTGCCATAGAGTAGACACTCAAAATTGGTTTGTCTCCCTGCTTCGTTGGAGAATATATAGTCTATAGGACAGAATATATAAAGGATGACAGTTTTAGGCAATGGTTTATGAAAAAAAACAGTTTTTAATGGCCAAGTGAAAATTTCATGCACTTTAAAATCATCACTTTGGCAATTGTATGACCTAAATTAAGTTAATCTCTCTTAGTTTTTTGTTTTTTTTTTTTCCAACATCTGTAAACAGGAGATAAGAACACCTTTTTTTTTTTTTTTTTTTTTTTTACAAAATTGAATGATCTATACAAAGTTTCTAACAGTACTTGACAAACAAAAAGTTCTCAATACAAGCTTTATTTTCCTTATTTAAGTGCTTATGCTGGGTGGGGGTGGAGTTAGAAACAGGATGATCATTGAAGCACAACAGTATTTAAAAATACTTTTGTATTTTTTTTTTTAATTGCATTTTAGGTTTTGGGGTACATGTGAAAAACATGCAAGGTTGTTGCATAGGTGCATATGTGGCAGTGTGATTTGCTGCCTCCCTCCCCTTCACCTATATCTGGCCTTTCTCCCCATGCTATCCCTCCCCAACTCCCCACCCCCCTCCCCCTCAACAGACCCCCGTGTATAGTGCTCCCCTCTCTGTGTCCATGTGTTCTCCTTGTTCAACACCCGCCTATGAGTGAAAAAAAAAAAAAAAAACTTTTGTAATAAAATTACCAACTGGCTGTGGATCCACCTTAATTCTTCTTGGTATACTATTAATCAAAAATTAAAACCTAGGTTTTCAGTGGGGGAGATCAAAAGCAGGTATGTTTACAGGGAAAATGATATTCCACAGAAAAAGAGTCCTGTGTTGAACCACACAGTAACCAAAGCCAACTATTTTTCATTGGTTTTCCTTGTAAATAAAAGACAACACACTGACTACATCAGAATTGTAAAGTGCTGCTGTAGTTGAAATCACTCTTCAATATATATGCTGATGCTTACTTAAAATGGCACTCCTCCTTAATGCTAAATCATTGTCAAACTACGCATGGTTAGAAATGGAGGAACAGTGGTGTGTAGGTGGTCTGGCATGTTTGTGCATTTTTCAATTGGCAAGCAAAATGGTCCATGCCACACTTTTCAAGAATGAAGAATTGTTGTTCTCATGGAAATATGCCCTATAGAGATGAAGGGGAAAAAGAGATGTTATCTTTGCCTGGAATTGATCAATGAGGAGGCTAAAGTCAAACCGAAAACCCATAGATCTTCAAGTGTGCTTTACGACTTTTACAACTGCATTAGAGCCTTTGTGATTTCTTCCAGGCCAACCACACTTCAGTGCAATTTGGCTAACTTTAATGGGCACTTACAAAATACTCTTCCTTAGGAAAGTAGCAATAGACTTTCAAAACCATCTGGAAAGAAATCTTTATGACTGTTTATAATATATGAATCCAGTTCTATTAAGAAAAGTCCTCAACATATCATGGAGCTACATCTCAAGAACAGACAATTGTTTTGTTTGTTTCTCACAACTATTCTCACAAATATTTTGTTTGTTTCTCAAAACTAGCCTTTTTAAAACAAAAAAATGTTAAAAATATACAAAAACAAAGGTTCATCCCCTTCCTCTCTCTTTCTTCACATTTGCTTACATGTGAACTTCCTAGAATAGACTGAGAAGTATGAACTTTCTAATATTTATGGTGCATACATACTTCTTCAAACTTTAGCAGCTGAGGAGTTTGCAATGAGAGAAATTAAACATTTGATTTTTTATCCACATTTAAACTAGCATATTTTAAGTTTCTTAACTTTCTGAAGTTTGTTTGACAGGAAAAAAAAGTTATTAGAGAAATACATGTACCTATGGGGGGAAATGAATGTATATTTCCTCAATCTATTTATTACAAGTAGATTCGGTTATCTAGAGGGGATGTTTTTGGCTAAGAACATCAATATATTGCTTCATTGTGAAGATAATATTAATTGATATGATGAGAATGCATGGACACTTGTGGGGAGAGAGAGGATCAGGAAAAATAACTAATGAGTATTAGGCTTAATACCTGGGTGATGAAATAATCTGTACAATGAACCCCCATGACATAAGTATACATATAGAGCAAACCTGTACATGCTAGAGAAACCAGGGTCATTAAATTGTCTTGAATAAGAAATAGTGAGATCCAAAAGGACTCAGGAGGGGATATATGACACTAGAGAAGTTGGAGGAGGAGGAAGGATAGGAAAAGAACAAGTGTTTGATGGCATTTGAGTAAGAGAAATAATCTTTAAAATGATGGATAAAAATGTTCTAGTTCAAAGAAGGTAAAATATTATGAGTGTTGCAATAAAACTCCCATTCTTCTTTTCCCCTATGAAATCTTTAGTAAAATAATAATTTTTTTCTTTAGTTCCTAATATTTTTTAATAGAAGTGCTGAGCCCCACTCTAACATTAGGGAAGAACTCTTATGACAGGTTTACATTTATTCAACTATTACATAGATAATCATTTGAAAAGAATATTTTATTCTGCCTAATACCAGGAACTATGCACAGAAGGAAAGAAAGAAGGGAGAGAAAGTTACTAAAAATATCAGTAATTTTAGTTGGAATTCCAGTTGAAATTTCAATAAAATAATTGGATAGTTGTTGGCTAATTGGATATAGTCAATTATATATCTAATTTATATGTATTAAGCATTAAGTGTTAATGGTGAAAGGGTAAATAGTTGAAGTAGAGACTGATTTTTGAATCTGAAGACACAATCTCTTGAGAAGTGCATGGTTAACAAATTTCAAAATATTTTTCAATATCAATATCTCTATTATAGGTAGGCTCAATGTTTCTTTTGCTGTGCATAAACTCTTTAGTTTAATTAAGTACAATTTGTCTATTTTTTTACTTTGTTACATTTGTTTTTGGGGTCCTCAACATAAATTTTTTGCTTAGGCTGACGTCTAAGAGTATTTTCTAATTTTCTTCTGGGATTTTTGCAGTTTAATGTCTCGCATGTAAGTCTTTAATCCATTTGAGTTAATTCTTGTATATAGTAGAGATAGAGGTCCAGTTTTATTGTTCTGCATATGGTTAGCATGTTTTCCCAGTACCATGTATTGAAAAGTGTATTCTTTACTCATTGTTTATTTTTGTTGAAATTGTTGAAGACCAATTGGTTGTATAAGTGCCATTTTATGTGAGGGGACTGTATTTTGTTCCATTCACCTATGTGTTTATTTTTGTACAAATACCATGCATTTTGGTTACTGGAGCTTTGTAGTATAGTTTGAAGTCAGGTAATGTGATGCCTCTGGCTTTACTCTTTTTGCTTTGGCTATTCCAACTCTTTTATGATTCCATATGAGTTTTAGAATTGTTTTTCTAATTCTGTGATAAATAGCATTGGTAATTTGATAGGGATAGCATTGAATCTGTAGATTACTTTGGGCACTATGGACATTTTAATAATATTGATCCTTTCAATCCATGAGCATGGAATCTTTTTTTCATTTGGTTGTGTTGTCTATAGTTCCTTTTAGAAGTGTTTTTGTAATTGTCTTTGTAGAGATCTTTTACTTCCTTGATTAGATGTATTTCTAGGTATTTTACTTTTGTGTGTCGGGCTATTTTAAATGGGATTGAATTCCTAATTTGGTTATCAGCTTGAATGTTATTGATGTATAGAAATGCTACTGATTTTCATATGTTGATTTCATATGTTGATTTTGTATCCTGAGACTTTGCTCAGGTTGTTTATTAGTCTGGAAGTCTTTTGGCAGCGTCTTTAGGATTTTTTAGCTATAGAATCATATCATCAGCAAAGAGAGAGAGTTTGGCTTCCTCTTCTCCTATTTTAATGCCTTTTATTTCTTTCTCTTACCTGATTCCTCTGTCTCAGATTTCCAGTTCTATGTTGAATAAGAGTGGTGAGAGAGAGCATCCTTGTCTTATTCTAGTACTTAACAGGAATGCTTCCAGTTTTTGCCCATTCTGTATAATGTTGGCTGTGGGTCTGTCAGTCATAAATGGCTGTTTTAAGGAATACTCCTTTAATGTCTAGTTTATTGAGAGATTTTTTAATCATAAAGGGATGTTCAATTTCATCAAATGCTTTTTCTGCATCTGTTGAAATGATCATGTTTTTTGTTTGTAATTCTGTTTATGTGGTGAATCACATTTATTGATTTGCATATGTTGAACCATCCTTGCATCCCAAGAATAAAGCTCATTTGATCATGATGAATTTTTTTTTTTATGAGCTGCTTAATTCCGTTTGCTACTATTTTGTTAGGGATTTTTGCATTTACATTTATCAGGGATATTGGACTAAAGTTTTCTTTTTTATTGTGTCTTTGGCAGATTTTGGAATCGGGATGACATGGGTTTAGTAGAATGAATTAGGGAAGAGTCCTTCTCCTTGATTTTTTGGAATAGTTCCAGAACAGTTGGTACCAGTTCTTCTTTGTATGTTGGGTAGAATTTGGCGATGAATCTGTCTGGTCTAAGCCTTTTTTGGTTGTTAGGTTTTTCATTACTGATTCAATTTCATTGCTCATTATTGGTCTGTTCAGGATTTCTGGTTCTTCTTGGTTCAGTCTTGGGAGGTTTAGAATTTATCCATTTCCTCTGGAAATTTTAATTTATGTGCACAGATATGTTCATAAGAGTCTCTGAGGATCGATTTCGTTTCTGTGGGATGAGTCATAATGTCACCTTTTGTCATTTCTGATTGGGTTTATTTGGTTCCTCTCTTTTGTTTTTTTTAAATCTAGCTAGCAGTCTATCAATCTTTTATAGCCTTTCAAAGAAAAATATTTTCATTTAATTGATCCATTGTGTGCTTTTTGTGTCTTAATTTTATTTAGTTCTGCTCTGATTTTAGTTATTTTCTTTTTTCTGTTAGCTTTGGGTTCGATTTGTTCTTGTTCTTCTAGTTCCTTTAGGTGCTAGATTAGTGCCTCATGCCTGTAATCATAGCACTTTGAGAGACTGACATGAGAAGATCACTCGAGGCCAGGATTCAAAGAACTGCTTTTTTAGCTGGCAAAAATTTTATTTTCCAAGAAAAGGCAAACAAAATTACTAGTAGAAACTGTTGAAAAGGGATAGCAAGATATACGTAATAATTGACAAAAAAACGTTGATTTTGTAGACTAAAGTTTTAGTAATATGGCCACGATGTTGTATATGACTATAGGATTTCACAATCAGCCATTTGGGGCATTTTGAAAGCCTTTAGTTTTTATTTTACTGGGGAATGTGTGTGTGTGTGTGTGTGTGTGTATGTGTATGCATGTGTGCAAGTGCATACTTGCTTTACATGGCAACTAACACATAGTAAATGTTAAATAATTAATTTTTAAAAAACAGTTCTTTTCAGTTTTTTTTCTTTAAATATCTAAGGCTGTCTAAAGCATTGCTCTTCTTCTTAGATTCTCAGCCGGGAATCAGCTTGGAATCAGAAAACTCCCTCAAGGGAAAAGTCATCCTTAAAGACAGACTTATCTCTGTCTTATTTTTGTCTTCTATATATTTTGCTCTCACTAGTTTTCAAATGTGTTCTAAGCAGATGTATAAACTACGTGTATTTTTTAATGTTTCTGAAAAGATTGATCCCAGTACCAAAAGCAATAGTACTGAGATTTAGAACACATAAGCTTATTGAAAGACCTACAGCTAGAGAAACATGTTTAGAGCAATGATTTTAGTTGGACATCAGAAACCAGCTGTCCTCTGCAAGTTCTCCTGATTGATTAGCCCACTGGGCACAACTGGCTTCTCAGATCCCAGCAGTCCTCACACTAGCTAGACTTCCCTAGCTGGACACACAGGACCCACAGGAATCAGCTGATGGCTATCAGCTGATTCGCATGATCTGATTAGTTCTTCAATTACATATGACTTTATTCAGTTATTATTTAAATGTATTTAGAATAATGATCAGATTTTAATATTTTACAGAAAATTCCAAAGTACACTTATATACCATAGAATTTTAACATTGCAGGATGGCACAGTTAGTTATCTAATGTAAGCCTTTGCCTAACTAAAACTTTACTGGAAATCTTCCAAGATGTATTTACTACCAGTGACTATTTCAGTAAAGCACTCTACCACTATCCAGAGGAACTGCATACTAGTCCCACTAGCATTGAATTCTTGGATAATATCCATCTTTACTCTGTTTTGGAAATGCCTCCAGAGATCTATAAGAATGATGTTGTCAAAAAATAATATAAGATCTATGAAAGAAAGAGTTAAGGTTGATAAGTCTGGGGCTGAAAAGCCAAGTATCCCATATGGAATAGGGCCCAGCAAGCAGGAATGTGGGGAGGGAGAATGGATACAGCAGAGAAAGTAAAAGAATAAAATTGGCAAGGCTGAAGAATATATTACTAATAAGACACATTTCCTAGCAAATTTTGTAGTCTGAGTAGACTATAAATAATGTGTGATTCACAGAAATTCTCAGAAAGAACCTATTGCTTTTCAGTAGAAGCATGGTGGGTTGCGGGGAGGCTAAATTTCAAGTCAAATGATTCAGTTCTGCCACCAAGGATTAGTATGACCTTGGAAGAATACCCAGTCTCTCTGAGTTTTCACTTTCTTGGCTATATTTAAGGATTTAAAGGATCTCCAAGATATTTTCGAGCACAAATATTTTATGATGTCATTCTCTTGAGTCCTTCTGTGATGAGAAAGAGCACTCAAGGTAAAAGTCACATGATTCCATGAAGATGTTAAAAGCAGAACTACCCTAAGCAAAAAGAAATCAATCTATGTGATGAGATTTGAGAGGAGCACAAGACTCTACCTATACTTTGGACCTGCTGTAGTTATTTGCCTCCCTCCTACCTGTAAAAAATCCTGCAGCAAGGTAGCCTTTCTCTTCGTGTTGACAAGATAGTGAAGCAGCATTTCTAAGAGACCACTTTGGTTGTAAAGCTTATTTATCACAGACATTTGTCCTCCCTTTTGATCACTAATATGTATATGGTATCAACTTTTATTTTTTGGTACTCCTTGACTATTCTTTCTAGTTATTGTATATACATTCCTATGGAATCTTCCCTGAGTTATCTGTGTTTAACTTGCATTTGTGACTTTGCTTTTGAAGGGACATTTGGGATTTCATGAGCTAGTAATAAATTGTTTTAGATTCTTATCTAACACTTGACAGGGAGGACTTAAGTCTATCATAAGTCACTCTTCAAAATAATGCATTAATAAAATCAATGAGATACAAATATAAGTTGATGGAAAAAACAGACATTTTTCATAAGTAAATTAACATCTGTAATAACTTTATTAATAATAGGTGAGTTGATTCATTTTACCTTATTTAAAAATTTCCCATTTTGAATAGTAAAATGATAGCTATGGCTCTGATCCTGGACTTCACGTAACAAGAAGCCCAAACCACAAGCAGAGAGCACATTCCGTCAGAGACCACTTCACAGCCCCAACTGAGCTCCCAGCCAACAGAGCATATCAACTGCCAGCCAGAAATACCTGACCGGGACTGGGATCCAAGATGGCCGCTTAGGAGGAACTCGGGAATGCAGCTCCGAGAGAAAGCACAGAGGGTGAGTGGACGCCGTATTTCCAGACTGATTTTTACTGCCCACAGACCAGGAGATTCACACGCAGAGAAGCCACACGGGTCGCCAGCGCCGCTGGCTTGAACGGCACAGCCGCTGGGCCGGCACCCTGAGGCAACGGCTCACTGTACAAAGTGAGAGAGTCTGAGTCCCCTATAAGCCAGCAAGGGGAGCTGAAACGGGGAGCCAGGCCAGCGCCACGAATCTCAGAGCCGCGGCTTTAGCCAACGCAGTGGCTCCGGAGGCAGATCAGATGAGACGGTGTCCCCTCTTACCCAGCAAGAAGACCTGAAACACAACTGAAACCGGGACGGTCCAGCTCTGTGGAGGAGGGGCGTTCTCCATAGGCACCCTGCTGTTCTCTACCAAGGCAATCCGCCACTACAGAGACTCCGTCACTACAGGGGCGGGCCAACATAGCGGAAGCAGTTCTAACTACACCCAGAAGTTCACACGGAAGCTGGGTGGAGCCCACAGCAGCTTAGCGAAGCCTCTGCAACCTGAGTGTGACTAGGCTGCCACCTTGTGGGCAGGGAAAACAGCAACCGCACAGGGGAACATCATAAAACCGTAACTCCCTGGGACAGAACACCTGGGGGGAAGAGCAGGGGGTTTATGAGTTCTGCCACAGCAGACTTAAAATTACCAAAATCAGAAAGACAACAACTACAAAGTCAACAGGTGGATAAATCCACAAAGATGGGAAGAAACCAGCGCAAAAAGGATGAAAACACCCAAAACCAGAACACTTCTCCTCCTACAAGGGATCACAACTCCTCACCAGCAAGGGAACAAGACTGGATGGAGAATGAGTGTGATGAAATGACAGAATCAGCTTTCAGAAAGTGGATAATAAGAAACTTCCGTGAGCTAAAAGAACATGTTCTAACCCAATGCAAAGAAACTAAGAACCTTGAAAAAAGACTTGACGAAATGCTAACAAGAATGGACAACTTAGAGAGGAATATGAGCGAATTGATGGAGCTGAAAAACACAACACGAGAACTTCGTGAAGCATGCACAAGTTTCAACAGCCGAATTGACCAAGCAGAAGAAAGGATATCAGAGGTCGAAGATCAACTCAATGAAATAAAACGAGAAGGCAAGATTAGAGAAAACAGGGTAAAAAGGAATGAACAAAGTCAACAAGAAATATGGGACTATGTGAAAAGACCTAATCTACGTTTGATAGGTGTACCTGAATGTGACGAAGAGAATGCATCCAAGCTGGAAAATACTCTTCAGGATATTATCCAGGAAAACTTCCCCAACCTAACAAGGCAGGCCGAGATTCAAGTCCAGGAAATACAGAGAACACCACAAAGATACTCCTCTAGAAGAGCAACCCCAAGACACATAATCATCAGATTCACCAGGGTTGAAATGAAGGAGAAAATACTAAGGGCAGCCAGAGAGAAAGGTCGGGTTACCCACAAAGGGAAGCCCATCAGACTCACTGCAGATCTCTCAGCAGAAACCCTACAGGCCAGAAGAGAGTGGGGGCCGATATTCAACATCCTTAAGGAAAAGAACTTTCAACCCAGAATTTCGTATCCAGCCAAACTAAGCTTCATAAGTGAAGGAAAAATAAAATCCTTTGTGAACAAGCAAGAACTCAGAGAGTTCATCACCACCAGACCAGCTCTACAAGAGCTCCTGAAGGAGGCACTACACATAGAAAAGAACAACCAGTACCAGCCACTCCAAAAACACACGAAAAGGTAAAGAGCATCAACACAATGAAGAATCTGCATCAACCAAAGGGCAAAACAGCCACCTAGCACCAAAATGACAGGATTGAATTCACACATAACAATATTAACCCTAAATGTAAACGGACTAAATGCCCCAATCAAAAGACACAGACTGGCAAATTGGATAAAAAGCCAAAACCCATCAGTGTGCTGTATCCAGGAAACCCATCTCGCATGCAAGGATACACAAAGGCTCAAAATAAAGGGATGGAGGAAGATTTACCAAGCAAATGGAGAGCAAAAAAAAGCAGGAGTTGCAATTCTCATCTCTGATAAAATAGACTTTAAAGCAACAAAGATCAAAAGAGACAAAGAAGGACATTACATAATGGTAAAAGGATCAATGCAGCAAGAAGAGCTAACGATCCTAAATATATATGCACCTAATACAGGAGCACCCAGATACATAAGGCAAGTTCTTAAAGACTTACAAAGAGACTTAGACTCCCACACAATAATAGTGGGAGACTTCAACACACCATTGTCAATATTAGACAGATCAACAAGACAGAAAATTAACAAGGATATCCAGGACTTGAACTCAGACCTGGAACAAGCAAACCTAATAGACATTTACAGAACTCTCCACCCCAAATCCACAGAATATACATTCTTCTCAGCACCACATCACACCTACTCTAAAATTGACCACATAATTGGAAGTAAATCACTCCTCAGCAAATGCAAAAAAACGGAAACCATAACAAACAGTCTCTCAGACCACAGTGCAATCAAGTTAGAACTCAGAATTCAGAAACCAACCCAGAACCGCACAGCCTCATGGAAAATGAACAACTTTCTCCTGAATGTTGACTGGATAAACAATGAAATGAAGGCAGAAATAAAGACGTTCTTCGAAACCAACGAGAATGAAGACACCACATACCAGAATCTCTGGGACACATTTAAAGCAGTCTCTAGAGGAAAATATATAGCAATAAGTGCCCACATGAGAAGAAAGGAGAGATCTAAAATTGACACCCTATCGTCAAAATTGAAAGAGCTAGAGGAGCAAGATCAAAAAAACTCAAAACCTAGCAGAAGACAAGAAATAACTAAGATCAAAGCAGAATTGAAGGAGATAGAGACACGAAAAACCCTTCAAAAAATCAATAAATCCAGGAGCTGGTTTTTTGAAAAGATCAACAAAATAGACAGACCACTAGCCAGACTAATAAAAAAGAAAAGAGAGAATAATCAAATAGATGCAATAAAAAATGACAAAGGGGATATCACCACAGATTCCACAGAAATTCAAACCATCATCAGAGATTATTACAAACAACTCTATGCACATAAATTAGAAAACCTGGAGGAAATGGATAAATTCCTGGACAGCTGCCTCCTGCCAAGCCTAAACCAGGAAGAAGTCGAAACCCTGAATAGACCAATAACAAGGTCTGAAGTCGAGGCAGCAATTAAGAGCCTACCACCCAAAAAAAGCCCAGGTCCAGATGGGTTCACAGCCGAATTCTACCAGACATACAAAGAGGATCTGATACCATTCCTACTGAAACTATTCCAAATAATCCAAAAAGAGGGAATCCTTCCCAAATCATTTTATGAGACCAACATCATCCTAATACCAAAACCTGGCAGAGACTCAACAAGAAAAGAAAACTACAGGCCAATATCCATGATGAACATAGATGCAAAAATCTTCAATAAAATAATGGCAAGCCGATTACAACAGCACATCAAAAAGCTTATCCACCATGATCAAGTAGGATTCATCCCGGGGATGCAAGGCTGGTTCAATATACGCAAGTCTATAAATGTAATTCACCACATAAACAGAACCAAAGACAAAAACCACATGATTATCTCAATTGATGCAGAGAAGGCCTTCGACAAAATTCAACAGCCCTTTATGCTAAAAACCCTCAATAAACTAGGTATCGATGGAACGTATCTCAAAATAATAAAAGCTATTTACGACAAACCGACAGCCAATATCATACTGAACGGGCAAAAACTGGAAGCATTCCCTTTGAAATCTGGCACTAGACAAGGATGCCCTCTCTCACCACTCCTATTCAATATAGTACTGGAAGTTCTAGCCAGAGCAATCAGGCAAGAAAAAGAAATAAAGGGTATTCAATTAGGAAAGGAGGAAGTCAAATTGTCTCTATTTGCAGACGACATGATTGTATATCTAGAAGACCCCCTCATCTCAGCCCAAAAGCTCCTGAAACTGATAAGCAACTTCAGCAAAGTCTCAGGATACAAAATCAATGTGCAAAAATCACAAGCGTTCCTATACACCAATAACAGACTTAAAGAGAGCCAAATCAAGAACGAACTGCCATTCACAATCGCTACAAAGAGAATAAAATACCTAGGAATACAACTAACAAGGAATGTAAAGGACCTCATCAAGGAGAACTACAAATCACTGCTCAACGAAATAAGAGAGGACACAAACAGATGGAGAAACATTCCATGTTCATGGTTAGGAAGAATTAATATCGTGAAAATGGCCATACTGCCCAAAGTAATATACAGATTCAATGCTATCCCCATCAAGCTACCAATGACCTTCTTCACAGAACTGGAAAAAACCACCTTAACCTTCATATGGAACCAAAAGAGAGCCCGCATAGCCAAGTCAATTCTAAGCAAAAAGAACAAAGCAGGAGGCATCACACTACCAGACATCAAACTCTACTACAAGGCTACAGTAATCAAAACAGCATGGTACTGGTACCAAAACAGAGATATAGACCAATGGAACAGAACAGAGGCGTCGGAGGCAACACAACATATCTACAACCACCTGATCTTTGACAAACCTGATAAAAACAAGCAATGGGGAAAGGATTCCCTGTTCAATAAGTGGTGTTGGGAAAACTGGCTAGCCATATGCAGAAAGCAGAAACTGGACCCCTTCCTGACACCTTACACTAAAATTGACTCCAGATGGATTAAAGACTTAAACATTAGACCTAACACCATAAAAACACTAGAAGGAAACCTAGGCAAAACCATTCAGGACATAGGCGTAGGCAAGGACTTCATGACCAAAACACCAAAAGCATTGGCAACAAAAGCCAAAATAGACAAATGGGACCTAATCAAACTCCACAGCTTCTGCACAGCAAAAGAAACAGTCAATAGAGTGAATCGGCAACCAACAGAATGGGAAAAAATTTTTGCAGCCTACCCATCTGACAAAGGGCTGATATCCAGAATTTACAACGAGCTAAAAAAGATTTACAAGAAAAAAACAAACAAGCGCATTCAAAAGTGGGCGAAGGACATGAACAGATACTTTACAAAAGAAGACATACATGAGGCCAACAAGCATATGAAAAAATGCTCATCATCACTGGCCATTAGAGAAATGCAAATCAAAACTACATTGAGATACCATCTCACACCAGTTAGAATGGCAATCATTAAAAAATCTGGAGACAACAGATGCTGGAGAGGATGTGGAGAAATAGGAACACTTTTACACTGTTGGTGGGAGTGTAAATTAGTTCAACCATTGTGGAAAACAGTGTGGCGATTCCTCAAGGACCTAGAAATAGAAATCCCATTTGACCCAGCAATCCCATTACTGGGCATATACCCAAAGGATTATAAATCGTTCTACTATAAGGACACATGCACACGAATGTTCATTGCAGCACAGCTTACAATAGCAAAGACCTGGAACCAACCCAAATGCCCATCGATGATAGACTGGACAGGAAAAATGTGGCACATATACACCATGGAATATTATGCAGCCATTAAAAACGAGGAGTTCGCGTCCTTTGTAGGGACATGGATGAACCTGGAAACCATCATTCTCAGCAAACTGACACAAGAACACAAAATCAAACACCACATGTTCTCACTCATAGGCGGGTGTTGAACAAGGAGAACACATGGACACAGGGAGGGGAGCACTATACATGGGGGTCTGTTGTGGGGGAGTGGGGGGGACAGCGGGGGGGTGGGGAATTGGGGAGGGATAGCATGGGGAGAAATGCCAGATATGGGTGAAGGGGAGGAAGGCAGCAAATCACACTGCCACGTATGCACCTAAGCAACAACCTTGCATGTTTTTCACATGTACCCCAAAACCTAAAATGCAATAAAAAAAAAAAAAAAAAGAAAACATACAAAAAAAAAAAAAAAAAAAAAAAAAATGATAGCTATGGTTTAAAAAATACATATATATATATCCTTCCTAGATTATCTTGATTGGCTCTCAATTAGTACAGATTTATGCAGACAAGGGAGACAAAGCTGGGCATTGCAATATTCACTGATAAGCTGAGGAGTGAGAACATGGAGGGAAGAGGCCCAAAAGCAAGAACCACAGATCCCAAGATAATGATGTTGTTGACCGTATTTTCTAAAGCAACAGATAACAGCATAAATTGTCAAACCAAATATTGTGTGATTTAATAATGTATGGATATATTCATGTGAAGTCTTACAAGGGTATAAAATTTACTCCAGAGTTAAAAAATCAACTATATTGTCAAAAACAAGTCAATAAGAAAACTAATCTGGAAAGTCTAGAATGCTTGATTCCCATTTCTAAGAGGTCACAAGTGTAGGATTACTAGAGGGATAACAAAATGAAGATGAGGCTATTCAAAGTGTGAAGAGGTTGTCACCACTTATTACCTATAGTTTAAATGCTCTGTGCCTCAGTTTACACTTTATAAAATGTAATTAATAATAATACCTAAGTTTATAAGGAAACTATAAGACTTAAATTGATTAATCCATGTAATGCACTTAAAACAGTGTCTAGCACATGGATTTATTAAATGCTAGTCAATAGTGTCTAGCACATGGATTTATTAAATGCAAGCCAATATTAAATGCTAGCCAATATGGTTGCTCTTGTTGTAGTTACAATCATCATTATAATATCAGTAAAGAACTGAAGAACATACTCTCTACTTGAAAAATTTAGTATATGCTATTTTGGTTATGGTCTTAGGAGAAAACAAAGATGACATTCAAATAGGCTTATTGAGAAGAGTTTAATAAAGGAAAAATTTACAAAGTTAGGTAGAACGTTTAAAAAAAATCAACAGAAGATATTGCAGCACCCCATGGCTACCAACATTAGGAAGACTTTGACAAGAAAGAGCAAGAGGAAGGAGTGGTTATTGGAACCCAGAATACGTATCTATAAAAAAGAAGCAGGCAATTGCCTGTCAGGAGCTATGATCTTCAGTACAGCAATGGAGCTAAGCCTTGACAACCTGACAAGGAGAAATTCAGAAGAGGAAATATCATGATCCAGCACTTACCAGTCCTCCAAATACCTGTAGGTGCTTCTTACCAGCCATATCCAACCGGACCCTAAAGAACAAGTGGGCCCTTTCATGCTGTTTATAAAGATCAGATTCCTGAGCACAAGGAAAGCTGCAGAATGATAGAGAAACAAATGGGAACTGTCCAGAAGAGCTGACCTGACAAAAGGAAATTAAAGCAAATATCAAGGCCATTTTGAAGAACTTATTCTGCCTCAGAACATGGATTAAGTCTGGGTAGAAAATAAGACTGTTGACCAGGCATGGTGGCTCATGCCTATAATCTTAGCACTTTGGGAGGACAAAAATTAGCCGGGCGTGATAGCATGTACCTATAATCCCAGCTACTCAGGAGGTTGAGGTAGGAGGATTGCTTGAGCCCAGGGGCAGGAGATTGAAACTACAGTGAGCTGGAATTGTGCCACTGCATTCCAGCATGGGAGACAGAGTGAGACCCTGTCAAAAAAAAAAAAAAAAAAAAAAAAAAAAAAAAAAAAATCAGGGGAAAGGAAAGGAAAAAGAAAAAAAGAGAGAAGAAAAGAGGAGTAGTGATATACAGAGGATGGCTGGGAATAACAGATCCCAAGTTATCTTCTGCCCCAAAAGTATAACAAAGAGCATTTTCTAATAGTATGAAGTAAAATTTTATTAACCAAAAACTTAACCCATTTTAAAGTATATATTCTGGGCAAGGCTTTATATTTACATTCCAAAATTCATCTTTTGAGCATAGTAGTTTATTTCTATTAAAATTTTAATACCTCTAAATGGACAGTCTACTTAATCAGGTTTTAATATTTTAAATTTCCTCATGAAAGAAAAGTTCAAAGTCATGCAAGGATTAAAAGAGGGGGAAGTGGTATCTGGCCTCAGGAAAGAGCATAAAAAGGTAAGCATAGAAAGTCACCTCACATACTTCATGGTTTCCGTAGGTCAGCTTATTTCTTCCCTCATAAAACAATAAACGAACAAGATGCCATTGAGTTCTTCCCAAGTGAATCAAAGGCAGAGCTAGAATGAAGTCTCGACAAAAGTTCTGAAGGGCACAGCCCTTATGTGTTTGCATTGATGCCTTCCTTCTCATTTCTTGAATACATTTGCTAGAATATATCTATCATATTTTTTTCTAAGAAACATATCTGAACTTTTTTCTGATGTATAAGTTGTTTAGTTATACTTTTATTTGTATTGATAGTCTTTTGCTTCTTTTGACTTTGGTTTTTTCTTATTCATCTTACTTTTAATTTACTCTTTACTTAATTTATGTGAATTACTTAATTAATAATATCAACACTTAAGGCTTGGAATCTGCCTCTGAGCCTCTTAATTGGGCATATCTCAAGAGTACATAAACAGGACATTCATTATTGCTATTTCTAAAGTTGTTGAGCTTTAAATTTTTATTTTCAATTAGACAAACATAGACATTTTAATCTTCATAGTAGTTGAATTCTTTTTAAAATGTATATTTAAACTAGTTGGTAATTTTATTACATTGTAGTCATAAAATTACCTTCATATAATTCCTATTTTCTAGTTCACATTTATCTGATCCCAAGACTTCTTTAGACTCTTAAAAATTATTGAGAGTCATAAAGAGCTTTTATTTATGTGGGTTTCTATTTATAAATACTTACTGGATTAGAAGTTGAAACTCTGATAAATTAACTCAGTAAAGTTTCAGGATACAAAATCAATATCCCCAAATCAGTAACATTTCTGCATATCAATAATGTTCAAGCTGAAAACAAAATCAAGAACGCAATCCAATTACATTGGCCACACACAAAAATACCTAGGAATACAACTAACAAAGAAGGTGAAAGAACTCTGTAAGAAAAACTACAAAACACTACTGAATGAAATCATAGATGACACAAGTAAATGGGAAAACATTCCATGCTCATGGATTGAAAGAATCAATATTGTTAAAATCTCCATACTCCCCAAAGCAATCTACAGATTCAATGCTATTCCTATCAAACTGCCAATGACATTTTTTACAGAAACAAAAAAAAAATTGATCTAGAGTTTTTATTGAACCAAAAAAGGAGGTTGAATAACCAAAGTAATTCTAATCCAAAATAACAAAGCTGGAGGCATCATATTACCCAACTTCAAACTATACAGTAAGGCTACAGTAACCAAAACAGTATGGCACTGGTACAAAAACAGACACATAGACCAATGGAACAGAATAGAGAACCCAGAAATAAAGTCACATACCTACAGGCATCTGATTTTCAACAAAGTAGAAAAAAAATAAACAATAGGGAAACGGCTTCTTATTCAATAAATAGTGCTGGGATAGCTGGCTAGCCATATGTGTAAGAATAAAATGGGACCTCTACCTTTCACCATATAAAGAAGTTAACTCAATATGGGTTAAAAATTTAAATATAAGATCTCAAACTATAAGAATCCTACAAGAAAATCTAGAAAACACCATTCTGGACATCAGCCTTGAGAAAGAATTTATGACTAAGTCCTCAAAAGCAATTACAATAAAAACAAAAATTAACAGGTAGGACCTAATTAAACTAAAGAACTTCTGCACAGCAAAAGAAACTATTGACAAATTAGACAACCTACAGAATAAGAGAAAATATTTGCAAACTATACATCTAATAAAGGTATAATCTCCCAAATCTATAAGGAACTTAAGTAACTGGACAGTCAACAAAACAAACCCATTAATAAATAGGCAAAGACATGAACAGACACTTCTGAAAGGAAGATGTATGTGCAGCCAACAAACATATATAAAATTCTCAACACCACTAATCATCAAAGAGATATCAAAACCACAACGAAATATCATCTCACACTAGTCAGGATGGCTATTACTAAAAAGTTAAAAAAAAAAAAAAACAGATGTTGGCAAAGCTGCAGAGAAAAAGAAGCACTTATATAGTGTTGTTGGGAATGTAAATTAGTTCAGCCACTGTGGAAATGAATTTGGAGAGTTCTCAAAGAACTTAAAACAGAACTACCATTCAACCCACCAATCCCGTAACTGGGTATATATACAAAAGAAAACAAATCATGCTGCCAAATAACCACACACACCCACATGTTCATTGCAGCACTATTCACAAAAACAAGTACATGAAATCAACCTAGGTGACCATCAATGGTGGACTGGATAAAGAAAATGTGTTACATATACACCATGGAATACTACGAGCAATACTAAGAACAAAAAATGAAACCATCTTCTTTGCAGCAACATGGATGCAGCTGGAGGCCGTTATCTGAAGCAAATTAACACAGGGAGAGAAAACCAAATACTACATGTTGTCACTTATGAGTGGGAGCTAAACATTTGGTACTCATGGACATAAAGATGGCAACGATAAACACAGGAACTATGGGTGGAGTGGACAAAGGTTGAAAAACTATTAAGTACTATGATCAGAACCTGGGTGATAGGATGTCATAGTTCTAGAATGTAGTTCTAGTGTAGGGTTGCTAGAGAGATATCAAAATGATGGTTAGGATATTCAAAGTGTGAGGAGGTTGCCACTACTTACTAGCTATTGCTTGATTGCTCTGTGCCTCAGTTTACCCTTTTGTAAAATGGCATTAATAATAATACCTGGGACTTCTTGGTAGGATGGTTGAATAGTAACAGCTCCAGTTTGCAGCTCCCAGTGAGATCAATGCCGAAGGAGGGTGATTTCTGCATTGCCAACTGAGGTACCTGGTTCGTCTCACTGGGACTGGTTAGACAGTGAGTAGAAGCAGGGTGAGGCATCATTTTACCCGGGAAATGCAAGGGGTCAGGGAACTCCCTCCCCTAGTGCCGTGAGGAATGGTGCATTCTGGCCCAGATACTATGCTTTTCCCGCGGTCTCTGCAACCCACAGATCAGGAAACTCCCTCTGGTGCCTGTATCACCAGGGCTCTGGTGCATTTTGTTCTTTTGAGTGCATGGTGAAAAGACATATTATGAACAATCAAGGTACCATTACCTTGATTTATTTAAGGTGATCACCCTTTGACCCACCATTACCTCATCATATATACAAATGTCTACATGATAAAAAAGGTAAATAACACCCTAGTATTATTATAAAAACAATTTGAATGTCCTGAGTTCTCCGGAAGTTCTTAGAAATGCCCAGAGGTCAGAGGCCACACTGTGAAAACTGCTGATTAAATAATGAGGTGTATTCTCAACTTGTAGAATATATATTCACATAACCAGCAATGAATTAAACCTTACCATCTTATTTTTTCAATCCCCATCTTTATTTATTTTGTAATATCTGATGTGTCATGAACTTAGGAGTATTTGTAGTTTCCACCACTACTGATTCTGACAATTTTCTTTCCCCTAAAAAAACTCCACTTGTATTCTGCCACCTGCTTTTATCTCTGACAGTAGATTCCTCCAACTTTCCATTGCTGTATTAATCCATGTTCTTTCTCCCAACAACTGTGTTATGAATTTACCCTGTATCAATAAAATATGATCCTTCTCATCACATTGAATTGATATGTATTGAAATTCTGCTTTATCTGATGTTTTTTCTCTTTTCTCCTCTCCCTCCCAATCTTTTCTTCTCCCTTTCCTCTTTCCTAATTTGTTTTGTATGTATATTAGCTCAAACATTTATTCATGACTTTTCTGAGTCACATTTAAAGACTTATTTCTATAATTATAAAAATTAAGAAATACACGTTATCTAATAAGTCTCAGTGTAAAAAGAGTAAACTAATATACTTTTTCTTCTTCCTAATATTTTGCTATTTCTTAACTTCTAGTCTTTATAAGGCATAATCCAAAACTTTTAGTAAAGCTATTTTTGTCAAGTCATCATTTCTAATATTCTACTTATATATTTTATTCAAAGGACTATTAATGACATACAATTATCTTTATACGAGCTTATGTTTAAACGAATGCAATTCTTACCACATATACTTCTATGCCACGGATTTTTTTTTTTTTTTTTTGAGATGACGTTTTGCTCTTGTCATCTAGGCTGGAGTGCAGTAGCACGATCTTGGTTCACTGCAACCTCTGCCTCCCAAGTTCAAGCTATTCTCCTGTCTCAGGCACCTGCCACTATGCCTGGCTAATTTTTTGTATTTTTAGTAAAGATTAGGTTTTGCCATGTTTGGCCAGGCTGGTCTTGAACTCCTGACCTCAGGTGATCCACCCACCTTAGGCTCTCAAAATGCTGGGATTATAGGCGTGAGTCACTGTGCCTGGCCGCGGTGGCTTTTTTATTTCGGAGTTTTTTATATTGCTTTATTAATCACTAGCCTAAAATAAGTCCTTGTGCATTTTCTTAATGGAAAAAAATACAGACATTGCATTTATAGGGTTTGTATGTCTGATTTTTGCTATTTTCTAATATATGAATATCAACCTTAATGAGAAATGTGTATCTTTGTATTCTTCATTGTGTTTTTTAAGCTGTGCAGATATTAGTCTATTCTTCTGACATTTAATATTGAAGAAGAGTTTGAAGCCATAGTTGATATTTATTTTCTTGTAGATAACTTGATTTTCTTCATGAATTCTCATAATACTTTCATGTTTCAAAACACTACCAGGTTATGTTATTTCTTCACTCTCCCTTCCCCTGACAAATATTTTAGACTCTTCCTCTGACATAAACTGGATGAGGTTACTTTTGATTAACCATTCAATGATGCAGAAATCTGAGGATCCCTAAATTTTAGCTGAGCGTAGCCCCAGAAAGGAAATGTTGGCTCTGTGCTTTCTTCTTTGGGTATTATGAGTCTATTGACATAAGCAGAAACTTTCTAAACCTAATTTTGTATTTAGTCTAACCTAGTCCAGATTTTAGATATTCAGTCTCTTTTTTCATGCTACAGAATGAAACAGCTTCAGATAGAGTTCAAGAGGCAGAGAGAAATCTTACCTCTCCCTGAGTCTCCATTTGTGAGGAAAAATCATAGGGAACTTGTTGGAAATGTACATTATTAAGCCTCATACTGGAGCTTCTGAATCAGAATAACTGGGTGTAACTTGAAAGATCTTCAATGTTTTTGTTTTTTGTTTGTGTAGGTAACCCTGGGACTAAATGATAGAAGACAGTGCCCTGGAACCTCACAACATGAGATAGTTGGGTGTCCCTATTCCAACACCTACCTTTGCCTTTATTTCTTGGTCTCATGGAAGGAAGTAGGACAAGTGTCTGCCAAATTCTTACTAATGCCCCTCAGCACCACACCATTGTCCCATGAAAGAGAAATTGTGAGTGGGCCCTTGGTATCACCCTTGAATTCTGCCTTATCTTCATTCTGGAGGTAAGAAAGAATTGAAAAAAGATCTCCTTCCCAACAGAATTCCCAGCAACAAATTTTTGTATTTTCTTATTTATTTAATCATTATTAGCCAAGATATGCACAAATGGAGCATTAGTAAGTTGAAATCGTATTCTAAAAACCTTCCTAATACAATGTAAAACTTCTAAAATTTCATGTTGATTTATTTCTGAATGAAATGTATCTTCCTATGGAAGATGTTGTTTGTTATAATATCAAGATCTTTCTACATGCGTCAAAATGCCAGGTCTTCTTACATTCACGTTACCTAAAAATCTTAAATAACTTCTGTTCTATCTCACTTGAACACCAAATGCTGATAGATCTTACCTTAGCTAACTATTATCTGCCATACTTTCTACATGTTATACATCAATTCTATTTAAGCACAAAAAGAAGAACCAAAAAATGATGGAGATTTTCAGGCCATAGATAGTGCTCCATGACATTACTATGAGACTACCAAGACCTGGGTGTTGGTAGAATCAGATGTCTTATTGGCTTGTCCAGGTAATTACATGAATGGGATTTCTAGAACTCATCTGCAGTGTCATCACAATAAATGAGCTCACTAACCATCATTACAGAGATAGCCGCCCTGTATAGATAGTGTGGGTATTATTATGGATGGGAAGAGTTGGCAAGAAAGAGGGGACAGCAGAAGGAGAGATGCTGAAATTCAAAACCTATTGGCTCAGACAGTAAGGAAAAAAAAGACATGCTCGAGGAACACTAGCTGATTTCAGGATCTTGGATGAATTTGGCAATAAGCAAAGAGTGAAAAAACAAAAACAAAAAAAAAACAAGAAGCATTGCATTGAAGGCAGGGACCCAAGTTACCCAGGTCTAAGGGTGGTAATTTTATAATCTCCCAAAGTGTGGTGTGCTTTAAACTTAGGTATTGCATTAACTGAAAACATTTTCAGCTAAAGCATCTCCTTCAATTAGTACTGTTCAAAATAAAATAACTGGAAAGTATACAACGCATAATGTGACAGACTTTTAGGATTCTGATACGGAACAAATGATTTTTCTGGGGAAAAATTTTAGGAAGGTATTTTGGTAATCTACTTTTGTGTAACAAATTACTCCCAAACAAAAAGGTTTAAACACTATCCTCTTTGGTTATTTGCTCACCTTTGTGACTTAGACAGGCTTGTTGGAGAAAACCTGTCTTTGCTCCTATTGGTGTTATCCATGATGGCTCAGCTTGGGCCGTCGTCTGGGACTTCAGTTCTCACTGTTGTGTAGGTTTCTCAGTTCCGCTCCGTGTGGTTACCTTGGACTTCTTCACAATATGGTAATCTCGAGTCAGTCAGACTTTTTGCATGGTAGCTAGGTGTCTGCAGAGCACAAAAATAAACATTACCAGGTCTTATTAAGGCATAGACATGGAACTGGCAAATGGCTGCTTCTGCCACATTTTATTGATTAAAGCATAATAAAGGGCCAGCCCAGAATCAAGGAGAGGGGAACAAATGAAGACATATATTTGTAGAGGCATGGTTTATTTGGAGAGCACCCAAATACCAATTAACTATGGAGGCAAAAAATTTCTTTATATCCAGACAAATATAAATGAGTAGTTGTCTAAAGAAATGTGTCTGTATTTTAAAGATTTCTTCAAAAAGTCATGTGCTCTAGTATTCAAAGTCATCAAACTAAAATTTATGATTTTATGCTATTATCACAAATTTTCTGCAGAAAGAGAACAATCACAAAGGTTTAAGATTGCATTGTGAAAATAACAACAGCTGTTAAAAAATTAAAGCAGTAAAAATTTCAGCAAAGGTCAGCTTCAATTTCATTCACGAGCCTCTCAGAAAAGTGAAATAAGTTGATGTTGATGACTCTATATAAAACAGTGGTCTAAAATGGAATGAAATCAAATTGTTATAGACAATTATTTTACAAAAAAGCAGCATAATGCATCTCCTGTTATTTTTCTTTTTGCGTGTGTATCTTTCAGTAATGTAAATATTCAGTTTAGGAGTACAGTCCCAGATAGCATTAAGAGAGACTGCTTTTTTAAACCAAGAAGGAAAGAGCCTAAACTCTCAGAATCTGTCAGGATCTTATGAAAAAGAGTCAAACAATTTTTAGGTATCTAAGAATAATAACTAAATTAATATGTAGTCAAATAACACTGGGACTGAGCTTACACCCTGTTGTATTTAAGAAAAGACAGTGTGAAGGCAATTTGTAAAGAAATATAAAATGTATTTCTAAGGCAATAAATGTATTAGATATAATAGAACTTTACCTAAATTTGTTGGGGAATAAAGTTTTCTGTTCCACTGAATATTATAAATTAATACAACTTGGATGATTCAAAAGCTTGAAAAGTCTTTGAATAATCATTGTAAACATTCATTCAAATTCAATAGCAATGTAAATATATCTAATTTTTTAATTTGCAAAAAAAAATTGCTTGTATTACCTACATAATGCTTGCAACTACACTGTAGAGTAGTTCTTCCAATTTTTGTTTTAATGGTCAAATGAAATACTCTCTTAACTGGCCAAAGTTTTTTCTCCAATTTAGAATTCATTCTCTGCTATGAAAGTTCAACATATTATTGTTTGGCCCAGTAGTATTGTTTCCTGAATCAATAGCATGATGTTATGTAAGGATGCCAGAAGGCCAGTGTAAGGGCAGAGTTTACAGGACATGATAAGAAGTTTCTAGCACATGGGCTAACTCTTACCGCAAGTCCCATGTGGCAACAGCTGATTGAGTCTGTTAGCCACTGTTCCTCCGCCTGCAGGGATTTCTGGCGATCCTGGCTCCTTTCTTCAAGTTTTACAGTCTCTGACCTAAAGTGAAAATAGCAATTAGAAATTCATTTACTGAAGTTAAATTGTACAAAAGAGTTCATTCGACTCTGCAGTTAGTCACAGAAATCAAGTTTTTGCCAGAAAGTTGGATTGATGTGGGTTCCACATGCAGATCAGCCTTAAGGGCAGCAGGTCTGGGTAGGATGTCCCAGTGCTGAGTAAACACTGGGGAAGGAGGCTGAGGGTACACAAGAGACAGTCTTGGATTGTAAAGACATCAGAAGAGGGGACTGCTTCTCAAGTTGGAGAGGACACCTGAACAGATAGAATGAAGGCATTAATGCATGTTAAACATCTTGCTGAGATTGCTGAGATTTTAAGGGATAGTCTGAGCAAGGAATAAGATTTATACTGATTTCTCAATATTTTCCATGATGTAATTCTATGTTAAGGAGGTGTGACAGAAGGTTACATACTTACATCACATCATTTTCCATATTGTTAATATATTTTTCCCCCTTGGGAGTTGATAAAAGCTGCCTACAAGGATCAGTTTTAAATAGGGTTAGTTATAAATTCTCTGAGATCTGAAAAATTTGTTACATAAATTATTTCTCTGAATTACTTTTTCCCCAATTAAGGGTAATATGCATTTGACCACACAATGCCCTTTATACAAACACTCTGATTAATTTCTTTCAGATCTCAAGACCAAGAAAATATTTGTTTCTATGGAGAAGCTGGCAAATTTTATTCTACTGTGTTTCTGAACCTTTTGTTTTTATTTTTCCCCTGGTTTCTGGGAGGCTTAGGGCTAATATTGTTATGAAACACAAATTTTTGAAATTTAGTTTATCCTTCCCTCACTCTTTGTTGACTGATTTGCCAACTTAAAGAAAAACAAATCTTGTATTAATTTGTGTATTATAGAACTTTGAAGTTTTACTGGATGTTAACTCTCTTATAGAAGTGTAAATAAATAATTTTCATATATATATTTCTAAATTTTTCCCAGGGATAGCACTGGACTCAAAGTAATGTGTTTGACTAATTATTGATAATCACTTAACACAGTTGTCAAATTTCTTTCTTCGGTTTTTGAGATTTGGAGTTAAAAAGAGAAATTATGTTGTTCCTTGTTGAGAATGTACTCCTCTGTGTTACTGTGTCAGTCACTTAATTTATCTTGCATTTGCATTTGTAATACAAAATCAAGGATGTCTATTTCTCTGAACTGTTGAGCATATCCAATGAGATAATATATGTGAAACTTTTTGTAAGCTGTAAATTGGTAACCTAAATTATAGTTATTAATTCTTCATAAATTAAAGCACAGGAAAACTAATATTTTGGCAGTTTAATTCAAACTTAATTGGAATTTACAAATATATGTATGCAACATGTTGGAACTTAAATATGTTTTATATACTTGAAATTAGTATACAAAACAGTCATTTAAGTACATTTCTTTAAGTTGTTTAATGTCTGTCAGTCAGTCAAAGAAACAACAACCTTTGCATAGGTAGTACTATCTGGTCAGCCTTAAAGAGCAATGAATACATTTTTATCAATTTAATTCATTTACTTGACTTTTACTCTTCTCTCTCACCAAAACTGTGCTTCATTTGGACAGTATTTTTAGTACGTATTTTGTTTTCTATTTATATGGTTACCACTGTATTTCTCAAATATTCATCACCTTTATCTGAATCAAAGTTGTCTATCTTTAATCACCAGCACTAGCAGGCAGAGAATCCATCTACACAATTGCCAAAAACGTCACTTCATAATGATCCAAGCATAAATTGACACATTATACACTTGATTTGTTAGTAATCATATAGAGGAGTTAACATTTTAAAAATAAAATTAGATCCCTCCTCCTTGCTCTTCTCTATAGTAGCAGAAACCGAGACCTAATCTACTGATCTAACTAAAATATATTCAACTGGAAACATAGAGATTTTAATATATGTTTTTGCTACATTATTTTCAACTAGAAGTAATCTTTTAAAAATGCATTTTAGTATCCCAGATGGGAAAGTAGAAATGGAAAATAGGAAAGATATTTCACTTGGTTTTGGAAGGAAAGCACATCAATTAACAGATTTTAAATTATTGGCCTGCTTTCACAAATTAATGTATTTTGAGGCAGTGTGTATATGCAGAAAAGAAGTTTCATAGTATCTGTTACTATTCCTTTAAGAACTGTAACTTCAGTAAGAAAGTAATGAGTTGAAAGAATTAGAAAGACATCAGGAGCCTTCTAACAATTAGAAGAATCTGTTAATTAGCACAGAATATGAATCTTAAGCTGCCTTGTTCATCAAATCATTTATTTTAATGAAGCAATGTTGATCAGAAACCTTACTAACACACAAAATAATCATAAGAAAAAAATTTAAATAAGCAAAAGACTTCAACAGAAATATGGCCCAGGACTACAAGATGTAGATTCACCTAAAATTGGGATGATGATGTTATATCATCTTTTTTCAGAATTAATTAACTGAAATTTGATTTATCAATATAAAAGAAGAATGTATCCACCATGCCAAACAGGATGAAAATGACCCATTAGGCTCACCATGTTAAGAGATTAGAGAAAATAGGAGTGGCTCAGTGTCCTTTTAAATATGCACCATAAGAGTTCACTATTCATGATCATTGTGAAGAAATGAAAAAAGTATAACAACAGCTATTCAGAGTTCATCAATTGATATTTCATCAAATTTTAAAATATCAAGTAGAAAAGAATTTTAAAAATATTACTGAGTGCAATGGGGGCTTAGAATATGTGAGAGAGGACAGTATGTGTGGTGTGTGAGTGCTTTCATAGAATTTATCATAGTATAGACAACTGGTTTCATTACCTTGTGAGAATTCACTTTATTTTATGTGCCCAGCATAGTTTTTCCTAGCATCTCTCTAAAACTCAAGTTAGCCCTTCTATTTTCAGTCCCTCCTTTGGGCTCCCAGAGTGTATATTTATTTTTAAGTGAGCTTTTTCTCTCTGAAGTGTACTACAAAATCCTGGCTTTATACTTTGCTTATAAGCAGAATTACTGTGTGTGAAGTTTTATCACCTTCTAACCTAAGAAGAAAGCTACGATATGAATGACATGAATCTGAGGTTCACACATGTGAGAGAGAAGAGAAAGAGAGAGAGAGAAATAGGAATATAGAAGTCCACAAAAATGTTTTAATTTAACATCAAAATAAAATGACTTTCAGTTTGAGAAAACATTTTATTACATAATATGACTATATTTATCTTTATATTGATATTGTCATAATGCATACTTCTTATTTGTTATTTTTTAATAGAAAAAGAGGCCCACAATCATCATATTGTGGCCTTGAAAGAGATTTAAAAAAGAGAGAAATAAAGAGAAAATTTACTTCCACCAGTGAAAAAATAACTTTGACTTGGATACCTCATGTATTATGATACCAGGTAAAAATATTGAACCTCTCATAAACCCAGGAATTCAGAGGTTGTTTCTGATTTTTCTTTTTTTCATTATCACATAAGTTAAATTGGCTGTTCTAGACTACTAATGAAGCTTGGGTATTAAAACTAGATGTAAAGACTTAAGTTCAAATACTATTGATAACTAATAACTTATGTATTGAGCATTTAATATATTAAGCTTCTGATAAATTGTCTTGTCATAATAATCCTATGAGATCATGATGATTATTAATAACATTACATATTATGATAAACAATAATCAATTAATTAAGTCTAAAGACTTTACTTCCCTTAATTAAAAAGTCATTGATAATAGTCATCTCATAGATAAATAATCATCATCATCACATAGATGAAGAGATCTATACACCCTTAGCCATATTAGGCCTCAAATGATTTTCAGGATTACAGGGAATTATCAATTTATTTCATTATTCACCTTTTTGTTGAGATCCTGAAGTGCACATTATTACTAAATTTTAACTTTTTTAACCTGTAACTATTTCCTTCTCTAAAGTTATGGAAATAGAAGTTTTATCCTTAAAAAAAGATTTAAGAACAGCTTAACTTCAAACTGCTAATGTCATATATTGAAGTGATGAAAAAGTCGCTGCCTGAGGAAGTATAAATTGGTATAACACCTTTGAATACCACAGTTTGGTAGCACCTGATAAAGTTGAACATGTACGCACACCAGGGCCCAAAAATCCCATCCCAAGGTGTACACCCAAAGAAAGGAGCATGCATGTGCAGCTGAATATTCAAGCATGCTAAACTGGAAGGACCACATATATCTATCAAAACATAAAGTATATATACATTATACAATATTCATACAATGGAATGCTCTATTGCAATGAAAATGAATTAACTACATTCAGGCACAAAACCATGGCTGAGTTTTACAAATGTACTCTTGAATGAAAGAAATCTGATACAAAAGAATGCATGTGACTGTATAATTCCATTTGTATAAAGTTCAGAAACAGACAAAATTCAGTTACAGTTCTAGAAGTCAAGACAATGGTTTCTTTAGGTGAGAGTGGAAGAGGCTTTGATTGAAATGGATCACCAGAATGGCTTGCAGATTCCAGTATTGATCTCATTTTTTGACGTAGGGGTTATTTCACTGCTGTGTTCACTTTGTGATAATTTATTGAATTTAGGATTTATGCATTTTATTATGCATATTACATTTCAGTATACAAGTATTTTAAAATGAAGGTAAAAATTCATGCTGCTAAAGTTCTACATTGTATTAATACTGCATGCAAATAGAATATAATAGAGGAACAGACAGAACTTTTCTTATGAGACTTGCTAACTTCTGGAGGAAATTATCAAAAAAGAAACAAGTCTGCATTAGCCTGACATGCTTTGTAGGACTAACTCAGGCAGAGCATCAGGGCAGACTTCTGGGATGATAAATGGAGATATAAGGAATTGATTTAATTGAGATGAGGATAAAACCAATATAGTAGATTTACACATTCCCAAAATTGTAAAATCTATGTATTTTCCCCCTTTAAAGATTTAGTTATCTATCCTGAAGTTGTGTTCTGATTTAATTGTAGAATATTGCAAGGTAGAAACTTACTAAATCAATGATTTCTGACCTGTATTTTTAAATTATTGCATTAAGCTACCATATATGAGAGGGAGAAAAATAGCGATTGTAAAAATAATTTTAGAAGTTAAAAGCAAAGGGTAGCTTCAAGCTATAAAAATAATATTTGACAAATATTTATAGCTTGGTAACTCTAAAGAGTTTAATGTCTTCTGTATTCTCTCTGACACATTTTGGTCTAAAATAGATTAAATAAATGATAAAATCCATGCTGGGCTCTGCTTTAGTCTGCATGCTGCTGAGCAATCATCAAAGTTAACCAGTAATTTAAGAAATAGATCTATTATTATCTCCCAATGATTAGGTCAAATCAGTCAGATTGGAATCCTCATTAGTGATGACAAGGGTCTCTGTGCCACTGCCCCTTACTAACTCACAACACAGCAATGCTGTGGATATTTAATCAACTTACAAGCCATACCTTTGTGGTAACCCTCCTTCCTCTCCAGAATGAACAGCCTGCTATGCTCAGCATGACCCCTTTAAAAAGCCCCCTGCCTGGCAGACATATCTATGTTTGAAATAGAGGACAGACTTCTCTTCAGATAGCATCTCATCATCACCTGGCCTAAAAGATTCACATAAAACTAGGGAGAAATTAAAATGTTGAAGTATGAGTATCCTATAATTTAGGATATACAGTATTACCTTTTGGCTCCCAGATGACCTGCCTCTTCTGAGAAACTCATGTATACAAGAAGACTCACAGATCATCCTGCCAAGTGCTTGTCATGTTTGTGAAAAAGTAGACAAGGAAAGCCAAACTTTAAGTGCATAGCCCATCCACCTACCAGCTCTTAGCTGAGGTCTTCATTCTCATTGTGAAATCTATTTCCATATCCCACAGAAACCCATTATCTCATCATTATTTATCATATCAAACACCTCCTTTTAATTTTAAACTTCAATAGGTTTCTTTTTTTCTCTGGTGGGGGTTACCCTCCCGTTCCACTTTCTTTCCATCTATTTTTATAAATATATTTACAACCTTTGGGAGAAAAGAAAATTGTTTACACATATAATTGCAGCTAAAAAAAAAAATCAGACTACTAATTCATGTAAACTGTTTGATCCAGAACATTGTTAGAAATTTAATTACTTGTCAAAAAGTAAAAATGCTTTTTCAGTTCTGATTCCATTAAAGAAGTAAGATCTGCTAGCAAGAAAGATGTGAAACACTAAAGCTTTGATGGCAGTCAGATTTTGATTGATAGACACTCAAAAAAAATAAAAAAAGATACACACAAAATGGATTATAGGCCTAAACGTAAGAGCTAAAACTATAAAACTCTTTTAAGAAAACATAGGAGTAAATCTTAGCGATCTCAGGCCTGGTAAAGCCTTTTAAGCATGAAACCAAACATAAAAGCACACACACACACACACACACAAATAAATTTCATTAAAATTTAAAACCTTAGTTCTCGGTGGCTCATGCCTGTAATCCCAGCACTTTGGGAGGCCGAGGCGGGTGGATCACGAGGTCAAGAGATCGAGACCATCATGATCAACATGGTGAAACCCCGTCTCTACTAAAAATACAAAACATTAGCTGGGCACGGTGGCGCGTGCCTGTAATCCCAGCTACTCAGGAGGCTGAGGCAGGAGAATTGCCTGAACCCAGGAGGCGGAGGTTGCAGTGAGCCAAGTCACGCCATTGCACTCCAGCCTGGGTAACAAGAGCGAAACTCCATCTCAAAAAAAAAAAAAAAACCTTAGTTCTTAAAAAATGACATCAAGAAAGTGAAAAGAAAACCCTCAGAATCAAGAAAATATACACAAAAATCATATCTCTGATATGGGATTTATTTAAAGAATATATAAAGAACTAACACTTCATAATATAAAAATAAATAGATTTTCATAAATGGACAGAAGATTTGAATAGACATTTCTCCAAAGAAGATACACAAATAGGCACCTGAAAAGATGTTCAACATAAGTAGCCATTAGGGAAATAGAATGAGATTCTACTTCACACCAACAAGACTGGCTACAGCCAAAAAGAAAGATCATAACAAGTGGTCGAGAGGATGTGGAGAAATTGGAGCCTTTATACAATGCATGTGGGAAAGTAAAATGTTGCAGCTGCTTTAATTAATTATTTGACTGTTCCTCAAAATATTAAACATAGACTTACCAAATAACCCAGCAATCCCGCTGCTGAGTAAATATTCAAGAGAAATGTAAATATATGCCTGTGCATAAAAGCTTGAAAACAAGCATTCACACAAAAAGTAAAAATAATCCAATATCATCCACTGATGAATGATAAATAAAATGTAAGCTGCCCAAACAATAGAATATTATTTAGCTTAAAGAAATAAATGAAGTATCGATACGTGCTGCAACACAAATGATTCTTGAAAATACTATGCTACATGAAGAAGGCCTGTCACACAAGACCGCACATTATTCAATTTATATTAAATGTCAAGAATAGGTAAACCTATAAAGACAGAAAGTAGATTAGTGGTTGACTGGGTCTGGTGGAGGGAGAAGGGTGAGCAGGAATGTGGAGTGACTTGCTAATGTGCACAAGGCTTCTTTTGGGCATGACAAAAAGGTTCTTAAATTCATTGTGATGATGGTTTTGCAACTCTGGGAAAATACTGAAAACCATTAAATTATGCACTTTAAATGCGTGAATTGTATCATACGGGAATTATATATCAAAAAAAGCTGTTAAGAAGTAAAAGACAGTCCAGTTGGGAAAATCTATATGGAAACCATAGTACAAAGATTGTAATAGACATATCTACAATGTGTTCTAGAAGTGCAACGGAGAAAAGTCCAACATTTTTTATGCCACTTAATTCTTACTGAGTGCCTTGTGTCATTATATGTGTGCCCATTAGTGTATATATGTGTGCATGTGTGTATAACAGTGTCCTGCCTAAGATTTAAATATGTTTGGCCCATGGAGTATTGCAACACTTCAATCATTCAGATACCTGCTTACAGTCATGGTTTCACATATGCTGTAAGCAGTGATGTGATGGAGACAGCAGATATCGGTTCAAGGGAGCTGAATATAGGCATAATTTCCCAATTCCATGTACACGTTGGTTCCCTGAAACTAGCCATGCTGTTAATATTTACCCTATAGAAATCAGCTAATGCCACAAATTAAGGCCATCCCCTGCCAAATTGTGGTTGTTAAACATTTGGCAGCATACCACTGGGCCACCCTTTGAAAGGCAACACACAGTATTGAAGCAGGTTATTTTCCTGACCCCTTTGTGGGAGGAAACTGGGGTGCATGGGCGCTGAAACTAGCTGGCCACTTCAGCACCTGTAAGGGCTAACTCCGCTCACTCACTGCTCCATCCCTCATGGGAGGGAAAGCACAAGCAAGCAGGTGCAGGGGCCAGGGAGAGCGCTTTTGGGTGCTCACAAAAGCAAACTCAGTACTGGCCCCGTGGCAGTGTATGGGGCAGGTGCCTGCAACCCCTGAAGCCCCAGAGGAAGTGTTACGTTGCCCTTTTAGCTTTAGTGTCCACAGATGGCTTAAGTGTTAACAGCTCAATGGAAGGTCAGTGTGACAGCTTTTTGGATCCACAATCATCGCACCTGAGTTCTTGTCCAGCATCCAGGAGGAATGAGGTCACACAAACAAATTAAAAACGGTAAATTCAGGGGACTTTATTGCTGATGAAAGTGGCTCTCAGCAGGAAGAGGAGCTGAAAAGGGGACACAGCAGGAAGGTAACCTTCCCCTGAAGTCTGGCCATGCCCAGCCAGACTCCTCTCCAAAGCTATGCTGTCAAGCTGTCCCTCTGAAGTCAAGCCATTTCTCTCCAACATCCAACCACAGTCTCTGACAACCAACTGCTTCTCCTCTCTCTGCTGGCTGAACCTGGAGTTTAAATGGACACAGGATAACGGGGTAGGGTGAGACATGATTTTAGAAAAGGCAATATTTGAGAAGGAAAACAGGAATGAAATGTTCTCACTTTGCCCGTGGTATCAAGCTTTTCATCTTGAGGGTGGGGCCCTTGCCAGGAACCTGCCATCTTCTGCCCAGAACTTCCCTGCTTCCTGTCCCTATCAGTATTATTCTCGGGATTCAGATGCACTCATAAATGGCTACAAAACTGAAAAAGTCATTTAGAAGGCAAATTGCACCATCACATCTCTGAGAAAGAATTTGTCCTAAGGGAGTCCAGAATTTGGCATGATGAGCCAACCTGAAACAGAAGTTGAGAATCAGGAAGAATCAAGTGTTCAAGGTAAAACTCAAAGGCACATTTAGCACCTTGCAAGGAAACAGTTTTGGAGGAAACTAAAAAGTGCCAGACACAAGATTCTGTAATGATTCAGTGTTCAAGTAATACTGTGAGATACAAACAGGAGTCACTTCAGGAAGACTGCCCAGCACTCCAAGGGCAACAGGGGCAAGGGTGAACCGCAGGGTGGGATCAGCAGCGTGGCAGCATAGCCTGTCCCTCAGTCTGAATGGAAGAGAAACAGAGTCAAGTTTCAGGTCCATGATAGTGATAAACAGTGACTTCTCAGAATAAAGGGACAAATAGAAGGACAGTGTATGGAGAAGAATAGTGGCACCTACGTAAGTGGAGGACACAGCAGCAGTGTGGTTTGGAGAGAGAGAGGAGGAACCCCTCACTTCTATGTGAACCCTTGAGTACTCCTCCTTGGAAACTCCAATGTATTTTAGGATGGGAATGTCCAAAAACAGTCTAAGCAAACTGGGTGTAGGTGTGTGTCAGGTAGCTGTCACCGCAGAAACTAGATCATATCTTGAACATAAAACTTACATCACATATTAGAATTATTTACTTTTCTGTTCCTATCTCATACTACATTGCTACCTTCTTAGTGTAAAATTGTTTTTATTCCACATTAACTCCCATGGCAGTAACTATAATGTACATTGTAAGCATTTGATGTTTGTTCATAACAGAGCTAATTACTACTCTGTAAAGCATTTACTACGTGCAGGCACTGTTCATAGCATTTTATACACACTCATTTGCAGTTTCTGAATGAGTGTCAACATTTTTCCCATTTCCAGATTAAAAACAAACTGAGGCAGAGAAAAAATAAGTAACTTCTCAAGATCACATATCTGCCAGATAAATAGAGTGATAGATGATTGATCAATTGATGGATAATGATAGATTGATTTATATGTTATTCAGAAAACTTGGTTTCCTGTTCAGTTCCTGCCACTTTTTGTTCTGTAGGTTTTTTTCAAACTGTGAATAGGAGACATTTAGTAGGTCATGAAATCAGTTTAGTGGATGGCAACTAGAAATTTTTTGAAAGAATAGAATAGAATGTGATAATAGAATAGAATAGATCAAAGTACATTGCATATAGCTAGGGCGAGTTGTTTCGTGAAACCTCTTTCTCAGTTGTGTGTAAGTATGGGAGTGTGTTTCTGTATACTGGATCATAATGTAAAATCTATTTCTTACTGTGGTTTGCTGTCAAAATTTGAGAAACTCTGACCTGAGGCATATTATGTTAATAGTCCCTGAGTCTTAATTTCTGCAAAGGTTATATATGATCCTTATCATAGAATACCCATTTCAATAAATGGGTGCGCCCCTTTTTCAATATGAGTGTTCTAGAACACACTTAGTTAAATTCCAGTTCACTGGTCTTAAACTTTCTGAACTAATATAACTGAAACCTTGGGAAACATGTTTTAAATTAATGAACTACAATTCGCTATAAGTCGCTATAAGTAGCACCATGATCTAGTGTGACTTTTTCCAAAGACATGTCAATAATTTGACATGTTGTGACAAACAGAACATGTAAGATTTTTAAAATCACTGTGAGAGAACTTTGCTCAAAAAACTATGGCCCTGGTAATAACTGAAGACTAGAAACTACCCATCCAGTCTGCCTCAGATATATCACTAAAGTTATGATTGGATCACAATGCTGTTAGCATTTCTACATTGAGAATGAAATGATAATAATAAAAATATCAATAACAAATGATTAAATCAGTTACCATCTCTGAAACAGTTTCTTGGTATGGGATAAAGAGACTCTTAGCTACCTCCACTCAAGAAAACAGAAAATCCCAGAACTCCTGAGACCTTAACAAGAGAAAAAATATTTTAAAAAAAGAGAAATCACCAAAGCAGGAGGCTAGAAGCAGTGCAAGTGGTGTGTAACTGTTGCTTAATATTGCTTTGGAGAAAAAGATGTAGAGGACATTTTCACCACCTGTTTTCAGGAGTGTTGTACTCCTAGGTTATTGTAAAAGAAAAAGAATTAGGTATAGCTAAAAGAAACATAAATTAGCTCTATTTTTGCATGTTTCTTAAACAATTATATGCCTCTAGATGTTTTGTCAATTATAAACTTTGTGCCAATACTATTTATTTTATTACCTCACTAATGAGAAGATAAAAAATAGATATTACCCTTCTTTTAAATTTCCTTCAGCAGCTAGCAAGTCTCAAAAATTTAAATAGATTCCTGATTCAGTGAATGCAGTCTAGTAAAAAGTGTTGAATCCTCAAAAGCAAGAATCCATATGTTAATTGCATACCTTACCTAAAAATTTTGTACAATTTATCTCATTTAAGTCTCAACAAAAGTCTACAAAATAAGAAATATTATCCTGATTTTAGGAAAAGAATGAAATGTTATTTGGCTAGTAAATTGATAAGTCAAGATTCACACTGATGTTTCTATGTTTCCAATGCCCATACTCTCTCCATTACATATAAGTACACTTAAATTATCAAACTAGAGGGAAAGATAAGGATATATACCATCACTTCACAAAGCATGGCCTAGGGATATTTTGCTCTGTTTTCAGAAGCAACATATTATCGCAGTGAGAGGGACTGATCCATAAATAGGAGACATTTAGGCACTAGAGTGACATTTCTTTCATTATTTCATTTCATGTCATTTGCCACATGTTTGTCTCTAATCCCGTGCATGTTCCTCTACCTATGTAATATTCAGTGTGAAATTCTATGTCAGTATATTTAAACTTCCAAAAGTCAGTAGGTTCAGAGTTGTGATTCCCATAGCAACCATAATTCCACCCCTTTGTTTTTATATAGCATTTGTATAACTGGGGAAGTTGTTAAGTTTTATATCTTAATATAAATATGCAGTCATGTTGAGTGTCTTTTTATAGTTGCTGTGGGAACCACAATTTAGAATTTTCTGATTTTCTTTGCATTTAAATTCCCAATCAGATTATTGCAATCATCGGCATTCCTCTAATTTTATTGAAGTGGAAATGGGGAAAAGGAATAGTAATTTTATTATAAATTCTTGTAGCTTTTATTTTAAGATACTATTTAACTGCCAAGAGGGAAAAAAAAACTACTTAAAAAATGGAAGGAAAGAACACGGCATATTTTAAAATAAAATGGCAAAAGGAAGGAATACTATGGTAAATAAATGTAAAGGATTTAAAAATATGTGCAATTCCCAAATATTTGGAAATGTTATGTTTTCTTATGGTCACAGAGCAGTAAGGATTAAAATAACAGAGACCTATGAAGTCCTTAGATCTGGTAGGCATTTGTGTGCCTGTTACGAGTGAGGAGTGATGTGTGTGTGGTAGTGCAGTGCGTGTGTATAGTTTCTCTTTCCACTCAAAAAGTGTAGTAGAATTAACCTCAATAGACACAATATTTGCCTGTGATTCCAATATTTTTATGACTCTTATGGGACCGTGATGTGAATGTGTGTTTAAAACCCAGGAACCTTTTGCTTAATAAGAGCTTAAAGTCCAGTATAGTTCAGGTGCTATGATTGAACAAAGGAGTCTGACATCAGGATAAATATGCAGACAAATGCAGTAACCAAACTTAACTCATAACACTCCCCTCCCCTACAGCAGCCCCAGTGGATTTTCGCAACATTTCTGAAACTCTAGGAGCTGAGCTGCAATTTAAAAATCATTAGTGCAGACACTCCCCCCCAATAGAAAGTAAGCCATACTACCTGACAGGGAGGTGTATTTCTTTGAAGTTTTTTGTAGATAGTATCTCTGAAGCCACATAGATAGTAATGTTTATGATAATGGACAGGGTTTTATTTCGCCACAAAACAAAGAAGGGGGAGAGGTGGTTTGAGTGCAATGTTGTTTTCCTCACAGTTGATAAAAATGATCTTATGAATTACAAAATCATATTCTTTAACTGTGAAGTAGTTTTTATACATATTTCCTACCAAACTGAACTGACAAAAATGTTGTGGCTTTGGTGAAGTTAGGGAGACAAAACATATAGTGCTTTCTGGCAGGAACAGAATAAGCCCCTAGCTCATTAAGATCCAGGCAGGACAAAGTTTGTTCCTCAGGTTTACAGGTCCTCCAGTTGAATGTTTTCTGTCATCTCTGAGCTGAGCAGACGCAAGGTGGCTGATATACCCAGTTAAATTCATAGGAGATTGGGATATAAATTCTAATGACAATTTACTAATTTTGTGTTAAAGTGTGATTGCCAAGTTGTCTATACTACTGTGTTTCCTCATTACCATATTCTCTCCATGTAAGTAAATCTTCCTGAGGAGGGTCATTTTAATCAGGTTGCTGCTTGCAAAGCCTGGAATGAGAGTGGAAGAATCCGAATGGCAAGTGCCCTCTCCGTTGGAATTATTTATTGCCAAGGAGTAAATCAGAGCAGATGTTGGTGAGCAATAAAACCCCCATTCCAGAAGTAGTCAGTGTGGGTCATATCCCTTCTCGTAAAATCCATCACTGCCCCAGAACCAACATAGTCCCCTCAGGCCTTGTGCTTAACTTGAGGAGCAAGACTTTGTCCAGGCCATGAGGGGTATTAAATATATTTAATATCCCTCACAGGAATAGCCCATCACAGATATGACCAATGTCAGCTTAGGAAGAGTTTGACTTCAGTCACACAGCCTGGTTCATCCTAAGGCCAGCCTGGACACAGATATGGATACTGACACACTGCTTCAGACAAAACTAACTTGTTTGAGAAATAGTGAACCCTCCAGTAAAACAAATAAAAGAACACTGATTGCCCAAATTTGTCATCAGTCTTGTTGTACCAGCAACTCTGGGTATCTAGAGAGGTGGAATTTAGCATCTACTTCCTAAATACCAACCAGTCTAGATGCATAGACCATTCTAGGAATATCAACCATCCCTCACAGACACATGCAGACATTACAGGCACATTAGCAAACATTCAACACTCTAGAATCTACATTAAGACAACTACACCAGAATTTCTATATGTCATCACGGGTCATACTTTATCTTCTATCTTATAAAGTTTATAAATGTTTTCCATAAGTCATTGAAACATAAAATTCTCAAATGCTCATTCAACCAATGAGCACAAAAGCATTCAATGAACGAGTAGAAATTAAGCCTGCTTTGTGAAAGCTGACACTGAAACTTGTATGTAGTCATTATTCATAAGAATTACATGCTAGTTTTTAAATGTATTTTTTTACATAGGTACAAATACAGACATAGTTTTACGAAATGTATGTGGTGCATTCTTTCTTTAATGCTGTCTTTATTTCCTCTTTGTGCTCAGCTCCACCAAGTTAACCATACACTACCTTTATTGCCTATATTATATTTTTAACTTTACTATAGTTCATGGCATCCTATCAGAATAACAGGGATTCTCCTGCCATATCAACTCCCTGACAGTCCTGAAAGTGGAACTGAGTAACAAACTGGATAAATCAAGAAAATTTGCTACCTTTTGAGAATCTGCAGCAAAATGAATTGTCCTCCACAAATAGAATGAGCATCTTAACTCTTCTCTAACAGTCTATGATCGAAATTACACTTGCAGCACAGCATCCGGGCACTACTGGGCCTTGGAACAAGATTATCTGGTAGATTTAGACAAAATTTGACCATCCTCCTCCTGATTCCCTTTATAATGGTCAATAGCCTATTTGGATAAAAACAGTCATGGTAGTGTTTCAGCATTTCAAGAGATAACTAATAAACACTATTTTTAATTTTTTCATATTGCAATCCCCAGGGACACAGAGGAGAAATACACAAAGGAGGAGACATTGAATTGATCCTTGATTTTTTATGTGGTTACAATCGCTATTTCCAAAAGATGGAAATATCTTGCTGGCACATAGAGAACTCTGCTACAGGGAATGGTGGCCATACAGAAGACTCTGCCATAGAAGGATAATTTTATATCACTTTATGAGAATTATTGCTCTGAGTCAGGAGACCATATAGGCATCAAAACATAGCCCATCAGGGATGGTGCTATTAGTCATTGAAGTGTGGTTTATCCCAGGGCAGTCTGGTTTATAATGTAAAGCTCTCTATCTTCATATTTTATATTTCATCTGGGGGCACAATTTAAACTGATTGATGGACACAGGAAAAATACTTTAATTCTGAAAAAGCTTAATAAAAAATCAAGGTAAAATCCCCCATCAATAAAACATCTACTAAAATGGTAAGACAAACTTTGTCAGACACTGTTGCTATTTCTCACTTAACCTATATTTTCCTGTCATTCTTATACTTGTACCTTTTATTTCTTCTTTACATTTAAATCCCAGCTGAGAAATAAAGCTGAAGTAGAAAATTTTGCATATTAAATGAATGCTGTCAAAGGTATTGGAATTGGGATAAAGTACAGATTATCCATAAACTCTTAAGGGTAGGAGGACACATTTCAAAATTAAAAAAGAAATACTGTCTTTGCCATACCCAGCATTCTCTAGTCTAATTTTCTAATTTTCTTCACTGTGTTTTCTCTATGGAACTTCTCCTTCTTCCACTGAGATCTCCAGCATCTGCTCAGTCAGGACTGCGTCATCTTGATTTCCAACAATTTCCCCGTTGCCCACTCTTACCCAATGATGAAAAAAGAGAATCAAGGCACAGAGAGAGACAGAGACAGAGAAAATCATTAAAGATAGAAGAAACCATCCAAATTCATTAATTATTTCGCCTAGAACATCTTCTAGAGACTGTTTTGTGCTCTGACTCTTTCTGTTTGAAATTTTGACTCAGGGACTCAGCTGTAACTCTGGCAGGAGATACCATCACAAGAAGATTTTGACATTTTCTATTATCGATAACTATGCTCCTCTCTGTTACTTTAGGTAATTGGCAGTTGATGACATGACACTATTTCTACCTTCATTGCCTAGCCATCTTGTTTGCAAGAATGTAGTCATTTAATATGTGTTATGTCAACAAGAATCCACCCTACCCAGTCTTCAGCTTAACTAAAAAAATTTATCAATTGAATATGAAATGAATAGCTTCATTCATTCACTCATTTATTCAAAAAATATTTACAGGGCTCATCTTACCAAAACCTTTGCATTTGGGGCATTATAGTCCCAAATGCAAATAAATGCTTGATAAATGTTTATAGAGAGTAAGGAGGTTAGAAAATATCTTCCTTGGGCCTGGCACAGTGGCTCACACCTGTAATCCCAGCACTTTAAGAGGCAGAAGGTGAATCATCTGTAATCAGGAGGTCAAGACCAGCCTGGCCAATATGGCAAAACCCTGTATCTACTTAAAAATACAAAAATTAGCCAGGCATGGTGGTGTGTGTCTGTATCCCAGCGGAAGTGGAGGTTGCGCTCCAGCTTGAGGGATAGAGCAAGACTCTGTCAAAAGAGAAAAGAAAGAAAGAGAGAGAGAGAGAGAGACAGAGAGACAAAGAAAGAGAAAATAAGAAAGAATGGAAGAAAGAAAAAGAAAGAATGAAAGAAAGAAAAAGAAAGAAAGAAGGAAAGAAAGAAGGAAAGAGAGGGAGGGAGGGAAGGAGGGAGGGAAGGAGGAAAGGAGGTAAGGGAAGAAGAAAAGATGTTTCTTTATGCCATAATTCTTACTTTTATCTTTTTTCCCAAGAAATTATCAATGAAGTGGAAAATTTTTAGAACATTCATTGAACAATTCGTGAAGTTCTTCTTTTCTACCTTTTCCTCCTGTTGATGGTAAAGATGGTAATTTCATTAAACATCCATTTCTATGTAACAAATTATCCCAAAATTTAGCAGCTTAATATACACATATTTATTATCTCTGAAAGTTTCTGAGAGTCAGAAATCTGGGTGCAGCTGAGAGTATTATGCTCAGAGTTTCTTATGAGGTTGCCATCAAGATGTAGGCCAGAGCTTTAATCATTTGAAGGTTTCACTTAGCTGGGGGATCTTGTATTAGTCCATTTTGTGCTGCTATAACCGAATACCAATGCCTGGATAATTTATAAAAAACAGAGATTTATTTCTCACAATATTGGAAGCTGGCAAGTTCAATATCAAGGTGCCAGCCTCTAGTGAGGGTCTTCTGGCTCAGTCATTTCATGACGGAAGGTGAAAAGACAATATAATGCTCATGCACAAGAGAGAGAAGGGGGCTGAATTCCTACTTAATAAGAAATCCGTTCTGGAGATAACTAATCCACTTGTGAAATAACGGCATTAATCTATGCATGAGAGCAGAGCCCTTGTGACCTGATCACCTCTCAAAGTTTCCGCCTCTCAACACTGTTGCACTGGAGATGAAGTTTTCAGCAAATGAATTCTGGAGGACACATTCAAAGCACAGCGGATTCGCTTCTAAGCTTGCTCATATGGCTGCTGTCAGGAGACGATTGTTGCTCATTGTGTGGGCCTCTCTGTAGACCCACTCAGTATGACACCTCGATTCCCAAGAGCGAGTGACCCAAGATAGGCAGTGTGACCAAGATGGAAGCTGTAGTGTCTTTTATAACTTAATCTCAAAAGTATCTTCCTATCACTTCTGCTATATTTGCTGGTCATATGAACCAATCTTGGTACAGTATAGTAGAGGACTAGACAAGGATTTTAATTACAGAAGGCAGGGATTAAAGGGGCCATCCTGAAGACTGTCTGCCTTACTGCTGCAACTCTGCCCTCTCTCTTCCACTAAACCCCTATCTTCAACACGTGTTGTTTCTCGCTTCAAGTTTTCATTATACAGCTCAACCACACCAGGTAAAATGCTAGCGTTTCGATGTGGATTTAGAAGAAGGAGATTAAGGTTTAAGGCTAATCTACATGCTTTAAACCAGCTTCAACAATGCTAGGACCTCTGAATCTCATTTTTGTGTACAACTACCTTGATGAGAAGTGATGTATAGTACACAATTGAGAAATTCTAGATCCTTTATTTAAAACTCATCATAAACCATCAAAACTCTTGCCTTCCACTATAGACAGACAGATGATAGACAGATAGATAGATAGATAGATGATAGATAGATAGATAGATAGATTTAATTGTGACCAATATGTATTGATTCAAAAATTATTTATTGCACGCCTATTATGTTCCAGTACTTTTCTAAATGCCGGCGATAAACCAGTTTGTCACCCAAAAATTTCTACCTTCATAGTGCTTACATTATAGTGGTGGGAGACAGATGACGCAAGTAAGTAGGCAAATCATACATTATGCTTGAAGATAATAAGTACTATGAAAAAATAGTGCAGTGTAAAGGGGATTGAGAGTGCTAGGAAAGGGGTATTGTGACTTTTTAACCAAAGGGGTAAGAAACAGGCCAGGTTTAACAGGTTATATCTGAGCAAAAATCTAAAAGTAGCAAGAAAGAAAGCCAGGCATGTATCTGGAGGAAGACTTGCCAGCAAAGAAGTAAGTCAATCCAAAGGGCCTAATGGGAACATTGTATGCACTTGACTGGAGCTGTGTAAAAAGCTGACACAGAGTATTAGCAGATGAGATCTGGGAAGTGATGGAAGAATGAATTTTGAGGGGCTTGTAGGGCTTTGAAAATGCTGGCTTTTCATCTGAGTGAAATGGGAGACACTGGATAGTTTGTACTGAGCAGAGGAGAGTAGACAAAAATTAACCCAATAAAGAAAAAGGATACATATCAGCTACAAATAAGCATAGGAACATGTTTTCATTATGTTTATGTCCACTGGTGCTTCCATGTCCTACTGAATAATATCTAAGCACAATTAGTACTGTTAGTCCCTTAATTCCACCTTCAACATTCCATCCTTTAAAATTCAGCTCAGGCATCACCAACTGACTCTCTGGGGGAAGGAAGCCCTGAATGATAGCATATGCAATTTCTGTGATATAAATACTTCCCTCATGGCTGATTTCAAAGATAGCTGTGATTGACCATTGACTCCAAAAATGTTAACAATTAGACCTGACAGCCTGTATCAGACAGTTCCAGTATGCCATTGTTTGTATTCCCCAGAGTCAACACCAAACTCAGTGACTTCTGCAGTAGGCATTACACAAATGTTTAACATATTAACAACAATATTATCAATTTATGAGTACTTATGCGCCAGGCACACACTTCCTCCCCCATCAGTCATCTCCTCAAGAATGTTATAAGTACACAAAGAAGACATCCTCATCTATATTATAGAAGAATATAGTCATACTCATGAAGTTGAAATAACTTGTCTACATTCACCAAGTAACAAGTGACAGTCATGATTTGAACCCCAAACTGTCTATGCTCTATTATGCTGAGTGAGTGATTGTAACCTGGAATTCAAAATAACAAATGTTGATTGTTTGCCCACTATATAAATTTTTCATCACTGTGTGATGATTTACTGAAGATACGTAGCACTGTTATCATTCAGCTGGTTTCCGCTAGATAGCATAGGATCACTTTGTACTAGCCTATGGATACAAGTTGAGATTCTATTCTTTTTCAGAATTTTACTTTCTGTGAGGATAGCCAACACCCCCAGCTCGCCATTTCCTAAAGAATGACAGCTGAGCCAAATCAATACCACACGACCCCCAATTCCACCCATTCACATTGCATCCTTTAACACTCAGCTCAAACACCTCCTATTGTGAGAAATATTTTCCCCTCCACAGCCCTCCTTATATAGAGACATAGAAGAAGCAGTAAGCTCTCAATAAATATTATTACCCCATCGTTAAAGAGATTGGCAAAAATAAAACATGTTTACTTGGCTGAAACATAATTTGCATTAAGTCAGGACAATTGTTAATTATTTTTCTTAATAAGAGATTATTACAAAATAGGTGCCCAAAACTCATGCTTCCAAACATTCAGTGAACAGAATACATCCAGCATCACACCAAAACTCATGGTTATGTGGCATGTCTTCATGTTGTTTCTCTTTTCTCCATTAGAATAAGAACATTTTTAAAACAAAGGACTGTGTCTTATTCATCTTTATATTCCCAGTGCCTGGTATTAGATGACCAATAATTTTTTTTGGTAGAATAAATGAATGCTTAAACAAATGAATGCAAGATTTAGGGCAAACATTGGCAATTTATAGTTTGGCATTTTTATTTATTGTGGTAAATTCCATAATGTCACAAGTTATGATAGTATTTCAACTATCACATATTTTAAAAAGCAGAATTAAATAGTGGGTAAATGTTTGGGTTCTACAATCATTCTGCCTAAGTTCAGATTTTCTTCTCACCCTTTACAGGTTGGGAAATTGATTTTATCTTTTAAGGTCTCTCTATTAAAAGATTTTATCTTTAAATAGAGATTTTTTTATGAGTTAAATAAGTTAATACATAAAAACACATTGAAGAAACAGAAGAAATAGTGAGCTCTCAATAACGATTAATTATCACCTAATTGTTAAATAGATTGGTAAACATAAAACACATTTAGCTGATTAAAGCATGATTTGCATTAATGGCCAGGGAAGCTGTTAATTATTTCGCTTAACAAGAGATTATCATTTATAATGAAAAATTGCCACTACTAATTTCCCCACAAAGGCATATTTAACACCAAAACCGACTTTACACTGTGTTATCTATTTTCTCTAAGGAAGCTAACAAACTCTGTAAGCTAATCACATATTGAGTTTGTCCTTTTGACTGTCTACCCTTTTAGGCATACAGGATCTGTGAGGATTGCCATTTCTTTTTCAGCCTTGAGTTATGCCATACTACCAGTGCCTGAAAACTATGATCTGTACATCAAAACCAATCTGGGATGAAAGAAGGGAATGTTTTAATGCAGAAAAGTAGGCTACTTCTTAAGTCTCGCCATATCTGACCTCTTGATTAAATCATTAGGCTAATACCCATTGTTTGCTAATATTATCTTTTTTAAATGCTCTTATTTCTATACACTTTTTTATTCAGTTCCAGGTAAATTTAAACTTAAATATACATCACTCTAAAGACTTTTTAAGTAAATTCCATTCTCTAGCTCTATAATCATTTTCCTTATTTTTACAGATAAAACTTATTTTTAGCCAATTTGGTTTGTTTTCTACATTTTTTGATCAGTTATTATATAGTTCTGGCTCTGACTTTTTTCCTTTATTGTTTTCTTGTACTTTCCTGAATGAAATTTTATATTTTCTTATGAATTGTGGCTCCAAATTATAGCAACTGTACTTTATGTTCACAATGCTTAAGATTGTACTTAAACTGCACACACAAGTTTCTATGAACAAATTTTGTGTAATACTTAGCAAAACTGACTGAACTATGAGGGCTAATAATTTGTTGATGTCCCTTAGAGATAATTCTGACAATTGTCATCACAAATTCTATATTATCTTAATCTTTGCGAGGATTCATTTCTATCTGAACAACTCAGATAATTAACCCAACTCTGTGTACACAAGAGAAAGTTTGGTTAATGTAACATAAAGTTTTAACTTCATAAATATAGCTCAAACATATTTGAGGCTTACCTATTTCTCTAGATATGCAGTTCTTAAGACCAGGTTTGATGATGATTTATTACAAAATATATTAAAAGTCAGAAACATATATGAAAAATTTGAAAAACTCTGGGTTTTCACTTGGATAGGGCCTTTTTCCTTCCTGGTTCTTCTCATGTTCCTTTTATTAAAACATCTAAATAAAACATTAGATTGCTTCCTCCCTAACCTGTAGACTCCAAGCCGATTAATTTCATTCATATTCTATTTCTTTTACAGTATATAGTGTCAGCTCCTTTGTTAATGACCAGCTGAAAAGAAGTGACGAGAAGTAGAAAAAGGGAAGATTTGCTTTCATTCATCTCTGGAAAAGGAGAGTTGTTTATGCAGAAAAAAATGGTGGCCTCTGCAACTCTCCAGTTTCTTTGGAATTCTATCATTATACCTGCCTAAAACAAACACAATTTAATAGAATTTATCTTTATTGAGACCTGTTTTTAAATGGGCAAACTTGTCCAGAGGGACACCTTTAGCACACGGCCCCAAATAACGCGTCTGTCCTCTCTACTATTCACGATACTGCAGCTTTGCACTGGATGTGTGCTGTCACATTAATAGAGGACATCAAACCTAATAGAGACGTGCTGGGGTTCTGCAGAGTGTGAATTATTAACTTGGATATATGGGAGAGTATTAAATGAACCTGGGAGGCAGAAGGCATTGTTTAATGCTCTGTTTGTATCTGATTCTTTTCTGTTTTCATACACCAAAGGAAACCAGGTAGGAATGCTAACAAGAAATTTCAAGTAGATAAGAGAGAATTTTAAACTGTTGCCATCAGTCTCGGCTTCTGTCAGCGTGTGAAGTAAACAACTTCAAATGAATTAGACAACAATGAGAGAGACAAAGGCTATGGCAAAGAGGGAAGTCAATCTCAATGTTATTCCTCCACAGTCATTACCAAGGCTCAATTAACGAAGTCTTAAATTCAAGTGAGACAGAGGTCCAATAGCTCCCTTTTCTTTCTGTACCACTTGATAAGAAATCTAAGGGCATATTAGAGAAACCACCTGAAAAATACTAACCAATTTTTTATCACATCACTTTTCTCTTGATATACAGACTTCTTTATAAATATATCATTCTTATGATAAAAATAGAGACTAAACTAGAACAACACAGAAAAGAGCATTCTTCCTAAGAAAATTAGGGCCAGTCTGGGTATTTTAATTGAAAATTTGCATAAACCAAGGATTCATGAAAGTAATTCATATATATCTTAAATATCTTAAACATTTTATCTTAAAACATAAAAAAAAAAAGTGTATATGTGTTTGCCAGGCTTTTGATATAGAGCCAAGGCTTTTTCTTTCTTTTTTTTCTATATTATGTATATCTTCCATGATTTTCAGTGTCCTAGATCAGCTTTTTTGAAGTGGATAAACATTCAAAGACACTCAGAGAAGGGTAGTTCACAGTTATTACAATGAGAAAAACAACTTTTCTAATTGCTACTACTCATGCCTGCTAGTAGTTAAATATTTTTAACAGCACCTTTGTTTGTAAAGCAATGTGAACAATTTCTTTAGATCTATAGAATTTTTTCCCCAAATATTCTATAAATGGCTTATCTATCTTTAAGTTAATTAAAGTGTTAGCAAACTAGTTTTATTGAGTCTTCAGAATAGTTAACCTGTTTTTGTAGAAATAGCTCTCTCTCTACACTTCCATTTAATCCATTTATGAAACAGTTAATTAAGTAATATGAGTACAATAATAAGTACAACCATCAGGAAAAGCTTGAGAAGAAACTGCTGGCTCTTGATAAACATGCAATTGAACTTTAGAAGTCTATTACTGTCCTAGAAAGTACCTGTAAGATGCAAGTACTCAGTGAGTCATATACCATCGTCAACAGATGTCATAGAAGGATTGGTGTTTTATCAATTAGTCCAAAGGACCAGTTACCTGGAAGTTAATTAAAACAGCATATACTTTATTGCCATATTTATAATTACAAAAACAAAAGTATATGCATACCATCATATCCTAGCACATGATAAAAATGTGTGTAATATAAGTCACAATAGATAAATTGAGAAATGTGCTTATCTTGCCCGCTTTACTGGATGATTTGCTGCATATACATGAAGAAACTAAATTACAATCTGATTACTACTTAAGACCAAACAGTAAATCCCTGAAGAAAAACAGAAACCATGTATTTTGTACTCATTGTAACAAAGCTAGTGAGACAGGAGAGTTCCCTTGACCCCTTCACAATATTCACAAAGGAGGTGGCTCGTTTACTCAGCTGCTGTCCTCAATTCCTTATGGCAGGGAGTATACCAGCAGATGAGTGCAGGAACCAGAGCAAACAGACACTGGGACTGGCCAGTCACTCCTCCCTGGCAGGAGCTGGCTCTGTGCAGGCTACATGAAAATGTCTAAGAGTGTTACAATGCTCTTTTAGCTCTGCCATCTGGGAAGGGGTGTCCACCACCCACAGACCCCAAGAGGGTGTGTTTTACTGTCAGTGATCTTTAAGCATTTGCCATCTATGGATGGCTAAGTGTTAACCAGCTCAGTGGAGGGTCAGCCTTTTACACCCTGCCCTCTTGGTTCCCGTGTTCTTGTCCAGTGTCCAGGAAGAATCCAGTCACATGAACAAATTGAAGAGTGGTGAATGCGGAGGACTTTATTGAGTGGTGGAAGTGACTCTCAGCAGGAAGCGGAGCTGGAAAGGGGGTGGAGTGAGAAGATAATCTTCCCCTGAAGTCCAACCATCCCTGGCCCAACTCCTTTCTGACATCCAGCTGATTTTTCTCCTCTTGATGTTCAGATGCTTCTCTCTTCTCTGTGTATGTCCACTGAGTCTGGGGTTTGAGATTCTTAGCACAGGATAGGGGGCAGGGTGGGCCAAAAGGCAACATTTGGGTAAGCAAATAGGAATAGTTTTCACTTTGGGCTTCAGGCCCAGGCTTGTGGGTGGAGCCTCACCAGGGACCCCGCCCTCTTATACCCAATATTTCCCTGCCTCCTGTCCATATCACTAGGGTAGTTCTTACGTTAAATGGGTTAGATATGTTGACATCAGAAACAATATCATCTGTGGTTATAGAGAACTAAAATAAAATGATTATTTGAGTAATTCCTAGTGATTTCTTTCAGGATGTATGAGAAAACCTAAAAAATCAGGATATACTTGTAGTGGGAAGACTTCTGAGATACCCTCCTTCCAAATTCTCATCCCTTGAGGTACTTAAACTTTCTCCTAGTTATTCATTCAAGTACTAATCTAGCTGTTGCTCTGAAAGCATTTTATATCTGTAATTAAGGCCCAAAATCAGTTACCTTTAAAACAGAGAGATCATCTGATTCAGCTGGGCCTGACCTAGTCACATGAGCCCTTCAAGCTTTCCCTGCTTGCAAGGGAAAGAAAGTCAAAGAGATGCAATCTGGCAGGACTAAAAGAAAGCCAACATCCATGTTGTCAACTTTTTATGATGACCATATGTCAAGGAACTGTGAGAGGCATCTAGGAGTCAGCAATCCCCAGCCAAGAGTCAGCAACTCAATGGAGACCTCAGTCCCTATGGCTTCAAGGAGCTGAATTGTGCCATCATCCAGTGATTTTGGAAGAGGATTCTGAGCTTCAGATGAGAAGCACAGGTCCACCAACACCTTGATTTTAGCATGCTGAATTAACTTCCTAGGGCTGCTGTAAAAAAGTACCAAAAACTAGTTAGCTTCAAAAATCAGTAATTTATTCTATCACAATTCCAGAGACTAGGAAGCTAAATTCCAAGTGTCATGCTCCTTTTGAGAGTCTGGGCAGAATCCTATCTTGCTTCTTTCTAGCTTCTGGTGGTGATTACCAATCCTTGCCCCTCCTTGATTTGCAGCTACATCACTCTCATCTCTGCTTCTGTCATTACATGGTATTCTTCCTATGTGTTCTGTCTTTACATGGCTTTTTGTTTTTCTTATAAGGATCCCAGGCATATTGGATTAGGGTCCATCCTAGTTACCTCTTCTTAACTTGATTACATATAAAGACTCTTATTTCCAAATAAGATCACATTCATATTCACGAGTGGTTAGGATTTCAATAAATATTTCTGGAGAACACAATTCTATCCATAATACTTGCAGGGATCCTGTTCAGATAATCCAGCCATGTCTTGCCCAGATCTGACCTACAGAATCTGTGAGATAATATAAGTGTGCAATGCAGTCTGTTAATTTTTCTGTATTATGTTATGCAGCAATAGAAGTAATACAACACACTAACTTTTCAAGGTTGTATATTTTCACTATATACACAGGTATATGGTATATGGCTTTAAAAAAAATGTAATTTGCAGCAGAAATAAAAGTATTTATTTTTAACCCCTACAACTTCTAAGAAGAGCAGATCCTTGTAACTGGAGAGTTCTTTTCAGCAAGAGGTCATGGGTATAAGAATGCAGGACTTGAAGGCCAGGGGCAGAGAAAAAAAAATGCTTTGCATAAGAAAAAAAGAGGAAACTATAGAGAGAAAGAGGAGAGCTTCTTGAGTGGTGCTAGGTGGAGGACAGTTTTAAAGACCAATAAAAGGAGAGTTAGAAGAAGGGAAATCAGTAGCTGGCAGCCAAAATGGGAAGTGATCATTGGGGTCAATAGCTATCGCCAAATAGGAATTTTATTAAGCTGTTTGCCAGGTTTTAAGCAAGTTAAATCCTTATCTTTCACTTCCGCATAAAATATTCAGTAGAACCTGCATTCGTTACCTCAACACGTTGTCTACTATTACCTCTAGGTGTTGGTAATATGCTACATTTTTATATTTATTCTTTCCTGCTCAAATTTTCTCTAGGAAATGGGTATTATTTTTGTAATCAGAAATTATTTTTAAAATGTTGTTTTGTGAAAATCTACATTGTTTAATTAGGATGGCCTAGCATGCCTTTAGTGGTAGAAAATTGAAGCACAGAGTGTTGCTTTAGGGTAGCCCAGGAACAAACCAAAGGCTGCTTGTGAGAAGTCTGGTGCATATGGATTATAGTTATATCCACATATAACATTAGCCTCTGAATTCCAGGTTTAGTAACTGGGTCTTTATTAATAATTGGTTTTCCTATATATTCTATTGAAATAGCATAAAATTAAATTGAACATAATAGCTGGTAATATATCAGACAGGCCTTATAGGGAGGTGGTTCTCAAAGTGTAATTCCCCAGACTGACAGTATCAGTATCACCTGAGAAATTATCAGAAATAAAAACAATAAGGCCCTGACTCAGACCTATTGGATCAAAAACTTTGAGGGTGAAACACACCCAGAAATATGTGTTTTAACAAATCCTCCAGGTGATAGTGTGACAACCACTGCTATAGAGGACCCTATCATTGCTATAATCTCAATGCCTGCTGCTACTCACATCCTACTAGGGTCAGTGTAAACAGTGTCTACTGCAATCAAAATCTTTATATGTCCATTTGATGTTACATACATTTCATTCTTTACAATCGTCTGTTTCCCTGCAGATTTTCTCTCTTCTGGAATATAGGTGTGACGTTGTTTATAGAAAGAACCTCCTTAGAATACTATGGTTAAAGTGCTATTTTTGCAAACATCAATTATAACAAAATTTAATTTAATAATTTGAAGATACGGAAATTTCTGATCACACGAATGTCTTACTCTGTTCTCTTAAGAGAACATGTGCAAGCAAATGCTTTTCAAAAGAATAATGGAAATATTTTCCATAAGTAAATCCATGAATAAATAGCGTAGGATTTCTAAAGTGATTTCACTTGTGCATTGGCACAGATTTGTTGCTATACTTCTGCAAAGATGGAGACTATTGCAATAAAATATATCCTACCAGAACCTAAAGCAGCTCATATCACCATAGTGTCTTATGGACCCATTAATTATAAGGAAAAAAGGAGTAGAAGATAAAATGCGTATGGGACATAAATGTTTAACCACCACATAGAGTCTGAATAATTAATGGAATGATACCCTTTAGTGCAGAGACTCATATCTTTAAAATGTAGAGGAATATAAGTGCACTATTTCAATATTTAAGCCAAAGTAAGTGATGTAGCTTCTGCATGTAAAATATACGTCTGGGCAATGGATTGAACAAATGCTTCATAATAATAAAATGACTTTTAAATGTGAATTGGTCTCATAAGGTATGAGGATTTCCCTAACCAACACAATTTATTCAGAGTAAGATTAGTAAAGACAATTTTTGAAGCTGTAATATTCATTACCTCTACATTTTATAATATTGCTAGTTCAGTGTGCCTGAAGTGGTCCAGTGTGTTTAGACTGAACTTTTATCATGTCTAAACAGCTTAACTGATAGTTACCTGATAACTCTTTTATGAAGCAGTTTTTTAATAATGCTTCCATATTTCTGGTTTATGATGCCATTAAAGTCATCATTTGTCACATTAGCAATAGAGAGATTCTTAAAATATCCCCAGCAGCAATTCAGGATGGCTTTTAATGTCAGCATAAATTCTTGTATTGCTAAACTAGCTATTTGAAATATTAACGTGTTGTTTGCAATTTCAAAATATATATGACAACATAAGTGTATAACATAGATCCCTTAAGTTTGGTGGAGACTGATTAGAAAACTAAAAATAATGATACTAAAATAGGTTGGCTTGACCTTGTTATATGACTCAAGGGCAAAGAAAAAATTTCCCTTTAGTTGTGAAAAGGATCAGTGAAGTTTCTGCTATTGAATTTTTTATTCTCCATACACTAAGCAATTTAAAATAGAGAGAGAAGGAGAAAAACGTATCTAAGTTGTCCAGAATGCTATTTTATAATGAATCCATCTGAGTTCAAACTCATGGAAATAGTCCCCGATTCTTTTTTGGAAGTTAAAACACTGCATGGCATGATTTTTTTTCCCCCACTCACATTGCATCCCGACGTGGGGAAATTTCTAGAGGGCCATGGATGAGGCTCCAGAGCTCTAAAATTAGACTGGACCAGCTGTGCATAGTTAGTCTGCTGCCGCAGGCTTGTGTGCATATATAACACCACCCCATCTCACTGTCAGATGCTCGGTTCTTGGAAACACATGGAGTACTAATGTTCATGAACCCCCTGTTGGGCTGCTTTGGAAACATGTGTGACTCAATGTATGGCTCTGCTCTATGTTTGCTATATCATTGAGACAAGAGGAGAAGGGTTTCTTTTTGTTCTTCATGGGTGTGTGAAGACAACATATCCCATCTTCTAAGAAGAGTTTCTCTTCACAGAGGGTTAGTTCATGGTTAGATAATAAAAGCTACCTCAGAGGCCAATCCATGCGCTTATGACTACAAGATAGGATTGCATTTGTTAAATAGAGACACTAATAGAAAAGTACATTTGTTTAAAAGTTGGATAACAGTGGAACTCCACTCTCCATTCCTGGACTGTGGAGTACCTTTCTGCTACTCTTGAAACTTCTCTCATTCAAGTAATATAATAAAAAGAGCACTGCCATAGAAATCAGAAAGCTCTTGTTTCCAAACCCAGTCATGCCCCTTAGTAGTTATGTGCCAAACTTGTAATCTGCAGAAGCTCATTCTCTTCATCTTTTTTTACTTGAATTTTTTTTTAAATTTTACTTTAAGTTCTGGGATACAGGTGCAGAACGTGCAGGTATACATTTTACACAGGTATACATGTGCCATGGTGGTTTGCCGCACCTATCAACCCATCGTCTAGGTTTTAAGTCCCACACGCATTAGGTATTTGTCCTAATGCTCTCCCTTCCCTTGCACCCCACCCCTGACAGGCCCCAGTATATGATGTTCCTCTCCCTGTGTCCATGTGTTCTCATTGTTCAACACCCACTTATGAGTGAGAACATGCAACGTTTGGTTTTTCTGTTCCTGTGTTAGTTTGCTGAGAATCTTCATTTTTATAATTACAGATAACACCTGTTTTATCTACTGAAAACAGTTATAAAAAATTATTGGGAATACAAGTGTAAACAGTATTATAAATTAAACCATACTTGACATTTCAAAATGTTGGTTTATTAGTATAGTTATTTTGCTTTGAAATTATCTTTGTCAATTATAGAAAATTGTTTTTATGATGCCATTATTAAAACTTTTTAAAGTGTCTTTTTGGATATGACATGAAGACAGGAAAAGAGTGTCACAGTCAAAAATTTTGTGCCCAATTATACTGGGTTATTCTGTAGTCCGAATGTGCTGCTTTGTAGTAAGCTGTTGACTGTGTCAGTGTTGACTATAATAAACTGTTGACTGACTCCATTTTGATTTGACAATTTTCATCCCTCCCCCTTTTGATCAAGATCTTTGTTTGAAAGTATCACTGATCAATCATCCTGTAGTTAGGTTTTGATTGTCTTTAGGTGCCAGGATAGATGTGTCCTAGGTTGTTCATCTAGTCCCACATTGGAGAAAGTAATTTCAGCCGCATTTGAGCAACAAGGGAGTTTTGGAAGGAGTACCTCTCAGGCTAAGTCTACCTAGAGTCCATTGTTAAGTTTCATTTCAAGTGAATGGACTACGACATTTTTATGGAAGAAGCAATTTACCCACTGAAAATGTATCATAATTCTCACTGGCATAAGATGTGCCCTAGCTCCAGATGTTGACTAGGTCCATGAGGAGTAGGGCATATATGGCTAAAAGACTAAATAACAACAAAGAGAGTGAGAGAGAGAAGGAGGGATAAGAAGATTTATTATAAGAAATTGGCTCTCCTTATTATAGAGGCTGACAAATCCCACCATCTGCATTTGGCAAGTTGGAGACCCAGGAGAGTCAATATGTAATTCCAGTCTGAAAGCTGGTAGGCTCAAGATCCAAGAAGAGCTGATGCTTTAGTATTAGTCTTAAGGCTGGAAAAGACTGATGTCCTAGGTCAAAACAACAGGCAGAAGGAATTCCCTCTTATTCACAGTAGGATAAGCGTTTTTGATGTATTCAGGTCTTCAACTGCTTGGATGAGGGCCATCCACATTAGAGAGGCAATCTGTTTTTTTTTTTTTTTTTAAGTCTACAGATTCAATGCTAATCTCATTTAAAACACCTTCATACACACATCCAGAATAATATTTGAGAAAAAAAAATATGAGTAGTCCATTGCCCAGTCAAATTGACTCATAAAATTAACTATCATGTCATCTGAACTCATAGATGATAGGAAATCCCTTGTCAAATCCAGATGCTCTTTGGTCAATCTGTGCCTAATTCTCCAAGTAGAGTGTGGCCTGTCCTAATCAATGAAGGTAATTTAAGACTTAGTTAACTGATCCCAAAGCATTAAGATTAGGAACCAAGTAGATGGACAATTTCACAGGGTTCAGTACAAAATGCTTCTGTTGGAACAACAGTTAGGTTGAAGGTTTTTAGGCTGCATCTGTCTCCATTTGTCCTGAATCTTCTACACTATGGCTTCTCTAACTTTGGAACCTGTACCAATTCCCTTTCCTTTGCTAAATTCATTGACTAGAGGGTGAGAACATTAGCTGGATTCTGCCCAGTCCTCTTCTTCTGCCATGACTTACATTGCCTCACTTCCCCCTCCCCTTCAGCTTGCAAATTAATTCAACTCTGCTTCCCACTTGCCTACAAACTTCTGCTCAAACTATACTGATCTAGCTTGGGTATTTTGTCTCTTTCACTGCATATCATTTAAGTTTACCTTAGATTTTCTGAGGGAATCACACTCAGAATTTGCACTCTATCAAAGGAATTTATCCAGATACAACATGTAGCATCAGAAATAACAGAAATTTACAGATTTAACCAATAGCAAATTTATAATCTAGCATCCCATGATTGAGTTGAATTAAAGCAAAGAATGAGCAACAGTTGTATTGTAGATGCTGCCAAAGTTACCAATTAGGTGTACTAAAGGATCTCTTAGGACAAGTTTTGTCATTACCAACAAAACTACTGATTGTAAAATTCGAATTATGCTAATATTCTGACAAGTTAAAAAGCTAGGCTAGAGTGTAGGAGTCTCATTATGATATAGAGTCTTGTTTCAAAGTCTTTGGAAAAGAGATCTGCAGCACGAAGCTGTCAGTTTCTCACTCCGGTTTGCAGTTTGAATGCTTCTGGTTATAGCACCAGGAAGTTTGGTGGACTTTCTTGTGTATCCCATACAATAGGCATGACAATCATCACTTAAAATTCATCCAAGTTCAGCCTATAAAATTCTAGAAACAAACAAGTTTCTGTTTTTAATACTTCTATGAAAGAAAGTTGTGTTAGAGAAACCTAGTAATCCAGGATCTAGCCTAGTTTACAAATAGACAATAAAAACTCAAAAACAATGTATAAGGCTACAATCTAATAACAACTATAGTACAGTTTTATTTCAGAAACCTAACTTTTTCTCCATAGTCAATCCAATTTTTACCAAAGAAAATCAGAAAAATACACATTTGTTCATGAAATAAGTTTAATTCTATTTTTTAATTTTTAATTTTTGTTGGTACTTTGTAAGTGTATATATCTATGGGGTACATGAAATGTTTTGATACAGGCATGCAATGCATAATAATGACATCAAGGAGAATGATGTATCTATGTCTTCAAGTATTTATCCATTGTGCTACAATTAATCCAATTATACTATTTTGGTTATTTTTAAATGTAAAATTAAATTATTATTGACCATAGTCACTCTGTTACACTTTCAAATACTAAGTCTTATTCATTCTTTCTATTTTTTTGTACCCATTAACCATCTCTACCTCCCCACCAACATTCCCACTACTCTTTCCAGCCGCTGGTAACTCTCCTTCTACTCTTTATGTCAATGAGTTCAATTGTTTTAGCTTTGAGATTCCACAAATAAGTGGGAACATACAATGTTTGTCTTTCCGTGCCTGACTGATTTCACTTAATATAATGACCTCTAGTTTCATCCATGTTGTTGAAAATGACTGGATCTCATTCTGTTTTATGACTGAATAGTACTCCATTGGGTATATGTACCAAATTTTCTTTCTCCATTCATCTGTTGATGAACACTTAAATTGCTACTAAATCTTGGCTATTGTAAACAGTACTGCAACAAACATGGGAGTGAAGATATCTCTTTGATACATTGATTTTCTTTATTTGGGTTATACATGAAGCCGTAGGAGTGCTGGATCATATGTTAGCTCTATTTTTAGTTTTTAAGGATGCTCTAAACTGTTCTCTACAGTGGTTGTACTAATTTGCCTTCCCACCAACAGTGTAGGACTCACAGTACTCTTTGCAGATACTCCCCAGTATGAATTTGGAGACCAGCAGCTCCACTGGGTGGCTAGATCCAGAAAAGAAATAATAATCACTGCAGTACAGCACTCAGGAAGGAGGAGCTAGGGAGGAATTCCGTAGGACAAAAGTACTCAGGAAGCCCTATTCATCAAGGGAGCATTCCATAGGACAAAAGAATCTGAACAGTAGCCCTTGAGCCCCAAATTTTTCCTCTGACATAGCCTACCCAAATAAGAAAGAACCAGAAAAACAATACTTGCAATAGAAAAAAATAAGGTTTTATAACAACCCAAACAGATCACACTAGGCCACCAGCAATGAATCCAAACCAAGAAGAAATTTCTAACTTACCAGAAAAAATAATTCAGAAGGTCAATTATTAAGCTACATAAGGAGGCACCAGAGAAAGGTAACACCAACTTACAAAATTTTTTTAAGTGGTATGGGATATGGATGAAAAACTTTAGAGAATAGACACCATAAATAAAAAACAATCACACTTCTGGAGATGAAGGACACACTTAGAGAAATGCAAATTACACTGTAAAGTCTCAGCAGTGGAATAGAACAAGTAGAAAAAAGGAATTTCAGAGCTTGAAGACAATGCTTTCGAATTAACCCAATCTGACAAAGACAAAGAAAAGAGAATTTTAAAAAATGAACAAAGCCTCCAAGAAGTTTGTGATTGTGTTAAACAACCAAACCTAAAACAATTTGTGTTCTCAAGGAAGAAGAGATAGCTAAAAGTCTGGAAAACATATTTGAGGAAATAATCAAGGAAAATTCTTCTGGCCTTGCTAGAGATCTAGACATCCAAATACAAGAAGCTCAAAGAACACTTGGAAAATTCATTGCAAAAAGATCACAGCCTAAGCACCTATTCATCAGCATGTGGAACATTTTACAAGATAGGCCACATGATAGGCCACAAAACAAGTATCAAGAAATTTAAGAAAATCAAAATTATATCAAGTATTCTCTCAGATCACAGTGGGATAAAATTAGAAATCAACTCCAAAAAGAATCCTCAAAACCCTGCTAATACATGGAAATTAAATAATCTACTCTTGAATGATTATTGGATCAACAATGAAATCAAGATGGAAATTTTTAAATTCTTTGAACTGAACAGTATTAGTGACACAAACTGTTGAAACCTCTGAGATACAGTGAAAGTGGTGCTAAGAGGAAAGTTTATAGCATTAAATGCCTACAACAAAAAGTCTGAAAGAGCACAAATAGACACCTCAAGAAACTAGAGAAACAAGAACAAACCATACCAAACCCAACAGAAGAAAAATAACAAAGACCAGAGAAGAACTAAATGAAATTGAAACAAACAAAAAAAGCAATACAAAAAATAAATGAAAAAAACTGATTGTAGCAAGATTAACCAAGAATAGGAGAGAGAAGATCCAAATAAGCTCAGTTAGAAACAAAATGGGAGATATTACAACGAATATCACAGAAATACCAAAAGAGCACTCAAGGCTGCTATGAATCCTTTAAGCTCAACAACTGGAAAACCTAGAGGAGATGGATAAATTCCTGGAGATGTATAACCCTCCAAGATTAAATCAGGAAGTAGAAACTCTGAACAGTCCAATAACAAGCAGCAAGACTGAGATTATAATTTTTAAAGTTGCCAACTAATAAAAGTCCAGGAACAGATGGATTCATATCTGAATTATATTAGACATTCAAAAAAGAATTGGTACCAATCCTGTTGACACTATTCCATATGATAGAGAAAAAGGAATTCTCCCTAAATCATTATGTGAAACCAGTATCGCCCTAGTACCAAAACTAGGAAAGGACATGACAAAACAAAAACTACAGACCAGTATTCCTAATGAACATAGATGCAAAAATCCTCAACAAAGTACTAGCTAACTGAATCCAACAGCATATCAAAAAGAGAATCTACCATGATCAAGTGAGTTTCATACAAGGGATACCAGCATGGTTTAACATACCGAGTCAATAAATGCAATACACACATAAACATAAATAAAAACAAAGCATGTGATTATCTCAATAGATGAAGAAAAAGCATTTAACAAAATCCAGCATTGTTCTAGTATTAAAACCCTCAGCAAAGCTGGCATAGAAGGGACCTCCAGTATTTTATACCTCTAGTTAATAAAAGCCTTCTATGACAAACTCACAGCCAATATTATACTGAATGGGGAAAAGTTGAAAATGTTCCCCGTGACAACTGGAACAAGAGAAGGATGCCTATTTTTACCACTGCTATTCTACATAGTAATGGAAGTCCTACACAGAGCAATCGGACAAGAGAAAGAAATAAGTTGCATCCAGACAGGCAAAGAAAATACCAAACTGTTGTTGTTCACTGATGACACAATTGTACACCTAGAAAACCCTAAGGATGAATCCAAAAAGCTCCTAGAACTGATTTTAAAATTCGGCAAACTTTCAAGATACAAAATCAATGTACAAAAATCAGTAGCACTGCTATGCACCAACAGCAACCAAGCAGAGAATCAAATCGAGAACTCAACCCCTTTTACAATGGCTGCAAAAAAAAAAATAATAATCAAATACTTAGGTACATACCAAACTAAGGAAGTGAAAGACCTCTCTAAGGAAACCACAATACAATGCTGAAAAAAATTATAGAAGAAAACCAAATGGAAACACATCCCATGCTCATGGATGGATAGAATCAATGTTGTCAAAATAACCATACTGCCAAAAGCAATCTATGAATTCAATGCAATTCCCATCAAAATACTATCATTATCCTTCTGAGAACTAGAAAAAACAATTCAAAAATTTATATGGAATCAGAAAAGGGCCCGCATAGCCAAAGCAAGATGAGGCAAAAAGAACAAATCTGGAGGCATCACATTACCCAACTTCAAACTACACTACAAGGCTATAGTTACCAAAACAGCATGGTATTGGCATAAAAATAGACACAGAGTCCAATGAAACAGAATAGAGAACCCAGAAATAAAGTCAAATACTTACAGCTAACTGATCTTCAACAAAGCAAACAAAAACATAAAATGGGGAAAGGACACCCTATTAAACAAATGGTGCTAGGATAATTGGCAAGCCACATATAGAAGAATAAAACCAGATCCTCATCTCTCACCTTATATAAAATGTACTCAAGATAGATCAAATACTTAAATCTTAGATCTGAAATTATTAAAATTCTAGAATATAACATTGGAAAAAACCTTCTAGACATTGTCTTAGGCAAAGATTTCATGACTAAGAACCTAAAAGTAAATCTATTATATCTATATCTATATCTGTATCTATATCTATATAAATATAAGGGAATACTATTCAGCCATAAAAAGGAATGAAATAATGGCATTTGTAGCAACCTGGATGGAATTAGAGACCATTTTTCTAAGTAAAGTAACTCAGGAATGGAAACCCAAACATTGTATGTTCTCACTTACAAATGGGAGCTAAGCTATGAGGACACAAAGGTATAGAATGATACAATGGACTTTGGGGACTCAGGGGGAAGTTGGGAGGTTGGGAGGGATAAAAGACTATACACTGGGCACAGTTTACACTGCTTGGGTGATGGGTGCACCAAAATCTCAGAAATCACACCTAAAGAATGTATCCATGTAACCAAACACCACCTGTTTCCCTAAAAACCTATTAAAATACAATTGTTAAATCATTTTTTAAAAAACTGGTGGAAATTTGTTATAATCAGCAACTGACATGAAAATTTGGTTATTTGAGGCATACTGCATAAGAACTAGAATTATGACTGATGACATAAAATTTCAAAGAATTTTGTACAATTTTGGAACATTTATTGTCAATAACATACCCATAAATGTAACAGAAAGATCCAGCATCACTTATCTTTTGATGATGCTTTTTTTACAATTTACCAAATAAGCCTAATTATTTAGTATTTCTACAAGATGAGAGACATATCCCTTGGGGTTTCCAGGGGACCAACTGAACAATCTCCAAGTTAATTCTATCTCAAAATGACTTAATTTAAAATTTTAATTCTAGGAACCTAGTAAAAGACGGCAAAATATTTAAAACACCCAATCAAAACAAAATCATAAGTCACTGTGAAACGATAGCCATTTTTCAAGAGTAACAAAAAAAGATTTTAAAAGCAGTACAGAAAGTTATATAGGCTAAAAAAAATTCTAACTCTTTCAAAGCTCGGTTTTCCTAAGTAATCTAAAAATCTAATAAAGTCAACATGAAACATAGGAAACGACCTTGATAAAATATAAAATCTTTGTTTCTTACACCAGTTACCAAAAGATGAACACACAAACACACATACACGCAAACAACAAAAAAGCGTCTCTTAGAGTATAATTGTGTCCCTTTATGGGAAGCCTGTTTTGACTTCAGGTTTGTATACAAAGCATAACAAAAGTGTAGGTGTGACTTTCGTAAAAATTGTAAACACAAATATATGTTCTTTATTTTTTAAATTGGCTAAATTTAGAGATTATTTCATGTTGTGTAAAATGTGCAAGAGGTTTTGAAGTCAAACCTGATGGAAAGGTACTTGAATTTAATCAGAAAGAAGAAAAGTCTGTGTCCAAGATTTGATTGTACACCATACTGTAAAAGAACATAAACAAGAAAGCCAGGATCTTGAGCAGGAAAGCACATGGCTATTAGTAAAAACATGGGAAATTGCCTTGCTAGTTACCTGGCACAATTCAGACCCATGAATAAAAGCTAAAAGTACAGAATCAAATTATACTGTAGAGAAACATTGTTCTAAACTGGAAGCTGCAGTTCTGATGGTGGATGAAAATTTTTAAAACAGATTTCCAAATAAATCAAAACCTCTTGCACATTTTACACAACTTTTAATAACCTCTAAATTTAGCCAATCTAAAAAATAACATATTTTTGATATTGTTTTTATAATTTTACCAAATATACATGTACTTTTTTAATGCTTTGTATATGAAGTTATATATGAGAATTTTAAACTCTCAGTAACATTAATTTTTAGTGAAAACCTAGAAAGCAAGAAATTTTGAACAGTTTGTCACATATCATTATGTTATAGATGATAACCATTTTATAATTAAAACATGTTTTTCCATTATTTAATTTGTATATGTATTAACAGTCCCAATATAGCCTTTGTACAAAATTTAAGAAACCAAGAACAAACTTATGTTTATTTTTTACCAATTTATGTTTTAGTAATTTACCTCTCAACTCTAGGTCATCTGAGAATGACCTATAACTTCAACGAGTTTTATTGTTGAATTTAACATAAATAACTTAAATTTCAAATTGCATAAATAATTATTAACAAAGGTTTATCCTATATACACGCACTGAATTTATTGATTTTAACAATTATACCTAGATTGCTTATAAAAACTGATATATTAAGCAAAACTAGTCATTATTTCAAGTTATTTTCTGTTAATCATTTTTATAGCCTAAGAATATCAGGTGTTTACCTAAGTAACAGCCTTAAAATTAAATACTTGAGTATTTTGCTGATCATTAAGAAGATACAGTTGTCATCAAAACAACAAGATTAAGTTAGTTTTACTTATCAAAGTATTACATAAACAAAGATTATTCTGGTTTTAATGTGATTTAATAGATTCATAATTTTAAAATATCTACCAGAAATAATAATCCTCTCTGACCAGAAGACCCAGGCAAAAATGTATGTTGACAATTCTGAAGACATTTTTATTCCTATTTTATCAACAAATTTAAAGCCAGCTTATTTATCAAAGATTTACTTAAGTTATGTAAACTAAAAGGTGTCTGAGTTAATTAGCATATGTTTGAACAATTTATATGAGTGCTCACTATTTAAGCTAATCTGAATAGAAATCCTCAAGGAATTCTGGCCCACTATACCAAATTTTATTATGTAGATACAACATACAACATAATACATGTTCATATGTGTGAATACACACTGAAATACATATATACACACACAAAGAATTTGTAATTTTTATTTATACAATTTTAATCATGATACAGTAAAACACAGTAAGATAGAATCACTAGCTTATAAAAATCAGTTGGATTCAAATTATATTTCTGACAAAATGAGACCTGTTGACATGGCTAAATATTTTTTGCCTCGATAGGTAATCTGATGAAGGCTATGGACTGAAATTTTGGATAAAGCAGTTTGGTTTTTATAGAATATATTTTACACTCTTTTTCCTCCTTTTTCAGTTTTAAATGAATTTATGGGTAAATTTTTAAATGTTTGCATTTTAGTTAGAAGTGACTGAATTATAAAGAGAAACAAAAATCTACAAGCAGGCTTGAATTTTAGTAACAAATTTTTCTTTTGTTTGCTGTTTTGATTTGCTTGACTAGTTAACGTGGGCAGGGAAGCATTTTAGAAAAAGTTATTTGTAGCTTTTTAGGGATTTTAGGTTTTTTTTCTTTTTTTTGGCTTTTTCTGGCCATGCATGGCAGACAAAGAAATTTTTGCACTGGACAAAGATGTCATATTATTTCCCTGAGCTCAAAGGTTTGACCTGTTTGACTTGAAAGCCTAACTTCTTAAAAATTTTATTTCATTCTTCTTTTAGAGTATCAATCCTTCAATTAACTGTTTCATCACCCTAAGCAACTGCTAGCTACAGAAACCAAAATTTACATTTTCAAAAAAGATGACCCAGATGACCCAGATGTCTGGATTGCTGGTTATCATGAAGCTGTTGTAATCTGTAAAGCCATTAATATTGTTTCTAGTAGATGTTTTAAAATTATGAAGTTAAGAAATCACATTAAAACCAGAATAATCTTTATGTTAAGCTTACCATGAAGCTATTGTAATCTATAAAGCCACTAATTTGAAAATCTTTTGAGATTTTTTTTTTTAACTTTTGCTGAAATGTCATAAAGTGTGAGTGCATATTAATACCAGCAGAGAAGTCAGCAGATTCAAAGAAAGCAGAAAGAAACAAACAAACGAAAACATAGAAAGAGAACTTAGAAGGCTCCACATGTAATTCTATAGTTGGTTACAGTTTTTAATTCAGTTCTAAGAAAAACGGGCTTGCAGAGTTTGAATGATCCCCTTTAAGGGCAATAAATTAGACTTGGTGTAATTTTTCCATTGATTAAAAATGTATGCAAGAGTAAACCCAAAAATTTGAATGTATAACTGGCAGGAGTCCCAGAGAGGTTTGAATGATTTGGAATTTTGAAGATTTCATTCCATGTCAAATAAAATTCTATGAATCATTTCAAGGAATGTCAGAAATTTGGACCAGTGTTTTGTATGGTAGCCTCCATAGTGGCTTTAATTGACAATTTGGCAGTCACCATTCAGAATGTTTAATTTTTGTTTTTAGAAGATGTTTAGAAACAAGCAAGGGGGGAAAATGTTAAAAAAAAAAAGCCAAATTATTTACAGATGTGCATAATCAAATCAAAATAAACCAAAATAAGACTGCTTGTAAAAATTTCAAGCCAAGAGTGTAAACCAAACACTAAATTAGTTGCATAGAAAGTGAATTCACCAGAAAAGATATGCCTCAGAAGCAGAATATAAATTGTGTGGAAACCAGAGTACTCTCCAAAAGGATACTAACCAGAAAGGGTTGTAAAGTCCCAAGTGGGATGTGAAGTCTGCCAATTAAGGTGGACTTATAAACAAATAAGATCCTGAATAAAATCAAAAAGAAGGAGTTTGAAAATTTGAGAGAAGATTAACCAGGGAAGAAGATTAACAACAGGAACAAAGAGCATAAAAGACTCTGTCGATATCAAATTTGATTCAAGGGTCCACACTTGGTCCAAGACAAGCTTCCTTCAGTCCCACTTCTGACACCATCAACTCAACCTAAATAACAGACAAAGAGAAACTTTCTAAAAGAAAACAATATTTATTCAGAAATGGACATTGCAATGACAGTGTGCATGCTATAGTAAACTATGTCCATATTCAGGCAGGTAAAGGAAGACAAATGTTTTTTTTAAAAAAAATAAGGATTAAATAATTATTTTTAAATAATTATTCTTGGATATAAGGATCGGTAACAAGGGTGGCATCAGTTTGAGTTTAAACAGGTGGTTGTTGGGAAGATATCCTCACAAAAATATTTTGTTTTTGACTGTGTGTATGTGTAAGGTTATGATAGCCTTTGTGCAAGGTTGTGGGTTTTGTAGTCTACTGTGATAGTTTTTGTTATCAGACATTCATATATGAGAACCACCCCACTGCATGGCCTTCCCCAGCTCCATTTGTCAAGATTTTTAACACAAGCAACTCCATTTTGATTCCAACAACTTTAGCAAAACAATACAAATTTATACTACAGTTTCTAGATCAGAAGCTCTATATGATTCTCATTGGCCTAAAATCAAGGTATTGGCAGAACTGCATTCTGGAGGTTGTAAAAGTCAATTTGTTTTCTTAGCTTTTCCAGATTCTAGAGCCTCGTTCCATTCCCTAGTTCATGGCCCCTTCATCCATCTTCAAAGCCAGCAGTAGTATTTCTCTATTCCTTCTTCTAGCCTCACATTTTCTGTGCCCACAGTTGAGAAAATGTTCTTCATTCCAGGAACTCATGTGATTAGATGGATCTCACCCAAATAATCCAAGATAATCTCCCTATCTCAAGTTCCTTAGCCATATTTACATCTGCAAACTTTCTTTTGCCTTGTAAGGTATCATATTTACAAGTTCTTGGAGTGAAATATGAACACTTTTGATGGTCATTATTCTACCCACCAGATGGTGCAAAATAACTCTCGAAATAACTCTAAAAATATAAAAGTACTTTCATATTTTCTTCTGTGCAGAGTAGTTTTTACAATATTAGTTCCTTCAATCAGAAAGAAATTGAAAAACTCTTTATGCTTTCATATAAAACTTGGAACCAAGAATATATTTAAGAAAAAAAAAACACCAAGGTTACAGTATTAACTATATATCCTAATTAATATCCCTTCATAATTACTAATAAAGCCATATTAATTGCAATTGAGATCAATTTGTCTTCTTTTTAAAAATATTTTCTGCACAGTTGTGATAATAAAAACATTTGTGTCCAGGGACTACATCCTTCTAAATCAGAATCATTATTGTCTGGTGAAGTCATTAACATGGATTAATTGGGTAAAAGTGGCATAATAATCTGCAGATGACTTACAGCTTTTAGGAGAGCTCTTAGATGAAAAACAGTTTAGAAACTATTTCTGTTATCTTTAGAGTAATATATAAACTTAAGCTTCAGGAAGTCAGGTGTATCTCCTTTTATTCACTCCTAGGTCAATGTCTATCACAAAGTAGATGTTGAATAAATATTTTTGAAAGAATGCTGTGCAATTGGATGAGTCTATATATTGACCAAGAGGTATTAAAGTATAAGAGAACCTAGAGAAAGCCAAGAAAAAACATGATATGATTTGAATGTTTCACATTATGTTGCCTTTTGTATGTCCCATACGTAAAAGCATGGTGGCCAGTTGGGAACATTTAGTTTGCAACAGATTTTTATCTGCTGTGCATATAGGACTTCTATTGTAGGTCAGTAATGCTTTCTATGTTTACTGACTGCTAATCAGATACATACTAAGTAAAATATTAGGATATCTTAAAAGGCTTCAGAAATAATAAAGCTAACAAATATAATCAGGTCAAATCAAAAGCTATTCTGGTGCTCTTGTGGAAGTTATAAGAAATACAGTTTGCCTTTTTTGAAATGAACAGTTCCCTGTAAGGGAAAGAAAGTTATCTCAAATTCACTGAAGTCAAATGGTTGCTGATTTAGCACTGACGAGCAGAGTAGACTGATAATACTCTTAATAACAGGCTTTCCAATTCCCAAATTTGGCATTACTCTTAACTTACACCACCACCTATCCCTTCCTCTGGAGCAGATCTCATCAAGAGCACAGTCTATCAAGGTCTACAAGAGAACGTGAGGTAGAAATGCCCTGCAAAGCATTTGTTTGCTCCCTGCTTATTCTGCAGCAGCAGTTGCAATGATGTAGCCTTTCTCTTACTCAATAAGATGTGTGTTTATTTTTTATTTTCTTATTCACATTTTGACTGTGAGTGAATCACCTTTTGACTGAATAACATACTTTAGCATTGCATTGTCTGCAAAATTAATATGAATATTTAACACTAAATTCCAGCATGATTAATTTGTACCCTCATTTAAAGTGAAATCCCATTAAAAGAGTAAGCACTTGTTGAAACGTAGAAGCACTCATTCTCCTGTTTTTTGCCACAGTTAAATTATTATTATGTCAAAAATAAGGGAATAGTTGACAAGCAGTGACATAAGTTTTGGTCAAGAAGATGCAGCAATCAGGAACAAATTCAAGTTTGAGGCCATTTCCTTCTTTAACCAAACTATAGGTCCCCAGAAAAGAGGTTGGAAAAGGAATATTACAGAGAAGAGGAAGGAGAGTTGCCTAAGATGAGCACAGGCATGATTTGTCCCATGTGCTTAATGCATTTGGAATCCATAGACTCTTCATTATACTAAATGTCAATAGTAATTCACACAAAAAAGAACTGAAATCCATTTTCCACTGCATGCAGATTTCAGGAAAAGCAGACAATTTTTTTTAACTTTGCCTTACTGAGACTCTTGTATTTCCATATTGATTAAACCATAAGAAGCCCAGAGTGCAAAAATACAAATACTTTTTAAATATTTTTTTGTGTTTTTCTACCAGATGGAAAAACTGCTATTGTCAGCAAAGTAAGTCTTTAGTTTCACTCTATTCTATAAACTTATAGAGACAGAAATCTAACGACGAAGAAAACATGGTAGATATATTGAAATGGATGTAAAGAGACATGAAGGCATGAAAATAATTACCCATTTATGGCTTTTTTCTGTGTTGTTTTACCCATTTCTCTGTGATTTTTCTCTCTGATATGCTGCTTCTGATAACTCACTAACACTAGAGATGAATGTGTTTTGCAAATATAGCTTCCTTTATTCTTAATGCTTCAATATAAAGTACTTGGAAAACTCAAGAGTCAGTTTCCATCAGAAATATTTAGAATGTTTATGTGGTAGAACAACTCCATACTTCAGATTTTAGCATCATTATACATTTTACCTCTTCTAAATCAAATAGTACTCTACATATGCACTCTTAAAAAAAAGTAATAGATATGTATTGAAGTTTGGATTTGGGCAATACCTTGAGTATGTTATTTACACAAGTGTGTATATAGATAATATGACTCAGTAGAAGAAAAGATAAAAGTATAGTATTTTTAAATTTGCTTCTTTCTCCTGTAACCAACCTAGCTGATCGTATTTACATCAAATTTTTTTATTAACAAAAATTCTTTCCAGTGTCTAGGATAATGCTTCACATTTAGAAGTTGCTAAATATACTTAAGTAACTAAAATGCTATTTCTACTCAAACAGAATTGTCTTTTGCTGTCCAATGGGTTTAGTATTTTAGAAATATATTTTGATACATTTTTCATCTCAGAGTCTTTTTTTCTCTCTATCATTCTGCAATTAATAGCAAGCTGGATATCTTATTGTTCCAATAAAGGAGAGAACTAGAATAGACAAAAGTAATTCTGTATGAAGATGCTAGTTTTGCAAACAACCCAATTAAAATGCAGGCAAATGACTTCAACAGATATTTCTCCAAAAAAAGACATATAACTGGCCAATAAGCCCATGAAAAGATGCACAACATCATTAATCATTAGGAAACTGCAAATCAAAACCACAATGAGATGTCTCTTCACACCCATTAGAATGGCTCTTTAAAAACAAACAACAACAATAAACAGAAAATAACTACTGCCAGAAAAGATGCAGAGAAGACTGGAACCCTTGTACATTGTTACTGGGAATGTACACCAGGGTACCCACTGTGAAAAACAGTATAGTGGTTCCTCAAAAATTTAAAAATAAAATTATCTTATGGTCCAGTAATTTAACTTCTAGTTTATACTCAAAGGATTGAAAGCAAAGACTTGAACAGCTAAGCGTACACCAACATTTGCAAATAGCAGCATTATCCACAATAGCCATATGGTGAAAATAATCCAAATGTCAATCAACAAATGCAGTAGTTGGTTTTCTGTCCCTGTGTTAATTCACTTATGATTACAGCCTCCAGTTTCATACATGTTGCTGCAAAGGACATGATTTCATTCTTTTTTATGGTTGTGAGGAATTCCATGGTATATATGTATGTATCACATTTTCTTTATCCAATCCACCATTGACGGTCACCAAGGTTGATTCTATAATATGTCTTTGTAAATGAATAGATTTTAAACTATGGTCTATACATACAATAAAATATTTTTCAGCCTTAATAAAAAGAAATGAAATTCTGATATGTGCTACAACATGAATAAACCTTGAAAGCATTAAGTGAACTAAGCCAGATACAAAGGAATAAATATTTGATGATTCCACTTATAGGAGGTACCCATAGCAGTTAAATTCATAAAGACAAAATAGAATAGTGGTTAGTAGGAGATTGGAGAAGGAGCGAATAGAAAGTTAGTTTTTGATGGGTACAATGTTTCAGTCTGCCATAATGACGAAATTCAAAAATAAGTAAAAATGCAAGTGTTTGTGTGTGTGTGTGTGTGTGTGTGTGTACATCTTTCCTATCCTTGTCCAATGAGAGGGCCTAGAAAGTGTGACATCCCAATACACGAGCAGAACTAGCATCTTGGTTTCTACAAGTCACTCTCCACTGAAAGGGACCAGGATTCTTTGGAGAAATAGCTTCTTCCAGTTCTGGGGCAGGAGAATATAACAGGAGCCTTGTATATCTTACTGTGCCAGACAGTACAGAAGTATTCCGATAACAGCCAAAAAAAAAAGATTGATCAATGAAATTAATAAATAATAAAAGCAGACAGCAGCTTGAAACAGCTCCCAGAATTCAGGCACCACTTTAACATGAAACTGAACAAAGATAATAGGAGTTTATGACACATTTTAAAAGATAGAAATCCATGAGTCCCTGCTGATAGAAATAAATTAATTAAAAGTTTCACAAATGACATGATATTTATATAGTCTCAAAGTGCCTTGCCACAAAAATTATTAATTACAAAGAGAAAAAGTATAACTACATGATGGAGAAGGCTGGCAGACACCACTTTGAACAAGGGATCAAATTTAATATCACTAGAACAAATGAGAATCATGTACCACATGATAGAATGGAATGAGGAAATATCAGACAAACCCAACCTTAGGGTTGTCCTACAAAATAACTCAGCTCTAACCTTCAAAAGTCTTAACATATGAAAGTTATGGTAGGTTGAATAATGTCCCTAAACATGCCTCCTATATCCTAATCCCTGGAACTTTATATGGCAAAGGGACTTTGCAGATGATACCAAGTTGAGGATATTAAAAAAGGAATATTTCCCTGGATTATCCCATGGGTTCAATGCAATCACAACAGTTTTTATAAGAGATACCTAAGAGATTGCAGAGGCAGAGGTGAGGACAATGTGATAACAGAAGCAGAGATTGGGGTGATGCACTTGGAAGAGGTAGCCAAGGAATACAGGCCACCACACAAAGCTGAAAAAGTGAAGGAAACAGATTCTCCCCACAGAACCTCCAGCCCTGCCAGCAGCTTGATTTGTCCCCTTTGAAACTGATTTCAGGATGCTGAATTCTAGAATCATAACAGACTAAATTCATATTTTTTAAGTCACTCAGTTTGTGGTAATTTGTTCTGACAGCAGTAAGAAACTAATATGAAAAGCAAGAAATGACTGAGCAACTAGGTCCTTTTCTATAAAAGACATTATTGAGACAACTATAAAACTAGAATGGCATCGAAAGAATACTGTTAATGTGAATTTCTTAATTTTGATGATTATATATTATGGTTACATGGGAGAACAGGCTTATTTATAGGAAATAGACAAAGTTTTTGTGAGTAATGGAGCATCAGATTGGCAACATACGTTAAAATGGTTCCGAAAAATAACATTAGATTTTTAAAATAAGGAAATAGAGTTTGGTGTTTTGCCAGATAAGGTTCCCACAAAAAATAAGGCAAAACATTTGAGGATATATCCAAAGGAGGGCCTAAAATGAATGACTATGCAAGTAAAAGTGGCTAAGAGAGTAAATGAAGATTGAACGGTGAGAGGCGGTGGTAAGGAGAATGACAGAGTGGAAAACCGACGTAGAGAGGGAGCTGAAAAACAATGTATGGTGGTAGAGAGGCATGTTTTAAGCTGAGATGAGGTGGGGAGCGTTACTGGTAATGACATGATCTAGAGTCTCCCATGAGAATAATTACTAAATGAAATAAGGTAGAGCACAAATTGTAGAACAATTAAAAGAATTGAAAGAGAAGATTGTGAAGAGATTCTACATGGACATTGATATAAGTGAAAATCAAAACCAGAGTGGTATTGGAGACAATGACCATAAAACTAGCCAAATCTTCAACAATGAGAGGAAATGACTTGGGAATTGGTAGATGACCACAACAAGACAAAATAGGGTCATATATTCTAATGATGTGAGATTTTAAATTGTGGTGGATTTGGGGAGTGTTTTTTGGAAGAAAGTGAAGTAGAATGATCTAAAAGTAGGAATAGAGGTTCTAGGTTCTTTTACTGATATTGGTCCAGTCCAACAAAAGGAGATGAAGAGAAAACAGGCTCTACTAAAGATTGTTAGAAGAGAATGATGTCCTCTATGAAAAGTCAAGTTTCACATAGAGAAAATATAAACAAATAAAGCAATATTCAGAGGAGAGTTTGAGTCTACAAAAATTTTTGATATTTAAGAGATACCAGTTCCAGTGGACACTGCAGAACAATTTTAAACACTGATAAGGGGTGAGAGAGGCTATCAGAAAAAGGGAGGTCATGAGCCATATATGGAGGAGAGCCTGGGGTGTAAGAATTGCCTTCAATGGAAATCACCAGCATGAGAAAATTATTTTCATATAATATGGAGATACAGTAAGTGAAAAGAGCAGGGTAATGAATTATAGGTATATAATACCAGCTGTTTATACGTGTATATGAGTATGAATTTCAGTATGTGTACAGAAATATTATAACCAACATATCTAAATCAAATGTGTGGGAAATTGAATCTTAATTTTGCTATCAGAAATCAATTCCTGGCCTGGCACAGTGGCTCACATATGTAATCCCAGCACTTTAGGAAGGCAAGGAGGATGGATCACTCGAGGTCAGGAGTTCGAGACCAGCCTGGTCAACATGGTGAAACCCCGTCTCTACTAAAAATGCAAAAATTAGCTAGGCATGGTGAAGCGCCTGTAATCCCAGCTACTCAGGAGGCTGAGGTAGGAAAATGGCTTGAACCCGGGAGGCCAAGGTTGCAGTGAGCCAACATCATACCTGGGTGAAAGAGTGAGATGCTGCTTCAGAAAAATGAAATCAATTCTGATATTGTTATCACTCCTAGTTTAAAATGTTGTCTCTTTCAAATAAATCTTTATTATAACTCGGCTATTGTTATCTCAGTTATTATTTGGCACTCCTTCTCTAACCTTCCTCCCACTGCCAATGATATCCTTCCTCAATGTGTCTGAGACTTTTTTCCAACATAATGACATATAATTTGAATAATCAAAACAAATGTTAAACAGATCGGAATACTTGCCCTAATTATCTTACTAAATTGTTATAGGGAATACAAAATGTGATGAAGGTTAAAACTTTGGAAAACTGTAATGCGTGCTAAAAATGTATTCTCATACTAAACAGTTGTTTCAATTTTGAATTATATTTTAAAGACTGTGTTGATCAATACAGTATGTGTTTGGCTCTATGTGTGGAAATCTGCTTTTGCAAAGAAAAGTACATCACTCTGTATGACCAGTTGGAAAAATGTGAAATTTGCCTCATGGAATGGCTAAATCAAAAATTCTCTGGAGAAAGGAGACAGGATCTTATGCATAGTTTGGAAATGATTACAAGGTAATACTGATATATGTCTCATCTCCCCTATCCACCTAGATTATGAGTCACTTCTCTCTGTTATGTACATTTTATTATTGTATCAAATTAGATCACCAGAAAGAAACATGATTGAACTGTATTATCTCATCTTTGTAGACGTGTCTTTACTACTTATGATTTCATCTCATATGACTGTTTGCGCTAATATAGAGATATTTCTGCAACTGGTGCAAAACCGCTAAATACCTTGCCCATGACTTTACTCAATGCCTTTTACTATAAAAGTACAAATGGTAGTCTTTTTCCCCTAGAATTTAACACCAAAAACGTTTATCTTTGCTGAAGAGCCAGCCCTCTTCCATTTATCAGACATTGTTAGCTAGGTAATCTATCATTTTTCCCTCTTTACTTTGACTTCCAGAGGTCAGATTAAATTTCAGGCTCGATTACAGAAGTGTCTCATGATTCCTTTTTCTCTCTCTGTATATGTTTCCCCTTAGATATTTTATATCATTTTTAACTTTTTAATTTTCATTTAGCTAACTAGTGTGATGAGCATTTTTCAAGAGACTTTTGCAGTAGATACAGTATTAATTATAACTGAAAATTAGGAAAGATTGAGGCAAAGAAAATCTTGGTCAAATAAGTGAAGTAAGAGAGAAGCAAAACGGAGCCTGAGTCCTGGCAACAGCAGATGAGGGGCCACCTGAGGAGCGAGGCAGGGATGAGGACTAGATCCTTTCATCAATAGAGGGCAAGGAGGAAAGGAGAGAAAGTGAGCAAAGATTGAAAATGGAATTTATAGGATAAATTTTGACTCAGTAACATAGACAACTTAATTCCCAATAAACTATAAATGAAAGCAGAGTGCAAGAGGATAGTTAATTCAGAAATAATGTTGAAATTTTCCACCAGGCGCGGTGGCTCACGCCTGTAATCCCAGCACTTTGGGAGGCCGAGGCGGGTGGATCACGAGGTCAAGAGATCGAGACCATCCTGGTCAACATGGTGAAACCCCGTCTCTACTAAAAATACAAAAAAATTAGCTGGGCATGGTGGCACGTGCCTGTAATCCCAGCTACTCAGGAGGCTGAGGCAGGAGAATTGCCTGAACCCAGGAGGCAGAGGTTGCGGTAAGCCGAGATCACGCCATTGCACTCCAGCCTGGGTAACAAGAGCGAAACTCCGTCTCAAAAAAAAAAAAAAAAGAAAAAGAAATTTTCCTAGAGAGAAAAGTTATTTCAGTAAAGACAGCAGTTTTCATCTGCAACTCAATACATTGCAGGCAGTGTTCCTTGGAGGATAAGGGAGTCTGTCTATTATACAGAGACCTCTCCCAAACAACCCATATTGCTTACATACTTAGAATAATAAAGGACTTTACAAGCAAGTTGCTTCTTAGTTGAGCTATATGAAACTATCAGTCTGGTAACAAATAACTGTGGAAGTCCATTTAAAGAACTCAGAAATGTGTAGAAAAGAAGTAGACTCCTTTCTGTGTAATCAGAAGTCTGTTTGCTCTTTCTTAAATCCTAGAGTAATTGTAAATTTTTAAAGGCTGAATAAGTCCGTTTTATATATGCCAAAGTTTCTTTATCGTTTTATCCATTGATAGACACAAGGCTTTTTCTATATCTTAGCTATTGTGAATAATGCTGCAATGAACATGGAAATGCAGATAGCTTTACAAAGTGGTTATTTTATGTCCTTTGGGTGTATAGCCAGAAGAAGAATTTCCAGGTCAGATACTAATTCTATTTTGAGTTTCTTTAGAAACCCCCATACTGTCTTCCACAATGGGTGTAACCAATCTACATTCCCATTAACAATCTTCAAGGTTTTCCTTTCCTTCACAGCTTTGCCAACACTTGTTATCTCTTATCTTTTTCATATTAGCTATTTTAGCAGATGTAAGCTGTTATCTCACAGAGTTTTTGATTTTGATTTCCATTTTCCTGATGATTAGTGGTATTGAGCACCCTTTTATGTACCTGTTTGCCATTTTTATGTCATCTTTGAAGAACCATTTATTCAAGTTATTTGCTCACATTTTAAATAAGGCTATATGTTTTCTTGCTATTGAATTGTATGAGTTCTTTATAAATGTTGAATAATAACTTTTATCTGATATATGGTTTGCAAATATTTCTTTCCAATCTGTAGGGTGCCCTTCCATTTTGTGGATTGTTTCCTTTACTGTGTGAAAGCTTTTAGGCTTGATGAAGTGTCGTTTAATTATTTTTGCTTTTATAGCCTGAGTTTTGGTATGACAAACAAAAAATATCATTGCCAAAGCCAGTATCCAGGAGCTTTTCCCCTATGTTTTTTCTAGGAGTTGTATAGTTTCAGGTTTTACATTTGGGTGTTTTATTCATTTTGATTTTAATCTCATGTACAGTATAAGATAAGGGTCCAATTTCATTTTTCTTTAATGTGGAAACAGTTTTTCCAGCATCATTTATTGAAAAGACTATACTTTTCCCATTGTGTCTTCCTGGCGGTCTTGTCAAAAATTAGTTGACCATATATGTTTGGATTTATTTCTGAGGTCTATATTCTGTCCCATTGGTCTGGCTGTCTGCTTTTATGCCAGTATCATACAGTTTTGATCACTATAGCTTTGTAATAAATGAGGAAGTGTGATGCTTCCAGCTTTTTTTCCCCTCAGAATTGCTTTGGCTATTTGGAGAGTTTTCCGATTCCATATAAATTTTGCTATTGCTTTTTCTATTTCTGTGAAAAATGCCACTGGAGTTTTGATAGTAATTACACTGAATCTTCACACTGCTTTAGGTACTATGGATAGTTTAACAATATTGATTCTTGTAATCCTGAGCACAAAATACATTACCATTTATGTGTGTCCACTTTTTAAATAAATATTCCATAGTTTTCAGTGTACATGTCCTCCATATACTTGGTTAAATTTATTCTTAAGTATGTTTTTATGCTATAGTAAGATTTATTTTTATTTCTTTTTCAACTAGGTCATTATTTGTGTATAGAAATCCTATGAATTTTTGTATGCTGAATTTATATTCTGTAACTTAATTCATTTATTAGACCTACCCATCTTTAGGTGGCATCTTTTACATATAGGATCATGCTATCTGAAAATAGAGATAACTTTACTTCTTCCTTTCTGAGTTTGATAACTTTTGCTTTATTTTCTCATATGAATGCTCTTCTAGTATTTCCAGTACTATGTAGAATACAAGTGGCAAAAGTGGTTATCCTTGTTTTGTATCTTAGAGAAAAAACTTCCAGATTCTCCTCATTGCTTAAGACATTAGTTATGGAGTTTTCATAAATGGACCCTATTATGTTGAAGAACATTCCTTCTATACCTACATTGTTAAGAGTTTTTAATCAAGAAAGAATCTTGAACTTTATTGAATGCTTTTTGTTTTTTAATTGATATCATTTCATTTTCAGTCTGCTAATGTGATCTATCACACTGATTGATTTGCATGTATTAAACCAACCTTGCATGGCAGGGATAAATCACACTTGATGATAATACATAATGTTCTTGATATGTTGTTGAATTCCATTTGCCAATATTTTATTGAAGATTTTTGCATCAATATTTTTCAGAAATGTTGTCCTGTAGTTTTTTTCTCTTGGGGTATCTTTGTCTGGCTTTAGTATCAAGGTAATATTGGCCTTGTAAAATGTATTAGGAAATATTCTCTCCAGTTCTATTTTTTTGAAGACTTTAAGAAGTTTTGATATTAATTCTTCTTTGAAAGTTTGGTAGAATTCAACTTTAAAGGCATCAGGTTTGAGACTTTGCTCTGTTGGGAGGTTTTCAGTTACCACTTTAGTTTCTTTGTTTTTGGTCTGTTTAGGCTTTCTATTTCTTCCTGATCCCACCTTGTAGGTTGTATTTTTCTAGAAATTTATGCATTCTTTAGGTTGTCAGATTTGTTGGCATTAAATTGTTCGTAATAGTCCCTTATGATCCTTTTTGTTCCTGAGTCATCTGTCGTCATTTCTCCACTTTTGTTTCCTGATTTTTTTGATACCACAGTTTCCTTTGGGTTGGTTTAATAGTGCTCTGAATTTGGCAGATCTCTCTGACTAACCTTAATGATTTATTTTTGTCTACAATACCTGTGGCCTTAATATGGAAATAATTATTAAATGATTATTAGTTTTCATTACCTGTATTTCTTAAAAGAGATTGAATAACTATTAGGAGATGATAGATATGCAATGCTCACAAGTACTCAATTCCTGAGAGTGAACTCTAAAATACCATGAAAGTTTTATACAAAACTCTAGCAATAAATAGATTTATAATGACCTCTCACTATGCTACCTTGTTCACTTTAGACAGAGCTTCTCGTTTCAAAAATTCTCATTGTCATTTCCTGTAACTCTAGACCACCAAAAAGTCCTCTGAGCATTATACTTGTTTTATTAATTTTTATTTTTTAAAATAAATAAAACTTTGTACATTAATATGCTCCTAAAATTATTTGTATAGCATGCTTTGCCTTAAGCAAGAGAAAGTTTCTTATTTTGTAGCCAAGACCATTGACAAAGAGGAAACCAAGGCAGTGATACACAATATATATTTAGAAATTGACCAGAAATAATGACAAGTTTTAGAGGTGGCAGGGACACTGCCTTTCTTAGCATTTTTTGGATATGTCTTATTGTTAGTAAATAAAAGCAAAAAAGAGAGAGAGAAGTAGCTGTGCTAAAACACAAACAAATATTTGCTTTAAAAACACAAAACTAACAACACAAAAAAATAGATTTTATAATTTTAGGTACATGCATATCTGGTTTTGTTTTAAAGTTTGGTAGGACTATTGTTGCAATTACGGAATGCAGATATAACTCAATGAAACTGCATAGGAAACCCTTATTCAACACTTTGCTTTGCTCTCCCCTTTCTTTGAGTAAATCTGACATTATAAGCATAACTGGTTCTCTGTGGACCTCTTAAATAATTTAAAGATGCTGAGCTTCATATTCTACAGCCCAAAGATGCTGACATTATTTTAAATTAGGTTTTTACACTTAAAATGTATTGAAGTACATTTGGGGGAGATGAAGTTTTGCTACCTGTGCTCTTTTTCTGTAAGAACAGCGTTCAGCAGACAGAGTCAGAATAAAATAATATCTCCATGGTTTGTTTTTAAATCTTCAATCAAATGACATGAGCTATGATAACACATACATGACAACCTGGTAATTTCTGAATAAATTCTGAATGCAAAGTGACTTGTTCATATCAAGTGAAAATAGAAATTCTTAAATATTTTCTAAAAAGAGCAACAGACTGCTCTTATGATGCACCTCCCTGTTCAATAGATTTGAGGGATGTTTGTGGTACTCTAAGCTACATGAAAGAGATTTTTGAAAAGCCAAAATTTGGCCATTACCTAACTCTGTGTCACCAATATTAACAGATTCCAGCTCTACTTGAATAATATGAAAGCTAAGAGACGTGCTCTTCTTTGTCGGCACCTTCATCTCTTTCTGCACTTAGGCAGAAAGTCAGTTTCATCCCATTTCCACATATAACTGCCACATGTGGTTTTTAAGTCCCTGGGTTGAACGTATCTGGGTCAGAGGCAAAGCTCAAAGTTGAACTAGGACTTAGTACATTGCTTGGCCTCAATCAGAATTTTCTTTTTGTGATCAGGCATGTTCCCAGTTGCCATGCAATTCAAGTTGGCAAGGGAGAAGGGGAGCAAAAAAAAAAAAAAATCAGGAATTGGGCTCCTTGCCAAGTTTTCATAGAGTAAAAAATTGGAGCCCTCAGAGAAGCAAATGTTTGGAACTGCTAACCCTTCTGCCCTATCACATTCCAAGTCAGTCAGATGGTCATAGCCATCTCTGCCAGAATACACCATGTTATTGAGCACGAAGACAGGTTTCTAACCTCACAAGATATGGTATTGTGTGCTGGCGATTCATGAGTTTATATGAAAGATTCTTTTTCACTTGTACCTTATTCTTAGGTTTATAAAACTTCCATTTTCCTTTTTCTTGTCCTGTCTCTCTTGTAGATTTCATTTTCCTCTGGAATCCTATATTCTGTGCTTTTCTTTTTCTAGTAATTATATTTTCCTTGTGAGTAAAATTCATAGTCACTAATCATAGTTTAATATCCAAGGTGCAAAATTGTTCAAGTATAGAAAAGAGAGATATTTCTTTCAATAGGAAGGAAAAAAATACAGAAAAAGATCTCAGACATGCTCAATTTCTATGTTTTCACCTTGGTGGATGCGGCTGGCAATCACTTTGGAAAAAATCTAAGTCAGCCAGAAGTGGTGGAAGAACATTGAATTAAGATTTTTTTATTTAAATGAAATTAGCACATCAAAGAGATATACTCTTATATTTATTACACCGTTATTCACAATAGCCATGATACACACTCAAGCTAAGTGTCCATCAATGAATGAATGAATTTTTAAAAATGGTATATACAAATAATGGAATACTATTCAGCCTTAAAAAAAGAAATTATTTTATTTGCAATAACATGGATAAACCTGGAGGAAACTATGTTAAGTGAAATAAAGCAGGTGCATGAAAACAAATACCACATGATCTCACTTATATGTAGCTTCTAATAAAGTAGAATTCATAAAAGCAGAGAGTAAAATGGTGATTACCAGGAACTAAGGAGAGGGGTAACACTTGGGGAGGTGTTGATCAAAGGAAACAGAATTTCACTTAAAAAGAATAAGTTGAAGAGATCTATTGTACAACATAAAATTAGTGAAAATATATTGTATTCTTGAAAATTGCTAAGAGAGTAGATTTTAAGTATTAATATCACCAAAACATATAAGGTAATTCATGTGTTAATTAGACCCATTTAGCCATTTCACAAAGTATACATATCTCAAAAACATTATGTTGTAGAAGAGCTGGTACCATTCCTACTGAAACTATTCCAAAAAATGGAAGAGGGACTCCTCCCTAACTGATCCTATGAAGCCAGCATCATTTTGATACCAAAACCTTGCAGAGATACAACAACAACAAAAAAAAATGAAAACTTCAGGTCGGCCAGCTGCAGTGGCTCATGCCTATAATCCCAGCACTTTGGGAGTCCGAGGTGGGTGGATCACGAGGTCAAGAGATCGAGACCATCCTGGTCAACAAGGTGAAACCCCGTCTCTACTAAAAATACAAAAATTAGCTGGGCATGGTGGCGTGTGCCTGTAATCCCAGCTACTAGGGAGGCTGAGGCAGGAGAATTGCTTGAACCCAGGAGGCGGAGGTTGCGGTGAGCCGAGATCACGCCATTGCACTCCAGTCTGGGTAACAACAGCAAAAACTCCGTCTCAAAAAAAAAAAAAGAAAACTTCAGGTCAATATCCTCAATAAACATTGATTTCAAAAACCCTCAACAAAATACTAGCAAACCGAATTCTGCAGCATGTCAAAAAGCTTATCTGCCATGATCAAGTAGGCTTCATCCCCAGGATGCAAGGCTTGTTCAACACATGCAAATCAACAAATGTGATTCATCACATAGACAGAACTGAAAAAAAAAAATCACATGATTATCTCAACAAATGCAGAAAAGACTTTCAATAAAATTCAACACCCCTTCATGTTAAAAAGTCTCAGTAAACTAGGTATTAAAGGAACATACCTCAAAATAATAAAAAAGATATATGACAAACACACAGACATCATTATACTGAAAGGGCAAAAACTGAAAGCATTCCCTTGAAAGCCTGCACAAGATAAGGATGTCCTCTCTCACCACTCCTATTCAATATAGTGTTGGAAGTTCTAGCCAGGGCAATCAGGCAAGAGAAAGAAATAAAAGGCATTCAAATAGAAAGAAAGAAAGTTCTAGTATCCCTGTTTGCAGATGACGTGATCCTCTATCTAGAAAACCCCATCATCTCAGCCTCAAAACTTAAGTTAGTAAACAAATTCAGCAAGGTCTCTGGATACAAAATCAATGCACAAAATTGCTAGCATTCCTGTACAACAGCAACAGGCAAGCCAAGAGCTAAATCACAAATAAACTCCCATTCACAATTCCTACAAAAAGAATAAAATATCTAGGAATACAACTAACAAGGGAAGTGAAAGGTTTCTATAAAAAGAACTACAAACCACTGCTCAAAGAAATCAGAGATGACAAAAACAAAAGAAAAAACATTCCATGCTCATGGGTAGGAAGAATCACTATTCATGACTGATTAAAATGGCCATACTTTCCAAAGCTATTTACATATTAAATGCTATTCCTATTAAACTACCATTGAGATTCTTCACGGAACTAGGAAAAAAAAAACTATTTTAAAATTCATATGAAACCAAAAAAAGCCTGAAGAATCAAGTCAATTCTAAGCAAAAGAACAAGGCTGGAGGCATTATGCTACCTGACTTCAAACTATATTACAGGGCTGCAGTAACCAAAACAGCATGGTACAAAAACAGACACATAGACTAATGGAACAGAATAGAGAACCCAGAAATAAGACTGCACACCTGAAATCATGTGACCTTCAACAAAACCTGGCAATAAACAAGCAATTGGGAAAGGATTCCCTATTCAATAAATGGTACTGAGATAACTGGCAAGCTGTATGCAGAAAATTGAAACTGGACCTCTTCCTTACATCATATACAAAAGTTAACTCAAGATGAATTAGAGACTTAAATGTAAAACCCAAAACTTTAAAAACATCAGAAGACAACCTAGGCAATACCACCCAGGATGTAGGCAAGGACAAGGATTTCATGACAAATCCTTGAAAAAGCAATTACAACAAAAGCAAAAATTGACAAATGGGATGTAATTAAACTAAAGAGTTCCTGCACAGCAAAAGAAATATCAACAGAGTAAACAGACAACCTACAGAGTGGGACAAAATATTTATTTGCAAATCATTCATCTAACAAAAGTCTAATATCTAGCATCTAAAAGGAACTTAAACAAATTTACAAGTAAAAAACAAACCCCATTAAAAAGTGGGCAAAGGACATGAACAGACATTACTCAAAAGAAAACATACATGCAGCCAACAATCACATGAAAAAAAACTACAACATCAATGATCATTGGAGAAATGCAAATCAAAACCACGATGGGATATCATCTCATACTAGTCAGAATGGCTATAATTAAAAAGTAAAAAATTACAGATGCTAGCAAGGATGTGGAGAAAAAGCAACATTATATACTGTTGATGGGTGTAAATTAGTTGAACCATTGTGGAAGACAGCATAGTGTTTCCTCAAAGACCTAAAGACAGAAATACCATTTGACCCAGCAATCCCATATCTGGGCATGTACCCAAGGGAATACAAATCATTCTACTATTAAGACGCATACACATGTAGGTCCATTGCAGCACTATTCACAATAGCAAAGACATGGAATCAACCTAAATGCCCATCAACAAAAGCCTGGATAAAGAAAATGTACAGATACACCACGGAAAATTATATAGCCATAAAAAAGAACGTGATCATATCCTTTGCAGGAACATGGATGAAGCTGGAGGCATTATCCTCAGTAAACTAATGCAGGAACAGAAAACTTAACACTGCATGTTCTTACTTAAAAGTGGAAGCTAAATGATGAGACTACATGGACATATAGAAGGGAACAACACACACTGGGGCCTAGCAGAGGGTGGAAGGTAGGAGGAGGGAGAGAATCGGGAAAAATAACTAATGAGCACTAGGCTTAATACCTGGGTGACAAAATAAACTGTACAACAAACCCCCATGACACAAGTTTACCTATGTAACAAACCTACACATGTACCCCTGAAATTAAAAGTTAAATGAAAAAAAATTATGTTGTATGCAATAAATATACACAATTTTTATTTGTTCATTTAAAATATTAATTAAAAATAAAGTATGCATTCTATAGGAAGCAGAAAATAATGATTTTCTATTTGATAGGAATATGAATTTGGCAAAACCAGTTACTCTATCAGGACCTATTTATCTGCTGTTCTGTATTTTAATGGTTGATGTGTTTATATTACAAGATTGTTAGAAGGATCTACTGAGATGGCCTATATAAGAAAGCATATTTTGGAAATATCAAACAATGTTTGAAGGTAAAGGATTATCATCTGCTTTTTCCAATGGGCCCTCAAAAGGTGTGGAATTGCCATTCCTTTCAGGGGCAATTATCCACAGACTAGTACATCAGATGTTTGACTTAAAACCTGCAACAATAAGTAATCTGTGGTGTTTTAAAGATTATATTTTAATAATTTTATTGACATATAATTCACATACCATTGAAATAACCCACTTAGAAGGTATAAATGAATATTTTTTCACATATTCATAGGGTTGTATAACCATCACCACAATTTAATTTTAGGATATTTTTGTCCACTGTAAAGAAAAAAAATGTAATCATGCATCATTGCCTCCCAACAATCCCCTACCATCCAGACCTAGGCAACCCAATTTGTCTCTTTTGGACATTTCATATAGACAGAAGCATACAATATGTGGCCCTTTAAGACTGGCTGCTTTCACTTAATGCTTTCAAGGTTCCAAGGTATAGTGTGTATGAATTCTTGATTCCTTTTTATGGCTTGATAATATTCCACTGCATGGATATACCACTTGCATTTATCCATTCATCAGTTGATGGGCATTTGGGTTATTTCATCATTTTGGTTATTATGAATAATGTTGCTATGAATATTGATGCACAACTTTTTGTGTGGACATATGCTTTTATTTCTCTTCAGTATATACCTAGGTGCAAAGGTGCTGAGCCACATAGTAACTTTATATTTAAGGCTCTGAGGAACTTTCAGACTTTTCTAATCAGCTACATTTGTTTTAAATTCCCACCAGCAAAATACAAGCATTCCAATTTTTACATATCCTCTGAGCACTTATGATTATCTGGCTTTTTAATTATAGCCATCCTAGTAGGTGTAAAATACTGTTATCAGGATTTTGATTTGTATTTTTCCTAATAATGTTTGGCATCTTTTTATTTGTTTATTGACAATTTGCATATCTTTTTTGGAGAAATTTCTATTCAGACTATCCAGTCAATTATTAATTGGGTTATTTGCCATTTTAAAAATTTTTGTTGTAACAGTTCTTTATATATTTTGGATAAAGTCCCTTATCAGATATTATTAATAAATATTATCTCCCATTTCATCGATTGCTCTGTTTCTTTCTTCATAATATTTATAGCAAAAACATTTGTTAATTCTGATGTAGTTCAAATTATTTTTTCTTTTGTTTCCTGTGCTTTTGAAGTTGAATCTAAGAAACCAGTACCTAATTCAAGATCAAGAATATTTACCCTTGGGTGGTTTTATTCTAATAGTTTTATAGTTCTAGCCTTTACATTTAGGTCTGTGATACATTTTGAGTTATTTTTTATTTAAGATTTGAGAAAGGCATTCAATTTTATTATTTTGCACATGGATATCCAATTCTTCCTGCCTATTTGTTGAAAAGATTATTTTTTCTATTTTTATTAATATTTCTTCCTTGAATTGTCTTGGCACCTTTGCGAAAAATCAATTGATCATTAACTTGTGGATTTATTTCTAGACTCTTAATTCTATCATATAAGTCTATGCGTACATTTTTTGCCATTACTACACCGTCTTGATTACTGTAGATTTGTAGTAAGTCTTGAAATTGGAACTGTAAATCCTCTAACATTGTTTTTCTTTTTAAAAATTATTTGAACTATTCTGGCTTCTTTAAATTTCTATGTGAATTTTAGGATCAGCGTGTCAATTTTTGCAAGAAAGGTGGGATATTTTTAGAATTTGTATTGAATCTGTAGATCAATTTGGAGACGTTGCCATCTTAACAATATTAAATCTTCCAATTCCTGAACATGAAATGAAATGTCTGTTTGTTTATTTATAACTTTAATTATTTCAACAATGTTTGATAGTTTTTAGCGTACAACGCTTGCACTTTTTTGTTAAATTTATACCTAAGCATTTAAATCTTTTAATGCTATCATAAGTGGAATTGTTTGCTCAGTCTCATTTTTGGAGTTTTTAGTGATAGTACACAGAAGTACAATTTTTTTTTTATGTTCATCTTGCATACTAAACTGGAATGAATCTATTTATAGCTTAAATAGATTCCTTAGGATATTCTGTATATAAGATCATGTCATCTACAAATGGAGATAAAATTATTTTTTCATTTCCAATCTCAAATGTTTTTTATTTCTTTGCTTCCATAATTGCCCTGGCTAGAACCTCCAACAACTGGTGTTTAATATAAGTCAGAGGCTATATAGCTTCAACTGGCTACTTTTGGAAAAGAAAATAGGCCAAAAGAAATAACAGTAATGACAAACACATCGTAATAAGTATATTAATTTATTTTTGCATCTGTTTTGTTATGATTTTTTCAATGAATTGCAGATTTCAGTTGTCTCATTGTTAATTTGTATTCATTTAAAATATGAAATCTTCTTGTAATTTATTTGTAGGGTTTCTTGTTGTTTTAGAAAGTTGTTTTTTTATTTGCACCTGACTTTATTTCCATATAGATTTTGGGGGGCCTAATTAGCTAACTATAGAAGCGAGGGAAGCAATGCTGCAGCCCTTATCTGACTTTCAGTTTGTTTGGGTTGTCAAAACTGTCCAGGGCCACTCTTGTTTTATAGCTGCTTTAATTAAATGGTCCACCAAAATCTGTTGCCTGGAAAAATAAGTGTATTTTTCAACACAGAATATTTCTTCAACTAAATGAGGAAAACTGGATCCCAATAATTTCACAAGTTTATAGAAATACTAATAAGCAGAAAAAATATTTTTTCAATAAGTAAAAATTGAAAATGCCATGTTTTAATCATTAATTAATATTTTGTCACATACTTCATGTTGTGGGTTTTCACTTGGCTTTCACTAGTTCAGCTCTGTAGATAAATCACTGTTGATAACTGCACGTTTTGCTCAAAAAAAGTCCTAAAATTTGTCTTAATTGTAAACTCAGTTTATTTGCAGATAACTGATCAAATATCTCTAGAGTAACGGTCTCCATTTACTTTATTTTTCTTTAATAAATGTATATTCAGAATAGAAATATATGATCATTGTAATAAGTTGGACAAAATTAACACTAAGGAATAAAATTATTCTCACCCACCTCGCCCTTCCAATTACTGACCTTCTTCTCCTGCCCCGTGACAAGTAATTTCTGACAGTAGCCTAGTATGAAACTTTATGCAGTCATATAAACTCTTACCAATATATATGCACATACAGCAGTCTTTGTTTACACATTTGGGTTTTTATAAACAAAACTGGAATAATCAAATGCACATATTTCAAATTGCATTTGTATTTGAGTAGTATAACATGAACATTCTACAGTCCAAAACAGCTAACTTTAACTCATTCTTTTCTCTCCTTTTGTCAGAAACAGTTGTATATTTAATAGCCTACCATTCCCCAATGATGAATGTTCAGCTTGCTACCAATGTTTTAGCCACTTCAAATAATACTGCAAAAATCACCTTCAAAGAACATCACAAAAATCATTTTTATACATGCATCTCTTTTGAATTTTTTTTCTAAAATTGTCTTGTCATATATTTTGTCTATCATTTTGGTTTTTTCCCTACAATTATTACTTTGCAGTAATTATTTATATAATGAAGATATTTACAATGTGCCTGTCACATACATTTCATTTCTCCTCAGTATATTCATTGGTTAGCTTTTGGCATTTTAAAATTACATCTTCACCCAGGCAATTTTTAATAATTGTTTACATATTCAATTGTATTTTCTCTTTTATGCTTTCTGTGTTTCTTGCTTAATATAAAAATATAGATAAATAAATGATAGAGGTAGATAGATGGATGAATACACATTTATGCTGATGAAGCATAGAATCTTTTTGGAAGGTACTATGGATTTAATGTTTGTATCTCCTTCTAATTCATGTGTTGATCTCCTCATCCCCAATGTAATAATATTAATATATTAATTATATTTTATTAATATAATATTCTAATTATACCAATTATATTATATTGTATTAATAATATAATAATATTAGGACTTAGGACCTTTAGGAGGTTAAAAAAAAAAAGGGAGGATATACAAAATCTCTCTCCCTTGGGATAAAACCAAGTAGAAGGCCCTCACCAGACATTGAAACTGCTGGCACCTTGATCTTGGACTTCTCAGCCTGCAACTGTGAGAAATAAACATCTGTTTTCAAAATATCATCTGGTCTGTGGTATTTTTTTAATAGCAGCCCAAACTGAAAAAGACCAAAAAAAAAAAAAAAAAACCTAAAACCCTGGAATTTGGAATCCGTGGTTGCTCTGCGGAGAGGAGCTAGAAGGAAGCTAATTTTCCCTGTGTGCCTCCTTTTGCCATGTGAATTCCTAGCATACTTAAATTGTGTTATATAATGGCAAAGGGCATAATCTACAGAGCCAGTGTTCAAATCTCTGGCGTGGGTTCAAATCTCTGTTCTGACACTTAGTAGCTATGGGACATTGATCAGCATCCATTTATCTTCATATCTTTGTAAATGGATTTAATAATAGCATGAACATTAGAATGTTATTAGTACTGAAATAAATATATGTAAAGCACTTAGAATATCAAGAGGCATATTATGAGCACTATTATGTTAGCTATTTTTGTGTTTTCAAATCAATACATTTTTAAATGAATACTAAAATGAGAATAAAGACATAGCTACACATTCGAAAAAGATCTTTTAATTGTGTTTTTATATATTAATTATATGGATTATGGGTCAGTGTATGAGAAATTCTAGAGTGCACTGAATTCTAACCAAACATAAGCCACCCAAAAAAAGGTATAACACTTATCAGAAAAACAGCAGAGCTAGCAGCAAACACAACCAACAACAACATAAATTTTAGAGAGGGATTCATAACTATGCATTTAAACATGAAAACGTCTCCAAGATGTATTGTTTTAATGAAAAGAAAGATGTTGAAAAGTGTGTATAAAGTGCTAAAATTTGTTTATTATCTATAGAAACTGCAAATATCTCTTTTATGCCTTGCCTTTATTTCTCTTAATGATAACTTTGGACCAAGAGAGTAGTTAATTTTCATATAGTTCAATTTATTAATAGTTTCTTTTATTATTAATGCTTTTTGGTGTCCTGTTTGAGAACTCCTTCTTAAATCTTCAAATAATGAAGATGTTGTCTTGTATTATCTTCTAATAGGTATAGTTTAATTTTTCACATACACTTGAAATTTATTTTTATGAATGATGTGAGGCACAGATCCAGTTAACATTTTCCCCTGAGGATACAAAATTTTCCTGATATCTCTTATTGAAACATTTTCCTTGCTCCACTGCTCTGTAATATCAGGTTGTTATAATCAAGTGTCCATAATGTTTTCATATTTTGGGGGCTCCCTATTTTGCTGCAAAGATTTCTTTATCTATCCATATGCTAATACCATTTATGTGATTATAATAGTTCTTAATATTAGATAAAGGAAATCTCATACCTTTTTCTTCTTTTAGAGGTCTGCAATATTACTGGTATTTTGTATTTCCAATTAATCATGAAATTAGTTTGAAAACTTATTTGTAAAAACAAAACTGTAAAGATTTTGATTGAGATTACATTAGCTATATAATTATGGGAACATCTTTATAAAACTGAGGTACTTATTTAGCTGTTATTTCTCTCAACAAAACTTATAAATTTATCCTAAAACATCAGTGTTTATTTTTGCTATATTTGTTACTGGTAATTTTTTAAATTATTATAAATTGTATCTTTTGAAATTGTACTTTCTAGTTTTTAATAATATATATAATAAAATTGACTTTTATGTGTGGTTTTTACATATTAATTCTAATAATTTATCAATATATTTTATGGGTTTTACTTACACAATTATATCATTTTGCTCAGTATGACATTTTCATTTGTTTCCTTTTTTTCCAATCTAAATCCATCATTTCCTTCTTATGTCTTACTAGATTGGTTATGTTCCATGCTCAATAAAAGTTTTTTTTTGTGTTTTTGTTTTCATAGTGGATATCCTTTTCTCTGAAAAAAAGCTTTAAACACTGCACTACTAAGTTTAATCATTATTTCAATCTTTCCTTTTTATTATTTGTTCCCTAAGATTTTTAACAATGAATGTTGAGTTTTATCAAATGCTGTACAGCATAGACTAATGTGGTCACATGATTTTTTTTTCTTGCAATCTGTTAATGGGGTGAATTACAATAACTAATTTTCTAATGTTAAATTAACTTTGCTGTCTTGGAATAAATCCAACTAAGTGATGATAAACAGATAAAATGGAGCTAGAGATTGTTAAGCAATAAAATTTCAACAAATTTAGTTTAAATATCTAATTGGCTTTTTAGAGGAGCATGAATCAGGGCAGTATCTCATCTGAAGATTTAGGTAACGTACTCCAATGGGCATGACAGAGCAGTTGGTTTTTATAACGTAGTTTGAGCAGCAATGAGGAAACAGCAGAATACAAAAACTGAGCTGGTTAACATCTAATTACTTAACGTTTCTTTCCTTGTAAGAGTTAAAACAGAGTGAACTTCCTTATCATGCCAGCTAAAAGTGGCTGATTTAGAAATTTGGCCATCAGCTCTATCCTGATTTCTTAGAAGTTTGAATAAACAACTTAGTTTCAGTTTGGAGACACGAAACTTTAGCATGAGTCACTCCATTTTGGTTTGTCCTATTGGGGCCTCCAGCTCAGTTCAAACTTTGGTGTCCCATAAATTTTACTTAAAAAGATAGAAAGGTATATAATCACTGGATTTAATTTGCTAATATTTTATTTAGGAATTTTATATCCATGTCAGTAAATAAAGTTGTCCTATAATATTCTTTTCACAATTTGTCTTATAATTTGGCATCCCAATTACGCTATCCTCCAGACTATTAGTAGGAGAATAGAACTCATGTTTTTGTTGTTTGTTGGAAGAGTTTGTATAGCCGAGAATTTTTGTTTCATTAAATATCTACTTTAACTCTCTAGTGAAATCATATGAGCCTAGGATTTTTGTTGTGAATTATGGAAAGATTTTAAGTTATTTTCTCAATTTCTTTAATGGTGACAGTTTTATTCAGTTTTTAAAAAGCAGGCCAGGAATGGGTGTCTCAGGCCTGTAATCCTAGCACTTTGGGAACCAAGCAGGGAGGATCACTTAAGGCCAGGAGTTTCAGACCAGCCTGGGCAGCACAGCAAAACCAAATGTGTGGTGGTGCACGCTTTTCGTCTTACCTATTCAGGAGGCTGAGGTGGGAGAATCACTTGAGCTCAGTAGTTTGAGGCGGCAATAAGCTATGATGACGCCGCTGCACTCCAGTGTGGGTGACAGAGCAAGACTGAGGCTCAAAAAAAATTGTTTTTCTTAGAAACATTTTGGGAATTTTCCCAGTTTATCTAAATTTTCAAAATGTATAGGTAATAAAGTTGTTTCTAAAATCTTCTTTTAATTTTTTAATGTCTCTAGTTTCTGTAGTGATAGCACTTTTCTTGATACTGGTTATTTATGAATTGTTTCTTTTTTATAAATCTGTCTTACCAGATGTTTTTCAATGTTTGAATCATTTTCACATTGTGTTTCTTTTACTGTATTTTTCTTTTTTCTTTAAGAAATTTATCTTCTTATCTTTATTATATTCTTTTTTCCACTCTTGGGGCTTTATTCTGCTTATTCTCTAATTTCCTAAAACAGATATTAAATTGTTAAATTTCTGTCAGTCTTCCCTTTTAATATACACAGTTCCTTAGAACATATTTTAGCTACATTCCACCAATTTTGAAATGTGATCTTTTCATCATCTATTACTTAGAAGTGTTTTCCAATTTATCTTATCTTTCCTATTTCTGTGGTTTTGACTAAATGTAAGTTAGTCCTTCTCTGTTTTGAAAGTTTTGTATCTCTATTATATTTAGTCATTTCTTGGTATCCTGAAGGAATTGGTTCCAGAACCACCACCTCATGAATACAAAAATCTGAAGATGCCCATGTTCTTTATATAAAATGACATGCTATTTGCATATAACCTATGCATAGCTTCCACATATTTTAAATCATCTCTAGAATATTCATAATACCTAACACAGTGTAAATGCTATATAAACAGTTTTTATACCACATTTTAAGGAAATAATAACAAGAAAATAAAAATCTGTACGTGTTCAGTACAGATTCTTTTTTTAAAATTTTTCATCCACAGTTGCTGAATCCATGAGTGCAGAACCCACACGTATGATGAACCAACTATACATATATTTTTAAATTTCTCTGTACTGTACATCTTATGTTCAAATTTCTATTTTATTTATTCTGTCTTCTGTTGTGGTAGGCAGCACAACAGAAGCTGCCTATCATATCCATTGAATTTTAAGTTTCATATATGATCATCTTCATTTCTACAAGTTTTACTTAAATCTTTATCAAAAAACTATGTCCCTTTTTATAGATTTCCTGTTCTGTATAGAAACTCTCACATTTTTAGATCATTTCTTTAAACATATTAAGCAATATTTTAATAATCTGGATATAATAATTCTAATATCTGAAGTCTGAGACAGACTATCAGTCTGTTTACTGTTTTTACTGGTTCTTGTTCATGGACTCTGTTTCCCTAACATGTCTGGACTTCCTCCGGGCCCCCACACTTCAAGTAGCAAGTATGGGTCTGAGTGAACACTCCTCTTAGGAAATGGGGACTCCAAGCCAAGGAACTATTATCAAAGCTAACCTGCAACTCGTTAAACCTGCGGAAACCAATATCAAACCCTCCCATAGGGGAGCGGTTCCCAACCTTTTTGACACCAGGTACTAGTTTCATGGAAGACAATTTTTCCAGGGACCAGAGGAGGGGGATGGCTTCCAAATGAAACTGTTCCACCTCAGATCAGCAGGCATTAGATTCTCATAAGGAGTGCACTACCTAGATCCCTCTCATGCACAGTTCACATTAGGGTTCAGGGGCTCCTACAAGAATCTAATGCCCCTGCTGATCTGACAGGAGGCGGAGCACAGGTGGTAATGCTGGCTCACCTGAGCTCACCTCCTGCTGTGCGGCCCAGTTCCTAAGAGGCCACAGATACAGCCTAGGGGTTGGGACCCCGTCTGTAAGGCACAAAGGATAGCCATTGCAAATGTCCTCCTCCTCCAAGTTGAATTTAGAGACAAAAATAACAAATCACAGTAAGAAACCAGTCAGCCGGCCTAACAAATGAAGATTGGATATTTCAAGAACTTGGATAACAGAACAAACTGAAGGATATTTTATAAAAAGTCTTTTAAAATTTAGAGAGCTGAAGGAAGAAATAGAAACTTAAGCAAGTAAAAAGACATGTCATAAAAAAATAACAAGGTATTCTGAAAAAAAGCAAGGACAAGTTTCAGTAATGTCCAATGTAATCATTGACAATGTGCAGGCTCATGTGTGAATTTTACATCCTGATTCAAGCAAATCAAATACAAAATTACATTAACGAAATAATCAAGGAATTTTAACAGACTGATTAAGGAATTGTTCATTTTAAGTATGAGAATGGTGTTGTGCATGTCATTTTTTAAGAGAGGTCTTAGAACATTCAAAATATATTTTGAAATATTAACAAACAAAATTCTATGATTCTTTGGTTTGCTTTAAAATACCCTAGTGAAGGAAAAAAGGAATCACACCTGAAGAATTCCACCTAAAGACCTTGAATCGAAGCTGGGCTGTTTTTAGAAATAAACCTGGAACAGAGGTCATGAAAGAGAGAGTGGAGGCAGGAAGGATGGATGTTATGTTTCTCGGGTTGGCAGTTAGTACTTCACAAAGGTGAAAGAGGGGTTGCGTAGATGAGAAAAACATGGAAACTTCATCCGAAAACTAAATCCACCACAGCAAGGTATAAGGCAACAAAATCGATAGGAGATATTGTCTGTAATTGATGGTAGCATGGAACAAGGACAGCACGGTGACAAATTATGTGTTAAGACCAAGGCACAGGTAATAATACACAAACCCGGAATCTAGTTTCTCCAAGTATTTTTCTCTGTGAAATAGCATGGGCAACTAATACAAATAGTGAAGAATGTGTTTTGTGAACATATGTCATAAGATAGAGTTTTCATTATAACAGTGAAAGACCTGTTAAGTCTTCAAAGAAGTCAGCTAATGGATAAGTAAGACCCCATATACCATAGAGTCTTCTGTTCCACCATTTCAGCCAGGCCAACTGGTGAATCAAAGAAAGCTTTTAAGTCAGTAAGGATACTTTTGGCTGGAAGCAACAGAAAATAAAAATGACTAGTAGCTTGAATAACGAGTGCAATGTTTATTTTATATGACAAAGTATAAGGTAGGTTGGGGCAGGTTAGCTAGGCAGCATGGCGCCACTAGGAATCTGGTGGTTTCTATTGTCTATGCTGCCATCTTTAGCAAGTGAGTTTTACCCTCCATGTTTTCCTCTCGTGGTCAGCAAATAGCTACTGCCATTCCAAGCAACACATCCTCACTTTACAATGTCAAAAAATGAAAAAGTAGGAGAGGGGCCAATTCTTCTCACATGTCTCTCTTTTTTCATCAGAGAGAAAAATGTTTCCCAGAAGCCTCTCAGACTACCCTGTAAGTATCTCAGATGGCTCTACAGAATTCCTCATACAGCCATCTCTGTACCATTTCACTGGCAAAAGGGAATAGAATTAATTTACTTGGCCCAGATCAGCTATGGTTATTCTTTAGGACTAGAGAGGTTGATTTTCTGGGACCACATTTTTTTGTTGTTGTTACTTTCACTTCAAGGATACAAGTGCAGAACATATATATTTGTTATATAGCTTTATGTGTGCCATGGTGGTTTGCTGTACCATCAACCCATTATCTAGGTTTTAAGCCCTGCATCCATTAGCTATTTGTCCTCATGCTCTCCCTCCTCTTGCCCCTCACCCGAGACTGGCCCCAGTGCATGTTGTTCTTCTCCCTGTGTCCATATCTAGGAACATATTTCTAAGGCCATGATCCCTTGACATAATTGGCATTCTGTTCAATAAGAAGAGGGGAATAACTTTTGGTTAGGAAACCAACATTGTCTGCCCCTATCTGATACTTATTTAAACATTTGCAATTTCTAATTTTCTCTGACAAGTCCATTTACCTTTTGGGGTGAGGATGAGATTGTTCTAGGATGACAATGAGAATAAAACCTTGGATCTCTATGATAGGGACATTTCTATCTGAGCCCCAATATGCCTTATACTACCTCTTAAGTGAGATTTGCATATAATCAACATATAGCATATAAATGAAAAGAATGTCTCCAGGTGGATAGTGTCAGAAAAATTACTTAAAAATAAAGAAACAAAAAAGAATGTGCAAATTTTATATTGGTGAAATGACACAGACAAAGTAGGAAATCCATTATTGTAGAACATTTTTGGGACAAAGGCTGAAGTATTGAGGTGATATTGCTTACATTTTGAAGAATTTTGTAATATATAGATATTATATGATTTCTTTTATCTTTCCAATGAGATAAAATTCATTTAAAAAATGAATTTAGTAGAAGCATTTCAGGTTTTGACAGCAACCTGATAACTGTCCAAATTATAATGCTTGAGAGTTAATATAACAGTAAACGAAATTCTGGTGACAAATCATGAGCATACTAAAGATAATCACTTTATTAAAGTAATGTGTCACCGTAGGTTTCCTGTCTTCTGCTCTCCACATGTAATCACAGGAAAGTGTAATATTCAGAAACTTAAAAAAGTTGATTTAACAAGTCACAGTTAGAGAAGTTTCAGTGGGTTTTTTTGTTTTTGATTTTGTTTTTGTTTTTCAGCAAAAAACTCATTTGAGAACTAGAATCTACTATTAAGAAAAAAACAAAATGCTTTAAGCTAACTGCAGTCTCTAACTCCTTAAGGGAGGTGTGTGTGTGTGTTTTCATTTTGCTGTGGTCTGAGTCAGATGATTCTTCTCAAAGGTCATGGAGCCTCAAAGGTAGAACAAGATTAAAATATCCTCAATATTATCTATTCACTACTTCAATAAACATGCCAGATAGTCCCCACTCCTTCTCAATTTAATAATCCTTATCCACAGAGAGATGATTAAGAACAAACATACAGTAAATGATTAAGAACAGTCATTTGTTCTATCTTTCATGAATGCTGCATGAACAAATAGGGGTAAAAATCCAAATTCCAGGCCTAACCTTGCTATATTGTCTTTTGAGTCTCATGACAAATTTAGAGTTAGCTAAATTTTCTTGCTTTGTTGAGGTATGTGACAGTTCAAGAGTACCTTCATCTTAAGGAGATTGCATCATCTTAAAGTATCAAGTTTTTATTTCTCAGAACTGTCCAAACCACAAATGTAAGCCCCACTCATATCTTCAACAGAACATAATGACCCTAATCGCAACAAAGCTTACCCAAGTCCAGTCAGCACATTTCCAACCCTTCCCTCACAGGAAGCGCTCATACAACACACTTCCTCAACTGTGTCCTTTTACAAAGCCTTAGGCTGTAAGAGAAGTTAGCTCCTGACCCTGCCAGCCAGATGCCCTTCTCAGGTTTACTCTCAATAAACCTGTCTCAACTGTTGAGCCGCCTTCTAGTCTCTCCCTTCCTTTCATCTCTCTATCCTAACAGTATGTAATAAAGAAATAGATTTTCAGATGTAGGGGAAAATAGAACAGGTGGCCGTTGTTTCTAAAGCTACAAAACGTGTAGGCTGTAGATGGAGTTCAAGCAGAGGATGTCACTTGGAATGTGAGGTATGATTTGGGGAAAACTACAGGGGTACCTATGCATATGGCAAGTAGTCAAGTGCATTTGTGGAACTGCTACAGGGCATCCATAATTCCACTTTGCCAAGGTTTCGTGGATTCAGCTCTATAAAAATATAAGTTGAGTAAAAATGCTTTTTTGTTTTTCTGGAAGATTCCAATTTGGCTGTTTTCAGTTATCTCTGTAGTCAAACAACAATTAATTGTAAATTTATTTGGAATGTGTTCCCATATGATCACATTCATCATTTAGAAAAAAAAACCTCCCTGACCATGTACAAATATTTGGAGAAATGGAAGAATGCCTTAGATGTGAAGGGTACCTTATAGTTTTGGAAAGAGTTAAAAAATAAACTAAAAACTAGGAGTTGCATGTCCATCATCTTTGATCCTTACAACAGTCTTTTGTAAAAGAGGAAAATGGGGTTGAGAATGCTTCATTGACTTTTTTCCAAGGTTATAACTAAGAAATTTTCAAGTCAGGGACTAGATCATCAGGCTACTTTTTAGTTTAAAGGTCTTTCAACCTCGGGTTCGATGCACTTTTATATAACACTGTGAGGTTGGTATTTTAAGATACACATTTTGGAAAAGTGCACAGGTTAAACATACAGAGCCAGAAAAATGGCACCATGTGTTTTCTAAGTTGAATCTCCCCACTCCTAGGTAAAGGGGCCAGGTGGGCAAGAGCCCTTCTGTCTCTCTCTTTATCTCTTAGTAATTCAATCTCTTCTCTCCCTTTTGCTATTAATTTTAATTTTTTCAAGAAAAACACTAACATTTAACTGAATTTCTGCATGTGCATACTAATATTCAGGAAGACAATGACCTCTGTTCACTTTAAAGTGGTGAGTGTTACCATTTGTTTTGTTTGGAATGTCCATATCTTCCCTCATCTCATCAGAGCAAGACCCAGACTAAAGTCCTTGTGTCTTTGGAGACTTTCTATTTTAAAAAAATAAACAAAGAAAAGCTATAATCAAATTTTATGTTTTCATTAAAGAAATACTCAAAGAGGTAAATATCCAAAACTCCAAAAGAGGTGACAATCAGGAATTTTTAAATGATTTTTTAGACATAAACTGGTTGCTAAATAGTAAAACATTTAGAAAAGTTAGAACCCTACTTTGGTCTTCTTATTTCAGTTTTTTTTTCAAGGATTAGGTTCATTAAGTGTTTCATACACTGTTACAGATTTTGTGTTCAAACAAAAGAGTTTCAATGAAAAATGCTTTACAATCATGAAAATTTCCCTCATTTCATATTCATAAACCTTACACCCAACAGAGCCTATTTCACAGTGTCAGGGACACATTCCAAGGGTGTCTAGTGAAAAAAAGGAAATGACACAGTCACCAAGCCTTCAAATGGAAATTTTAACACAAAATAAAGACACATCTTGAAATTATTTAGGAAGGCAAATTAGTCCTTCAAAAGGCACAAGCAAATATTGGGGTATCTTCTCAGAGAGTAAAGAGCATTCCTCATCTTGGTAAAGAGAATAATGTAACCTGACCTCAGGACCCAAAAACAAAATTGTTAAAAGGTGAACCTAGTCTCTTCTTGAAAGTTTCCTTTACCTTTTATAAGGGGACAATGTGCCCTGTCTGTGCAGAGAACAGCAGGGTAACTACATGCTCCTTGTCAAGCAACCAGACAGGTACCTATGCTTTGTTAAAGACGCTGAAATCTCAAGAAAGCTGGAGGACTGAGGACCAATTTCAGGGAAGCCAAGGAGCAAAGGTGGTTAAATCGTGGATTAGGGCACAACAGACTGTGTTGAGGACTGTTGTGAGTTATGCCACAAGTCATTGGTAACTAGATAGAAGTAACTTACCTGCTTACAATACATTACAGGCATTTGAGGTTATCCCTATAGAAAGAGTTCTCTCACTCTTTTTCATTCCATTTGCTTTCTAAACAGGCACAGAAATGGGTGGAACAACAGCTAGCTCCCTGGATGTTTCTGTATTTAGGAAACTACTGTCCCTGGTGCTGGAAGTGTTCGTACAGACACAAGCACACGCACAGGCAAGCACACGTTGAACACTCCCCAGCCCAGGCCAAGCTCCTTTGAGACAATGAAGTGCAAGGTAGCCACCTGCGGAGAATAAGGCCTCAATTAAAGGAGGAGGAGGAGAAAGAAGGAAAAAAGTCTCAATGGTATGATTTCATAAAAGCCAAGGGACCCACTGCCTCCATTTATCTTCTATTGCCACTCTCAAGTGGAAGTACACAGCCTCATTTCCAAAATTCTAGTAAGTAATAATAATCTTAGCAAACCCTAGGACTTGAAGATAGTTGGGGAGAGAGTAAGGGTGAAACATTGCAAAGACATCACAGGGCTGAGGGAAGAGAGGAGAGGAGAGAAGCAAAGGCTTCTCATAGGCTTGACTCTACAGAGGAAGAGGCTGGAGGAGGAAGGTATTAGAGCATGGTGGTGGAGAAACAGAATGTGATCTAGGGAATAATGGGTATATTGTCCAGAACTTACAGTATAATCTTCCATACCCCATTAAAAGAGCAGGAAGAGAGGTGTTAATAATTACTGGAATAAAAATATACAGATAAGAGGCCCTCAAATTAAAACAGAAAAATTGGAACAAACAGAATCTTGAGGAGGCCAATAATTGAGAAAAAGGAAAAGGAAATGAGCAATCTAAAACATCAAAAATTTAAAAAAAGATGAAACAAAAACACTAACAGACTAGATCCTTGGATGCATTTTTAGCCTAAATACAGTCAGGATAAAAGGCACGAACCAGCGGCATGCCATTTACAAGAAACGCTTCAAACGACATGAAAAAAGCAGTGAGCAAAGAGACATTAGACAAATGTAAGCCAAAAGGAAGTATTCTGTTTAGGATTTTTTAAATGAGTTTCTCATTCTTTTGTATAATACAACAATGTTTGTTTTTGTTGTATTTTGTCATGAATATAATTGATTAAAATGAGGACTCTGAGATAGTGACTCAAAGATATAACAAACTGTGATTCTCATATCTGGGAACTTGTGAAAAATGGAATTTCTAGGACCCCACTCTAAACCTTAAAATCATAGACTTCAAGCTGAGGCCAGTTAACCTGTTTTTAATAAGACCTCCAGGTAATCGCGTTCATTTTAGGGTTTATGTGAGCCTAAAGATGTACTAGTAGCTTTGGTAGCCTAAGGGCAGTCGTCTGCCAAAGCAGGATGCTGTGTTGACTCCCGTGAGGGAAAACATGCCAGGATCTGATGCACCAGAAGGAAACGGTAAAGAAACGTCACAGGATGTGGATAAGCCACATCTGCGATAGCTCAAAGAACAAACTTTAAGAGCTTTAGCAAGAGAGAAAGAGAAACAGAAGAACACATGAGATACACACACCCATACTCACAAGAACATTGAAGTTTCACTGGCTCAAGAAAATTGCCTAATACTTTGGGGTCAAACAGTTTTGGATTTGAATCCAAGCTCTGTCATTTATAAGTCGGAAGGGCATAAAGTAAGTGATTCAATTTCTTTAAGCCTCAGTTCCTTCATCTGTAAAATTGAGAAAATAATCTTATCTCAGAAAGCTTTTGTGAGAATAAGATGAAATAAAGGAATAAAGCATTTAGCATATCATTAGTACTTAGCGCCTCAACAAGTGGTAGTTATTATAATAATAATAAACATGATGGCAGCTTCTCTAGACTTAGCTTCTCTATGTGCTTTATAGGTTTTGATTTTAAAATCCTCAAAACAATCTCATGAGACATATACCATTATCATTCCCTTTTTACAGGTAGGAGAACTGAGGCATAGAAACACTGGCTGAAGGTTAACAGCTGGTAAGCAGCAGAGCCTAGATCTAACTCAAGCAGGCTGGCGCTGAAGCCTCCAAAGTAACCACTGTGCTGTGTGCCTCTCCAGGATGATGCTAATAACAATTATATGGCTCCTCTTATTATTATGACCACTCAAGATATCTAAATTCTATTTTTCCACTTTGCTTTCCACCCGTACATCATTCAAGGTTTGTGCAGAAATAGAGGACATGCCATCTTTCTGAGAAGGACGATCCCTCCCCTCAACATCTTTCAGGCCAGGATTCCTAATTCCCTTTTAGCATTGCTCGTCCATGCCACTAACCCCACAAAAATTCATACTTGAGTAAATTCTTCACCCTGCCTATACTAGTGCCATTGAGAACTGGTGGAAAATGACAAACCTATTATGGGACAATTCATAAAAAGCACTCAGCACACTAGCAATCACATGAGTGCACAAGAGAAAATTCCAGCTATTATTATTATTAGTCAATTTTCTTTCACTCTTAATAATGACTGTTGCAGACACTCTCTGTTCTCCTCCAGGCCAATGACTCCTGCAACTCCCTCAGCTTCTTGCCACTAAACCAATAGGCTAATTGGCATCCATATCCACAATTGTGATTTCCCTCACTTATAGAAGGAGATGTTCCTTTTCCTACTGTGAACTTTCCATGGACATTCAACAATTCTGGACCCCTCCTGCCTTTTCAGGACCTCCTTCATTTAGTCATTCTTCTCTACTCCTATAGTGTCAATCTTTTTCTGAAAATATTTTCTACAGTCAGCAGAAAAATGTTCTAGGACTTCACCACCACTCACTGTTCAACCCATTGAAAACTGCCTTTTAGTTTCTAACACCCCCTTTCAATTCATCTTACCAAAGCCACCAATTTTTACACAATGTCATTATGTAGTAGGGGAATTTATCTTTTTAAAAACTCCCCCCAAAATGGAAAACACAACAATCACGAGACATTCATTGGAAACTCTTTTATGCAAAAAGTTAAAAGTAAACAAGATGTCCACAGTTTAGAGATTGTTAAATAAATTATAGTGCATCTACCTGATTGGAAACTATGCAATTTTTGAAATGGATAATTATAAATCAACGTGGCAACACATAAAAATCCTTCTTAAGCTAACTTTAGTAAGAAGGAACGAAGTTGTTATGAGTACATTATGATTGCAATAATGGAAGACCATTTGAATGAAAAACAAAAGGAAGGGAAACCACAAATATTGAAAATATTGCATTTGGTTTAATGTTTGAGTGTTGAAATTATGATTGATATCTTCCCTTTATTTGCCAAACTTTTTGTAATGTTGTGACATTGTTTTCATAATTTAAAAAACAAAAAAAAAAAAACTTTTTTTCATAGACCAGACAATTCTTATGTAAGTTATGCCATGTCAGTAAACCTGCTAAGTTTTTGCAGCCTTTCTCACATTTAATGAATATATTGAGGGACTGTGTATCTTTAGCCTGAAGACGCCTGAGGGGTAAATAATTTTTTCATTCTCAGCTGATCTCTTAAGCTTCTTCTGTTTGCAGAACACTCTATTAAGCTTGGAACTAGTCAAAAAATGAACTGAAGTTGACTTTGATTGGCATAAATACCATATTTATGTTCTCAGATATGTAATCAGGAGACAGCTGTCTGGCCACACTTGATTACTAGCATATCTAAGGCTAATGCAATATCCAAGTTTATAATCTTGAGTATTAGAGATAAAATCTGAAGCCCTCAGAGAAAGCATGCCTTACTTACCTTGCCCTCATCTTTTACAAAGAGGCTGTAATGCATTTGTTCATTAATTAGTATCAGAGAAAATTTAAAGAAAAATGAATTACATTCATCACTGTAACTGAAGAAGTCTTTTTTAAAAAGTATACGCACCATGCGGAATTAGGAATATTCTGACCGATCAAGTAGTTAAGAGAGGTCAAAATGAATGGCCGGGCACAGTGGCTTAACGCCTGTAATCCCTGGCCAAATGGCAAAACCCCATCTCTACTAAAAACACAAAAATTAGCTGGGCACGAGGGCATTTGCCCGTAGTACCAGCTACTTGGGAGGCTGAGGCAGGAGAATCCCTGGAACCCAGGCAGTGGAGGTTGTAGTAAGCCGAGATGGTACCACTGCACTCCAGCCTGGGTGACAGAGCGAGACTCCGTCTCAAAATAAGTAAATAAATAAAAAGAACTACTCATTCAAGGCCAACCACAATCTAACATTAATCTTCTTTTCTGTACTTATTTTCTGCTATTAGTATGTGAGCAAATATGTGTTCATGCTTCTCAAATTCAGGTCACATACATCCAGGGATGGGGGCCACTCCTATGACACAAGACTGTGGCATTTTCCTGAAAATAATTTAAGATGTTTTTATGTAAAAACAAATGTATTTGTATAATGGAATAAAATGCAAACTTGGTATGATTTAAAAAAAAAAAGTCCAGCTTTAAAGAAACGTAAAACTCACAACCATTCTCTGTTTATCCTATGAAGTTTCTCTTGACTATTATTACACCCCAGAGGAGGTTTTAAGAAGCACTTTTCTGTGAAAGTTCCTAGCTCTGCTCGTATCAACTACGGGGAATATTATTGTTTTACTGCCTTTCATCTCTTGTGCAATACTAACCCTTCCCATATATACTCTGTCCCTTACTGCCTCCTCCTCTGAATGTGCCTCTGCCGTTGCTTCCCAAAAAAGACCTGTCCCCCTGAAAACACATTCTGAAATCCCATCTATCCTTCAAGTCTCAGATTTAAAGCTGACTTTTCTCTACAGGTTTCCTTAATCGCATATACTCCCCTCTCACCCTTTCTAAGAAGTAATCCTTGGCTTCTTCCTCTAGCAGGACACATATTACTTTATCCTGTTAAATGAATCTTAAGCATTAACATATATGAGAGCAAGATCTGTATCTAAATAAAGTGCTCTTCCCTGCTTCTCCAATCATGCATCAAATAATAGGTGCTCAATAAATAAATAGTTGAATGACAGAATGATGGAGTAAAGCATCGATTTGTGTCCAGGTGCTATCACCAAATTACTATTGCTTTGTTTTACAAACCTAAAAAATAAATTTGTTTTGAGACCATATAAAATATATGCTCACCTCTACTCACAGTAGCAGATGATGGCCCAATCTGAATCACTGAAAAGTGACTCTCATGTAGGTCAACAATTATAGAGCTAGAGGTCCCATTTCAATTGCCAATATTCTACTCGTCAAAGGAAAATGTTAAGCTTTCAATGGCATTATTAAAAGGTGGCTATACCTAATATAAACAAAATATTAAAATATTTGCTATAGCTTGAGTCTTATACATGGATAAAGGAGAGTATTAATGTAGTGTCTTTGCAGCACAGCTGCTAGGTCATTTCAGAAAATATGGGTCTGACAGATGGAGAGAAACTAGAATTAAACCTGCAGGTATTTCATGTTCTTTCTCAAGTCATGTTTATTTTAATTAAATTAGGGAAAAGAGAGTCTCATTTCTTAAAAGGAGAAGTCTTAAAGGACTTTCATCTCCCTACCATTTCTTTCCCTAGGGAATTCTGAATGGGGGCAGGGTGAGGTGGGGGAGGAGAAAGCCTGTGGCATTTTATGATTGGAATGAATAACTTTCAAAGGGAATGATACATTTCTTTTTCCAGGAATGTTTAACAGATTATGCTGTATAAGCTGTTAAGGTAAGGAGTCTTCAATTTGGAGGTAAAACGCAAAGAGAGAAACATAAAACCCAATTAGGTATCAAACTAATTAGAATCAATTAGTTCTTGCCAATAAATCCTGCATTTGTGTCTGATTCACTATAACCACATGTTATTTTTAAAAGGGAATTATCTAATTATCCAGCAAGATATGAATTTAGAGCCACTTTGACCCACTTGTGAAAAAATGGATTTATAAACATCCATTTCCTCTGCTGTCAGGAAACTTAATCTTACCAATTCAAAGTAAATTTAGTTTCTTCTAGTGTTAATTCCAGTCCATCTAGGTAAATATGCTGTCAATTCAATATTTCTCCTCCACCTTATTCTTTCTGTCCCAACAGGGAGACAGGATGAGAGAGGGTGACCTACATTTCCCATGTCCTGGTGTTCTCATCAATAATCATTGTCATCAATAATCACTTTTGTAATAACAGTATGCACCAGAAACTGTTTAAATTATTTTTAAAATTGTCTGCCCACTTTAAAGATTAGGAAACTAGAGGACAGAAAGATTAAGTGACGTACCAGATCCCAGAGCTGGTAAGAATGTAAACTTAGGTACATTAGGACAAAGGCCTTTGATTCCCCATCACTGAGCATCCCTGTACCTGATTACTGTTGTCAGAAGCCATCTTGGCCCTTTGGGACCCATACTGGCCACACCTGCACTGAAGCTTCAGACACTCCCTCTGCTGGCTGGTGAGAAGTTCTGCGCAGGGCATTGAGAACCTGCTCTAGCTGTCTAAAATAAGAAAGCTTTTCAATAAATGACTAATAAGATTTGTGGTTGAATAGTAGGTTCAGACATTAAAATCTCAATCTGTGTGATCCTTTTCCTCACACACACAATGTATTTTTATTATCATTACACATTAAAGCAAGTAATCTGCTCTCGAGGGGGTAGGATTTCCGTATTTTGAGGAATGATAATTATAGAAATTGCAAGTCTGTCTGTATTTTTCCCCTCAAATGGCTACACCATTCAGAAACGTAGAAGTACCAGCTGGGTGCAGTGGCTCACACCTGTAATCCTAGCACTTTGGGAGGTCAAAGTGGGCGGATCACGAGGTCAAGAGATCAAGACCATCCTGGCCAACATGGTGAAATCCCATCTCTACTAAACATACAAACATTAGCCTGGCATGATGGCGCACACCTGCAATCCCAGCTACTCAGGAGGCTGAGGCAGGAGTATCACTTGAACTTGGGAGGCAGAAGTTGCAGTGAGCAGAGATCAAGCCATTGAACTCCAGTCTGGGCAACAGAGCAAGACTCCATCTCAAAAAAAAAAAAAAAAATAGGAAGGAAATGTAGAAGTACCCTGAATAGAGGCAGGGAGTTCAGGAAAGGCAGAATAGGCACTGGGTTACATGAGAAAGAGAATTTTTGTGCTGTGCTTAGGAGGTGACAAGATTTGAGAAAAGTGTTTCAAACTAGTGTGGCCACAGACAGCCTTTCAGGGAGCTCCAGGTTACAAGCATGACATGGAAAGAACAGAAGAGGCCAGGACTGAAGAGGCCATGTGGGCGGGAGCAAGGAACATCTCAGCAGTTGTCAAAGCAGACAGATGACTGTGATGACTACCAGGCTCTCACTACTAATGTCTTCTCTCTGCAAAAGGCCCCGGATTAATGGCCCTCACCCCAGTGGAGACAGGAAAACCCCAAGAAAGGGAGAAAGAAGTCAAGCTTCCCATCATCCTAGCAGGAAGAGTCCTTGGAAGTTGGCTTTTATTTGATTCCCTAGAAAATAAAGAGGTGAAATATCAGGTGGACAGTTCAGTGTGTAGACTGAATCACTGCTGCTACCAATCATTACTATTTCTGAATTTGAAAGTGAGCATGTGTATGTAACTGCCAAGAAAATACAGAAAGAGCACTTATGAAGATTGGTAATTTTTAGAGATAAAAGCTCATTTTCTTCAGTACATGCAAATCTTGGTGAATTAAGAAACATATTTGAAGACGTGGATTGTTTTTCTCACATTATGCATACAACACCTATTAGCTAGAGTCACGGTCAAGCAAGTTCCGTATTACTGGTCTAAGGATATAATGCAAGAATTGCTTAACTGAGAGTAAGTTCTGACTTAACAATCAATAGTTACACGTTCCAGGAATACTTAGAAATTGTTTTGGATTTGTCAGAAATTGTCTCTTTGTGAACATACTCTCATATTCTGAATTCTCTCCAATATGAATAAGTAAATTAAATCAAACTGGATCATGCATCATTTGGCCTGAAGACACAGATGCTAGAACTCTACTCTGCCTGGCAGAGATAGCTGGCTCACTTCTGTACGATGAGCTCCACGTTGTTCTTTAGACAGGTGTTTCCTGGAAATTGACATCAAGAGTGTCAAAACAAAATCACAATAACAGGCTTAATCGGGGACACCAAAACACACATAGAAAAAAATAATGTTATCTTACAAGTGATAGAAATTTCAAAGCAAGATAGAAAAAAAAAAAACAAATTTAGTGAAATATTTTAAATGTTGTCCTTCACACATAACAGAAATGACTAAACAATTCCAAGCTCCTTACAGGATGATATTTTCAATATCTGAGATCCAAAGAAACATTCTGGAAACTAGAATAAGGTGTATAACATTATTGATTTGTGAATGTAGATGCTTAAAGCATGGCATTTTGCCCCAAAGACCATGATGATGTTGCTAGTCATGGATCATGGCTTCAGTTCAGTTGAAATCATCTCACATGCTCTCCATCTGAATAGACAACAAATTTTGTTAGGGAAAGATTGTTCTTCAAGGTAGTTAGAAAGAAATACATAAATGAATGTTAAGATTTCTTATGAATGCAGAAGTTGATTTGGGACATATGGCTAGATATAGTCAGAGGGACAATTCAGCCTTAAGGAACTAGGTGTCCTCACAGGCTGGTTACCGGACCTGGGATAGCCTGGGACATAAAAGCTGCCCAGATTGGCCCTTTCATTAGTACACACGGAGGAAATTGCAGGTTGAAATTAGTGGGCAGGAGGCTCTTGGGGAATCAACACCTACGGAAGCAAAAGGAAAGCTATAAACAGAGGAAGAAGCTGAGCTGTGATGTGGTCTCAACGAGAGCCTCAGCCAAATTCAAGTGAGGTTCTGAAGGTGAAATTAATTTCGATAGCCCAGAAACAGAAAGTCAAATGCCACAAGTTCTAACTTATAAGTGGTAGCTAAACAATGAGTACACATGGACATACAAAATAGAATAATAGACGTTGAAGACTCCATTGGGTAGGAGGGTGGGACGGGGGTGAGAAATGAAATGCTGTTGATTGGGTACAATGTCCACTACTCGGGTGATGGTTACAATAAAAATCCAGACTCCACCACTGCACAGTATATCCATGTAACACAACTGTATTTGTCCTACTAAATCTATGAAGATAAAAAGCTAAAAAAGAAATTAATTTTGAAGCTGACCCAAGTCAGGGTGTGATGCCAGGCTTTTATGAGTTCCCACTTCCTGCTGCCACTCACATCTACCCCAGAACAGAACTGTGGCCCTATCAGCTTTCTTTGGGTTGGCACAGGGGGTTCTTTGAAGGGGATCACAGCAGAGGGCTACTGCTCTGCCAGCCCATCACGGAGACATAATTCTATCTGTGGTCATGAATGGCTTTCTTAGTTTCTTCTCTCTTTTGTTTTAACTTATTTTACATATTATCAAGGACTTATCATTGAGTGACTTTTTGATAGTGTAGTCATGGCAAAAGCCCCACTTCATTCATTTAATCAATTAATCAACAATGCTGCTTCAGCAAACCGGACAATTGCAGCCTTTGAAGGTGCCTACGTGACATCATCAATATGAAGAAAGCATCATTACTGATCACAAGCAGTTCCACTCCATTCACTGGAAATTACCTGATACATACATTTCATTGGCAGTATTATTAAAAATATATCTGTATTATCGTATGTCAGAAGATTCACTGAAAGCAGATTCAAACAACCCTCACAAACACTAACATAGACTATAGGAGAATACCTTCAATGTCTGTAGACAGAGAGACCAAGGATCAAGAAATCGAATATTACCTCAAGTGGAATTTATTACGGATTAGAAGAAACGAGCATTCCTTACTTCCTATTCTAAGTCCAATGTCATCATGTTTCTTTTGTGTAGAATTCTTACCCCTATTTAGGGACAAGAAAACATGTAGACAAAAATAATCATAAGAATATAACTATCAGAAGTTGTATCTTTGGAACCCAGGTACTTTATTATCAAAGTTTTGTTTTTTATTACTTCCGTCGAACCCTGAATTATTATCCACAGTCAATAAGCCAGAGTGATATAATTGTAGCAAACAAGAAAAAATATTATTTAATTAGCATTACAGCTCTCTCATGCTAGCAAATGTATGACTTCTGTTAGGCTTTTGACATCTTAAGGAAAAAAAAGAGCAACTCTAGGTTTATCCTAGCTACTCTCAAGATACTTAGAATGAAAATTACTGGATCAGACACATCTAAGAAGAAAATATATTTTATGGCAAAATCATATCAGACTTGCCTCTTTCTTTTTAGTTTATTTCAGTAGCCTTCATGAATCCTTCATAAATAAATTAACCTATTTAGCTAACTGTTATCAGAAAAAAAAATTTTTGAACATACATTAATCCAAAAATTTTCTCAGCCAATTCGGTTCTGAATTGAGTATTAAAGAAAACTCATTAAAATAATAGTAATTTTTAAATTAAAAAACCTCAAGTTTCATTTTACTCCTTGGTCCCCAGGCTCTAAATATTGCAGCAAGCTCTGTCTATGTGCAAAGGTTTAGGATGGAGAGTTCGCACACCAGACTGTAGACGAAATGAACAATGGAAACAAGCAGAGATGACATGTTTTGCTCGAATTGCTTCAATTAAAGTTAGACCCTATGCCCAGAGGTTCAGTGGCTTTGCTCCCTGTTATAAAAAACGTCCTTCTTTTAACATCAGCATTTTGTTTCCTAGCAGAAGCATTCCACTGAGATTTTATGCATCTCATCAACACTGTTCCATCTCCTATGCTAAACGTCCTATTACGAAAGGTTTGCAGTGTCTGGAAGCTGGAAGGGGCTGTGCCCAGGCTATTCCAGCAGCTTAGCTATTGCATTGGCACATCTCCAGCTTCTCTGCTAAATACATAATTAAATCTCACGGTCGACATGGTGTGATTCATTCCCATAAAGTGTGAAAACAAACAACTGTGCATGCGCTGTCCCCAATTTCAAATTCAAAACAAAAATATCCTGGAATCTTCTATTTCCCTTAAGTTCCAAATGTAATTAGACCGTTTTTAAAGGCAAGTAGTCTTCCCGTTTCCATGTGTTAAATCCAATCTGTCAGTTACAAATGGGGGGTGGGGGGGACAAACGACTGCAAAATGTAACATCTTGGTTTCCTCTCTTTATAATCAAGTGCTCAAATTGACTTATTTTCCCCTAGAATTACCAAAATGTCATTGCTCTCTCATGCAGAGCCTTTGTTTATTTACCAGTTTACAGCCAAGAGCAAATGTTCACAAGTAAGTAATCAGACCCTCCAAGTGCTGTTGACTAATGCAAACTTACAAACTGCAACAATGTGACTAGGGCAGCCGTGATGCTGGTTTTGGCTCAGTTCCATAGCCCTAAGTCACAAGGAATTTAAACAAGATGCCCAGCACCTCTCTGCAGACGTCACTACCAAGTTCTTCTGTAGGGCAACAATTCTTTTCATTTTTCCAAATAAACTTCACATATAATGAACTAGATTCTTCCAGCTGCCTCCTAGGAAAAATTCAATATACGAGGAGCTAAAGTAAAATTTTCTGTTCGTAAATATATCTCCAGTATATTTGTATTGATGAAATGCAAAACAAATCAGAAAAATATTTCTGGAAGAGAGCAAGTCATAAGACTACATTTTTCTTTTCAATAAATACCAATTTTGTAGCACAAGTCTACAATTAAAATTTAAGTAACTAAATAGGGATTTTAGCTAATCTATGAATGTAAGTCTACAAAAGTTAAATAAATTTTATGCAAATGTGTGTCAAATACAAACATACACAAATATACTGCTCTTTAATGACTAACAGTATTCTTACATTGTCTTTCATTTTTCTTGTCTTATTATCTTCCATTATACTTACATAGTTCTTGAATCTACACTACACATATAAATATACAACTATACTTCCTTATACTACTTATATATATATATATTTCCTCTACACTTTAGCTATACTAGATAATATGTTCTCAAACATGGTTTATGCATCCCTGACTCTATAATTCTGCTAATTGTTTCCTCCACTGAGAATTCTGTTCCACAAACTGTCAAAACATTTCCCTGATATTTCTCCACCCAATTCAAATGCCATTGAGCTAAATATTTGTCTCCTCCTAACCCCTTATAATATTTTATTTGTGCTTCTCTAACTTTTTAAAAATATTAGTAGATACATCATATTACTCTACATCTACAAAATTATAAAGACTGATGACAAGAACTATGTCTCATTCATTTTTAATCTTTTTTTAAAGCCAAGAGCAACATTTTAAAGATAGTCCCTGCTCAAAAAAATGCACTGATGGAACAAAGAAATGAATTAGCTAATGTCTTTAGCATGCTTACTGTATAGAAAACTTTTTAAAGTGCAGAGGAGTAAAAATAAGAATCTTTTAAAGCATTCATAATTCATGCATATGTCTTTTGTACACCTTGTATGTTCAAATAAAATATCTGTGCAATTTGTATTTGCAAAAATATCATTAGTCTATTTTGGAATGTACCACATTGACTTAGCATTACTGTATATCATGATTAAATGTGTCATTATGATATTTTTCTACATACATTTTATATAGTAATTCATTATGTGGTCACAACATAATTTTAGATAATCTACTGCTAAATATTTTGATTGCTTCTCATTTTTCTGGCTTCATCTCTCCTACTATGTTCTAATTGTTTTAGTAATATAAATAATTATCTACCTCTACTGCTAACTTCATTGCTAAGAATTGCCTACTTTATCAATGTCCCACACCTGAAACATTGCACCAGCCTGCTAATTGGTCTGCTAGTTTTCACTCTCAGCCTTCTCTAAGACATTCTCAACCAAGCACATAGGGTGATGCTATCATCTTTCAGATCATTCTCTCCTATTTACACAGAATATTCCAATGTCTGTTTGTTTTATGCAGAGTAAAAGTCAAAGTCCTAGTAACAGAAACTAGAAGATTCTGTTTGAAACTCTACTTCCATCCTCCACCTCATTATTCTTCTGGTCCAATTTATTGTTTTTCCCTCTCCACCCTGCTCCAGACACATTGGTCTCCATGCTCTCCCTCAAACAGACTGATTCTTCTGCCTCAGGGCCTTTGCACTTGCTGCCCCTCTAGATGGTTAACCAATCTCCACACCTAGTGAAATCAAAACTGTCTCCTTTGAACCCAATTGCATCTGGTTTGTATTAAAGCCATTCAAGTATGTTTACACTCTCCTCTCTTTTGCATCTTCACAGAAATATGAACTCAGTAAGGCCTTCAAATCACAGATCCTATCTCAAACACCACTTCGCCTTTGCCATAGACTTTTCACTATATTTCATATTTAATTTGTTTAATGTCTTTCTACTTTAAAGACTTTATGTTTCATAAGAGGAGAGATTTATATCTGCTCTATTTATATTGTATCCCCAGCTGCCAGAACTATGTATCTGACACATAGTGGGTACTTAATAAATATTGGTTGAATAAGTAGATGTTGTGATGAATAGACTTCAGCTAAATCTGTGCCTATATTCAAGATGACTAAGAAGAAAGTGCTCTTTTCTCAACTTAACTATTTATAGTCAAAATAGAAGTCTCTGAAACTGATAAATCCAAGCTTGTCCTTCCATCTCTAAAACATCCGTACGCTTTGGCACATTGTATGCTCACAGTTAGCAGACTACTCACAAGTATATCCACACGTCTGCTCCCACTCGTTGTGTTGTATGTTTAATAGAATCAGTTGTGTTTGTTCCCAAAACTCTCCCTGTCAGTTGTACTTGTTATATTGTAATTGTACAACTTAATTAAATATTAGTAAACCAATAGACCATGGATCTGCAAATAGAATTATAGTACTATGAAAACGCTATTGAATGTTTCAGTAAGACTCAGTAAAGGCACGTGACTAACAAACTTCAAATACGGTAACAATAAAATTTTTGAAAAATAACAATTAAAAATATAGAAAAGAGATATACCCATTGCTTTAAAAATTTAAGTACCTATTCTCCCCCTGCCAAATAAAACCCTAGAAATTATAGATGATTCAATATGGGTCTGATTTACATTAAAAAATATCATAGGGAACTTCAATCATCAAAAATAAATGCAAATGTAAGGCCTTAGCCCATGTCAGAATATATACTTACATGTTTAAAGTTAAAATCTTGAGGCACACACACATATATATGTACATCACACACAAACACATCTTTCTAAATAATTCTATTTTACTAACTTACCACAAATTCTAACAGTAATAACAGATTTATGCAATCTTTCTGCCCCTCAGTTATTTTATCAACAAGGTGAAGAAAATACAAATTGTGCTGCCTACAACAAAGATCTATTAAGAGTAAAACAAAGTTATATATCACAAAGTGCCCTGAAAAGCTATTACAGATGTGTAAGCTGGTGTTATAATTAAATGGATTTAAGGAAAAGCTGAAAGTAATAAAAGACACCTTTACTTCTTCATTCCCCTTAGACATATTCTTTTCTGGAATTATCGAGGCATTTTCACATAATACTGTTCTAAACTTGAAAATTCAAATGCATCAGGCATTCCAAGCATAACTGGAACAAATTCAAATGAACATCAGATTTCCATTTAAATCCAATTTTACTCACTTTCGCCTTCCTCTGTTTCAAGTCTCAGAACACTCTCCTTTCTTATAACTGAGCTCATTTCTCAAGAGTCAAAGAACTCACCTGGGTCAACTTTCTACCTGGGGCACCAACCATCTTCAAGAACTTCATCTGTGCCTGCATACCAAAGAGATGCTTACACCAGAGCCTTGGCAATGAGTCCTGAAGTGCTCCACGAATGTAAATGACCTGAAACAAGAGGACTGCAGATAAGTAGGGAGGCCAGGTTTCCATGAGTCCAACCATTCCAACCTTTCTTTGCATCACCTGAAACCTACACAGGTGGCAACCAGACCCCATCTGACTATGTAGCTGCTCTGCTCTCCTTCCTGCGGGGGAGCCATTTCATCGGCAGTATGACAATAATGCCGTACATCTATTTAGGTTCTGCTTTGAGAAAATGAAAAGGGCTTCACAATTGCAAAGGGTTCAACAGGAAGGGCATTAGAATTGGTGTTCGGGGCATGTGTTTTGGGTTTAAATCCTTACACTTAGCATGTTGTGATTTTGTGCAAGTTATTTAAATTCTCTTAGCCTCAGTTTCCATGTTGTTAAAAATAGGCATAAAATGTCTATACTAGATTGAATAATTTAGGATTTTAGAAATAATTTAAAATAACATGTTTAAAGCACCTATTTACCAGGACAAGTAAACTGGGAAGCTATTACTGTTATGTTTTTAAACTACATAATTTAAAGCTAAGATAGAATGTTGTCATATTTCAGTAAGACAGGTAAACAGAATCCAGCTGTTACAGAAATATTTGTATAATAGAAGAGCAACAAAAATGAATGATAGACATAAAAATTTCATTTCCATGACCTTCTTTCTATCCTCAGCATTCCACAGGCCTCAGATGTTCAATTTAGTCTCAGAGAGATTTGTTTTCTAGATCTTTCTTTGGACTAAAGACGTATACATAAAGGTTTGAATAAAACAACCCCCAGAATTTCAAGACACTTTATTCAAGAAACCGTACTTCAAGACACCTGATTTGTGTATTATAAATAAGATATTTTTTAGTAATTGAAATGAAACATTTTCTAAATGTCTGTTTCTAAATTACCTCTAAATATATGTCAATGAAGTTATCTTTAAAACAATAATAATAAATCATTGTAACACGACATAGTAAGAATATATAATACCATAATTATACACACAATCCTGATACATTTTCTAAGTTGCTTTAAATAGATTTCTGTTTTAAAAAAAAGACATTTACCTTCTATTTTTAGATGACTGATTGAATAAAAAAACTTACCACATTACCTCTCCCCCAAGAGACAAAAACTGTTACCAAAAATACGTTCCAAGAAGAGAAACTTTTCTTGGAGTAGAAGTTTAATTTAAAAAAAAAAAAAGACTCAAGCAAATCATATGCCAAGTAAGAAAAAGAAATGGTAGATTCAAAGGACTTTTGTGTTTTGCATCTGATATCTAATAGACATTTTTGTGCTAAGCTGAAGATAATCATTTCTCGTCATCTTTATCAGAAACTCCAGAAGGCTTAGCCACATGCAGAACTGGTAATTAAGCTGTTAAATTGGGAGGTGGTCATCCCTTCAGGTGAATTCATCTGTTGTCATATCCTCCAATCCTTCCCTCCCCTCTAGGTTCCTAAATTTCCTCTGACATGTTCCTCTTTTGTATCTCATGTGTTGAGAATCTTAAGAGCAGCTCTGGTTTTCAACTAGCTAAAAACTGCATTATACCCTTGGTTAGACACAAGAGGACATTCTATAAATATTCTATAAATATAAATGATATATAAAAAGAAACTAAAGAGTTTAGGAAAGTAAACTTGTAGACATACTAGCAAAGTCTTCTTGCATTTTGCACGAGGAAGAATTCAAACACCAAGTAAAGTTAACTAGAAAGCTAATGAGAAAGGCCAGCCGTGATGGCTCATGCCTATAATCCCAGCACTCTGGGAGGCCAAGGCAGGTGGATCACTTGAGGTCAGGGGTTCAAGACCAGCCTGGTCAACATGGTGAAACCCCATCTCTACTAAAAATACAAAAATTAGCTGGGAGTAGTGGCATGTGCCTGTAACCCTAACTACTCAGGAGGCTGAGGCAGGAGAATCGCTTGAACCCAATAGGCAGAAGTTGCAGTGAACAGAGATCATGCCACTGCACTCCAGCCTGGGCCACAGAGTGAGACACTGTCTCAGACAAAAAAAAAAAAAAAAAAAAAGAAAGAAAGAAAGCTAATGAGAAGAACATGAATCCCCTCAAACAAATTTATAGTTCTATCAATTATAATGCTTTTCAATTATTTTGCATAATTCTTTACACAAATTTTGAGTCTTTCTTTTATAAAGTTAAAAGTTATAAGAATTTCTTCAGAGAAAATGTACAATCAGTCTCAAATCTTCTAAAGGGAAAAGCTAAGCTCTGATAGTTTGAACTGCTGTTTTCTGGGAAATGCTGAGTAAAAGACTGGCTGGCATAAGTAACTACAGACTTGATTTTAAAGACCATTGCACCATCTCTGAGAAGTAAGATACTTCGTACGGTGAGTTTAGAGAAAATTATTGTTTTCCTTCAGGATAGTCAGATCAAAGACAGAGAATTCAACCCGGCTGAATATATTATTATCTCATAGCCTCAGTAGCCAGCATTGCATGGCAGATGCAATAACATATAAAATAATATATTTAAAGTACCTATTTACCAGGACATGTAAAGTGGGTATAATCTAAGTGATGCTTAAAATATCATTTTAAGTATCATTTTAAATATTATTTTTTATTCTTTCCAGGTCCAGCTCAAATGGCAGTTCCTCCAAAAAGCCTTTCCTGATAGAAATCATCTTATCCCCATTGTATCTCATATATCATATATATATATATGATATATATATATATCTTTGTTTTTCATGCTATTACTTATCGATCACTTGCTAAGCAAGTACCTGCTACTCATCAAAAATCAAACCTACATGAAAACAAAGCATGGATGAAATTATACTGAAAATATATTTCAGTTTGCATACACATTTTTAGAAATACAGAGAAAACATTATACACCATATGTAACAGCAAACATTAGGTGCTTTCATTTATCTTAAAGTAGAGATATATTACTGTTTTTTAATGATCCAAGGGAAAAGTTCATAACTTTGCAGTGAAAGCATTCAATTTCATAGCAAATCTGAGTGTTCAAAATCCCACAAGGCTACACTTCATGAAGGCTGACATAATTTGCTTAAGTACTGTTGGATCCTCAGTGTCTTATAGAGCCAAATAATAGGTGTTCAATTTATTTTTATTAGAAGACTAAAGTATTATATTATCTCACTTAAACTTATTTAAAAGAAATTGAAATCATTTTCATTATCATTTTACAGATGAAACAATAGAAATCAAGAGGGTGAGGGTAAGTAATTTGTTCAGAAACATACAGTTTAAGGAAAATACAGGAATCGAGGAGATTCAGCATGAGTCTTCCTGACTCCAAACCTTGCTTTTAACTACTCCATTATACCTCCTATTACAGTACTCAGAGGATTTTCTTCTTTCCTTCTTTGTACTGGAGTTAAATGACAGCATGGGAGCAGGGGTCATGTCTTTATAACCCTAATCTATGAGACCTTGTACCTTATAAGTATCCATAAATATTTGCTAAATTAGTGTTGGAATTAATGAGTCAAACTATACTAATGCATTCAATTACAATGTGTTAGTACTATAGAGCAAATAACACTAAAAATAACTAATATTTGGTCAGGTGCTGTGGCTCATGCCTGTAATCCCAGCACTTTAGGAGGTGGAGGTGGGTGGATCATCTGAGGTCAAGAGTTCAAGAGCAGCCTGGCCAACATGGTGAAACCGTGTCTCTACTAAAAACACAAAAATTAGTCGGGCGTGGTGGCACACGCCTGTAATCCCAGCTACTCAGGAGGCTGAGGCTAGACAATCACTTGAACCTGGCAGGCAGAGGTTGTGGTGAGCCAAGATCAAGCAATTGCACTCCAGCCTGGGAGACAAGTGTGAAACTCCATCTCAAAACAAACAAACAAACAAACAAAAACCTAATATCTGATAAGCTCCAACTATCTGCCAGGCTTCTTTTTTTTTTTGTAATTATATCTCTTATGTTGATATCATTGTAAATCTACATGCAGTTATAGGCTTGAGAAATATAATATTAATATTTCTCAAAATTAATTTTGAGAAATCTTGTAATGCCATTACCCAGTTTCCCACAAGGGTAACATCTTGCAAAACTTTAGTGCAATATAACAAACAGGATATTGACATTAACATAGGCAATGTTTTTAAGAAATTGATCATAAGAGTTTGGTCAAAGATTTGACTAACATTAAAGATGATAGCCTCTAAAATTATTTTTGACTCAGATTTTTGTTCTTCCTCTTTGAATGTTGAAACTGATGTTAATAGAGAGGTACCAGCTCATTTAAAAAATTATAATAATTCATAAAATTCACATGCAATTTGGTTACTTGGTATTTTTTTTAATTCACCTAAAATATATGATCATTTTCTCAAACGGAAAGCTTCTTTTCCAGAAAAATTTGCTATGTGTTTTAAATCATTTTAGTAGAGCTATTTACCAATGCCCTGAGAGCACTACTGTGTTATGGATTTTAAATATCGATGCTATAATTGAAAGTTTTTTTTCTGGAAATCCAGCAATATAGCTTCGAATAAAACAAAAGCTATGAAATAATAACAGATACAGCGGGAACATTCTTAGAGGGACATTAACAATTTATTCCATATAGGAGAAAAGAAGAAAGATATAAAGCTAATAATCTATGCTTATATCTTAAGAAGTGAAGAGGAAAAAAAGCAAATTAAATATAAAGTAAACGGAACAAAATGGGAGAAAACAAAAAATAAAGAAATTACTGAAATGAACAAACAATATAAAAAGTAATCAGTTGATTCTTTGAAAAGATTACAAAAATTCATAAAAATTCTCACAAAAATCATCAAGAAAAAAAGAGCAAACTACAAACTTTCAATACCAACATTGAACGAAGGATTGTAACCACAGATTTTACAGATCTTGTTATTATAAAATATTATCATGAACACTTTATCCCGATAAATGCAGCAATACGGATGAGATGCACAAATTCCTTGAAACATGCAATTTACCAAAACTGACACAATAAAAACTAGATTATGATAACATATCAAGGTGGAGTAAATAAATCAGATTTGTGATATAAAACGTTAAAGCAAGCCCGGATGTCATCACTGGTGAATTCTATCAAACATTTACGGAATATATGACACATCACTTCTAAACAGATTGGTTCAGAAAGCAGAAGAGGAAAGAACATTTATCAGCACATTTTATGAGGCCAGAATAATTCTGATACAAAAGTCAGACAAGAACATCATCAGAAAAGAAACTTACAGATCAATATCCCTACACACATAGGCACAAAACTCCTTAATTAAATATTGGAAAATCAAATCTGGAAATATATTTTAAAATATTAAAATATAATATGTAATGTAATAATATATGTAATATATTACATAATGGGTAATATATAACGGAAAAATGACATTTATCCTAAAAATTCAAGGTTGGTTTAACTTTTGAAAATCAGCAAATATAATTTATAAATATAATTTATGACATCCATAGATTAAAAGGGAAAATATTATATACTATAGCTGCCGAATAAGCATTTGACAAAATTCAATTTCCATTTACAATTAAAATAAAACTTCACAGCAAGCTGGGGATAGAATAAATCTTCTTCAGCCTGATAAAAGTCATCTATACAGAACGTACATTCCCTGTCATATTTAATGATTAAATTTTGAAAGCTTTCTCTTTATGATCTGGAATAAGATAGGAATGCTTTCCCTCACAACTTTTATTCAACATTGTACTGGAAGCCCTAGTGAGTACAATATGGTAGTAAATTAAATTCATGGTTTAAAATTGGAAAGAAAGAAAGAAAACTGTCTTTATTTAAAGATAGCATGATTATGTAGGATGTTATGAAGAATTTACAAAAAAAAAAAATTGCCACAACTATTAAGTAAATTTAACAAAGTCACAGGATACAAAGTTAATGAAAAAATATCAAGTGCATTTCTTTATACTAACAATAAATGACTGGATAATGAAATTAAAATTACTGTATAATAATATTTACAATTGCCCACCAAAATACAAAAGACATGTAGTACATCTGAATGAAAACTATAAAACATTGCTGAGAGAAATCTTAAAAGACTTAGAAATGTAATAATACAGAAATTATAATTGCTGTATAATAATATTTACAATTGCTCACCAAAATATAGAATAGTCAGGATAAGTTTAACAAAAGACATGTAGTGTCTCTGAATGAAAACTATAAAACATTGCTTAGAGAAATTTTAAAGGGCTTAGAATTGTAGCGATATACCATATTTAAGGATTTGGAAAACTCAATATGCTAGAATGTCAATTGTCACCAAATTCATCTACAGATTCAATGCATTTCTGAGCAAAATTTCATCCAAAAACCTACTGTAGTATGGACAATCTTACTTTAAAATTTATTTGGAAGTGCAGAGAACTTAAAATAGCCAAATTTATCTTAGAAAAGAAGGATGATATTAGAAGAATATCTGCCTTCAAGACTTACTTTAAAGCTATAGAAATAAAGAGAGTGTGATATTGGCAAAATAACAGAAATATATCAATAGAACTGAATAGAAAATTCAGAAATAAACCCACTCATATATGGTAAAAGGGTATACACTAACAGAGCCCAAGCAATTCAATGGGGAAATGTAAGTCTTTTTAACAAATGATTTTGAAAAACCTGTATATCCATATATTCACACTGACCTCACACCATCCACAAAAATTAGTTTTATCTATATCTTGGATCTAAATGTAAAACTAAATCTATGCAGCTTTCAGAAAAAAATAGAGAATATATTTATAATTTGGGGGTAGGCAAAGATTTCTTAGAGAAGAAATGAAAAACTCTAATCATAAAGGAAAGAAATGATAAATTTGAATTCATCAAAATTTAAAACTTCTGCTCATCAAAAGAAATAAAACATTGAGTAAATATATACACTGTATGAAACAAAATATTTGTGTCCTATATATCTGATTCGACTCTAGAATATACAAAGAACTAACTCCTACAACTTATTAATAACAAGAAAAACAACTTCTCCACCAAAGAAATGGAAAAATGACTTGAACAGACACTTCACAAAATAAGATATATGAATTGCACATATATGTATGAAAAAGTAATCAACAGTATTTGCCATCATTGAAATTCAAATTAATGAGATATCATTATAGTGTTATTAGAAGCTAAAGAGAAAAGACAACATTAGTTGTTGGTGAAGATGTGGAACAATCAGAGTCCTATTTTCAATGGGAAGGTAAACTAGAAAAATCTCTTTGGAAATCTAGTACTTTCTTAAAATGTTAAACATACATCTACCCTAAGAACCAACAATTCTACTCTTGCATATATATCTAGACAAATGAAAATATATAACCACAAAAAGCTTTGTATAGGAATGTTTTTAGCAGCTTCTGTTTCTGTTATAATAACTCCAAACTTGAAACAGCCTGATTTTTATGAATAGAAGAACTGACAATTCTTTGGCCTATTCATACAGTGGAATACTACTCAGCAATAAAAATGAAAGAATTGCAAATATGAGCAATTACATGTATAAGTCTCACAAAACATTTTGCTGAGTGAATAGAAGACATATAAAAGAATTCATTGCATATTGCATAATGATTCTATCTACAGAAAGATCTACAACAGGCAAAACTACACAGTGATGGTAAGAAGTAGACCACTGTTTCTGGAGGCTGGAGATTAACTGGAAAAGATGCTGAGTGAACTGATGGAAATATTTCATTACTCGATAGTGGTACAAGTTAATGAACATGTGCATTTGTCAATACTCATGAAATTGTACACTTAAGATCAGCACACCTTACAATATGTAAACTAAACTTCAGTTTAAAAAATTTGTTTGCCTCGTATGATGATCAATTGGCATTCAACAAAAAAACATGAGTTAAAACTAATTATAAGAGCGTACATTAGCCTAAAACTTATTTGCTGAAAGAAAATCAGGCTTCTTAGTTTTTTCTTTTTTTTTGCATTTGCACACCCAATTTTATTCAGTCTTTTAAATTAACCTTTTAAAATATATATAAACATATTTAAAATATTAAAAATAATTTTCAGAAATTAATAAAATAATTAATTATCAGAAATAATATTAAAAATAATTCTCAGAAATAAGTTTTAAAAGATTAGAACAAATGATTCCAAATGGGGTTGAAGTTAAAAAGCAGATACTCCAGTCATAGATATCTAAACAATTATTAAATTTAAGTTATAAATTTGATTTTGAAATTCTTTGTCACCCAACTAAAAAGAGAAGAAACACAGTAAATTATATAACCCTCAATATTTAGCTTTAACATGTCTAGTTTCACAGCAGGATAAAAGCTTTTTCTAGCACTTAATCTTGTAAGATGAAGGCAAAAGGACAAAAAGATGAAGACTCCTGGGTCTTGTAAGAAACTTACCACTAAGTTTATGTAGATTTGCTCTAAAATTATAAGACAGGTGAACACAGTAATTTCCCAATAGGGAAAGATATAAAATAAATACAACTTGACTGGAGAAAGAAAAGGAAGGTGAAATGAGTTTCAGGTATGCACTGCAAATGCACAACAATTCCACCACTTCCAGATCCTGTTTGCCCAAGAACGCAGTCAGTCTAGTGTCTTTTTGGTCCAGGCCAGGTACAGTGGCTCACCCTTTAATCCCACCACTTTGGGAGGTTAAGGCAGGTGGATCACCTGAAGTCAGGAGTTTGAGACCACCCTGGTCAACATGGTGAAACCCCATCTCTACTAAAAATACAAAAATCAGCCCAGTGTGGTGGTGGACACCTGTAATCCCAGCTACTCGGGAGGTTGAGGAAGGAAAATCACTTAAACCTGGGAGGCTGGAGTGAACTGAGATCACACCATTGCACTACAGCCTGGGCGACAAGAGCAAGACTTCATCTCAAAAAAGAATTATTGTGGTTCAAATTTTATATTTATAGGAGTAAAACTTTTTCTTGAGTCATATGGAATATGCATATATGCCATATTTTATATAATAAAATGTATATATATATTTACATATGTAAATGTATATATATTCTATATAATTGAAAATTACATATAATTAAATATATTAAAATTAATGCATTCAATTTAATACATTTAATATTTTATGTATTTAATATTTAGTAATTTACTCTTAAATTACATGTATTACATATTGCATAAATTGTATTACATATTGCATAAACTATATTACATATAGGTAAATATCCATATAATTATAGTGCAAATAAATATATTACATACTATTACATATAATTAGTATGCATATAAAAATAATTATAAATAATAAATTATATATAGTTCATATAATACATATTATATATCACACATAATTAAATAAATATATTACATGTAATATAATTATATTACATATAGCTAAAAATTCAAGCAATGCAAAAGGTAGGCCAGTTTAGGTGCTGGGTCAGGAATCAAGGGCTTATGGTTTAAAAAGAAAATCACCAAATGATTTACATATGCAAGTCTAGTAAATACAAGTGAACTACACTAGTGATTTGCAAAATTGGTATATTTCGTTCCTCTGGAGCTTCTTTACATTCAGATTCTGAATGGCCCAGAAATGGGAGGCCCCCGAATCTACAAACTTAGTGAACACTTCAGGTGACTGTGATGGAACTGGCACTGAGGCCACACTTAGAACAAAAACAACTTAGAGGGTCACAAGTTCAAGTGCTGCAGAGAATAGTCAAGTCATGCCAATGACTGAAGCTGGTCTCACAGGACAATTTAGAGTTGGGGTGGACAGAGAGGAAATGTGGCCTGGAGTCCATGTACCGCGCCTAAAGAGGGCAGGAACTAGACACCAGTGGCTGAATGCAGGGATGTAGGTTCAGTGTGCTGGAACTTCTGAGTTTTGAAGAGACACTTAAATCTGAACTTTTCTGTAAAATATCCTGACTTTTTTTTTTTGAGACGGAGTTTCGCTCTTGTTACCCAGGCTGGAGTGCAATGGCGCGATCTTGGCTCACCGCAACCTCCGCCTCCTGGGTTCAGGCAATTCTCCTGCCTCAGCCTCCTGAGTAGCTGGGATTACAGGCACGCACCACCGTGCCCAGCTAATTTTTTGTATTTTTAGTGGAGACGGGATTTCACCATGTTGACCGGGATGGTCTCGATCTCATGACCTCGTGATCCACCCGCCTCGGCCTCCCAAAGTGCTGGGATTACAGGCGTGAGCCACTGCACCCGGCATATCCTGACTTTTTTAAATGTAGGCTCTAAAATGTGTAAGGCAAAACAAAGCATGTGAGTGTGGTCAAAACAGCTTTCTACCAAATACAGCCTATGGCCATCTGTTTGCAAACTCAGCTCTTGACATTGGTAGGGTTTCATAAAGTCTGGCTGAATCATAGTCAGTAAGATTTTCCATTCTGGTGATAGGAGAATTGCCACTGTATTTTACTTAATGAAGAAGAGCCAAGCCATTTGATGCCTGATCATTCAGTGGCATGTCCAGTTTTTTAATGTATTCAAAATATGATCCTCAGTAACTTCCAACCAGGAAGATCACTAACCTCTACATGGAAATGGGTAGCATGAATGCCAGTAGGCAGGGCCAGTTTTTTTCAAAAGAAAAGGAAAAGAAAAAAAATCTGCTTAAACATGTAAACAAGGACTTGGTGGGGACCCAAGCTTTCTATTGTAGAGGGTTTGAAAGAGAGGATTTGACTGGGACAAATTTCAGGACAGTGAAGGTATTTGCATTCAGTCAACTAGTCCTTGAAGAAAGTTCATTGTGAATCCATGGAATGTCTGACTTTGGGTAAACTGTCTCCTGCTGAGCCTCATTTACATGATTAGTGGTAAAAATGTAATCTAACTACTTTCTCCAATGTTGACAGGAATATTTTGATGTAAACTTTTAGAAAACATTCATAACTTAGGCTTACTCTACAAATGTTAGGGGAAAATATGACAAAAAATTACATTGCTCCTAATTTCACAATAAAATAAAACAAAATATGTAATTACCACAATGATATGGTTATATGTAAAACTCACTCTCCAAAAGTGGGTTACAAATTCTATTAACAATGGCTAAAACCAAATAATAAAGACCAATTGGATCAAAAGTTCATCTTGAAAATAAAATATAAAAATAAAAGACAAAGAAAGTCAAAACATTAAAGCTTATTTTTATTATTTTTTCTTACTATGAATTAACAGTTTTGCAATTATTAATAGTTCATTAAATTGTCTTCCAAGCAGTCTATATAATTTGAAGAAATATAGGCAAGTGATTGATCAATTTAAGCTATTTTCTCCTTACAGTAAGTGCCAATAATCTATAATTATATTAATTTTTCTTCCTATTCAGTATCTAGTATTTTGTTTCACTTGATGTGGCAATGGAAGTAGAAATTATACTTTTGGCTGGTGGCATCATTGAACCTGAAAGCCCAACCATATAGAACATTTATGCAGTGGTCAGTATAAATTTGAGGATCTCAGAGGAAAGTCACAATATAAGGATTTTAGACATTTAGAGAAGACTGAGTCACGTAAAGGAGATTTCAAGTTGGAGATCTCATTCATTTTATAAGGCAGCTGTCTTTGACCAGGTTAAAACAAAAAATAGTTTTGCTCTTTTCTAAGATCAATCTCCATGAGGACTTATTTACCCTCTCACAAGAAATAACCTCATATCTGCACCATTATCTTATAAAGTTACAAACAAATATGCATACTTACAGTTTTACCTATTTACAAAGGGCTTTCAAACTGAAATGTTTCTTCTGTTCTTTGAAAAACCATTATATAAGCCTAGACAATCAGCTACAGTTTGCCTACCTCAGAATTCTATATATAAGAGACTTCCCATAACACCAAGACAATAACATAGTTTAGTTGTTTTGGTCTGTAATACACTCTTATGGAAATTTCCTTGATATATATGCTGCACTTTGTAAAATTTATGGAAGATAGGGCAAGAGAAATTGAGAGGACATGCAACACAGTGGTAAAATTAGGTATTTTTTTCTTTTTAATTTTTTTTCACGTCCTCATGGACCTAACTAAATGTCACCTTTATTGCCTGACTTTGAATCTGTTAATGTCCATTACTAATATAGCAAAATATCATTATATTATTAGTATTAAAAAATATGCCTGTACTCTAGGCTTTCAATGATATAAGGTCATCTTTACTACATGTCAATAGTACAAGAGAAAATTGTTTAAGCAGTTTATAAATTTATTTACAGAATAGGATAAAAAGATTATTTGATAATTTATACAGAAAAAAATTATTGAGGTCTTAGTAGTCTTAGTATATTGTGGGAAAGATCAGCAATACTCACCAGATATTCTATGTGGTCCCCTCTGCTTCCCTTCCAGACTCTCACTTAAGTTGTATCAATACACTAGTTTCAACCAGAACATATGTCACCCCGGGGGTTAGGGCAGTTAAGAATCAGCTTACATCAACCATACTTTTTTCCCCTTGGACACCACCTGTTCCTGGCAGCAGAGCTTTACATATGCAAGTCTGGTAAATATGAGTGAACTACACTATTGGTTTGCAAAATTTGGTATATTTCATTCCTCTGGAGCTTCTTTACATTCAGATTCCATAATGGCCCAGAAATGGGAGGCCCCCAAATCTACAAACTTAGTGAACAAACACACTTAGTGAAACTTAGGCTTTATTACGTAAGGCACAGAAATTGCAGAGTATATCATTGCCACTATACAATTCAATTTTCATTAACACAGGAATAATATAAACTGAGGAAGATACAGAGAATAAAATGATATATAAGACAAGCAGCAGAAAATGAAGGAAATAATATACAAGCTGTCATCTGTGAAAGACTTAGGGTCAAAAATCAGAGAAGTCAAAATTTACCACCAGTTCTACGATGCTGGGAGGTCAGGACCTAACTGGTAGTAAAAAGAAAGTGAAGAGTAAGGTGATAAATAAATGAATTGAATAAATTTTCTGGAACTTGCCTGCAATGATGGCACTTTTCACCAGAGAGGCTTCAGGGTTACGAAAGTGGGTTGGGCTCCTTTCAAGATACAAGCTTAAAAAAATTAAATCATGAGCTGAAGAAGAGGACTAGGAGATTATTCTGTTATGGAAGCCAGACTACATGTCCAAATACATAAGAAGTGGACCATTGGGAGGCCATGAAAGACTTAGCCAAGTTTGAAGTTTGACTAAAACATACCAGAGTCATGGAGCATCCAACAAACTGTACATAGAACAGAATATGCGGAAGCATGGACTCTGGTGCCACATTACCCAAGTTCGAATCCCAGCTCCCTCATTAACTCTTTGTGTGAGCTTGAACACATTCAATCTCTAGCCTTATGTTCACCACCTGCAAAATGGTATTTCTAACAGTACCTGCATTACGAGGCTGTTATGGGGACTAAAATAATTAATTTGCATGAAGCACTAGCACAGTGCCTGGCACACATCAAGTGCGGTGCAAGTGTTCCCTATTATATTCCTATCAATCTTGATAAAATTACTTTTAAAAAACCACCAAATTCAGCAGAACACAAATTCTTAACATCAAGTTTTATGACATTCTACACAAGTATAGCATTAAAATTTAAGAACAATTCACTGTGTTTAAGTCATGATTTAGTATTTTAAATTGAATGAAGTACTTTCTTAAGTACTGAGGCCCCAGAAATTTATGTTCTTCATTAAGTTCGCAAATCACTACTTACAGATGTCTTTATTTTTTTTAAGGAGAGAGAAAGAGGAATGTCTAATTCATTCTGATTTCATGACTTAAATATCTTAAGATCAAAATTTAAATTATTGTACTATAGTAGCAATTACTTGGAATAAAATATTACTTAGATTTGGGAGCTATTACTCAACTTTAGCTCAGTGGTATTAGATGTTTTTATTCCAATATGGAGAATGTAAGACAGTGATAAATGATTATCCAATCTGATTTCCATGTTGAATTTGTAAGATAATTTGACAACAATGAGCTCGACATGAATAAAGCATACATCAAAATAAGAAAATCTGCAATATGTATTCCATTTTTCATGCACATCAAATTATCCTTGACATAAACTTGAGTTTGTTATGTTTTCCTTCTACCATGGTGATTATTCTATTTTGGCATTGTTCATCTTAAAAATAATAGCTAGATATATTAAGAAGCTAAGGGAGGTAGGGGGTAAGCATTCTCTCAATTGTTACAGATTTTATTTCTCTTTCCATTAATTAATGATAAGGATGTTTAAGATCTCAGTTAACAATGACTAGAAACTGCAGTATCTTATTTAGAAGATGCATCATTCAAATTACAAATTGATATAATGAATTCTAATGAATACTTTCCTCCTACATTGAAGCTTAATCCCTATTCAAAGTGGATTAGTTAGTATTTAAATTTATCATAGGATCAAGGGTGATTAGCAGCCTGTCATAAAAAAAAAGAATCCCATGAAATTCCGGGATCTTTATCACATTTAATACTGACGGTGAGCTATTTGAAAAGTTCTGAGGATGGTCCATTCTACTAAAAATCTTGCAAATGGTGCCTTTTCCTGAGGTGTTCTGCAGTAAATGCAGCCCAGAAAGAATGCGGTCTACTTGTACGAAAAATTATTCTCTAAGAAGTGAAGCAGCTGCATGCTAATGGTTTGCTAAGTTCTTATTATCTGCATTCCCATTGACTGTTCAGCCTCACAATGTGTGACTCTAAGTCTCCTTTACTTGAAAGATTCTCTAAGGAGCTTTTGAAAACATTAAAGCTCCTGAAAGACTTAGCTAAGTTAGAAGTTTCACTAAAATGAATGTACCAGAGATACAGCTTAGTAATGAAAATTGTCATTTTCCTGTGATTGTGTTTACGTCCTCTCAGGATACATGTAAGACTAAATCAGATGTGAGGTTACATATTGCAAACTCAGAAGTTTCAGAATAATCACAACAATAATGACATCCAAATGTTGTACTTGTTTAGAACTACATTCTGTTTGGGGGATTCTAAGTGATAAAAAAATTGAGGTAGATCAGAAGTGGTTTTCAGTGTCTCATTACAAAAAGTCAAAGGTGTCCTGTAAGACATCTTTGGTTTTCTTTAATAAACAGAAAAGAAATATCTTCCCCTGAACTCACAGAAACCCAACACGGAGGTACCTTTAGGTTCAAACAATTTACTAGTTTTTAAACTAGATCCATCTTTTCTAGAAAAACACAAAATGTTAACAAGTGTATTTTTAGTAAGTTTGTTTGATAGTATGACATGGTAGAAGTTGTCTTTCTCATGTATCTTACACATTTTGTTTGCTTTAGAAGGCTGTTTATGTCTTTTGAACTAGAAAATCTTTATTCTTCAGGTTGCAAAACACCTATCTTCCGCTTTCAAACCGAATTTTCTGATTTGAGCTAAAAATTATTCTTCTTTCCAGATAAATAGGTCTTATGTTTCTTTCTAATGTACTGATTAATTTAAAATTTTTTACTTACATAGTTTTATACATATTTTTATTATGAGAATCTAAACATATGCTTTCTTTTTTCCAATTATTGTTACTACTATTATACTAATTTTATGGAAAATATGGAAGTCCTAGAATTTTTATTTTGCACACATTTTTTAAAAATGTGATTGCATGTATAGTGTAAAACTTAGTATATACATTTTTCAACTTACTTTTTTCAAGTTAAATGGATACATCCTTGCTTAAGATATTAATGAATTGGCTGGATATGGTGGCTCATGCCTCTAATCCTAGCACTTTGAAAGGCCAAGGCAGGCAGATCACCTGAGGTTGGGAGTTCAAGACCAGCCTGACCAACATGGAGAAACCCCATCTCTACTAAAAATACAAAATGAGCCAGGCATGGTGGCGCATGCCTGTAATCCCAGCTACTCAGGAGGCTGAGGCAGGAGAATCGCTGGAACCCCGGAGGCGGAGGCTGTGGTAAGCTGAGATCGCACCATTGCACTCCAGCCTGGGAAACAAGAGTAAAACTCCAACTCAAAAAAAAAAAAAAGAAAGAAAGATACTCATGAATTGAGACTAAACCTAACTTCCCTTTATCTATGCTGTCCATGAGTTTATAAACATTACCTGTATCTACTCTTAGCATTTATTCTGCAACTGCTGGGTCACCCATGTACAGTGTTAAGTTATTTTTTAACATTGGCACTATTGACATTTTAGACCATACATTTTAGAGGGGTGTCCTGTGACTTGTGGAATATTTAGCAGCAGTCCTGGCTTCTACCCACTAGATGCCAGTAGCACCTTTCCAGTTGTGATGATCAAAAACGTCTTCAGACATTGCCAATTGTCACTTAGGGGGTGTCTTAGTCTATATTGTGCTGCTATAGCAGAATACTTGAGGCTGGTTAATATATGAAGGGCAGAAATTTTTGGCTCATAGTTCTTCAGGCTAAGGAGTTCAAGATCAAAAAGTCAAATATGATGAGGGCCTTCTTGCTGTATCATAACATGGAGAAAGGCATCACATGTCAAGACAGAGAAGGAAGGGGGCAAAACTCATGCATTATAAGAACTCCAATATCTTGATACTGAACCCACTCCCACAATAACAGCATTAATTTATTCATGATGGCAGAGTTCATATTCACCTCTTAAAAGTCCCACTTCTCCACACTGTTGCATTAGGGATTAAGTTTTCAACACAGAAACTGTGGGAGAGACATTCAAACCATTGCTGGAAACAAAATAATGTCCAGCTGAAAGCCACTAGTATAGCAGTCCAATTACAAAATTGTTTTATATGTATTATCAAGTGTGATTCAAGCATCGCTTACTTAATACAAGCAGTGCAAAGATTAGTATTCCATTTTGAAGATGGTCAACTAAAGCTAATAGAAAGCCTATTCCACCCAGCACAGAGTGTGCATTGTTCTCAAGAGCACACAGAACATTCTCCAAGATAGACCATATGCTAGGCTATAAAACAAACCTTAATGAATTTAAAAGAATAATATAAACAAAGTGTACTCTGACCACAATGAAATGAAATTAGAAACCAATAGCAGAAAGAACACTGGAAAATTAACGAATGTGTAGAAATTAAACAATGCACATAAATATCCAATAGGTCAAGAAAAATATCAAGAGGGAAATAAAATACTTTGAGTGAATGAAAATAAAAACACAGCATATCAAAAATTATGAAATGCAGGTAAAACAGTGCTTAAAGGAAAATGTCTGGCTACAAATGCCTACTTTAAGAAAGAAGAAAGATCTCAAATAAAAAAAAACTACACCAATACAAGTAAAAGGAGAGTAAATTATATCTAAAGCAAGAATTTTTTTTTTTTTTGAGACGGAGTTTCACTCTTGTTACTCAGGCTGGAGTGCAATGGCGTGATCTCGGCTCACAGCAACCTCCGCCTCCTGGGTTCAGGCAATTCTCCTCCCTCAGCCTCCTGAGTAGCTGGGATTACAGGCACGTGCCACCATGCCCAGCTAATTTTTGTATTTTTAGTAGAGACGGGGTTTCATCGTGTTGACCAGGATGGTCTCGATCTCTTGACCTCGTGATCCACCCGCCTTGGCCTCCCAAAGTGCTGGGATTACAGGCGTGAGCCACCGCGCCTGGCCAGCAAGATCGTTTTAAAGGAAATAATAAAGATGAAAGTAGAAGAATGAAATAAAGAAGAGACGAAAAATTGAGAAAGCCAATAAAACCAAAGTGTGGTTCTTTGAAAAGATCAGCAAAATTGAGTGACTTTTAGCTAGATTCACACACACACACAAAGAGAAAGAGAGAGAATAGACTCAAATTACAAGACTCAGAAATGAAAAAGAGACATGACTGACCTTATAGAAATCAAAAGGATTATAAAGGAATATATGAACAATTGTATGCCAACTAATTAGATAATTTAGATGAAATGGACAAATTCTTAGAAAGAAGAAAATCACTAAAACAAACTCAAGAAGAAATAGACAATCTGAATCGACCTATAACAAGTAAAGAGCCTGAATTGGTAATCAAAAATTACCCATAAAGGAAAGCCCAAGCAAAGATGGATGACTTCAATGGTAAATTTGAAAAAAATAATTATTGATATAGAAGTAATGCTAATTATTTACTAATTCTTCCAAAAAGTAGAAGAGGAGAATACAATTCTTAATTCATTTTATAAGCCCAGTATGACCCTGATACTAAAACCAAAGATATTACAAGAAAGAAAAACTACAGATCAATAATTCTTAGAATAGGGATGCAAAAATCCTAATAAAATACTAGCAAACTACATCCAACAACATATAAAAAGAATTATAAACCATGAATAAGTGTAATTTATTCCCTCAATGCAGGGTTGATTTAATATCAAAAAATAAATTAATGCAATGTATCACATACCAGTTAGAATAGAAAAGAGAAATAAAAGGATTATATCATAGATGCAGAAAAAGCAGTTGATCAAAAAATCCAGCACCCTTTCATAATAAAAACACTCAGCAAACTAAGAATGGAACTTCCTCACATGATAAAGGGCATCTATCAAAAACCTCACAGGAAAAACGTATTTAATGGTGAAAGACAGGAAGTTTTCCCTAAGATCAAGAATAAAACATAGACGTTCACTGTCATCACTTTTATTCAATATTGTTTTGGAAGTTTTAGCCAGAGTAATTAAGCCAGAAATGAAATGAAAATGAAGTGTTCATTCACTCGGCATTATGGAATCTAATGTTCCATAAACATGGGAAAGGAAGAAGTAAAAGTCTCTCTATTCACAGAAGATATAATCTCATAGATAAAAAACCTTAAGGAATCCACTAAAAGAAAGAAGAACCAAAAAAGAGTTTAGCGTGTTTGCAGGATACAAGATGAGATGCAATAATCTATTAGATTTCTATTGTAATTTTTACTGACAGTAAAAATTTCTGAACATGAAAAGAAAGTTTCATTGACAATAGCATCAAAATGGATGAAGTACTTAAAAATAAAATTAACAAAATACATATAGAACTTACACTCTGAAAACTACAAAATATTGTTTAAATAAATTTAAAAAGATGTAAATAAATGAAAAATCATTCCATATTCATGGATGGGAAGAGTTGACAGTGTTAGGATGTCAATACTCCCCAGATTGATCTATACATTTGATATAATCCCTATCTGAATTTCAGCTGACTCAGAAATTGGCAGGCTGATTCCAAAATTCACATAGATACCCCAAATACAAAAATAATTTTGAAAAAGAAGAACAAAGTAAGAACTCTCACACTTTCCAGTTTCAAAACTTAGTATAAAGCAATGGTAATCAAGATAGTGTCATATTGGCAAAAGGACAGACATACAGACCAATGGAACAGAGTCCAGAAATAAACCCTTATATATAAATTTCAACAAATGGTTCTGAAATAATTAGATAACCATATGCAAAAGACTGAAGTTGGACTTTTAACTTATACCATTACTAAAATTATCTCAAAATGTATCAAAGACCTAAACAAAAGAGCTAAAACAATAGAATTCTTAGAAGAAAATACAAGAGTAAATCTTCATGACTTTGAATTTGGCAAAGAGTTCTCAGACATCACACCAGAAGAATGAGCATCAAAAGAAAAAATAGATAAATTGGATTTCATCAGATTAAAAACTTCTATGTTTAAAGGATGGCATCAAGAATGTGGAAAAGACAACTCACAGAATAGGGAGAAAATTGCAAATCATATATCTGATAAAGAAAGTGTATTTAGAATACATAAAGAACTCCTACAACTCAATAGTAAAAAATGAAAAAACTAATTTATAAGCGGGAGAAGGATCTAAATAGAAATTTCTCCAGGGAAGATATAAAATGGTCAATAAGCACAAGAAAGGTTACTCAACACCATTAGTCATCGGAAAAATGCAAAGCAAAAACACAAGGAAATACCCACTATGATGACTAAATCAAAAATTCAAATAATAACTGGTTTTGGTGAGGATGTGGAAAAATCAGAGTCCTCATATACTGCTAGTAGGAATGCAAACTGGTACTGCCACTTTGGAAAACAGTCTTGCAGTTCCCCAAATAATTAAACACAGAGTTGCCATATGGCCCATTATATTCCACTCCCAAAGAAATAAAAATATATATCCGCACAAAAACGTATGCACAAATGTTTATAGCAGCATTAATAATAATAGCCAAAAAGAAAAAGCAATCCAAATATCTATTATCTGATGAAAGGATAAATGAACTGTTCATACAATAGAATATTAATGGCCATAATAAAGACTGGAGTATTGTTACATGCTACAACTTGAATGGACTTTAAAATATATATATTTAAGTTAAAGAAGGTAGTCACAAAAGACCACTTATTATATGATTCATTCACATGAAAGTCCAAAATAGGGAAATCTATAGATAGTTGTTGCTTAGGGGTGACAGGGATGGGAGATGAGGAGTGATAGCTAAAGGGTATGGTTTCTTTTTCAAGTGATTTAAAAAATCTTCTAAAATTGACTGTGGTGATTGTTGGATATATCTGTGAATATACTAAAAGCACCACCTTAAATGGGTGAATAGAATAGTAAATGAACTATATCTCAATAAAGTTGTTAAGATAATGGAGTGTTTTCTCCTCTTCTTGAATGTCTTTGGTTTCAGATTTTTAAAAAATCGGGCATCTCCTGTTTTTCTTCTAATAATGTTCCTGAATATGCTCAATAATCTACTTACCCTTAAAGCCAAAAGAAATTACTAGCCAAATAATTCATAGAATTGTTTGTAATGTTTTGATTCTGTTCTTGACCTGAAATGGTTAGTTATAAGCTCATTTATATATATATCAATATATCTATATATAGATATAGATATAGATATAGATACAGATATAGATTTGAGACAGAGTCTCACTCTGTCACCCAGGCTGGAGTGCAATGGCACCATCTCAGCTCACTGTAATCTCTGCCTCCTGGGTTAAAGCAATTCTCCTGACTCAGCTTCCTGAGTAGCTGGGATTATCAGTGTGTGCCACCACGCCCAGCTAATTTTTGTATTTGTAGTAGAGACAGGGTTTCACCATGTTGGCCAGGCTGGTCTCAAACTCCTGACCTCAAGTGAGCCACCTGCCTCTGCCTCCTAAAGTGCTGAGATTACAGGTGTGAGCCACCATGCCCAGAATAAGCTCAGTAATTTTTATTCTACTTTTCCCCAGAGTAAGGCATGTTTACTGGTTTTCCCATTTATTCAACAACTTTGTATCAGTTACTGTGCTAAGTGTTGGGAATATAATGATAAAACACAAGATAATTTCCCTCAAGGAGATTTCACTTTAGCAAAATGAAGGATGGGTGAGATTTATACAGGTAAAAGAATCACTGAGGAGGGACTGAGGTTGGAGAGAAAGTTTCAAGCACAGCAAGCAGTACATACAAAGTTTCTGGTTCAAGAGAAAGAAAACAAATAAGAAAGACTTAAAGTAGGTTTATATGCTGGGATACAGTGTTTAGGAAGGGAATTATATTTATCAATGAGATTAGAGAAGCTTATCAAGACCAAGCATGTTATATGCTGTTGAGGACTCAGGTAGGATAAAGAGTGAAAAGTGTCCATTGTTCCGGTATGGCAACAAAATAAACGATGGTGGCCTTGATGAGAGGAATTCTAGTTGATTTTTTTATGTCAATTTGGCTGGGCCACAGGGTGCCCAGATATTTGTTCAAACATTATGAGTGTGTTTGCGAGGGTGTTTCTGGATGAGATTAACATTTGAATTGGTAGACTGATTAAATCAGATTGCCTTTCCTAATGTGGATGGGCCTCGTCTAATCTGTTAGAGGCCTAAATAGAACAAAAGAGCTGAATAAAAGAAAATTCCTTTTTCCTGACTGCCTTGAGCTTGGATGTCAGTGGTTATTTTTTCCCTTCCTTCAGATTTGAACTGAAACCTTGGCTCTTCCAGTGTCTGGCGCCCGCAGGCTCTCAGAATGGAGATACATCATTGGCTCTCCTGATTCTCAGACTTTTGAACTGAGACTGGAACTACACCTTTGGATTTTCTGGCTTACCAGATTGCAGATCTTAGGACTTGTCAACCTCCATAATTATGTGAGCCAATTCTTTGTAATAAATCTCTTTATATATGTAGATACATATATTAGATAGATAGATAGATAGATCCCATTGGTTCTGTTTCTCTAAAGAAGCTTGACTAATAAAACTGTTCAAAGTAAAAGCTTTATTTCACAGATTGTAGAATAGGAAATAAAACACTGAATTCAATGCTTGTGTTGCTGCTGTAACAAATTGCCACAAACAGTGACTTAATACAACACATATTTATCATCTTACAGTTCTGGAGGTCAGACATTGGCAAGGAGTCTACCTGAGCTAAAGTCAGAGTGTTAGTAAAGCTGTGTTTCTTTCTGAAAGCTCTAAGGAAGAATCATTTGCTTGCATTCTCCAGCTTCTTGAAGTTGGCTGCATTCCTTGGCTCACGATGCTCTTCTATCATCAAAACCAGCAGTAGTTGTTGAGTCTTGGTCACATCGCATCCCTCTGACCCTGACTTTTTTTCCTTCCTCTTCCAAATTTGAGAAACCCTTGTGATTACATTGGGCCATCTAAATAATACAGGATAATCGCCTTATCTTAAAGTCAGCTGATTTGCAACTTCAATTTCATCTACAACCTTAATGTAAAATAACATATTACCTATTTCAGGGACTAGGACGAAGATATCTTTAAGGGATGATTATCCTGCCTACCATAGTCAGCAAGTGTAAAACAAGTCTTTCAAGGAGCCTGTTTCTGATGGGGCAAAGATAGACTAGCAGATAAGACAGTAATAAGCTCAATGGAGTGATTGATTTTCAAAGACAAGGGAGACTTGAGGGCATTTTATGGGAGAGAAAGAAATAATCAACAGCAATGAGCTTTCTGAGGAAGAGTCACAAGAAGCAGAGGAGCAGAAGATATCCTGAACAGAGGTAGAAATAATACCTTCAGAGGAGAGAGAAGGAGAAACAAGGAAGAATGAGTGTCCAGATTGCTATAGGCCTGATGGCAAGAAATTAAAGTTCACTTCTTGTGGCTTCTCTGTGATAGGAGAGAATATCATCCGCTGAAAAGGAGGGATGGGTGATAAGATTGGATGTTTTATGAGAAAGAAGACTATGAGCATATGGAAATCTGAACTAACTATGGACATAGGGAGGAAGATCTAATAATGTATAGAGCCCACTTGACTGTGGAATCCAGGGATGTCCTGTGGCACTGATGTAGGTAGTTTTATGATTTTCACAGGCAATACAAAGCATCTCTGGGGGAATAAAAGAATGTATCCATTTGGATTAATTGAGAGATTCACTTATATACACCTGGAAGATGCTCCTAGCATTTGTATCTGTAAAGTATTGTTATCATTTAATGAACTCAAAACTGCATTCCAAAGCACACTCTGCCTGAGAACAAAAGCACTCTCTTACCAGGTTATGTCAAAAGATTAAAGGGACATAAAGCTTATAGCCATTATGTCTCATAAAGGCAGGAACTATGGAAAAACATTTGATGTAAGTTGAACCTATGATCAAAAGTGAATTGTGGGTGACTTTAAACCAATTTACCTGCACTAAGAAAATGTGACAACATAGCCCTACTCATAATAGTAGATATTTATAGGAAAATAGGAATGTAAAGAAAAAACTATTTTTAAATAAGATTAACAAACTTTTCTCATTTAGGTTTGCTGTAACATATATTGAAAGAAATCTCAAGCACACCATAAAAAACTCTTGCAGCAGATTCTGTAAATGACACATCTGTATCCACACAGTCCCACATTCAGTGGATATACCAGTTTTCCAACTTCTCAATACCAACTCCTGAATTCCTCCTGAATTTCTTTTCCAGAAGAGCTTTCTCCAGCTGCTGAAACCCTCTTTGCTACAAGCTCAGGAGGCAAGAAGTGATACCCACCTCCAGCAGCCATCAATGACTGACATGGGTTGGTGTTCAGACATCCCACAAACTCTATTAACTTTCTTTCCTTCGTGACTTCCCTCTTCTCTATCGGCATTTCTTGCACTTTCTGGGTAAGCTACTTGCACTTGATCTAGAGGTTTGCTTTGGAAGGAAGACAGTTATGCTTTACAAGACAACTTAAAACACTGCTTAGCTAAACACAAGGCAAAACAAGCAAACAAACCAAAACAATCTTCTAAGACTAATAAAATGCTATAGATTATGAAATCATCTTTGGCAGTTTTGCAGATGTGTTCTGGGAATCATGTGGTACATCCAGGTAAGTCATGCCGAAGAAGCAGCACAGGAAGTATCTAGCCCGCTGCCTGAGATCCCTGCCCCACTGCAGAGTAGAACCAACTACAAGGAGAAAGTGAGAAACCAGAAAACAGAGCAGCACTATGGTTTCTTCCTAAGATTCATTTTTCTGCATTGAAAGAAAAACAGTCCAAAAAGCTCTAATGTTAATGGGCTTCAGGGGTTGCACATGCCCCTAGAATTGTATGCAAAAATTGTGTGCTAGTGAATGTGTGGATTTTTATGGGACTAACATTTGCAGTTTCTAAAAAGTATCTAGATTGTCCTGTGGAATAAAAAAAAAAAAGAAAAGAAAAAATTATGAACCTATGTTCCCACGAGCTGGGAGTTGGAGGAGATGCTTTTATCCTGGATAAAAATGATAAAAATGTTTAATATGTCCTTCTGTTGCTAGATTTGCAGAAATAAAATACTATTATGTTAATGTCAGTCCCAGCTATGGCTCCCCGAAAGGTGTACTTAAGAAAATAGACACATGCCAGAAATATGAATAATGGACTAAAATGTTAATGTAGATCATTAAACCACATTCTGCAGAGTGAGAGCTTCATTCTTAGATCCCCTCTTAAATCACAGAATTATAAATTATAGGAGTTGGAAGAGCCCTTGGAAACTATCCACTCACCCTACACACACCCTCATTTCACCATCATTTAGACAGAAGCTCACATCCCCCCAACAAAGACCTCAAAGAATCCAGAAGTCTTTGCCTTCTACTTTTGCTTGTTTATTTTTTAAAAATCTAATTAATAAAAATCTCTTTCTTTTTTAACATTTTAACCTTCATTTTTAATATAATTTGTTTACTTATGGGTTTACATCATTTAGTTTTTTTTATAATTTTAAAATATTTTATTCTTAATTGATAAATAATGATTGTATTATTTATGGGGCACAATGTGATGTTTCTATATGTGTTTACATTGTGAAATGATTAAGCTAAAATATGTCTTTCTTTTGTTTAGTGGCTCTGCCCTCTAGAACAATAGAAAATACATTGAAACTCACTCAAGACTGGTAATTCTGATTCTTAAATGTTACTTTTGTGATCTTCTTTCTTCCAAGATAAATACCCCACTTCTCTCAACCAAAGTTACCATGGCACAGTCTCTAGGTTCATCATGCCCCCTTCTTCCATAGGCTTTCATCTATCTTTTTTTTCCTTTTCTTTTTGAGATGGAGTCTTGCTCTGTTGCCCAAGCTAGAGTGCTGTGGCACAGTCTCAGCTCACTGCAACCTCTGCCCCACCAGGTTCAAGCGATTCTCCTGCCTCAGCCTCCTGAGTAGCTGGGATTATAGGTGCACACCACCACAGCTGGCTAATTTTTGTATTTTCAGTAGAGATGGGGCTTCACCACGTTGGTCAGGTTGGTCTTGAACTACTGACCTCATGATCTGCCCACCTCAGCCTCCCAAAGTGCTGGGATTATAGGTGTGAGTCACCACACCCAGCCTCATCTATCATTTTAATGCAAGATTGACAGGTATCCAAAAGACAGGCAATGACAAATGCTGGGGAGGATGTGGAGAAAAGAAAATCCTTGTATCCTCTTGGTGGGAATGTAAATTAGTACAACGGCTTTGAAGAATAGTTTGCAGCTTCCTCAAAAAACAAAAAATGGAGCTACCATATGATCCAGCAATTCCACTGCTGGACATCTATTTTTAAAAAACCATTATATCTAAGAGATATTTACATTCCCATGTTTGTTGTGACACTGTCCACAATAGCTAAGATTTGGGAGCAATCTCAGTGTCCATCATCAGATGAATGAATAAAGAAAATGTAGTACATATACACAATGGAGTACTATTCAGTCATCAAAAAGAATGAGATCCTGTCATTTGTAACATGTATGGAACTGGAGGTTATTATGTTAAGTTAAATAAGCCAGAAACAGAAAGACAAACATTGCATGTTCTCACTTATTTGTGGGATAGAAAAATCAAAACAATCAAACTCATGGACACAGAGAGTAGAAGGATGGTTACCTTCTACTACCTTCCCAGAGTCTAGTAACCAGATTCTGGAAAGGGCAGAGGGAGTCTTGGGAGAGAGGAGGTGGGGATGGTTAATAGATACAAAAAGATAGAAAGAATAAATAAGATCTGTTTGATAGCACAAGAAGCAACTATAGTTAATAAAAACTTAATTGTACATTTTAAAATAACTAAAGAGTGTAACTGGATTATTTGTAACACAAAGGATAAATGCTTGAGAGGATAGATAGCCCATTCTCTATGATGTGATTATTTCACATTCCATGCTTGTATCAAAACATCTCATGCATCCCATAAATATATATACCTACTATGTACCTACAGAAATTTCAAATTAAAAAATTTTTTGAAGAGACTGACAGATAAGCTGGAGTGTAATATGACGTTTACGGATTTGGTCACTATGCATCTAAGTGACAGAAGAAATCATCTGATTGCAAAGTGTATGGCAAACTGTTTTCCATCGTAGGTTCTTTCACCTAAGCCATGTTAGTTATAAACTCAACATAATCAACTAGCTTGTGCATTCTCCTTGATAAGATTTTGTAAGACTTAGAGAAACATACAGAATATGCTTAAGAAAGCAAATTTTGATTCATCAAGGAAGGCGAGAAGTCTGTTCTCTTGTAAGTTAACAAACTAACTCGTATATTATCTGGCAACTAAATATGACATGGAGCCAGATCACTTCAGGGTGCTAGAGTTTGGTTTGTTGCTATATCCTAGTTAGAAGAAATCATCAGAAGAATGTGAATGAGGCTGGTGCCCTGAACTGCATTAGCAGGTTTCTACCGCATTCCTGAAATACAAAAACATGGTGATATGGTTTAACTGTGTACCTACCCACATCTCATCTTGAATTGTAGTTCCCATAATCCCTGTGTGTCCTGGGAGGGACCAGGTGGAGATAACTGAATCATGGAGGTGGTTTCCCCCATACTGTTCTCATGGTAGTAAATAAGTCCCACAAGATCCAGTGGTTTTATAAGGAGAAACCACTTTCACTTGACTCTCATTCTGTCATCTGCCACTGTGTAAGACATGCTTTTTGCCTTCCACCATGATTGTGAGGCCTCCCCAGCCACATGGAACTGTGAGTCCGTTAAACCTCTTTTTCTTTACAAATTACCCAGTCTTGCCAGGCGCTGTGGCTCATGCCTATAATCCCAGCTCTTAGGCAGAGGCAGGAGGATAGCTTGAGCCCAGGAGTTCAAGACCTGCCTGGGCAATATAGCGAGACCCTGTTCTCCACAAAAAGGAAAAAAACAAAAAGACAAATTACCCAGTCTCCAGTGAGTCTTTACCAGCAGCATAAAAACGGACTCGAACACATGTTATTGTAACTCTATGTGTCTGCCAAAAAGAAGTCAGAGCAAAAGGCAAAGTACTATGTTAAATTCTCCTTCAACTTCCAGTTAGCCTAATTAACATGGGAAACTCGTCCTTCTCATTTGTTCCAATTTTTTTATGGGGGTTGGAGGTGGGCCATTTATGGGAGATAGAACCATGATAGAAGCTCTGAGGCCACTGAACGTCAACATGCAGGGAAGTCAGAAGATCAAGAGATTTTTTTGTTTGGTTGGTTTTTTTTGTTGTGTTTGTTTGTCTGCTTGCTTGTTTTAAGCAAAGAGGACACTATAGAGTAGGACAATAGTCATACATTCACTGTGGAAAGAGTAAAGAAATGCGCTTTGATCCAGAACAAGTCAGCATAGAACAGGAATCAAAACTTCAAAGGCAGAGAACGCATCACAGCTCTGCTTCTATATGCATTTCTGGTTATAAAATTGTGGGTTGATTTGATAGTTGAAAAAATCCTCCACATCATCTTGTTGCATGAAACTTAACCAATACCACATCTGCACCGCACTCCAACAGGTCACAAAAATAGATTACACTTGCAGAGGTTCTTAATCTGAGACAGAATGCAGAAGGGCCAAATTCTTAGATGGGGAAAAAAATTTTCACTTTTATTTTGACTAACCTCTAACACATATCATTTTCTTCAATTATGCCTGTGACAAGCAATAAATCACAGTTGTGTTAGGGGATCCCTGCACTTCACCAGGCTGCCACACAAATCTATGACACACCAAAGGTTAAGCACAGCACATATGGTAAATTTCAGTGGGAAACCATGCCCCAGACCTTAGGCTGGATGCAGGTTTTAGAACAAATTTACTTTAGCACAGCTTTAAAAAGAAGAACTACAGAATCACTAATAATTCCAGTCAATGTTTACTGGAGTTATTTCTTCTGATGTTCTAACCAAGTGATAATAATATTCAAATATTATTAAAGAATTAAATAATACCATAAAATTATATTAGCTCTGGAACTTGCTCTATTTGGCGTCTAGCTACTTGACTCCTATAATCTAATTGTAAACCAAAACTGGACAAAAAATTTCCCTAAAGTCTCTAACTATCAGGCTTTGCAAATCTTCTTCTGAAGAGTAAGCCTTAATCCTTTTGAGTCTTTTTACTAAATACCTCAGTCACCATTCCTTTAATAAGAGCATAAAGCATCACTTGTCCAACTTTCCAAAATGAATGCTCTTTGTTGCTAGAGCTGTATCTTGGGTTCCTCCGGGAGTGTGAAGCCTGGGCCACCTCACCCACAAGTTACCATCTATCCTGCAAACCAAGTCATGGGGATCCCGCACCTATTTTAAGTATCTCAGAAAGAGCTAGTGCATGTCTTCTATTTCCCCCTGAAAAGCTAGTAAAGTGTCAGAATCCTTTGCTTTGGGCCGGAATTACATCAACTCCATCATCAGATAGTCACTTTAGCAGTTATGTTATGGCTATGATTTTTTTAATGGTAAAATACGTTAGTTAACACTCAACATATGCAGATTTTTGTGAGGTGCATGGAAAATTTGAGTGATTAAATGGTTGAGAAGTAGCATCCTATATAGATTTTCAGGAATTTCAAGTAACACTAATACAATTTCACCTTCATATTGCTACATTTTAACTAAAAATTTAGCCATGATAAAAAAAAATGTGGAAGGGGCGATGCATTTTTTTTTTAGAAAACAATGTCTGCATCAGAAATCTGAGAGCAGTTGGTGGTATAGAGGCAAGGTAGAGCAGGGTTCTGGAAGGATCCTGGGACACTGGAGTGTGGGAAGAGGTAGGAAGGAGAGAAGATGCAGAGCAGAAATGGCAGGAGAATAAAAGCCAGCTGTGATCACGTGACAATGCTGCAGGGGGCCAATCCTGCAGGTGGGGGTTAAAGCAATCATCTCACTCCTGGTTGAGCAAGCAGGTTTCCTTTGCAGATGTATCATACTAGTTTGCATAAATTACTTCAGCCTGATTACATAGTAACACCTTGGCCCCACAGCTGGCTGTGCTGCTGCTAGAAGATGTTATGGATTATGATGTCTTTTGACCAGGTAATAATAGAGCTCTCCTCAGCAACCCACAAGTGATTAATGAGATGAGAAGATAAAATGCCCCACCTGCTCCAGCAGCCTGAAAATGGAATTAATGAGACAGAAGAGAGAAAAAGAGAGAGAGAGAAAGTCCTGAAGCAGCTTTGGTATACTGTACCAGGCAGATTTGGCTTGACTTCTAATGATCTTGTTTGTGAATGAGTTAGTGCCTTCTGAATTAGTGCACTAGCAGCAGCCAATTTACAAGAAATTATATACTCCTCAAATAATTACCATGTACACCAAGAAATTTTTACCTGACTGTAGGACTATAATCTTATGAGGGGGAGGGGAAGGAAACCTTATCCTCATTACTCCATATTTAAGCAAAATAAATTAACTATAACAGTTAAAAAGAAGCATCACAGCTGTGAGAGTGCATTGAAGAGGGATTCTCTTGATGCAGATCATGGCCAAGTTATGCATCCTGGGCTACAGGCATTCACATTTAGGTTTTGTGACATTTCCAGAAAATGAAGCCAATGAACACTACCGGAGTATAGTTACTGGTTCTGTGTCAGTGGAGGAGTTCAGTCCAAATAGGAAGAATTTCTTTGTGCTACATGGACAATAAGTATTCTCCTGAAAATGGCAATGCATAATTTCTTGTGCAGCAGGTGAAGAGTAGGGGGCAGTTCGCTTTTTCCACATTACTTCTAACTCTGAGAGTCTCCATCTCTCCAATACATTGGCTCTATCTCAAGAAGAAGTTGCAAATATCCAGTTATGGCATTATATGATCATGCTTAGTGGTGGGCAAAATCACTGCCATAAAACTTCTCTCTACGTTTTCTCTCACCTGTGTTATAGGTAGGGCACACTCACCACTGGCAACACCATGGCCAGTTGAGTAAAGATAAGGATAACATTAGCAGTTGACTGGATGTGAAAAATATATAGTATATATATGCCATGGAATACTATGCAGCCATAAAAAACAATGAATCATATCCCTTGCAGCAACATGGACGGAGCTAAGACCATTATCCTAGTGAAATAACTCAGAAACAGAAAATCAAATGCCACGTGTTCTCACTTATAAGTGGACTCTGCAATAGGTATACATGGACATAAAGATGGAAATAATAGACACCAAGAGTTCCAAAAGCAGGGAGGGTAAAGGAGAAGCGAAGGTTGCAAAATTACCTGTGGGGTACAGTGTTCACTATTTGGGTAATGAGTACACTAGAGGCTGTATTCCCACCAATATGCAATATACCCAGGTATTAAACAAGCACATGTACCCACACATCTAAAACTTAAAAATAAATCCATTGATAAATAAATGAAAAGATAAAGATAAAAGGAGAGCTTCTTTATAAGTCAGGTGCTCTAGGCCAACTCTGACACATATGTCTGCTTTGAGATACTAAGAAGTACTCTGGGCCAAGCAAGGTGGCTCATGCCTGTAATCCCAGCACTTTGGGAGGCCAAGGCAGACGGATCATGAGGTCAGGAGTTCAAGACCAGCCTGACCAACATGGTGAAACCCTGTCTCTACTAAAAATACAAAAATTAGCCGCATATGGTGGTGTGCACCTGTAATCCCAGCTACTCAGGAGGCTGAGGCAGGGGAATCACTTGAACCCGAGAGGTGGAATTTTCAGTGAGCCAAGATTGTGCCACTGCACTCCAGCCTGAGTGACAGAGTGAGACTCCGTCTCAAAAAAAAAAGTTACTCTGAATTATTATTATTATTATTATTATTATTGGAGATGGAGTTTCGCTCTTTTTACCCAGGCTGGAGTGCAGTGGCGCAATCTCGGCTCACCACAACCTCCACCTCCTGGGTTCAGGCAATTCTCCTGCCTCAGCCTCCTGAGTAACTGGGATTACAGGCACGCGCCACCATGCTCAGCTAATCTTTTGTATTTTTAGTAGAGACGGAGTTTCACCATGTTGACCAGGATGGTCTCGATCTCTTGACCTCGTGATCCACCCGCCTCGGCTTCCCGAAGTGCTGGGATTACAGGCGTGAGCCACCGCGCCCAGCCTGAATTATTTTTTAAATGAAACTAACCCATTACACATTTTATTTATTTGCTTGCTAGAATGTAAGCTACATAACAAAGCATTTCTGTCTCTTTTGTTCACCACAACATCCCTAGCACTTTAGTACAGGGCCTGGCCTGCTTGTTGATACTTAATGAAAAATATTGAATGAATTATACTTTGATTTCTAATCACATTATACCTTAGATGAACAGTTGCCCTAGAAACACCACAGAAAACAGGCAGAAGTCCAGAAAAGGATTTAGATACATCTGGGTTACCTGACTATGCAATCACCTTGAGAGAACCAAAATCTAAGTTACTCCATTAATATTTATGTTTTACCAAAATTGGTAAGACAGAAAATCAGTGATATGTTATGATGTTTAAAGGACATGGGAAATATGTAATATGAACTAAATTGTGAACATTTTATTTTTGGTTTAAGGTACTTTGACTCAGTCAATAAAAACTTAATAATATCTAAAATAGTATGTCACAATTCAAGTTAAGATAGAACATAAATACCTCCTTCCAGGTCAGGCCCCTTGGCTCACACCTGTAATCCTAGCACTTTGGGAGGCCGAGGTGGGCAGATCACAAGTTCAGGAGATCGAGACCATTATGGCTAACACGGTGAAACTCCATCTCAACTAAAAATAGAAAAAAAAAAATTTGCTGGGCATGGTGGTGGGCACCTGTAGTCCCAGCTACTAGGGAGGCTGAGGCAGCACAATCACCTGAACCCAGGAGGTGGAGGTCGCTGTGAGCCGAGATCATGCCACTACCCTCCAGCCTGGGTGACAGAGCAAGACTCCACCTCAAAAATAAAATAAAATAAAAATAAAATAAATAAATACCTCCATCTAGCCTAGTACCTTTTGGCAGAAGTTCCACAAAGACCTTTCTCTAACTGACTCCTATAAACTTAATACAGCCAGCTCATTTTCATGATTTTTAAGGGATATGTAGGACTGATGGGGACAAAAACACATGTTTCCATTATAAAAGAGAAAATGGATGGATCTTCAGCTGTGTTTTATTCCTAATGAGACTTCTGTCCTTTACCAAAACTACTCAGGGGAAAATTTTGTTTCCTTTTATAAAATGTCACTTGTTTAAGTTGTAAGTCAAATTCTTTTGATTATAATCTAAAAATAAAATATTCAGCACCATCAATTAGCAATTCTTTGTGGCTATGTGTGTTGTGTTTTGGAATGCATTGCCTTTGAAATGAGAAAATGGTCCTTCTAGTGATGTTTCTATTTGTTTGCTTAATTAAGCCAATTATAAACTAATTGTACAATACAAAACACTTATACTTTAATTAGTTTCTCAGACAAGGAGGAGTCAATATTGCCCAATTTCACCAACAAAAAAGGCGAAAAATGTAGTCCAAGTTTCTATTTAAACATCTTCTAGGCCAGGCGCAGTGGCTCACACCTGTAATCCCAGGACTTTGGGAGGCCAAGGTGGGCAGATCATGAGGTCAAGAGATCAAGACCATCCTGGCCAACATGGTGAAACCCTGTGTCTACTAAAAATATAAAAATTAGCTGGGTGTGGTGGCATATGCCTGTAGTCCCAGCTACTCAGGAAGCTGAGGCAGGAGAATTACTTGAACCTGGGAGGTGGAGATTGCAGAGTGCCGAGATCGTGCCACTGCGCTCCAGCCTGGTGACACAGTGAGACTCCCCTCTCTCCAAAAAAAAAGAAAAAAGAAAAAGAAAAAAATCTTCTAGTAAAACAGGAGAGCATTACCTTTTCTTTCTAGTGCTAGTTCATAATATTTCTGAGATATACTTCTTTAGGTATTCTACACTTTCATTGTTAAATCAATGCAAAGTATTTCTTGGACCACTTTCTGTATTCTTTTATGTATTTACCAATATTCATTCATACTTTAGCTTAATGTAGCCAAACTTGGAGTATTGAAGGATTATATAAGATTTAGCATACAAAATTCACTGCTGGATGTATTGTAAAGAAGGTACTGCAGGTATATTTCTCTCTATTATGGAATGTCTTCTTTGTGAAAAACCCGTAGCAGACACTGCTCCAGGTCCCAAAGACAATTACACTTCCTTGAAGCAACTCACTTGTGTGTTTAGAACTAGGTGTCTTTTAATACCAATAACATCATTGCCCTGAACACTGAGGAACTTAGAACTAAATGTTGGCTCTTTGAGTACAGGATTGTATAGTCTGCATTTAGTGTAGTGACCCTAACTTTGTCTTTCACACAGTACTGTGGAAAAAAGGGAGAGTCCAAATTAGTAACTGGAATGAAAAATGCTGCTTAAAAAAACGCTGCTTAAAATGATAGTCCCCTAATCATTCCTGGTTGGTTATAATTTAGTAATTACAAAAGTCTCACCAATTAGCAATAAACAATGATTCTCAGCTCCTGGTGTTCATAATAAACCTTAATTAGGAAAATAGAATTATATGAAAAAATGAGAACTAGATAAAATGTATTCTTATCATTTGAAAAACAGGACTAGAGATTTCCAATTTTCTTATTGCAATTACCTACTATTTCCTATGAATTTGTATCTTTTAGAGTTTTCAGGCTCTTATTTTGCCAAATCTCTCAAGAGTAAACATAAAAGTTATGATGTAAAGACAAAGTTCAATAAATAACACAATGGGCCAAATTGTGTTTACACCTCCAGGGTCACTTCTCTATCCATTCTCTGCTCATTCTTTCTTCCTATAACACATCTGAGTTTTCCAAAATTTGACCCTTTTCCATCATCCAAAATGCCATTGGAATGGAAGACTGGTTTTCACCACCCTAACACTGACTACAAAGTATGAATCAGTCTTGCAAACTTTTCACCCTTTCCTCACAGCCCTCAAAAGCAATTATGCAGGCAAGCCCTTTTGGTTAAGCAATATAGTGTAGATACACAGACCCAGATAGGGTTACACAAATTATAATCATGGAAAGATCTTGTACAAGTTATGTTTTTCATCTTTAATTTTCTATTCCTTTCTCTTTTAAATAGTACTGTGAAAACTGCACCATTAAAAAATAAAACTTGGGCAAAATACTAAAAGTTAAATCTTCTTAAATTAGTAGTTGACTCTACCTACGAGCTCTTGACCATAATTAGCAAAAGTGTGCCACTGAGAGTTGACTCTCTATGGTTGCCTGTCAATGGCTTTACTGCTCTTATTCCCATGTAAACAAGGAGCTTTAATCAACTAAAGCAAGGGAAAGATTTCATAAAGTCCTTCTCTCCTCATGTTAACAGAAGAATAGTACCCAACTTCTGCCCACCCCTAAGAGTTATCAGGCCAAAGAAAATAATGTATTTTGTTACTTTTCAGGCATCTTTCTTCTATTCAATTTGTACTGCATGAGAAAGAGAAGACAATTCAAAATGGAATTTATCTTGGTTTTTTTCCCAAGGCTTTCAAGAATATCAAAAGTTCTAGCCTGCTGTTACATAACGGAGTGATACAAAGCCCAGAATTCTGGGTTTATGAATAAACCACATTCAAAACCAAGGCATTTAAAAGAAACTGGTAATCCTGGTAGACATCTGCCAACAGCTTTATGATGGTGTTTTCGTAGGAGCTGTCTTAATCTTCTTCTTACTGCTAATAAAAGAATACTTGAGATCAGATAATTTATAAAGAAAAAAATTCTATTTGGCTTATGGCTCTGGAAATTAGGAAGTCCAAGATTAAGGGGCTTCTTCTAGTGAGGGTGTCCTTGCTCTGTCATTCCATGGCAGAAATTAAGAGGTCAATAGAACATGAGCAAGCAAGAGATTGAAGTCCATTCATGAGGGTGGAGCCCTTATAACCTAACACTTCCCGTTAGGCTTCACCTTACAATACTGTTGCATCGGGGATTAGGTTTCTGACACATGCTTTCTTGGGAGACACATTCAAACCATACCAGGAGCTTTGGTCTGCAGTTATTCTCTTCATTCTTTGGCTGACAAAGAGCTTCTTCTATGAGGACAGGCTCAATATTGGTCACAGATGTTTAAGGTCCAAATTAAAGTGGAAAATTGTTACTTCTTTCTCTGTATTTAATCATTCAAACCAAATAATTCTCCATCTAGGTTTCTTGTTAGAGCTCAATAGATGAGATTCAAACAGTCATACTCCTCTATGAAATTCTTTCTATAATTCCATTGAGATATCATTTTTCATGCTTTCACTCTTTCAGCAAATACTATTATCCACTATGCATCAGGCAATGGCCGCATTACTAAATGGAATCAACACAGTTCCTGCTTTATAGAGGTCATAACTCAGAAAGGGATCCAAACAATAAATCCAAATCATATACAGGTAATCAAACATTGAAATCAGTGCTAGGATGAAAGTAAAATAAATGCTGTAAGAGAAAATAAGAGGACCTAAGTATGACAATAAAGGTAAACATTTTTTGATCAGTTATAAACGATGAGAAAATACCAGAATTTCTTGGAGGGAGGGAGCTCCAGGAAGACAAGACAAGGTGAGAAAAGATCCTAAAGCAAGGAAGAAGTTGATGTATTTGAAAAACCAAAAGGAGTCCAAGGGTGCACGAAAAGAGTAAATGAGGAGAAAAACAAGGCTGGAGATGAAGTTAAAGATGTAGAACAAGGTCAGTTCATGCACTGCATCATAGAACATTGGCCAGAGGATGGCTTTTTAGTGTAACTGGAAGGAGATGAAGCCTTGAACAAGTTGGGCAGCAATGAAGATGAAGAGAAATCATTTTCTATGAAATCCACAGGTCATACTGGTCAAATGAATGAGGAAGATTCATTGCATAGAGGACAAAAGAAAGAATAAATAAAGATGATTCTCAAATAATCTGGTTTTGTTAATTGGATAGGACCATTTTCTAAGATGAGGAATGTAATGAAAAAAATATTATTTGAAAAAGAAAACCACAGGCTAAATTTTTGAGATTTGGAGTTTGAGGTGCTCGAGAGATATTTAAGTGATGTTGTGAAGAATTTAGTCATGTATTTAAGGCTTGAAGCTCAGAGGTATTCTCTTAGCTGGAGATGGGGATTTTAGAGTCATCAAGAATTCTGGCAATTAATGAAAACTTTTAGGGAGACTATAAAGAAAGGAAACATCCCCCTAAAATATGGGCCTGAAGATTGTCAACAAATAGAAGTACTCTTTCCAAAAGGAGCCATACTAAGAAACAAACAACAAAATAACAGTAAATTTTCAGAAGAAAGTATCAACTGTGCCAAGTAGAATAAGCAGATAAGTGTCTGTTGGTTTGATTTCCTTAAATGGAGTTTACTGGTTACTTGACATAAGCAGTCTCAGTGGATAGTCGGTGGAAGAAGCCAAACTAGGGCACAGGAAATAATAATTGGGAAATGAGGAAGCAGAGTCAGTGCAGTTAGGAAACCTGTGAAATGGAATGGAAAAATAAAGCAGCTAAAAGATATTGACAGAACATTGAGAGTTGTTTTGCTTTTTTGTGTGACTTTAAATTCATGATCATGTTTGTCTGGTGACAGGAGTAGTGCAGAGGCAGAGATTGTCAGTGATGGTGTGAATTTTTTTTTTTGAAATAAAAAGAGAAATCTTGAGAAAGTGAGAGATGTTGCATTCCAGAAGGCATTAGCCTTTAAGAGAATGAAGAACAGTGGCACAAGGATAGAAGGGAAGCCAGATGCAGACATGGATTCATACAAGACTCTCTCGGGAAGATGGCAGAGCTCAGAGTTGTTGGTTTCTTTTTTCCCAGCACTATTGAATGCTGTGAGGAAGCAAGCAGGGATTTTGAAATAACCATTGCACAGAGTAGCAGACAAACTTAGTAGAGAAGGGCTGGATGATACTGGATGTTTGCTTGAGGCTAGTGATTTTAACTTATTCTGATACAAGTCTGCTAGTTGCCATGGTTATCTCCAGTAATACTGACCTGCAAAGGGATCAGATATAGAAGACATTCGCTGATTGAGGTTGATCTAGGATTGAGGTTTGTCGGGGAGAATAGAGAAAGACTAGGAAGTGAAGAAAACTAGTAAGGAAGTGACTTTCATTATGAACCTTAGGACATAAGCTACATAAAGAAGTGCAGGTCAACAGAGGCTTTTACAGAGAGGATCCATACAGTGGACAATTTTATAAAGTCAACGAATTTTACCAATGGTTTAATCAAATGTCTCTATTAAGATAGTACATCTTGTTAAGAAAAGGTTCATACCTCTTATTTTTGTATCAAAGCTTAAGTATGAGTACAAAGGTGCTTATGGATGCTGAGTACCTTAAGAAGTGGACTGCACTCAGGAGTGTCTGCTGAGTTCATCCCTATATTTCTATAATCTCCTGTGTATACCAGGGCTGGAGGCTTGCATGCCACATTTCTAAAACCCCCTTGCCAATTGAACTCCTAATGACTTCTGTCAATGGAAGACAATAGCAGAAGGTTTGAAATAAGAGAGAAGAAAGATGACATTTACCTTTCCTTTCGGCCAATTCATTGGTAGTACCAGCCACAGGCAACTAAAGGCAACGACAGGTGACTGAGCTCTAGCTGTGTGGGTGGCCATTTCAGCAGCATCAGTGAGAGTCTAGCCTCCTGGAAGAGTCCAGCTCAGTGACATCAGTGTGATTCCAATTACAGAAGAGGCAACAGCATCGCCTCCAGCAACTCAGTGTGGAGGGCAAGGTGGCTCTAGCCTAGCAGCTTTAAGAACATGAACTGAGAAAACAAGACCAAAAATGTCCTTTGGTTTGTTCCAGTTCCTCTCTACCTTCTCCTATTTGCTTTCTGACTTTCCAATACCTTTTACACAATTCCCTGAATCAAATCTCTGCTTAAAATATCTTGAAATATTTCTGATTGCCTAATTGAACACTGGCTGAAAATAGGAAGGAAGCAAAGAGGATGAGTGGGAAACATTACTACTGTGGCCAGAAGCCAGATGTCAAATAACATCCAGAAAAATTAGAAACACATGTGTACCAGAGTTCAGGACAAGCAGAGAGCTCGGATATATGTTACACCCACAGGAACCTATGAATTCACAAAGTGTGGCCAAATTAGGAGTGCACAATTCAGTTACCATTTAATAATTCAGTAATTTCCTGTGGTTTTATAGGACCAACAGTCCATGAGGATGCTTTACACGTTAGAAGTTTTATAGAAAATAAATTGGAGAAATGATCAAATTAATTTCTGTCTCTTATTCCTTTTCCAAGTATGTTGGTGAATTGAAGGTTCTGAAAAATCTTGAAGGAATAAATCTGTTTAACTTCATTTAATTCAAATGTTTCTCATATATGTATATGATATGAGTATGTAAATCTCACGCTCTGCTTTTATCTCTATCTCTGTTTCTTTCTCATAACACCTAGTAACATCCCATTTAACACCCCTCGAAACAAGTATTCTGCTGAATGCACTTTGGGAAACTCTACTGTGAGGGAAGCTGCCCATCTGGTCCGTCTATTCTGGACTCTCAAATCTCAACTGCAGTTGGCAGTGCAGCACACTTTGACCAGATATCTATATATATAAATGTTCCAAAAACTTTGAAGGCAACAAAAAGATTAGTGGAAATGATTAAACCAACATTGTAAAACAAATAATTTTCAGTTTAATAGTTGTTCTCATTCTAAATATATATGTGCAGGTTTACATGCACACATATATACACAAATGACAAACTCCATAGGGGCAAGCAGTGAGTTCTGGTGTTATTAACCTCTTCTGAGAAATCATTAATGAAAATGTTACCTGATAAATGACTGAATAAATGAATGACCTAGAAACCGAGGAAGTTCTCGACCTAACCAGATGGGCTGTTCATTAATTCATCCTTTCCTGCACTTTTTTACTCAATTCATCTTTTTTACTCAATAAACACCTAACTCTGTCCTTCCTATGAAGGAGATCCAGCAATATTTTAGAAATATAAGGACAAATAGGACAGAGCCCCTGTCCTCAAGAAGTACAGGCTCAGGAAGTGGGAAAGACAAACACATAAAGAGATGACTCTGAAAACAGCATGCTTAGGGAACAGCATTTTGTGCAGTGGCGGGGAACAATAGAAACAGCAAAGCCAGATCCAGATGCCTGACACATCTTTGTGTCTATGTGTGTGTGTGTGCGTGTGTTTATAGAAGTGTGAAAGAACAAAGAGAGAAGTGGAGGAAGCAAGTGTAAGTAGGAGCTTAGGAGTAAGGGAAAGCTCTCTTGCAATGTGGTTTGTGGTGGCAAAGGCAAACCAGGTAGGAGCAGGAAAATCATCTCTGGGAGCTGCTGTGTTCGTTTACTGTATTGAAATAGAAACTAGGAAGTTACAATAAGAATAAAGCCTGAGGGTTATACAAAGGTGACTCTGAGTTATGAAAAAGGGCACACTTCCTGGGCAATCCTCACCTTTAATAAAGGACACAGTTTAATTCAAAGATATGAATACTTTATCAAAGAGTTTCAGATCTTCACTACCTTCCCCCACCCCATTCAAGACACACTAGGTAAGCCCTGACTTACATCTTGTGCTTCTGGCTGAACACGAGTGTCACACTCAAGGCTCCCAGACAAAAACACAGCACTAAAAGGATGAGGATCCCGTGAGAAGAAAAGAAGAGCAGCACATAAATTATTCTCTGAGAGCCATAGCCTTTCTTTGCATTTTTCTTGTAAAGCTTCCTCCCTTCTTTACCCCTAGACCTCAGCCAGCTAGTTCAGATATTTCTGGCGTCATCTGACAATTCCCTCTCATTTCTTGCTCATGCAGCAGGAGGCATTTCCTATCCTACTTAAAGAATCCAAAAGGAAATTAAGAGGTTCATAAAAGCTCATTTTAACAGACAATGTAATATGAATATTGATATTCATATTAAATAGTGCAATAAGTAAACACTGGCAAAAGTTCTCATCAGTGAATAAAGGTTTCTCAAATCCTTCTCACTAGAAACTAGTAATCCTGATCTATAGAATCACATCACCAGAAACTGACTTGTCTCCAGGGGAGCAGAGGCAGGTGGCCAAAAGCTTTGCTTGTATATCTATTACCAGTGTAACATCTCAGATATTAAACCTCTTGCAAAGATCACAGACATATGATGAATAAATAGATTTCATAAAAGCAACTCAACAATAAATATGTTGACCACAGTGACCTTCACTAATAACAATTGAAGAAGTCTTGTCAAGTGAACAATCTGTCAAAAAAGCAAACAATTATGTGTAATATGGCACCTATAAAAATGGCAGTAATTCACCATAAGCAGCCAGGAGTATGGGTTGTGATTTGTAGTATGTAAAGTACAAATGTAAATTCTATGTAAATTTGGGTAGAGGTTTTAGGGATTACCTAATTCAACTTCTTTTTTATTTGACATGTGTACTACTGAAGGCCAGAGAGATGAGTCCCCTGCTGAAGGTCATTGGCAGTATACAAATTAGAACTCATGTTTGAGTCTCTTCACGGATTATACCGGGCTGCCTTATATATTCTTCAGAGGTGTCATACTGTTGATACGACATATCACTTCTCCGCACAAAGCAACAATCAGACACTCTAATCCCACTTCTCTTTTACACAGATATTACCATTTCAATGTGTGGCTTCTCATTTTGCTGAGAGGTTTTTCTTCCTCACCCACCCCCTCCTTAAATCAGGCAAAGAGACAAGTAACTGACTTCGGTTTTCAAAAATGTAACCCACAAGTGCATAATTCTTCCTGTCAGATTTCCTTTTCTGTAAGTTGGTGAGTTTATTGTGGTAGCACTCAAAAGGCTGAGCCTGAAAAGTTCTATAACATATGGCATACATTTAACATGGCTTGTGAATTAAAAATAACAGCCTGCCATCTGCCTCTGCAAGTTGATTTTATCAAAGTCTAAATGAGAAGCTCAGAGACGTGAATGTTGTCAATTAAAATAAGAAATACTCAAGTTCAATACAGAGTGACCAGTCCATGCTTTTTTTCTTCTGCACTGGACTAAAGTTACCCATCCCTTTCACTCCTGCAAATTGAAAGAGCTGCCTAATTTTCAATCTACAGAACTATTTGCAACCGTACATCTAATTTCTTTCCTATCTTCCCCGAAAAACTTTGTCACAAATTTAGCTTCCAAAGTTACCTTCTTCTAGGAATATGTTATGTGTATTTCTTTTTGAGATTAGTAGACTCCTAAACAATTGATTACAGTTTATAAAATCTTTCCTCCACATAATATTAAAGTTCTTTTCTCCTAAACTAGACAACCAATTAAGTAATAGATGTCAGAGGGAGGGGTTTGATGATTTTTTCATCATCATACATTCTCACATCCTGTAGAAATTTCTGGAAATGATCTAAAATGCCAAAGTGTGACTTGGAAGCCCACACATCAATTTAGTTGGATTAGCATTTATCAAGCCACTATATCAGAGACATCCCTGCAGAGGTGGTGGTCATGTGAAGGGTTTAAGGCAAATTGCTGCCTTCAGAAAGCTGGTGCCAATAGGTGAGAAGATAAGATTTATACCTAAGAAATGATTTGAGATGAAGCCTGTCTTTGTATAGCCAAGTGCTTACCTGAGTATACTGACAATAAATACAATAATAGTTCTGAGAAAAGAGAGTTCTCTTCCTGAGTACCTGTCATTGTTAATCTAAGGGCAGGAGATTTAACCTGTGTATTTTCCCATTTTATTGCTGCATAAACACTTTGTGTGCAGAACAATAAAAACTATGATCATATAAAGTGCTAAATTCGTAAGCATTTTACAAAAGCCAAAGGGATAACTATAGAGAATATAAAGTATGCTTATTAAGTAATCTAGGTAAAGCACCCAAGTCCACAAGAGTATCTTGATTGAAATTTAACTAGGAAACACATAATTTCTTGACTAAGATTAAAAAACAAGTAATTCAAAATACAATACAGAAATTCCAGGAATCAGGTGCCATGCATATCAACATTGGGGAGTAAATTTTGCAATGGATAAGTGGATGTGTTCTAAATATGAAGATCTGGGCTATCTGGCCCAATCATGCAGGTCTCATGTGGCACAAATCTCAGGGGAGCCCTTCATGTGAACGACAGTATGCATATTGTATTCATTTCCCAAGACTGCTGGAACAAATTATCAGAAATGTGGTGGCTTAGCACACAGGAATTTATTCTCTCTCAGTTATGAAAGCCAGAAGTCCAAAACCAAGGTGTCAGGAGAGTCATGCTTCCTTGGAAGGCTCTAGGAAAAAATTCTTCCTTGCCTCTTCCAGCTTCTGGTAGCTGGCATTCTGGCTCCTCACTCCAGGCCTCCTGGCTATGGCAGTGTAACTCAGTCTCTGCCTCCATCTACACATTGCGTTTGTCCCGGTGTGTGTCAAATCTCAGTCTCCTCTCTTCTAAGGATAACAATCATTGGATTCAGGTCCATTCCTAAATCCAGGGTGAACTCGTCTCTAGATCCGTAATTTAACTTTATGTGCAACAGCCCTATGTCCCAAATAAAGTCATAGTCACAGGTACTTAAATTAAGACGTGAACATATCTTTTGAGGAATACAAGTTACTGTGAGTGTGTAAGTGTCACTTGCTTCCAAATTATGGATTCTAGAAATTTGTACTAGGCAGTGGGAATCTTATTTACCAAACCTTTGTCTCTAGAACTTTCAATAAGTATATCTGGTTGACTATATTCCTCCCTCCTTCTGTACCAAACCACCTATATATATACACACACACACAGAGTATACATTCGTATGTTGTGTATGCATACATTTTTTTTCTGAGTCAGATTTTCTAATAAGCAGCGATTCACTTAGTACAATGACTCCACAGAATCATAGTTCAAAACGAGTTTTAAAATGCAACTCAGCACTTAGGAAGAACCAATGTGAGTTGTTTCTACTCCTTTTAGTTTAAAACTTAAACAACCCTTTGATTATAAATCTGCTTCCAACTCTCAAATAGGGGTCTGAAGAAACTGGCAATCACTGATATCAAGTAGAAGAAACATCTAAATGTCAATAATGTTCATTAAGTACCCCCACAAAATCCAGAAAAACATCCAATGATTCCTATCTTATTCCTTCAAGGATAATAAATGTTTACCTAATCAAGGAAAGCCTTTTGGAAGAATGTATGTTTAAAATCCCATTTATGTCAATGCAAGAGAAGAGCCCAAATGATGAACTGTATACATTTTAAAGTGAAAACTCACACCACAGGAATGCCCACATATCAAATAAATCAATGCAAGCAATCTATCATCTTAATGAAAGCCTATGGCAGCAGGTATAAATTCCACTGTAATCCCTTACACTTACAAGAAGAAAACCCTGATTCTGAGGCCAGGCGTGGGAGCTCACGCCTGTAATCTCAGCATTTTGGGAGCCCAAGGCGGGCAGATCATGAGGTCAGGAGTTCGAGACCAGTCTGACTAACATGGTGAAACCCCAGCTCTACTAAAAATATAAAAATTAGCCGGCCGTGGTGGAACGTGCCTGTAATCCCAGCTGCTCAGGAGGCTGAGGCAGGAGAATCACTTGAACGTGCCTGTAATCCCAGCTGCTCAGGAGGCTGAAGCAGGAGAATCACTTGAACCCGGAGGCAGAGGTTGCAGTGAGCCGAGATCGTGTATTCCAGCCTGGGTGACAGAGTGAACCTCCGTCTCAAAAAAAAAAAAAAAAAAAAGAAAAGAAAAAGAAAACCCTGATTCTGGATATAAACAATTTACTGTGGTTACATACACATCAACCTCAATAGCAAGAGCTAATAGCAAACATGATTGAACTTGGTTAAACATCTACAGTCTCCTCATTTATCTTTCAAAAATAGAGGACCAGGTGCCATAGCTCATGCCTATACTTCTAGCACTTTGGGAGGCCTAGTTGAGCAGAGCACCTGAGGTCAGAAGTTTGAGACCAGCCTAGCCAACATACTGAAACACAATCTCTACTAAAAGTACAAAAATTAGCTGGGCGTGGTGGTACACACCTATAATCCTAGCTACTTGGAGAACCGCTTGAACCCAGGAGACAGAGGCTGCAGTGAGTTGAGATTGTGCCACTGTGCTCCAGCCTGGGTGACAGAGCGAGACTCCATCTCAAAAAAAAAAAATAGAGGAGGAGCTAGAGGGATTATACTGCCAGTAATTAGACACTTTTCCTCTAAAATGGCTGTTTCAAACAAAACACTGCCTTCCATTTGCATCACTGAAGTTGAAAGGAAAGAAAAATTAGAATATAAGCATGGCAAAATGGTTCTTGAGATAGCCAAGTGTCCAAGTTTGAGCCCAAATTCTAGATCTTTCACATCTAATAGAACAATAACTTATTCAATGGTTAAGAAGGAAGTATCAATTGCATGAATTGCACGTCTTCTACCAACTCTGATGGGTCATATGCAGTTTTATTTATGTAGACATTGGGTTGTGGCTAGCGCTACACTGGACTAACGGTGTGGTGATCTTCATCATGTAAGTGTTCACCTTTTTACTTGGGATAGGTGTGAAGGATCATTTAACCATAACTGGGCTAAATTGTGATCATCGATAAACTCTTTCAGTTACCCTAAACCTCTCATTTTGCAAAACTGACTGCAAATATCAGCAATACCAACAATTAAAATTTCAACTGGTAAATCATATCTGAGGTTTTCTGGTTTTTCATCAGTGCTACTTGGTGACTTCACCCACAAAAAAGCATCAGGAGATATACCCATCACCCCCTATATATGTGGAAGACTCACATGGCACTGACAAAAACATTTTAGCAGCACATTATAATTTAAGCAATCAACTCAGCTAAAGAGTGGATGGATCTATCACACTATAGTTTGATGTTATGCTGATGAAACAATTCAAACTTTTATTTTTATCTAGTTACCTCAGATGTGTTATCTCACTCGCCTAATATAAACTCCTACCTTAAAAATGGATATTTTACCTTCGGTTTCTAGTGTTCCAACCATTCATGTATTTTTATGTCATTTGAGGAACTTTATTTAGGCTGGGTAGAAAACATGGATTGAAACATGAAAGGAATTCATGCTTCATCTATTTCAGTGTGGCATTAACACTTAAATATAGAAATAAATTCTATAAATCTACCCTCTGCATTTCCAAGACTATTCTTTGCCTCTTCAATCTCAGTTCACAGACTTTCCATTTATTCCAAGAATAATGAAACTGTCAACCAATTACCTTCTGTTAATGACTGTTCAATTATTTACACAAAGAGCCAAAATAAGCAGCAGTTACTACAAAACACTGTGTGTAATTCAAATCAGAGACAGAGTACTTTAAAAGTCTCTTAATATGGCAAGGGCAGGGGAAGTGCTACACTGACTGAAGGAGCCCCATAAAAATGAAACAGGAGGGAAAGAAGATGCAACCAGAAAGGAAAGAATGAGATTTCAAAAAGCAGTCTTCACTGAGAAAGCTAAGCTGACAAATACATGAAGATTACAGTTGGCTGCTTTGAGCCCTCTGTTTCTTTTGGGAATACTTCACTTGGCCCAATATTCCCTGAGGGTTGGTCCTTGAGAAGTAAAATGCCTCAAGGAATGTCTCCAGGCATGAAAGTGATTGTTCTTCCCTATTGAGTCTCCTGGCTCCAAAATTGGCAACAGTTCAAAATGCTTTTTTACACAGTCATAATCTCAGCCAGATAAATTTTGTCCAGATAAGAAAAGATGCAAAACAAATGACACAAAAACTTTGCATCTAGAAGGCCATGTCAGTTGCAAACAAAAAAATTAAGGTTGTAGGTTCAACGTAAGCAACAGTGATATCTGAAGATGGCAATCACAGAAATGAACTCCGCAGACCTAAACATGTTACTGATGGAAGAGATCCAAATTACCCTGAGTTATAGGCGGCAAATCTGTACATGTCTGCAGCAACTTCAGCCCTTGCCTCCTCAAAAGAAAGAATTCAACTGAAGGGCATAAAGCAGAAAAAGAGACCCAGACAAGTTCCAGAACGGGTATGGAAGTTTATTTTAAAAGGCCTTAGTACAGGAAAGAAAGGAAAGATCTCTTGGAAGAGACATAAGTGGGCACCTGAATGTCAAAGAGAGAAAAAGACCTTTAATTTTGGTCCTGGGACTTCAAAGGCTCATCTCTTTCCCATGATTCTTCTTAGGGTAGGATTTCCACATGCACAGTGCCCTCTTTATCCTGGGGAACTGAGCACAGGCAGTGTGTTTAGGGAGTTACACACATGCCCATCTGAGGCTTTTTTCTTTTCTGGAAGATCATACTTGGTCATTTTTGTCTCCTAATCTGTATGCTCAGGTAGTTGCTTCTCCCTGGGGACAAGATTCCATTAACATTTTCATGTGGACCATCAGGAAATGGCCTGTCTCTGGCAAGAGCTGCCAATTTATCACTTTTAGAAAGGCAATGTGATAATTGCCAAACCATCACTGGACGTTTCTAGCGAGTAGGGGGAAGAGCCCTCTCCTGCCCTGCTCATGCCTAACTACCTGTAAAAATCCCAGGAAGGACATACAGTTTTTAAAGAGCCACAGAAGTAAGAAGGGGTTTAATTCTTAGAGATCTCTTGAAATTAACCATCAACCAAAAAATAAAAATAAAAATAAATGATGACCCAAAACAATGCCAAAACTAGAAAAGGTGTTTGCAAATTATTTCTGAAATACAGTACTTTAGTAAATACAAATTTGGCTTTGCAGGCCATACAATCTCTGTTGAAACAACTTTGTTTTTATGGTACTATATACATGAATAAATATGGCCATGTTCCAGTAAAAAAAACTTTATTTGCCAAAATAGAATGTGGACCAGATTTACCAATCCAGCTATAGTTTGCCAACTCTTTAACTAGAATGTAAACTTACTTTTTTTGTGTATATCTGTTCTCTACTAATTAAGTACATTGGATTTTTGTTTCCTTAAATTTGTAAGCTTTATCAAATAAAAGACTATATTTTGCCTTTTATTATCAGTATTATAAGTAATTATTACAATTATTGTATCTAAACCGTAGTTCCACTCTTTATTCATTATAAGCACTCTATAAATATTTTATTTAACTTTAATTTCCCATCAGTAAAATATTACTATTTTTAACTTTTAGTGACGTTCTTCATTAATTGAGTCTTGCAGCCAAAGATTTAATACGATAATTAATTTTGAAGTGGTGTGGGGGTCTTTATCCCCAGATGAAATATAGTAGCTTTTGGCAAACCGATAGGTACATTAAAAATATTTTTCAATTCTGTATTGAAAATAAAAACAAAACCTGTTTATAAGCATCAGATAGCTGTCCAGGATGCCAGTACTTAAGGGGCAGACATTTCAAAGAGAAGGAAATAACAGAGAGGTAAGCTGATATGTCCTATGAGCTACTTTTCTGCTCAAGGCATTTCTGTATTTTTGGTGCAGATGAGAGGTTGAAAATCTAGGAAGGAAGACATTGCTAAGAGGCAGAAAAGCTGGAAGAGCTTTTGAAATTCTCATAAGGCTGAGGAGATAAAGTTCAGGTCTTTCAGGCAGCTGGGATGTAAGAAGCAAAAATTCAGAAAAAAAGAGGAGGTGCAATGAATTGAGCCTACCATTCAATAGTGTTTCACTTGAGTATTTCTTGAACTTTTCAACTGCATAAAGAAAGAAGCTAAGAAGCCAAATGGAAAGGCTCTGAAAAGCAAAGATAATTTTCAGCAGTCTCATCGTGATAAGAAAAAGAAAACTTGAGTTAAGAATAGAAACAATATTAAACATGCCAGTCCCAAAGTTTAGAATTCAAGACTATATCTTAGGAGGTGAGACAATGCAGAGGTAGATCAAAGTTTATAAAGACTATAACTTGGTCCCTACTCAGCTCAATCTCTGACTGAAATAAGTTGATGTAGCCTGATTCAAGCTCTTTATGATAGGACAGGGTGAATGCTCTGTAATAGAAAAATCATCATCTAGAACTTCCATAATTTTATTTAAGATATCTAGTAATAAATTAAAAGTTACAAGGCATGTCACAACAAAGGGCCAAGAGAAAAGCTAGACAATAGAAACAGATCCATACATAATTTAAATATTAGAGTTATAAAACATGGACCTTAAATGTGATTAATATGTCTGAGAACATAAACAGCAAAATGTAAAAATTAGAAACAACTACAAACTATACAAAGCAATCAAATATACACCCAGTGACTGAAGTTAACAAATAAACAGATGGACTTAATACAGAAGGGACACATCAAAAAACAATGATTGTAATACAGAAGACGGGATAATAGAAAATAATCTGGGTAAAGCATAAAGAACAAAAGATATAGAAAATACGTAAAAAATAATATGAATTACATATGAGATAGGGTGAAATGGTCCAAGATACATTTAATTGCAAATACAGAAGCTGAGGAGAGAAAATAAGAGGCAGAGGCAATATTTGAAGCAATAATAAATAAGAATAGTCCAGATTTATAGGAGAATCAAAGCACAGATTTGAAAAACAAAATTCTAAGCAGGATAAAGGAAAAGAAAATCACAACTATGAATGACACAATAAAACTCCCAAAGATAATGAAAAATGTTGCCAAAGTAAAAAGACATATTACATCAAAGAAAAAATAATAAAACTGACAGCTGACCACTCAACAAAAACAATGGAAACAGAACATAAGTCAATGGTACACTTTAAATGTTGAGAGAAAATAACTGCCAGCATTGAGTTCTACACTCTGCAAAAATACCATTTAGATGTGAAGTGAATAAAAAAATTTGTGTGATGTATAGCAAAGAAGCAAATAGTAATATATCTGATATAACCTGACATGTCAATTGTATTTGTGTAATTATTCTTATAAATTAGACAGTCCAATTAGAAGATTTAGATTGTAGGAGAGAGAGATCCAAGATGGCTGATCACTAGCAGCTCGGGCTCGTAGTTCCCAGTGAAAGCGCAGAGAACGAGAGGACGCCACATTTTCAGACGAATATTTGTTGCTCATGGACCAGGAGATTCCCAGCAGAGGAGCCCCACGTGTCGCCAGGGCGACTCTTGTGGCCAGCGCGGAGGTTTTGCTGGTGCCTTAGCACGCCAGTTTTTGGTGCAGAGTCCGGAGATTCCTGGGCAGAAAAGCACCATCCATCTTAACACTGCTGTTTTGGCCGGCGCAGTGGTTTGCTCAGATTTCGGCGCTGGGAATCAACAAGTTGGACGTCTGCTCAGAGACCTAGTTAGAAAGTCGGTATTACAAAGACGACAGATGGATAAATATATAATGAAGGGAAGAAACCAGCGTAAAAAGGCAGAGAATACTCAAAATCAGAATGCCTCTTCCTCTACAGGGGATCGCAATTCCTCATCAGCAACGGAACAAGGCTTAATAGATTACGAGTGTGTTCCAATAACAGAAGCAGGTTTCAAAACGTGGGTGATAAGAAACTTCCATGAATTAAAAGAACTTGTTCTAACCCAATGCAAAGAGACTAAGAACCTTGAAAAAAGGTTTGATGAAATGTTAACGAGAATGGACAATTTAGAGAGGAATATAAGTGAATTGATGGAGCTGAAAAACACAACACGAGAACTTAGCAAAGTATGCACAAGTTTAAACAGTCGAATAGATCAAGTAGAAGAAAGAATATCAGAAGTCAAGAACCAGCTCAGTGAAATGAAAGGAGAAGACAAGATTGGAGAAAAAAGGATGAAAAGGAATGAGCAAAGTCTTGAGGAAATATGGGACTATGTGAAAAGACCTAATTTACGTTTGATAGGTGTACCTGAATGTGATGAAGAGAATGAATCCAAGTTGGAAAATACTCTTCAGGATATCATTCAGGAAAACTTTCCCAACCTGGCAAGGCAGCGTAATACTCAACTCCAGGTAATACAGAGAACACCACAAAGATATTCTTCAAGAAGACCAACCCCAAGGCACATAATTGCCAGATTTATTAGGGTTGAAATGAAGGAGAAAATACTAAGGGCAGCCAGAGAGAAAGGTCAGGTTACCCATAAAGGGAAACCTATCAGACTTACAGCAGATCTCTCAGCAGAAACCCTACAAGCCAGAAAAGAGCGGAGACCAATATTTAACATCCTTAAAGAAAAGAACTTTCAACCCAGAATTTCCTATCCAGCCAAACTAAGCTTTATAATTGAAGGAAAAATTAAATCCTTTGCAAACAAACAAGTACTTAGAGAGTTCACCACCACCAGGCCTGCTTTACAAGAGCTTCTGAAAGAAGCACTATACATATAAAGGAACAACCAATATCAGCCTTTCCAAAAATATATCAAAAAGAAAAGAACATTAACACAACGAAAAATTTACACTAACTAATGGACAAAACAGCCAGGTAGCATCAAATGCCAGTATTAAAGTTATATATATTCTAATAGGATAAAAAGCCAAAACCCATAGGTATGCTGCATCCAGACCCATCTCACATGCAACGATACACAAAGACTCAAAACAAAGAGAAGGAGGAAGATTTATCAACCAATCAGAGAGTAAAAATAAACAAATAAATAAAAAGCAGGAGATGCAATTCTCGCCTCTGATAAAGTAGACTTTAAAGCAACAAAGAGCAAAAGGGCAAAGAAGGACATTACATAATGGCAAAAGGATCAATGTAACAAGAAGAGCTAACGATTTTATAGATCAACAAGACAGAAAATTAACAAGGACATCCAGGACTTGAACTCAGACCCGGAACAAGTAAACTTAATAAACATTTATAGAACTCTCCACTTCAAATACATAAAACATACATTACCACCTCACACCTATTCCAAAAGTGACTACATAATTGGAAGTAAATCACTCCTCAGTAATCGCATAGCATTTCATAGGTTTAAATGAAATATTGGTTGGCTGCTCGTTTGTTATTTTCTTCCCTTATTCCTTCCTGTTTACATCAAGTATAATTATTGGTATAAAAGAGGTTTTCAGTACCCATTACTAAACTGCATTCTAGCCTGGGCAAAAAAGCAATACTCCTATTCTCTCTCTCTCTTTCTTTTCCTTTTTCCTCCTCTTCTTTATTCTTTTTCTTTCTTTCTTTCTTTCAAAAAAAAAAAAGAAGATTTAGATTGTAAAACTGAGGTGGAAAGCAAAACCTAATTATTTGCAGTTTACAATAGACAAACCTTAAATGTATGACCACAGAAAAATTAAAACACTGGAAAAATATGCCATGTAAACACTTCACAAAGGAAAGCTTGTATAAGGACGCTAACATTGGTTAAAGTAGACTTAATGCAAGAAGCATTACTACAGAAAGAGAAAATTACTTCATAATAAAAAGGTCAATTTTGAAGAAGATTTTAAAATGCCAAATTTCTTGAGGAATACAATTAATATATACTGAGAATTTGCTAAGGGAAATTTTAGATGCTCTTAACACACCACACACACACACACACACACACACACACAGACATACACATAAAAGTCAACAAAAGAAAGTGTTAGATTTGCAAATTTGACTATAGTAATCATTTTACTATGTATATGTATGTAGCAAAACATCATGTTCTACAGTGTAAATATATACAATAAAATAAATTTTAAAATGCTAAATTTATATGCATGAAAAATATAGCTATAAACATAAAGCAAAAAACTAACAGAGCTAAAAGGAGAAACAGACAAATACAATCATAGTAAAAAGCTTTAATTTATCTTTTTGAATAACTGATAAACCAAGTTGACATGAAATCAGTCAGTATATAAACTCAGCTAATTGACATATATGGACATATACAGAGCACTTCACACAACTGCAGATTTCTTTTCATGAACCAAATTGAACTACACATTGGGCCACAAAACAAGTCAAATCAAATTACAAAAGATTAAAATCATATATATTATGTTCTCCCACCACAGTGAAATTAAGCTTGAAATAAATAAAAAGATAACTAGAAAACTCACATATTTAAAAATAAAGCAATACACTTCTAAATAATCTGTAGGTCAAAGAAAAACTTGCAACAAAAGTTGGAAAACATTTTTAACTGAATGAAAATGAAAATATGACATATAAAAATTTATTAAATGCAGCAAAAGAATGGCCAAGAAGGGAGTTTATAGTGTTAACTGCATAAATAGAAAAGCTAGAAATAAATTATATAAATAGCAGTATCCAACATTAGAAAAATAACTGTAAATTAAACCCAAATAAAGTTAAAGGAATAAATTAACAATAAGGATAAAAATTAATAAAATAGAAAACAAAGGTATAATTAAGACAAATCAATGAAGCCAAAGATTGGCTCTCTAAAAAGACTAACAAAATTAATAAATCTCTAGGAAGACTAATAAGAAAAAAAGGCAAAAGTTACCAAATCATAAATGAATGCACCTACAGATGTTTGCAGCAATAAATTCTTCTAAATAGAGAAAATAGAAAAAATGTCAATCTTACTAAATTATTTTAGCAAAGAAGAAAATAGTGGTCATTTCCCAGCTCATTCTATGAAGCCAACCTATAAAAAACAAAAAACCTGATAAAGACATAGTAAAAATAGATAATTATAGGCACCCTTTAAAAATAAATACAAGTGGCTGGGCACGGTGGCTCACACCTGTAATCCCAGCACTTTCAGAAGCCAATTTGGATGGATCACCTGAAGTCAGAAGTTTGAGACCAGCCTGACCAGTGTGCTGAAACCCTGTCTCTACTAAAAATACAAAAAGTAGCTGAGCGTGGTGGTGTGCACCTGTAATCCCAGCTTCTTGGGAGGCTGAGACAGGAGAATCGTTTGAACCTGAGAGGCAGATGTTGTAGTGAGCTGAGATCGCGACATTGCACTTTAGCCTGGGCAACAAAGTGAGACTCTGTCCCGGTCTCGATCTCTTGACCTCGTGATCCATCCGCCTCGGCCTCCCAAAGTGCTGGGATTACAGGCTTGAGCCACCGCGCCCGGCCCGTATTTATTCTATAATGCAAAGTTGATTTAATCTTTAAGAAGAAACCAATATATTTCATAAATCAATATGCAAAACAAATTTTGGATATCTCGATAAATGCAAAAAACAGTATGTGACAAAATACCCATTCATAATTTAAAACTTACTAGAGTAAAAATAGAAAGGGGATTCTTAGGATTTTTAAAAGTTTTATATCTAATGTAAACATTATACATAAAGGAATATTAAAATATTTCCCAAGATTGGGACAAAGGCAAAGACGACCTCCATCACTACTTTTCATCAAAATTTTACTGCAGAAGGTCCTTAACCTTCATTCTACTATCTGAGATTCAGATACAATGGCTGGAGTTCTGGAAGCTGTTTTAGGCAAAGTCCACACTGTAGCAGTAGCAGAGCCAAAACACTGAAGCCCCTGCGCTGCATAACTCTGGACTTGTTTTACATAAGAAACGTTAAATGTCAGTCAGGCGCTGTGCTCACGCCTGTAACCCCAGCACTTTCGGAGGTGGAGGCAGGCGGATCACGAGTTCAGGAGATCGAGACCAACCTGGCTAACACCATGAAACCCGTCTCTCCTAAAAAAAATACAAAAAAAATTAGCCAGGCGTCGTGGTATGTGCTTGTAGTCCCAGCTACTAGGGAGGCTGAGGCAGGAGAATCGCTTCAACCCGGGAGGCAGAGGTTGCTGTGAGCCGAGATCACGCCACCGCACTCCAGCCTGGGTGACAGAGTGAGACACAGTCTCAAAAAAAAAAAAAAAAAAGAAAAGAAAAGAAAGTAAGTAAGAAAGAAAAAGAAAGAAACATTAAACGTCTATCTTGTTTAAGCCTTTGGTATATGGGGTTTCCTACCATTTGTGGCAACACATTTCCCTAGCTGATACATCACCTGTTTGTAAAAATACAGTTCTGAACTTCTATGACCAAAGCTTTAACAGAATGTTCTCTAACCAAGGTTGGTTGGCAGCACAGTTGCTTACTACATGTTTTTTGTTTTTTGTTTTTTATAATACTACACCCCACAGAAGAAAGAGAAAATTTTTCCCATAGATTTTTTCCTAAGTATTAAGCCACCAGGTTAAGATAATCAAGAGTAGAACTAAAATTATTTCATTTAAGTGAATATATAGAAGCAATCCTCTTTTTTTTTTTTCAGAGGCTCCAGATGGGACCCTTTCCTGGCATTCAAGTCCCATAAGAGATTAGTTCTGCCACAGGGTATGTAAAATAAATAAAGGTTAAAAGATCATAAAAATGAGACCATATGTCCAAACATACTGCATACATGTTGGCAGGAAGAATATAAGTGTTAAGACAGATCATTTTCTGCTTGCCAGGAAATTATATAAAAATCAGAATAAAATAACTCATCATTTTAGTTGGGCAGCTTGACAGCACTTTCCCCTAAAGCTTAAAAAGTAAATTTGGCCAATACATCAAAATACCTTCTTATCCCTACATATAACCTTTTACACCCCAATGGCCAGAAACAGGAAGTCCAAAACCTTGAAAACAAAAAACTATTTGTTTACAAGCATAGATTCTAAAATTCCTAAAAATATATAATAGAACTTTTTTGTTTGATCCTGATGAGCCATTTTTCAAAAATAATACTTGGTCACTGTGGAGAATGATCTAAGGATTCTATCAGATTTTAAATAGGCTTCCATAGCTCTTACTATTTGCCTCATCACTCAGGGCTGTTCCTTGCCATTGTGTGGTATACCACAATATTTCAGTCAAATGGGCCTAATAGAAAATGAGTTTACCTAAACTAAGGCTTCCTGAACCAAGGCTTTAGCAGTGGAACTGTAAAGTGAGAAAAGGCATAATTCTCAAGGATTTTTAGTAAAAGAAAGAGAGATCAACAAATGACTAGATCAAGAATTGGGTTTTCTGGGAGATAACGTCCCTTGTGGTCTTACTTTTCAATGAATAAAGGGTCAAAGAAGAAATTACTTTTAAAAATAGGTGTGAATACAGCCAGACTTCTCAATCGGGCAAAGGTGTTTCTAAGGAAGTAATTTATTTTCAGTAATAACCGACAGAGGTTCAAACAAGAGGACATTGGCATAATATCAGGAGAATTATCAAGGTGGCCTTGAAGCTCAGCAACTCACCCTTCTGACACTCTAATCATCCTAAGAGTAGCATTTAGATGACACACAAAAGATAGTAATGGATCAATCTTGACTTCCCATAATGTCTTTCTTGGGAAACAAGACTGATTTGAAAGGAGAACCACCTCTTTAATAAAAACCATGTCTTCTGAGAAAGTAAAATATTCTAAGCAAACAATGTAACAAAATAAAATTAAGATTAGTCCTCCTTAAAAACAAAATTTCTTTTTAGAGAAATTTCGTCCTGAACCTCTAGTTCGTTCTCTAGAGATGATTACTATTAACAAATTCTATTTCTTAATATTCTGGTAGTTACCAATGTAACTATATCTTGACATAGCCACTTTAAACAGTACAAATTGACAGTCTTTTTTTTTTTTAATTTTTTTTTTAGGAGGTTGATCGTTTTATTGTTTTTCTCAGGGCAGATATTGTGAACTCATGCAGCATGTAATCTTCAGTTACCTCAGTTGCTACATAGGAGCAAGTTTCTCTCTAACCCTTTATAGAACTATAAACAGCAGGAAGGCATGATTTACAGATCAAGAGGCATTGTAAGGATGGGATTTGCCAGCAATTCATAGTCCCCCTCTCATTGTGGATACACTGCCCATCTCTTGGAAGGAACACTGAAACATTGGCCAGAGCCTGTTAATCCCTTTTACTTTCATGGATTGATGTCAAGGGTATCAGGTCCATAGAGATTTTCAAAATTCTACAAAATGGGTTCAGTGGAAGATGTGGCTCAGTTCAGAGTAATCCTTTGGGCCAGGAGTTTTCATAGGCACCAGCAATCATCTGAGCCTGCTTTGTAAGGCTTGCTTCTCTTGCTTCCTATTTATACACAGCAACGAGGTCTCTGATAAGAAGGTTTCTTTTACAGTTGTGGGTTTTACCCAAATCTCTGGGCTCTTCTATAATTAAATTTTGATTGCTATGTAGTTATTTGAACTCCTGTGAATATCCTTTCTACACAACAGTAATAATGTCTGTTAACATTATTAATTTGGCTATGGATATAGGTAGGTAGGTAGGTAGGTAGATAGATAGATAGATAGATAGATAGATAGATAGATAGATAGATAGCAAGCCTATGAAAACATGTATATATATATATATATGTTTCTTATGTTCTTTTTTTATTGCATTTTAGGTTTGGGGGTACATGTGAAGAACATGCAAGATTGTTGCTTAGGTACACACATTGCAGTGTGATGTGCTTCTCTTCAGATCATATAAATCTTTTGCCTTTTTAAAATTTTTTATTTCCTTAGGTTTTTGGGGAATAGGTGGTATTTGGTCACATGAGTAAGTTCTTCAGCAGTGATTTCTGAGATTTTGGTGCACCCATTGTCAAAGCAGTATACTCTGAACCCAATTTGTAGTCTTTTATCCATCACCCCACTTCCACTCTTTCCCTCCAGTCCCCAAAGACCATTGTATCATTCTTATGCCTTTCCATCCTCACAGCTCATTTCCCACTTAGGAGTGAGAACATACAATATTTAGTTTTCCATTCTTAAGTTACTTTGCTTAGAATAATAGTCTCCAGTTCCATTCAGGTTGCTGCGAATGCCATTAATTCATTCCTTTTTATGGCTGAGTAGTATTCTATCACACATATATACCACAGTTTCTTTTTTTTTAAATTTATTTGTTATACTTTAAGTTCTGGCATACATGTGTAGATCATGCAGGTTTGTTATATGGGTATACACATGCCATGATGGTAGTTTGCTGCATCCATCACCCTGTCATCTACATTAGGATATACCACAATTTCTTTATCTACTTGTTGATTGATGGGCATTTGGGTTGGCTCCATATATTTGCAATTGCAAATTGTGCTGCTATAAACATACATGTGCAAGTTGACAGTCCTTTAAAAGCTAAAACATGTAGTACATATACACCACTCCTCCACTTCTTCCTCTAATTCCTCATTGTTTGTTTATATTGTAATTGTTTGTTTATAACATATAATAATACATTTAGACTTCTATTACTTGATTAAATAAGCTTAGGAAAAATCTATTGGCCCCTTACTTAGAAAAATAAGTATTGTGTAACACTCTTAAACTTCCTTCCACCAGTCTTCCTTTTCTCCAAAAGTGTTACTTATAATATTATTTTTAAATTGTCAAGATTTATGTTTATACTCTATCCTGTAACAATAACTGCCTTTCTATTCTGTATATTATAAATCTTAAAATTAAAAACTGACTTATTTCATAACATTATGACTATACGAATTTTTCAAATGTATATATACACTCAAAAATAAATATAATACATCTATGATAATTATATAAAAAGCTAAAACAATTGAAATAATATGGCAATGTAATGGAACTCAAGATATAGATCAGTGGAACAGAAGAGAAAGTCAAGAAACATGCCAAATATTTAAACATATTTTAAATATAATTAAATATATATATATATATATGCCTAAGTATAGTAGACTATAAAGCGGCACAACTTAAGACTACAAGAAAAATGGAGATTGTATATACAGCTAATCATTTAAAAAATACAATAAATTGCATTCCTACATCATACTGTAAACTACAATCCAGATAGGTTAGAAACATAAACATGAAAAATAAAAGTGTAAAATTACTTAAACATATAAAAACATACATAAATTTCAACCATATTATAGCCACTAAGAATTGCTAGTTATATAACAATGCATTTATATAAGATTTTAAATATTTAAAAATATACAGTACCACTTCACTACAAGGACAAGACAAATACACACAAATTTCAGTGAAGTGATTGTATATAGGTTGGGGAGCATCAACCTATGTACAATGAAAGATGGGCATCAAAAGTGCCAAGACAGATTCAAGTCTAACCATAGCTCTTAAAGTTAGGACATCCTAAATGAATTTGGTACAACATTAAATTAAGATTTGACCAAATGGAGTAGTGGCTACACAGGTGTTCATCATAATTTCTGTATGTCTCTTAACATGTGTAATAATTCAAATTAAAAAATGCTCTAAGAAAATCAGATAATAAAAATAGCTGGTGTTAAGTTTTTCAATATACCCATTAGTACTCTAACTACTTTGCCTGCATTTTGTCACTGTCTGTCATTAAGGTAGAAGCTATAATCATGCACAGATTTAAATATGAAGAAATTATAGAATAGATAGATTAAGTCACTTGCTCAAGTGTAAACAGTCTCTTGATGGCATCTGATACCAGAAGATGCATTATGAAACACTCCCTTAAATGGCCTTTCTATGAAATGTTCAGGGAAAGCTTTTCTAGATATGACACAAAACTCGAAAGCTGTGAAAGAAAGATTGATATATTTTGACTGTGTAGAAATTTGAATTTCTGTATGTCAAAATTACTGCAAACAAATGATTAGAGGAAAAAGATTATCCTTTTAAAAAAAAATCAGCTTTATTGAGGTATAAGCTACACACTTTCAAATGCTCCAATTTTAAGTATGTGTAGTCCAATGAGTTTTGTCAAGCTATGAATATTGCAACCACGACTATATTCTAGACATAGTTTCATCCTCCAAAACGTTCCCTTATGCCCATTCCCAGTTAATCATCTCCCCATCCTGGTGTCATCCCTTGACCCTGGCCACTATTAATCTGCTTTTTGATACTATAAATCAGATTAACCTTTTCTAGATGTTCATATATGGAATCACATATTATATATTCTTTTATGTCTGGCTTCTGAATTTTTGAAATTCATCCATCTTATGTTTATCAGTAGTTCATTTATTTTTATTGCAGATAATATTTTACTATTATATTTTATTTATCCATTCACCTAATGATGGACATTAGGGTTGTTTGAAGTTTTCAGACATTGTAAGTAAAACTTAGAAACATTCCTGTATAAGTCTTTGTGTGGACATATTTTTTTGTTTATTTTAGGTAAACATCTGGGAAGAAGAATTGCTAGGTTATGTATTAGGAATATGATCAACTTTATGAAAAATAATCTAACCTATTTAAGTTATTGCATAACTGGACATTTTCACCAGCAATATATGAGAGTTCTGGTTATTATACAAACTAACCAACACTTGATATTGTTAGTCTTTCTAATTTTAGTCATGTTAATGTGTAGGTAGTAATATCTCACTATCTTGTCACTTTATTTTGCATTTTCTTGATAGCTAATGATGTTGAACATAACTTTATGTACTTATTGTCCATTAATATATTTCTTTTCTGAAGTGCCTGTTTTAAGATGTTTGACAATTTTTCTACTGAGTGATTTGTCTTCTTGTTATTGAGTGGCAAGTGTTCTTCATATATTCTGGATATAACTCCTTTGTCAGTACATGTATGGTGAATATGCTTTCACAGTCTAGGGCTTTGCTTTTCATTTTCTTAACGATGTATTTCAAAAGACACAATATTTCTTTTTTCTTTTTTTTAGACAGAGTCTTGCTCTGTCATCCAGGCTGGAGTACAGTGGTGTGATCTAGGCTCACTGCAACCTCCACCTCCCAGGTTCAAGCAATTATCCTGCCTCAACCTCCCACGTAGCTGGGATTACAGACACCTGCCACCACATCCAGCTAATTTTTGTATTTTTAGTAGAAACAGGGTTTCACTATGTTGGCCAAGTTGGTCTGGAACCTCCAGACCTCAGGTGATCCACCTGCCTCAGACTCCCAAAGTGCTGGGATTACAAGCATGAGTCCCCGCACCTGGCCCAGAAGTTTTTAACTGTGATGAATTTCAATCAACTTTTGTTTTAAACTTCAAAGTTCTCATAAGATATTTGTGTACCATAAAAGTTTGCCTACCATTTGGGTTGCAACATGCTCACCTATGTAATTCTCTAAAATTTGTGTAGTTTGGGCTTTGAAGTTTAGATCTGTGGTCATTTTGAGTTTGTGTTTGTGGGTGACATAAGGTAAGGTCTCCATTCTTTTTCCCTCCACATATATAATCAGTTTTTCCAGCATAATTTTTGAAAGACTCTTCATTCTCCCATTGAACTATCTCGGCATTTTGTTGAATATCACTTAACCATATGTATATGGGTCTATTTGTAGACTATATTCTGTTCAATTGATATATATTACTATTTGTATGCCATTACCACACTTTCTTGATACTGCAGCTTTACAGTAAGTCTTGAAATCAAAATTTGCTATTTTTTGAAATTCATCGGGCTCTTCTAGATTTTTTGCTTTTGCACATAAGTTTTAGAATTAGGTTTTCATTTTACATTTGTTTTAAAAGCCTGTTGAGACTTTGTTTAAGACTGATTGACTCTATAGATCAATTAGGGCACATCAACATTTAACAGTATGGAGCCTTCTGATCCATTAGCAAAATATATCACTCCATTTACTTAAGCCTTCTTTAATTTTACTCAGTAATGATTTGTAGTTTTCAGTGTATAGATATTGAACATATTTATTAAATTTGTTCTTAGGAATTTTATTTTTAATATCACAAACTACATTTTTTGAATTTCTTTTTCCAATTGTTGCTACTCTGCAACTTATTTTTATATTGATCTTGTGTCTATGAATTTGCATATTTACTTATTAGTTTTAGTAACTTTGGGAAGATTTCTTAGAATGACCTTTGGTAGAAAGTTTTAGAGAAGAATGGGTATTCTCATCTTGTTCCCAGTCTTGGGGAGAAAGTATTCAATATCTCACCCTTCAATACAATGTTAACTGTTTTTACAGATGCCCTTAACAAAGTTGAGGAAGCTCACTTCTAATATTTGTTTGCAGAGAGTTTTATCACTATTTGGTGTAAAGTTTTGCCAAATGCTTTTCTTTCATCTCTTGGAATAAGTATATGGTTTTTATCTCTCTTTAATTATTATAATATGATAAATTTATTTTGAATGTTAAAGCAATCCTACATTCCTGGGACAAACCCTACCTAGTCATAATGTATTAAGCAGTAAAAGGTCTTAAAAATATTTTAAAATGAGAATAAAAATCTTTATGTTTATGTTTGCCCATTTATTTCCATGTAAGATATTCTTCATTCCCTTATATAGACTGAAATTTCAATCTGGTATCATTTAACATTAACCTAGCTTAGCTACTAGAAATAAATCTGCCCAGCTCTCATTTTTCTGAAAAGCCTTTTTATTGCCATCATTTTTAATAACAATTTCCCTAGATATAGAATTCTAGATTGACAAGTTTTTCTTTAACAACTTTAAAATTGTCATTTTATATTCTGGAAGTCAGAGTTTCTGAAAAGAAATATGCAGTCAATCTTATGTTTGTTCCTCTGTACACATGTTTTTGTTTTTTATTTTTCCTGAATGATTTTCTTTTCATCATTGGCTCTTAGAAATTTGATTTTGATGTGCCTTAGTGTGTATTTTCTTTTCATTTATCATTCCTGGGATTTGTGAAGTTCTTAGATTTATTGTTTTTATCAAATTTGAAAAGTTTTTAAACTATTATTTACTCAAGCATTGTTTTCTGCCTTTCTCTCTCTCTTTTCTCTAAGACTATAATTGCAACTGTGTCTTCCACATATTGTCCAGCAGGTTAATGAACATTTGCTAATACTTATTAACTGTCAAGTATTTTTAATCATTTTTATACGTACTTTAGTTAGCATAGACTCTATTGTTATTTCCCCAAATGTGTTGATATTTGTTCTGTAGTTTCTAACTTGTTGCTATTCTCATCTGGTAAAATTGTCATTTCAAATTGTTTTTTGTAATTTCTACAGGTTTCATTGAGTTCTTTTTGATGTATCCATTATATTCATGTTTTCCTTTAAATGCTTAAACATATGAGCATATTTTTAATAAGTGTTGTAAGGTCTTTACTAATTCCACTGTTTTGTCATTTATAGATCTCTTTCTATTGAATGATTCTTCTACTGTCTAATAGACATGTGTTTGTATGTCTCATATTTTTGTTCAGATGCTGAAATTTGCAGTCATATGCTCTTGTGGGTTTGGATTTTGTTGTCTTTCTGTAAATGCTATTAAAATTCATTTTGGAAGGCAGATAAATCACAGTTCAGTCTGCTCTTTTCAAGCCTTATTTTTCAGCTTTGTTAGCATGCTCTGAAGTAGACTTTCTTCTAGGGATAACTTAGGCCTTCTACTAATGTGTCACTCTAACACGGTCACTACTTAATTCTCTCTGTATAGAATGAGGACTATTTACTCTGGGTAACTGGAGATTAATCATTTCACCATTCTGCATGAGTTCTGGGAATTGTACAGCTTATAGTTCCTTAGTCAGTCCCTTATAGTTCTTTTGCTCAGCTTCACACAGTTTAGTATTAGCATTAATCAAAGACTGAAAAAGAAATCTCTATCCAGATTACTAAAGCTCTTTTTCTTAGCAGCTTCTTCCTTCTAAAACTTCAAATTTGAATGCCCCAGCCATCCTTAGTTACAAACTCCACCTCTTCACCTCAGCAAGCCTGCCATGCTCTGTTGAGTGAGTCTTCTTCAGGAGAAAGGATACAGAATGTGTCACTAGACTGAAAAAAAGGGGTGATCATAGGATTACTTCACTTGTTTCTCTTCTTCTAGGGATAACAACTATTCAATATCTGAAAATAGTTGTTTCTTATACTTTGTCCAATTTTCTAATTGGTTGTAGAGGGAATATGTCAATACCCTGTTATTCTACCATGGTCAAAAACATGTCTTTTTTCTACCAATCAACAATAAAAGATGACAGTCTCAAAAAGAAAAGAAGCCAACAGATGAATAAGCAATAGATTTACTTTTTCTCAAAAAAGAGCAAATGGTCAATAGATTTATGATCTCGTTAGTAATTTAGGAAATTAAATGATACACAATATAATCTGTCCACTTATCAGATTACCAAAGATTTTAAATGTAATACCTACTATTCTGCAAGAATCAAAAACTTAGTATTTAAAGTCTGTTTAGCTTGCAATAAGGAAAGCTTTTCTGATCTCTTTGAAAGTCATTTTACCACTAGATACAATTCTTTCAAATTCCTATTCTCTACTACTTGCAAAGATTAAAATTTGATTCTACTGAAAATAAAATATTGCAATACATTTTGTGGTTATCTATTTCTTATAATTTAGGATCTCTGTTATTATTGAAAGTTAGCAAGTATGCAGAATTACCATTAAATCTAGGGTAGCCATACTAATCTGGATTTTGTCTTTATACGTGAAAACCACAAGTCCAAACATAGTTAAGGACTGAAGGGATAAGAAAGCATGTCTCTTTCAGCATTTAACCTCTGAAGGATATTTTATGTTCTACTGAACTCCTTCCCTATAGAGACCAGATTTCAAGTGTTACTTCTTTCTTTTCTTTTCCTCTATCCTTCAGACATCAAATATGTTGAAATCACTTATACCACTGAAACATAATTTACCATGATTTGTCCACTGGCTTACTCTCTTGAACAAGTCTATCAAGAAAAGTTGCCATACTGGAATTAACACTGGGTCTGTAAAGCAATCCAAACCATAATGCAATTGTTCCAACCTGGGACTTTGACAATACACAGGTCTCTTTGTTCTTTTCATCTGAGCCTTATTTTTCTTCCCTACATCATCTGCAAGCACTTCTATTTCCCCTGTTATACTCCAAATTTCTTTAAGTCTGGGAACAGTATCTTAGGGATTTTCATACTCCTAAGGTATACAACGTCTTCTAAAAGGATATATGAAAAATAGGAGTCTATGAACAAGCTTATCCTGCCAATGATGTTTAAACAAAGTTCATAAAATTTATAGGAATTCAAGATTATTTTTATCTATAAATAATACACATTAGAAAATCCAGATGCAAGTTTACTTGTAAAATTTCAAGTCACAGTAAGATTTACAAAACTAACCAACAAAATTTCAGATTAAAATTGTAGGGAATCCATGAGCCCCATACGTTGCTGCCAGAGTATAGGGATTCATGAGCCCCACGTTGGCACCAGAATGTAGGGAACCAGCCCTTCATCACCCGTGGGTACCCCAAGTTCGGTGGCAACAAAAGAATGAGAAAAAGATTAAGAGAGAGAGTAGGACCAGGGGGCTATCACTTATTACTCTCGAGGAGGCAGTGAAGGCCCTGAACTCTGATCATCCACTCTATTTATTGGTTACAATCACTTTGATCTACAGGGTAGGGGTGGAGTAGTGGTGAAGTGAGGGTGATGGTGGCATGAACCAGTGAGTCAGAACTGAATTAGTGAACCGGAACTGATATATCCTCCTAAGGACTGATAACAGTTGGGGAGTTTCACAAAACAAGAACATGTGGTTATCTTTAGCTTATTATCTATGTACAGCTGATAGAAAGCAGACCTTACAAGAAGGCTACAAGTCTGGTACGTCATAGTGCTATGAAGGGGTTTTATGTTCTTGAGCACAATGTTTATGATAATAGAGCCAAGGTCACCCTGCAGAACATGAGGCATGGAGAGGACTTCCTCCTCAGAGGCCTCCTGTGGCCTGCCGCAGTTTGTTGTTCCTTGTTTATGTGTTACTCATAACCAATTTATGTAGGCACTCTAAGTCCTTTCTCTTTTGCTGCTTTTCCTAACAAAAATCAAATAAATTTCCAAATACAAAGAGTGAGAAAGGATAGTTTAATTTGAATATCCCATAAAATCATGTATTCACAGATATAAAATATATTTATGTCAAGGGTTTTTTTAAACTACATCTAGTTTTATAAATGTTAAAGTTAATCAAATTGTGCTTCTAATTTACTTTGTGAAAAAAACATTTATAAATAACAATAATTCAATTGTTCTTTAAGTCTTACTTAGTATCACTTGATTGGGTAATATATCGTAACTGTTTTTGGACCAGGGATACTTGCTAAAATGTTAGATTAGTCTAAATACTATATTCCAATATTGATATCAATTATAGCCAAAGTGTAACATTTTTCTCACAACTAACACCCTACAAATTCGAGGTGGTTATAAAAGATCCCTGTATGATGAATACTAGGTTGTTTCTATTTCTTCACATTCTCTCATTCTTCACAGGCATTCCATTGATGTTTCAAATCTGAATCTGGCAGAATACACCAAAAATTATTTTCATCATATCAAAGAGGTACTCAAATACTTAGTACTATGTTCACTGATCTCATACTGTCTTTGGAGGATACTAAGAATAAGAATTACCAAGAACCCTTTATTTTTATAGGAAAGAGCCTGATTAAATAAACCCAAGTCTTTTTCTGAGTGTTTCAATGAAATCCAACTGTCCATTAAAAAGCTGGTTAACTGTATTGTCTTGGTTAACTGTGTTGTCTTAAAATCCCATTAAACCTGTTGATATTCCATTTCAATTGAGAAGTATTCCCCAGGACAATGAGCAATCACTGGCTTCAGAGAACAGAGCTTTTGTTTTGTATAGCTATATAATGAGCCAGAGAAGGCTTTGTGACTCCCACAATATATGGGGACAAGATGTTCTCATAAAGGAGGATGGTGGTAAGGTAAGTCCATAAAAAGGTCCATAAAAAACTAATTTTAGGCAAGTTTTTAGAAATTTTGTTTCTGATTCTGAGACTCTGTTTTATCTTTGTAAAGATAATTATGACCTCATTTCTAAAGAGTTTAAAGGATAAAAGTTTCTAAAAGATAAGAGAAATTACAATATCAGGTTGAAAACAATACATATCAATACAGATCTGAACTAAGTATAAGAGCAAGAATAGAATGTGAGGATCAACAAAGGCCTGGGAAAAATTTCTAAGGCAACAGCTATGATGAAAGCAGAAGGTAGGGCCACAAAGACGCGATATTAATTGAATAATAGAATTACTGAACTTCTGTTTTTATTCTGTCTTCCCATCAAAAATTACCTTTAAACTGAAAAGTGTGGAGCACATTTCATTTCCTGAGCAATGCTTCTGCTGAAAATAACAAGTTGAATAAGACATAGAAAACACACACACATCTGTGTCACACACACAGATATCTGTGTCAAAAACTAAGAGCAAACAGGAATTCAGAGAGATGAGCAGATGCCATAGAAGACCACTTGCTGACTAAAATGAGGGGATTTGCTGAACTCGAATGAACTTTTCACAGTCCTCAAGGCATGGGGAAAAAGCATGTAAAGGTGGAAGTCAAATAGGAAACACAGACATACACTTATATTCAAATTTCCCAGATCTCAAAGCCCTCAGACAATTGTAAATAAAAAGTACAACCACTGGCACTGCATTCAATAGGGGACCATACAGAAAATTGCATATCTTGGTGCTGGGTGAAGAGGGGACACACTGTAAGTGAGAAGCTGTGGAACAAATAGAATAATATCTTCAAGGAAGGGGGAGTTAGTAGGGCAGTATTTTTCTATGGGGCAGGGAAGGAGATGGAATTGGCAAGGGTAACCGAAGAACTTAATGGTTAATGGAAATATTCTTATGCTCAAAGCACACTTATGCATATAGATCTTTTTATGTCATTTTCTCTAAAACGAACACATATTTTATAATGGTTCTTTTTTATTTAATTAGTATTTAATTTTTTTTTAATTTTTAAAATGTCAGGGCATACATCAATAAAAAGAAATCAAGGATTAGTTTGTAACGGAGCACAAACAACTTTACATGCAGAATTAAGTCCATTACATTTATATGCCAAGCTATTAAGCATTTGTGCATATCATCTCTAAAATATTATAATACTTGAGAATTCATGAACAGGTGAGGTCCAAGAAAAGTCCTGATTTTCAACAACATTCTAAATGAAAAATTATCAATAATTTATGAATTTGTATCAATTCCTGGCAAAATTCTAGACTAAGTTACTAAAGAATAGATTAGTGAGTTCATAAGGAAGAAAGAAGAGATCTCTTTCCTTTACTAAGGAATTTGCTAAGGATAAAGCATTTTACAATAACCTCCTTTTCTTTTTCTATAGAGTTACCAGATCTTAAACAGCTTCTTAATTCCAGTAAGGCAACTGCAAAAGGGCCTTCATACAATGTTTTTGGGCAAGGAAGAAAACATAATATGTGTGAATACACAATCCAGCATAAACATGCATGATTCAACAACAGTTCCAATATATCTTGGTTAATTAATTTTCAGTCTAGAACTAGATCCAATAGAATGACACAGGTTTGTTCTCTGTTGTTTTTTTGATTCATTTTGGTTTTGTCCCTGTCCTGTTGAGTACTTCTAACAATATTCTGAACAAGGGCACAGAAAGCATTCTGAGAATTAACAACTTCACCAGTCAAAAAGCAGTAGACAATGTACTGATTAAATGAAAGAATTAGGACTCAAAAATAATCCTGAGAAGTTTGTACCCTGATTAAACTACACAAGATAAAACATAAGAGAAAATGTAAGACCTAGTTTGACTACAGTTTATATAAATAATATAAAACAAACAGATAAATAACATGGTTGTTAATAGAGAAAAATGCATTTGATCCCCAGCTCTGGCCTGATCAGATAACATCTGAAGCATTTTATCTAGTTAATAAGCAATTCAGTCTAGGAAAAAAGTGAAAAGCACATTGTTCTGGGAGAGAGGAGACTTTTTGTGTGACATGGAATAGTTTGCATTGCTTGTCTGGGCCCCGTTTCTAATTTGTAAAATGTGGATGTTCCTTTTATTTCTAAAATTCTTTATATCTATCAGCTCTGCTATGTTCTACTCACCTTGTAATACACATTAAAATACACCTAGATATCCTAGGTTGTGTGTGCGGAAAGAAAGCCAGGACAGAGAGGAATCTGGAAATCTCGTCACAGAAGAAATCTACACTTTGTAGTCCTAAAAAGGTGACTTGGTATGGGGAGGATGCAATAGTTAAATGTTTTTTCTTGTTTTGTTTTGTCTTCTCCATTTACCTGAAGAGATGTCTTTAGAACAGAGATTCACAAAAAAAAAAAAAAATTTACTGTAGAAACTACCTAGAGGGAGATTTTTACTTTTCACTACTGTCACTACTGAAAAGCTTATACACAATGCCTAGAAATATACAAGCAAGAATGGTGATTTTCTGTCAAGAATATTATAAAAAGGAGACTATGAGGGAAAGATAGGATGGACTCGATGCTCTAAGGTCTCTTCAAATTCTTTGGTTCTACACTGGATTTAGGTAACATAAAATAACCTAAAATATTGGATCAAGAGATATAGCTCCCAAGTTAGTCATGAATATCAACAGGAAGGTATTTTTATGTTGTTGCTTTACGTTAAATGGCGACAGACTGTGAGTCACTGCAAATAGAATAGCATAAAGTCTCCAACTATATGACATATAAGTCATATTCTATCAGGTCAATGTCCTGAGACAGATATTTAAAGGGTAAGGACCTTTAACCTGTAAAGGATGTCTATTCCCTGCCCCTATATCCTTCGTCTTCTCACAGACATTTTGGTCAGGAAGCTGGTGTCTGCCATCCTATAATCAAAACAAACAGCTGGTACAGTTACAGTAAAGATAGACCTAGTAGAGAGAGAAAAGAGACAATTCCCTCAAATTGACAAATCTAAGCTGAAATAAAAGCATGCCAGAGCATTACTCTTCCAGAGCGGATGCCAAACAAATCAGTTTGCCTTCATCTCGCTTGATTGATCTGATGTTCTTCTCTGTTCCATGCCTTCTTTTACCTTGTCTTAGCAAATTGCATTTTAAACAAAGAGGTAAAAGATAATTTTGGCATTTGGTCTGTGTGACACTGTTGAAAGGGGCTTCTGGAAGAAAACTTGTGTTGTTCCAACAGGCTGCAGTCATTTTGATGTGAATAGCTCATGATTAAGAGGTCATTTCTTACCAACAGCAGCAGATGTTGTTGGCGTTTTCTGGGTAGACTGTTTGCTGTCTGCAAACAAAGTTCCCATTAAGAGAAAAATTCTAAGTGTATCTTTCCTAGAGGATTACACTCATTTAAATTTGTCTCCTGGCTTGTTTCCATGAGATTTGGGGTTGCTGCAAAAATGTGCTATGGAAATTTTCTCCTCCCAGCAGATGCCATCATTAAGTTGGATAAGAATTTCTAGATTTAAGGAGAGATTGGGTCATGGCATACAATCGAGTCTTGTTACTTGGCTCTGTAAACAATCAGCCTTCTTTATTACTTAATCAAGAGGAGTTTTTTCCTTTTGTGTAAATGAAGATGAACCTTAGAATAACACATTGCATCTCTAATAAGACTGAAAATGTTACACTTTAATCCTTTGTAAAATGTAACTAAAATAAACCTTAACACAACCTCTTCAGCATAAACAGTAGGAACCAGAATATTAAAATATTGTGGTTTTGTAACACATGAGCCTTAATGAAAGTGTGTACTGCATGCTTGATTACTTACTAGTCTCTGTCCCCTGATTATGCTCTCTGACCTCTTCTGGAAATAAATGCCTCCCTCTGCTCCTTCAGTTTTCCATATGACATGAATGTCAAGATAGCTAGAAAAATTAAAAACAATTAATGCGATGTGAGAAAAAATGGAATAGTCTCATTAAGGGTCGCATATTTGGAAAAATTCTTTTTCTCTCTTTCCCTCGCTGTTTCCTAAAATGCATGAAAAGAATAAAATAAGGATGAAATTAAAGGACCAGGCCTAGAAGTTTAAGGTCTCTCTCTGAAGATTTCTTGGCAATGTTTTATCTCATCTAGAACCAATACAGCAGCAAAGCCATTACAATGGTTGCACTTAGGACGTGAGTGAGGATAGGAAACCAGACTGGGGTCGGGTAGAATGAAGAATAAAATTCTCAAAGGTGTTATTTTATAATATGACAGTAAGGAAATGAAAGATTACAATTCAGCCAGGGGCAGTGGCTCACGCCTGTAATCTCAGCACTTTGGGAGGCCAAGGCGGATGGATCACCTGAGGTCAGGAGTCCAAGACCAGCCTGGCCAACATGGCGAAACTCTGTCTCTACTAAAAATACAAAACTCAGGCCAGCGTAGTGGCATGCATCTGTAATCCCAGCTACTCAGGATGCTGAGACAGGAGAATCACTTGAACTCAGGAGGCAGAGGTTGCAGTGAGCCAAGATCACGCCATTGCACTCCAGCCTGGGTGACAGAGCAAGACTCCATCTCCAAAAAAAAACAGAAAGATAGCCAGGCATGGTGGCTCACACCTATAATCCCTGCACTTTGGTTGGCCGAGACAGGCAGATTACCTGAGATCAGGAGTTCGGGACCAGCCTGGCCAACATGGTGAAATCTGTCTCTATTAAAAACCCCAAAAATTAGCTGGGCATAGTGGCGGGAGCCTGTAACCCCAGCTAGTCAAGAGGCAGAGACAGGAGAATCGTTTGAACCCAGGAGGTGGAGATTGCAGTGAGTTGAGCTTGCACCATTGTACTCCAGCCTGGGCAACAAGACTGAAAATCCATCTCAAAAAAAAAAAAAAGAAAAACAGAAAGATTACTATTCAGTAAGTAGTTTTGTGGCAGGATCCCCTCATGTCCTCTCTTTACCTGTAAGAGATAATGAAAATGAAATCAGGTTTTACAGGCAGAGCAAATGAGTACGTTCTTTAGCCCTTAGTTGAGTGCTAGAATTTGAATTTGGAAATCAACTGGGACAACACTTGATTTATACGAGGAAACTGAGACACCTATAAAAGTTAAGTGGTTTTCTTGACTCATGCAGTTGATATAATCAGTACTCTGGAGCAAGTATTTCAAATATAACTTAAATTATTTAGCAAGTAGACATGTTCTTCATGATCAAAACACATTTATTGGCAATTATTTAAGCATGGCATTGACCAACACAAGTTAAACTGAACCTTGTCTTCCCCATCAAAAGTATGTTCTGCTTCTCACCTAGAACAGAAAAGACTCACTATGATAAGGACTTAGACCATTCAAAGCTGTTTTTTAAAACATGAAAATGAAACAGTGATGTGCCTATCATTTAATTTTCGTAGATCGTACCTGTTTAGCCTGAGTTCAGTATGCTACATTTCTGAAAGTTTATACCATTATATTGATTCATTTTTACCTTATATTTATAGCATACGAATTCTATATTGTTTTCAAAAGTTTTTACAAAAGATCTTAAGCAGGAAGGATAAGCTTACTCTTAAGCATTTATATAATCCAGTTCTTACCACACTCTCTGCTGAAGTCATTAATATTTTTCACTGCCTTTGCATAGAGTATAAATTAGGATGCTGATTTCTTATTTTAAAATTTTTGCTATTAAGAGTCCAAGTCTGATGGTGAAGAGGCTCCGATCTGATACTAATTAGCGATATGACTTTGAGCAAATTATTTAATGGCTATGTGCCTTGATTTCCTCCTCTATAAAATGAACCATAGTAATATCTCTCTCCTTATCTGTGAGAATCAAAGATATCATTAGTATGAAACTGCTTAGCAGAGTTAATAGCACTTTTGACTGTAAAATGGTGGTGATGATGATAATGATTAGTGTAACATGGGCAGGTCTTGGAAATTATTTCTCTAGTAAAGGAAGAGAGTGACTTGCCCTTATCATTACCTGAGTCACATTTGACTCACACCTAGGATTTATATGTTGCTTCTTGATTGTTAAGGGCTAGAACCTTCCTTAACTACTAAATTTCTGTGATCATGGAGTTATAGCTCCCCACCACCCCTCAAAAACGTTTTTAAAACATGTGAACCCTGCTTTAAAGGTGTTTTAAAACATGTTTTAAAACATGCTTTAAAACATGTCACCTGCTTTAGCCTAAGCTAAAGCATGGTAGTACCTAAGAATGGTAGTCTAGAAGGTTTCTATGGATACAGTCAAATATCTTATACTACTCCATTTATGTTTTGCTTTTGGGCAAACAATCATACAAGATTTACTTCTCTTCCTAACTGTTGCTGAACAGTTGCTGAAGTAAGAGATGACATAAAGGTGGCTTTTGTTCCACAGGACTCCCAAGTGTTTCTTTTGAAGAGACTGACTCACCCATTTGTATTTGCTGAAATAACTAAAATTATAAACAAAAGTATCTGTCACATACAAGCTAGTAATATTTGTAGGAATAAAAGCTCCAGAAGGCAGGAATAATCTGTAACATGAAAACCTCATGACCAAAAAGGAATTTTAGGTCATGAGTCCATAAATTCAAGACCAAGAGAAAACTGATCAAGCTTTGACCTTAAAAATATGTTTTGTATTTTCCTCTTCCTTGACTTTACACCCACATAATGTGGCAATAACTATTTATTCAAATGCTTAATATCATCATTAAGTATAAGACAATGATACCCTGGATGGGTCAAATGGCATTTGAATAAAGACATGAGGTTCTTTCCCAGAATCACTAGTGAGCTCATGGTTGAATTTGCCTAAATAATTAACCTCTTTTCCTTCATAAACAAGTTCTCCACTTCAAAGTCCAAAGTGATTTGAAGAGCTGGTCTTTTCTCCAACAATTCCCAGATTAAGAGCATTAGGCTAGAGTGAGCTGGGGGTGCTGTCCAGCACAGTTGTCAAATCAGCGTGTCTACAGCTTGGTTTCATTTCCACTTTGCCCTATAAAATTTGATCACCGTGGAAGATAAAACTGCTCTTCCAAGGCTTCTACCCTATCACTCAGGATTTTGAAAACTGTGAGGTCGTATTTGCGTAGATTTTTGATTGACACAACGTAGGAAGCTGAGCAACTCTGCTTGGAGGCCACCGTGCTCTTTCAGGTAATTTCTAGGATCTCGAGGACCCTGAGTAATTTGTAAATACTGTCACAACAACTAGCTCATTATAGATTATTGTACTACCTCTGAAGCAAGACAAGTTTTTCAGTTTGCTACTTTGCTCCTACCAACCGAAAAACATCTTTCTCGTATATTTTCTCCCAAATGCGTTGAGCATAGCTTAAATTTACATTATCCTTCTAAATAAATTTAACCAAACACAAATTATCTTTTATTTAAACAATGAGTTCCCCACTTTCATCTATAATTTTCTAATTCTATATTGAGTGTTTCTTTTTTTTTTTGAGACGGAGTTTCGCTCTTTACCCAGGCTGGAGTGCAATGGAGCGATCTCGGCTCACCGCAACCTCCGCCTCCTGGGTTCAAGCAATTCTCCTGCCTCAGCCTCCTGAGTAGCTGGGATTACAGGCACACGCCACGGTGCCCAGCTAATTTTTTTGTATTTTTAGTAGAGACGGGGTTTCACCATGTTGACTAGGATGGTCTCGATCTCTTGACCTCGTGACCCACCCGCCTCGGCCTCCCAAAGTGCTGGGATTACAGTATTGAGTGTTTCTTTTTTCACCTTGTCTTCTGCCCAGCCCAGCCCAGGATTGCCAGCCTCTCTATAAGAGCAAATTTCTCCCCATCTCCTCTGCTTTCCTCCTGTACTTACTACTTCCTACCATCAAGGATTAAAAACTCATCAACAACTGATCAGGAAAGTAAATCCTACTTGAAGGTCTCCAAGTGGCTTTTCTTCAGAAGTACAATGAATTTCCAACGTTAGTCACACTACAGAGACTAATATAAATATTTATGCAGTGGCTTTACTTATAAATGGAGGGTCATGCTCATATTCGTCCCGAGTTTTCTTACAGATAATTATCTGTATCATCGTCTCACTAACTAAACATACTGCATCAACTAATGCTACCTACTCCAGGAACTAAAATCCTTCGTGGATGGGAACTTTGACGTTTAAATAAAGCATGCAATACTGCGTAAAAAAATTTTGACCAAGGGGAGAAAATTTAAAAAAAAAAAAAAAGGAATTTGTAGCACTTTGGGAGGCCGAGGCAGACAGATCACAAGGTCAGGAGTTTGAGAGTAGTCTGACCAACATGGTAAAATGCTGTCTCTACTAAAAATGCAAAAATTAGCCAGCATAGTAGTACATGACTGTAATCCCAGCTACTCAGGAGGTTGAGCCAGGAGAACCACTCGAACTCGGGAGGTAGATGTTGCAGTGACCCGAGATCACGCCACCGCACTCCAGCCTGGGCGCTGGAGCAAGACTCCGTCTCAAAAAAAAAAAAGGAAATGTGTAAAAAGTAAATTATAGCCCTTGTGGTTAAAAACAGTTCATAACAGTACTACATAAAATAGATTTAACAATTTTATATTAGTGAAAAAGCTCAAGCCTGTGGGTGGAGAAGTAGGTGGATAATTAACGTTTTTAAAAAATCATCCTTTACATCAACAAAGGGTGAAGTCTGTTAATCGTTGTGCGTGACAACTTTTGTGTGTCTATTTAATTAGATATAAATGGATCACCCTCTCAAGCTACTATTTATTATTTGCACTCAAGTGAATTTTGACCCAATGGGTTATAATTACGTCAGCCATGGTGAATACAATAGGAAACATTTCATTTTACTTGTGTTCACAAGAACATAGTGGTTTCCTTATGTGAGTATAAATTTGTGTTTCCTTTAGTACACAAACTATGGAAGATACCAGTGTCACTGATACCCAGCTCCTCACTGGCCCTGTAGAATTTTTTATAATTCTATCAACCAAGTCACTTGAAAGAAACTAAAAGCTCTTTTTTTTTTTTGTCTCAATCATAAATGTAGCAGGAACAAGATTTCTTAATATATTAATGTTCTCAGTCTTCCTTCATCCTGTAAACCATGTCCACTAAAGACAATGTTACTAACAGAGGGCTCTTCCCTTAATGTCACTTATGTGAATTACAGTCTTTGGACAATGCTATAAATATACTACTCACCACCCTGGCTTATCTGTGAAATTATTGGGAATCCTTTTGCCCAGCGTTGTCCTTTCAAGCTATCTGTCTCCTTCTGTATTAGATATGTCTTCTTTAAACTGCATAGAGTTGAATTTATTTTAAAAAAAAATCTGATTCTACAATTGGAGCATCTCATCTATTTACATTTTGTTGTATTCTTGACTTAATCAAGTCTAATAGGTATTATGTGACTCTATGTGAGCAGTGCAAGTGTTTCTGTCTCCTTTAATTCCTTTGCAGAATGAAATGTATTTAAGTGTATTTTCATTTTATTTATATATATGATACAATAAATATAACATTAACATTATTATTTATATAGGCTATGTTCATTTAGATTAATCCATGGATGTACAATTTGCCTTGCCCTGCATCTCTACCACCATCACTTTATTTCCTTCTGGAATAATTTTTCTCCCACCTAAAAGCACCCTCTAGTATTTTCTTCAGTGTAGGATTGCAGGTGATAAATCTACTTCAATCTACTCCAACAAATATAATATTTAAAATGTCTTTATTTCACCTTCATTTTTTATTTTATTTTAAGTTCCAGGGTACATGTGCAGGATGTGCAGGTTTGTTACATAGGTAAACATGTGCCATGATGGTTTGCTGCACCTATCAACCCATCACCAAAGTTTGAGCCCAGCATGCATTAGCTATTTTTCCTGATGCTCTCCCTCCTCCTCCCTACTCTGACAGGTCCCAGTGTGTGTTGTTCTTCTCCCTGTGTCTATGTGTTCAGATTGTTCAGCTTCCACTTATAAGTGAGAACATACACTGTTTGGTTTTCTGTTCCTGTAGAGGTTTGCTGAAGATAATGGCTTCTAGCTCCATCCGTGTCCCTGCAAAGAACATGATCTCATTCCTTTTTATTGCTGCACAGTATTCCATGCTATATATGTACCACATTTTCTTTATCCAGTCTGTTACTGATGGGCATTTGGGTTGATTTCATGACTTGGCTATTGTGACTAGTGCTGCAATTAACATACATATGCATGTATGATAAGATGATTTATAGTCCTTTGGGTATATGCCCAGTAATGGGATTGCTGGATCAAATGGTATTTCTTGTTCAAGGTCTTTGAGGAATTCCCACACTGTCTTCCACAAGGATTATTTCACCTTCGTTTTGAAGAATATTTTTAGTGAATATAGAATTCTCTATTGGAAATTATTTTCTTTCAGTTATATAAAAGCATCACTTAATTTTCTTCTGGCTTTTATTCTTTCTTTGGAAAAGTCAGCGATTGTTTAAGAATTGCTCCTTTAAAGACCATCTCTCTGTTTCTGCTTGCTTTTAAGATTTTTTTTCTTCTTCATCTTTGATCTTTAGCAATTTTATTATTATAACAAGCCTAATCATGAATTTCTCTCCCCACTTCAGCTTCATATAGTTTCTTGAATCTATGTCTAGATATCTGTGATTAGTCTTGGAAAATTCTTGGTCATTAACTCTTCCAAAAATGCATCTGGCTCATTTTTTCTGTCTTCTTCTTTGACTCCAAATAATCAATGTTATTCCTTCTCTCTACATCACGTTTTATTTTGTATCTTAATTATTGGAGCTCTCATTGCTTCCACTTAGATATTTTTTCTCACTTATCTTTCAGATTACTAATTCTTCTGTGTCTAATTTGCTATTAAATCTATTCACTGGGGTCTCAATTTTGATCACTAAGTTTTTCCATTCAAGAATTTTCATTTGATTCTCTGCTAAAATTTTGAATCTTTACTTTTTAACTTAATAATCCTGGTTATTTTAATGTTTATGTATAAATAACTCTTAAGAATTATTTAGATTTTATCTTAATTTGACTTCATCAGTTATTTATTTCATCTGCAGTATATTCTGGCTTTTCTTCATGTGAATTTGTCTTCTCAAACACCTGATTATTTTTATTTTATACCAAATATTTTATTTATGAGTCATTTGTAAAAATCATTTGAGAGTTGGAACATTATCTTTCTCCAGAGAGGATTTATCTTTGCTTTTGCCAACTACTAATGGGCATTAAGTCTCTGGGAAAATCTTTGTACAAGTTCACTGGTAGCATAATAGTTCATCTTTACTCCTATGACGCAGCCTATTTGGGTTCCTAAGCTGAGTTTTTCTGCCTATAGGTCCTGGGCTTCAATAATTGCCCATTTAGTGCTCTTCAGCCCCTCCTCCTCTCAGCCACACCTTCTGGAATTGACAAGTACCTATTTCAACTTGCTTTTCCAAGGGGAATACAAATGTAAATACCATGGCTACTTCTTTGGATCTTTATGTTTTCCTGGTTCCTTCTTGATAAGTCTTCATAATTTTGTTAATAGTTTGATTCCTTTAAAAATACTTTTTTTAGCACATGACCAACAAGCATATGAAAAAACTATCAATATCACTAATCCTTAGGGAAAAACAAATCAAACCTACAATGAGATACCATCTCATACTGGTCAGAATGGCTATTAGTAACAAGTCAAAAAATAACAGATGCTGGTAAGGTTGCAGAGAATAGGGAACACTTATACACTGCTGGTAGGAATGTAAATTAGTTCAGCCACTGTGAAATGCAGTCAGCAGATTTCTCAAGGAACTTAACACAGTATTACCATTCAACCCAGTAATCCCATTACTGGATATACACCCAAAGGAATATAAATTTTTCTACCATAAAAACACATGAATGTACATGTTCATTACAACACTATTCACAATAGCAACAACATGGAATCAATCTAGATGCCCATCAATGATAGATTTGGTAAAGAAAATGTGGTACATATATGCTATGGAATACTACACAGCCATAAAAAATAATGAGATAATGTCCTTTGCAGCAACATGGACAGAGCTGGAGGCCATCTTTCTAAGCAAATTAATCTAGGAACAGAAAACCAAATACTGCATGTTCACACTTAAAAATGTGAGCTCAACATTGAATACTCATGGATACAAACAAGAGAATAATAGACACCAGGGTCTACTTAAGGGTGGAGAGTGTGAGGACAGTGAAGATTAAAAAACTACTTATCAGGTATTATGCTGATTATCTGGGTGACAAAATTATCTGTACACCAAATCTTTGCAACATCCAGTTTACCCATGTAACAAGCCTGCTCATATACTACTTGAACCTAAAATAAAAGTTGGATAAAAAAGGCACATACATACACATATACATCAGATACACATAGAGAGAGATACGTTTGTTTAAGTATATAAGAAAAAATAAGATTTTGGGTTTAGTCAGACTACAATTTACTGAGATGAAATCAATATTCTTGGCCATTTCTTAATCTATCTAAATAATTTGGTCTAAATATAAAGATAATCACATATAACAAATTAAAGCTATGGTTTCTAATAAATAAACACTTTTTAAAGATTTAAGCAGTTTTTAAAGTTGTCCTTATAAGAAAGTTTTGTTTAAATTACTTAGTTCACCATCATTAGATGGAAATCCTAACTCTAACCATCTTTTAAAGTCCAGTTCAAATTTAATCTCGTCCACAAAGCTCCTTCTGCCACTCTTTCTGCTAGGCAGAATTAAATCCTATTTCTTCTCTGTTCCCATACCTGCCATTTTAAGCCAAAGATTAGAAAACTTCTATCTGTCATTATGGTTATCTATGTTTCCCTTTATGAGAAGGGATAATATATTTTTGATATCTTTGTCAAGAAACAAACAAAAAAAAAAATGAACACTGTACATAATTTCTTAGCTATTCCAACACTTTTGCACTGACCTTGTACTATTTTAGCACTCTCAACAAACATGCCCTGAAAATCCAAATAAAATAAAATGAAAAATTATAAAGAAAAATGGTGTTATTCCCATGTTTAGTAAGGTTTCCAAATCAAACTTATACTGTATACAGAATATCACGTAGTATTCAAAATTAGATAGAGATAATTATGCTGCTGTAATTTAGCTTCAAGACTATCACCACTGTCTGCTAAATTATTGGAAGTACAACTTTCATCAACAAAGTGAAAACTCATTGAGTAAATTCTGGGGAATGTAAATTTAAATCTTTCAAGATAAGGAGAAAACACAGCTTCAATTCAAATACATGAGACAATCCAATGGGACGGAAAAAAACTTGAAATATTTCTAATAATTTGGGAAATAAAGAGATCCTGGTCTGTCCCCAAGTTATCAAATTACCTGTGTCTTAAAATATAATGGAAATATATATATGTGTGTGTGTGTGTGTGTGTGTGTGTGTGTGTGTAATAAAAGGTAAATAGATACTTTATATATATTTATATAGAGAGAGAGAATATATGATTGAATATATATAATCTGAGATATATATATATATATATATATTTAAGGAATTTAAGGCAAGTAAAAAATCACATGCTTGCCTGGACAAAAGTAAAATATCCATAAAGTACCCATAAAATGCTAAGCTTTCAACAGTGCTATTTTCTGGTGTACCCTCCAAGATAAACTGCGAGTGAATATGCACCAAAATAACTAAATTAGGTAATTGATTGTATGCAGTTGTTATTTATAGACCAATTAAAAATAAAGAATGGCTTCCAAAAATACTTCAGTTTTAGAATAATTTCTCTGTACCTCCTTTTGGCAATAATCAGCAAATAATCTGAAAGCGCGGAGGGGCGTTGAGGGTCGCAGGCGGCGAAGGCGTGAGTGAGGAGCAGACCCAGGCATCGCGCGCGGAGGTCGGGCGTCCCCTCACGGAAGGCCCGGAAGGCGAGGCGCTCCAGTGCGCGTGCGCGGCGAGGGGCTTCCGGCACCTGATCGCGATACCCCAACGGCTGGCGCTTGGCGGCGTCGCCTGAGCGTCTCGGCGGAGCGGGCCGTGGCGCAGCTGTGTGGGCCGAGGCGAGGCCGGGCGCTCCTTGACCTGCCGCCATCGCTGCTCCTCGCGGCCGACGGAGAACGCGGCATCTACGCTCCCAGACGGCAGGACTCTGAGGACCACTCCAGCGATATGGTCAACTATGAAGAATACAGCGCCGCCAAGGCAGTCCCTGGGACTTACCGCGCGGCCTTCCCCCTTCCCACGCTGGTACTTTGACGTGGAGAGGAAATCCTGCGACAGCTTCATCTGTGGAGAGTGCGGGGACAATAAGAACAGCTGCCTCTCTGAGGGGGTGATCGTGCGCCGCCGCTTCCGCAAGCAGGTGGATTGTTCCCCGCCGCTTGGCACAAAGGTGGTTCTGGCGGGGCTGTTCGTGATGGTGCTGATCCTCTTTCTGGAGCCGCCATGGTCTACCTGATCCGGGTGGCGCGGAGGAACCAGGAGCGGGGGAACCAGGCGCGGAGGAACCAGGAGCGGGCGAACCTGGCGCGGGCGAACCTGGCGCGGGCGAACCTGGCGCGGGCGAACCTGGCGCGGGCGAACCAGGAGCGGGCCCTGCGCACCATCTGCAGATCCGGACGAGCTCCAGGATTGATGATTCAGGCCACTAGTAGCATGAGATAATAAAGCTATGCTGTCTTTATATACTAAAATATTTGCCTTTTTTGTGCCAGTTTTGCCTTTTTTTCTTAAAAGTAAAATAAGCTAATATTTATTGAGCACTGTACTTACTTAAATCTCTTGGCATCAATGAAGTAGACACTATCTTCAAAATGTTAAATGACAGTAAAGTTAGGGGGTTTGTCCAAGTTATGCAGTTGTAAGTGGTAGATCTGGAATAATGAGGAGGCCTGAATTTTGTGAATCTAAAAATGCATTAGAATTACTAGGAAACCAGACAGAGAACTGCCCAGAATTTCTGCTTTGCACAGACTCAGGATGTCTAAGTTCAAGGTCATATATGAGGGAGGTACAAAGTCTGTTTACCTTTTTCTCAGGCTGTGCTTATTTTATGAGACAAAGCCTATCAGTGTCATGAGGTGAAGACATCACAATTTTTTTTTCATAATCCACCTCCATCTGCTTCGTAGTAAATGAAAATCCCACTCATATTTTAGCATTGGGCTGCTGGTAGTATTGTTAGTTTTAGCCCGTGTCTCTGTTTTTGTCTGTGCCCCAATGAAAACTTGGATGACAGTATGTCAAGTATTACTAATTAGAGGCAATTTTAAATTGAAAGTATTGTTTCATGGATTTTTAAAGTGTACTCGTATATGATTATTTACTTTTTCTCGTATTTCTCAATTCTTAATGCTTTTAAGGCTGAAATTCTAGTTTTATGCATTATAACTTTCAGTACCCTGCTCCTCCCCCACCCATACACATTCCATATATAGCACAAGCCCACAACACCCACATCCACACACACACACACGAGAGCCATACACCGTGCATACCATACCATCAAACACATTCACATACACCTGCTTGCTTTTTTTTATACCTTGCAGTAGTCACACACAACTGAGCAGGACAAGAGGGCACAAAATATGGCGCTTTGTACTCCTGGAGGTGCAGCCTTCTGATGTTGAATAACATAAGTAAAAGAGAAACATGGAAAGCCAGCTTAGCAGTGCCTATAGATACCTAAAGATTTTCAAGTCATTTGTCAGTTCAGAGTATCAGAGACACAGACTTGTCTGCGTCAACATATCCTCTCTCGGGCACACTATGGGCAATGTGGTCCTAGGGACAGTTGTATTCTGTAGTTAGGTTTCCTGGTTTTTAGTATTTTCCCCATAGCATCTTAAAAGTGCCTTGTAGCTAACCTAGACTAGCCAAACATAGATGCATTCGTGTCTACCCATATTAGATTTGTTTTTATTACAAATAGGTCATAAGCATCAACATTTACAATTAAGGAACTTTTGCAAAAGTGCATCCTGAATTTTAGATGACAAGAATGTATGACATCAATGCTATATTTGGAAAAAAAAATTGAAGAATATAACCCAGAATAGAATGGATTAGAAAGGATTCAAGTTAAAAAAGCAAAAAAAAACCTCAGACATATATATATATGTTTATTTTTTTTATTCTTTTAAAACTGACATATAACCAATATGCCAAAGTACATTACTTTGTAGAAATGGTGATGAGATTATTTTGGGATAAATGAAGAAGAAAAGAGGTAGAAGCTACAGAGGAAGAAATGGAGTTTGATTCTTACCTTTAGTTAGGCTCAGTGACTTCGTGGAAAACCATGGGCCAGAGACAGTGGAACATAATAGGCTTTCGAGTCAGACAGAGCTGAGTGGAACACAGCTTAGTCTGTGACACTGGGCATGTTACTTCACTTCTCTGATTCTTGGATTCTTTGGAAAAAGTGGGCACAATAACATCATAACATCAGCCTCACTGAAAGAATAAGAAACAGGTATAAAGTTTCCAATTCAGGGCCAGACAAGGCTCCCAGTAGATGATCACTAGATGGCAACTAATAAGGCAGGATGATTCATTCAAAATCATCTTCTTTTATTTCTGTTTAGGAGAGGATGGGAAATGGTAGTTTGCATCATGGCTTCACTTTACAGCGGGTGGCAGATGACTTTAGGTAAAGTATGTTAGTGGTCCGTAAACTGCTGCACAAGGCCAATCCCCTACGAGTCTTTCTCCAGTTTTGAAAAGTCACCCCTCCCAAGCTCTCATTTGCCTTTGAAATCTGTCTTGATCAATAGCTAGCTTCCATGAGGTCTAGTCTTATCTGCCTTCCTTATTCATATTCAGAGTGCAGGGGCCATGTTTTATAAAATTTAATAGTAGCACAAAATCATACATTTTACTTTTTCCTAATGACATACTTTTTTTAATGCAACCTTGTCAGCCAGGGCAATGAAAGATCAGCCTGATGCCCTAGTTCTTTTTCAGTTTTATTCCTTGAACTGCTTGCCCTGGGTGACTAGTGAGAAAGACAGCACTTTTTGAACACATACTCTATGTAAAACATCCTGTTCAGCAAATTATACATGAAGGGGGAACACCTCAGGTGTTCATCAGGTGGGTAATACATAAAGCTCTCTTTTCTGGAATTGAAATTACTCTCTACCTTGAACTCCCAGCTCACTGGGTTATACCCATGAAGAAATAAAAATAAAATTCTAAGCCCCCAACCAACTGAATGGACCATCTCTTGGTTAAGGGGATGCCAGAGAAAACTTGGAAGCTGAGCCCCTGGCCATGACAGGATGGTAGGCTGGACATGTCCCGTTATGTCCCCTCCCTTGCTAACCATCCTTAAACTTTCTTCCCTAAGGGTTAAACAGAAACAATCCCTTTGGAAAAACATTACTGCTGATTTCACCCAACTGGCTGACTGCCACCCCTCCCTTTTGCAGTTTCTGCACAACCAATCAGCATTCCTTCCTGATAAGAAACCACTGATCACGAAGTCGTTCTGGCCAGTCTTCCAAGAATGAGCAGTGAGGGTTTTGTTGTCCTCTTCTTCATCTTTTGATGTCAGAGGGCTGAAAACTTCACTGTTAGATCATGCTAATGCTGCCATATTTGAACATGGGTCACATGGAGAATCATGAACTCAATTGCACCTGCGCCTGTTTCTCTTTTCATAACTATTCATGACTGCTCCTACAGCTTATTGAATATGTACATTCAGCCCACCTTATTCAGCATATATCTCTGTCTTATTCTTCCCACCCTTGAAATGTCTGTTTCTGGTTTCTGGCAGGAGGCTATGTTTCCCAGCCTGTCAGAATGGCCACCCTCCAGGCTGCAATCCTTTATGAGAAATAAAGCTCCACTATACAAATGTATGAACCTTTTCATTCATCAGTTGGCACTACTTAATCAAATAGGGGCTCTTTATCTTTTTTAATTTCATGCTTTGTATTTTCATTCAGGGGTCTTAGAAAGTGCTAGGATTTGGTCCTAATTCCTGGTAACTTCATCTATCAGTGCCAGTGTTCACTGAAATATTATCATACAGGTCTGATCCTGAGAGTTTGGTCTATGCAGCTCACCACCTAGACTGCCTTCATTACTCCCAGTAAAACCTCTCAGTCTGAGTGCAAGCCCTTGACATTTCCAGGCTCTCAGGACATATTCAGCTGCTCCTTTATAACTCCAGAGACAGAGCTCTGCTTTCATGGGCTTCTCTGAATCCTGGGCTCTTCCCTTTACTGCCATTCAATCCTCCCAAACCTGGAAGCAAAGGTTTAATTAAATCCTTTTGTAAGGAAACTGAGGCTCAGAGAAGTTCAGGAACTTGTCCACTGTCATATATGTCACATGTGGAGGAGTCTACTTTCAGAGCAAAGTTTAACTAAATTCATGATTCTAGTTTATCCCATTATGCTGGACTGCCTCAATTATTTTAGTTAAAGTCTTGGGTCTTTTTAATTCTTATGCTAAAACCTATCCTCTAGTACTAATTTTTAATAGTTTAACTCTTATTTTTAGTTTAATGTCACCTTGGAAGATAAAAACTGGAGCTTTAAAGGCATGTTTCTCAAAATATGGTCTACATCAGAATTACCTGGACTACTTGTTAAAATATTTATTCTTAGGCCCAATCATAGCCCTACAGAATCATTATCTCTATTGGGCTGTGGAATCAGTATTATTAATAAGTTCACCTAATAATTACTATTCATGCCAGATTTAGTAGGTTATTTCTTTAACAGGTGTAGACAAGTTTATTTTGATCTTAGTAAGGAGAGTGAGAAATAATTGAAATATAAGGTGCTAAGATTTTGAATTGGTTGATCAGGTTAGCTAACTATTGAAAATTTTGGATATGGAGGAATCACTTTAATATTGGGAAAAGAAGAAGAAAACAGAAGATCAGCAGATGGGTTCCTGAAACCTGAGACAAATTTCCTCTCCTTCCTGATTTTGCCTGCAGGTAGTTCTGTGTGAGAGTGGATGAACTGGTGAGAAAATGTATTTGAAATTTAAACCTACAGTAACTTTTGGGTTAGGAACTATATTCCCAAATGAAATAACTTCGTTATTATTTTTAACTCCCCCTGCCCAAATACCTTAAGGGCTTAAGCTGCTTGATATAGCAGTCTCGGTGCCCACTTTCAGAACCAAGAAAGCTTTTCTATTTTATTCTTCACATCACAGTAAAACTGTTAGATGAGCTGAATGCCTGGGTTCAAACTTTCAGAAATTTGCACCTAAATTGCACCTGTAAAATATGTCCTCACACATGTAAGTGAGTCATTTTACTTGCAAATTATTGTTTTGCATATGCAATTACTTGCTTGCATCTGGATATACATTTTGTGGGACAATTAAGTGTTTCTGTGAGAAAATTAGATCACTAATTTTATGTTCATTTTATAAGACTTAGAACTTAAACTACCAGAATGTTTTTAAACAGAAAGATCAATAATGCATATGGTCTAAATTGTGAGGAAGGGGTACATTCTTTCATCTATTCATTTGTTAATTTGACAAATATATTCTGAATGCTTACTGTGGGTCAACTGCTGTACTAGATGCTAAAGTTACAATGATAAACAAATAGTCCTGCATCTGGACATGGATATTAACACTATGTTCAGTTGGGTTTAGAGAGACCAGAAAGTTGTCAATGTCTTGTTTGATAACTTCAAAATGTGCAGTTTTCATTAAATCTCAGGTTATTTTCTAATATGTACCATATCAAGTAGAAAATTGACAGTTGTCATTTCTCACTACTTTCACTGATGGAGTGAATAATAAAATGTGGATCATTTTTGGTTTGATTTTGCTTTCCTCCTAATTCACAAATTAGTAGGGTAAGTTTGTATGTCTTTTGTGGAATCACTGAACTCTAGATCAGATAGTATGTGTATGATTAATAAAAGCATAATTTGGTGAAAATTAAAGGTTGATGATGGTCTTTGAATGAATGCCTTTCCTTTGGGAAGATATTCAGAGGTTTTGCAACACTGATACTTGTATACTTTTCTCTGGGTAAAAACTATATATAGTTTGTTGGGATACTGACTTCAATATTAGAAAGACATTGCATTATACACCTACACGTTTCTTCATAAATAGAAATATATCAATATACCTGCACACGTATGTATCTTGTATCTAAAAGGCTGTGTAAAACACTGGTCTTTTAAATCTATCAGTTTGTCATTCAGAAACTAATTATAATAATACATTTATAGATATTTTGGGTTGAAAGAAACTTGAAGGTATTTTTTATTTAGTTCCCTTACTTTACAAATGAGTAAACTGAGGCCTGGGGAGGTTAAATGAATTCTAGATATTACACAGAAGCTAAGGCAGAGTAAAGACTAACATCTGGTATATAGACATTCATTGTTTTCTGAAAAAATACCTTTTGTGAAGAAACGTATTGGAAACCAACTAACAAAGATCAAAGTGTCATACTCAGGTATTACCATGAACTGCAATCTGGAGCTGTCTAACATGTGCACTGGCCTATGTAACATGTACATAGGAGCTTGCAGATCCTATGGTGATGTTGAATGTGGCTCTTCTTTAAATAAATGTGGGAGGAAGACAAAAATTATACAAAAATCTTTATTTACTGCACATTTTCTCATAAGTCCATTATTTGGTTGTAAACTTCTAGAGGGCAGGAGCAATTCTATTGATTCTTGGTATTTAGCAATGTATACCCAATGGAGATTTGTTATAATTACATAACTAATTGTATGTCTTCCTTTCCTTTTCTCAGAAAGTATTTGTAGGAGCTTTCCAGAGCATAAGAACGTCTAAAATACAACAAACTAAAATGGAAAGTGAAATATAATGTAAAATATTGATGTGAGATGTAGAAGCAAGATGAAAGGTAAAGCCCAGGGAGGTGGCTAAAATGTGTTTACAGTCTTGCAAAAGGTTATACTGGCTACAAATGGCTCCCATATTTACTTCTAAACTTACTAATAGCAAGTGAGAAAAGGGGAATTAGATCAGTTATCTCATTCACAGAAACTGACTGCTCAAGGAACCAACTACTGCCAAAGAGAAGGAATCTTCTTGATACAACAAGCAGATATATACCCTCCAGTCAACTAATACATATATGTTAAGTAACGTGGAGTGATTGATTTTTTGTTTTGTTTTGGTTTGGTTTGGTTGGTTGGCTTTCTATACATTTCTCTGCCTTTAGGAACTTGGCAAGTCAACTTACTAATAAATTTACAGTTTAATACTCTAAGCTACACAATATCTCTTGTTCATAGATTTGAGTTTAACAAAACAAATCATGTCCTTCATGCCTTGTGCAATGTTAAAAATTGGCAGAGTGCCATGATTACAGTCGTTCCTAGGATTTGATCAATAAGGAACATTCTGATCTCTGTATTGTCCACCTATTTCTCTCTTGACCCACATAGGTTCTTAATCTTCTAGTCTTTCCTACAAAATAGGTTTCTGGAATTCCCCCGACACAGGTAGGTAGCAGCCAAGAGAGAAGGCAGTAGTGCCACCTGGTGCTCAAAGAGATCAGAGCTTATACATACCTACTCTCCCACTTCCTGCTCCTCCCACATAAGATTGCCTGTAAACAGTACCCACCCCTCTTGGGCCTTCCACCCTTAGCCTTCAGTATACATTTTGCAATGCCTTCTCCCATTCATTCTCCCTCCTGGGCTGCCTTCGATGCTCATTTTATCAGTTTTCACTTGTAAACACATTGAATGGTGGGAGGAGAGTCACATGATGTGACTAACCCCACAATCCTGGCTGGTACCAACTCCAGTGTTAAAATATAGATGTACCAAAGTAAAAATATTTATTGCATTTTTGGGCATTGAACATTGAAAGGATTCCAAATATCGAGGACCAGGGAGGAAATAAGCACAGATGCCGCCATTTGGTGGGTTGTTGTTGTTGTACATTTTAGAGACAAAATACAGTAAATGTTTTACAGACATAGTTGCATTACTATGCGTCCCCTGACATATTGTGCTTGTCACTTTATTATTTAGCATTTATGTGATATTTTATCTGTCCTATATTATCTTTCACAAGCCCATCAAATAGACTATTTTTTATTCCTACGCAGAACCTTGTCACAAATGACCAGACATGTTAAACTTCCCTCTCATCATACTGAAAGTTCCTAGTGAAAGCTGAAGGAAATTTTAATGGCTTGTCCTTTGCCTTCTATTAACTGATTCATGAAATGACCATTGAAATTCTAATAATGTATGACGAAAGGAAATAGTTATTTAAAAAAAATAGGTCTGTATTCATGGAACTTTTTACTCTGATGGGCTGGGGATTCCTGAGCATCAAATAAAGGTTTGAATCACAATGTGAATGCCCTACCTAAATTAATAGACTAGAATTAAGTTATGCACCATAGAGTACAATCATTTAATCTATTTGTATTAAACTCCTGAGTATGGCACAAGAGAGAGGGAGAGAGAGAAAAGCAGAAAGAAACAATTTAAATGTGCAGCTAATTCCCCACACTGTTCCTTTCAGTGAGCACATACCTACTGAATGCTTGTGACAGAGATGGTGGTCAGTGGTTCTCAGTCTCAGCTCCACATGCATGTACCTCTCAGTGTGGAGCATTGAGTACATTTCTAGTTTTAAAGACACCACGTATCTTTATTGTATAAAACCACGAAACATAAACTAAACATAATCCAACTCCTTTACATGTGTTTAATTTATGAAAGTGCAAACTCTTCCCAATATCTGAGGGAATAATGCTCTATGGAGAACTCACAGAGCAATAGTATGTCAGTCTCAATGTGTCATGAATGTAGACTTAACATATTCTATTTGATGGGCAGTTGAAGATATTTTCAAGGGTGATACTATTTGTGATTTCCGGTTTATGTCTTAATTTCAGATCCTGACACCCACGGAGATGTAACTCCAATGTTAAAGTTGATCTGGATTTGTCTAGGCTCGCTGGGAGGATAGAGTACTCCAAGCAGAGGAAATGGCAATCTGCAGAGGCAGAACTGTCTAAATGATGGTGTTTTCTAAGGAGTCTGAATAATTTGACATGGTCAAAGGTTAAGGTACATGTGATGCTGAAACTCTGTTTTTTATTCATTGAGACATCAAAGATAATTGTTAAACAGAAAAGTAGCACGATAACTTGTGTCCCAAAAACGGGCCGTCTGGTGTCTGTGTAAAGACAGCATTTGAAGTGACCAAAGAAGGAGCAAAGATAAGTTTGGAAACTATTGCCTAGGTTCATGTGAGAAACAATAACAGATTAAACTAAGACACTGGCAACAGGAGGGAGTGGAATGTACAATTTTTAAAGAATATTGGAGTCAGAAATGACAGAATTTGGTGACAGATTGGATGCAGGAGATGGCATTTTTCCAAATTCAAAGATATCTAAAAAGTTGATTTAGTCAAGCCCTGAAGAAGTAAAGCAGCTACATATTTATAAATTTGCTCCAACTCATGAGAGGGGTGTGGGAGTTAGAAATGTTCCCAAAAGCAAACCACCAATTAAGGATCCTAGGAAGGATAACCTCCATTGATTTTACAGAGAATCTTTACCAGAAATAGCCATACCAAAATTGTTTCTCCATTAATTATAAACCAATAATTCTTAAAAACCTTGCCTATAATATCAGTCAAGGTCCAAATACAAAATTGTATATAGGAAACTATACCATATTTTGGAATTTAATGTATGGAAAAACAGTCTCTACTAAGAAAATTGTCTTACTTAATGAAAAACTGCATAAAAACTATATTTCTCTTTTTTCTTAGGCTACTAGGAAACTCAAAATTAAATTCAAAATCAGTTTTAGGGCCATGTGTGTGGCTCGCACCCATAATTCCAGCACTTTGGCAAGCCAAGGCAGGAGGACCACTTGAGCCCAGGAGTTTGAAACCAGCCCTACCAATGCAGCAAGACTCTGTATCTACAAAAAAATTTTAAAAATTAGCTAGGCCCGGTGGTATGCACCTGTAGTCCCGGTTACTTAGAAGGCTCAGGTAGGAGGATCACAAGCCCAGGAGGTCAAAGCTGCAATGAACTATGATTACACCACTGCACAATCTTCCCAGGCAACAGAAAAAGACTGTCTAAATAAATAAATAGATAATAAAATCAGTCTTAATGTGATGGCTAATTATATGTGTCAGCTTGATTAGGCCATGGTAGCCAGATATTGGGTCAAACATCATTCTAGATATTGCTGTGAAGATTTTTTTAGATGCAATGAACATTTAAAGCAGTAAACTTTGAATTAATAAAACAAATGAAACAAATTGTTCTGCATAATGTGGGTTGGCTTCATCCAATCAGTTAAAGGCCTCAGTAGAAAAAGACTGATCTTTTTCAAGGAAAAGAAAATTCTGCCAGCAGACTGCATTTGAATCTGAACTATGAGTCTGGGTCCCCAGCTTCCCACATACCCTGCAGATATGTATATTAAGAAATATATATGTAAAGTATATCTATATAAATATATATAGCAGATATATAAATATACATCTATATAGTATATATATATAGTAGCTGTATATATATATATATATAGAAGATGTGTACAAATACGAATGTCTTACTATTGGTTTTGTTTCTCTGGAGAACCCTGACTAATAGACTCAGCAATTATACTGGTCCTGACAATTTTTTTTTTCTTCTTTTGCAAAATCTTATTTTTTTGTTTGTTTTTATGCTTGTTATATATATATCTTATTGTAAACACATCATGTTTGGGGGATGTCTTTCAAAATTAGAAAATGTGTTTTGAAATTTAAACACATTAAAATCAGACAGACTGTGCTACGTACTTTTATTTTTCATGTCAATTCTTAAACAACACTGTATGATAAATGATATAGTCCTTCAATAAAGATGAGAAAATTGAGCCTTAGGATAGATAAATGACATTTTTAACTTCCAAGCCCTGCAGATAACAGAACTGTGATGGAACTCGAGACGGAAGTGATTCCAAGTGACCCCCAATACACAATGAAGCCTCTGCAAAGAAAAGCTCAAATTAAAATGGAACACAAGCTCTGAAGGCCTTTGCTAGACTTATTTTAAATGAAACCTCTTGTGACTCAATTTACCTTTTTGCTTGGAAATGACAACTTCCAAAGGAAGCAGGATGTCTTTGCCAGTATTCTTTCTTAAAAAGAGCAGAAATCCATCACAGAACAAGTTAGGTCAAAAGAGGACAGTGGCTTTCTTGAATCCTCAGGATGGAAATCAAAGTTTCTGAGCCTCAGAAACTACAGAAAGTGAAACTAAAGTATTTTCCAGTCTTTTTCCCACCCCCGCATCTCCTTTCTACTTCTCTAAAAGTGGCCTTACTTCTTTTCTCCTTCTTCAGACAAGGTCGCTGGGTTTCCTGGGCCACATGGCTGAAAATAGCCAGTGACAAGAGCACCTGGATTTGTATTCCATGAGTTTCAAGAGACAGGTAAAATAGTTTTGTTTGTTTTGTTTTGTTTTGTTTCTGAAATCAACTCTCAAGAAAAGACAATGATTAGTCCAATTTGGATCAGGTATCTGCACTAGTAAAATTAGTGGGATCAGAGGCTTTGGGTATGGAGTAGATAGCATGTGTCATGTGATGAGAAAAATTACCAAAACTGATCCTGAGAGCTCCCTTATAATTGCCTGAACAATGAACTGGCTAGGACCAGAGTTGGGGGAGGACAGGACAATGTGGGGAAAGGTGAAAGGAAGATTCCCTCTTTATTCTCTCAGTAGGGGCTGCTGCACTCCCTTCTTCCTGTAGGAGATAACTCCTATTATCTCTCAAGTTCCCAAGTGTTAGATAGTCGGAATTATTAAATTGCTGATGTGAAGGACTGGTGCCCAAATCCACTCTGCCTAGCACCAAAGTACACTGGTTATCCTTCACTGATGGTTACCCTCATGATTTCTCTATACGAGGAACACCTGCAGGAGCATGAAGTTCCCCTAACGGAACATAGATAACTCCACATTGCTTGTCCAGCAGGGTATCTTTACCCCAGGAAGTGTCTCTGAGGAATAAAGAGAGGAGGAAGACTAGACCTTCTCAGGAAATCCCATCCTTGTAATTTTCGTTTTTGCTTTATAAAGCCTATTCCTTAAACCAGTGGTTCTAGTTCCTCAGGTATGATTCCTAGACCAGCAGCATTAGCACTAGCAGGGAATTTGTTAGAATTACAAATACATGGACCTGACTCCACACTAACTTAAATCAGAAACTCTGGGAGTGGAGCTCGGAAATCTACTTTACCAAACACTCTGTGATTCTGATGTTTGCTAAAATTTGAGAACCACTAAACCCATGCCATGTGATATTGTGGAATGAGTCCTAAGCCCTTGAACAATAGCACAGTTTGCCCAAATGGATCAGGTACTCAACCCAAGATCAATCAATGTTCAAGTTAAAAAGGTTGTATTGTATTAACATGGTGGCTCCCACTGAAACCATGTAGATGTAACCTCATCCTGAGTTTTACTCCTTTCCTACTGACAAGAAGGTGGGAGAAATGCAAACTTAGAGTGGTCTTGTGTACCAGCATCTTCTGTGGTTCTCATGATATTCTGAGCTACAGTGTTGGCAGCAAAGAGCTCCAAAATAAATTTCTGTCCCCAGTATCCTAACCAGAGATACCCCTCACAAACACACCACAGTTCATACTGTCTTAGACATAAATGTCTGCTCTAACACTAAAATGTCTGTACAATTATCTAGCATTATATTGTGTAATGCTTATGTCCTATCCATGATTTCTTGCACCAGCAGCTGCTGAATAAATCAAGATTGATCTTCTAGGACTGAACATCCTTCACACTATAAGTTAAAAATATCAGCTTGTTACCTTTTTTCCTTATTCTTATTATCTTTTAACTTTATTCTTAGACTTATGACCTTTATTCCCTATTCTCATTCCATAGCCAAATCTCTTCCAGAGAATTAAAACTATTAGCCAACATACCAGGTTAGAGGAGGTTTGGGATGAAAGTTGATACTCAAATCTTAGCACTCTTTCCCTTCAAAATTCTGAGACTATACATACAAAACTGAGAAAGATGAAGCACAGTGTTTATTTTATTGCTCAAAGTGCAGAACTCTCTGATAAACTGCATTGAAAAACCAGGCACAGATCTGAGGCTAACTTCTAGCTTCCACATGAATGGAGTCTGGCCAAGTTCATAGAGCAAATCTCAAACTGAACATCTTAATCAATGAATACAGAGGCTTAGCAGGGCTAACTGAAGGCCAGGCTTCATCTCTCAAACTTGAGCATGCATTAGAATCTCCTGAAGGACTTATTAAAACACAGATTTCTGGGCCCTACCTTCACACTGTCTGATTTACTCTTTCTTGGGTAGGGCCCAAGCATTTACATTTTTTAAAAGTTCCCAGGTGATGCAGGTGTTGCTTCTAAAAATGCCACTTTGAGAGGTAATGAGCTATATGGTTTACAGTATTCTTACAGGGAGCAAAGAAGAAAGTTTACTGTATTTGAATGCAGAAAATTCCAAAAACAAGTTAGAGTCAATCCAAAAAGGAACTTGCTATGATTTGGGGACATTGAGGGAAATCAGGATATGTTACCCCAAAGCATCCCTCTGACACAAAAAAAATTATTTTGTGCTGAAGCAGTTAAAGAGCAAAAAATTCAAGAATAGCTCTCTCTACCCATCCTATTTTCTGCCTAAGGAGAGATATAACTTCTACTTTAGTGGAGATGATGCCAGACTCTTAACCAGAGACAGCACCAGAGGAGTTCCAAAACAAACCTTCCTCCATTAATTTCCTCCAATATATTTACTTTCCCACAGCTTCCCACTCTTGAAAACCTAAAAACCATTTTCATTTTGTCATTTTTCTACAAATGTGTTGTTCTTTGTTGTAGTTGCTACAAAAACCAGAGCTTTGAGTTACTTTTCCCTGAGCTTTCTCCTGTGTGATATGTTCTATGTGCATTAATAAACTGTTTATCTCTTGTTAATCTTTTCAATAAAAAACCCATGCAAAAACCTTTGAAACGGGTAGAGGTTACATTTTGCCTTCCCTCCAAAACCTAAAAGTAATCTGGATTATGCATGAAATACAAGTGAGTCAGAGAGGAAAGGAAGTTAGAAAAGAAAAAGCATAAAACAGTCTACCTTCTTTGGCTAAAGTTGAAACATGGGAAGAAAAAGAGAAGGGTTTCTCCAGTCTTTCAACAATTTTGGTCACTGTTATTCTCCTGGATCTGAAAGACTGCATTCCCTTTCCACATGTCCCTCTCCCCATGATGTCTGCTGCTCAGGTTCCCCTTTGGGTCTTTTCTTACACCTCAAACACCTCCCCAGTATCTAGTATTTTCAAGGCCTACTGTGATTTAACCGCTTTCAGCAGACTTCAGGCAGCAGAAACCCCTATTTGCTTCAAATTAGTTGTAAAATAAATTTACATATGCTCTGTGTAATTGATAAAAACACAGTTTAGAGCAGAAGCACCTAACTTTTCGTATTCCAGCTTTCCAGGAGGAACACTTAAATTCATAGCGGGGAGAAAGACAAAGCTATTGTGGCCACTTTCCACTTATATATGTAGCATGGAAAGAAGCCATACCTAAGATTAGGATCTCATGAAAGAAAAGAGATCGTCATTACAAAGATCAGGCAAGTGTTACATGTCATTGAAACACCTACATTTGAAGTGTAGGACCTTTGTTTAGTCAAGTAATTTTATGAGGTTTTGAATAAGCAAAGGTTGAACTGGGTGGAATGTAAGGAAAGAGAGGAAGGAGTTGAACTTCATGAAGCATGAAAAATTGAACATGGAGATTGAGGAAGAAGAGCTATGAAGAAGTAAGAAGAAAGAGGAGAGAATGAGAGGAGGAGAAAATCTTAGAAGCCTAGAAGATAGAGCAGGCCACTGGGGGACTGGGGACCTTTTTGGTAGAGGAAGGCCTAATATTCACTATTAAGCTACTAGTTCTTCTGGGATGTAACCTCTGTGTATTTCTTCTGAGGCTCATACAAAATCTGATGCAACTGCCTCACTTATGATCCAATGGAAAAAAAAGTTCTGCATTACCACATGGCAACAACTGACTAGCACTTAGTAGCTAGTAAGCCAACTCCATCCCGCCTTTAGATGTCACCTGTCCTGGTAGTTCCCATTGTCCCGTTCCCACCTCATGTGGATTGACACGGCTAATAGGAGCAACAGCCACTGGATGCAAGACCTGAGAGCAAAAAAGAGTACCGAGAAAATAAGCCCTGAGGATTGGTGGGGATTTGGAGAAGGCACTGTATTCCCAGTGGAAAGGGAAATAGTGCCATTTTATTTAGACAGTAAGGTATTGTGAGTAGTAAAGGATCCCACAGGAATGAAGAAATCAGGAAAACATGGGCAGCTGATCCTTGAATTGTACTAATCCTAACTGGTGGTCCTTGAATCCTCATTCTTCATTTCCTGAAGCACTATGGAGATCTAGAGAATCTATTTGAAATTTTTTCCCTCTCATTCTATCTTTGCATAGTTTATTTAGAATATTTGACAGGGGAAGCATCCAAAGCCTTATGCTATTTCTCTTTACAGATTTTGTTGGGACAGGTAATTCTTGTTCCTATATGGTTAGGCATATGCAAAGGTTAGTGTATCAGGTGACTTTGCAGCATAAATTAATTGTAAATCCTACTCATTTCTTAAGTTTGACCTGATTCACCAACCTTTTAGTGTTTCCACCTCTCATATACCCAGTCCTGTGATTAGTCTACAGATGGCATATCTACTAGGTATCAGAAATAGAGTTCAAAGATCAAACTAGATGATCTGTCTGTGCTCAAACCAGATGGATCTTGTTTAGTCAGCTCACAGAGTTTGTAAAAAATAAATAAGCCAACATGTACATATCAAAAGACTAACATGAAAATTCTGATTTCCTGTTTCTTTAGAAAAATCAGATCTGGCCGGGCGCGGTGGCTCACACCTGTAATCCCAGCACTTTGGGAGGCCGAGGCAGGTGGATCACGAGGCCAAGAGATCGAGACCATCCCGGTCAACATGGTGAAACCCTGTCTCTACTAAAAATACAAAAAATTAGCTGGGCACAGTGGTGCGTGCCTGTAATCCCAGCTACTCAGGAGGCTGAGGCAGGAGAATTGCCTGAACCCAGGAGGCGGAGGATGCAGTGAGCCGCGATTGCGCCATTGCACTCCAGCCTGGGTAACAAGAGCGAAACTCCGTCTCAAAAAAAAAAAAAAAAAGAAAAGAAAAGAAAAAGGAAAATCAGATCTGGCAAACTTTCAATGGAGCATACGCTGCTCGTTTGCCTCAGCTTACCTACCTTGCCTTTTTAGGTTACCTGCCTGGCAAGGCATTTGACGTTTGTCCACTGAGCCGATGTCTGTTCAAACAATTCTCATTATGGAAAATAGTATGTCTCAAAAGGCAGCCAAAACTATTACCAGAGTGTTCAATTGTTAGAAAGTTTTTCCTCATACTGAATAAAACTCAATTTCCATGAAACTTAAATTGAATTTACCAAATATCCACCTTCTGGTCTTGGTTTTACCTCTCAAATCTGAATGACATTGCTTTAATTACTAAGAGATAGTCATCAGCTCCCCCAAGACTTCTCCAATCCAGGCTAAATATCCTAATTATTTTAACCTTTCCACTCATGCCAGTGATTCTCAAACTTTTCTCCTTTCTGATGACTTTCCTCTGGATATTATCTAGACATTAATAACAAAAAAGAATTGCTACCATCCTCTTTGTCATGATGAAATTAATATGTATGTTAAACTACAGTGAAAAGTCATCACTTTCCCTTTTTATATTAATATCCATTTTTTATTATTTTGATACATTTGACTATTACTTGATGCCCTGCCAGAGTAATACAGATATACCTCAGAAATTATGACTGTCAGGGATAGAAGCCATATTATTTTCATTCTGTCCATTCTGCATCCATAATGGATTCATCATAATGTGCCCTCTGAGTGTAATATATAAATAATTAAGAAAGTAAGCACTGTTTGTATACTCTTATTTAAAATGGGTTAAGTTGACAGAACTAACAATTCGCATGAGTAAGTTTAGATAACATAAAGATTGTGTGCACACGTATGCATGTGTGCGTGTGTCTGTGTGTCAGTGGAAAAGCATCTTTACCTACCTTTTTCTGTAATTTTTATATACATATAGAAAAATTAAATGTTAGAGCCTTACATGAGCTTACACGAATTAGGAAAATGACAGCCTGAAAGTACAAGTAACGTTCCCATGGTCACAGAGCTAATGAATTACCGACAGAAGAAGACCTAGAATCCAGGTTTTTTGGCTCCTGTTGCCTCTTTCCAAACTACAAATATTTGTTCCTAATATTCTTCTAGCAGTTTCTCAAGATACTCATCTATTTAATGCACCTTTCAGTATTTACAGGTTCAATGACTTAAAATCTGAAAGAAATTAAATTGAACCTCTTAAGAATTAGGCTGCATACCTGTAGGGATTTAAATCAAAATCTAACAAATCATCCTCATTCATCCAATGTTCTAAAGTTCAAGAGAGTAGATGCCACTTTGCTGTTTGAGGGTTGAGGTATGGGTAAAATTTTAAATTTACAGTAATAATTTTTGTTGACTGGTGCCCCAATATGTGCATATTAAACTTAATTCACTGTATCTCATGTGTCAGAAGGTGGATTCTTTGCCTAAAGGTTAGTGAGTTTTAAACTTCTTTTGACATTTTCTGTTATTTTTCTAAAATCCTAAAAAATTTCCTAACTTCTACCTTACTAGGGAAGTCATTTTCTAACTGGTGCATCTAAAATAAACATAAATCTTTATTTAAAGCATCTGTGCTAAAGTAGAGTATAATGGAGATTTATAGATACCTGGATGAAGAAAACTTAAAGTGATCAATTAAAATATACTTTGAGGTATACAATTACAAGGCAACACCAAGGAAAAGTAAACTGAATTCCTTAAGAAAAAAAAAAAAAAAACTGATCTTTCAGCTATATATCTGCACCTGAAGCCAAAATAATATCAATCACTACTACACTAAGTTACTGCATATAGCTTAAGGGCTACAACAGAGACTACAGAGGTTTTCCATCAACAAGTTGAAAAGCATGATGGGTAGAAGTCAGTGCAATGACCTCTGTGAGTTACAATAAGGATACCAGTACAGCACTTGATAGACACTGGACATTTCACTAGGAGCTAGCACTGACTAACAAAATTCCAAAATCTGAAGAACAGTCCTTTGCTCCTGAAAATATAACTTATGTTAGTAAGGAATATTACTTTGCTTACTTGATTTTCTCATCAAAACTATCCATCCTGCTAATCTTGAAATGAAGTCTGATTTAAAGTAAGAATCATTCCTGATTCAAGCTTAATTCCACTATCATATTTACATTTTTGATGATACATTTTCAAACTTGATTTAGACTGAATTAATAATATATCAAGATATTTGCTTAAAAGCAACCATTGCACAATCAACAGAATAAAAATGCAGCCCAAAGAATGGTAGAAAATATTTGCAAATCATATATTTGATAACGAGTTCATATCCAGAATATATAAAGAATCCCTACAATTTAACACAAAAACAATCAGATTTTAAAATGGGCAAAGAACTTGAATAGACATTTCTCCAAAGAAGATAAACAAATGGACCGTATGCACATGAAAATATGCTCAATATTGCTAAGCATTAGAGACATGCAAATCAAAACCACAAGATACACCTCATACCCATTAGGAGGGCTACTATTAAAAGAAAATACAGCCACTATGGAAAAAATATGTTGATTCCTCAAAAAATTAAAAATATAATCACCATATGAAACAGCAATTCCATTTCTTAATATATACCTAAAGAATGTGAAATCAGGTTGTCAAAGAGATGTTTATATATCCACATTCATAGCAGCATTATTCACAAGACCAAAAGGGTCAAGCAACACACATGTTCATTAAAGGATTAATATATAAACAAAATGTGGCATATAAATACAGTGAAATATTATCCTACTTTAAAAAGGAAGGAAATTCTGACACATTCTACAATGTGGATAAACCTTGAGGACATAATGCTAAGTGAAACTGTAAGGCCAGTTGCCTCACAGGGAGCTCGGACACACACCCCCCGCTCTTTTTTCCAAAAGCTCGGACATGCTTGGGCATGTTCCCTTCTCCCCTTCTCACACAGCCTGGCTTTCCCTTAAAGAACCCAGTATGCAAGCGAGGTCTTGTGATTCTAGCCAATAGCAGCCGAGTCTTTCCAGCCAACAGCAGCCGAGTCTTTCCAGCCAACAGCAGCCGAGTCTTTCCAGCCAACAGCAGCCGAGTCTTTCTAGCCAATAGCAGCCGAGTAATTCTAACCAATAGCAGCCAAGTCCTGTATGCAAACAAAAGCTTGTAACCTTACCCAATAGTAGCCCTGCTCTCCCACAACCAATCGAGTTCCTTCACTCCCTATAAAACTCCACGTCTGAGAGGAGTCCGTGTGACTTCTCCGGCCCCTCCTGTTGGACCGCAGAACCTCACCTGGGAGCCTGAATAAACCCTTCATATTGGATCTTCTTGTGTTAGCCTCAGTTTCTTCCTTTTAAACTCGGCAAGAACAAACCTTACAGAAACCAGTTACAAAAAAGATAAAATCTGTATGATTCCACTTATATGAGATAGAGTCGTCCAATGTATAGAGACAGAATATAGAAGTGTTATTGCCAGAGGCCAGAGGGAGGGGATAATGGGAGTTGTTGTTTAATGGCTATAAAGTTTCAGTTTTGCAAAATGAAATGAGTTCTGGAGTTTGGTTGCACAGCAATGCGAATATACTTAATACTATTGAACTGCACACAAAAAAATAGTTAAGATGATAAATTTTATATTGTGTGTATTTTGCCACAATTTTTTAGAAAGCAATCATTAGGTTCACTGAAAGCAGAAAAATGTTTATTATTATTGCCTGTAATAGTAATGATAGTTACCATGAATTGAGCCCTTATTCCTCAGGCTCAATTACATGCACTCTCACTGAATTCTCAAAAAAAAAAAAAAAAAAAAAAAAAGCCAATAACAAAAGCATCATTACTGTTCTCTGCTTACAGATGAGGAAACTGAAAATTGGAAATTAAATAACCTAGTCACATCTGACTCTGAGAGACATTGCAGCGAAAAAAGAAAAAGTGCCCTAAAACTTAGTGGAGTAACATGAATTCATAGATCCAAAAATTGAATAGGCTTTAGAGGGATGGCTTATCTCTGCATCAAGATGTCTAGTAATTCACCTAGAAATACTTAAATGACTAAAGCTAGAATAATCTAGAGACTTCTTCATGCACATGTTTGGTATCTGGTACAAAGACAGACACTCAGACTGGGCTCAGCAGAAACTGACAATTGGAATGAGCACGTGTAGCCTTTTCACATTGCTTGAGCTTCCTCAAAGCATGGCTTCCTCAGGATAGTCAAGACTTACAGCATAGTAGCTAAGGACTCCAAGAGTAAGTATCCCAGCAAATAAGACAAAAGCTGTCCAGTCTTTTATGACCTAGCCTTTGCAGTCACATAACATCATTTTTGCCATTCTTTATTGGCCAAAAGTCACAAGCCTACCCAGGTTCAAGGAGAGAAGACCTAGAACCTACGTCTCAATGGCATAAGTGGAATCAAAATGTTTGTGGTCGTGTTGTAAAATCATCACAGACTCCAAAGCCTTTATTACAGGGCAGTGTGCAATGTTTAATCCTAGGGCTTCATAGAGTGTTACAAGTGGGGGAAATAAGAAAAATGGGTAGTTGATATATACTTTCACTCTAATAAAGCAGAGTTTAAAAGTGAAATCATATATAACTCAAAGACTTTTTTACTTCGAACATAATGCCAACCTAAGAATATTTTAAAACAGTGAATTCATACTAAAACAAAAATGTTTATATAATTTTGTTCTTAATGATAAATGCACACAAAATAGAGGAAAATCCACAGCAGAGACTGGCTCTGGGTTGTTGGCATCTGAGTAACAAAAGGACAAAGAGATAATGGATGGCAGTATGTATATTAGCAAGTACCAAACATCATTAATAGCCATTTGCCTGCTTTGAAGGACGACACTGGACTTACACCAAAGTCTTGACAAGGAGGAGAGCAGCCGTGCAGGAGCAAGCAGAACCCTTGGGGTTTAGAATGAGCTAGGAGGGTTATAAATAGAGATGCCCCAGGCCCCTCAGCAGGCAAAAGTACACCCATCAATAAAACTAAATATGAGGAGAAGAAACAGTTTGAAAATCCCAGGGAAAAAAAAACCCAGAAGCCTAGAATAAATGAAGAAAACTCTAAGTTATTCTTCCCCATGAAGAAAGTCATCAAAAGACTTCTTTTCAGACATAGAAAAGGGAGGTGTACAGAGCATTGTTTTGATGGCCCGCTGATATTTTCTTCAGGACATTAAACAATGTCTATGAAGTCACATAAATAAAACGAGTCTTTTTTCACTATAAAAGGAACAGTAACACAAAATTAGAGAAGTTGTAATTACTAACTGAGCCCTCTTTAAAATAACGATATAATAATTTATAAAGCAGAATTAGTTTTTGTCAGTGAGAATAACTAGAAAAATAATTATGGCTTCTTTAAAAAATTATTAATTTCCAAAATTTTTTATGATTTGTTTTCCTAGTGGATGTGCCTTAACATTTGCACTGTTGAACTTGTCATATAAAGAAATTAATTTGTTTTTAAGAACGACTCTGTAATTCAACCAAGCAATAGGAAGGAGAGAAATGTGAACTGACATACAAAAAATATTTCTATATTCATATTTTATTATCTAAAAATCTGTATTATGTCACTTCAGTAATGCAAGTCACAGTTAAAGGCTTACAACGTTCTAAAAGATACTAAGTGACTCCTGAGTCACCAAAGCAAAATGAGAAAGGTTAGCTAGTGAAAGATTATGGTGGGGGGCACCAAATATCAGCCTAAAGCATTTAAGCTTTATTCCAGAGACAAAAGGGAGGCATTGGAAGTATTTGAACAAAATAGTGACATTACCAAACAAGCCTTGTAGGAAAATTAATCTGGTGTTCAAAGGCACTTTAGATTTTAATATGGAATGACTGAAAATCAGTGAGAAGTTTATTGAAATAAAATCCAGAGGGGAAAAAGTAAGTACCTTAACTAGGTTTTGTGATCATGGAAGGGAAAGGTGAGGGATAAATAAGATCATGTGGGGATGTAGGGGATCAGCCATCCCAGTTTGCCAGAGACTGAGAAGCCAGGGATGTAGGATACTCTGGGCTTAAGCCAGGACAGTCCTAAGCAAATCAGGGCGGTTGATAACCCTAGTTGTTAGGGGAAAAGAAAAAAGAATCATTTTTTTTGATTACAGGGAGACAAGACTGGAGCAACCATTTGAAACTGTCTAATAGCTAGAAACCGTAGATTAATCAAATCCTATTTGAAGTCATTCTAAATATTCACCCTACACAATAAGTATGAAATAAAAGGTATGGCAACACAAATGAACAGATAACTTTATGATATGTTATAAAAGAAAAGCAAATGTTAAATACAGCCTAAAACGTAAGACAGTGGGTCAAGGAGTGAAGGCAATATTGGCTCAAGGTACCAGGTGCAAGAGCTGAGTGAGTTGGGGAGTCGAGTTAAAGATGAGCCAAGGTGATGAAGGATCAGGAAATGAGGCTCAGGAAGAAACACATGCAGGGGCCATCAGGCTCCAAACCACCAACTTCTTGGTGTTCAAAGGCAGTTTTGACTTTAATAAAGAATGACCGGAAAGCATTTAGAAGGCTATCAAAATAATTTAGAGTGAGGGAGCATAAGTATTATCCTTTATGTTACTTGTTTTTACTAGTTCCTCTTTCCAGTTGGCCATTCCACCTCCAGGTAGAACAATGTTCTCCATTCATTGCCTTAATGAGAGGTGACAAAACAGAAGGACTGAATGTCGGTGGATGGAGTATCACTCCACATATTTTTGAGTTTCAAATGTCTGCATATCTGTGGGGAAGGAAAGACAATAGATTTTAGAGAAAATACATGGGGTGGATGGATGGAAAGGAAGGAAGGAGGAAGGGGAGGAGGAAAAGAAGGAAGAAAGAAAATGAAGAGACCAATAGATTGATCTAGATCTGTCATCTGTAATATGCCCAGGGCCTGGGGTTGCAGTTGAGGGAAGGAAGACTGTGAGTAACTCAGGAGGGAGACAGGCCAGTGGATGATATTAGGGGCTCAGTCTCCCATGTGGAAAGATCACAGTCCCAAAGGCAATGTTACTTCCCAGCCTCCACTGACATGCACATTTTTTTTTAATTTTGTTTTGTTTTGTTTTGCTTTGTTTTGGCTACTCAAGTGAAGCAATGGGAGTGGAAAAGGAACAAGGAAATCTGTAACTGGTTGTGATCAATTAGTTGTAAACACCACTGCACTCAGACCAGCCAACATGCACATTCTTTCAGGACATGGTCTATCACCACCATGTACATCTTACTCTAGTCAGAAATCTTGGCCAAATCCTTGACTACCTTTCTACCTCCTGCCTGTCCTAGTCCTGTTGATTCTATGTCCTAAATATCTCTTAATTTAGTTATCTTTCCACCATCCCTACTGCCATTATCCTGTTTTACCATTCAGTCCATGCTGGCCTGTGACTTTTTGTTACAACAACCTACCAGCTGAATTTTCTGACTCATCAGTCTTCATAAACCGATACGTTAGTCTTTCTAATCGGTGGTGCTGATGATTGGCACACAAACCTTAGGTTAGATTGGCTTTTTTATATTTCAGTTTAGTTAACTCATCTGTAAATGACATTTGAAAATCACATCTAACTTACCAGATTGTTGAAAGAATTCCACGAGTCAATACCTGTAAAATGTGTTCACGTGGCACCGTGTTAGCCCAGTAAGCACTAAGTGTGAACTATTCTCATTGTTGTTATTACATTATTATTACAATTATATAATGTAAATCTTTTCCCACCACTCACCTGTCAAAAGCTAAAGTTTGGAATTGCCTTAGAAAGACATTTTGGTTGAATCTAGCAAAAGGTGGGTTAACTTAAACCAAAGTGAACTCTCTAGGAGCTCAAGGCCAAAAGTGCCCCGGCCTCACAGGCTCCCAGGATAAGAGTCTGAGAAGTGTTATAACCAAGACAGATACCCTCCATTTTTTTTTTGTTTTTGTTTCATTTTTTTTTCCTTTTCCCTGACCTCACATTGGTTTTTGCCCCCTGCTTCTCACTGTATCTGTGTCATGCCATCTCAGAAGACTAACTTTGCTGTCTTTTCAGGTTTAGGACAGCAAATGGCTGTCCCAAGATCCCCTACCTGTGTGCTCAATTCAAGCTCCCAGCAGAAACAGTTTTCAACATTTTTGTGTGATTGAAAATGGTTGGCCATCTTGGTGGAACTGACAGAAAAGAGCTATAGGAAAGGCAAATGGCCCAACTAATGAGTATGTCTGTTAATTCTGACTCCAAACTATGCTTCCAAACCTGTCTCCTACCACTTTCCTGCAAAATAGATACACCAGCCTTCCTGGATTACTCACTTCCCACAATCACTATACCATCTGTATGTCTCTTTGCCTTTGCACACACTGCTCCTTCTATCAGAATTCTTCTTACCAACCATTCACAGAGCCAACTTCTTCCTGTCCTTCCAACTCAACCCAAACACCACCACACTGATGATACTTTCATGTCCCATTCGCTGCAAATGGTTCGTATATTTTGTATATTTTCCAATTACAGCTTCTAACATATTGTATAAAATTATCAATTATATTTTTTCTCTGTGCTTCTTCAGGGCAGGGATTCTCATTTTAAATTCATCTTTTTATTTTCAGTGTCTAGACAACTTTTTGATTGAACACTTAAATGAAAATTAATTGTTTTTTTATTATAAAATTATATTAATCCAGTCTTTTTAGGAGAAACAATCTGAGCTTATAAAAAGCATAAATTAGTAAATATTTTCAAAGTAATGTTTTTAGGAAAACACTTCTGAGTATTCACAGTAATGAAACTAAGTCTCATAATTAATTAAAAAGTGAATACTCTGATATATCTGTTTTAATTAATAGAGTCATTAGATATAAGCACATCTGTTTCGTGTTAATAGATATTGCCAAAACAGGTTTAACATTTTGTGGAACTAGTTTATTTCATGTAAACTAATCATGTTATTGGCTTTCAATTTATTATATATTTTATTGCATGAACAATATATCTTTTCCAGAGATGATACAAGAATAACTAGTGTATGCCTGAATAAGTCTGAATATTGAACCCACAAAGCCCATTTGAATAAGTGTACTCTGCCTGTTTCTATTTGTCATGACAGATAAATACACATGCCATTTTTCAAAACTAACTGCTGCTTTTAAAAGCATTTCCCTTTAGAGTACCTGTCTCTTTAGCATTGTTGCATTTCAAAACTCAGAACTTTCTTGTCCTTTTCTCTCCCCTTTCTCTTTCCTTCTATTCCTCATCTCATACAGTTTCTTCTGCAATATGACTAAAGTCTAGCAACACCCTCTTTTTATTTTTCTATTCTGGTGACCTATGCTACTTTCATTCTTGCCTTAATCCCCTATACTCTGAAATAATGGTGATACTTTGAATGTGCCACAAATATCCACTCTCCTCTGAACTCATCAGGAGTATTCTTTCCCATTTCACTTGAGCTAATCACTTGCTTTAGAGTGAAGAATTAGCAGATGTGCTTGCCTGGTTTGAAAGGCTTTTTGTGCCTGCTGATTCACCCAAGAAGAGGTCATCCCAGGTAGATGCTGATCCTTCCAACTGGGCCCAGACTAAAGACACATTGAACACACTTGAACCGAATGAATGCACAGCCTGGAGCTGCACCCAACTTACTTTGCCATCTAAAGCAGATGAGCCTATTCTAAATCAGATATATCCATGGACCTGCAGACCTCAGAGCACCACAATAAATTCCCATCACTGCCAGTCACTGCATTATGAGGTGGTTTGTTACTTAGCATTATTGTGGAAAGAGCTGACTGATACAAAGTTCTTCCTAACACCACAGCTTTCTGACTCTAAAGTATTCAAAAAAAAAATCCTCATATTTATATTTCTCTCAACTGACAAGACATACAAACGTAATTAAAGGCTAAAAGAGCTGATTGTGGTTGTGATTGAGCACCCAATATATGGATTCTTTATATGTATTATTTCTAATCCATTCTTTTACTGGTAAAAAAATTGATTCAGAAAATTTAGATAACATTCTCAAAGTCATGATACTAGTTAGTAGCAGGTACTCAAACTAGGTCTGCCTGAATCCAGAATGCTGGACCTTCTTCTCTCTCACACTGTATATTACCATTATGCTATAAATTAAAGTGACAGTCATGATAATAATTATTTCAGTCCCTAGAATTAATGTTGGTTTTGGATAGTTTCTGCTCATGATATTTCATGGATCGCAAATGGTTAAGGCTAAATAAAAGGATGAAAAGATTTTAAATATTTTAATAATGCACATAGCATAATTTGACATTTTTTAATTTAAAATTTCAAGACATTATGAAAGTTGTCAGAGCAGGTTTTGAAGATGATTTTTACTTGCAATATCACAAAGGTGCAGCATGTTTAAAAATAAAGTAAACTTATTGTTGCGGCCCTTCTCTATAACATGTCCAGTGATAGACAATTGCATTCGTGCACAGAACAACTTATATTTGAAAAAGACTAAATAACCATTATTTATTCATTATAAAGAAAAAATGTGTTTGAGAAATATGACATACAAATGCTCCAAACAGCAACTTAGTGAAATTATAGTTGAAAGATACCAATTTGAAGTCATTTACTCTTTGATTTCTTTTAGTTCTTTTCACCATCCAAAGAAAAGGTTCTTTTTTGGGTGTTTGGTTTGGTTTCGTTTTTCATTCAGGCATATTTGATAAATATTGTGGCTTTATTGTTACAGAGAATATCTGTGGAAAAAGAGAAGACAGTGACTTTTCTAAGTCAAACAGCAGTCTATTATCTGTCCTGATCAGCCACAAAATAGTTGTATACAAAAATATCAAAAATACAATGACTCCAAGCAACAATCTGAAGAAAGGCTTAACAAGAATAGTATAGCAATATTGTGAGGGTCTTGCTTCAGCCCGACTTGATGTGCCAAAAGGAAGATCTTAAACCATCAGCATAACTAATATTCCACTAAATTTGTTCACATGAAGCATGTCAAAACTAGGTAATTAAGATGTCAGAATTTAGATAGTTCAGATGAAATTTGAGATAAAAGTAAAATCAAAGTTAGCAGTGTAGTTATGAATTAGGCTTGATGTTGAAAGCAACTCAGATTTGCTGTGAGCTTAGGGAATGCTAGGGCATGCAAATGAAAAATGAGCTTACTACTAGGCAATTGCTTGCCATGGTAACAAGCCCCAAATTTTTAGTATCTTAACTCAGTAACAGTTTATTTCTCCATTACAGTTCAGTGTGAGCAATTGCAGTGGTAAGGCACTTGTGCTACTGTCTCCACGTCCCTCAGTGGAGTCCTCAGAGAAAGAGCATGGAGCAAACACACTCCCTTCTTTACCACTCTTACCCTGAAGCGGCATAATCATTTCCACTCCAATTCTGTTGTGAGAAATAGTCACGTGTCCTTACCAAGTTGCAAAGCAAGATGAGAAATGTAGTCCCCGGCAGGTAGCCATATGCCAGTGATGAAACTATATTATGCCATAGCACGTGTATACCTATGTAACAAACCTGCACACTCTGCACATGTACCCCAGAACTTAAAAGTATAATAAATAAAAATAAATAAATATTTTTTAAAAACCTATATTATGAAAAAGCAACACAAAATTTGGTAGAAAGTTTGCTACATTTCTTCAGAAAATAGTTACTAAATTTCATGATATATGTACCATTACAGTAGGCACTATAAAGTTATAAATATTTTTCCCTTCAAGCAGCTTATAAAATAAATGGGGAAACAAAACAGATTTATGGCATATGCTTATAAGCATTTATAGAGCCAGTTCTCAATTACTCAGAGGATCACTGTGGATTTATACAGCCTGGTTACTTAGAAGACCATTTTTGATTTATAGATTTATTGTTTTGTCTCTTTTCCTTGCAACCACATTTTTTAAAACATTCTCTTCTGCTTGAAAAGTATACCATGTTCATACACACAGAGACACACACACAAAATCATGCAGTCAGAAAAACAGTATAAAATTCGAATCAATCACTTCTTATGTGTCCTCAGTCCTTATAAAACACTTGGTTGAGAAAAATAGATGTTGATTTATTGGAACCTCTCAAATAGTCATGTTTACACTGCCCTTACCACAACAAACATTCAAATTTTGATAGAGTAACAGGTGACATTTTCATAGGCATAGCAGTGAAGGGAAAACATGTTTGAGATACAGACGAGAGTTAGCACAAGTCATAAGAGCACCTATCACTGATTGAGTGTCCTTTGAGTCAAGGCACTGTATTTGTGCTAAATGATATGTATATGTGTTTCATTCTAATGCAGCTTATAGAGTAGATTTCATTATTTTCATTTTGGGCAAGCATTGGAAAGAAGAAATAACATGACTCTGTATTTTGAACTAAGTGTTTAGGTGTTATTAATTGACAAAAAGAATATCACTTTTAGATTATCATCACACATTTAGATCAAGACTTTTTTGATGTCCTATTTGTTTGTTTATTTTATAAATGCTTTATTGATACTGTACAGAAAGCAATGTATAAGTACTGTCTTCATTGTGAAAGATTATGGAGTCTAAGAAAATTGCAAAGGGCATATGCAAAGGACCAAGACAAAGACTTTTACTCAAGAATTAGGGCCAGGTGTGGTGGTTCATGTCTGTAATCTAAGTGTTTTAGGAGACTGAGGTGGGAAGATCCCTTGAGCCCAGGAGTTTGAAACTAGCCTGGGAGACATAGGGAGCCTCATCTTTACAAATAACAACAATAATAATTATAAATTAGCGGGGTATGATGGTGCATGCCTGTGGTCCCAGCTACTCAGGAAACTGAGGAGCGAGGACCATCATGAGTCCAGGAGGTCAAGGCTGCAGCGAGCCATGATTGCACCCTGTACTCCAGTCTGGGCAACAGAGTGAGATGCTGTCTCAAAAAATTTAAAAATAGAAAAGGCATGTTTTAAATGTTCCTATGAAGGTTAATATATTATCTTAAAAGCATTGCATCATATAATAGCAGATATTTTCTTGAAAGCAGGTTTTGGTATTATGGAAAGGACCATGCAGGGGAAGAAAATAAATTGTAGAAAATAAACTTCAGACCACAGAGAACATGCTTAGCCTACTTCATAATTTATCCAGGGTCAACCATGAACATAGAGACAACAAAATTAAAGTGGCTAGATCACATCTATTATTAACTCAAATATATAGGAAATGCAAATGGCACTCAAAGACAGATACAAAACTTGGGTGAGAAGTAAGTTATATGGATTGACATTTTGGAAGTTCAGTTTGAGTGAGGTCCAGAAACCATTGATTTTATCTGGCAAAACCAGGGAGCAGTTTCTGGACTGAGTGACAGGGAAACTTTCAAGGTTAGGATGAAAAGGATCTTCTGAGTTTTCTTGCTGCATAAAATGGTTGTCCAAATAGAACTGAAGTTCATTCATCTATCTACCAAACATTTATAAAGTACCAGTCTCTTAAGGTACCTCCTTAAGCACAAGCACAGGGATAGCAAACACGTAGTCTTAAAGCTATTCTTTCTTCCTGTGTCCATGGCAGGCATTGCTAATCAAACACAGTTATCTTTTCTGCTTACGTCAGACATAGCCTCAGATATCTCTATAGCCTTCTCTATATATCACTGCAGGCATTTACTAGCAATCTACTTGCAGTTGACACAGAGATGTTGCTTATTTGCTACTCCAGCATCAGGCAAACAAAAATGCCATGGACATGATCTTATCCCTCAACAAGCACACATTTTAGTATTAACAGGGGAAGAGATTGGGAAGGTATTGGAGATAGTTGGCTCAATGGCTGTAGCTAAAAAATGCAGGATCAAATGTACTTTGAAAACAGTGAAACCAAAGGAAAAAGAAACTATGAGAAGGCTACATTTCATATGAATATTTCCAACTGTGCACCCAAGATTGAACTACAGACCTATTAGATATGGCCAGAGTGTTCTTTAAATCTAACAAAATCAACGAAAAATTGTAATTATAACTAAATTTTAAATAGTGGCTGTTTTATTTTAGAGATGTTTAAGGAGAAAGCACTCTAACATAACAGTGTACTGTTGTTCTCAGCTGAAATGTAAAGGTTAATGAAACAGGTCTTGTTGGTTGAGGATTTGGGGTCAGTTACTTTGGATAAAAGAAGGAAAAAGGTTTTTTCTTGGAATATGAAAAGAAAATCTTTAATAATTTCTAAACCTTCACTATTGACATCAGAGAGCAAAATATTTCTAAGGCAGCCAGCAACAGGGAATATAAAAACCTAAAATCATGAAAGTGGGTTTTAAAAATAATATCTTATCAACAAATAATTATTTTTCTTCTGTTCTCTTTTCTTTCCAAAATAAAATCTCTGTGAAAACCCACAATCCTTACCTACATCTATCAAATTTTACCTTGCTCAACACTTCTTCTAAGTCTTTTCTTTCATGTATTTGCTTTCTCTCAAATGTGAATAATATTGAAAGTTTTCGCATATATTGTGGCTTTTAAAATAAGTTGACTATTAAATCAGTTTTTATTTTTCATTTAATAAAGTCTATTCATTCACCATCTTATCCTATGAAATGGCATAGGAGCATATTCCCTGAAATCAGAGAGATTAACACTTAAGAAAAAGAAAATAAAATTATATTAATATTTTCATATCTCTTTTCCAAGGCCTAGACTTTAATTTGAATGAAAATTTTAAATACTTACTCTGTTGCACTCCCAGCATAACCAATACTATCTGTGAGTAAAATATTAAAAATATTACTTCCATTTAATTACAGATGAAAGAAAATAATGGCAAATTAAAAAGTCATCCTTGGATACTAATGTTATTTGCTTTTATGTTTATCATTTAAAAAAGTAAACAGTCATTTGTAACTTATAACTGAAACCAATATAATGGAGAAAAATGGAAATACTAACATTTAATTATTTTAATAAGCTGGGCTACTGATGATTCATATAGTAATACCTACAAACTGGCTGAAGCATGAGGCAGAGGTTTGCAACTTAAATAATAGTGGTTTTTAAAAAGACAACTATTTAATTGATTTTGTTTAACAGTTTCCATAATACTCTGGGCTTCATAACTCTTGGTATCAACCAAAATTTACAGCCCGCTTATAGCTAATAGCTAAGAAATGTCTGTTAACAAGCACAAATGATAAATATCAGTCCACTATGACTTGCTTCTTGAGAGATTAACCTTCTTAGTAGGAAAGGTTTTGATTGCAGCCAAAAGAGGACTGCATAAGCAAACCTAACCTAGTTTGAAATCTCAAACTTTATTTAATGTAATTGCTAGTAAGCATAGACAGAAGCACAGATAGAAGAAAATGCTACTACCTGCCCACGCAGTTCAGGTAATTGCTTCCAATCTGACCCATTCCCCAGTGGCAATTCTTGGTCAGTGGGAGCCTGGCATGATATAAGAAGGATGTTCTGCTGGGAAAAAGGGTAACTTAATGATTTACTAGAACTTTCAGATCAACTGAGAGATTCAGATACAAAGAATGGAAGTCCAAATCACAAAAGACCTGATTTTTGCAATTCAGTTTGATTTCCTATTCTAGTTCCAAAAATGGAAATGAACTTAGATATCTCAGGTTTTTTGCTGCTATCTATTGGTGAGATTATATTTCCTATGGTGACAGACCAATTAGTCAAATATTTCAGTCAAGCCAATTTTGTTATGTACAAGTCAACCAATTTTTAAGAATTAAAATAAACTGAACTGTGCACAAGAAATAATGTCCATGGGTGACTGTGGCAATAAATTATCCAGAAAAAAAGGAAGGTCACAAAATTCATCTAGTTAGTCAATGATCAACAAAGATTTATTAAGCACCTACTTTATACTGTTTTAGAAGACCGGAATACAACAGCTAACAAGATTGATTTTTTTGATGAAATTGCAATGCAAGGAAAGATACAAATAATAAATAAGCAAATAATTACACAAGAAAATTCTTAAGAATGATGAGTGTTATGAACACCATTTCTTTGCAACATGCAATAGGTAAACAGTAGTGAGAGAATAGGAAGGAGTGATTTGGAAAGACCTTTCTGAAGAGGTTATCTTTGAACTGAGACCTGAAGGGTGAAAAGGCACCAGCCAAGCAAAGATCTGGAAAAGAAAATTTCAGGAAGTGGGAACAGTATGTGAAAAGGCCCTAAGCAGGTATAAACTCAGTATGTGTCAAGAACAGACACAGAAAGATGGGCAGCAGCTGGAGTACAGATCATAATGGGGAGCTCTGAAAAGAGGTTAACATGATAGCCAGGAGCCTTCTGGGTCATTGTGAGGAGTTTGTGATCTATTCTAGTACAAAGGAAAGCAATTGGAGGATTTTTCAAAATAAGATAAATCAGAGGTCTTAATATTTTTCCAAGATCTTTCTGACTTCCAGGGACAATAAATTATAAAAGATTGCACCAGAAACCAAAGACCGTAAGCATGAGACTTCCACAGTACAATAAAAGCTTATGGGTAACTTTCTTCAGGTCACTGTCTAATGTAGGCAAAGCCTAAATGTCTCTAGTACTGGCCACGCTCTGTAATATGAGCACATTCAATTAAATTTTTTTTTTTTTTTTTTTTTTTTTTTGAGACGGAGTTTCGCTCTTGTTACCCAGGTTGGAGTGCAATGGCGCAATCTCGGCTCACCGCAACCTCTGCCTCCTGGGTTCAGGCAATTCTCCTGCCTCAGCCTCCTGAGTAGATGGGATTACAGGCGCACGCCACCATGCCCAGCTACTTTTTCGTATTTTTAGTAGAGACGGGGTTTCACCATGTTGACCAGGATGGTCTGGATCTCTTGACCTCGTGATCCACCCACCTCGGCCTCCCAAAGTGCTGGGATTACAGGCGTGAGCCACTGCGCCCGGCCTCAATTAAATTTTTTTAAAATGTACAAGGTATCCTCATTGACCAAAATCATTTAGCACATTTATGGTTTTATGCTAATCAAAAAAAAAGTTTCTAGCATAGTGAGATCTCTGGTTTTCTCCTACTATAAGCAGAGTGGCATTTCTTCTATAAGAGCTTATTTGGAGATTTTGTCAATTTTTTTTAACTGCCTTTCCTTTCCACGTTGACCTTAGCATTTCTTATTTGATGTATTTTTCATTATTAAAGCTTTTAACATAAGGTGAAATAACTCAATAAATACCTTCTTGTAATTGACTTGTGGGGACCAACTCACTAAACTAAACAAGACAGTACAGAAAAGAGCATTAAATTGCATAGAAGGTGTGATGGGAAAGAACACTAAATTACACAAAAGGTTTCCTGGATAGCCTCTAACTATGATTTCCCTGTTCTTTATTTTCTTTGCCAGATGTTCTCTCTCTTAAAACTTTGTATTAGAACATCAATAAAATTTAGCTTATGGATGCCAATAAAGATAGCATTGAAGCAGTTAAATATATTGAAACACATTCAATTCTTTATTTTCTCTGCTTCTCAGCCACAGAGTTTAGCCTGGAAGGCAAATCTCCTGGATCTTAGTCTAATCTTCTTTCCAATAAACCAGAACTCTGAATAGTGCCTGTGACAATGGAAGTACACAAAGTCTTTCCATAGAACTCAGTTGAAGATAATTGTGTTGATTTCTCTTTCACACCTCCTTTTATATGGTTACCTATCTCTGCCTATGCAAATAAAAGATATAATTCTCAAGCATACCTAGTTTTACTTTGGTATGTTGTTGTTTGGGGAAAATATCAAAGAGACAATTCAAAACAATGACTTTAGGTTGAGAAAAGATGGCCCAAATGACTTCCATTCACTTTTTTCAAAAGCAACATCCATCAAGGGATTGTGTGACATTGCTGTTGCAAAACTCCCTCCATTCTTATTTTTTATTTATGCCAACAAATTTTCTTAGCACACAGCTCATGACAAAAGGTAAAACAAAAAATCAATTCTGAATTTTATGTCATTCTAGCAATAAATAAGCCATGGATGCATGTTTTTTTCAGAAAAATGAATTTCCATACATTTCATTAGAAGATACACTCCCAATTAAGTATACTTTTTATATTTAATCATTATTATCATAATGTATAATATATGTAGGGGGGTGTGTGTGTGTGTGTGTGTGTGTGTGTAGAGAGAGAGTAATCAACTGTATGCTAATAATAGTAGTAATGATAACTCAAGACAGAAGAATAATCTGTTTTGTAAATTTATTTTATTGTGGTAAAATGCATATAAATTTGTCATTTTAACCATTGTTAAATATACAATACAGTGATATTAATTACATTCACAATGTTGTGCAACCATTACCTCTATTTCCAAAACCTTTTCATCACCCAAACAGAAATTTTATAACCACTGAGCCATAATTCCACATGCCCTTTACCCCAGTGCCTGATAGCCTCTAATCTACTTTCTGTCTCTATGAATTTGCATAGTCTAGATAAGTTATGCAAGTGGAATCATATAATATTTGTTCTTTTGTGTCTGGCTTATTTTACTTAGCATAATGCTTTAAGCTTCATCCATATTTTTCATGTATTAGAACTTTATTTCTTTTTATAGCCGAACACTATTTCATTGTATGTATATACATTTTGTTTTTTTATCTTTTGACAATTTGATTATAATGTGTCTTGGTGTGGGTTTCTTTGACTTTATCCTACTACAGTTCATTGACTTTCTTGGATATGTAGATTCATGTATGTTATCAAATTTGGGAAGGTATCAGCCATTATTTCTTCAAACATTCTTTTTGTTCTTTTCTGTCCATTCTTTTCCTGGGACTTCCATAATGCATATGTTGGACTGTTTGATGATATCACACAGGTTTCTTAGACTCTGTTGAAGCTTTTCTTATTTGTTCTTCAGTCTGCAACTCTGACTCAATGATTTTAATGTACTATTGTCAAGTTCACTAATTCTTCTGCCTACTTGCATATGCTTTTACAACCCTCTAGTGAACTTTTTATTTCAGTTACTATACTTTTCAGCTCCAGAATTTCTATTTGGTTCCTTTTTACAATTTTTCTCTCTTTATCGATATTCTCATTGTGTTCATTCATCATTTTTCTGACTTTTTTTACTTTTTTGAGGATGATTTTATTTACCTTGTGGAACATATTTAAGACAGTTGTTTTAAAGCCTTTGCTAGTAAGTCTGATTTCTAGGCATCTTCAGAGATTGTTTCTTTTCATTTTTTTTCTTTTGATTGGACAATTTTTTCTTATTTTTTATATGTCTTACTTTTTTTTGTTAACAGACCTTTAAACACTATAATGTGGTAACTCTGGAAATCAGATTGTTTACTCTTCCCCAGTGTTTTCTTTCTTCCCGCCTTTTTCTTTCTTTCTTTCTTTCAATCCTTCCTTCTCTTTCTTATTTCTCTCCTTTTTCTTTCTTTTCTTTTTTTCTTTCTCTTTCTTACTTTTCTGTCTTTCTGATATTAAAGGCTATAGCAATTCATTGGCTTAGAAACTTTCTCAATTCTTAATGCAAAGACACCATTACTTATCATATGTCACTGAAATCTCTGTTCTTCAACTTGTGTTCAGCTAGAGTTGTGACAGAAATTTCCCTGAAGACCAGAAACTAAAAACAAACAAAAAACCCCCTAAAAATAAAACCCTCTTCTAGTCTTTGTATATCAGCTATGTGCCAAAGCACTCTTTCAAAACTTAGCCAGGCTTGTACTGAGCCTAAGGCTCAGCCTGAAGTGTAAGCTTAGGGTTTTCTCTAGTCTTTTCTGACCATACACCTCGCCGTGGTCATGTACATGACTTTCTAAATTCCCCATATTCATAGTGCATTGAATAACCCAATTTTCAAAAGAAACTCTCCCTAGCTTTTGCCCCCAGGCATTATGTGGTCTATAGTGCCTTTTAACCATAATCTTTTATGTGAAGTGTCTACAGTGTCATTTTACCTTGCAGGACTTCTGAGTAATGCCTACCATCTTTCTAGTCCAAGCTGTGAGTTAGATGAAAAAGACAAGCACCATAAGACAGTCCTTCAGGCAGCCCCCAAATAAGTCAGAACCAACATACACAGTTTGCAAATCAGGTCAGCTCTGCTCCCTCCAGGGTCCAGAGTCCTACACTACAGAGAACATAGACTTTCTTCTTCAAGACTGCAGCCACACCAGGAAGGGTGAAACAAGTGCAAGTAAAAACACCACAAAGCTTTCCTACTGCTTTGAAATTCAGCATTTGCTTGGTTGCTGAAAAACTTGAGCATTTTTTAGAGTTCTTACAAAGTTGGTAATAAATGTATTTGCTTTTTATTTTTCTGAAAGATAGGTGGCAGGGGAAGGAGACCTTGGACCTTCCCTTCTCTTTTGCTGACATCACTCCAGAAGAATAATAATCTTAACAATTAAAAGCACTGGGATTTTTTTAATCTAGCCTTAATTTTTTATATATTATTATTGCATTATATATGATAGAGTGGTCAGTAAAAGATTTTCACACATAAAAATATATTAAGATATAATTGAATGGAGGAAGTAGAATTAAAACATAAATTTGAAGAAAACTTTTTAAATTTCAACTGCTAAAGAAGAACTTGTTCATGCATATTTTAAATAAATGATAGGCTATGATATTTATATGCCACTGGGTACATTTAAAAAGAGAAGCAATAATTTTATCTTAAACATAAGTATTTATAATGTTTTGAAAGTTATATTATTTGCAACTATTACTTAAATTTATAATAAAAATATTTTACAGGTCAACTTACAAATTTGCAAAGGGCGCTTAGTTTTCCAAAACTCATTTAAGAAGTATCTGCACCAATATTTGAAGAGCACTGCACTATTCCATCCCATTTCCTTAAATGTATACCAATTGAATTATCAGGCATAAATACAAAAGAGAATTAGATTTAAGTGCTATTAGCATCCTCCTTTTACTCCACCTTGCAGCAGTAGTCAACAAGTTGATTACTGCTTCATTAAAACACTCTTCTTGGCAATAGTATGACTGCTTATGCTTCTGATGTTCTTTCTACCTTGCTAACTGTTTCCTCTCATTATTTTCTGGTTTGTTCATATATTTTCAGCCTCTAAACATCAGAGTGTACAAAGATGCAATCCCTGGCTTTCTTCTTTTACTGCATGAATCTCCTGGCTTTTAAAAATCTATTTCCTAATAACCACCAAATACATATCTTCCTTTCTCATCTCTCCTCTGTTCTCCAAATTCTGGTATCTGTCTACTTTATGCCTCTACTGAATATTTAGTAGTTGCAACCTTAATATAACAAGTCCTGAAAACAATTCTTGGTTCTCTCCATTTTGAAAACCAATTACTGTCCTAGTCTTACCGTTTAAGCTAGTGGCTCTCCTTTTAACTCAGTTTTTCACCCAAAAATCTATGTGTCAGCATTTATTTATCCCATGGTTCATTATGCCAACCACTACCATAAGTGTATCCAATCCATCAGCAAGTCAATTTAGCACTAGTTTCAGAACATATCCTGAATCCAACAATTTTTCTCTATCATCACTGCTAATAATTTGTCCCATCTATATCATCTCTCATCTCAATTTTCATTATAGCCTTTTCAATAATCTTTCTGATTCACTCGTAATACATTTTCCACATTACAGTCAGAGTGATTTAATAAAACAAAAGTTAGGTCATGTCACCTCTCTCCTAAAAAATTTTCAACAACTCAGAGTAAAATTCTAATCATCACGAATTAACCATAATCTAAAAAGACTCTACATCAGTTATTTTTACCCAAGTTACATATTAGAATCATCTAGGGAACTTAAAAAAAATACCGAGGCCTATTATAACTCTAGAATATCTGGGACTGGGGCTGGTGATGGTATTTTGTTAGGTACTGTAGGAAAACCTAATGTGCCCCCAAGGCTGAGAAAGTTCATTGTCCATCTTTTCAACCTTACACTCTATGACTCACGTACAATATCTGGGCTCCAGTCACATTACCCTTCTCTATTTAAACATACTAAGTTTGTTCCATTTGAGGACCTTTGTGCTTGCTGTTTCTGGGTCTGAAATGCTCTTTCCAAAGATCTTCTGATGACTGGCTTATTTTTGTCAATTTTCCTCAATTTAAATACCTATAGTAAGCCTTTCAATGACCACCCATCCTAAATCTCTCATTGAAATGATCTTGTTCATTGGTTGCTACTTATATTTCTATTATCTCCCAATGGACTATAAGTATCATGAGAACAGTAGCCTTATCTGTCTTGCTCCCCATTTTGTTAGTCCAGGATAGGCTAAGTTTGGCTTTGGTGACACATGAGGCTATAACTTCACTAGCTTTAAAGAATTAAAGTTTAGTTCTCACTTACACTGTATGTCCACTGAGCTCAGCTGGGTTTCATTTCAGGACTCAGGCTGATGGAACAGCTACTATCTGGAACACTGATAAAAGAATATTTGAGGGTCTCAAACTGGCCATTTAATTGCTGTGACCCAGAAACTGACCTATGCCAGTTTCACTGACAACCATATGGACCAGAGGAAGTTACACAGCCCTATCCAGATACAAAGAGGCCAGGAAGTACAATCCTTCTATGTTCTAATATGGTGCAGAGAGGCAGAAAGATTTGATTAGTAGTTCAAATGACCACAGCCATCACATATTCTCATTGCCTATAATAGCATTTCAATAGTAGGTGCTTAGTAAATATCAAATTATTTATGATATTCTGATACTGGACAGCTCTACCAGTAGCTGAGATACTACATATTTTTGTCACTCAAAATAGGGATAATTTTACTCAAAGTAGATGACTTCAATTTGTATAATTTTACAACTAAAAGATGTTTTTATCTAATTTCTTCAGTTTTGTAGAAAGTAAGGCCCAGAGGCTTAAATGATTTTTCCAAATTTATACCATTTTTCAGTAGTGAAAATCTGACCAAAATACGGAGTATTTACATCACATTGATGATCCTTAAACTATAGCATAATATTTTGACTCACCTTACAATGTTTTTAAATCATGACAACTCTATAGAAGTTTTCAAAAGTCAGTATCACTTTAACAAGGATGTAATCCCTTTGAGAATTGTCAGCCTATTCTATATGCAATTGCCAGGACTCCTTACTAGTCAATCAAAATCAAAGGCGTTATGGAAAACTCACACCATTAAATTAAGGCCTTTGCCAAACACCCAACATGTTATAGGTGAAACCAGAATGTGGTCTGTGTGTGACTTTAATCCACTTTAGTCTGAACTTTTTAATGTCAGAGTCATACTGCACCTAAGCACCAATATATTACCAAAGTACAATTTGCTGAACATTCTTTTTCCAGTCCATTGAATATTTATCAGATTTTCTTTTTCAAGGATTATTAAGGTAGTAAAAGACTTAAATTTATTATCACTGAATTAGTAAACAGCTGGCTATCAGCATGAATATTAAGATATAGTGTAAGTTCTTGACTTATTAGCTTCCTAAAACAGGCTACAAGGTCTTCCATGACCTGGTCTTTGTCTATTTCTCCCAGCTGACCCTCTGTCTCCACCATGCCCATCGCCAAAATGTACTTCAGTATTTCTCCAACATACAATGCTTTTCTGTTTCTGGGTCTGGAATGTTTACATATTTGCTGATAATGGTTTTCTTTGCCTGTGCAATGTCAATTTTCTTTCCTTCATGTCCTGGATCTTGTATTATCTCTCAGAATACATGTCCTGGTCTCCTTTTACTATGGAGACATTGGGTTACTACTCCTGTGCTCTTTTGCACATCCCTTCTTAAAGATAGGTTGTAGTCCTAGGATGATACCTGACCCAGAGGAGAATTTCTAAAACTTAAGAAGAATTCACTGGTTGATTAATTAATTGACTATCTTTTGTTACATTATATTGGGTTTATTGCTTGATTTTTTTCTTTCTCCCATTAGTTAACATGTTACTTAAAAGCGGGGGCTGTATAATATTTATCACTGAATGAGTACCTGGAATTAAAGAACATGCTCCACAAATATCTGCCAAACTGAATCTAAATTGCACAAATATTCTAAGAAGTAAGATCTCTTAATTTATAAAATCCTCACAGTAATGTTGAAGAAGGAATAAAGTTAAACCAAAGCAAATCTAAAAACCGTTTGTTGAAGCCAAACATTTGGTTCAGCAAGGGAATTTAACGGTTCAAATGTTTTTGGTTGAAATGTTTGCTCTACTAACAGGCATTCCTAAAATGTGTTTTGCTGTTGGGGCTGAAAAAATTTGTTTTAAAGGCATTAGGACATCGAATGTTAAAAACATTTCTAGCCCTTACTTAAACTAGAAAAGTGATTGTCAGTAGAAATGCTTGCAGGCAAGGTTTCAGCTTCACATGGTTTCAAAATGTTTCCTTGGGTGAAATGTACTTAGAGACACTTTAAATTGAAGGAATTTTGTTTGCCAGCTTAGCTACTAACATCATTTCATTAACATGGAAACCAGCACATTGTTGGAAAGTAAAAATGATATTGATTACACATGACAACAGAACAAAAAAAAAAATCAACTTAATATAAAGATAAAAATAACACAAAATCAAAGAAACTTATCATTCCACATTCCTAAAATGTAATCATCAGTCATAAAGCACTGCAGAAGAAGGTGTTAAAATTGTATTCTCAAATGACAATTGATAAAGTAACTTGTAGAATGATATATAAAACATAATTTACAGCGTCTACCAGTATACACACATATTTCAAGGAATTAAAGACCTTGAAAACATATAAAAGATATACAATCCCACATACCAATACCCAAAGTAATAGTTGTGGTTCCCTCTGGGAGGGAGAAAAAAGGAAATGGAGTAGGGAACTTCAATGTTATCTTCAACGTTTACATCTTTACAAAGAATATATATTTGCACTATTTGTAAAATTGGAAATTATTGTTTAAAATATCTTTCAATGCCAAAGTTTTAAAAGGAGTTAACACTTTTAAACATTATACTAGGTAATTTTTAACATCTGTTTTAACTTAATATTAAATGATTTTATTAATTTTTATACTTCTGAAGAGAATTTAAAAAGAATTTGTATAGTTTAAAAAGTCAACAAAATATTTATTTTAATTATTTTTGAAACTTTTTGCTCCAGAACAAACAAAATATGAATCTGCCTTAATGGTATTGTGCTCTAAAATTATTATCATAATTTTCATCTAAAGTTTCTTATAGAATGTGAAAATGTGGCTTACTTAGTATTTCTCATATGTGTGTATTTTCCCAATTTCTAAATCAACATCTCAAATATAGAAAGTAAGACTGAGGCCGGGCGCGGTGGCTCACGCCTGTAATCCCAGCACTTTGGGAGGCCGAGGCAGGTGGATCACGAGGTCAAGAGATCGAGACCATCCTGGTCAACATGGTGAAACCCCGTCTCTACTAAAAATACAAAAATTAGCTGGGCATGGTGGCACGTGCCTGTAATCCCAGCTACTCAGGAGGCTGAGGCAGGAGAATTGCCTGAACCCAGGAGGCGGAGGTTGCGGTGAGCCGAGATTGCGCCATTGCACTCCAGCCTGGGTAACGAGCGAAACTCCGTCTCAAAAAAAAAAAAAAAAAAAGAGTTGTTTATACGGGAGATACAGGAGCTGATCTCCAGAGCCAGCCATGCCTTGGAAAAACTGCGTCACAAACTGGTGTCTGACGGCCAAGCACTGCCAGAAATGGAGATTCACTTGCAGACGGATGCCGAGAAAGGCACCATCACCATCCAGGATACTGGCATCGGGATGACACAGGAATAGCTGGTGTCCAACCTAGGGACGATCGCCAGACCGGGGTCAAAGGCTTTCTTAGATGCTCTGCAGAACCAGGCTGAGGCCAGCAGCAAGATCATCGGCCAGTTTAGTCTCAAAAAAAAAAAAAAAAAAAAAAAAAAAAGAAAGTGAGACTGAAAATCAGCTTCTAATTGTAATTTTTAAATTTGTACTTGATTTAGAGCTTTTTTGCCACTATAAATATAGTGGCAAATTAATGACTATCCATGTATTAGTCAGTTCTCATGCTACTAATAAAAACAAACCTGAGACTGGGTAATTTATAAAGAAAAGAGGCTTACCTGACTCACAGTACTGTAGAGCTGGGAGGCCTCAGGAAACTTGCAATCATGGCAGAAGGGGAATCAAACATGGCCTTCTTCACATGGCAGCCTGATTCACATGAAGTGCCAAGCAAAAGCGGGGAAGCCCCTTAAAAAACCATCAGATCTCATGAGAACAAACTCACTATTATGAGAACAGCAGCATGGGGGTAACTGCCCCGTGATTCAATTACCTCCCACCAGGTGCCTCCCCACTACACATGAGGATTATGGGAACTACAGTTCAAGAGGAGATTTGCGTGGGGACAGAGCCAAACCATATCAATCCATAAAGAAATATTGAATAAATTATGGCAAATCCCCACAAGTAATACAGTGCTGTAACAAAGAACGAATCAAACTTATATTAACTAATTTGGATAGACTTCCATACTGTATTTTTAAATGAGAAAAGTGAAATTTGGTGAAATGTGTTATAGTTTCTATTGCTGCATAAAAAATTATGTTAAACCCATAACTCAGTGATATAACAATAACAGTTATTATCTCAGGGTTCCCATGGGCCCAGAATCTAGACATGGCTTAACAGGGTCCTCTGTTCAGGGTCTCAGCAAGGGAGATATTGGCTGGGGCCAAGTCATCTGCAGGGTCAGTAAGGTTGGAATCTATTTTTAAACTCAATCAGTTTATGCAAGATTCAGTGTCTTACAGGCTGTTGGACTGAGGGCCTCAATTCTTCACAGTTACCCAAGGCTACTCTCAGTTCCTTACCACTTGAACCTCTTCAAAAGGCAGCTCACAACATGGCACCTGGCTTATTCAAAACAAGCAAGCAAAGAAAGTCCCAGTAAGATAGGTATCAGTATTGTATTGAGGCAGATTAGGTAAGGTTAGCAGGCCATCCTGACTTGTTCCCTTGTGTGAAGTCCTGTGGGCTTCTTGCACAGTAGACTTCTTTTGCTAGCACCCCCATGAGTCAGCACCTAACTCTTTTGCAAGGTAAGCAGTCCTGCAGGATACCAGCAGGCTGCCAGATGGTTACACATTCCTGATACCTAGTACAATTCAGAAAAGAGAAAAAAAAAGCCCCTTATTCCTGACATAACTTCACCAGTCCCCAACCAATCAGCACTGAAAGCCCAAGAAGCTATTAGCTACAAATTTCTGTGTTGAGTGAGGGGGCAGGGACTTCACCAGGGGCCTGCATGTGCAGCTAGGCTCAAAATTTATCTTATAGTAATCTTTTCCTCATTTTAATGGTGAAAAACACCCCCAATAGAGATTTTATATGCTAATGAATGATACATGTGATACATGTTGGTGCAGGTAGATACTGAGCACATGTACCAGCTTCTCTTTTGCATACTTGACCTACCAGTATTTTATGAATATGTATTTACAGCTCCCATAAAAAAAAATCCTCTTAAGGTGCTAGCTGCTGTCTCTCCCTCTTGGCAGTCAGCTGTGCCTCTCAGAGTGTACTAATAAACTTCTTTGCCTACTCTTATTTTGGACTCACTCTCAAATTCTTTCATGCAATGAAGTCAAGAACTTGAACCAGCCCACCATCAACAGTATGACCTAAGCTTGGAATTATAAGCCGTTACATTTGCCATATTCATTAGAAACAAGTCACTAGATCCCACTCACATCCAAGGACTAAGGGCTAGCCAAGGGTGTGAATACCAGAAAGTGAGATTATAGGAAGCCATTTTTGAACATTTCCTCCCATGTGTTTAATGCTATACAATTTGTATAAAGCAAACAAGACCAAAATCCACCTTTTATTACGCATGATTATATAAGTATCACATACATCTTATAAATATGCAGAAAAGTCGGGAAGGATATTAAACAGGTGAACAGAGGGAATCTGCGTAACAACCTGTTAGGAAAATGCAAGAAGTTAAAAAAGATAAAGACGTATCTAAAACAACGATAACAAAAAACACATGTATAATGATTTATGTATATAAAATCATGTGTGTGCGTGTGTGTATGTGTGCATGTGTGTCTGTGTATGCACTATATACCGTTAGGCATAAATTTTTAAAACAGAGACCATCTTAAAAAAAAACTGAGGTTGTCTGTCAGCCAACAAAACACTCACCAGTGAATAAAATTTACTGAGTGGTTCACTGAAAAGGAAAATTCAAAACTTTCTAAGAAATGTGTAGTTCATGGTGGTTATGCCAATCAAGATTGAAAATTAAATTCTGAATAAGAAGGAATGAATCCATAGAATTGTACACAGTTGATTAAACAATTCCTATTGTTCCTTATTCAGGGAAGAGTCTTCACTTAGGTCAACCAAGGGTCTAGTGTCCTGGGATCACTCAATGTTCATGGTTTTTTATCAGCTTCAGCTGGTTAGATCCAGTTTTGCTTATCCAGTTAACATTCAGTTTTCCATTTCAAGTGCCCTGTAAAGGGATTTCTTTAATCAAGAAAAAAGAAACAACTTGCAGAGAAATGTGTACAGTAGGATTCTATTTTAGTAAAAACAATGGGAAACACACCCTGTATATTTGTTGTATGTATGCTTCTATGTGTTGGTCTAAACATAAAGCTATGGAAGAATAGGAAGGTAGCCAGGTGAAATCACTATTTTTTTTCATCTTTGCTGTGTCTGCCTGTACAGTGTGCTGTTTCCTGGCTAGGTGATAAACCATCCCAGTTTGCCTAGGGCTGAGAGGTTTCTTGGGATATAGGACTTTGAATGAGAAAGCCTGGAAAGTCCCAGGCACTTAATTTCTTATAGTGACGAGCATGAATGACTTTTGAACTTTGAAAACATCAAATAAAGAAATAAGCTAGCTTTGGCTGGACTTAATGATTTTTGAATGCTCTAAGAAAGAGTTTTAGTTCTCTTACAAATTTCTACGTGAGGTGGCCTGTGAACGTTCTTTTCTTTTCTTTTCTTTTTTTTTTATTATAACAGGGTCTCATTCTGTCACCCAGGCTGCAGTGCAGTGGTACAAACACAGGTCCCTTCCCTTGACCTCCAGAGCTCAAACCATCCCCCCAACCTCAGCCTCCCAAGTAGCTGTGACCACAGATGCACCCCACCTTGCGAGGTTGAAAGTTCTTTTCTGACTCAAAAAGAAAATAAGGCCACTGACTGAGTGTAAGAACAGTAAAATCATGAAGGCAGTTTGAGAAGAGAAATAAAATTGAACGGTCAATGGAAAAAAATGAGTCAAGGAGGGAAGCAGGTTAAGCTTGCCAAGTGGCATAAGATCTAATTTTGTTTTGAAGACATGAATTTAAAGTGGGACCAACATGCACAGGTGTGCACTTCTTCTAGCTATGTCTGGCTGCACAAAATCTAGGCAGAGCATCGGGGCAATCTCAGTAGGATTTATATAAGGTTGCAATTCTATTAGGAGGGTGATAAAGAAAGAGAGGGGCCAGGTGGGTGAGATGAGAAGCAAAAAAAGCAACATGATGATACTCCATTGAATATAAACTTGATACACAAGGAAATGAGAATACAAATGGGGATGAGAGATGGTGAAAAAGTGGTGGAATCAAAAAGGGTGGAGTGGCAGAACTGGCGAGGTGGGACTTAAAGGGGGTGACTAACTGCTTAGAAAGATAAGTGACTGTGATCAGAGAACAAGAGTGAGAGTTACAGCATCTTAAAACAGAACATTCAGCTGGCTTTTTTTTCCCCAGAGAATCCAATGGCTCTAAGTTGTAGCCATTCTGATAATATTTCCAAATAATAACAGAACAGCTCCTTTCCCTGTCACAACACCAGTACTCGCTGAGCATGAGATTATATAGTGCATGAAGTTGGTGATGGCAAAGACTCAAAGCATGTGGAGAGGAGGTGAAGGGCAGAGAGGCCAGTTCCTTATGTTAGTATGAAAATTACCAAGAATTGTAACAAGAATGGAAGGAAACAAAAACAAAAAAGAATAAACTCTGACTAAAGCTATTCAAAATACAAATACAGTAGAAATCACAAATAACAGAGGAGTGAGATAAAGTGACTGAGTGATTTAGGAATGCCCAAGTTGCCATTTGAAAAGAGCAGTTTCAAACCTGTGGAAAAGTAGAGCAAAACCCAGAACTATTAGTGCTCACCAAGGAAAAAGAAGCATTTTACAGGTTGTTTGTAGCTTTGTTCTGAATAGCTTTTGAAAAACAAATCTGGATCAGATGAGACCAGGAAATATGTATTTTTTTTTTAACTGCCTACAGATGACAATAGCCAAAGTTGCAGAAAAGCGACATGAATACCATTTAGGTAAGCAAGATCATCAAATATATCCTTAGATGTGACCTTTTTAATCTACTGGTGACAGAGTGATGTCATTTGGCTCTGTGTCTCCACCGAAATCTCATGTTGAGTTGTAATCCCCCATTTTGGGGAAGGGACATGGTGGGAGGTGACTGGCTCATGGGATGGATTTCCACCTGACTGTGCTCATGATAGTGAGTTCTCATGAGCTCTGGTTGTTTTGAAAGTGTGTGGCACCCTGCCCTATGCTATCTCTCTCTCCTGCTGCATGTGAAGATGTGCTTGTTTCCCCTTCACTTTCCACCACAATTATAAGTTTCCTGAGGCCTTGCAGCTCTGCTTCCTGTACAGCCTGTGGAATTGTGTGTCAATTACACCTCTTTTCTTTATAAATTACCCAATCTCAGGTAGTTCGTTATAGCAGTGTGAGAATAGACTAATACACAGAGTAATGAGTAATATATAACATCTATAATGAATGTTGATGTGCTGATATTTCAGTGAAGTATACTTTTGCAGGGAAAACATACTTGGGTTCTTCTTGCTTGCTGGATGACATATTTCCCTCCATTTATTCATTTCTGAAGGAAAACTTCTAAGTAATTATAAAAGAGGAATCTGCCCAACTGAAACTACATACCCAAAATGCAGCTTTGAATTAATTATGTCACTTCTGGGGGGCCCACTGCACATTTTTACCTTTATTATGATGCAATAGCACAGAACTATTGAGCAAATTTACTAAGTTTCTTGAAAAATTATAAAAAATTATGGTGTCTTGAAACAGAACACTTGTTTGAACTTCTTTTCTGGAAAATCCAGCCAGAACTCTAGGTTATAGTCATTCTAATAACATGTACAAATAATAGCAGAGTAGTTCCCTACCCTGTCAAATCACCAGTGCTAATTTTAGAAACCCAGATTTCCTACAGTGAACATTTAAAGACCCCATAACATTTGGAGGCCTTCTTTAACATCTTATTTTTCTTGAAAAAAAAAGATACAAAGAGGAAAGACGCATTAACCAAGAAAAATAATAATGTGCCTGAAAGAATACAAATTGTTATTTAACCAGGGGGTGAAAATTTCCAAGATAGATCCTTAAAGAAAATGTTTACATTCATTTTTTTATACAAAAGGATTCATCTAACAATGTATTACAAACAAAACTCACAACCCTGTTGCTGATCTCAGCTGGAGTGAAAGGATAGAATGCAGACCAATTTATTGCCAACTGGTTTAAAGAAGTTATAGGCCCAGATCCAGGGGAAAAAAGGAAGGGAAGCTGTTCAGGGCATAGAAGATAGAAAATTCACATTTTCTGATCATCAAACATGAACAAGCTTTGTGCCTTGCAGTTTACAGAAATTTTCTTATTAACCCAAAAACTAACTTCATTATAAGTAAATCTGATATGCTTTTAAGGAAAGTGAGGCTCAATGAACTTGGCAAATTGTTCAAGGTAAAACAGCTCACAAAAGGTAAACCTAGTTTATCTGACTTAAAAACCAGTGAAAGACACATAAAAAATTTCATCGGATATTTTTAAAACCTTATTTGGAAAACAAAAAAATGCAAAAATTGAAATAATTTTAAGGCTTTGTCCCCTGTCCCTGCATAAATTTACTTAGCTAATAATTCACAAAATGTGATTACAGCAGCTCTGTGATGTGACTTAAAGACAATTGAAGGCTTTTAGGCTGTGTGCCTTTTATGGCTCTTTTGGACCCTACAACTAAATGATAGCATGTCTATACCCCAAAAAAAGTGCTAAGAGCAGGATTAAATGCACCAATAGTTGAAATTAAAGGATTAACTTCAGCGTTTATAAACAGGTAGTTGGTGGACCAAATACAGCCCTGAAACCTGTTTTCTATGATTGGAATTGGGTTTGAATTTGACAGGTTATTCAGTCTCTAGTTTGCTACAGGCTTTGCTTCCCTCCTCCCTATGATCTTAAACCCAGCCAGATTCACATATTTATGTTACCTGCCTGACCCTTGGAGGCATTTGAGTTTGTAATCCCTGGACACAATGCTGCAGAAAGCTTCTTCCAGCTCTCAGACTCTGTGATTATTTGATCTAGAATTACTGAAATATGTACCCAGAGCCATCAAAACTTTAAAGAAAAAGTTTCTAACTCACAATTTGATATGAAGAAAAGGAATTCTTTTTAAAGGCAAAAACTTTCTGATCTTCCGAAGACATCAGTAGTTGTAGGAAAATAAAATGAGAATGTGACATTTCCTTAGCATTTAACTGAAGTAAAATCTTTATATTGTAATCACATGTCAAACAATCAACAAATGTCTATTAGAAATCAACACTGTACATGGCCTAAGCTAGACATTTACAATAATGCAAAGAAGCTAAACACATGTCTCTCATAATCCAAAAGGAAGCTTCTCATTTAATTTAAAAACTAATAATACTTACCCTGTAAATTTACTGTGTCTGGATTTCTGAAAGGGAGTAGATAGAGTTTAAAATGTTAAATCAGGCCGGACGCGGTGGCTCACGCCTGTAATCCCAGCACTTTGAGAGCCCGAGGCGGGTGGATCACGAGGTCAAGAGATCGAGACCATCCTGGTCAACATGGTGAAACCCCGTCTCTACTAAAAATACAAAAAATTAGCTGAGCATGGTGGTGCACACCTGTAATCCCAGCTACTCAGGAGGCTGAGGCAGGAGAATTGCCTGAACCCAGGAGGCGGAGGTTGCGGTGAGCCGAGATCGCGCCATTGCACTCCAGCCTGGGTAACAAGAGCGAAACTCCGTCTCAAAAAAAAAAAAAAAAAAAAATGTTAAATCAAAAGTATTTTTCCCTAGGAAAGAAATAACATCAAAGAGATATATTTTGGTAAGTAAAAAAAAAAAAAAAAAATGCCAATCATGGCCTTTTGGGCCATACTGAACTAAATGAACAGAAAAATACTGGTTTATGTGAAAAGGGGATTTTTTAAAATTCATTCATGAAATTAAAAGTCCTTTGTTTTGCCCAGAAACTCAGATAAGTTGAGATATAATCTTTCATCTTGTCTTCTTCATTACAGGAATCCTTGTCCAGAGCGTCAGATATCCTACAAGTTCCGAACATAGTATTCTTTTAATTTGGATGATTTCAGGCAAAATTTGTCTCTCCTGTCACAAAGGTGAAGTCTGTAGCCAACACCTCAAATCTTTTCTTTATATGCCTGATAACTGCTATTGAATGACTAAGATGTCAGCTTCTAGAACAATAATCAGCACATAGTAAGTACCCAATAAATATTAGATCTTTATAATTTTTATTGTCATCATCGTCATTATTTTGGCTCTAATTGTAAGGGCCAATTTCTTTGTCAGGAAGCTCCCAGTGCTTTTAACTGATATTTTCTAACATACTTACATTTTACAGTTAAAATTAATACTTGGGAAATCAAATTCATAGGAAGAAAACTCAGAATATTGAGCACTAGACACACGACAAAAGAAGTGGTCACCCAAGAGGATGGTTTGTGTTACTTGTTTAGAAGCATTCTACCCACCGGACTTGTCTCTGGACTCCTAAACTATGCAGCTGACATACAGCCTTACATGAGATAGTAGTCAGTTTAAACTCTCATTGTAGCATTAGCAAATATATTTCCCAAATACATTAGAAGGTCTTCCTTCGTTCCCATAAGGGGAATATGTATATCTTAAACAAATCGGGAACCAGGTGCAAAAGATAGAAAGTGATACCACAAACGTGCAGTGGGGTTGGAGAAAGAGTTTAGTAATAGAATTTTCATTGAATGCACATGGACGGAAAGATGGGATCAGTAGTCGCAGGGATTACTGGAGTTTGAAGGGCAAAGGTGAGGTGGCATAGAGTTAAAAACTACCTATTAGATACTATGCTCACTACTTAGGAGACAGGATCATTAGTACACCAAACCTCAGTGACATGCAATTTACCCACGTAACAAACCTGCACGCATACCCTCAAACATAAAATAAAAGTTCAGAGAAAAAAAAGAAAAAATAAAACATAAAATAAAAGTTCAGAGAAAAAAAAGTTCATAGAGGTTCCCCATGAACTACGGTTGAGAGGTTCCCCATGAACTACGGTTGACAGTTGACATTTGCTCATTGTGTACTTTCCAACATGTTCCCATGGCCCCATGTGCTTACATATGCTGTTACCACCATTGCTTTTTAAGTATCTTATCTGCCTTTCCCACTCTACAGTGAGTAACGTTACTCATTTTGCTCAGTATTTGGCCTCTAGGCCTAGTGGAAATCCTGAACATAATGGGCTTTTGGTACATCATTATTGAGAAAATAAATGTATGAAATTGCAAGTGAGGTATTCACTATTTAACTGTGAAACCGTCTGATCTTGTGAAAATTCATCAAGACCAAAATTAAGTGTCATGATCTGAAGTTCATGATCTAACAAGAAAATTCTTGATATTTTTGAGATGCCTCCTTTTCTTGAAATTATCATTGATGTATCCTGACTGAAAATTTATCCACACTAATTTTTTGAAAGACATTTACTTCAAGAATTTCAGCTAAACGTGTCAACATGGATTCTCACAGGCAATAAAACCTATTGTAGATTCAGAGTCAGAAGGGAGTGTCTGACACATACAAGACCCTGAGCCAACTGCTTCATATGTTACTTTTACTCATTCTCACTGCAGCCCTGTGAGAAAAGCAATGTGATCACCATGCTGCATGTGAGTAAACTGCGGCTCACAGCGATAAAGTTAGCCAGACATTAAAGCGCTAGTATGTGGAAGGGCTGGACTTCAAACTAGATCATTCTGATTCCAAAGTCCATTCATTTTTCATAACTTGATAAATAAGCAAATAAAATTTAAGCAGAAATGTACTAATGCAAGTTTGTAACTTTTTTAAAAATTGAAATTCTAATAAACACATATTCCAATTATTTAAAATTAAGGCCCAGACTTACAGTACAAAATCCTTTGTCTTTGGTGCAGATTATTACTGCTAAATAACCGTACTGCAGATATGAAAGTATTTGACTATTGTCTAAACAGTCCAGTTCTGTAACAGACATCAGTATGATGCATTGCTTTTTTGCTATAAGACCCTAAAAATTATTTTCCCCAAATTTATGTTTGAAAATAATCTCTTTAGGAGGATAGAAAAGGATATGACCTTGCAACATATTTGCAGGTATAACAAATCAAATAGCATAATTTTGACCACCAATATTTACATCAAAATATGAGAAAGAAGCTACTTCCTAGGACATGCTTCCCCTAGAACTATTTTCCTTTCCAAATCGGGAAGTAATAAGGTTTTTAAAAGGATGGGAGGCAGGGCTTGATGAATTACTAGGCATTCAGTGTTAACCATATGCTAGTGCTTGATTGGATAAAGATGTAGAAAGATGAAAGTTGCTACTATGATAATTACTGGGAAACGTCTATCATCTTTCTATACCCCAGAATTCTCAATTGAAATCTTGTTCAGAGAATTGTCTGTGTTCAACTCCCCCACCCCCGGGAATTCCTCCAGCTATATCTCTACGGAAGGCAATATTCTGCTTATCCACGGAGAGAAGGAAGTTAATCTGCTGAGCTGTTGTCCTGCTCTTTAGAAATACCAAATCACTGACAGTATTGATTTTTGGCTGTTTATACAACTTTAACTCTTCAGAATTTAATATGAAGAAACTAATGTTCTTTTTTTTAAGACCCTTTTTGTGGGGGACAAGCTCAGTGCTTTGAGGGTAAATAAGTATTTTGTAAATTGGTCCACTGAATGACAAGGCAACAGATTTGAAGCCAGCTGTCACCTTTTATTAGTCACACCCATAAATCCAGCCTGGTACTGGGATTGTTCCCAGTGTCAAGAATCATGGACAAGGTACTGAGGGAGGGTGCTATTTCCCCCTTTAGAGCATTCTATTTGGAAGTGTGAGGGATTGACTGTGTCCGATGAATTAATTTCCTTGTAAATTTTCATAAGGAGAAAATTGAGGACCTGTGTTATTTTTCTTTCTTTCTCTCAAATTGCCCACTTTTCAGTCATACATTGGGACACAAATCCTGACTAACATAAATCTAAAGTCGATCACTCTTCATCAGTACAATTATTTCTGTTTTGTCCCTCCTCCCTAAAAATAAGTAATACTACCTTTCTGTTACTAGATCTCACAGGCTTGCAACATTACTAAATAAAGTATAATAACGAAAGCTGAGCCTTTGTTTTATCATCAATATGAATTTTAAAAGAATGTCATCAAGAAAATCATCTTCAAAGTTTTTTTTTTTTTTTTTTTTTTTTTTTTGCATGCTTAAGTCCTGCTGCTGAGATGAAACCAGAGTGACTGCAGCAGTTCTGATACCCTGGGCTTTTTGGTGTTCTGATTCTTTCCTCACTAGCAGAGGCAGTGAATTTAACACTCAGATTTGCTCTGACAGGCTGACAACTGATATCACAAGACCACAGCTAAGAGTGGTTTATTACTTTTAGTGGGATTTATTTAATTCAGTCTCACAGCCTGAGGGTGGGGTAAAGATTTAACTTGAAATTAAATTCCAGCAGGAGACCTTTTAATATAAGAAAAATGGGCAGAGGGATAAATGACATGCTCAATTGCAATGAATTTTTTTTTAAAAAGCTTATATTTAACATGGAAAAAAAATCTCACAAAATCATTTCAGTTATTTGACAGATATAAAGAGAAAAAGTGCAGAGGAACAAGTAAGAATGATAGAACTTAAAAGAGAATGATCTAAAAGAAAGTTTTTGACAAACTAGAATTTCTTCAATCCATCGCCCAAAAAAAAAAAATCTCAGTTTATGAATGCTTTCCATCAATGTCTGGATAAGTTGATAAGAAATCCCAAGTGTTCATCTGTTGTTTAACTTCAAACTATACAATAATTCTGGATGAAATAGTAGAGTTTAAGCAAAGCCGTAGATAGAAATTACTTAGGTTTTTAACCTGAACACAGTGAATGCTTATGCCCAAAAATTCAGAACATGAAAGTGGTTTTCATTTGTTTTATAAAGCTAAGAAAAATGGAGTTTTATCATAACAGGTAACCCAAATAGAGTCTTGCCAGTTAGGTTACTTAAGGGGTATTGGATGGTTATAATTATAGTCTTCTAGTATTTGTTTATGAGAAATAAATATCACTTACAGAGAGAAAAGGAGATAGCTCATTGTTGATAGATATTGGAGTATCAATGATATATTTTGCTTTCTATGGTAATATTTTGGTGGTTTGGACTTTTTTGCAAAGAAAAAAGATAATTTTATAAAAGCCTATTAAAAATGGAATACTTTCTATTAAAGGCATGTCTAATTTTGAGGCTTCTGGAAACTCGATGCCAAAGAAAGAGCAGAATATAATAAGCATAATGGCTATTTGCCTTACTCTGGGTTTAAGACATTTCAGTTCAGTCCAAGCTTCAGAAATGTGAGATTAGATCATATGAGACCAGGGATCCATCAACCCAATAGCAAGCTTGGCCCTAGACTCAATCATAAAGGTCATGACCGTTTTGTTCCCTAGCCATATGCCACATCTTTACTGCATCTCTCCTTCTTCAGGAACCCAAAGTTCTAATGACTCTCCAAGAAAGCCTTCTTTGAAACTCCACACCCACTTGCTAAGGAGTTTTCTGATTCCCTCTTCCCCATAGAAACATGTGTGATGTTCATTGAATCTAACTGGTTAAAATATTGCCATATGATTGGTCAATGCAGGGCTTTCCATGTCTTCTTGGTTCATGACATCCTTAATTATCTCAATAATTGTTTCATGTTATCCCTAGGTGAAAAGAAATACCTAACAGTCCTATTTATTAAATTCTTATGTCAAGAATTTAATATTTAATTCAAGCACCTTAACAAGCATTTAAGTCTTCAAAACTTAGTGCCTACTGTTTACGATAGCAAAGACCTGGAACCAACCCAAATGCCCATTGATAATAGACTGGACAAGGAAAATGTGGAACATATACACCATGAAATACTATGCAGCCATAAAAAACAATGAGTTCACGTCCTTTGTAGGGACATGGATAAATCTAGAAACCATCATTCTCAGCAAACTGACACAAGAACAGAAAATCAAACACCACGTGTTCTCACTTATAGGTGGGTGTTGAACAATGAGAACACATGGACACAGGGAGGGGAGCGTCACACACTGGGGTCTGTTTGGGGGGACTAGAGGAAGGACAGTGGGGGGCAGGGAGGTTGGGGAGGGATAACATGGGGAGAAATGCCAGATACAGGTGACAGGGGGATGGAGGCAGCAACCACGTTGCCATGCATGTACCTATGCAACAATCCTGCATGATCTGCACATGTACTCTAGAATCTAAAGTACAATAAAAAATATATATTTTAAAAAATGTAGTGCCTATTGGACACTACACAAATTTCTCAAACTGTGAATCAGATTGGACTTCACCACCCTCATTGAAAGAAATGTAGTCATTGACCTTAAAAATGTTAGCTATCTTGAGCTCATAGTTTACAAAATGTCCAAGAGATATTACTGTTTTTCTTAAAAATTTTAAATATATTGCAGTGCTTTTCTGAATCTGCCTTGGAGCCCTAAGTGACCTCAGTGCTCAGTTTGGGAATCATGAGTTTAATGTGTTATGTCTATTAACAACTCTGCATTATAACAGAAATGCTCATTGTTTATTCCAATGAACTATTGGTGCCAATTTCCTGCAATTGATAGACTCAACTAGGAGAGATATTTGGAGACGATGATTCTTTTGGTGCCTCTGTTCTCATACCACTCATAAGCTACCTAATTCATGGAGTGATAAAGCCCTAGTTAGAATCTAGCATATTCTTAGGGGTTTATCCAAAGTCTGAAGACTCTGGGGGCAATTCTACTCATCCCAACTGACTTTTAATATTAATATTGACATTTTTCATACAATCTCACTAATTTATCAATGAATCATTTTCTCTAGGAAGAGTCTGATCAGGGACATGTCAAATCTCTGACCCCATGTAGGAGGTAAACCACAAACTATGACCATGACCATTTGAAAGACAAATATTTACGTTTCTCTGGTTCCCAACACCCCTCTTCCTCCTTTTGCCTACCCACCTAGCTTGGATATACAACATATAACACAGCCAGCACCTTTCCTTGCTTGTATCTGTGTTTCTGTGACAGTTTTTCTCTTAAATTTGCCCCAATATGTTTCCTCTACCAGTGTCCTTGTCTAGGATCTTGCTTGTACAAGTTTGAATGTGTTCACCTTGACATAACTTGATACATTATTGCCTTAATCCAGTGGCTCCTCATCCTTGCATGAGCTTTTGTCTTTTCTTCCTAGGTGAGCTTCTCCCTCAAACTGGGATCTGAAATGCTTATTGTGCCTTAGGGCTCATGGCCGAGATCAATAATTTCCGCAAGAGGAGAAAGAGAATCATTTCCAAAAGCTCTCTTAGAAGAATGAGAAAGAACTTCCTCAAAAGCCCCTAAGAAACTTCTTCTCATATTTGACTCTTTTGTTTTTGAACTTTTCCACCTAAAACATACTAAATAAATGTATTTTAAGAAGGAATAGTACAGATAGAAGGTGCTTTCCTGTTCTCTAATATTATTTTTAAGTGCAGATTGAGTGCCGTTTAATCATTAGCCTCCAAACAAATGGAAAATTAGAGGATAAATTTGTACAGAAAGGAATATGCCCTTTCAAAAGATATCTCTCTCTGCCTCTTCTTACCTACCACCAACTTCTTGGAAGTTTCATTTTTTTCATGAGTTATTACGTTGCATTTTACATATAAATTATATTTATTTACTTTTAAATCATAATATTTATAACATTATAACATTGCTTCCATTATCCAAGGATGTTTGTTTGTTTGTTTGTTTATCTACGATTTGGAATAGAACTCTTCACAAATTTTCCTATTAAAGTTAATCAAATTTTTTTCATTTACCAGCTTTTTATTTAGTGGCAGATTTTTCAGAGAGAGTTAAAGTCGTTAAGCAAGAGGTAGGTGTATACTCAAAGCAATTTACTTCTTAGGTGATTTGATAATTGAGACATCACCATATTTTTTCTACAGTGAAGTTAAACTGAAGGTCCATCTGCTGATGAGTAGCATAACCAGATTTTAGGTTAATTAGCTCCCCTGTGTCCTGTATGTATTTATATCATCAAAAGATCAAAAGGTATGCACTGGAGTGTGTCTGAAACCAGAGCGCCCCTCTACTGAAATCTAGAGTATGCATTTTACAGAGCCCCTTCTCTGCCAAGTAAATAGTCAGCAGTGCTTTTATAAGTATATTCACATGGAAATTTTTATGCTGAAAGTTATTGGTAAGGAATCATTAAATGTACTTTCTTAGCTTCCTAATGATGACATATATAGATATGTTGAATTTCTTCTAAAAATCTTAATGTGGAAACACTCTAGTACATAAACTCCTTGAGTGAAAGCAATATCTGTTTACAGAAAATATTAATCTTAAACCAAAGAGTATAATAAGCAAAAAATAATTTTTTGTATTACAATTTAATTTCTATTATATTTCAAGGCCCCTTTCAAACCAGCTGGCAGAAAATTTTAATCTCATCCCTGACCCCAGGGCTGTGTCAAGGCTCTGGGAGTCTTACGCAGTACCAAGACACTGGATTAAGGTCCTTGAGTCATCTTACCATGTATTTCCACTAACATACTCATTATCCCAATCCAGAGGCTCTTTACTGATAAGTCACACTGTGGAGCACAGGAAATCTTTCTGCAAAGATGTGATGTTCTTGATCACCTTACCCAAAAAGATATCTACCACCTGCTGGCTGATGCTTGGAAATGTCTCTGGAGAAGTTTCACCATTTAGAATCAATCCCAATATAATGGAAATATCCTTGACAGAAGAAAACTGTATAGAGGCAGCAATTTTTGCTATGATATGAATTAGTGCTGGAGTTTTTCTTACGAGCATGCTGACACATGGAAAGACCACAATGTGGGGTTCTCAAAGAGAAAAGGAAACTGCCCCACAGTTCTAGGTGCTCCATACATTACACTTGTCAGCTCCCTATTTTTTCATGTACAAGTTATAATCTTTACTTAAAGCCTAACAAACTGACAGATGGTGATTGTTTCAATTTCCTGTTGTCTTGATATATGTTTTTAAAGAGAAAGTTCTCAAGGAATTTCTAAATTTAATTCATATGGGTACTTGGATGTAATGAATCCTAAACAATATCCAGTCATAAATAAGAAATAACTTCAGTAGAATATTGTTTATAGATTTTTTTCAATGTTTTATCCTCCTATGAAAGGGCCTAATTCTCAAAATACACATACATACACATGCGTGCTCACTCACTCTCTTTCTCTTTCTCTTTATCTCACCATAAACAAAAAAACTTAGACATACCATGTGGAGATAAATGTGAACATGTGCACTTTTATAAAGGAACTGAAGAAAAGATAAATAAGTTATGCATTTCGGTTAGTTTCACTAATAGATTTTTTGACTGAAAATGGAAAGCAAGTTGTCTAGGGTACTAGTTGCAATTGGAATAGAATAAAATCCATTTCAGATAAGTTGTGGGAAAAGGAGAAAAATATACAAATATAGTTTATCTGTTTTAACCTAATATTTGCATGTATCTACCTTTTTCACTCATAGCAGCTCTACCCATTTTTAATATGCCCTGCAAAGACTAACTGGATTACATGATGCCCTCTGTAGGTTAGTCACATTCAAAACAGAACTTTACAGTGTTATTTTGGGCAGAAGATGGGTAACCTTAGAGTTAGTAGCAAGGAATACCTGTTTCATTGCAGAGCCTTAAGTATTCCAATTTATTTCAGCTTAGTTTTGTTTGTTTGTTTGTTTGTTTGTTTGTTTGTCTCGCTTTGGCAGCCCAAAGATTCTTTGTACTTTTCACTTGCCCATGGGCTATAAATTACTTTTAAGCCAATAATTATTTTCTCTATCCCCCTTATAAATTCTCACTTGGATCTTGCCTCAAGTCTCTGTTTTTTCTAAGATTGGGAAAAATTGTTGGAGATTGTGAAGTTATGTTAGAAAGTAACCCTTAAATTAGCTGCTCTGTGATTTGGGTTCTATTGTTACTTTGGGTAAGGCGACCCCTTGGCTGAACTAAAATTATAGGCAATGTTCCCTAGTGAGGGAAGCGTAGGTTAAAAATCAGCTTCAGACTCTCCTGGGGTCGGGGGGCACCATATATCATAGCCTTCTTATTGTTTATGTCACTGTGCAAGGGTTACAGTTAAAAAAGATTATTACTTCACAAGTCAATTAAAATTCCAATATTCCAGGAACTAAAAGCAATAATAAAGATCAGCAAAATCTATTTTCAACATGATAGCTAGGTAAAAGCGGGTCTCTCTCTACATAAATGTTGATGAAAAAAGGGAATGCTACAACTTGAGACTCTATCAAAGAAAGGCATGTTCAGATGAAACACTAGAATAGAGAGCTATGTAAATACCAGTACACAGGTTCCCAAAGTCAGGGATGGAAAAGTAGAGGAGATCATGATGGGTGAGCTTGACTGAGTGGCCTATGGTATCAGAAGATAGAAGGGCTCTTAATTTGAACATTTGCTCTTTCTGAGCCTGCCTGGTGCATCGGCGGTCTTCATCAGAACTTCTCCAATTAGCTGACCTTGGATCCCTGAGCCAGCCCTGGTCTTCCCCAGCCCACCAACATGCCATGACAAATACAGTGAATTAACTTCTCTCCTAGTTTCCTTCCCAATGTGTAACAACAGCTAAGTACTTGCCACTTTAACCTGAGCATACCATTATAATAAAACCAGTGTTAAGTTGAAATTCACACTAAGAGAGCTAGCATTTGAATGCTGGGAGAAAGTTTAGGTATAATCTTTTCCCTCAATGCAACTGCTACTCAAAAGCAGTCACCTAGGAAGGAAACTTTATAGTTCTTATTCTGCTATTTCACCTTCCATATCAGTTGTCAATTCTCAAGTCTTTATGAATCTGACTTCCCAATATTCCTTACTTTTGTTGTCACCTTGCCATTCCCACTGAATTCACTCTGGTTTAATTAACTAATTCATTTCTTAGATACATGCCTAAGCTGACGAAAGAGCACCGGCTTTGGAATTAGGTAAATTGGGGTTAAATCTCACTTTTTCCCACTTGCCAGATGTATGATATTGGGCAAGCTTTGAACTTAAAATGCTGCATTAATTTTATTATTTTCTTAAATATATTGTGTTATTTGCAAATACCTTGAAATAGTATCCAAATTGAAGGGAGGGATCCAAGATGGCTGATGAGGAGCAGCTCAGTGTTGTAGCTCCCAGTGAAAGCACAGAGGGTGAGTGGACGCCGCATTTCCAGATGGATTTTTATTGCCCACAGACCAAGGAGATTCCCAGGCAGAGGAGCCCCATGGGTCACCAGTGCAGCTGTTTTGGCCCACGCAGCTGTTTTCACCAGCGCTATTGTTTTGACCAACATCACTGTTTTGGCTGGTGCCCCAGTGCAGCAGTTCTCCATACAAAATACATGAGTCCAGGTGCAGCATATTTTACCTGGCCGTTGGAGCTCCGGGAAGGCAGAGTGGCCCGTTTATCGGATTGAAAAGGGGACTGAAACAGGGATCCAGGCCAGGAGATTCCCGGGCAAAAAAGCGCCACAAATCTCAGGGTGGCTCTTTCAGCTGGTGCAGGCACAGTGGGTCGCCACACGGGAAATCATGCAGATCTCAGCGCCTTGTCAACATGAGACTGGAACACCTGGCAGACAGTCGACCGTTCAACAAAAAAAATAAAAAGGCTCTGAGGCAGGGAGCCAGGTGATCAGACTCAGCTGGTCCCACCTCCACAAAAAAACAGTAATGGGAAACTCTCTGGATTGAGAGTTTCACAGCAAGCACAGCTGAACCTGGGATGGTCCAGCTCTGTGGGGGAGGGGCATCCGCCATTACCAAGGCAGTCCACCACTACGGAGGTAGTTTGCAATTGCCAAGGCAGCCTGCCATTACAGAGAGAGTCTGCCATTATAGAGGTGGGCTGCCATTACCGAGGCAGTTCTAACTACACCCATATAAACAGGACTGAAGGGAAGTTCACAAGGCAGCTGGGCAGAGCCCACAGCAGCTCAGCAAAGCCTCTACAGGCAGACAGTGACTAGGCTGCCTTCTTGCTGGGCAAGGAAGCCCTGAAAAAAGCCAGCAGCACAACAGAAACTCATAAATAAAGACCTAACTCCCCAGGATAGGGCACCTGGGAAAAAAAAGGGGGGGTTGGTTTATTAGTTCTGCTGCAACAGACTTAAACATACCTGCCCAGCAGCTCAGAATGAACAACGGAGCTCACAGCTCAGCACTTGAGCTCCTATAAAGGACAGACTGTCTCCTCAAGCAGCTCCCTGACCCCCATATATCCAAAGAGTCACTTCATAAAGGAAAGCTAAGACTGACATCTGGTGGGTATCCTTCTGGGACAAAGATAGCAGAAAAAGAAACTGGCAGCAACCCATACTGTTCTGCAGCCACTGCAGGTGATCCCCAGGCAAGCAGGGCCTGGAGTAGACCCCAGCAGTCCTACAGCAGAGGGACAAGACTGTTAGAAGGAAAACTAAGAAACAGAAAGAAATAACTTCATCATCAACAAACTGGACAACCACTCAGAGACCCAATCTGAAAGTCAACAACCACAAAGACGACAAGTGGATAAATCCACAAAGGTGGGAAGAAACCAGCACAAAAATGATGAAAACACCCAAAACCAGAATGCCTCTCCTCCTACAAGGGATCACAACTCCTCACCAGCAAGGGAACAAGGCTGGATGGAGAACGAGTGTAATGAATTGACAGAATCAGGCTTCAGAAGGTGGGTAATAAGAAACTTCTGTGAGCTAAAAGAACATATTCTAACCCAATGCAAAGAAACTAAGAACATTGAAAAAAGATTTGACGAAATGCTAATGAGAATAAACAACTTAGAGAGGAATATAAGTGAATTGATGGAGCTGAAAAACACAACACGAGAACTTCAGGAAGCATACAGAAGTTTCAACAGCCGAATTGACGAAGCAGAAGAAACGATATCAGAGGATGAAGATCAACTCAATGAAATGAAACGAGAAGGCAAGATTAGAGGAAAAAAGGGTAAAAAGGAATGAACAAAGTCTCCAAGAAATATGGGACTATGTGAAAAGACCTAATCTATGTTTGATAGGTGTACCTGAATGTGACGAAGAGAATGAATCCAAACTGGAAAACACTCTTCAGGACATTATCCAGGAAAACTTCCCCAACCTAGCAAGGCAGGCCAATATTCGAGTCCGGGAAATACAGAGAACACCACAAAGATATTCCTCAATAAAAGCAACCCCAAGGCACATAATCATCAGATTCACCAGGGGTGAAATGAAGGAGAAAATGCTAAGGGCAGCCAGAGAGAAAGGTCGGGTTACCCACAAAGGGAAGCCCATCAGACTCACAGCAGAAACCCTACAAGCCAGAAGAGAGTGGGGGCCAATATTCAGCATCCTTAAAGTAAAGAACTTTCAACCCAGAATTTCATATCCAGCCGAACTAAGCTTCATAAGTGGAGGAAAAATAAAATTCTTTGCGAAAAAGCAAGTACTCAGAGATTTCATCACCACCAGGCCTGCTTTACAAGAGCTCCTGAAAGAAGCACTAAATATAGAAAGGAACAACCAGTACTAGCCACTCCAAAAACATACCAAATGGTAAAGAGCAGCAACACAATGAAGAAACTGCATCAACTAATGGGAAAAACAGCCAGCTAGCATTAAAATGGCAGGATCAAATTCACACTTAACAATATTAACCCTAAATGTAAATGAGCTTAATGCCCCAATCAAAAGACACAGACTGGCAAATTGGATAAAAAGCCAAAACCCATCAGTGTGCTCTATCCAGGAAACCCATCTCACATGCAAGGATACACAAAGGCTCAAAATAAAGGGATGGAGGAAGATTTACCAAGCAAATGGAGAACAAAAGAAAGCAGGAGTTGCGATTCTCGTCTCTGATAAAATGGACTTTAAACCAACAAAGATCAAAAGAGACAAAGAAGGACTTTACATAATGGTAAAAGGATCAATGCAACAAGAAGAGCTAATGATCCTAAATATATATGTACCCAATACAGGAGCACCCAGATACATAAAGCAAGTTCTTAATGACTTCCAAAGAGACTTAGACTCCTACAAAATAATAGTAGGAGACTTTAACACCCCCTTGTCAATATTAGACAGATCAATGAGACAGAAAATTAACAAGGATATCCAGGACTTGAACTCAGACCTGGACCAAGCAAACCTAATAGACATTCACGGAACTCTCCACCCCAAATCCACAGAATATGCATTCTTCTTAGCACCACATCACACCTAATCTAAAACTGACCACATAATTGGAAGTAAATCACTCCTCAGCAAATGCAAAAGAACGGAAATCATAACAAACAGTCTCTCAGACCACAGTGCAATCAAGTTAGAACTCAGAATTCAGAAACTAACTCAGAACTGCACAGCTTCTTGGAAACTGAACAACTGGCTCTTGAATGTTGACTGGATAAACAATGAAATGAAGGCAGAAATAAATATGTTCTTCGAAACCAACGAGAACGAAGACACAACATACCAGAATCTCTGGGACACATTTAAAGCAGTCTCTAGAGGAAAATATATAGCAATAAATACCCACATGAGAAGCAAGGAGAGATCTAAAATCACCCTATCGTCAAAATTGAAAGAGCTAGAGGAGCAAGATTAAAAAAACTCAAAACCTAGCAGAAGACAAGAAATAACTAACAGGGCAGAACTGAAGGACATAGAGACACAAAAAATCTTCAAAAAATTAATAAATCCAGGAGCTGGTTTTTTGAAAAGATCAACAAAATAGACCACTAGCCATATTAATAAAAAAAGAAAAGAGAATAATCAAATAGATGCAATAAAAAATGATAAAGCAGATATCACCACAGATTCCACAGAAATACAAACCATCATCAGACATTATTACAAACAACTCTATGCACATAAACTAGTAAACATGGAAGAAATGGATAAATTCCTGGACACTTGCATCCTCCCAAGCCTAAACCAGGAAGAAGTCGAAACCCTGAATAGACCAATAACAAGGTCTGAAGTTGAGGCAGCAATTAAGAGCCTACCACCCAAAAAAAGCCCAGGTCCAGATGGGTTCACAGCCGAATTCTACCAGACATACAAAGAGGAGCGGATACCATTTCTTATGAAACTATTCCAAACAATCCAAAAAGAGGGAATCCTTCCCAAATCATTTTATGAGACCAACATGATCCTGATACCAAAACCTGGCAGAGACTCAGCAAGAAAAGAAAACTTCAGACCAATATCCATGATGAACATAGATGCAAAAATCTTCAATAAAATACTGGCAAACCGATTGCAACAGCACACCAAAAAGCTTATCCACCGTGATCAAGTAGACTTCATCCCGCGGATGCAAGGCTGGTTCAACATACACAAGTCTATAAACATAATTCACCACATAAACAGAACCAAAGACAAAAAACACATGATTATCTCAATTGATGCAGAGAAGGCCTTTGACAAAATTCAACTGCGCTTTATGCTAAAAACCCTCAATAAACTAGGTATTGATGGAATGTATCTCAAAATAATATCTAAGGTGGAGTCCTTGCTAACTCCTGTGCTCAACAGCCATGATCTGTGCAAGACCAATCATATTTTTCTACTCTCCAGAAGAAGAAAACTTTATTTTTCCCCACTTCCCATCTCGAGCACAACTTACAACTCTTTCTAGACTGAAAAGGCCTCCAGTCACTTCAGACTTAAGAATAGTCTTTCATTGATGATTAAATATCCATTCCAGTGTCATCCTATAACAATATTCACTTTGCTGATCTACTTGAAAAATTCTCCCCACTTACCTTCAGTTCAACCTGAGCTAAAAATAAAAACCAAATGATACAGAAGGGGGAAACCCAGTCACTGTTTCTGAACTTTGAGAAACACTGAATGGCTAGTTCCCAAATACTCCTCTACATCTGATAGTGCTGGTATGTTCTGTTGCAGCTCTGGGAAGAGATGTAAGACATATTTCATATATTGTCACTAGAAATCCAAATGTGCCGGTTTTGGGAGGTGAGAGAGAATCTACAGTGAAGCCTAAAGGAGTCCATAAAGATCTCCAGTTCATGGATGTGTCACTGCTTCCCAAAGGCAGCAGCATTAATTCTCCATTGGAAGTTGAGTGCGAGGATCTCCAAAGTTGTTAAATGGCATAAAATTGTGGCATAAGAACTCACAGTACTCACAGCAGCACAAGAAAGAATTGTGGGAGATGTAGACTCCTGTAAATTTAGAAATGAGAGATACTTCATAAATCATGCTTTACAATGCTTGGTCACTCTGCTTACAGTAGAAGAAACAAGCATACCACCTCCAAATTAATTTGTGATATATCTGTAGTATTTCAGCACCACTGATTCAGAAAGCTTCAATTCTTCCTCAGACACAAATGGTACCTCCCTATATTGACAAACTCTGAATATCTTGTCTGAAGGTGATCCATAAACTTTTGATGTAAACAAGCTTGCAAAAGGGCTAAGCAATGTACCAGACATTGCCCAAAAATACTGTTCCTCAGCTACTGTGAAAAATACCATTCTTCTCCCTAGATTTCCGTGATACCAAATACTGAAGATAACCCACACTTTGCCGCTTTCTCAGCAACCTGGTCAATTCTGGATAATCAACCACTGAGTCTCAGGACTTGTGACCTTACGTTGCACAACTAGTCTCCAATATCCCCCAGAATAGCTCTGAGGGTCTGATCATTATTGTTAGTGAAAAAAAGTAATCATCATTTATTGCATTCATTAACAAAAACATGATCTAAATCAGAAAAAAGAAACTGTCATGTGGCATGTCACATTTTCATTCATTTCTCCCTCAAAAGAGATACATGAGCTTGGACCTCATTTCTTTCAAGCAATAAACATTCTAACTCCTAAGCTGAGTTCACTGTCTCTTTCAGGCTTTCACATACCTCCTATGCAGAACTCTGATTTAGAAAATAATACTTTGGATTATAAATATCTGTATATTCACCTGTCTCTCTGAGATTCTTTTTACCTTTCCTCACATTCACCCTAAACAGTAATCCTTTGGGGGCTGTTTAAGTTATTTATTGCTGTGTAATAAACAACTCCAATATTTAGCTACTTAAAATAACAAAATTATATTGTCCCACAATTTTGTGTGTCAGTAATTTGGACAGCACTCATCTGGGCAATTTTCTTGCTCCATGTACTGTCAGCTTAGATCTTGTAGGTATCAGCTGGTGGATGGGTTGGCCAGAAGAATCCAAGCCAGCCTCATTCATTTGTTTAGTGTCTGGGAGGGGATGGCTGGAAGATTTGGCTCAGCTGGTATCATCCACTGGAATGCCTACGAATGGCCAATCTGCACGGTGGTCTCAGGGTAGTAGAATTTCTTCAATGGTCTTCCAGGGCTCCCAGAGTGATTATTCAAACAGGCACAGAGAGAAATTGCATGACTTCTAAAGACCCAGCTTCAGAAGCCTCAGAGCACCAGTTTATTCATGTTATATTGTTCAAACAATTCACTAAGGCCAGCCCAAATAGAAGGAAAAGAAATCAGACTTATCTTTCAAAGAGAAAAACCAAAGACTATATGATCATATTTAGTCTACTTTAGAAACTTTCCTTCATTTATTCAACACATGCTTATTGATCCTCTTTGAATGCATGCCACACAATGTGCTAAGGACTGGGGATAGAGAAGTGAACAACTTAGATTTAAAAAGGCCTACTCTCCTATTACTCATCTTAACATACTCAGTATTCTAGCACCAAGTGCTATGCATGGAACATATAGATGTTAATATAGTTTAGATATTTGTCCCCTCCAAATCTCATGCTGAAATTTGATCCCCAATGTTGGAAGTAGCGCCTGGTGGAAGGTATTTGGATCATGGGGATGGACCCCTCAAAAATGGCTTGATGCCATCCTTTCAGTAATGAGTATGTTCTCACGCTATTTTGTTCACAAGAGAACTGGTTGCTTTAAAGAATACGGCACCCCTTTCCAGCCCCTCCCCTTTTCCCACTCTCTTGCCATGTGTTGCTGGCTCCCCTTCCCTTTCTGCAAGAAGTGGAAGCCTCCTGAAGCCCTTACCAGAAATGAATGGTGGCACCATGCTTCTTGTATAACCCTTCAGATACTGCAAGCCAAGCAAACCTCTTTTCTTTATAAATTGCTTAGCCTCAGATATACCTTTAGAGCAACACAAAAGGACTAAAACAGATGCCCAATAAATTTTTAAGGAACTGAACATGTAGGGTTGGAGAGTCACAGGAATGGACAGCTCTTCCCTTTAGGAGTGTTGAGACCAAAGCAATGGAGAGGGAAGAAGGAGCACTCCTTACCACGACTCCTTCTGGGCAGCTGTCATGTCTTCTGGTATGTTAAACGACGATGCCAAGTCAACCAGGTCTAAGCTTCGAGTTTGCCACTGTCGATTGTTTACCCATTTTAGTGGAATGTATACCTGATGAAACAATCTCGTGCTTTATATTGAAGGAAGAATATTTGGTTTCCAATTCTACTTTAGTTCTTCCAAGACTTAGGTGTCTTAATTTTATGATTAAATTCAGAATGTTTTTGGAATGTCTCTCTTTAGTACAAAAATCTACCTGAGTATTAAATTATAGTGGTGATATTCTTATATACATCTGAGATATGTCTGAGGTGTGTACACATTGACTATTGCGGGTATTTGGGATGTTTTATTTGTTTTATTTCTGTGAGACTTGCCCAGGTAACTTGAGAAAAATCCATACAGTATGTGGAATAACCTATCAGTTCAGTTTCCTTCCAGATTTTTCTGATGGCATCAAGTATTTCAGTGTCAATACACTCCCCCCAAAAAATCAATTGCTGTGACAACATGGACTCAAGATGCAATTTTAATGATACATTTCACAAGGCATGATGCAATGTTTAATATAATGTAAAGGTGGTAAACTTATGACTTTTTCATAAAAAGCACATCATCTTTATAAAACATAATTTTAAGCAGAACCCTTTCAAAGGAATATACAAAGAGCAATCTTTTTTTTTTATTACAGTTGAGTTTTATCATATAGGCAGTTTTCAACTATCACCACAAAAGGCAATCAATCCTCAGTGTAAGGGAAAATCCAGTTCCCCTCTTTATGTAATTTTAGAAAACCTTGCAAATAATAATGCATTTTGGAAAGGTTCGATATGTATACACTCATATATATCAACTTAAATGTATATAAATATATAAATGTATAAATATATATTAGCTGCCAGTTGGTGTTGTCTAATAAGACGGACGCTTTGGTATGTTTTCTTAAGCTTCCTTTTTCTTCACAAAAACATGTGAATCTAGAAAAATGAGACCTTTTAAGAACAACTTTTGGAAATTTAAACAATATGTCACCAAATAATGATATACCTTTCCAAGAGGAAATAATATTCTATTTTCTAAAAATTTTCCTTAGAAAATACAAAGAGAAAAATCTAATGTTGAAAGCAAGCTTGCAAAAATGCATGTTCAAAGAGCTTTGATTTATAAAAGAGTAAGAAAAGATTGCTCCGGAATCATTCGTACCTGTACTTAATGAAACTGCATATATACTTTTCTATTTAACAACTGCATTTCATTTCTTTTTACCATCTTCATGGAAATATTTGTACAGATGGTTAATAGAGAATTTCAAAGAAGAAAAAAGTGATCATTTTTAGAAGTTAATCATAACTAGAACCAAACGTAATGAAACAAAATAATAATAATATAAAATTATAGTTTCCATTTTTAAATTTTTGCCTTTACAACATACCTTCTATTTTCTTCTCTCTGAAAATAATAAAAATAATATGAAGGTCTGTTCATTCACTTCAGTTTTATATCTTAAGTATACTGTAACCTGGAAGCCTAGTGAAAATTTCATGAAAATTATTAGGTCAATTCTCCCTCGACATTTGATGTGAATATTGTAGATGATAATAGGTAAGATGGAAATGAATTTGGACTTTTAACCAATAAAAATTAAGACATTTGTTCATCTTTGCAGAAATAGAAATATTAAGATCTTGTCATCCATAAACACTTTCTCAAAGAATCCAATAAAGGATGTTCATCAGCAAAATATACAATGAACACAAAGGAGTCAAATGACAGAAACTCATAAAAATGTGTTGGTAAATTTAATCAAATATTCACTATAAGGAGTAAATATCATATGAAAATGTGTTCTTATGAAAGATCTGGAAAAAAGTCTAAACAATGAGAGGTGGAATATTGTTCATTGGTAGGTAAAACATGAAACATTTCTTATGCTATCCAAATGAAAGAAGAAGATATTGATTAAGTCTGGATCTTGTTAGAAAATGTTATGGCTGTATATATTTAAAAGTTTAAGTGAACACTAAAAAACATAATGATTTCCAAAGTAGCAGAAAAATGAAAAAGAAAAAGGTTAATTAATTCAACTTACCTGTAAAAAGGGAAAAAAATTAAAGCTTAATTAATAATAGAAATAACTGCAAATGTGCACCAGTAATATCAATGTACTTAAATGGACTAAACCTACTAATTAAAAATGATAAAAATTATCAGATTCATTTTTCTAAATCCTGTTAAAAATTTTTTATAATGGAATAATACTGGATAATACTGAATATTTGAAATAGGACAATACTGAATCTTTTAAATGGGACAGGATAAGTTATAAAACAAAAATACTGTATCAACCAAAAGATGACATGTATCAATAAGAATTTTAGATGAAACAAATTAAGAAAAAAAAACAATAAGGATAAGAAGTTGCAATACCTAAAGACAACAGTCTATCAAAAATTTTACGACTATCACAAATTTGTGTGTACCTAACAAATTGGTTTGAAATACAGTTTCATAATGTTCAAAAGAAATAGACAGAGTTGCAATAATATACCTCTACCAGAAACAGAAAGATAAAGCAAAGAAAAAAGTTGTAAGATTATAGAAGATTGGAACAACACAGTTAATAGATGTCATTTAATAAGTGTATATCCACATTGCAGCCTACAAGCAAAAAATATATTGTTCTTTTAAACACATATGAACAAGCCTGGTGTGGTGGCTCATGCCTGTAATCCCAGTATTTTGGGAGGCTGAGGAGGGAGAATTGCTTGGGGCCGAATTCAAGACCAACATGGACAACGTTGTGAGACCCACACTCTATTAAAAGAAGAAAAAAAATATGAACAACTATAAAACACATGAAAAAGCATGAAGAAAGTCTTAACGAAGTTCAAAGAATAAATACCATACAGATCACATTTTCTTTTCTTTCTTCTTTCTTTTCTTTTTATTTACTTATTTTTTAATAATTTTAACTTTTATTTTATATTCGGGGATACATATGCAGGTTTGTTACCTGGGCATATTGTTTGACGCTGAGGTTTGAGATACTACTGATCCCATCAACCAAGTACTGGGCATGCTACCCAATAGTTTCAACCTTTTCCACTTCTCCTGTAAGTCCCCAGTGTCTACTGATGTCATCTCAATGTCCGTGAATACCCATTGTTTAGTTCCCACTTATAAGTGAGAACATGTGGAATTTGGTTTTCTAGTCCTGCATTAATTTACTTAGGATAATGGCCTCCAGTCACATCCATGTTGCTACAAAGGACATGATTTCACTCTGTTTATGGCTGCATAATATTCCATGGAGTATAAAGAACTACATTTTCTTTATCCAATCCACCTTGATGGGCACTAAAGTTGATTTCATATCTTTGCTATCAAATGACCCATTTTCTTAATTTCCATTTCAAGACAAGTGAAATAGAATTTCCAAATAAAATGCATGACATCTAATTAAATATGAATTCCAGACAAATAAATGAATTTTTAGTATAAGCATGTTCCGTACAATATTTGATATATGCTTATATTTAAAAAATGTTGTTTATCTGAAATTCAAATTTCACTGGGCATCCTGTATTTTTATTTTCTAAATCTGGCAATCCTAGAAATATAAATCATCAATAAAAACACAGAAAACCAAAGCAAAACAAAACCAAGACTATGCTTGTCTAAGAAATGTACTCCAAATGTACTCTTTACACATAAGGTTGAAAGCAAATTAAGAAGAAAAGTACCTGAATGAAAAGGGTATGGCAAGGAGAAGAAGGAAAGTCTCATCCTTCCAGATATTCAAAGTGTTATAAGGCTATGGTTTTTAAACATGGTAGTATTACTGCAGGAATAGATAGAGAGGGCAGTGAAGCAGAGTGAACAGACATGCATCCTTATGTGGAAGTTTGGCATTTAACAGAGAACATTACAAGCCCAAGGCTGACAAGTGAGTTTTTAATAAAACTCATTGTAACAGGTTACTTTCCAAATGGAAAATAAAGTTACATTACCTCTCAATATGAAATTTTTATGAATATTGAAAACAAAAGTTAAGGCTTTAGAGAAACATATAGAATATCTATTTGAGGTCAAGTTAGGAAAAGATTGTCTTATAAGAGCACAAAATAGTACATGAAGAAATATTGATAGCATTGCCTCTACATCTTCAAAAAGTCTATGGAAATCAAAAAGACAATGAGAACACATGGACACAGGGAGTGGAGCATCACACGCTGGGGTCTGTTGGGGGGGAAATAGGGGAGGGACAGCGGGGGGTGGGGAGTTGGGGAGAGATAGCATGGGGAGAAATGTCACATATAGGTGAAGGGGAGGAAGGCAGCAAATCACACTGCCATGTATGTACCTATGCAACAATCTTGCATGTTCTTCACATGTACCCCAAAACCTAAAATGCAATAAAAAAAAAAATTCATCAGGGAAGTTCTGAAATAAAAAGACAAATAAATCTTGTGACATGGGGAAAAAAGAACAATCTATATTTCATATACTAACAGTAAAGATTATTATATTTTATAAAACAGATATAGAGCATGTAGAATTTTAACCATTTTGAATGTAAAAATGAATTTAAAAGTCCTGACAGCTTCTTGATTATTGAAATATTTACAACCAGATAATGATAATATTACTACTAGAAATAGTAATAATATTTATTCTAACTAGTTATCCTTTTGAAATAATTCCATAGAGGCAGAGGAGGAAAACAGCAAGTATCACAGGTGGAATGTCTAAGTTTCAGTTTATATTATTAATACAGAGATAAGCCTAAATAGTCTTTAAAATATGGAGTTGTTTGCAGGTTCTTTAAATTATTCATCTTAATAGCCAATTGACTGATAGAAACTCTGACAGCAGATAATTCAAACTTGAAGCCACTGATACACACTTGAAACACATATAGTTTGTCCAATAATTGAAAGAAGACCTGCATGCTGTAGATTTCAGGTATTTCAATGGCAAATAGATTTTTTTGTTCTAAAAGCTTTGTTATATTCTTGCTTTAATGTTGTGGATGGTCAGTAGAAAGGGAATAAACCTCTGAAGAGATGAGTAAATTTGCAAATTTTATTAATGATACTAAAGCTCTTAATATTTCCTTAGAAGAGGTTAAACATGCAAACTCTTTCTGACTATATAGCCTGTGCCTTAGGAAACTAATTTAGTCCAGACCAATCTAATAACTGCTATGACTCATTGCTATGATGCTACAATGTATGGTCTATTATTTATAGTCTTTTAAAAATATGAATAAGAACTTATGAATTTCCTCAATTATAATTTATCTATTCTGTCATATCAATCTAGTTAAACCAGCAAAATCAATGCTTCACTGTGATTTGCTTAGTCATTTCTATTAAACACTTTGTTTACTAGCATCTAGAAGACCTGCACAATTAGAGATTTTTCCATGATAGGGATCTATTTTTTCCAGAAAATATAAAAACAAAATTCTCATTTAGAAGTGGGATTTTAATTAAAATATATTAAGTACCAGTTGTGTCCAAAGCTATAATTTTTATTTCAAAAAATCTTTATTAAGTGATGTTTTTACTTAACTTGACATGGAGCCAAGTTCAGCAACTAATAACAAAAAAAATCACTGTTAACTTTATTAATGACCATTTATCTCCATATTATATTCCAAATCAATGGTACTAATTTGTTTTAAATAGCTATAATGTTGCTGGCAACTTAATTTGTGAGTGTTTTATTAATCATTGCCTCCCCTTTTTTTCCCAACCAGAAATTAGTAGGATGTTTCCGTTGCTTTTTACATTTCATATCAACATTCTAACTCAGCTGAAAGCAAGGCAGATCCACAATGGACTATTTAATTCAAACTGGCAATGGAGGTGGGAGGGGAGTTTGGATTGAAAGTAAAAACATGAAATGCTTCAATTGATTGTATGTCTAACAACTACATTAATTAAGATCAGACTATTTCTATGAATTCATTTCCTCATTGCAAGTGGCAGAGATTCTATCAGACAGAAACTGGTGTAAATCCCATGCAAATGATTTTTATTGAACATGTACTGCTCACATTTTAGGGACCGTATTCTACCTAAATAATGCAGGAGCATGTGATGCCTGCCAAATCCCACACAATGTTGAAACCCCAGTTAGTGTTTTATCTTTAAAGAGAGAGCTCTGCATCCTTTTGGCAGCTGATGAGTTCAGATAGAAAACATGCCAGGAGTGTGGACCAATGCATTATCACACGCACCCCCCGCCGCATAACTGTGCCTCGTCATATGCCATAACATTGGCAAGCAGAGCCCAGAGCTCTTTAAGAACAAGAAGAAGCTCATAAATAATGGTTGAATCACACGAGGGATAATTAAATGAGACAACTGAATGCCAATGGACTCCCCAGCAGAAAATGCTCCTCAGTGAGGATCTTTCCTGCACGGCTTTATTTTCTTTTTCTTTCTCAGTTTTAGTTCTGACTAGCAGTTCATTACTGCAGATACTTTTCAAATGGGAGTGTTTTTAAAAATTGTCAAACTCTGGAAAACATTTCGAGACACTTTCATATTTGGGAACATTTCTTCAACATATATAAACATATCAATATATTCTTATTTTAACATTTTTTAGCTCTAGCCTCACCATTTAATGGCTTATACCTGCTTGACAAACCAACCACAGATAACACTCCTGAAAAGCAAAAGGGGAAATTTTCATAATGTGCAAAATCTCAGTGAGTTGTGCGTCCTACAATGTGAGTAGAATTCATTCATTCTTTTCATTTAGGATAAATGCACATCAATGTTATAGCTGCCTCCTCATTCTTAAAAAATGAGATTCACAATGAATTTCAATGTGTCTCCACCAACCTCCTCCGAATTCTTTTTCAGAAATGCTTAATGTTTCTGGCTTGACAGCTTTGTGCTCAAGGTTGACAGGATATTTTTAGTATCCCAAGTATTTTAAAGGCTCAGAAAAATCTAGCTCTGGTTTGCTTGTTTATGAAATACATTTAGCAGACAATTACAGTTCATTTAATATGCATTCATTGCTGTCTGAGAAAAAAATGCCTTCAGTTTTTTTGGCAAAATGAAGAGAAATATGTATTTTCTCACACTGAGGCCACTCAGAACAGGGCATACTCACTAATCACTGAGGATTGGGCACCTCAGACAGTGAAAGGGAGGAGGTGTAGAAGGAGGTAAACCTAGTTTGGCCCTACTTCTTAATCAAGAACGAGAGGACAAAGAGCCTGGGGTCGCCAGCCCAACACATTCAAATTTAGTAACAACAGGATAATACTGAATAGCAGTGCAAAACTGCACCTCAATTTCAGGCAGGCTTCTGAAAAGTTAAGTGAAACTTACATTATCTCCTCTGCCAGTCATCAAATATTTATTTGGCACCCATTGTGTGCCAGGCTGGGTGGTCAGTTTTGGAGCTAAAAATGTAAATAGAGTAAGGTTGGTCACTTCTCTCTTGGTGATTTCTATCCAACAAAAAGGGCAGAACAAAGAAGTAATTAATTAAAACAGCAATGATGTCTCTAACACAACACAGTATCATGTATGCTTTATTCCAGCGTGAAATGCAGAATATAAATCTAAACGTAAAGAAAATCACACAAAACCAAATTGAAAATGTTCTCTTTAAAAGAAAAAAATGGAAGTTTTTTTAAATGTTAGTTTCTCGAAAAAGAAAATAAAAGCTGTGGAAATTGTATGAGACTAATGTTTTAAAATTAAAGAAATAAGAACCAAATGAGCCTACACTGTATCCTGTACTATTAAAAATGCTTTAAAAAGAAATTAGTGGGTGAATTAACAAAAAACATGATAGGTGGTAATTAGATAAAAGTAATGGACCAATGTGAAGCTTACTAAAGGTGATAACTCTACTGTGGTTATGAAAGAGAATATCTCTATTCTTAGAAAATACACACAGATGTATTTAGGAATAAATATGTCATCCTTATTTGCATAGTGTATGCAACCTACACTCAAATGGTTCAAAAAATAATATCCTATGTATGTGGGGTGTGTGTGTGAGAGAGAGAGAGAGAGAAAATAAATAGAAGAGAGAGAGTGAGAGAGAGAGAGGAAAGAATGCCAACAATAAGGCTAGTAAGACAAAATATTAACAATGGGTGAATCTGGGCAAAGGATTCTATTTACTATTCTTGAAACTTCTTGGTAAGTATGAAATTATAAATTTATAATAAAGAAAGTTTTTTGCTGAAAAGGAGTTGCACACTGTTCTAGAAGCCATGTAGGAAGTAATTTAACCTAGTCTCTAAGGGAGCCTGACTCAGAAAGTAAAACGGTGATGCCTGAAAGATAAAGAGGAGGCTAGGGGAGAAGTGAAGAGCATGAAGTGTTAGGAAATCATTCTAGGCACCAACGTTTATGAAGACCTTGAGATAGCTGAGTGTTCAGACCAGAGAAGTCCTTTATAGCCAGAGCACAGAAGTGTCAAAGAAAAAGGGCTGTGCGGAAAATAGAAGGGGAGGAAGGGGCCTGGTCATGTAGAGTTTCATACACCAGGGCACAACATTGGATAAGTCTGGGAATGGCTCAATAACTAGTGTAATGTAATTCAAGTCAAAGGAAAGAAACAGAGCAATTCTATTTTTTTTTTGAGACAGAGTTTCGCTCTTGTTACCCAGGCTAGAGTGCAATGGCTCGATCTCGGCTCACCGCAACCTCCGCCTCCTGGGTTCAGGCAATTCTCCTGCCTCAGCCTCCTGAGTAGCTGGGACTATAGGCACGTGCCACTATGCCCAGCTAATTTTTGTATTTTCAGTAGGGACGGGGTTTCACTACATTGACCTAGATGGTCTTGATCTCTTGACTTCGTGATCCACCCCCGCCTCAGCCTCCCAAAGTGCTGGGATTATAGGTGTCAGCCACCTCGCCCAGCCAACAGAACAATTCTTTTAGCATAATTAAAAATAAATTTACAAAGATCTTTGAAGGGTAAAGATCTGTCTTGTCAATTAGAATCCAACCTGAGACCCCCAAATGGTAAGGGCTTGCACACATTACTAATCATCAGTGAAATGCCAATCAAAACCACAATAAGATATCGTTCAACCCATTTACATGGCTATTATCAAAAAGACAAAAAAGAACACATGCTGGTGAGGATGCAGATAAAACAGAACTTTTGTACACTATAGGTGGGAATGTTAAGTTAGTACAGTCACTATGGAAAACAGTATGAAGGTTCCCCAAGACACTAAAATTAGAACTACTATGTGACCCAACAATGCCACTGCTAGGTATACCTCCAAAAGAGTGGAAGTAGTGTACTGAAGATATAGCTGCCCTCCCATATTTAAATTGCCGCACTATTCATAATGGCCAGAATATGGAATGAGCCTGCCTTCGTTAATGGATGAATGAATTTTTAAAAAGGGGTAAATATACACAATGGTCATAAAATAGAATGGAATCCTGTCATTTGCAGCAATATAGATAGAACTTACTGGGAGTTCATTATGTTAGGTAAAGTAAGCCAGGCACAGAAAGACAAACATCACATGTTCTCACTTATTTGTGAGATTTAAAAATCAAAACAATTGAAATTATGGAGATAGAGAGCAGAAAGATGGTTACCAGAGGCTAGAAAGGATAGGAAGGAGGGGAGAGGGATGAAAAGAAGTTGACTAATGGATACAAAAATACAGTTAAATAGAAAGAATAAGCTTTAGTATTCAATAGTACAGTAGAGTGACTATAGTTAACAATAATTTATTGTATATTTCAAAATAGCTAGAAGAAAATGAAGAGTTCCCAACACAAAACAGATACATGTTTGAAGTAATGGATATCCCAATTGCCTTGATTTGATTATTACATATTGTATCAAAATATCACATGTACCCCCCCAAATATGTAAAGCCTTTATATATCAATAAAAAAAGGAAAGAAAACTTACAAACTTAAGTAAAAATGTCAGGACACACCACTCTGTGTATAGCTGCCATTTCTTTTTCTTTGAGAAAATAACAATTTTGCTACTTAAAGGGAAATAAAATCCTAAATTGTAGAAAGGCAGAGGGAAAGAGGGGGAGAGAGAAAGAGAGAGAGAGAGAGAGAGAGAGATTAATATAGATATGAAACAGTGAAAGACCACATGAAGACACAGGGAGAAGACGGACATCTATGAACCGAAGGACAGAGGCTTCAGAATGAAATTAACCTTGCTAATGCCTTGATCTTGAACTTCTAGCCTCCAGAACTGTAAGGAAATAGTATCTGCATTTAAGTCACCCAATCTGTGCACTTTGCTATGGCATCCCTAGCAAGTAAATGCAACCATTTGGCATAAAGTCTGGATATGATGGTTAGATTATTTTTTTTAGACGAAGTCTTGCTCTATCACCAGGCTGGAGTGCAATTGGCACAATGTCAGCTCACTGCAACCTCTGCCTCCCAGGTTCAAGCAATTCCCCTGCCTCAGCCTCTGGAGTAGGGGACTACAGGCGAGAGCCGCCATGCCCTTTTTTTTGTATTTAGTAGAGACGGGGTTTCACCATGTTGGCCAGGATTGTCTCTATCTCCTGACCTCATGATCCATCCACCTCAGCTTCCCAAAGTGATGATGAGATTCTTGAGCTATGGGAATGGCCTATGGAATCTGAGGGTGGAGGCCAAGGTGTAGAATACAAAGCAGAGAGGTACAGAGAAACAGCTATTCGTCTACTGCTAACTGAAGTCAACCTTCCTGCAAAATACTGAGTTACATAAACCAGTAAATTCTATTAATTGTTAAAACCGTATTTTTCTTTTTCTAAAAATGCAGATCCTCATAGATGCAGATAACATAGCACCAGCAGTCTAGCCCCTTCATGTTCATGAAGAGTTGCTGGCCAGCTTCAGATGATTTCTGTTACCCAGGATAGGGGTATGATTTTTACCATACATAAATAAATAAACAAAACACTTTAAACCTATTAAAAATTGAAGAGACTGTCAATTTAACCCATATTTTGATTGGCATTTCCCTGATGATTATTAATGTTGAACTTTTTTATATGCCTATTAGCCACTTGTATGTCTATTTTGGGAACTGGCTATCCAGATCTTTTGCCCATTTTTGAATCAGATTATTTGTTCTGGTGAGTTTTGGGGGGATTTTGGTTGGTTGGTTGGTTGGTTTTTGCAGTTAAGTTGAGTTCCTTATATGCTCTGGTTATACATCTCATGTCAGATGAATAGTTTGCAAATATTTTCTCCTGTTCTGTGATTGTCTCTTCACTTTGTTGTTTTCTTTGCTCCGCAGAAGCTTTTTAGCTTCGTGTAAACCCATTTGTTTATCTTTGCTTTTGTTGCTTACGCTTTTGATGTCTTACCCAAAAATCACTGTCCAGACCAACATCTCCAGCATTTTCTTAGTGTTTTCTTTTAGTTTTTTATAGTTTCAAGTTTTATATTTAATTGTTCAATCTATTTTGAGTTGAGTTCTGTGTATGGTGAAAGACAGAGTTCTAGTTTCATTCTTTTGCATATGGATATTCAGTTTTCCAAGCACCATTTTTTAAGGACACTGTTCTTACCCCAATGTATGCTGTATTAGTCCATTCTCACACTGCTATGGAGAAATACCTGAGACTGGGTAATTCATAAAGAAAAGAGGTTTAATTGACTCACCATTCCACATGGCTGAAGAGGTCTCAGGAAACTTACAATAATGGCAGAAGGCACCTATTCACAGAGAGGCAGGAGAGAGAATGATTGCCAGCAGAGGAAATGCCAGACGCTAATAAAACCATCAGATGTCATGAGACTCACTCATTATCAAGAGACCATCATGAGGGAACCATCCCCATGATTCAGTTACCTCTGACGTGTAGAGGTTATGGAGATTACAATTCAAGATGAGATCTGGGTGGGGACACAGAGCCAAACTCTATCACATGCACTTGGTACCTTTGACGAAAAGGAGTTGGCTGTAAGCACATGGATTTATTTATGTGTTATTTTATTCCATTAGTCTGCGTCTGTTTACATGCCAGTAGCATGCTGTATACTATAGCTTTATAGTATAATTTGAAGTCAGATAGTGTGACACCTCCAGGCGTGTTCTTTTTGCTCAAGATTTTTTTAGTTATTTGAAGTCCTGTTTTATTCCATATGAGTTTTAAGATTGTTCGTTCTATTTCTGTGAAGAATGTCAGTGGTATTTGGATAAGGATTGCATTGAATCTGTAGATTGCTTTAGGTAGTATGGACACATTAACAATATTGATTCTTCTAACCTATGAGCATAGAATATCTTTCCATTTTTTTGCATGTCCTTTGCAATTTCCTTCATCAGTGAAGATCTTTTACTTGTTAAGATCTTTTACTTCTTTGGTCAAATTTACTCTGACTTTTTTTTTTTTTCTTTGGTTATTGTAAATGGTATTGCTTTCTTGATTTTTTTTTAGATCAACTACTGTTAGCATATAGAAATACTGCTGATTTACGTATGTTGATTCTCTATCCTGCAACTTTACTGGATTTGTTAATCAGTTTTAAGAGTCTTTTAGTGGAATCTAGGATGTTCTAAATACAAGATCATGTCTCTGCAAACAAGAATAATCTGACTACTTCCTTTATGATTTGGATGCCCTTTATTTCTCTCACCTAATTGCTCTGGCTAAGACTTCCAGAACTGTGTTGAATAGTAGTGGTGAGGTTGCACATCCTTATCTTGCTTCATATCTTACTTGATAGGGTTTCCATTTGTCCCCACTCAGTGTGATCTTAGCTGTGGGTTTGTCATATCTGTCTTTATTGCTTTGAGGTATATTTCTTCTCTACTCAACTTGTTGAAAGAGACTAATCTCTTTTATTAAGGCACCAGTTATATTGGATTAGGGCCAATTCTAGTGACCTTAATTACCTCTTTAAAGGTCCTCTCCAAATACAGTCAAACTCTGAAGTACTAGGTGTTTGGACTTCAACACGTGAATTTTGCCAGGGCACAATTCAGCTCATTACAATGGTACTTGATGAGTGGTCAATCAAACAATATAGATAGTATGAGGTTTCTGAGAAAGAATGATTATCCCTGGTAATTCCTATGAAAGAGAGAGCTTGCTTCACTTTTGCAGGAGTCTCAGAAAATCTATTGTTGCTGTATCAGTGCTTTGGGGGTCAGGTGTCATTCTTGCAACATTCGTTATGGCCAGAGAGGTAAGATTAGACTGTTGTTTTGGCCCATCCTTAAAAGTGAAGGGGAACTCTAAATCACGTGGAGAATAGGAAAGTAGTGGTTTTCCAAAAGAAATGTGGGATATTATTAGTAAGTGGTAAGACTACTAAACAATCATAAATAAAACACATGTACTGCATTAACTCAACCCAAAAGGTGGCAAAATCCATCAAGCTATAAAAATAGAAAACCACTGTGTTGCATTCAGCATAGTAATTATTGACTCAGATAAGAAAACCAATGAATGTAGGTTGGGGAAAAAGATATTTATTGTGTCAATGTATCACTTTACAGACTACATATTACTACAGTGGAAAAGTCTGTAAGATACCAATTAATCAAAACTATATAATTTAGCAATCAGTGAAATCACAAGATCACATAGATAATATTTCTGCAAAAAAAGTTTCACTTGGATGTAATTATGAGGAAAAAATCCCTGACTACTCAAATGCTTTCAAAAATGCCAGTATCACAAAAGGCAGAAAAAGCGTGGTAAATTATGCTAGATTAAGGATACTAATGAAACATGACAAATGAAATGTAATGTATGATTTAGGTTGGATCTTGAATCAAATAAGACAACAACAAAATGTTATAAAAGACACTGCTGAGACAATTGGAGATATTTGCATCTGAACTATACATAAGATAATGGAATTGTCAGTGTTAAATTTACATAGTGTAATAATTGTATTTTTGTCTATGGAAGAGAATGTCCTTGTTGTTAAGCAATGCATGCTGAAATACATCAGGGAGTATTTGAATGCTAAAAATCACATGTGTCCTAGTATTGGCTTACTCTTAGGAAGTGAAATAGATTTCATCAAAAATAATAAAGGCTTTGATGTTTATTTTTTTGAAATTTTCAGTCTTCTATGATGTCAAATAACTATTGATATTCTGTTGGTTCCTTGAACTTTTCTTCATCTTTAAAATGAGAAGAATATAAAGTATTAAGAGTGTCACTGTTAAAAAGTGCACTGCTTTTACAATATAGAGAAAGGAAAATTGGAAGAACTTGTTTGTAACCTTATCAAAAAAACTCAGTATTTCTTTATGCAAAAGGCAACTGTGACAGTGAAGGAAATTGTGGCATACCATGAACATATATCTAGAATATTTTTTAAATGCTAAAGACCTAGCATTTTTTTTCCTTCCTGTCTCCTTTTTTAAATTTTTTCCCTCCCCACTAAAAACGCAAATTATCTGGTTTCTTATGTCAATTTGTTCGTTAAGCAATGACTACTGAGTATCTTCCTTGTGAATTTAAAAAAAAAAAAAAAAAAAAAAAAAAACTCTTCCTGTAGATAATTTGGGAAGATTATTAATGGAAGCTGGGGCAGATAGCTTTAGCTGAATAGTTCTCTCCTTTACAATGAAAATCTATAAATTTATGATAATTTATAAGTATGAGATTTGACATGTTTCTTGAAGGTGAAGAGGTTTTGGTTTTGAGAAATTTAATGAAAACCAGAAACTCAAAACTATAGCTAAACTCCAGAATAATGCCCCACCCATGCTCACTTCTGGTTTCATATTATGTATCAGATAGATAGCCTAAGTCACTAATGGTGGTTACTTTCTTATAGGATATTAGGAAATAACAGATGCATTTGTGACAAATCTGTATTTACATGACAGCTTCATACCCAAAGAAATCATATAACTGACTTAGCTCTCAATGTTTCCCAGAGTGTTTAGTTCTTTTGCAGCAATTTAATGAATTTGTATTCACTGTTCCTTTCATGAATCTACATTTGCTTTTTTTCTTCCTAATATATAAAGAATTGACAGAAACTTATCCAGGCAATCACCAATGCCTCATCACTATTTATAAAGTCATATATTTATTAATTCATTCAATGCTTAATGGCAGGTGTTGTTTTGGTAATCTATAAAATATCACAAACCACATCAAAACTTTGTGGCTTAAAACAAACGCAATCTTTCATGATGTTTCACAATTCTGCAATACAAGTCCAGCTCAGCTAGGTAGTCCCTCTGTTCCATGTGCTATCAGCTGAGGATGCAGTCATTATTCTCAACTGGGCTGAAAAGTCCAAGATGGCCTATTCACAGGGCTGGCAGGCAGTGCTAGTTATGGACTGAAATACCAGGTAGGGCTGTTGACTGAAGTGACCCATTTTCCTCCACTTAGTCTCTCCACACAGCTTGGGTTCACAGCATGATGGCTGCCTACACTTTCTTAAGTCCGGATTCAGATGTTACGCAACGTCATTCTGTCACATTCTGTTTCCCAAAGCAAGTCACAGGGATAGCCCAGATTCCAGGGAAATACAGAAACAAAAAACATAGTATTTACTATTACTACTATAGAATTTATTTACAATAAAATACACAACAGCAATAGCATCCAGAGGAGAGAAGGGAGATAAATGCAGTTAAAGTGTCTTATGGTCCTTTCATTATTGCTAGCTCAAGAAGTCTGACAAATCAGTGACCTAAGCATCCATCTCATGAAGTTCCTAAACCCAGTAAATTATACCCAATGTAAATAGAAAAAAAAAAGAACAGATGATAAAGAAATAAAACACAAACATAAAGTATATGATCAACAAAGTAGAAGCTGATCGATTGAAAAGAATATAAAGTTAATAAATTTCTGATGAGAACTATAAAAAAGATATCATAAATAATGAAGAGTCAAAGTGAAAAAAAGGCAAGACTATAACTCTTAAAACCATTATAAAAATAATACCATAACATATTTCTGTCAATATATTGTAAAATTGAGATGTAGGGACAAATTCCTAGAAAAACACAACATACCAAAATTGACCCCCCAAAAATAGAAAATCTGAATAGTCTTGTCTATTGTAGGTTTTGAATATATTTTTTTAATATCTCCCACACTCACACACATGCATGAAACCTTTAGGTCCAGAAAGCTTTACCAGTAAATAGAAAACATAAAATATAAAACAAAAGAATGACACCAATTAGTAAAAACACTATTAGAGAATTTAAAAATCCTTAATAGTGATAATTTCATTTTACAAGACCATGATAACCTTAACACAAACTCTGGTAAGAAGTTTATAATTTAAAAAAAAGGTTAATTTTATTTACTAATATAGATTTAAAAATACTAAACAAAAGTATAAACACACTGAAATTACATATATATCTCACATGACTCAAAGTGTTAATGTGTGAATATTAAAGATGTGTGTGTGTTGTACATGTGGGTTTATACTGTATTTCAAAAAAAAGCAAATTTAATTTTATGCTAGCAATATAAGAATATAAGGTCAATTTAACATTAGAAGATCATCAGTGCATTTCACTACATTAACAAAATAAAGAAAAAAAATCATATTTTCACCGCATTGAAAGAATAAGCAGAAATTATGCTTGAATATTTTATAAATTTTACTATCAGTTCATGGGGGAAAAAAGCCCTTAGAAAACTAGAGAAGAAAGGAAACTTAATCTAATAAAAGATACCTATTTTTCTGAAAGAAAGACCAGGCACGGTGGCTCATGCCTATAATCCCAGTACTTTGGGAGGCTGAGGTGGGTGGATCACGAGGTCAGGAGGTCGAGACCATGCTGGCTAACACTGTGAAACCCCGTGTCTACTAAAAATACAAAACATTAGCCAGGCATGGTGGCATGCACCTGTAGTCCCAGCTACTCAGGAGGCTGAGGCAGGAGAATCACTCAAACCTGAGAGGTGGAGGTTGCAGTGAGCTGAGATCACAACATTGCACTCCAGCCTGGGCAACAAAGTGAGAGTCCTTCAGGGAAGAAAGAGAGAAAGAAGGAGAGAAAGAAAGAGAGAAAGAGGGAGGGAGGGAGGGAGGGAGACAGGAAGGAAGGAAGGAAGGAAGAAAATATAGATAGATTTAAAAATACTAAAGTATTAACATGAAAGAAAGAAGAAAGAAGAAGAAAGAAAGAAAGAAAGAAAGAAAGGAAGGAAGGAAGGAAGGAAGGAAGGAAGGAGGAGCAAACACTAATGGTAAATGGGGAGAGCTTCCTGTCTGAGACTGAGTATAACACAAAGATGCCTAGTATCAGAAATTTTATTTAACATTGTGCTGAAGTTTTCAAGCAGTGAAATTAGACTAAATAAATAAATGGTGAAGAGACTGGGAATGAAAATTTGCAATATTTGCAAATAATATGATGCTTTATGTGGAATATCTAAAGTAATCTACAGAAAACCTATTAGAATTAATGCATGAGTTTAGCAAGGCTCCAGGACAAGAGGCCATTATCAAAAATTAATTTTATTCTACTATAACAATCAAAGAATTTTAAAATAGTATGTTATAATTGAACCATTTACAGTAGCATCAAAAATATTAAATATCTGGGAATAAATTTGACAAATGTGAATACTTCTCACAAACCATAAAGTACCATTAAGCAAATCTAAAGACAAATTGAACAAAGAGAGAAATACATCGTGTTCATGTTTAGAAAACAATATTGTAAAGATATCGGTTCTCACCATTGATCTAAAAATTCAATTCAATCACAATCAAAATCTCAGCAGGGTTTGTGCATATATGTGGATATTGACAAATTAATCCTAAAATTTGTTTGTAAATGTAGGAAGCTAAAAACAGGTAAGTCAAAATTGAAAAAGAAGAAAAAAGAGTAAGTATTTTTATACCAGACATTGACTTATTTTTGAAGATACAGTAATAGAGACAGCGTGGAATTTGTGCAAGGGTAACTAAATTAATAATGAAATCAAAAATACAGTCATCAGATCCACATATACACAAACACTTGAATTATGATAAAAGTGATCCTGGAGAGTGATAGAAAAGTACAGTCTTTTCAACAAATGGTTCTGAATCAATGAGATATACATATGGGAAAAAAAAGAAACTTGACCCTAATGTCTGACGATATGCAAAAATCAATTTCAAGTGAATAGTAAAATTAAAAAATAAACAATAAAGCATCTAGAAGATAATATAGTTTCACGATCTTGAGATGAGTACAGAGTCTTTTAAAATGATACAATAATCCCTATATTTAAAGAAAAACATGACAAATTAGACCCTATTAAGATCATTAGACTGTTCCTAGAACTCTAGGAATTCTTAACTGGTTCATGTAACTGCTAACCTAACATCAAGCAGAATAAGAATTAATTGAATACCAAGAAAATGCCTTGATAGATTTTCATTCTGTCAGAATATGCAATTTAAATGAATTTCATAAGATTGATCCAAGTCAAAGCATCTATGATGATCTATTTAATAAACAGTTCTATGCACCTAATTTTAAAAAACAAAACTGATATCTGAAAGGATGTAAATTTTATGTTAAGCAAAGACTCAGAAAGGGCCCAGATAGTTACCTTAGCTTTCCTGAGTCCTTAAAACTTTCATTATTAAAAAGTTTGTACTCTGTGACACATCATGGAGTAGATAAAATGATACAAATTATGAAAAAAAATTAGTATGTTGACTGCTCTAAAATTGTTTGAATGATATATAACCAATACAATTGGCCAAACCCATAATCCTGGTAAAACAATAAAATCTCAGGTGTTACGTTTCCATCACCTGCTAAATCATTTGATACTTACTTCAATTTCAACCCTCAATGGAATTTCAAAATGGTCTTGAAATAGTCTATATGTTCTCTGATTGGATAGAAGTTTTCCCCTGCAGGAAGGCCTATGCTATTACAATAAAAGATTATTCAAAAATGCATTTATGTACTGTATTCTTAAAAATTACTGAGAGATTTTAAGCATTCTCACCACAAAAAAAAAATGTGAAGTACAGTAGTCCCCACTTATTCGTGAAGGATACATTTTAAGACCCCCAGTGGATGCCCAGAATTAGAAATAATATCAAACCCTATATTCACTGTTTTTTCCTATACATATATATCTATGGTAAAGTTTGATTTAAAAAAATTAGGCACAGTAAAAGATTAACAACAATAACTAACAATAAAATAGAAAAATTATGACAACATACTGTAATAGAAGTGACATAAAGTAGCTTTTTCTCTGTCTCAAAATATCTTATTGTATTGTACTCATCCTTCTTCATTTTATGATTATATGAGATGATAATATGCCTGTGTGATGAGATGAAGTCAGGTGAATGACCTAGGCATTGTAACACAAATGGAAAATTCCAGAAATAAAGAATTCATAAGTTTTAAATTACATGCCATTCTGCATGTATGAAATCTTGTACCACTGCACTTCAGCCTGCCCAGTTGCCATTCGTCACTTAGTAGCTATATTGGCTACCAGGTCAACAGTCACAGTAACAACGTGCTTGTGCTAAAGTAACCCTTGTTTTACTTAACAAGAGCCCTAAAGTGCAAAATTAGTGATGTAACATCTTTGGGCCATGGTTGACCACAGACAACTAAACCCACAGAACAGGAAACTGTGTAATAAGGGATTACTATATGTGAGGCAATGCATATGTTAATTAGCTCTATTTAGTCATTCCATGATACGTTTCTCCAAACATGTCAAATACAACTTTTATTTGTCAATTTAAAATAAATTGATTAGTTAATTAGGGGAAAAAGAAAATGTGTTTCCTTTATGGCAACTGGAGGCATTCTGGAGAAATCTTCAGAAATAGAAATACTAATTTCACTGAAAAAGTTATAAAACAGTTAAATGAGTTATTGCAAACATTACCATTGTCCCTATCATATTTTGTCTTCTGGGAGAGTTGAAAGAACAAGTGGCATTTAAAAATTGAAATTGACAAAGTTAACTGAATCAACTAGATTGCTTTACTAATAACATTATCATTGGCCTTGATGGAAAGCATGTCCATCCCTACTGGAAAACACAAATTAACCCCTTGTGAAATAGTTACTAGGAGACCTATGTCCCTAATATTAAAACCTTCTGTATCTTCTGCTCTTACAAACTCTGACATGATTCAGTGTTGCAAGGCTTTAATGCATTATGCCAACATATATTTTCATCAGCTAAAAGAAGCCTTCTGTGACCCACAAACAACAACCAGACATTTCATAAACTAAGACTTAAAGCCTGTGTCTTTTAGGAATGGCACCAAAGAAGGACTGCCCTTTAACCCTGTTGGAAGGGACTATACTGTATTCTCACCACCCACATATCAGCAAAACTTCAAAACCTCAAGCCTTGGGTCCATGTCTCTCAATTCAAGAGGGCCCCTCCAGACTCAGGAGTGTACATCTGTTGAAGACCTAAACTTATGAGGGAGCTTCCTCCCAGAAGCAGGTGACATCTCAGATGTAGACAGCTTTCCCAAGATCACAGATAAAGACTTCTTTCCTCTGTCATTATGAAATGTTTACTCTTTTTCTTCTTTCTCTTGTATCACTATTCTGTTTATGCATGGGAAGATATGATATGGTTATAATTTCACAATTGATAGCCTCCACGGAAATTTAACTGAATGATGAATATGTCATATTAAGCCTAAATTCCTACATGATCTTAGAGATCCTCTAGCTTATCCTATAAAAAATTTCATTCATATTCTAAGTGCAACTACTGTTCAAATTGCACATCTGATTCCTTCCATAGTGTTAGGCTTTTAGATTCATGTATTCACAGTGTTTGTTTAAATCTGACAGCAGGCAAAAGCTCTAGTGAGGGTTTGGCAGTTTTATGCCAGAAACCACATAAGAAAATTAAAAGGAAAGATAATTCAACAATTTGTAGACAAATTCCTAATCCTAATTTTCATTATCCTCCTAATAGTCATCATAGCAGTCTCCCTAGTACACTGTATCAAGAGTCTTAAATGTTTGTATACAGCCATCCACTATGCATCAAATGGTATCAACCTGGTTAGAATAATAAAAACATAAAGAAAACATAAAGCATCAATCCATTGACCTGACACCCTGACTTGTGAATTCCATACTAAGACCAAAAAAGTCTGTTAAGATGGTAACTGAGAGTGGTGTCAATGTTGAAGGTTTTGAGAGGCTGACTAAAATGGGGAAATTATTAAAGCAAAATTAGCAGGAGTTCATTAGCCTGAGGCTGTCTTCATACTTCAAGTTTCTATAATAAACAACAATAAAATATAGTATGCAAACAAACTGAAGGCTAACTTAGTATTAACAAACAGCCAGGTTTCAGCCAATCACAAACAGACAACTGGACGGCTTCTGCCAATCACAGTCAGTCAACTGAAGGAACTATAATCAAATAAGGCAAATGCCTAGCTATAGCCAAGCAGATGATTTCTCTCCTTTATTTCTGTGTTTGGCCTGTAAAAGCTCACTGCTTATGCTGCTGGGCAAAGCTCTCTGAACTATCTGTTCTGATTACTGCCTGGTTCATGAATTGTTCTTTGCACAAATATACTCTGTTAAATGTATCTAAAGTATTTATTTTAATAGCTATATGAATGCATGTGTGTGTGTGTGTGTGTGTGTATATATATATACACACATACATACATACACATATCCACCAACAGACATACACAAGAATTTTATAGCTGTATAATTTATAAAAACCCAAACAGGAAATAACCCTAATGTCTATCAACAGTAGAACTGTTAAATAAATTGTGTAATATTTATTTAATGGAATAGAGTAAAGCAAAGAAAATGAACAAGCAAGTTAACACCACAACATGGCCAATGCTGTAGTGAACAGTTAAACAATAAGGCTGCTGTGAAGATAAATGAGATTATTGCTATGAATGGCCTGTTGCTTAGACTCTTCAAAGTTCCTCCACTTACCAACTGCACCTAACCACAGAAGTATATCTTGGTTACATTTATTTTACTTATTTAGTGGAAGGATCCTTTCTGATGCTCAGCCTGTAACATTGCTATGCGTCTACTTGATGCTCTTCTGAGCTGCTGGGCTTAAGAAAAGGTGGTGTCAAGAAGGGACAAAGGACAGCATGAACACTGACTATGGGGAAGTTCTGAGTCAGGTTCTGCTGAGCTATTAATATCTGTGGTCCAAGAGGAAGAGGAAGAGAAAGTTTATTGTTATCTATAGATTTATCAGCAAGAGAACAATTCCTCCTACTGAGCAGCCAAAGGACATAGGATATAGAGTGTGGGTGACAGAGCTGCAGCCCATACTGCAACACAGTTCAGAACCCTGAGTGGGGAGCATACTGTGCACGCACGACAAGCTTTCCTATCCTATGGTCTTGGAAAGGAAGGTACAGACAAGCTCTGAGAACTGGACAGACAACTGGGAAATCATGAAAGAACTTTCACACTCAGAAAGTTGGTATGGCATATCAACAACCTCTTTAAATGTGATCCAAACTGTGAATTACAACTCTAAATGTTCTTTGATCCACATCTGTGAAAGTAAGATCTGTGAACAAGTAACCTCAAATACTAGTCAACCTATAAAAAACAAACAACAGCAACAACAAAATCAAGAGTTCAGTAGTTAAGGCTTTTACACTTCAGAATCAGAGTTACACATGCTGTAATCTCAGGATTTTCTCAGTTGCTAGCTGTAATGTGTCTAATTAATCTATCTGAGGTCAAGTTTTATCAAGTCTAAAGTTGGTGTAATAATATCTACCAAACAGAAGCATTAAAAAAATAAAGAAATAATATATGTAAAGTACATATCACACTGCTTAGTAAAAAATAATTACTGAATAATGGCAGCTATTATCCAAAAGACAAACACGTTCTCTCTATACACACACACAAACACACACACACATTCATGTTCTCAATAACTCAAAGTCTCAAGAGGGGAGTTAATACTCATATGAGAAATATGTGCAGAGGTTTAGATTGGTCATCAAACCAAATCTAGGGACTGGCTATCAAGAAAAAATTGTTCTTCTGAAAAGAATGCACATTTATGGTTCCACATATGCTATATGCTAGATGGCAATGCATGCTGTATAATATCATAATGCTTTCTATCTGGGTTACACCAATCCACAATGCCCCCAACAATGTGTAAGTATTGGAAGTTTCACAAAAACCATGCTTACATAAGGTGCTGTTTGGTTGTTGTTTGGACTTATTTTCAGACTGTTAGATGTTAATTTTTAGAACTTCATGAAATGTTTAACTGTTTTTCATGAGTTTTAGGAGACAGTTAATTAACAAGCATTATAGAGCTGTTCAACTGAGCAAATTGGTTTTCATCGCTAGCATAGGTTGATGAGGCCCATCAAACAAAGAATGTGAGAAGGCATAAAAAAGACTTGTTGTGCTCCAAAATGATACATCCTTAATCCAGAAGCTCATGCAGTTCTGAAGCTCTTTCACAAAGCATTTGCAATTATCCATCAAATGTGCTTCCCAAGAGCATTTTGAAAACTCAAAATTGGGGGTTATTTTCACACAGCTCAGTGTTTTCAGGCTTTCACTGGTTTTTAAATTAATGGAAAAAGTATGACAAAACAAACAGAGTTTTTTTCTTACAAGAACCTGTTTGAATGCCCATTGTGCTTTTTGACAGTAAACACCAGGTAGGAAATTCAAGAGTTTTTTTGAAATCAGTGCACACAATTTTCTATTTACTCTTAAAGAGTAATTTGTTAAGAAGTTTCTTTATTTGCAGTAATAAAATATGTCTCACCATCTCAAAAGCAAAATAATCATTAATAATGACAAATATATTACAAAAAGAATTAGGCCTTAAGAGAGAAGAAAATCAAATTTAAGTAGCTTGTGATCAATTATTTTGTGAAGTAATACTAAAAATGTATTATGTGTGTGTATGTTTGTGCACACATGTGTATGTATACATTTATGTATGAGTGTGGGTACATATATATATCATATAAATGTTATTATTACTGTCTACTGTCATTGCTGACTATGACACCTGTGATTATGGTTTTGATGTCACAGACATATATAATCATACTGTGATAGTATTTGTCATTCCTTCTATTATGTGGAAGGGTGGTAACAAGGATCCACTATGTAGTTGATAACAACCAAGAATCCTGAGAAACCCACTACAACACCAAGTTACTCTCTTATTTTCTGTTAAAAAAAAAATAGAAGAAGAAATAATACATAAGGTATATTATCATGCCCTCTATAATTTGTGTGAAACAGCTCAATACAATTGTCACCTGAATTAGGTGTGACCTTCTCTACTACTTTGGAAACAGGACTATTCATTGTATATTTCTATTCTATGCTAACTTGCCTATCATTCTTGAGAGCACAGCACTGAGAATAAGTCTCATTTTTAAAATAACCCCCATGACTTGTACTTTAAGGATGTTGTTGAGGATGCTGTTTGCTACATCAAACAGATCTTCCTGATGAAGTTAGCTTAGAAAAATGTTGCATTATTTTCACGCTGCTCTAAAGAAATACTCATGACTGGGTAATTTATAAAGGAAAGAGGTTGAATTGACTCACCATTTTGCAGGGCTTGGGAAGCCTCAGGAAACTTACAATCATGGTGAAAGAGGAAGAAAACACATCCTTCTTCACATGGCAGCAGGAAGGAGAAGTCCAAGCAAAGAAAGAAAAATCCTATAAAACCATCAGATCTCGTGAAAACTCACTCACTATGATAAGAACAGCAGCATGGGGGTAACCACCCCCATAATTCAGTTACCTCCCACTGAGTCCCTTCCATAATCCCCTCTCATAATATGGGGATTATGAGAACTACAATTCAAGATAAGATTTAGGTGAGGATACAGCCAAACCACATCAAATGTCTTTCAAGTCCTATGTCAAAAATAACTGGGTTTCTCATCAGTAACTTACCTATTTTCATCTCATGCACATTGGGCCTACTGTAAATAAATGATTGTATTTCCTTTTTGCTTTGGCTTACCATCAAATTTGTGGACCACCTCCATACTAGACCACACCACAAAGTTGCTATGAACCAATCATGTATGTGAATTCACTTGATTTTTTTCCTTTCTTTATTCTTATTTCATTTTTGAAATTGTATTATAAAAATTTTAAGCTCCCTTAAATTCTTTTTGACAATGCAAAATAGGTATCAACAGACTAGAACCACTGATACATTACCAATATATTTTCTTTATGTATGTATACTAATTGATCGTCTACTTTCCCAGAGAACTGTAAGAGATATCAACATGAATCAAATAAGGCTTCTGCTCCAGTTTTGGAAGAGACCTACACACAAATAAGTTTAATAAAACAGAGGTCGATAAAAGTACAGAAAAAATTATATGGAAATTGGGAAAAAGAGAGACATTAATTGCCTTTAATAGAAAAAAAGGATAAGGGATATGTAGTGAAGTAAAATGAGCAATGCTGTTGCTTACTAGCTGTGTGTCTTTGGATGAATCACTCCCCTTCTTTGTGCCTCAATCTCTTCATCTGCAAAATGGGAATAGTAATATCTTGCTATATAGTTAAATGAGATAATGTACTTAGCACAAAGTAAATGCTTAACATATTTTAGCTGATATAGGTAACATTTTGATACCATAACAGAGATTATATCAGAGCTTCATTTTTATGAAAAAGTATAATTTGAATATTTGATATGAGAAGAAAAAGTATCTAGTACTATAAAAATATACAAAGAGAAAAGGAACAGAGACAAGAAATCATTGTACATGCACAAGGAAGAGTAAGTAGAAGAGTTTGACCAGATCTGTAGCACTCAAAGAAAGTCAGCTGGACGTATGCTTAGAATGGTAGGTCTTAATAAAAAAGCTTAAATGGGGGTCATGAACGTGGGATTTTTTTTTCAGGAGGCATGGAAGCATTTTGAAGTTTCCAATGAGTATATATTGCAATCAAATTAATTACAAATGAATTAAAATGCAAATAAAAATAATGAACAGTGAGATGATTAGTACAGCAGCCAAGTCAGAGGTATTGATATCTGAAAAAGTGTATTTGCAGAAAGAATAGAAAGGAAAGGACAGCTGCAATGTATTCACAGTCTACAGATGCTACAGAATTTGGCAATCTTTTGGTTTTAGTGTTAAAAAAAAAAAAGAGGAGAGAAATCAAAGTCTATGGTTTTAATTGTAGCTGATAATTGATACTCAGTGTCATCAAAAAAGGGCAAGTTAAGGAAAAAGAAGAGTGGTGAAGGTGAGTGGATCGATTCACATTGGGATGGTTGCCGTTTGCGACACTGATGGGCTACGAGAGCTGAGGTGCCAATGAAGTTGGAAATGAAAGCACTTAGATGAGGAACAGAAGTCGGGGTAAAGAATTGGGAGTCATCTTCATTGCTGAGCTATCCAATTAGATGAGCTTTATCAGACAGAAGGTAAGGGAGAAGGTAAAAGAGGTAAGGATTGGCCCTTGAAAAGCATTATATTTAGGACGGAGAGGAAGAAGAGCACCCGAAGAAGAGTAATTGATGAAGTGAGAATAAAATCAAGGAGATTTAGTGCAACCCCAAAATGACAATTCCATTCAAGTGATGCAGTTTTCCTTCATCTTTTGCTATTTTTTTAAATTAGAACTTGATGTAATTGGAGTAAACACTTCTCCCGGAATAATGTCATTTAAATTTTTTATAAATATAAGAATTATATCCTGAGGTAGCTTAAGCCTGAAAAATTCAACAGAAGTAATTTGACTCCATAAAGTATGCTTCAGTCTCGGTAGTCATAAATATTACTCCAATTATGAATTAAAATTTTTCAAAAGAAACTAAATTAAATCACAGTATATTTAGTGTAACTTTTGAAAAATGCAGCACTTCTGGGTAATATGATACTATTGTTTCTCCACTAATTCATTTTCCATATCATTTAGGACAGATAAGTACACTTTCCTTGCAGTCTGACTATTTTGCTTCTGTTTATACATTTTGCCTTCAGATTTTCTTCACTTCTAAAAATCCATTATCATTTGGCATTTGGGGAATTATTTTTATTAATATTTTTCCCTTAACAGTCTATTTTTTCATGTTTAATTTCTAGCATGCATTTTTTAAAATGTAAAGTAAAAAGGACCATTGGTAGTAAATGATTGCTTATTAAAGTGACCTAAAAGCTTCAAATACAGCAGCAAATGAGAACCAATAAGCTCATATGAATATTAAAAGATTTTTCTATTTACCTCTCCCAAGTAACTCACAGTGATTTTTTTGTACCTTATGTGATACACTTAGGGTCTCTTGTTCCTTCCTTCTAGTCTCCTCCACTGCCTATAATTCTGCTTTTAAGTCATACCCTTCTACTGCCACTGTGTTGATGCCCTCAATTAAAGCAAAGGCTTCCTGGTGCATGAACTTCAAGTTATCAAAAATAGAAGTATATAGGGCTCTCCACAAAGACAGAACCAATAGAATTATTAATAAATAGATGAGAGAGGATTAATTTGAAAAACTGGCTCATGCAATTATGGAGACTGAGAAATCCCACAATACGATATCTGCAAGCTGGAGAACCAGTGAATCTGTAATGTGGCTCAGTTCAAGCCCAAAGGCCTCAGAACCAGAGAAGCTGATGGTGTAACCCCTTGTCCAAGGCCAAAGGCCTGAGAATCTAAAGGTGTGGGAGGTGGTAAAAGTCCTACAGTCCAGAGGCTAGAGAACCTGGAGTTCTTCTGATGTCCAAGGGCAGAAGGATGTCCCAGCTCCAGGAAAGAGAGAATTCACCTTTCATCTACCTTTTTGTTCTATTTGGCTCCAGACAATTGAATGGTGCTCACTCACATTTAGGGTGATCTTTGCCATTCAATCCACCAAATCACATGCCAATCTCCTCCAGAACTACCTTCACAGACACACCCAGAAATAATGGTTTACCAGCTATCTAGGTATTCCATAATCCAGTAAAGTTGACACTAAAAAATTAACCATCACAAATGGCATATTCCTTTCAATCATTCATGCACCAAAACCAGATTATATTCCACAGAAATAGGGAGAATGCCTATGCAGCTCCTACATTGTCTATTAAACAGGGCTGGAGAAAAGGTAATGTTTTCCCCATCTCTCGACTAAGGTGTCCATTTCAAAGCACCCTCCATATAACCTCTCTTTACTCTAATGCAAATTAAATCATCCAAATGTGTGCTTATGATAACACACAATTCAGCTATTTATTAGATTTATTAGACCCTGATTTCCAGTTTAGACCAAGCTAGTCCTCTTAATATGGAAAGAGATATAAACGTAGTTACATAAAAATGATAATATAGAGATCCAAGATGGCTGATCACTAGCAGCTCAGGATCGTAGCTCCCAGTGAAAGCGCAGAGAACGAGAGGACGCCACACTTTCAGATGAATTTTTGTTGCTCACGGACCAAGAGATTCCCAGCAGAGGAGCCCCATGGGTCACCAGGGCAACTCTTGTGGCCGGCGCAATGGTTTTGCTGGTGGCTTAGCATGGCAGTTCTTGGTGCAGAGTCTGGAGATTCCCAGGCAGAAAAGCACCATCAATCTTAACACTGCTCTTTTGGCCAGCGCAATGGATTGCTCAGATTTCGGCACTGGGAATCAACAAGTTAGACGTCCGCTCAGAGACCTAGTTAGAAAGTTGGTAATTACAAAGATGACAGAGGGATAAATATATAATGAAGGGAAGAAACCAGCCTAAAAAGGCAGAGAATACTCAAAATCAGAATGCGTCTCCCTCTACAGGGGATCGCAGTTCCTCATCAGCAACGGAACAAGGCTTAATGGAGAGCGAGTGTGTTCCATTATCAGAAGCAGGTTTCAAAAGGTGAGTGATAAGAAACTTCTGTGAATTAAAAGAACTTGTTCTAACCCAATGCAAAGAAACTAAGAACCTTGAAAAAAGGTTTGATGAAATGCTAACGAGAATGGACAATTTAGAGAGGAATATAAGTGAATTGATGGAGGTGAAAAACACAACACGAGAACTTAGCAAAGTATGCACAAGTTTAAACAGTCGAATTGATCAAGCAGAAGAAAGGATATCAGAAGTCGAGGACCAGCTCAGTGAAATGAAACGAGAAGACAAGATTGGAGAAAAAAGGATAAAAAGGAATGAACAAAGTCTCCAGGAAATATGGGACTATGTGAAAAGACCTAATTTACGTTTGATAGGTGTACCTGAATGTGATGAAGAGAATGAATCCAAGTTGGAAAATACTCTTCAGGATATCATTCAGGAAAACTTTCCCAACCTAGCAAGGCAAGGTAATATTCAACTCCAGGTAATACAGAGAATACCACAAAGATATTCTTCAAGAAGACCAACCACAAGGCACATAATCGCCAGATTTATTAGGGTTGAAATGAAGGAGAAAATACTAAGGGTAGCCAGAGAGAAAGGTCAGGTTACCCACAAAGGGAAACCTATCAGACTTACAGCAGATCTCTCAGCAGAAACCCTACAAGCCAGAAAAGAGTGGGGACCAATATTTAACATCCTTAAAGAAAAGAACTTTCAACCCAGAATTTCATATCCAGCCAAATTAAGCTTTACAAGCGAAGGAAAAATTAAATCTTTTGCAAATAAGCAAGTACTTAGAGATTTCACACAACTAGGCCTGCTTTACAAGAGCTTCTGAAAGAAGCACTATATATATAAAGGAACAACCAATATTAGCCTTTCCAAAAATACATCAAAAAGCAAAGAACATCAATACAATGAAAAATTTACACCAACTAATGAGAAAAACAGCCAGCTAGCATCAAATGGCAGTAATAAACTCATATATATTCAAATTGGACAAAAAGCCAAAACCCATTGGTATGCTGCAACCAGACCCATCTCACATGCAACGATACACAAAGACTCAAAACAAAGGGATGGAGGAAGATTTACCAACCAAATACAGAGTAAAAATAAATAAATAAAAAGTAGGAGATGCAATTCTCGCCTCTGATAAAATAGACTTTAAAGCAACAAAGAGCAAAAGAGGCAAAGAAGGACATTACATAATGGGAAAAGGATCAATGTAACAAGAAGAGCTAACGATTCTATAGATCAACGAGACAGAAAATTAACAAGGACATCCAGGACTTGAACTCAGACCCGGAACAAGTAAACTTAATAAACATTTACAGAACTCTCCACTTTTAATACACAAAACACACATTACCACCTCACACCTATTCCAAAAGTGACTACATAATTGGAAGTAAATCACTCCTCAGTAATCACATAGCATTTCATAGGTTTAAACGAAATATTGGTTGGCTGCTTGTTTGTTATTTTCTTCCCTTATTCCTTCCTGTCTACATCATTAAGTATAATTATTGGTATAAAAGAGGTTTTCAATACCCATTTCTAAACTGCATTCTAGCCTGGGCAAGAAAGCAATACTTCCATTCTCTCTCTCTCTTTCTCTTCCTTTTTCTTCCTCTTCTTCATTCTTTTTCTTTCTTTCTTTTTTTTAAAAAAATATTAATTACAATAAATAATATATGTCTACCAATTAATGACCTGTTTTCCAGAACTCCACTAAGAGTTTTACATTTGTTAATCAGTCCTCACAAACCTAATGCCATGAACATGCTTATTTTATGGATGAAGAAAAAGAATCCAAAAAAGAAAACTTTGCTTGCTCAAGACTATACAATATGGCACAGTGGCTAATGACTGTAATCTCAGCACTCTGAGGGGCTGAGACAGGAAGACTGCTTGAGGATATGAGTTCAAGACTAGCCTGGGCAACATAGCAAAATTCCATTTCTACAAGACATTTTAAAATTAGCCAGGCAAGTTGGCATGCAGTTGTAGTCTCAGCTACTCAGGAAGCTGAAATGGGAGGATCACTTGAACCCAGTTTGAGGCTGTAGAAAAAAAAAAATGATAATATAGATATAGATTATACAGATATAGCTCTAGAGATATAGATACAGATTAAGTAAAAATAAAAATAAGTAAAACAAACTATCAATAATCATTTTTATTTTGATACCAATTACCTGTATCTTAATGTCGATCCCATACATACAATAAAATTATCAAATTAGTTTAAATGTTGTAGTAGTTACTTTTTTCTGCATTAAAAACACCTCAAAACTTAGTGGCTTACAGTCATTTATTTAGCTTACAATTCTGCAAGTTGGCAATTTGGGCTAGATTTAGCTAGATGTTTCTTGTAGGTTCAGCTGAATTGGCTCATCAGTACTCTAGTGGGCCTGTACAGACCAATTGACAGAGAAGTCACAGAGATCTGAGGAAAAAAAGGGGAAGCATTCAAGACTTCCACTTACCTAAGCTCAAAACTGGCACATCATCACTTCTGCCATATACCTTGTCCAATGCAGGTGACAAGGCCAGTCCAGATTCAGAGGACAGGTAGACAGACTCCACCTTTTTACGGAAGGAGCTAAAAAGTCATGTTTTAAAGGTTTTGGACATGGGACTAGAAGACATTTTTTAAGCTGTTAAATAAAAAACTGATTAAAACGGACAACAAAATACGCAAGTTCACATGACAGCCTTCTCCCCAGGAGGGTCTATGCTACATAATAAACAGTGAAGGTCATTGAAAGACATTTCAGGACAGTATCTGGCAAAAGGAAGGCATTCAAACCTATTTGTTGCATAAATGATTTGAGAAAATGAATTTTCACAGCAACTAAAAAATGGCTAACTCCTAGCATATTCTGAAAAACTATTATATCCTACAGATGTCTATCATTAACTTAAATAAAAATATTGTTTTTCTAAATTACAAGAGTTTAGAAACATAAACAGTTTTTCAAAAGACAAATGATACATAGTAAGTCCTCACTTAACATCATAGACAGGTTCTTGAAACTGTGACTTTAAGCAGAATGATGTATAACAAAACCAATACTTTTGTCATCAATGTTATAACAGAATAATGTTAACTGAAGGCAGCAGTACCTTACTTTCCTTAAAGTCTTAGTTTCTAAAAACCAATTTTGATATTAAGTGAAGATTTACTGTACCAAAATGGATAATGCATCTTGCATTTTCTAAAGAGAAATGGACTTAAGCAGCCTCAAATCCTCTCGAGTACAAGCCCATCAAAAGATAAGTCAGGCTGAGCACAGTGGCTCATACCTGTAATCCCAGTACTTTGGAAGGCCAAGGCAGGAGGACTAATTGAGCCCAGGAGTTCGAGACCATTCTGGGTGACATATTGAGAGTCCATTTCCACAAAAAAATTCTTTAAAAAATTAGCCAGGCATGCTGACCTGCACCCTGTAGTCCCTACTCAAGAGGCTGAGGTGAGAGGATTGCAAGGCTTCAGTGAGCCATGACCATGCCACTGCACTCCAGCCTGGGCAACAGCAAGACACTGTCTCAAAAATAAATAAATAAGAAATAGAAATTGGTATGGTTTTCCCGTGTCCCCACCCAAATCTCATCTTGAATTTCCATGTGTTGTGGGAGGGACCTGGTGTGGGGTAATTGAATCATGGGGGAGGTTATTTCCCATGCTGTTCTCATGATAGCAAAAAAGTCTCACAAGATCTGATGGTTTTAAAAAGAGACATTCCCCTGCACAAGTTCTCACTCTTTTCCCTTGCCACCATCCGTGTAAGATATGACTTGCTCCTCCTTGCCTTCCATGATGATTGTCTGGCTTCCCCAGACACATGGAACTGTTAGTCCAATTAAAGCTCTTTTTTTTTGTAAATTGCTCAGTCTTGAGTATGTCTTTATCAGCAGTGTGAAAACAGACTAATAAAGTAAATTGGTACCAATAGAGTGGGGCATTGCTGAAAAGATACCCGAAAATGTGAAAGCGACTTAGGGAACTGGGTAACAGGCAGAGACTGGAAGTCTGAAGGGCTCAGAAGAGAGAAAAATGTGGGAAAGTTTGAAACTCCCTGGTGACTTGTTGAATGGCTTTGAGCAAAATGCTGATCGTGATATGGACAATGAAATTCAGGCTGAGGTGGTCTCATATGGAGATGAGGAACTTGTTGGGAACTGGAGTAAAGATGACTCTTTCTATGTTATAGCAAAGAGACTGGCAGCATTTTGCCCATACCCTAGAGATCTGTGGAACTTTCAACTTGAGAGAGATGCTTTATCTGGTAGAATAAATTTCTGAGCAGCAAAGCACTCAAAATTTGACTTGGGTACTGTTAAATGCATTCAGTTTTATAAGGGAAGCAGAGCATAAAAGTTTAGAAAATTTGCAACCTGACAATGTGATAAAAAAGAAAATCTCATTTTCTGAGGAGAAATTCAAGGTGACTGCAAAAACTTGCATAAGTAACAAGGAGCCGCACGGTAATCACCAAGACAATGAGAAAAATTTCTCCAGGGCATGTTAGAGGTTTTTATGGCAGCTCCTCCCATCACAGGCCCAGAGACCTAGGAGGAAAAAGTGGTTTCATGGGCTGTGTCCGGGGTCTCTGAGCCATGTGTAACCTAGGGATTTGGTGCCCTATGTCCCAGCTGCTCCAGCATGCTGAAATGGGCCAATGTAGAGCTCAGGCCATAGCTACAGAGGGCGAAATCCTAAGCCTTGGCAGCCTTCATGCGGTGTTGAGCCTGTGAGTGCAAGACGTCAAGAATTGGGGTTTGGGAACCTCTGCCTAGATTTCAGGTGAGGCCCTCATGGAGAACCTCTGCTAGGGCAGCACGGAAGGGAAATGTGGGGTCAGAACCCCCACACAGAGTCCCTACTGGGGACTAGAACCACCTAGTGGAGCTGTGAGAAGAGGGCCACCAGCCTCCAAACCCCAGAATGGTAGATCCACCAACAGCTTGCATCGTGCACCTGGAAAAGCCACAGACATTCAATGCCAGCCTGTGAAGACAGTGAGAAGGAAGGCTGTACTCTTTGAAGCCACAGGGGTTGAGCTTCCCCATGGAAACCTACCTCTTGGATCAGCGTGACTTGGATGTGAGACATGGAGTCAAAGCAGATCATTCTGGAACTTTAATATTTGACTGCTCCACTGGATTTCAGACTTGCATGGGCCTATAGCCCCTTTGTTTTGACCAGTTTCTCCCATTTGGAATGGCTTTATCTACCCAATGCCTGTGCCCCCATTGTATCTAGTAAGTAACTTACTTGCTTTTGACATTACAGGCTCATAGGCACAAGGAACTTGCCTTGTCTCTGATGAGACTTTGGACTGTGAACTTTTGAGTTAATGCTGAAATTAGTTAAGACTTTAGGGGACTGTTGGGAAGGCATGATTGGTTTTGAAATGTGAGGATGTGAGATTTGGGAGGGGCCAAGGGCACAATGATATGGTTTGGGTATGTCCCCACCCCAATCTCATCTCAAATTCCCATGTGTTGTACCTAGTGGATGATAATTGGATCATGGCGGCAGGTCTTTCCCATGCTGTTCTCATGATAGTGAATGAGTCTCACATGATCTGATGGTTTTGAAAAGAGGCATTTCCCTGCATAAGCTCCCTCTCTTTTTGCCTGCTGCCATCCAGTAAGATGTTATTTGCTCCTCCTTGTCTTCCACCATGATTGTGAGGCTTCTCCAGCCACATGAAATTGTAAGTCCAATTAAATCTTTCTTTTGTAAATTGTTCAGTCTTGGGTATGTCTTTATCAGCAGCATGAAAATGGACTAATTCAGAAACAAATAAAAAATTCAAGATAAATCAAAGGTAATTCTCAGAAGACAGTGACCTAAGTACTTTGCTTCTTTCCGTAGCCAATGTACAGCTGAGGTGACTCAAGCAGTAGGAGGCCAGCAGTGCAATTGGGGAGGAGACAGGAGGACATGCAGGATACTTTTTAAGCCTGAAGGAAACGCTGCAAACATCTAAAGAGCTGCTCTCAATCACAATATACAACTTATAGGAGTCTCCATGACACAATGTGAATCAGACAGAAAGGAAGGTAGCCTCCTCTGGCAAAGTATGCTGCAGAGCACTTCAATCTTGAGGCTATTTAAGGGTTTCAAAAGATTGGTAACACGATCCACTCAGTTCATAGAAAAACTATCCCAGCCCTCTTGTTCCTCAGGCCTAGAAAAGGACTACCGGAAAAAATCCAGCTATTTGGAAAATTAACTGCTTTCTTTGTCCCCACTACTTGTCAATATAGCACTTCCCAAGATGCTGAGTATAACCTCAACTCGCACAGACTAACATAGAAAAATAAAAAGAGGCTTGGTTATTTCAAGGAAGCCGACTGTCTTAGTCCATTTTGTGCTGCCACAACAGAATACTAGGGACTGGGTAATTTATGAAGAACAGAGATTTATTTCTTACAGTTCTGGAGTCTGGGAAGTCCAAAATCAAAATGTGCATATTTGATGAAGGCCTTCATGCTGTATCATCCCATGGTGAAAGGTGGAAGGTGAACGGGCAAGAGAGAACCAAAGAAAGAGAGGTGAAAGAAAATCAAGCAGCCATCAAATTTCTCATTTACTACACAAAAATAAAAGAAGACAGTGGAATTTTTTTTTGAGATGGAGTCTTGCTGTCACCAGGCTGGAGTGCAGTGGCATGATCTCAGCTCACTGCAATCTCCACCTCCCAGGTTCAAGCAATTCCCCCACCTCAGCCTCCCGAGTAGCTGGGACTACAGGCACACGCCACCACACCCAGTTAATTTTTGTATTTTAATACGGATGGGGTTTCACCATGTTGGCCAAGATGGTCTCAATCTCCTGACCTCATGATCCGCCCGCCTCAGCCTCCCAAGGTGCTGGGATTATAGGCATAGCCACCATGCCCAGCCAACAGTGGAATATTTTAAACATTTTGTTATTTTGTGAATAAGGAAACAAGAGACACTCTCAGACATGCAAATATTCAGAAAGTACATAGTGTAGAAATCCTTCCCAAGGAAAATACTTAAGAAACTAGTAAAAAAAAAAAAAAAATTAATAGTAAAAAAATCAAACCAAATGTCAATATAGGAGAAAAGTATACCCTGAAATTGGAATAATTGAGATTTCCATTTATTCAGCCTTCTTAGGTAATTTCCCTATTGCCCAGGAGTTCCGGCGGCGGGGTGGGGAGGGCAGGGACATGAATTAAGTTTAAAGCAGTTGTGGATACATACATTCTTCTAGTTACAGGAATTAATTCAGAGATGGGAGCTTGACCAAGTCAAAATTGCTAAGATACAACAAGACTCTCCCATTCTCCTATGCCTGACTAACAGTAACAACATCTGGAATTCTTCATCCACTTTACAATCAGAAGCAAGATATGAAAAAAATGCTAACATTTCGCTGAGGAACATAAAATAAGACAAATTTTTGGAACAATGTGTCACATGTGAGCCCATCTTCCAGGAAAATTCAATATTATAAAAATATTAATTCATCCTAAAGTAATTTATACATTTAATTATAATCCTAAATAAATTTCTGTGGAACCTAACTCTTTTTATTGAAGTCAACAAGATGCTTCTTATAGAACTTAAAAAGATCATTTTAAAATTCATCTGTAGAAAAAACATGAGGAGGATAATTTTTTTAGAAAAAGAACAGTGCATTAGTCTGTTCTCACACTGCTATGAAGAAATATCCAAGGCTGGGTAATTTATAAAGAAAAGAGGTTTGTTGATTCACGGTTTCACATTGCTGGGGTGGCCTTTGAAAACTTACGATCATGGCAGAAGGCAAAGGAGAAGCAGGCACCTACCTTCCTCACAGGGCGGCAGGACAGAGTGAGTGCAAGCAGGGGAAATGCCAGATGCTTACAAAACCATCAGATCTCGTGAGACTCACTCATTATCACAAGAACAGCATGGGGGAAACTGCCTCCATGATCCAATTACCTCCACCTGGTCCTGCCCCAGGGATTAAGGGGATGCACGTGGGCCTTATGGAGATTATGGGGATTACAAGTCACGATGAGATTTTGGGTGGGGACACAGCCAAACCATATCAAACAATGAGAGGCATATGCCCTTCCAGACGCCAAATATATCTTAAAGTTATAGTAACTAAAACAAAGGAAAGTGGCACAATTAGGTCAATAAAACTGAACAGAATCCAAAGCAGGCCCATTTATGCATATAAATTATAGTAAATGTGATGTATCAGTTCACTAGAGGAGAGTTTAGATTTGTTTTGTTGCTGTTGTTGTTTTGTTTGGGGGATTCTTGTTGTGGTTAGCATATATTAAGAGGAGTTTACAATATTCCAGACACTATTCTAAGTGTTTTTCATGTAATAATTCATTTTATCAGTCCCACAATCCTATGAGATAGATAAAAGTGTTATTCACACTTTGTGATAATAAAACTGAGGCACAGAAGAGGCTAGTCATTCTGAACTATGAGCAAATGGTAGAGCTGGAAAATGAACTGGAGAATTTTGACTCCATTACATCATGTAGGAAGACACATTTGATTCCTACTTACATTATACCAAATAAGAAAGCTCAGATTCTTGGCTGAACCTAAAGCCAAACTGTAAAGTATTTGAACAAAATATGGGAGAAAATTCTTACAAGATTGGATTAAAGAAAAATTTGATTGTAAAACACAAAACCCAGAAACTAAAAAGAAAAAAATGTTTTCATGTAATTATATATATATACACAAATATATCTATAATAAAATATCTTATGGTAAGCTAAAAGGTAAATTGCAGAGAGAGAGAAAATGTTTTCAACTCGTATGATTGCAACACAGAATTAATATCCATACTACATAAACACTCCAAACAAATCAACAAGAATAAAGATAAATAATCCATAGAACGAGAATTCCTAACAGCCCATAAACATATGAAAAGGTCCTCAACATCGGTAGTAATCAGGGAAATGTAAATTAAACCAACAGCAGGGTAGCAAGTGCTTCACTGAAGAGTGAGTAACTCTGGGTTGGTGAGGGTAAGAGGAAATGACTACTTTCATACACCATTTGTGGCCATGGAAATTGGAAAAGGACATTCTGGAGTCTGGTCACCAAAAGGTTAAAGTTAAACCTTAGACTCAGCAGTTCTACTTGTTATGGTAAGAGAGTAACTTGTATGTATAAGGGAAGACGATACACACACACACACATGCGCACACACGCACACGCACACAAGAAACTAAAATTATGAGTGTGACTGTAAAGTGGAAAATTCTCCACTAAATGCACTATTTTAGCAATAGTTCCTGCTAGTAAGGGAAGATTGTGGAGGAAGGGAAAGGAAACTGTTCACTCTATATGCTCATATTATTTAATACTTGACTGTTTTATAGTACATAAGTGTTTATGCATCACTTGTGTTATTTAATTTTTTCAAGAATAAATCTTGGTTGTTTAAGAAAATGTCAAAACTAGGTTCTCCTGTGTGCAAATAAAACTGTATTTCACAGTTGCCATTTGCTGTCTCAGTTTGCCGTCTCTGAGACTATTTACATAAATCTAGACAGAGAATTAATGTAACTTTTTGAAACGCATTTACAGAGGTCCACTTGGGCCGTGCACTGTTAGTCAAATCTAGTCCAACTTGTGAATAGTCAAAGGTTTTTTTCCACCCCTTTTCTTCAAAACCCTAACTATAATTCTGGTATCTCTAGCACTGTCTCTTTAGTTGCTAAGGCCTAGCCATGAGTGCCAGGTCAGCTCCTAGCAACAAGGCCCATTGATAGTGCCAGGCCAGCTCCTGGCTGCCAGGGCCGCCCCCACCCCTCTCTCTGAGGACAGTTAGCTGGCATGCAACTCCTGCCCTCTGCCTTCTACTTCTTCCTAAGGTAAGGCAGGAAGTGGAGAAAATACCTCGAGATCTTCAGGGAAAGTGCAAGAGGACAAAATCCATATTCTATGAGTATCTAAGGAACAGAAGCCCCTGTGGCCCTGATGGAGTCATGAAGATACTGTACTGGCCTGCTTACCTCTGGCCTTCATGTAGTGTAAAATAACAATAACTCTCTATGTGGTTCCTCCACAGATGAACTGGTCTTTCTGTGATTTACAAATGCCATCCTCACTTGTATAGAAAGCTCAGTGACAATTCAGGAAAACAAGGTAGAATTGGACCAGGTAGTATGATGAAAAAAGAAGACGGGCAGTTCCTCTTGTTCCACAAGGCTGGTTGTTGTGTAACTCCTGTGGCAGGAGCAGTTGATTCAGGAGTTCTTTATTCCCTTAGGGGAGAACAAATGAGAATAGATGTGATTTTTTTTTTAACTGTCTTTCCCTCCTGCAATGTTCCTTAAAAAGGACCACAAAATGCACACATGTCATTTTGCCTGCCAAATCATTTTCTTTTGGGGACATTTTCCTTTCACACAATTCCAGTAGGGCTGACCCCTTCAGAGATCACCAAGGACCCCTTCCAGACCTGCCAATCAGACCCACAACCATTGGATCAAGGATATGAATATGATCCAGGCCAAACCAATTGATACCAGATCTGGGGCTTTCGCTGAAACTGTTAGAAGAGACATGGCATTTGCACAGAGTTTACTCAGGTGGTAGAATATAAGCTAGAACATCTGGTAACTAGCTTTGCCATTTCCTAGGGACACAAGAAGGAAGACAACATAAAGTAAGACACAGTCAGAAGATGGAAAACGACAAGCCTGATAATAGTGTGTGAAGTCCTATATCCAACTTGTTCCTTCTGGACATAAGCCAATAATTTCCTGTTTTTCTCAAGCTAGTGTTATTTTTTAAGTGCTTGAGTTTTTCCTAACACTTGTAACCCATAGAATCCTGACCATGCAGATATACTGCAGAATTGCCTTACCTTAACAATTAGAATTTCAATAAACCATAAACAAGAGGAGTTGTTCCAAGGAGCAGACTAACATTTAGATAATAGTAATTAGATGCTGGGTGCTTTTGTATATGGTACTTCCTTTAATTCTCAAAAACTCCTGTTGGATTGGTAAGACAAATGAGAAACAATGAAGAGATGGAGCAAATGACCAGCCTCTGACTCTGAATCCTTACTCTTTTCCTGGCCTAATCCTTCTAGCTCAGAGACCTCTACCCTGGCTTCATTCTTCAAGCATAGGAAAGTGGTTACAGAGCTCCCTGTCAACACAGAATTCTGATAAGTCATAAGAAATGTTAACGTTCTAATTAGAAATGCTAGGATCACAGAGAACGTATTAAAATTTTCAAAGCTCAAAACTGTGCCACCTTTGAGAAGTTCTTCAAAGAACTGACTAGTCATGGAGCTTTTATGATAGGGTTGTATTCCTAGAAGACACTTTTCTATCTTCTGAGTTTTCACAATCAACAAATTAAATATCATATGTTGGTGGCTCCACCAGGGCAAAACCTTGTCAGCATTTGATTACATGTTAAAATAATCCATATCTATCTATAATCTCCTATTTATATTAAGATATTTTAAGTCTCTGGTTTTACAGGCAACAGGTCCATAGAACATGTTTTGTTAGGTTTATCTACAAAATAATTCTGCATTTCCAACACAGGTCACTTTAATCTACCAAAAAAAAAAAAAAAAAAAAGATTAAGCAGAATTTCCAGTTTTCAACTCAAAGAAATCTACAGGGTCCAGGTTCAGTGGCTCATGCCTGTAATCCCAGCACTTTGGGTGGCCAAGGCAGGAGGATTGCTTGAGCCCAGTGTTTGAGATCAGTCAGGGAAACATAGTAAGACTCTGTCTCCACAAAAATATAATAATAATAAAAGTAAGCTTAGTGTGGTGGTACACACCTGTAGTCCCAGATACTCAAGAGGTTTAGTTAGGAGGATTACCTGATCCTGGGATTTTGAAGCTACTGTGAGTAGTGATCACACCATTTCACTCCAGCCTGGGTGACAGAATCTCACCAAAAAAAAAAAAAAAGATTTATAAATTTGTTTTGTTTTAAAAAAAACTTTTAAAAACATTGCATGACAAATGGAAGTAACCTAAAGAAATGATTAAGTTAATTGTAATATATCTACTTATTTATAACAAATTATATTAATAATTACAAGATATGTTATAATATTTGCAAAGGACTGTATAAAATTGCACATATATAATAATAATTACATAAAATCCTTTTGCATTTGAACAAAATAACAGAAAAAGAGAATAGAAAAACAACAACAGTATGGTTAAATGTGATTTTAAATAACATTTTTCTTTTTCCAAACTTTCTTTTTGACTATCGTATATGTTTTATAAAATTAAAATGATTATTTTTAAACAAAAGATCTGAACAAACACCTCATTAATGAAGGCATGCAAATACAAATAAGCATATGAGATGCTCAACATGATATGTTATTAGAGAACTGCAAATTAAAATAGCAATGAGATACCACTACACACCTATTAAAATGGCAAAAAAAAAAAAAAAAAAAAAAAAAAAAAACAGAACACTGGCAATTGCTGGCAAGGATGTTGAGCAACAGAAACTCTGATTTACCGCTGCTAGGAATGCAAAATGCTACAGCCACTTTGAAAGACTGGTGGTTTCTTGTTAAAACCAGGCATGCTCTTACTATATGATTCAGCAATCATACACTCCTTGGTATTTACATAAATGAATTGAAAATTTATGTCCATTCAAAACCTGCACACGAATATTTATAGCAGCTTTATTCATAATTGCCAAAACTTAAAAGCAACCAAGATGTCCTTCAATAGGTGGATAAACAAATTGTGGATATCCAGACATTGGAATATTATTATTTGGTACCAAAGAAAAAAGAGTTATCAGCCCATGAAAAGATATGAAGTAAAAGTCAATGTGTACTACTAAGTATAAGAAACCAATCTGAAAAGGCTTACTGTGATTGTAAATATGTGGCGTTCTGGAAAAGGCAAAACTATGGAGACAGTAAAAAGCTCAGTGTTTATCAGGGCTTGTGTCGGGGAAGGGATGACTAGGTGAAGCACAGCGGATCTTTTGGGCAATGGAACTATCTGCATGCTACTACAATGGTGTATACACGTCATTATACACTTGTCAACACCATAGAAGATACAACACAAAGTGTGAACTTTAATGTAAACTTTGAGCAATAGTTAATAATACATCAATATTAGTTCATTAACTCTAAAAACAACTCACCACACTAATGCAAGATATTATTAATAGAGAAAACTGTTGTGGAAGTGGGAGGGTGCATATGGGAACTCTCTGCACTTTCTGCTCAACTTTTCTATAAACCTAAAACTGCTCTAAAAAAATAAGTCTATTAAAAGCTATCTATCATTTTGATGTGATTTACAAGATCATCTTATTAGTACATTTTAGTTTAGCTTTTCATTTAGTTTGCTTAATATTTTAGTTTTAGGGTATTTCTTTTTGTTTGTAAAATTCCTACAAATTTTCTACATAAATTATAAAGCAAAATTATATAGAACAATAATTTTTCAGGTTTATCTATATCTTAGATATAGATATGGAAGGACTTCTGTTTAAATAAATATCAAATGACCCATGATTTTTAACAATTTTTACTGTCTTTGCAATGAAATTTACTCAAGGTGTGCCCTTTGTTGAAATGTATAGGAAATTGAAATGGAAGATTTTACTCAAATCTATATTTATTGAATCTTTAAATGAATGACAAATCCACCTGTAAATATAGTGATGGCTTTGTAAAGTCTGCTTTTTAAACTATGCTTTTCAAAAATAATTCCCCTTTTCCTCCCTAGAGCTGAATTCCTCTCAATCATTTATAACTGCATCCTCTACATTTTTCTCTTGAGTCCAGGATGCTTGTACAGACACCGCGTTGGTCCCCACTCATCACAGCCCACAGGGATCAAAACCTGTTTCCTTTTCCTTAGGCATTTTAATGTTTCCATTTTCTGTTCTTTTGTTACTGCCGAGTTCATTAGTCCTTTAGAAAAAACAATTATTTTTCGAGATTGTAGAGCTTTTTGAGAGCTAATGTAAGGATCTATTATTAACCAAAAACGGTAATTTCCAAGTTAAGAAAACCAATCTGCAGCCAGATTAATAAAGACTTAGCTGTTTCAACATTTCAATGAAACATAAATTTGTCAGGAAAAAAACTGACTCTATGGGAAGGTAGTAACATATGAGAAATATAAGACATACCATAATAAACTACTCTTGATTGAAGATAACTTTGAAAAAAATTATATCTGCACTTCCCTGATATCTCCTAATTCATACATGTGCTACTTTAATAAAAATAAAGTGAAATAACTATTAAGGCAGATGAGTATGTTTTCTTCTACTTAATTTTGAGGTCAATGGGCTTGAGGTTAAAATAGTGATTTTGTAGCCTGCAGTTAGCTGCCCACAAATGGGAAGATGCTGGTCCTTCTAAACCAATAAAGTTAAAGGTGTTTGCTAAATCAGATCCTGCTACCAGCACTACTCCCTCTGCTGGACACTGTTCTTCCATTTCCAAAACTCTTGGGGCAGGAAGTTTATGCAAGGGACCCCTTGGATGTGGCAGAGAACACAAGCTTATTTGCTGCCCCAAACTCCCATTTACCCATTTCATTTATATCCCGCCCATATCTCCAGAAGCAAAGATACAAGTGATCTAAGCAAATCTCTACAACTCTTTATCAACTTATCCCTGAGTTTAAATACATGAAATAACTTCACTAGCCTTCTCTGGGGACACACCTGCACATGTGTTAAGTGTGACATGACATGACCAATTATTTTCAAAGCTATGATTTTCTGCTTCCACTTTGATTACATAACCCTTTGGGACTCATAGCCCATAAAAATTAATTCTTTTATAAAATACTTTTGTTCCTGTTTCTGGTACATTTTGAGTATAACAAACCTATTGAAGAAGAAAAAAAGACTCACTTGAATGTATTGTACCTTCACTGTATTGTAGATTTACTGATATTTGGAAGAAACTATTTTCCTTTTTAACATATAGTTGTCTCATAGCACTAATTTCATTAATTTTACATAATCCCAAATGAACAATACCAGCTTTACCAAAATAATTTTTTATAACTTCATAAAGCAATTTAGTTAATGGATATGTGCTTGCTTTGCAGTAAAGAAAAACAATCCTTTCTGAAACTTTTATTGGGGGACTGCGAACATTGCCTTGTATTATTGGTTTCCTGTTTGCATGTCATACATAAAGTAAACACAAGCAGAAAAGCCCATTACTCCCTTTTCCCAGGGTACACTATGGTTGTTAAAGATAGAGACTGGTAGTTTACAGAGGCCATTAAGAGAAGACCCTTGAGACTTAATTGCCAAAAATACAAACAACAAAAACCCCAATACTACTCTTCAGGACCCAGACAATCAATTCAGTTCTAAGTGATCAACTCCCCTTCACATAAGCCAATAAACAAAGCCAAAGTTGCCCCCTGCTCTTTGTCCTCTTCCCTTTTTCCTTTGTCCCTTCTTCTTTTTCTGCTCACCATCCTCAGGACTCACCCCTGCTTTTTCTCATTCACCGTGGAATGACTCATCTGAATCATGTCCATGAAATATACAATGCACATTCTTTAAAGACATATGTGTGCCTTCCCTGTCTCTCTCAAGGACTTTTTAATCCCTTAATTCTCATTCCTTTTCTTATTCTTTATTCCTACCTTTCATCTCAAGCTCATGTTTTGTTTTGCCTTTTTTCTCTCCTTCTTCTAAGTCCTGGCTGTCGAGTTAACAGAATTTACATTCGGATAAAACGTTTTCTCCACATTTTGACATAAACTGACTGAGGTTGTAGCCATCCCACTGGGGAGTTCAGGTAGACTTGCTTAGAATTTTTTTAAAAAGCATACTGATTTCATTCCTTTACTCCCAGTGTCCCTTCAGAGAGAAAGATAGGCTATTCTAAAATTGGTTTATTTTGATAAAGTATTTTGTCCTTATTTAAAGGGCTCATCTTCCCTCAACCTCTCTTCTCATTTACTAAACAGATTCTGCAGCTCTCCTCATCTGAGAAAATTGGCCTCCCTTGTCTGCTTTGATCCAGAAAATTATGCTTTTATTAACACGAACATTTCCTGATCTCTGCCAATGCACTTAAAATTTCCAGATTATGTATGTGCATCATTTATCAAAATGCCATCAGTTCCCAGGAATGCCAAGCATTCAAACTGAGCGACCTATGGCCTGTATGTGGATGCCTTCTAAGGAAGGGACATGGTGACCATAATCTTAGTCTCTAAGGTAGCTGCAGTTAGCTATATGTTTTTTATTTCAAGGAAAGAAATGTGGCAATAAACTCCAAGGATGAGCTCTCACCAAATTGTAGAATCTCAAGGGAAAACACAGATTCCCATCTACTCCTTTAAGCAATAGAAAAGATGAAAACATTTTGTACTAAAAAATTATCTGATTTTAGTGAGTGTGTTGAAGGGAACATAGTAATTTTAGTGATATTGTAAACATGCAACTATGTATCAGTAACAATTTTGATGTTTGGGAAGAAAAACACACAGTGAGTTCTTTAATCTTTGTGGAAAATACCATGAGTCAAGTTTGGCGTATGTGCATGCCTTTCAACAAAATTCTGTTCAAACTCAAATCTTCAAAATTGTCTTGCCTTGTGTTTTCTCTGCTCATTCCAATCTTCTCTGTAACAGAGAAAGAAAACAACACCATAAAAAGCAGCATTTTGATCACCCAGAGATCCTTTAATTTTTATAAACTATGTCCAGAATTTCAACTTAAAAACGCTAGAGAATATATTAAAAATATATCAAGTGAACAGATGACCTAGATATTGGAATTATCGGACATGGGCTTTAAAGTAATGATGTATTCATATGCTCAAAAAAATAAAGAACAAGATAGAAGATTTTATCAGATAACAGAAATCTATAAAAAAGAACAAAATGGAAATTCTAAGACTAAAGACAGTAACTGAAGTAAATGCCTAAGTAGATAGGTCTGACAACAGACTTGAAGAATGGACATAGTTGAGGAAAGGATTAATAAACTAGAAGTTGATTAAGTATAAAGTATACTGATGGAAGTCTGGAGAACACAAAAAATGGAAACTACATATAAAACTGAAAGGGACATGTGGGACATGGTGAAAGGTTCTAGCATGTATGCAACACCATCTCCCTCCAGAAGGGAAAACAGTGAAAATGAGGTGAGAACTACATTTAAGAGTAAATATTAGCCAGGCATGGTGGCTCACACCTGTAATCCCCAAACTTTGGGAGGCTGAGGTGGGTGGATCACAAGGTCAGGAGTTAGAGACCAGCTTGGCCAATATGGTAAAACCCCGTCTCTACTAAAAATACAAAATTAGCCAGGTGTGGTAGCAGGCACCTGTAGTCCCAGCTACTCAGGAGGCTAAGGCAGGAGAATCACGAACCTGGGAGGCAGAGGCTGCAGTCAGCCAAGATCACACCAGTGCACTCTAGCCTGGGTGACAGACTGAGACTCCATCTTAAAAACTGAAAATAAAAAGAGTAAATATCAAGAATATTCCAAATGCTAAAAGATACCCAGCCACAGATCCAAGAAGTGCTTCAAAGTCTAGAGAGAGCAATTAAAAAGAAAACCACAGCTAAGCTCATCTTCCTGCTATAATCTCACATGGCAGAGAGAGAGAGGAAATTGTGCTGTTTCTTCCTCTTCTTATAAGGGCACTAATCCCATCATAGGGGCTCCACTGTCATGACCCATCTAAACCTACCTGCCTCCCAAAGGCCCTACTTCTTTAGACCATCCAATGGGGGTTGGCACTTCAACATATGAATTTAGAGAGGATACAAACATGCAGTCCATAAACAGTAGGTTCACAGCCAGCTAGAAGTTACATCGCAAATAGCAGATCTGGGAATAAAATCAGTTTTTGTTTGTTTTGATTGCTGTCCTGTTTTATTTACTCTCAAACCAATGTATTAAATCATCACTATATGTCAGTTGCCTTGAAAGGAAAAACAACATTTCATGCATTTTTAATGCGGTTGTAATGAGATCTTGAGTCATCTTACCAAATATGTGAATAAAGTTTTCAAAAAGCAAAAGAATTATTACTTACATCACTTTAACTGTGGCAATTAGTCAAAGTTATCGATTCACTTAACAAACTTACTAAGCATGTACTAAGTGTCAGCCATCATACCAATATATAATACAAAATAAAAGAAGTGTTTACTGCCTCCTGGAGCTAATAATAATATTAATTATAAATTAATTGAGTTCTTTCATTAGATATTAAAAGAAAACAAATAATCATAAATTCTGATGTACACTCTGAAGAAAATAGAGGTTATTTGATAAAGAATTATAAACGAGTGCTCACTTAGATGGCATTATGAGGGACAATTTCTCTAAGACCGTAACATTTAAGCCAGCAATGCTTTATAATCATCAGGGTAGCTATTATGCATTGCTCAAACAGGAACACATTTGAAAATGAAAGGGACACTTTTAACAATTATGCAGGGCTTCAGGGCAAACCATAATATGTATGCACCCTACTTCTAAGTCACGGTAAGGAATATAGATTGTCTAAATGCAATAGGGGTATATTTATTATCTGACTTTTAAAAGTTCTCTCTAACTGCCAGTTGGGAAATTAATGGGGTGAGAGGCAAGAATGGAGGTAGAGAAAATATTCTAAGAATATTATACCCATCTAGGCAGGAGAGGGACAGTAGCTTAGATTGATAAGGCAGTGAAGGTACAGAAAAGCAGGCAATTCAAGATAAACTTTAAAGACTATCAGCAAGAACAGTGAAGTTATACAAAATATTACATTTGCATTTTAATTAATATTTTAATGAATGTACAAGAAATTATCCTAAAGCCTTGTCAGTTGATCTGGAAAGGAACTTCTCAACCTTATTCACAGAGCTATAAACATGAAGAACAAATTATTCACCTGTATCAAAAACCATAAAGAAAAAACCATTTTTTAAAACTTGTCTACCAAATTATCTCCCCTTTCTTATCCACCAACCTCAGTTTTTAGGGTTTTTTTAAAATCTAAATTTTATCAATTTGTAAGTTTGCATACATTTGTTTATGAAAGGCTACTAATCTTTCATCTGTCACATGTGCAGCAAATATTTTCTCCAGGCTATTGATTTTGTTTGGGGGTCTTTGCCATTTAAAATACTTAATTTTGGGCCAGGTGCGGTGGCTCACGCCTATAATCCCAGCACTTTGGGAGGCCGAGGCGGGTGGATCACGAGATCAAGAGATCGAGACCATCCTGGTCAAAATGGTGAAACCCCGTCTCTACTAAACATACAAAAAATTAGCCGAGCATGGTGGCGCGTGCCTGTAATCCCAGCTACTCAGGAGGCTGAGGCAGGAGAATTGCCTGAACCCAGGAGGCGGAGGTTGCAGTGAGCCGAGATCGCGCCATTGCACTCCAGCCTGGGTAACAAGAGCGAAACTCTGTCTCAAAAAAAAAAAAAAAAATAAATAAAATAAAATACTTACTTTTGATGTATAGGAAAATGTATCTAACCTTATGGTGTCTGGGTTTCCTGATGTAGACAAGTTTGTCCCTATTTAAAATATTATATAAATATACACAAAAATGTAATTCTATTATTTTATGTACCTATTTGTTCACATTTAAATCTGATATTGTCTCTATTCTCCTTGGTGTTTCTGAATGTCATAATTTTTTTTTTTTTTTTTTTTTTTTGAGATGGGTCTTGCTCTGTCACCTGGAGTGCAGTGGTGTGATCTCAGCTCACTGGAACCTCCACTTCAGCTTCCCAAGTAGCTGGGATTATAGATGCTCACCACCACTCCTGGCTAATTTTTGTATTTTTAGTAGAGATATGGTTTCAACACATTGGCCAGGCTGGTCTCAAACTCCTGACCTAAATCCACCCACTTCAGCCTCCCAAAGTGCTGGGATTACAGGCCAGAGCCAACATGCCCAGCCTGAACGTCATAAATCTTACTTTGACCTCTAATCAATTTCCAAATCTCCAGTTCTATCAATAGCCAACTACCTGTTGGACATTGTCACTGATAGGCAAAATTGAAAATTCATGTCAATATTTTCCGCTATTTAAAAAAGAATCTGCTCTTTCTTCCTTATACACTTAGATAAGTGGGATATTCATTCTAGAAGCTTTGGTTTGAAATCTCCCTTCCTTTACCCAACACTCTGCCCACCAGCACCACCGGTCTAATCACTGCATTCAATGTCATAGCTTCTGCCTGCGAAATGTGTCAGGCATCCAACCTTTTCATTTTCCCCCCTTTTTTCCTGGTGCTAATTCAATTGAAGCTTACATTATTTACAACCTGAAATATTCATTGCAGAAGTATTTTCCTAAACTCCATGATGAACCAAATCAGGCCATTATTGTTTCATAAATTTTTCACAGTATCCTTTTATTTTTAAAGTCAAATTTCATTGTTCTTGGCGGGGCACAGTGTCTCATGCCTGTAATCCCAGCACTTTGGGAGGCCAAGGCAGGCGGATCACGAGATCGGGAGTTCAAGACCAGCCTGACCAACATGGTGAATCCTTGTTTCTACTAAAAATACAAAAATTAACCGGTCGAGGTGGTGCATGCCTGTAATCCCAGCTACTCAGGAGGCTGAGGCAGGAGAAACACTTGAACCCAGGAGGTGGAGGTTGCAGTGAGCTGAGATCGCACTACTGCACTTCAGCCCAGGCTACAAAGTGAGACTGTCTCAAAAAAAAAAAAAAATACTGATCTTATTTAATGTCATTTTGTGACATATGCCTATTTATCAGGCAAGACTCTAGATTCTGTGGATTCAGCATTGAAAAAAATAAAATAAAATGAAGAAAGTTCCTGCACTCATGAAACACATTTTAGTGGCTATATCTGGGTTTAAATCTTGGATTCAGCATTTTAAAATTTGTGATCTTAGATAAGTAAACTTTTTTAAGCCTCTGAGGTCAGGAGTTTGGGACCAGTGTGACCAACGTGGTGAAACCCCATCTCTACTAAAATATAAAAATTAGCAGGGTGTGGTGGCGGGTGCCTTAATCCCAGCTACTTGGGAAGCTGAGGCAGGAGAATGACTTGAACCCAGGAGGTAGAGACTGCAGTGAGCAGAGATGGTGCCACTGCACGTCAGCCTCCAGTGGTACTCCCTCTCAAAAACATAAATAAATAAAATAAAATTGATAATAGTAATAAATATGAAAATAACTAAATTTAGCTTTCTTTTATAACTACATAACCAAATATCAACCATCATTTTTTGCCCCTCCAAATTAGGAGAATTTAAAATGTAGATTCTCCCCACCTCCTCTTCCTATTCGACAGAAACTAAGAAAGAAGGATCTTATTCAGGTCTTCACTCCATTTGTGGTTCACATCCAGTGATCTCAAGGTTAGAAAGCATTCATTCCACCAATAATTACCCAGCACCTATAAACTACCAGGAGCTCTTACAAACTCTAGGGAAATCCTGGCTCCTGCTGTCATGAATTTTACATTCTCAGATAGGAAATATGGCTCTGATGCCTGCTGGGGCAGTGGTAGCAACCTTTACTCCATGTGAATTCAGTCATCCCTTGGTATCCATGGGGGATTGGTTCCAGGACCTCCCACGGATACCAAAACCCACAGATACTCAAGTTTCTGGTATAAAATGGTGTAGTATTTGCACACCACCTATTCACATCTTCCTATATACTTTGAATCATCTCTAGATTACTTATAATGCCAATGTAAACACTACATAAATAATTATTATATGGTATTGTTTAGGGGATAATGACAAGAAAAAATCTGTACATGTTCAATACAGATGCAATTTATTTTTACTCTGCTCTTGGTTGAATCCACAGATGCAGAACCCACAGACATAGAGGCCAACTTTACACTTAGAGCTACAGATGATCTTGGAGGTAATTTAGACAACTTCCAATCTGGTATAGAAATCTGTATACTAGAGCATCTCTACCAGAACCTTTCATTCAACACTTGCTTGGATGCCTTCAGCAACAGAGAGCTCAGTACTTCACACTTCCCACTTGTAAAAGGTTTGAATGTTAAAAGTTTTTGATTTTTCTGGCTTTTACAATATTTAATAGCAGCTTTATATCTCTTTTCCAACTTTCACAACCACACAGTTCCCTAAATAGAGTTAAACATACCTAATCTTTCAGTCATTCCTAAATATAACATTGTTATTGGTATTGCTAATGTCCCTTCAAGATTCATAATTATTTCAAATATTCCCTGACCAGGGAATACCGTGACTTACCAGCTCAGAATATCGTGAACTATATTTCCTGTTTAAGTATTTTAGGACTGAAATAATTCTAAATGCTGTGGTAACCCTATCTGGTTGGCTTATACTAAAACTTTGCCTTCTTTGGGATATGTGTTGCCATTAATACTTTGTGCTACAGCTCAACCAGAGGGATGCTACGTGTCAGAAAAACAGGTGAGCATGCAAGCCTAAGTGGAATATTATGCAATTCTTGAGGACTGAGGACAGTGCTATGTGACTGATTGTCATTTAATCAAAATGTAACTATCAGCTTAGACTATCCTTTAGGCCCAGATCGAAAACGAGAGTTTCAAGCTTATAGGAAACCAGACATAATCATTCAAATAAAATTACTGATACTGTACTTCATGTGAGCAAGGACATTATATTAACATATTATTATTATGCCACTTGAAATATGGTTATTTGCTGGCAGGTAGGTTATAAAACCATCAGATTATATGTACGTGTTTTGTGAGTTCTTAGAAAATACTTCTTTCATTCGAATTCTTAATATTTATTTTACATAAATGGGATCCATTCAGTTAAAATAAGTGTGAAAATTATTAGAAAATTTCAACAAATCAGTTTTTAAATTTTTAGAAAGATCCAAAATGCCCCAGGCCGCCACATTACAACCAATGATCAGCATTTAAAGAGAAAATGCATACTTTTGCATCACCATAAATAGAGAATATATGAGTTTTAAAAAATGAAATAACATAGTCTTCTAATTAATAATTTATTCAAAAATACTCAGAAGGAATTAAGAAATATGTTCTAAGCAAAATGATGCCTTGTTGAACCCACAAAACAAAGAGAATATAAAAATGTATGGGGGGTAAAATACTTTTTATACATGTGTTGACTACGTTTTTCAAGGACTACAGATATTGCAGCAGTAAAAAAAAAAAAATCAGAATTCAATAAATGTTTAGAAAGTTAAAACAACATAAACGTTTCAATTTTTGAATTTTTTCTAAAGTTTAAAGTCCTGTTTACGCTAAGGAGAAATAGAAATCTAAAATGATAACAACAACAATAATAATTACACAATGTTTACAAAGCCTTTAGAATTTTCAATATTACTGTGTCTCTGCTTGGAGCAACAAAATTAAAATGATATAGTCACAATTTGTTTCTTGACTATTTTATATTCAGTAATTTTTAATGAAGCAAGTAAATTAGGCATAACTTTCTACAGCTTTAACATAGTTATGATGAATATATTTTACTTGATTAAAAATAATAAAACCAGGGAGCCTTAAATATTATCTTAAAAGATTAACTACTGTGTCAATTACAAATCTAGGAGAAAGGTATTTATAAAGGAATAACTATGCTGAACAGTAACTTCCTTTTGTTCATTTCATTTAATTAATGACTCAATCAGCTTTCACTCTTAATACTAAAATTTTCCTAAATTACACATTGGTTTGCAAATGGGATGGCATATAGCAGGGCTATGTCAATTTAACACTGGTAAAAATTCAGCAGATAATTCATTTTTTATTTAATCAAGAAGGAAAAAACTAGTTGGCAGTGTAGAGAGACCTAATTAACTAAATAACTGCCAATTCTACATTGTACTTTGTGTTACATGACATATCATGAATAAATACCAGTCAAAAATCAAATTATTTGGATACTTAAATGATGATGAGGCCTGCTGTGCCAACAGGTATGCTAATGAGTAGACATCTCCCAGACTCAAGGCTGAGTGAATGAGGCAAATCTTTTCACCTCCTAATCTTTTAGGGTGTTCAATTAATGCCAAGTGTTTAAGAAGTTCCCTACTATTGGGAAAGAAGTAGATATAATCATCTATATGCTTATTTTGTCAACTGAGGAGGAAAAACTTGCAAAGGAACAGTTTTGATATGTGTATTAGATTTTTATACAATTAAATGGTCATAGATGACAATTTTCACCTAAGGAAGACAAGTTTATGTTCAGTTACCAATCGCCTCTAAATAGGGTATTATGTCTTCTGATGGCAACTAAAGTTAACGATGTCTTCCTTCTAAAACCTTTCTGAAGATCACCCTACAATCTCACCTTGCAGCCTCAAGCCCTTTGCCTTGAATTAGTAAGGTGGCCATACCGCCAATTTGAGCTGTTCTCCTTCGGTCCTGTAGTCCACGCCAGGGAATTCTCCAAATGCTAACAAAAATCAATTTCCCTGACAAAAGAACACAGACACGAATGCTTTTGTTTTTCTTTTAAAGAAGGGGGTCAGGGAGCCTCCGACCGACGTTTTTAAAGGAAGGGGACAGCTACTTGCATGGGACTGCATTTTAGTTGTGCTAAAAGTGATGGAAGTGGGTTAGCATTATTCCACCACTAACACCCAAAAGACCTGCCCACGGAAACCCCTGCCAGAGACGCGAAGTTTACCGAAACAGCGCTCGGCCAAGCGCTGGCACAAATTCACAACTAACTCTGCCGGGCCCGCAGGGGTGGCGAGAGAGGGGCCTAACGTGAAACCCGGGGAGCCCCGCGTCTCTTGCCTCCGAAGGTCTGCCGCGACCAGTGTCCCGTTCTACGCTGGAGTCGGAAGTGCCTGTCACCTGCGGATCTGCCCGCCTCTCCCGGTCCGCCCTTCTCCTCCGCCCAGTTCGGACAGTCTCGAATTCCCCGTCGCAGCCCCGGCCGCCAAGGACTCCCCGGTCCCCAGCCCCCGCCCCCGCCACCGCCGCGTCCCCTCCCCACGGTCCCAGCCTCTCCAGGCGCTGCCGGGCGCTGATTGGCGGCGGCGCTGACAGCAGGCGGGGCCTGGAAGTCGCGGCCAAGCCCGCCCTCGCGTATAAGCCCCTCTCAGCGCTCTCTCTCCATCTCTCCCCTCTCTTTCTCTCTCGCTGCTCCCTTCCTCCCTGTAACTGAACAGTGAAAATTCACATTGTGGATCCGCTAACAGGCACAGATGTCATGTGAAAACGCACATGCTCTGCCATCCACACCGCCTTTCTTTTCTGTTTCCTTTTTTCCCCCTTGCTCCTTCTCCCTCTTCTTTGTAACTAACAAAACCACCACCAACTCCTCCTCCTGCTGCTGCCCTTCCTCCTCCTCCTCAGTCCAAGTGATCACAAAAGAAATCTTCTGAGCCGGAGGCGGTGGCATTTTTAAAAAGCAAGCACATTGGAGAGAAAGAAATAAGAAAAACAAAACCAAAACAAAACCCAGGCACCAGCCAGCCAGAACATTTTTTTCATCCTTCCTGAAAACAAACAAACAAACAAACAATCATCAAAACAGTCACCACCAACATCAAAACTGTTAACATAGCGGCGGCGGCGGCAAACGTCACCCTGCGGCCAAGGCGTCCGCCTAAAGGGATGGTTTTCTCGGCACAGCAGCTCTTCGCCGACCACCTTCTTCACTCGTGCTGAGCGGGATTTTTGGGCTCTCCGGGGTTCGGGCTGGGAGCAGCTTCATGACTACGCGGAGCGGGAGAGCGGCCACACCATGCGAGGTAAGCGAGTCTGCGGGCACCGAGGCTCCCCGAGTCCGGCCAACTCCATCCGGAAGGGGAGATGGGGGAGGGGAGGGCACCCAGTCGAAGGGGAAAGAGGTTGCCCAGGCGCAGTTGCCGAGTTCGCTCTCGCAGGTGGGGCTGCAAATGGCCTGGGCGTAGAAAGTTGTGGGAAGGTGTTGCTGCCTCTCGGGAGTTCTGGAGGGACGCGGGAGGGCGCTTTTTTGGAGAAGGGGGAGAGGCTAGTTGGATCCGACCAGTCCTCGAGTTGCACTGAATCTTTTTTGCCTGTCGCTCTCGGGTGCGGAAGCGGACGCGGGATGGAGAAAGCCGAGGGAGGGATGCCTCTGGGCAGGAGCAGCTTGGAAGCCCCTGCGCGCAGTGGTCGCCGGCCAGGGTTGGGCGCGCTGGGCGCACAGGCGGGAGCCAGGGTGGACAGGCGCGGGCACACACTCGCCAGGTTACGAGGCGCACTAGAGTCCTGGCCAGCAGGCAGGTCCCTTCGCAGGGGTAATAGGCAGAAGAGCAGTGCTGCGAGGCTGGACGCGGCTGAGGTAACAGTTCGGCGCGCGCCTTCGCGCCGGCGCTGCGCCCTGGCCAGGTCCTCGTGCCCGAGCCCGCGCGGCCCAGGGAGTAGTGCGACCCTGGAAAAGTTGTAATGAGAAAGTTCTGGAGGCTTCGAAAGACCACGCTGCTCACTGCCGGAGAGCCCTGGGCTCCGGCTCTTTTGTCAGATAAAGGGGCCCGTAGTGGAAGGAGGTGCTGGGTGCATCCTCGGGCCAGGACCCTCGCAGCCGCAGGAGGTGGCGGCGGCGGGACCCCGGGGCGAGCTGGGGTCTGCGGGGATGCGCGCCAGGGGGTGTAGCGTTACACCTGCTTCCACTGAACTCTGGGCCTCTGGAAGGGATGGCAGTTGGGCTTCGGGGAGTCACTTGGTCTCCTCTCCTGCCTTGCGGGAGACCTCAGGTTTCCTTCGCGCTGTGCTCGGCCATTCACGCTTTTACTGAAGAGCCAGGCAAGTGTCCGCCTGACACTGGGGATCTGTGCAAGCCTCTGGGCGCCCACCCCCACCCCCGGTCTCTCTTCCTGGTCAGGCCGCGGTTCATCGGGGACTCTTCTCTACCCTTCGCACGTCCCCCTGGGTCTTGACAACAGAAAGTTAGTAACGGTCAACTCCAGACTTTCCTACATCCCGGACCCGGAAAGAGGTGGTCTAGGGAAGAAGCACTTGGGATGTAATCACTGGTCTTCTTCCACTAGCTGTGATTCTCTTCCACTCACTCCCCCTATGCCCCGAGAGGAGCACCCCAGGAGGCAGCAGCTCTCACTCCCACTCCCTCTCGCACGCAGTGAGCCCCGAGCCTGGACTCAAGGGTTTGCTGGCTGGATGCTGGGATGTGTTAGGAAAGGGAAGGAGAAAAAGGAAAGGAGAGAGATTGTCCATGGGGGAGGGGGTTGACTGTAGATAAGAAACAAGGACGTCCTGATGGGATGGTCTTGATTGGCCCGCTCGCTGGGAGTGGGGCACCCTGTGTGCGCGCTGGCTCCAGCTGATTGTCCCTGTTGAGGGTTGGTTACATGCTCCACTGTCTAAATTCTTTCGAGAAACTATACTTGGGCAATTGGCGAGTACAGAACCTTTGCTTAATAAGAGAGGCCCAGTCTTTGTTTTTCTTTTCCTGGCCCATCTCACCATCCCATCCATTCTTTCGGTTTCCCCTGTCCGAGTCTGGAGCTGCCAATTCGTCCCTTCCCTTCTCCCCTTCTAACTTTCCCCCTGTGGCTGGGTTCGTACTTTCCGAAGGTCGGAAACTCAGCTCGGACCTAGCACTAGGACCTAGGGCAAAAAAGCCGCTCACTCCCTACAAGATAGAATGGAGAGCGGCGCGGGGTGGGGGTGGGTTAGTAGCTTGATCTAGCCGCTCCTGAAGCAGCAATTTGCAGATGACTGTCCCGATTCGCCACGGCGGTCGCTTTGAGAACTCCAGAAGTTTGAAGGATTGAAAGCCAAGCGCTGGTCCTACGCTCACCTTGAGAAAACCAGTTTAAGCCCACACACCTATCCCAGACGGCGCCAGCCTTGCCAGGCGCCCGAGGACCCCTTACAACTTCTAACTTGAGACACCTCTCAGGCGGCCTAGGGGAATGCGCTGGAGAAAATGTAAGCTTCAAAGATGGTCAGGTCGCTCTCTCGCCCTTCCTGGCTCTCCTTTCCTGATCCATAGGGTCTTCCCTCACTGACTCTTCCTATTTTCTGCGGACAGTGTCCTTCCACATTGTGAGAGGCTGTTCAATAAGAATGGGATTGAGAAAAGATCCAGGCTACTCTGACGTCTTGTGGAGTTGGGGGTTGAACTTGAGCGTGAACTTAGAAGTGAAAGCGGGAAAGGAATCAGCTTTCGCTCGTGCAGGGCTACTAAGCAGCCTATGTTGGAAGAGGGGCCGTTTTTGATCTGGGCTTTACCGTGGGCCCACTCCATTTCCCTCATCCACGCGCGCGCTTTCCATTCCCAGGTGGCCCTCCTTAGCGCCTGGGCTCCACAGTTTGCAGCTGACAACCGTCCTGGCTGGGGCTGCTTTGCGCGACGGAAAGGTGATCTAGGATTGAGTGGTCTCCCTCGGGGCCAATCCAGCAAACCTATTCCCTCCCCTACTCCTCCCTCGCCTAGGGCATTTAAAAGACTTTATGCCCAGGGAAGCTTCTGGGAAAGAAAAGGGTTAAGAGTCTCTGATCTCTGACGTCCTGGTCCTGCCCCACGGCTGAACTGAGGCCGGGACACAGCGCGGTGGCTTACTCTGGCCGGGGTCGGAGGAGGTTGTATTTGATGGTACACAAAGACTTTCATCCTTTGTCTGTGAGAGGGTACCACAGAAGTTCTAGAGAGGCTTCTCCGTAGATTTCATTATTGAAAGGAGTAACTTCTGACAGGGAAAGGGAGGACCTTTAATTGGGCCCATCAATAAGTGAGAAAGAAGTGAGCCGAGGTGTGGGTTTCAAGGCTCCTTCTTGAAAGATCTGTGGGCTGTTTATCACACAGGGGCGCGGGAATGGTCGGATTTTTCATTCCTGCCTCCACGAAAAACCCTGTTTCCAAAAACAGAGGCACAGATGTCGTCGCAATCAATAGGTGATTGTCGCTGGGGCGGATTAGAAATCTGGTTTTATGTTTGCTATAAACAAGGATTGGGCTTGGCTTTTTTAAAGTCTAGTTTTCATCTGTTATTTTCAGGTAGTTAATTTTTACTAAGTGCTAAACTTTAGAAAAGAGGCAGCTTGCTCTCAGAGGTATGGCAGCCCTTCAGAGGTATGGAGCTCGGAATGTCCTGCTGGCAAGGCCTTTAGATTTCCTAAACAATTCTCGCTCTTAATTTCCTCCACAAGTTCCAATTAAATATTTCTAACCAACATTCCACCTCCCGCAATTAAAAAGCATTGCTGGAAGGACATCTCTGTTAGTAGTCCATTAATAATTGCTCATTAAGTAATCATCAGTAAGCTGTCTTCATTCCAAGAAATGTTATTCAGTTTAAAAGGAAATCTTAAAGCTGTCATTCAAGTATTGTTGAAATAATATATAGCCATAAAAATAAAATATTTTCTTAAATGGTTACGTCTAGTGACTCTCTCCTCCTTCCTCCCCCAACATCATGGGTGAGTTTGTAACAAGTATGATGACACAGAAGTGCTTGGCATACAGGACTTCTGGGATCGGTGTTAGTACCACCAAGGTTTACTTTTCTATATTTTCTAATAATCAGGAAATGGGAAACCAGGATGAAAATGTAAATGAAGAAATTTTGAGCAGCAAACTTTATAAACATGAGGGACACAAGATTAAAACTCCTTTATTGGCATTTACTTAAAACTGACTAATCTTTGGCTTTTCCATCAGCCACAATATAGCTTTTGCTCATTAGCGAATCCCTAAAAGATGAGTTTTTGCATCATTATTAAAGTGGTTTTGTGTGATCATTTAACAAATAAAAACATTATTTTATACTCTGAACCAAATATGAATGTTAACATTTACTTATTTTGGCAGCAATTTGATAATACTAAACTGTGATCAGCCATAAAAAAAAAAATTTTTCAGGAGTTTATTTGCATAGATTACACTTTAAATTACATTTTAAAGTGTTTCCAAGCCATGAAACCTAATTTTACAGCAAGAAAAATTCTATAGCACCAAAAATATACAAAGTTTTTGGGTTGGTCTTCATGAAAATGACATTTAAATCTCGTAATAATACCTACATTTTTTCCCCCAAAAGTAACATATACATAATTGTCAACAAGGATTTAATATGATTTGATACAGGAAGTTTTTCTACATAAAAAAAATAAGTAAATTGTTTTCTCAGCTATGATGTCCCCTTTTCTAAACCTGTATTCACCTTTTAGAGATGTAAGACGGCCTACATGGTTTTTATACCTTTGATTACAATAGTTTTAAGATGTAAAAGTGTGAATCACAGCACATTACTAGATTATACCACTGCAATGAATAATATGCCTCTAATTTAAAGTGCATAGTATAGCATTCAATTAATAAAGTTTAATATTAAAACTTAAAAATTATTAAGTTAAAAATTATTTTTGCATGGGTCTACTGGGATTCTGCAAATTTATATATAAAGTGAGGCTTAAAATTGTGAACAATAACATCAGTGCCACTGTGCATTGGTGAAGCCCAAGCCTTACAAGTAAACCTATTAGGAAATAAGAATTCATTCCAAAGTGAAGACTGTCAAATTCCGGCCAAATTGAAACACATCAAAGGTTCGTGAGCACATATGTTGTGAGTGCAAAAGATATTAGTGATCGAGGTGACATTCTAATAATATGAGGAGAATTTCTTAAGACTAAACTATTTCTGTGTTTATTCCACAAAGACAAAAAGAAGTAAAGGCTTTATTTATACTGGCATTAGTTTAGCATTAACAAAACATTTATTGTCATGTTAAAATATATAGAAAAGTAAACATTAGAAATGGAAATTGTGCTTAATAATTAATGTGTGTTTTTTATTCTAGAGGTAGTTCTGTTATTCTCTCTATTCCTATCTAAAGGATAGAAATCAAGCAGACTAATGAAATAAGTCTTTTGTGATATAATGAATGATGACCTTTGATGAAATAAGCACTCTAAACAAAAAGTATTATTCCTGTAATTTTGTAATCATCTTCCAATTACAGCTTTTTGCAAATATTTATCTTACTTTGAATAGAATCTCTGACTTAACAGAATCCCCAGCAGATAATAGCAGTCTTTGGAGGCGTCTGTTGATACACACTGATACGCAATATGTATATGTATGTGCCTATAACCACCCACTCAGACAAGAAGAATGAATATTTGAGAGAGAAAATCATTCTTATCTTTGCTTTCACAATCCAGACTTCCAAACTCAAACATATTTAGAGAAACAGAAGCAACTTTCCAGAGCATTCAAAAGGAAGATATGAATACACGTGGTACTAGAGTCGCATAAAAAAGAAACTGTTAATAATGTCTATTTATAAATAATCTACACAAAACTCCATTATACTGCCTAATGATAATTAGAGGGAAAGGGAATCAAAGAATTCAGGACTGCCAAGTAAATAAAATATTCCCTCTCAAATTAAGCAACAAATTCATAGATAACAAGGTTTATGCCATGAATTTGAAGGATGTCTCCTTTGTAGCGCAAGACAAAGGAAGCATAGAGGAATAAATATTGATTGAACTAATCATCTGATGAATAGAAATGAGATTTACCAGTGCACCAATATAATAGGCTATGTTAACTAGTTCTTTCATAGCGCATATGCTGCCCTTTCAACCCCTGACCCCATCCATTCAATTCTTAATGAGGGAAACCACAGGTGTTATAACGGCATTTATAGTGAATCAAGCTACATATAATAACCATGTGGTTAACTAATGGCACTGGGGGTAGATTCTTATAAAAGGAAATATTGTGATCATAATGTGACAAAACTATTGTACATTTCAAACCACTCAGAATTTTGGCTTGCTCAGGTAACCTCTAAAATATATCTACGTGACCACTAATATCTCAAGACCCAGATTTGGTGGCTCTGGCTCTGTAATAAGTGCAAATTTATTAGTGTGTATCCCAGGAGCTAGAATTATTCAATATATATACTATCCACATTGTTGTACGCCTTGCATGGTAAGCATTTAAAACATTAAAAAGTAACACTTAGGAGGTACAGTGTTTTATACTCAATGCACATTGCTTGGTTAGTATTTTATAAATATTGTAAATAGATTATAACTTTATAGTTATAATTAAATGATACATTTTGTGTTAAATTTACATTAGGATATTCTTGATATAGACATGTTTTTACAAAAGCCAAAGTAAACATCTCACCTTTGCCAAAATATGAGGCTAAAATCTTACTTAAAAATATGCTCTTAGAAAAGAACAAAATTATTTTGCTTTGACTTAAGCATGTTCACCTCTGCATAGTAAATATTTTATTAATTGGCTGGGTATGCTGACATTAAAGTTACTAGAATGGAAATTCATTGATGTCATTTTTTGTGTGGTTAGCTATCATATCATATGGTTCTGGTTTATATTTCTCTAATTTAGAGGAATCACGGACATCAGTAAGGAAAGATCAAATTAATCTGGTTGTTTACTAAATTATCCTTTTCTTACTACCCTACTTATTACTTTGTGTTCATATGAACCAAATATCTTGGCACTGTGGAGAATCTGAAAAATTCTGGATGCTTAAGGAAAACTATTATATAGATTTTACCTCATAGTGAAGCTTTTGTCAATAAATATTGCAATAAATTAATTTTAAATTGTATATTTCAAAAATTCTCTCTCAACTGTCCAATATAGAATTCTTCTTTTAAAGACTGCTACACCATTAACTGAATTTCACTAGATTATGTTGTAATCATGTGACAACCACAGATATACAATATTTTAGGACTGAATTAGATGTACAAATGGTATTCTGAATTTAAGCACAAAATTATCCTTAAAAAAGAAACAGCAAGAGCTTTTTAAAAAGGCCTTGGCATTTATAACCAGAACTTGGCATGAAATAAATGAGTATTATTAGCTGCAAAAAATGCAGATTTATTTTAATTTTCTGACCAGCTTTATTTTGTTTTGTTTTGTTTTAATATTTTCAAATACAAATGTCTCTCCTTATCTGAAACCAACTAAGCTTGATCCTCATCTGTTCTGAAAACTTTGTCAAACTCATTGATCAACTCATTTTTAGGAGCCCAAATTAAGATATACTTTCAATTACAAGAACGATACCATCCTTCCCAAAATGTTTCAGTTTTAATTTTAAAAGGGATAAGCTCAAAGATGACATCTCTTACAGCCATATAGTTAAGTAGAAATGTACATGACTCACATATTTATTTATTCAAGATTTATTGAATGCATCCACTCAAAGTAAGGTACAGGGCTGAACCCCAGGGATGCTCAGGTTGATCAAGCACAGTCAGCTGTGCAGTGGAAGCTAGGATCAAAGAGAAAGCAGAACAGAGTATAGCAAGGACGCTATCAGAAAGTCGGAATCGCTCTCCAAGGAGAAGTGATGTTTGAGATGGGCCTCTAAAGATAAGCAGGACTCCCTCTTTGGGTTAATTTGTTCATCATAAATGAGGTCTATTAAATTACTGTTACTTGTACTCCCAGTTGCCTTATATGGTTGGTGTTATGTGAAATTGAGTTTACAGTAGAACTATCCCAAAAAGAACATAACCTAATGTAGCACAAGTAACAGTATTGCTCTCAAAACTTCTTGTGGTAAAATTATTCTCAAGTGACAATTGAAAAAAAAAAAACTCTTTAAGGTAATTTTTTAAATTACAAAAAGAAAATGCATTGGAGGTGAGACAAATATTAGTGTAAAGAAGAAGGTATAACTTGTTTTTTTAAAAGTATCACTAAGAAAAAGAAAACATAAAAATACTTTATAATATACATTTGTTTTTATAAGGAAAATTCTTACTTTTTTTAAAAAAAAGGAAATGGCTGATAATATTGAGTTTCGTTTTCTTTAATGTTTAAGCTATTATCTGAAAGTAGTGATATCTGCTCCAGAGAGATTGGATACTGGATGCTCTTAGATTACTAGATATCAAGTAGAATAAAATCCATTGAAGTAATAGAGTATGTAGGCCGTATCTGAGGGCCACAGTGATGCTCTTCAAACTCTTCCATTCCACATACTTGGATATAATACTGTACTCTGAAAATTGTTATAAAGTCAACACATAGTGGTCTTGCTGACTTTTGAGCTATTCTCTTTCTTCAGCATGTTTAAAGAAGGGAAATTCTGGAGACTCTTAGTAATAAAAACCTGAGTGTGAGAGGTAAATATTAGCTGGTTCCATCCCAGCACTATGAATGAGTTGTTGATCAAGCTGAAAGTAGTGTCCACTACAGCCCCTAGTTAAAGCTCTATCATTCTGAAAGGATAGTTTGTCATTCTGGTCTTATATATCAGTTCTTATGAGCTTAGTTAACATAGGTCCTCATACTAATGTCTGATCTACTCTGAAACACTGGTAAGATCAAGTTTCTGGGACCACAAAGCTGAAAAACAGACTCTGGGCTGGGCTAAATTCACATAAACAAATGCCTCCATTTGAAACTTGCAGGCAGCCAAATTGTCACTCTTGGCCATGACCTTCCGCATTAGCATGAATCTCATCTTCAAATTTCTACATAGTGAGCAAGACTACAGAGTCATATCTTTTAAGTTCTGAAAAGCAAATACTTGTTTTAAATGCTGAACATTAATTAGAATTTATTAGACTAAGGAATTATGCCCTTCTGTTGTAACAATATCCAGATAACATAGTGACTATGGTACTTCCAGTTTTTTTCTTGGAACTAGAAGAATTCAAGAAGCGCACGAGTGATTCCATTTCTTGAGGTTTTTCCAAAAAGGTGAAAGCTTGGAAGTCCCCTGTAACTTTTACTAGCCTTGATTAATCCGCTATTTAATAAGACAACCAGTTTTCTGGACACTCATTCTCCCACCCCTTATTGCAATTTGTCTCTGGTGTTCCTATGTTATGTGACGATGGACACATGCAACCACTTCATCTTATGCCTGGGCCAGTGCACTATTCTGGTCGGTAAATGGAGACTGAACCCTTGGAGAACACTAGTTTTACTTAAAGTGTTGCATATAACGTGAGTATAATGTTTTTACTCTAGCTTTTAGGTAAATATGTATCATACTTAGTAAACAGTAAACCGCTATTTTGCTTTTTCCACTAAAAAGCAATTTAAAGACAATCTTATTAAATAGGATCAAAATGTATTGGTGCCAGTAATTAGCTCTGAGAACATGAAATGCAGACATACTATTTTTATTTGCCTAGTATAATAAAAATAAGTGAAACCAGTTGTATTTGATGAGCTACATTTAAAAAGTTTCATTTTACCTGTCGAAGGAAAGGATCACATAGTGCTTCATGTGGGTTTGAAATTCTGCATTAGCATGAAAACTCATATTCTAAATTTCCCAAGTACACATTTTATCATACAGCTTGAACCAGAATAAACACTCAAATCATATTTTATCATCCAGCAGCTGTTGAATTCCAGAATCCAGAACTAAACAATAACACATGAGTTTCAAGAACTTAGACATGTTGAGTTTCTAACGAATAATCGGCTTTCATTATCATTGTCAGGACAAATAATAAAATTATTACACAGAACATTTCCTGTTAACTTGTATATAAATTGTGACTGGCACATGCAAAGGAATTAAAGACTTTTAAAGAAAGGAGGAGAAACCTTGTTCCAAATTTCCACAGTTGTTGAGCATGAGCAAATGCCACACAGTCTGGTAGAACAGAGGAACATTTGTTCAGGAAAAACACATCATATCGTTAAGGTACATGTTTCTTGGCAATAGGTTGTTTTTTACAAGAATAAAATAAATTATTTAGAATATTTTAGGATCCCAACTTAATAATCTATTTGCTCTAAAATTAAATTTAAAACAAACAGTTCAATATGCTGAGTTTTTTCCCCCTACTTAAATGCTTGCTACTTTTTAACAAGCTTAATTCTAAGCACTTGTATCCTCGCATATATACTTTCATTCTTGCGATTTTGAAAAAAAAAAGTTAAGTACCAAAGGAAAAGAGCTTGTGGAGTAAATTATCCCAAGGACAACTCAGAAATATCAATAATGAGAATCCTAGTCAGACAGCATTAATACCCTTCCAGTTGTGTTTTTTTTCTTTTTTGTTTACTGATATTATTAAAGATCAGTTCTCGCTGTCACTCATATTAGAATTAATTAAAATTTATGTGATTGGTTTTATAAAGTGTTCTTTTGTAATAAAATAAATTGACTTGGAATTGTTTCCACCAAAATTGTACTGTATCCTTATGTTCATTAATGATTGTTGAAAGGTTATGTAACATGGTTGATTTGTGTGTTGATTTAGAGTGAAAGACATACTTTTTTAAAATAAAGTAACACTTTAAAAGTAAAGGAAAATATCTGACAGAGTTGTAGATGACACCTTCTATAGTGAAGAAGGTTTAAATGCAACTCAAAGAGTCTTAAATTTTGAGCATTTATGATGTCTAAGAAGCAATGCCCTCCAACATAACAGTCTCAAGTACAACAAAACTACGTTTCTTATAAAAGTCTTAAGGAATTCCTTAGATAATATTTAATTCATTTGAATTTCTCAAATTTTCAATATTGATTATGTCCTTTTTTCTTAAATGAGAAAAATAAATGACTTGGTCATAATTATTTGTTAAAAGAGACTGATACCAAAATTTGACTGGAAAGAAGGGTTCCTGCCTCCAAGTCCAGTTCTATTTTTATTAATCTATGCGCTCTCTCTCTCTCTCTCTCTCAGGCCATACTATTTTTTGCCACCCCTGTATTCGTAGTAGATATCCCTAATCAATCATGGCATTAATGCTTGCTAAGTCCAAATGCAACCTCTGCTACCATTTGACCAGCATTGCCCCTTAAGATAAAACTTGTTACCATAACTCTCATCAGTGTTTTGACCACATAAATAACAGAGAATAATTTAGTAAAACTGTTATTTAATCACAAGATCCCCTTGGGTAAACCATAGCTCTCCACAGCTTTCTCTCCCAAAATAATGATAATGGCATTTACCAATCTCAGGAAAAACTGAAATAAAATAAGTATTATGGAAAAATCTATAGATTCTGAACTGGATCTCTCTAGTCAAAATAATAACAAATTCAAAGTATAAGTGGTAATTTGTTTTCCTCTCCATAATTATTCCCTTAGAAGTTCCAAATATTTAATTTTATAAACAAATATATCACCTTTTATATGGATTTCAAATTTTGAAAAAATTGCATATTTATAATTTTTTTCCTCACTAAGAATCTGTATCCACTTTAAGGAAGCAATTTTATGGGAAATAAATAGCTACGAAGACAATTGATGACTAAATTTAAAAAAATTCTATTCATTCAATAGCCAACATGCACTTTTAGTCTGTGATGTGAATGCACTCATTTGACCCTCAGCTTGTCAATTCTTTCCTCTAGTTTTTATGCCTGTCAAGAGGCGGGTCTCTATCTTCGGCTACAAGCATTTCAAGGAAAAACTGTGTTAATAGCCTAGCATACCACCATTTATCCACCTGAGTTTAATTAATTTTGTCTGATTGACTGAGACTGGAACTCTCATCAATGCACTATTTATATCAAAGGCCTATTATCATCCTTCTATGTTTCGTACAAGCATAAGATGTTTTCTTAAGGAAAGAACCTTGACAACATTAAGAAGGTGCCATGTCTAATCGTGCCCAGCAATATAAAGAAAAAAACCAATTAAATTTGACATTAATTCTAAAGAAATGCAAAGTTCTGCTCCTCCTTAACAATATCGCAGTTTAATTTGTTTTGCATTTTGGCTGAAACTTAATATTCCTTACATCAAGTTATCATTTATATGGTTAATTTTTATGCTTTCAAATGAAGTTTATTTGCATTTCTTTAAAATTACAGTTATTAGTCTACTGTGAGTGATTTTTCAGGCCTCTTTAATGTAAACCGTACTGTAAAAAACATAGCTTGAAATAACAGCCCTACCCTGTGATTTATTCTGCAGGACTCCAATTGACTGTATTATAGAATGGTCTTGACACCCACAACTTGCCTAAATTTGACCGTGGTTGCTATTAGCAAGAAAATGAGCTACATTGGGTTTTCTTCATCTTATATGTAGTATCTACTGTGTTTAACAATATCAGGCTGGAAAAGACTGTACACTTATCTCAGGTGATGCTCTTCGTTTTACGGCATGTAAAGTGTCTTCTTTGCTTGCTCCATTTTAGACATAGTGGTATGTTTTTTCATATTCACTAATTCTGTCTATTCTGCAGCTGCTCTTAAGGAAAATTCTGAAAACATTTAAGAACGGAACTATGTAAACCTGAGGAGCTGACAGATGCAGTCTCATCTCTACAAATGTAATAGCAGTTAGAATTTATAATAATATCATGCCCGTGTTTCCTACTCTATAGTTCTCAATAAGCTTATGTAGCCACTGTCTCAATGACACACCCAGCAATCTTGTGAGATACACAGGACAGGTATGAATAGAAATGTGCCCAGAGTAGCTGAATCAAAGAAAACTCTAAAATATAAAAGAGCAGTTTTTAAATGCAGTTTCTACACTTCAAAAAATTGTACCACAGCAAAAATATAAATATTTGGTTTGTAAAAAGAGGAAATATGAATGGTTAATAAACATTTGAAAAAAAGAGCTCAACTTCACTTATTAAGGAATGCAAACGGAATGAATAGCATAACAATGCTGTCAAATAATAGCAGTTGTGATGAATTGGACACCCTCATATTCTGTAGCAGGAATTTATAGGGTACAGTCTTTGAACTTAAACCCTTAAAAATATCATACTCTTTGGCCCAGTAATTCACCTTCTGGGACCTTTCCAAAGAACTAAAGTGAAAAAAAAACCTTTATACTGAAAGATTTGTGCCTAAAAACATATTGCGGCCTCACTGTGATGTTTTCAATAATATAGGGAAAACTTAGTTGTAATGCTCTTTACCACATACTTTTATGTAATATGTATTCACTGTGTATACTATTATATACTCATCATGTATTCCATATACTTCATTAGCATTAAATCTATATGTATTTAATCATGTATTTTAGGTACTGGGATAAAATAGTGAGCAAAAAGACATCATCCTGACCTCACTAAACTAACAAAAGACTAAATCATCCTGACCTCACTAAAGACTAACAAAAACTAAATAAAATGCAAAATTGTATGTACTATGTGATCTAAATTATATAAAAATCCATAAAAGAGCAATTGAAGAAAACATAAAAACGTTAAAAATCACCCCTTGATATTAACATTTTAGATAACTATTTTCTTCTTTTTTTTTTTTTTTCTATACTTTCGAATTTTCCCACACAGTCTCTGTAGATTAGTTTTAAGTGTCAAAGTGTGGGAGGCATGGTGCCCCAGGCCTGTGGTCCTAGCACCTAAGGAGGTTAGGCTAGGAGTTCAAAACCAGCCTGGGCAACATAGCAAGCCTTCATCTATATAGAAAAAAAAAAAAAAGGAGAAAAAACAAAAAACAAAATGTGTCAAAGTGAATGACTGCTCAGTTACTCTGGCATAGTAACAAGGTTGTGCTTTATCTGTCACTCCTTGTGTTTCAGCTCATCCATTTGCCTGAGGTCATCTAGCATGACGATAAGGTTAAGGTTGAAAGTTTAATGGCGCATTGATAAAATCAACTGATTTGATATTTGCACAACTACTCCTTCCTTCATCATCAAACGTTTATCAAGGATCTATTATGCACCAGACACTATTTTAAGTTTTGAAGATACACAGGTGAATAGGATTCAGTCCCATGCTCTCAAGACCTTAGAGTCTGGTCTTCTTAAGAACTGTATATAATTCACAATAGGTACTAGAAATAGCAATAATACAAGTGATTAAATAATAATCAGAAGAAGAAGAGGAAGTTTAAAAAAACTTTTTCCATCATTGAGAAAAGAAGAATTCTACCATATTAAATTCTTTAGCAGTGGATTAATACTGCGCTTTTTGTCTCTAAAGGCTCATAATTGGGGAAATTTATTTTAAATGTTAGAGGAAAGATCAGGATACTCATAGAGAAAAATTAGTCAGCTTGCCTTCAGTTTGTTTCCATTAAACTAGCTCATATCTATCCCCTGACAAAGCTGGAAGACTTTGCAATTCCTAAGAATGTTGAAGAATATCAATACAGACATACCAGTTCTCAAAGTATAAGATGGATGATAAATTGATTCTCGTTGGTGGAGTTATGAGAACACTTTAAATATTCCTTTGCTCTGTGATAAATGAAGAATCTCAATTTGCTCATAAGACTATTAGAAACTCATTGGTATTTAGTAGGGCAGAATCCATTATGACGTTCACTGCTAAAATAGTCTTCATGTATCAGTACTTATACCCCTAATGCAGAGAATCAAAACAGGCAGTGATTTTGCCCTGCAGGAGATATATGACAATATCTAGAAAAATGTGGAGTTGTCACAACTGAGAAGATGCTGCTAATGTCTCATAGGGAGAGATAAGGAATGCTGATAAACATCTGCAATGTCCAGGACAGCCCACAAAGCAAAGAACTATCCTGTCCAAAATGCCCATAATGCTGAGATTGAGAAGTGTCACCCTAGGGCTATGTGAAGGTTTTCTGAATAGAATCACTTTAGGATCCTCGGTTTTCTCGTGCATCCTCTGAGAAAGCTGCTTCCTCTTTTCTGCCTCTCCCTTCACAATAATCTCACTTCCGCTCCACAAAAAAAAGATTGAACTCTCTCACTCATTTCAAATCTTATTATGTGCATGGTTCCCAACACGGAAAACTTCCACTGCAGTAAAAAACAGACAATTCGAAATATTGATTTTGATGCTGAGAAAATGAGTGATTTTAACGAATGAGCAAAATAGTCTTTTGCAAGTCAGATAGTTTCCTTTACTTTCAACAAAATCGAAGGAAGATCTATTCAAATTATCAGTTATAGGTCATTAAAAACAGTTTTTGATAATAGAATGCTAGTGATTTGAGGCATATATCTCAGAATGAGTTTGAAGAAGTGAGTTCAATTGCTATGGCAAAATTAGTTTCCCTTTCCTCTTCGTATTTATGTGAATAAGTTTTTCAACACTTGTATTCCTAAAAACAAAAATATAAATAGAATTGATGTGAAACCTCATTACATTCTAGTAGTAAATAATAGTCAAGCAAAAGTACCAGAATTAAGTGAAAGAAAAAAACCTCCCTCTGGTCTATTAAAAGATAAATTTTCTGGCCGGGCACGATGGCTCAAGCCTGTAATCCAAGCACTTTGGGAGGCCGACGTGGGCGGATCACAAGATCCAGAGTTCAAGACCTGACTGGCCAACGTGGTGAAACCCTGTCTCTACTAAAAAATACAAAAATTAGCTGGGCATGGTGGCTCGTGCCTGTAATCCCAGCTACTTGGGAGACGGAGGTAGGAGAATTGCTTGAACCAGGACGGGGAGGCAGAGGTTGCAGTGAGCTGAGATGGCGCCACTGCACTCCAGCCTGGGCTACAGAGCAAGACTCTATCTCAAAAAAAAAAAAAAAAAAAAGGTAAATTTTCTTTTAATGTTTATTCTTACGCTTAGCATTAGGTTGACGCAAAAGTTATTGCAGTTTTTGCCATTACGTCAGCAAAAAATGCAATAACTTTTGCACCAACCTTAATAGATAAAAAACATGTAATATATTTGTGTGATTTTTATCAATTGTGTTCTAGTGATAATGTTAATAATTCAATCTAGAAGGAATTTTAATAAGATTCACAGAGAAAAAAATGGTTCACAGAAAAAATTGTTAAATATAAAATATATACTTATTTTTGTTGGAGAGAGGTATAACCTAGTAATTAATAAAAGACTTTCAAACATGAGAATGTAGACATTAGAATAAAATTATGAGCAGGAAGCGAAAGTATGAATTCAAGGAAAAAAGTGGATATTATAAAATTTCTGTAAAAGTTTATGCATTTTCTTTTCAAATGTATGATATGGCTATTAAAACATTTTGAGATTTAGATTCCATTGGTATATTTAAATAGAAACGCATCAGTTTTGTTTTAATATATAAAATCTAAAATGACTCAAATATTACATTCTTTGCAGTGTTACTGTATATACTATTTAGTCTGTTTTTACAAAAGTTCTGAAATAAAAAAAGAATGCCATAGCACCCCTATTCTAGAGTGTTCTGCCATGGTTTTTCAGGTCTGTATTAACCTGTTATCCTTGTTGCTTAGGAACTGCATCGGTCAAGTACTTGGCCAACAACTATTTCAAACTCTTTGCAGAACCTAGAATAATAATTCATTCTTCATTAACTTTTCGTAGATGACCAGGCACAGTCATATCTGAGAGGCTTTGGATCATAGCTACTGCTCATTTCACTCAAGTTTTTAAAGTGCCAGTTTTCTGCAGAAATTGTGAATAACTACCAACCTCAGAATCAGCAGCCCTGAGAGAGAAACAGTATCCTCCTCAAAAGAACACTTCAGTACATTCCGCTAGACCAATTATCTGCAAACTTTTCTGTAAAGACCCAAATATAAATATTTTAGACTCTGTGGCCCATGTGATCTCTGTTGCTCTGACACTGTAACGTATAATGTCAGAGTAGCACAAACATAGCACAGTCAGTGTGTAAATGAACAATCATGTCAATGTGCCAGTAAAACTTTATTTACAAAAACAGGTGGCTGGCTAAATTTGAGTGGGCAGTAGTTTGCTGACCCCAACACTTGACTGTCAAGTCCCTGAAGACAGAATATATGTCTTATTGAACTTAGTATTTTCATCACCTAGCACAGAACCTGAAACTCAATAAATGTTGAATAAATGACTAGAAGTATTTAAGCCTTAAGAGGATAACAGTATATTTTAAATATGCTCAGTGATATTTATAGAACATATATTTAATTATATATATGTAAAATGAATGATAGAGGATAAGACAATTGTAAACCTCATCAAGCTTAGATATTGGCTAAGGAGCCCTATTTCTAGAAGTACTAGGCAGCTTGACCACAGCTGATAGAATGAAGCTATAGTATTCAATTATTTCAATATAATTTAATACAGTTATTTTAACGTAACATTGAGTAATTTATTAATCCTCAAATATAACTTCTCATGTATTTGTCTTTTATATTTTGAACCCCTTCAGGTCAGACAGCTTTGAATCCCTAACACCAACTCTATGTCTTCTCCATAATAGACCATTGAAAATTTGAATTAATTGTGGATGAGGAAAGGTAAATCAAAACATGACCAATTAATAAATTAACAAATATCTAGTGTATCTACTATGCTGTAAGCATTACATAGTTGTTGAAAAAGATTCAAGGAAGAAAATGTATTTATTCAACAAATTAACACCATTATAGCACTTATGTGTCATGTTTGCCTCTAATTTCTAACAAATACTAACTCAGTTAATCCTTATGGCAAGTTTGTGAAAAAACATTATTTATTATTAGATACATTTGATAGATGAAGAGGCTAAGGTACAGAAAGGTTAAGTAACTTGTCCATAGTCCCACATCTAGTAAATGGCAAAACTGGAATTCAGACACAGGCATTCTTATCTCCTGAGTCTGTGTTCTCATCATTGCAAAATTCTGTCACTTTTCTTGCAAAGTGAACCCATGAGGTTTCAAAATGACAGATGCAAATTGTTAAGTAAGAGTACAACACACTATGGCATTGCCAAATGACGCCTGTAACTGATAAAGCTAGATGAGTTCAAAAAGAAGATCACTATCACAGTGATTAGGAAGAACTCTATGAGAAGTCACTTGAACCAAGCCTTCAAATTGTGTAGAATTTTATTGGCAAAGAACCACAGAGAAACTTTCCAGGTGGAAGGACAGAGGGAACGAAACCTTGGCAGCAGAAATCGTGTGTGTGTACGACTCAAATGAAACAAAGCATAAGAGAGAGAACTAACATTGACTCTGCCCTATGTGGCAGATACTGCATTTGGTCCTTGACCTCCTAGGGGGGCTAGTTACAATCCCAGGCATGGTAGTAAAGCAGTCCAGGTACCAGTGCCACCTCTACCACTTACCGTGCGTGCTACTTAATTTCTCTAAGCCTCAATTTTTTTGTAAAGTGAAGATAAATAATACTTTCATCATAGGCTCATTGTAAAAGTTAAATCAAATTAAATAACATTATAATATGCTTAGCTTGCGCCTGATATTTAGCCCTCATTAAGTGGCTTATTATTGTTCTTGAATTTTTATTGTCACACACAAAAAAGTGAAGTATTGTTATCTCTACATTGCAAATGAGAAAGCTGAGACTCAGAGAGTCTTAGGCTAACATCTATAATATGTGTATAATTACCCCAGTACAATAGGCCTCCAAGGGAGTTCTCATTGGGAAGCAGAGATTTGGTTATTATAAGAAAGAATTGAGAGATGCTGAAATGTCAAAATAGGAGTTTTGCTTTACTGAGATAAATTGAAGATGTTGGGGGCCTAACGTTTAACTTTTTTAAAAAAAGCAAATCTGCGACTGTTCCTGTGTTTAAAACTTGCCTCTTAATGATTTAGGGGTCACTGAATAAAAAAAGGGGTCAAGCATGAAGCAGAGAGGCAGTCCGGAGCCTTGGCTTGGCATTCAGTGTCAGTAGTGTCAGCTTAGATGACGTATCAGTTACCGCCCTAAAACCTGTCTCTTAGTAAGTGTCCTCAATCCCACCTAACAGTTCTCAACATACCTGGTACACTTGATCTGAGTCTGGTGTTTTTTTCCTTATATTTATTTACATTTGTTTAGTGCAATCTGGTTGAAAAAATTTATAGACACAACATTTACCAAATATAAATTGCAATGTTTCCTCACACACCATCTCACTGAATATTATTATACCCATTGTGTTTTTTACATAGCTGTGGAAGGTTGATTTGTTCTTTCAGGGGAGTGTTTTATGAAGGAGCTCATCCCTTTTTCAATGGGAGCTAATTAATATTTTATTTTCTCATACGTTACACATAACTTTTGAAGATTCTTCTAAGAATCTAAAATAGCTGAGTCTTTCCTCTCCCTCCCACTAAAAAAAAATACGCTTTCTATCAGAAAAACTCAAAATTTCATCTGAATCTACTTTCAAACACACACCTGCAAAATGCATGTGTCATTAAAAATAAAATAAAATTCTCTGGTTATTTTTTTCTTAAAACAAATCAATGTTTTTCTTCATCATTTCATTTTTAAGATTCCCTTTATTCCCATGATTCCGATGGTGTTTTCTGCTGTAACGAAAGGTACTGACATCAGGAGATCTAAATTGTGAAACTTATGTAACTTGCACTATACCCGTTCCAACATCTTGTAGTCTAATTAAATACAAGCCAAGTCAGTTGGCAGAAAGGTACAGCGTGGTGGCGTGGATATTAGCACCTTGTTAGCAGTCAAAACCTGCTTTCTCAGGCAGAACCTATTTCTGAATACAAAGTTTTATATAGATTAATGCTGTAATGTTTGAAAGGCATTTGATAAACTTATATTTGAATCCAGAAATAGAAATATTTTCTTACTAGACATTTTAATCTTTTTTTTTTTTTTTTTTTAAAAAAGGCTAACCACATACTCTATTGGGCACTTGCCCAAAACCATTGTTTTACTTTTTAGTGTTTAATTTATAGAAAAAGAAAAATTTATATTTAAAATATCTCTATGAGAGAAATGATCTTGGAAAAATATTATAAATGTGTAATATAAATAAAACTAAGTTATAAGGTTCATGTTCCCTGGCAGTAGTTTAAATCTTCTTCATCATCATAGGTAATTCTTGTTGAACACTTACAATGTGAAAGGCACTGTGGTGAATACTTCATTTGAATTACCTCAGTTAATCATCAGAATAAATCCTTGAGATTAGTAATATTACATCCATGTTCCAGGTGAAGAAAATGAAGCACAGAGAGGTTAAGTCATTTGTCCAAAGTCACCCAGTTATTACTTGAAGGAACTGGGATTTTAATCCAGATTTTTAACAGCTCTGCCCTCCCCATTACAGACTTATGTCTGGAAGATGCTTCAAGCTGACCTCCTCCTCTGGGTCTGTCTCGTTTGTCTCAGAGGTCCCTTCTGAGGTACACGACCTTCAGACACCTCCCTTACTCTCACCGAGCCAAAGCTAAGTGAGTGGTCTGGGGAAATGCACGAATGTATCTTCCTCTTTAAGTTGTGCATAATATGAAAGCTTCCCTCTGTGGCACTGTTAATTGAACATGTGAAATGAGAGGATGATTGTTCAAAAACATTGGAAAGCATGTCTTTCTATTGAATGGGCATTTTGAAAACTGCCACCAATGACCACACACTGCAACCGGCCCTAAGACAACCTGTCTTAATTTGAGACCGTGTGGTTCACACCCAAGTACAAGGCATATCCAACACAGTGGTACGTTGCTATCTCACAAAAGACAGACTGTCTTTTGGGGATTCAGCGGAAAGACTTCTAGAATTTAAATCAGGAGGTATTTTGCTACCCTTACCCATGTAGCCTGAGCAAGTCACGTCTTGGGCCTGCCCTCCTCATTTCTGAATGAGAATGTGGCCTGTGGTTGTCTCCAGAGTACTTTCCAGCTTTCAAAGTCCAGAAGTTCATGCCCGCCAGGATAATACTTTTGTTACATTGTTACAAGGATTGATTTTCAGTTATTTTAGTTTTTGAGGGAACAGGGGCTTTTATAGACTAGGTAACCTGTCCCAAACCAGATATAAGATGTGCCACTGGGATTCTACCTTAGAACCATGTAATTCCAAAATCCTGAACTACAGTGTCCTTTGTGATTTTAAGGTCCAGTAGATCTGTCCTCTAAAATATGCTTTTTCTCCAACTTGTTAGAATTACAGTTAATTTTTACATAGTCTCATAATCTTACAATATACCAATAGTACCATATTCACTAGAACTATAGTAAGGTAAGGGTCGCGTATATCAGAAGAAGAGTATGGTTGTTCTTGAATGCTATGATAAAGTATATTTTACAGAGAAATTCAGCCTAGATTTTATTTATTCCCCAGTAAATGAGTTTACCTTATCCTTTCCTAAGAACTTATTTTCATAGGAATATGAGGTAAAAGCTCAAAGGCCTGAAAACTTGAAAGATCATTCCATCCCATCTTGACAAAGTCAAGATGGGGCCAGAAAGGTTGTGCTGATTTCAGATAAATAACCTACCTACTGCACAGTTTTGCTGAGGGCTGGTTGGAGTGTGCACACACACGCACGCGGGAAGTATTTAGAGAAGTCAGGGTGGGTAGGTTGTGTGGGAGACAGGGGAATTCAATGAAGGGAGATTCTTTAGCCTTTCCTTCAAGTACATCTTTCTCCTGAGTACATTTACTTCCATCACAATGGACTAGAAGAGATCCTTGCTTAGTGGTGCAGAACCCTTGAGACCTAATTTAGCTTTTATAGGAAATTCAAAAAGAGACGGCACAAGAGCAAGAGAACAGAACAAAGATATGAGTTTGTACAGGGAATATTGATACTTGTGAACTGCTTCTGTGACTCTTTTAAAAGAAATTTTCTAAGTAAATGCTGACGTAGACTTTTCTGTTAGTGGAAGGCTGAGCTCCTCCCACCAAACAATGCACTCCCCAAATCATCTTTACAATTCCCGACAGTCTGTCGTCTCGGAAGCTCGGGTTCATTGGTTTTTATTCTGTGAAGGTCAGGAAACGTTTTGGAAAAATAAATTTTCCTTTTTAATCTCTTAAATTAAATGTGTCTTCCCAAGGATGCCCAGAAATAGGAAAGTTACATAAATGCTAATTAAAAACATGCCTGACAAGCTGTGCCCACTAGTCCCGTTGATCATTTTTTAATTCACATTTCACAGCAATTTCTAAGAACATCACCACATCTTCATTAACTACATATCAATTAAAATACCTCTGAGAGGCAGGTACAATAATGCACTATTTATTATCCTTGAAAACTGAAAGGCCCACTTTGCTAACTGCTCCACACAGCACATAGAGACTTAGAGAGAGAAGGGAAAATAAATAAAGCCTGCCCTTAAGGATTTCACAGATGATGAAGAAAGACGTTTTTTCCAATGCTGTACAAAAAGAAAAGAAAATCAGCAGCTTAAACAGACAATCAGTGGGAGGGATAAGACCAGACCTAGACATGCTTATTCTTTCTCATCTGATGCAGCCACAAAATCTAAATAGTCATTCACAAGCAATGTTGTCACACAAATATAAAGTTGTTAATGTAAAGAGCCCGTATTATATTTGTGGATGGCTATTGCGGTGTAATAGTGAAAGGCAGACTGAATGAAAGAAAACTTTGAAAACCTTGAATTATGAAATCAAGTGTCTTTCTGCCCTACTTATGTTCTGGGTCTGCTAGGATCATTTACCTGCTCCTCTTCATCTGTTTCCTCACCTGTCCAATATGATACCAATGAGTGCTACTTCACTGAATAGATGTAAGAATTAAATGAGGCCATAAATATCAAATCTATTAGGTTCTTTTTAAAAATGTTTTGTTTGTTTATTTACTTAAATTCAGCTGACAGATAAATCTACCAGGTTCTTAACTAGTTGTATTATTGTTTGATAGATAGCAATAAATAATATATAATATTTGAACTTGTAAAAGTCAGCTTCTAACAGCTACCTAGAATTTAATACACCTTTTCTATTTCTGGGCCTGGCTTTTTTTCCTGCACATTGTGAACCTGCCTGTTGTTCTGTTGATCTTGCGTCTTGCTGATAACGAGCTAACCATTATCCTTAACCTTAGAGTCTTACATATTCTATGGTATATTTTCTATCTATAGCTCCACACTACTGCAGGCCTGTTAGACATGAAAATAAATGGTAAAATTCTGTGATTTGACAGATTCATTAGCCAGGTCGAGGTGTTAAATTGAGGCAATCATCTTCACGTGACTAACCCTATATTTAGTTTATTAGGCAACTGGATGCCAATTGGCATTGCCTACAAGCTAGAAAAATACATGAACAGAGCATCTTCTTGGTCTCTTAATCCTGCCGTTAACTAAAACTTCATTGTACTGCTGCATTAATCACCAAGCTTGAGCTGAAACTCTTGTTTTTATTCTGGGAAGATAATTTATTCCAAATAATGTTTCACTTAAGGGTCTAATCATAAACCCAAGATGATTCAGATGGTGAAGTCCAGCTGTAACAACAACAGTATCATCCAGAAAAATAACCCCATGTATATTGAATCCCTTGAAAGTTTTCCATAACAGATCTGGGGGTGATAAATCATGCAAACTCATTCTATAATTAACTAAAGTGTTTCTTTTCCTTCACCATAATCCAAAAGGATTAGCCCATGACCTTTAGCTGGATAAATCAGGGGGCCATAATTTACTCCACTGTACAAAATTAAATTCAGATTTTAAAATCTAACAACAAAAAATATCAAACACACACCAAAGTGAGCCTTTTCTGAAACTGTATAAGAAGTCTTCACAGTAAATAAAAGTTTGAACAATGAACAATATCTCTATAGTAAATAGCACAACTTTCAATAATATATTTCAGAACTTTTCCATAGGAATCTCCTGAAATGTCATGATCATGTCATCCGGGAAAGTTATTGAGCAAGTGATGTGGATAAACTAAGAGAACCAGGCTTCTACAGTTTACTCCTGATCTCAGATTGTCACAGGCTATTTTTTCACGGTTTTATCCCTATTGCTGATTATGGTACCTGTCACAAGTGTCTGTTAAATGAATGCATCAAGAAAATTTAACCATACCTTGTCTCCTCATCTGTAATAGTATGAAAGTACGTACAGTTAACCTCTTTAGATGACTTACTATAAAATTATAAGGACTGGTGAAGCAACATTGCTGGTCCTTTGATGTTTTATAAATATACTCCTTGTTTATCCTGTATCAATTCCTGCTCTTGTCTGCCACAGACTTGGTTTGTTCTTATTTGGCGTTTGTTTTCTGTTGTCACACCACTGATACATTCAATGAAAATATACTGAGCAGTCACTTAAGACCTTTTTACAACAAACCAAAAGATGGATGGATTAATAGAAAGATAACTTTCTCCAGAAAACATTTATAGTTACTGAATTTTAGCAGTAAATTTCGTAAAATTGCTGCATTTTAGTGTGCCTTCAATTTGCTTTACATTTTCAGCCCTCTAAAAAAATTGACTGTCTTTGGAGAATTGCATTGTGTTGAACTTATTGATTTCCATTAAACATGCTGAAAATGCCCATTATTTGATGCATCATTAATATAATAATCGAGATCAAGCATTTTTAGATCCAAAATCACTGACATCAAAATCTTACAAGCATTAGAAAAATAGAAAGTAGAATTCACCTTCTCTCCAGGAACAACTAGCCAAAATTATTCTATACAGTGATTTTATTACATTATTGTCTGAGTTACCTGTATGTAGGTCAAATAAAGCCTGAGAAATTGAGTTCACATTATTAACCCAATAACTGATCACAAACTGGCAATGCAGCAGTGGATGGGTGTTTGCTTCAATAAGGGTAAAGCCCGGTACAAGGTAGTGCACTGTCCATCACTTGCTTCCCTAGGGGATGCTGTTGATATTCAGTTTTTAAAAATGGTTACCAAAAAGAGGGCAACATAAATCAGAATCTGTGTAGGTTATTCTTCACGAGGAACAACCTGTAAGCCAAAGTCATTGTTTGGTGCTCCGCTGTACCTAGACAATCAACCAAAGAATGGAAGGTAGTGTTTTGATGAATAGAGGCGTCACTGCAAATCACTACTTACCTAAAATAAGAAGCAGAATGGAAAATGCATGTGAGCACCTCTTTTCTTGCTTCTAGCTCTATCTAATCCTTATTAACCTAGCACATCACACTGATTTATAGGGTAGGGATGGTCCCACTTGAGTTTAGGTGCATAACAAGCAGTAAACATTTGGTAAATGTTTCTTGAGGTTTGACTCTGGTTGTTATCTGTTGATTCATTCAGATTTCTCCTCTTTTAATGTAAAAATTTAAATTTAAATGTAGTCTTCTAATGTGCTGTAGTCTTAGGTTTTCCCCTTACATTTTCTTACAAGTTTATATTTTTTTCCTGTCATTTCTGTTTTCCCATCATCTCGTAGTTCTCTCCCTTGAGATTGATTCGTTTTCTCTCTTCTTTTGTTATCCTTTCATCTTTTCTTCTTTTTTTTCTCTTTTTCATTGATTTTGTCTTGGTAGTCTTCTACTTTTTCCCATTTATTTTCAAAGCATTTGCTTGGCTTGCATCTTCCTCTTCCTCTCTTCAATCTGACCATTTTCATGCTCTCCTTTAAATAGCTCCACCTTTAGCAAAACTTTATCACAACTGCCATTGGATTAAGGAAAGAAAGATTGCAAAATCTTGTTCATGTACCTTCATAAACTGGGAGAGATGCAAAGTATAAATCTGTATTTACAGGCCATGGATCTGATTTAAAAGTATGTTTGTCCCACATCTGTGTTGTTGTACATACATGAACATTTTACAACTAGAGGACTCCAGCCAGAACTTTCAAAATGAAAGTGCTGGCCTGATTGTCAGTGCCCTATAATCAGAACATTAAAAGGAAAAAAATCACCTGTGACGATTTTTCCAAACTAGCTTTAACTGAACTCTTCATCTAGAAGATGGTTAATCCAAACACTTTTTAAACTTGATTCTTTTAATAAGGATAAGTAATCTTTTGTTTCCTGTTGAATCTTCCTTCGCAAATCAGAATTAAGTGTGGCCTGACTTTTGATGAACTGATTATGCACCTGAGGCTGTTTGGGTTCATAATCAGTCTTAATTCCTGAGCCGTGAAATGCTCTTGAGGATGAGTCAATGGTACACCACACCAGAGTTTGAAATTTGCAAAATGAAAATTACGGTCATGACTTTATTCATTGAATCAGCCACACATTTTTTTTTACCAAATACTATGTACCGAAACCTGTGCTAATTTGGAGGGAGTAAAGAGGAACAAGGTAAACATCTTGTCATCTACAGAAAGCCGGAGACGTGACCAACCAGTAATTCCAGTACAGTGTGATATGCCAGGGTGGGGTTTTACGTGAGGTGCTAGGAGGTCACAGGAGAGGAGACTTAGTTTGCCCTGGGTGGCAAGTGAGGGGAAGAGTGTGGAAAGGCTTGAAGAAAAGTGAGATTTCAGAGAGAGGAACAGTTAAGGTCAGTCTAAGCAAGAGCAATATCCAAAAAGTGATTCACTTTTTATTAGATGTTATGGATACTGAAATTGGGGGGAAAAAACTTGCCATGAATGATTGATACTACAGCAGAGTCATTATAATCTCTCACATACTCAGTCTTAATAGATCTTGAAGGAAATCCAAAGGTCTTGACTTCTGCTGAAAAGCTAATTACCTTTATTTTTTTGCTGATCCTTTTGTTTCCCTTCTATAAGATGAGCTGTTGATTTGAATGCATACACGAAAAGATTCCGCTAATTTATAGAAGAATGTAATGTTTAAGTACCTATCCTATTTTTTGTTCAAAGTATGCCTGTGATGTCTTCTCTATTTGCATAATGTAAATACGTTTTTTCAGCCATTATTGATTCTTCCCTTGTCTAGTAATCAAAGCTTAAATCAACCATTATAACTCAAATATGAAAAGCCACATTCAAAAAATTATGTTTGTCTTTCTTTTATATTCAACGATTAAAAAGAAATAAAAATATTATATAGCCTGCAAAGGTCACATCTGGAAACCTGATTTTTTTTAATGTGTTAAAAACTTTTTGGAACTATATCTTGGATTCTAATTTCCTAATACCTAATAATTCACTATTCTAATAATCTAATAAGGAAAATCTTTAGAAAGGAAAATTATTATTTTCACCTTGAATCTGCTGTAGCACAAAGCTAAGGATATACAAAGTACCCAATAATTACTCATTAAATTATATTTAATTTTACTGAAAACTAAGTCTGCTTAGTGATTTACATTCTTAATGCTGGTAACTAAACACAAAAGATTAACCCAAAGCTATATAATCTTTAGATCAAGAATGACAATGTTAGACTCCTGATTTTCAAAAAAATGAGCAATACTTCATGTTGTCAACTGAATGGAGAAAGAAGTGTGTTTTCTGTGCCATAATCACTACTGTGACTTATTAATTCCTTTGTAAGAAAAATGTAGACGTTATAAATAGTTGAAGGTTATATTGATTTTTCATTACTAGCTAAAGGCTTGCATGCCATATGAAATGCATTCTAAAGTCAAGGCGGGAGAAGTCCTGTTCCCAAGATCCTTTTTTAGACATCAGTGAGAAACCAAACAGTTACATAGTCTAGTTAATAAAGTTAGGCAGTAGGGTGGTAAAACTGTATTGTTACTCTTTCACAGAGAAAGCTCGAGGTTTATCTCTATACATAATTGATCAAATTATCTTCCATTTCCCATCTTTCATTTCATATTTTATTAAACCAGCCAGATTTTCTTCCTGGTCCCTCTTAAAAGGACAAGAGGATGTCATGCCCACACAGAATTTTCACTCTATGAACACAGCAAGTAGGTAGGTATGTGGGAAACCGGATTTAAGTTCAGATGTTCCCATGGGAAGATGAATAAATTAAACAGCATACATTTTCAGTTTTTGTAATAAGTATAGAATTCTACTGTTTTTTGTTTTTCATCCCTATTCCAACAGAACCTCGATGAAATTCGGGAACCCTTTGAGTCCTGAAATTCCCAACTCAATGAATCTTTTTAAAAGATTCAGGTGATTTTCACATAGAGTTAAGGCTGAGAGACATTGAGAAAGCAAATGCAAATGTACTAGAGTTAATCACTAATTTTTTTAATATATAGGGGAAAATTGCAAAAAGACTAGTTAGAAAATACAAGAATGGGAAATAGTCACTTTAAGAAACAGTTGTTTGTGCCTTTGAATCGAATTTACAGCTTCTTCACACACACTTCCTTTCACGATAAGAAACCAAAATGGACTATCAAAAACTCTTCTAATATGGAATCACTCAAGTTGTAGTAGGCACTCCTGGCTTGCCTCAGAGCTACAAGGGAATTTATTTGAAATGCAGATCACTGAATCAAAATCTCTAACAGAGAGACCTAGTAATTTAACAGACATTCACTTCCACTTTAACAAAAAAGCCCAACAAGATTCTTATGTTAAAGCTGGAGATTCATTACTGCAGTTAACTCACACACTTTCCCCTTAGGAAATCAAAGGTTTACATTTAACTTTGCAGTTTGAGCAACCAATGAGAAAACCCTAAAAGACTTATCCAATCCCAACTGGGCAGTCAGCAGCAGTGATCCCAGCATGGAGCTCACCTCCACGTGAGCCCAGTGCCTCCTCCTTCCCCTGCTCAGTGCCTCCTCCAACACAGTTTCTTTCTTATCTTTGAAGCTGCTCCGCAGACCTAAGCTGCCACAATAGAATAGGTCTATTTTCATCAAATGCCTGCTTCTCAGAGTTTTCCATGACTTCTTCCAGCTAATGCATCTGTGAGAAATCCAACGCAAACTTCCTGTCAACTACCAAAAACTCACATTTGGGCCAGAAACTTGAGGAAGGTGTATTTTCTTGCATGCTCAATGAACTGTGATTTGTGGTATGGCTGTGGTGGTATCTGGTTTTTAAAATTGTGTAGTTATAATCAATTTCAGAATGCACCACATCTGCAATAATATAAATGAGACACTTAGGGCAAAGATGGGAGATGCTCATGGGCTGATCAGAAGAAAAAAAGGGGCCAATATACCTTTTAGAAATGGATGCTTTAAAATACAAAAAGCAAACAAAACCACAAAGAGAGTTGCATCAGGCTCTATCGTTGGACATACGATGAGAGCTTGGAAGGGTTGCCTTTCAGGGAGGTTTACACACATAAGCCTCCCTGAATGGAACGTTGGAATTAAAGAGCTAAATTCCATCAAGTGCTGATATTATATGTTGATAGATTTACAGCTACTCTCAAAAGACAATTTGTGAAAGACATCCTTATTAATTAAAGCTAGCCAAAAGACTCATGAGAATTTAGACCTAGAAACCATAAGCATGAGTAATTGACCGTTATCTGTCACTATAATGGTAATACATTTTTCAATGTGAAAGGACTTTGATTATTAGTTAGATTTCACATTAGAAATTTATTCTCAAGCATTTTTTAGATAGGATGTGAGGAGTAGGTTTAATTACCATACTCTACTATGGAAAACAAGATGCTAAGTTAAGAACAGTTATGAATCATTCATTCTTAAGTATTCACTGAACACCTATTATGTGCCAGTGGCTGTTCCAAAATCTGGGAATAAAGCAGTGACAAAAGAGACTAAGCTCCCCGACCCTAAAGAAACCTACATTCCAGAAGGGAATGGCAGACAGTAATTTTTAAGAAAACAAGTAAAATTGAAAGTATTTGTGATGATGGTAAGTTCTATGAAGAATAGTAAATCAAGAAAGAGGTTTAGAGACTTTCAGAAGGATACGTTGCAGGGATTTTTTTTTATATGACAAAACTTAAACAACATCTATTATCACCAAAAATAATTTTAGATTTTACAGGCTCAGTATCATTTAGCTCAATCCCCTGGTTTTACAGAAGAGAACACAACCGTCCACAATTCATGTTTTGTCTAAGATTTCCAAGTCTGATCATGTGAAGGCCAGTGCTCTTTGCACTGTATCCTGTGCCTGTCTTGGGAGTTTAGGAGTTGTCCCTTCAAATCCATTTTGTCACTACAAACGAGCCCAGGCTTTGACTAAGAATGTTTTCACTCTTCCAAAATATTTCTCTCTGTGTATCTCACCAGCAGCGTGTTTATAGGGTAGCAGGTTGACTTCATGCACTTGAAGATAGATGGCTGCTAACACCATGCTGTGAGTGGTGACGTAATTTCACATGATTCCAAATGGGGTTTCGGAGCTACTCTTCCAAGACAGAGATCTATATAGACGATCAACAGATGACCATAAATATAGTTTGCTATCATTTATTTTTAAACTATCTATGTGTTTTTAAAAGAAACTCCAAATCTGTCACTTTCTTTTCCCTGAACCTCAGTGGCATAAAACCAGAGATCTTTTTTTTTTTTTTTTTACCAGAGCAAGGGCCAGAGAGACCTTGAAGGAAGAGGAGCAAGAAATTATCCAACTTGAGTGAAACTGTAATCTACATAAAGGGACTGAGGGGTTCTTAGAGTCCAAGTGTTGAAACACTTTTAAAGTGCAGTTATTACTAGAAGTAACTGTGAAAATACTACTCTCCTAGCGCAGCTGCTCCCTGCATATTTGCTTTACTGAAAAAAGAAAAATGTTTATTCTGGTTAGTACTGCAAGCCTCAGGCATCAACGTCTCAAGTGCCTCCTAATCTCTCCTCGCACAGCCGTCCGTCTGGCGGTGGGAAAAGCAGCAGCTCTGGATGTTTGAATCCAGGATTTAGAGTGCCAGGCCAAAGTCTTGTTACCCTTTCCACTTGTAAACTGTGAACAAATGAGAGAAAGACAGAGACAGACTGTGGATATACCTAAAGTAGTTTTTACACTCTAACTGTGAGCATAATTGGGTTTTCAATACCATTTAGGCACAACCTGAAAATTATTTCCTCTGAATGTAACATCTTCTTTTGTAATAGTACTGAAATGATTTTCTTCTTCTTTTGAAATGTTGCACCAGCATTTATTGAAGAGCTACTAGGCGCTATTCCATGTCCTATGCTTTAGGTTTTGTTGCACAGGTGAGAAGAGTGACCACCATTTGTTGTGTGCCTACTCTATCCCAGGCCCTGGATAGGCAAGCTCATGAAGCGGATATTGCTATGAATGCCATGTTTTCCATGAGGAAATGAGACTACGGTAGGTTAAATAACATTCCTAAGCTTATGTACTCACTCAATGAGTGTTGGAGCTAAGATTTCGGACCAGCAGAATTCAAATTCTTGAAGCTTCTTTCAAAAAATGGTTGATTGAACTCTTTCTGATTGACAACCATTTTAGGGAGAGGTGCCCTATTCATTATCTATGAAGATTTTTAAAGAGTAGAGGAAGTATTATTGCAACCACCAAATATTTCATAATTAAGAAAAATTCCTCCTGCGATTACAGAATTTCCAAGCATGGACTTTTAGATGATAGCATTTATTTTTCTTGATACAGGGAAGAGATATTAAAACCCAAGGACTTCTAAAGGTTGACTTGTTATAGGAAAATTAAGAAAGAAATGAAAGAAGTATAGTCTGTCATGGAAACAGGACTGAATAGAAGAATGAAGAAGATAAATAAGAAATTTACAATCTAAGAATAGTTAATGCAAAGCTAGAAAAAAAATGTAACACTGAGATCAGACTTAACAATTTAGTTCATAGCCATATAAAAAGTCTCCATAATTTCTGCTTCTTGTAGGATCACTGCATATTTCTCCAATATTTAAATTTTTGAAAATTGAGGTTTTCTTTGCCTCAACTTCTCATCTTTAAGATGGGCATAATAATAGTACTTGGCTCGATGGCTTTTGAGAATTAAAATAGTAAAATTTACTAATAACAAATAGTAAATTTGTGTTTATTTTAAAATATAAATAATATGTTTGAAAGAGCTAATATAAAGTATCTTCAAAGTGCTTTAAACAGTGACTAGTGTACATAACAAGTACACAGTAAATGCTGGATACTGTCGTTTCTATTATTATATATATCTTTGTATAAAAGCATGATACCTAGGGAAATGAAAACTAGCTCCCTGGTTTCTGTCCTAAATTATAGATTTTTTTATTGCATTTTAGGTTTTGGGGTACGTGTGAAGGACATGCAAGATTGTTGCATAGGTACACACATGGCAGTGTGATTTGCTGCCTTCCTCCCAAAACTGGCATTTCCCCCCATGCTATCTCTCCCCAACTCCCCACCCCCTGCTGTCCCTCCCCTATTTCTCCCCCAACAGACCCCAGTGTGTGATGCTCCCCTCCCTGTGTTTTTTTTAAATTAAATTGGTATATTAGGGTGATGAGTGCACCAAAATTTCAGAGATCACCACTAAAGGACTTATTCATGTAACTAAACACCACAAGTTCCCTAAAAACCTATTAAAATAAATTTAAAAATAATAAAGTTGTATATTAATTAATCAACAATCCACAGTTATGTCAAAAAAAGTACATCAGACTGATGGCGTGCCCACTCAATATTCTGTAGTATAAATATCCTGTCTCTCATCCCAAATGTAAAAGCACTTTATGTTTCTTCTGAAAACTGATCCTCCCTTTCTGTTTCTACAAATCTCTAAGATAAATCCCAATTCCAGTCCAAGTATGATGAAAGGTCACAGAAGCAAAATATTTTCCAATTAGAAGTAAAATTGTATTTACTATTAGATTTTGGTGGTTGAAGAAGAAAACATGATTCTATTCATTCCTTTTGGGAGTTGACTGAAAATTCTTCAGCTTTTCTTTAGGTTTAACAAAGTCAAATCTATCATAGTTTGCATACCCTGAATTTGAAGCCAAATACAGCCCCGAGAATTGAAGTGAAGCCAATATCCGTAAAGGTGACACTGGTCACGTTATGGATGCTGCTGTGAAAACTTCACCTTGCTTTCTGCAAGTAGAATTGGCCATATGGCCACCTGGAGAGGAAATTTGGTCTTTTCTGTCATGTAGATCCAGGGACAATGGACCAAGTAGAGGAAAAATTGTCACTCCCACGTTTATGCTGGTAATCGAAAGGAACTGATCTGCAAAGGAGACAAACACCTATGGCTTGTGGCTTGAAATTATTCATTTTCCTTTATGTCATCCCTCCTGGTAGGTATGAATTAAGAACATTGACCCTTCCACGCTGGCCTCAAGGGGGCTTTGTTTCTAATGTAGGCTAATTGTTTATTTCCCAATGACTAATTGAGATATTTTTTAAATGGTATTTTCCTTTTTATCATTTTCATTTGTTAAATGTTAGTCTTTTCCCAGAAATGAATTTACTTTTAACTCTTCATTTTTCCTTGTTTCATAAGGTGCCAGATTATTATATTGTTAATGATACCATCCTGCAATATAGTACTCCCCTAATGATGCTATTTATGTCAGGAAAAAGCCTTCAATACATGAGAACATTTTGTTAAGGAGGCAGTTTACTTTGAAATAGTTATCAGTCAGCATGAGTGAGCTCACATCTGTAAAGATGCAAACTGATGGCCCAAACACTGAGATCTCACTGATTATTGTATCAAAGCAACAATAATTGATCAAAGTCAAGTTTTCTGCTTTTTAAAATGCCACCAGTACCCCAAAGTTGCCTACCTCACAATGGGTGCAAGATGCCAGCTGCAGACAAGGTCCATGTGCACAGCCAGATCAAAAAGGGCCCCAAAGCTTCCAGTTTTCTATGTATTATGCCCAAGATAAACTGAAGATCTAGAAATACTGAAGAAGCTGAATTTCCTCTCCTGAATGAATGGCATTCCCATTTCAGAAATACCAAGCTTGGGGTTTTATACCATTTTATCCCTCTGTTAAATGCAATTCTATTACGAGATCCGTTTAGAGAGCTCAGACATCTTAGGTTCAGACATCTGAGCTTAGGATATGTATAACTACCGCATAATTGCCTTCTTTAAATAGAATGACAATCAAGTTTTATTGTTATTTGGCTTCTTTAATATACAAGAGAAAAAAATAAGCCCTACATTTTTTAATGATATCTTCTTTTGAAAGAAAAGTAAGTACAAATGAACTCAGAATAGCTTTTCTCTTTCCACCCTCCCCTAGTAAATTTTGAGTGTAAACATACTAAACTTTACATGAGAATTTCTTCATAAAGACTGCTGTCTTCTTGCAGATGGGGTGCAGTTTATCTGGAAGGGTGATGAATTCCTAGTCTTGAAATTCACAGCGTCAAAATGATTGCCATTTAAAGTCACATCTTGAAAATTTTTCATCAGAATTAGTGCTATGTGATGTCTGAAGCCCATTCAGTGTTTCTTTTTATCTAAGCTGACACACTGTCACTGTGAATAAAAATAAAAGAACATATAATGCTGTGGAATCATTTGCAATCAGAAACTTTGTTTCAAGCTTACCTGTCCTTGATCAGCTATCTATGATCTCTAAAGTCAGTATTAGGTTCTAAGAATTAAACTTGAATAATATTTATATCATTCTTTCCTATGATATTCTATACATAAGGGAAGTGACTAAATGTAAATGTAATCCTATTTTCACAACAGTCACATCACATAGATGTGTGTATCTTTGAAGATCATTCAAATCTAACAGATTCTCCAGCTCTCCCCACGTTTTCTCAGTGATCAGTTCTGATATCCTGCTCCAAAGCACCACTCTAAGTTTCATTTCTATTTTCCCTTCCCACTCTCCTTCACTCCTCCTAGTCTTTATTCCACAAAAGCCTATTTTAGTCTTATTACTACTGCTAATCAGAGTGAAGAATGCAATGCTTTACTGTACATTGCTACTTTCATTTTTGGTTCAGCTATACATCATACTCTCGAGGAGTAACTTGTCTTCAACATACCCAACATATCCTTCAGAGCATTAATATTGAGCTTTTTGTTCAGGAGACCCTTAGTAAACGTGGATAGTGTAGTAACATATTCCATGAGCTAAAAATGGCAGCTGGTGTGATGAATTCCATATATGTGTATGTGTGTGTGTATATATACATATATAAACTAAGATTCAGTTTCTCTTTCAAAACACTAAGGGGCCAGGCACAGGGGCTAACACCTGTAATCCCAGCACTTTGGGAGGCCAAGGTGGGCAGATCACGAGGTTAGGAGATGGAGACCATCCTGGCCAACATGGTGATACCCATGTTGGGTATCACCGTCTCTACTAAAATACAAAAAATTAGCTGGGTGTGGTGGCATGCGCCTGTAGTCCCAGCTACTTGGGAGGCTGAGGCAGGAGAATCACTTGAACCTGGGAGGTGGAGGTTGCAGTGAGCTGAGATCATGCCACTGCACTCCAGCCTGGTGACAGAGTGAGACTCCATCTCAAAACAAAACAAAAAAAAACAATAGAAAAAGCTAGGAGATTTGGACTCCCATTCCCATAAGGCAACATATCTGGAGCTGAGAAGTGGCTTCCATCTTGACATGGGCATCACTTTCTCTGTATTTCCATTGCTCACTGAACTTGCTTTATTCATTACACTACCTGCCTGGACTCTCTAGGCATTTGTGTTTGCTACTTCTACTCCACACAAACATTGTTCAAAGACTTTCTAATTCATTTTATATAATAAATTTAACTTCCCCATGAGGAAAATAATAGACGCTTTCCCGAGAGGATCCGGTCAGTGTCAAAATGTTTTTCCTGGGACTTTCCTCATATTTATGCAAAATTTTGCAGGACTTTATAGTTCCACAGGAGCCCTCATTCAGCTGCTCCCATTCTGGGAATATGATGATATCTACATTTTTGAAATGTTTTGTAAAATGTTCTGAAAAATTACTAACAATCGCAGTGACAGCAACAGCCCCAACCTGGAGAAGTACTAATGATGATAAAATAGAAGCAGAGTCCCTTTGACATATATACTTTTAATTACAACGTGGTTCTCCAAGGGTTAACCAGCTCTAATGAGCATTATTTTGTTGTCTTTTAAAAATCTATCCCCCCACACACACTTTTTTGAAAAATTAATTTGATCTGGTTGGGCCTAGTCAAGCCTATTTAAATTGATTGCAGGGCTGAGCATCCGTCCAGAAACAATGGCGCCAGCTCTCACACATTTGACTTTGTTGCTGTATCCGTCAGCTATAGTAGTTATGATTCTTTAATTAGGAGGAAACTAGGGAAATGTCTAATTCCTTTTTACTGCATATATTCATGCTGAAATTTCAGATCTTGAAGAATATTGATCGTGTTCTCTTACTGAAAAGTTAAAAAGTTAGTGACAGTCTTGGAAAGAACATTGTGCATTAGGGGCTGGTAAAGGGGCCATTGAAGAGGGAAGCTGTACTATTGACTTGTTTCTTTAATCTTGAATTGAGGAGACAATCTCTCCAAATAGTAGATGGCCACTGTAGTGTCAGGATAGCTGTTCTGTTGACAAAATTATTTATCTCTCTACTGGGTGTTCTTCAGGACTGAGCCCAAATGTAACTTTTCTGAAGCTGTTCGTTCTTCTGTTTCACAATTCTCTTTTCCCTGTGTTTGCTATTTTCTTCCTATCATTAAAACGGCAAGGTTCATATAGGGATAAAAATAAACCAAATGCCTTTTAGCACTCCCTTAAGGAGCTAGGAGGGTTCAGAGAAAGAAGTTTCTCTCAGATACGGAATAGTGAATGGAAGTTGGTAGTTAAAGGGCACTAGTTAAGTATGATTGATAATGACCTGATATTATTTCTTTGATCTTATTTCTTTTCCCCTCTTTAATCCACATGAATAGTAATGAACACAGCTGAGTGAATGAACACAAAAGCAGATAAGCCACTGTGTGCATTTTATACCCTCCAATCTAATGAGTGCATTGTCTTTAGCATCGTTAATGAGTTTTGCAAAATCTGTAATATTTTCATAGAACACCACTGCAGCTTGTGTAAGGGTCATCTGACCATATTTTGCCCCTGGCACCAGAGCAATGGCTTCATTTTTAATGACAGATGCTAATTCTAATTAGCAGTGCTGGAAAAAGTCAGAGTGGGTTCTGGATGAGCCCGCCCGTCCACCCACTTACACCCTAGATGCTAACTTGAACACCAGTGCCACCATATATAAATTCTCTCTGCAATACCTGAGAAAAGATGCTGAAGTTGCTGCTGCACCCCCTGTGGTGGATACAGAGGAAGGGAATATTTTGACATAACGATCACAACAATATTTTCATTCTGCAGCTACTGTACCCCCAAAGTGGCTGTGTCAGGACATTACTTCGTCTTTTTCTGTTTTCTCAACCACAAAACGAGGCTCACAATTGGATTTGGCAGCTGCCAAGCTACCCTAATATAGCAGCAGACGAATCCAGGCAAAGAACAGATCTATCACTGTATCTGACTGATCTTTCTGCTTATGCACAGTGACAAATTCTCACCTCTCCATATAGATCAGCAGGCTCTGTAACCAGTCAGTCACGCATAAGTTGTGACAGCGCATCACAAGATTGGCAATTTGGAGCCCTGGAGAACAAGGTGAAACATGCAGTTATTTTACATGAAAATTGCAGTCTTTCCCAAAGCAACATAGGGGTGTGTGTGTGTGTGTGTGTGTGTGTGTGTAACATTTTACAAAAACAAACATATTGTTCTATTCACTGTATTAAAATACACGGAGAAAGGAGATGAAAAAACAAATCTTTGTGGTGCAGGAGAGGGATTTATATTGCCCATTGGATAAAGACTAAGCAGATCTTTTTTCCCACCTGCTTCTAGGTTATTCAGAATGGCTAAATCAAGGGAACATCTGGCTAATGAGAATATGTGTATGTGTCTCTGGGATTCCAGGACTGTGCCTAGGATGGCAGAATGGAAAAAAATTGTGGGATAAATTTTCCTATCTTCCTCTCCCTAGTTCTAGTAAAACACAATCACGGCAGGCTTCTGTTTACCCTCGTAAAATCAACCCCCTTCCCACTTTTATCTCTCAATTTAAGAACTTTGAGAAATGGTTTTGGTATTTGCAAGGATTTTAGAGAAACTTCCTTTGGCATTTTATGGTAAGCATATTAATAAAAGAAGATGTCTGGCTGCTTCAGAAATGTTTCAAGGTATGAGGTAATAATAATTCCTATGAGCTATCCAAATTCAGAAAAAAATCAGGAACTTGCTAAAAAAAAATCCAATAATAACGCATGCATGTTGGAATTCACAGGTTAGTGGTATACAAATTAAACATATTTTAACATTACTCATTTATAAGGAGCCAAATGTAAGAACAAATGACTGGAAAATAAAATACATAGGATTTTAGGGTTGTTGTTTTTGATGATGATTATCTATAAATTATGGATATAAGGGATAGTAGGTCCTGGTCTTAGGACAATCTTAGGTCATCGATTCAACAGATATCCCCAAATGGAACCAATAGAATTGTATCTAAAAAGTCAATTTATTACAAAATCTCATGAAATATAACACATTTCTCTGCTTACATGAAATATTCTTCTGTTCAGTTACTTCCACCAAGAAAAGACAAGACTTTATTCAGTTTATGGTGTATTCTAATTGAGATAATTAAAGTAACATCTTGTTTTTAGGTTTAAAAAAGGGAGGAGTCAGTTGCTCTACTTACTGTGCTGAAAAGGGGCTAAAATACTGCATTAAAACTGCGTAGGATTCTGATGATGCTGAAGAGGAGGAGGAGGGGAGGGAAGAGGAGAAGGATAACAAGGAAGAAAAGAGGTAGTAGAAGAGGAAGAGGAGATTAGAAAAATTATATCAACTCTGATATATTTCTATAGGATAACAGACAGAGAGGCTCCTCTATGTTAACTAGTTCAACTTCATCTAAGTTCTTGGAAATACATTAACTGAAATTCTTCACCTCTTTTTGAGACATGACAAAACCATTAGTTCAAATATTTGGTAAATTAAGATTATAAACAACTATAAACCTCCCTTCTCTCACTTTCTGGAGCAAACGCAATTATATTATTCCAAACCAATTGCTCACTCTGACTGTGCTGTAGCAATAAGACCAAGTCAGTAACTTCCAGTTTCCAAAAATGGATTGTGTATCTGGAGTCATTTCTTAAACTGTTTCCACAGCAAGAAAAAAATTCTGAAAATGTAAGAACTACAAAGAGGAAGCATCAGCTTACTAGCCCGCAGTCACCTGGTGAGACAGCAATGATGACAGTAGTTTAATCACTGCCATTCAAAAAGCTTTTAACTTGCAGAGAGAGAGTTTTTAAACTTTTCTGTAATGTGTTAATTATCTCCACTACCCACACAAGAGAGAATTTTCTCTTATATTAATATTACACTTTTATCTTTTGCTCATACAGTTTACTTATTTGAATTTGAATTGATTCCCACAATCACTTGGTCATACATATAAGGCAGTTATAAGACCCATTTTACAAATAAGGAAACTGAGCCCAAGAGGTTGAGTGACTTACTTCAAGTTATAGCACGAGTTAAAAGCCAAGCTGAAAATAGACTGCAGATCTTTATTCTCTGAATTTAATGTAGTTTTCTAGAATGTCATGGTGCCTCCTTCATCATTCCTCATTGCCTCTTCCCCGTGGTTCCTGGCATGAAAATCTGTTTTTGCTTGCCCTTGAGAACTTGAAGCATAAAGACTGTGTATCCTCTTATGTAGTAAAAAGAGGTGAATGAAGTAATAATGTATTAAGCATCTGAAAGCAAAGGCATTTTTTTGCATTTGGCTTTCTGGTTCTTAAAGTTTTGTGTGTTTTTTTTCCTTGAGATGGAGTCTCACTCCGTCGCCCAGGGTGGGGTATAGTGGCGTGATCTTGGCTCACTGCAACCTCCACCTCCCAAGTTCAAGTGATTCTCTTGCCTCAGCCTCCCAAGTAGCTGGGACTACAGGCATGCACCACCACACCCAGCTAACTTTTGTATTTTTAGTAAAGACAAGGTTTCATCATATGGATCAGGATGGTCTCTATCTCTTGACGTTGTGATCCACCTGCCTCAGCCTTCCAAAGTGCTGGGGTTACAGGTGTAAGCCACCACTTCTGGCCAAAGTTTTTATTTTTTTATTTATTCAAAAGAAAGTGCCCACAGCATCTCCTGAAACTTGAAAAAAGTAATTTTTCCCCCATATGAAACCCTCCACTCTAGTTTTTTTAAATTAGAGTTAAAAAAAAATCATCGAACAAGTATTTGTTTTCTTAAAAACAAGAATAACATTTAATTTTATACAATCTGCTTCAAAAATAAGCATTTTATTCATTAGTTCAAAATTAAACATTTTCAAAGAGCTTCTTTGCTGACTAGTTGCAAGTCATTTGAAGTTTTAAATGTCATTTGATGAGTTTTAGCAGTACAGACATAGAAATAATAAAAAGATGCATGTTAAATAATGAAATATATAATACAGTCATGTGCTACATTTTGGTCTCATGGGGGTGCCATAAATTTATAATAGAGCTGAAAAATACCTATCTCCTAGTTATGACATAGCAATTGTAACACTGTAGCACAATTACTTTTTTTTTTTTTTTTTTTTGAGACAGAGTCTCCCTGTATCGCCAGGCACCAGGCTGGAGTGCAGTGGCCCAATCTCGGCTGACTGCAACCTCCGCCTCCCAGGTTCAAGCAATTCTCCTGCCTCAGCCTCCCGAGTAGCTGGGACTACAGGCGCATGCCCCCACGCCCAGCTAATTTTTGTATTTTTTAGTAGAGACGGGATTTCACCGAGGTCTCGATCTCTTGACCTCGTGATCCGCCCACCTTGGCGTCCCAAAGTGCTGTGATTAAAGACGTGAGCCACCGCACCCAGCCAGCACAATTACTTTTTAAAAAAAATAAATACAGTGAAGCCTAAGTGTAAAGTGTTTAGGAAGTCGACAGTAGTGTACATTAGTATCCTAGGCCTTCTCATTCACTCAGCGCGCACTCACTGACTCACCCAGAGCAACTTCCAGTCTTGCAAGCTCCACTAATGGTAGGTTCCCTGTACAGGTGTACCACTTTTACCTTTTATACTCTATTTTTACTGTATCTTTTCTGTGTTTAGATATGTTTAGATGCACAAATATTTACCATTATGTTACTATTGCCTACAGTATTTAGTATAGTCACATGCTATGCATGTTTGTAGCCTGGGAGCAATAGCTAGACTGTATGGCCTAGGTATGTAGTAGGCTATACCATGTGGACTTGTGTAAGTACACTGTGATGTTTACCCATCAACGAAATCACCCAACATGCATGTCTCTGAACTTATCCCCCAAATTAAGTGATGCATGATTATATTCTTGTTCTCAAGAAGCACTCTTGGATAATTTTAAAATACTAAAAGAAATGTTAACAATAGGGAAATTTATCTGGTTTTGTCCACTGTTCACCCCTCAGTTAAAAAAATTAAAAATGAATGAAAGAAATAAACTTCACAATTTGAAAAGCAGGGAAAAATTTCAAGAGTTTATCTATTTGGTGTAATTTATTGTGAAAGTGCTTCCTCTTAGTATTTTGCTTCAGTAATACTCTTATAAATACTGTACTCTTTGTTATTATTTATTAGCAATTATTAATTAATCATTCAATTAGTATACAAATAAAATCAGAAAACTTTGGGAGACGTTTATTTATATATGCATATGTCTATAGATATTATGCCTGATCTCCTTCATAAAGTAATTTTTAGCAGCTTACAGCAAAAGACAAAGATGCAAAAAAAAATAAACGGGATTAAAAGGAAGGGTTAAATAGTAAAAGGAAAATATTCCAGTCATAATTAAGAGCATAGTCTTTAGTGTCAGATGAAACTGGCAGTTTGGCATTTCTAATCCAAGATTGTCTGGCTGTGTGACCTTGGACAATTCACTCAACCTCCCCGATCCCAGCTCCTTACTTAATCAGACACAGATAGTAATGTTCACCTCAAAGAAGATGATGGTGGCTGCTGTTGTTTTCATTCCTGAAATGCTTTGGCTAATGAACTCTATGCTAATTAAATACAAAACCAAAATTCTGACCTACACACCCTGCCCCACTTCCGATTGCATAGAATATGTATTTTAAAAGCTAAACTAACGTTCATTTTCTATGAAGGTTAGAAATATCAAGTTAAATTTTAAAACAAACCGTGTAGAATGGTATTCGCGAATACACCTCACACGTTGAGCGATATCTTATGGAAGTAAGCAGTCAATTAAGAACCACAGCAGAAAACTGTAAGCAAACATCAGAGATAATGACATATATTTAGTTTTAAATTTATAGGCATGTTTTGCATTAGATTTCATTTAGATGTTACTGGTTTCTCTTTATAACACCCCTTGAAATGCAGTATCTTTAGAGAAACTACTTCTATCATGCTGTAAAAATGAGTGCACAGCTTTCCAAGATTGGCTGTTGTTCGGATGAGAACAAATAAAAGAAACAAAATGTCATGTACAAAATTGCTCATTTCGAATATAAACTGGAACTTTCTATTCATAACTTTCATACATATTTACGGAAAGCAGGCCCCATTCGAGGCACGGCTCTAAAGTACTGGGCTACAGCGTTAAGAAGCCAGATGAGGTTCTTGCCCTCATAGAGCATTTTGTTCATTTTAGTGAAGACAAATCATGAACACAACAACAAAAAATGATACAAATGGCATGTATAAGTAAATGCTATGAAGAAAAATAAAACTGGATAAGGAAATAAAGAATGGCAGGGAAGCCAGGGGACAATGGGATGGGGCCAGCTTTTACTATGAATTCTGTGTGTAGGTAGAAGGAAAATATTTCATGTACAATTCCAGAAAACCTTAAATTCTGTGGTTAAATTACCAAATCAATTTTTTTGAGGGGTTACCCTCAAAAAAAAATTTTCCAAAGAAACAGAGTAATTTTGCTTCTTGCTTCAGCTGTAAGTCGTCTCCCAGACAAAAAAGCAATCATCATTTTCAATTTTAAAAGGGGAAAGGAAAGACTATTTTATTTGAATGAAAAGATTTTTTCAGTGGGATAGAGAGAGAAGACTGAAATAAACAGAATTTACAATCAATCTTTGCACTTTTGCACCTTCCTCTTCTAGCAATATGGCAAACTAAATAACTTCCACTGAAAACAACTAAAATGGCTGTATACGTTTTTTAAAAAATCTTGTTTATGTCATTGATATGCACCATTTGAAGACAGAATATATATAACAGGGAGTATATTGAGGGCTCTTGCTCCCACCCCTGCCCCATCTGCTTGCTCTGTGCCCCAATCTGCCTCCTCTGGCTTATCATATGTGTTACTTTCTTTTGCATTCTTCCACATCATAGCTATGTAACCTCAGTCATGTTATTTATCCCCTCTATTCTTCAATTTCTGCATCTGCAAAAATAAAGAAAACCGTATCCACATCAAAGGGTCTTACTATTAATTGGTTTAATATTCAGAAAAACACATTGAAGAATTCCTGACGAATAAAATGGGCACGCTATCTGTTTGTTCAGTAAATCAATACATACAGCAAATAAGAACATATATTGGTAACATCCTCCTCAACTGTACAAACGGTAGGATATGATGCCCTCTCATTTGTGATTTGGCATTTTTTACTTAAAATATCTCACTATTGGTACAGAGATCTTTCTTATTTTTTTTAAAGTGGCATAGTATTACATTGAATAGATGTACCATATTTAATTTAAATGCTTTTCTGTTGATCATTTGGGATGCTTCCAGTCTTTTGCTTTTAGAAACAATGCTTCAGTGGAAAACCACATGGATGTATCATCTTGTAGGTATGCAGGTAAATCTGTTGGACAAATTTTCAAAAGTGAGAATGCAGAGTTGAAGAGTTAAAAACATCTGTTCTTTTACATACATTTCCAAACTGCTCTCTGTAGTGTTTATATCGTGTTATATCCCACCAGCAATCTATGAGGGTGCCCGAGAAAACATCTTTTAAAAATACATTGTCGAGCTGGGCACAGTGGCTCACACCTATAATTCCAGCCTTTGGGAGGCAAAGGCAGGTGGATCACCTGAGGTCAGGAGGTCGAGATCAGCCTGGCCAACATGGTGAAACCCTGTCTCTACTAAAAATATAAAATTAGCCAGGTGTGATGGCACGTGCCTGTAATCCCAGCTACTCAGGAGGCTGAGGCATGAGAATCACTTGAATTTGGGAGGTAGAGGTCACAGTGAGCCAGCATCTCACCACTGCACTCTGGCCTGAGCAACAGAGAGAGAGACTAGTCCTAAAAGTAAAGGCTTTTGAGAGCCAACGAAACAAACAAACAAAAAAAGCACATATATGAAAGCTAGAATGAAGAGAAGTGGGCTCTATTTTAAACTATTATATTTAAAAAAACAGATTTAAATAATAAAATAATTCTTGTAATAAAAACTTAGAATGATGTGCATAGTACAAAAGGACAGCCCTCCCCTGTAAACAGCCACCTTATCCTCCTGCCTCCCTTCATTTTCTTAAACTGATTCTATTTAACCTGCGATTAATTCTTTTCCTAAACTATGCTTTGAAGTAGAGACGATGTAGTTCTGGGAAAAGGGCTGTTTATCATTTTGATGTGTGTTTAAATTGTGAAAGATTTGCAAAGTTTAAATACAAAGGTTTGGGTAGAAATATAAGCTTTCCTTTAATAAATGTACAAACATACCTAATCCAGAAAGGAGAAGGAGGGCATTAAAGCTTTTGTTTCTAAGCTATTTGCCAACCCTGACGAGCTTCCATTTCAATAGCTGTGGGGAGTAGGGAGATTGTAATAGGAGATCTTCATGACATTAGCTAATTTTAGAGTTTTAATAACTATAAAAAATTCCTCAGAATTAATACTACAGTTTTCTTCTTGTGGATTTGCAGCCCAAATTTATACTACCTAGGTGAGTGAGAGGGACCCCAATCCAATACAAAAATGTATCTTAAATAATTGGTAGTATCTCTAGATACCTATCTAGAAGCAAATGTAATCCTCTTCAAAAAAAAAAAATGAAACTTCAATCCAGACTTCAAAGAATTCGCACAAAGTCCTATAGAACATAAATTAACAGTCAAAAATTACAAAATACAGACAGAAAATCTAGATGCAGAAACACAGACAGAAAATCTAGATTCCCTAAGACTTCAGATATTGGAATTACAGGATCCAAATATGAAATTAGTATGCTTCCTATGACTTAAGAAATAAAAAGTGATATATAATATATAAGTAATAAGCAGGAGACAATGAATAACGTCAAGTATATTTGCAAAAAAGCAAAAACACTTACAGAAATGAAAAATACAATGACCAAAGAGAGACTCAGTGAAGACATTACCCGCAATGCAGCACAAAAAGGCAAGGAGCTAGAAAACATAAAAGACAAAGAAGAGAAATGGAAGATGAAAGTCTAACATATAGGTAACTAGAATCACAGAAAGATAGGGAGAGAAAATGAGAGGCAATATTAAAGAAGATACTCTCTGCAGTTTTTCACAAATGATAAAAGATGTTACTTCTCCGATTTAGCAAAATCATCCCTTTCCTGCTTCTTATCCAATATCTTTTTCCAAAAATTATGGCTAACTCTACTCAAGATGCTCACAATTCCAATTTTAATTGTCTAAGAATCCTTCCAAGGATCTCCCAAGAACACATTTCTCAATCTTGTTTCTCAGGGCCTACTTAAAAGGTGGTGTGGTATTGTAGAAAGCCGCGGGGAATACAACAATCTGGATCAAGGTCTGGTCTTTGCATAGCCTATCTTTGTAGTGCCGGGCAAGTTACTTAGGCCTTCTGCGCTTCAGCATTCTCATGCTTAAAATGGGAATAATGGAATTTACCTTAAAAGACAGGTTATAAAAATTAAATTCTGTAGCATATATGAAATGTCCAGCATACTGCTTGGTATATTTTAGGCACTTAACACATGTTAATTCCATTTGCACATCATTAATTCTCACAGTCCCTGATTGTGAGAGCCTTCAAACAGACAGACCTATCAAAGCCCTTCTGTCAGGTACACTCACACCACTCAGTCATTCACTGATTTTGGTATTAATCACACCACTGAGCTTGGTAGGGGTCAACATGCTTCTTTCCACCACATATGGCAACCCAACCTCAAGTGAGAATACTGGTTTTCATCCCTAACGGTATCTACAGGCTTCAGGTGCAGACAGATATGAGTAACAGGATGGTGTGGAATACCCCTTTGAGGAAGGTCTGCCTCATCACATGACACTCGTCCAATTCATGTGTTGTGGAAAAATAACAGAGCCCCATTTGCTCATTTAATTTCAAAGAATCCTCTTTGTTCATTCTTCATTATTTAATTCAACAAAGATTTGCTGAGCCCATTTTTTTGTGTGTGCCAGACACCATTCTAGCCTTGACATCAAGACCACATCTGCCCCAGAAGTCATGAGGCTGTTTTCAAAAGACCACTCTAGGTAAATTCAGAAGTTCAAGGAATTTTAGTTTAAAAATGTTTTAAATCTTCGATTGATGGAGGAGGAAGCAAAGTAGTTGGAACTATTTTGAAATAATGCACATGTCCAAATGAAAACAAATTAAGTCAGTAAATAACATCTCACTAATCACTTCTATCAAAAATGAATATAATCCCATAATCCCCCTATCAATGATCTTTAAAAGAGAGTTGGGAGATATTCTTTGTAGTAATGCAAAGGAAATTAATATCACTTCATCAGAGCCTGAGAGGAAATTACTGTGAAATACAGTCTCAGCTAAATGCATACAATATGAAACCTAGTTTCATATATAGGTGTAAACTAGGCTGTGATGTGGATTTGCAATTAAATAGAACACCTTGAAGCTAGACTCAAGCTGTTAGAGAGTTTTGTTTCCAATCCCTTGACCTAGGGTTTAAATTGGATGAAATCTTTCAGGATATTGTACCAGTGACTCTCTTTGGTGGAAGAGAGCCAGTGAAATGTACTGTCAGCAGACACAATACCTTTTTACTTTCTTATTTTGTCTTCATTACTCGGCCTCTGTTCCCGCCTCCTCCAAACACTCTCAGGCTTGCCGCTTGCCTCGGTACCTCTGTTTGCTCCATTCTCTATCATTATCCTTCTGATTTGAGGACACAGCTATTGATGTTGATTGCTATCTGGTCACATGACAGAGGCTGAAAAGGCCCACACCGGTACAGCAAGCCCTCTTTTCCTCACTCACACACACGCAAAGACTGTTCTTCAGTTTCCAGAGACCGCAGGATGTCTACGCACAATTCAGTACTGTAAATTGTTAAAGCCGAAGGTAGGGGGAAGGGGTATGCTCCAGTGATTGATTTATAATTTTCTCATTTGCATACAGTGGGGCTAAATAAATAAATAAATGTGTTCTGAGGCTGCAGGCCTGATACAGAGGTCTAGTTCTGCCGTGAACTGACATTCATCTTCAGAGCCTGAATGTCTTCACCTGCCTCCTTTCTTGCTTATTCTTCTCCCTTCCAACGCAGCCTTACTGGGCTGTCATGCAATGCTGTAGCTCATGGAAGTCCCAAACTAGGAAACCTCATCACGACCAGCCCTCCTCTATGTTTTTATCATGCATGTCCTGCCAGAAACAAGTGCGCAGATTCCTGTCTCCTGTGTGTGCACAGAAATCCTGAGGGGAAAAGCCTTCCCCTGTCCAGCCAGCTCAATCAGCCAAGTCAACTCCACCTGCAGAAGGATAACAGATGTCACAGTCAGGTCCCCATCACATTCAGAGGAATAAACATAAATTTTGAAAGCAGATCTTTAGAATTTGCATTTGGCATGGCCACTGACTGGTTGGGTGCAATTGAGGAGGCCATTTAACTCCTTGGAGGCTCATTCACCTCATCTTAAAATCAGGATTAGCAATATAGGATATTGCAGCACTTGAATGAGGGAATGTATTGAAAGTTCTATGGAAATTGCTATGTACTAAAGCATTGCTCTTCTATTTCCACTGTGAGCAGGATTTTTTGCAGCACTTATTGGGGTTGAGAGTTCTTCCTTCTGTTTTGCAAAGTGATAGCTCTTGGTTAACTAGTGTTAAGTTGCATGGAGTTATGGCTTAATTTACTTACAGGCCCTCCCTTCTGATTTTGTGCCTCAAGAGATTTTCTGGTACAGTGTTTAACCCAAGGTTATTTCAGTCATGGGGATTTGGAGCACATTGGTAGTTCTAGTTGGAGGAAGATTGTGGTGCCTTTTTGTATCCATCAAATCACTCTTATTATTTTACACAAACAACGAGCCCACTGGATTTTTTTGAGATACTCCAAGTCATTTATAGTAAATATATCTAACATTATCATAGCTAACTCATTCTCTGTTTTAGAAATGAATGAATCAAATTTCCCAATGTAGGTGATCAGGAGAGGTGTTTGTGAAATAGGTACTGTCCGAGAAAAGCCTTTAAAAATCAGAGAAAGAAGTAGAGTACCCTTAAGAAGAAAAACAAGCAAGGGTAAAGACAGAGAGATGAGAAGGCTGGAGAGAGATTGTAGAAAACTAATCTGATTAGGTTGGGGAAATTTCTCAGGAGAGAAAGAAGTTCCCAGGTCAATTACACTTAGAAACACTTGAGACACTCTTTTTAGAGACTTGCAATGCTCCTTAGAATATTAATCTGCAATATGGAAATTACAATTTAGTAACTCTTACCTGAAAGTTGGTGGGTTTTTTTTTTTATCAGACATATGTCTATTATCATTGGCATAGGCCAATAATTGATAGGCCCTTGGTAGAGCCTTTAAATCAGGGCAATGGCACAATCAACATTTTGTTTCAAACAAAGTCATCTAACAAAATGCAAAGGCGTAAAGATAAAAGGAATGGAACTGGCAATAGAGAAATATTTCCAGGTTATTGCGTTAGTCCAGGTGTGTGATACTAATGAGAATTTTTATAGTTATAGATAAAAGGATAAATATAAAGACATGGCAGAAGGAAAATATGTGAGCTTTGACATCTTATCAATGGGGATGATCTAGATTGAGCAATCTAAAAATGACTTGAAGATTTCAAACTACCATGATGGGAAGCAATAATGAATTTGGTTTTAGATGGAGGAGCTTGGAGGTTCCCATGGGGAAATGGTAGAAATCTGGGTTTACCACTTGAAAGGAGAGATATGCCAGGGTTTAGGGAATCATCTTCAGAAAAGTCATCATTGAAATTGCTGAAGCAGCTGGTATCTCTGATAAATGATAGAGTAAGAGAAGAGATCAGGGTTGACATGAGACCTTGAAGGATTGTCTGCCCTTAGATGGTAGAAAGAGGAAGAGGTGGGCCGGGCGCGGTGGCTCATGCCTGTAATCCCAGCACTTTGGGAGGCCGAGGCGGGTGGATCACGAGGTCAAGAGATCGAAACCATCCTGGTCAACATGGTGAAACCCCGTCTCTACTAAAAATACAAAAAATTAGCTGGGCATGGCGGCGTGTGCCTATAATCCCAGCTATTCAGGAGGCTGAGGCAGGAGAATTGCCTGAACCCAGGAGGCAGAGGTTGCGGTGAGCCGCGATCGCGCCATTGCACTCCAGCCTGGGTAACAAGAGCGAAACTCCGTCCCAAAAAAAAAAAAAAAAAAAAAAGGAAAGAGGAAGAGGTAATAATAATGCAGCAAAAAAGAGAAGAACTAGTGTAGAACACTGTCACATCAGCTAGTGAAAAATGTCTTAGAAGAAGGACATAATCGATGGTATAAACTAATGAGAGTTTCTGGAAGAAAAAAGTTAAGAAAAAGCCATTGGTTTTGATGCTTAGATGTTTAATCACAGGCAGCTAAGAGGGAAAAGGTCTAAGAGAGCAGTGGCAGACAGACTGCTAGGAACTGAGACTGTGGTGCTGGGTAGGTCTAGACCCTGTTGTGCATTTGAATCACCTGTGGATTTGACTGCAGTTGTTATTTAATGCATGAAATCAAAACCCACCTTGAGATTCTGATGCGGTAGGTTTAGGATGGAGCCTATTATCTCTTGTGAGTGAGTTTAGAGGTGATACAAATAAAGGGCTATGTTTTGAGAATACTGACAATGAGAGTGAAGAGAGAAGTCAGGATCAAAATTTGGAAGTTTGAGACCAACCTGGCCAACATGATGAAACCCTGTCTCTACTAAAAATCCAAAAAATTAGCCAGATGTGGTGGTTCATGCCTGTAGTCCCACTTACCTGGGAGGCTGAAGCAGGAGAATCTCTTGAACCCAGGAGGCAGAGGCTGCAGTGAGCTTAGATCGTGCCACTGTACTCCAACCTGGCACATGGCGACAAAGAGAGACTCTGTCTCAAAAAAAGAAAGAAAGAAAAGAAAGAAAGAAATTAAATTGTTGGATTGTTTTGATTTATTTTGTTTTAAGAGGAGAGACCTAAGTATGTGTGTGGGTTCGTAGAGAGAATAAAAACTATAAGAAAACCTGTATGAGAGAGATCATCGATGAAGCAAGGCACAGAGCAAGAAAGGAAGAGATGGGATCCGAGGTATCAGGAACCTGGCTTTTAATAAGGAGGAGGTTAGATCTTGGAGGGAAGAAGGATGGAAGAAAGAAGGATGGGTAAGGCCTATTAAGATTTAGAGCTAGAGAGGAGGGAAGATAAGTGATGATTAAAAATCTGTCAGTTAGCCAAGGACAAATGACCTTCTGCCAACATTGAAGGAGATAAATTTAGGATTGGGGAACCAAGATCGGAGGTTTATCACACCCAATTTGGGAAATTCTAATAGTAAACCCAATGGGCTTGCAATTTTAAATAGAGTTGTCAGGGAGGCCTCACTGAAGTGATGATATTTGTACCCAGATCTGAAGTTGGTAAGGGAGTGAGGGATGTTGGTATCTGCTCAACAGCACCACAAGCAGAAGGAATAACCAGTGCAAATGTCCAGAGATGGGAGAGTACCTGATATGTTAAAAGAACAGCAGTGTGTAAAAAGATGAGGTAGTGAGGAGAGAATTAATAAGGGAGGAGAAGTAGTGATTCCTATGACCCATGATTACATAGGACCTTATACAACATTGTAAAGAATTTATTTGTTTATTTTTATTTTTATTTTTATTTATTTGAGATGGAGTCTCACTTTGTCACCCAGGCTGGAGTGAAGTGGGGCAATCTCGGCTCACTGCAACCTCTGCTCCCAGGTTCAAGTGATTCTCCTGCCTCATCCTCCCAAGTGACTGGGACTACAGGCACATGCCACCATGTCCACCTAATTTTTGTATTTTTAGTAGAGACAGGGTTTCACCATATTGGCCAGACTGGTCTGGAATTCCAGACCTCGTGATCCACCTGCCTTGGCCTCTCAAAGTACTGGGATTACAGTCTTGAGCCAGCGTGCCTGGCCAAGAATTATTTTTATGGTAAGTAAAATAGGAATTCATTCAACGGTGTAATGGAGAGTGATACTATCTGATATGTTTTTTAAAACTCCTCCTGGCTGCAGAAAATAGACTGAAAGGAGGCAAGTAAGAAACCAGGAAAACCAACTACCAGGCTACTGTAATAATCCAGGCTAGAAATTAGGGTGACTTAGACCAGAAATGTAGCTCTGAACATGGTTTAAATTTTTTTAACTATTTTCAATGTAGTTTTTAAGGTTTATTCAATATAGTTTTTAATGAGTTTTCAATATAGTTTTTAAGGAAAGAACAAACAAGTTGCTGATGAATTGAACATGGAGTATGAGAGATCACTCAAAGATGACTCCCCATTTTTTTAGCAAGAGCAGCCAGGTCATAATGTTACCCATAACAGCATGACTGTGTGGGGAGAGGGTTAGGATGGAGCAGATCACGAGCTAAGAAGTGTGAGTTAGCTGTTATTATTATAGCTTCTCTTATGATCACCTTCTCTTATCCTAGACATAATCTTTTTTTCATTGAAATTAGGTATTTTTTATATATGCATTTTAGATTTATATATTTATATAAAAAGATTTTCACAACTTCAGCTTCTCTGAAGCAGCAGTTTCTGTTGGCTGAGAAATGTAAGAAAACTATAATTTCAAAATAATGCAGAGACGACAAACCTTACATTGGAAATGAGCTTTCTGGTTAGAAAATATTTTCTTTATCCCATGGAATTCACTATTTCTTGTCCAGATTAGTTCTTTTTAGTATTTCTTATTTTGCAATTTACTTTTTCAGAATAAGTGGATTTACTGCATAATCTGGGTTTGCTGCACAAATAGCACACTGCACAACTCCGTTTATGTTGTGGCTTCTTGCTCCCTGGCGTGGGTCGATGCAGCTATCCTGAGAGCACTGTGAGCTTCAAAAGAAATAACAGTCATTGCAGAGAATGTGGAAAATGCAGAAACATAAAGAAAAAATAAACATGTTAAAATATGTCAGTGAATTCTCTTCCAGCCTTATTTTCTGTACATAATACTATAAACAAATTTAGTATCCTACTCTTTTCATTTAAAATATTCTAAGGATTTTTCCATGGTTTTTGCTGTTTTTCCTGAAATTCCATGGTGATCCATAATATGGATAATGGATATCTCACATATGTTTAATAATTGCATAATTATTGGATATTTATGTTCTTTTAAATAAAATATATTACAAATAATGCTATTTCAGTCTTTAAATTTTCAGTTCTTTATTTAAATTGACCACATGAAAATCCAATATTGCATCAAATGGTATCAGTATTTTAAAACTTTTGAAATATGCGTACTGCTCAGTTGCTTTCTATTAAGTTGTGCCTCTTTTTTTTTTTTTTTTTTTTTGAAACGGAGTTTCGCTCTTGTTACCCAGGCTGGAGTGCAATGGCGCGATCTCGGCTCACCGCAACCTCCGCCTCCTGGGTTCAGGCAATTCTCCCGCCTCAGCCTCCTGAGTAGCTGGGATTACAGGCACGCGCCACCATGCCCAGCTAATTTTTTTTGTATTAGTAGAGACGGGGTTTCACCATGTTGACCAGGATGGTCTCGATTTCTTGACTTCGTGATCCACCCGCCTCGGCCTCCCAAAGTGCTGGGATAGTTGTACCTCTTTATATTCTCTTTCATATTGCTTAAAAACTGCTTGTCTCATTCTACCACTTTTAGGATTATGTGTATTTCTAATTCCCTTTCTTCTAGCCACACTAAGCAATTGCATCAATTTAGAAACATGAATTCAAAATACTCTCATTAATATTTTCTTAAGTATTATAAAATATTTTATATTGTCCCACAGATAATTAGTTTGATATTTTTTAAGTGAAAGGTTTTTAACCTCTGCCATTTTTCCACTTAAAAAGGAAAAAAAAATCTATGTTTTGAAAATATAAATTTTTTAAAGTTACTTGCAAATACCAATCTAATAACATTAAAGAACAGAACTCACTCCTTTGAGAAAGACACACTTTTCCAGCCCTGACTGACTATAATAAGTGGTTCTTAACTTTGACCACAGATCAGGACAACCTGAACTCTATCTCCAGAAATTCTCATTTAGCAGACCAGGGTGGGGCTTCGGTAACTGTAAGCTTTGAAAGCTCTACAAGTGGTCTTAGAGCCTAGCTAGGGTTGAGAAATACTTTTCCATTAGTTTCCAATGTTAGAGAAGTAGTTTTTATTTCTAGCTCTCTTCAAGTTACTCTTAATTGGCCAATACAAACTTTAGTCCCTTTCACCTTTCGATTACCACTTGACAGTACATTTGACAGAAATGGATGTCACTAAAAGCCATTTTCTCTTTTCTTATACAGCTACCCTGGAAGAAAGCAATTATCAGGTTGATCCTATATGCTGGTAATCATAAATAGCAAAATCTAAAGGGCAGCCCAAAGAATAAATATGTACTGGGCATTATCTCTTCTACGAGCATTCAGAGCTGCATTGCCCAATATGGCACCATTAGCTGTTGAGCAGCTGCAATGTGGCCAGTCCAAATTGGCATGTTCTATTAGTGTAAGATGTACAATTGATCCTGAAGACTACCAAAAAAACAAACTTTTTTATTAATAATTTTCATATTGCTTGCATGTGAAAATAATATTTTAGATATATTGGATTAACTAAAATACATTTTAGATTTTCATCTATTTCTTTTTACTTTTTTTAATGCAGCTACTAAAAAGTTTTAAATCACGTGTAACATTTTCATTCTATTCCACGGAACAGTGCCGATCTGAAGGTAATGTATGCTCACTGGCACAAATTAAATTTGTTGTTTTTGCATTATGCTATTCTTCATTTATCTGGGGGGGGAATATATTCCAAGACCATCAGTGGATTCCTGAAACTGGATAGTAGTGAACCCTATATATGCTATGATTTCTCTTTATTGTAAGTCAAAACTTTTACCCTCTTCACTTAAAGAAAGCACTTTATGGCTTCTTTTGGCATATCTAAATTGCCACTGAATGCTTTGGGGCCATTTTTCAATAAAAGAAGGGCGACTTGAACACAAGCACGGTGATTCCACAATAGTTGGTATAATCACCAGGTCAGCTACTAAGTGACTAAGGGGTGGAGAGTGTCAACAGCATAGATACAGTGGACAAAGAGACGATTCACGTCCCAGACGAGACAGACCAGGATGATGAGAGATTTCATCACACTACTTAAACTTCATGAATTGTTCATCTATGGAATTTTTTTATGTTATATTTTTGGACCAAGGTTGACTGTTGGTAACTGAAAGCACAGAAAGCCAAACCACAGATTGGGCCAGACAATTACATTGGAAATGAATTTAGGGATCCCAACTTATACAATAAAATTAGAGACTTAACAATAGATAGTTTAGTTTAGTTTAGCTTAATCTTAGGTTTTCTCGTCGTGTATATGGAAATCTCTCAGAGTAATTAGAAGACAAAAGTTCATCCTGGGAAAAAAATTATAGTGGTTGCCATTTGTTTGATTTTCAAAAGTTTATTAGAGAGTGTTTTTTCACCCTTTTTTGTTGACCAGATCATGCCAGAACTATTGTATCCAATGCAGAGACCAAATTATTAGAGGATATAGACAAGATGGAGCATGTTCAGGAGAGAGCAGCCAGTATAGTAAGAGGGCTAAGGTATCACTACAAAGAGGCCATTGAAAGAACAAGGGATGGTCAGTGGAGAAGGAGGCAACGCTGAGTAGCTTGCCAATGCTGGGGGCATTCGGGTAGACGAGAGGTTACAGTTTTTCTATAGGCCTCAAGGAGTGAAGCTGCAACTAAAGGGTGGAGGCGGCACTGGGAGAAATTTTGGGTCAGAAAAAGAATTCCTTATCAGAGCTTTCACTGTAAGAAATGGGCTGATTCTAAGGTAATGAGAGTCTCATCAGTGGAAGTGATCAAGTGTTGATGGGTAATCATTTGGCACGGATATGTTTCATGGGGAGGATTTATTTTTGGAATTTCATTTTATCATCTATAATATAATGGTTAAGAGGACAGGTTCTGAAAACAGACAACCTGAGTTTGAATCCTGGCCATGTACTTCCTGGATTTCTGACATTGAGCAAGTCAAGTAACTTCTCACTGCTTCCATTTCCTCCTTTGTAAAATGTGGAATGTGATGATAGGACTAAGTCTTAAGTATGTTATGAGAATTAAATATTAATATATTAATAAACAGAGTACTTTAAAACTGCCTAGTGTGTGATATGCACATATAAGTGTTTAATTATTAACAGTTCAATGTAGGATCATGTTTCTATACTGAGCAAAAGGGCGTCTTCCATATCATGTTTATAATATCATTTATTCATTCACTCATTCAGCCAATAAACTAATAGATTGAGCACATATCATGCACAGTGCACCCTTCTAGGTTCTCAGTATAAGACGGTCAAAGCAGAGAAGATATCTGCCCTCACAGAGAGACAAGCAATAAAGATATAAAGACACAAAATAATAATAATAACAAATGCTGCGCCGTTAAAATAGGACAATGTAATGGAGAAGGATTGGCAGTCATGGAAGAACTCTCTGAAGATCTGAAAGTGAGGACCTAAGCAAGACAGCATTTCAGACAGGTGTTTTTGAGGAGGAAATCAACTTGGAATGTTCAAAGGTCAGAAAGAAGGACGCTGTGGAGTTTAGGAAGCCGTAGGAAGATGACTTAGGGCGGATGAGTTTGGGGAGGAGCAGGAGCCTTGATATAGAGTTTGGATTTTATTCTGGGAGCAGGGGGAAGCTGTTGGAGGATTTTACACAGAGGGGTACAGAGAAGAAGTGGAAGCAGGAAGACCAATTTTGGGTAGTCCTGGCGAGAGCAGATGGGTTTTAACAATTATTTTTCTTCCTGAATCTGAAGCTACCAGATGAGACTTACGTAGTTTGCCTCTTTTTTCATTTACATTTTGGTTCTGTTTCAGAAACCAAACATTTCATCTACTTACGTATTTGAAAATTCAGAATCATAAATAAATATTAAGAATTCCAGGAAAGAATGTTCTTTTTACTGATAAGAATTTTGAGACCTGGAGTAGTAAAATTACTTCTCTAAAACTGTTATTTTATCAGTAACAGAACTATAACCAGAATTGACCCCGCATAACTTACCAGAGACTAACAGATTACCACTTATGTATCAAGCACTAAGGGTAGCGTTCAACCGTGAAGTGAAATTTATGTCAAAAATGGGATTTTAAATGCAAGGAGTAAATGGATTCAGAGAAAGCACAAGTTCTATAAGCATGTACTTAGCAAATGAATCACCCACTCTTTCTTTGCAGGCCAATTTGTACGACCACTAATTGATAGATTGTTTACCTGTTTAAAAAAATTATTTTGCACTTTCAATTATTTTACAGCCTCTGTTTTAACTATCAAGCAGATGACTTCCAAGAAAATTGGAATCTCATGATTTCCTACTAAAGCCAGAGGAGGCTGAGCTATGGGGCCAGTCTTTAGTTTTCTCAACCCAGGCATAAACAATATGCAACTGTCTAGAACTCACATGAAATGGTCTGTAGCACTTTAGAACTTGAAGATCGCTTGGAAATCATCAAATTCAACAGTTCTCAATGAGTGACTCCCTGACCCACAGCATGGGCATCACCTGGGAAATTGTTCATTTCCAATTAACAATTGGAGATTATGATTTCTTGGGCCCCACCTGCTGAATCAAACCTTAGAGATGGAGTCCAGCAATTGGTGCTTTAACAAGCCCTCTTGTCAGGTGATCTCAATCCACACTTAGGTTTCATGACCACTGATTTACTCCAAACTCTTGATTGCACAGGTGAGACAACTGAGAACCAGAAAAGTAAAATGATTTGCTTGGGACCATCCAGCTTAGCATCAAAATCAGGACCAGAACCTGGGCCTCCCAACTCCTAGTGCCATGTATTTGCATCTTGAACTGGACTTCCTTTCTCTGCAGTTGCAACCTGAGAAGCCCAGGTTAAGGTCAATCATCATTGCTTTTTGTCTGTGCCTTCCTATCCTACATCGGGGAAAGGTATGCTTCACCGAAGCGCCTGGGCTCTTTCGTTTCTTTTTGAACAGTTGCAGGAGTTTGTTATTTAAAAGCTGCATTAATAATGAGCAGGCACAGCCAGCCCTGTTTAGCCATGGCCAAACCTTAGAAGGGAGTGTAGAACTACCCAAAGTCCAGCCTCTTCCAGATGCAATTTGAATAACTTAAAAAAAAAAACAGAATAGAAGGCCACTATCTATCTTCACCAGCGTTTATCTGATCATAGCTTCAATACAAGCCTTCTGTCTGTTTGTTTGTTGAGGACTGAATTAATACAAAGGTCTCAGTAAAAGTGGAAAGATAGTTGAAATACTAGCCTGAAAGTTCAGATGGCCAATGAATATTTGGTAGCACCAGGCCATAGCAGTGTTCCCCCTGCTTTCTTTGCTAGTAAGATGGCATTACGAATTCAGTCCCCACTAAAAAGATATCTTGTCATTCTAGAACGTTGCCCAGCATCTCCTTTCTATAGTTGTCAGTATAGCCAAATACGGTACAGTTACCCCAATGGTCGGGTGGTGTTTCTCTCAATCAGAGTGTGTCTGTGTACCGAAGAGGAGAGCAAAACAGGACCTAGAGAGAAAAGTGGACACAGAAGCAAAACCAACACTGGGAATTGGCTATCCAAGGAAATCAGTCATTAAAACTAGGCACATGCTAATTGCATGCCCTGGCCCCGATCTTTCTCCCTCATAGCCCCCTCTCAATTCAGTTTATTCTCCTAAGCACTGAGGCTGCAGCCTGGCTGGCCTCTTATGTAAGTCTGAAATCAGATCTGGCATGCGGTTTGTTTTAGCCTGTCACAGACGCAGGGCACTGTGTTGCCCTGGACAAGGCTGTTCAGCATAGCATATGACTGTAAATCTTCTTTTTCATGCACCACAGTGGGGACCTTTGTCCTAGCAGTGATTTAGCAGCTTTTATTAGCCTGAGAAGCAGCTAGTAATCAGGAGACATTTAAAGTGGGAGCTTGCTCATTTCGATGGAGAAGAATCCAGAAACCAACAGCTCTTTGAAAATTACTTTTGATGGTAGAGAAATAAAACCTTAATACATATAAGTATATGGTACGTTTCCATTTTAAATTTATTATTGCTCACACAAATCTATATATAATTCAGCAAAGACTTGAAGTCACATATCTTTAAAACTCTGCATTCATCAAGTCATGGAGCTCAAGGGTTTATTTAACTTTGAATTTTCAGAAGTATGCATTTTGAAAGAATGTAGGTCTTGGATGGCAGTTCCCTGTATGTTATTCAGATCCTGGAGTGTCCACTGCTTTTAAATTCACTGTAATTCCAATTAGAGCTTGGGCTCGGGTTGGCAGCAGCTGCAAATAAGAACTAATAATGTTTCATTCCACTACTTATGTATTCTGCAAATGCGTTCTTGACATGGTAGTTTGCATATGATGTCAGCGTGGGAAAATAAGAAGGTATTAGCATCTGTAAGCCCAGCAGAAATTTCTCAGAGAAGTCACTTCTCAAGTTCATACAGCTGATTCCACAAATTTGGCAGTGTTCACATTTTTAAAATATATTTTGGTGATTTTTTTTAAAATTAATCGAGTCATAAAGTATTAACGGTTCTTTATTTGCATGTATTTGCAAGGCTTAAATTCACTTTTTCTGAGACTGAGTTTTCCATCGCAAATTGTTGGTCTTGTTACTTTCTGCCTTTGTAATTCCGATGCTGATATAAAATAATTATTGTTAGAAATTTAAACATATATGTATAGCCATCAATGTGAAGGCTAGTGGTTGAAATGATTTCTGTAAGTCCCTGGAACTATTTGTCGGAAGACAGAAGCATTTTATGAATTCAGTTCATTTATATCTTGTACTTATTACTGAGATATGTTATTGTAGAAACACAAGGGCCTCTGCTGTAGGTCGTAGGACCCTCTGGGATGGTGAAAGAGTGTCATATGACACTAAAAGAGTAAAATGAGCCTTTCAAAAGGAACTGTTGCTTTTAAAATGTGGCATAAATGATCTTATCTCTACAGCAAGGAGTTTGATCCTGATTCACAAAGAGCTGGAGTTATGCAGCCAAAGAAAAGTGGAGCCCTGTCCATTTATCTGAGGATTTGGGACCATCCACAGCGACCAGGCAGATTGTTCAGGAAACAAAGCCCACCCTTCCCTGCATTATCTGATGGCATAGATGGTCTTATATTTCCCAGATAATTGCACCACACACTGTTTTGCTTTGCTGGGTCATAGCAATTGGCTGATCTGCCATGAGATAAATGGCAACGACAAAAAAAATTCACCAGGAAAGTCATTGCTTTAAAAGTATTTACCTATATGCCGTAGTGGGTGCTTTGTGAGCTGGGGAGCAGGCAGCCAGGATGGGGGTGGTAGGAAATGAGGAATGATCTGATAATGGAGCTGAATGGGGCCATAGAAATATTTTCACACCATCCTGCTATTGCTACAATAGCTGAAATCCAGAAATTTTGTGGCTTTCTTCACAGTCAAATGATGTGTTAATGTGAATAGATTCTGGATGTTTTGACTCATTTCTTGATAATTTTTTTCTACTATGACTATGCTGTCATGTAGTAGCTACGTCCTCACCTATTCAGTATTTATTTCCCCCTTTTTTCTACCCACTAGTACCTCCCCTCCCAGCTTTTCTTCCAAGAGCAAACTCTTTCCCCATGTAGCTCATAATACACAGGTGAAGTTGATCCTATTCTCATCCCCATTATCAGATTGAATCAGTCTAAATGAATCAAGGTAACCTCTTCTCCTTTGCCTGGGATTGCTCTGGGAAACAGGGTTAAGCCAGTCATCACATGGCATTCTCTAACGTCGTTGTTGGCTCAAATAAATGGATGAGAAAACTACTATTCTATACTTGAGACAGAGCTGCTCCTGCCCCTCCATAGACGTGAATGAAGAAGCAGGTAACTCCGGTTGCTGCTGGCAAACATCTGGAACCATGCAGAAAGCCAGTTTGGGAACAAGCCTTACACACAGAGGATAATAGTGCCCAAGACAACAATCTGAACCTTAATGGTATTGCACCTTGAACTTATCCTGTCTCTGGATATTTCAAGGGAGCTAATATATATATTTTAATTATTTCAGCCAATTTGAGTCAGGCTTTCTGTGACTTGCCATTGAAACATCCCTCCTCATGCACACTAATGTATTCAGGTATGTAAAAATACCAGTACCTGTGATTTGGACTAAGGAAATGATTTTGCTTTTACAGAAGATCCTGCAACTTTGGCCTTAATTATGTAATGGCTGAGGACTCTTTATAGTATCCCTCACAACTCAAGTAACCAAGACAAACTTATCAGGGCCTCAGCACACAAACTGCAACAAGCAGAAGCATAGAGCCTAAAATTCTGTCTTGTTCCTTTTTTTTGGTTTTGGTTTTGACTTCCTAACAAGGAGAAAACATCGTGTTTGATTTCTTTCTGGTTGCTCCTATTAGGCACATTTATTGGTTCAAGTTGTATTTTTCTATAAGTTTTAAGTTTATACAACTTAAGATATGATAGCCAATTACTGTGTAAAATTTAAAAAGTATTTAAACAAGAAGAAAATAAAAATGGCCTGTCATAGTCCTTCCCTCCAGAGCAAACAATTATTAGCAGATACTTACATATGCTTCATTATGTATACATTTTCATTATTTATGTAAATATTGCTATTTATAAAATTACTGTATTTTTCCCATACTGTGAACATCTTGATTAATGTTATATTTCTTTTGAAGTCTCACAGCCCTCAGAGCTACCCTTCCTTTTGTGACTGCTCCTCAAATAGCTGCATCCGGCCTGTGTGCCTATGGATTGAAAGGATATTCAGTTGAGCCCAAGCAGGATGGGTGACTGTCAGAGCTGGGGACTGTTACTATTCATCATTCGGAATCTGTTGTCCTTGTGTTGGCACTTCTTTGAGATAGGCCTATTCCTTCTGCCAGTTTTCCCTCTTTCTCTACCTTTTTAACTTAGTTCTCTTTCCCATTTTAAGCCTATATTAAACAGATACATCTGTTGACTTTAGAACTCAAATGAATGGAAGATTCACTTGTTTCATAAACTGCATCCACTCATTCATCCGTTCACTCAACTCCTATTTATTGAACACCCTTGTTACGGAGTGAGTAGATCACAGTACCTGATCTTCAGAATTTTCAGTGTATTTGGAGAGACAGAACTTTAAAAATATCACAGCAATACAATGTAAGAAGAATAAGGACAAAGCGCTGAGAAGAGATAGAGGGAGAAATGACGAGAATCTGCAAGACCCACTTGTCTTCAGGAGCTTTGCAATCTATGTGATGTCATTTTACATAAGCCTTAAGACTGGTTATTTGCCAGTTGTCCTGGGACTTTAGCTGTAGAAGGGATCTGAGCACTTGAATACTATATTAAATATCCTCCTTGGAGAGAGTCCACTAAAAGCAGACACATGTAAGTGGTCATTGTTGGCAACAGTTAAGAAAAGAAAATTCTAGGGAGAGTGTAACTGACCCATTTAATTAAGACTTCAGTCTCTTGGATTGGAGCATGGTTGTCCATTTTAAAATGTTATATTTGGTAGCCATATTTTCCAAACTCCATGCTTTCGATTTGATAAGCACCATGGGCCCAGGGCAGGGGAAAAAATATATAAAATTACTACTGTTTTGAAAAATTCACAGCACCGGATCTCTGTAAACAATATTTCTTAATATTTCCTTGTATATCTGTGTCTTTTTAACAAATCATTTTATTGACCATATGTACCAGAATACCAGGCTTCTAAAACCCTGGAAGAGGTAGAGTGACTAGTTATACATTGCCTCCCAAGCTCCAAGGTATAGAAATTAATGGAAGGCAGACACCTTAGACCTAGCTGCTCCTGCCACAATATGAAAACGAGACTGGTATTGGGTGGAGTTACTGGATGACAACTCCCTCGACCCAGACCCATGTTTCCTTGCATGGTTTAAAGTCTTGGTGAGTTGTTTTTCTTTTTAATAGAGCTACAGTTTCACCTTTGACTTTGCACATTATTGACAGAGCTAAAATTCTGATGAAATTTAAAAACAAATCCAGATATTTCAGACTGGATTTTTATACAAAATGACAGGACCTTTAGACTTTAAAGATCACTCAGGCTAGACAGGATAATAATAGTAATATTCTGGTTTTCTATGACATTTTCCTACCAAAGAGATGAATGCACCTTGATAGCAATATTGAAATATTCATAACCTTCCCATACAGTAGATGTAATACTGTTATCCTCCCTTGTTTATGAAAAAACCAAAGCCTGCTTCTTTTAAAAGGCATTGTTCAAGGTCATATAGAAAGGAGTTGAGCGAGGACTCTCAGGATCTTTCAAGCAAGGACAGTAAGGAAAGATCTAAGAATTCCACATAAATGTCATACGACCACATTGCAAATCATTTGCAAAATGTCATTTGAATGTATTAATATTGAATAGTCATATAGAATAAATCCTGCTTGAAATTCATGTATCAAAAACCTAAAGCAAAGGTATTCAGAAAATGCTAAGAGAATTGGACCATTTGTTTCCCCTACAGTTTACCCATTTCTATTCACTATTCTTCAGTGACACGTGAGAACCTCAAGGCTCTCATATGATATGTCATTTAGGAGTAAGAATCCATCTCTAGAAGCATCCTTCGGGTGTTTACCTTACAGCTTAGTCTACAAAGTTCAAATTGCAAATCATGACTTGAAGTGCAAAATGTTTTTAATTTATAGTGTGCTTGTGAGTGTGGCTTAATGAAAGTACTCAGAATTCAAAGTAGGGCAGAAGGCTCAATATGCCACATCCCTTAAATGCTCTAGCAATGTAAGAATGTCATCCACACAAAATGTGTTAAAGAGCACTGTGTCTCCATCTATGAACAATCACCTCTAATTCTAAACCAGGTTATTGAACTGAAAACATCAGGGAAAATGGTATGAATAGGGTTGCTTTTTCATAGATCTAAGAAAATGCATATATTCTCAGAAGTTTTTAGATTTGGTAGAAACATTTGGTATCTTTCCAAAGAGACACCAAAAGTTGTTGGGTTAAATTTTAAGGCAGATTCCAAAGATCTTAGTCATTCTTTTGAAATTTTTCTAATAAATTGGTCTAATCATAATTTATATAACAAAATAACAAATGTATATAATAATAAACCTAAACATATTTCAATATTGATAAATGGTATGTGATTATCACAGTTTTTTGGAATTTCATAATTATTTACCCTCACTAAAAATCAAAAGTAAAACACATAAATAGTTCTTTCCTGCAACCTGTTTCTCTAACATTTAGAGCCATGGGAATGTACACTGTTTGCCTTCATTCTATCTGAAAATACCTTGGTTATCAGGATTACGCATGCCTTCAGTTGTCACATCTCTTCAGTCTGTTTTTTTTGTTTTGTTTTTTTTTTTTGAGACAGAGTCTTGCTCTATCGCCCAAGCTGGAGTGCAGTGGTGCAATCTCGGCCCACTGCAACCTCCACCTCCCAGGTTCAAGAGATTCTCCCGCCTCAGCCTCCTGAGTAGCTGGGATTACAGGTGCGCGCCACCATGCCCAGCTAATTTTTGTGTTTTCAGTAGAGATGGTGTTTCACCGTATTGGTCAGGCTGGTCTCGAACTCCTGACCTTGTGATCTGCCCACCTCTGCATCCCAAAATGCTGGGATTACAGGCATGAGCCACCACACACGATTGTCAGTATCCTTGAATCAGAACTATTTCCTCAGTTCATTTTCTTCTTTTATGACATTAACATTTTAAAGTGTAAAGACCAATTATATCATTGATGTTTCCTCCATATGGATTTGTCCAACGTTCCTTTGTGATTAGATTGAAGTTGTGCATTTTTACAGTGATGTGTCTTGAAGAGACTTGTAATGAAGGGACTATCTGTAAAGGATGGGCAGGGCTAAGGGATACTGAGGCATGCAGAACTAACAACAAAGGAAGTGGCTACAACCCTAGGGCAGCCTGCTTCCAGCTAAAACCTGTGAGTTGAGTGGGTGGGTTAGGGACTGAAGAAAGCGTCTTAGAGGGATGCAGACACCACCAGAGCTGTGCCAAAGACAGGAGTTTGAAATAGATGCCTCCCAATGGTGACTATAATGAGAAGCCGGAAGGCAGGGAAGACCAGCGATGTCCTTCGTAAGTGCCAGCCTTCTGAGGCCCAAAACAAGGCAAACAATGGCAGAGAATGCAGCTGTAGGCAAATGTAGACTAGCCACCACGAAATTTAATACGCCTGTTTCTCATTTCTCTTCTTCGACATATACTAGTTCAAATGCTGTTTCAAACGCTAGTCAAGCTGTCATGTCCAATGTCCTACACAAGAAAACATGTAAAGAATTCTAATCTATGAATTAGAAAACCTGGTCTCAATTGCTAGTATCACCTGCTTTGGGCCATGATAACCTTAGAGGAGACACTTAGCCTCTCTGAGTCTCTGTAAAGATGCATTCTAACATCTGTCCATCTCCCTCATGGTATAGCTATGAAGATCATTATCATTGCTATATAATAGTACAGAATTGTGAAGTTAATCACGATTCATTGACTTAGAGAAAAAGCAAATGAAGCATAAGGATTTGTGTTGTAAGAATGCCTATGCCTCTGGATTTGAATCGTTTTCCAAGAAAATCATTTTCTACTTTCGTTTTCCTTTCTTGCATCTACTACATCACTACTTCCTTGTGAGTTATGTAACCTGTAAATTACTGGAACTTGCAGACCCACCATTTTCTCCCACTTGGGCATATTGCTGAAAAGAATTGTACCTGTTTTGGCTGCTGTATCTCTTGGTTGCTCTGTTTCTTCCCCTTTTCCATTTCTGCAGTCATTACTTTGTATAGCCGGCTATGGTTCTTTCAACAGTCTGTAAATATGCACTTGGTGAAAGATAGGTAGAGTTCATGTAAATGTGGATTTTATTTTAGTCTCCTTTTGAAAAAATATGGCATTCTCTAGGATTCAAAAAAAAACTTAGAAATGAAAAAGAAGATTTTTTAAGAGAAACAGACTAGGAGAAAGTACTGACAGGTTGAGATTTAATGGGATCTCAATTTCTCAGTTCTAGTATTTTTTTAAAGGGTGTAAAGAGGCCGGGAGCTTAGGCTTGGTTGGTGGCATTGAGAAAGTGTGGCTTTCTGATTGGCAGCAAACATTCAGAACATCTTTCTGCTTACAACTTCTCAGCATGGGTTGAGTAAATATTGGTTCACTGGCATCTTTGAGCAGTGGCAACTATCACAAAGATCTCTTTACTGTAATGGTCACTTATCAGACACAGAAAAAGAAAATAAGCTTCTCTTTAAATTTCCTATTGTGTTGTTACATCTCTGTCAGTGGTGGTTCCTATTATGTGTTACTTGAATCTGGTATTCAGCAACTAATGACATGAATACCAGATATCAGGATAACTCTGAGCTAAAAACACCCACTCTTTGCAAAGTCACACCACAATATGCTCACTCAGCAGAAAGGGCCCTGTGCAAAAATCCATTTTTTCACAAATGTTTACAAATAAAATTACGGTAGAGAATTGCTAGAGAGAACCAACAGGTGGATTTCTAACTCATTCTTCTTTGGTTTAACACCTAGTGACGTTGAGTAGAAGAACAATGAATATTTGAGAAATATTCACATCAAAATCAATATATTGACTAACATCATATAAATGATGAGTTTCATCACTGTTCACTGCCAGCTCTCATTTTTGCTGGCAAATATCAGCATCTAACTTTTTCGTAAGTTTTCTGTACCTTAAAGATCAAAGTGGTTTTATTTACTTTTAACTTGTTAAGCAGACGCATGACCTCTAAGTAGTTAACTTATTAATTGTGTTAAGATGAAAATTATTTATCTTTACATTTATTCAAAAAGTGAAATGCAAAAACTTGTCTTAATATCTTAAACCATGCCTTTCCCTGAAAAGCATCTTCTTTTTCATACGTTTTTATTTAAGCTTTTCTGCTTGTGTGTTGGCAAAATAAATCTTTTTCAGGTTATATATGACTGTCCTATGGATATTCTGTTGAGTAAGATCTCCTGGTTTCATCGTCTATACTTAGACATAAGTCAGAATCCTCTTCATGTCTCTTAATGTGAATATCAGAATTGCCTAATTCGAATAAAACTTCCTTGACTAATGACAAGTACTCTTTGAACAAGATGGTCTGATGAGCTCCAATCCTAAAATTCCTCGTTAAAAGGGTTGTGTAAAAATACTTCATACATTCCAATCTTGCTCTCAGGCAGTGACAAAGTATTAATAAAAGTGAAAAAGACCATTGTCATCAATGTATGTGCTACCTATTGAGGGCAATGGTAAATCTGCTTCCTTCCTCTGCTGTCCTTTACCAACCCTTATCACCTCAAACGATGAAAGGAAGAGTGAGAAAATGATAAAATCCAACACCAGGGAAATCCATTAGCCCAAATATACTCTGCAGTAATGCCTTTCATCAAAAGCTTTTACAGCAATTCATTTTTTTCCAGCTCTATGAAATCTAAACTTTTTAAGTTAGAATCTCAAAATCATTCTGCTTCATAGGGTTGTTGGGAGGATACAAGATAATGCATGCACGTTTCTTCTCATGTTATGAGAACATATTACTTATGTTATTTTCTATTATTTTGTTAGTTGTATTAGTTGTCTTATTCTGTCTCTACTACTATCAACAGTTTTGTGTTTCCACAGTGGTTCTTTACATCTTCTTCTCCAAATCTTTATCTTCTATAAAATAAGCCCTTTTGTCCAGGTGCAGTGGCTTATGCCTGTAAGCCCAACACCTTGGGAGGCTGAGGTGGATGGATCACCTGAGGTCAGGAGTTTGAGACTATCCTGGCCAACATGGTGAAACCACATGTCTACTAAAAACACAAAAGTTAGTTGGGTGTGGTGGCATGCCTGTAATCCCAGCTACTGTGGAGGCTGAAGCAGGAGAATTACTTGAACTCGAAAGGCGGAGGTTGCAGTGAGCTGGGATTGTGCCACTGCACTCCAGCCTGGGTGACAGAGCAATACTCTATCTCAAAAAAAAAAAAAAAAAAAAGTGGGGTAAGATGCAAGGCTGTTAGCCCCAGTTAAATCAGAGATATCATTAGTATTTCAGTTATTCAGTCATACTGACGTCATTTGTTGATGTGAGTGGTCTTTCTATCTAGGAACCTAGTATAACCCAGAAGCTTCTGTGGGTTTTGGTTTTCAAAAAGCTGTTGCTTGCCCACCTCATTTGGGGCAACAAATGCCCTTTTTTTTTTTTTTTTTTTTTTTTTTTCTGAGATGGAATCTTGCTCTGTCACCCAGGCTGGAGTACAATGGCGGGATCTTGGCTTACTGCAACCTCTGCCTCCTGTGTTCAAGGGAATCTCCTGCCTCAGCCTCCTGAATAGCTGGAAATACAGGTGCATACCACCATGCCTGGCTAATTTTTTTGTATGTTTAGCAGAGACAAGGTTTTGCCATGTTGCCCAGGCTGGTCTTGAACTTCTGTCCTCAAATGATCCACATGCCTCAGCCTCCCAGAGTGCTGGAATTATGGGTGTGAGCCACCGCTCCTGGCCGGAATGCCGTCTATATGAGAGGAACCTCTAGTCCTAGAAAAGCTGGATGAATTCCAAAGGAAGGAAACAGAGATTGACACAAGACCACATTGAATTGGACGTTAACATTTTCTTCTCGGTTACTGAGCTCACATAACCAAGATAGGGAAAGGGGTAGGAATTCAGAGTAAGTAACGGCAAGGACAGAAAAGTCAGGTTCCTCAACGTCACAGCTCTCAGGAACAGGAACATGATGAATGTTGGGGGAAATGATGGTCTCCACAGAAATCATAGTTTTGATAGATCCTCTCTTTTCCAAAGCAATTACTCATATCAGATTTAATTCAGCACCACAGTCTCTCCTCATTCTGAGACTTTGTTGCCAGTCATGAGGAAAATGGTACCACTTATGAAAGATAAAGACTGGGCAGTCCCATTTCCGGAACTCTGAAGTATTTCTCTCTCTGAGTGAGTGGTTCCTTTCATTCGAAGGTATTGCATGTATCTGTGCTTTCTTTGGAATGGAAGTGCCATGAAAGAAGACACATTTTGATGATTTCCAGACCAAGCATCAAGAACTGCCAGGTCACTTGTCATAGAGCTTTTAAGCCTACTGTCATTTTAGTTTTACAACCCAGAGTTTTAGCAACTTAAGAGGCTTTATATGTGTTCATTAACCACAAATCTGTAATTTAAACAGACAAATTATCTAGGTTAATAATCTAACACATCATTCCCAATTCTTCCTGCTGTCAATATTTCACACAGAGCTCAAATATTCCAAATTTTTATACAACACCTTTCACATGTTAAGCGTGTACAGTTTGCCACACAAAACAAAACAAAATAAAGTTCAGTACTGGACAACACTCCCAAAGCTGCTGATTCAGGTGAAAAATATTTTTCTTCTATATTGGCCTACAGCATCTATTTATATAATTTTTTTGAAAATAAAAACCCAACAAAATTATTGTGATTTTTTGGGTCATTATATAAAAGATAGAGAGCGGTCACCTAAAATTATGAAAATTAGCACAATAAATATGACTATGAGAGCAGCAATCATTTATTTTCTTAAGAAAATTAACTGGGAGATTGTCTTTAAAAATGTTGCAATGGTTGGAACTAGCATTATCACCTAGAGTGAAATCAACATTTAAAATCTAAACCTTAAATATTGATAAGTATAAATGTATATTAAAATATTTGCAGTTTCCTCAAGATATTTATAGTGTCACAGTTCTGGTTATAAAAATCTTTCATCTTTTATCGAATATTGAAAATCATAAACTCAAAAAAGCCCTTATTGGAAGAATTCTTCTTCTAAGAAAACATAATGTGTTTAGCTAGACACATTAGTGTGAATGTACCAATGTTAAGGTTTTTGTTAGCTGAACAGGTTGTTGCTAGGATAAATATAAACCATTGATATGTTATAGTGTAAATAAAGCATATATGAATCTACTTCAGTCACCAGACACAAGTGGAAAAAAATTCTTCTTAGATTGTTATAAAATAGAATTATTATTATTATTGTTATGCAAGTCCAAATTGGGAGGTCACTAATACAATGACATATTTGTCATTATTTCAAGATTTATAAAGCTTGTTTTCATTTTTCTTAAGTTTTTATGAATATATGAAATGCTCTTTTAACTTTGTCGTTAAAAAGACTATACTTGAAGAGATTGGGAATGATATATATATACACACACATACATGTATATATACATACATACACACACATATATATATAAGTATATAGTGTGTAGTGTAGCCATAGGCAGGTTTATTTAGAAATGTTAATGCAATTTTTTGTGTGAAAGCTTATTATGATGACAATTCTAAAAGTAAGGCCAATTCAAGTGTGTTTATTATATACCAAAAAAGTACAAAATATTTACTTTGTATTTTTTGATGTCTGGGGATAAGATTAATTTGTAAATTTGATGTGTTGAACTGAAATAGCAAATGTAAAAACTGATCACAAATACTAGACTTAAAGGTAAAATGTGTGCTGTTTTATAAGCCCCTGCTCATCACTGGAACCAGGTGACCTCAAAAATAATCTACAAAATTAAAATATTTGTAGTTTTATTTATAAATATTTTTTAAATAGCTCAGGAAAATTATATACTGCATTTTTTCACAAATATGACTATCTATCTGCCAACTATAATAGAAATATACATTTCTCTTTCTTTTACTGTATATAAATAAGCCCAAATATCTAGCTTATTAAATTAAAGATTCACCTGTATGTTTTCCCACCAAATATTTGGAAACTCTTAAAATTTTTATTCTATTATTTTAAATCTCATTAAAGTTTTTGATTAATGTCTTTTTTTATTTTCCCCTCCCCTCCTACGTTCGTTAAAAAATAACAGCATATCCACTTTAACAACATAAAACTTCAGCTGATATTTTTTAGAGCTAGTAAAACTGTCAATCTTATAATACTAAAATTCTTTCTTCCTCAGAAATCTTTGGAATTACATGGAAAATAATCCACAAAATAAATTTGATTCCTTAGAAGTTTGTTATTTTTAACCAAAAGATATTTTCCATAAGCACTCTTCAAAGAGCTTTGTTCCATACCTTCTCATATTTTAATATTTGTATCATTACATGTATCAATTTATTTGTAAATTAATTAAATTCTGCATACAGGCATATATGTGCTGAATGTGTAAATGAATATGTATTTGTCATCTTTAATGTATTTGAATTTGGCTGATGCACCCATAAAAAAAGCCTCCAGCATATTTGCATAATTAAGCATAATATTATGATAAACCATTTCAAGGGAAAAAGTTGGTCTTACAATCACAATATGTTTATTTTTTTTAACCTTGTAAATTTAGAATACATTTATGGGAAGAATTGGAGATAGAAAAGATTGGCTTTACCTTCATGAAAAGAGGTCAAATGTTACTTTAATCAATCTCGTGTAATACCAAAAAGAGTAATTATATAACACATAAATATTAAACATTGCTGGTACAATTTCAAGGGGGAAAGAGTATTCTATTCTTTCTAACTTTCACATAACAAAAGAATTCTAGAAAAGAATTCTCAAAGAATTCTTGATTAGAACTCAAGTGTACTCTGGCTCATGAAGTTGGGTGTGCACACGTGTGTGTGTATGAATGTGTCTCACCACAGAGCCTGAAAAATAGTGTTCAATACATGCCCTTCGATTAATTCTTACTATACCTCCCAGTTATATCATCAGAACATATGTGAAAGTGAATAAGCAAATGGATCTTTTAAAAGGATATTACTTTTACATTTTATTATAAATATTTTTTTAAAGTAAACCTCAAAAATTGTAAATTCTAGGAATCACACTGTTGTTATCAATTAATAATAAATAATATAATTAATAGTAAATCCTTGTTAGTTTGACAGAAAGAAAATTCATGAACAAAATAGAAAACAATTTAACCTATGGAGAAACGTGTGTATTAGTTTCTGCCCAAGGCTAACAGTACTACGGTTACTGGTGACATCGTGTGGTTGATGTTGGTATCGACAGCAAAGTCAGAGCGTTTCCTAAAAAATGGTCAAATGACTATAAGCAAAATTAAAGTCTTAAAATGCATACTGTCTGCATTAAATTTGAAACAAAGAATTTCACCTAAATCATGACTAAATCATTCATCCCTCAAATTCTAGATTTCTTTAGAATATTGTGGTGTACAACACATTAAAATTGATTTATTACAATTCTATATAACAGTGAGTACTCCAGAGCAGTATTGTTTACTGTGGTAATTGCTACTTTCCTTTAAAAAAAAAAAAAAAAAAAATAGTTTAAAGCTGGGGAATAGTTGTTCTCTTCCAAAAAAAAAAAATTCTCTATTCTGTCTCATATTTTCACGTGAAAAAGGTTATCATTGTTAAAAGAACTTTTAAAACTAAATATGGATTATTTTTTACTTAAATTACCTCTGATATTTTAAACAAATATTATCATGGATGGAGAGTACCTAATATTACCCAATATTATTTGTTTCATGATAGAAAAAGATGAACTAATATTTTTTAACTTTGAGGTTAATTTTTTAAATGAGAATTCTGGTTTTTAATATGATAAATTTCACCTCCACGATGTCATGCTCCTATAATTTGATCAAATGAGAGGCTGCAGATGTTAAATATAGCCCTGTTCTCCTAGAGGAAAGGCAAGGCTGAAAGGCAAGATTTCCAGCACAGGTTATGGTAAATGCTCTCTGAGCCATCTTCCTCACACAAAGAAGCGGTGATAATTCCTTCCGTGGACATTCCCAGGTGGTGCGCATCTCTGCACCTCTCCCTCTCTCCTGAGGCTCTTACCTGGTTTCTGCATAACATTATATTGCATCGTGCAGAGACCTCTGGAGAACTTTCTTTCTCTACCTGGGGAAAGCCTTCTACACTCCAACACAGCACCACCTGAGATGTTAATTTGCGACTGTCGCTAGGGTTTAGTGAAAGCTAATTCTCTAGAGTAACTATTACTGTACCATGCGATACTAAATGAAAAGCTCCATCGTTCTCTCTTTTTTTAAATTCAGACTGCTAAATTCAACGGGCTAGGGAAGCACAGATAACATTTACTCATATAGACAATTTGTACTGGTTTTAAAGGAAGATGGTTACAATAGGTACTGATATAAAAAAATATTATGGTCAGTTACGTCTCAAGACCAAAATCACAAGAAATGTAATCCTTATTTGACTATGAACATGTCCCAAAGAAAGCACAGGTATGAAGTTTTTTTTTCCTGAGCTTAGATGACCAAGGAAATCTGGGGTTACCTGGCACTGCATGCAGTCTATTTTTGGAGAGAGCCAAGATCTGCAGTTGCCTCTCATCAAGAAAGATGCCCCGCCATGATAGCTGGTTATTGAACTGGTAGCATTGACAATTGATGAGCTGATGGTATCACCCTTGAAGTGCAGGTCACAGGAGGGAAAAAGGGTGCCCTTGAGGGTAATGAGATACAAAACCAGCAGAAACACACTGCCATTGCCCAGAGCTAAATTAAAACCAATAAGGAAAATCCCTTGGAATATTTTTTCTTTCTACACTTGGGGCCAGTCTTGGGATTAATTAGCTAAATTCAGCTGAAATCCCCATTTTCCTCAGTAGGTTTCACTTCATTACTTTATATGTTTCTTTATCCAGGTGTAACATGACAATATAAGTTAAAACAACTCCCAGCGCCACCTTGTGAAAGATATTCTCAATTTTCCTTTCGTGTGTGGCATCGGGGTAAGAATGTGAGGAAATTGCTTATCGAACAACTGTTCCAAAATTAGAAAATTGTAGCTAAATTTGAGAGGGTAATTTTCACCCTTCCGAATCTTTTAATTGGAGATCACGAAAATCTTATCTTCTTTGCATTAAACTATTTTGATATTTCAGTCAGATGCCCATTTTCTCAACCTATCAAGTATATAACTTGAGGTAAAAGTAACAAAAGTTTCACACGTATTTCAATTACTGAAGACTAGAGAGTTTAAATGTGTTTTTTCCACATCTTCATTCCATGGACCTCACTTTTTTGAACAAAGTGTGTGGTGCCTTTTTGGATATTTAATTAATGGGTACATCTTGTAAAGAATTCAAGCATGGTCTGTAACTGTTTTGAGGGGGTTACACATCAGATATCAACGAGGGGCCAACCAGCCACTTGTGCATGTCATTTGTACAAGTGTGTTTTCCCATTGAATTTTGGCTCCTCTCTAAATGACAGCGTCAGTGCTTGAATTTTTTTCCATGGGAGGCCAGGAAGCACTGCATTCCCTGAGCTTGATGTAACAACCTTCAACCAAAGCCTGAGCTTTTGTTGTTTAAAAAAAAAAACAACAACAACAACTGGGCCTAATGATTGCAGCAAACAGGGCTGGGATTTTATTGATGTACTCTATGTGACTGTGACAGTGTTGACATGAAATCAAATTCAATTAGCAGGGGCTTGCTAATGACTTACACTGCTTCAAAAACTCACAAGGACAAAGCACTTGGCCAAAAATCTCCCAGTTACTGTCTGGTTTCCAACTCCTTTTGGTTGCTTTTCAGAGCAATAACCAACTGCCAGATTGTCTCCATAGATTAATGTTAAAGAACTTCACTAATAAAACTCTTGACAACGTCTGTGTATGATGAGAGGGAAAGGGTAGTGAAGGCAGAGGGAATTTCTGTCCTCAGGTGCTCTTGAAGCGATTTCTAAAACCACTGTGGAGCACGTCGAAAGAAACAGCAACTGTGTCTCTGGAGGATAGCTTGGCTGGACAGGGTATCAAAGCTGCAAGGGGAAATAAGGTCTGTGGTCAGGATAGAGTTTCAGTAAGGCTAGAGGCACCCTCTCGGAATGCGTGGGAGGCCAGGCCATTATCCGAGCAGTGTTTTAAAGGAACAGAGGCGCCATTATGATGCCCACATCAGCCCAGCAAGATGAAGATGATGTCCACTCTAGATTTCCACAGCTTTTATTGACTGCCTCCTCATTGTGTCTTTCCTGATCGTCTGGCGGTCTCATTATCATATCCACTCCTTCCCCAAAAAAGAAGCAGTGACTGCTTTGATTCACACATACAACTCCCACTACCAGATCAGAAAACAGACCCAGCCCTGAATCAGCTTCAGGGATCCTCCATAAATACAATATCAAATAAATAAAATGTGATCTTAATTGAGAGAAAGTTTACGAGGGGAAATAAGCCAGTATTCTGCTGTGTTGTTCTATCACTTTAATACTTCAAGCTGGTTTACTTCAAGGTTTATCCTCAAATTATCTTCTCTATTTTACCTCATGAATATTTTCCCTTAAGATTTCTTTCTTTATTAATTTAAATATGCTGTTAACAACAATTGCATAAATAGTAGCATTAAAGAGCTCTAAAAAAATAATAAAGCGCGGAATTTGGTGAAAACATGGCTATTTGTGTGTCTCTAGGGTTTTACCACCATCCACATTATAGTGCAACCAGATTATTATAAAATGACAAAACCATAGAGTCAGAATTGGGTGCAAACTCCAACCGTTTTGGATCTCCTGTAACCCACAGGCAAATTTTCTGTGTAAACCTGCAACTTGAAAACAGTAAAGAGCCATAAACTAGCCATACGATTGAGAATCCAAGTAATATTTTGTTAAGCAGGAAGAAATCTTAAAATTCTGGTGACTTTTTTCTGAGATTATAAAGAAAGAGGAAAAGACAGAAAGCAATGCCTCGGGAATGAGACTGAACACAAAGGAGAGCCCGTTCCTATCATCAGTCCCAATCACACTGCTCAGTGCTAAGCTTATATGGGAACGAAACTTGGCACTGATGGGGGCCAAAAGAGTGTTTGTGCAGGAGGAATATGTAAGTAAACAACTATAAGAAACCGAATTGCTGAAAGGGTGTCCTAAACCCTTGAAAACCTGGTTGAGCCATATTGAGATTGAGTAGGGACAGCTTAAATACCTGGACTGATACAAAAAAAGGTAGACTGTGCCTCTCTCAAGAGCAACAACTGCAAGACTATCATTTTTACGCCCAGACCCTTAACAAATCACGTTGTTTACCTTAAAAATTACCCTGCAAATAGTTATTACTATTCTCATCTTACAAACAAGGAAACTGAGTCTCAGCCTCCATGATGGCTCTAGGATTACTCGGAAAAATGTCCACTTGTTAGAGACAGTCCCAGGGCAAAGAAAAGATGGAGGATCTGCAGGGCTTTGCATTTGCTTAGCAGTCACCCTCTTTTCACCCAAGTCGATTTTTATTTGACATGGCTTGACACTGCCATTCTCTTCACCCGAGCACTTGAGAAACTTTTCAAAAGCCCCCTGAGCAGTACAGGAAGTGGTAGAGCCAGAATGATTTGAATTCACCTGCCTGACAGAAAGCCCGAGTTTATATAGATTGTCTGCAAAAATTTCTAACTTTCATTTACTATTCTTATCTTCCAAGACAAATGTATATGCCTGGACATTCACCAAGGAATAGGCTAATTAGCTCAAAAGGCCAATTGTTTAAAATCTCACTACCAGAGCTCACAAGGCAGTTGACACAGAAAAATGTTCAGCAGTTTCCTGTGTAAGTTGGAGATCTGCCTCCTAAAAATCTTGCAGATTAAAAGTCAGAAGGGGGAGGGATAAAAAGCAGTCTCCTTACAGAGTGGTACAGGGAATATTAGACTCCACGGAGTAGGAAGGACAAATCGGACACAATTTTGTGAAGATCAAATGAGATAATGCATGTAACAGCACTTTGTAAATGAAAAAGCCCTGTGAAATGTGAGCTGGTGTTATTATTAATATTATCACGCAGGATTTATTTGCCTCCTTCTTAATAAAATAATGGTCTTCTTCAAGGTCCCTAGAAGCCAAACCAAAGGAGCGTGTTTCCAGAGAAATGAAATGTAAAGGTAATTGTGGGTGTTCAATAAATATTAAACAGCCTCGCTATTTGTGGGAAGCTTCAAGTACATGATTAAGTTGCAGGTGATAGTAAAGGAAACCAGCATGATCTTTAATTATAAAATACTTGTTAGGTTTGATTCCAGTAAAATGCAATTACCTTGAGACTTCTGGTAATATCTCACAAGAGGTTATGTTCTCAAGATGAAAGCTTTTGTGGATGCATGTTAGACTCCATTGTTTGGGACCACGTACACCCGTCCTGGCTCCTGTCTGTAACAGCTAATCACTATTAACTTGGCGAGCCTTGCAGGAATTCCCAGTTGTATGCCAGCCATTCTGTGGCCTGCCTTGAAGTATGGAAACATCACAGAAGTGGGGATAAGGGCAACAGTGGCAGACCATAGCATTAGCTAGGCTTAGGGAGAAAGAGACTTGAAGGGAATTCAAGATCTCATGGAGGACAAAAGAGGGCTCAGTAGGAGGGAGAAAATGGAATTGTCCTTGTACATGTCACCATGATTATAATGCAAACAATTTTTTTAAGACTAGCAGGAAAACCTCTGGATTTCATTTTGGAAAATTATCCATCAATCTGTATAGCTTCATTTTAAAATGAAATTTTTAATCAGTGTATATTTTTTGAACCTGCCCGGGAAAGCAATTGGTGGGCTTAGAAAATGTTATTTTGAAAGCCTTTTTTAGTTTTGTGCTGGTAGGGTTCCAAATGCCTTTTTTAAAGAACATTCTTATATAATAATAATAGCTAGCACTTAACTAGTGGGTACTACATGCCATGTACCGGCAAGTGCTTTATATATTAACTCCGTCAATACTCATAATGAACCCATGGGGAAACTGTGGCAGTAATGCTCATTCATTTGTGTACCGTCACACAGCCTATAAAGGGAGGATCCGGTTTTCGCATCCAGGCAGTCTGGATGCAGAAATAATACTCTTCCTAGCAACATTGCCTCTGAGGCCAGTGCTCTAGAGGTTTCAAGTGTATGTAGGTTACAAGAAAGACTGCATGTGTGTGTCTGTGTATTCTGCTTAAGTGAGATGCTTAAGAAGAAAATGTCTACTCATTTAAAACTATGTTGCTTATCTTCTTACACACTGAAGCAATTTTCTCTCTATGTTCATCAGTTTCTTCCTGTGCAATCAGTTCTATTGCACAGGATTTAGTTTCTTCACTAGTGTCAAAAAGGTTCTGTAAGAGTCCTATCCTCCTTTTAAGAATAATCTTGGTGTCTTTCCTTTGTCTTCCAAATTATTACTACCTTAAATCATAGTCAACGGCTTTAATGCAGGTTTACCATCAGTCTAGTTTTAGGAATCAGCTTAGTTTCCTTTGCTTTTCTGCACCGTAAATTTGCTCTAGGGACCACTATCAGGCATCATAGCGCATCACTCTTCATATGGAAAATACTAGTCAGTAGGCAAAGTAGTGTGTATATTGCTATTTGAAATAAACTGTGAACTATGGACATTCAGTTGCAAGGTGGATAATAGATGGCCTCCAAAATCAAGAGCAAAACACTTTCCGAGAGAAAGTTAGCAGAGGGTGACACCCATTATGGATGCAAAGTGAAATGGAGCAGAGACACCAAAACCAAATAAGCAAGTTTGCCCCAGCTTTTTTATTTTGCAGTTATAGCCTCTCTGATCCTTGGATTCCCACCCTATAAAATGGAGGCAAAAACATTGGCTCTGAAGGTTTGTTATGAGACCTAAATTACAATCTGTATAAAATGCCTGACACCCTGACAGATTAGTTATGATGCGAAGCAGTAATTGCTTTTGTTCAATTTGGTTTTTTAACTAAAAGGAACTTTGTGACACTCCTTGAGACTGGCTCCACAGCTCTCGGGCCCCAACTCAAAGAATCTTAAGTAGCAAAACTGAAAGAAATCCCAAAATATTATTTAGCCTAACTGGATAAAATATTAATTCCTACCCACACTCCCATTATACAGATCAGGAAACTGAGGACCTGAGAAGGTAAGTGGCTTCCTCAAGATCATACACTGCAAGTGAGGAAGATAAAACTGGGACTAAACACTCTGCCTCCTTATGGGGCATTTTTCACCATGCTTGCTGTTTTTCTTTGTACTGAAAGTCTTAGGACAGTAGGGGTCATCCAAGAGCAATCCTGTCTAAATTTTTAGTGTTTCCAGTCACTAAGATCACATGATAAAAACCGGGGTCTAGGAAGGGGACAAGATACTAATTATATTAGCTCATTCATGGCTCATGTGAGAAAGAAAGCAGTAAATGTTTACAGAGAGCATTATGCAGATCCAAATTGAACATATTCCTAGAGATGGTCCTATTGCCACATTATTTGGTTGAGTAAAGTATGTTTAGGTTTAAGGAATGAAGGACTTTGGGAAGTCAAAAACAATCAGGTAAAAACACCAATGACACGCAATTTACCCATGTAACAAACCTGCACATGTACTTTCTGAACTTAAAAGACAGAATTTTTTTTTTTTTTTTTTTTTTTTAACAGAGTCTTGTTTCGTGGCCAGGCGCCAGGCTGGAGTGCAATGGCGCGATCTCAGCTCACTGCAACTTCTGCCTCCTGGGTTCAAGCAATTCTTCTGCCTCAGCCTCCCGAGTAGCTGGGACTACAGGCGCGCGCCACCACGCCCAGCTAATTTTTGTGTTTTTAGTAGAGATGAGGTTTCACCATGTTGACCAGGAAGGTCTCAATCTCTTGACCTCGTGATCCCCTCGCCTCGGCCTCCCAAAGTGCTGGGATTACAGGCATGAACCACCACGCCCAGCCAGAAAAAAACTTTTAATAAAATAAAATTAAAAAGACAACCAAGTGATACAGATGTCTTATCAAATGAATTCTTTAAATTTTGACATAAAATGCTGTGAAAGATATTTTATTTTGAATTTTAAAAGTTTATTTGGAGTAGAAGATTCTTTTAAGGAAACCTTATTAATTTAACCATATACCACAAATGTAGTTAAAATGGTACAAGCCTTTAGTCTTCAGCACTGTTTCTATAAGAAGTATATTCTGGTTAAATCGTTACTGGGGTTCTATCTTTCCGCCCAAGGCCACCCAAGTCATTTGCACGAGTTTTCATTACCAATCAGGTCCTCTGCTGGTTGATGCGCTTCAGCATGTCCTTATCCCTTGTCCTCTGCCTGTCCTGCTGTACTCCAGCTCGCCAATCAGCAATTATCTGCATGTGAAAAGAGAGTACTCACTGACCTTGACTTTCTATATCTGAGTAGAAGAATGCCTCTTTCCAACAAACCAGTTTTTATGCTGTATTAATCTTATATATGAAGATTTTTAGTTGATCATTAAGTTATATTTTTGAGATTTTCTAATGTTTATTTCATTGTTTCCTCATCTAGACTAACAAGCAGCAATTTACATTTAGTAAATAATATTTAGTCTGTAAGAAACATCCCATTTCATAGAACTTTCAGCAAGACAAGCAAATGAACATAGAACTTTAAATATCAAATGCTGGACAGTAGCAAAACTACTGTTTTATTATTTATTTTATTAAACACATTAATAATGACTTACACATTGCAAAGTGTACTTTCACATTTTTATATTTCTCTCTTTTTTTGTTGTTTGTTTGTTTGTTTGTTTGTCTGTCTGTTTTAAGTTGCTGGTAGCATCTTTCAGTATTTTAAACAGGCTGAACTCCCAAAGGCTTTCCTCCCAGACAACAGGATTAAATGAATTCTGAGGGGTGGGTCACTTTTTTTTTCTCCTGGTTTTGTTAAAAGCTACAGTGTTGCAACACACAAGAGTTGGGTTGACACAAGCTTAAAATATTGATGGTTAACAAGCTTCTGGATAACAAGAATGTAAGAATGCAAATTGCAAACCTGAACTGATTTGTAAAAGCTACAATGTTGCAATACACAAGAGCTGAGTTGACACAAGATTAAAATATTGATGGTTAACAAAGCTTCTGGATAACAAGCTTTATTTGCCTAAGAATGTAAATTGCAAACCTGAACTGGAGAATCACTTTCATTGACTTTTCCTATCATATCACACTCACCACAATGGAAGGAAGTAACATATAAAGCCCCAGCTAGACAAAAGGGAAAATACCAGATTTTTATTTCAATTTGTATCAGTCAGCCTTGGCTCTCATCTGTCAGTGGACAGAGTTTCTTTTTGGGAAGGCTTATCTGACCACAGAACATTGGGAGGGCAGGGGTGGCATTTCAGAGCAGCCTTAAAGAGCTTTTACAGTAGTACCTTTTTATCCACAGTTTCGCTTTCAGCAGTTTCAATTATACGCAGTCAACTATGGTCTAAAAGTATTAAGATATTCTGAGAAAGAAAGAAATCACATTTATATAACTTTTTACAATATGTTATAATTGTTCTATTTTATTATTGTTGTTAATCTCCTATTGTGCCTAATTTATAAACTATCATAGGTATGCATGTGTAGGAAAAAAAAAAACATGGTATTTTGAGGATTTGGTACTATGTGTGGTTTCAGGCATCCACTGGGGTTTTAGAACACATCCCCTTTGAATAAGTGATGACGACCGTATTTCGCAGGAGTAAAATTTGAAATGGCACAGACACAATATACCTAAACAAGAGTGTGACTGGAGGGATGAGGAAGTCATTAGCCAGTGTAAAATAAACTTCCCTGTGACACAAAGAATCTCAAAATATGCATGAAATACAGTTGAATGTTTTTCTATGTTAATTTGCTAACCCAATGTTACCTTTTGCCAAGATTTGCATGAATATTCAAGAAAGTGAAATTATTCTAATATTGTTCCTTGATTAGGATCTGGAATCATCTTTCCATGAGATATTGCCTAGCAAACAGTGTAAGACCAAGAGTAAAGTCTGGTTGATACACTAATTGATGGTAGCTAAAGGGAAGATTAGAGAGAAACTATCACTTCTCATTTGTGCCCCCAAAATAATTCTATAACGATTTTTTAGGAATATACTATTTTTCCTGAAAGGAATTAAGGCCATCAAAATATGTTCATCAGGGACAGTAGATCAAACAGTTAGTTGCATTTTCCTTAAGCTGCTGATCCCAACCAATTCACAGAAATCAGCCCAAACAACTGACGAGAAAACTCTGCTAGCCAATGTTTTATAAGGATGTCATCTTACCTTGCGGAAGCCACTGAAATAAACTATGCCTTAGTTACTTTGACTGTATAATGGGAATGTTTATAACACCAAAAGTCATAAGAGGAAAATTTCTCTAGAAAGTCCGCAAATAAAGAAGGAGAAGTTACAGCTCTTTCAGCATCAAATACTCCATTGAATCTCCAGATATGAATGAAGCTTTCCCCCATGCAGCTGTGGGGAGGAGCCAGAAGTTCAGATGGGGATGCAGCCTAATTTCTTCCCTTTACATTAAGGCTTATTCCTGAGTAGTTCTTGAACTTGGTAGCACAGAATCACAGACAAATTACATAATTTCTGTGTCCCTAAGTTGAAATAAGAATGTATTTACTAGCTTCCTTCTTCCCTTATGAAAATTCACCAGCCCTTTTTCTTAAGGGGCTTTAAACCCTTAAAACCTTTAAACCTTCTTAAAGGTCCTAAGCCCCAGAGAAAAGGCTCCATGCAATCTCAGACTAAACAATGCACCCATGACATATAAAACAGATAGTGGTAAAAGGTTAAGAGCATGAAATAGGATCCAAAAGGTCTACTCTTTCTTGAGCTGTAAACAAACATTCTCCATGTGCTCTACTGCTACATCAGCTGATTAATAAACTAAGATAACTAGTTTCAGGGGGAAAATGGGAGAGAGATCATTTACTAAGAAAACCAGGTTTGTTTTGTTTTTCGTCTCTTATCCCAGGAACTTAAGACCAAAGGAAGGCTTCTATTAACAAGTGAGGTTTGCCAGAAATGAATTGATTATCTTCACAACCTCACCACAATTTTGGAAAGTGTCTCCACCTGCTTGAGCAGGGAACGTTTGCAGACCTCAAACCAAAATGCAAAGGAGCAAGAGACGTTAACCATAAAATGTGAGCCTCAGTCTTCCTCTTTAAATCTTCTAGTCTTCCTGCAAAAGTCTAGAGAGCTACATCAGTCTATTCAGAGGTTCTGGTCTGTATAAACCTGCAATGAGATTCTCTCTTAATGAACTGATTCCCCCCCGAGAACCAAACATCATTTGATATTGAATTCATGAGTGCAAGTAGGCATGAGAACACAGGGCATTCCTCTGATGGATTATTACATTTTATATTTTATGCCACAATTTCTCTAGAGCTTCAGAAACTCAAAGGTGTCTGCTATGTACTTTATACATGTGTACATTATTATTTTCCATTCTAAAAAACAGCATTGTTATTTTAGCTCTTAGAGTCTATACTTATGAAGTGAAATGAAGAATTTTCATCTGTATCAATCAGTTCAAAGAAAACTCAGATTCCTTGGGTTTGTGGTGACAGTATAAATATTCTCTCATCTATTCAATGCCTATTTATATCTCTTCTTGAAGTTAGCAGCATGGATGAAATAGTGCATTCTGTCAGAAGAAATAACACCCAAAAAGCATTGTGCTTTAAGTGGAGTGGGAAAATTATAAGACTACACAAGTTTATAACCATACTTAGTTGTTTAGGCCATGATATTAATAAGACCAAGATTTAGGGTTGAAATTATGAGCCAGTTAACCATTCTATGGGTAATTGACTTCCTACCATTCTCAAATATGAATGTCTAGCTGGCTTTTCCTATGTGTACAATAAAGAACTAGGCAAGAGGGCAAATGGGCCAGTGGAAGATTTCCCCTACATTAGAAAAATGGCTCAGAGCCCATGCCCTGTGAATGGCAGATAAGGAATGTCACTGTTACTCAGAAATGTGAGCAAATTATTACATTGAAGAGAACCTTATAGAGATTACAAACTGGTGGACTGCATGCCAAATACCCTTCACTGTGTTGTTTTGTTTGGCCCTTACGGTATCCTTAAAACATTAAGATTAATTACCAACATTACAAGATTGGAAGATGTCACCAAAAAAAAATCTGGGTGGCCCTCTGAGTCTGCATTGTTGCTTAGCAATGATCAACTGGATCTGAGCAGCCACTGCTCCTCCAGACAGAGCAGGTACTTACTAGTTCACCTCAGCCCCCACACCCTGTCATCTTATGCCCATCTCCCTTCAACCATGTCTATTACCTGCCCAAACCTCAGAAGACACTTTAGCTTGCAACTTCCTAAAGATCCTATGTGCATGAGATAAGCAGTCATGGGATCTGAGTAGTGTATCTTGGAAAAAAGAAAAAAGATTCACTTTGTGGTTGGTGTCAAAATTTGCTTTGTAGGAGGGATAGCAAAGTGAGAGCTGCTAAATGTTCAAAAGATGACCGAAGAGCTTGGACCTGCTCAGGTGTCTATATGGGATACAGGATCATATGTCTTACAGTCCTACTCATGAATAAGGCGGCAATCTGACACATGGACTGGGCCCCCATGTGCACAAATGGAAATGTGAGGAATGGCATATGTTGCTCCCTCTACCCACCCTCCTTTCCCAAAACTGAGCAAGGCATATCACTTCAAGGACTGACACAAACCTACTTTTTAATCTAGGGCTCATGTAAGTGTTTTTTTTGTTGTTGTTGTTTTTTGTTTTTTTAACCAACTTACTATTGCCTCAGTAGATGGTTATAAAGCAGCTCATAGACTAGAGAGGAACTACCACGTACCCATGCAGACAATTCCCAAAGCTGCACATGCCCCGAGCACCTTTCCCGAACACCCAGACAGTTGCTATAGAAAAACTGGATCCATTTTCTGTACACAGTCATGGTAATTCTGCAAAACAGATACTGTTCTGCCTCTCTTTTCAGGATTGTTTATATCTCTGAAAATTTACGATATCCTTAATTTGGGTTACTAATTCTACAGGTCATTATTTGTTTGCCAAATGATCGTTTTGTCCAGGGAGCATTTTCAAACAACAGATTTCCAAAAGTTACTCCCAGGTTGATGTTCTGTCTGTTGTGGAAGATGAACAGTTCAGACCACAAAGCAGCTCTATCCATCCTTAAAACTCAGGCTGGAGTGAGGGCGTTGGCATATGGCTGAAGTATAGCATCTAAGGAGTAAATATTATTTAGCACTAACCCTCTCAACTTTTTTGAGATTCTCAAAGCTGAATCAAAATATGCTCAGTGTTAGTTCTGGTGGGCTGTCTACTAGTTAAAGATGTCTCTTCCCTCTATAAGGCAGAATTCAGCATTTGCCAGCCAGAAAATAAGCTCACTAGGAGACAGACTGAGCACTTTGATGGTGTTGCTCAAGCTTATGCAAATGTTGTCTTTGTGTAGAACGGGTACAAAAATGCAACCTTTTCTGTGAGATAACATTTCAGAGGACTTAGCTTGTGCTGTCTTTCTGTGTGCCAGTCTTGACAGCCATAAACACTTTTTCTAACCTTGAGACTTTGGCTGGAGAAGCTGAGAATTAAAAAATATTAATATCATGAAATAGGCTATTACTGGTAGGCTCACTGCAGCAAATCATACAGAATTTTATTGCTATTCCCTGTGCAGTCTTACCAATTTTGTGGGTTTTGTTGTTTTTAAAATACTGCTGTGTCGTTTCTGCAGCATGTATAGATAATTTGATGGAGTGGTAGAGAGTTCCTTGGGAGCCAGTCTGTCTGGAGTTGTCCTGTCTGCATAATATTGGGCAAATTATGTATCCTCTCTCTGCCTCTCAGTTTTCTTATGCAAAATGGGTATTATGATAATATAATTACTTACAGGGTTGTTGTGAAGATTAAATGAGATAATACATAAAACAAGACTTACTACAATGTTCAGCTTATAGTCAGTACTCATTTAAATGTTAGTTTCTTATTATTTCTGCAGGAAGTATGGTATGCTTGGTTCTGAAGAGCAGTCTGGGACTTTCACCATGCCATTCATTGTATCAGAAAGGTTATCTGTTGGTTCTCAGAGCCCAGAGTCTACTGTTCTTCATGTCAGCTCAGTACCACAGAAGACAGAAAGCCATTAAGAACATACCCAACAAGACTTCTTTATTCTATTTAAAGTCATTGTTTGCTGGTAATGGAGATACAAGGTTGGTAATGGAGACACTGGTTACTGTCATAGACCCTTGGACTCATGGAGCTATAGGGAAAAGGGAGGCAGAAGCCTCACAGAATGAGTCTGGGAGCTGCCTTCAGAGTGGATAGCCAATTATGCTAACAAAAGCTTCTGGCACTAGGACTGGCTATCAACGGATGGGAAGTTGGGTTATGGAATACAAAACAACCCTACAAAAACAAATGCTTTGGAATGTGCTGAAAGTGATGATACACCCAGGGCTCTGGAGGACTGGGTCCCCACCCCGCCTTCAGTCTCAGCCCCAATGCAGTGGTCCAGACAGAAATCCTTAGGATAATGGCAGAACCACCCAAAATATACCCGCACTAAGTATTGCCTGAAGACTAAATAACTATCATCTCAAATAGATAAATACAGCCATTTTTCAAATGTAGATGTTTTACTGAGTGCATCGGTAGCATTTTATAGTGCGAATCCTCCCCATCAATGGCTTCTAAAACTACGACTTAGGATGGGTCTGAAAACTTACCTACTCCAAAGCAGGCTTTTTTATTCCAAATTTTGGAAACCACTCTCCCTAGCCTAATTTCAAAATACATCAAGGACTGAAAGAGTAAACTATGCAAGTACAAAAGCAAATGGAGTTCTCCAAAGATGGAATAACATATTCTATATGAAATTCCACACTTTTATTTTCTTTTAATGTAACCAGGTGTCTACTATTAGATTTTTCAACCAAGTCACAAATTATTCTGAAGTTGTCAGACTGAAAATGTAGTGCCTTTTGGTAATCTTGGTGAAGTCCTCCCCGCTTTCTGAATTCTGTGTTAGAGGGAATGAAGCTGATAGCTATATCTACCTTTTTTGCCTTGTCCTGACCATTAGATTGTGAAGAACAGCCTCATTGGTACTCTACCGTCAACTAGTCCCTTTCTTCTCCCCTATAAAAAGCTATTCACATGGTTTGTACATATTACGACTCAATTCTAACCCTATATAAGCTCGTGAGCATTTAGATATTCTAAAAAACCTACACAGCACTCTTTTTACAGGGGATATTTAAACAGCATAAAATAGTTATAAATTTACCAAAGTGTTAATGACCCACAGATGTTAATGGCATATAAAATCTAGACTAATAGATATATTGTACAGAAGCATATTTTGGGCCAGGTGTGGTGGCTCATGCCTGTAAACCCAGCACTTTTAGAGACCACAGCAGGTAGATCGCTTGAGTCCAGGAGTTTGAGACCAGCCTAGGCAACATGGCAAAACCCTGTCTCTACAAAAAATACAAAACTTAGCCAGGCACGTTGGTTCATGCCTGTAGTCCCAACAACCTGGGGGGCTGAGGCAGGAGAATCATTTGAATCTGGGACATGGAGATTGCAGTAAGCCAAGATTGCACCACTGTACTCCAGCCTAGGTGACAGAGTTGAGACCCTATCTGAAAAGGAAAAAAGAGAGAGAGAGAGAAGTGTGTTTTATTTATTTGTCTTTGTTCTGTCGTTTTGAAAAAAATAAAATTATATGCAAATGAGTATATATGTAATGTCCGTGTGTGTGTGTGTGTGTGTGTGTGTGTGTGTGTATTTTCAGAATACTTTATTTTGGGAATCATTGTTCCTACTTCTTATGCTACTCCACATGGACAAAGTTGGAATATTTTCTCGAAATCTGGCAAATGTTTTTATTTGTGTTTTGCCGTGTATTTGAATTTAGAGTAGAAGAGGGATTACAAGAGCATGTGCTAGTATCACTCAGGAGGTCGATCAGATCGAACAAAATTTTTAACTTTGGTTTAATCATACAATTAACAATGTAGCCTCTCCTGTTCATGTCAATGTAGATGCACTGTTCAGTTTTTTAACCTTGTGCTCCATACTAAATGTCATATCTGATGCCCAGTGAGCTCCTAACCAATCTGTCCGTTCTCTTGGTATAGCTATTAGCTGGTACTGCCTTACAGATCAGATTGTTTAACTTCGGATTTTAATTTTCTCCATCAACAAATTGAACAACTTCATCTAAACTGAAAGTAGTATTATGAATGATATAAATACTTATGAATTAATAATGATTGAATAATTAAAGAAGTCCAGCCCAGTCAACCCACGGTGCTCTGAATCGATGGTTTCAGGATTTGAGCTTTAATTGGTCAGAGCTTTATTGCTCCCATCAGACACTATTCATACCATGTTTTTTCCTAAGCATCTCCCAGTGGAATATGCGAAATTCTTTATCAGAAGTTACTGTTACATGCAAACTTCTATCACCTCTAAAGATAAAAGGCATTGGATTGTTTTTAGTTTTGGAACTATTTAAGAATTGCCAGACTGCATGGATAACCCTGGAATCACCCTCTTGCCTATTTTATATATTGTTCTCTATGTTTTTCAGTCACAGCCTTATTGTCTCTCAAACTACCCCAAAACCCGGGAACCTGTAAAAACAAACATGTATTATTAATTGTGAGTCTGGAGGTCATCCAGATGGTTCTTCTTGTCTGAGTCAGTTTAGCTGATATCTGAGGTCATCTGAGGACTTAGCTGGGGATGGATGATCCAGGATGGCCTAACCCACATGTCTGGGGTTGGGAAGATGGGTGGTGGTCAAGGGGGCCTCAGCTGGCATGACTTATACTCCAGTAGGCTGGCCTGGGCTTTCTTACATGTATCTTAGCATTCCAAAGAGCAACAAGCAATGGCAAGGCCCAATGTGTACACACATGTCAAGCTCTGCTGCTCTCAGGATTGCTATTGTCCCATTAGCCAAAGCAAATCACATGGCCAATTTTAAAGGAAGGGTGGGAGGCACTACCAGAAAGTGTGGATATAGGGAAATGTGCAACATTGGGAGCCATTACTGCGATAATCTACCAGACTAAACTGGCATGAGTTTAGTCTGAAAAATCAGTCCAATATAAATGTGCATAATTTGTCACTAGATTTTGATTATTTTGTCCCCTTCACACATGGCTCCTAGGTAATAAAATTCTATATTACTCATAGGAGGGTTTTTAAAAAAAAATAAATTAAATTTTCTCTGGATTTAGAGGACAATTTTCAAAATATTTAATGAAGGTGGGGGAAATGGTGGTGAGAAAATTAGACTAAATCTAAACAAGCATGCTTTTCCACCAGCGTGATAGCGGGGCAAGTGTAATAATCAGGGCAAGTTGCTTACTCTCAGTGAAACTCAGTTTCCGCACCTGGAAATTGAAGGACTTCGGCTAAGCCTCCTTCTGATTCTAATATTCTGAAACTATAAGCCATCTGGAATATGTAGAACCATACACAAAGTGATTCTGTGGTTCAGTAAACATATGGATATACTGCCTTATGAGAAAAACATTGACTTTGGCAAACTCAGGTCAATGAATTTTGATGTGTGCCTCAAAGAAATCAATACCTGTTTTTAATCTACACATTAAATAATGCTTTTATGAGCCAAAACTATTGATAGAAATGTCTATGTCTCATCCTAATAAATACCATTATATATGGTGTAATATTATTATAGGTCATCATTCATTATGGTTGAGTATTCTTTGATTTAGAACAAGGGTATTATACTCTTAATTCATCATCCAGTTAACTTTTCTTCTGAAGGTAAGATAAAAAACATTTCTCATTCTTTTCGGGCCATTAGTACATGAAATAGTATATTCATTACATAAGAACTGGAGCTTTTAAGCTATCAATGGAATCTTGTTTAGTCTGTTAAAGCACATGTATTACCTTGTTGTATGGGTACAAAGTGATTCAAAGCAAGATATCTTTTAATCCTCTGAGGAAAACAATTGTATATTTTTCTCTGGCCTGCTTTTCCTGTTAACGTTTCTTATTTCTTTTTGTTTTCCTCTGGATTTGGCTCTGACCATTAAATAACGGTTTGAAAAAAAAAAAAGAACAAGGGACCCAAAAAGAAGTGAAGGCTTCATGTTCATGCTTAGGAAAATAATTATTCTAACCATAATTTTCTTTTAAAATGAAACATAGTGTTAACATTCACAGCATAGTACAAGGAGGACTCATTGAACGTCCAATTACAAAGCACCTCAGAAACATCACTTGAAAATAATTGTCCATGTTTTAGGTCAGAATATTCCTTAGAATCATGTGCCCACAGTTAGAATCAATCTAAGGATTTAGTAATTTTGCAAATAAACAGGAAGGACAGAAAGTGGAATTAAGGAAGTAGTGAGTTTCAATGTTTAAATGAAAGAATTTGTGGACCTAAAAGAACAAAAAACTTTAACTGGGTTTCCGTGTCTTTCTGTTTCTTCCGTTCTTGAAATATGACTACACAGGTTCCCACCTCCCTCCCCCAGAACTCACAGCATGGCCCCAAATTTTCTCCTCAAACAGGGTTCCCACGTGTCAGTCATAAGAGCCCAGACCAGAACTGAATGCAAATCCTGGCTTCAACCTGTGAGAAGTGGGCAAGTCACTTTGTAAACCTCAAGTTCTCATTTTTAAATGATACCAAAACTTATCTCATAGGACATTTATGGGAATTTAAAATAATTTATTGTACAGATGTAGCTAGCAAAGTGCCTAATATTCAATAAATATTAGCATTCTTTTTCACATTTAGATGCTTCATCTCCACATCCATGTAAACCAAATTTAAAAAGAAAAGTAAAAAGCACAGGATGCACGTCACAGGGGACTCCTCACGTGCTCGCACATGAATCCCACGGTCTCCTCCCCGAGGGACTTGCTGGCCTCGCTCGTCCTGCACTCCACCCGAACCACAAGCATCAGGTCTTCCTCAGGGAAGTCCTTTCCAACCACCGACATCAGGTCTGGTCTCCAGTTACACGTGCCCCACTCTTTGCCACAATTTGCACACTTGCTGTTAATTAATTTATTATAGTTAGTGGCTTTCTGTGGAGGATAAGAACACCGACTTTGGTGTCAGACTACTTAAATTCAAATTCCACCCCCTCCATTCACTACCTGTGTGACGTTGGGCGAGTGACTTCATATTTACCTCCACTTCAGTTTTCTCATCTGGAACATGTGGATAACAGTATTACCTACCTCAATGAGGCAATGTATAGAAAGTATTTAAAATCCTGCTGGGCACATAGTAAGCTCTAAGTAGTAACAGTAATAGCAGTAGCAGCAGCAGCGCTGGGAGTACAAGACCTCTAGGAGTAGCTGTACTGTGTACTGGACTGGAATGCAATGTGTTTCCCCCCCCCCCCCCCCGAGCGGAGTTTCGCTCTTGTTACCCAGGCTGGAGTGCAACGGCGCGATCTCGGCTCACCGCAACCTCCGCCTCCTGGGTTCAGGCAATTCTCCTGCCTCAGCCTCCCGAGTAGCTGGGATTACAGGCATGCGCCACCATGCCCAGCTAATTTTTGTATTTTTAGTAGAGACAGGGTTTCACCTTGTTAACCAGGATGGTCTCGATCTCTTGACCTCATGATCCACCCGCCTCGGCCTCCCAAAGTGCTGGGATTACAGGCGTGAGCCACCGCGCCCCGCCTGCAATGTCTTTTATTTACCACTCTATTCTCAGTGCCTAGGTTTGTGCCTGGTGCACAGTAAGTTCTCAGATACATTTTGTGACTGACTGATTACTTTCAGATCAATTATGAGTCTTCGTACAATGTAATAGAAATTATTTTATTACTTATATATGACAATCTGGGTTATCGTCTAAGAGTTGTAGTGGTTAAAACACAGTACCGTGGTTTCAATGTAAGTCCTGTTTCTGCCGTGTACATATTGTCTGACTTGCAGACTTTTTTTTTTTTTAATGAAGTCTCACTCTGTCACCCAGACTGGAGTGCAGTGGTGTGATCTTGGCTCACTGCAACCTCCACCTTCCGGGTTCAAGCAATTCTCTTGCCTCAGCCTCCCTAGTTGCTGGACTACAGGTGTGCACCACCACGCCCAGCTAATTTTCGTATTTTCAGTAGAGACGGGGTTTCATCATATTGGTCAGGCTGTTCTTGAACTCCTGACCTCATGATCCAACCGCCTCGGCTTTCCAAAGTGAAGGGATTACAGGTGTAAACCACCACGCCCAGCCGACTTGAAGAAATTTACTAAGCCTCTCTAATCTTCTATTTCTTACCTGTAAGTGAAAATCATCATGAGGATTAAATACAATAATCCATATAAAATGCCAAGCATGTTGACTTGCACACAGCGAGCTCTTTCCAGGACATGCTGTCATGTCAAGTGAGACCTCTGGCCCAGCCAGCTAGGGGTTCTGTCCCTCACAAAGCCCCAAGGGGGATTTTGGATTTTGCAGACATATCATCGTTGCCCTTTAGGAGATATTTGTGTTTTCTCTTCTAAAATCTTCCTAATTTGAGCAATTTGGTTATTTTAAAAGGAGTTTCAGAGCCAGCTGAATAGAGTGAAAAGAGGTAACGTTGAACATTCCTTCTTCCAAGCATTAGAAAGCACTGAAATTTCTAGTTGAGTTTTTGTAAAAAGAACCTTCGTGTAGACTGAACTTCTAAAATTCAACTAGCTTTATATTGCCTTTTTAAAATGGCCCCAATTGTGGATCACCTGAGGTCAGGAGTTTGAGACCAGCCTGGCCAAGATGGTGTATCCCTGTCTCTACTAAAAATAAAAAAATTAGCCAGGTGTGGTGGAACATGCTTGTAGTCCCAGCTACTCGGGAGGCTGAGGCAAGAGAATCCCCTGAACCTGGGAAGTGGAGGTTGCAGTGAGCTGAAATCACACCACTTTACTCCAGCCTGGGTGACAGAGTAAGACTCTGTCTAAAATAAATAGTTAAATAAAAATGGCCCCAATCTAAAATTGGGACCATGATATACTATGCATGTGAATGAACCTCTTTCCACTGTGTGAATCGGTATGTACTCAGCAGGCAAAACATCATGGTCACCTCATTAACTCCCTCTTTAAGATGGAGTCCCTTAGCTTTAAAAATATTTTAAAAGAATACAAAAGTTGCCCACACTCTAGTTACAAAGAAAAGAAAACTCCAGATTTATGGCAAATAACCTAAATAAAACAAACCCATAAACACTCTAATTTAATATGGATAACTGATACTAAGTGGACCATAAAGTCCTGATGACTAGTCTGATTATTTATTTTATGGCCCTCATGTGATATGATTGAGATAATAAATAGATGCTTTTGTAGAATTTGAAATTGTTTTTCATATAAAACATGTTTTTCTCAAAGCTGGATTTACCTAAATTCACTGACAGCTGGAAACCAAATGTATTCACACTAAATTGTTTATATCACAGGGATTCCAGTAGATAGATTAAATATGTTTTATTTATTAATGTACAACAAGTAGAAGAGACCCTGGCTACCGTATTTTACCAAATATGTTTCTCATTATTTCTAAAGTTTGGAATGCTACTGAAATGTTGTATGGGGTGTGTGTGTGCATTTTGCATGTGTGTGCATGTTCATATGTGTGTGCACGAAAGAGCTTGAGAGAGAGAATAGTTGATTGTTTTGACAATATGCCACTTTTATGGGTTGTTTTTCTTTTGGGTTTTGCAAAATAGGAAGTAGATGATTGTTCACAATGGCCCAAATTTTGATCGATCAGAAACTGACCACAGCCATTCATACTCAGTTGGATCTTCTTGGAATCTCCTGCTTGAGGAGTCTCACACCTCTCAAAAATAAACAATGGGAATGCAGAACTTCAGGAATGATAAAACAAGAATTTACTTTCTTGTTAGAGAAAATAGTACCCAGAGTGGAAGGATTTATTAAAAATTCAAACTCTCAGGCCCTATCTCATCCGTACTGAACCAGAATCTGTTTTATAAAAGTGATTTTTACATACGTTAAGTTTAGGAAGCTCCGCCCTGGGAGATTTCCCACACTGCTGGCCACCAGTTACTTTGGAATATCCCCATGACATTGCTACAGAACTCCATAATGAAAAATAGCCAAGGGCATAGAGAAACCCTTCTTTTACCGCTCATTGCCTCGGAACAGATGACTTACACGCTGATGGAAAGAAGAGTACTCCAGGGGGAAGAACAAGGACTACCTGTACATGATCGGAAGAGCCAGACCCAAGTGGCTAATAATGGTCAGTAACATGTCTCAAAACCTGCAGTGGGTGATAAGAAGGCATGGCAGTCTATCAGGAGCATTCCAAAAGCCTTGATTCAGGGGTGAGGAGAGATAGGAAACTAGTGGAAGCTGTCAGGAGGGCTGCAAAGAGCTTTCTGAACCTTAAGAAAGTCTTCCTTGTATCTGTGGACTGTTTTTTTGGCTGGCGAGAATCACAGCAGCTTTCTCTCAAGATGTCTTCAGGTACAGCCCTTTGTCCATCCATTATTGAAACATCTAGTGTTGTCTTCCCCAGATACACACAGTAAGTTTTGCTTAATTCAACTCAACAAATAGTTATTGATTGCATGTCAGGCACTATAACCATGACTTGATTAAAACAGAAGAGGAAGAACTTCTAAACAACCAAAATAGGTGGCAAAATTCATTCCTAAAGCTCATCACTCCTCCATGTAGAATCAGGCTGGGCCTATGCTGAGTCTATTTTTATTTTTTCCATTTTATTCTACATCACACATAATTCCAACAATCTTGGTTATCTGGTTTCCAAGTCCTCCATAAGAAGGGGTGAATTGGAGTCCATGGAAAGGAAGGGAGAGGACAGTGAACGATGTTGCTGTACCAAACGCACCAATCCAGCCAGAAGAGCAATAGATTCTTAGCAAACAGAGGAACAGAGACCTACAAATAGAAGACACAAGAGCTTATAATGCATGGCCATCTGGTGCCATTTTTGTGTAAACACCAACATTTCTACATACCTCAAAAGACCTGGGCCTTGATATATTACATCAGTGCAATGGGTTCTGAAAAGGGAGCTGAGTCTTCACAAAAAGTTAACTCATGCTCAGAATACTATAATCAGAAAAAATAAAAATTATGTAATATATTTTAGAAAGTGCTTCATGCAAAGAGGCTTCAGTAGAAAAATAATGGTGCTTGAAATAGCAACCACAGTATTTTTGGGGAATTTGCAAAGACTCCATCTATAAAATTCTGGATGGCTGAGACTTCAGTATGTTTTTAAAAGAATAAAACTTACTTAGCATAATGTCAATTGACTGAAATAAGGAACATTCACCCCAAGGGGCCCTAAGTCATCCATATGCCTTTTGCATGAGTGGGACCTTTGCATTATCTGAACCAGCTGTGCAGGTATGAACACTGCATACCACTGCCCATGATGAGTCCAAGGACTCACAGCTGTCAGCACAGCCCTCTCATACTTCAGCCCAAATTTCCAGGTCCTTGATGGTTATTTCAATCAAACCTCATGAAAGCTCCAAACAAAAGAACCACAATCCTTATTTGCCTACTCCTTAAGATACATTCAAAACTGGGAATAGCTGGGTACAAAATATCATGCAAATCATATATACAATCTTTATGTAGTATATATGTTGATATAGTATACTAAATACAAATTTTTATATATCATCACATTCATATATGTGAGACAGAAGAAAAAAACAAAGTTGGAAATATGCATAGAGAAAGTTCATAAAAATATATTTAAACTCTTAACAGTGATTGTTTTTCTGGGAAATAGTATTATTTGCAGTTTTACTTCTTTACATCTCTGGCTGCATTCTATGAAGTTTTTGCAATGAGCACACCCATGCACACAAACACATACATATAAAATTCCACTATTCTCATTTGAGAGGAAAAGAAGAGAGAAAAAGGAAGGAAGGAGGGAGGAGGGAGGGAAGCTGCTTCATTGATATCCCAATTATCATCTATCCTATAAGTTCCCATTCATCTTTCTCTACACCAGGATATCCTTCCCTTTTCACTTGTATGTGGCTTCTCTGTCCATGCTGTTGATTATTCTACACATTTAGTCTTTGAGGGTAATCTCTCTTTGGTGGAAGATAAAACCCAGGCCCTAAGGATGAAAACCATCCTGAAGCCATAAATCCCGCCTTGGACACCACCAAAAACTGGGAACCCTTCACCAGTTGAATCACTCTTCCAGAAACATAAGGTATGCTGTGACCTTTTGCTTCGATTCCATAATGCAGTCATGTTATCTTCCTATTCAGAAACATGACTACAAACCGAGACCAATCCTTGGCTCAGAATGACGATCATCCTGTCAATGGTTAGTACACATTAGGACAGGCAGTAGAAAGTGATGACTTTGGAGACAGGCTTGCTGTCATTCAAGAAACCTTCCCTGAAGCTCATTGCTCACTAAAAGTAAGCAGAGCTTAAGTAACCTAACAAAGCAGTCTTACTTTATTCATTCACTCCTGACCATGCCCTTTCTTTGTATGCTGTTTAAGACTAAACAGTATAAAACAAGATTGACATTATGTAATTACTTGCCTTTTACACTGTGCTAACTTAATTTGCTTTTCATTCTCAAGTATTTAAGAAACCATTACTTTCCCATCAGACTTTACTGTCTGCCAATTAAAGCATTAGATCGATGAGGTAGGGAGAACACAGTGTTTGGCAAGACTTTGGGTGGACCAATTGAAAACAACAGCTTTGTATCACTTTCCTTTTGTCAGGGACAGAATCGTTTTGCCAGTTTACCAGTTTATGTGACACCCTCTGTTCATCATATGTTGTTTTTTGGTTCCACTTGCAAGTAAGGATGGTCTAGCCATCGTCTAAGATTTACAACTAAATACAAGCTGAATTTCCTCTCTATGGGAAGAGTAGGTAGACAGGGATCAGGTGGAGGAGCTGGAGTTTTTTTAAGCTCACATTTGCCCTCTTGGGGGCACCTAAATTACCAAGCACATTGTGATGGACTCCTCAGAGGTCCCACAGAACTGTAAACCCCTCTGTCTTAGCTAGTAAGGTTCCACAGGAGCTACATCCCAGCTCCATAGAGCCCGCTTCAATCTCATGATCAAATATGATTTGTATCCAGGGAAACTCAGGGTTTGAGTTGGCTTAAGTAAGGCATGATGACCTGAGCAAAAAATGCAAGTCACTTTTCTTCTAATTCACTCTGATTTTGAGTAATAAGAGTTGTAGCACTGAGGGCTTTCTATCTCATCCTCATCCCTTGAAAACCAGTCATTTTCTTTTTCTCTATGTCATTATGGAAAACACCTGTACTTTAGAAGTACAGGAAATCATAGCAATTGCCCCCAAGAGCAGCAGAGGGAAGAAGAGTCCAGGGCAAAACTAGAGACATTCATCAGCTCCAGAAAGCATTTCTTAGAAAATAAAATTAACAAATAAAAAGGGTCACCATCAGCACAGCCAGATAGCCTGTGTCATTAAAAAATTAATAGACTTCCAGTTCTGATAACTCAGGGGCCAGGGGATGAGAACAGCTTGTCCAATCACTAAGTACAAAATATGATTATTGTGTGTTGTGGCCTCCTTGTGAGACTTCATGGTTCTACTGCTGATCTAGAAAAAGTAAGTCCACGAGTCTTAATCAAACAATGGGCTATGGGTTGTTTTGATTACCCTAATCTTGGGTTTAGAACACACACTGATTCAGTGAATCCATCTTTTCTCCATTCGAAGAGTATCCCTGGAGAAGACAGGGCTGGTGCCTAACAGAGTCTGCCTCAGATTTAACCCTGAGCTCACTCCAAGTTTGTATTAATGATTCCTCACTGCAATTACTGAACCCATGCTTCCCCTCTTTATTGGTAAAAAGAGGTTAATTAGATAGCCACTAACAACATGCAGCTCTCTAAATTTATATTTTAGCTAATTAAAATGAGAATTTACAACTTAGTTCCTCATTTGCACTAGCCACATTTCAAATGGTCAATAGTTAGGTGGCTGGTGGCTACCATATTAGAGAGTGCTGATACGAAACTTTTCCACTATCACAGAAGTGCTATCAGAAGCACTGCAGAGTGAGAAGTTCTTGCTCTCTTGGCATCCCTTTATTCCCAGGAAAAGCCCTAGGGAAAATAAGACTTCTTTAGAACTACAGCAGTAGTTCTCATAGATCACTGGGACCTACCCCAAGAGGTTCTAACTCAGTGCGTCTGAAATTAGGTCCCAAAGATTTTCATTTCTCACAAGCTCCCAGGTGATGCAGATGCCTCCAGTAGGAGACTACATTTTGAGAATCACTGCTCTATAGGAAGTAGGAGCAATACCAGGTAATTGGTGACTGGCACATCTGAAAAATGAATCACAATACCCAAGTTTTAGTCTCAATTCAGTCAAAACTTATTTGTTGAGTATCTTCTATAAGCCAAGCAGCCTGGTCTCTAACTGAAACCGAGCCTGGTTTTCTAACTGAAAATGAGCATTATAAAGAGATGCACTGACCAATACAGCAGCCACAGGGCCACATGTGGCCAGTGAGCCCTTGAAACATGCACAGAATAAGCTAAATTTGTAACATTATTACATTTAAATATCAAAGTGAATTAAAATCATTTCCATTAAGCATAACTATATCATTTTGGCAGAACTATGTTTCACTTCAATCTCTGAAAATTTAATGTTAAAAGAAATTGAGAAAATTCAGATGAAAACAAATTGAGATGTGGTCCAAATATAAAACACATTTTGGAAATATAGTATGAAAAAAGAAGGTAAAATATCTCAATAATGTTATATTGGTTATGTGCTGAAATGATAATATTTGATATATATAGGTTAAATAAAATGTGTTATTGAAATTATTTTCAGCTGTCTTGTGCTACATTTTTAATGTGGCTATCAGAAAAAATTTGAATCCATGTGTATTTTGCATTGTATTTGTATTAGACTGTACTTACCTGCAACTCGACCTCACTCTCTTGGCCTGTCAATTGCCCATCAGTTGACTGGGGCCCTGGGTATTGGAGAAGAGTAGTAGATTAGTGACCTCTAAGGCCACTTCCATCTCTAAAAGTCTGTGATTCCTAGAGAAACTGCTAGGAGATATTCTTTTTTAGGCTCTGGTTTTTCCTCAAACACTAGGCAAAATCTGCCATTTATTCCCCTCTGAAGATCATGACAGCCCACTCTCCATCTGTAGTTCAGAGGAAAAGAGCTACCATAATTGTATCTCCTTCAGCCACAGAGGATGGCACGTCGGATCCACACATACTTTCTAACTGGGCTGTACTTTTTTTAAGCTTGTTTTTTAAATTATATATTGACTAAGTACAGTCTATAGTTGTATATATTTGTGGGTGCAAAGTGGTGTTATGATTTCTAAATGCAGTGTGGAATATTATACTAATTCACAGTTTTGTGTTGAGAACATCTGAAATTTCCTCTTAGCAATATTGAAGTATATAGTACCATTTATTAGCCATATTCAGCATGCTGTGCAATTGATATAGTAATAATCAGACTCATTCCCCCTATCTAATTGAGTGTCGTGTTTAGTGTCACTACAACAGAATACCTGAGGCTGGGTAACTTATAAGGAAAACAGGTTTATTCATCTCATGCCTCTGTAGCCTAGGAAATTCAAAGGTATGGCCCTGGCTTCTGCTGAGGGCTTTAAGATATATCATAACAGCAGAGAAGGTCAAAGGAGGAGCAGACGCGTGCAAAGAGAGAAAACCAGAAGAGAAACCTCACTTTACAACAATCCTCTCTCTCATGAATAATCCATTCCCTCAAGAACTTATTGAATCTCTCTCACTACCATGAGAACAGCACCAAGGTATGCATGACGGACCCAGCCGCATGATCCAAACACCTCCCGCTAGACCGTGCCTCCTGACACTGCCACATGGAGATAAAATTTCAGCATGAGTTTTGGTGGGGACAAACTCAAACCGTAGCACCAAGGCTTTGTACGCTTTGGCTAACATGTCCCCATTCTCCCATACTTCGCCCTTTGGACTGTACTTCTTAAACACACACCTACATAATTAAGCAAGAATGGGCTTGTTTTTCTTGTGTATAGCAAAACATTGGGCTCCCAACTCCAGTCTTGCCACCAGACAAAAATGCCAAGAATTGAAATGCTATTATTCAATGGCCTCCGAAGTCAAAAATATGGAATCTACTTCAATCAGAATGAGTAATATAGACAAATTTAAAGAAATTAAAGCGAGTTTAAGCCGGACCCGAAAGGTTGATTTGTAATGATTTGCAGGAGGCCACTGGAGGCAGCGGCCAGGGTTTTCCACTTAGGAGATCAAAGTCTCCCCTGGGGGAAAAGTAGGGGGTCATACAGGGACTGGCTTCTGAGTTGTCCAAGGGTCGACCTCAAAGACTGATTTTGAGGTTTTAATAGGCTGGAGTGCCATGGCGCCAATCTCAGTTTACTGTAACCTCCACCTCCCGGGTTCGAGCAGTTCTCCTGCCTCAGCCTCCCGAGGAGCTGGAATTACAGATGCCCGCCACCACGCCCAGCTAATGTTTCATATTTTCAGTAGAGACCGTGTTTCATTATGTTGGCCAGGCTGGTCTCAGACTCCTGACCTAAGGCGATGCACCTGCCCTAGCCTCCCAAAGTGTTAGGATTACAGGCATCAGCCACCGCGCCCAGCCTCTACATCACATCTTAATTAGTCATTTCCTTTTAGTTAGAATCCCACCCCACTCCTCCTCACCTTCAGGTTTTCAGTATTTGGATAATATGCTGTGAATACCTTTTAGCACCCATTTCTTTATTCAGCTCATACCACTGAAAGATACTACTACTAATAAAATTGTTGATGAAAAGATAGGAACCATTAAAAAAAAGAAAGAAAGAAAGAAAAGAAATTAAAGCAAGAGGCCAGGTGTGGTGGCTCACACTTGTAATCCCAACACTTTGGGAGGCCGAGGCAGGCAGATCATGAAGTCAAGAGATAGAGACCATTCTGGTCAATATGGTGAAACCACGTCTCTACTAAAAATACAAAAATCATCTGGGTGTGGTGGCGCATGCCTGTAGTCCCAGCTACTTGGGAGGCTGAGGAAGGAGAATCACCTGGACCCCGGGAGGCAGAGGTTGCAGTGAGCCAAGATTGCGCCACTGCACTCCAGCCTGGCAACAGAGCGAGACTATGGCAAAAAAAAAAAAAAAAAAAAAAAAAAAAATTGAAACAAGCCCATAGATTATCTAACATTATGAGTGCTATCTAATATCTCCTTTCCTCTGCTGTCTCTGAAGATCACTCAATCCCATAGAGTCCTTACCAATTGTAGTAATACTAACAATAACTCATCCTAGAGTCGTGTTGTATTTAGCACAGTCTTTTGAAAGGCTTTGTAAATGCTATGATGTTTACAAAACCTTCAAAATACAATATTTCAGTTTATACTGCCAACCACATTGTAACCATGTAGCTATACATAATTAGTTACATTGAGGAGTAAGGTTCAATGACGTGCCCAATGTCATAAGGCTGAGTCGTGGGAGGCCCAGAACTCTGTCTCCAAGCTCGGGCTCTTTTACCTGCACTGTACCTTGCCTTCTCCTGGGGTGCTAAGGGCTACCCCAGAATTATGATTGAGCCAGACCATGGGATGAACTTTAAGCATCCTAGAACTTCCAGTTATTTTAGAAACTACTAGCTGTGGAGCTGCTAAGAACCAGTTAAGAAACTTGAGAACTAGCACCAGACAAATTACGAAGTTGAGATTTTTCGCTACTGAATTTCTACCTTCCCTTTTTACGCTGCCATCTCCTGCTTAGACTTACATCTGCCTCTCAGATAACCAGCACTTTGCTACTGTCTTATGAAGACTAGTTTCCAATAATGACACTTGGGGCAGCTCAGGACATGTCCCTCTCCCCTGCTACATTAAAACTTACCCGTCCTGTGTCTTCTTCACTTAGAGCTTAGCAATAAGCTCCAGACTCATGAAAAATTAATTCACATTCAGGATTGCAGTATTTCCGCTAGAGGTGATTTTATTCTTGAACGTAATTCCTGGGAGAAGGCAATATCTTAAAAGAATAAATGATCAAAATATCTTGAACACGGCCAGGCGCAGCACCTCACGCTGGTAATCCCAGCACTTTGGGAGGCCGAGGCGGGTGGATCACAAGGTCAGGAGTTCAAGACCTCTCTGGCCAAGATGGTGAAACCTAATCTCTACTAAAAATGCAAAAATTAGCCAGGCGTGGTGGCAGGCTCCTGTAATCCCAGCTACTCTGGAAGCTGAGGCAGAGAATTGCTTGAAACCAGGAGGCAGAGGTTGCAGTGAGCTAAGATCGCACCACTGTACTCTAGCCTTGGCAACAGAGAGAGACTCTGTCCCAAAAACAAAAAAATCTTGGACACTAGACAGACCAAAAATATTTTCAGACTTGATGGTGTCTTTAATCAAATTACGGAAACATTTACTTATAGGTGAAGGTCATATTCAAAGTGAATTAAACCTCTCTGTTTATCACTGAGTGCTTTGGCCACCTTGCTGAAAGGTAACGGAGATGTAGAAAGGTTCATGAAGTCCTTTTGTAGCAATTGGTGTTTCTGGGATCACTGATGGGCTGCACGGTCTATTGCCCACAACTGCCTTTTCAGATCATCCTCTGAGCTACAGTTGGTCCCAATTTAAACTACTGAACCGAGTTAAGGGTCTTGTGCTAGATTTAGTATAGTTTTCTTACTGAGACAGACTCGATACCAAGATATTAAAATATTTCAAAGGCTTTAGAGTTAACAACACTAATATATTGAAATATTTTATTGAAGTATAAGTCCTATTTTATCAGTACATCTTCTACATTGATGATTAACTCTATTCTTTATCCAGTAAATATCTAAAATAATGCATGGTCTACCAAAATTATGAGAAATCTACAGACTACTTCTATCTAGGGTTGAGCAGATTTCCCTTTAAAATTATAACTTTGTTAGACTAATGCTTGATACAAAACATATAAGAGCCAAAAATTCATATTGAGTGGCAGGTAGAAGGCAATCTTGGGTAAAACATGTTATTGTATTATAACATGGAGATTTCAAGAGGCCATTGTTCACCTATTAAATAACAATTACTATTTTTTAAAACTAGTAGTACTCAGTGTCAGTAAGAGGCATGAGATAGGAATGCTCATGCAATGTTCAATGTTTCAAAGAACTTTTGAAATAATTATACTATTTTTCTTAGCTATTCCTCTTCTAGGAATAAGAGAAGTAAACAGACATGTGCAATTTATAGTAGGGAAAAGAAGCTTAGAAACAACTTAAACATTCACTTATGAAAAAATTTGAATAAATTAAGGTACAATACATGAAGAAATATTACATATCTACTAAAAGTAATCTTTTGAAATTGTTTTTTTAAATTTTAATTTAATTTAATTTTGCCTAAAGAATATTTGAAATATATATTATATATAATATAAATTATATATATACATAAAATATTTTAGTGGCAGGGAAGGTTTTCAATTATATGCTCCCTTCACATGCCTAACCATCTCCCCAAGGCAATCAGTTTTACCAGTGTCTTGTATATCATATCAGAGATACTTTCTGCATAAATGACTTCTAACGTGTGAATAAAAGTTTGTTTTCCCTAAAGGAAACCACATTAAATTTGGAACTTAAAGATTACTACTCAATTCTCTATGATTTCTCATTATAAATCTTTCTGGGAGATTTCTAAAATTTTCAGTATAGAAGGACTTCCTACCATGGGACATTGCTAGAAATCCTATTTGCCTACCTGTCTACAGAGACGTTTTGATTAAAAGCGAAAGAAATAAGGAGTAGTAGCAGTCACGCAGGCACTTTCCCTCCAAATTCCTAATCACTGGTTGCATTTTAGGGGGTGAATGAGTTTTCCTTTTTCTCAGCCTAAATGAGGCTCATGCACCCACTGGAAGAGATGGTTTGAACAAGCAAAGCAACTTCTTAATTTTGACACTGGCTACAGTGACAAGGAAACAAAGTTAGTTCACCTGAGATCTGGCTATTTTCCTCCCTCTCTTTCTTGCTGCTGTGCTCTCCATGTGACATTGTGGATCCCAATTGCCTTCCAACATGATTGTAATCTTCCTGATGCCTCACCAGAAGCAGATGCCTGCACTATTCTTCCTTAAAACCTGCCAAACCATGAGACAATTAAATCTCTTTATTTAAAAAAAAAAAAAAAGCAAAAGTAGGCCTTGAACACACGGTCAGCAGAACTATGTGCTGGCCAGTTCACACCGACTCTTCCTGCCCTCCATCATGCTGAGCCAGGTCCCCACTATGTCATCATGGTGCATCTAACTTCCATCCAGGTCCTCCATCAACACCACTGCCCTCTCATCATGCTTAAAGGAAATTTCACAAACCTTGGAGAGCAACCTAATGCACTGTTTGCCCAGGCAGAATAAAATGTCTTTCACAATGGCCTTTTTGCTGAGACTTTATGCTTTTTTCCTCAGATAAAAATCATAAAATGTAAAATTTGTTATGTAAACTGTTTAATGAATTTCTGGACCTGAAGCATAATAAATACTTAATAATTTTCCAAGCAATGACTAAAGGAATGAATCCTATATTGTTTTAAAGAATAGATGTTAAAGATGCATGCATGAGACCTTTTGGCACTGTCTTTGGTACTAAATGAAAACGGCAGAGGTGGACATTCTGGTAGCAAAAAAAGGACTTCTGGATTTATATTTGTGACATGTTTAATGCAGTGTTCGGTTCCAAAGTCCTAATGATAACAGGATACACATGTTGAAGAGTGATGATCTGTAGTTGACAGCTGACCTAACTAACAAACTATTATGTCCATAAGCTATTTTGTCTGAACTGAGCCATATCAACAGAGGGGAAGAAAATGAACAATTCTAGAGTTATATAGCACCTTTCTCCCCCAAAAGAAATCCTGCACTTAGTTGGCAATTCCTTTCCTTTGATCTGGCTATTTAATGTCTTTCCTTCTGCTCTGTAGAGAAACTCTTCACTGTATAAATTGGTTTCATTTATAAATGGTGAAAAATTTTAAATTAAAAATGTACAATGCCATTTAAATATAAAGTATTATTATTTACGAACTATTATTGCTGTTTTAATTAGTATAAGAAAGATAATGCTTATAATGTTCTCCCAAAATAACAAGCAACTTGTTAGCTGGATAACTAGCTAGTGTAAATGAGGATAAGCTCAGGCACTTAGTATGCATTTGATAAGAATTTATTGCTGAATTAATCAGTAGGTCTAATTTCCCCTGTCTTGGAATTGTAGGAATAAGAACTAGCTTCTAGAGGAAGGAATGCATGGTCTATTTGAACAGTTCTACTTGATACACGATCTGCCAGGTCAGAAGAGTTTCAGGTACTCAACCCCCAAGCATGCATATGCCCAGTAGCGGCTCCTGGAGAGGTTGCCCAACCTCCAGTGATGAGGAAATCCCAGGCACTCAGCACGTCTGAAGTTTTGCAGCCCTTTTTGATGCAGTGGCAGTGAACTCAGCTATAAGGTGGGCAGTTTTCATCCTCTGTAGTGACCACCGTCTGCTGACCGCTTTCTATTTGCCAAGCATGAGTGAGGAATCATGGCACCAGTTTGATAAACGGGGAAAGTTGGACACAGAGAGTTTGGTTCTGCTGACTAAGGATACATCTTTTAAGTGGACAAGTCATAACATGAGTACAGGTCCAAAGCCCATGCCACAAACCGGTCTTTTCCAAAGATTAATTCTCAGTCCACTGGGAGGATCATAAATTCCTCCAGGTGAGACCCTAATTAACTATCACAAGCCCTTTTCTCAATTCTTATAATATGAAAATAATTATTCCACTGAGTTTCATTTTTATATAAGCATAAGGACCAATTCACTAGTAACTTACTTAGTCGATTACTAGGAGTTATTAAAATGTTGGTATTCACAAACTAAAATAAACATGTTATTAGATAGTTTATAGGTGGCTCTAATACATTACCAAGAGTTCAGGCTAACATAACACATTATAAAATTGCTATTTTGCCTATGTGACACACAGAGAGCAGGAAATCCACTTGAAGGTGGGAATGAGTGGGGTAGTAAGATTGTGAGGTCTTTGCCTTGCTTAAGTGTGCTGTAATAATTTTTTTAAAAGGTTGAATGCCATCATCCTAACCAATATGCTAAAAGGAAAGAGGAAGTGAAGTTTATTCCCTTGCGTGTGACTTGAGCAGTGCAAGCCGGTATTATGTTCTCATACACGGAAGGGTAGCTTAAGCACTAAATATTATTTCATTTTTCTCATATACCTATAATTTACATAGAACATAATTCTTTTAAAAATGTCCTATTATTTTCTAAACTAATGATCTAGAATCTCAAATAAGGCAGGACATAGCCAATGCTGATGAGGTCTTAATTCGCAGGTTGATTCCTTTTTTGAGTAAATACTATTCGAATCCTTGCCTGTTTTGAGATATGCTAACGAGCCTGTCTTTTTCATACCCTAAGCAATATAAACGCCTTGGCAAGGCCATTTCATCTCTCTTCAAAAAATCAGAATAAGCACTTTTCTAAAACATACCTAAGGCAGCTGTGCATTCAACACATCACCCATCAACTGCCTTTAGCAAACAGAAGATCGTTTTGAGATTCCCAGCGTTAACTATTCTTGGACCCATTAGTTGCGAGGGCATGGACAAATTGTTTATTTATTTATGAGCATTTTTATCACAGAGTTGACCATGTGTATTGTTCTTTAGTAAAATGTTCCCGCTCATCTGAAAAATTCTTTAGCCATTGGGATACAGCGCTTAATTTTCAACCATAAAACAATGATTCAACATTTATTTCTCTAGATCACCCAATTATTATTTGTTTGTAAGTGTAGTGGTGTCAAATAGCAATTATTTCTACTTGGCAACTTTTATCTCAGCCCGGGAAAAAATAAATTACTTCAATAAGGTAGAAGATGAAGGCTTTTAGTCTTTGATACGACATTTATCACTGAAGATTCCCCAGGCTTTGTTGACCCCCAAAGCATCTATATTTTAATAATGTTTTTCAAGCAGTTTGAAAATAATTTTCATTTCCCACTTAACAGTACTTAAGACAGCAACTTGAGCAACTAGCAAGTATTAAGAATAAGAAACAAAAAGTAAATCAAATGGAAATGCAAATGCTACTATAAATTGTATTCACACTCAGTACTCTTTTGTTTGTTCTGATAAAATAGGGTAAGCCCTCAAGTTTTACGTAGTAACATTTCATCCTAGAAAGCAAAGGCGAGAGATCATCGTGCATATGTATTTGTCTTTGTACTTTTTTCTTTCTTTAGAGAAACCAGAGTTTAATATGTTTTCATTCAGTACCGAAATAACATTCAACATTAAGTGTAGCATAGGTATTAATAGTAATAATGAAAATGCCAACCCAACCAAATATCTATGATTAAAAAGTAGAAAGAAAAAAACAAGTGACAGTTCTCATTTGGAAACACAGATATACAGCAGGTAGTCAAATTTCATGAGGGTTAGGAAGATTGTAGATAGACTTTCAAATCAAAAACTCATGGTATTGTTGGTCAGTAAACTCCTGGGACCAGCAGCATCCCAAAAGAGGTCTTTTTGGGAATTTAAACGTCAACAACAGTGACATATTGTATTTTCCACAGGATAGGTAGTGTGTCCACCATGGTAGCCAGCAAATTGCTCCTAGCAAGGAGGTGACCCAGTGTCTGTCTGCTCCTTACATTGAAGAGGAAAAGGCTTGTAATGTGTAGCTTGTCTTTGTTGGCAAAGATCACCTAGCCCTACTAAAAGCATGGGAGGTGAAAGCACAATTCTTCAACACTTCTTCAAATAGAAGAAATATCAATATTTAATATTGAAACATTAAAAAGTATGTGTTTCTTGAAGTGCTCTAAATATCACTCACTTTTGTAAACAAGTCTACATATTGTTTATGTGATTTAGAGAATGGGCTTAAATGCTCAAACAGACGTGGATCCACATTATTAATTAGGTAATATAAGCCATTGTTCGCAGATTTTAGCAAGCATTAGAATCAGGCTGGAGAGCGTTTGAAGACACAGATTGCTATAATGTTCATTCCTAGGGTTCCTGGACCACAGCTCAGTAGGTTTGAGGTGGGTCAGAGAATTTGCAACTCTAACAAGTACACATGAGCAGGAGGTGCTACTGATGCTACCCATTGGAGAACCACTGTGGAGAATTACCAATCTACAGTTTCACTCCTTAGCCCTGCTCTACCTCAGTTTCTTCACCAGTTACTTGAGAGTACTAACATCTTCCACCCAGAGCTGTTGCGATTAAATAAATGAGATAATGCATTTAAATCTCTTAACATATTGCCTGGTACCTACTGTAATATGTTCTCAAACCATGTTAGCTATTATTACTGTCTAATTCTATGGACCCTGGAGACATCAGAAAATGAAGACAGTGAATGGCATGACGTATTTGCCTTTGATTGCTTCTCTGAATTTTCTGCTTTTACCTCTATTTAGACTAAACTCCTATGTTCACTTCTGAGTTAGAAAGATGTAGTTCTTCAAGGATGCTAAGTCCACATTTAGTTGGGCAATGTGAATTGTTCACGTGGTTTGACATTCCTCATTTGTTTCTCACTCTGTTCAGTAAAATATTCATGATTCTGGTTGGCTGTAAGGTGTCCCAGGATGAGCGAGGGAAAAGAACCGTGCGCAGTTCTGCCTTGTAAGATACTTCAGGGACAAATTTCTTTCTACTAATGCAAACTTGGGCTGCACACAGAGATAATGCTACCATTCTTGGACTTTTCTACATTTTTAAGTAAATTTACTGTAGTTGGTTGTTAAACTGTCTCCTGGTGAATATGTTCCTTAGAAGGTATAAGACAAGAAACTCAACTCTTTTGCTGGTTTTGGAACAGAGATAAGTTGGTTTAACACTAATGACTGTACCTGAATTCTTTCTGACAGGATTGCCTGGTTCTTATGTAAATGAGCATATGTTGTTGGTGCCTTTGTACAGAAAGAAAGAAAAAAAAGAATGGGATCTAAAGAATGGCAATAAATGAACCAAATATACATATCTAGGGTTAAAAAGCACTAATGTTTATAAAGAAGCAACTATTCTATTTGTTGCTCTTGTGATAACCACAATGGAAGACCAGACTCATGAGAGATAGGAATGGTTTTGGTAGAAAATTCTGAGCTAGCATGAATGAAACCCACGCAAGAATGTATAATAATATAGGTCCCAGGTGCAGTATCTTATAGCCATGTCTCCTGGGTTAAAACACTCAAAGCTCATCCTATGATATTGCATATTCAGCAACATGCAAAATTACTGCCATCACTCATGACACCAAATAATAGAAGTCTTCATCATATATGGGCTTCTGAAGGAACTTATCTGAAGTCAATTTCCAAGTCAAGATCTCTTGGGAAAGATTCTTATGTTATCAATTTCTTTGTCTATTTTTTTAATGGTGTCTCCCTCACTCAGGGAAATGACTTCAGACTGCAAGGAGGTAGAACAAACATCATTAGGGTGGAATTGAAGCTCACCACTGAGTTGAAGGTTGTAACAGTGAGACTTGCCACTTTACATAAGCATAAGTGTCAGATAAAAGGTATATTGGGGGACTACAGATGTGTTTCTTTAATAGCAATCTTTATGATTCCTGGATAAATGAAAACATTTCAGAAGATTAGAAATAATTGAAATGTTCTCCATTCAAAAGCAGACAGAGAAAGATACATTTCATATAGACACATTTATACTATATATATAGTATATGTATTTATATATACATACACATATACGTAAGTGTATACATATGTATGTAAGTATATCTATATACATATATGCATGTATACATATATACACACATGCACTACAGACACTATAAACACTCTACACCAGGGCTGTAGGACAAATTACTGACTAGAGTCTTAGGTTTCAGGAAGTAAAGTGGTATCATTGGTAGCCATCTTGGGCACACCAGAAATTAAGTAATGACAAACTAATCCACAGCATTTCTGATAGGGTTTACTATACTGATATGATCAAGGGAGCAACACAGAAATTGTGTTTTTATTTTAGCAAGGTTTATAGGCATAGTACAGACATATGGGCTGGAGGGAATCAAAATTGGTTTCAGGAGAATGCACCAGAGAAACTTGTTTTGCAATGTGCTGAACTTCCCGTTGTTGAACACAACCAAATAAATGCTGAATAAGAGCCAGGAAAGTGTGTTTCTCTTCCTGCACAATAAGCTTTTGGGCTGAAAGTTCCATGAAGCGAGGTACTGAATTCAGGTACTGGAATATCCACTCAACAAACAGGTATTTTATAAATGAATAAATGCCAAAATGTAAGAAATGATTGTTACAGCCATTTTCTAACATCCAGATCTCTATTCCTAAATAGCTTGGATTTCTACTGACTTAGGATGTGTTTGCTTAATATCAAAAATGTTTAGCACTTTTTTATGCAAATAAAAATTGTTTCCCAAAATCTGCCTTACATATTTTATCTGATAACTTATATAATATAATAGAAAGAATCTATTTTACATGATATTATGAAGTGATTCCTGTTCTCCTCTTTTTTCCTGTTTTCTTGATTTAAAATAAAAAATATAGAAAAGAAGCTGAGAAACATATTAGTAAATGAGCAATCAGGGCTCAAGATTTCTGCTGTTCGAATTTTGGGTTCTACTCCTAATGTCTCCAATAAGAAAATTGCTAGTCTGTTTGTTTTCTTTTTTTTTTTTTTTTTTTTTTTTTTTTTTAAAGAGAAAGCGAGAGAGAGAATGGGGAGGAGGAAAATGGAACAGAAAGAGAGAGAGAGAATGGGGAGGAGGAAAATGGAAGAGAAAGAGAGAGAGAGAATGGGGAGGAGGAAAAAGGAAAAGAAAGAGGGAGAGAGAATGGGAGTATTGCTTTCTTGCCCAGGCTAGAATGCAATTTAGTAATGGGTATTGAAAACCTCTTGTATACTGATAATTATACTTAATGATGTAGTCAGGAAGGAATAAGGGAAGAAGATAACAAACAAACAGCCAACCAATATTTCATTTAAACCTATGAAATGCTATGCTATTACTGAGGAGTGATTTACTTCCAATTATATAGTCACTTTTGGAATAGGTGTGAGGTGGTAATGTATGTTTTGTGTATTTGAAGTGGAGAGTTCTATAAATGTTTATTGTTTACTTGTTCCGGGTCTGAGTTCAAGTCCTGAATATCCTTGTTAATTTTCTATCTCGTTGATCTATAGAATCGTTAGCTATTCTTGTTACATTGATCCTTTTACCATTATGTAATATCCTTCTTTGCCTCTTTTGATCTTTGTTGCTTTAAAGTCTACTTTATCAGAGGCGGGAATTGCATCTCCTGCTTTTTGTGTATTTGTTTATTTTTACTCTCTGGTTGGTAAATCTTCCTCCTTCTCTTTGAGTCTTTGTGTATTGTTGCATGTAAGATGGGTCTGGATGCAGCATACCGATGGGTTTTGGCTTTTTATCCAATTGAAATATATATAAGTTTAATACTGGCGTTTGATGCTAGCTGGCTGTTTTGCCCATTAGTTGATGTAAATTTTTCATTGTATTAATGTTCTTTGCTTTTTGATATATTTTTGGAAAGGCTGATATTGGTTGTTCCTTTATATGTATAGTGCTTCTTTCAGAAGCTCTTGTAAAGCAGGCCTGGTGGTGGTGAAGTCTCTAAGTACTTGTTTGTTCGCAAAAGATTTAATTTTTCCTTCGCTCATAAAGCTTAGTTTGGCTGGATAGGAAATTCTGGGTTGAAAGTTCTTTTCTTTAAGGATGTTAAATATTGGTCCCCACTCTTTTCTGGCTTGTAGGGTTTCTGCTGAGAGATCTGCTGTAAGTCTGATAGGTTTCCCTTTATGGGTAACCTGACCTTTCTCTCTGGCTGCCCTTAGTATTTTCTCCTTCATTTCAACCCTAATAAATCTGGCGATTATGTGCCTTGGGGTTGGTCTTCTTGAAGAATATCTTTGTGGTGTTCTCTGTATTACCTGGAGTTGAATATTACCTTGCCATGCTAGGTTGGGAAAGTTTTCCTGAATGATATCCTGAAGAGTATTTTCCAACTTGGATTCATTCTCTTCATCACATTCAGGTACACCTATCAAACGTAGATTAGGTCTTTTCACATAGTCCCATATTTCCTGGAGACTTTGCTCATTCCTTTTTATCCTTTTTTCTCCAAACTTGTCTTCTCGTTTCATTTCACTGAGCTGGTCCTCGACTTCTGATATCCTTTCTTCTGCTTGATCAATTCGACTGTTTAAACTTGTGCATGCTTCGCGAAGTTCTCGTGTGGTGCTTTTCAGCTCCATCAATTCATTTATATTCCTCTCTAAATTGTCCATTCTCGTTAGCATTTCGTCAAACCGTTTTTTAAGGTTCTTAGTTTCTTTGCATTGGGTTAGAACAAGTTCTTTTAATTCACAGAAGTTTCTCATCACCCACATTTTGAAACCTGCTTCTGTTATTGGAACACACTCGTTCTCCATTAAGCCTTGTTCCGTTACTGATGAGGAATTGCGATCCCCTGTAGAGGGAGAGGCATTCTGATTTTGAGAATTCTCTGTCTTTTTAGGCTGCTTTCTTCCCTTGATTATATATTTATCCATCTGTCGTCTTTGTAATTACCGACTTTCTAACTAGGTCTCTGAGCGGACGTCCAGCTTTTTGATTCCCAGCGCCGAAATCTGAGCAATCCACTGCGCCGGCCAAGACAGCGGTGTTAAGGTTGATGGTGCCTTTCTGCCCAGAAATCTCTGGACTCTGCACCAAGAACTGCCGCTTTAAGGCGCCAGCAAAACCGCTGCGCCGGCCACAAGAGTCGCTCTGGCGACCCGTGGAGCTCCTCCGCTGGGAATCTCCTGGTCCGTGAGCTACAAATATTCGTCTGAAAGTGTGGCGTCCTCTCGTTCTCTGCGCTTTCACTGGGAGCTACGTGCCTGAACTGCTAGTGATCAGCCATCTTGGATCTCTCTCGTCTGTTTGTTTTCTACTCTATTATCTGTATAATTCCCTTTGATAAAAAAAAAAAAAATAAACAGAAGCACTGTCAGGAAAATACTTAAAACTGTGAATGCTTTTTAAAACACAGATTTGAATCAAAGTTATTTGCAAACCCAGTCACTAGAATAATTTTACTACTAATTAAAGCAATAATCACTATTCTACATTGCACCAAAATTAAACTGCTAAAGTTTCTTAGTTAATTGTAAAAAAAAAAATAGTGCTCAATAGCACAAAGCATTTGCAAAACTGTAAATAGATTAACTCATTCTTTTGGCCTTCTAAAGAATTGACTACATTAAAATAATATTGAATTTTAGTAAGCACCCTTCAGATACCTCATTTTACCAATGCAGATTTGACAGAACAAAATGCTGTCATGATTGGAGAAATATTTTTCACTGCTTACCCATCAATTCAGATGAAATGATGTCATGCAAAGTCAAAGTTCATAAAGACACAGATATACCCACATTATTCCCACATTGTTTCCTTCTATGCTTGCATCTATAATTTTAATGGAATTAAATGTTTAATGAGTGCCTATTACATACCAGGATATTGACTTAAGTGCATTCACATGTATTATCTGATTCAATTCTCATAACAAATACATAAAATAATAATTATTTTTCCTAATTCCAAATGAGGAAACATGGTTCTGAGGGATTGTTACTTCCTAACATTGCGTAGCTAGGAAAGTGTGGAAACAGAACCCTCTTCTAATTCTGACACATCCTTTCACCCTTGCTTTTTTCTTTATCACCTACCAACTGTTGAGCCTACGAGGTGGTGACTGGTCATTCTGATTCTCAACTCAAAGGATAAATTAATGAATGGACACACAGCTTCTATTTTTTATTTTTAATGTGACCCATACTGCCTCTAGAAGGATGTACAACTTCAACGTAAAGACTTCAAGAGATTTTTTTTCAGTGATTTGAAATCAAAATAAGACTAGCAATAAACGTATAATTGATAGCTGACATTTACTGAATATTTACCATGTTTCAGACACTGTCACCTGTGCTTCATGTGCATTTTCTCATTTATTTCTCAAACAGCAAAACTGAACTTTTATCAGTTGGGTACAATTTTCATGTCTACTTCACAGGAGAGGAAATTGGGGCACAGAGGGGTTAAGTAACTTCCACTATTCATACTGTTAAATAGTAAAGCCTGGACTTGTATTCAGGCACTGAAACTCTAGAACAGTGGTTTCAGCTGGGGCTTATTTTGTCCCCAGGGGGAATTTGGCAGTATTTGGAAACCTGTTTGGTTGTCATAACTGAGGGGTGATACTGGCATCTAGTGGATAGAGGCCAAGAATGTTAAAAATACACAGAACAACTCCCCAGAGAAAAGAATTACCCAGCCCAAAATTTCAATGGCAAGCGTAAGAAACCCCGCTCTAGAACCTGCCTTTGGCATTTCTCTGTACTTCTGTACTACTGAATTTGGATGGAAATAATGAATGCAGCATCTCACATTACTGGCGATTAATTCTCAGCTGCATTTAATCTCACAACACTTTCTCGTGACAATATTGATTATAATACATTGCAACAGCAGATTTTACTGTACCTCATAATGATCTCGGTATATTCTGTAAAATAAAAATGCCCGGTTTCACTTCCCAAAATTCTTGCTAAATTAGTCTGATGTAAATCTCTTGGGCATCAGATATTTTTTAAAAAGCTCCCCAAGTGATTTTAATGTGCAGCCAAGTTTTGAGAAACGTGTAGAGAAAAATAACAGGATTTTTAAAGTATGGAACACTTTCTATTCTCCACTAAAATAGTATCCTAGTAATGGCCCAAAGTTATTGAATGTTTATTATGTGCCCAGGGCTGGACTGAATGCTTTGCAGGAATTATGTCACTTTAAATTCTTCAACACCTCTCTCAGGTAGTTGTTCTTATCACCTGTCTTAGTTTGTTTGGGCCATTATAACAAAGTACCACAGACTGCGTGGCTTATAAGTGACAGCAATTTATTTCTTACCATTCTAAAGTCTGGTTAGTCAAAGTTCAAGGTGCCAGCAGATTCAACATCTAGGTCTTGCTTTCTGGTTCACAGCCTTCTCCCTGGTCCTCACACATGACGGAAGGGACAAGGCAACTCCCTTGAGCCTCTTGTACAATGACACAAACCCAATTCATGAGTGCTCTGCCTTAATTTCCTTCGTTCTCTAATCACCCCCCAAGCACCCCACTTCCTAATACCATCACCTTGAGGGTAAGAATTTCAACATATGAATTTGGAAGAGACACCCACATTTAGACCATAGCATCACCGTTTTACAGATGATGAAACTGAAACATCTGAAAATTAATTGATCCAGACCACGCAGCTACTGAGAAACAGAGCTGTTTATTAAATCTAGCTCCTTCTGACTAGAAAATGCATGGTGTAAATCAGCACTTCTGAAACGTGAGCATGCCTCAGAACCACCCAGAGAGCTAGTGAACACACAGATTGCTGAACTCAGCCCCAGAGTCTCTGACTCAGTAGGCCTACAGTGCTGTCTAAGAACCTACATGTTTAACTAGTTACCGGTGATGCTACTGACTTTGCTGGTCTGGGGACTACACTTTTTGAGAACCACTGTGGGACGGTTTCTATAAAATCAAGCTGTTTTCATGACATTTCTTCTATTTAAGGGGATTCATCCCTCATTTCCTCCTGAATCTTGGCAGCGGTGTGTGGTTGGAGAACATTTCTATCCCCCTAGCATAATGTCTTCTGATACTAGGAACAATTGTAAGCACCCTGTTAGTGTGAAAAGTGTAAAATGGCTGCTACCTACCGTGAGATTGGGTCAAGGGAGAACTACCCAGGAGAGAAATCAACCCCCTCTTGCCTCTACAGTTCAGATCCCCTAACCAGAGAAAATGAAATCTACCAACAGGACAGAAACAGACCTAAACCATTGGGACAACAATTCAAAGTGACAATTCAATGCCAGATAAAGAGGATAAAGGGACAGGTTTTATATTAAGGGAAAACAGGAAATCAACAGTTTTTCGTTTCAACTTCCCTGTTCCTACATTTAGAACCAACTAGTATTAAATAAAGAACAAAAAGAAGCAAGTGCTCTTCTTTTTGACCTAGCTCTCATCCCCACTAAACATCAGCAAGCAAGAAAACAAACATACCCCAAACACGAGCAATCAACGTGAAACATGAAATAGGGAAAATCATGAGAGTAGGCAGTGAGACTCCTATATCGTCCCCTAATGTGGCAGTCAAGCAGCAAGTATGTATTCAACCACTGATAGATTTCACTCTTTTCTTTTTTTCTTTTGAGACAGAGTTTCACCCTTGTTGCCCAGGCTAGAGTGCAATGGCGCAATCTCGGCTTACCACAACCTCCACCTCCTGGGTTTAAGCAATTCTCTTGCCTTTGCCTCCAGATTAGTTGCATTTATAGGCACCCACCACCACACCTGGCTAATTTTTTTTGTGTTTTTAGTAAAGACAGAGTTTCACCATGTTGATCAGGCTGGTCTTGAACTCCTGACCTCAGGTGATCCGTCCATCTTGGCTTCCCAAAGTGCTGGGATTACAGGCGTGAGCCACCGTGCCCAGCCAAGTCTATTCATTTTATTGAATCCCTATGTTAGACACTGGGAGACACACAAAGAGAGGGTTTTATCCCTAAGTAGCTTATAGTCAGGTTGAAAGAGAAACACATAAACAGGATTATTGAAGAGTACCAGGACCAAATTAGTGGTGGAGACATAGGATCCCAGAGTAAGGAGAAATCACTGTGGGTGAATGGTCAGGGGACACTTTGCAAACATGGTGGGAGTTGAGCTGGGTCTTCAAAAATAGGTTAGATATGGGTAATTGGAGCTGAGTGGAGAAAGGCTTTCAGGACGTCCAAGGAGGAGATAGAGGTGGCAGCATAAAAAGGCAGAGAAGTGAGGCATTTGGGGTGGCTAAGGTGAATGGATGGCTTTGACCTAGGATCACAGGTGAGTGTCTGAAGACAGAGCAGGCCTGGGTTATAGAAAGGTAGGCCAAGGAGGAGCTTGGGTTTGTTTTGTGGAACCTAGAGGGCTGAAAAGTTTTTGATAAGGAAGGTGATGTGATAAAACTGTAACTTTAGAGAGATATCAGCCATCCTCCTTTTTTCCTGAACACAGGCTAGATCCACCCCTCATATCTGAGCTCCTGTCTCCAACTCTACCCTTTGTTTCTAGGGGATAAGTATACTCTGCGTCAAGATACTGTTAATTCTCCTTTGATGCTTTTTTTAACCCATTTCCTGGTTGCAAGAGTGGGAGCTGGATTTTTATCATGACTCAGGAGACATAAAGATGTGTAAGTTTCTACCCCTAATACTTGGCTTTCAGCACCCTATGAAGGGTGCCTATTAATTTCATTCTACTCGTTAATATTTCACAACCTCATTATTTAAAAAGCTTATTAAATAGTTCACAGAGAACCATTCTGTCTCCACATTTGAACTATAACACATAAAATATTTGGTATCCCCCAAATCTGTTTGCTTTCTGACAAAAAAAAAGTTCTTAAACGATTTTCTTACTTATCCTCATTACCTACAGATCTTCTAAGTTAGAATTTTATTTCTTGTATAATACAGAAAACTAACAATGAAAAGAATCAAATAGGATTAAATCCATAGGTTTAAAATACACACTGGACTGTGAGCTTCATCATATTTATTTCCAAGTACAAATAGTAGTAGTAATACTTATGAATTAATTAACAAATATTGAATGAATGAATAAAAACCAAAGTCAACAGCCAAAATGCATATCACCAAGATGAGCAAAGGCATGCAGATTCATATTGAACTATGTTTACTGAATTCCCCATATGTTTCAGACATAATGTTAAGCACTTACACACTTACTTCTTTTACGACTTAATGAGTAAGTGTTACAATCTTATTTCAGGCATGAGTAGCCTGAGGTATGAAAAATTAAGTAATATACCCAAGAAGTAACAACCAAATGTGTTAACTCAAAGCCCAAGTTTCTTTGCTAAAGTTTTTACCGAATTTATCTAACAATAACATGTACCTAAGTGCTGATTCCTGTAGATTCCCAGACCCCTCCTCAGATTCTGACTCAGTAGTTCACGGGGTCAGGAATCTTTACCATATGTCTCCCATTATTCTGAGGACCACTCCAAGGGTCTTCAGTCCCAGCTGCCCATTAGAATTATTTTAGAAGTGTTTAAAATTCCAGATGACTTGCCCGCCCCCCACCCCACCAAACAAATCAATAAGACATCAATTTTTTTAAGCTCTCCAGGTTATTCCAATGGGTAACCACAGCTGAGAATGACTGAGTTCAGAGAAGAGAAGACAGGAATAAAAGGAGGCTTATTAAACCATTTGTTTTCTGTTCTTGTGTTAATTCACTTAGGATAATTGCCTCCAGCCACATCCATGTTGCTATTAAGGACATGATTTTATTATTTTTTATGGCTGTGTAGTATTCCATGGTGTATATGTACCATAATTTCTTTATCCAATCCACTGTTGATGGGCATCTAGGCTGATTGCATGTTTTTGCTATTATAAATAAAGCTGTGATGAACACATGGGTTCATGTGTCTTTGGTAGAACGATTTGTTTTCCTTTGAGTATTTATCCAATAATGGGATTGCTGGGTTGAATGATGGTACTGTTTGAAATTGAGAAATATCCACCTGCTTTCCACAGTGGCTGAATTAATTTACACTCCCTCCAACATACAGGGTTGCATTTGCATAGACTTGTTCTGAAAAAGAAAAAAAAAAAAAGCAAGGTAATATCAGTGGATAACTCAATGGGGTAGTAATGAGGGCTGAGGGTGGGGCTTATGCAGAGAGATTAAAATTTTCCCTTTGTATATTTCTGTATGTTTTGATTTGTTTCATATTCAAATATCGCTTTTAAATTAAAAGACAACCTAGTTTAAAAACAAAAGAAAAGAAAAAATCATTTGTCATAATTGTGTATTGTATTTTCTACTAAATTAGTAGATTCTAGTTGCTCTTGCCACAAGGGGGGAATGGGTAATTATGTGAGATGATGGATATGTTCATTTGTTTCACTATAATAACCATTTTACTATATACAATACATGTGTCCTATAACATCATGTTGTATATTTTAAATATACATAATAAAATTTATTTTTTTTAAATTAGAAGAAAAAGATTTGTGATAAGTGATTAGTGGAAAGAAATCGAGAGCTGTCAAAGGTGGTAGGGGATGTGAGGAGCAAAGAGAAAGATCTGGGATTCATCATGGAAGCAACTGAGCAACCCTAAAGTGAAATAAAGCTAATACATACGTAGGCATTTTGCTTTCATATAAAGAACATGTTTTGTTCCTATGGAAGTTAAAGCAATTTTTACCTATTCATATATTTATCCTTCCTAGCAAAGATCAGAAATTTCTATCTTTGTTTCTTCATCATTCTTACTTTACAAGTGGGAGCACCTGGGCACACTGCGGAACTGAAGTCACTTTAAACTTCAGGTGTGGGGCCGGGTGAGGTCACCTGGTGTTAACTCTCTAAACTGGTTCCCAGGCTTTCTTTGCTCCTCTGTTGTATTACCGTCTTCGTAGACAACTGTGATCCAATATTTGAAAGAACAGGAACATGCTAATACCTTGATGTGATCTGTCATCCAAAATAATTTGAGACAAACTAATTCTGAAGAAAATTTATGTTGTACTTTTATAGTCACAGGGATAACTTTTGTAACATGCCATATGCATATCGAGTCTGTTTCCAACGGGATGAAAACAAAGGGGAATTTAAGTGCAGAAATTATATGTATCTGTATAATTTGAGGGTGGGAACATTTTGAAGTTGTTGATTGCTATTAAGCAAATGCGGCATTCCTTAGCGAATAAGTAGCGTCCAAAAGAAAAACCAATATTCTCCCTCCCACCTTCAGCGCCTGAGCAGCCTTTCACCCTGACTTAATGAAATGGAGCCGTTGATGCCTTTAACTCCTCTTTCATTTAATCTCATTAATGCAGTCTGTTGGGATTGTAGTTGTGGGTTAACGCAGGGGCAGTCGTCAGATCTCCAGTGAAAAGTGTCATATTTTTCAGTTACACTTTTAATTGCTACGTCAAAATGTGTGAGGACCAGCTCAAAACTAAAGCTGACGCCACTGGTGAGTTTTACATTTTCTTCTTTCTTCTGACATTTAGCTGTATGGACCATCCTCCAGGCAAGGAAGTAAGCATTTGTAAGGTCTCAGCAAAATACATTGATAGCTAGGTGTGGGGCAAAAAAATATTTTCTGACTCAGGAATGTATATAATGAAACAAGTCGCTCAGGCTTAATTTTACACTGGAGAATGTATTTTTACATAAATACTGTCATATCCTGGAGTGAACTACGAAATGCATAAGTTTTGAAATTAAATTCAAGTAGTTATCCACCATATCACACTAACATCAGGTTAATCATATGAACACCCTTCTCACAGTTTGTAGCTTTGATTTTGGTCATCGGCATTTGCTATCATGATCATTTTACTTTTTTAAGTTTAAAAAAAAAATTCATTCAGTGTGTGTGTGTGTATATATATATATGGTACCAGATGCTTTGTAATAAGAAATATATTTACAAAAATAATAGCTATTTGGTTCAATGATTAACAATGAGGTTAATTATGTTTGAGTTTTTCTCCTACATTTTTTACAAGTTAGTGCATAATTCCCTAGACACATATTATCTCATAACATAGGCAGATTTGGAGAACTTGTTTTAGGAATATGTCAGGGTAAAAGGATTTATTGTCATTTCCTTGCTAGTACTAGATAGCAATGCACAACCGTTGGAAATATTAAAATGTAAATTGATATAATCGTTTCAAATAATATAAAGACTACGTTGTTCAAAAAAAGTTACTAATCAAACTAAAACACCTTTAAATATAAAAACTCAGAGTCACATCTTTCCACAATGCTTATAGCTTCCTTGTATTTGTAAGGGAAAAAGTAGATATTGTTTCTATGCAATTACCAATTTCAAAATATATGCATTTAAAGGTTTTGTTGGGGAAATAAACTATTGCCAGCAGATTGCAGTTCTGACATCAATGGAGTCTTTAAGTAACTATTTATCCTTACTACTGACAGATTTACTCAGGATACTGGTGCTGCTGCTGTTTAGAAATTAATAACACTAGACATACTAACGTCTATGAACTTAATCCTCTTTGGCTCTGAACCACAATTAGCAGAGCTCACAGGTGAACAGAAATGTGTTTTTCTCCTCTGATATGGTGTTTAAAAAAAAAACATGAATTTATCTTCTGTAAAATTACATAAAGAATAGTGGTCGATTTTAGGAGTTTATGTGCACATACACACACACTACTCACTTTTTAAATGAACTATATGAACAAATGTGTTTCTACATTTTGCAAAGTGAACCAAATATTTCTCTTTCTCCTCTTAAATTTTAGTAGAATAAAAATGAATATCCCAAATTAAAGCTGTAGCTTAAAAAAAAGTTCCTACAATAAAATACTTGGTGCTATGCTTAGTAATTTCTAGTTTTCAGTAATGTCTTTCTCGTCTAATATTCCCCCCCAAAAAAATCTCTCCCTCTTTAGAAGGAATTCAAATGTCTAAAAAATGGAAAAGAATTTTTTTCTACCAATTCAATTCACATGGTAGCATCAAAATGTCTTTGCTCTAAATTAATGTATAAGAAACACAGCTAACAAATGCAACAACCATAAATATCCCCATTCAGATGTTAGTATGGGTCACCAAAAGATCATTACATTGTTCTACCTGTAGAAAAAGGAATCTGAAAGATGGAAATTTGTTAAAGTGAAATTGGAAAGTTATGATATCTTTTCTCACTACTTTTTGTGGTAATTATACAGAGTGATGTTGTCTCTGGGAATAAGGAACAGTCAACATGTTCACACAGCAACTTCGCCAGCTTACATAAACACTGAATAAAGCTGTTAGGGATTATGGGCAGCATGCTGGATCTGATGCGCTCAAATATAAGATATCTCGGGTCCCATAATATTTAGGATTATGCTGGTAATCTCTTTAGAGAAAGTGTGCAGTATCAGCAGAACAGGCACTTCAGTCTTTGAGGGAGCTATTCACTAATTCTCCATTTGCTGGGAAACTAAGCCTCCACCTCAGTCCCACACTGACACCGGGCCTCTATGACATTTTGCATAGGGCGAAATTATAAAAGGGAGCTTCGAGTGACATTCTAAATTATCATTTTGCTCCTGAAGCAATTTCTGGTGTGGTGTGCAAATGAGAATACTTTCCTTTAAATTCTGTATGTCTCTTTTTTAAAAAGGCCATTATGGGTAAAGACGAACTAAACTCAAACATGCCTTTCTCTAACCTCTGAAGTCATTCTCATCTCTAGAGATGAAATAAGAACTAAAATTGTCTCTTCAATTCTATCATTTCCTTTTATTTCAAGATTCAATTCTGAAGCCATGGAGGCTAAATTGCAAATTTGCTGGAACACAAATTATATAACAATGTAATTTTCAATGCAAAAATTGACAATATATTTAGTCATTGTAGCATCATCTATGTTCAAAAAAATCAGAGCTCTTGTAGATAATCCAATCACACACACAAACACACTAGTGCACATGCCTGTTAATATGTCACCCATGTTCTATAGTTTGTGTATGTATTTGCTTCATCAGTGGCTAAAGGCACATTAAAAATCAAAAGTGTCTATAAACGTGAAAAAGGGACAAATAATACCACTGTTTGGTTTTCGGCTACCCAGGCAAATTGTTAAGATGTTATGAACCAGTTAAATAAAGTTATTATTAGATTAGGAAGAGAAATGTTAATACAGTACTAATATTCTAGTCTTACATGGACATTGCCTTAGTGTGGGGTGATAATCCACTCAAATACCTCATGAGAAGATATGATGTCACTTTTATTTTACAAGTTTTCTTTTTTCTAAAACAAAGGCATTGAAATTGGATTCTGATCACTATATTTTAGAATATATCCTCCTTCTTTTCTCTGCCGTCCTGGCTCGTCTCTTTTTTTAACACACTCAAGAGATTTAGTCTTTCTTTGCCACCAACCAGAAAAAGACATGTTTTGCTTATTTTCAAACTCTCCGAACAAGTGCTGAGAACTTCAGGAATGGTCTCTACTGTGTCTATCAATGAATACAATGAGAAACAGCATGTACGCTTTCTACCTCAAACTTCAGTTACTTGACTTTGGCTCGTGTGTGTGTGTGTGTGTGTCTGTGTGTGTGTCTGTGTGTGTGTCTGTGTGTGTGTGTCTGTGTGTGTGTGTGTGTTTTGTTGGGGGTGAGAGGACAAAGGTTATTGTCCCAACCTTTGAATTGTCTGTCTCCAACAATATAATTTAATGGCTTTATATTTATGTCTAGCAAGCATGCATTGTATCCTTGGTCTTTTCAAGTATTCTTGAAAACAATGCAGTATAGGAATTACATCTCAGAAAACAGTGAGTAATACTTGGTTGAACTATATAAAATTGGCAATATTGACAATATTTTGTACAAAAAGATGGCAATTTCATGTGATTCAACTTGATATATGGTTAGTAACTACAGATTAAGGCATGATTGGTAATTCTGGAAGCATTCTGCTACTATTTACTTTTCATTTAACCCCATTAACTACGTCCCCAAAATAAACATGTAATCTGGAATTTTGCTCTTGTTATTAGATTTCCTTCTTTCACTGTTTAGCCACCACCTTTAAGATTGCCCTTTCCCATAGATATTTGCTACTTGAAACTTGCTCACTTTCCAAGACCTGGCTCAAAAGCCACCTCAGCACCAAACCTTCCCAGTTCCCACAGTTAATACTAACATCATCTTCTTTCAGGTTCATTCAGCAGTCATCTGTCTGCCCTGCATTCAAGTGATGTAAACGTGTGTGGCTATAGAATTATAGTATTCATTGTGAAGATAGAAACTTGGTTTTGCACATAACTGTGGTCTAAAATAAACAGACGCTGACTGAATTTGTTGTTCTTAAAGTACTCCTTACTTGTTTTTGCTGGACCATCTCAGATGCTCCTCACTACCTCCAGCAAACGAAGCACCTCTGTGCAATTCACTTTTTTGAAAAATTAATAGACATTTTTAGTACCACTTTAGATTTATAAAATAATTGAGCAGATAGTACATAGAGGTCTATGCTCTTACCAACCTCCCAGACACAATTTCCTCTATTATTTTGCATTATTTTGGTATACTTGTTACAACTATAAACCAATGCTGATACATTATTATTAACCATTTATTCTTTGTGTTGTACCGTTCTATAGGTTTTGACAAATCTGTAACGACATGTACCTGTCATTACAGTATTGTACAGAATAATTTCATTACCCTATCAATTCCCTGTCCTTCACCCTCTTCCCCAACTCCAAACCCATGGCAACCAGTGATTTTTTAAATTGTCTTTATAGTTTTGCCCTTTCAAAAATATTATGTAGTTGGAATCAGACTGTTTTCTTTCACTCAGTAATATACAACATACATTTTCATGGCTTAATAGCTCTTTTATATTGTCAAATATAAACCAATACTGACAAAATATTTCAATGCACAAATGTACCACAGTTGGTTTGTCTGTTCACCTGTTGAAAGACATCTTAATTCTTTCCAGTTTTTGGTAATTATGAATGAAATTGCCATAAATATTCATGTGCAGTTTGCCATGTGGACATAAGTTTTCAGTTCAGTGGTAAATACCTAGGCACACAGTTGCTGGGTGGTTTGGTAAGACTCTGTGTAGCTTTGTAAGAAACTGTCAAACTGCCTTCCAAAGTGGGTGTACCATTTTGCATTCCTAGCAGCAACAAGCAAGCATTCCCTTTGCTCGGCATCCTCTCCAGCATTTGGTATTGTCAGTTTTTTAACAGGTATACAGTGGCACCTCATTGCTTTTAATTTGCAATTCCTTAATGACATATGATATCCAGCATCTTTTCATATGCTTATTTGCCATTCATAAATCTTCTTTGGTAAAGTGTCTATTCAGATCTTTTACCCACTTTTTGAATTATAAGAGCTCTTTGTATGTTTTGGATTCAAGTACTTTATTACATACATGTTTCACAATATTTTCTCTCCGTCCTGACTTGTCTCTTCACTCCCTTAATGTAATTTGATTTTTAACATAGAAAAGCTGTATTTTTTTTTTCATTTTCTGAAACGCTGTTTTTTGCTCTTCCTGAATTATTCTCCAGGGAATAAACTCTGCCTGGTCATTCTAAATTATCTCTGAGACCTGGTTTTGTGGTGTGCCTCATCCCTGTCCTTCAGTGAAGGTGGTGCTGTATAATCAAGAGCTTCCTGTTGAAGGTTTTAACTAAATGTAGACTACAGAAAGGAATTTAGAAATAATTAAGAAACTCAAGAGCAATGACTTTTATTTACTGAAGCAAATAATTCTGTTTCTTCTTTTCATAACTGGATAAAATGAGCTATCAAGTAGAGTACATGTCTTCATATAGAGTGATACATATAGATAAAGTTCTCATCACAGAGGGGAGAGGTTTGAGAACGAGATCCTGAGGAGTAAATTATAGAATGTACTGTTTTCCTCTTTTCTAGAACCTCTCAAATGTTACCCTGTATATGAAGCACAGAGATACTGTTACAACCCAGATGATAATAGGCCCAGGTTAGGAGGGAAATGCTGCACTTCTATCAGGCACCCAGGAAAGGGCAATGCTACTGGTCAGGGACCACACTTTGAGTTAGCAAGTCTCAGGGCAGCATACCACAGATGAGAGGAATGCCATGAGTATCCATCATGACCCTTGAACTCCATGTTAACTAATCTGCCTCAATGAGACAGGACGGCTTTTCAAATGTTGCATTTCCATAATTACCATGAATAGCAAAATGAGTTCATTGCTTGGTTCCAAAAAACTGCTTGGCCTCCCTTACATTTACCAAAAGAATAAACTTTGTACCACTCGATGTTTAAAATAGAAAAACTGTATGTTTTTAAACCTTCTCCAGAGAGCCTTTGTCAGTACTGAGTACCCAGGGAGTGAGCTAGTAGCTACATCCTCAAGAGTGAGTGTACAGAAGAGGGAGGTGGCATTACCAAGCATTGCTAGAATGTAGAGAGAATGTGGGTGCAGGTAACAATCATTAAATCTACAAAGGAAACCTGGTACACTGGGTGTTAATTACAGTAACACAAGATATTTCTGGAATATGCCATCTTCTCTTTTTTCTGCCTCATCAGTGAGTGACCAGAGTTTTCTCTTTTTTTTTCTTCTAGCCCTTCCATTACCCTACTGCCTTTATAATCAAAAGGAAATCCCTAAAAGGCAAAAGCAGAAACCACTTTTCCAGAATCCAGGGAAACTTAAAATTCCATCAGTTCTTAGAGTTGCTAAAACTGTGACTACCTGGACGTCACAGAACAGTGCTTCTCAAACTCGAATGCTAGCCTCGGGATCTCGTTACAAAGCAAGTTCTGATTCCGCTGGTCTTGAGTGAGTCGTAGTAGTCTGCAGTTCTACCATGATCCTTGGCGATGCCAGTGCTGCTGATCTGTGGTCCACACCTTGAGTGGTCATGGAAGACATTCACTCAACCTGAATGACGTCAGGTCCCATACACAAGTTATCCCATTATAATTAAAATGTTGACAGGACAAGATTAATTTAATGGGAATTAATTTTTAAAGTACAAGTTTAAAGCCACTACAACTAAGAAAAGTGATTTACTTTGTTTACAAGGGGAATCTTTAACTTACCAGTATTTTCTCTTAATGATTATACTAACTCCTCTTGTTTTTTGTTGGTCTCATGGTCTGTTGTTTTCGTCCTCTGGGGAGTGAGCAAGCAACCCTTTGGGAGTAAATGTTGACATGTAAAAGATAAATCAGACTCTTTTGTGATAATCCTACACATTATGCCTTTGAAAATGATCTTCCTTTGTCATTATTGTATGGTAGAAATTTTTTTCTTAATCTGGCTTTCAATGATAAATGGTATAGGGAATTAAAATAATATAAAGCCAAATGTATCTTTAAGTTATTTAGGAGCTATCAGCCAATTGGAACAGAAAACTCACACAGCCCACCGCCCAGAGTATTACAGAGAAGACCCCAGATGCTTATAGACACAAGAGTGTTATTGTAGAAATTAGAGTACACTGAATTTCATGCACTGTATTGTGTATTTAGGCAGGAAGCTGATGTTGAGATGCACCCTGTACTGATGAGATACACGTGGGTACACTCCAATGTCAGGAATCTTTTAGAATCACCACTTTCTACCATAGTATAGGGGCCAAAGTTCAAGACTCTTACATTTGTCCTCTGAGGATCTTATTTTTCCAAGTTTCCTTCTCACCCTAGCCTTGGGGCTACTGTCTGATGAATCACAGTTACAGTGGAATTGGGTCCCAGGGATACCTGCTGCATCACACACCTTTGGGTTTGTCATTAGGTGACATCAGAATATTTTATACCTAATAGAGATAGATACTTATCGGTCTGCCAGTGAGAGAGGGAAAGAGTACAAACAGAGATTTTTAACTTGGATTTGTCACAGATGGTAGATGAGATACAATTTGGGTAGATGAGATACAACTTGGGCTACTGAGACCATCTGCAAAAGGATTTTTAACCAAAATAGTCATCTTTATTGGAAATTTCTACATGTGTAAATTGTGCTTTACTCAGACATTAAGAGATTTAATTGCACTGCCCACTTTTAGCATAACTGTAAAATTATGGGAAACAGAAGCTGACAGGTGAATCCAATGTCCAGAAATGTAGTCTGTGTCGAGGAATACAGTGTCCAATGTGCAGGTATCATAGCCAGGTCAGATGCTCCTTTTTACCCCTAAGACAAAAAAAAAAAAAAAGAGAGAGAGAGAGAAGAAAACAAAGATGCTACAAGTATAGCCCCAAATGAAAAGTGAGAAAACATAGAATTACTGGTGACTCTTTAAAATGTTCAAATCTGGCCTGTCCCTGGGTTTTTCCACCTTCACAGGTGATTTATATGATATAGAGAAAATTTCTAGTTAATAACTTAACTCATTTAATTCCCAATGGGAGCCTCATCATATACAAGAATCACTTGGGGGCCTTTTCCAAAATATATATCCCCCCACAATCTCTGATTTATTCTCTTTACCCCAAATATGAAAAATTGGACCCAGCATGGTGGCTCACACCTGTAATTCCAGCACTTTGGTAGGACAAGGCAAGTGGATCACTTGGGGCCAGAAGTTAGAGACCAGCCCGTACAACATAGCAAGAGTCTGTCCCTACAAAAAATGTAAAAATTATCCAGGCATGGTGGTGCACACCTATAAGGTTCCCAGATACTCAGGAGGCTGAGATGGAAGGATCTCCTGAGTCTGGGGGTTTGAAGTTGCAGTGAGCTATGATCATACTGCACTCCAGCCTAGATGACAAAGTGAGACCTTGTCTCAAAAAAAAATTCATATTGCCTATTGTCTCTTTTATATGGAGTATATCAAATCTCGTGATTGTACTGAAATAAATGAAATATTTAGAACCACTGCTTTAAGGAGTTATAAAAGTTCTCCTTTAGACATCATAGAAAACAAAGTATGACCTTGTCCCTGTCTACAATGGATTTAAAATGCCCAGAATATAGAAATGGCCAAGTTGAATTGTAAGAGTCGGAATAGTGAAAATTGAGAGCCATAAGAACAAACACAGTAAAAATGTTTCCTCCAACCAGAAAGTACCTGAAAGTTATATTATTATTACTATTCTTAATGGATGCCTTTAAGAGTTAAGGTATTTTGTTGCATCAAAGTGATGCATTTTCTAGTTAACTCATTAGCCTGGATTCATTTATATAATCTTTTTTTTTTTTTAATTGCATTTTAGGTTTTGGGGTACATGTGAAAAACATGCAAGGTTGTTGCATAGGTGCATACGTGGCAGTGTGATTTGCTGCCTTCCTCCCCTTCACCTATATCTGGCATTTCTCCCCATGCTATCCCTCCCCAACTCCCCACCCCCCCTCTGTCCCCCGCCTCCCCACCAACAGACCCCAGTGTATAGTGCTCCCCTCCCTGTGTCCATGTGTTCTCATTGTTCAACACCCACCTATGAGTGAGAACATGTGGTGTTTGATTTTCTGTTCTTGTGTCAGTTTGCTGAGAATGATGGTTTCCAGGTTCATCCATGTCCCTACAAAGGACGCGAACTCATCGTTTTTGATGGCTGCATAATATTCCATGGTGTATATGTGCCACATTTTTCCTGTCCAGTCTATCATTGATGGGCATTTGGGTTGGTTCCAGGTCTTTGCTATAGTAAACCGTGCTGCAATGAACATTCGTGTGCATGTGTCCTTATAGTAGAATGATTTATAATCCTTTGGATATATACCCAGTAATGGGATTGCTGGGTCAAATGGAATTTCTATTTCTAGGTCCTTGAGGAATCACCACACTGTTTTCCACAATGGTTGAACTAATTTACACTCCCACCAACAGTGTAAAAGTGTTCCTATTTCTCCACATCCTCTCCAGCATCTGTTGTCTCCAGATTTTTTAATGATCGCCATTCTAACTGGCGTGAGATGGTATCTCAACGTAGTTTTGATTTGCATTTCCCTAATGACCAGTGATGATGAGCATTTTTTCATATGCTTGTTGGCCTCATGTATGTCTTTTTTTGTAAAGTATCTGTTCATATCCTTCGCCCATTTTTGAATGGGCCTGTTTGTTTTTTTCTTATAAATCTTTTTTAGCTCGTTGTAAATTCTGGATTTTACCCGCCCTTTGTCAGACGGGTAGGCTGCAAAAATTTTTTCCCATTCTGTTGGTTGCCGATTCACTCTATTGACTGTTTCTTTCGCCGTGCAAAAGCTGTGGAGTTTGATCAGGTCCCATTTGTCTATTTTGGCTTTTGTTGCCAATGCTTTTGGTGTTTTGGTCATAAAGTCCTTGCCTACGCCTATGTTCTGAATGGTTTTTCCTAGGTTTCCTTCTAGTGTTTTTATGGTGTTACATCTTATGTTTAAGTCTTTAATCCATCTGGAGTCAATTTTAGTGTAAGGTGTCAGGAAGGGGTCCAGTTTCTGCTTTCTGCATATGGCTAGCCAGTTTTCCCAACACCACTTATTGAACAGGGATTCCTTTCCCCATTGCTTGTTTTTGTCGGGTTTGTCAAAGATCGGGTGGTTGTAGATATGTTGTGTCGCCTCCGACGCCTCTGTTCTGTTCCATTGGTCATTTATATAATCTTAACACCTGCTGTTACTAGCAGAGGTTCTGAGGGGGCAGAACTAAAAATGTGTGTGTTTCCATACGCAGGAAGAAGTGAAAACATGGTAGTTTTATGCAAAGTTATGGCAAGAAACTCTAAGCAAGGAAGGGGTTTTCAGGGGGATTCTGGGGAGAGAATCACCATCTTCAAAGAGGAAGATAAATTTTGATTATTCCATAATTGTTGAATAGTATCTGCTGCCAGATTACAAGATAGTCAACTAATTGTACTTCATCAATTGTTCTAATATAAAGTAAAGCAGCAAATTATTTTAAACCTTTGATGACACTCTTTGACACTGTCAGAATATTGTTTCAAAAAAGATAAAACTACATAGCATTAATTTTATAAACAAAAGCGTTAATTAATACATAAAATTTTAACTATAGTCTCCACAAAGGATTACCAATAGAAAAATATAAGTGAAATGAATATATAAGAAATTGAAAAAATGAAAAATGAATAAACCTCACTTGAGGCATCCCTCAGGGCATTTCAGTTCCTCTAAGTCTGTCTCTTGGAGAATACTATTGTTGAATAAATCCATGAGTCAAACAAAAGTACAAAAGTCAAACTCTTCCTCAGTTACCTTCTATTACCTTCATTGTAAGAGCTGGTGAGGTCCAAACAACCAAATCCTCCCAAGATGTTCAGTTGGAAACCACAGTCAGTAGCATGTCACTAGATCTGTATTCACTGCAAGACAATTCCACAAGAGGCTATGCCTATTATAATGGCAAGATATTTAGAAATGGCAGGCATTGGAGCAATAACAAGATTTGTTGTTCTAATCAGTGTGTGAAATGCTGTCTGGAAGATGTGCTTTATAAAATACATAATATAGGCCGGGTGCAATCACTCATACCTGTAATCCCAACACTTTGGGAGGCCACGGTGGGCAGATCATGAGGTCAGGAGACAGAGATCAGCCTGGCCAACATGGTGAAACCCTGTCTCTACTAAAAATACAAAAATTAACTGGGGGTGGTGGCACTTGCCTGTAGTCCCAGCTACTCAAGAGGCTGAGGCAGGAGAATTGCTTGAACCCAGGAGGTAGAAGTTGCGGTGAGCCAAGTTTGCACCACTGCACTCTAGCCTGGCAACAGAGTAAGACTGCATCTCAAAAAAAAAAAAAAAGAAAAAAATAGTATAAACTATAAAGCTGTGGCTCAGAAGCAGTTTATTTCCTTACATGAAAGAAAATAAAAAGAATTAGTACTTTAAATGACTTAAATTTACCTTTACCTAGAATAAACCTCAGATGATTTATTCTATCACAATAAGTTAAAATGGTCACAGATTTCCAAACCGATAACCCCTTTCCACACACAACTATACACATATACCATTTTAAGTGACTTATTTCTCTGTAAAAATGCTGTTAAGATGTTTATAGTTCTTCAGGATTACATGTTGAGCCAGGATTATAAATATGTATAAATATGCAGATGCTCTATCGAATGTTCCTTGTCTCATTTGTATTTCCAAAGTTGTGTAAGATAACCTCTGTGGCTTTCAAAAACATCTTGTCACACCCCAGGGGGCAAATTACCTCTATTTTCATTTCCTTTAAAGTTAGATCATTTTATAATTAAGAACTTATTGAAGCAGATTCTCCCCACGTGTAAGCTACTCCCTGGGGAGTAATCTATGCAAAGAGACCCTCTGACTTAATATCATATAAGCTAAAAACTATACAATGGACACCTGAGATTTTCAATCAATTTTGTAATCATTATAAACAATCCAACATTTGAAAGGTTATTGCTAAAAAAAAAAAAAAAAAACCCATAGTACAATGATTTGCAGTGTCATTCATTAGATTATTTTTAAATGAAAAGATCTTTGATAAAGTAATAATAATGTGGCTTGTCATATTTTGTATCCAAGTTTTAGAAAACCAGTTAACGATGACGATTGATGTCATGATGATGGTGGTGGTGAAGGATAACATTTCCTAGCTCTTTACCGTTTTACAAAGTGCTTCTACGTAAAATATCTACTTGATCCTCACAAATCTATGAAGTTTGTCAGTTAAGCTTTGTAAACCAGAAAACAAAAGATCAGAGATTTTATCTTGGCCATGGCTCCAATCATTAACAGACTAAAGACTGGAGTCCAGAAGGACAGAACAGAATAACATCCAATTAGTTTTCTCCTATCACAAAATCTTAAAAACAAATACTAGTTCATGTAATCTAGAAGCTCAAATAAAAAGAAATGAATGGAACTTAGTCTCATAAGTGTTTTAGGTGACTGTCTCTTCTGATGTTTTTTGTCATTAGCTCTTTAGCTGGAGCTATTGGAGTAATAAAGGAATTTAAAAATGTAATCTTACTCTTTCTGTGTGGGAGTCCGATAATGGTTACTGAATGAAGCATCAGGATATTTACCTAATTTCTGGTTGTCACTTCCCAAATCAACTCAAAACCAGAATTTAACAACCTGGATCTTCAATTTTTTCTCACATGAAAAGTAGGCACAACACTGAGGGTTTTTTGCTTACAAAGATGATTTGAAATTTCTGTGAAATATTGACTTTTAAAACATTTAATGTACCACCCTAAAGCTAAGTATTGTCTTTTAAAAAATGTAAAATAATAAGAAAAAGAGGGCAATGCCTTGCATTTATTTGTTTTGTTTATTCAAGAGTGAGAAACTGTAGAAAAGCATCCAAGTGGCAGATTGATATACAAAGCATTTTGAAGTATATTTTGCATAATTATTTTAAATTGGAAGAGGAAATAGCAGATCTTCCTAGTGTGTATAATTTTAACAACTCTTAGAATACTATCAGACATAGGAATCACTACATTCTAAATAAATTTTATCTCATAGATTCATCCATAACCTGTGTGCTGATTATTTAAAATCATCTTGCCAAGACGTTCTATATACACACAGGACATTACAACAAATTGCACACATAGAAAATGGAAATCCCATGCCCTACCATATTCCACCAAAGTAATTGCCTTACCAACAACCCCATTTTTGTCGAACTTACTACTTTATCTCTCTCAGCCTCTTGGCTAGGAAACTAGAAGTCACCTTTGACTCTTCATTTCATGTCTGTTCCCTTTTTAAAATCATATAATCTAGCTTCTACCTTTGAACCATCTTTCTCTTTACATCTTCCTCTCCATTTATCCTGCCACTGATGTAATAAGCCATGTTTTCATCACCTAACACCCAAGTTGGGAATGATCTTTAGTTGGTCTTCTGCTTGTCTATGGGTAGCCTGCCAAACACACCTTTCTAAGGTGAATTACTTTCATTATTTCTTCACCCTGTTCACTTCCTTGATTCCTTATGGCCAGCAAGATCAAGTGAAAACCCCTCTGCCTAACCCCAGGAGCTCCATAATCTGACATCATCCCTTTGGCCAATCATCTGACCTAAATTTACATTATAGCCAAATAACGGTCTCAATGATTACAATCCACAATCATCCCAGACCTCCCTCCAATCTTTTTTCATTTCCTTCTGCGTGCAGAAATGCTCTTTGCCTTTTTCAGCCTAATTAAATCCTGCACAATCTTCGAAATCAACAAAAATACCTTCATCTCCAATGAAACTATTTGTTTGTATTAAATTCATATTTAGTACCCTCATAATTTATCCTGATTTCTCCATGTGTTAATTTTATTTTATTAACTAGATTATTGGTATCATTAGCACATCTTATCCTCCATCATCAGCCTTTATTATCTTAGAGAACATATACAGCATGCTCAATAAATATTGGACTGATTTACTATTGGCATTTTTGTAAGTAAACATCCAGCCACACAATTTATACAGCTGCCACGCACTGCCCCCTCCCAGAGTTTTGCTTTAATTTATGTATTTATTTTAAATATCATTGAGATAAAGCCATGTGAAAGCTCTCAGGAACTTAATGTTTCAAGTGCAAAACAAGAAAAGAAAAGTCGTAGGTTCAAGAGCTTTTTGAGTTGTACTATTTTAAGGTCAAGTTCAAAAAGGAGAAAACAGTGAATGCAAGACTTTGGAAAACTGGGTTCTGGCTATATTTTTTTAGTTTGAGAAAAACGAAGTCAACAATGGCAGATAAATGTAATTTGACTTAGAAGAAGCTTAGGACACTCACTGAAATAATAATGCATGACTCCCACACCACCACCCACACCCCCAGTAATTTGAAACACAAACATCACCACAGAGATAGATGGAAAAGAGATAGGAAGAGTGAAAGGAGAAAGAAAATTTTTGTGTGCTCAAAATGTCTATTTTCTCCTTTCAGCACAAATCGAAGTGATACCATGCAAAATTTGTGGCGATAAGTCCTCTGGGATCCACTACGGAGTCATCACATGTGAAGGCTGCAAGGTATGGGACTTTCATACTGCACGGTTCTGTATTTGCCTCAGGCATCTGTATACCTCACAAGACACCGTGACGCCTTTTTAAAGAAGGCTTGCTAAAGGATTCTTCTGCCTGCTGCTGACATTCAGGAATTCTTGTGTGGTGGGTGGGAGGGTCGATTTTCTGTTCCTTTGCCTTTTACCTTTTTGTTATTGTCTAACTGGTCAGCAGCTCCTTAAAAATGGATACGTATTTAAAACCTTGAATTATTCACATTTCCAGAGTTATAAATACTGAATTTTGCTGTTTTAGCAGTATTGTCTCTAGTAAATGCCAAGGCACTTATTACTATATTTAAAAACTAAAGGTTAAAATAAAGATTATAAACTAATAGATATATATTTAAGTATCTGCTTGAGAAAGAGGAAGTCAAGGTAACAGCTGCAATATGCATATGGCCATCCTTTATTCTCACATTCCAGGAAAAAAAAAAAGAAAACTAGAAGCATGGTAAGTTAGAAGCCGACAAGACTTCTAATCGACTGAAATTCACCTGCCCCCACCTCTTCATTTTCCGATGAGGCCCTGAGGTAGAAACAAGATCATGTCATTTGATCAACATCACTGATTCAGACAGTAAAGAACAGAGCATAGCCAAAAACACAGAGTTTTTCAGTCTCAGTCCAGCGTTCCCCTTCCAGACAGATTCCACCCATTTTTCCCGGGCAAATTAATTCCAGGTAGCAAGTCGCTTTCCTAAACAAAGAGTTAGAGGAATAGCAGTAAATGTAGACCTAATCTAAAAGGAGAAAACTTTGAAATTTAACAGTAAGTTTTAATAATGAATCCTTAGAAGGAAAGAAAGTGAGTGTGAGAGACACAATAGCCAGGGGAAATCAAACAGCTAACGTTAAAGTACCATGTGTAACCAGAACAAATAAAATGCAGCCACAGTCTGGGAGGGAAAGGTAATATGCCGGTACAGTTGTTGGCCAGAGCAATTATAATTTTGATCAAAGATGCAAGCAAAGTGAATTATTCTTCTAAGGCCAGTAAACTGAGGGAGATGTAGTACAGTCACAGAGTCTAAGATCTAATCTTAATCTTAACAGGCTTTCAAATATAAAGAAGGCAAAACATACTGTAGCTGTCAAATACTGGTACTGTGTGAAAAATTGACAATGTCTTCATAATAGTCTAAAAATGCATGAGTCCTAGAATTAAAACCAGACAAAGAAAAGAAAAGGAAATAAATAAGAATAAAAAGGGAGAGGGAAGAAGGGAGGGAGCGTGGTGGTAACTAACATACTAACCTGTCAACACACTGCTGTACTTTAGGGATTAGTAATAATCTATTTGTGAATATCATGAGATGTTCTTCAAATTCTGTTCCTCTGCAGACCTATAATTAAGAATTACATGTTATTCACTCTAATGCAATTTTTAAATTCATCAAGAAGAAACAATAAGCAAAATTATGTCAGCAATTCTTTACCCTTCTTGAGTAAGTTATTACGTCCTCTAGGCAGATAGACAAATAGTTTTCTTCATAAACAATAATAATTATGAAGTCAGAATCCTCTTCTTTGAAAGTATTTCCACTGTTCTATTGGCTTGCTATGCAATCTGGAGAACTCTGGTTTTCTAATATCTACTAAAACTGATTTTTAGATCAGTGTCAAAATGGAGATGCTTGGCATTTGATTGTATAAGCTCTATTTGAAAAATGTGTGATTTCAAAATATGGGGATATGTTCAAGTTAAAAAGCAAAATATTTTAAACAGTAATTTACAAAAGATTTAGCTAGTGCACAAATATAACCCAATAGGCCAACAGTCAAGAACAAATGTTATCCTTTCTATTTAAAGGAAGAATCCACAATCAAAGTAATTATGCTGTTATTATGAAGCATACTCTAAGGTTTTAGTCAAAATGGCACTGTACACCACACTATTTTTTTAATTCATGGAAAGCCCCACATTTGTAAATATGTCACATTTTTTCTACAAATAGAAAACTTAAAATTTCTCTTTAGAACTTGATGTCAATGTCAGCACATTGAGTATTAACCTCTGAGTTTTCATAATACTGTTTTCAAGTCAACATAAACAACCCATTCTAAAAAACATCAATTCAGCTTGTACACTTATTCAAATTCCTGTTCACTCAAAAAAATTTGGAATGCAATCTCTTTTTCATGCCAAAAACCTCATTTGCAATAATGAGCAACAGATAAGCAAGAAACACTTCGTAATTAATGTCAAATTGGTCTTAAATTAGGGCTGTAGCTGTGACTTCAGAAAAGTCCTTTCTGTCCTGTCAACTCTTTTGCTAAGTAGTACTAGAGTATCCAAAGATAAAAGCCACACAATTCTGTCTTAAAATGTAAATTTCAAGTCATCTTTAATCAAGACTGATGGGCTGAGGTTATACTTTCTGACGGTTTTCAGGGTATATGAAGTGCATCATTTCAATCCCTGGGGGCTTATGTTTGATCTCTATTTTAAGGTGCTCCATGAATTCAGTCAAACTGGACAGTCAGATGTCTCATTCTGCCATCACTGGTTTATTAAATAAGGAATGCACATGGATATATGAGGATGAAACTAGTCCTTATTATTGAATGGCTAAGCCAGTTGGGACTCTCTTTCTAAGGAGATCCTTGGCCACACCTCCATTTCTGAGATGCTTCACAGATTGACCAAGCTCTCTTCAACAATGACATGCTGAGCTATATTGGAGTTCAAGACAAAAGGAATATCAATAATACAGATCCTTTATTTAAAGTATTGGGTATTTTTGCATTAATATTGATTTTTAACACATTGTGTTAAAATACTGTTTTCTAATCACAAAAATTTTAGACGACCTTGAAATGTTGTGGGCAAGGTGACTTACTCACTAGGCTCACCTAGCCCTGGCTCTTCATCCTGTAGATAGCTGAGGAAACACAGAAGCTGTTTGAGGGAAGTCAGGGGATCTATTCCAGGCTTCTCTGCAAGATAGGCATTGAGTCTACCCTTCCTGAGCTTTTCTAGACTTCCTCCTTCCAAATGATGAGGCTGTAGGATATCTTTTTCCAAAATTTCTCTTGGAAAGCCTAATGTAGACCATCATTTTGTTCATGACACTTTGTACTTTTCCTTTTTCGCTCTAGGCAATTCAAGAGTAAAGAGCGATTAGGGAAATTGATGAGTCAATGAATGGATGAATGATAACTTATCTACGGAGAAAATGCTTGTTTTCTCCAACAGAGTTTTCTGTAAGACAACTAAGGAGAAATTTTTAAAAAATTAACTCAGCTGTGGATTTATTTAGAGAAGCAGTGTATGGTCACTGGTAGTTCATTTTGTACATGATGAACCCAAATGTACTTGCATGAAGACGTCTTACGCTGAATAGCCTGAGGCCAAGTAGAGACCATTCATTCAGTTTTGACTTAATACTTTTTGTTGTTGAGCAGCTTATATATAACATTTTTTTTCCAAGTTGGGGTTGATTATTTAAACCAACTTTCCACACCCATTCACGGTGGCACACACCTGTAATCCCAGCTATCGGCTGAGGCAGAAGGATCACTTGAGTCTAGGAGTTTGAGGCCGCAGTACGCTATGATCGTGCCTGTAAATAGCCACTGCACTCTAGCATGAACAACATAGCAAGACACCTCAAAGAGCTTAAAAAAAAAAAAAAAAAAAAAAACTTTTCGGCTGCATTCTAGCCAAATTCAAAAATTTTATGGTGGGGAAAAACCCATCTTAGAAACTAAGAAAACCATAGCACATACTCCTCAGTGTTGCTCTTGCGTACCAATACTTCAAGTTCCTCGCCACCACAACACTTGACACAAGCCTGTATGATCGTCCCCACCAAGTTCTGTCATGTTTGGTTTAGCAGCGACACTCTCCTTTGTTACCCCTTCCCCACTGCTCTTCGGGAGGCAGAAACTTCTGTTTATTTCTAAACAGAATAGCGCAGCTGCAAATGTCTTTCACAAACATTGATTCAAGGAACGAATGAAGGAGTGAATGGGTAAATGAATGATACCTTCATATCTCTGCAGATAGCATATATTTTCCCCAGCAGAAATATCTGCCAGCCATACAAGAAGAGGTATCCAAAGAGCTTTAAAAATTAAACTCAGTTACGTTCACTGTAGAAAATGTTGCAAATGCATATGTTAATGTTCTCTGTGTCCCTTCTTATAAATCTGTTTCCCTTCCCTTCTCTTTTTCCCTCAAGGGATTCTTTAGGAGGAGCCAGCAGAACAATGCCTCTTATTCCTGCCCAAGGCAGAGAAACTGTTTAATTGACAGAACCAACAGAAACCGTTGCCAACACTGCCGACTGCAGAAGTGTCTTGCCCTAGGAATGTCAAGAGATGGTAAGGCATTACCTTCCTGTTTCTTACTTAAGCCCTTTCAAATGGATGTTTTGCTGGAGTCTATTTAAGCCACTGGAAGAATTCTAGATGAGGGAATTGGGAAAAAGAAGAAAAGAAAATCACTGTGCTAGTAGTGCATTAAAAGGAAAAGTAAGAACACAGAAAAATGTAGCATTGCCTATGAAATAAGAAGAAAGCAAAGACTTTACTGTAGCTCAAGGAGCAACTTGTGCTAACTAGGTTTAGAGGAAGCCACATAGACCTAGGTCGAAGGTAACCATCTGTCTAGGTTTGCCTGCCAATGAGGGATGTCCTGGGACATGAGACTTTCAGACATAATGCCAGAAAGTCCTAAGCAAAGCAGGACCATGTCTATGTTCACTGGGTAGGTCTGACCGGGCTTGCTTACTGTATGGAGACACTAAGAAATTGCATATGCTTCTATGGGAAGCCAGGAAGTTCTGCTGGCTGGTCATACTACCCAGAGGAGGTTTTGAACTAACTGGGCCCATGATGAAGTTTCCAAAGGCGAGAGCAGAAGTCCAAGTCTCAGGAGGGCTGTGTAGGTGATGTCCTACTCAGAACATGATACAATGTGTACTCCACCTTCATGCCCACCCACATTGAATGGCTTGGCTTCTCAAGGGAACGTCTTAGAGTAATGGAAGAGGCCAAATAAACTTAAACAAGATGAGCAAAGAATTTCACCTAGCTTTTTTTCCATTTTCAGTCATTCATCCAAACTAATTCTTTCCCTAATGACATTGGACACATCACCCCGTATCATATTATGAGTGGCCCTGAGTCATGGGGCCATTTCTGTCTTGGTCTCATGAAAACCTCAGGCTCTGGTTAAAAGTACGCACCTAAATGTTTGTTGAACGATCCATGGAAATCTCTTGTACCTAGAGCCTGATACATAGACAATGCCCCTGATACTTTCTGTCTTTATGTAAATCACTGTGGATTCCGGGCCTCTGGTTGCACTTCCTCTGGTAAAATTCAAAGCTGTATAGACACACAGAAAACAAGAAACTTCCAAGTTTTAAAGAAATATGAATAATTGGCATGCATTTAGTATAAAGGGATTTCATGAGTGAGTAGATTCTTTACCTTTTCTCTAACTCCCAATTCACCTAAACTTGTCCTGTACAAAAGTACACCTATAAAACAAATTTGACCAAAAAAAAAAAAAAAGAATCTAATGAAAATCCTTCAGTTTATAGGTAGCTTTTAAAGCTACAGAGATGAGGTTTCCAAAATTTTTCTATAAACTGATTTTCTTTTTAAATTTGTTTTACTGGGTTCACTAACCACATACGTTTACTCCTAAAGTAAATTTATAGCAATGTGTACCTCTGTATAACCAAGGCAAATAAATTCAGAGAGAGGGTTAAGTGGTTTTCAATACTTATTTGGTATAATTATATGGGAATTCGAGCTGATGATTTTGAACTTCATGTCTACCATATGGCAGTAGGTAGCACATTAACTCACAGTGTCTGAAAAGCCCCATTAATAATTGTGCAAAGAGATAAGTCATAGGGTATTTGTTTTTGTTACTTCCTCCTATAATAAAAGGAAGTATCTTTCTGGAAGGGCAGGTCTGAGTCTGTGCTGGTGAGCAGAATCATGGACAAGAGATGAATATATGATCCGAGGCATATTCAGCAGATTTAGTGACATCAGCCCACAAAATCTATGTGGTCTTAATCCCATAACATAAAAGAAATGTGTTGAGAGGGTGAAAGGGTCATTTAACAGAGCCACAATTTATTCTCAAGGAGGAAGGAATTCATTGTAGCACATAAACCTCTTGCAAATAAAAGCAATATAGTGTCTAAGGACACTGAGGATTAAGAATAATGATTCATTTCAACTTTGGGTCCAGAGACAATCCGGAGGCTGCCTGGGACATCTTCCAAAATGCCTCCTAAGCACATCTTATGTGAAATTAATCATGAGGAGAAAGGGTCAGGGGTGTGGGTGGGGTGGGGAATGTGGAGAAGAAGGGGCTCAAGCAGAAGAAAAAAACAAATTATTCTCTCTAAGGGAAAAAGCTGCTTCTTCACTACATCACACAGAGAAAGTTTGGTCTGAACCTTGATTAGAAAGAGTAACTTAAGCCAAGTAAATTAAACTAATACCAAAGAAGCTGAATAGGTTTTATCTCCTATTGATAAGTAATGCCTAGTATGTAGTATTGAGCGATTCAACAGCCCTGAAATTATGTTTGATTACCTATGTCTAGTAAGGGCTCAAGAATGAAAGGCAGGGTTATTTCTGAATCAGAATAATCCCTACCTTCTTCTGATTCAGCAACTATTTTTAAAGTGCTTTAGAAATCGTACAAATAGCCGGAGTGAGATATCCTCACATCTAACTGCTTTCTACAGCCCCCTACTTCCCTCAGAGATGAAGTGGCATCTTCATTTTGGTATATACATTTGCTCTCTGTTGATTAGGCTCCAAGAATGTTTATTTCACCGTACGTGGTTAATGAACATGGCCACTAGGAGATAGCTTAAAATAACTGTTGAAAACATTGGATTTTCATTCTCTCCTGAAATTTCACTGCTATACTGGTTTATTAGCTTTGGCAAATATATCAGTAGTCATCAAATTTATCAATAATGAATTTGTACAAATTTAGCTTAAGCAAAGAATCAAAAATCAAATCCACTTGGAATTACATATACATGTGTCTTTATGCATGTAAAAAGGTGAAGGCGTGTGTACATGTGTGTGTGTGAATTGGTAGCATGCATATGCCCACTGAATCTTCTCTATCATTTTTTTTTCCTTTTACCTACACCCTTTACAAAGGAATCTTCAGGGTAACTCTTTCCAATTGTGCTACTACAAATTGATACTCACTAGAATATGTCCTCCTGAGTAGCATGCCTCTACAAAAAGACAGAAGTTGTCCTATAAGGACAGGTTTCACAGATTAAGCTTTTTCTGTCCAGAACTGCATTGCCCAATCCACATGTCACTATTTAAATAATTTAAATTTAAATGAATTTAAATTAAATAAAATTTAAAATTCAGTTCTTCAGTCACACTAGCTATATTTCAAGTATTCATTAGGCACATGCAGCTTGCAGCTACCGTATTGGAAAGCACAGAGAACATTTCATCATCACAGGGAGTTCTGTTGGAGAAAAAGAGGAAGGAGAAGAGAGACAAGATTTTAAAATAATGAGTAGGCGTAGGTAGATTGAATCAGATTTCTAATACGAAGCCTGCAGCACTAAAAAAGGGGCAGCAGAAGAGGCACATCTCTGAAGCTGAAAAGAAATTAAGACCAGTTTCATTGGTAAACAGCAAAATGCAAATACAGAGAAGTTTACAACTAATGATAGTAGATAAAATAATTTTGGAAATTTATAGAAAGTCATAGATGATAGTCAATTGGGTTCTCTTGAAAGCAAAAACACGTCTCCATGTCTTATATAAATAGAAATCTTTGAAGGAGCTATGACTTTATTTTTTAGTTATATCAAAAACTTCCATTCCACTTAGAATATCACAGTTCAAATAAATATGAAATGATTTCCGATACTTTCACATAAAATTGTTCTTTGCTATTATGGAATCAAAATGAGGGTTAAGAGCATATAATGAGCAAATACCATCATCACTGAATATTTATAAAGCACTTACAATGTATACAGAATTGTGCTGGTTTCTTTAAAAGGTAGCAGTTTAATAAGAGGCTGTCTTTATACTCAAGTGAATGTCATTAACAGAATAATTCAGGTTTGAGAGAGGCAAACAGTTAAAATATATGCCAGTCTGATTAATATGTAGCAATAAGAAGAATGCTAATATTTGAAATATTAACATGGCCTTTGTTAAAATAGTTCTATGAATACAACAAATGTATTTACAAATAGTGAAAATGAATTATGTCAAGAAAATCAGTAGGTTTATTTTTGTTGTGTAATTTTTCCCCAAATTTGTCACAACTGTTATTGCAAGAAGGGGCATAAAACTGAAAACACTGGCTCATCCGTGTTTCTGAAATAAATGGAAAACTAATTTGAGAATAGTATTATAGTCATTGTCAGTGCAGTCTTTGATTTAGGATTATGCCTGAAACAACTCTAAAATGTAGTAGTTTTACGTTGTTTCCTTGAAAATATTTCAGTTGCTCAGTGACAGGATAAGTCAATTTTGTAAAAAATGCAGAGCTTTTCTTTGTTGGGTTCTTAGATGTTTACCATGGCAGAGGTCTTGGCAGCATACTCTTTTGACATTGTTAGCTTGTGATTATGATGTCTGTGGTTAACAGCAGATTTCTGCATACATCAGCTGCAGGTCACTTCTATAGCTCGGCTAATTGTAGATAGTCTTGCCTGGGAGGACCAAAGAGGTTTGGCTCTGCTTCACATATCCCCCAGCAAGCTTATCCTCCAGCAAGATAGCTCAGGCATGTCCTTATCACGGTGAGGTGCACAATCACACAAGCCTTTTTCAAGTCTCTGCTGTGTCACATTTGTCAATATTCCGTTGGTCCCCAGTGGGTCACATGACTCTGGGCAGGATGCCTGCAAAGAAAGAAAGAGCACTGCAAATTGACCTGGGGAAAGGCATGGAAAGAGATAGACAAGAGGAATCAGGGTCATTAATGCAATCAGTCCTCCACAAAGTTTATTTCCTAAATAAAGTGTATACAGAAATCTAAAGCAAGGATTAAATGGAAAAGATTCTTTCAAAAAATACTGCATTTCTGTATTTATGTTAGAAGAGCTTCTTATTCTCAATTTTTAATTCCTATAAATTTTGAACCAATAAAATGCAAAGCTATTCTACTAAAATAAGTCAGAAAGTAAATGTACCCTAGCTATAATAAAAATCTTGATCTATAGCAATGGATACAAACCTTGTATTCACTTCCATAACTCTACAATAAAGAGCTATTCTGAACCCACCCAAATGCAAAGGGCAGAAGGGCAGCGAATAAAAAGCACTAGTTTCCTGGGGGAGTAGGGGAAGTTCTTTCTGAATCAATATTTGTAATTGTTTATTTTTTCCTTTACAAAAGGTGTTTTTTCCCCTAGAGAATAATATGTAATAAATTGCTTGGAAAGATGTAATATAAAGATACAGAGGAAGCTTGCCCTACAAGTTACTGTAGAATTCGGTACACAGACAAACTGGAAATGTCACTGCAATTAGTAAGCAAATAAATTTGTTTCTGAGAATCAAAATTTAAGAAGGGTAGTGTCTCTACAAACAAAGTTAAATACAACAATCTAAATAATTCAAGACCACATGAAAGCAACCACTAAGACGGAAAGGGGAGGTTGGTCTGAATGAGTCAGATTGTTTGTCTTCACACAGAAAAAGTTACTAGATAATTATCACCCTGTTTACCTACTAAGGCAGCATCAGGAAGCCAGAATGTAGATTTTTAAGAAGGATTAAGAAGATACAGAAAGAGTTTGTCTTCTTCAAGCCCAGCCCTCACATCCACAATCGAGCAGGCAAGGAGGAAAACATGCCCCAATACCTGGGAGTGAATGCAACACTTCCATTTACTTCCCATTAATCAGAACTTAATCACCTGCACACCCACCAGTGATGGGGGTTGGGAGGAATGGTCTCCATTCTGATCAGCCTATGCTCAGATAAGTATGGTAGCTCTGTACCCAATGGAAGAAGAAAATGAATTTAGGAAGAATATTTGAGGAGGAGGGTGAATGGCCGCTCTTTCACTGAGGGAATTTCTTCTGTGTTCCCTTTGTGCTAGAGAGTTCTTAAGCACGTCATCATTTAGATGATGTTCTCAGAAGAGCGTCAACCCTCATGACTGAATCCAGGAACCGAGCCTTTTTCTAAACTCCATTTCCTTCCTTTTCCGTTCTCTGAGCTCCTAACACCAAGAGGTGGTAGGAATACAGTCACAAAAGAACAGAAAACAGAAACTCAGAGAGGAGCCTCCAAGTTTGTCATAATCCCCAGCATTAACATGAGCTGAACAATCCTTGATAATTCAAACAAGGTAGGCCAGTGACTCAGGATGTTCACATCCTAAAAAGGCAGTTGACAACTTGTGAGGAAAAATGTCAATATTCACAACAGTTCAGGAGGTTCAGTATCTTAGGAAACAACACATTGAAATGAAAGCAGCTTTATTACTCTGTGACTACTTGCAGCACTTCCTTCTTCTTCCTCAGACTGTCTGAGAATATTGCCAGAAGAGATGGGAAAAATAAAGCTTGAGAGTGGTAGAATGAGAAAAGATAGTTACTGTTCTGCTCATTGCTCAGCATTGGATGCCCCAAATTGCTGTTTTCCAAAGATTCTTATCATTTGATACCAAAAGGCAACTGAAGACAAATGACGCCATTGCTTAAAATTATGTTTATCACCCAGCCCCATGTCTTTGGTCTTAACCTAACACAGCATTTAGAAAATCGACCTGGCCGGGTTCAATGGCTCATATCTGTAATCACAGCACTTTGGGAGGATGAGACGGGAGGCTTGCTCGAGGCCAGGAGTTCAAGACTAGACTGAGCAATATAGCAAGGCCCCATCTCTACAAAAATAAATAAAGCTAGCTGGACCTGGTGACGTGTACCTGGTAACATGTACCTGTAGTCCTAACTACTCAGGAGACTGAGGCGGGAGGGTTGCTTGAGCCCAGGAACCTGAGATTTCAGTGAGCTATGATCATGCCATTGCACTCCAGCCTGGGCAACAGAGCAAGATCCTGTCTCTTAAAGAAAGATATTGTAAAAATTAAAAAGAAATTTAAGAAAGAAAACAGAAAATAGGTCTGAAAGTGAAATACTAGGGTCCAATCTGGTAATCTAGTAATCCTAATGATTAAGGGAAAAGTTAGTTTTAAGTGTTGGTTAACATTTTTATAGCAAGTACTATTGGTAATTTGGTATTTTTGTTTTTTGCATTTTTTTCACAGGTAAGAAAAAAAGAGAAAAATATGCTTTCTAACTTCATGGCAATGAGAAATGCATACATAAGTTTTTATATTTCTTCCTGGCTTAGATTTATTTCTCACTGTGAGCATAAACCAGGATAGGTACCCTCTGAATATAACCTTTCCCCAAATGTGGAGTCCAAATGAATGGGTTCTGAAGTTATGTTGCCAGACATTTGTGCATTTGATGTTGAAGGGCCAAGCATATCATGGCCCGTCGTACCTGAGGTGGTTAACGCAAATGATAACCACAAGTGCTGGTTTCTGCTTTTCTCTCCAAACCAGCTGTGAAGTTTGGGAGGATGTCCAAGAAGCAAAGGGACAGCCTGTATGCTGAGGTGCAGAAGCACCAGCAACGGCTGCAGGAACAGCGGCAGCAGCAGAGCGGGGAGGCGGAAGCCCTCGCCAGGGTGTACAGCAGCAGCATCAGCAATGGCCTGAGCAACCTGAACAACGAGACCAGCGGCACTTACGCCAACGGGCACGTCATTGACCTGCCCAAGTCTGAGGGTTATTACAACGTTGATTCCGGCCAGCCGTCCCCTGATCAGTCAGGACTTGACATGACTGGAATCAAACAGATAAAGCAAGAACCTATCTATGACCTCACATCCGTACCCAACTTGTTTACCTATAGCTCTTTCAACAATGGGCAGTTAGCACCAGGGATAACCATGACTGAGATCGGTAAGTGGAAGTCTCCTCCCAGTGTTTGTTATTGTTGTTGTTGTTGTTGCGATTCTGCTGCTTTGAATTTACCTTGGTCCTATTTAGTATGGACATTTTCTTAGATCTAAATTGACTTACTTGGATTCATGGCTTCTAATGAGAAAACAAATTGATTTTTAAATATATTCTAATAAATGTCATTTTTCCCCGCCCCATAAAAGTTTATTTCAAGCAAAGGAAGAAAGAAGAAATTATAAATAGAAAGATGCTATCTGTAAAGAACAGATGCTATCTGTTGAATTTGGGTTCTCACTGAAGGAAAAATGTTATTGGTATAAACAGGGAAATTTCGGCATGTATTCAAAGTTGATGCTATTCAAAGTGAAATTGCTGAAAGATAGAGAAACAGTGTGGAATAACCAAATGAACAGGGGCCCAACTCTTCCTCTAAGATAAATGGGACAAACTTTAGCAAGCAGTATCTCAGCTTCCTTCTTGGTGAAGTCAGGGCGATAGACCAGAAGACCGCCAAGGCTCTTGTAAATCTGAATTCAAGAATTCCATATGGGATTCTGAATTACAGCAATGAAAAGAGTGTAGTCTGGAATGTTACAGAACACAAGAGCAACAAATAAGCCAGTCGTAGGCATGATCGCATCAGAAGGCTGATCCTCTTTCCTTCGATTCCTAAGGAGTGACCAAGAGTGCCCTGTCTTAGGCAAGCTCTCTTCTGACCCGCTGCAACTTTGTTTTACTCCATCAAACTCAGGAGTCTATTAAATGTTTAACCAGTTAATCTCATCAACTAACTGCCTTAAAAATATTGAAGTAGGTTTAACACATTGCTCTCCTGGGTAACAGGGTGGCATGTTAACAGTAGCCAGAAGAGCTAAGCAAACAGTGGTGATCCCAGGCTTCACTGCAGTATTTAGTGTACTGGAGGAAGCAGGCTAGAGCTCAGGAACCTTTGAGGGCTCTTTGCATTTTACCCCAAGAGGTGGCAGAGCAGAGTGATTAAGAACCGCACTACCTGAGTTTAAATCCTGGCTCTTTGGCTTATTATTTAAGCTGGAACAAGTTTCTCAATCCCAGTTCCTTTATCTTTACAAGGGGGAAAGCATTAGTCTGTAGCTCACAGGGACGTTGTAAAGCTTAAATGAGTTGATACGTGTAAAACACAGCAATGTTTGGCACTCAGGAAGTACTCAATAATGCTTAGCTGTTATTGTTTTATGCCAGGCGCTCAGTCACCTGCTCTGTCTAACCTGCAAATAGGAGCCTAAAGCCTACAAGTGTTTTAAATTAAGCTGCTGTGACTACATAACGAAATACATGGCCATATTCTTGGCTATTTGTACCATCTGGTTGAGGAAGAAGCAATGTTACACAGTTATAAACCTGAAGTGTTATTTCTTCCTTTTTGCAATTCGGCATGTGACAGTGAGTAACATTGTTGACAAAGCACCTGTAATGACTTTCGCAGCTGAGAGACATAAAAAAACTAAACATCAACTATAAGAACAAAAATAGCCAATTATTACTGTCATCCTTAACCTTGTTTTTACTCTATCATGGGCTCTTCACACATTTACTTTTCACGAACATCTTAAAAGATAAATTACAATAGTATTTCTGTTATACAGATGCCGAAACAGAGGCGTAGAGATATCTCATGACTTCCCAGATTCCTATAGTTACTGAATGATAGAGCCAGGGTTCACCTCAGACAGTCTGATTCCAGAGTCCCTCCACTCCTCTGTTAACCTGCTACCTGCCGTGGGTCTCAATTCATAAACTGCATTGTCAACTAATAGGGACAGTCATTTAAACTAGAGCCACTCAATCTTTTCGAGGGAAAAAGCACCTTTCTTTGCATTTATACAACTTAATATCTAAGTTCCTGAGTCTACTATTAATTTGGAACATATGTTTGACTCCTTATGAAACAAAAACTCACAACAGTGGAGCAATCTTCTGCCCTTTATTCAAAAGGGGAGTCTTCTAAGAACTCATAAATCACAGCTTTTTTATGACTTAGTAACAACAGGAAATATTATGGAAAGAGAACTACAGCCAAACCATCATGTCTGGGTTACCCTGAACAAGTCATTTGTCCTCTCTGACCCTGAGTCTATTCTATGAACTGATAGAACTAGACTAGAGAATCTCAACATTTATCCAGATATTCTGCACAGACATTGACATGCAAAATAAAGTCATGTATATTTTTCTCAATTATTTCAAGATACCATTAGTCTTTAGGTATCTCTAATTATGTTCCAAATTTTGGAGGATTTTTCCATCAGACATTTAGGGATGCAAATAGACTGTCCAGCCAGTGCTCTCAAATTTAGCAGCTCCCTAAGCCTAAATAGTGGCTTGGTTCACAGTTCATTAAAACAGCAATGCCACCTAGTGGGCACAAACCCATTCTATGAGTGTTGAATCTAGGTACCTATGACGAGCCGCAAGAGTGTAATATAATGTCTTTCCTACACCATTCAAAACATTGCCACTCATTTCACTAAAATATTAAGTCCTTGACAGTATCACTGGGCAGGAAGGTATCAGTGGTATAATGCAGTGGCTAAAAACTCTGCTTCTGGAGTCAAAGTGCCTGCGTTCAAAACCCGATTGTGCCTTTTCCCTTAAGCAATTTACTTAACTTTTCTGAGTCTCAATTGTCAACACAGGCCAATAATAGTCTTTATCTGTGTGTGGATTAAATAAGTTAATAGTTACATAAGTATTTGTATAGTCATTCTACTGATGAAAAATATCAAGACTTAGAAGTTATATAACTCGTAAAAAGCAAAGAACACATACGAGCTCATACCTGAGTAACATCAAAACCCATTCTTTTGCCCATCATAGATATTTTCTCTCCCCAATGGCAGCTCCTCACAAGTTGATTGCCATTCTTACAGCAAAACAGGGTTGGTGTTTGCTGCCTACTGACCTCCTTCTAGGTGCTACAAACTGGAGCTTTCAGAGTATGCACACTGTCATTTTGACTTGATTTGATTAATGGGCATCTAAACCAATCCGGTTGGTGGCAAGCTGCCACAGAAAAAACACTATGCATATGAAACAGAAAATCAGATTTTGCCACATCCTGACTGGGTGAATTCGAGATTATGTCACACCAAAAAAAATTTAACATTACTCTGGGCTACCAGAAGTCCTGATCTGTGCTTCCTCTGAATTCTAAGATAATAATGAAATGTGTACAACTAGGTCATTATGCTTCTGATATTGGGTCATCTTAAAAGCAGATCGTTTTTAAAAACCAGTTTTTAGATCAGTCCATATAGAATAAGATCTCATGCATTGCAATTTTTGATAAAAACACACATTTAAGAACCATAACACAACTATATAAGCAACTGCAGGCAGATCCCAAAAGGTCAATTTTCAAATATTATCAGAGTCAGGAATACTCTCCCCAAGAAAACACAAAGTTGTCTTGTTAAAAGCTTACCTGCAGAACTACAGAATTCCTGGGTTAAGAACTCTAATGATAATGTTTGATATATGGAGAAAAATGTAGAAAATCCTTTCACGCATTTAAGTCATTTTGAGCCTCACACCAGTTCCTTCAAGTGAGCAGTGAAGAAACGATTTTATTGTACAAATAAAGAAATTGAGAGTCCAAAACAGTGAGTGATTGTCCTAGGACACAGAGCTAGTTAAGTGGTAAAGCTTAAATTCTAAGTCACTGTCCTACACTGCCAGGCATTTCTCCCAATACCTATTTTTGAAATGCTCCATAGATTCAAGAAGAGCAGAACAAGGTTTCTGCCCTCACCATCTAGGAGACACCATGAAAATAAATAGTCATGGAAATTCACAACATCATATAGTATACGTTTTGGGCATGATGGTACCACACTCTTCTGGAGGTGAGGGAGATGGCAGGTATTGATCAACCTGAGCCACATCTCTTATCAGGAATGTTCTATTCCTCTAGTTTTGAGAATAAAAATAAAATGTGGGTAAGCAAACAGAAAACCATGAAATGTTTCAGGAGTTACATCCTTGGGTTTTTCCACAACCATAGGAAAAATAAACCATGAAATGAAAGAATGGCAACAAGTAAGCTGAAAATTAGTATTTAGACAGCAGTATTAACTGGGTTTAGCTGGAATTTTACATCAAGCTGGCATGATGGATGTGTTATATCTTTAGGAATAACATTTTGCAGTGGTTGGTGGCACGGAGAGGAAGCTAGCTAAAAGATGCTCCCCAAACATGCAGAAAAGGAAAGTAGAACATCTTGTCTTTGCTCCATCACTAACGAGCTCGGATGAGTTGGGGGATTCTGCAGGACTAATACTCTTACTGAAAGCTCATTTAAGCTGAAAGCTGACTGGCAATGTATCTACAAGGTCCCAGACAACACGACAATTCAAACAGCCAAAGAACACGCTTTTTTATATTTAAAAAAATCCATCAAATAAGCTACCATGCTAAGTGTATACATTGCCTTTTACAAACATCATCTGGGTTTGCTGTTCTATTCAGTAATTTTCTCTCCGGATAAAGACAATGAAATGTGAATTCACTGGTCCCTTCTTATATATCTTTAACATAGACTTATTTTCATATTCCTTTTGTGTTCTATTTTTAGAACCTGTAATGTTAAGCATCATAAATAAATATAAATGTCTTTTTTAAAAATTCACCTATTACAGAAACTGAGTATTAATAGTTAGAGGAGCTTATAAAAAGGTATTGGCCTAAAAGGGATCTAGTCCTTGTCATGTACTACTTCATTCTATTAAGGCTACATAAAAATTTAGAAGATTTTACTAGTAGTGTTTATTTTGCAGAATTCTATTAAAATTGGTGGTGTTTCAAATGTGTCTTATTAAGAACCCCCAAGCAGATGCTTTGGTCTTAAAGCAGCACCTTTAATGGCATATGCTTTTAAGGATAAATATTTTATACTGTTTAAAACTATTATACACATCTAACTACCCATGCAGCAGTGATGCAGAAAATAGAACTTAATCCTTGCTATATATTTCCTGTGTCCTGTGAGAGAACCTGTATCAAATACAGGTAGGCATTCCATTTAGAAGTAAATGTCCAATACATCATTAAAACAGATAGAAGTAGACCAAACTAGCAAGAAGAATTACTTGAACAATATGGGGAAATTCAGTGTCTAGCTCTTTCTTCCTTGCCTTGAGAGGAGACATCTCATGAACTTTCATTGTCATCCAACCCTTCTATCACTCCACCCCAACCACTCACCCTTTGCAGGCAGTTTAGGGAAAGTCCTTTGAGATTGGGAGTCCTAACTCCACATACTAGCCAAGTGAACATACTCAAAATTGATCCAGCCGTCTTGAGACTGTCTCACCATCTGAAAAATAAGACAATAGGACCAAATGACTTTTAAAGACTATGGTTCTCTCATCTTCCAGAGAGCTTTGGTCATGTGCATAAATGTATCCCCTTTGTTATAGCCATGACACAGACAAGAATATGATAGAAGAGAGCAGGGAACTTGGAAGCAACTAGGCAATTCTGAATGCTGCTGAATAACTTGTCTCTGGCAGTAGCCAGCACACCTCCCTCCTGAGGAGCGCGATGACACCCAGGGCTTTTGCTGAGTGAAATGACCCAGTCAAACATACAGTTAACAACTGTCAAATCAGAACTATGCACCAGCCTCTTCCCTCCACCCACCCTCCCGAAAAAAACAAGAAATCAGATTAAAATGAATGTCAAGGACACACCAGCAGCTCAAGGAAAGGGTAGTAGTCAATCCCAAACCACTCCAAGTTCATGTACAATCCCGTTAAAGAGTGAGCAGGTGTACAAATGCCACATCAGGGCAAATACACCTGTCCTCACCAGTCCACTACAACCTGATCACTTCCAAGCTCCTCTTGAAGGAAAAGCAAATATGTTCATAAAATGAAGATAGTTTTCTGTTGGTGTGGTTGGTTTTTTTGTTTGTTTTTTTTTGAAATGGAGTCTTGTATCTTGCTCTGCTGCCAGGCTGAAGTGCAGTGGCGCAGTCTCGACTCGCTGCAACCTCCACCTCCAGGGTTCAAGCGATTCCCCTGCCTCAGCCTCCCCAGTAGCTGGGACTACAGGTGAGCGCCACCACACCCGGCTAATATTTTGTATTTTGGTAGAGACAAGTTTCACCATGTTGGCCAGAATGGTCTCGAACTCCTGAACTCAGGTGGTCCACCCTCCTCAGCCCCCAAAAGTGCTGATATTACAGGCATGAGCCACCACGCCTGGCAGAAGATGTGTTCTTGACTACTAAGTAACCAGTCTACCTAGGTCACCTGGCTCATTGGAGAGGGACTTACTTGACTTTTTCAAAATTTTAACATCACCTTATTCTGTGCCACCCACAGAATATCTCCCAAAGCCTGCTTATTTCCAAAATCCTGCCTTCTGTCTCAGAAAGGAATTCTCCCAGTTTGGGGCCAATTTGTCATATTCCTAGGGTCTCTATCATAGTTACAACTACAGTATTAACCAGTCTATGGCTGTGAATTATTGTAGAGGATACCTGGAAGCAAGGACTCTACAGTTAATCCCTAGGGTTATTTGAATCCATGTCTTTCTAGATATCTTCCAATAACTCTGCGAAGATGTTCTACAATCACCTAGTAATACATGCAGTGCTTCCCCACAACTGCAATAAATGGTAGAATGTACAGAAAGCACTTTGTAACCATCAAGTTTCCAAACAAATATAAATATGGATTTATATCACAAACAACACACACACATATATGCTCAATTCAAGTACTCATAGACACACATACCTGCTTATGGTACATGTGTGCCTATTCGTCACTACATGCCTGTGACTCTGTTAATACAGTTTTCCTAATGTGCTAGCAATTCACTAGATTAGATTAATCTTCTAAGGCACCTTTTGATTTTGAGTTGAAATTGTGCAAAATATATCTTCCTGAGTGGATTTCTCCTGGAGATACTAGTTTGGGATTACATTTTGCCTTAGAATTCAGAACATCGTGAGAGGATTCGAAAATCTACCAACAACAACAACAAAAATGTTATTGAGAAGCTACTGAAAACCAACGCCATTTTATACATTCAATTTCAAAAGCCATGGTAGTTATAAAATATTCTACAGTAAGCAAAAGGAACGGAGATTTCAGGAGGTTCTTCCTGTGACTTGGAGGAGGAGGGAATGTTTCTATTTATGAAGTGACCTCAGAATCAGTCCCTAATGACAGTTTCCACATTGAATAGTATTTCAAGATGTTATATTGCAGAGAAGCCATACTTTTAAAACATTGCAAGCTTTGACATTGACTCTCAGAGTTCTGAATTACTTTTCCACTGGCTGGGTGAATATATCAGCCACACTTTCAAGCACCCATTTTTGGAAGAGCTGATAAGGCTTAAAATACCACATGGGCTATGGAACACAGAAATGCCAGTTGATCACAAGGTTGATGGAAATTAGTATACTTTGGTGTGATTAGCGTGGTATGCAACCAATTTAACAGGCACTCTGCTAACCAATACAGGATTTATTTCTGTGATGTTTGCAAATGTGAGGAAACCTGTTGGAAATACTCCCAGCTGGAAAAACTTTTTTTGTTTTGTTTGTTTTATTTATTTTTTTAATGTCAGCTTTCTCTTGACAACATAATCTTAATACTGAGGAGCACGAACTTGCTGTTTGAATTTGAGTCATGTTTATAAGGCCTATTGGGGAACTGCTATTTGGTTTTCAGCAAGATTTGTTCTGGAACAATTTGACACAATAAAAAACCATTTAAAAAAACACTATTTTCAAACATTGGTCGATTAAATGCACTATTTAAATAACCAAAGTACTTTTTAAAATTTAGAGTGTTTGAAAAAATAAAAATGGCCTCCAAAGATTACTTCTAAATTAGTTCTTCCTAAAGGTCAGAAATGCATTGACTAAACATCCAAAAGGGTAGCGAGGTGGGGGAAGAATTGCATCTGTTTAAATTAACAACCAATCCATATGTCAACCAAATTCAAGTGGTAAAAATCAATCCTAATGATGGCCCTGAGCAATTTTCATAATGAGGTTTCATCATCTGTGACCCATTAGTTGTCCTTTGGTAGCATGTGGAGGTGCAGTTTTTAAGGAGACTAAAGGAAGATTTTAATGACCTCTGGATTGTCCTATTTTGTTTTGTACTATCTAAGACTCTACAAGTGCCTTTAAGGCTGTAAACTGTACTCTCACCCTCTGTAACTCTGCAAGGCTTCTCCCTCATGAGTCAAAACAAAGAAAATTCTCATGTTGGCCAGGTGCAGTGGCTCACACCTGTAATCCTAGCACTTTGGGAGGCCGAGGCCGGTGGATCACATGAAGTCAGGAATTCAAGACCAGCCTGGCCAACATGGTAAAACCCTGTCTCCACTAAAAATACCATAATCATCTGGGTGTGGTGGCACATGCCTGTAATCCCAGCTTCTTGGGAGGCTGAGGCAGGAGAATCGCTTGAACCTGGAAGGTGGAGGGGTTGCAGTGAGCTGAGATTGCACCACTGCACTTCAGCCTGGGCAGTAGAGTAGGAGTCTGTTTAAAAAACAAAGAAAGAAAGAAAGAAAATTTTCATGTAGCTTCTCCAGACTCAGGTTGTCAAGCTTCACACAGTCCTTAGAAAACATCGCTGATGCCAAATCTTCTTGCAGATGGAGGATCAAACCCAAAGAAACTGAGCTAAATAGGTTAAGCAACTTCCCCAAATACACAAACTACAAGACTGAAAGGGGCCATGTTGGCTTTCTTGGTCTTACCATATAACTCCCTTAAAACTCATCAATTGCAGGACATTTCAATAAATTAATCTTTCTGATTGTTCTGTGAAGGAGATCTTTTACTGTAAAAGTTCTCTTTTAAATGTAATCTTTTTATAATAGATTCCTTCTCAATTTCGTCAACTGATTTCAAGAAAGGAAACAGTAATTTTCCAAAAATTAGACACACACTGCTGCAATATAGCAAAATGCTTGTGTTCCAAAACAGCTTTCTGTTATTAAATAAAGAAAGCACCCTCTTAGATAGTTAACTTGTTTTTGCTGCTTGTGATTTTTTTCCCCCACTTTGGATATACTCTGCTTAAACACAAATGCTATGTAGGTTCTTTCTGCTTTATTTTCTGCTTTCTTACCTTCTATTAGAAAATGCTTTCTTACTTGAGGCTAGGCGTGGTGGCTCACACCTGTAATCTCAGCATTTTGGGAGGCTGAAGTGGGCAGATCACTTGAGGCCAGGAGTTCGAGACCAGCCTGGCCAACATGGTGAAACTCCATCTCTACTAAAAGATACAAAAATTAGCCAAGTGTGGTGGCACGTGCCTGTAATCCCAGCTAGTTGGGAGACTGAGGAAGGAGAATCCCTTAAGCCAGGGAGGCAGAGGTTGCAGTGAACCAAGATTGTGCCACTGCACTCCAGCCGAGCAGCAGAGCAAGACTCCAATGGAACAGAAAAAAAAATGCTATCTTACTTGAGCTTCCTCAAATTTGAGAAAATGTTAATTATTTTATTCATCTATTCATTCAGTTTTGCCCAGGTGTTACTATTACTTGCATTAATCTGATTTTTTAAATTGTTTTTTCATTTCTTATTTTATTGAACTGTGTTTTATTATATTTTCATCATTTTTAAAAGTTAATAGCATCATCTTACATTTTGTCAACATATTTTTTCTGAAGAACTCTAGGAACAAATTGATCTTAGAATATTCAGATCTGCATGAAGTAAAAATCAGTTATGCCATTCTCTTGATACGTGAGTTGGCAATATAATTTGCATGAAAAGGAAATTGAAAGCTATCTTGATTAATTAGGAGGAAGTAATGAGTGATTGGACCATGAACTGAGCCAATAGATAAGTTATAAATTGTTGATTCCCCCAATTTCTGCCGAAAAAAACTTGAGGAAAAAAATGCTAAATCTACTACTCTTCTTTTGAATCTACAGATCACTAATGATTGCTGTTTTAAGCTTAAATATATTGATAATTTTATTCTGACAGCAGAATTCTATTTATGCTAAAAATAATGATCTTTAAATAGGGATTAGAAAAATCAGAAAGGTCTTTAAATGACATTGTCTTCTCTGATATTGCCATCAATGACAAACCATTAGACTTGTTCTATGTAATGACAGAAAACAAAACTGGTGGTCTGTTGAGAAAAAGGAAAAATGTGTGGGCATTTGGTTAAATGTTTCACCTTTCAACCAATTGTTTTAATACGCTTTCGTTACCTCCTAAGAGTACAAATTCTGAGAAATCTTGATATTATGCAAACCTAATGTAGGCACTTAAAACATGCCTTGAGCAAGTCCATAGAGATATCCTGCCATTAATTCAAAATGAATCCCCTAAGAATTCCATTTTTGCACTCGTAGTATAAACTAAACAGAGAATTCAGTGGTACTCTAGATCCTTAAGGCAAGTGACAAATTAAAAATTCATTAATCACTTTGATTGAGGCTGAGATATGGTATTTTAGAAAGAATACTTCCAACTTAAAAAAAAAAGTCTCTTGTGGAAGAAAATGAATAGAGGGTATAGTTCAACAAGAAGAAATCATTCTTTCTCATGAGAGAGAAAAAAAAGGAGGGGAGGAGGTGGGGGCAGAGAATTAGGAAGTTCAGAAGCAACAGCCTCTAGCGCTATATATAGCTCTGAGTCTCAGCTTTCTCGCCTTGGTGCAGTTGGGCCTCGGGTGCTCTTAGTAATAACACTGAAAGCAGCAGTTTTTAAAGATATACTCAACTTTCCCCACTCCCAGGATGTGGGATTCTAATGAAACTACCCGTGCAATCCGTGTCTGAGCCACTGTAGCCTTTGGAGAGCGCCATTTGCTGAAATGTCTAGTGAGAGCTAAAATAAGCTGCTTTGGTGGAAAAAACCTGCTGAGTGGTTGAAATCAGAGCTGCAGAAGGTCACTTGCTATTTTAGTAGCTGCAAGCTGGTCCTCATTTTATAACATCACAGTTATAAACAAGAAATTGTCACCTTGCTTGTCAGTTTACTTCTTTCTCACCAAAATAAGCAGATGTAGCCCTTTTCTTTCTACATAGGATTAGGTAATTTGGATGACTTGTTTCCAAACTTTGCTTAACTATGTGGATCAATATGTAAGAGAAGTTATTTTTCATTTATTTCTTTAAACATTGCTTCAAAATATTATTCTTACACCTTTTTACATCATCTAATATAATTGACCAAAAAACTCTATTTGCCTATATAAACCTTATCACACACATCTCAGTCATGCTGTAAATCCTTACACTGGGCTTTGTTTCTTACTTCTTTGATTTATTAATAGAGTATTGAGGAAGGGTTAGGATATGTAGAAGAAGTCCTTCACGGTCTCAGGGTGGAGGTGCGGGGGGGAGGAAGAGAGAGAGAGCGAGAGCGAGAGAGAGAGAGAGAGAGAGAGAGAGGAGGCTTAACTAATTTCTAGGATTATTTAGATACAGTCCAGTCCATTTGGAAATGGAGGAAGGAGGTTAGTTTCAACTCCAGGGTTCTATAATTATTGCACACACTATTGAGAATTACCATCAATTTTATTCCACTTTTCCCTTTGAAAAGGTAATTTCTCTCTTCTTATTGTCCACATCAAAAGTAAAGATAATCCTAAGACTTCTAGGGAGGTGTGACAATTTTAACAATATTTTAGAATATTTTTTTAAAAAGTGATACAGAAGTATATTTACCTATATCAATTATTTTAAAGCTTTCTAAGACCATATGTTCATTTGAATCACACATTGTCATTTCTATCGCATAAAGTTACTTAATATATAAAGTTACACAGTGGCTCACGCCTATAATCCCAGCACTTTGGGAGCCTGAGGAGGGTGGATCACGAGGTCAAGAGATCAAGACCATCCTGGTCAACATGGTGAAACCCTGTCTCTACTAAAAATACAAAAAAAATTAGCTGGACATGGTGGCGCATGCCTGGAGTCCCAGCTACTCGGGAGGCTGAGGCAGGAGAATTACTTGAACCCGGGAGGCAGAGGTTGCAGTGAGCCGAGATCGCGCCATTGCACTCCAGCCTGGGTAACAAGAGTGAAACTCCGTCTCAAAAAAAAAAAAAAATATATATATATATATATATATATATATATGAAGTTACAAATTCAAGGACCAGGCATGGTGGCTCACACCTGTAATCCAAGCACTTTGGAGGCCAAGGTGGGCGGATCACCAGAGGTCCGGAGTTCAAGACCAGCCTGACCAACATGGTGAAACCCCGTCTTTAAAAAAAAAAAAAAAGTTCTATTAATTGAATATAAATATTGGATTTCAATACGTCTTCCACCAAGAATAGTATCAGGGTCAAAGCTGAAAACAAAACAGCAATGGAGGGGGGAGTTTTATGTGTTTATACATATGAGAATATAGAAGGCAAAGGAAGAGAAAGAGAGAAAGTGAGAGCAAGTGATTTTTCATGAAATTAACAAATAGAAAGTGAGGAATCTGAACTTAATATTAACATGTAATACACACCCAATTTTTCCTGGCCTGCATCAATATTCACTTTTTGCCTTTTTGCCTTATCATAATTTAAAAGGAATGACTGGACAGACTGAGCATATAAAATTGTTTTTCTCTTTCCTCTCCATCATTATATTAATTATCAAAGCAGCCCACATACTTTTAATAAATTGAACAAACCTCTGTCTCACTGAACACTGAATCTTAACTACTGAGAAGTTGCAGCTGCATTTTCATTACAGGTTTTCTTTCACACCCCCTTAAGAAATCTCCAGCCTCATCCCTGGTGTCAGGAAGAGCGGAGTGTAGAGTTTGTGTGCATCACCTTTGGAGGTGGTAGAATTTCCCACCAGTTAGTTATCTAGGCCATATTCCTGTCGGACCTACCATCCCAGCACAGAGCATGCTGACTCCTTCTTCGACATGTACCATCTGCAGCTCAAGCTAGTCAAAGAATCCAACAAAAACTGAGCTGAGAAACAGCTGCAATCCAAGTTAGGGTAACGGATGAAGGATGTGAGATTGCCCAGAAAGATTCCATATCCTCTGCTCTTTTACCTCAGTCTCTTTTGTCTGGACTTTCTCATGTGGTTGGTCCCCAGAGAGGACTACATTTACTATTACCTTTTCTACTTTTCCAGGCAAGGACTCTTGAAAGTTCCTTTGGCTCTCAACAGGAACTTTGCATACTGTATTCATTGTCTCTCCTTTGGCCTTTCTTTTTAAATACTGCAGACTCTCAGTCTAAGCAAACCATCTCCTCGGACATTCAAGCATCTTTCTAATTGACAGAATGAGCCCTCCAGCCTTGCTCCCATGAGACCTAGTCTAGCGCTACCACGTCTTGTATCAACCTGAGCTTTGAGAGGGTCAAGTCGGTTTTTACACATGGCTCACCTCTGCACTGCAGAACGGTGAGAGAAAGTGGAGGAGGAAAGTGTCTGCAGTTGCTGCTACTATGTTTTTGCCTTCGTTGCCATTTATAATAAGTCTTATGTTCAAAAGACATTTGACTTGTGTTTCCCACCACAAGGATACGGGAAATAATTTTGCATGCTTACCATTCGACTTCAAAGCCATTCTGAGTGCTTAGGCTTTAAGATCATCAAAGGGTCAATCTTAACTTTTCAAATCCTTTGTGAAATAAAGCAGACAATTGAAGGAAGGAAGAATGGATGGACATCTTCAGCATTATCTTCACTAACTCAGCATTGGTTGAGCACCCACTGTATTTAATATTTTCTCTCTGTGCCACATCTGCTGGTCCCATGTATTGTCCTTCAAAATTGTCTTGCATCTAGCTCCTCCACTCCATCTCTGTCATTATGACCTAGTCCAGAGCTTCCTTATAGCTTGCCTGAATTTTCACAACAGCCTGATTAATTTCATGTACTCACTAATGCCATCTCATCTTTGCCATGACCAAAGTCACCTTTCTGAAAGAAAAATCAAGGCTGGGCATGGTGGCTCATGCCTGTAACCCCAACACTTTGGGAGGCTGAGGCAGGTGGATCACCTGAGGTCAGGAGTCTGAGACCAGCCTGGCCAACATGAAGAAACCCTGTCTCTACTGAAAACACAAACGTTAGCCGGGTGTGGTGGCACAGGCCTGTAATCCCAGCTACTTGGGAGACTGAGGCAGGAGAATCACTTGAACCTGGGAGGTGAAGCTTGCAGTGAGCCATGATCATGCCACTGTACTCCAGCCTGGGCAACAGAATGAGACTCTGTCTCAAAAATAAATAAATACGACAAAAAACAGATCATGTCACTCTCCTACTTTACAGCTTCAGTTGGTTACCAGTTACCTCTGAATTGGTAACATTCAGAGATAAAATCCAAAACTCATACAAGATAAAATTCCTTGGCCTGCTTACTCAGACGCCCCTACTTCAGTCACAAATTTCATCTACTCTAGTCTTATTTCTCCCTATCTCCTCCGTGCACCCTATGTTGCAAATACACAAGACTTCTAGCCAGGAAAGACAGACTTGGTTTCAAAACACCTTACTAGCTCCATAGAAACTGGTCTAGACTCACTCGCTCTTTCTAAACATCGCTTCTATCCTCAGTAAAGGGGAGACTGATTATAAAGAAGTAAAGGTTATGGGGAACCACCATCTTCCAGTAATTCACCAAAATGACGAACACAAAGGGAAAGAGGAGAGGCACTCTCTATATGTGTTCTTTAGGCCTTTTAGAAAACGTGGAGTTGTTCCTTTGGCCACGTATATGTGAATCTATAAGAAAGGTGATATTGTAGACATCAAGGGAATGGGTACTGTTCAAAAAGGAAGGCCCCACAAATGTTATCACGACAAAACTAGAAGAATCTACAATGTTACCCAGCATGCTGTTGGCATTGTTGTAAACAAACAAGTTAAGGGCAAGATTCTTGCCAAGAGAATGAATGTGCGTGTTGAGCACATCAAGCACTCTAAGAGCCGAGATCGCTTCCTGAAACGTGTGAAGGAAAATGATCAGAAAAAGAAAGAAGCCAAAGAGAAAGGTACTTGGGTTCAACTGAAGTGCCAGCCTGCTCCACCCAGAGAAGCACACTCTATGAGAACCAATGGGAAGGAGCCTGAGCTGCTGGAACCTCTTCCCTGTGAATTCATGGCATAATAGGTGTTAAAGAAATAAAAGACCTCTGGACTGAAAAAAAAAAAAAAAAAGAAGTAGAGGTTGTAAGATGTAATGTCAGAAATTACCTAGCCTAGAGCTAGCTTTCTATCTGTGCCTTCATAACATCATTCCCTCTACCTGGGGCACATCTTTCTCTTCTCCATGTGACAAACTGTGCTCAACCTTCAAGACTCAGGCATCTCCTCTGTAGTTCTTTTCCCGCCCCCTACCCCCAGACTGTTAGCCACTTTCTTCTTTGGGCTCCCACAATAACTGTGGGCATTTATTGCATCATGATATGAAATTAAAGTATTGTAAGATGCTTTAAAACAAAGGCAAGGGTTGGGCCCAGTGGTTCACGTCTGTAGTCCCAGCACTTTGGGAGACTGAAGAAGGTAGATCCCTTGAGGTCAGGAGTTCGAGACCGGCCTAGCCAAGGTGAGGAAACCCCATCTCTACTAAAAATACAAAAATTAGCCAGGCGTGTTGGTGGGCACCTGTAATCTCAGCTACTCGGGAGGCTGAGGCATGAGAATCGCTCGAAGCTGGGAGGCGGGGGTTGCAGTGAGTGGAGATTGTGCCACTGCACTCCATTCTGGGCACCAGAGTGAGATTTGGTCAAAAAAAGAAAGACGAAAGAAAGAGAGAAAGAGAAAGAGGAAGAGGAAGAGGAAGAGGAAGGAAGGAAGGAAGGAAGGAAGGAAGGAAGGAAGGAAGGAAAGAAAGAAATACAGTATCTTCTCAAAAATATTTGTTGAATGAATATATGAAGGCATTATGCTGGGATCTGCTGCCCAGTTCTTGAAGAGCTCATAATCTTAAAGGGTGTGGGACAGAGGGATTCAAATAACCACAGTACGAATCTCACTGGAATAAGGGCCCAATTAAGGCAGAATCAAAGTGTGATGGCAGCCAGCCCTTCTTCCTGAGGACTTGGGAGGCAGGGAAACTTTCACCAGGCATGGCCATCTGAGTTGAGTCCTGAAGCATGCATGTGGATTTAATTTCCTCTTTCCTTAATCTTCCCATGTTTTTATTGTACCTACCCTTCCTCATAAAACATAGAATCCTAAATTTTGATATGAGAAGGCCAGAGAATTCTTAAGCTTTGGCCAACAGTTCCAGGCAGATATCATAAAGGAACAGATAGAGTTCTTCATAATACAATTGTGAGTGGCAATGATAGTCTTGTTTATAAATCCTGAAGCCTATAAATTACCAACAAATCAGCATGTCTTTGAAGATGAAAACAAACTACGCCAAGAAGATAATAGTTTGAAAGCTATAGAGCTATAAAATCTTATGTTTTCATTATATACCAACTGAAAAACGAGTATGTTTTTTAGATTCTAAGTAATTACTGCACAGGTGAAATTGAAAAATGATGAACCATGACATACCAATCTATTTTAATATGATGGATAGAGTAATTTTTACCTTTCTATACCACAGGAGAATGTTCAATAAAACTTTGAATATAGGATTTTTTAAAGAAAAGATTTTGTAATCAAAATCATAAGCAGTGCAAGCCTAGAAATGCCAATGTTGAATCCAATAGAGTAGAACTATCATCAGAAGTTAGCATTTGGTAGCATCTTCTACATATATCACTTCATTTTGATTGAAAAACTCTACTAAATATTGAAATACCTTCCTTCAGTAAGACGATTGCAGAATTAAATATCTCCACTGAATTTTATTTCCACTGGAGTCATCATATTGCTCCTCTGATGAGAAGCTATGTAGACTGTCCTAAAAAGGATAACTGTGGCTACCATTTATTCAGTGTCTCCAATGTGCCAGGCGATGGCCAATAGGAGATTTTTATTTAGAAAATTTATTAGAAGGTTGAATTTACATTTTTGTCTCTACATTACTAAAATTTGATTTACTTTGCACCCTATATACCAGAAGCTCAGTGAGATAAAAGGAGACACCCAAATGCTGCTTTGAGGGCTGTCCTGGAGAAACGGGGCTGGCCATTTAGAAAGAACAGAACTTACATTTGAAATGGAACAACCTGAAATACAAGAAAAATTTCATTTCTGTATGACCCAAGAGCAGGTATTGGGAAGATTTGGTCATATTCATTCCACTTGCATCCCACATACAGAAATCCTGAATAGTTTGGTTTTCTAAGTCATCACCTTCTCCATGTGTTCAACTAGCAGGTGGGATTATAAGGGACCTCATTCTAGTTCTAGCCACCTTCCGGGGACTCACAGCAGGCTTTTCTTAAGGAGAGCTCTTATGTCTGGTTCTATTGCTCAACTTTCCTGCCTCCAAACTCATAATGATTGGTATTTAAGATACAATATGAAATTCAACTCAATTAGGATAAACTGCCCAAAAAGACCAATTGTGTTTGCTACTAAGTTTTGTGAATATAATCATTTTGTCATTTTTAAACTTTCTGTAAAAGAAAAAGTTTATTATATAAAAAAATTTAAAAGGAGAATATAATGGTCCCTATGACCCAATTCCAATCATTATCAACTCATGAGCCAGTATTTTATTGTGTATACCACCTCTTATTATTAATTACATCAGATATTTACATTGCCCCAAAGTCAAATCTACAAACATAGTATTATCAGAAAATTTCATTTCTTTCCTTGTCCCTGCATTCTATTCCCTATTTCCTCTTTACTCAGCCTTTTTTAAAAAGTTTATTGTTTAATGTTTCCTTTAAAAAAAATTTATATTTTAATTACTCCTTTCTGAGATAAATGATAGGGTTCTAGTGATTTTCAAAATATTTTAAAGTATTTGGAATGCAAATATTAAGACTGTTAGTTGACTTTCAAGCCAAAAAGCAAGAAATATTATAATTTTCTATCTTTTTTATAAATAAATACTTTTGAATGGTTTACAACTTGTAAAACCCCTAAGCTGTGATCAAAAATATCTGGGGAAAGCAGTAAATTTTGATTAAAATCCTGACAACTGAAAAAAGGCAATAAAGAGTTTGTCTGAAGATTTTAAGATAGATAGCAAAGGCATTCTCATAGTACACATTGAAACCTAATGAGCAGAGTGATTTTATTCACAAACCTTTGAATTGATATCTTTTCTCACAGATCGAATTGCACAGAACATCATTAAGTCCCATTTGGAGACATGTCAATATACCATGGAAGAGCTGCACCAGCTGGCATGGCAGACCCACACCTATGAAGAAATTAAAGCGTATCAAAGCAAGGTACTCTGGAAACCATGAGAACCTTTTTCTGTGATTACCCTATGTCTGTCTTGCTCAAGCTCAGCACTATTGGCATGTTGTGCTGGGCAATTCTTTTCTATAAGGGCATCCTGTAAATTATACGATACTTACCAGCATCCCTGGCTCTACCCACTAGATGTGGTATCACCCTCACCCACATTTGTGACAACCAGAAATGTCTCCAGATACTGCCAACTGTTCCAAGGAGGCAAAACTCCCCTGATTGAAAACCACTGCCCTATTTGAGTGACTACAGAGAGTGTGCCTTCATCAAATGATTTTAGGACATCTCTTGGTGACTTCTTGGGTCAAGGCAAGAAGCAGGAGCAATGTAGTAATCATAGCAGTTGTAATCATCACAAACTTACACAACAAATATATGGAAACAAAACTTTCTAAATTTTTTTCTTGCCCTACATGTTAAAAAGAATCCAAAAAAAGGGGCAACTCATCCCAAAAGATTATTATTACATTATGTTATTTCTTTGGGTTTATTGAAGAAGTTTTTAAGAGGAATTTATTGTTGTTTTCCAGGAGTCACATTATGTTACTTTGGGATAGAGATTCCTAATTATAAGATCTACCAGTAGATGGAATTTTAATAACATATGTAAATGTGTGTGTATCTAAATAAATGTTTACAATATGCTGATTTTTCTCCACCAGAACAATTAAATCTTAGTACTTTCCTATAAATAGGGAAACAAAGGTATTGTGTCTGTATGGTCAATAAAAAGTAGAATTAACACATATAGATTTATGTTTCTCATTTCAGAAAATAATCCAAGGACTAAAATATATTTGGGGCATTCTATTTAACTTAGGAAAATGATTTGATTTGATGTAATGCCTTTTTCCTCAGAACTCTTTTTATACCAAAAAACAATTTCTGTAGGTCTGAAAAAAAAGACACACATAAAAATATTACAAATTTAGTGTCCATCAAGTACCCATTAAAATGATGTCATGGAAGCCTGTGAATGAAATTGCTATCCCTCAATGCAAAGCTTTGTTTTTTATATTAATAGTATGTGAAGATAGATTTGTTATTTTCTTTACAAACTCAGGCTTTGTTTAAGTGAGGAGGAAGAAAGAGAAGAAAAAATAGTAAAGCAAATAACAAAGCTATCCTACATTCTATAAACAATGTTGCTATTATTTTCACCTCAGTACTTTGATAATGGTGGTATATTGAGGTCCAAACAGGTCAAAATATTATCAAGGGGAAAAAGATAAAAGTAGTACCCTCCTCTTTTAAAGGAAACACGTAAATTACTTCCTTGGGCCCCAAGTGACAGGTAAGCACCAGTAAGGCAAACCTGAATGTTCTGTTGACTCTCCATAAGTTGTTTCCCCCACTTACATCCTGTGTCTTCTCTCTTGAAGTCCAGGGAAGCACTGTGGCAACAATGTGCCATCCAGATCACTCACGCCATCCAATACGTGGTGGAGTTTGCAAAACGGATAACAGGCTTCATGGAGCTCTGTCAAAATGATCAAATTCTACTTCTGAAGTCAGGTAAGCAAGAATATTCATGGGGGGCCTATTTCAGACAAGGATGTGGTTGGCCCTTAGCACTGTGTTGGTTCTAGAAAATCCTCCTTCCAATATGCAGCTCGTTTTTACCACCCACATTGTCAGCCAACTCCCAAAGGAAACTCTCAGTAATAAAAATGCCCTGATACTCATTCAGTTCCCCTTTGAAGTCAAATACAATTTTGCTTATTGAAAGTGGAGCTATTAATTGCGGAGGTTGAGATACCCAGCTTGACAGGCAGTGCAAGTAATTAGCGTGTCAAGGTGGCTGAATTGCTGAGCCGGCGCTAAAACGTACTCCTTGCCTTCTGTGAAGGGAAAAAAATGCAGGCTAGCTGAGTTCTGCCTCTGTGGTCATTTCCAATCATTTTAATGAGGATAGCCTGCAGCCAGTACACACCAGGAGAAACTCCACAGTACTCTAATCTTTCCCCACCCTTCCCTCGCACACTCTCTGACACACACAATCGCTTTGGAAGTAGCTCAAGAAACTCTGCATATGATTGATTTTGCAGATGTTATTACCAACAGGAAAAAGAAATTATTTGTCTTTCTTGGGCCCCTTTGAAAATGGAAAATAAGAACCGTGATGGTGTTTATGCAAATTTTCATGGTCCTAGGCCATGGTAATAACAATAAAATACTCATATATAAAATAGCAAACATATATGTTTATGTTTCCCTATGACATCTCAAGTAGTCTTGTGAGATCTATATTATTATTTCCATCTTACAGAGGAGGAGGAAAAGAGTCAGAGAAGTGAAGAGCTATGTTCAATATTACAAAACCAGTACATGGCAAAGTTGGGATTTAACTTGGGCCAAATATAACCATTATTCTAAGATACTGCTCTTTCTTTACCAAATGATGCAAGTTTATGAAAACCTTGACTGAAGTGCCAAACTGATGTACTAGTCATCTAAACCACTGTAAAATTTAATTACAACAACAAAAAAAATCATTTCTTTCACTCTCAAAGCTAAAATTTGGGCAGGGCTCAGCAGGGATGACCTTAACTCTGCTTCATGTGGTATTCACTGAGTCAACTCAACTCAGGGCAGAGGAATCCATTTTCAAATTGGTTCACTCATACAACTGGTGAGTTGTGCTGGTTGACAGCCTGGAGTTTAGTCAGGGATCTGGGCTGGGGGCTTCAGTTCCTCCCCATGTGAGACCCTCCATAGACTGCTTGGACTTGCTCACAGCATAATCACTAGGCTCCAAAAGCTAGCACCCCAAAAGAACAGGACAGAAATGCATAGATTTTTCTAACTTATTTTCAGAAAACACATATTGTTATTTCCATTATTAACCATCAGTCATGAAGGTCAACCTAGATTCAAGGATAGGAGACACGGATTCTACTACTTGATAGGGGAGTGGTAAGGTCCTAGAAAACATATGGGATGGAAAATATTTTTCTGATCCTCTTTAAAAAGTCAAATCTGCCACACTTGATATGTAACCTTGAGCTAAACTCTCTAGATAGCAGTTTCCTCCTTTGTAAAATAAAGAGATGGACTAGAAATAATGAACTCCAAACTTGGAACTGCATCAACAACATCAAAGGAGATTATTGGCAGTTCAGTGACATAGGCACCATGAGTCTTTTGGAATCCAAATCTCCTGGAGGAGAACCCAGTTCATTGTATCTCTAACTAAGACTCAGACATAACCAACCCATGAGCTGATGTTTGGGAACCACTGAGCCATATAATCTTTAACATCTCTACCTGGTGTAAAACTGTTGACTCTAGTACTCTGGTAAAAAAAAGGCGAGGTACTTAATATTTTCAACCCTTGTGTAACTCCTCCATAAATAGAGCTAATAAGCCTGAAATAGTTACTGTAAGGAGCAAACATAAAAATGAATGTAAGAGGCCAAAGAAAGTTCCTTCCATTGTGTAGATACTTAATAAATGGTACCCATCTACTGTTTGTGTCAGAAAAGCATTCCTTCAATTGATATTTGCAAATTATTCCCTATGTATAAGTCTCTATTCTAGGTGATATACCAAAGACAAGCAGAGAGAAATCATCAAACATACATATAGCAAAGGAACTAAAACAGAGACATAAAGATAAAGTGGTGCCGTAAGACAGGTACCAAAGTTGTAGGCTAATCACCAGTATGATGCTCTCATGTACATCTGTGGCTGCTGAGTCTGGCTGTTAACTTCAGCTGCACTAAGGGGCAAAAGCCCATTTCTCCAGGAGAAATTATGTAGCAGTATTTCCTCAGGATTAATAATGCTCAAAGGGAAGAACAATGGTAGTAAACAAATTCATTCAATAAATATTTACTAAGCACCTACTATGTGCCAGAAACTTTTCTTGGTCCTGGAGATGCAAGAATGAATACAATAATTATGGCTGCATATCACTGCAGACAAAGTTCCTGCCCTCATTTCATCAATTGTGAATTCAAGAATTGAAACTAGCTTTAATATTAGTCGAAAAATAGAGAGAAATGTATTTTCACAAAGTAATGTCTATGCCCTCCAGCTTAGCCACCTGTAAAGTATATTTTCTCCTTAATTCCTCACATAAGTATCAAGAGTTCTAATATATTAAGTTGGTGCAAATATATCAGGTTTTTGCCATTACATTTAATAGCAAAAACTGCAATTATTTTTCCACCAAACTAATAGTTATTTTTGGGGAAGAAACTTAAAGGATTTCTGTGCGCGTGTCTCTGTGTGTTTTAAAGTTCTTGAAATTCTCTTACCTATATGCAGTAATAACCTCTTTGTTATTGAATATATATGTATATTTTTATTTTTATTTTTTAATCATAGGTTGCTTGGAAGTGGTTTTAGTGAGAATGTGCCGTGCCTTCAACCCATTAAACAACACTGTTCTGTTTGAAGGAAAATATGGAGGGATGCAAATGTTCAAAGCCTTAGGTAAGTTTCCCTTTGATGAGGACACAATTTTATTAGCTACCATCAGTTTCTCCACCTAGATTGAAATCGGTAAATGAAATGCCTTGATTCTTTGATGTGAACCAGTATCTCATTATTCCATAAGAGATGGACCTGGCGAGCTTCTCATTCAGATGAGCCTCTCCTGATCTTGTAACTATGGCCCCCAATACAAAAGAAAGAGAGAACCAAGGGCCCTCCTGAGAACAACTCTACTGAGACATCATTCATTCAGAAATAAGTCAAGGCCCAGTGCAGTGGCTCATGCCTGTAACCCTAGCACTTTCGGAGGCCAGGGGGCACAGATTGCTTGATCCCTGGAGCTCAAGACCAGCATAGGCAACACAGCAAAATCCTGTCTGTACTAAAAATACAAAAATTAGCTGGGTATGGTGGCATGCGACTGTTGTCCCAGCTACTCGGGAGGCTGAGACAGGATAATTACTTGAATCCAGGAGGCAGAGGGTGCAGTGAGCCAAGGTCATGCCACTGCACTCCAGCCTGGCAAGAGAATGAGACTCCATCTCAAAACAAACAAAAAAATACAAAAATTAGCTGGGCATCACCAGGTGCAGTGGCTCACACCTGTAATCCCAGTACTTTGGAGGCTGAGGCAGGTGGATCACTTAAGGTCAGGAGTTCTAGCCCAGTCTGGCCAACATGGTAAAACCCTGTCTCTACCAAAAATACAAAAATTAGCCAGGCGTGGTGGCACACACCTGTAATCCTGGCTACTTGAGAGGCTGAGGAAAGAGAATCACTTAAATGTGGGAAGCTAAGGTTGCAGTGAGCTGAGATCATGCCACTGCACTCCAGCTTGGGTGACACAGCAAGACTCAATCTCAAAAATAAATAAATAAAAATAAAATGATAATAATTAGCCGGGCATGGTGACACACACCTGTAGTCCCAGCTACTTGGGAAGCTGAGCAGGAAGATCACTTGATCCTGGGAGGTTGAGGCTACAGTGAGTCATGTTCACAACCACTGCACTACAGCCTGGGTGACAAAGTGAGACCCTGTTAAAATAAAAAAGAAGAAGAAGAAGAAATAACTAGAGATTGATGCTAAAAGAGCTGGGCTCCATTACAAAACAGTCTTTATAAAATCAGCTTCTTTTGGTCAACTTTCTTGTATATTGTGTAAACCACTGGTCATCCATGGGGGTGACCTCTGATGTTTCTTATGTAAATTTATCATCATGAGTTAAGATACTTAATTAAAAGAGGAGCTCCTCTACTTGTTTCTCACCCATACAGGTTAATTCATGAGGTTCTGGGAGCACAGAGAGCTCATGCCAACCTGTCCGAAATGATTCCAGACCATTCCTGTGGGAAGGCACTAACAGAGTCAGTCTTTGTTTGGAAGTGTTGTGTATCATCACATCTAGTCATCAGTGCATGGCATGGATAGGAAGAACATTAGCAAAGATGGGCTGATGCCAGGAAAGGTTTTAACGATTGATGGTGCCATTTGTTCCATATCCTGCCCACGGACACCAAAGAAGGCCACTGCCCTTTCACCTCTTGTGCTGTTAGCTGATATGGCAGCCAACAAACATCAGGGCTGGCAATGTTTCCCTTCTACAGTTGATACACATCCATGCCATCTCTAAGGCTAGATTTTCAGGAAAGGAGGAAAAGCCTTGGCAAGCAACCTCAGTATATTTCCAGCTTCATCAAATAAACATTTACCAGGGATCAGTGTAGAGCTGCAACATTATTTTGCCAAAATTCACAACAGCTAAGCAACTGACCTATGAGTCATTCATTAGAAGGTAAAAATAACTAAACTTTAGCTCTTCAATCAAATTCCCAAGGAAATTGCTAACCTGAAGTGTATCTCATCTCTGTTCTGCAAGGTATTTCTAACATCTCAGTCTAAAAGCCTGAAATACCCTACATTGCTAGCTTCAAGTGCTACAAAGACTGACAATCCTCAGCCCCTATTGTAATGTTTTTTCTATGAATATTATCCCTATTGTAAAGGATCCCCAAATCACTTATTTCATATTCTTTAATGGGAAGTCGTTTCAAATTTATAAGAATATAATCAGATTACAGATTCCCAGACAGATGTCACACTGCTCACACACCAAGTCTGCTTGCTCGTCATTGGTAATGTTAACTTTGATGGCCTGGCCAAGATGTTGCCCAATTTTCTTATTTTTGATGAGTATCAAATTACTATTTATAATTAGAAACTTAAAAATATATTTTCTAGAAGTCTAGTGTGCACTTCCTTGAATAGCTTATTGATTATGAGAATTTTCTTACTCTTGACCCGTTTCAAGTTCAAGTATTTTTCTTCAATTTTCCTTCTTCCTTTATAGGTTCTGATGACCTAGTGAATGAAGCATTTGACTTTGCAAAGAATTTGTGTTCCTTGCAGCTGACCGAGGAGGAGATCGCTTTGTTCTCATCTGCTGTTCTGATATCTCCAGGTAGGGCAGTCTCAGTTCTCTTACCTTTTTTAAAAACTTGGCTTTATTATTTTTAACATCGATGACACCTGCCTAAGCCAAAGTGTTCAGGATAAACTTTAACAGAACTGTGTATTTTTTACCAAGCTTTTGATATTTTTGGACAATGCAAAGAGAAGTAGCCTCAAGTTTATTAAAATGACCAATTTTGGCCCAAGCACAAGAGTAGAGCATAGGGTAGGGATCATTCCTGATTGAGATAAGCAGAATCGTTCCTTAACAAATAAAGGAAGACAAATAGTGGCCTGAGTTACAGCCAAGTTCTATTTTTGACTTTAAGAATAAAGTACATAGAAAATAAATGTCCAGTTGGATGACATGCAGTAGAAATGTACCTAAATGAAAGATCCAGAACGGGGACCTACATAAGGAAAAGAAACACTTTCTACTCTCTAGATACACTTTCTACTTTTTAAATACCTTTTATGTTGGCATCTTTGCCCAAATTCATGTTAGTGTGCTCACTCCAGACAAATGCTGGTATTTTCTTAGCAATGCATTTGACCTTGAACAATGCAGGGGTTGGAGTACCAACCACCTACATGCAGTCAAAAATCTGCATGTAAATTTTGACTCTGAAAAATCTCACTAATAGCCTACTATTGACAGGAAGCCTTGCTGATAACATAAACAGTCCATTGACACATATTTTGCATGCTAAATGTATTGTATACTGTATTCTTACAATAAAGTAAGCCAAAGAAAACGTTACTAAGAAAATTATAAGCAAGAGAAAACAGATCTCCTGTTCATTAAGTGGAAGTGGATCATCATAAAGGTCTTTATCCTGGTCATCTTCATGCTGAGTAGGCTGAGGAAAAGGAGGAAGAGTAGGGTTTGGTCTCACCATCCCAAGGTGGCAGAAACAGAAGGAAAATTTTCATATAAATGAACCTATGTAGTTCAAACCCATGTTGTAGAAGGTTCAAGTGTATCAGGCGCTTTGAAAAAAGATGAGGATGGCAGAGGGGAAAATGACTCATACTGAAGGCTGCCCAGTAGAAGAGGAAGAACTTCAGACATGAAGGTGGACATTCTGGTACCAGCTCTGTGGCCATTTATCTGCGTAATATTAAACATTTGACCCCTCAGAGCCCCAGTTTCCTCATCTATAAAATAAGAGGATTGGACTCCATAATAACTAAGACATCTACTAGCTTTAAAATGCACTAAAATGCCAAGTTTTCAAACGATTCAGGGTGTGACAATATTTATGGATAGAACTATAATGAGTAAAATACTGTTTAAAAGTATATGCCAGGCCAGGTGCAGTGGCTCACACCTGTAATCCCAACACTTTAGGAGTCGGAGGCCGGCGGATCATCTGAGGTCAGGAGTTTGAGACCAGCCTGGCCAACAAGGTGAAACACTGTCTCTACTAAAAACATAAAAATTAGCCGGGTATGATGGTGGGTGCCTATAATTCCAGCTCCTTGGGAAGCTGAGGCAAGAGAATCACTTGAACCCAGGAGCAGAGGTTGCAGTGAGCTGAGATCATGCCGTTGCACTTCAGGCTGGGCAACAAGAGCGAAGCTCTGCCTCAAAAAAAAAGTATATGCCAGCTTAAAATAGAATAATAAATAATATAATCATAATAATATAACAACAATAATATAAAACACACGGCTCTCTAGCCAGAATGAGAATTCAGTTACTTACTCAATTGTTGTTTGGTTACATTTTGGGCTAATGGATAACAGCATCACCAACAGTTCCCTATAGAAAGAAAAATAAATTCCTGCCTAATTTTTAAGGTCAAGAGACTCATTCCATCTGTTACCCATTTATTTGTAGAGACCAGATCTCTTGTTATATATGTTCTACCATATTTTTCAATGAAGCTGGAAGAAATTAATCTTAACCTGTGATCTAAGATTACATATCATAATTTTAACATGTCATTGTAGCTATATTTTCCAATAATACCAATGTCTACAGTTTTTACCTGTTTGGCTTTATTATTCCTAATATGATTCTTGATAGTCTTATCAGGGTATTTTTAATTTGCTACCGTTTTTTATTTAACCACTTTATCAAAAATGGAAATTAGTTATCACATAGAGTGTTTTTACTAACAGTTTCTTTTATGGCTCTGTCTAAAATCAAGCTGTTCCTCTAGGTCTTTTTTTTTTAAACCCTAGAAAGTTTCCCAGGCTTGGAAGCACAAAGATAGAAGGAAGAAGTAACAAGAAATACTTTTATCTGTTAGCAGCCACATGCCAAATAATTTTCCTTCTACCATTTTCTCATTGCATTTGATCATTTCCATTGTGAATAGTTCAATAGAAGACTAAATCTAAGCCTGTGGATCTATGGATGAGAGAGATGGTTTCTCTCTGGTTCCTGCTTGCTCAAAGGAAGCATTAGAGTCACTCTTCTCTTTGGGTATATTTGTGGCAAGTCAGTAAATTTTAAGCACCAAATATTTAAGATACGAAATATTAAATACGAATGATCTGTGAAAATGATCACCCTAGAAGAAAAGCTAGCCTGTTCCTTCTGAGTTAGAAATCAGCTGAGCTGTTTGGCCTTTTTCTAGGAAAAAAAAAAAAAAAAAACATACTGTCACCATTAAATTCTGAGACATCTGGAAGCATGCAATTTGGTTTACTCTATCTAGTGGGGACTCTTCCAGTGCTGCTAGCAGACCCACACTGAAAGGCTTCACGAACTCCAAATACCTCATTTGCCACTCTGGCTTAGTGCCATATTCAAAAAGAGAGGGAAGACGGATTCCAGCCTATGTAGGCTCCATCTCCTGCCAGACCACCCCCTATTCTTTCTCCAGGGTCCTGACATAAAAGCCACTGTTTATTCAGCTCCAAAGAGCTTAGGGAAGGGAGAAGGAGGGGAACTTAATGTATTCTGATTGACAATTGTCACTGAAAGCTTTTGTACTCACTTACGTAAGGGTTTGCTTAACTGTTGGCTAGACTTGTCTTCATCCTGTCTAGGATTACAGAATCGAGTTTCTCACCTGACCTGAACTGTGTTCAGGAAGATCATGTTCAAGTTCTTTTCCATGAGTATTTGTTCAGCATTTGAAGATTTGGGGTTTCTCGTCAATAAAGGTCCAACCTAAGTTATTGATGCTGGGCTGAATTTTGTCACCAGGATGTATAATAAATCTTCTAGGAAGGAAGGAGAGCATGAAGGAGAGATTGAAGGAGAGAGGGCTTGAGAGAAGGAAAGAAGTATGGGGGGGGGAGAAAAAGAGAGGAAGAAAGGAGGGAGGAAGGAAAGAAGGGAGAGAGGGTCTGAGGGAGGGAGAAACAGAGGAGGAAAGGGAGGAAGGAAAGGAGGGATTATCCTATTCACCATTTAAAAATTCAATATAAGAAAATAGAACTTAGAAGTGAATTTTTGAAACTGATTTGTGTTTATGCTATATAAATTCTAACATAGCTTCAGCTTTATATCTGATGAGAGAATAAGCTGAGAAAAGGAAAAGGGATCCTGAACACCAAAAATATTCCTGTGATTTTCTTCACTTCTATAATTCTTCTTCACAAATCGCTAACTTCTACTTTGAAAGAAAACCTAAGCATATGTCCAAAGCAAAGAGTGAGAGATGTAAATTGTCACAGACAATAAGAAACAGAGAAGCTGATTATCTGAACCATTGTGTCCTTTCCTCCAAACTGATTTCCTGTGTCATAATATTGTGCATTCCTGTCATCACGGTATTGCCTATGAAATACTTATGTTTTATGTAAATAATGACATGTCTTCAGAAGCAACTTATAACTAAGTAATATGAAATGAGTCTGAAACTTGGCACATATATATGTGGGTGAAGCAAAACAGAGTTGATGTTCCCTCCACTTATCCACTCTTTCTTTCATCAGACCGAGCCTGGCTTATAGAACCAAGGAAGGTCCAGAAGCTTCAGGAAAAAATTTATTTTGCACTTCAACATGTGATTCAGAAGAATCACCTGGATGATGAGACCTTGGCAAAGGTAGGTCCCCAGATCACAGAGCCACCACCACCAAAAGAGAGCGCAGTGAGTGAAAGGGCTTGCTTATAAATCAAGGGAAATTTCTCAGCAGCAACGGCTTCTGAAAGTTACCAAAGACTGCATAAATTTTAAGGTATGCAATTTAAAAGTGAATTGTAATCTCCTGCAAGAAGGTCTTTCTTCTAGAGCGATGATATTGACAGATCTGAACCCGAGGTTCAGGAAGACAAATGAAAGAAGCCAAGGGTATTTCATCAGAACAAACACTCAAAGCGAGGAAACAAGTCTTCAAAAGTCATATGTATAGAAAGAGAGGGCTTTGTGCCAGTTCAGGAGCCAGGTCTTAGAGATCTAAGTTCAAAGTAGATAAATTTTTATTCAAAATAGGAGAAAAGCATCAAATGATGAGAATTGTTGCACAGAGGGGTGGACTACTGTGTAAAGCAGTGAGCTCTGTGTCATGTCACATTCTAGTAGACACTACCTAGTCACTTCTCAGGTATGTTATAAATGACAGTCCTACCCAGAGTGCAAGATTAGACTGATGACTTGTAAATTTCACTTCAATGCTAATCTCTTCATGCAAGACTTGCCCTGAGGTTCTTTCAAAATGGGGAAGTTTCCCTGGAGCAAAATGTATGCAACATGCCATCAATTTCTTGATTCAGCTTAATTAAAAACTATCTTTAATAAGAGCACTGAAAAAAATTGTTTACCAAAGTAAAATAATCACAGAAGGAAAAGGTAATTCTCAATGATTGATATTCAGCATTATTTTATATCTTAAAGTATCTTTGATTTCTCAAGAACTGAAATTTTTGGGCAGCCAGAATTATCTTAGATGTTAAAGTATCTTTAATTTCTTAAGAACTAGAATATTTTAGAGGGTAAGAAATTAAGAAATTGAGCTTAATCTTGGTTAAAGATCATAGGAATCCTACTCTTTATATTTTTATCATTAAAACCTTCCCACTCTGCCCTTGAAGTTCTTTGTTTCAAAAAGGGGGATGGTAAAGATTCTATTTGGAGATACCATCAGATTTTACTTTGCACATACAGAGTACTGCTATAAAAAACCTCCATGAGTTAAATATGCTGCTTCATTATGGTAACATTTTGTTAAAATTAACGCATCACTAGCAAGAACATTTCCACATTATAGAGCAATAGTTCTCTTTGACATAACTTTTCATTTATTAGGTGGTCAAGGACAAATCACCTACTCTCTACACCTGCTTTCTCCCAGTCAATAGCAGAACTTCAACATGCTTTCAGATTCACTGGGCAGGAAAGACAATAATGTAAATATATGCATGTGTCTGTATAGTTGCTTGGTAGCATATATGCATAAATACATCTTGTTAATTAATGTGGAGGGATGTTTTCTGCATTTGGGATCTCCTGAAGACTTTTGTCCCCATATTTACCATCCTAAAATTAAAATCTTGAAAAAACATGAAGTTAGATGAAAATTCTTGCTTTTCTGCTTGCTTGGGAGGTTTGTCTGCTTATGTGAAAACCATGGTCTCATCATCTATAAAATGAAGATTACAATTTCTTCTCCTGTACAGATGTGTTGTGATGTTCAAATGAAATTCTAACACGTTGTGAAATTGTGATTATTACTCCCCTAGGAGGATAAAATATTTATGCTTGCACCACTGTCTACCTCCCACTTCCTTGGTTATGATTTGAGGTACATGAGGTAGGAAGAAGACAGAAATTGAAGAACAAAAAGTATTTGATGGCAAGAAAGAAAATTACATCGACTGTAGATCAGCTTAACTTCCCTTTCTCCATCTTTAGTTGGAAAAGTACCCAATTCAGTTCTTGTTGATAGGCAATGTTGCAAAGCTGAGAAAACATTAGAAGAGAATGATTTCTTGGATAAAACTCACTAGAACCAGGTTACAAAGCATTGCTTCTATAGGCCATGTGCAGATACTGGGTTTTTGTGTTGCCCCGTTCTTGTAACAGTCATCATTTTAATAGGATGTTAACTGAAGTAATGTGGACTGACCATGAAAATGAATCAGAACTGAATTTTCATTTATCACAGCTCTGATCTCTGTGGCTTCAGAGAAGTCACTCCACGTGTCTAAGTCTCACATTTGTCCACTATCAAATGCTGGAGGGTCAGTAGTATGGAGTGAGACCCATTAGCACCTAACTGCCTTAACACCTGGCAAAATGTACCATGACTGTCTAGGATGCCCTCTCATCAAATTCCCCAAAAGGAATATTTTATTTAAATGCGAGAGAAACTGTTTCATCCCACCATGGAGTCTTCTTATCTTTTCAGAAATGCTCCTTATGCCATCGTAGTCATGGAGCTCTTCTGCCTTCCGTAATATCTCTAAAACAGTGAAGGTCATTCTTAATATTTGATATTCATAGACTCCCTTGGAGAGTCTATGAATAGGTTGTGAAAGTCTCTAAAAAAAATGCACATGTGCCCAAAATGTTGTGTTGAAGCTCAGGGGCTCCGATCAAATCTCCAGTAAGTAGAGGGTACATCTGCCTTCTGTGACATGTGCATAAGATTATTTCTACCACTGACCCGTAGCGGTATTAACCCTGAATAAGTGGCAACACACATCAGGTTAGAGATACAGGGCTCATACACAATCATTGAACTTCACATCCTGCAAGAGCAATCTCCAACACACTTTCTATATGCCTACTTCCTGAAATTAAAGTTCAGATAGCAGTGCCTTCTACTTTCGGCCAAATTTTAACCTTGGAAGGTTTGAAAATTCAGGGATTATGTACCCATTAACCAGAAGATTTCAATCCCCATGTGTTAACCTGTGTTTTGGTATGGAGGGAGAAGTTAGTTAGTTAGGAAAAAAAAATCCTATTAAAGAATCTAGTTTCCTCTCCTCATCAGCATAATGATGATACAAAGCATATTTATAACAAATCGTGAAAGCCACCCGCTAGCTGAGTGTCCCTGGACATGCAACTTTAATTCTCTGTGCCTCAGTTTCCTCATTTGTATGACGTCACTAAAGATATACCAATATCATATGGCTATTTTGAGAACTAAATGAGATAAAATATAAGTAAGCTGCCCAGTCCATAATAGGTAATATGTAAGTAATGTTATTGTGTTGTAGCTGTTGTTGTTGACAGAAAAAAAATTGTTTCAGCAGAGAAATTTTTATCTAAGAGATGGCATATTTGAGCTAATCACTGATAGGTAAAAATTATTTCAAAAGATGGACGTTGGGAAGTTGGAGAAGTGCAGGATGGCATTCCAAGTGATGGGGGCAATGGTATGGAGGTAGGAAAGCATAAGGTACATTCAGGCTATAAATAAAAGTTAGATTTGGCTGGATCCTGGATTTGAGAAGCCAGGAAATGAGATAACACTGGTCACTTTCACTAAAGCTCATGAAAAAAAAAAATACATACATATATATATAAAATAAATATACATATATATTTTTAAGCCCCATATGACTAGAGGAGGCAGCCCATCTGTTCTCTGGGCTTCACTTTTCTTGTCTGGGAAATGAGTAGGTTGGGCTGCATGGTCTTTAAGGTCTCTTCAGTATTGTATTCTTTGACTCCCTAAAGAGAAAAACAAAGGTTCCTCCCGACATCTTGTGTTGCCCTCCAATGTCCAGTCCAGTGTGACTGTTTTAAGGACTTTTTTTTGATATTTTACTGTTATCATAAGTGAAGAAAAAAACTGATTTTGCCAAGTCTTATGGATCCAAATTAGTACTCAGTGCACTATGGTCATTTAGTTTAAAATGATATTCCAGCCTCGTAGCTGCAAAGCAAACAATGTGTTCAGAGCCCAGGTCCAGAGGTCAGCGTGCCTGTCAGGCTTCCAGGAAGAGCTCCATGACTTGTGCTTTGGATGATGCCATGACTCACTTTAAGAGGTTTACTTCCTCAGGGAAGACTGCTGTGGGGATTAGGAACCTGTGATACTCTTTCCCCACTCAGCTGAGAATAGCAGGGCCATTGCAGATAGAAGAGAGAGGGTGAGAGATAGGGCAGCGAATGTTTGAACTGTAAAGACTGTTGATGCTTCCATTCTAGGGTTTTCTCTATTAAAGTCACTGAGTCTGCCATTCTTGTTGCCCTGACCAGAGGTGCAGAGGGTGGAGGATAAGGCCAGTCCAGCTGGGGCCAGGCTGTGGCGGTATGCTCAAGGCCAAGGCCAAAGCTTGGATCTGTGCTGTTTTGCTCATATCTTGTCCTCAGATGCATGCATCCAGCCCTTTCCCAAACGCAGCCTCCAGGTCAGGCCCATAGCTGGAGGCTTGCCTTATGTTGGCCTTCCCCAGTCCAGCCCCTCGTTTTGTGCCTCCTGGTTAATTAGAGTCATGAAATATTGTTAGATAGCATATTTATTTTTCCCAACACTCCTGAAAATAGATACAACACTCCTGGAGGTGTGTTCTTGCCCAAAGCTGTATTGAGAAGTTTGAAAATAGCTAACTCTATAACAACACATATATCCAACAGGAAGGCATAGAGAACTGCTGATATCCCTCAGAGGCAAAGCCCACTCAGCTCACCATATGCAGGCTTAGAGAGAATGCTGCTTTTTATTTTCCCACAACTGTAACATTCAGCGAGTACCATGCCTTCGATTCACTTCTGAAAACATGTTCAAGTGCTTGTGCCTCACCATGTGCTTCACATGCAAGCTTTCTAGGAATCATGGGCCACCCTACACCTCTGGGTGGTTTAGATCCATAGCTCTATGCTGATAAATCCTTTCTAATTCTGCTAGGACGTAGAAGTGTCTATAGTTACTTTGCTGAAGTTCACAATCTCCCTCTCTCTTTCTTCCTATTTCTGGCTGGCCAGAAAGTTATATCCTGTCCCACACAGGGCTTCCTCTTTTCCCGTTATTCTTCCTAAGCTCCTGCTAACCATGTAGATGTCCTAACCACACACCTGCATCCATAAGGTATTAGTGTAGTCCAGCATTATGTCATATTAATGAAAATGCAGTGGGAATCTAAAGATAGCCACAGGAAGAGAATATCCTGACTTAGAAGAATGACTGAAGCCTGTGCTGACAAATCTGTTCCTCTGAAGTTCATCTCCTCAGATCGTCTGCTTGATTCACTGCCATTGCCAAGTGGGCCACAGAGGAGACAGACCTTCACACAGCTGAACCCCAGAGTAAACACTAGGCCTTTCTCCAGGTCAGACTTCTCACAAAGACATACTCCATCCAGGCTACAACATAGAGAGAGGAGATTGATCTAAGCACGAATTGTCAGGTGTAAAAAGTCCACCCTTCCCCATCAGGCACCTATCCCATTCCAACAAGGCTCAGGAAGACGAGAAAGAGAGCGCTTCCCTTTATTTCCTGACTTCTAACCGACTATGCCGCGGCCAGCACTGCCTTGGCCAAGATTCTCCTTTCTAAGTCTTTAGACTTATATATACTCATTTCAAAGAGTTAGGATTTAAAACAAAATGGAAAATATGTCATTCATACTTTTTATGATTATATGTTAAAATAACAATTCTAGGTACTTTGAGTTATATCAAAAACATTATAAAATTAATTTCACCTGTTTTTTTTTAACTTTGTCTAATGTGGCTGCTACAAAATTTTAGGTTACATCTATAGGCCACATTATATTTGGACATGGCTGGTCTAGAATCTCTGAGGTTCAGACAAGAGGGAAATTCACCTCCCCTACCTACACCAGAGATGTTCTCTTGTTTCCATCATTCTGTCTGAGAGAAATCCTCTTATCCCGGTGAGGGAACTGAGCATTACCTTCGGCTTTCAGGTGAGACACGATCTAGAGTATACAGCCTTCACTTTGCAGGATACAATGATAATGCACTATATTAACACAACATCATAGCCACAGCTTTCATACTGCAAAAGAAACATTCACATGGAAACAGGGCAAAGTAGGAAGTGTTTCTAAAATTCATTTTTATCATTTTCATTCACTCAATAAATATTTACTGCAGGTCAAATATGCAAGATAAATAAACATAAATGAGACACAAGTTTGCATGCTGTGGAGAAAAAAACCAAATGCCTCAATGACGACAATGAAAAGAAATACATGATCAGAATCATATGACTGGTAAAAAGGAATGGCGAAAGTTGAAAGGGATTCAGCATTTACTATGTGCCAGGCCCTGTGCTGATAGATTCTAAATAGATTGCCATTTAATTTTTAAAACTATACTGTCATTACTTGAAATTTCAAGTGATTATGTATCTTGCCTAAGGGTAAGCAGCTTCTCAGTTGGAGAGACAGAATTTGAACCCAGTTAAGGCAATTCCAGCACCTGAACTCTTGATGGTTGGACAGCTACTCCTAAATGTTTGAGAGGCCCAGAAAATGTCTATTTCTAGTTCAGGCCTCTGCACCTTCCCAGGGAGAACTGCAACAAGTTGAGCCTGGAAAGGTACATGCCAACAGATTCACTAACTTCTCAATTCCTATATGTTTCCAGCATAAAGATAACGAAACTGTATCATCAACATGAGAGAGAAGCTTGTCTTTCTATTATAACAATAATGAATTGCTAAAAAAAAAAAAGTTTAAAAGATAGAAGGCTTAAAAAACCATATTTTGCATGTTAATTGAAATTGTACTTGAAAGAAATCATTTCTGGTCACATTGGGAGTGCATTATCATTTAGATTTAGGAAAAACAGTCATGTTGACTTGTAGATGGAGTCTATGGACCAAACACTAATTGAGAGATCAATGAAATCTGCAAAAGGTCATTTACAGTGATTTTTAGCTCTCTCATTGAGATCAGAATAGACTTCACTATGATTAATAATGGATGGGCCAAGCACCATGCGTGGCTCATGTCTGCAATCCCTGAATTTTGGGAGGCTGAGGTGGGCAGATCACCTGAGGTCAGTTCAAGACCAGCCTGGCCAACATCATGAAACTCCATCTTTATCAAAAATACAAAAATTACCCAGGCATGGTAGCAGGTGACAGTAGTCCCAGCTACTCAAGAGGCTGAGGCAGGAGAATCGCTTGAACTCAGGAGGCAGAGGTGGCAGTGGGCCGAGGTCACACCACTGCACTTTGGCCTAGGAGACAGAACAAGACTCCATTTTAAAAAAAACAAAACTGGGTGTTATATTAGAATTTCTAGCAGGTGGGACTAGAGATTGGGTTCACTTTCATCTTGAACAGCACAATCTATCTAATCAGCACTTGAGGAGCCCCTACCCACATGACGTGACGTGGTTTTAGCCTCCCCATTCCCATTTCTATTTGGTCAAGACTTTGTTTTATACTGTAAAATATCTGTACTTTTTAAAAAGTATAACACACATAGTGAAAAGTTCCCAAGTTGGAAGTACACACCTCAGTGAATTATCACAAAGTTAGCATACTGTGTGACTGCTGCCGAGGTAAAACTAGCATCCCCAAAGCCCCCCTCAGGCTTCCTCCCAACAGTAAACATGCTTTAAAATAATGCAAGAATAGGCAAAATTATAGAAAACAGTTCAACAGATCCCCTAAGTTTTTAAATTTCAAATCTAGACTGAAGAAACATAGCTCTCTCCTGGGACAGTTTTCTGCTTGAACCTGCATTTATTATGAATCGGTACTACAGGCCAGGTAGAAGGAGACAATGGTGAATAACACATGATGGTTTCCTTAGGAACTCCAGTGAGAAGCCAGATTACGTCAATATATTCTAACTGTTTATGGTTTGCTGGCACATACTATAGGTACAACATCCAGAAATTCCAAGGGTTGTCCATCAGATTAGTGGTCTGTAAATTAGAAGGAAGGTTTTGATACTACTCCTCATTCAGCAAATTGCAAGTTGATGTATTCATTAAGACTCTTTGGTGACAAGTAACAGGAATCAACTCTAACTAGGTTAAGGAAAAGTATAAAAAATAAAAATAAAATAAATAATGAAGCAATATCTCACAGAACCCAAGGTCAAAAATGCAGCCATCAATCAGGAAAGTACTAGAACAACGAATTGGGAAGCCTTCTGAATTCTTCATCTTACACACTCTTTTCTCTGTAGGTATCTACTTCATTCTTCTCCCTCTCTGAGTACCAGTTTTCTGTGCATCCCTGATCCACATGATGAAATGGGCTAGCTCTTTGCTCCTTAGGTTACTAGTAGTTTCTGCTACAATTAGAAAGTAACTTGCTGACTCTCAGTCTGGTTTCCTATTGCAACCCCAGCTGAGTCAAGTGTCCACTTCCACTTTGGTCAGCCATGCCCAGGGTAGAAACTACAGGCACTGCCACATGGATGCTAAGGATGGATGGTGGAGGCAGGGCTTATGACCTGGAAAGATATCTCAAGTTTAATGTTATAATTCGAATCCAACTAGGTTTGGCTCAACAAAAACCAAAAAAAAAAAAAAAAAAAAAAAAAGGAAAGAAAAGAAAATCAAATGGACATGTGAAATTGATGTGTTCAGCTTCACTTTATGTGCCCTGTTTTTATTAGTGCTCCTGAAGCTTCTTCCAATTTGATCAAACCATTGCTGGCTTCCTGCTTTAGGTTGGAAGGCATCTTGATGGCCTGGAAGCCAACACGAACAAGATCACTAGTTTTACCCTCTGCATGTTCCATTTTTCTAACATCAAATGTACCAGTTACAAAATTGTGAATTTTCTCATAAAACCGCCCTCTGGAGAGAAGCATAGGATTATTATCTCTTCTCAAACAGCTGCTTTTTCTTCTTGTAGACCCCTGTAGGTATAAGCTAAAGCTCCCTTCTCATAAGAAATGCTTGTTATAAGAAAGAGATGAGTGTGAAAATGTCTTTTTATAGAGCCTCTGTCTACTTCTGCTATGGGGATTATTTAAACATGAAGGAATTTCACGATGATTTAAAATTGACTACCCCCTTCATCTCCAAGTGCTTCTGGATCACCTCCCCAGCTGTTTAAAAAGTTGTTGAGCCATTAACTGCTGTGGAGGCTGCTCTGAGCTCCCTTTGAAATGGGGGTCCCCCGGCTGCAGTACATAATATTAATGAGCAGTAAGTGATTGCCTGCTGCTCTCTACACCAGGCCCTTCTGGGCTCTGACAAGTGCTGCTGCCGCCTCTGCATGGCCTCCTGGCCCACCATGCCTCCAGAGTGACGGATGCCCCTGTCGGCACTTCTGCTTCCACAGCCAATTGGGTGTCTTGCAGTCAGCCTATTCCAACAGCATGGACGCTGGGAGAACTCTGCCTTCTCGGTGCTGTTTACCAAAGCAGTCTGGGTGCTCTTTAACAGAAAGCACCATCTGACCCATTCTACAGATGAGCAACAGGAACTAGATCTAATTCGCATTTAAAAAGGCAGAATGGGTCCTGAAGCAGACTCTTAAATCCCAGTTTTTTTCCAGGAATGGAGCAAGAGTCCATATTAACTTTCCAAAACCAGACACACAGCGAAATACCTCCAGGGCAAATGAACAACTATGAAAGGGTAAAAGAGTTTCAGTCATCCTCTTATACATTTCATGTCCCATACCACCCTGTCACTAAAGGAGCAGAAAAATGCTTCAAGAATTGTTGTACTTAGGATTCTACTTTATAAGTCACAGTTAGTAAATAAGCAACTTACTGGAATTGCTATAAGAAATTGAAAAATCAATATGATTTTGCGTTTTCATTTCAATAAACATCAATGTCTGACTTTGCCATGCATTCATTAACTTTTGGTTAATGACTCCACTTTTGGAGCTTTGTTGAGAGCTAAGCTGGCTTCCTGCCCTCCATGTCCTTTGACTGAAAAGCATGGCCTTGACTCCTCCCCCCCAAAAAGAGGTGAGATATCTCAGACTGTGGGAGTGGAAGCATGACAGCTACCACGTAGATCACCACTGTGTGTCAGGCACCACTGTAAAAAAATTGTTGTTGACCCACTTAATCCTCACAACCTCCCTCTAAGGCAGGGACTGTTATAATCACCACCTGACGGATAAGAAAGCCGAGAGGTTAAGTGACTTACCCGAGATCACACAGCTGTCAAGAACAGAAATAGGATTCAAACCCAGGCAGCCTGACTCCAAAGCCCATGTTCTTTAGCAACAGACTGATCCTCTCTATGTAGTATTTGTGGGTCACAGGGAACTCAAGAATTTCATTACTTGACCCCCACCAAACTAATAGCTCTAAACACATGGAAACTTCCCTCTCTAGAGGTGAGAACTTCCATGTCTGCCTCCTGAGAAGCAGCTAACTTTGCACTTAGTTCACAGGACTATTTCAAATTCAATGTATAATTTACTTTTTTAAAAATTTCTTTAAGAGACAAAGTCTTGCTATGTTGGCCAGGTTGGTCTCAAACTCCTGGCTTCAAGTGATCCTCTTGCCTCAGCCTCAGGAGTGGTTGGGATTACAGATTTGAGCCACTGTAACTCAACTTTTCAATTTTGAAAACCCGTTGTAAACTTATAAAATTTGAACCTCTGAAGCAGTGTTTTTCAAAGTCCATCCCATAAACCCACTGCATCAGTGTCTGCAAGGGATGTTTGTTTCAAACATGGAGTCTGAGCTTCACCCAGACTCACTGAAACTGAATCCCCAGGAGTAGGTCCCAGTAATCTGCGTTTTTAAGAAGCACCCCAGTCACTCTTATTGACAAGATTGACAATAATTATAGAGTTGCATCTGGAAGTTTCAGGAGCTCTGCACATCATCAATTCAACTGCAGATTGAATTGCAGTGGCTTTCAAAGCCACTCTGCATTCAACAGCTATTTCAGGGAGGATTACAATGTGCAAGAACTGTTCCTAAATTGTTGTAGCCTCCTTCTGTGTGAGCCAGCTGGTTAGAGAGTTTGAATAATTTCCCAAGCGACTCCAGTTAAGTGGACACTTGTACACTCTGTACCTATGAAAATATAGAAAAGACACAGTTTTCCACCCTGGACCCAAAGTGAGTCTTTCAGAATGGGACTCTGAATCATCTTTCTTTTTTGCTAAAAGCCCTCCCAGAGAACATAACGTGAACCATGAGGGTTTACATAATCTGGCCATGCCCACCTCTCTGGCATTACCTCACCCACTCACTGCTCCAGCGACCCTGAACTGCCTTCAGATCTTCCAGAGTGCCAAGCGCCACAGCATCTTTGCACATGATCCTGGGGCATGTTATGTACCCTCCGCCCCAGCACCTAATTAGCTGTCTCACTCTTCCATCAGAGCTCAGCTTCAATGTCACTTTCTCAGGGCACCTTTCCAGGCCTGCCACAAGTCAGGGCATCCTCTTTTCTCCCACTTTTCCTCCTGCTGTTCTTCCTTGGCACTCACTACAGTTTTTCAGTTTTTGACTGTGTGGTAAACTTATTTTCATCAGTCTCCTCAAGTAGACTACAAACAAGAGCCATAATGATTTGTGCATTCTGGTATTTAGTCAAGCACTGGCTACATATTAGGCATGCAATTCATTGTGGTATATCAGTAATGAAAAAAAATTAATTGATCATGTTGGAGATACAGTTTTGATTTTCAGTCTAAAATTTAACATCCATTCTATAGACAAAGATTCTGCATTTTTCCTTTCTATCCCTGTCTTTAAATAGCAGTGGAGATGGTTAAGATTGGAAAGTCTGAACTCTAAACTTCTTTACATGTTCTAGATCCCTTTACTGAATGTGTCAACAGCTCTAATCCTGATGCTATTTTTAAATTGCTCATAATATGGTTATATAGTCATTAGCTGTTAAAGGAAAAGTTAATGAAAGAGTGGAAGTTTCTGATTTTGAAAAACCACAAGGTAACTAATTATTTCCTCTTTTACTTCAAAGGCTGAAATGGATTCTTGTTATTGAACAGGGTAGGGAACATGATGAGCCTAATTGGTGACAAGACAGGTTTTGTTTAATTGTATTTTTCATCACTTTCAAGTGTGTCTTTAGTCAGCTATGTGAACTACCATGCTTCTTTTTTGTATGAGTGTTCTCTATACAAGAGCACATCTCTCACAATAATTTAATCACGATGACTTTTGTTTAAGCTAATTTTGACATATATGATGGATTCGAAGTGTTCTAAATGATAAGTATGTTAATAGCTAGAATTGTTCATCTCCTAAGACCCATACAGCATTTAAATTATTATAAAACACTGTCTTCTGGGTATCTTAACTCAAAAAATGGCATCTTACATGATACATATATCAAAACCTAACAATTATAAGTGGATATTCTTCCACTCATTTTTAGAACACCTCCCTAAGGAAGCTAAGTGCGAGGAACCTCCCAAATTCTCTGTGTGTTTCATATGATGCATTATGGTGGAAATAGATTAGAGAGCCACTATACAAGTGGGTTAGAGAGCTTGATAGCCAGGCAGTCCAGATCATCTTATATTACACCTCATACAGTTTGGTTGTACATTCCTAAATACTGTCACCTTCCAAAGCTAAAAATCTAATATTCATTTCACAAAAATCTATGGGAAATTACGGGTAATTATAATGTTCACTAACAGTTACACTTCACATCTCCAGTGTTCTTAACACTTTTACAGGAATTACCTCCCTCAGTCCACACAACAACCCAGTGAATAGGTACTATTGGTAAGCCCATTTTATGAATAAGAAAACTGAGACATAGACAAAGTCATAGCTACACCATTACTAAGCTCTTCTGGAACTCAGGTAGTCTGGCTACAGAGCACCCACTTGTAACTATTAAACTGGAAAACCTCTCATACATACTTATTTAAGAGCAATGATTCAGGGATCTTGGTCCTGATTGCTTTCTTTCTCTCTATTTTTCCTTTAGGAGATGGAGTGGGGAGGGAATACGTTTTATTTTGTTTTGTTCTGAGAGAAAAGCTGAAAGTGAGCCCTCTTTCTTTCTGAACATCTTTTTCCAAAGCCGTTTACCTTCATCTGGGGCCAGAAAGGACACTGATTCCACAGACAGAGCACTAATGAGCTTCCTTCTCTATCTCCCTCTCTGTCTCTCCATTCTGCAGTTAATAGCCAAGATACCAACCATCACGGCAGTTTGCAACTTGCATGGGGAGAAGCTGCAGGTATTTAAGCAATCTCATCCAGAGATAGTGAATACACTGTTTCCTCCGTTATACAAGGAGCTCTTTAATCCTGACTGTGCCACCGGCTGCAAATGAAGGGGACAAGAGAACTGTCTCATAGTCATGGAATGCATCACCATTAAGACAAAAGCAATGTGTTCATGAAGACTTAAGAAAAATGTCACTACTGCAACATTAGGAATGTCCTGCACTTAATAGAATTATTTTTCACCGCTACAGTTTGAAGAATGTAAATATGCACCTGAGTGGGGCTCTTTTATTTGTTTGTTTGTTTTTGAAATGACCATAAATATACAATATAGGACACTGGGTGTTATCCTTTTTTTTTAATTTTATTCGGGTATGTTTTGGGAGACAACTGTTTATAGAATTTTATTGTAGATATATACAAGAAAAGAGCGGTACTTTACATGATTACTTTTCCTGTTGATTGTTCAAATATAATTTAAGAAAATTTCACTTAATAGGCTTACCTATTTCTATGTTTTTAGGTAGTTGATGCATGTGTAAATTTGTAGCTGTCTTGGAAAGTACTGTGCATGTATGTAATAAGTATATAATATGTGAGAATATTATATATGACTATTACTTATACATGCACAGGCACTGTGGCTTAAATACCATACCTGCTAGCAATGGAGGTTCAGTCAGGCTCTCTTCTATGATTTATCTTCTGTGTTATATGTTACCTTTATGTTGGACAATCAGGATTTTGTTTTCCCAGCCAGAGTTTTCATCCATAGTCAATGGCAGGACGGTATCAACTCAGAAATGAGTCTACAAAGGAATAAACATACTGTGTGGCCTCTATATACAAACTCTGTTTCTGAAAGTGACATCAAAGCCTTGTCAAAATGGTAAATATTGAGAGGGGAGAGTATTTGGAGCCATTTTCCTGTTTCAAGAATTAGGCCACAGATAATATCGCAAGGTCCAAGACTTTTTTGACCAAACAGTAGCTATTTTCTATTTTTCACCAGAACACATAAAAACATTTTTTTCTTTTGGGTATCCAGTTGTGAAAGAAACTTGATTTCAGTGCTTAATGTGTCTTCAACTGAAAAATACAATCTGTGGATTATGACTACCAGCAATTTTTTCTAGAAAAATTAAAAGAATGAATCAGAACCCAGGGCAACAATGCCACTTCATGTAAACATTTTCTGTCTCACCATGTTTTGGCAAGAACAGGTAGAAAGAGAAGACACAAAGTAAAGAAGTAATTCTTTATATTTCTTCTCTTTAATACATTTGTTAGAAAAAGTGGCAATAAAGGGGGAGGCATATTGTAAAATGCCATAATATAAAAATACAGCAAAAACTTGACAAATCAGAAAAAAATCTGTGTTATTCCAGAGAATGAATATACCCCAAAGCCAAAACTAATTCCTATGTAATTTACAATTATATCATCCATCTATCCTAGCAACTTTTAAAAGTAAAGAATATTTTTTTAGCAACTTTTAAAAGTGAAGAATAGAAGGGTGACATTAGGATCAGAGATTTTAGACTTCCTTATATAAATTCTCACTTCTCCACCTACTCACCAATGAAATTAATCGCAAGAAAAGCATATATTCCAAGGCATTTGTTCTGCCTGTGTCCTGGAGGCCTACACCTTTGGTATTTTCTGATCCAAAACAAAACTTAGGAAAAAAAAAAAAAAAAGCTAGGAGAGGTTTGTGTCTAAGACAATGAAAATTATGGTCTCCTGTAAGCATATCCCAGCCACCAACTCCGAAAGAACTGCCCTTTTCTCCTTGTTACACACACACACAGACACACAGACACACACACACACACACACCTGCTCTGTAAAGTTTCCATCAGTGGAAACTGATTTTTTTTTATATCTTATGCTCTCCTGAAGCTCATGGTTGAGTACCATCTCCAAGATACCACAGAACTCCTGATTGATGATCAGAACAGTAATGTCGACTTTTTCTTTTAGAAAATGGAACATTTTCTCACCTCATGATTGATGAATTCTAAACCAATGGGGAAAAACAAAAAGGTTTTAAAATAATGAATCTCTTTCTCAACTACTGTTATATTCAATTAATTTAACTACATTGAACCAAATTACCTTTGGTCCTAAGAAGACAGCTGTAGACTGCTTATTATGCTGCTACAGGGACTCAATTCTTTTTGGTGTAAATGTCACTCCTGCTAGCTCTTTGTATAAAGAATTAATTCCCAGAGTCATATTTCCTTCTAATGGAAAGATTACTCTACTGATTGCTAGGAAAACAGGGTAATGGAAGGCACTCAATTAAACCAAGCTGTTTCCAAATGCAATGTATGTTTTATGATTGGCTTGTGATAGGCAATGCTTAATGTGTCTACTTGGTGTTTCCCTTTGAGCTTTGAACTTATGTCAAACTTTGTTTTCATTGTTCTGTTGGCCTAGTGTTTTCCATTGTCAGCCTTTAATTTCTGCTCAGTTGCAGAGGGAATTATTTATTTCCTCCAATTTACCTTAGAGGATTTAAATTGGTTCAATTGATGAAGTGGCTCAGAATTTTTTCCTCCCTTTTCCCATGGGTGATATAGGAAAAAGATTGTTCCTCACATTTACCTTGGGAGGTACTGCTTTTGAATTTGTTTTGTTTCCACTAGTGTAAGCATTTCACTGGGACGGCATGGACCTTTTGAAGCTGGGAGAGAGGAAACAGAGCTAGCATCTGAACTAGAACAGAACAATGGCAACCAGGACGTACTCACCCCACTTAGTTGAGAGAAGAGATTTCTAGTTTGAGTTACAGTTGCCCAAACTTCTCTTAAAAGAGAATCCAGTCATGTTTTCAAGGTAAAAAGCCTTAAAAAGCTGCCCTTTGAAGATCTTCTATGATTGCACGTCAAGGTATTTTGTACATGCAATCCCAGAACTTTGTTCCTTCCCCATGAGGACTAACAAATATTCATAACACTCATGATCAAGTGTGCACTGAAAGAAAAAATCCACAATCTGTGCTTCTCACGTTGTGCTTCATAAATGACAATCACTGCCTGATGCAGATGTTGCACTGTATCCACTCAGGGATGTTTCATTAAAAAAAAAATACATCAAGAAGGAGGAAAAAATTAAAAACAGGAAAATGACAACAAAACGTAAATGGTATAAATTAAATATGCCACTGAGAGCACCTCTCTGACAAGGCTTTCAGACCAACAAGCAGTAACTTCATGTCATAAACTGGATTGAATTATTTGGATTTGCTGAAAAGTTGCACCCAAGTAAGGACAACTTGTTCTCAATTTCTAAACTCTGCTAAGAGCCAAATAATCTAGCTGCCCCATTCATAGGAATTTTTATCTCCCTGCAAATCCAAACTTTCTATACAAATCCTGAACAAGGAAAATACAGAAATCTAACTGGCATTAGATAAAATGGACAAGGGAGTTGAAGCTGTGTGAATTCAAACTTCAGTGTATTTGTGGTCCATAAAAAGAAATGGAAATTCTGGAGGGAAAATAGAAGAGGAAAGGATTCCAAATCTGCTTTGACACCCGTATATACCCACACTGTCCATGACTGATCTTTGTGCCCCTTTTCCTGTGGCTCTTTTTTTGTTTGTTTGTTTGTTTTGGTTTGTTTTGAGACATAGTCTCGCTCTGTTGCCCAGGCTGGAGTGCAGTGGTGCAACCTCTGCCTCCTGAGTTCAAGTGATTCTCCTGCCTCCGCCTCCCAAGTAGCTGGGATTACAGGCATGTGCCTCTATACCTGGCTATTTTTTGTATTTTTAGTAGAATTGGGGTTTCACCATGTTGGCCAGGCTGGTCTTAAACTCCTGACCTCAAGTGATCCACCCCCCTCAGCCTCCCACAATGCTGGGATTACAGGCATAAGCCACCACACCCGGCCTTCTATGGCTCTTTTATCCCCCAAAGACTGAAAGCTGAAGGTGGAGATGTTCTCCACAAACATATCCTTTCTGAATTTCCTGAATTTCCCTTGTTTTAACACTGTGTTCAGGGCTCTGGACTAAAGTACCTCTGAGTAGGTAAAATCAGATAATATAATGGTCTCCTGAGTGATTAGATTTCTTTGGTAGATTCTAAGAGATCTTAAATCATAATAACTCTGCATATTAACAAGAGGTACCAGGGAGGTGTCAGTACATTTCCTATCATAGCTGCCTGGTTCAACGCATAACTTCACAGCAGTCAAGCTAAACTGTTTGTAGAAAACCATAAAGATCAACTCATGCTCACTCTCTACAATGCAATGTAAACCAGACTTAAAGACAAAAACAATTCTTGTGTCCCAAGGACAACCTAAAACTTACCAACTTTTTACAGAAACAACAACCAGATGCAAATAATGGCAGTGTTGTTCTATGTTCTTTGTTTCTGTGTATTACAGAAGCAAGGAAAAATCTGCTTCTCTTGGAAATTAGAAGAAATAATTTTTTCCTGACTCTTTTTTTCTATAAACTTTTATTTCCAAGGAAGCTGCTACAGTTGGCAGTAAATTCAGGCTGGGGATGTCTGTGCCCTGACAGAAGCACCATTCAATAGAAGAGCAATAACTTTAAAGTGTGCATCTGTAGTGAAACTGCACAGAGTCCCCTGTATAAAGAAGAGGGAAAAGCCTACCATCTGCTTTAGATGACGTGCTATTTGATGTTCTGTTTCCAATTGCCAGTACAAGCAGCAACTAGAGTAAAGGCCTGATGTGGGAAACTATGGGGGCCTTTCAAAAAAGAGTGGACACCCTATTCATTTTTGGGTCTCAGAACCAGAGGGTACAAGGTAGAGGGTACTTTACCATTTAAAGCAGGGGTTGAAAATTCAAAAGCCTAAAAGGGCCTGGGGGCTTAATGCAAATGGGTGAAGCAGCCCAGTGACAAGCTCACCAGGACATGCCCTGTGGAATAAGGGACATCCACAATTTAGCTGACACTCAATGCTGCTAGAACTTCTGAAGTTTATAAAATCTCTCAAGTTATACATGATGGCAGTTGATTCAGAGCTTAGTGCAGACCAAACAAATACATCACTAAGCAGAAGAGAGTCCATAGATCGTCAGCTTGCAGCCTGTGGTTTAAAACAAAATTGTATCTGGGGCCAGCTCAACCAGAGCAAGTCTGGCCAGATCCAACCCTGGACGATATTAGAATGATATTAGTTTTGGAAGGAGGGGATGGAGATTTCGCCCTTCTGATACTCAATTTTGTTCACATATTTGATTGTCACAACCAGATGATGTAACAGGAGGTCAGTTTTAAAATGGCAGTCTAAAAATGAAAACAATTCAATTTAGTGATGGCTTATAAGACACTTCAATTTGTCTTGCCCAAACTCCCTTCTTCATGGAGCCAGGGGGCTAGATTTCTTGCCAATTTCTTTCTAAAAGGCAAATACATGACTTTTATTCTTTTGGGTCTCAGTGTTTCTTTAACTGTGTCACTTCAATATCTGCGACGTTTTTATTTTCCCTTAGTCGTATGTGAAGAATTTATTCTGTAGTCGTGATAATGTAGTCCTCCATTGTTCTGAAGTGCAGACCATGGATTCCTATGCAGCAGATGGGGGTTATCTGTTTGTGCACTTTTTTCCTAAGCTGCTGAAATTCCTCCGAAGTGAATGGGCCATAGTAATCTTTGCCTCCTGTGTGACTGTAAGCATGGCCTCCAGTGGATCAGAGAAAGCAGCTCAGTGATTGTTCTCATGGCCAAAAATAAAGCACAAGGGTTACCGGAATTGAATGAGCCCTGTTGAGGGCAGCGCAGGGCATCTGCACCCCAGCTGGGCAGCATGATCCTTGTATTCAACTATATTCTTCTGGTGGTGGCTGGTGACAAGCATTCGCTTGCCTCTGTCACAACCATATGTAGACACACATTAGGTATGTCTGAAAAGCTACAAATCCCACATCCAAGCACAGTACCATCTGCTTCATCTGATTAACACACACAAGAAAGAAAAATTACACCCACAGAAAACTGAGTATGTATTGTAGAAATGTAGAGGAAAAATAAAAATATTTTTTCAAATGTAATTACTTTTAATATATGCTTGTGGAAGGTCTAATACAATGTATGCTGTCTCTTTAATTTTTGCTGTAAATAACTGGAGACAGTGAGTACACTGATTTTTCTATGTCTGTTTAAGCATAAGACTTTGTAACAATTTTTTTAGAGGGGGAAATCAACAAAGAGCAAATATGTACTTGCTTCCTTTCTGCGTGTTATGTACTTCTCAGTTTTTTAATGGAAACTGGTTGTAACAGTTTAAGCATCTTGACGGGTCATTGGTGTTAAGTGTATGCTTCTTTTTGTAATATGACTGAGAAAGGGACAGGGCTGTCAATTAAATCTGCTCCAAAGAATTTGTATTGAAGATTGGCCTAAGACCTGCAAACTCTATCTGAACTAGACATATGAAAAAGGAAAATTTTTAAAAAAAATGTTGCCTGAGTTAAGTCATCTTTCCTTGTAGCAAATGGCTTTGTCCAAATTCTTTCTGCATGGAATAGCTTAAGGAAAACAAACTCCGCTTTCTGATGAACAAAATATTTTTGTACACGTTTATTTCTTATTAATAACCTGAGGTCAGATCACTCATTTGCTGAAGCCATAACTGACCTTCACCAAATAAATGTTGTAAAGAACCTGGGGGAGGGTTGGGGAGAGACTGAGAGGGAGGAAAATCCAAGGTATCATCAGCTATAGCAACACAGGCAGGAGCAAGTCGTTGAAACTGATGCTTTTCCTGCATCCCAAATATGACTTTAAAAGGCTAGTATTTTATGATGATTGATTTATAATAATAAAAAAGATATTTAGATTTAAATGAGACATTCCAATATTTTTGAAATCCCTGACAATGCTTCCTTGCTTTTAGGATTGAGAGAAATGATTTTCATATACTTCCAATGTTCAGAGATTTAATGTTTTTACCTTAGCTCCAGCCCACACTTGTAAAGTGAAGAGCGACTCTAAGCCCTCCAGTTGTTGAAACCTTGGGCTACCTGGGGCTTGGCTGTGCCCACTAACCTTCTGCGCCTAGGGGGCAGCATGGGAGGGGTACACTTTGCATCTCATTAGCATGCACACCGCTATTGGCATTGCATAAAAGTTGCATTGCCACAAGTATGTAAAATAAAAATATTCACTCTAAAAAAATAATAATTCTACTTTTTTAAAAGAATAATGCCTCTTATAGTCACCACTGATTTTTCTGGAGTTTAATTACATTATTGCCATGTATTCTTATTGGCCTATAAAGGCAAAAGGCAAACCACAAATAAACCCAGTGACATATATAGTTTTAAAATCTACAATTTTCTGATCTCTCTCTCCTTGTTTAATATATAAGCCCTAATTTCTGTGTATGTGAGTAAAACTGCAGCCTGAGTCATTTAGGAAGTAAGCATTGAGTTTTTTTTAATTATAAATATACTAGAATAAAACAGCACTCCCTAACAATTAAAAAAGAGTTTTATATTACTTTAGAATGTAATAGGTTTTTGTCATTATTTTATGTCCTGTAAATTATTAGTTGAATACTGTTAGCATTCCCGGATAATGCACACATGATTTCTGAATGTTTTCTGTAAATGACAATCAATGTTTATGAAGTTCCCTCCTTTAATGCTGAACAAAATTAAAAGAAGAAAAAGAAAAAAATGACTTGCCTAATGGTTTTCTTTACTCCCCACCCCAATCCCCACCCTCACCCTTGGGAACAAGGAATGGGTGGAAAAGATAAGACTTAGCTTTGAAAACATTACCCCATGGGTTCTTACCTACAGAGTTGTTCTTTTTCTAGTAAGTAATGGGTAATTTTTTGTTTCAGGAAATTCTTGTATCCTCAGGGACCTGTCCTGAGTTAGAAATATTCATTGAGAAAAGGCTGAGAGTCCATTCTAGCCAAACAGCTTACCAAGTTACAATTAAAATGAGAGCAGCATCTCTCAAAGATAATAGCTCTCCTTTTCTCAGCACTTTAATAAAAGGAAGCCCCAGCTAGCAGAGCTATAAGCAACTCACCTGCAAGCACTTTGTTGAAATAACATGCAGCAGGTTTAAAATGGATGTGACAATCCCTACATCTGATGAAAGCTTTCAGATAATTAATGATTAAGTCTCTGGGCCTGATTTTTCTTGTTGTTGTTTTTTAGCAAAGCTTTATCAAGCTGTTCCACTACCAAAATCAATGCCCACTAACATATGAATGCTCTGAATCTTATTTGGAGGTGGATTAGGAAGCAATTGAGGATAATCACAGACTCATGGTGATGTTGAAAAAGGCAGCTCCAAGAGAAGCCAGCAATATTTCAGGTGCTTGGAAGTTACTGCAGATTGGGGTCCCTAGAGCTGAAATGTTCCAAGAATAGTAGTTTAAAACAAGATTTAACAGATTTTAAAAGTAAACGCATTGATGCAAATGATGGGATGAGCCCTAGAAACCCTTCTGTAAAGTTTCTTCCAACCTTTGCTGGTCTTTGGAACTGATGAAAACCCTTGCCATATGTTTCAAGCCACATCTCTACTCAAGACATTCAGATCTCATGTGGCTCTGCTCTGAGGTTACAGAAACAGAAAAATGTACTGATTTTTCTGTGAGAGCACCATTTATGTCCTTTGGTTTATAATGAGGTCTTCAAGTGTCTAGTCAGAGATGGCAAATGTATTACCTCAACCTATCCCAGGCTCATGCCAATTGTCATCAATGATTGGTCATAGAACTTTTGGCTACAGTCACTTAAGGTTTTTTCAGAAACCTAGATCTAGGTAGCATTGCAATACAAGATAAAATTTATCATTTTAAAATTCAGCTCGGACCGTATAACATGATAATTGTTAACTTTTGATAGAGTTATCAAAAATTATAAATTAAGCCCTTTTTATGCACAAAGCTTTGTTCTGTTCATAGATCCTCTTCTTAAGAGCGAGATCTGGCAACATATTCCCACAATCACACTAGGCCAGTGTGCATGAGGTATGTCAGTTATCAAAGGTATAGCCCAGGTGTGGCCACATATTCCAGGTGGCAGCAGCTTCTTGATCCATTTAGAGAAAAGGCAGAAGTGAAGCAAACTCTAATACCATCTTGGCAATGAGGTGTCTCACATTACAAAGCCACCATGCTAGACCTTTAAACCATCCAATATTATGAGGTAGGTCATGGTATGGTGGCACTCAATAAATGTGTCAATTACATTTATTGGAGTCTACTCTCCTTTTCTACTTCTAGCTTCCCAACTATTTGCTGTCATTTCACCGATTTTGCCCTTGAGAAAATCATCCTCCAGCAGTCACCAGACATAGACATGCTTTTCATCATAAACAATGAGAAAGAAAATGGTGGCTCATTGGCAATGGACATTGAAAGAATGTTCCTTCCCTTTATCCAAAGATTTAGCTAAAAGCAACAAGAGAAGAAGCCTGAGAGTAGCTATCAGAGGGCACTAGATATTAGACATACCTTCTTAGAGTTTCACAGAAGGCTCAGCTGGGCAGGAAACAAGAAACAGAAAGATCTGGGAGCCTAATTTGTAAAAGAAATTTTGCATGAAAGTCTGGCATTGGTTTTTATGGATCAAACCTTCCAATCTGGTTTGATCAAATCCTAAAATCTTAGTCAAAAAGTAGAGAATCTGGAAAACTGATTACTTCTGAAATATATCCCTGCCCAGGTAAGGAAATTTTAGAAAAGGTCCTACTTTCTAAGAGCTGGAAACCATTATATATGTGATCATATGTTCCTGTTATAGCAGTCAAAGTAGCAGATCAAATGTCATTTTAGATGTCCACCTAGTCACTAAGATGCTTTGCACGTGGCTACAAGATGAAGGAGCAAGAAAGAGCATGCAGGATTACACAGTAAATTTACATGGGCTAGGCCTACTCACATCTCATTACCCAGAATTAATCCCATGGCACCAGACAGCAGTGGAGGCGGCTGAGATACATAGCCTAGTTGTGTGCCCACAGAGAAAAGGAAACAGGGTTTAGGGTACAGTTACCAGTCCGGACCAAAATATGAAAGAAATTCAGGAAAGTCTCTAATGTCATCTTCCATCAGATACTTCAACAAACATTTGTTCAACTTATTCAACAAGTATTAATTGATCCACTAAAATGCCAAGAAAGTCACTCAGAATACAATGGTGAAACATGACGGGTACAGATTCTGCCCTCACGGAATCTATGGTCTGGGTCCAAGAAAGGTGGATATACAGAGGAAAAAGATATCATATAAATAATTATAAAGAATAAATCTTATTATAACTGCTACACCAGCTACAAACAAAATTATAAACTATCACTACAAATTGTTATTTTCTATTTAGCTCTACTCTTGAACTCATTATCACCCATCATAGCTTATTTGGGTTTTTTAAAAATAATGTTAATTATTTAATTAGTTTCTTAATAGTGAAATAAAATCTTTCTTCTCATATCTTTTCCCCAAGTTATAGCTAGTTCTGCTCATTGAGACTAAGCAGAACAGAGCAAGTGTATGTCCAAACCTATCTCTGTCCTATTAACACCTTCAGTAAAATTGATATATCTTTCAATCCTTGCTCCCTAATTTTTAGCACAGCAAAAACTCTCACTTATCCCTGCTGTCCCTCACAATTTAATCTGTTCATAAAGTCAAGTTTTGTTCATTTGAAGAACATCATCAGAACAACCAAGAACACAGATCATTGACATGGAGACCAATCAGGGATCCTGTCTACGCCATCAATGTCAGTCATATGCATTTAGAACATGGCTTTTGCAGGCACTTGTGTTACAAGGTAGGTTTTATTATTATTCAGGTATTGTAAGGCCAAGAGATCGGGAGACAATTATCATTGAGAAGACTGTTACTCACAGTTCCCAAGAGGAGGGGACATGCCACACCACACAGGGCTGCAAGGGGAAGCACCGGTTTAGGTGCCAGGAGGCAGAGGGAATAAGGGGGACATGTGGGTAAGACCCTTTATTGTGGTTGTGAAAAGGAACAGGTAAAGTAGACTAAGCAGGTTTAGGATTGGTAATTTGAATAATTTCAGTTGACTCTTGGGTGTGGCAGCTGGCTCTAGGTGATTAGGCAAGAGTTGCTAATGGCACCCTGTGTGAGAGCTCAATAAAGATGATTGGGAGTATGGACTCTGGATTGGTGAATCTGCATGCAAAAGGTGGGCTCAAAGGCAAATAATTCACTATCTCTAGGAACTGGCTAGCCCTGGAAGGGGCAGTCTTTCCTCCATCAGTGAGGTCCCAGATGTCAAAGCACCAGGATAAAAAGGCATGCTTAACACAGATTGATTGGTGCACGTTGACCCATGGTGGGAAAATACCTGATCCCAAATCTTATGTCTGAAGAATAAAGGAATATCTGTCCATTATGAAAGGAAAAATTTTTTGAGAATTTCATCTGTGTTTTTCCCTCTTTATTTTCCCTCCTCTAACTCACACTTAAGCCTCTTTGTACTTCCTTTCCTCAAGGATTTTTATTGGGTAGAAAGCTGATTTCCAGACTCCTGAGGGCTCTGCAAAGATTACTGTGTCTCACACAGGGCACCGAAGAGGAGAATTTTCTGTCTGCAAGGTTTGCATCATGAAGGAATATGTAGTGATTACAATGACTCTAGAACACAGGCACTTAATTTCAATTTCTAGATGTCATAGAGGCCTCCTATGTGAAGGGGATATTCATTTATTAACTCATGCAGATTTGCCAGGGATTGAATGTCCCACTGTTTATTTAAACATGAACCAAAAGAATTTACAACACCTTCTTGCAGCCAGGTAAAAATATTTGAACAAGAGGATGAAAAGGGGAATTAAGAATTCCTTTACGGCTCCAAGTGGCAGCAGAAGAGACTCACCAAATGGCAGGCAAATTCTACCCGAGCTGTGAGCCATACTGAGTGACACCTGGTATCATCTAGTCTGTTAACAACTTCCTCTTCTGTACTTTCTATCCTCACCACATGTTACAAGCCTAAAGTCATGCAGTCTTCAAACATGCTCAGCTTTGATGCCATTTGGATTTTCCCGCTTTGGAAAGATTAAACATTATTTTAAGGTGGGATGGGTTGGAAGTAAGCGAGTGGAGAAAGAAGAGTCAGCAAAGACTTTCCCAAAATAAATAGCGACTCTCACGCCCCTCAGTCACCAGAAACTGTTTCTTCTCAAACCACACATCCACATCATTGGCTAGAGAATTCTTGTTCATTACACCTCAAAATTCCCTGCACACGTAGTAGACAATCTAAAAACATGACATACACAGAAACTTGATTTTTTTTGTCTTGTGCTTAAAACCATTAAGCCCTAAAATGGTTCTAGTCTTGAAGAAAAAAAGTCATAAAAATGTTTGCTATTAAAATAATCCCTTGGCACATATCTTAATTCTACATCTTCCAACTAAAAGAAAATCTTCACCTTTATTTATTCTTTTTATTCAAACTAATTATTTCAGGATAACAGGGAGGGAGCTCTAAGTTTTCTCTATTTAAATTCTCCTTTCAAAAATACCATTCCTCCCTGAAGTTAGGATTTTAAATTCTAAAAGTAATTTTAATCTAAACTTGTGGAAACCTCAACTCTCAGATGGTTGAATGACCATCTGAGAGTATTTTTGGGGAAATACTAATTTATTCCTTAGTACAATTTAAATCTCTTTTTAAGAGATTCATAGGTTCAAGGTAGCAGTTAGATAGGTTCATAGGTTCAAGGTAGCAGTTAGATTGCTCTTTCTAATTCACATTCCAGAAAAGAGTTCCAGATGTTTCCAGTTTCATCAAGCTTCCACCTTGTACCTTGGTCACACATTCCCCTCCACCCTGGCAAGAACAAATGCCTGCCCAATTGCTCTCAATGCACTGCACAGGAAAATACTCTTTAAACACAGACTTTTCAAAGAAACAGTCCAGACATTTGCTCAATACAATCAGTAAGTTTTTCACACTAGTTTTCCATATATGTTGTATCAGCTATTTTTCTGCTTGTCCCCAAAGATTAGGAATAATAATTTTTAAAAGGCAATATACATTACTCTTAATCACAATGCCTTGCCTTTTAGCAAAAATAATTTGAGAGGGCAAAGCAAAAAAGAGATCTGAGCTCAGTCCTCAGGTCCCCAAATCATGTCTATTTCTTTCATGCATTCAACAAACGTTGAGTGCTTACTATGTGCTAAGTACTATACCAGATCCTGAGGATAAAACGATGGTTAACATGGCCCCCATCTTTAAGGTTTTCACAATGTAGCAAAGCAGGTAGACCAGCAAAAAAAAAAAAAAAGAAAGAAAGAAAGAAAAAAAAAACGAAATGCCATGACACATTTTGAAGGAGGTATTTGAAGAGAGAACTCTGGAAACTGTAAAGAAATACCAGCCTGGTCAACATGACAAAACCTTGTCTCTACTAAAAATACAAAAATTAGCCAGGAGTGGTGGTGCACATCTGTAATCCCAGCTACTAGGGAGACTGAGGCACAAGAATAGCTTGAACCCAGGAGGCAGAGGTTGTAGTGAGCTGAGATCACTCCACTAGACTCCAGTGTGGGCAACAGAGCAGGACTCCATTCCAAAAAAAAAAAAAGGAAGAAGAAGGAGGAGGAGGAGGAAGAGGAGGAGGAGGAAGAGGAAGTAATAGTATTTGGGAATAGCTATAGGGGAGAATGGCAAAACAGAGAAAAGAGGCCCTTTGAACTGAGCCCTGAAGTATGCCAAGATATTTGCCACAACAAAGAGTGAAAGAAGCATGTTGAGACAGAAAGGTCTAGAATGTAGCATAACTGGCAGCTGCATTCTAAATACTGCCTGCAGACATGTTTTGTGGGGCTTATACCTAACTAGAAAATTTTGTATCAAATCAAAATTTCTAGATTCTTTTGTAAAAACCAGCAGATCTGGCAACATGGTTCCCACATTCCCACATGCAAAAATTGATGAGTGCCCAGTCAAGGCTATTCCCTTCAGACAGGACACATTTTCTCTGGTTTCCATCTTGTAAGCATTTGCTACCTGTCTGGCTCCATAGACAGTTGAGTACATGATGAGCAATGATGGAGGGGGTGTGGAAGAGGAAGGTCGTGAGTAGGCTGGTTACAGAGGCTAAATATGCTCACCTGGGAAGCTTATTTTTAGCCCATGTTTCTACCACTATGCCCTCACCAAACTGGTCATCCACAAGCTAGATCAATAGTTGATTGTTCTCCCTTATAATTCTTTTTTAAAACATTGGGACTGGATGCCACTCATCTATATTGGTGAACCAGGAAAAAAAATATCGGTTACCTATAATCACAACTACCTGCTCAGAAAGACAGTGTCCATTAAACATAAAATGCTCCATTCTGTTGAGACTTTATGGCTTTGGACTTACAGGTTTTAGAGAATAATTTAGTTTCCAAGGCTCTCTAAGAGAGAAGTATATAAAGAAACCTGGGGAAGAGACAACAAGAAAAGATTTAATGAGATCATGCAACTTGGGCATTAATGAACCAACAGGTCAATGAGAAACTCTTGGTGGCAGAGTAGCCCAGAGGATTTTAAGAGCAGGGATGGCTAATGTATGGTTTTAAGTTGTTTGCTGCTCGTTGAACAATGTCATTCCCATGCACTTTCAAATTTTTAGTAAAAACCTCAGAATGATCTCTATGGTGCTGAGGATTTAAACACCCAGAAACTCACAGAAATCTTAAGGTTTAAGGTTTAGCTGTATGCGGGGAAGAATTGTGTGTTGAAGCTAGAGTTTATAAAGTAAGAAAGCCTTGACTAAATATTGTTTATACTAGAATTTAACCACCAATGAAATAATGTTTAAAACCAAAATATTTATTAAATTCTTTTATGACTAATAGTAATACTTGATAATAAGGTATTATTTTTCTGTAAGGAGCATGTGAGCTCTGACACCTGAACACATCTGATAACCACAAAGCAGAATAAGACATTCTAGGTTCTTTACTTAGGAAATGGCTCATGGTACCCAACCTAGGAGAAACCACAGGGTATTTTCTCTAAGTCTCTGCTTACCTTGTGGAAAGATACTTCCTTTGTAGGCAAAGACCCTGGCAAAGTCTATGCCAGCTTGCCTGAGTGCTCATTGTTAATGAATGCAGTTCTACCTGCATTGGAATTGAATTGCAAAGTCTCACCAGCTGGTGAAACAGCTTTAGTCTATAATTCACCTTCTGGCTCCTGATCCTTATGCCTGATGGATACAAATCCCCAAGCTTCCCATTTCATTCTGCATATAAATCCCTAGAGTAAACCTTGGGTCTCACAGTAAATCATCAACTCATAATCCTGCCTTCAGCTGGAGTGAAATGTGTTCTTCAAATTTCCCAGCCTGGAGACTCTTGCCAAGTCAACAAAGGCCTGCCAGGTGGTTGGCGCTCAAGCATGCATCTGCTCAGCTTCGTGTTTGACCAAAATGACCATTGGGGAGCATGTATTTCACAGACGTGTCGTCAGCATCAACAGTAAAATCAGACCCCAAAGTCTGCCTTTACAAAAAGGCTGTCTATTGTAATTCATCTGTAAATAAATAATTCCCATATACCTACCGCATTCCTGGGCACAAGATCACATACTCCTTTTTAAAAGGGCATAGATAACTGCAAAAGGAAATATGCTGTTAAGGTGGCCAAGTTAGGTATTAAATTGAATTAACATATACAGATTGAGCACTTGCTATAAGAACAGTGACTAACCACTGCAGAGTTCTTTATATCTTATGACATCTTTCACATATATTTTTTTATGTGAACACCACAATAGCCCATTATGAGAAAAACAATTATTACAGATGATCAGTATTTGTAAGCAGTACTTCCAAAATTCAGCTATGAAGAACAATTTCCCACCATAAAATGAAGTAAAGTCCAAATGAGAAATATAAAGAAGACCTTCAGATCTTAATATTACTAGAAATTTAAGATTAAGGTCATTTATAAAGTTATTAATATAAATTCCACCATTAAATAAACAATACATCACATTGTATTATTCTTGTAGTAATATTACCCTCTTTATTGTCTGCATATGCTGAAAAGAAAGAAAAATGATTCCTAAAAGCTATAAACTTCCCACATAACAAATTTAGGTTGAAATAAATGTTACATAGGAATTGATAGGAAAAGAAGAGCCTACAGTTTTACTAATAGCTGCCAAAAGACATACTTAATAAAAAACTCTGACTGATACATGAATAGAAGGAAACTATGTATATCTGACAAAAAGAATTATTTAATTGGAATAAATATAAAATAAAACTTTAAAAATCATCTTTATATTTTAAGCAATATTATTGTATATCGACAAAACACAAAATGACTACTTTCCAACAATCTATTCAAAGTAAAATGATAATTTCATTAGATAGCGGCATGGATGATCAATATGCAAAAATCTACATTTTAAAGTACTATATCAGTAAGAAATGAAATGGAACAAATTCACTGAATACAGTAATAAATACCATAAAGTACAAAATCTCATATGATCAAAATTATAAACTCTTGTTGTAAGGCAGAAAAAAAAATTTAAGTACATGGGGAAGCATACTATATTCCTGGGAAAAAAGAGAAACAATGGACAGCATAATGCACAGAAAACATAAAATAAAATGACACAAAATGAATTTATACACACTAATTTATAACAGATATGTTAGTTACCCTTCATAAAGATGGAGTCTTACAGCAATGCAAAGAAGGAAAAAAATTTAAAAATATATAAGGAGAGTCACAAATCAGGTTTTTTTTAAAAAAAAAAAATCTAAATAAGTAATATTTTAAAAGAGAACCTTAGGGGAGACGGGAGCAAGATAGTCTCAGGGAGCCCTCCAGTGATTGTCTCCCTGCAGGAACACCAAATTGAACAACTATCCATGCAAAAAGCACTTTCATAGGACACAAAAATAAGGTGAGAAATTATAGTACCAAATTTGAATACAGTATCAAGGAAAGAGTCATTAAAGAGGGTAGGAAGGACAATCTTTAATTTCCTGCTCCATCCATCTTCCAGCCCCAGACAGTGCAGCACAGTGAGAAAATCTGTGTGTTTGGGGGAGGGAGAGTGAAGTGAGTGTGGAACTTTGCATTGGAACTTAGTGTTTGCCTGTCACAGAAGAACACAGTACAGGGAAGAGTTGTGCAAGTGCTCACTGAGGAAGCATTTTAGCCTGGAGGAGAATTTCCTGCCTTGGTAGGAGGAACTCAGTCCTAGCTGACTTCACCACTAGCTGATTAGAGTGGCCTGGGACCTGGACTAAATTTGAATGGCAGGAAGACATAAAGGACTGCAGTCCTAGGACAAGTCCGGGTGTGGTACTGGTCTCAGAGGCAGTGGACTTGGGGTGTGACCCAGTCCAAAACACCAGCTGCAGTGGCCGAGGGAGTCCTAAGTTACCCCTCCCCCAACTCCAGGCAGTACAGCTCCAAGAGAGACTCCTTCCCCCTGGGGAGAGAAGAGGAAAGAATACAAAAGACTGTGTCTTTCAACTTAGGTACCAGCTCAGCCACAGTACAATAAAGCACCAGGCAGATTTCTGAAGCCCCAGATTTCAGGTTTTTGCTCTTGGATGGCATTTCTAGACCTACCCTGGGACAGAAGCATTCACTGCCCTGATGGAATGAAGCCAATCCTAGCAGAATCTATCACCTGCTGATTAGTCTTGGGCCTTGAGTGAACATCAGCAGCAGCCAGAAAGGAGCGGAACTATACTGGTCTACAAGGCTTCAGGTGCAATCCTGTGCAGTGCCAGGTGTGTGGTCATGGAAGTGCCTGCAACACCCATCCCCCATTCTCCATTCTCCAGGCAGCCCAGTATGGAGACAGAACCCTTGTGTTTAGGGGAAAGAGGAAAAATAATGAGAGACTTTGCCCAGTAACCCTGGAAATTCGCCCTTATCTTAACCAAGTCCATCAAGGCAGTTTATCTAGGCTTGCCGCCTAGATAAGCATTGCAGTCTTCCTGGGCTTAAAAGATGCCCCTAGTGCTGACACAGTTGCAGCAACCACAAGCTTAGGCCACGACATTCAATCTTTCCTGAATTAGTGGAAAGCCCTCACAAAGACAGGACAAACAAGTCTAGGCTGTCAAGATCAGAACAAATACCTGATTCTTCAATGCCCAGCCATTGACAAAAGTCCACAAGCACCAAGAAGATACAGGAAAACATGACCTCAACAAACCAACTAAATAAGGCACCAGTGACTAATCCTGGAGTGATGGACATTTGCAACCTTTCAGACAGGTAATTCAAAGTCACTGTCTTCAGGAAGCCTGATAAACTTCAAGATGACAGAAAGAAGAAATTTAGAATTGTCATCAGAAAAATGTAACATAAAGATAGATTTTTTTTTTTCTTTGAGACGGAGTCTCACTCCGTCTCCCAGGCTGGAGTGCGGTGGTGTTATCTCGGCTCACTGCAACCTCTGCCTCCCAGGTTCAAGTGATTCTCCTACCTCAGCTTTCTGAGTAGCTGGGATTACAGGTGCACACCACCACACCCAGATAATTTTTTTGTATTTTTAGTAGAGACAGGGTTTCACCTTGTTGGTCAGGCTAGTCTCAAACTCCTGACCTCGTGATCCACCTGCCTCAGCCTCCCAAATCTTTTCAGCACTGGGAAAAGATTGAAATTTTTGAAAATTCAAGCACAAATTTGGCTAGGTGTGGTGGCTCATGCCTTTAATCCCAGCACTTTGGGAGGCTGAGGCAGGCAGATCATTTGAGGTCAGGAGTTCGATACTGGCCTGGCCAACGTGGTGAAACTCTATCTCTACTAAAAATACAAAAAAAAAAAAAAATTTCCGGGAGACATGGTACACACCTGTAATCCCAGCTATTCGGGAGGCTGAAGCAGGAGACTCACTTGAACCTGGGAGGCAGAGGTTGCAGTGAGCTGAGATGGCACCACTGCACTCCAGACTGGGCAACTGAGTGAGATTTGGTCTCAATTTAAAAAATAAAAAATCATGCACAAATTCTAAAGCTGAAAAAATCAATTAACAAACTGGAAAATACATCAGAGTCTCTCAATAGCAGAACTGATCAACCAGAAGAAAGAATTAGTGAGCTCAAACACAAACTATATAAAAATACATTCAGAGGAGAAAACAAATAATGAAGCACACTACAAAACCTATAAAGCCTCAAAGGGGCAAATCTAAGAGTTATTGGACTTAAAAGGGATGTTGAGAGAGAGAGAAAGTAGAGAGTTTATTCAAAGAAATAATACCATAGAACTTTCCAAACCTACAAAAAGTATAAATATCTAGGTACAAGAAGGTCCAAGAACATCAAGAAGATTCAACCCTAATAAGATTACCTCAAGAAATGTAATAATTAAAATTTCAAAGATCAAAAACAAGCTTCTTCAATCCACAGCCCATGGACCACGTGCAGCCCAGAATGGCTTTTAATGTGACCCAACAGAAATTTGTAAACTTTCTTAAAATATTATGAGATTTTGGCAGGATACGATGGCCCATGCTTGCAATCCTAGCTCTTTGGGAGGCCAAGGCAGGTGGATTACTTGAGCTCAGGTGTTCAAGACCAGGCTGGGCAATGTAGCAAAACCCCATCTCTACTAAAAATACAAAAAATTAGTTGGACGTGGTGGTGCGCACCTGTAATCTCAGCTACTTGGGAGGCTGAGGCATGAGAATCACTTGAACCCAGGAGGCAAAGGTTGCAGTAAGCTGAGATCGGGCCATTGTACCCCAGTCTGGGCAAAAGAGTGAAACTCTGTCTCAAAACAAAACAAAAAAAAAAGAAAAAGAGAGAAAAGAAAAAAAATTATGAGGTTTTTTAAATTTTCTTTTTAGCTCATCAGCTATATCATTAGTGTTAGTGTATTTTATGTGTGGCCCAAGACAATTCCTCTTCTTCTAATGTGGCCCAGGGAAACCAAAAGATTGGACTCCCCTGATCAAAAATAAAGAAAGGAATCTAAAGGCAGCAAGGAAAAGGAAGTAAAAAATGTAAAGAAGCTCTAATATACCTGGCAGCAGACTTCTCAGTAGAAACCTTATAGGCCAGCAGGGGGTGGGATAATTTATTCAAAGTGCTGAAGAAAAAAACTTGCAACCTAGAATGTTATATCCATCAAAACTATTCTTCAAACACGAAGGGAGAAATACTTTCCTGGACAAACAAAAGCAGAGAGATTTTGTCAACAGAGACCAGTTTTACAAGAAATACTAGAGGGAATTATTCAATCTAAAAAGGAAAGAATGGGCCAGGCATGGTAGCTCATGCCTGTAATCCCAGCACTTTGGGAGGACGAAGAAGGTGGATCACCTGAGGTCGGGAGTTTGAGACCAGCCTGGCCAACATGGTTAAACCCCGCCTCTACTAAAAATACAAAAATCAGCCAGGTGTGGTGGTACGCACCTGTAATCCCAGCTACTCAGGAGGCTGAGGCAGGAAAATCAACTTGAACCCAGGAGGCGAAGGTTGCAATGAGCCAAGATCGTACCACTGCACTCCAGCCTGGGCAACAGAGCAAGATTCTGTCTCAAAAAAAAAAGAAAAAGGAAAGAGTGCTTATGACCAACAAGAAATAATCTGAAGTTACTAAATTCACTGATAATAGTAAGTGCACAGACAAATACTGAATAACACTGTAATTACAGTGTATAAAACACACATCTCTTTAGCAGAAAGACTAAAAGACAAACCTATCAAAAGTAGTAACAACAATAAATTTTTAAGAGATGGACAATATAAATAATCTAAAGACCACAAAAATCAAAAAGTGAGGATAGAGTTAAAGTGTAGAGTTTTTTGTTTTCTCTTTGCTTGCTTGGGTTTTATTTTTCTTTGCTTTGCAATCTGACTTAAGTTGTCACTGTTTAAAATAGGCAGTACAAGATGTTATTTGCAAGACTCACAATAACCACAAAGACAAAGCCTATAATAGATACACAAAAAATAAAAAGCAAAACTTAATAGATAGACAAAAATAAAAGCAATTAAAACATACTTCCAGAGAAAATCACTTTTACACAAAGGAAGACAGGAAGGAGGAATTTAGAAAGGATGATATAAATAATCAAAAAATCATGAAACAAAAAACAAAATAGCAGTAGTGAGTCCTTACCTATCAACAATAACATTGAAAGTAAATGGACTAAAATCTCTAGCCAAAAGACATACAGTGTCTGAATGGATAAAAACACAAGACCTATATGCTGCCTACAGCAAACTCACTTTACCTATAAACATACACGGACTGAAAAAAAGGGATAGAAAAAGATATTCCATGCAAATGGAAACCCAAAAAGAGCAAGAAGAGCTATACTTCTGTCATATAAAATAGATTTCAAGACAAAAACTGCAAAAAGAGACTAAGAAGTTCATTACATAATGACAAGAAACCAGTTCAGCAAGAGAATACATAATAATTATAAATATATTTACACTCAAATATATAAAGCAAATATGATTAGAGCTAAAGAGAGACAGACCCCAATACAATAATAGATGTGGACTTTAACACTCCAGTCAGCACTGCACAGATCATCAAGACAGAAAATCAACAAAGAAATATTAGGCTAGGCTGGGCATAATGGTTTATGCTTGTAATCTTGCACTTTGGGAGGTCAAGGCGGGTGCATTGCTTGAGTCTAGGAGTTCACAACCAGCTTGGGCAATATGGCAAAAGCCCATCTCTGAAAAAAAAATTAGCTGGGCATGGTGGACTGTGCCTGTAGTCTCAGCTACTCAGCAGGTTGAGGTGGAAGATTGCTCAGGCGAAGGAGGTAGAGGCTGCAGCGAACCATGATTACACCACTGCACTCTAGCCTGGGTGACAGAATGAGACCCTGACTCAAAAAAAAAGGAAGAAAGAAAGAAAAGAAGACGAAACATCAGATTTAACCTATGCTATACACAAAATGGACCTAATAAACATTTATAGAACATTTCATCCAGCAGCTCCAGAATACACATTTTTCTCATCAACATATGGATAGACCACCTGTTGGGCTACAGAATAAGTCTCAAAAACTTTTTTAAAGTATTATGTCAAGTATCTTTTCTGAACCCAATAGAATAACACTAGAAATCAGTAATAAGAACTTTGGAAATCCTACAGACACATGGAAATTTAAAAATATGCTTTGGAATGATTATCGGGTCAATAAAGAAATTAAGAAAGATATTTTAAAATTACTTGAAACAAATGATAATGGAAACACAATATACCAAAACCTATGGGACAGAGCAAAAGCAATACTAACAGGGGAGTCTATAGCAATAAACACCTACATCAAAAAAGTAGAAAAACCTTAAATAAACCAACCAATGATGTATCTTAAAGAACTAGATAAGCAAGAGCAAAGCAAACCCAAAATTAATAGAAGAAAAAAATAGTAAAGATCAAAACAGAAAAAAATGAAATTAAGACTAAAAAACAAATGATACAAAATATCAATGAAATGAAAAATTGGTTTATTGAAAAAACAAACCAAATTGACAAACATTTAGTTTAAGAAGAAAATAGAAGACTCAAATAAAATCAGAGATGAAAAAGAAAACATTACATCTGATACCACAGAAATTCAAAGGATCAGTAGAGACTATTACGAGCAACTATACATCAATAAATTGAAAAACCTAGAAAAATGGATAAATTTCTAGAGACATACAACCTACCAAGATTGAACCATGAAGAAATGCAAAACCCAAATAGACCAATGACAAATAATGAGATAGAAACAGTAATGAAAGTCTTCCACCAAAGAAAAGTCCAGCACCTGACCGTTTTACTGATGAATTGTACCAAACATTTAAGAGAACTGAAACCAATCCCAATCAAACTATTCCAAAAAGTTAAAAAGGAGGGAGTACTTACAACCTCATTCTATGGGGCCAATATTGCCCTGAAACCAAAACCAGACAAAGATACCATAGAAAGAAAGAAAAAGAAAGAAAGAAAGAAAAAAACTACAGACAAATCTCTCTGGTGAACATAGATGCAGAATTCCTCAACAATATACTACCAAACCAAATTCAACAACATATTAAGATTATTCATCATGATCAAGTAGCATTCATCCCAGAGATGAAGGGATGGCTCAACATATGCAAATCAATAAATGTGATACATCATGTGAACAGAATGAACAACACAAAAAACATATGATCATTTCAATAGATGCCAAAAAAAAAGCATTCAGTAAAATTCAACATCGCTTCATGGTAAAAATTCTTATAAAATTGAGTGTAGAAGGAACATACCTCAACTTGATAAAAGCTATATATGACAAGCCCACATCTGGTATCATACTAAATGGGAAAAACTGAGTCTTTCCTCTAAGATTTGGAACTAGACAAGGATGCCCACTTTCACCACTGTTATTGAACACAGTACTTGGAGTCCTAGGCAGAGCAATTAGAACAAGAGAAAGAAATAAAGGACATCCACATTGGAAAAGAAGTCAAATTATCCTTGTTTGAAAATTATATGATCTGATATTTGGGGAGAAAAACCCTAAAGACTCCACAAAAAAAAAACTATTAAAACTGATAAATAAGTTCAGTAAAGTTTCAGGATACAAAATCAACATACAAAAAAATCAGTAACATTTCTATATGTCAACAGTGAAAAATCTAAAAAAGAAACCAAAAAATTAATTCCGCTAACAATAGCCATAAATAAAATAAAATACCTCGGAATTAACTTAACCAAAGATACAAAAGATCTCTACAATGAAAACTATAAAACTCTGATAAAGGAAATTGAAAAGGAAACATATAAACAGAAAGATATTCCATGTTGATGAACTGGAAGAATATTGTTAAAATGCCCATACTAAGAAGCCGGGCGTGGTGGCTCACGCCTGTAATCCCAGCACTTTGGGAGGCTGAGGCGGGTGGATCACGAGGTCAAGAGATCGAGACCATCCTGGTCAACGTGGTGAAACCCCGTCTCTACTAAAAATACAAAAAGTTAGCTGGGCATGGTGGCGTGTGCCTGTAATCCCAGCTACTCCGGAGGCTGAGGCAGGAGAATTGCCTGAACCCAGGAGGCGGAGGTTGTGGCGAGCCGAGATCGCACCATTGCACTCCAGCCTGGGTAACAAGAGCAAAACTCCGTCTCAAAAAAAAAAAAGCCCATACTAAAACCCTCAGCAAAATCAGCATAGAATAGACATACTTTAAGTTAATAAAAGCCATCTACGACAAACCCACAGCCAACATTATACTGAATGGGGAAAAGTTGAAAGTATTGCCCCTGAGAACTAAAACAAGACTAGGATGCCCACTCTCACCACTTCTATTCAAGTAGTACTGGAAGTCCTAGCCAGGGCAATCAGATAAGATGAAGAAATAAAGGCATCCAAATTGTTAAAGAGGAAGTCAAACTGTCTTTGCTTGCTGATAATATGATTGTATCATTTAGAAAACCCTAAAGACTCATCCAAAAAGCTCCTAGAACTTGTAAATTAATTCAGCAAAGTTTCAGGACACAAAATTACTGTACACAAATCAGTAGCTCTGCTAGACAGCAACAGCAACCAAAGTGAGAATTAAATTAAGAACTCAACTCCTTTCACAAAAGCTGCAAAAAGATAAAATATGTAGGAATATACCTAACCAAGGACATGAAATATTTCTACAAGGAAAACCACAAAACACTGCTGAAATAAATCCCAGACAACACAAACAAATGGAAACACATGCTCATGGATGGGTAGAATCAATATTATGAAAATAATCATACTGCCAAAGCAATGTACAAATTCAATGCAATTTCCATCCAAATACTACCATCATTCTTCACAGAACAAGAAAAAAGAAAATCCTGAAATTTGTATGGAACCAAAAAAGAGCCCACATAGCCAAAGCAACACTAAGCAAAAGGAACAAATCCAAAGGCATTACATTACCCTACTTCAAACTATACTATAAAGCCATAGTCACCAAAGCAGCATGGTACCGGTATAAAAATAGGCACATAGGCCAATAGAACAGAAGAAAGAACCCAGAAATAAAGCCATATACTTACAGCCAACTGACCTTCAACAAAGCAAACAAAAGCATAACATGGGTAAAGGACACCCTTTACAACAAATGGTGGTGGGATAATTGGCAAGTCACATGTAGAATAGTGAAACTGGATCCTCATCTCTCACCTTATACAAAAATCAACTCAAGATGGATCAAAGACTTAAGTCTAAGATCTGAAACCATAAAGAATCTAGAAGATAACATCAGAAAAACCTTTCTAGACATTGGCTTAGGCAAAGACCTCATGACCAAGGACCCAAAAGCAAATGCATCAAAAACAAACATAAATAGATGGGATTTAATCTAACTAAAAATCTTCTGCACAGAATAAGAAATAATCAGCAGAGTTAACAGACAACCCACAGAGTAAGAGAAAATATTCACTATCTGTATATCCAACAAAGAACTAATATCCAGAATCTACAACTAACTTAAACAAATCAGCCATAAAAAAACAAACGATCCTATCAAAACGTGGGTTAAGGACATGAATAGACAATTCACAAAAGAAGATATACAGCCCAGATGCGGTACCTCACACCTGTAATCCCAGCACTGTGGGAGGCTGAGGCATGTGGATCACTTGAGGCCAGGGGTTTGACACTACCCTGGCCAACATGGTGAATCCCCATCTCTACTAAAAATACAAAAATTAACCATGTGTGGTGGTGCACACCTATAATCCCAGCTACACAGGAGGCTGAGGCACAAGAATTGCTTAAACCCGTAAGCCTAGATCACACCACTGCACTCCAGCCTGGGTGACAGAGCGAAACTCAAGATGTTGGCACAGATGTGGTGAAATAGATGTTGGCATGGATGTGGTAAAAAGGGAACACTTTTACACTGTTGGTGGGAATGTAAACTAATACAGCCACTATGAAAAATAGTGTGGAGATTCCTTAAAGAACTAAAGTAGATCTACCATTTGATCTAGTAATCCCTCTACTAGCTTTCTACTCAGAGGAATAGAAGTTATGATTTGAAAAAGAGAATAGAAGTTATGATTTGAAAAAGATACTCACACACACGTTTATAGCAGCACAATTTGCAATTGCCAAAATGTGGAACCAGCTCAAATCCCATCAATCAACAAGTGGATAAAGAAAATGTGGCATACACACACACACACACACACACACACACACACACACACACATCATAGAATACTACTCAGGCATAAAAAAATGAAATAATGCCTTTGCAGCAACCTGGATGGAATTAGAGACAATTATTCTAAGTGAAGCAATTCAAAATGGAAAAACAAACATTGTATGTTGTCTCTCATTTGTGGGAGCTAAGCTATGAGTATCCAAAGCCATAAGAATGATACATTGGACTTTGGGGACTTGAAGGAAAGAGTAGAGGGTGGCGAGGGATAGAAGACTACACATTGGGTACAGTGTACACTGCTCAGGTGATGAATGCACCAAAATCTCAGAAATCACCACTAAAGAACTTATTCATGTAACCAAACACCATCTGTTCCCCAAAAACCTATTGAAATAAAAAAAATTTTTTTTTAATGTTTGTACAATCAAAAGCAATCTACAGATTAAGTCCAATCTCTATCAAAATATAGTGGCACACTTCACAGAAATAGAAAAAAAATCCAAAAATTTATATGGAACCACAAAAGACCTAGGATGGCCAAAACTATACTGAGCAAAAAGAACAAAACTGGAGGCATTACATTACCCTACTTCAAATTATACTACAAAGCTATAGTAGCCAAAACAGCATGATAGTGGCATAAAAAGAGATGCATAGACCAACAGAATAGAATAGAGAACACAGAAATAAATCCATGTATTTAAAGCCAAATAAGTTTTGACAAAGGTACCAAGAACATACATTAGGGAAAGAATAGTCTCTTCAGTGAATGGTGCTCAGAAAACTGGATATCTAAACACAGAAGAATAAAACTAGATGCCTATCTCTTGTCATATATAAAAATCAACTCAAAATGGACTAAAGACTTAAGTCTAAGACCTGCAACTAAAAATATTTCTTGAGAAGAAAACATTGCAGAAACACTTCAGGACATTTGTGTGAGTAAAGATTTCTTGAGTAAGACCTCAAAAGCACAGGTGCCGGAAGCAAAAATGGATGAATAAAATTACATCAAGCTGAAAATCTTCTGCACAGCAAGGAAAACAATTGACAACCCAAAGGATGAAGACACAACCCAAAGGATGGAAGAAAACATTTGCAAGCTACTCATCTGACAAGGGATTAATATCCATAATATATAATATATGTTATATAATATATAACATATATATGTTATAATATAAACAACTCAATAGCAAAAAAATAATAATCTGATTTTAAAATGGGCAAAATATCTGAATAGACATTTGTCAAAAGAAGATATACAGCTGGGCGTGGTGGCTCATGCCTGTAATCCCACTACTTTGGGAGGCCAAGGTGGGTGGATCACTTGAGGTCAGGAGTCCAAGACCAGCCCAGGCAACATGGTTAAACCCAGGCTCCACTAAAAATACAAAAATTAGCCGGGTGTGGTGACAGGCACCTGTAATCCCAGCAACTCAGAAGGTTGAGGCAGGAGAAACACTTGAACCCAGGAGGCAGGGGTTGCAGTGAGCCAAGATCACACCACTGTACTAAAGTCTGGGCAACAGAACAAAAATCCTATCTAAAAACAAAAAGACATACAAATGATTGACAGGTATGGAAAAAATTCTCAATATCACTAATAATCAGAGAAATGCAAATTAAAACTACAATTAGATATCATCTCACTCCAGTTAAAATGACTTATCCAAAAGACAACAATATATCAAAGAGATATCTAGGCCAGGCACAGCAGCTCATGCCTGTAATTCCAGCACTTTGAGAGGCAGAGGTGGGCAGATCACTTGAGGCCAAAAGTTCGAGGCCAGCCTGGCCAATGTGGTGAAATCCCGTCTCTACTAAAAATACAAAAAGTTAGCCAAGGGTGGTGGCACATGCCTGTAGTCCCCACTGTTCGGGAGGCTGAGGCACAAGAATTGTTTGAACCTGGGAGGCAGAGGTGCAGTGAGCCGATATTGTATCAGTGCACTCCAGACTGGGCAACAGAGTGAGACTTTGTCAAAAAAAAGAAAGAAAGAAAAAAGAAAAGAAAAGAGGTATCTAGACAACCATATTACCACATTTATAGCAGCACTATTCAAGATAAACAAGATATGGAATCAATCTAAGTTTCTATCAGTTGATAAATGGATAAAGAAAATGTGGTACATATACACAATGAAATATTATTTAGTCATAAAAAAGAATGAAATCCTGTCATTTGCAACGACACGGATAGAAATGAAGAATATTATGTGAAATAAAATAAGCCAGGAACAAAAAGACAAATATTGCATGCTGTCATTAATATATAGGAGGTGAAAAAAAATGAAGATAGAGAGTAGAATAATGGTTGCCAAAAGCTAGGAAGGGTAGTGGGAATGGGGAAATAAAAAAGGGATGGTTATTGGGTACAGAAATACAGTTAGGGAGAAGGAATAAGATCTAGTGTTCAGTAGCACACTATGGTGACTATGGTTACCAATAATTTAATGTATATTTCAATATAACTTAAAAAATGAAATAGAATGCTCCTAACAGAAAGAAATAATAAATATTTGAGGTGCTGGCTACCTCAATTACTCTGATTTTATCATCACACATTGTATGTTTGTGTCAAAATGTCACGTGTATCCATAAATATGGATAACTATTATGTATCCATAATAATCAAAAATTAAATGTTGGAAAAAATATCCTATAGGTTTCCATCAATGGAGAAAATCCTCTTCAAATATCTAATTAGTATTTGTGTTGAAATCACTCATAATTGAGAGAAATTAATGGAAAAAAAAAGTCGTAGATAAATGCTAGCAAAAAGATTTTTTTGGATGTAGAAATAGTAACAAGTCCAAAAAAATTATAGTTTGGATTATTTAGCATTTCAAAAATTAAAATCACGTACAGTCATTTACTTTTTTTTTTTTTTTTTTCTGAGACAGGGTCTCACTCTGTTGCCCAGGCTAACTTGCAGTGATACAATCATGGTTCACTACAGCGTCGACCTCCCAGGCTCAGGTGACTCTCCCACCTTAGCCTCCTAAGTAGCTGGAACTACAGGCACACACCATCATGCCCAGTTTTTTTTTTTTTTTTTTAGAGATGGCGTTTTGCTATGTTGACCAGGCTGGTCTTGAACTCCTGGGTTAAGTGATCCATCTACCTCAGCCTCTCAAAGTCCTGAGATTACAGGCATGAGCCACTACACCTGGCCATCATCTACTTTCGTTGCGTACCTAACCATGTAGTTTTGAAATATATACAGAAAAATCTATTCGAGTTCCAAGAGGAAATTGAAACACCCACAAAGGACAAAAATCATACAGTTCTCAGATCCTAGATCAGACAGGTTTTTTTTCAAAGAATATTTAGAAAATGTTTTAATAACACAGTTAACAAGTTTGATCTACTACATAAAAATATTTAACTCTGTACCCAATAAACAAAAAAATGCACATTATTTTCTTTTTTTAAGAACCTGAAAAAAATGCACTTTATTTTCAAACACATGGAACATTCATAAAAATGTACTTTGTATTGAGTCACAAAAAGTCTCAATAAATTCCAAAAACAAGAAATTACCATAATGGAAAAATTAGAAGTTAAACAAGAAAATAAAGATCCCATCACCACCACCACCATCAACAAAAATCAAAGCACCTAGAAATTTAAGAATCAACTTCTAAGTAATTCTTGGATTAAAGAAGAAATCAAATTACAAATGATTTAGATATGAAAATAAGGTGAGCTCTAAATACCAATATTTATGGGATGTCACCAAGTGAAACTTAGTGGAACACATACATATGTTTACACAGTTTAGAAAGCAATATTTAAACTGAACCAAGATTTCAGCTCCAGAAGTTAAACACAAATAAAATTGAAAAAGAAAAATAATATAAAGAGTAGAAATTAATCAAAACTAAGTAGAGTTGGTCAATGAAACAAAAAGTTGACTCTTTGAAAAAGCTATAAAACAAATTTCTGACAGATCAGATTATTGGGTATAGTGGAGGATGCTACAAACAGACATCACCAATTAGTATGAGAATTTAATTACATATACATCTGTGCTATTGATTTGCTCAGTTTCTTCCTCTTAGGCTTCTAAGCAGCATAGCTTTTAAAATAATTTTGAAAAAATAAAATAACTCCCAATAACTGAGTCTGCTTGAACCCTGTTTGCTGACTCAGAGAGGAGCATCTATGGGATCAAGCATTATCTTTGACAGGTAACCATGAACTCTCCTTGCTGATGATCCTGTGTTTCTATCTGCCATGATCCCTCGGCTTGAATATACCCCATCTACTGAAGGTTGGGACCCTCTGTTGCTATCTTCCTCCTTGCCCCCAACCAGAAGACTGTAGTCTACCATGTCTCAGATGTGACCACCTATCTAACTGTCTAACCATGAATGCACCCCTTGGGACTGCAAAAATGTCAACCCTGATTAACAAAAGAAACCAACAAACAAAAAAAAGAGATAAACCGGAGAAGCACTTAGAGAGTGCAAAGAAAAGAATGAAGGGATAAAAGTGATTTAAGAAAATAATCGGTCAATACAAAGAACAAGTCAGAGAGATGTGGCCAATTAAGGAAGAAAACAGAACAAATTGGAATAGGAGAAATAATTGAGGCTACATCAAACACATGTTTTAGATCAAGAAGGGTCACCGTGCTTCAGGCCATTTACTGAAAAAAAAAAAAAAAGAAAGCCATGCCTAAATAAATGCAGTAAATGTTTACATAGTAAAATGAGGAATCTTCAGGAATCCAATCTATCGGCAAATCCTGATTGTTCTTTCTTTAAAATACACCAGATCCACTGTAATTCCAGCTACTCGGGAGGCTAAAACCAGAGAATCACTAGAACCCGGGAGGCAGAGGTTGCAGAGTGAGCCAAGATTTTTGCCACTACACTCCAGCCTGGGTGACAAGAGATTCTGTCTCAAAAATTCCATCTCAAAAAATAAAATATATATTTATATATTCCAGATCCAGTATCCACCCACTTCTCCCATCTTCTGTCCCATTCCAGCTCTGGTACTGTCACCTCTGACCTTCACTATTACAGTCATCTAACTGAGCTTCCCAATTTTTCCTTTGCTCCACTATGCTCAACACGAGAACCAGAGCAAACTTTTTGTAATCCAAGTCACAGCATGTCTTTCCTCTGCTCAAGCTCTTCCAGTGACCTCATCAAGTCCAAATTATACAAGGCCCTGTAGGATGTGTACCCCTCCAACCCCCAATCTCTTTTGATGTTCTCTCCTGCCACTCACCACTCCCCCAGGGCTCACACCCTACTCACCCCTTTTGAGCTAAAATGACCTCCTTGCTGTTCCTTCCCAAATGTGCTCTGCCTCAGTGCCTTTGATCTTGCAGTTTCCTCTGCCTGAAATGCTCTTCCCTGAATGTCCATGTGGCTGAATTCCCTCTCTTCATTTAGGCTTCAAGAGCAGCCTCTCCTGCCCCCTATCCACAAGGGGAGACACCGTCACTTCCCTCTCTGTCCCTTTATGCTCTTTTGCTATCATTGCATTTGTTGTCCAGTTATTGCGTTTATTTTCTAGTTACCATTGTCTAGTTATTGTGCAGTGAAGAATCAACCTTATCCTAGGAGCCTTCTAGATTTGGCCCTGGGCTACTGGGAGGTGGAGGTTCCTGAAATGTCCTGGCTGATTGGAGTGTCTCCATTTGTCTAGAGGCTTTGATCATGGGACAGTCTAACAATGTGATTTATGATGGGGCTTTGGGTCATGTCATATTAGTTCTGACCTCCAGAAGGACTGTGGATTAAAACACAGCTGTGTGAGCAGTATGGGAATGAATCCCAGTAATTAAGGAAGAAAACAAGAGAGATGTGTTGTCACATATCATGGTCAGGAGGAGGTACTGCTATTCATGACTCCATGGGGAGAGGATGGCCAGGTGCTTTGGACCTCTCCTAGATTCTGCCCTATGTATCCCTTCCTTGGCTGGCTGTACCTTCTATCCATTCCCTGAAATAAAACATATCTATGAGTATAATAGCATTCAGTGATTTCTGTGAGTCCTCCGAGGGAATTATCACACCTGAGAATGATTTTGGGAATCCTCCAAATTCACAATAGTGTCAAAATAAGGGTAGTCTTGTGGGAATTATTACCCTAGACCTTGCATTTTGCTAACCCTGGGTCACTGGGTTACTCTCTTCCCCCACTACCACCACCATCCTGACAGGATTGTCACCTTCACAAGGTATGGTTCACTGCTATATATCTATAGCAGAGAACTGTGTCTTATACATAGTCAGCACACTATGTCATATGACCTTCACCACCTATTTCCTATTTTAATTTTCTAAATTCTTTTCAAAAGGGATGTGAGATGCTGGTCATTGTGGCTCACGCTTATAGTCCCAGCACTTTGCAGGGGCTAAGGTGGCTGGATGGCTTGAGCTCATGAGTTCAAGACCAGCTTGGGCAACATGGTGAAACCTCGTCTCTACGAAATACAAAAATTGGCCAGGTGTGGTGGTGCAAGCCTGTAGTCCCAGTTACTTGGGAGGCTGAGGTAGGAGGATGGCTTCAGCCTGGGAGGTGGAGATTGCAGTGAGCCAAGGTCGTGCCACTGCACTCCAGCCTGGGTGACAAAGCCAGACATTATCTCAAAAAAAGGGAGATGTGAGATCTTGTGTTCAGGGATGCAGTAGATGTATGAGAATTATCTATGTATTATTTGGTAGGATGCTTTAAAAACTTAGTCTGTAATAACTTTTAATGGGGAAATTTAAACTCATTATATTTATTACTATAAATGATTGTTACATTGACTGATTTCTATAGTTTTATTTTCTATTTTATTCTACATAGCTATCTTTGGGTCCTATTAATCCTAAGTCATAATATGTTCGCTAGAGACTCTTATATTTTATCTTATGTCTTTATCCAGCATTTTTAGATGCCTTTCATAGATATTTGATCTGAATTATAGCTAGACATTCTTTTAAATATTTTATGAGTGGTTACAGTAAAGCTTTCTTAAGAGTGTGCTTAAGCCTACAGTCATATAATCATCAATTTAAAGTCAAAACAATTATTTTTTTTTATTTTAAGCCATATGTTTAGTATCTTTGCTTAAAAGATGAGTTACTCTACTTCCTTTGTCTTTGTTATCTTTTTCTTGGGTTTTGCAGCGTATCGCTTGGAACAAAAATAATTTTCTTTTTTAGCATTCAATTTTGTAAATAGTAAGGGAACAAAAATAATTTTCTTTTTTAGCATTCAATTTTGTAAATAGTAAGTGAGGCAATAATTTAGATTGCCTCACTTGATAATTGATTCAATATTAATTTATTGATTATGTTTAAAGTCTTATTAGAGGCAGAATAGTGTAAGGGTTAAGAGTGCAAAATTTGAATCCCAAATGCTGGGATTCAAATCCTGGCCCCATCTTTTATTGGATGGATGGTTTATGCAAGAAAGTGAACTTCTTTACACCTCAGCTTCCTCACTCGAACTGGGGAATAATAATAGTAGCTACACCTCATTGGTTTGCACAAATATAATTGAATGAATTAACATTTGTGCCCAGAAGAGTGCCTAGCACATAGCAAGCACTATCAATTATTATTATCATTTCCTCCTTTCTTTGTGTTTGATTCATCTTTCAGTAGTCTGATGTCTTTGAAAATCGTCTTTTTTTCATTATCTAGGAAAACCATGTAGTTACTATTCTTTTGCTGTCTTGCTTATTTGGATTCTTTTTTTTTTTTTTTTGCATTTTCACATAGTAACAAGAAATTGGCAGAGTATTAGAGTCTTGGACAATAAATTTTAACTTTTTCCCTGAAATCTGGTAAATAGCATTTTATTATCTTCTAGCACTTATTGTTGCAAAAGTCAATGAAATTTTTGTCCCAAATGGGGAAATGTTTTATCTTCTTGGATTAATTAATCAATTCAATAAATATTTATGTTGCTGATTCTTTGTATAAGACAGCCTGAGCCTGTCTACGGAGTAGGTGTATATGTGTGTTATATATGTAAGTTTCTATGAACGTATGTGTCTGCAATCTGTATCAGGACTTGGCAGGTGCCTTCCACATCAGTGTTATACGACTACTTGCAAAAGAACCCTGCCTTTTAATGAGTTTACCATTAAAAAAAAAATTGGGACACTGCCTGGTTCCACAGTGTTAAATGAAAATAACATTCAGAGTTGAGTTAATCTGATTGCATGGGATCTCTTTTCCCCCTTGCTGCAAATCAGAGCGGTTTTCAGCTAACAAGAATGGGTGCCCTACTTGAATGGGCAGCAGGCACTGCTGCTAGTCAGAGCGGCACTTAGCATGGCATTGCCATCATTACATCCCCAGGTTCGCAGCGATGAAACTCCAGGAGTGGCAAAGTCAAATCAGTTCAATTGTCTGATTGTTCATACTCATAAAGTGGGGAAGCCGGCAGGGGTCCAGAATAAAACTTGGAGTTCTGCAGTGGAGCTCCTTTAAGGTAATTCATTGCCCTCTGCAGTAGCTTAAATCAGAGGGGCCAGCATGGTCACAGTAAATGCAGCTCCCCATACTGCTTGAGAGCAATATCGCAGATAGCCGGCTGCTATGCCAGATGTCAAAGGTGCACTAAAAGCACTTGGTTTTGATCTACCCCATTCCCGAGAAGTACAATGGATGGGCCTTTAAGCACGGCCATAAAAAAAGATTGTGATTAATGAAGCAGCACAACTTAATAAACCAAGTTGACTCCCACTTCCTTCTCCTAGGCATTTTCACTGTCCACAAAGCAGTTCTTTTACTTAGCAGCAGGGACATGTAAAATGTTAATCATCAATCTGTGGGCCATTAAAGAAGTTGCTTTCCCTTTCTCAAGTTGAAAACCAAGGGGGAAAGATAATAGGTTTGGTTAACAGAGCTATTCACATAATGGAGATGTGCACAGAAAAGCTTTGATGAAGCCAGCGTGGGAGCCCTTGAGCGCTAATCCATCCTGCTCTTGGGACCATGAGTTCAAATCCTAGCTGGGGCTGGGAGGCTCAGGACGGAGGCTGGGGTGAGTGTTTTGATCACAGCTGGACTAGCAGGAGGTTACTGTACCTGAGTGAGGCCAAAAACAAGGTAAGAAGGTACAGAGGCTTTCTGTGTCAGCAGACAGGACAAGCTTGCTGGTATTGCCTTAACCTTACTTGGCCTTCTTCCTCTCAAAGAATGCCAAAGCATCCTTCCCAGGTAGGCAAGTGGCCACGAGCAGAGCCCTGGGCAGGTGAATCCTCCCTCACCCAGAGAACCGTTCAGAGTTTTTGGCTAATTCACCAAAGCCTAATGAAATATTTTCTCCGGGGACTCAAAAGTACATCAGTCAGAGATGCACAATTTTATAATCTGCTCGTACTTTAGGAATTGCTTTGAGCAGGGTCAGGGGTCAGAGACCTGAGAAAATTCTACTTCCCTGCTTAGAACTTTTAATGTTTTGTTGCCTTTCCTTACTCTAAAAAGTATACAGGGGAAAGGTCATTTTCTTTCTTTTAAAATCATGCACACCTACAGGCTGTTTGTTGGTTGGTTTTTGAGACAGTTTCCCTCTGTCACCCAGGCTGGAGTGCAGTGGTATGATTTTGGCTCACTGCAGCCTCCGCCTCCCAAGCTTGACTGATTCTCGAGCCTCAGTCTCCTGAGTAGCTGGAATTACAGGCATGCACCACCACAACTGGCTAAGTTTTGTATTTTTAGTTGAGACAGGGTTTTGCCATGTTGACCTGGCTGGTCTCAAACTCCTTGACCTCAAGTGATCTGCCCACCTTGGCCTCCTAAAGTGCTGGGATTACAGATGCGAGCCACCACGTGTGTCTCTGCAGTCGTTTTTAATGTGTTGTTTATCTCAGCATGCTCCTCCTGAATGCCCAGGTTCAGACCCTATGGTCCAATGAAAATCTATCTACTAATCCAGGCGGTTCATTCAGTCCAAGGTAAACCAAGCAGGGTCAAATATGTGACACTCAAAATCTCAGAAAAGACACACAGGTCATATAAAAGGTGCCAACAACCTTAAAAATTAGACTATGGCAGAAGAAATGTTTGGTAGTTTATACTAGGGCCATGATTTTCATTGTTTTATGAGATTTGTTGAAGCAAGAATATGAACTTATGGGAGAGTTTTGTTGAGTCAATAAAGGAGTTTCCTTTCTCCCTCTCACATCTCACTTGAATTCACTGGATGGCCATAAAGGAAGAAATGTTGGTCAAATGAGCCTGAGCACTATCTTTAAAACCTTTTATTCATCAAGATGACCATGTCATTCTCCCACTCTTAGACTCTAATCTCTCCTTCATGAATCAAACAAAACATTAGTTCCGAAATCCTTGAAGCTCCAGACAAAGCAAACCACTCCTTTTTCTCAAGCATACCTTCTGCTTGAAATGTCCGCCTGCCCCCACCCCCAACACTGGCTGCACAAACTAAGTGCCCACAGGATGGCTTCTGACGTACCTTGTCTCTCTCTGCACTTATCACCTTGTGCTAGGACAATTAATTTGGGGCTGTGTATCCCTCAGTGCACACATAGTTATAGCAACTTGTCTCAGAGTACAGTAAAACTTGTCACTATTGGACACGCCAGGCTTCCTTTACAGGACAGGTGTGAGGAGGGGACAATGAGATTGAAAGGGTGAATGAGAGATTTTTTTTCTTGCTTGTACATGAAGTACATCGTTTTCACAAAGCGTTTACAGTATAGATCAGTAAGAGGGCAGTATTTTCAAGAACACTTGACAAAGATTGAGGAAACTTCCATCAGCCACATAAAATATAATAATAAGATTAATGGTGAAATGACATGAATTTGGAAGAGGGTGATGATATGAGCAATTAAAGCTCTTTCCAAAACACCTTAGAACCATCTCTACTGGCTGTAATCATTCACCAAACTATAAATTCCCATGGGCAGAGTCCACATCTTATTCACTGTTATACTTCTAAGGCCAAGTAGTTTGCACTCAGTAGACGATTCATAAATGTTTGCAGAAGTAATTAATTAATTAATTGACCCAGAATTAATTATGTTCAAAACATTTGCTAACTTCTCTAACCTGCATGATAAAACTTAACCCCTTAAAATTACATGAAAGACTTTTAACACATTTATCCATTCTTTCCAGCTTCATCTTTTGCTATCTCCTCTACCTTATCCCAATGTATGCCTTATGAGTTAGCCACACAACTATCCACCGTTCCCTAAACATCTCCCCTAGATGTTGTTTCCTTTACCAAGTAAACTGCTTTTCATTCTTTGTGAAGCCCTCCCTTTCCTCTTGAAAGAGAAAGTCTCTCCTTAGCTAAATTCCAATAGCATTTTGCAAATGCCTCAACTGTAGCTCTTGGTGCAAGGAGATTATTTTATGTCTGCCTTCTCATGAACCTATGAGTGCCCACCTTACTAATCAGGGCACAGTGCCTTGCAAATGCTAGGCACAAAATTAATCTTAGTTAAATCATAAGTTGGTGATTGAACAAATAAAAACTAAGCAGCCACCGGGAAGTTATGAAAAGACCACATGCTCTATCTTACCTATGCTCTGTCAGCTATGGTTCTTGGGGTTTAAAAAAATGGTGAGTCATAAATTTTCACAATAGTACTCTAGAAATGTCTCCAATTTTAAAAATTGATGAATTAAAACATTTCATTACAAAATTTCAATTCTCCACCCATTGTCCTTCAAGAAATGATCCAAGCTTAAAAATCATTTTGAAGCTTATAAACACAACCTTTAAAGTCGGAGTGCTCTTTAAGGTCTTCTACTTAAATTATTATGGAAAAGGTACATGATAATTAACCCTCTTCAGCAGGGCATAGTGGCTCACATCTGTAATCCCAGCACTTTGGAAGCAGATGGATCACCTGAGGTCAGCAGTTTGAGATCAGCCTGGCCACATGGTGAAACCCCACCTCTACTAAAATACAAAACTTAGCTGTGCATGGTGGTGCATGCCTGTGATCCCAACTACTCGGGAGGTTGAGACAGAAGAATCACTTGAACCCAGGAGTCAGAGGTTGAAGTGAGCTGAGATCGCACCACTGCACTCCAGCGTGGGTAACAGAGCAAGACTCTGTCTCAAAAAAAAAAAAAAAAAAAACAAGAAACGAAAAAACTCTCTTTATAAAATTTAGTCAATTCCCATCTCTTATGCATATCAAAGCTTTCCACTTCCATGTTAGGTTTTGCCATGGTAAAAATTTACAGTGATCATGGCCATTCAGTATAGGAAATGAATTAACATTCTCCACAGGACCCTCATTTGTATGGTATATTAATAGGATCCTTATGTAAATTTCTGCATTTACCTTACTGCCTATTTGCCTGCTAGCCAGTTGTATGCAATTTAGAAAGGAGGACAAGAAATGTTTGATTTCACGTGATGTTGCTTAGAGGGATGGGGAGGCAGAGGGAAAGGGTGGGGGTCAAGCAGCAAGAGAAGAGTTACAATGGGGATATTTTATAGCTGTCAAAACCCAACAGTGCTCAATAAAGCCACTTTCATTCCAATTAGATTTTACTTCCTGGATCCAACAGACTTGGCCATTATAAATGAATTATAAGAAAATAAAAGGGAATATGTCTGATGAGATTTTGAAGACACCTGGTGGAAGATGACATGGAGAGTTAGTCGAAAGCGTACCATGTTCTAAATAAGAAGAACTCTGTGTAATGCAGTAAAGCTAAGTAAAATAATAATAATAAGAAGAAGAAGAAGAAGAAGAACTATGTTAGGTACTTCTGTATAAAGAAAAAACCCACTTGGAAAAGTCACACCAAAGAACACTCCAACTTCCAGAGCTACACACAATTAAATGAAGAATTAGACCAGAATAGATAATCCCTAAGTTGACACAGATTGCTAACTGTTCATTAAAATCATTTTTCTCAACTGGGCACAGTGCCTCACACCTATAATCCCAGCACTTTGGAAGGCTGAGGCCGCCGGATCACAGGTCAGGAGTTCGAGACCAGTTTGGTCAACATAGTGAAACCTCATGTCTACTAAAAACACAAAAAATTAGCCAGGCGTGGTGGCGGGCACCTGTAATCCCAGCTACTTGGGAGACTGAGGCAGGAGAATTGCTTGAATCCGGGAGGCGGAGGTTGCAGTGAGCAGAGACTGCCTCATTGCACTCCACCCCAGGTGACAGTGCGAGACTCCATCTCAAAAAAAAAAAATGTTCTCTTATTTTTGGACATATTACTAGACTGCATTTCCTAGCCTCTTTTGTGGGTGGACATAGCCTTCTGATTGAGTTCTAGCCAATGGTATGTGAACGAACGGATGTGTACCACTTCTAGGGCTGGCCCCTAAAATTTCCCATATGTTCCTCCATATTTCTTTACTCTTCAGATGACTGGGCTGAGAAACCCTAGGGCTGCCTTGAGATCCATCTGTTGAAGATGGCAGAACCCTGTCTGCATGGATCCCAGAAAGACTATGTAGAGCAGAGAACCCAATGACTTGCTACTGTCTGGACTTTTAAATAGGCAAAAAATAACTATTCACTGTGTTAAGTCTTCACATTTTGGTGCCTATTCATTATTGTTGCCTAGCCCACATCCTGGAGAATCGTTTCAACACTGACATTCTAATATCTATGTCATGAAGTATTTAGTCTTTGAAAAAGAGAAGCAGTTCCAGCTTCACCAATCTTGGATTAGAGATAGCTTTGGCAATTAAACAAAATAACTTAAATAACAATTCATAATTTGGAAATAAAATTATTCATAACATGACATTTTTCATAATGTCCCGTTATGCCTATTTGTGGGCCACTGTATCAAGTGCCTTATGTACATCATCTCTAATTCTAGGAATAATCCTGCTTGTTAGATATTAGGTTACAGAGATGAATTTGCTTTATAACACTCAGGTACAAGAAAAGGCATACTAGCTTAATTTTGTAAATCTAGACATAGTCTCCTCTCTAAATGACAAGAGAATTACTGCCAGTCAAATCTGGGGATTCTAAAATATGTGAGGACAAAGGTAGTTGACAGGGGGCCTGGAAAACATGTGAGGGCTTCTAACCTTTAAGTCATCAGGCCCACGGTTCAGGGCTATGTAGTTAATTCCCAGGCAAGTGACTCCATCTGCTTCATGATTGGCAGGGACATTACTGCTTCCTATGACTTCTTAGGCTATAGCTGCAGTCAGTCTTCCTGATATCTATGAACTAGCCTACACTTCTCAGCAAAAACATCATCATCTTCCCTATCTCCGTGGATGAATCTCTCTTCTCTTTCCCACAGGCAGGCACCTTCTGCCTCAGCAACTCCAAGTAACAGCTCCCATCCATTTCCAGAAGTCTTGGAGAGGTTTGTCATACTGGGGCCTTGCCACCTCTGTGGCATGCCATTAACGTCCTTAGGCATGACCATCCACCTACCTTGTTAGGATGGAAAACGGCAAGAAGGAATAACAATTCAGTATATTTACAGATTTTCCTGCCATGTTCAGATAACAAATTGAGGTTCAGAGAGGTCAAACAAATTCCCCAAGGCCACAAACTCTTCAGTGGCAGAGCTTCATTGCAAACCCAAATCCCTCTGGCTCCATGGCCTAGAGAATTTCCTGTAATCCCAATTTTTCCCTAGAAAAATTCAAGGCACCACAGCCTAAGTTTTTTTTTTTTTTAATGACAATGGGAGATAATTATAAATGATTTAACTAAGATGAAATATCTGAAATATGCATTGAAATCCAGGTCTTAGAGTTTTTTCACTTGAAAGCTTCAGTAATCACCCAAGTAGTTTTATATATATATATATATACACACACACACATACACACACACACACACACACACACACACAGAGGCACATACAAATAAGCAAAGAGAATTAGTAAAAGTCATTAATTTGTAATATCATTTTGCAACTAGAGTTCTGAAGTCACATATCTAAGGAATTATCTTCATTAAAACACATAGACAATTAAAATCTGTTGGTCCATCTTAATCACAGTCTTATAAAGATTTCCAAGTTTAAAATTTAACTGTATACATATCTGAATATTTTTTAGAAAAACAAAAATTTCAATACAAGAGGAAATTATTTGCTTTAACATACAAATGTGGCCATTACTAGACTAAATAAGGGTGACTTAGGAGGCCTGAGTTCTAGTCTCTCTTCTAACAATAGTTATTAACTTTGAGTGAAGCACAGTTTCTTTGGATTTAATTCTTCTTATTTTTTTAGCTCTCACATTTTCTAAGTTTACATTTCTGGGAAAATTGCTATCTCATAAAATCAATGATGTTTGTTGATCCACATTTGCAGCCAGTGTAGTGTAAAAAGAGGTAACATAAAAAGGGAATCAGAGAAAGAAAAAAGGAATAAAGAAGGAAGGAGGAGAAAGAGACAAAAAAGACAGAACGTGAGAGAGAGGGAGGAAGGTGAGAGAGAATGGAAAAAGAGAAAATAAATATTTTCTCAACATGGTCCATGTTTCTCAAGGCTGATCTAAGAGTTGCTTGAAATTCTGTTGCATCCTTTGGAATCAGTCTGAAGTATTTCAGACTTCAAGTATTCCACTCCCACTGGCAGGCCCATCCCTCCAGAGAAGATGAGATGAAACAGGATGTCTTAGCCTGATACCATTAAAAATTTGATTTATCTACCTCTCTTTGTTCCGATTCCATGCACTTCAAGCAACCTCTTGATTATAATCCAGCTTCCACAGCCTCCAGGGACGCAGTGTGATGGTCAGACTGATAAAAGTTTTGTAACTTGCATAGGTTCTATTTTTCACTATAAATTGATATGCTGCAGGTCACTAAATGCTTTCAAACGGTAAGTATTGTTGTATTGACCAACAAATTGTCTAAGGAGCCAAAAAAAGGAGGGGAGGGGCAGACATGCAAGAGGCAGAAAAATTCACCAGCTGACAGTGCCAGACTCAGAAGAACCCACCCATTCCCTCATGACTGGCTTTCCCATGGACTCGTGGTATCCACAGATGGCCATTAACTGTGCAAGAAAGATTTTCTTAACATGACAGGAGCAGAGAACACACCAGGAAACATTCTATAGACTTCATTTTGTTTTTCTCTTCTGATGGCCTAAGTTAGGCCCTGATTTTTAAATCTATCTTTCAATCCATCATAGGGATTCACGCTCTAGTACTCTTAAGTGTCTTGGCTGGCACTGCATAGACTTTTATGTCGTCGATTTGATCTAGCTTCAAATCCCAGCTCTCCCTTTGGAAGCTGATTTAGTCAGTTACTTAATTCATAAGCAGTATTTTAAAATATTTATAATGGGAATAATAGACCTAGCCCATGAAGTCACTGTTCAGATTAAATGAAATTATGTACAGTGCACATTTAGCACAATGCCTAAGACATAATGACTGCTCAATACGTATTACTTACAATAATAACAAGTTGTCATTATAATGATCATGGCTGAGAAATGATGAATCAGCATATTGTAAACCCCTTATTTGTTTTAGAGATCTCTAAAGACAGAAGTGGGTCTTATCTAGTAAGTTTAATCTTAGTGTCAGTGCATAAATGCCGTAATGCTCAAAAATTATTTCTTAAGTAGGATATACACCAAACAGTTCCACAAAACTTCTTTCCTCCCTATCTTCTAAGACATCCCCAGAAGCCCTTTCATGGTAGGCAAACATCCCATCCCAAGAAGTCCAGCCCATATTTGTTTTCATCTGCAATATACATGTGATCTTCCAGAACACACCACTCCCTACTTTCTCAGGAAAATAATTCACCAATCCTGTTACCATCCATGACAACTCTCTAACCTCACCCATAGCAGACGCACACACCTGGTAATCATCTCTCCTCCTCCTCTCCATTGTATTTACCAGCACCTCTGCTCCCCAAGTCCTTATCAACAAAATTTCCAGGGTGACGAGGGAATTGTAAAACATGGCAACATACCGAGGGTTTCTTTTGGTCACCAAAGCATCCTGAAGTCCTGTGACCTGTTGGAAGGTGACCATTAGGATACAGAATAAAGGATTTATTCAAAGACAAAGTGCAGACATGTGACATCATTGGTGATTGCCCCAAAGCCCTCCAACCAAAGGCAATTGTTATGTCCATACTGGGACAGCCATTAGCAAAAGAGTCTCCACTATAATATTGGGAAGGACTTTGTGACTAAGTTAGCAGATGGAATTTTTTAAAGTTACAATGAAAAAATTCACTACAAGATGAAAATCCTAAAGAAAATCAGTTGCTAAAAGCAGATGCTGGCAAGTTATAGGCCAGAATTTTCTTATTCCTAAACAGCCCAATACTGACAAAATTTAAATCACCATTAATTACATTTTTTTAAACCTTCAAGTTTTATAAGTATCAAGATTCTAAACCTACTCTCTCTTCATGCCTCAAATGCCACCAATGATGGTGCCAGCTTGGGACTTTACTTTTTCTCCTGGAATGCTTTCTTTGGGGAAAGGATGGCAAAAGAAATTAGCTGAGTAAACCCAAATCCATCAAAAAGCAAAATATAAGACATACTGTGAAATGGCGAGTTTTCTCATCTTGAACTATTTAATTAAGTTTTAAAACAAAAAGGGAACAATGAGCTTTCCCCTTGGAAAGGGAGAAATAGCAGAAATCACTTTTGTGTTTATGCTGAAACAGGTCCACTGAGCATCCTCTGTAAACATTAAATAACTATCACATAATATGAAAAACGAAAACCCCTTATTTATTGAACTGAATTCCATGCTCACAAGAAGCCTTTTAAATGAGATTCTCAGAGAACTTCATAAATGATCTCTCATTATCACTTACCTTCATTTGAAAAGGTAAGTATCTTCATCTCCATTTCAGCACTAGGGGTTAACAGAAAGGTTAAATGAATTATATAAAGTTATATTAAAAGCCTGAGAACAATAGAGGCCAAGTTTTGTTATCCCTTGAGAACTGAAAGTCTTTCTTTGAAAAATTAAGCAACTTACCTAATTATTTTTAGGAGGGTGTTTCACAAAAGTACAATATTTTATCTCTACATCATCTATAAAGAAAAGTCACAAAATAATAACCATGCTAAATAAAAAATCAGTGTGGTTTCCAGAATCCTTTCTGTTCTGTGTACCCACCCATGTGGCTGGAGATTCAAAATGCTATTTAAGTCTCATTTTCCTTCAGAAGCTAACCACTGTGGAATAAAATGCTGTTAAGGGGGGAAAATCTTTTCTGTCATTTGACTTTAACTTATGATAAATTAGCTTCAACTAGTTTCTTAGAAAATTGCCCAAGAAATGACTATAGAAAATTAAATACCAAGACTTCAAAGAGGCAAACACACAGCCTACAAATTCCGACCTCAGAGAATAATCCTCCCTTTCTCATGCTTTAGAGAGATGTGAGTAAAGAAATCGTACTAGGGCATGGTAATGAACCATCTTTAAAATGACTTTTCTATCAATCTTCTTTTCAAAGGGTAATAAAGTGATGATTATTTCTAGGCAGTTTCTGGGAAGTTATCATCTCATTTCAATAGTCACCAGTGAAGGACTGCACTCTGGTATTCTCACCAATGGTGATAAGGGCAAGAACTGGGTGAGAATTCAATAGACAAGGTATAGGTTGTTAAAACCTATTTCCTAGAAAATTAAAACAGAAAGATCAAAAGAATTGTGTTGGGTCTTAAGGAATTGGTAATCATTTCCTTCTAGATTAAAAATGCAAATCTGATTTATTACCTAGTGAATGAAATCCACTATTATGTGAAGATTTTTTTCTTTCAACAAATATTGTTGAAAGCAATACATTATGTGTCTTGCTTTGTGTTAGACGTTGGTGATTAATTGAGAAGGACAACAAGAGACAAGGGAATCTGTGTCATGATTTCTAGAACCAGAGCAATATGTCTCATCTAAAACAAGAGTAACAACAACTCAAAAAATTTCTTTGAAAGCATTGACTAAACGATTTCTGGGAAGTCTTAGTCATCCAGTATTTGTTTTGCAAAACTGCAGAAAATAATAACAGAGCAAAAAACACCCAAAATTATATCTGATTCTATTACCCAGAGCTCTAAGAAGCTTTAAGATAGCATGAGGCAGCAGTCACTCCAGGACCATACAGTCTTGTGTAAAAAACTCCTATGTACTGGATGTCTTCAGGGGAGGCCTCTCTGGAACGTGGCTGCTTCTCTGGTTGCCAAAGTCAAATTCAGATCCCATCCGTGACATGGGCTTTGTGCTCAGACAAGGATTATGCAGTCTGCTTTTCCTCAGTAGATCCTAAGACCAGCCCCAGCTATGGCTTCTTATTTGGCCTAATTGTCTCACCCAGTCCAAACCTACTGCCCACTGGGAGATACGATATGAAACGCATTTCTGAATTTGACATTTGGTCAGAAGTTAAATTTCTTTAGTATTAGCTAGAAATCAAAACTTGGAGCAAAACAAACAAAATGAAACATGACACAAAGCTTTCTGAGGGCAAAAACATGCCATCTTCACCACTACATCCTCATCACTAATGCAGTACAGAGAAAGCACTTAATATCTGTTGAATAAAATTGTTTGAATGAATGAATCCTCCACCCTTTTGTGGTCATGAATCACTCAAAGTCAAGATTGCCACATTGGTATTTGCATGCAAGTATTCCCACAATGACTTTTGCTCAGCAGATCATCTTTTAAAAATGTTATTCTGTTGATTTTTCTTAAAATAAACAACACAAAAAGCACACCACAGAAGTCTGAAGTCCAAATGTATTTGCTTTCAATTTCCATTCCAGGTAATAAATATTTGACCAATGAACTGACTTCTTTAGTTTGGCCATTGAGCAAGCAAACTCTGCCTTTTTCCATAGCTGAATATAGCATTGAAGTGAGTACCAATTATTCCTCTACTGATTTGTAGAATAGGATGAAGTTGGTAAGCTCCCCCAAAAAGCATTAGCATTTTATCGTAATTGCCAATCAAGAAATCACCCAAATTTTCCACCTTCCACTACCCCCAAAACCCAAGTAAAAGGGGTATAAACTAGCCCTTATGTAACTCAAACTTACAAAAATCACATACAACCATCGGTTTTCTTGGTTTAAATTCTTGGTTTTCCACCCTCCTATTCAACATTTCCCCAGTATACCTAAGAATGCGGGAGTGTAGATTTTTAAAGCAAGCTCTGTAGTAAGCCAGCTAATGTCAGGATTAAAGATAAAGATAAGTTGAATTTTTCAAACCCAGGAGGTTTGCTGCCAATAGAGTGGAGCACCTTATATTAAGAAAGGGGATGCAACAGGACAGGGAGACGACTCCCAGCCCCCCATCTCTTCTCGTGTGAAAAGCTGGTGCTTCTTCAAGGTAGGGTGACCAGGCCCAGCATACAAAAGGGATCACTGATCCCTCAAATATACTACACAGTATGACCTCCAGGAGTCTTTCACCTTGGGCATCACAAACCAATGATATGTTCTCAGCCTTATTTCAAAATATATATACATTCTCTACCCCAGAGGAATGGGGAACTCTGCCCTGGAAGGAAGCAAACACCTGTGAAACATGTTTTCATAGGAAGAAAGACTGAAACCACATCTTTCTTCATAGGACCTGACATAAAGTAATTTAACCTGCAATATCATATATACAACTTTGGAAAGGGGAGTGGTATTTTACAGGCTGACTTAGTCAATTCCTAACTAACAGTATCCCTGAGCTTAAAGGAAGGGAAACCCTTTCCTAATAATTTCCAGTTCTTCATATTCTTGTTCTCTTGTTTAAAAGAAAAAAAATAGGCCAGGCGTGGTGGCTCATGCCTATAATCCCTGCACTTTGGGAGGCCAAGACGGGTGGATCACCTGAGATCAGGAGTTCGAGACCAGCCTGGCCAACATGGTGAAACCCCATCGCTACTAAAAATACAAAATTAGCTAGGCATGGTGGTGCACACCTGTAGTCCCAGCTACTCAGGAGGCTGAAACACAAGAATCACTTAAGCCCAGGAGCTGGAGGTTGCAGTGAGCAGAGATCATGCCATTGCACTCCTGCCTGAGCAAAAAGAGTGAAACTCCATCTCAAAAAAATACATATGAAGGTTATTTGTTTTAGATTTCCCTTTCCTTTACAGAAATATGAAATACCCAGGCATCATATGATTCACTGACAATATCTCAAACCCACCTAGATTTCACCAGGATACTTGGTTAGTTTGTGCTCCAATCTGTGCAAATCCACCCTCATTCCATTGTTTTTCCTATCACTGCTATTCAAAGTCCTATGCTGTGGAAAAAACAGAAGAGGAAGTCACATAACTTTTTATGTACATATATAGAGACAGAAAGACAGTCTGTGGGTGAGGTGACAAATAGCAGTAGGGGGTCCAGTCTGCACACATAGTGAGAAAATAAATTAAATTCATCCCCACCACCCCATCCTTTAATGTGCAGCATTCTGCTCCAAGGTTCCAGTGGCCAGCTAAAGCAATGAGGTATACAAGAACAATATTCCCAGCTGGCTCATCCAAGCGTCTTCATGTGGAACTTGAGGATGGAGCTGCCAAGTGCCCTGGACAGAGGTCAGTATCTAGGAGAACCCACTGATCATATACCAATGAGGCCTTTGGGTAGGAAGAGAGGTGACGCTCAGAAGGTGTGTCCCAAGGAAGCGCTGATGTAATCAATGTCACGTCGATCAATCTCTGTTATCACAGAGTTCCTGGCAGGTAGGGCAAGCACTGGGATCTTCTTGCTCTTCCCTTTTCATAGTTGCTGGAGGCTCCTTAGCTGATTCTATTTTTACCTCAAGTCCAAAGGTGGAATTTATCCTTTCAGGGGAATAGTCGTTTCTTTTTAAATCTGCAAGGAGGACAAGTAAAAAGGTTATAGTGGATTCCTAAGAACATACTGTTCATGAAGACAAATGGGACTTTAGGCTTTGCCAAGTGTTCAGAGAGGTCTCCCCTTCCTCAGATCATAGATATGTGGAACTCAAACCCTTGACCATGTCCAAATTAAGCCTCCTTTCCCACCCCAACACCCATGTGCAGCTCTCCCTTCCCTATGCTGTTTGGGCACTGTTTCTGGGGGCAGGGAAGAAAGACTGGGTTGCTTGCTTCCACACACAGTGCCTTATAAGAAATTTTGTAAATTTATTTTGTTTAATTGGAGACAATAATCACTCTCAATTAGCTGGGCATGGTGGTGGGTGCCTGTAATCCCAGCTACTCCAGAGGCTGAAGCAGGAGAATCGCGTGAACCTGGGAGGCAGAGGTTGCAGTGAGCTGAGATCGCACCACTACACTCCAGTCTGGGCAACAAGAGCAAAAAAAAAAAAAAAACAAAAAAAACCTACCAGTGTGGTGTAAAAAAATTATCTCAACCTTAATCAGACAGAAGCACTAATTGAGCTCAAGGACTGGAAGCAGTGAGTTCTGTCTTAAGTCTCCCTGTGTCCTGGCTCCTCAGATGTAGTCCTTCTGTCTTCAAGAATGCAGGCCTCCCTTCCAGAGTAGGAATGAATCAGAGCTGGGAAGAGGACAGCACCAGAGGACACCAAGTGAATGAGCCGGACTCCAGCCTGCCATCATGGGTTGACTCTGATCGTCGTCAGCTCCTGCCTCCCAGACGGCCCTTACCTGGAGGTCCTGATGACTCTCAGCCCAGTCCCAGCCCCTTCCTGAGTGCCCTCTGACCAGAGAAGCCAGTGGGCAGCTCGACTGTGTACTAATCTCTTTGCCCACGTCTGGTACGTGATTTGTGAGAGTGAGTCCTGGGCAGCTGTGAGAGTTACAGCCCTCGCTTCTTTGACTGCTCCCTTTTGTTTTCCCCACCCCTGGCTGACCACTACATTCCCAGTGGAACTGGAAGCCTGCTCCAACTCTGTGTTTCCATCTTTCTATGCCTTGCCCACAAGCGCTCCCCCTACCTCTAACTCCAACAGGATTAGAAATCACCCTTGTTTGTTGTAAATTTATACCTGTCCCATCCCAGGTTACTATGGATGGTACAATCATTTATTATAAGGCATAAAGAGCTACTCAGCTTAAAATATGTGAAATCCCACTGTAAGGACAACTTTGGTGTGACCAAAAGTAGTGGGCAAGCTGAGGCACACACGATGCTTCCCTTCTGGGACAAAAGAAAGGAATGCAACAGAGCCGGGACTGCCCATTTGGAGGGCACAGGCCTCTAGCGGCTTTCTTTTATAGCAGGAATTTTTAAGTATGCCATATTATCAAATCAGCTTTTTAAAAAATATATGTTGCAATGTGTGTTTAAAGTAGCAGATTTTTTACAGTGAAAAGCACTACTTTAATTGAGGGTGTCATTTCCCTCCATACCACACCCTCCCAAGTACCCAATGGGTGAATCAGAATAGAATAGAAATGCTGTGGGCAACACCATGCAGCAATTGGCAGCTGGCAAGACCCAAACAGGAAGGGCAGAGACCTGCCTCGGTCTGATTTTATCCCATTTAAGCTGGTGGAACTTTTCCTTTGGAGTGACTGTGACAAGTATTGGGCCCCATGTTGTTTTATCACATTTTGGCAGAACCTGAAGTAAATCCCTGTCCTTTTAATCCCTTTAGAGACTTGAAAATTTTGCAGTCAGAAAGTCAGGCTCTGCGAATGACTATGAATGAGATAAAAATGTGATTAAGATTTTCGACTTTATCCCAGGTTACAAAGGATGTTGTTCTATGAGAGATTTACTTAGAGAAAAATAGAATTGTTGGTGGCATACCCGGGAGTTTGAGCTTCCGGCAGCAGGAGTTGCAATGATGTTTTGCAATGAAGTTTCTAATTGCATCTTCCCCCAAATTGGCCGGTCCAAACACCATTCCTCTTGATCTAGAGGAAATATCAGAATATCAATTAGATCACAGCTAAGAAAAAGGAGCTCAACTAGGATTCTCCGAGATACCGAACAGTATCCCATAGTAACCCAGTAAACTTGAAGGAGCCAACAAAGAACAGAGCACTTTGGGGAAGCAACAATGTTAGGTTTGCAAATTTAAAATTCAAATGCACTTAAATCTTTGTTCCCAACTCCAAGACCTACTGTGAAACGCATTTCAACACTAATCTGATAGAAGAGTGAATTTTCTATCATTAAAACAAAGTATGGCCCGAAATCCTTTTTAATGCACATGGAGTGAAAGAGTGACATTCATTACCAAATGTTCTACTAGAATACCCAAAGGTAAGATACAAAGTAAAATACATTTGCTTTTGGGACACACCTTCTAAAAAGATGCATAGACATTGTTTCAAACCCAAATACTTTTCTTAAAATAACTGCCCTCAAAAACAAATACCCAACTAAACCCTACATCCGTATTCATGGCTCTTTCAAAGCCACTTTCTCTCCTGCAAACTGCTATAGCTGGGCTTTTTGTGGAAAGACAAGACTATTACACAATGTGTTGGTGGAAGTAAAGTACATATGCTCGATGTAGGTGACAGAGTTACAAATAGAATCAGCATATATAAGGCACCTTTTGAATACTCTATGATCATAATGAATCCCTAGCAGATTCTAAGATCAATGTTCATCTGTTATCATATCAAATGCAATCATGATTATTTGGATTTTGACACTGCACACCACAAAACAGAGCATGCCAGAAACATTTCCCAAGAAACTTTATGAAAGCTAATATTTTATTTTAATGACATGCAGAGTGGAAACAGCACATTTAGAAAATCTGAACTCAATTACCACTCTTAAATACCACGTCTTAAAAAAAAAAGAAAAGCAAACTATCACGAAAGGAAACAATAAACTTCGCTTCTAAGGAATGCGGTTTTTCAAAAGGGACGTGGTGTAAAAATGGACTTTTTTCCATCCAAGGATTGAAACATTTATCTCAATTTCCACTTCCTTTTGGCAGAATAACAGTAGCTGCTCTGAAGATGTGCCAAGCTCAGAATGAGGGCTGATGTCAGTTTGATCTCAGATTGCCTCTTTGCTCCGAGGCGAGTAGGTGGGGGAAATCTCTTGGGAAGACAAAGTGAACAGACACCCAGGATTAACTTTCCTGGTCACTCAATCGCTCTTACAAAGTACAGCTCTGGTGGTATTTACCCGGCTGCATAAGCTGCCTCTTGTTAACTATTCCTCTCTCTCTGTCCATCTGGTAAGGAACCACTTCAATAAGGTGAAACTGAAGGTGGCAAAAAAGTCAAAGCACTCAGTATTTAGACCAGGATTCTACTATGCCGGTAAAGTGAAACACAGTGTTATTTTAGTCGTTTAAATTGAAGAATGCCTTTTTATAGTCTCTCCAACATGACCCTGTTAGAATATTTCACTCATTTGCTTTCCATACCTGCCATTTCTTTCTTCCCAGTAAAACATAAAAAAACCCAACTTAGAGATGCAGCATTGATTCTCAGATAAAAGCTATAAGTTAAATGATTTCCCTCTATGAGCTTTGGGAAAGTTAAGACAAAAGAATCAAAATTACTACAAAATGCATACAGCAGGAGTGCGACCGCTCCCTATGCAAGGGAGAATGAAGGAGAGTTGTATGGAAATTCATTTGCATCTACCCCCTACAGCACGCCTAGAGCCTTGCAGTCTTAGATAACCAGGTTTAAAAAAAATACAAGTAGCTGTTTTCCAGATTTTTCACAACACAGGAAAAGCAGGTGGTAGCTTGGTTCCACATGCGAGGAAACGCTAATTAGTGCCATCTATACATAGATTTACTAAAGAACATCTCATCATCATTTCATACTTGTCAAATGCCCAAAACTATCAAATCAGCAAGCTAAAACACTGTAATCACAAATGACCAATAACCAAGATAGAAGGTTAGGGAAAGTTAAGAGACAATAAGCGTTAGAAACAACATGAGAATTTACGCCACAAGAATATCTTCTCTTTTGGTAGAGGATTATCCTTTCATTGACTTCTCCTCCTCAAAGGAGAGTTAGCATCTTCACTCTGCTTAAGTTTTCTTACTTGTGAACTGGGGTTGAAAATGCTTCCTTTCATTGCTGTTGCAAAGGCTAAAATAAATAACCTGTGAAAGCACTTACTTAAATCAGTGCTTCCCAAACTTTAATTTTCCCACCAGATCACCTGAGGATCTTGAGGAAATTCAGATTTTGGTTCACTATGTCTAGGGAGGGTCCTGAGATTCTGCATGTCTAACCATATTCCCTGTGACGCTGACGCTGTTGGTCCATACCCCATGCTTTGTGTAGCAAGTGCTTCAGGCACTACAGCATTTGAAATGTAAGCCCCATTGAACTAATCAGATATAATTCCCCATGACTGTGAAAAAACAGTACCTCTCTTTATCTTGACCATGAAGGCCAACTGCATTCAAATTGGGTCACCCCACAAAACCCGGCAGGCCACAATGAAGCCACCCTATCCATTTCCGGTGTTCCTATCCTCAAATCATAAAAAAATTAAAGTTGCTGTAAGACAGAGGTTCTCAACACTGGTTGCCCATAGAATCACATGAGGAACTTTTAAAAAATACAGATATCAGGGCCTTCTCTTCAGAGATTCTGATTTGATGCCAATCCTTGGCATTTTTTTTTTAAGTTCCCTGGGTGACTTTAATAGAAATTGAGGCCCACTGGCCTATTGCATGCAATTAAATACCTACCTGTCAAGTGGGATAATATAATCTTAGAGTTCTAAATGATAGAATATTCAGGTCATATTAAATGACATATGCCAAGGTTAAAATTTAATAAATGATAGATGGGGTATACATAAACTTGGTTCATTATATATGCAAACAACTTCCACTGCAAAATTATAAAGTACTTTTAGTATAAGATTCCTACTACTAACACTTAGGCACACAGGGCTTCTGAAAAAATAATATTCTTAGCTAAAAAACACTTTAGCAGAGCTAAAGTGAAAACTAATAAAGGCTTTATGTATATAAGGATTGTGACATGGACTCTACAGTCAAATAAATATCATAGGAATTAGATGTGTATGTTCGATATGGGTCACCTTTATTTTCTCTAGTTCACCTAGTCCAATTAAATATCTAATACTCTTTTAGATGGGCCTCTTTGCATGGAAGCCTACATATTTAGATTAAATCACTCAGTAGGATAACAGAGCACTAAAGCAGTGAATATTTATGAGGCCTTGGGGAGGGAAAGTAAAAATTTCAGATTTTATTGATTGCCCACTTATAAAAGTTATATATATTTTTTCTACCATGCAGGGACCAAGTATAGACAATTAAGAAGTAAAAATGTTGTATGCTGGCAGTTCTAAAGAGTGGTCTCTGGACCAGCAGCATCAGAATTCCCTGGGAACTTGTAAGAAATGCAGATTATCTGGCCCCACCCCAAACCTACTGAAGCAGAAACTCTAGGAGTGGGGCCCAGCAATCTGTGTTTTAGCAGACTGTCCTGGTGATCGTGATGTAAGCTCATGTTTGAGAACCACTGTTGCCTGCCATATTGATCAGCTTAACCGGCACCATCATTTATTTCTACCCTACCTTTAATAGAAGAATACAACCTGAGATTCTTTACTCTCAAGACTTCCCAAAAGCCTGCTTCTGGGATAAAATGCCGATGGGAATTTAAGGGACAGGTTGATGAGTTATCCCTCTATAGAATTTAAACTTCAGCTCTTAATTACTAAGTCAGACAATCTGATGCTTCATATTTAAACTCCATTGTTTTGTCCTCTCATAAAATTTGCTGTTACTAAATAGTACACTTGATGCCCTCAGCTTTCACTTTATAAGCATGCAATGGAAGATGCTGCCCATAATAAGATTCAATGACTCCATTGTGAAGACAACAAAGAAAACTGTGCTTCTCCTATGACATTGTTTTCATATCAAAGCCATAGAGGCTAAGCTTACCCATTGGAATCTCAGTCATATTTGCATTAGTCCTTATAATTTCCATTTAGGTGTACAAATCTAACTGCAGATTTAATATCATTTTACGTATTTCTGTATCTTCTTTTTACCACCATTTCCTAACCTATGCTTTTTTATAATCTTACTGTTTTAGGTATCTATACATAAGCTACCTAAAAATCTTTCTAGGATCTAGGCAGGGAACATATATGTTTGTAAATTATTTTTAAAACCATTTACTATGTGTTAAATGCAATTTTCTAAATGATAACACATAAATTAACTTACTGTTTGACTTCAGGTTTTATAACAGATGGATCTGTCAAATTTTCTCCAACACCTCAAAAGAAGAAACAAAATTTGTTTAGCAAATGGAGATTTCGTTTTCTTAGAAATTCAAGAAAATAATAATTAAATTCTAATTTCTTAATTTAAAACTCACAGTCACGCCACAGTAAATTAAATGTCATGAGCCCAGACTTCACCACTATGCAAGATTAGCATGTAAAAAATCTGGCCTGGCACGGTGGCTCACGCCTGTAATCCCAGCACTTTGGGAGGCCAAGGTGGGCAGATCACCTGAGATTAGAAGTTCGAGACCAGCCTGGCCAACATGGTGAAATCCCACCTCTACTAAAAATACAAAAATTAGCCAGGTGTGGTGGCACATGCCTGTAATCCCAACTACTAGGGAGACTGAGGCAGGAGAATTGCTCGAACCTGGGAGACGGAGGTTGCAGTGAGCTGAGATCATACCACTGCACTCCAGCCTGGACAACAGAGCAAGACTCCATCTTAAAAAAAAAAAAAAAAAGCATGTAAAAAAATCTGCACTTGGACCTCTTAAATATATAAAGATATATAAAAACTAAATATAAAAAATTAAATATTTTAATTCTCAAAAAATCATGTAAATTAAAGACACTATAAAAATTGTTCAGAAATGTCTGAAATTTTTAGTTAATGCACTGTTTCCCACAAACCCTCTGTTATAAATAAACTTCTAGGCCACAAATGATTGTTTTAGTGGTGTGTTCACAGTTACTGATAGTGGCATCTGTCATTCACCATTTGTATATACCAGATATTCTAATTTTATTTTCTCTAATTCTCCACAATTATAAAAGGAAAGTGTTATCCTCATAGCCTCATTTTACATTTTATCCTCATTTACATCAATGAGTACACTGATGTTCAAACCAATTATGTCATCTGTCAGAGGTTACACAGCCCATACATGGTCATAACAGGATAAACGCAGAGCCAAAGTCTGTGTTCCTCCCATTGGTCTATGGTCTCCCTATGGATTCCGTCAGTGCTCAGCAGGGTGCATGGTGCTGTGTGGTTTTGCGGGTACAACCTCTGCTCCATCAAAGACACACATACTTATACTTTTATCCTACTTATAAACAGTAGAATAGAAACCACTAAATTCTTGATCTGGGTGATGGTTATACTTGTGTATTCAGTTGTGAAATTCTTTGAGATGTATGCTTATATTACACGAATTTTCTAAATGTATATGTCTTCAATAAAATTTACCTTTGAATAAAGGATGACACTAAAGCCTAAAAAGGTAACATAGGTGCAAATAAAGCTAAAATGTATCAGAACAGGATTCAGCACCTAACGTGAATCTCTTGTAAAATGCAAGTGGTGAGGAAGCTGATTTCCATTGGTGGAAACGTCCCAGGCCAGCCAGTAAGATCTGGGCACAATCCAGTGATTTCTGAGATCATTCTCTAATCAGCCCTGCTTCTCTTTGCTTGAAAACAACCAACCTTGTGGGAAGATTATTTTTAAATTATATAAAATTTGTAAATTTTAATGTATTTCTACTTGTTGAAAAAAACTCATGTTTTCTAGCCAGTATGTTTTAAAAAGATTTCTGCTATATTCTGTATGTTTTACAATATGCTAAACCTTCCACAAGAAAATGTAATCCTTATAGACTTTTACCCTATGAAACTGACTTCCTTAGAAAAATAACCTAGAGTAACCTAGAGCTTGAAACGGTGTGACCTGGATACCTTCCCTAATCTCTCTGAACCTCAGTTTTGTCATCTGAAAGTGTGAATCATAATGGGCCTTATCTTACAGAGTTACTGAGAGGATTAAATGAACTACTGGACACAAAGTGCTTAGCAAAGTACTTGACCCCTAGGAAGCTGAAAAACGGTTCACTGTTGTTTGCATTATTTTTCTTCTATCAAAGACTTCTTGTGAAGTGAAATTTTATTTCCATACCACTGGTAAAATCACGTTTCTGATTGATTATCTCATTTCCCTAAAGTACTATGTTCCTTCAGGAACAGAACTCCTTATAAGAATGACGGTAAAAAGTATCCACAAACCTTTATATCCCTAAACCCAATCTGACAATTTGAAGATTAATACATATTTTGGGGCACACAAATGGCAGAAGAACCTTTCAATGTTTGAAAATAGAGAATAGGCCAGGCACGGTGGCTCACGCCTATAATCCCAGCATTTTGGGAGGCTGAGACAGGCAGATCCCTTGAGCCCAGCAGTTTGAAACCAGCCTGGCCAACATGGTGAAACCCCATCACTACAAACAAATACAAATAATTAGTCAGGTGTGGTAGCATGCGCCTGTGATCCCAGCTACTCAGGAAGCTGAGGTGGGAGGATCGTTTGAGCCCAGGAGGTCGAGGCTGCAGGGAGCCATGATTGTGCCACAGCACTCCAGCCAGCCTTGGCTACACAGTGAGACCTTGTCTCAAAAAAAGAAAAAAAAAAAAAGAAGAAGAAGAAAAGAAACGAAAGAAAAAGAAAGGAGGGAAGGAGAGAGGAGGTGAGGGGAGGAAAAGAGAACCCCAAGTACCAACCTGACTTCAAGAGAGTAAAGGCTCATGTCAGGTAATATGCAGCATACCTTTATGAGAAACTCAGAGATTGACATTCTGATCCCAACCACCTTTGAGCACATCAATTGAACTTGTACATTGGTGGAAAGAAGCTAACTTTTTTGTAGTAGCAGAATTTATGATGATGATGTCGATGCCAATGCTGACATTCTGGAAACTGCTTTCTTGAATAAAAAATTAATATCTCCAAGAACTAATATTAATATCTCCAAAATAATATTGAAAAATACAATGAGCTAAAAAATACTATAAAACACTGTAATTTGAAATACAATTGTTTTTCATTTCTGTTTCTGGGAACTAAATATTGGATTTTAATGATGATGATTCAGGCCCTCACATGTAAAATTTTTTAAGTGGACAAAGACCAGAAAACTTCAGCGTGATTACAAGTGATTGGAAATTGGTCAAGTCTCTCCTCAGAGTACAGTTTCTGGCCTGGTATAGCAGCTTCTGGGTTAGTTACTGGCACTCCCTTGGAAGAAAGCAAAGAAGAGAAGAAAAGAAACTGAAAGAATAAACTGCTCCAGTGTTTCACACTCCTTTCTCTCAAAGCAGTAGGGAACCACAGCACACCGAGCAAGGCCTTCATCTATAGAGGCTGAGGCTGCAGTCTCTCTGCAACACCAACAGGACCACACAGCTGAGGGCGGACTCCCTGCAACTGCAGATTAACCTCCATATTAAAAAGTCCCACAGAGATTAATGCTAATAGCAACAATAACTAACATTTACTGAAGGCTGTGTATCAGGAACTTGTCTCAGTTCTTCCCCTTAACAACTCTGTGGCTTAAGCACCTAATGTTATTTTCCCTATTTACAAATGAGGGAAGTGGGAGTCAAGGTGACTGCTCCTCCATGTTATGCAGCTAATTCACAGTGAAGCCAGAAGTCAGACTCCGGCATTGCAACTCCAGAGCTCCTCCTCCTAACTGCTGCTAGTGAACCTCAGTCTCCACTTCCACCACCCAGACAATGGACATCATCTCTCCAATGACTAGAAATACAAATAAATATAATATAAAACTGAACCAAAAAACGTTAAGAGATTTTAAAATTACATTTGATTTTCCCCATTTTCCCTTCTCAACCTGGTTTGGATTAAATATAATAATGCATGTACGTCTTTAGGCAAGTGCCTGGCACAAATGTAGTAAGTGTTACCTAGTAGTAGGGGTAGTGTAATTGTTCATAATTACTATTATAGGATTCATATTCTTCCATAAATTCAGATCTAACCAATTGGCCAAAACACTCCAATAAGTATCTCAAATTTCATCACACTCATTCTATGATGTCCACTCTTCCCTTCTTTGAAGGTCAATGTTTTGACATTGTTTATTTGGAGTGCTTTATTTGCAGTGGCCTATTTCTGCAATTCAGATAATTGCCCAGTAAAAGAATAAAGTTAATTCTCCTTTTCCCTCAAGACTGTCAACGCGGCACTTGTTCTGTTTAATGTCACTTTGGATTACTAAGAGACATAAAAATCCCCAAACATAAACATCATTAAACAAAAACCTATTCAAGTGGAATACAAAACACACTGAAGAGTCATCATTAATTCCTTAAAGTTTTTCTTTGGTTTTTTTGTTTTGTTTTGTTTTTTTCTGTTTCTCCTTTTTAAACAACTCCACCCAAAACTCAAAGCACAAACCATCAAATGCAGATGAAAACAATCAACCTCTCTCCAATTTGAGCTACAAAAATAGATGCCTTGGGCATCAATGCTTTGGGTTTACATGGATCAAGTACTTGCTGGTTTAAAAGCTGAATCAACTTAGTCATTTTAACTTTGTTTATATTGCTTCCTAAAATATTGGGTTTGAATTGAATTAGAAATATAATTCAATCCTGTGAGCAGCATAAATCTAAAAGGACAGAAGCACTTATATGTCATTTTAAAAAATGCACTTATATGTAGTTTAAAAATTTGTGTCACATCCTTGAGCATGTGACATAAGTTTCAATCAAGTGACTTTGCAGTCTTACTGGACATTGCTTATGATACCCCAGGACTGTCTGCTTATCTCTACATTCTCCAACCTCCAAGCCTGGCTTTCAGCATAGAATCCCAGAACCAGAGAGCTGGGAAAGTCAGAGAGGACAAGAAAAAGCCTCAAGTTGTTTAAACAAACCGTAAGATGGTTATACCTTCTACGTATGAAACTCTTATAAGAAATACAAGAACAGTGAAAAGAAAAGAACATGGAAGTCTTAAGAACAGCTTAAGTAGCTGTGCAACCTTGGGCATGTTATTTAAACTTTCTGGGACTAAATTCCCATAATATTTACCTCAAGGTCCTGCTTCCAGGATTAAATGAGATAACGTCTATGAAACTTCCTGTGCTAAATCTCTGATTTAAAACCAAAGCCCCAGTCAGTGAGCCTAAGGACTAAACTTTGGCCTTAATACTTATTGTGTTCTGCCTCTGCAAGGAAAGCCTGCTAAAGATACTCTGTTTTGTGCCGCAGGATTATCAGTCACATGTGAGGTGTTGATAGTGGGGAGATGTGCTGATCAAAGGCTTCCATTAAATAAGAGTGTGCTGTGTTGCCTCTCTCAGATTGTGTACTTTCATGGACTGTTATAACAAGGAACACAGCAAAGTGAGCAAGCTAAATTATAAATTGCTAAAGCAATGAGTTCAAAATCATGAAAAACACCCAGAATTCAAATGTTCCTATGCATATAAATGCATGCCGAAATATTAACATAAGACTAAGGTGAAGCCATAAAACTGGAAAATGTGTTAGAAAAATCATTCCCCATTTTGCTCAAAAATTTAGATGTCTTTAAATTTTAAACAGATAATCATCTGCCTACATTTTTCCCTCTACCTAAGTGAGAAATAACATGGCAGATTCCATGATCATCACTGTACAATGTCTCTGAAATAAATGTGCCCACCTTCCTTCAAAGCTAAACACAGCAACTCCATATATTACCCATTCTGGTTCTTGCAATATCTCTTTAAACTTTTCCTCATGCTTGTTGTATCAAGTACTACATCATCAATCACCTTGCAAATCTAAAACTAGCAGCTCTCTCCGAGTGTACTCATAGGTCCAGTGAGAGAAAGCCAACATCAGCTCCTCCAGGGTGTTGGTGGGGGTGATTTCATCACCGTTGTTGTTGTTGTACTTCCGGAACTCCCCTGTCATATACTTCTCAATGGTCAACCACTGGTTGGCTGAATGGCAATAGATTAAGAAAACTTCCAGGAACCTGTTAAGGAAAAAGAGGCCATTGACACCCCACAATACAGCAAAAGTGGAACTTACCTTACTAAACAGTCATCAGCAGGAAAGATGACCTATTATGCAGCCTCAATGCACATGCCCTTGCCCTCTCTATGAAAGGGACAGGACGCAAATATAGGGAATTTTTCTCTCCATGCTTACCCACCTCCCTTCTCTTTGAGGCAACTTTCCAACTCTTTTATAAGTGCTGGACCCAACTTTTCTTGCTGTGCTCTATAAAGTTCCTTATAAATGAAAGAATGAAGTTTTACTATAAGTTCAGCACCAAGTTATGATCTGTGCGTGTCTCAATAAATGAATGCAAGTGTATGAAGACACTCAAGTGAAAATAACAAGAGTTTATTCTTATAAAATTCCTACTTTCGATAAGATATTTGGGGAAGAGACCATGCTTACAATAAGAATATTTTTTCTGCCATAATGTCCCTGGACATTAATAATAACACCCAAGGTCTGTCTGTTTCACATAACTGAAATGTTAGATACAGCCTCTGAACCTCTTAGTTCAGTGATCAACAGGAAGGTATCCCTGGGATCTCTAATTCTCCTTTTGCCAGTCCTGAAATTATGGAAGAATCCAAAAATAAGATCATGCAGAATTTCCCCATGGATATGATTTCTCATGAGTTACGAGCTGAGAAGAGATAGATAGAAATTCCTACTTAAAATAAAGGGCCAAGGTGCCAATGTTTTCTTACCTTGGTATGTAGGGAATGGTTTGTGGTTTCATTTGGTTGAAGGTATAGATCAATTTCTGAGCAGCTCTCTGTTGCTGAATTTCCTACAAAATAGGGAGCACTGATAAAAATATTGGTTTACTGCTGTACAGCTATAACCATGAAATTACTATAGGCTACCCGAAGGTGATTTTTAGCCTTATTCAGCTCCCACGACTGCCTGTCCCAAAAGCAAAAGTCCCACAAAGCAATACTACCCCTAAAAAATAATAGGCTCCCTTTGGGTTGAAGATAATGGTCTTAGATAAGGATGCAGCCAGATCTCTTTTCTTTGACCTGTCCCTCTAGGCTATGGGTCTCTGAGTTTCAGACTTACCCTGAGGCAAAGATGAAGCACAGTGCTCTCCTGGAAGATCTTACACCATGTCCGCACAACCTCAGGAAGAAAGGACTTGACAATGAAGACCTGTCCTGGCTTCAGAATGTTATCCTCAGACCAAGTGCTGACGACTCTCATAGCTTTACGTAGGCCCCCATCCATCTCCTCTCGGGACAACACCTGGATCATTGCAGCTCTCCCACGCTGAGACCAAGAGGACACACTTTTATCAAGGTTTAAAGGGGAACTCTCCTCCAACCTGTAGACAGTTATTTCTTCTCCTGCTGCAAAGAGAAGTGAAGGCGAGGAGTTCAATAAGATTGCCATGACTGTGACATGGATAGTATCCCAACATCAATGCAGAATCAGTTCAGTTACCCAAATGACCAGAGGAGAATGGGGCTAGCAGGGAACAGAACAGAATAAGGACATGAATCTGGCCATGTTTCCATGTTATTTATTGTCTAGTAGATGTGGGGAAGGGGAGAAGGGACAAAGTATCAGAGCATATAAAAGAATTAAGCTTTTCTTACTGTAGACTATAACTGGACAAAAACAAAGTAGTAAGGACATGCTTCTTTTGCTAAAGACAAATACTTTTAAAGAGACGGTTTAATCTGATAGTGTTGTTCATTATCATCGCCCTAACGAGCCTAATTAGACATTCTCTTCTAAATGTTCTTCTCATGACATAATACAGGTTGCATATCCCTTATCCAAAATGCTTAGGAACAGAAGTGTTTCAAATTTCAGATTTTTTCACATTTTTGGAATATCTGCATATACATAATGATGTATCTTGGGGATGGGACCCAAGTCCAAACAGAAAATTTATTTCATATACACCTTATACTATAGCCTAATGGTACTTGTATATAATATTTTTTAATAATCTTGTGCATAAAACAAACTTTTGAAAGTATCTTGACTCTGACCTGTCACAAGAGGTCAGGTGTGGGAATTTTCCACTTGTGACATCATATTAGCACTCAAAAAGTTTCAGACTTTGGAGCATTTTGGATTTCAGATGGATTTCAGCTTGGATTTACTATGAGCTCAACTTGTATTAAAAATATTCTGTATATCTGCTTATGTGCTATACGTAGATCTGTGCTTTAGACCATTAAAAGAAAAAACTTCTTTTTTTCTGGGGGTGATATTAGTCCATTGAAAATGCATGGTTTAACTCAGCTGGAGTCAAACAGTGCCAAGGTCATATCCCAGAGCCTCTCCCTCCTTCATTTGTCCCTTTGGACAAGTTACTTAAAGCCTCAGTTTCCCCATCAGAAAAATGGGGATGAAAATACTATTTACATTGGGCTGCTGTAAAGATTAAATAGGCTAACATGGCTAAAGTGAATTACAACCTCAGATACAAACTCAATCCCACTTAAAGGATTTTAGACACAAAATGCTACTTAACTGCTACATAGCTTCCACTTTTAGGCTGTTGAAGAGGGAAAAACTCCTAATGAACCTAAATGCTACTAAGTCAGAGTTTAATGTTTCTTAACAAAGTAACATTATCTATACACAACTTCTGTCCAGCCCCAGCTGGTGTTCCATTTCCTCCTTACACCTTTGCTTCCTTCAAATAGTTGTTTTTGTTTTGTTTTGTATTTTTAATTAATGCTGTACTGGTTTGCCAAGAAAAGAATCCATTCCCTCACTCTTGCATCTAATTCCTCACCAATAAATACATCTAGGTAATGCTCAGTAACAACTTTCCAAATCTTTATTCTTGGTGTCCAGATAAATGCCACTGAAGAATCTTAAGAGTTCTAAATCCCTAGAGGCTTTAGAGCAGAACTACTGATTTGCAAAGCCAGCCATGGGGCCAAATGGAAGGAGAAGGCATCTGCATTAATAGTCAGAAGCAATCCTGGTCTGTCGCCAGGTGAACAGTATGAGAAGCATCAATATCAAGGACAGTTTGGGGACCCTTGCTATATTGTCAACTTGCTCATGCCTTACCCTGCCAGACAGAGAAATTTTGGTAGCTTTAGCCAGCATGAGCTTGTTTTTCTTTTCTACTCCAGACTTTTAAAACGACATTTGCAGTCTGAGGTAAGAGCAATTAGTGTACACAAAACCAAACAAACAAAAAACAATACACAAAGCATTTCTCTTCAGATGCCTGTTGGCTTACACCATATTGACATTTATCTCTTTCTCCTGTGCTTATTATAAATGGTTGGCTTGTTCTTTTCTTTCCTACTTACTTCCAGCCTTGAGTCAGTGAATGCCAGGTGCAACATTATTGCTTTCTTCCCAACTGCTGCTCATTATAGTTCTTATTCCCATAGTATTAGATTTTGTCCCTGAATGCTGACCTTGACAGTTAACAGGAGTTTCCATTTTCGAAAATGAATATCACTAAACTACAACTATTGACAAAACAAAATTTTCGGCTAAAATAATGCAACAGGGTTTCTCCTTTGATTCACTCAGATTTTATGCCTCTGTCCTGGCATAACCTCAAGAAGGTAGAAATGCTACTCACCAAACAGTTGGATTGGTGTAAATGGTATGGTCTGAGAAAGCCTCATTAAATTATTCCTTTCAATGGCTGCAAACAAAAACAGATTTTCCATTTTAAGTATGCATCAGTGGGCTGAATTTACAGAAAGCCTCTCCACATCAATATATTCACATAATGCTATTTAATTTCAAAGACCTCTTTATTTTTGCCATTATCAAAAATATAATCTATAATACTGACTTAAAAATAAACTGTGCTTTAAACAGGAAAGATATCCCAGTTTTAGAGGCATTTAATATGAGATTATGTCACATGATCTGAGGTAGGACTATCACCTCCACTCTACTGAATACCAAATCACACACTAATCCATACATATGTGGAACTTTCTTTTAAATGGCATTTTAATCTGTGGACTTTGGTTTTCCTTTCCAAAGCAAATCCAAAGCACAGTGGACTGTGGGGACACCTACTGTTCACTTTGCACAGTTCATCTTCTTTTTCCAGAGAGAGCTGAAGCCTGATTTTAATTAGAAGCAAGTGATCTGCATTTTCCTGTTAAGAGCCATAACCTAACAGCTCAGAGTCAATATGAGTTACAGTATTCCTCACTAGAGACTTTCTTAAGTTGACGGCTGGAGTCAAAATAATAGATTACTGCAGAGCTGAAAGACCCAGTTATAAGAGCCTGGATTGAGGAGTGTGGAATCCACTGCAACTCTATTCACTACAAAGGAGAATTCAGGATAAGGCAGTCTATTACTAGACCCTGAACAAATAACCTCATATAATTATAACAGTAATTACCACACCAATAAGCTTGTACTCATGTACCAACCTTTAGATTGGCAAAAGGCTTGCCGATGTATTATCTCATGCAACACTGAGAGCAATGGCCCCTAAGAAACCACCCAATGGCACAAGTCCAGTTGCTTTTATATTGCTTTGCATTTCAAAGTGTTTTCCTCTTAATTCTCAACTAGCCCTTTGGCAGACTGTTCCTCAGGAAGGGCAAGTACAATTATTCCCACTCTGAAGGAAAGACAACTGAAGCACTGTGAAGTGATGTTGCTTAAGAGAGTCGAGACCCTTGACATCTCTGTTTGATAACATCTTTGTTGAACTCACTCTGTGGGGTTGGCATTCATTTCGTGATCATACTCACTGAGGGCTCAGTGAAAGTACAAAACCCTCCCTTCAAATAACTACTTTCAGATCTGCCTTTTCCCCAGTCCAAAACATTGAGATCTCTGGTTTGGGGCTGGCTTTGAGCTTGCAAATAATTTTTAGATCTCAAGGTCATCTTTCTTCTTTGCAATTTGGAACTTGGAAATGCAAACATTTTGCAAAAATCCAAATTCTCTTAAATCTGAAAACTCGTTTTCCCAAGTCAATGGCAAGGTTAGAAATTGGAATGTTCTTTCCATCAAAGTGAACAATACCTTTCCAAGTTGGGAGCCATGTTAATAACATGAAATTCGTCAATGTTTCTGTTTACAAATGCAGAAGTACAGATGTTTAGCTCAGCTGACATGTCTATGTGCACATGCATCCTACCTGAATAATGGTGAGGCTCTTGAGGGCTTTTTAAGGAGGCTGAGATCTCTGAAATTAGAGAGAAGATTGACATTTTAATTACATGGCTGGAGATAAATACATGCTTATGAATACATTGCCTTCAAAGTTATTATTGAACAGGTTAATAAGAATAGCTTCTCGGTATTCGAAAAAGCTTGCCTAATATCTTTTAACCACATTATTGTGCATGGTATCCTGACAGTTTCCAATCATCAATGTAATATCTCCAAACATATTTATATAGGGAATTGAATAAAGACAGGTAATATTAGCTCAAAGATGTATTTCCTCTGAACCAATTACACCTCTGGGTTTCAGAAGGCACTCAGCTGCCCATCATACTTCACAACATCCCAGAAGCATGATTTTCTGAGCTCCCTACCAAGATGCAGTACCCACAGAAAGACAGTATTAATACCAAGTTATTAACAGACTACTTCACTGACCTAAAATAACAACAAAATGATGAAAACACATTAAGAGCTATATACTAGAAACAAAGAAGAGGGTGGATAATATAGCACCAAGAGATTTGTTTGGTTACACAAGGACTATGTGTTGGAAAACCTCTTCTAAGTTTAACTCATTCTCTTCTGTCTGCTCCAGTCCTAAATTACAAGGCTCTAGAGAAATCCCTTGCAACAGTTTTGCTACTTCATAAAATCAAAATTAAAGTGGAGAACTTTGGTCTCATGATAGCAACTGCTTTATATCTAGTAGAGTAAGCAGCATAATGAGCCCAGTTTTGCAGATCTGTCTGGCTTTTTGTTGCTGGATAAGGAAAGGAATGAGAATCACTTCCTTTGGGGAGTGCTGGCAAAAAGTAAGATCAGCAGAAAAGACTTCCTTTCTGAAGTCGTCAATGAAAACAAAAAGGATTCCGCTCCCACTAAGGATCATATTAGGCATGAGAGATATGGGTAAGATGTGGCTCCCACCATACAGAAAATTAAATGTATTAGAAAAGAGAGACTGGTAACTAGAATCACAATACAGTTTAAGTAATATATGTAATAAAGGGATATGCAAAGGTTTATGGAACACATTAATTCCACCTGGAAGATAGGGCCTTCATAAACCATGTGAAATGCTTAAATGCATTTCACTTAAACCACGTGAAATGAGTATCAGTCTGATAAAGCTGAGTTTCAGTTCTGGCTTCATTAGTTAAGGAGCTGTGAGACCATATTCGTATTCATTCATTATACATTTATTGAATACCTACTATATGCCAGGCTCTGGTCTATGCTCAAGAGGAAGAGCAGTAATCAAAACAGTTAAGTCTCTGGTTACATTCTAGTCAAGGAAAATAGACAATAAATATATAGTGCATATAGTAGTGTGTCTGCCTGTGTGTGTGTGTGTGTGTGTGTGTGTGTGTGTACACATCAACTTAAGAGACTTAGAAAGCATGGGGAATAGGAAAGTTGCTGTTTGATATAGGATGGTTAGGCAAAGCCTCTTTCATAATGTGAAATTTGAGCACAGAGTTGAAGGAAGAGAGGGAGCAGCAATGTGAATAAATGAAGAGTATTCCAGTGATAGGTATCAGCAAGTGCAAATTCCCTGGGGCAGGTTCATGCTTGTCATGTTTAAGGAGGAGAGTGTAGCCACAGTGAAATGCACTGAGAGAAATGCGGTTGGAGGGTGGCTGGAAAGCAGAACAATAAGGTATTGTAGACTGTTTTTGAACTTTGCTTTTGCCAAGTGAGGAAGAACATCATTTGAGCAAGAGTGACTCAGTTCAATTTTCAGTTTAAAATGATTATTCTGGCTGTTTCTGGAAAAAGACTATTAGAGAGCAATAGTTTAGAGGCCATACTATAATCCAATGAAGAGATTATGATTGCTTAAAAATGGTGTTATATGGAAGTAGCAACATGGATCAGATTCTTGATATATTTTGAAAGGTTTACTGATAGATGGGATGTAGGGATGTGAAAAAATGGAAGACAAGTATGATTGCAAGACTTTAGCTTCAGGAACTGGGAGGACAGAGTTGCCATTTCCTAAGATAAGGACAATGTTGGAACATTTTGTTTGGGATACCTTTTAGACCTCCACATGGAGGTGTTACTATGTGGGCAGTCATATTCTGCAAGGCAGAAATAATGAATGAAAGGTATCATGACTATGGGCCTGGAAATTTGGATTGAGATCAAGCTTTCAAGAGCATTGAGGAAAAACTCAGGGGTTTTCAGTCTATCTTTGGGTAACAGGGAGCCATTGAAGGCTTCTACTTAAGTGATGATTTATCATTCATAAAGATAATTCTGATAGGAACATATGAAAGTTTAAAAGGAGAGAAACCAATCAGAATGTTAAGACAAACTCAAGGGCAAATAAAGTATACACTTTTTGTTTCGAGAAATAAATGATGGTAGTTTTAAGGCAGGAGCAATAGTGTAGACCAAACAGATGGCTTTGAAGATGTAGGGGTGGGGAGTGGCGGCAGAGGGACAGAGTTAGAAGGCAAGGTTAACGGCTAAGAGCAATGGGGTGAGGAGGAGATTGTAAATGACTAAAATTTCTAGCTTGCATGAAGGAAGAGGCTCTCAGAAAGACCAAAAGTAAGTCAACAAAGAAGTAGAACATCCAAAGAAGAAAAGCCTCAAGGAAACATAGAAAAAAGCGGGTGCCATAAAGGAAAAATGGTCAATACCGAATGCCGTGAGTTCAATGAGAACTGAGAAGAGTCATGTGAGTCAGCAGTTGTAGTGGAGTTTCAGGAAGTGGTGGGGCACACCCCATGGGCTGAAGATCAAATGTTAATTGCTTTTTCTATTAATTTGGAGGTGGCTGCTTGAAAGCTAGCTAAATCAAGAAAAAGACTATTTTTTATTTTGTATAGAAAACAACCTAAGTTTGTTAGTAGGCTGAGGAGAAGGAATCGACTGCAAAGGGGTTCCTGGAAACCCAAGAAAATGTGATGGAACAAGAACACAGAAGATGAAGGTGCCTTTACATCAAGGGCTCAAGAATATGGAAAGGAATTTGTAAATTGTAGTGAAGTTTGAGAGTAACTATAGTGGCTTTATCAGGGAGCTGTCTCACATGACCTAGTCCTATTTAGCCGTTTGGCGCCCCAGATCTTACTAAAACCATACAGGAAAAGGCATCCACATAACAATCTCATAAATGGATCTTAATGAGCAATGTGTGAAAAAACAAAAGGACAGTAAGAATTGGTGAGAGGTAAAAATGAGCTCAGTGGTTATACCCTCATTCGCACAGAAAATGGGGAAGTAACAGTCAGAAACAGGTCATTCAAAAAGTTTTAAACCAGACATCAATCCCAATTTGTCTGAAGAAAGATATTCAACTTTCTACTCTTCTACTGAACTTTCTATATTGCATGGTAGACAAAAATCATAAATACAACTTCAAGAATGACAAAAATATCAGCAGGACAATGAACCTCAGCATTAAAAGGATGAAAAAATAAAAATAAAATGTTTAAATAGAAAAACTTACTGTCAACTCCATTTGAACTTTTCAGCCTGTTTGAAAAAAATGAAGTTGTTTAGATCTTACAATGATCAAAAAAAGGAAACAGCACGTGAAACAGTTACAACACAGAGTATGTATTTTATATACATGTAAAATACATGCATGGTCATGCGCTACATAATGATGTTTTGGTCAATGACAGACAGCATATATTACAATGGTCACATAGATTATTTATTTATTTATTATTTATTTATTTATTGAGATGGAGTCTCTGTTGTCCAGGCTGGAGTGCAGTGGTATGATCTCAGCTCACTGCAACCTCTGCCTCCTGGGTTCAAGTAATTATTCTGTCTCAGTCTCCCGAGTAGCTGGGACTACAGGCGCCCACCACCATGCCCGGCTAATTTTTTGGGTTTTTTTTGGTTTTTTTTTTGTTTTTAGTAGAGACAGGGTTTCACCATATTGGTCAGGCTGGACTCAAACTCCTGACCTCAGGTGATCTGCCCACCTTGGCCTCCCAAAGTGCTGTGATTACAGGCGTGAGCCACTGTGCCCAGCCCAGCCCATAGATTATAATGGAGCTGAAAAAATTCTGAATACCTAGGGATGTCTTAGCCGTCATAATGTCACAGCGTAATGCATTACTTACATGTCTGTGATTATGCTGGTGTAAATAAGCCTGCTGTGCTGCCAGTCAGATAAAAATATAGCACATACAACTATGTACAGTACATAATACTTGATGATCATGATGGATGACTATGTTACTGGTTTATGTATTTATTATACTATGCTCTTTTTCATTCTTTTAGCATGTACTCCTTCTACTTTTCTTTTTAAGTTAACTGTAAACAGCCTCTAGCAGGTCTTTCAGGAGGTACCCAGAAGAAGGCATTGTTATCATAGGAGGTGATGGCTCCATGCATGTTCTTGCCCCTGAAGACCTTCCAGTGGGACAAGATATGGAGGCAGGAGACAGTGATATTGATGACAGCGACCCCGTGTAGGCCTAGCCTAATGTGTGTAATTGTGTCTTCATATTTTTTCTTAAGAAGTAAAAATAAATAAATAAAAAATTTAAAAACAGAAAAAGCCTTCTAGAATAAGAATATAAAAAACATTTTTGTACAGCAATACAATGTATTTGTGTTTTAAGCTAAGTGTTATTGTGAAAGAGTCAAAAAGAATTTTAAAAATTTAAAGTTTATAAAGTTAAAAAGTTACAGTAAAGCTAAGGTTAATTGATTATTTAAAAAAAGAAAAAAATGTCTAAATTTAGTGTAGCCTAAGTGTACATATGAAGTCTCTGGTCATGTAGAGTAATGTCTTAGGCCTTCACATTCTTTCACCACTCATCCACTCTGACACCCAGAGCAAGCTTCTAGTCCAGCGAGCTCCATTCATTGTAAGCATCCTGTATGGGTGCACCATTTTTTATCTTTTATACTGTATTTTTACTGTACCTTTTTTGTGTTTAGATGAACAAATACCATTGCTTACAGTAGTCAGTACAGTAACATGCTGTACAGGTTTGTAGCCTAGGAACAATAAGCTAGACTTCGTAGCCTAGGTGTGTAGGAGGCTAGACCACCTAGGTTTGTGTAAATGTACTCTATATTTATGCAACGATGAAATCACCTAATGACACTTCTCAGAATGTATCCCTGTTAATTGATGCATGACTATATATATTTTGAAAGAGAATTATTAGTTACATCTAATCCCTATCTTATCAATAAAGTTTTCAGCCCTGCAAGTGTTTTTATAGAAAAACGAGCACCAGATATGTTTGTAAGTCATTTACTGTGTATACCCTAAGCTAATTGAAAAGCAGTTGTTGTTTTTTTTAATTAGCTATGTGATCACACAATATATATAAGATGTAACTGTGTTTGTGTTGTTCTGGATCAATTAAACTGAAGGGTTCCTGAACTATGCAAAGCAGATGCCTACAAATGAGTCTGTGAATGTCTCTGGACAAGCCTACAAATCAGTTTCATTAGCCCACGTGGCCCCTAAATGTTCACAGGCTGAAATTAGTTCTCTTTAAATTGCTACTTGCCCTGCTCAAATGCACAGGTGGCCACAGGCAAGTCTGAATAAATACATTCAAAGAATATCTTCAGTATTTAAGGTCCTTAAGGAAGAAAGTACAATTACGATTATTGCTTAATTTCATGCTGCAATAACCCACTACTCTGTATGAACACAAACTACCGAACCTTCGGGAGAAGAAAGTCATGTGTCCTTTAAGTCTGGAGGCAGGCTTGCACAGGGTCCATGATGGGAACTCTTGAGAAAGACCATCTCTAATAGAGTTGACTGCAAACTGAAAGTCGCCTTCTACCTCCTGGGTATCAATTGGCACTTCCATAGAGAAGATGGTTTTGAATTCTACCTGTATTAATAATTTGATGATGCAACTAGAAAATTCCAAAAAATACTACAAATTAAATAGAATAATCTTTGCTTGGTTTGTCTTCAAATTTTATTTCTCTAAATATATATTAATAAAATTCCAGGAGGATACTCAAGTCTATAACCATGTGAGTTCTCTATTCTTTCTCTCTCCATCCTGACTTCCTCTCCCTCTCTGTCTCAGTCTTTCTCAGTTACTACATTAATGAGTAGGATGTTACTGAGAAACCAAAAATTAAAAAGATATGCCTTATAAACTGAAAGGAAAAAATTTAAGGAAAAGATAATTATTTTTAAAATTAAAGAATAAATGTAATCAGGTGTTCAGTCTAAGTCTGTTTCTTTAAGCAAGATAGATTTATTTCTACTCTTTTATGCAAATTCATAATCTTATCTATCCAAAAAGATATGATAATCATTATTCCATGTGTGTTTTGACACTGAAAAGGCAATTGTTTAATTTATTGTAGGAGTATGTGTTTCATTATATTCTTAAAAGGCACTCAGGTGAGATCTTGTTGCCAGAAACAGGAAAACTTGGAGAAGAAATCATTTTCATTCTGCTAACAAAAGAAAAATATTGTCATTTGACACACACTTCTTTTTTCTCCCTTTCTAACTAAATTAAACTTTTGTTCCTAACCAAGTTGGAAAAAAAAAAAAAAAAAGAAGAAGCCAAAGACTTTTAAAAATAAACATTTGGAAATACTCACAAGGAGTTCCTATTGAGGGTGGTGCTCCTGGAATTCCACAAAGAGTTTTTGCTGAGATCCTGAGCAGAAGGGAAAGGCCATTATGTGTGTGCTCAACATAGCCCCACCCCAAGTTTCCAGGAATGCCTCTGCCAAACACACTCCTTGGAGGACATTTCATTTTTCTTCATCTACCTCAATATTCTTCTTTTAAAACACATGCTAAACCCAAGCTAGAAAGACACATAATGTTAGTGCAACATCAGAGCAACTCCGTGTGTTGATGAACTTTAACAGAATGAAATTACCCTTAAGGAGATATCAAAGAGAAAATGTAATAGATGAAATTTTTTACAGACCAAACATAGAAAATGAGGACTTGACATATACAATCAGTTAATCAGGGCTGAACATACACAATCAGCTAATGACATGAGAGAAAGAATGAAGGTACAAGTTGACAGACAACACAGATCATCACATTGCTATGTCTTATCATCAAAAGATTATCATCTCAGGTGATGATAATTATTTAAAAATAACATTATCTTGGATTTACCTCATTCAACTTCCTATTCAAATTCAATTATTTCCTGAGACCTAGTATACTATAGGCATGACTCTAGGTAGGCATTTTCATAGTTGTTGTTTTTGCTGTCCACTAGCAATAATCTCATAAGGATGGCATTAGTCTCACTTTAGCGATACAGCTAATGAAGCTCACAGGTTAACTGATGTACATAGCTTTTAAACATAGAAAGTGGCAGAGCCAGAATCTGAACACAGGTCCCTGCTTCCAATTATCCTCAAGTAGTCTGACACTTTACTTTGAAAATCTTTTACAGATCCTATTCCTACAAGAATATCTAAGGTTGTTAGTATACATCCATAAAGGTCATGTCTCAACCGTTCTCAAGTTCAAATAGACAATATTTAAACAAAGACTTAAAATTTGGTTTCTTGGGTTAAGCTAACTATTCAAAGTCCCCACGTGGTGTATGGCACTAAAACAAGGCACGTATTTTTAGATGGCAAGAAAAACAGACTGCAAAACCAGAGAATCTCAGCATTGAAGAAGCACTAAGGGTCCTATACCCTGCAAGGTTTGAATCCCCTCCATCAAGCCTGCAAAGAGGTTTGTTCAGCCTATGCTTGACTGATCGCACTAGTGAGGGACTCACTACTTCCAGAAATAAATCATTCCATGCTTGGAAAGCTCCAATTGCTAAAAATTTCTTCTCAGATTGGGCTGAAATCTGTCTCCCAGTAGCTTCTATATGTTGATTCTAGATCTACCTCTCAAAAGTGTTTAGAAAATAGCTTATTTTTCTTCCATACGACAACTTTCATGTATTTGAAAACAGTTTCAAAAACTCCTGAATTCTTTCTCTCTCACACCAAATATCCCCAGGATAAATTATTGAGCAGATAGGTAAATTGCATAAAGAAGAATGTCAGAGAAAGAATAATGTGGAGAGGACTGAAGAAATAGAACAGGAATTCAACTGAGCGTAGCTTCAAAACAAAGATTAAACAGAATGCCAATAAAAGGTAGAAGCCAATTAAGGGACATAAAGGTAAAATGGGCATAGTCAAGAGAAGCATTGCATGCTCAAATTTTTTTTTAACTACTAAAATATTTTTACCTCTTGAGACTGCTTTAGGTGATCACTGACTTGTACAGCACATTGTCCAATGTCTTTAATTTTCATTTTCTGATGTATATAAGGTTCTACACCTTGTAAAGAGGAAGAGAAAGATTAGAAAATACATGAAAATGTGTTACATTCAAATCATAGCTCCCAAATAGAAAAATCTGAACACAGTACATTCATTTAAACTTGGATATAGTTTTCTCTTTCTGTTTTTAGCAAGTTTTACCAAGTTTCCTTTATCCCTTTTTTCCTCAAGAGGTTGAAAACTATATATTCTATTTCTATTCTTCTACAGTTACTTTCACATTTATAACAACTTACACTTCTCTATTGAAGTCAAGAATTAAATGATCTGTCCTCTTATAAGACAACACCTTTACTAATTTTTCATATTTACATTCTCCTGCACACTATTGTACATGCTTTATTTAAAATATGTGAAATTTAATTCCATTCCTAGTCTAGTTAGGAACCCTTCCTTAGCAACTGCACCAAACATCATAGTAGGCTACTTAAAAAGAACAAAAACAAAAGAATGATAGGGGCCAGGTGTGGTGGCTCACACCTGTAATCCCAGCACTTTGGGAGGCCGAGATGGGCAGATCACCTGAGGTCAGGAGTTCGAGACCAGCCTGCCCTACATGGAGAAACCCTGTCTCTACTAAAAATATAAAAATGAGCTGTGTATGGTGGCGCATACCTGTAATCCCAGCTACTTGAGAGGGAGGAGAATCGCTTGAACCCTGGAGGCAGAGGTAGCAGTGAGCTGAGATCATGCCACTGCACTCCAGCCTGGGCAACAGAGTGAGACTCTGTCTCAAAAAAAAAGAATGATAGAAAGGAATGCCATCAAATAAATAGATTTAATTTTTAGCCTTTTCTTAAAAAGGATAATGAGGATCATTACTGTTATTCTTTTTGTAGCTGGTACCTACAGAGTTACTGCATAGAGTAGATGCATAATAAATATTTAATGAATACTTGGTTGCATTTTTCCCTAATCATTTTGTGTGGGGAAAAAAAAGTATACAAGAAGTGTAAAAAATATTATATGACGGCCAAGTGGAGTGGCTGGCTCATGCCTGTAATCTCAGCACTTTAGGAGGTCAAGAAAGGAGCATCACTTGAGAGGACAGGAGTTTGAGATCAGCCTGGATAACATAGTGAGACCCCCATCTCTACAAAAAATAAACATAATTAGTCAGGCATGGTGGCACACGCTATAGTCCCAGGTACTCGGGAGGCTGAGGTGGAAGGATCATTTAAGCCAAGGAGGTCAAGGCTGCAGTGAGCTGTGATTGCGAAACTATACTCCAGCTTGGGTGACAGAGCCAGATCCTGTCTTTAAAATAACAGAGAGAGAGAGAATGCTACCTGACAGGGCATCTGCCTATCCACAAACTTTTATTTTTTTAATTCATTTTCAATTATTAACTCAGACACATTTCAAAAAAATAAGCTTCTCAACTCTGGATGTGGTTCAAGGAAGACAGTGGGCCTCATTACCCACTCAGATTAGCCAGGCACTCGGATCAGCCTATTTTCCTAGCCTTACCTCCCTCTCTGATCATCTGACTTAATGAGATTTTTTTCCCAGAAACCTCGTGCCACTTGCATCTCTCTCTGTTTGAAACTCATTGGAAAGAATATAAATAATTTAAGAATGATACATCATATCCTAAACATAAATTATACTATTTATTAAAAATATAATACATAATATATATAATATAAATGCATGACATTTATAAATAAAATGAATCTATTTATAATTGGTCCTGGAATCATGTCTTTAGGTGTGGGATTTGATTTATTCAAATTTATGGTCTCTAGTAAACAGTGTGATTAAAGTCAAGGCAATTAAGCTCTCAAGCTATATCTATAAATTGAGGGGGGTACTGACTAATTTAATTTCTAATGTCTCTTTCAGCTTAGAGTCCACTTGATTCTTGGTGACTTAACAGACAACTGAGTATTTTTAAACATAAAATCAAGGTTTCTCCACCTTAGCAATCACATTTTGGGCTGGCTAATTGTCATGAGGACCTATCCTGTGCGTTGAAGGCATTTAACAGCATCTCTGGTCTCTACTCACTGGGCAGCAAGAACGTTCCCACCACTTGAGTTATGACAACAAAAATATCTCCAGACACTGCCAATTGTCCCATGGAAAAAGTGAGGAGAACTTATAAAATCACCCCTTGGATGAGAACCACTGACCATGAGAGCAAGCAGATTTTTAGAGAAGTGTAACAGCATAAATTTCAATACAAAGTCTATTTGCACCTTAAGTTTAGTAAATATTTTTAAAGCCTTATGACTCCTTAATCACTTAGTCCTTTCAGTTTAAAAATTGGTAAAGGTCTCTTATCTAATGCAAGAAGTCCAAAGTTCTGATCGTTGCTATCTTTTCTGTTCACAATCTGCCCTCATCTTACCTGTCCATACCTATTTCACCGTCCATGCCTAGCTCATAGTATTCATTCCTAGCTAGTTGATTCATCTTCTCTCCTCTACAAATACCATTATTAAGCTTAAGAGATAATTGCCCACAGAATAAACACTAAATGAATTCTGTGTGGCAGTCCACATCAGTGTCACATGTATTTTAAGAATTTATAAAATTAAAAAGAAAAAAACATTAAAAAGAAAAAGAAAAAAAAGAATTTATAAAATTAGACAATCCCCTACCCATAAATCAGACTAAATGAATGCTGTCTGGATAAAACACTCTTGAGTCAGGTTCAACAGCTTTGAATATAAGAGACTACCTAAATCTTAATTTTTCTTTTCTAGAGTTCTTTAGGCAAATAAAATGTCCCTTTCATAAAAATTAAAAACAGAAAAATGCTATTTTCCTTAAAAAGTGTAGCCACCTTCTCTTTCCCTCATCTCCATGTGAAAGAACAGGAGGGGCCACCAATGGTCTAAAGACTGTACCCTGAGAAAACTCCACCAGGCTTTTTTGGGATCCAAGACTGTAGATGTTACATACTTGTCTGACTTAATTTGGACACTGTGAGCCAGTTCTGGCTGTATCCCTCTTCAGAGATGCTGTTTTCTCCTGGCTCTGGATTCAATTGGTCATTCTGAGAGCAGGCATTGACTGTTATGATCTGGAGAGAAAGACACTTGTTAGAATTCAGTGACATTAATTCAAAAGCACTATGAATCACACTAATAGAAGCACCACGGTGAAGGGCAGTGTCTGTTAACACTGGCTGCATATTACAATTGCCTGGGAAGTGCTGACAAATCCCATCCCTTAGGCTGGCAGGACACAAGCATCCATGTGATTTCTCTTTGCAGTCATGGTGTCTTGGTTCTTAATCTTGAGTGTACATCAGAATCACCCAGGGTTTGGGGGTGGGGTTAAGCCACAGGTCACTGGGTCCCGCCCCGGAATCTCTGATGCAGCAGGACTGGAACAAGGGAGAATTTGAATCTCTAAAAAGTTCCCAGGTGATGCTCATGCTGCTAATAGGAGATCATATTTTGAGAAAAGGTTAGAATCCAAAGAATTTGTGTTGGAATTCTAGCTCTGTCATTTAGAAGCAATGTGAATTTGGTTTCTTACTTAATGTCTCTGAGCACCTTTCCTTCATTAATAAAATAATAGACAGCCAATAATATGACTGCCCCATACATTTCTGAGGTGTAGAACAAGTGAGGTAAATTGGTAAATAAAAAGCAATAAACAAATATAAGCTTGAATTACTGAGTTCAGTTGCAATTTCTAGTTGAACTCTGGACATCTGAACTATTCCAAAAATAAATCTACTTAAGTGCATATTTCTTGGGATTCCAGAAACTCATGGCATTTTCCCTGAAAGAATAGCCTTCCTTAACTCTCCCCTAAAAGATGGTTTTACGTAATTGTCTCAATACTAATCTCTTTGCTGCTGCTTCTCATTCTAAAAAAGGGCAGAGGTATTTTTTTAATGCATCCAGATTATTATTTGGAAAAATAAGTGTAAAAAATTTTTAAATAAGGCAGAGCATTAAGATCATGAAAGGTGAATTCTTACAGAATTGCTACTTCAGATCTAAAACTTCGTAACGATATATAAAAAGACTCACTGAATGAAAATGAAGACAACACATCAAAATTTAGGAAAGAGCTAAAACAGTGCTTAAAGAGAATTTTATAGCACAAAATGACTACATTAGAAAAGAAGGTCAGGCCCAGTGGCTCACACCTGTAATCCCAGCAGTTTAGGAGGCTCAAGCAGGTGAATAGCTTGAGCTTAGGAGTTTAAGAACCAGCCTGGACAACATGACAAAACCCCATCTCTACACATACAAAAAAAAATACAAAAATTATCCAGGTGTGATGGCACACCTGTGTTCCCAGGTACTCAGGGGGCTGAGGTGGGAATATCACTTGAGACTGGGAGACAGAGGTTGCAATGAGCTGAGATCACAGAACCGCAGTCCAGTCTGTGTGACAGAGTGAAACTCTGTCCCAAAAAAAAAAAAAAAATTAAGAAGGAAGTCTCAAATCAATGACCAAAGTTTCTACCTTAACAAACTAGAGGCCAGCACAGTGGTTCACACCTGTAATCTCAGTACTTTGGCAGTCCAAGGCAGGCAGATCACCTGAGGTCAGGAGTTCGAGACTAGTCTGGCCAAAATGGAAAAACCCCAACTCTACTGAAAGTACAAAAGTTAGACGGGTGTGATTGCATGTGCCTGTAGTCTCAGCTACTTGGGAGGCTGAGGTAGGAGAATCGTTTGAACCCAGGAGGCGGAGGATGCAGTGAGCCAACATTGCACCACTATACTCCAGCCTGCATGATAGAGAGAGACTTTGTCTCAATAAAAAAATAAAAAAAAATAGAAATAGAAGAGCAAAGTTAAAACCAAAATAAACAGAACAAAAGAAATAATAAAGATATGAGCAAGCATGAATGAAACAGAAATCACAGGCTCGGTGCAGTAGCTCATATCTATAATCTCAGAACTTTGGGAGGCTGAGGCAGGCAGATCACTTGAGCTCAGGAGTCCGAGACTAGCCTGGCCAACATGTCAAAACCCTGTCTCTACTAAAATCACAAAAATCAGCTGGGCGTGGTCATGCAGGCCTGTAATCCCAGCTACTCAGGAGGTTGAGGCAGGAGAATCGCTTGAACCTAGGAGGTGGAGGTTACAGAGAGCCGAGATTGCACCATTGCACTCTAACCTGGGCAACAGAGCGAGACCCTATCTCAAAAAAACACAAAAAGAAGAAAAGGAAAGAAAAAGTAGAGAAGAAAAGAAAAGAAAAAGAAGAAAGGAGAGAAGAGAAGATCAGAGAAAATCAGAGAAAAATCAGTGAAAACAAGAGCCGGTTCTTTGAGATGATCAATAAAACGGATAAACCTATAGCAAGACTGATTATGAAACAGAGAGAAAACCCAAAGTTAAAATGTTAGGAGTAGGCCAAGCATGTGGCTCACGCCTGTAATCCCAGCACTTGGGAGGCAGAGGTGGGAGGGTCACCTGAGGTCAGGAGTTCAAGACCAGCCTGGCCAACATAATCAAACCCCATCTCTACTAAAAATACAAAATAAGCCAGGCATGTTGGTGCACACCTGTAATCCCAGCTACTCAGGAGGCTGAGGTGGGAGAATGGCTTGAACCTGGGAGACGGAAGTTGCAGTGAGCCAAGATTGTGCCACTGCACTCCAGTCTGGGCGACAGAGCAAGACTCCATCTCAAAAATAAATAAATGAATAAATAAAATAAAATGTTAGGAACAAAATAAGTGATGTCACTCACCACAGATCTCAAAGACAACAAATGGATAATAAGAGAAGATTATGAACATTATGCCAATACATTAAACAACTTAAACAAAATGAGCAAATTCTTTCACATACACAAACAAGGCTCATTCAAGAAGAATTACATAACTAAATAGCTCTATATCTATTACAGAAATTGAATTTGTAGTTAAAAGTTTTCCCACAAAGATGGTTTTATTGGTTAATTCTACTGAATACTTCATACTGAAATAATATCAATTCCTTACAAATTCACCCAGAAAACTGAAGAGGAGGGAATACTTCCCAACTCAGCAAATAAACTAAGCATCATCCTGATCCCAAAACCAGACAAAGATATCACAATAAAAGTGAACTAAAGACAACTATCCCTCAATAATTCAAGTGCAAAAAATAAATCTTATCAAAATTTAGCAAAATGAATACAATATGAAAAAAATACATCATAACCAAGTGAGGTTCACCCCAGCAAGGTCAATTTAATATTCTAAGAATTAATTCTAACATTATAAAATTAATGAATGAAATTCACTGTAAAATAACACAATCAAAACGAGAAATATCTGATCACCTAAGTAGATACAGAAAAAGCATTTGACAAATGTTAATATTCATGAATGATAAAAATTCTCTGAAAACTAAAAACAGAAGGAAAGTTTTCAGTCTGATAAAGGGCATCTATAGAAAAAACCTGTAGCTAACCTCATTCTTAATGATAAAGGATTACATGCTTTTCCCCTAAAAAGAGATACAGGAAAAGATAATCTGCTTTTACCACCTCTAGTCAAAATTATACCAGAGGTTCTGGCCAGTGTAACCAGGCAAGAAAAGAAAATGCAACATGTCCAGATTGAAAAGGAAGAAGTAAAGCCTACGTTTGTAGATGACACGGTCAGGTATAGAGAAAATTCTAAAGAAGCTACACAAAAATTACTCAAGTAAGGAAGTTTAGCAAGGTTGCAAAATATAAGATCAATATTAAAAAAACTTCTATATACCATAAACAATCAGATATCAAAATTGTTAACTAATTGCAGTTATAATAAAATTCAAAAATATGAAATACTTGGGGATACATTTAACAAAATATGTGCAAGATCTGTACCCTAAAGACTATAAAACATTGTTTCAAGAAATCAAAGAAGACCTAAATGGAGAAATATATCATGTTCACGAGTCAGAAGACTCATTATTGTTAAGATGTCAACTTTTCCCAAATCGACATATAGATTTATGGCAATTCTATTCATAATCCCAGCCCACTTCTCTATAAAAACTGACAAGCTGATTCTAAATTTACATGGAAATGCAAAGAACACAAAATAACCAAACTTCTTGAAAAAGAAAAAAAATTGGCCTTTAATATATGACTCAAGACTTATTATAAAGTTGTATTCAAGATAGCATAATATTGCCATAGAGATAGAAATTGATCCATACATATTGTGATCCATATGGTCAATTAATTTTTGACAAAGATGTCAAGGTAACTCAGTAGAAAAAAAGACATATTTTATTATTGTTAATACGGTCAAGAACAGAATTGAAAAAGATACCTTTTTACCAAAAAATGGTAGAAAATTTTGATATTCATATTCAAGAAAGAGAGAGAGCAGAGGGAACTCAATTCTTAGCTATTATCATATATAAAAATCACCTCAAAATGGATTATAGCCCTACATGCAAGAACTAAAACTATAAAATTCCTAGAAGGAAACATGAGAAAAAAATCTTAGTGATCTTTGCAAAATTACTTTAAATGTGATACAAAAATCATAGACTATAAAAGAAAAGAATCAAACCCTTGACTTCATCGAAAAAAAAATATGACTTCAAAGGACATTTACGAAAATTAAATGGCAAGTCACCGAGACGAAATATTTGCAAAAACATCTACTCAACCAAGGATTTATTTCTAAAATCCATTTTAAAACACTCACAACTTCATAATAAGACAGCAACCCAATTTTTTAAATGGGCAAAGATCTGAACAAACATGTCACCAAAAACGAGACATACCATCACGCACCACATAACAATATTTTAGTCAATGACTGACAGACCACTAATACTATGGTGATCCCATAAGATTATAACACAACTGAAAAATGCCTGTCGCCTACTGATGTGATAGCTGTGATAACATTGTAGCAAATTTTGCTTTTTATAAATTTAGTGTAGCCTAAGTATATGATGTTTACAGAGTCTACAGTAGTGTACAGTAATGTCCTAGGCCTTTGCATTCACTCACCCATCACTCGCTGACACTCCTAGAGCAACCTCCAGTCCTGCAAGTAAGTGCTCTATACAGGTGTACCAATTTTTATCTATTATACTGTACTTTTACTGACTCTTGCTCTATTTAGATACACTTAGATACCCAAATACTTACCATTGTGTTACAATTACCTAAAGTGTTCAGTACAGTAACATGCTGTACAGATTTATAGCCTAGGAGCAACAGACTATATCATACAGCCTAGGCATGTGGTAGGTTAGACCATCTAGGTTGTGTAAGTACATTCCATGATGTTTGTGCCATGATGAAATCACCTAATGACATATTTCTCAGAACGTATCCCCATCATTAAGTGATGCATGACTATACAGATGGCAAATAAACAAATGAAAAGATGCCTAGCAGCATTCGTCACTATGGAAATACACATGAAACCATACTATGAGATACCACTATGCATTCACTAATATGGCTAAAACTTAAAAGATTGAGCATACTGGATTGGTGAGTGCTATGATTTGAATGTTCCTTCCAAAACTCATGTTAAAACTTAATTTCCAATGTAATCATATTAAGAAATAGAGCCTTTAAGAGGTGACTGGCTCATGAGGGCTCTCTCTGCCTCATGAATAGATTAATTCATTCATGTGTTAATGAATTAATGGATTATGGAGGGGATGGGTTATTTATCATGAGAGTGGATCTGTTAGAGAAGCTTGTTTGGCTTCTCAGGAGCCCCCTTGCCATGTGATGCCCTGTGCCACCTAGGACTCTGCGGAGAGTCTGTACCAGCAAGACGTCTCTACCAGATGTGGTCCTTCCACCTTGGACTTCCCAGCCTCCAGAACTGTAGGAAATACACTTCTTTTCTCTATTAATCACCCAGTCTCAGGTTTCTATTATAGCAAAACAAAACAAACCGAGACAGTGAGGATAAGGAACAGCTGAAATACTCATAAATTACTGGTGTGCATGTAAAATGTCACAATTACTTTGGAAAGCAGTTTGGAAGTTTCTTCAAAAATTAAAAAAATACCATATGACTCTGACATTCCATTCCTAAGTATTTACCAAGGAGAAATTAAAACATATGTCCACAAAAAGACTTGTACACAAATATTCATAATAGCTTTTTTGGATAGCCAAAAATTGAACACAACCCAAATGTCCTTCGACATGTTAGCACATAAATAAATTGCAGTAAATCCACTCTAATGACTTAAATTTATATCTGGGTGTGGTTGTGTATGCCTGTAGTCCCAGCTACTTGGGAGGCTGAGGTGGAAGGATTGCTTGTGCCCAGAGGTTCAAGATCAGCCTGGACAACATAGCAAGACCCCATCTCTTAAAAAGAGGAAAAAATTATATCTTCAATCCTTTCAATACAATGTTATTTTGTGTAGATGGCACTTTACCATAAAGATAAATCAAACTAAGGTAGGCCACTATCTTGACTGCTCAAAACCTAAAAGACAGAATACGGTACACTTACTGGCACCTGGAGTCCTTGAGTATTCTTCTTTTTCTTTGAGAATCTCCTGTCTTTGCTTAGCATTTTTGCTTTGACCCATGCTGCCTGCCCTATTTCTGAAGAGCTTGAAAGATCTGTAAGGGAAATGGTCTACATGAGAAAGTTTACAACAGTGTGGGGGGACCATTTTATTTTACAGAAAAAGGAAAAAGCTGAGAGAATGGGGAGAATGAGAATGTGGTTAAGAGTCACAGATTGAAAAAGAAAAAAACAGTAGCAATGCAAAGGACTTAATACTGATTTTTAAAAATGTTTATTCCTTACTTTTAATCTTACAGATCTTCATCAATTTCTCCTCCTTATGGAATCTAAAACTATGACTCCTAGTGAAGGGCCTGTCTCTGCAGAAAGGATTGATCCAAAAGGATGTGTTTGGCTGAAGCCATGGTCCCACCTCTGAGCATTCACTACTCTGGGCTGATCTTGTTGAGTTATCAGATAGGGAGCTGCCCTGGCTCTGCTTCTGGTGCTGTTCACTCCCAGCGGAATCACTGCCACAAGTGGAGGGCAAGCAAGTTTGCCATTTTTTCTTGATGCTAAACACACCAGTTTCATCACCTTCTGAAAATGCCCAGTTTACATATCCACCTCCAGTTTGCATGATCTTGGCTTGGGAAGGAGCGGAGGTCACTGCCATGGGTTCAGGTGTGCAACTCAAAGTGGGTAGCACATTGAGTGCTACCACCTTGTCTCGTCCATCCAGTAAGTGAGCAGTTGGCTCATGCTGCTTCTTGGTTTCAGCCACTGACGCCTGGTCAGAGACAACTGGGGTCTGCCCAGTCAGATGAACAAGAACCTCAGTCTGGACGTCCTGTTCATTTGCCAGCACATCTGTACTTGCTTCCACAGAGGGTCTGGATAGAGGCAAGACAGTTTCTGCTGAAAAAGGAACTTGCTTTAGATTAGAAGGGACCAGAAGAAACTGGCCATACTTTGAGTGTGCTTGTGTGTTAGGAGACACCACGGAAGCAACTATACTACTTTCTGTTTCTTGCTTTTCCTGGTTATTTCTTACATTTGAAGCCTCTCTTTTACTGTCTGTGATCTCAAGAAGCATCCCCCTCTGCACTCCTGGGGGATGCCGGCCTCCAGCCAGGCTCCGCAGCAAAGAAGGGGGCATGCTATAATACTGGAATTTCTTCTCCCGAGCGATCTCCATGCTGCCTAGAACCTCTGCACAGATGACATTGCTCCAGCTGTGGGGAAGTTTTCTGCAAGTGGAATGCTCTCTCTCGGCCAGGAGAGCCTCATCCTCTTGCAAAGTGTCAACAGCAGAAAGGACTTTTAGGGTATCCACAGTCAGGGCAGAGAGATCCTGCAAGTGTCCCACCTGGCTGTCCAAAGACAGTAAGGAGTCCTTTATAAAAGACACCTTTTCATTCATTTCTTTCAGTTGGAAGTACATCTCGGTAACCCTAGTGGTGAAGGGAGGGAGAAAACAAACAAGCACATTAAGCCAGTGGGAATTTGCTCTCTTCCTACCCTAATTCCATCCTTAAATGACTCCTGAGCCTCAGCTATTTCCCTAGGTTAAGTCTGTCTTCTGCCTTCTTCTTCCTCTCTCATCCCAGGTGATCTCATTCACTCCTCTAATGCCCACTATTACCCACAGGAGAGGACAAATTACTAATCTACATTTGTAGCCCTTATTTCTTTCTAATATTTCAGAACCCCATTTCCACTTCCAGCTAATGATTCCCTCAATTGTGTGATCAACCATTCCATTTGTATTCATTAATATACTTATTAATTTACATGACAAACACTTGAATATTTCCTAATGGCAAGCACTGTACAATCTGAATGCACATAGGAGATCCTGAGGAAGAAACAAGAATGACAGAAACAGAATCAATAATCAAATATGTAATTAAGAAAAGAAAAAACCCACAAATCTTTAAAATTTAAAAAAAAATCTAACTCTACTGTTCAAATAGGCTTCTCAAGTTTCAAACAAAATCCATTTTAGAAGACCTATATTCAGAAAAAGCCTGATGCACATTTTTAAAGTTGTTTTGAATGGTTTAACCAAAGATTATGATGTTCAACCATTGATTTATGTAAAAGCAACACAACACATCTTTAGCTATTCAAAAATAAATGTAAATTGCAAGTAAATTGAATTAAATGTAACAATTAGTCCAGGTGCAATGGCTCAGGCCTGTAATCCCAGCACTTTGGGAAGCAGGTGGATTACTTGAGGTCAAGAGTTTGTGACCAAACTGGCCAACATGGCGAAACCCCATCTCTACCAAAAAATAAAAAAATTAGCTGGGCATGGGGGCAGGCACCTGTAATCCAAGCTACTCGGGAGACCGAAGCAAAGGCTGCAGTGAGCCAAGATCGTGCCCCTGCACTCCAGCCTGGGTAACAGAGTAAGACTCCGCCCTATCTCCCCGAAAAAAAGTAAAAATTAATTTAATTGAGAGATGGTTAATATTTATCTGTACATTTCCTTGTAATTATCTCTGTATGGGATGAGTTTGGTTTTGTATCCGCCAAAAAGGCTATGCTGAAGTCTTATCCCCAAAACCATAGAATGTGACCTTATTCGGAAATCAGGTTTTTATAGAGGTAATCAAGTTAAAATGTGGTCATCAGGCTGAACCCTAATCCAATATGACTGGTGTTTTTATAATATGAAATTCTCACACGCACACACACAGAGGGAACATGATATGAAGACACATAGGGATAAAACGGCCATATGACTGGAGTGATGCATCTACAAGCTAAGAACATCCACAGTTGCCAGCAAACACCAGAAGCTAGAAGAGGTAAAGAAGGAGAGCAACAATGAGAAAGCAGGACCCTATCAACACCTTGATTTTGAACTTCTACCTTCCGGAAGTGTGAGACAATAAAGTTCTGTTATTCCAAGACACCCAGTTTTTGGTATTTTGCTGCAGCAGCCCAGGGAAACTAATGCAGCTATCTCAGCTTCATGAGCAATGGAATACATTACAACATACATCAGAGTTGACTACATAAAAAGAAACTTTTTTCTCTGAAATCTAGGTGGCAATTAAAAAATTTAGAAAAAAAAAGAAACTTGTATGCAAAAATATCACAAAAAGTTTAAAACAAAAATCAACTGGAAAACTAGTGTTCTAATAAATTTGATGAGGCATTGATACCCCTTGAGTAAACAAAAACTTTTACAATTTATTGATGCAAAAAAATTACAAAGAGTCCCGAGAACATGAAGAGATGAAAAGATAAAATACAAAAGGTAAGAAAACACAGCAAAATAGTCAACCTCATTAGGTAATCAGAGATGAAAATTAAGATAATAATGAGTTAATCTATATCATAACAGCATTTGTTTTAACCTAGCAAATTAAAAAAAGAAAAAGTGAAACAACTCAGCGGTAGCAAGGATGGAACATAGGGACACAATAAATATAAAGGAACTGTAATCTTACTGTGCTAAAGCAGACAGATATTTGTTATGAGAGAGAATATTATGCAGCCATTAAAAATCATACATTGTTGATAATTATTTTCGATGGCTATTTCTGGTGGTAGAGGCAGGGGGGTTGCCTATTGTGTTTGGTGTTACATGTTTTCAAATTTGGTATAAAATTTTTAAGTTCAGAAACAATAAAAGTTAAACTATATTTACAAAGTATATGTAATTATTGGAGAAAATATTTTCGACGTGTCAGAGGGGAAAAACAGAATAGAATATACTATCATTTTAAATGGAAATATGTAGAAGACTAAATTTTTAAAACCCAAAATTTTCACAATGAACTCTGACTTATCACATTGTTTTTTCTTTCTTTTCTTCCCTTGTTTTGTTCTGTTATTTGGCGGAGAGAATGTATAATTTCAGTTTCTCAGTAATGAAAATCTTTGATAAACAAGATTAAAGTGAAAAACAGCATGGGAGGGAATCTAACCAACTGTGTCATGGCTGCCTTGACCATTGCAGGAATGAAAATGATTCCCACTCTTATTTGGGGGCAGGGAGAAGTCGTGATTATGCCATGAAGAGTTTAACACTCAGCTGTAACAAGTACTTCCCAAAATAGTGTTAGACTTCCCATCTCTAGAACACAACTCAAGTCACAGGGATTGAAAGAAAGATCTTCCACTTTCTCTTTCTGGGACCTTTGTAAATAGAAATTAAAGCATAAAAAGAGTGGCATCTTCCATTTTTATTATATTGTATGTGAGTAGAACCCTCTCTTTCTTGCTTCTGCTATAGAATTCAACTTCTATAACTCAATAGAGGCTTAACAAATGCTTCCTGACCTTCTGGAATCTGTAAAATTAGAACTGGCAAGGATGATGTGGGAAACAGCACAAAATATATGTATACTCCCTTCCAAATATGCTTAATTAGAGCCTCTCCATCCAGTGCACTGTTTCATCTAATTCAAAAACAGTACAGTCTGAACAGCAGTAATGGAGACTCATTAAGTTCCATTAGCAGCAGTCACATCGAATGGATACAATAGAAACCAGCAACTATTCACAGCCACAGGTAACATGCTACAATAGAAACCTGTTAGACAAATAACCTGGTCACCCTCAAATCGGGTGTCTTGCTTTTATAGGTACTTATTTTCTAAAACTCGATGTCCTGTGAAACATATTTCAATTATATTACTGGACTACCAACTACATTAATTTAATCTAGGTTTTCAGTCATTATGACACATAAAATTTATAATTTTAGTTTCCTCTGTGCAAAGTACAAGGATGGAAGAAAAATGAGAATGGTAATTGTTTTATTATGGGCCTTTAGACAAGATACCTTAAAATGAGATAATAGCAAATATAATTACAATCATCATGAAAATCACCATATTCACTGAGTGCTCACTATGTACCAGGCATTTTATAAAGGTTCTACCTGTACTATTTTACTTACTCCGTGTAACAACCCTATAAGATAGGTATTACTATTATCCTTTCGTAGAAAAGAGGTTGGGTCGGCCAGGCGTGGTGGCACATGCCTGTAATCCAAGCACTTTGGGAAGCTGAGGCAGGTGGATAACCTGAGGTCAGGAGTTCGAGACCAGCCTGACCAATATGGCGAAACTCCATCTCTACTAAAAATACAAAAATAAAAAAAATTAGCTGAGTGTGGTGGCAGGTGCCTGTATTCCCAGCTACTGGGGAGGATGAGGCAGGAGAATCACCTTAACCCAGGAGGCAGAGGGTGCAGTGAACTGAGATCCTGCCATTGCACTCCAGCCTTGGCAACAAGAGAGAAACTCTGTCTCAAAAATAAAAATAAAAAAAGCAGTTGGGTCACATAGCCAGAGTCACATGGCGAATGAAAACGTCAGGTATCAAACCCAGATAGGCCGACTCCATATTCAGTGGCATTGACCACTGCTTTCTGGTACTTCTCAGCAACTCACCTAGGATCCAGGCAATTTCTTTTGGAGGTTCCTGGAGTACCATGAAGTAGTACATGAACTACACCAACAAGTCCCATGCTGGGAGGTGTCACAGATGTTCCTCAGTAAGGCTTTATGGTCAAATAGTGGTGGGACCTGCTTAAGCTGTAACTCTGCTGATGAATTGCAATGCATATTATGTTAAAGTGTTTGCATTTTTTAAAACCACAGTATTTCCCAAATATAATGTACCAAAACATGCTTAATGTGAAAAAATATCTAAAAGCATCTTACTCTGCAGAACAGAGAAAGGGAAAAGCTGACTTAAAGACTACTAGGATCAAAAAAGAAGTTAGAGTCTTGAATAGGGAGAATGAGATTGAAAACAGCCTCACTGTGCTCTCTTTTTCCACTGTCACAACTCAATTCTAGAAGGATTCTTGAAGCAATCTCTTCTTCACAGGTAGGTTAACATGCAAAATCCTCCTAATTTTCTTCCCCCCACCCCTTCAAACTATTGCTCAGTTACCTTAGGAAATATTCTCCTCTCCTTCCCATACCTCATGTATGAGGTCCCCACAAATGACCTCAACAAAGATGTCAAGTGATCCATCTGCCTTGGCCTCCGTGTCTATTTTACAAATAAGAAAACCAAGACCCAAAGAGGTTCAGTAAATTTGCCCATGTACATACAACTAGTAAGCGCCTGAAGCAGGACTTCTTCGCAGCTCTGTAAGCTTCTAATATGGGCCTATGCTTCATATAAAACTAAGAGCCAAGCTTGCCCATCGGACTCAATGAGCATAGCTATCAAGGGGACAGAACATGTGGAATAAAGAAAGAGAAATTCATATTACTATGGACTAAAGATATTATGTTGGTGAAATCCAATTTTGTGGGCTCAAATTTTGATTTTCCATTTTTTCTCAATATTAAATTTGATCTGAAATTCAATCAGGCACAGAAACACATATTTATATAAATATGGTACCAAGAGAGAAGTCCAGATTTATATAAATATGACTTATGCCCACAGTGAACCATTTAGAAAGCTCTTCATGTGATTCAGTTTTAAGTAAAGCCATACTTAAGGATTCACATCTCTCTATCTGATATTTGCACATCAGAAAAAAACATGCATAATTATGTATAATATTTCATAGTTCCATGTCGTTCAAAAATGAAGGAACACGTTTAACTTCTGTCAATTTGCTTCCATTTACAACAACAATGCTGTGTTTTTTTAAAAAAGGTATTTCATCACATATAGCCTCCCATGTTTTCACACGACGCAATGCTCCCACAATTAGTAATAAATCCACAATAGTCAGATCCCACTATAGCTCGCTAATACGTTCACGTTCTGCAGAACATCTTCTCCTCTTTCCGCAAACCTTTGAATGTCCCCCATACCACCTGCCTCCCTCAAAGTCACACACACACACACACACGCACACACACACGCACGCACACCCAGTCGACGACTTTGCCTCAAGGCCTGGGTGCTGCCGACCCTGTCTGCATTCCCGTGTACTCTGGCCACATCCCGTCCGTTCCCCTGCTTCGGGGAAAAGCCCAGGCCCTCCATTTTCCCAGCTTCTCAGGGACTTCTCTTCAGCCAGCGGCCTCCTCCCTTCTGCTCCCGAGTTTCTCCCTTGCTGGTGAGTCATTTCCAGGATCATGCTGTTTTATTTATCTCCACATGAAGTAAAATGAGACAAAAGAACCTCACCTTGTCCCCAGACCTCATCATGCTTCCCTGCACCATAATGCTTCTCCCAAAAGCCACATGCAGCTGCAGTCCCTGCCTCTCCTATTCTCTCTCCACCCACTTCAGTGAAGCAGCCACCAACTCCACTGCACACAACCGCTGGTCAGACGCCATGAAAACCCCGCGACTCCCCATCCAACCAGCACGCTGCATCTACCCCTCCGCTCTGGCTGCAGCCACACATCGGGCCGCCTCAGGCGGCTGCGCTTGCCGTTCCTTCCGCCAGGGGCGCTGTTCCACCGGACGCGCTGCCCCGCCCCCGCTGCCCCGCCCCCGCTGCCCCGCCCCCGCTGCCCCGCCCCCGCTGCCCCGCCCCCGCTGCCCCGCCCCCGCTGTCCCGCCTCCTTCAGGCCTCTCCTCAAACCCCTCAGAGCGACCTTCTAGGACCAGACTCTTGAAACAGTCCACTCAACCCCCAACTCCGCTACATTTCACGCCACCGTCATTTCCTGTTCTCTCCAACTACTTCATTTTTCTTCATAGCTCTTTTACTGCCTGATGTTAAATTACAAATTTATTTTTGTGTTTCCTTGCTTAGGTTTTGTTCTCCACCCACTTCATTTCCCTCACCACCACCCACCCCCACAGACGGACACACGCGCGCGCACACACACACACACACTGAATTTAAGTCCCATGAAGACAAGGACTCTTGTGTCTTTTAACCACTTACTCCTAGTAACTAAAAGAGTGCCTGGAATACAGTAGATGCCCAATTAAATATACTTCGATTACATGAATATTACATGTTATTAAACGTTTCAAATTACAAAGAACTCAGACCTCCGGGATTTGAAAGTAGATCTTTCTACTCTTTCAGATATTCTAGTAGAATCAAGTTTTGGTGGTAGTTTCAGAATGGAAAAGATTTGTATCTACCTTTCTGATGTCACTCGGATTCGCTCCTCACAACTACAATTCACATTTTCCATCTTCTCGTGGAAGTATTTTTCCACACACTGCTCCTCAAAATCATGAAGTTTTTTCAGATCCTCCTTACTCAGGTAGAGTTCTATAGGAAGAAGTACGATACACACAAAGAATCATTATTCGCCTCAGGGCATGAGTGGCTTTTCTTCCACTTGTATTGAAAATAAGAAACTGTAGCCTGTGTGATAGAAGTTTGTCACCTTGTCAAACCATTTCTAATATCAATGCAGAAACAGCACCAAGAAACAACTGGAAGCCGGGCGCGGTGGCTCACGCCTGTAATCCCAGCACTTTAGGAGGCTGAGGAGAGCAAGATTGCTTGAGCTCAGGAGCAGGAAACCAGCCTGGGCAACATAGGCAGACCCTCTCTCTACAAAAAGTTTAAAAATTAGCCAGGGGGCCGGGCGCGGTGGCTCACGCCTGTAATCCCAGCACTTTGGGAGGCCGAGGCGGGTGGATCACGAGGTCAAGAGATCGAGACCATCCTGGTCAACATGGTGAAACCCCGTCTCTACTAAAAATACAAAAAAGTAGCTGGGCATGGTGGCGCGTGCCTGTAATCCCAGCTACTCAGGAGGCTGAGGCAGGAGAATTGCCTGAACCCAGGAGGCGGAGGTTGCGGTGAGCCGAGATCGCGCCATTGCACTCCAGCCTGGGTAACAAGAGCGAAACTCCGTCTCAAAAAAAAAAAAAAAAAAAAAAATTAGCCAGGTGCCTGTGGTCCCAGTTACTCAGGAAGCTGAGGAAGGAGAATGGCTTGAATCTGGGAGTTCGAGGCTGCAGGAGTCATGATCACGCCGCTACCTTCCAGCCTGGGCTACAGAATGAGACCCTGTCTCAAAACAGGAAAAGAAGAAAAGCAACTGGAAACACCAGCCTGGGTCTCTCCTACTTATTTTTGAAAGTTACTCATATAGAGAATACTTTCAATATTTTCACAGGTTAGAATGTTTTTACATATTAACAAAAATTCACTGCTTTTATATGAAAATGGGGAATCTGATTATCTTCTTTTCTCTCTGCCAACACTTTCTAAAATTAATTAAATTTTAATTGATTCACATTAAAGGTACATATTTTCGAGATACCTGTGATAATTTGATACATTCATATAATTAAATCAGAGTAATTGGTGGAATAAACCTGTAGTCACAGCTACTCAGGAGGCTGAGGTGGGAGGATCACCTTATATATTTGCCTTATATATTTGCCTGTCCTTTAAGATAGGAACATTTGAATTATTATCTTCTAGCTATTTTGAAATGTATAATCAATTAATTTTAAATGTAGTCAACCTACTGATGGCCTGGCACAGTGGCTCACGCCTGCAATCCTAACACTTTGGGAGGCTGAGGTAGGTGGATCACTTGAGATCAAGAGTTCAAGACCAGCCTGGCCAACATGGTGAAACTCCATCTTTACTAAAAATATAAAAATTAGGGGTTTCCTCCTTGGCTTTGGAGTCCCCCTCCCTGTCTCTGTACAGGGGAGCTTCTTCCTTCTTACTTGCCTATTAAACTCTCTGATCTTTAAACCCCCCTCCCAAAAAATTAGCTTTGTGTGGTGGTGGGTGCCTGTAATCCCAGCTACTCTGGAGGCTGAGGTGGAAGAATTGTTTGAACCCAGGAGGCAGAAGGTACAGTGAGCCAAGATCGCTCCACTGCACTCTAGCCTGGGCAACAGAGTGAGACTCCATCTCAAAAAACAACAACAAAAACGCTACTGATCTATTAAACACTAGGTCTTATTTCTTCTATCAAAGTGTATGTATTTGTGCTCATTTATCAACCTCTCTGCCAACTCTTTTAGCTATAAAAATGATAGTAAATAACCAATAAGTTAAAAGCAAGATTAGAAGAAAGTTAAGTCTGTTGAAATTCATCCAGTAAGTATAAAAAAGTTTTACCTTGTTACACTGAGTTTGTGTATACTAAGTCGTTCTACTGAAAAAGGAGATATTATTATTACCATTCAATGGCCAATCAAAGCAGTATACCTTTTCTGACACAATTATAACTAACTCACTAAAAAGACACATTACTAAGTGATATTATAAGGCTAATGCAATTCTCCGTCAAACTCCAGCATTCCCATTTGGTCTACCACCTTGGCTTTCACTCTTGCCTAATAGAATAATATGTCATCTTTTAAGCAAGTTTATAATACTGAGAAAATATATAAATGAAATGATGCTGCTAAAAGGATTAAATTGGAAAGTTCTCTTTCTTGAATGGTTTTGCTTACATTAGGAGAAAAAGAACACAGTTCTCCAGAATTTATTTAAAATGCAATTGTTACATTATTTTCTGATAACATTAATGACAAAAAAATCTTAATTTTAAATTGGAAACATGGGTAAAAGTATTATTCTGCTGTAAAATGTATTCACAACTCAGGTAGATAGTGCTTTCTGATTTAAATGGCAGGAAAAATTTTTCAGACGTTGAAAATACTCGGTATCTCCCATCCCCTACCCAACTCTAATGTCTTCTTTCATTAAAGAATCTCCTCTGAGCAAGAAACTTTACAGGTGTCACGATGTGAGCCTTCTGTGGATCCCTGAGGGCAAACAGTCCAGAGCGATTCCAGTGACAGGTGCAGCTTGCAGTATGTCGAGCTTTCCTGTAATTGTCCGCAAGGTGGCACTGCTGCGGCTTATGTAAACGTCTTTATCCTCAATATAAAGGATCAGAAGCAATGTTATGAAAATTCAAGAATGTTCCAAAAAGCTCAGGGTGAACTCACTTTAAAGTTTACTTGAGTTTTATATGAAATCATCCTACAACCCAGACAAAGGTGAACCTAGGAAACATTCATATGGTAGTAGGAAGTCTAGGCAAATCCTAGTCAATTCCAGGATTTATCAAGCAATTCATGCTCTGCTATTAGGTTGCAATGGTTCTGCAGCCAAAGCCTGGGACATCTCTCTATTAGCAGCCTGAAATTTACAGTATAATTATAAAACCTCAAGTTAACTTCAGTCATGCTTTGGCTTTCATACAAAGGCTGAATCATTTGGTCAGGGAGTGGGGTATGAAAAAGAAAAACAGGTCGGGCGCGGTGGTTCACGCCTGTAATCCCAGCACTTCAGGAGGCCAAGGTGGGAGGATCACCTGAGGTCGGGAGTTTGAGACCAGCCTGACCAACATGGAGAAACCCCGTCTTTACTAAAAATACAAAATTAGCTGGGTGTGGTGGCATATGCCTATAATCCCAGCTGCTCGGGAGGCTGAGGCAGAATTGCTTGAACCTGGGAGGCAGAGGTTGCAGTGAGCTGAGATTGCACCACTGTGCTCCAGCCTGGGCAATAAGAGCAAAACTCTGTCTCAAAAAAGAAAAAAATCTTCAAAAATCTTCATAGTGACTCAGGAGGAGAAAAAATACTTCACAGAGCCAACTACCACCAGTAAAAGCATATCACCCTGTCAACCCCATAATATACTGACTCCTAAGGATCTACCTAAATACATAAATAGCCCACTGTCCCTTACCTGAAACTCCTAGAATCCAGAGTATTTTAGAATTCAGAATTATTCTCTTCTAGCTTCAGAAAGTTAATACAGTGAATATACCATAAATGAAGTGAATATACCATAAATGAAGTGAAATCCCTAGTTAAGGTTAAAGTAATCCCTGAAATCAAACATATTGCTATTTTCTGCAGCAACATCAATGAATATTCATACTACAAGAAATAAAAAGAATAAATGGTTTCACATGAATTCTCATCAGCCTTTTTTGGCCAAATGGGTCTTTCCCCAGTTTGTGAGGAAAAGGGACTTTCAGTTTTCAGAGGTATTTTAGATTTAGGAATTGGGATAAAGGATTGTGCATTTATGTCACCTGCATCCTGTATTTCTGGGAACTATCTAGAAATGGGCCTGGGACCAATTGTGGAATTGCTTGATAGGAACTACAGAATATCTGAAAAAACACCAAATGCAATGTTTTCTGACAACAATTAGTATGATAATCATATCAAGCAGATAAGATTTGGCTAAACAAGATGAATTAGAAAAACCTCAAAATAGATAGGCTAATGCTTTGAAAAAACACAGGTAAGAATCCCTATTTCTGCATCCTGACTCACGATGTTGCCCAGGCTGAAGTGGAGTGGCTGTTCACAGGCACCACGGCCTTAAACTTCTGAGCTCAAGCAGTTCTTGTGCCTCAGCCTCCTGAGTAGCTGGGACTACAGGCATGCACCACCCACACCCAGTTTCTGAGTTGAAGTTCTTGAAAATAAGAAACATCCATTTCAGAATCACCGCCATGCTCAGTAGATTAGAGAGCCAGAGGACCGTGACCCTGGTTAATAAGTGAAGCCCAGCTTTGCTTATCTCTTCCCTTAGACCCCAGGCCTTCTGTAACTCCAATATGTCTGAATTCCATCTTCTACAACGTGGAGAACAGCACAGGTCACATGACTACCCTCTAGGAGTTATTCTGATGAGTTCTCCAGTCAGCAGGGAAAGCACAGGTTTTCAATGTGACATAAAGCCTTTGTACGATCAAGCAGAGATTCTCTTCCTACGTATTCCTTTCTAAGTATCCGTTCATCTTGGCAAAAGACACTACAACCTCATAATGAGGTCAATATATTTACTTAGACCCGGGGCATTAGCTGATATTCTACTGTCAGAGAACTCCTGGAGCCTCCCAGTGCCCTGAACTTAATACACGTCGCTCCAGTGCATCTTTGCCTTGAATCTCTACTTTTTGCTGTCTTCCTCCTGCCTCACATAGAATGACTTACTTAATACAACGTCACCCTCTTCTTGGTCGTGAAGAGCTCGGCGACAGCACAGGTGGCGGAGGAGGAGGCCCACGTGGCTCAGCAGGATGAGAGGTGGGGGCAGCCAGGGCTTCTCATGGTAGGTCATGATGTAGCGATAGCGGTTGTATTTCCACAGTTTATTTGAAATGGATTTCATATCTAAGTAAACATTGCTGTACGATGCAGTAAGAGAGGGACAATGGTTTAATATGAAGTCTTGAAACAGATTCTGTATTTTCCAACATTTATGATTGGTTCACCTGACGTTCCCAGCAGTTACCCAATACAGATATTCTTCTTCCACCAAACAAAATATATTAGCTACCTTCTACAATGAAACATGATAATCAGAATATCAAGCAAAAGGCAGACATTACAATCAGAGAAAAGAAAATGCCAACATTTTCAGTGTAATGAACAGAAAATCCATTCTGGAACTCAATACTCTTCTCAAGTCATCATCTCTTCTCACATAGAAGTTCTTTTTCAGTCCATGATTCATCATTTATAGGAAACAGCTTTAATGTTCCTCTGTGTCATCTACCTAATGTCAAATGTGAGAACTGCTAGAATAATCCCAGTGAAAACACCCAAACAGAACAGTGTTCATGAAGAAATGGAAGAAGAATCAATTCATCTTAAAATAAATCAAAAAGCAGAGCTTCTATTAAAATCCAGACAAATTATTCAGATTAACTTTACAATAAAAATAACTCCTTATTGGTAGGTCACCTTATAGTGGTAACATGGACATAGAATAGTAAATATTGATATTTAGAACTTGCCGGCCAAGTGCAGTGGCTCACGCCTATAATCCCAGCACTTTGGGAGGCCGAGGCAGGTGGATCACCTGAGATTGGAAGTTCGAGACCAGACTAATCAACATGGAGAAACCCCGTCTCTACTAAAAATACAAAATGAGCTGGGCGTGGTGGCACATGCCTGTGATCCCAGCTACTCGGGAGGCTGAGGCAGGAGAATCTCTTGAATCCGAGAGGTGGAGTCTGCAATGAGCTGAGATTGTGCCATTGCATTCCAGCTTAGGCAACAAGAGCGAAAATCCATCTCAAAAAAAAAAAAAAAAAAAAAACTTGCCATGGGCGTAATGGTTGAGGGTACAGTTATTCTGAAACAACATATCATTCTTAACTACTTAACTTTAAGTATATAATATGATATAAGAGGAACACAATAAAATGTCCATCTTACTATTTTGCTTAGACTAACATAAAATTTAGTTTTCTTTTTTAAAAAATTCTTCTTCTTGCAGTGTGAAGATTTTAGTTTCTTTAGAGAAAGATAGCAGCGTAGAACTTGAGAAAGGTAGCCAAATTTAGCAAATAAAAACACAGACAACCCTAAACTTGAACAGTGATAAAGAAAAGAAAACAATTATCCTAGAGAAAGCCATCTTTGGGTAAGAATAGAAGTTTCACAGAGTCCATACAGAAGGCGATTGAAGCATAGATGACTGGGTTATATCAGTAGTTCTCAAGCACGTCCTCTGAACCAGCAGTATCAGTGTCACCTGAGAACAAGTTAGAAGTGCACATTTTGGGGCCCTGTTCAATGAGAGAGAAACTCGAGGGTTGGGCACGCTATTAATAGTAGTTTCACTCCAACGTGACAACAGCTTTCCACCAGCAGATGGCGACCTTCACCGTGTATTTCAGTTTTGTTGTTTTTTGTTTGTTTTGTTTTTTATTTTATAAAGAATTATCTGTAACCGGGCTCCTGGACAAGTAGTCAGATCTGGGGTTGGTCAGTCTGTGTGGTCTTCAGTGTGTTCATCTCTAACATGAGAAGTTTGTTCTATGCGAGGATTTCTCAACTTTTTGACACTGGACATATTTTATGTATTTTGCCAAGATGCTCACAAATAGGGCTTTATTTATCTAGCTCAAAGTACACACTATCACAATCTTGTTTGTTATTCCTTTTACTAAAATAGTTCAAATCAAAGTTTTTAATCACACTATCAAAAAGTTCAATTTCTTTTTGTCTCTCCACATCAGAGTGGTTGAATAGAAGGTAGAAATGGCCGGGCATGGTGGCTCACACCTGTAATTCCAGTGCTTTGGGAGGCTGAAGCGGGCAGATCACCTGAGGTCAGGAGTTCAAGACCAGCCTGACCAACATGGTGAAACCCCATCTCTACAAAAATACAAAAAGTAGCTGGGCATGATGGCAGATGCCTATAATCCCAGCTACTCAGGAGGCTGAGGTAGGAGAATCGCTTGATCCTGGAAGGTGGACGTTGCAGTGAGCCAAGACCACACTATTGCACACCAGCCTGGAAAACTGAGCGAGACTCCGTCTCAAAAAAAAAAGGAAGAAACAGGCCGGGAGTTCACCATTTACCAGCTGTAAATGGTACCAGGGCAGGAAGGGGTGGCTCTGGGTCTCACCTTCTACCGAAAATAGACATAGCTGTAGGGCCTGGGGACAGAAACCAGACGTTCCAGTCCATCTCCAAAAATCAGCATAAATACTTCCCCCCTCACAGTATAAAAAATATACACCTCTACTGCTCTGCAGTCATGTGTTTAGTTTTCTTTAAGAAAAAAAAAAATCAGTAGTATGTATCTTGGTTCCTCAAGTTTCAGGAAAAAATATGAAAGGTCACTTTTTTCTCTTTCCACCTACAAAATGCAGGCAGCATGTTCTGATGCTAGGATGGGCTCAGCCGCCTGGGCTGGGGCTAGAAAGGAGACCTCTGTATGTCACAATGGAAACTGAAGCCCAGCGTCAGTACCGCATCCAGCTTCAAGATGGAGAATCTGAGCCTTTGAAATGGAAAGGGAGCATCTGAAAGGGCACCCCCACCGAGGGCTTTCAGAATTAATGTTCCAGAAGAAAGGGGTTGCCTTGCTAGTGACAGAGCTGGGAGTCACCCCCCGCCGCAGTCCGCCCCAGGATTCCCCTGTGGGAGGCTCCAACCGACCCTCTCCAGCCCAAGGCTCTCTGCAACTGCCACCTGTACTCAAATATATGGAGTCGCTGCTGCTGGCTTTTAAAGTCAGCTATTACGTTTGAGACGTGACTGTCACCGACAGAATTCTGTCCTAGAAAGCCATCCCAGTGCCGTGTTGGCTCAGGGGCACCAGCTTTGTGCTGTCTCTGTAACAGGCAGGAGTGTTCTCAAAACAAAGTTCCACTGATCCCTGGACGCCACTGCGGCATTAAGGACAGGGTCAGTCCCGTTGAGGGGAAAGGTGGCTTCAAGGCTATTCTCTGGGCCTATTTGCAGGAGATCTGCAGGTACCAGGAGTCCGTACTCATTGCTTATTTGAGTGGTGGCCAAGCCAACCAGACCCAAACACGACTGACGCACACCGGCTTCCAGACTTGGCTCCCACTTGAAACAGACACCCATTGGGCTGCTCTGCAGTTCTTTGGACTCCAAGACCAGAAGGGCCTGTGCCCAGCTGCCGGCCTGGGCAAGAATTACTGGATACCATGACCAGCAGGTGTTCACCCAACCTCAAGTGTACACCCCTAGTGACCAGGAGCACACCACCTTACCTGGCGACACTTTTTCCCAAAGAATCCAAAGAGCCTCTTGGTGACACCCACAGCAGGAGCATCATGCCATCCCATCACCAGCACCCACTTACCCACCTGGGGCTAAGATGGGGGGCATGAGCCTTTCCCTTGAGAGCAAATGGGCAATGAGACACTGGACATTTTTAAGACACAAAAATCTCAGACTACCAGCCTGGGCAACATGGTGAAATCCCGTCTCTACCAAAAATACAAAATTTAGCTGGGCATTGTGGCATGCACCTGTGTCCCAGCTATTTGGGAGGCTGAGCCAGGAGGATCACTTGAACCAGGGAGGTGGAGGATGCAGTGAGCTGAGGTCACGCCACTCCACCACTCCAGTCTGAGTGACAGAGTGAGACCCTGTCTCCTCACATTCCCCCCTACCAAAAATTCAGACCCTTTTATTATTTGATATATAAAAAATAGCTATTATAACTAAACACCAGCAAATGTTATAAGTACCTAAAACAGTTGGGCTAAGAGAGAGGATGACTATCATATAACAAGCAGGAAGGAATGTCTTCTCCAAGTATAGGTAACAACACAGCACTTTTTTTTTTTAAGAATTCTGATTTACTTTGCCTACCTCTCAACCCCTGTGTTCTCTACTTTCTTTAAGTATATTGCATAAATTGATTTTCCCTTATCTTTTTCTCTTTAGTAAGATAAGCAAGGAATAAAATGCCTAGCACAGTGCCTGACATTTAAGAGGCATCCAGAAAATGTGAGTTTCTTCCCATTACTTCACTTGGTTTCTTTCGTCTATGAAACAAATAGGTGTCAGGTAGTCTTTTCAGTGTTTAAGACAAATTGCTTGCTTCTGAGCAAGACGAGAAGGAGTGAGGAAGTGGGGCTTACTGGTGGCTGCAGGAAGAGCATTCTGGGCAGAGGAAATAGCAAGTGCAAAGGCACCATTGTGGTCTGAAAAACTGAAGGGCCTGTGGTTGGAGAGGAATGGGTGAGGGGAAGAGCAGTGTGAAGCACAATTTAAGAAGTGATGGCAGGCGTGGTGGCTCATGCCTGTAATCCCAGCACTTTGGGAGGCTGAGGCGGACAGATCATGAGGTCAGGAGTTCGAGACCAGACTAGCCAATATGGTAAAACCCCATCTCTACTAAAAATACAAAAATTAGCCAGGCATGGTGGCATGCGCCTGTAGTCCCAGCTACTTGGGAGGCTGACTCAGAAGAATCGCTTGAACCCGGGAGGCAGAGGTTGCAGTGAGCCGAGATCACACCACTGAACTCCAGCATGGGTGACAGAGCGAGACTCCATCTCAAAAAAAAATGTGACAAGGGCTGGGCGCGGTGGCTCACACCTGTAATCCCAGCACTTTGGGAGGCTGAGGCAGGTGGATCACCTGAGGTTAGGAGTTTGAGACCATCCTGGCCAAAAGGGTGAAACCCTGTCTCTACTAAAAATACAAAAATTAGCCAGGTGTGGTAGAGAGCACCTGCAATCCCAGCTACTCGGGAGGCTGAGGCAGGAAAATTGCTTGAACCTGGGAGGCGGAGGTTGCAGTGAGCTGAGATCGCACCATTGCACTCCAGCCTGGGTGACAAGAGTGAAACTCCATCTCAAAAAAAAAAAAAAAAAACTGACAGGAAAGTCAACTGACAAGGGGCCATATAAATCACTGTAGTGACTTTAACTGTCATGCAGAAGTAAAATGGGAGAAATTGAAGAGTTTGGAGCAGAAGAGTAATAACCTCTGATGTCTGCTTTTAAAGGGTCATTTGAACTACTGTGTTGAGAAAAGAATACAGGGAGTCAAAGCCAGAAGTTAGAGATAAATTAGAGGCTCTGTGGTAACAGTGGGGTAGTGAGAGGTAGTTGACTCAGTCAACAACAGAGGTTCCTGAGAGTTTGGAGGTAGAGGTTCGAGAGATATTAAGAATGACTCCATGTACAGAATCATGGTGTGGAGTAAAGAAAAAGAAAGAAAGAATGACTCCTTGGTTTTTGGTGGAAACAACTGAAAAGATGGAACATCAACAAAAACTCATATTCTTCCTTGCAGATTTGGGAAAGACTACAAGTAGAATAAGAGTATGTTGGTTGGGAAAGACGAGGTTAAGAGTTTGGGCATTTTAATTTTAGAAATCTACTACATTTCTAACTGGTGAAGGAAGGGGCAGTGGATTTCCATGGCTGGGGATTAAGAAACAGAGCTGGGCTGGAGATATAAATGGTGTGTGCTCAGGATATACAGGAAACTGAAAGAGATCACAAAAAGCGTAAATAAAGGAAGAGGAAGGTACGGGCTCGGCGACATTCCGATGTTAAAAGGTTGGGGAGAAGATGATCCAGAACAGAAGACTGAGAAAAAGTGAGAAGTGACAGAGAAGAAAACAGAGGGCCAGACACAGTGGCTCACTCCTATAATCCCAGCACTTTAGGAGACTGAGGCGGGTGGATCACTTGAGGTCAGGAGTTCGAGACCAGCCTGTCCAACAGGTGAAACCCCATCTCTACTAAAAATACAAAAATTTGCGAGGCATGGTGGCAAATGCCTGTAATCCCAGCTACTTGGGAGGCTGAGGCAGGAGAACTGCTTGAATCCAGGAGGCAGAGGTTGCGGTGAGCCAGGATGGAGTCACTGCACTCCAGCCTGGGTGACCGAGCAAGACTCCATCTCAAAAGAAAAAGAAAAGAAAGGAAGGAAGGAGAGAGAGAGAAAGAAGGGAGGGAAGAAGGGAGGGAGGGAGGAAGAAAGGAAACAAAGAAGAGGGGATGCTGGGAGCAAGTGAAGAAAGCGTATCAAGACCTCTGTAGCCAACTTGCAATTCCATCACCTGCTATCTTTTCTTTTCTTTTCTTTGAGACGGAGTTTCGCTCTTGTTTCCCAGGCTGGAGTGCAATGGCACGATCTCAGCTCACCGCAACCTCCACCTCCCAGGTTCAAGCAATTCTCCTGCCTCACCCTCCTGAGTAGGTGGGATTACAGGCATGCACCACCACGTCCAGCTGATTTTGTATTTTTAGTAGAGACTTTATAGTCTCCATTTTTAGATGAGGTTTCTCCATGTTAATCAGGCTAGTCTCGAACTCCTGACCTCAGGTAATCCACCCGCCTTGGCCTCTCAAAGTATTTGGATTACAGGCGTGAGTCACCGTGCCTGGCCTACTTGCTACCCTTTCATAATTCGAACTTACTGCCTAATCACAATTCAAGATCTCCTTTCACTTTGATATATTACACTGTACTTTCCCTCTGTAGTCAGTCCTCCATATCCGTGGGTTCTGCATCTGTGGAGTCAAACAACCACAGATTGAAAATATTTGGGGAAAAGAAAAAGATGATTGTGTCTGTACTGAAAATGCAGAGACTTTTTATCTTTGTCATTATTCCCTCAACAATACAGTGTAGCAACTATTTATATTGCATTTACACTATATTAGGTATTGTAGGAAATTTAGAGATGATTTAAAGTATACAGGAGGATGTATGTAGGTTATACGAAATACTACACCATTTTCTATGAGGGATCGGAGCATCCATAGAGTTTGGTATCCACAGGGGATCCCGGAACCAGCCCTCCACAGATACCAATGGATGACTGCATTTATTATTTCACTGTTTCCCATGCTCCGCTTCCTTCTTTCCATTAGTTTTATGCCCTTATTTTAAAACAATAATAGTAAAACACAGAACACACAAAAACCAAAGGTTACATATTCAAAGTACATGTGAATCTAGTCAACATATCTGCCCACATTTCTTATTTAAATAAAATAATCATATTTAATTGAAATAACCTACTTGAAGAAAGCAATCAACAGGTTCACCATGATGATATACTGCACGAAGAGGTAGACAGCTTGCAAGAATGGCGTAAGAAAAGAACCAGGAGGGCAGGATGGCTTGCTTGAACAAACTGCAAATAGAGAATTTTAAAAGAATGAGAGATAAGATGAATCACAGTACTGAGACTCTAGACAAACATTTAGCACATTAACTGCACAGAATACCATAAATTCAAACATTTTTAAGATTTAGATGACTGTTTTTCAGATTTATTTTACTCTTGTTAACTATGAAGGCACAATTTCTGCATGATGGCAAAATCCCATACACACCATCTATGTGGTCAGCATAGACTTCTCCATATATCATCCAATATGGCTGAAATATAATATCTCGAGCGAGGCTCCAAGATGGTGGCTCCTCTGGCGAAAGGATGGCCTTGCGTGCCACTCCAAAGCTCAGCAGGACTATGGCCATTATGATCACAATATAGAACATGTTTGCTGTCTGCAAAAGAGCACAGCACAAGCAGAATTTTACCACAGATTTCATGTTCAAAAGAAACCAAACACCAGCAGCCATCATAATTATACCTGCAAACAGTAAGACTGTGTAGTCATTGACTAAAGCACCCTTGTCCGTGAACAGCTAGACTTTCTTTGGCTAAACTGTTTTGTTTTCTTGCACGGTATGCATTTCAAGTCAATGTGGTCCATGGAATAACAGAAATGTGCTGAGAGGAGAGAGTCTGTCTTTCTTTAAGCAGTAAAGAAATGTGAACACTTTTTGCTTAACTAATATCCAGCTTTGCCCCCAGTTGGACCAGAAGTTAGGGAAATTTAAAAAAAAGGGGGGGTATAGTTGAATTAGTCCAATGGCTCCTTATTCCCAGAATTGTCTTCAGGAATTGATTAGAGTCTAAGAAACTGATCAAGCCAGTTTAATTCCCTCTACTAAATGTACCTCAACTCGATCCATTAGTTTACTGTAACAGAGAAAGTATTCACCACAATTCCCATCAGTATTTCAAGAGGTGCTCTATATCTCTTAGCTTCCCTTCCATTAGGCTGGGGCTATGAAACCTATTCTAGCCTGGACACTTCTTGTCCAGAGCAGTTAAAAGCTATTAGACTTTCCCCATCTCTTTCACTCCCTGTTATAGAAGACTTTAGGAGCCAAATCCCTGAGAAAAGGATTCCAGATCACTGAGTCACTGCATACAGGTCACCTCCATGAGCACTCAGCAAACCCTGCATTAGGGAGAAATACCTCTGTGCTAAGTCACTGAAATATACTGGTTATCTCGGCATGGCCTATCTCATGAATGCTAATGTCACCAAGACAAGAGAAAATATTTCTGGCCTAAGGGAAAAATGTCAAATAGGAAAAATCTTTGGAGTCCTGGAGGTTGTCTCTTTTCTGTCCTCTTTCTTTGTTTTGGCACTACCCTTCATTCTCCAGAACTTGCCCCTTCCCTGACAGTAAGTATTCTAGAAGGAAAAGCCAGAGATGATCTTGAGACAGTGTACTTATTAAAGGGTAGGTCTTAGATCCTTGTGAATAGCCAGATGGAAAACACCGGCCAGGCTCAGTAGCTCACGCCTGTAATCCCAGCACTTTAGGAGGCCAAGGTGGGGTGGATCACTTGAGGTCAAGTGTTCAAGACCAGCCTGGCCAACATGGTGAAACCCTGTCTCTACTAAAAAATACAAAATTAGCCAGGCATGCTGGCAAGTGCCTGTAGTCCCTACTATAGGCTACTCAGGAGGCTGAGGCAGAAGAATTGTTGAACCCGGGAGCTGGAGGTTGCAGTGAGCAGAGATCATGCCACTGCACTCCAGCCTGGACAACAGAGCAAGACTCTGTCTCAAAAAAAAAAGAAAGAAAAAGGAAAAAAGAAAAAGCTGACACAACTGTATGGCAAGCTCAGATGACAGACCGGAGCTAGTGGCCCACTTTTGAATCCTGGCTCCCCATATATGCCTTTGAGGAATTTACTGAACCTCCATTTCCTTGTATGTAAATGTATATAATAATACTACCTATCTCCTCAAGCTTTTGCAAAGATTAAATGAGTTAATATATACTAAGTACCTAGAACAGTGCATGGCCTATAAGCACAATTTAAGAGTGTGATGGTAGGGGAGAGTCAGTGAGTGATTTTAAAGAATGGATATTTTAGCAGAAAATATCATTGGTGGTAGCTTCACATGAATCTGGTCCTCGGAAACTGCTGTGCTCAGAGACAAATTTGACTCAATCCCATACTATCTGGCCCTAGTCAAAAAGGTGAGCTGAGTGTCCCAATTAACTAACTGCAATATACTACCCAAGGTCATTTGTTAAAGACAAGTTTGTGGTGATATGGAAGGCAGTGGTGGTGTGATCTTACTCTCTGTGCTTCTATAAATAATTCCAAAATGGTCAGGCACAATGGCTCATGCCTGTAATCCCAGCACTTTGCAAGGCTGAGGCAGGAGGATTGTCTGAGCTCAGGAGTTTGAGACAAGCCTGGGCAACATAGTGAGACCCTGTCTATATAAATAATAAAAAAGAATTAGCTCAGTACAATGGTGTGTGCCTGTGGTCCTAGCTACTCAGGAGGCTGAGGATTGCTTGAGCTTGGGAGGCAAAGTTGCAGTGAGCTGTGATTGCGCCACTGCACTCCAGCCTGGGTGACAGAGCGAGACCCTGTCTCAAATATCGATGACAATAATTCCAAAACTTAAACTATCTGATATAAACCATGAATAAACATTGAAAAGAAGCCAGGTGTGGTGGTGCTTGGCTGTAGTCCCAGCTACTCAGGAGGCTGAGATGGGAGGATTCCTTGAACCCGGCAGTTCAAATCTAGCCTGCACAACAGAGCATCTTTACAAAGAACATTAGAATAACAGGGTGACTATCGTTCATAATAATTAACTGTACATTTAAATATAACCAAAAGAGTATAAGTGGGTTGCTTGTAACACAAAGGATTAATGCTTGAGATGATGGATACCACATTTACCCTGAAGTGATTATTATATATTGTATGGCTGTATCAAAATATTCCATAAACCCCATAAATACATATACCTACTATGTACCCACAAAAATTATTTTTAAAAATTTTGTTAAAAAGAATACCGGGATATAAAACTAGTTGTACTCACCATTTTTGCAATCATGGTCACATATGGACCTGTATGTTGATTCACAGCAAAAAAGTCCAGGAGCCGTGAGAACCAGAATATGATGTCTATGCAGTAGATCAGTCTTCCCGCTGTGTGAAAAGGAGGGTCACCCCATCGAAGGACGAAGCCAGCTGAAAACAGGCCAATGGCCACAGTTTCTACTAAGTTCCAGTACTCACTAATCCATACCCTCACCTTTTGAGTAAACTTCCCAGGTTCTGAAATACAGATCTAAAAGAAGGAAGAAGGAAACTTACAAAAAGAGGTACAACCAAAGAATCCCATCAATACAATCTTCTTAAACACACAAACCATTCATTTAAAGAGCAATCTAAACCCTGCCAAACCTTAAATCACTTGGGGATTTCAAAGACTGAAGTTATTATCATCAGTAATGAATTATTTAAATAATGCTATAAAGATATAATTAATGCATCTAATAATGCTAGACTGTCACTTGCAACCCTAACTAGAAGTAAAAAAAAAAAAGGTACTTTTTCTACCTTTCAATAAACCTGAAATAGCATGGGGAAACACCAAAGACATTTTAAAACTCAGTATTGCAGTGGAACTCTATAACTATGATTTCATTTCAGGAGGCACAGCAGGGTGCAAAGAACACTGGATGAGCAAGGAATCCTGTAATCCAGTCCGACTACTGCTAATAGTGAGTTGTTGACAAACTACTAAGAATGTGATATTGGACCGGGTGTGGTGGCTCATGCCTATAATCCCAACACTTTGGGAAGCCAAAGCGGGCAGATCACTTGAGGTCAGGAGTTCGAGACCAGCCTGGCCAACATGGTGAAACCCCATCTCCACCAAAAATACAAAAATTAGCCAGGCGTGGTGGCAAGCACCTGTAATCCCAGCTACTTAGGAGGCTGAGGCAGGAGAATTGCTTGAACCTGGGAGAAGGAGGTTGCAGTGAGGCAAAATCTTGCCACTGCACTCCAGCCTGGGCAACAGAGCAAGACTCCATTTCAAAAAAAAAAAAGTTATATTGGAACTCACTAAGATAAGAAAATACCCCTGATACCTATGCATCAATCCTGCATGTTCTTCACATGCACCCCAGAACCTAAAGTGCAATAAAACATAAATAAATAAATAAAATCAAAAGAGGGAGAAAAAGAAAAAAAAAAGAAAGAAAGAAAGAAAATACCCCTGAAACACCTCACCAAACAAACGGAAATGTAAAATAGTATATCTATTTTCCCTGAAGCATAAAAAAATGGTACAATTCGTAACTATCTGTTTCTCTCCGATTTATTTTCTATAATATATAAACTCCACATAGAAATTAGCAGACAACATAGGTATAATTACAAAGAATGTAAGTATATAATGTTGATTATATTACCTCTAGGACAAAATAAATATAGGTAAATACATAGACAAGAGACATACATTGACATCTAAAACAGTCTAAGTCATAAATATTTGTGGTTGCAGTTATAACTGATGGGAATGCTAATTTTTTTTTGTTTGTTTTGGTTTTGAGGCAGAGTCTCCCACTGTTGCCCAGGCTGGAGTCCAGTGGCTCAATCTTGGCTCACTGCAACCTCCACCTCCTGGGTTCAAGCAATTCTGTGTCAGCCTCCTGAGTAACTGGGACTACAGGCACGTGCCACCACACCTGGCTAAATTTTTGTATTTTTAGTAGAGACAGGGTTTCACCGTGTTAGCCAGGATGGTCTCAATCTCCTGACCTCATGATCCTCCTGCCTTGGCCTCCCAAAGTGCTGGGATTACAGGTGTGACCCATCACACCCAGCCCTTTTTTAAAAGTAACTCATTACAAACTAGGAAATTTTAAAGTTTTGTTTTTTTGCTTCTTGGATTATTACTTGCCTCAGAGAGATTTCCAACTTCAGTTTTCAAAAGTGTTTGGTAAAAGTTTTCAAAAGCTATAAACACATTCCTTACAAATTGCACAACTTCAGCCATTCATGTGCCACTCATGAGATGAAACTGATAATATTAAAGTAATGCAAGGCAATAAAAATCAACCCCACCAAAAATAAAAATAAAAAAAAATAAAAAAAAAAAGCTCAAGGAAATCAAATAGTTGGAGGGGTTAATACAATTCTAGGGGATGATCTATCCTTTAGGGCTGGTAAAGACATCAAGATACATGCTTCAAAGGTAATTGCTTCCAAATACACCAACCAGCAGAAAGCAGCTGACAAAGATTAAGGGCCGAAATCAAGGATTTTCCCCCAAATAACCTTCTTGCAGCACATAAGTCAAGGTCAGTGTTTCCTGTCTTCCCCGCCCTTGACCTGTCCATTTTCATCACTAGAGCCAAGGACACTTTTAGTGGACACCTACAGAAGCTGAGGACATCTGGAGAAGACAAAGCTAGATGGCACAACTCACCTCCCTGACCCTCTCAATAGCATTGGTGAAGATGTAAATGCTGACAAGCCACTCCTGCACGCTGGGCTGGGGCTGCATCTCCACCAACACGGTGTAAGTGAACAGCATGAGGAATGCCAAATACGCCATCTGTGAGGGGGACACACATTCGCCAGACGTGAGTGAGGGCAAGCACGGAGGATGCCAAGCAGACGCAGAGGGAGCAGAAACACGAGCTTGAACTTCGACACAATAATACGAACACAGAACCAGAAGCACCTGTGGGTTATTGATGACCTAGAATCAAGGAAAGCACAACAATCCATGGTGTTCTAGTCCAGGATTTAGAGGCAGGAATGAAATCACTGTTCTCAGATCTCATTCCTAGGTGGAAGGAGACACTGTATCGTTCCTGCTGGCTCCTGACTGGAATTTCCAGAACCCTGCATGTCCAACAGGGGCACTGTCAAGCTAACTGCAAGCCCAAGAGAAGTCACAGGGCTTCCCCTACATCTTAAACATAGAAAGGAAACATGAAACCCTGTCTCTACTAAAAAATACAAAAATTAGCTGGGCGTGATGGTGGGTGCCTGTAATCCCAGCTACTGGAGAGGCTGAGGCAGGAGAATCACTTGAACCCAGGAGGCAGAGGTTGCAGTGAGCCAAGACTGTACCACTGCACTCCAGTCTGAATGACATATCGAGACTCCATCTCAATAAAAAATAAAAAGAAAGAAAACGTGTGAAGCATGCCAGATGCGCAGTGGCAATAGATGCTTATTTTCAAATACAACGAACTGCGGCATTCACCACTGCTGGGAGTTTTATCTTATGTTGATTAAAATATTCTGTTTAAAAGAAAAGTTGTGTCCAACTGTGAGCCTTTTTAATTAAGGACTGCCAATATTTATATCTTCAGCACTGAGCACTCTGCCTGACACACGGTAGACATTCAATAAATGTTTTTCTAATTACTGTGCATATATATGTATGTATGTCTAGATTTCCATAGTTTTGAAAGAACTAAGACATAGTAATCATGCACATAGATATTTAATGATTAATAGCTTTGTAATCTTTATTTATTTTTTTTAAGACGGGGTTTCACCATGTTGGTCAGGCTGGTCTTGAACTCCCGACCTCAGGTGATCCGCCCACCTTGGCCTCCAAAGTGCTTGGATTACAGGCGTGAGCCACCATGCCCGGCCAATAGCTTTGTAATCTTATTGAATATTCTTATCTTCTTAAGATATATTACCAGAAGCAGAATATCTGTCCATGCACATTGAAAACTAACTGTGATAAATATTACTAAATTTTCCATCGGGAAGACTTTACTAATTTACACTATATCAACTACGTATGAGACTACTGTCCTCTAAATAGCCTTAGAAACAACACACAGCACTCACTGATAAATACCTACATTTAAAAACCTTGTATCCGCCAGGCGCAGTGGCTCATGCCTGTAATCCCAGCCCTTTGGGAAATCGAGGCAGGCAGATCACCTGAGGTTAGGAGTTTGAGACCAGCCTGGCCAACATAGTGAAACCCCGTCTCTACTAAAAATACAAAAAATTAGCTGGGCATGGTGGTGTGTGCCTGTAATCCCAGCTACTCAGGAGGCTGAGGTAGGAGAATCTCTTGAACCAAGAAGGCTGAGGTTGCAGTGAGCCAAGATCACACCACTGCACTCCAGCCTGGGTGACAGAGCTAGACTCCATCTCAAAAAATAAAAATAAAAATCAGTTGAGAGAAAAATGTGCATGTGTGTGTGTTTTCATGGGTCACAAAAATCATATTTTAACTTTGATCCCTATTTCTCATATACTTTTATCTACCTAAATGGATAAGTCTGCTTCTAACTTTAGTTCTGCAAAGATAACACAGAGAATGGTTTAAACCATTTCTAACTACATAAGAATGGTATTATTGACAATAGGTGGTTTTTTGGGTGGTCATAATGGGTATCGTGCCTATGATTTAAGCAGTGTAGAAGAGAAGCACATAAGAAAGTAAAGGCAAATTGCAACAATTCTATACTTCTCTTGGTCTATGTCTCAAAGTCTGAGTATTTTTGATGGCTCCTCAAGGACATACTTTAAATTAATTTGTTCTATCAAGCATTTAAATTTTTCGTCATTGGTTTCATTCAGCATGGCTAAACAATTGAGTCCTTAACTTTTACTCTGAGGTTCAGACCTTCACCCATTTATCTGTACATCTTTTATTATTTGTATTTTGTTATTCCCTTATGTTGATTCCTTATGTACATGCATAAATGGTCTCCCCTATGTAACTGTAAGCTGCTTGAGATCAGCATTGATGTTTGGCAATGTCTTCTTCTTACTGCCCCCTCTGCTGTCTAATATACTGTCTTCTTTTTTTTTTTTTTTTTTTTTTAGACAGGGTTTTTGCTCTTGTTGCCCAGGCTGGAGTGCAATGGCACAATCTTGGCTCACTGCAAACTCCACCTCCTGGGTTCAAGTGATTCTCCTGCCTCAGCCTCCCAAGTAGCTGGGATTACAGGCATGTGCCACCAAGCCCGACTAATTTTGTATTTTTTAGTAGAGATGGGGTTTCTCCATGTTAGTCAGGCTGGCCTTGAACTCCTGACCTCAGGTGATCCACCTGCCTCAACCTCCCAAAGTACTGGGATTACAGGCGTGAGCCACTGCACCTGGCCAGTAGTATACTATGCCTTAAAGACAGCAGTCAGCGCTCAGTAAAATCCAACTGAATGACCTGAACTTTAGGTTACCCTCAGCCATAACTTTCTTTCTAACATGTATAGTGTATGACTATATGAATCTGGAATATCTATAAGCAAAAGACTACAAACATGTTTAATAAGTAGATATTCAGATTGAGAAAGTAGCACAGTTCCTCTACTTGAGAACACGTTGGGTTCCTAAAGGCTATGTTAAGTCCATTTACTCCTTAGTCCAAAGTGGCGTTACACAAAGATACAAGCAACCAAAGTACTGACATCTAGGAAAAATGAAACACTAAGCACTCTGGACATCAGCAGTATTGCTTCTGACTTTTTTTGTTTCTTTCTGATTATTAAAAACACCATGGTGGGCAGATCTGGCTGGTTCTGTGCTCTTGCTTATCTTTGTTCCTGTTTCTTAAAGCTCATGAGCTAGAAATTTCCAGGGGAAGAAATGCCTGAATACGCTTTTCCCGATGGTGTGAGGATGGTTAAAACTCTCCCAGTGCTCATCCCAGAGTCTTTCATAGATGTTGCACATTCACAAAAATGGTAATTCCTCACTGTTTGAAAGCAGATATGATTTTTGGAAACAGATCAAAATTATACACAGCTATGTAATTATTCAGTAAGTATAGGAGATAAGTGTGTGGCTGGCCAGGTAAATATTTGGAAATACAACACATTTAGATAAATATCCTTTTATAGTCATATTTCAAATGTTTTAGACATACAAACTGTTGGCCATGAGCTATTTAAGTATACATAAGCATTAGAAAAATAAATGCTATGGGGGCACATGTTCTCGGGATCTCCTGAGGGCATGTCACGGAAAAAAAACATATTAGAAAAGAAATAAAAGAGGCTGGGTTCAGTGGCTGATGCCTGTAATCCCAGCACTTTGGGAGGCCAAGGCAGGTGGATCATGAGGTCAAGAGATTGAGACCACTGTGGCCAACATGGTGAAACCCAGTCTCTACTAAAAAACTACAAAAATTAGCTGGGCGTGGTGGTACGTGCCTGTAGTCCCAGCTACTAGGGAGGCTGAGGCAGGAGAACCACTTGAGCCGAGATTGTGCCACTGCACTACAGCCTGAGCAACAGAGTGAGACTCTGTCTCAAAAAAGAAAAAAAAAGAAAGAAAGAAAGAAAGAGAAAAGAAAATTCTATGAAACAAATGTGAAAAGCACTCAACACGTCCAAAGCACAGTTCATGCTTTTTCTATTGCTCTACTATCCATCGTAGATTTAGTATTTGTTCACAGAGTTCAGCTTCTAAAATTTTTCATTTTCTCTATATATTTATAAGCATATATTACTGAAGGCAAAAGAACAAACACTTGCATAATTTTTTAATCTATGTATTCCTACAAGGGAAAAGCTGATTCAATTGCTGATTTTCTAAGAATAATCCACCCACCTATTGCTTAATTCTACAAACAATGCTATTAATTTTGTTGTCCCACAAATCTGGGAATGCCCAGTCTTCCTTCAAATGATGAAATTTTACCACTTCTGTGAATGTGCAACCACATATTTGAGGGACTCTGACAGGAGCGCAGAGAGAGTTTTAACCACAGTCACACTGTTAAGAAAAGAATATTCCAATGTTTCTTTCCATGGAAATTTCTAGCTCAAAGGTTTTTAGAGACAGTAGCAAAGGTAAGAATAGGGCAAAGCCAGCCAAATCTTCCTGCAATAACAATGCTAATTCTTAGCACTCAAAGAGATAAGAAAATGCTTGTTCTTGAACTCCCAAAGTAAGAGAGCTCCATCCTAACCGCTACCGTTTTTCCTCCAGTCCTCTTGGCTACCTACTTTGTCATGCCCTCACTTTTTTTAAACTAGGTTTCTACATCTTTATTGCAAAGTAGCAAAGCAGGCAAATATCAACTTCATCACTAGCTATCAACCATCATTAGTCCGACATATGTTGTTGTAATGAGACCAACCGTATAAAACCAAAACTTGACGATTGGAGCATTGTAGAACTCATAGACTTTCCTGGTCCATGGAAGGTTTGGGGGCCCACTTTCAAAATCAAAATGCTGATTTTCATCCAGTTTCTCATCATGGCCCCTTTCCAAATCATACTTTTTCTGTAAAATAAACAAATAATCATTTTCTTGACAGCAGCTTAACTAAAATAGTGACAAGCATGAATGTTCAAAAAATATCATAAATAATATATTAGAAATTAATTGGCCAGGTGCAGTGCTTCACGCCTATAATCCCAGCACTTAGGGAGGCCAATGCAGGCAAATCGCCTGAGGTCAGGAGTTCAAGACCAGCCTGGCCAACATGGTGAAACACTGTCTCTACTAAAACTACAAAAATCAGCAGGGTATGGTGGTGGGTGCCTGTAATCCCAGCTACTTGGGAGGCTGAGACAGGAGAATCACTTCAACCTGGGAGACAAAGGTAGCAATAAGCCGAGATCATGTCACTGTACTCCAGCCTGGGTGATGGAGGGAGACTCTTGTCTCACAAAAAAAAAAAAAAATTGACTGGGCACCCACATGCCAAATTATAAGGTTACCTTTGAAGCGAGAGAAAACTGCATGTATTTATAAATTATTGACCAGGTAAAGAGCATGAGGTATTTCTGAAATACAGGTTGACTCTCTAGTAATCAAACCCAACGTAAGAGTACTTCCAAGAATTTAAAATTGGTCCCTGTTCCCGATCTCCTTTTTTTTTTTTTTAAGATGGAGTCTCACTCTTGTTGCCCAGACTGGAGTGCAATGGCACGGTCTTGGTTCACTGCAACCTCCCCCTTTCAGCTTCAAGAGATTCTCATACCTCAGCCTCCTGAGTAGCTGGGATCACAAGCACCCACCACCATACCTGGCTAATTTTTGTATGTTTTTAATTTTGGAACCTAAGAATACTCATAAAAACCCAGTGAAATCAGTAACGAACAATACAATTATTTCCTTAACACATAAGAACAAAATGAGCACACATTGATGAAGGCTGACCATTCCCTGTCATAGGAAATTCAGGCACTGCATTAGTTTTAGGATTCTGACCTTCAGTAACTTCCCCACTGATTTATAGCAGAGGGCCTGTCTGCCTGCATTCATGTGCTCCCTGAGCTTCTAGAGTTCCTTGAACACCCTGCAACCATGTGCAAGTATTTGTGTTGTACATTCATTTTTCTGGGGAAAGAATCAGATCTTTCATCAACTTCCCAAAAGATATGTATCAGTACAAAGGAATTAACTCACATAGAGAAACAGCAATGAGTATATGTCTGGCAGAGCAAGAGTTGCCAGAATGTGACTACCCAAACACCTATGCAGATGAGCTTTCAAAAGAGGAAGGAAAAGAAATGAAAAAAAGCACTTATAGCCTGGGTACCTTTGAGAAGCAGCAATATGAGGGTAGCGAAATGGAAGCAAAAGCGATCTCACTTTCCTGTATGGATATCTATTCAGTTTTAGTTTTTTAATAAAAAACACTGTACTTTTTAATTTTTTAAAGTAACATTGAAAGAAAAAAAGGAACATTCTCTGCTACCTCTCAAACTAGTCCAGTTTTGCAACCTAGCCACAAAATTTATCTGTATGATGTCAGACCTGCAAGATGAGCAGAATTTTTCAAGCCAAGGAATGAATCAAATTTTGCTTGAATTGTCCATATAACTGCAGAAAAATGTGATGTTTAAGGCCTCGGGCATCTAGATGGGTTATCGTCAGTGCCTGATTAATTATTCAGTCATTTATTTCACTTAGGGCAGTGGGGTTGGGATTGTGACTTAGAAATGTAGGAATTGGCCCAATTCCTAGCAGGTGTGAACCAGCCTAGAATTAAAATGGCATAAAAGCAATTAGAAAAGTCATCATTTATGAGCTGTTAATGATATCAATATCACATTAGAAAGACCCCAGAAAGCAATTTAAGTAATGACTTTATTATTAAATAACTTCTCTTATTATTTTTCTAGGAGTGTGTCATTAGCTGTTAATTGTTTTTGACAGTTTGGAGCAGGTTATAAAGTGCTGATCGGGCCTGTCCCTCAGTTGAATTCAAAGACACAAATTGCTATGACTAAGAAAACCTGAGAATATAAATTCAGATTCAGGCCTTTTTTTTTTTTTTACTGAGAAGATAAAGACAAAAACATTTGGCTTGAGTAACTTTTATTATACATATCTATAGCTCCCCTTACCCCCCACACCCCCTGGCCACCCCATACTCTTTTTTTCTCTCTAATTGTAATCTAATACCAGCAGGTACACAGATTAAAATAACTACAACAATAAGTCTACTATAATCCATATCTGTTTTCCATTGTATTACAGTCGTCTTTCCTACTTAATGATGTCTGATAAAATAGACTTTGTTATACAACTTTCTTAGTACTATTTCATCGTGATTTATCAACCTAAGACTGAGCGCACCTTTCCCCTTCTGAACCCACTCCCTCTCCAGTTATCCTTGTGTCCCTTCAAGATGGCCTTGTTTAAAAGACTCTATCTGTCTCTTCCTCTCCACATCCACTGCTACTGACCCTGGTTAAAGGACTTGTTGTTTCTCATGTGGATGGCTACCCTGGCCTATGTTCCCCCTGCTTCTAGCCAGTCTTCTTGATAAACCATCCTATGCCGTGGAGGCAGAATAATTTCTCTAACAGATCATCTCACTACTCTGGCATACACATTCAACAGCTCTCCATAACCTACAGAATAAAAATCATACTCCTTCATAGGATATACAAGTGTCTACTTGATCTGGCCCCAATTTACTTTTCCAGCCATTCCTGAAAATACTCCCAGCTTGTCCATAATCCCCATAACCTAGATACCAGCCAAACCATACCACTTGCAATGCCTTACATATGCCATGCCATTTCCCACCTACATGGCCCACTTATAGTCTCCTTCCCACTAACATGCTATTTTCCCTCTCCACATCCTCAAGTGAAGCTCAAACACCACCTCAATCATAAAACTGTCACTAGCCCCTAATCCTCACCTACTGACCTCTAATGGGAAGAGTCTTCTTCTGCTGTTGGTTAACCCATTCTGCCATCTTACTATAATTTAGTCCTAAGAAAGCTCATGTCATCAAATGTCATGTTTTCAAAAGGTTATCAGCTAAAACGACCTAAGTTTCACATGGCAAAGTTATTCTGCCTGTAGAAATTTCAATAAAGAGATTTATAAACCTCAGTGAGCAAATGCAATATTTGATACTATACAGCTTCAGCTCAAGAATAATGGCTTTCCTTCTCCAATTACCAGAAGTGCCTCCTCTATATTCATTGTCACCCACTATTACCACAAGAACACAACACAGTGACACTAAAGAGCATTTATGTATCATCTGCCTTCAGTTTCCTACCACAATACATAATGCAAATTATGTTCCTCAACTAATAAATTGAATTTACTTAATTAGTGTTATGAAACCTTATCTATCCCACCAAAAGTGCTGCCTCTACCCCTTACATCCTGCCTAGCAAAATTCTAAAAACACAGTGGCTTATTAATAATTACTGCTGCCGGGCACGGTGGCTCACGCCTGTAATCCCAGCACTTTGGGAGGCCGAGGCGGGTGGATCACGAGGTCCAGAGATCGAGACCATCCTGGTCAACATGGTGAAACCCCGTCTCTACTAAAAATACAAAAATTAGCTGGGCATGGTGGCGCGTGCCTGTAATCCCAGCTACTCAGGAGGCTGAGGCAGGAGAATTGCCTGAACCCAGGAGGCGGAGGTTGCGGTGAGCCAAGATTGTGCCATTGCACTCCAGCCTGGGTAACAAGAGCGAAATTCCATCTCAAAATAATAATAATAATAATAATTACTGCCTAAGTTAAATTCAAAGGCAAAAGAAAGATTGTTGCTATGATTATAAGCCATTCATAATAAACAGACGTGAAACATTTTCAATACAATTGTTCATTGTTTTAACTGAAGAATGGTGAGAAATTGTGGATATTCTGTCTGATTATAAGCCCCATAGTGGAAGAGGCCACATCTGCTTAATTAATGCCGTGTCACAGAACCTCTAGCACACGTAAAGTAGCCACTAAAGAGTCACTGAATTCATAAATTGATATATGGCTATGTCCAAATCATGTAGGTGGGCAACTGCTATAAACAGGACTACTATACCACAGCCAAAATTTAATTTTTCAGGGAACTGTTAGAACTTACTATATTTTTAATGTTAATAGCATACTTAATTGCCATTCAAGGCTGCAATTCTTTCTCTAAAGTCTCCCCTTTAAGAATGACTGCATAGTGGAATGGCCTACAAGGGATTCGATGTTTGTGAAAGTTTAGCCTTTTAGGAAACCTGTGGGAGCCAAAAGAAGAGTTATATCCACTTGCAAAGTACTATTTGCTACCATGTGTAGAAAACTGCCAACAGATTTACATATTCCTTTGTAGATAGGATAGACAGCATTTTTCATTGTTTATTTCAACAATGAACTTAATGTGAACAACTTAGTAAGCATAAAGCCAAACAAAGCTGAGCACGCTGGCTCACGCTGTAATCCCAGCACTTTGGAAGGCCAAAGCAGGAGGATCACCTGAAGTCAGGAGTTAGAGACCAGCCTGGCCAACATGGCAAAACTGTGTCTCTACTAAAAATGCAAGACTTAGCCGGCATCATGGCAGGCACCTGTAGTCCCAGCTACTCAGGAGGCTGAGGCTGGAGAATCACTTAAACCCGGGAGGCAGAGGTTAAAATGAGCCAAGATCACCTCACTCCACTCTAGCCTGGGCAACAGAGCAGGACTCCATCTCAAAAAACAAAACAAAACAAAACAAAAAGCCAAACCAAATATTTCACATATGAGCATGACACTCTATTTCTAAAGGAGTCAGATCAACCCTGCCTTTCTTCTCTTCCCTTAGAAAAGTTTTGAAATGGTTTCAACTCAGCAACTGTAGCATGTAACCCACAAAATCACAACTGTAAGAACTTGACTAGCCCAGCTTTGCAAGGAGTAACTTCTCACACACTCTACTGGGTAGAATGTACCCTCTTGGATTCAGAGAACAGAGAAGGGAGGGGAGGGGAGGGGAGGGGAGGAGAGGCGAGGGCAGGGGAAGAAGGGAAGGGAGGAGGGAGGGAGGGATGGTGGGGAGGGAGTGAGGGAAGAGGAGAGAAACACATGCATGCCCAAATAGGGGTTATAGTTAACAAAACATTTAACAATTGATCTAGCAGAGGCATTGACCAATGAGAATGGATGCTCTGCTGGTGACAACAGATACTAGCCATAAAAAATTAATTGTAATTGATTAGTTTTCAATTAATACTTAACAAATATGTTTTTAAATATTATAACAAATAAAAATACAAAAGCACATCCGACAAAATGTTAGGTAAAGATGTTTCATTGAAGTATTAAATGCCAGAGAATGATGTTTACTATACTTCATTTAGACAACCTCATAAGCAATGATCCAAGTTGAGGCATAAAAAGCAAAGAACATATTCACAGCATACCAGACATTTTGCAGTGGAGGTGGGCTGCAAGAGAAGTAGCACAAGTTACCCAGGAAAGACTGCACATCTAGGACTCAAGTAAAACTATCCATAGCCACTGGCTATAACAAATAAAAGGATCTGTGGGGTGGAACAGTGAAGATCGACACAAATTCTAAACCTGCATGGTTATAAATAAAGATATGAGAAATTCCTCACTGTAGCTTTAGAGAAGTAGAAGTTTATTTATTCTACTAATTACAAAGGAAAATGAAAAGTTAGATAGTTGTCAAGATATAATAAAGTCTTTGATTTTGGCTATGAAGTAGAAATAGGATATTTTGCTTAACTGTATATGGGGGTTAATTAGGTCTACTGTATATAGTATACCTGACCATCCCATAATAGCATTAAAATTATGCAAGAGAACTAAATGCTTGATTAGTCAGAGGCATTTTAAAATAATGTATAACCCCAACACCATCTGTCACCACTGGCCTGAAATAACTTTTGTTTAACAGATGGCTATGTAAGTAAACATTAAGGATATGTGTATGTTTGTGTGCAGTCAATACAATGAAAATTCAGTTCATTATGATTTTGCACTAACCACAGAAGCACTTTCTTTGGAACTGCTGGCATTCTGGTCACTGTAATACCACGTAAATTGGAAGTCCTGGGACTGGGGAACATGTGACATCTCAGCTTTGCTTTTAAATTCCAATGTCAAAATTGTGGGTGGTAAAATAATGCTTATAATGATCTGTAAAGAGAAAAAAAGCAAAACAAAGTAGGAGGGACTACAAAAGCACATACTAGACAAATAGCAAAATTCATAATTTAAGTGTATATAAACTGCCAGACCATCCCAGTTCAATTTTCATCCCTATTCTGTAAATAATTTTTTGACTCAGCCACTTCAGTTCTAGTGTCTCCCTCAGAAATATTAATGAGTACAAGCATTTGTGCATAAGAATGTTTATTGCAGGACTAAGTAAAAGCAAACACTGGTGTCAACTTAAATGTCTATGTAGAGAGGGACAGCTGGTCTGGAATAACCTAATAGTGGAATACTGTGCAACCATTAAAAAGACAAAAGCAATGTTGAATACAATGAAAAGACAGCCACGCTATATTGCTAAGTGAAACAAATCAAATTGCCGTTATTCCCTGATATACAAGGGGGATTGGTGCCAGGACACCCCCAAACCCTGACCCCAAGAATACCAAAATCTGAGGCTGCTCAAGTTCCTGATATGAAATGGTATTGTATTTGCATATAACCTACACACATCCTACCTTATACTTTAAACCATCTCTAGATGACTTATAATACCTAATACAATGTAAATGCTATATAAATAGTTGTTCTACTGTATTGGTTTTTTATTTGTATAACTTTTATTGTTGTATTATTATTTATTTGGGGATGTTTTTCCAAATTTTTTTTTAATCTGAGATTGATTCAAACTGCAGATGTGGAACCCATGGATATGAAGAACCAATTGTATAGAAGAACATAGAGTAATCCCATTTTTGTAAAAAATAAAATTAAAAATCTTATCTAATTATATGTTATACATATGCATTTAAAAGTTTAAAAATATGTGTACTACATTGTTATCATTTACCTCTAAGAGTAACAGGACAGGGCAGTGACAAGTATTATTTTTCAATGAGCACACTGCTTTAATAATTTTTTTAAAGCCATTAAGCAGATACTACCACATAAAACACATTAAAATTTGTCGATATTATAAAATCAAGAATCTAAAAGCATACCATCACCTTCTGTTAGATCCGTCTCCCATCCCACACGTATCTTTTCTCTACTAGTAAAACCCAAGGAAGGTATAGATCCAGACATCTACAATTTTTTCATTATATTGCTACTGTTCATGAATTACTAGCAGACTTTTCAAAAAAGATTTTTAAGTTCAATTTGTACGGCCTTTCGAGGTAAAGAGTTTAGAAGATTTACTAAATGCTCTGATATCAACTTTATGAACACTACCTTTTTCAAGCTAAAACTAGGCTTTAGTATTCTGGTATTTATTGACCAAAAAGAAGATTTAACCTGAGTATTTGCCATTCATTATTATGTACAGTAAACTGAAGTCATATCCTTGTCAACCTTTTTTTTTCCCATGACAAAATTACCCTTTGTCATCATGTTTTAAAGCTTGATCTGTGAAGACTCCCTGGGACTTTCTCCAGTTCTAATAGGATTTTATTTGTGTGGTTTCTTCTGTATAGATGTAGAACCCAAATATATGCAATCTTCTAGGTCTGGAAAAATTGTACTTACCACACCCGATGGAAATATTGTACTAATTAATCTCTAGTCAACTTTCTGAAGCGGCCCCACATTCTGCTGCCCTTGTCCACTGCAGAACAACTGGCTTATGAAACAGTATTCAACCACATCAGTATCCTGTCTCTAAGGGATAGGAGCGAGCATTACAATGAGTTTTCCCATCCCTATCTCTCTCTACATCCACTGCAGAACAACTGGCTTATGAAACAGTATTCAACCACAGCAGTATCCTGTCTCTAAGGGATAGGAGCGAGCATTACAATGAGTTTTCCCATCCCTATCTCTCTCTACATCCACTGCAGAACAACTGGCTTATGAAACAGTGTTCAACCACAGCAGTATCCTGTCTCTAAGGGATAGGAGCGAGCATTACAATGAGTTTTCCCATCCCTATCTCTCTCTACATGCACTGCAGAAAACTGGCTTATGAAACAGTATTCAACCACAGCAGTATCCTGTCTCTAAGGGATAGGAGCGAGCATTACAATGAGTTTTCCCATCCCTATCTCTCTCTACATCCACTGCAGAACAACTGGCTTATGAAACAGTGTTCAACCACATCAGTATCCTGTCTCTAAGGGATAGGAGCGAGCATTACAATGAGTTTTCCCATCCCTATCTCTCTCTACATCCACTGCAGAACAACTGGCTTATGAAACAGTATTCAACCACATCAGTATCCTGTCTCTAAGGGATAGGAGCGAGCATTACAATGAGTTTTCCCATCCCTATCTCTCTCTACATCCACTGCAGAACAACTGGCTTATGAAACAGTGTTCAACCACATCAGTATCCTGTCTCTAAGGGATAGGAGCGAGCATTACAATGAGTTTTCCCATCCCTATCTCTCTCTACATCCACTGCAGAACAACTGGCTTATGAAACAGTGTTCAACCACAGCAGTATCCTGTCTCTAAGGGATAGGAGCGAGCATTACAATGAGTTTTCCCATCCCTATCTCTCTCTACATGGTTTTCCTACAGTCTTTGTCTACTCAGAATTAGTCTAGCCGGGACATCTTAGAATTATTTGCAAATGTGTTTCAAAAATTCACCAACCAAGCACTGAGAAAATAGGATCTAGACATTGGAGAAGAATATTTACTGAGGCTTAGAGAAAAATTTACGTAGTTAATTCAGCTTTGTTTAACAGCACTCTCTGTTTCGGAGCAAAACATTTAGTATTACTTCACTTAAGTCTCCTTTCGGTGTGAAGTATATGAAGCAGAAGAATTCATTTAGTTCTCAGAAAAAAGATTTCTAGTAAACTAGAGTATATACAGGACAAAAACATGAGGAAAATAATTTCTCAAACCACCAGCTATCTATATCTTATCTCACTCTCCGAATGTTTAAAAAGGGTCAGAACTTATGTAGCTAGAGGTGGACCCATTCACATCTCTAATTCCTCAGTTCCAAGGGTGCAATCAAAGCACACCATTGCAGAACTTCTGAAAAGAATTATTGTTTCTCCCATATTTTCTTTAAAAGGATTTATGTTGAGATCCTTTTTGACTGACATTTCTCTTATTTCTGTAATTTCATCAGTAGAGAAATAGTCATTATATTCGGGACACATCATATTTTTAAGAACTCTAGGAAAAATAAAATTAAAATATAAAATACAGAGTTATGTAGTTCTTAAAACTCACTCTTTGTCTCCTTTTATTTGGTTTCATATGTACTTCTTAAGCATGGCCATTACCTAAATCCTTTAGACTTAGGTATGATGTCAAAGGTTAAATGTCCTTAGCAGTCAAGTAAATTAATCTTGATAATTTAAAATAACAGAAGAGGCTGAGAATTTTGAGATGGTTAGTCACGTGAACAAATGTATTTGAGGCCAGCCTTATGAAACAGTCACTTATTCCCTCAAAAAAAAAAAAAAAAAAAAGAAAGAAAAGAAAAAGAAAGAAAGAAAGAAAGAAACCACACACACACACACACACACACACACTGGGTGAGCAGAACAACAGAAGTTATTAATTTTATTTAGTTTATTATCTGTTAGTATTCTTACACTGAGAAAAAATTTCACTAAAAAGTCTCATTTATTTTTGTTGTAATTACTACAGGCAATAGCAACTAATAATAATGAAATCTTCCCCATGTTTGTCTATGCTTTTAACTTCTTCTATCCACCCCTTACCTTTGTGGTGGAGAGGGCAGGTACAATTATACCCATTTTTCAAAAGGATACTGTGGCCATGGGAGATAAAAGTCGTTTTTACAGATTCCTCTGGGAAGACCCCAGATCATCTGTGTGAATCAAAGATATTAACTGGGCTGTAAGGACAATCTGGCCGCGACATTTGTCACCCCGTTGATCGCCAGGGTTGATACAGCTGATCTGGCTGGCCAGGCGGGTGTCCTCTTCCTCCCTCACCGCTCCATGCGCGTCCCTCCCGAAGCTGCGCGATCGGTGGAAGAAGACGGCTATCCCCAAGAGAGGAGCACGATCTTCGGTCAAGGGTATACAAGCTGCTGCGCTCCCCTGCTGAACCTCCAAACAAGCTCTCAAAGATATTAACTGATTTTCCTGAAGACACACTTCTGGAACAAAATGTAACTCGAGTACAGAATTTTATACCAAACTAAATTAAACTCCATGAGGGAAGTAAAGTAAATTTACCTTTAACCAAGAGTTTTTCCTCATTTTTAGGCGCCCCATCCACATGTCCGTCAGTAACATTTGGGTACAAGTATGTGAGACAAAGGGTCGTAATCCCCCCGACACGGCCAGTTTCAGGCAGGTCGAATTGCTCCAGTTCCTGAGTTCGTAGGTCAGCAGCGTCATGGCCATGCGCTCATTCTGCTTGAATGCCGTCTCCAGCAAGTCCAGAGCCAGCCGGCCAAACTGCCTGCCATGACGGTGGCAAATGAAGAAAACAAAGGCAGGTGAGAGAGCTGCATTCGCACTATTAGAAACACTTTAGAACATTTAGAGACACTGGTTGTATATTGTGTGACCTGAGATGAAAAAACAAAAAAAATTAAAAAAAAAAAAAAGAAGAAGAAGAAACAAAGGATTGGAGATGAGGCTCAGAAAACATCAATTCATAAGACTTTCTTAAAAAAAAAAAAAAAAAAGCCAGCAACTTCAGTTTCCAGAAACTATTTGAAAGGAATTACTGCTCAGGAAAGGGATTCTTCTCCCTTTCCTGAAGGAACAGGACTAGGAGGTTTACATCGTAGCATACAGAATTTAATTCACACCCGAGCTATTGATGGGGAGTAGCCCCTCTACACTGTTGGACATAGCTTGGTTTGGGATTAAATACAGGCTTATACATAGCTTGGTTTGGGACTCCCTGATAAGACCAAATGAAGTTGTTTGTTTTGGACAAAAGAGACTGTTCAGAACCCAACTAGCAAGTAAGGAAAGCTGTGGAGCCATTTTTCTTTTTTTAAGATTTTATAAAATATCTACATGACTTAAGAAAGCTATAGACCTAGACCTGGAGAAACCCTCATGTGATTTTCCAGGAGAATGTTTTCTCTGAAAGGTAGACACTGTCATTCTCTGGAATTTGGTTTTTTGGTAGAGACAGGGTCTTACTATGTTGCCCAGGCTGGTCTTGAACTCCTGGCCTCAATCAATCCTCCCACCTTGGTGTCCCAAAGTGCTGAGATTACAGGTGTGAGTCACTGCTCCCAGCTGGGAATTTTTAAATCAAAATTATAAATTAGTTTCCATTGATTCTAGCTTCCATTCTTTCTTCACTACTGTAACACTTTAGTAACTTTAAAACCAAAAGGATTTTTAACTTTTCTGTTTTCCACCATTACTCTCTGGCTCTTTAATACGATGCATTTACTTGTTTTCCCACCTGAGAGATACTTAATGAAAACGATGTCTTAATTTAATGTAGCATCAAAGAGTACGAGAGTTAGGGGGAGTTTTCAAAATTATTAATTGAACGTTTCATAGTTAGGAAACTAAAGCCCCGAAATCTGGTCAACTGACTCATCTAATTAGTCAACAGCTGGACTAGAACCCAATTCCCCTGACTTGAAGGCCATCTCTCTTTCTTTCCTTTACCTCACAAAGCTCCGTAGAATACTTGAAGACCCTTTCGATAGGAGAGTCCATAAAATGCATGGCAGTAAGTCCATTTGTCCTACGAGTTTAAAGATGAGAGAGATAAAAGTGTCTAACCATTCTAAAAAGTGTTGATGTTTAGTATGAAGTGAAGAGAGAACATTTACTTTGAGTAATTCTTCAACTCCTCTGAGGCATCGTCCACCATGTGACTCTCCTTAGCTTCATGGGCCATTGCCCGGTAGAGAATACACGCAATCACTGCTTTCACCGTGGCCTCCTCTCCATGCTGCCAGAAGAACATGGCCATCTTCTGCCTTTTCATCAGCACAGCCCAAACCAGCAGATCATTGTAAGGGTAAATAAAGCCAGTAGATTCAGGGTCATCTGATACATTTTGTTCTTTTGACTTCTTCCTTGATTTATGAAGGACTACAGACTTTCCCTGTTGGAAAATAAAATAGGAATGAGTTTTCAAGTACTCAGATGCACGATGTTTTACCAAATTCAACACAGCAGGTATCCTAGAGATATTTTTTTAATCACTACTAAAAAAGAGATAGAAGCAGGAAGATTTTTATAAGCCAGCAAGCAAAATTTAGACCATAAAAGGTCATCTACTTCTTGTTGCACTTAACAGATCCAGAGTCCCTAAACTGATATATCTTAAGGTCATTTAGCACAACGTAAAGCAGCACCTCTTTAGGATATATCCAGAGTGCTTAACTGAATTTGAAAAGTGGATGGGTAGGGGGCGATATAACAATGTCTGAGAAATGGTTCCATCTTCCTTAAAGTAATAACATTGTGCAGTATGATGAGCACTGAAATAATAGAGACTCTATGACAATTTTTAATTTCTTAATGGGTCAAAATAACATATTGGATAAATGAGAATGATATATTTTTTTAAAGCTCTAACCTCACTTAGCAAATAGATTCATTATCTTTCCTTTGGGAAAACATCCCTAGTGTAACTATGTATCCAAATAGATTGATTTGAAGTTTCTTTTCCTTTATATTTATCAGCAAAGGTAATAGGTGACCATGAAATACCATTCTCCACCTGATAAATCCCCACACACTCCTATATCACTTTGTGTGTCTCTATCTCTGGGCCCATCATACCACACTACAGTTATTACTCTGTGGAAGATGAGACCATTTCTCAGACAGCATTATATCCTCCCCTATCTATCTACCCACCTTCCAAGTTCAACAAATCACTCCGTATAATGCCTGGCAAATACTAAAGATCCAATAGTTACTGTTTTTAATTTGAGAGGTCATAGTGAAAAGTTGTAATTTGCTTCCTCTTTTTCTATAAACAAAAGGAATTCATGTTCATTGATGATGACCAAGGCTAATTTTATAAAATACCTCTTTCATACCAGGAGCAATGGAAAGCAAACTTCTTTCAGCTAACATAATAACCATTTGCATGGAAATTCTTGAGCAAAAGCATTTATTCTCAAAGGAAATTGGGACTGGAGGAGCATGGGACAAGGAGGAATAACAGTGTTATACACACACATACATACACATCGTCATCATCATCATCATCAGACTGTAATATTAGGCTTATATTAATTTCAAGAAAACCTCAAAAAGAAAAAGAGAAAAAAAAGATGCAAAAGGTCAGTGCGAGAGAGAAGTAAAAGAAAAGAAGGAAGCAGCCCTCACATCCACCTGGCCTTAGGGAACAGGACCTGAGTATGGTGCTGGGTTAATGATCACAGTTTTTAAGTACCATCTCATAGACTGCCTGACTGAGTCACTGTCAAGACAGAGCAGAGATAGCAGCAAGGAAGACAGGCTAAAGTGCAAGCACAGAGAATCGCTGTGCTTTTGCTCACTGTTGTTAGTGGACAGCTGTGTCACGCTTTTGACTTGCACCGTCTGTTTACGGCACTTAGAAAAGGTCCCTCTATTTGCACCTCCCTTTCTTTGATGTAAATGAAGAAACAGTCTCGAGGAGCAAAAACCATTTTCCTTTCAAGTCTAAAAACAAGTAAATAGTACCTTGAATTTGTGTGGCTGTGCAGTTCTAATGAACTGGGAGTGCAATGTACTTTCGGCAGACTCATTTGTATTTCCTGAGGAGCGTCTCCGGTGCTGGCAAAGGTTTTGAACAGAGCTGGTCACTCTCTGGCACATGTTATTATTTTATTTTTAAAATAAGACAAAAGGAGGGGAGACGATTATACTGGTTTATTTCTAGACAATAATGAAAACCAAATATAACGTTGTGTCCTACCAAATATCCATGCCTCTGTCTCTCATCCATGATTAGCACCCAACAAGAGCCTCTAATGATCTCCCTCACATTGTGCATTTTGTCAGTTCCTAACGTCTGAGAGAACACACTCTTTTGTTCCCTATTATATAACTGCATTCCTTCACTACGTGGAAATTCCATTAGAATGAATGGATGTTCTCTACCTGGAACAAGTTCAGAATAGGCAATAAAGATTTACAGTTCTGATAAGAAAAAATTCCCATTCACAAGCAGCTCCAAGGTTAAGGTTAAGTCAGAGAGTTATGGAATTTCTCAGGTATTATGTAATATCTCCACTGGAACTCCAGTGGCTAGGCCCAGAACAACACAACTCACTGTCATTAGCATGAGGTTTTCATCAATGAGAAACAAAAACATAAAATATGATAAAACCCATAGGCTTTGTTTTTTAAAATTCATTTATTAATTTCTTTTTTTCTTTTTTTATTTACATCCCATTTTCTGGGGATATTAATTTATATTTTTAGAGACTGGGTCTCACTGTGTTGCCCAGGTTGGCCCCAAATTCCTGGGCTCAAGCAATTCCCCTGCCTAAGCCTCCCAAAGTCCTGGGATTATAGGCATGAGTCACCATGCCCAACCGAAACCACAGCCTTTGAACTGCTTTATTTAAGTTTCTGTTTTGTTGATAAAAATTAAACATAGAATTGATGAGGTGAAGACTTTTTAAAGGTAACACCCAAATTATTACTATTGTAATACAGAATTAACAGTGTCATTATAGTAATTATCATAATGACCATTGTTACTAACAATTACTCTACACCCTCTATGTACCAGGAACACGGATTTTTTTAATATATTATTTTATTTAATCCTTCTGACAAATTTATAAAAGGGGCATTACAATTCCCTTGTACAGTTGAAGAAACAGGCACAGACAAGTTAAGTTTACTGTTCAAGATTACACAGCTACTCATGAGCAAAACTAGAATGCAATCCCAGCCAGATCTCTCTGACTCCAAAATCATGTGCTTGTAACTACTACAGTCTAGTTTAATATGACACACAATAAACTCTGCACTCCACTGTTTGTTAGACAAAGAAATGGGTGAGTTCATACTGGCAGGTCATTTAAAGAAAGGGCACTAAGGGAACGTCCCTAGCAAGCTCCACAGGGGGCTGCACCAAGGCCAGAGTCAGTCTTCCTACTTGCCGCTGGGAACCTCACAGCAACGTCTATTCTGTTTAAATGAAGTAGCTGATACCTCCTAAAGTGTATCCTTATGCCTTTGAAATCTTAATAACGAACATTTTTCTGTGTCAGATTGGGTTTCCTGTTTTGTTTCTTCATTTCTGAAAGCCAAGCTGGGCTTTCAGGTCACTTGACTCTTTATAAAGGTTCTCATGTAGCTTGATATTCTAGGCTGTTTATGGGATCTGACCCCAAACTGTCTTTCTAGTCTCCTCCCTTAAAACCATATGCCATGGCCAGGCATGGTGGCTCATGCCTGTAATCCCAGAACTCTGGGAGGCTGAGGTGGGCGGATCATGAGGTCGAGATTGAAACCAGCCTGGCCAGCAGGGTGAAACCCCGTATCTACTAAAAAGACAAAAATTAGTTGGGCGTAATAGCGAGCACCTGCAGTCCCAGCTACTCGGGAGGCTGAGGCAGAAGAATCGCTTGAACCCAGGAGGTGGAGGTTGCAGTGAGCAGAGATCATGCCACTGCACTCCAGACTGGCGACAGAGCAAGACTCCATCTCAAAAAAAAAAAAAAATGACACTTATTCTCCAGCAAAAAAGGTCTTGTCACTGCAGAAACATACCGGAATATCCAAAGGCTGTGCCCTTTACTGCTTCTTCTCTTCTCTCAACAAGAATACCCAAAACTAAATTTTCTATCCTCCCCTCATCTTCTAATAAGAATTAGTCTCCTCAGGTTGCTAATCTATAATGGCAATTTCAAGAAATAGGCAATGTTTCCTCTGCTAACTACTAACCAACAATTCTAATTTTACATTCCTAGACTCTCAAAACTATAATGGAAAATACAATATGTATCACTTGTATTTTTAAGGACATTCTACATGCATCTGTCAATATAATCACTACATGCTCATACCAAGTTTGTTATCTCCAGGCTATAGGCTATGATGAGTTTACATATCTAATCTGATTAAGCTTCTGATATCAGTATTTTCAGAAGGAAAAGAAAGAAAAGAAAAAAAAAAAGAATTGGTCATCTCTGCCTCTAACCTGCCTCATCACATTACTTCTAGGTCACTATAGCATTTATTATGCACTGCTTTGTGTTATGGCTAATTATTCATAAATCTGTTTCTTCTAAGAGGTTCTAACCTTCTGAACCTTACGAATCCCAAGCCAACACTGCAACACGTAGGACAGTACGTCACATACAGCAGATAACCAATGTCCATAAATGACATGCCCGTTTTAGAAGCTATTTTCATCTGAACTTCCCAAGCTATTTTTCTAGAACAACAATTCCAAATTACTCTTAATTTTACTTGGGCACTTTTTAATTACTCTACCTTATGTTTTCTGTAGAGGTTGTTGTAGAGGGCTCTGAAATGTTTTCTAGTGTAGCTGCTGCGATATGCTCTACCAATGAGGTATTCTACTACCAATCCAATGTCAATCAAGGTTATTCGGTAGCCTGAGAGAAGAGTATGCTGCAACAAAAACATGCAATGACTTTTAACTTTCAGTTGACTTCCATTTCTCTTGCCATGCCATTAGAATATAATCAAACTAATTGCAAAGAGCTAGACACACCTTTCAAATATCTTTACAAGCTGATCAATTTAAATGAATAGCTATTGATATAATCTGCTAGTTCAGAAGAAAAAATATCTTGGTCTTAATACATTTTTTCATTTCATAGACATTAAATGTGTGCTTACATCTATGCATGCTCTCTCTCATTCTCGCTCTCATTCTCCTAATAATGCACACAAACACCTAAACACACACTTTTGAGTACAATACATTTAAATATTGCTTTTACTCCATATTGGGTTCCTAAATGGAAGCAAGAGAAAAATATTAAGCAAGTAGAAAAAACAAATATGTATATAGAGTTTTTAACTAGAAATAATATAGCTACTCCAACAGAAGTAAAATCATAAAGTATATACTGAATGTGTGCAATCTGAAATTAACATTGGGTTAGATTTGATTTTCAGCTTCTCTTTGTTGAAACGGATACAACATTTTGCACTGTGTTGACTACATCAGATATAAAACAAGAATATGGAAGGAAGTAGAACAAAAACAAGGACTGCAGAATGACAGAGTCAAATTCGATATCAGAACATGAGGCTCATGCCACCAGGTTCTTCCTTGAACTGAACTTAATCCAGGATAGAGAGTATAGTTTTCTATATTTCAGAGCATATTTGGCGGTCTTTGTATCCATAATCCACTTTTCCTATGGTCCAAAATCCCACAGGATATATCACAAGAGTATTGAAGTTGTCAGCTTTCATGTCTATCTTCCTTTACAGACTGTGTGGAAGGGTCTGTCTTTGTCTACCCAGCGTTTAGCATATGAATCAGCACTTGGCCAAGCTGAGTAACTATCTGAAACTATATACAGGCATACCTTAGAGATACTGTGGGTGCAGGCGGGACCACCACAATAAGGGGAATATTGCAATAAAGCAAAACAAACAAAAACAAAACCATAAGGCTGTGCCAAGACAAGTGTTATGGCTGGTTGGCAGGAGGGCTGAGAGGCAAATATCCAAGTATGTGGGTCTTAGTCTAAATGAAAATTATTTTGACTCCTTAAATTGCACTTTACTACCTCTTCATAACTGTTCACTTTTGAACTGTTCATTCATAGTAAATTGTTAAAGGCACACAGAGTGTTGAAAAAGGTCTCTGAAATGAAGATTGTGACTAATGTTCACAAAGCATGGAAGAAGAAATAAGATTGCATATGTATGAATGTAAATAATTTTTCTTTTTCACATTCATAATTTACTTTTTTCAAGGAATGCCCAAAGTAATGCTCTTATTGCTCCTACTTAGAACATATTTCACCTAATTCATTGCTTTTTTTCAGTTTACTGTGGCAGAGTTTATGAAAAAAATTTTAAAAATCATTTTCATATTGCATAGATCAATACAAACTAAATTTACATGGGCATGGACACTTTTGTTTACTGCGAATTTTCCAAGGAATAGGACGTCCATAATTTCAACACTTCGGGAGGCTGAGGCAGGTGGATCACCTAACGTTAGGAGTTCGAGACCAGCCTGGCCAACATGATGAAACCCCATCTCTACCAAAAATACAAAAAATTAGCCGGGCATGGTGGCACACACATGCAATCCCAGCTTCTCAGGAGACTGAAGCAGGAGAACGTCTTGAACCAGGCAGGCAGAGGTTGCAGTGAGCTGAGATCACGCTACTGCACTCCAGCCTGGGCAACAAGAGCAAAACCCATCTCAAAAAAAAAAAAAATTCCTTTCACTCTGGCTCTCCTGCCACATCAACATAACCTGAAAGCTCACTTTCCTTCTAAAAAGATAATCAAACTTTGAGCCGGGCACCGTGGCTCACACCTGTAATCCCAGCACTTGGGGAGGCCGAGCCGGATGGATCACCTGAGGTCAGGAATTCAAGACCAGCCTGGCCAACATGGTGAAATCCCATCTCTACAAAAATACAAAATTTAGCCAGGCATGGTGGCAGGTGCCTGTAATCTCAGCTACATGAGAAACTGAGGCAGAAGAATCACTTGAACCTGGGAGACGGAGGTTGCAGCAAGCTGAGATCATGCCACTGCACACTCCAGCCTGGGCGACAGAGTGATATTCCATCTAAAAAAAAAGATACCAAACTTCAAACTTCGAAAAAATAAAGAATTTTTAAAATGTGCCTTGGATGGATTTTAACCATAGTAATAAATAAAAAGTACTCCCAGTTTTCAGGGGATGTGAATAAAAGTCATTGGTAATTAAAATTTTTTTCGTTTTTACTTTTTTTTTTCTTTTTTCTGCTGTGAAGAATATGAAAGTCACCGGTAATTAAAAGAGAAGAAACTGAGGTATAGAAGCTTGTTAAAGTTGGAAGGTCTTGGTAACTAATGGGGGATCAAATAATATTATTTTAGGTTTAACCTAACTCACAGTTCAGTGAGAACACCATGAGCACAACATGAGCAAGAGTACAGAACAGGGAGGGGAGCCACCTGCCTGCCTAGAACAACGCTTACACGCAGACTCACAGAAGCAGCAAGACAGTGCCAGAACTGTCACTGATATCCTAAACAATAAAAACAAAAACAATGGAAATCACGTATTAGTCCTCCAATAAAGATAACATAACCACAGAGTTCTTTTTTTCCAGCTGGTAGCATCACCACAGGCACCACCGTTGTATCATGTTAAGCTGAGGTTCTGATTAGAAGCATTGCATTTCTCTAATTCATGGCTTTTCATTAGCTAGTATCACCTAACTGGTGGATCAAGTCTTTTAAAACATAAAGTAAATTAAGAAAAAAAGTGTAAGAGTGTGGTTTGTTGATGAAATTGTTCAGATCACAGGTAAAGAAGATAGGTAATTAACCAAAGAATCCAAATCTGCATTTTACAAAGCAAAATTTAGTGACTCCTCTAATGCAAAGCTAAGCCAATATACAAAGATACATTCACGCCTTCTTAATTAGGTTACCTGTTTCACATCTTGGACGAGATGATGCAAGAGTGTATTAGTAGGTCCTTGTTTCTGTAATAAAGAACAAAAGGAAGAATTGTTCTCTTGAATTACCAGGTGCTGGGGGTAAAATCTTTATTTCAGAATGCATAAGTAACCCAGGATACTGAAAATTTTGTTCAACACTTTTAGTAATGAAACTTAAGCCAATTAATTCTAAAGAAGGTGTTTTTCAAGAGAAGATGTAATTATATGAAATATTTTTCAAAGCAAGATGCAAATATGTAAATAGTAAGACTTTATGTGATAAGAGACAGAAATGAATCCTAGGTAATTTATTACTATCCTTTATCACACAGTTACAAATCCTATCACATGAGCACATTTCATCAACAGGTATTTGTTGAAAACTTACTATGTTCAATCAGGGATTTAATGACAAATATAAGCACTATTTTCCAGGAGTGTTTATAATTATAGATAAGAGTGGCCGGCTACTTACACTAAAAAATAACCAACAATACATGTGGGTTCAAAAAGAGTTACCAACGTATGCTAGGAACGAATTACTGTGAACTAACTACAGTAATCAAGAAGACAAGACATGAATAAATCGTTGAAGAAAGAATAATATTTAAAGGACAAGAAAGGCTATTTCGAGAAGTGTTCATGGCTTGAGCAATTGGTGTTTTCACAGTGCGTAAGCCAGGCTAGTTTCAAAAGGGTTTACACGGGAAAGGTACAGGAACAGTATTTTAACAGTGGCCTTAGGTTGAGATACTTCTAATAACTCAATAAAAAGCAATTTGTTCTAATTCACATTTTAGTCTTTATGTTTCTACTAGGATAAAATAGAATTGATAAGAATGTTTCTCCTTTGGTTGAAAAGTCTGTGTATCTATAAACTATCTTTGTAAAAGAACATGCAAGGAGATAAATAAGACTTAAGCTGATCAATAAAATAATTACCGGGCAAGGTGTCAGAGCCCTGGCAATGGAAAGTTACTAGCTTGCAGGAAGTAAGAAGAATTTACTGACAACAGTTTAGGTTTTGAATAAGAAAAGTTTTATTAGAAAGAAAGAATGCTGGAGAAGAGTAGAGCAGGGTGCTTCAGCAAGAGAGAACTGAGCTCAAAGTGGTGGATTTTCCTCAGGAGTATTTATGGACCTTAAAGCAGGAGCTTAAGGGTAATTTGAACCACATTAGCCACGAGGGTCATAATAAATGATTGCATTTGTAGACATTCTGGTGCCTTAATGTCAGGAAGGATTCCACAATCAGTTTTAACATGCATGCATTTTGAAGATGTACAGAAATTCTAGTTACTTATAAATGTTGAGGAAAGAAGCCTGGAACTAGATCCCAACTTTAGATAATAGGGAAGTCTAATTACTTTTAAATTTCTCAGATAAGGAGTTTTGCCTCTGTATGGCCTGCTTGATGATCTTTGCTCTTCTCGAATCTGAAGGGAAATGATTGATGAAATGTTCCATACTCACTGTATTGTAGAGCTCTTCCAGTCGCGGGATGGTAAGAAAGCGATGGAGGTTCACTCCATATTCTATTAAGAGCTTCACAAAATCCACTCTATCCATCACTAAAGCATCTAACATTGCTTGTTCCAGGGCACCAGGCTTTAGAAAGTATAAATAAGAAATATAAACACAATTAAGAAAGTAGAAATAACTAAAGAATTACATGTTTTTTAACTCAAAACTACACAGACACAATAATTTTAAAATAAAGTCCTGCCATCAGTGGGTACAGGAAAAAAAAAACAAAAAAACTTTAAATACAGTCTTACTAGGCCAGCCATAGTGGCTCACACCTGTAATCCTAGCACTCTTGCAGGCCGAGGCAGGTGAATTGTTTGAGCTCAGGTGCTCCAGGCCAGCCTCGGCAACATGGCAAAACCCCATCTCTACAAAAAATACAAAAATTAGCCAGGCACAGTGGCATGCACCTGTGGTCCCAGCTAATTGGGAGGCTGAGGTGGGAGGATCAATTGAGCCCAGGAGGTCAAGGCTGCAGTGAATACTCCATGAATACTCCACTACACTCCAGTCTGAGCAACAAGATGAGATACTGTCTTAGATAGACGATAGACAGATAGATAGATAGATAGATAGATAGATAGTCTTACTAAGAAATGTGTAGGATTTAAGTGAAGACATCTTGAATAAATAAAAAATAAAATCCTATGTACATGGATGGGAAAACTTGTGGGTAATCCCCCATACAGGCACCGAGGAAGGACAGCTAAGCAGAACCCTGGCACCCTACATATATATATAATAATATCTTAGATCATAATCGGAGGAGTGCCTAAGTAGACACAGTACAGAGCATGAATTAGGGAATAAGCAGCTTATAATCAGAGGAATGCCTAGAGCAGACACAGGGCAGAGCATGATTTAAGGGAAAAACAGTTATACCAGGACAAGAATCCATGGCCCAGGTGGCAGCGTTCAGTATTGTAAAGATACCCGCTGTATGGCAGGCTTGGGGCGAGAGCCACTCCTCCTGATAAAGGAGTTGTAGGACCTTGCTCCAGTTCTTGTGGAAGGCTGCCCTCAAAGCTGCAATCGCACCTTGGTGACTGAACTTTATCAGCTTTTGTTACCATGCTGCTGGAAGAGCATTCCCCTGTAGAACTCATTGGAAGCTGCCAGCAGGTGGCGTAGACTCTGACAGCTCTGTCACTGCTATGTGACTTAAAGCATCCTCTTATAAATCTTAGTAGCTTGCCCATAGATAGAGGTATTGCACACTACACCCTCTTCACTGCACACGGCCCACCTCCATGCCTCGGTGACCTAATGGGGGTGGATCCCTTACTGCACACAGCCCTTGCCTCGATGACCTAATGGGAATGGACCCCTTGTTGCGCACTGTCCACCTCCCAGCCTAGGTGACCTAATGGGGGTGGACCCCTTGTTTTACTGCTCACGACCCTATCACTATCCTTAAAGATGACTTCACTCACTGCCCTGACCCCAAACCTATACACAATAAATACTCACACTTCTGGACATTCGAGGCCTCGCCTGACTCCACTCATAGGTGGCACAGTCCCCAAGCCTAGCTGCATTTTCCTTGTACTTCTGTGTCCTGTCTCCTTATTTCTCAGATCCTGCACTTCAGCACAGCATAAGGGACACCCCACAATCCTGTGGGCACTCAGCCCTACAAAAACTGATTATTGTAAATATCTCAAAGATTCCCAATGAATGTACAGGCTTAATGCAATTCTGATAGAAATTCAGGGGTTTTTTCTTCTTCTTGTTTTTGTTACTTGCCATGTTTCCATTTAAACTCTACCTGGCTTCTGGGTACAAATGGCAAGTTGAACACACTTATCTAATTTTTCTCCCACTCAAAACTTCATTAAAACTATACAAAAGGGCCGGGCGCGGTGCTTCAAGCCTGTAATCCCAGCACTTTGGGAGGCCAAGGCGGGTGGATCACGAGGTCGAGAGATCGAGACCTTCCTGGTCAACATTGTGAAACCCCGTCTCTAATAATACAAAAAAAATTAGCTGGGCATGGTGGCGCGTGCCTGTAATCCCAGCTACTCAGGAGGTTGAGGCAGGAGAATTGCCTGAACCCAGGAGGCGGAGGTTGCGGTGAGCCGAGATCGCGCCATTGCACTCCAGCCTGGGTAACGAGAGCGAAACTCCGTCTCAAAAAAAAAAAAAACTATACAAAGGGATTTTTGTTAAGAAATAAATCTACAAGGACAATGAGAACAAGACAGGAGACAAGAATGCAACACTTTGGAAGCTGGAAAGCAGATGGTCAAATCAGAATTGACTTAGCAGTCCCCAGAAAGCCAAATAGTTGAAGTGGAAAATGTCAAGAGCCAAACAGATTTATACTACAGAATTCCAACAGCAACAAAATCAATGTATACATGCCTAATCCCTAATGTTGGGGTCTTTCCAGGCATCTTTCCCCTTTGATTCCCATAATACTAGCAACAAGTCTTCTATCTTCCAGTCAGGGAATCAGAGGATTCTTTTCTGTTAATGTCACCAATACAAGAAAAAAGACATGAATATGTTGGTATCTGGGGGTCCCTGAACTCACGACAGGCAGATCACCCTACTGTGAAACTCTAACCTCTAGGCAAGTTCCAACTGCAGACTTGGCATTTCCGAAGTTTTTTATCCCCTACCTTTATCCTCAAAATGGTAAAAGAAGATATTGTATTCTGGGCCGGGCGTAGTGGCTCACGCCTGAAATCCCAGCACTTGGGAGGCTAAGGTGGGCAGATCGCCTGAGGTCAGGAGTTTGAAAGCAGCCTGGCCAACATGGTGAAACCCCATCTCTACTAAAAATACAAAAATTAGCCGGGTGTGGTGCCAGGAACCTGTAATCCCAGCTACTTGGGAAGCTGAGGCAGGAGAATTGCTTGAATCTGGGAGGTAGAAGTTGCAATGAACCAAGATTGTGCCACTGCACTCCAGCCTGGGCCACAGAGCAAGACTCCATCTCAAAAATTAAAAAAAAAAAAGAAGAAGATATTGGACTCTGGATACTAATGAAAAACATGCGGAAGGGTACAATCAGGGAGCAAATTTGCTCTCACAAATTAATAGCCTGCCAGGCACAGAGAGACAAACTTACCTGTGTTCACTCATTTGTGGGAGCTGAAAATTAAACAATTGAATTCATGGAGAGAGAGAGCAGAAGGATGGTTACCAGAGGCTGGGAAGAGTAGTGAAGGGGGTAAGGGGGATAATTCATGAGTACCAAAAAATAGTTAGAAAGAATGAATAAGACCTAGTATCTAAGCACAACAGAATGACTATAGTCAATACTAATTTAATCATATATTTAAAATAATTAAAGATTATAATTGGATTGTTTGTAACACAAAAGATAAAGGCTTGAGGGAATGGATACTTCTTTTACCTTCATGTGATTATTACACACTGTATGCCGGTATCAAAATATCCCTGATACCCCATAAATACATACGCCCACGTACCCACAAAAAATAAAAACTAAAAAAAAGAAGAAATTAATAGACTCATAGTATGCTACCAGAAAAGAAAAGCTCCATAGAATGCTTGAAAATTAAAGTTGAGGCCAGCTGTAGTGGCTCAGCCTGTAATCCCAGCACTTTGGGAGGCTGAGGCAAGTGGATTGCTTGAGCCCAGGAGTTCGAGACCAGCCTGGCCAACATGGCAAACCCTCTTCTGAAAATATAAAAATTGGCCTGGCATAGTGGCACATGCCTATGGTCCCAGCTACTCAGGAGGCTGAGGTGGGAGGACTGCTTGTGCGTGGGAGGCAGAGGTTGCCTTGAGCCAAGATCACACCACTGTATTCCAGCATGGGTGACAGAGTAAGACCCTATCTCAAAATTTAATTAATTAATTAAAATTTAAAAAATAAAGTCAAGGCCGGGCGCGGTGGCTCACGCCTATAATTCCAGCACTTTGGGAGGCCAAGACGGGTGGATCACGAGGTCAAGAGATCGAGACCATCCTGGTCAACATGGTGAAACCCTGTCTCTATTAAAAATACAAAAATTAGCTGGGCATGGTGGCACACGCCTGTAGTCCCAGCTACTCGAGAGGCTGAGGCAGAAGAATTGCTTGAACCCAGGAGACGAAGGTTGCGGTGAGCCGAGATCGCGCCATTGCACTCCAGCCTGGGTAACAAGAGCGAAACTCCATCTCAAAAAAATAAATAAAAATAAATAAATAAATAAAGTCAAGCAAAGGTACAAAAGAAAAGACAGGGAACATGGGAGGAAAAAGATAAGAATAGTAGAGGAGCAGTCCATAAGGTCCAATACTCAAATAGTAGGAATTACAAAAGAGAACAAAGGGCGGTGTTATGGAACGGAATGGAATGGAACGCAACGAAAACATAGGATTGCCAAGTTGAAATCATGTGCCCAACAAAATGGACACACAGACTCACCACAACACACATCATAACACTGGAAAAGAAAGATTTGTTTTTTTAACTTTCAGAGAGAAAAAAAAATGGTCACCAAAAATCTGAAAACAAAAAAAGTGTTTACTTCTCAATAGTGATTCTGGGCGCTGGAAGCTAGGCATTCAAATTTCTGTAGAAAAATTAGTTTCAATCATGACTTAAAATATAGCCAAACACGTAAGTCCTCAAAATATCTATCTCTCATATTCCCTTTCTCAGGAACTTACTGAAAGATGTGCACCATCAAAATACATGAGTGAACGAAGAAACAGGAAGATGGGGACATAGAAGACATGCCCTCTAACCCGGGAAAGAGGCAAGGGAGTCCGCAGATGATGAGGGCGCATCTGCATCTGGGATGACAGCTGCACACCAGGAGGAGAAGGCAACCAGTCCACATTGCAGCCATAAGGCCCACAAGACAGAAGTGCTGGAAAACTTCCAAAACTCATCAACCAAAATACAGCAATATGACATTATTTAGAAGTATGGAAATTTGCTGGGTGTAGTGGCTCATGCCTGTAATCCCAGCACTTTGGGAGGCCAAGGCGGGTGGAACACAAGGTCAGGAGTTCGAGATCAGCCTGGCCAATATGGTGAGATACAGTCAGTACTAAAAATACAAATATTAGCGGGGCGTGGTGGTGGACGCCTGTAGTCCCAGCTACTTGGGAGGCTAAGGCAGGAGAATCACTTGAAACCCGGAGGTGGAGGTTGCAGTGAGCCGAGATGGCACCACTGCACTCCAGCCTGGGTGACAGGGCAAGACTCAGTTTAAAAAAAAAAAAAAAAAAAAGGAAAGAAAGAAATATGGAGATTATAAGTGTTAGAACAATCAAAAACGTCTTAAATACTAGCTCTTGTGAAATTAGCAGGGCAGAGAACTACCATCTTTTTAAATTGCCTTTTAATATCATTTGATATTTTAAACAATGTGCATGTATTAGCTTGACCCAAAAGTAATACACCTGTATTATAGCCACAACTGTAATTTTTTTAATGAAATGTTAATAGTGATTAACATCAGCATTATGGGTAATCTTTCTTCTCTTTTATGTTTTCACTAATTTCTAATGTGAGCACTTACTACCTTTTAAGGCAAAAGTAAGCTTTGAGTTTTAAATAATGAGATAAAACTCTACCTAAAAATAAATTAAAAATCATATGCTGGGCACAGTGGCTCACACTTGTAATCTCAGCACTCTGGGAGACCAAGGTAGCAGGATCATTTGAGGCCAGGAGTTCGAGGCCAGGACTTCAAGACCAGCCTGGGCAATATAGCAAGTCGTTGTCTCTAAAAATCAAATAAAATACATTTTCCAGAGAAATTAGTTGGGCATGGTAGCATGCACATGTGGTCCTAGCTACTCAGGAGGCTGAGGTGGGAGGATGACCTGACCTCAGGACTTCAGTTTCAGTGAGCTATGATCTCACCATTGTACACCATCCTGGACAACAGAGTGAGATCTGGTGTCCAAAAATAAAATAACATAGATAAAATAAAATACAAAACCTGCCATTCTGTCTTTCCCTCAACTTCCCTTTTCAGCTTCAGTTAGATTGCAGAGCCAGAAGAAAAAAAAGAAAAAAAAAAGTTTCCAGGAAGGTAAAGTTGATGGGAGAAGTGTCTTAGCTATCCCAGCTACAGAGATGCTACCCCACACTTTTACCAAAGCAATCTATATCTCCTCTCATTTTCTCTTTTGCCCCTTTCTAACAGACCATCACACAAAATATTTTTCCAAATAACTTTATTTTCACTATACCTTCCAGTGTTGTCCATAAATTAGGATATGTTTCTTGGCAATGTCTACTCTGTCCCAAGCCATTGCCAGATTTAATTGCTCTGATGCTGATAAATTTGTGCCTAGGATAAAAGAAAGGAACAATTATATATTCTTTTCAAAACATCTGCACCAGAAGCACAAAGTACTGTGGAACGTGAGAAGCGGAAGTGAGGAACAACTGCAACTCCATCCAGATACTCACCCTTCAGCAAAGCTGTGAGGACTGCTAGGTCAAGGTCGTGCTGCTCTTCAGAGTCAGCATCAAATACGGTAATCTACAACAGTGAAAAACAGAGAGCCATACATTTGGGGAACTATGAAATAAATGCTTTCAAAGAGCACCCACAAAATTCAGACTGGAGCTAATGAATTGAGGAAAACATTCTTCTTTAAAACCTTTTTTTTTACTTATAGAAAACTTTTAAATAGGTAATAAAGAATTGTGAGCACTTGGGGGAAAAGAAAACCTAAAAATTCCACATATACAGATGAAACATTTAAGAAAGAATGTCATTACGTTAATTTACTGTGTACACACTACAACAGAAAGAACCTCAATGTTAATTTCTAGTGTAAATAAAATGATTTCTCCTTTCAAAGAGATAACAAATGAAATCCTTCATTCACCTAGCCTGGGAAACTAAGACTTTTGCTTTTTTTTCTCTTTTCTTAATTTTTTGTAGAGATAAGGTCTCACTATATTGCCCAAGCTGGTCTTGAACTACTGGGCTCAGGCGATACTTCTGCCTCAGTCTCGCAAAGTGCTGGGATTGCAGTCGAGTCACCACACCCAACCAGGCTTGCTTTTTAATGAGAAATATATCCTCAAGGGTTTGTAATAAAAGAAGTGAAGTAATCACAGTGCACCCAGTGAGAAGTACCCTGGGCAACACCAAAGGTCTTTAACTTTTTTAAAGACAAGTAAGTTCGTTACTGATGGTTCTAAAGGGTCACCTGGGGGTCTTTTGAGCTGCTTGCTCACCTGCTCCCACCAAGTGGAGTATGCTTTTGTTTTCAATAAATCTCTGCTCTTGTTTCTTCAAAAAAAAGGTGGAAGTCACCTGCTATTAATGACTATATCTCAGTCTTTTCAAATGAAAATACATTTCATATAGTAGATGGAGCCATTTTAATGAAAAAGCCAAGACTGGCAAGGCCTGGTTCCAAGTATGCCAATAACAAGCCAGCCCTAGGTAAATATCGTAAGGCTACTGAACCTGATTCCTCTTCCATAAAATGAGAGGAACCTGCTGAATAAGCTCTAAGGTCTCATGAAGATAAAAAACTCTGCTTCTACAGCTTTACATGTTGTTTCCTTTCACCTGACATGCCCTCTATGTGCATAAATAAATTCAACCCTCAATTGTACAACCCACTTCCTATCATCTGCAAGCCCTTTACTGCCTTCTCCTGCCCCCTCTTGATCATTACATTGCTTAATAACTATTCTGCTTGATGGCAGGAAGAGGCAAACACAAGCGCAATCTCTTTACTATGTCCTTTTCTTAACTTACTGATTACCACGGCAAATAGAAAGTGTAGTGGACTAAGAAGATTTCAACTCTGAGCTCAAGTTTCAGATCCATCGTTTCTTTTTTTGTTGTTTTGGTTTTTGAGACAGGGTTTCACTTTTGTTGCCCAGTCTGGAGTGCAATGATGCGACCTCAGCTTACTGCAACCTCCGCCTCCCAGGTTCAAGTGATTCTCCTGCCTAAGCCTCCCTAGTAGCTGGGATCATAGGCACCCGCCACCGCACCCGCCTAATTTTTGTATTTCTAGTAGAGACGGGGTTTCACCATGTTGGCCAGGCTGGTCTCAAACTCCTGACCTCAGGTGATCTACCCCCATCAGCCTCCCAAAATGCTGGGATTATAGGCATGAGCCACCACACCCAGCCAAATCTATCATTTCTTTTTTTTTTTCCCCAAGACGGAGTTTCTCTCTTGTTACCCAGGCTGGAGCGCAATGGCGCGATCTCGGCTCACCGCAACCTCCGTCTCCTGGGTTCAGGCAATTCTCCTGCCTCAGCCTCCTGAGTAGCTAGGATTACAGGCACTCGCCACCATGCCCAGCTAATTTTTTGTATTTTTAATAGAGACGGGGTTTCACCATGTTGACCAGGATGGTCTCGATCTCTTGACCTCATGATCCACCCGCCTCGGCCTCCCAAAGTGCTGGGATTACAGGCGTGAGCCACTGAGCCCGGCCGTAATCTATCATTTCTTAACTCCATGACTGCAAATCCCTTAAATTCTCTAGCCTTCTGCTTCATCATTTCAAAAGTGGAAATAAACAACTACTGCCGTATTGAACTTGCTCATGGGGCTATTTCAGATGAAAAGAATATATTTAGAAGCACACTGCTAATTGTAAGTATGGTTGCTATTATGTCGTTATTGGGCCAACTAAAATTCCAAAGAGTTTTTCACATATATTTTGTCATGCTTCCTCTAGCCAAAACATTTCACTCAGTTTTTATGAGGCCAAGAACTTAAATATTACCAAAATTCTTATACAATTGGGTCCAGCCTTCAGATTCTAGAAAGATCACCTTGAATAATGACATATCTGCATATTTACTGTAATTGTCAGTTTCATATTATCATCTGAGTCATTGACATGAATTGATAGATAATTCAGGCTGGGTGTGGTGGGTCATGCCTGTAATCCAGCACTTTGGGAGGCTGAGACAGGTGGATCGCTTGAGAACAGGAGTTCAAGACCAGCCTGGCCAATACGGTAAAACCCCATTTCTACCAAAAAAAAAATTAGCTGGGCGTGGTAGCATATGCCTGTAGTCCCAGCTACTAGGGAGGCTGAGGCACGAGAATGTCTTGAACCTGGGAGGTAGAGGTTGTAGCAAGCCAAGATCGTGCCACTGCACTCCAGCCTGGGTGACAGAATGAGACGCTGTCTAAAAAAAAAAAAAAAGAATTGATAATTCATATCACCCAAGTCATTTTGACCATAGGCTGGATATGGTGGCTCATGCTTATAATCCCAGAACTTTGGGAGGCCAAGGCAAGAGGATCACTTGAGTCCAGGAATTCAAGGCTGCAGTGAGCTATGACTGCACCACTGCACTCCAGCCTGGGCAAAAGAGCAAGACTCTGTCTTTACCAAATAAATAAATTAATTAAGTTAATTAAGTTTTTATCACAGTACCCTAAAACACTAAAAACTTTTCCTGAGTCTACGTTATGGTCATAGCTCATAGTTTTTGGGCTCTATTTTTATTCCAGAGTTTATTCTCACTTTTCCCTTGTCTAATACATTCCCAATGATTTCCTGCAAGATTTACTCAGGATGCTGTGATGCAGTCATGTAACTCAGCACTACGAAGCTATGTTCGTTGAAGACACGGAGCTGTTCCCTCACCCTCTAAAAATACTTCAGTGTAACTTTCATTAAATTTTTAACTTTTCTGGAACACTGTTATACTAAGTACTTTTATTCTGTAGTCTTGAATTTGAAGCATGAGGGGTGAGGACAGCAGTGACAGTAAGAAGCCAAGTTTACTCAACTAAGAATCAAATTCTGTAGAGCTAGATACACTCAAAATCAAAAATTTAAAAATCCATTTTATTTTTAATTATTTTTAATTTTCTTAAAATTTTATTTTAAGTTCTGGGGTACATGTGCAGGATGTGCAAGTTTGTTACACAGGTAAACATATGTCATGGTGGCTTGCTGCACCTATCAACCCATCACCTAGGTATTAAGGCTTGCATGCATTAGCTATTTTTCCTGATTCTTTCCCTCCCCACTCCCCACTGACAGGTCCCTGTGTGTTGTTCCCCTTCCTGCGTCCATCATATTTTTTTAATTGTGAAAATAAATGTCATAATGTTTACAAATTAGCAGTTCTTAATTAAATGTTGAATCATCAACTTGTCATACTCACACAATCCCTGTGAACCATACACTCCATTAGAATTTGGAAAAGGTGCTTGGACTCCTTAAGACTAAAGTTGAAAGTGTTCTGAATCATGCAGATGATCTCTTCTTTTACCTGAGGATGCAACATCCTGGAAGAGAAATAAATGGTCTTGACACAACCCAGAGAGGGTACTGAGCTGGCAACATCAGTACAAGAAAACACCCCATTGCTCCCCAGACTGAGAAGGTGTCTATGGACGGTTCTGCCAGGAGAGCAAATGAAGGGGGAACAAACAGAAGCAGGAGCTCAAGAAGAAGGCTGAATCTGAAAGTGAGAATGGAGCTGGGCATGGCTGCTCACACCTGTAATCCCAGCACTTTGTGAGGCCCAGGTGGAGGATCATTGAGGCCAGGAGTTCAAGGCCAGCCTGGGCAACATAGCAAGACCCCGTCTCTATTTTTACATTTATAAGAAAGAAGGAAGGAAAGGAGGGCAGGAGGGAGGGAAAGAAAAAGAGAATGGGTTGATCTGCCACACCCTGAAAAGAATATACTCTGAAGTGGAGTTCTGAAGCTGGTAGATTTCCAGAGGGTTGAGAATCTCCAGAAATTATAAGTATTATATTCTATAAAGGATCTGAAACCCCAAAAGGTTTAATAACCACAAGTCCAGGATGATTTTAGAAAAGGGAGAGGAGTGAAAGCAGAGGGAGGTGGGAGAGGGTAGAAGTGGAGGCAGGAGGGATGAACAGAGAGAGCAACTGCAAGCAAAGACACTCCAGAGAGCTGTTACAGCATAGGCAGCAAATGACTGTTTACTAAGTAAATTAGTGGGGTCTACATTTTAGTTCTTAGGCACTGTACTTATTTATACAACAGAAATATCATGCTTTTGAAACTGGAAGGATCACATTGGATAGAGGGATGGCAAGAGAAAAATTATCTTATTTGAAAAGAGGAAAGAATTAAAACTGAAATAAGCACAATATATGCTATGAAAATGTCAGGATATAGACTTCCCCAATTTCTGCCTAATGGCAAATGAATTTGAAGGCACTCTGGGCCCAATACTGGCCACCTCCCTTACTGCAAGGTCCTTACGGCTGTAATGGCCAATTGCTCGAGCAACACCTCCCTCACTCCCTCTGCAACCACCTCTTCCCAAAGTTCAGGCAAGACTGAAGCTTCACTGTTAAAAGTAGGTCAATCTTCAGTTAAGAAAATAGCAACTCTCATCGCTGAAGGGCATTCTGATGTTGAACACCAAACACAAAGTCGCTGAGAAATGAAATCCAGTCTCGAATTCTATACTCCAAGAGTGTCTGGCCCACATAAATGCACAGTCGAAAGAACTAAAATGGAAGGATAAATAGTCCCTATCATTTCAAAAAGGAAGAGCCAACAACTCACCCTTCATCTGCCAGGTGTTTGTGTGTGAAGGCCAGGAGGTCGGCTGCCCTGCCTGTGCCCTCACACACCACCACCGGGTCCTTGTCCTTGACAGTCTCCCACACTGACAGGATGACGTTGGGACCGCCTTCCACCACCAGCCCCACCACGGGCACGCCTTGTCTTGAGCCTATTCCAGACCACAAATAATACCACACGGTTAGAGAATCCCTATCTCAGCCAGTCAGTCACTTTGACTTCCAGACAAGTCTCACGTTCATCCCTCGCACTGCCCCCTCTCTCATTTTACCCCGGTTTGCTTAGATCAAGACCAAGCCAGAAACTTAGACTTCAAATAAAATGTGGCATAAATATGGTGAGAGCATCCTCAAGCTTTTACCAGGTAAAAAGCCTTTCAATAATTTTTTAAAATAAGTATTCCTTAAGAAATTATAACTTTCTATTATGAGAAACTTCAAAAGTATCTAAAAGTAAACAGAATATAATGGATCCCAATTTTCATCACTCATCTCCAAAAATGAGCAACATTAACCAGTTCAATAAATGTTTTAGTCATTATTTATTTATTTATTTACTTCATATAAGACAAGATCTCACTCTGTCACCTAGGCTGGAGTGCAGTGGTGCAAACACAGCTCACTACAGCCTTGACTTCCTGGGCCCAGGAAATCCTCCCGTCTCAGACTCCTGAGTAGATGGGACCACAAGTATGTACAACCACACATAGTTTTTTTTTTTAAGTTGTTTGTAGAGTTGGGGTCTCCCTGTGTTGCTCAGGCTGATCTTAAGCTCCTGATCTCAAGTGATCTTCCTGCGGCAGCCTCCCAAAGTCCTGGGAGTACAGGCGTGAGCCACCACACCCGGCCTCTATAAACTTTTAATGGCGGTTATTTCTAAAAACGAGGTAGGATGACAACTTGCATTTCCATTTATTTCATTTTTTATTGTTTAAATTTTTTATCATGACTATATATTACCTTTTTATCTTGCAGACTACATGACCCAAGCATATATATATAACACATACATATATACATAACTTTATTAAAGAAAAAACAAAAAGGAATAACTGCAGAGTTATTCTTTTAAAAAAGATGTAAGCAAAAAAGCTTACAGAATAATATACACAGTATTATCCTATGTGTATTTTTAAAACCATAAACATAGATACGTATTTTATATACATGTATGCACATACCTGTATGTATACCATGCTATATAAATGACCAGAAAAATCTGGAAGGCTATACATCACACTATGAACAGTGGAAAAGAGAGGGGAAGGTTTAGGAAAATGTTGAAAAGGGACCTTGACTATTTATTCTACAGATTTCTTATTTGCTTTAATTTCACACCACACATATATTGATATACCACATTTAAATCACTATATTTTATTTTACTTTTCAAAAGAAGAAAATTTGACAAGCAACACCACAGTCACCCCTGAGCAAAAGAGGAGTTTACTCTGGACCCCTGTTTTCAGGGGCCCACACTGGCCCTTCTCTGGCCACGCCCCTGCCCTCATGATGAGGCATCTACAAAGCCAAGAGTCAAGGGAAGCCTGTGCTCCCTCCCCAGTTCACTAGGATGCCCAAGAAACACCATGTTCTGGCTCAGTACTTCCAAAATTCCAAGGTTTCCAAGCTCAAGCCTGGCCTTCCTGCTATATGTGTGAAGATAAAAGGCTAAGATATATTTTATACAGTTTGTTAGCTAGATTTAAGGCATTTAAATATCTAGACATACAGTATGTGGTCTTCTGTGCGTACTCTGTGTCAGACTCTGAAATGTTAGGGGTGGGTCGGTTACCTAAAACTTCATTCTGTCGATTTGGTTGCTTTGACATTCTACTTCTTTTCCATACATTTCCACCTCATCATTTTCTCCATATTGCTAAAAAGCATATCTATGATATACCAACTAATAGACATAGGGTTTCTCTAAATAGATAATCTTATAAAAGTCAAATGAAGTGGCAAAAATAGTATAAGGCACAAAAGTAATAGAAGAAAATTTTGATTAATATTTTATTGGTTTTGGAATAAAAACACTTTTGTAAGAGAATTTTTTGTATCTTGTGTAATAAAATGTTATTCAGCCATTAAAATGTACTAAATTATACTCATTAACATGGAAATATAACCATGTTTAGTGGGGCAGGGGAACAGCACAAAAGAAGCATTATGAAATCATCCCAGTTTTTGCTCAAAAAGTGTGTGTGTGTGTGTGTGTGTGTGTGTGTCTGCGCATGTGTGTTGAAAATTTGTGAAGGTATACATATGAAAAGGTTAAGAATGGTGAGTTTTGATAGTGAGATTATGGAAAACTGTCCCATTCTTCTCTTATGCGCTTTCTTTGCATTGCCTGAATGTGAAAGTATGTAACACTTTTACCATTTGAAAACAAAATCAATATGGGCATTTTTATAAAAGAGGAAGATAATTCAATTTCTGTTATTAGGTACACTTGTCTTTTTTTTTTTTTTTTTTTAAATTGAGTCTCACTCTGTTGCCCAGGCAAGAGTGCAGTGGCACAATCTCGGCTCATTGCAACCTCCGCCTCCTGGATTCAAATGGCATGATCTTGGCTCACTGTAACCTCCACCTTCTGGATTCAAGTGAGTCTCCTGCCTCAGCACCCTGAGTAGCTGGGATTACAGGCATGTGCCATCACATCCATCTAATCTTTTGTATTTTTAATAGAGACGGGGTTTCACCATGTTGGCCAGGCTGGTCTCAAACTCCTGGCCTCAGGTGATCCACCTGCCTCGGCCTCTCAGTGCCATCACATCCATCTAATCTTTTGTATTTTTAATAGAGACGGGGTTTCACCATGTTGGCCAGGCTGGTCTCAAACTCCTGGCCTCAGGTGATCCACCTGCCTCGGCCTCTCAAAGTGCTGGGATTACAGGCATTAGCCACCATGCCCAGCCCACTTTTTGTGAAGTAATAACTTATTCTTACAAAATCAAATATATCTATGGCTATTTTCTGCAAACAGTAACAATAACCACCTTACTAATACACTAATAAAAATTGGTTTAAAAAGAAAAAAATGTAAAATTCTTGCTGAGAAATCTCGCCAGAGAGCTGCTTCTACTGTAAGCTTTCAGGGTGAGGGGGGATTACCATGTTAGACCTCCGAATTAAAAGTTCCTAGAATAGGCATTCCAGGAAAGGGCACTCTTCTCCCTTGAGACTTGGATTATGCAAAAATACAGAGGCATCGTGGCCTATGTTTCCTACCTTGAAATTACATCCTTAGAGTGTTACAGAACAGGAGCTGACATTGGCCACAGAACAGGAGCTGACATTGGCCACATTTCAAATGGCTGAAGGCAGGGATTCCTACAGCAACTTTATAATGTGAGGTTTTTTGTTTGTTTGTTTGGTTTTTTAAGTATTCTCTGCCAACAACAAGGGTTTTCCAGGGACACCAAGAAGACTGGCTGAAAAGCAATAAAATAAATCAACCACAGGCTGGGCACAGTGGCTCACACCTGTAATCCCAGCACTTTGGGAGGCCAAGGCAGGCTGGCCAACATGGTGAAACGCAGTCTCTACTAAAAATGCAAACAAATTAGCCAGGTGTGGTGGAGGGCACCTGTAGTCCCAGCTACTCACGAGGCTGAAGCAGGAGAATTGCTTGAACTCAGGATGGGGAGGTTGCAGTGAGCTGAGTGAGACTGTACCACTGCACTCTAGCCTGGGTGACACAGCAAGACTCAGTCACAAGAAAAAAAAAAAAAGAAAGTCAAATAAATCAACCACATATTTAAGTATTTTCATGCAATCAAACATAAATCCCAGCTGGGCGCGGTGGCTCACACCTGTAATCCCAGCACTTTGGGAGTCCGAGGCAGGAGGATCACGAGGTCAAGAGATCAAAACCATCCTGGCCAACATGGTGAAACTCTGTCTCTACCAAAACACAAGTATTAGCTGGGTGTGGTGGTGCACACCTGTACTCCCAGTTACTCGGGAGGCTGAGGCAGGAGAACTGCTTGAACCCGGAAGACAGAGGTTGCAGTGAGCCAAGATTTCATCACTGCACTCCAGCCCGGTGCCTGGCAACAGAACAAGACTCTGTGTCAAAAAATAAATAAATAAATAAATCCCTTTTTGATCATATCAACAACAAATACAAATATGGTAGCAAACTTCCCTCATGAGCATGTTAGGTATGAGGATCAGCTTTGATACATAAGAATTTCGAGTTTCTTGAGGGCGTGTCTTCTCTTTCTTCTGTGTGTGTGTGTATAGGTGGCTTAATTGTTTTTGCTATTTTTATATGGGTTCTCCTTAGAATAATAAATATTACTAGTCCACTGGAATTGACTCCACAGTCAGCAAAAGCCTACAGATAAATCCTAGATTTCAAGGTCTTTGAAAGGAGAAAAATGTTATCTGCTGCTATAAACGAGGTCAGGGTTGTTGCATTCATACTAAAATGAGGACTCAGCAGGGAATGAGAAAGACAGAGACTCCTATGCCTCTCACGGGGCATACATTATAGCACTACACAGAACCCCAAGCAATTTAGGTAGTGGGCAAAGGCAAACAGAGGCAACAGGACATTTCAGGTAATATTTCAGGTCCCTAATGGACCCCTCTCTATATGGATTCTTTTTCAAGGTCCTTCTCTGACCTCTCTTCCTTCCCTCTGCTCTGCTGGTCTCCCTTCTCCCAGCCATTCCCACCCCGGAGAAGACCACACACCTGATCCTCTCTCCCCTCTTCTGACCTGCACAAGCCTCAGAACACTTATTCGCACTAAGAGTTAAGTGAACGACCACAACCCCCAGAGTCCCTCCCCTCCCTCTCCTACCCCACAACCATGAGAGGATCACTGCACCAAAGGAGGGAAAAAGGAAGGAAAGAAACAGACATTTATTAAAGACATATCGTGTACCTAACACGAGTCTAGACATCGCTAATATACTTCTTCTCAATTAATTCTCACAACCAACGTTAGAAGTAGATAGTTCTTTCCATTTTATAATAAGAAAACAGTTTGACAGATGTGAACTCCATTGGCCAAGGTCACAGGCACAAAATGACAGAGCTTCAATCTGTCTGACCTCATTACATTCTGCTGCTTCTAGGGATCAAGGCTAAAAACTAAATGGACTTCCAGCCTTTAATTTTTTCAGTTAACGCTCAAAGGCTGAAGAGGACTTGAGCCTCCGGAAGGCATTCCCACTCCCTGGCCCTTTGTCCCAAAGAAGTATTTTGTGGAAGACTTAATTCAGCACAAGAGGCAGCGGTCCACTTTCTGGTGCCTTGAACCAAAAGTCTCCAATTTTCCAGGCAGCACTCAGCCCTCCTGTTCCCTGTAAAGGATTCAAACTTTCCTGCCCAATGGTGCATGCTGATTCTGGCCCTCCCTGCTCCTCTCCTTCCTTGAGATAAAACTACCAAAATGCCCCTCTTGAAGCACCATCGTGAGCATGACACAAACTTGACACTTTCCAAGGTTGCTATTTCTTTTTTTTTTTGAGACAGAGCCTCACTCTGTTGCCCAGGGTAAAGTGCAGTGGTGTGATCTTGGCTCAGCACAACCTCCGCCTCCTAGATTCAAGCAATTCTCCTGCCTCAGCCTCCTGAGTAGCTGGGATTATGGGCATGCACCACCACGCCTGGCTAATTTTTGTATATCTAGTAGAGACGACGTTTCACCGTGTTGGCCAGGCTAGTCTCGAACTCCTGACCTCAGGTGAACTGCCCACCTCCTCCTCCCAAAGTGTTGGGATTATAGGTATGAGTCACCGCACCCAGCTCCAAGATCCCTATTTTTAAAACTCCTGTCTGGTCTTAACCCCTTCCCTGTCTCGGCCACCCCACCCATACATGAAATATCATCTTCCCTGACCATCAAAGCTCATGTTCCAAGTCCCCTCAAGCTAGTCTTCTGAATGCTCTTCAGCCACCCTGCTTCCCACATGGGTATCTCTCCTCCTCTCTCCCTCCATCTAGCCAACCCGAATGACTCTTCGAGGATCCACCAAAGCCTTCATCCCTCCATCATCTCCCTGACATATCTTCCTCTCTCTCACCTGTCACCCACAAGTCTGCGCTGTCTTATATCCTGCTTTCTTCTGACTGTGGATTCACTGTGTTAACTTAATCCCCCGGCTGCTCTAAGGCAGGGGTCAACTTGGGCCTCTCTACTCTGTGCAGGTGACAAGCAAGCACCTTGACCACAGTGAACCCACAGCTGGAAGAAAGCAGGATGTCAGAAGGTGCAGACTTGTGGGTGACAGTTGAGAGAGAGGAAGAAATCTTTGGGGGGATCATGGAAGGATGAAGACATTAATGGATCCTTGAACAGTCATTTGGGTTTGCTAGATGGAGGGAGAGAGGAGGGGAGATACCCATGTGGGAAGCAGGGTGGCTGAAGAGCATTCTGGAGACTAGCTTGAGGGGACTAAGGGTGTGAGCTCTGATAGTCAGGGAACACCATGAAAGACCTCAGCAGGCCTCCAACCAGCCGCACTGACTGAGCCCCTGTGATACTCACGGCAGTGTATTTTCTGCAGAGAGAGGTACTTCTCCAGGTTCCTTCTGAGCTTCATTTCATTTCCATACTTGCCCACGGTCCCATCATCAGACAGGATGAAGTGTGAGTGCATGCTGTTGAGTATTGTGAGCTTGCTGAGGGGGTTACCTAGAGTCTGGTACAGGCACACCACCTGAGAGACAGCAAGGACAAGAGAGGGTCAGCGCTCTAGATCCTTCCCCAGGCTCACCCGCTCCAGAGGCCTATCTCTATGTGCTAACAGAGCTCCTGTCTAGTTTAAAAAGTATCACTTGCGATTTAGAGCAGTGCTTCTCAAACTATCTGTGGTATCGCTTTTTTAAATTTCCCATGTTTTAATGAACCAATATGGGATCCTACTATGAATAACTAGTAGGCAGCTTGTGGTACATGAGATTCACAACACAAGTTCAACAATAATGAAACGTACCCTATTCAGCAAGATCAGCCTGCTTTCCATGTGCTTGAATAACAGCACGGTCATATTGCTGGCAGTGGCTCTAAATATTTTTTTCTTTTTTTTCTTTCTGAGAGGGAGTCTTGCTCTGTTATCCAGGCTGGAGTGCAGTGGCACGATCTTAGCTCACTGCAACCTCCGCCTCCTGGGTTCAAGCGATTCTCCTGTCACAGCCTCCCAAGTAGCTGGGATTACAGGCCTGCACCTCCACACTGGCTAATTTTTGTATTTTCAGTAGAGAAGGAGTTCGAGCAAGGCCTTCTATTTCATTTCTGTGCTTACCTTGCTTCAAATCACTAAAAAACAATTCAAAGACTGGCACTAGTACACAGACCACACCATTATTCAAAAATACTGTCTTTTAGTGGATTTATTCCAGAATAATATTCTGACACTGACTTTTCTCTAGTATTCCAAAGAGAACAGCTGGCCATGTGCGGTGGCTCATGCCCATAATCCCAGCACTTTGGGAGGCCAAGGCTGGCAGACCACTTGAGGTCAGGAGTTCAAGACCAGCCTGGCCAACATGGTAAAACCCTATCACTACTGAAAATACAAAAATTAGCCAGGCATGGTGGTGTGTGCTATAGTCACAGCTACTCAGGAGGCTGAAGCACAAGAATCACTTGAACCTGGGAGGCAGAGGTTGCAGTGAGCCTATATCTTGCCACTGCACTCCAGCCTGTGTGACATAGCGAGACTCTGTCTCAAGAAAACACACACACACACATACACACAGTAGAATAGCCAACCAGCCAAAAAGCATTTCATTCATTATAAAACATCAAAATCTTTATTACATTACATTAATGGACACTTTCTTTTTTTTTTTTTTTTTTTTGAGACGGAGTTTCACTCTTGTTACCCAAGCTGGAGTGCAATGGCGCGATCTCGGCTCACCGCAACCTCCGCCTCCTGGGTTCAGGCAATTCTCCTGCCTCAGCCTCCCGAGTAGCTGGGATTACAGGCACGCGCCACCATGCCCAGCTAATTTTTTGTATTTTTAGTAGAGACGGGGTTTCATCATGTTGACCAGGATGGTCTCAATCTCTTGACCTCATGATCCACCCGCCTCGGCCTCCCAAAGTGCTGGGATTACAGGCGTGAGCCACCGCGCCCAGCCTAATGGACACTTTCTTAAGCTGTTCCACTTCGTATTTGCTTTTAGAGGCAAGAATAAGGTATTTAGAGTAAGAAAGCCCAAGTTTCAGTCGAGGCCCTTCCTATACAACTGCAACCCAGTGATTGGTGAGAAAATGTTTCTCTATATGGAGTATTTAAGTATTTTGAGTGTTAAGTACATAGAGCATGTAAGCTAATAAAGAAAGGACGTTATAAATAAATGTCAGCATGTTGGAACTCTGTTGAAATAATGAATCTATGTAATGACTCATAACATTATAAAAAGAGAGACCACCATATATTACAAGGGAAAGACATACTTCCTCCTATGGCATGAACTTACACAGAAAACCTGAATCTGATCATACCTCTCGATCAGACTACCAACTTACAAGAAGCAAAGAAACATGCTAAACCCTACTACAAAAGATTAAATCTGGAAAATCCAAGCTGTAACAAACTCTTCAGAACAAATGACCCAGTTTCCTCAACAAGTAAATTATACACACATAAAAAAATGAGATGGAGGTAAAATCCATAGATTAAAAGTGACAAAAAAAAAAAAAAACCCCAGGTCAAGAGGTATATGAACCCATCACAATGTATGACACTTTTTTGAATAATGAAATCAAAATATTAAACAATGAAGACTCAAGAAATCATGGTTTTGAAAAAGACATTATGAGGCAATGAAAAATTTGACTAGACTGGATAGTCAGTGTTAGGAATTCCTGGTAATTTTTAGATATAATAATGTCATTATATATTTTTCATTGGCCATGTATTTTAGAAAAAACTATCAAAATATTTATAGATGAAATGATTTGATGTCTCAAATTTGCTTCAAAATAATGGAGGGGATCAGCTGAATGGACAAGGGAAGAGAGGAAACAAAATTGACTATGAGCTGCTAACTGTTGAAGCTGGAGATAGATACGTAGGAAAGAGTTCATTTTTCTAATTTTTCTGCTGCCTAATATGTTTGAAGTTTTCCAAATTAAAAGTTAAAACAGGCTGGGTATGGTGGCTCACGCCTGTAATCCCAGCACTTTGGGAAGCTGAGGCAGGCGGATCATCTGAGGTCAGGAGTTTGAGACCAGCCTACCCAACATGGTGAAACCCCATCTCTACTAAAAGTACAAAAATTAGCCAGGTGTGGTGGTAGGTGCCTGTAATCCCAGCTACTTGGGAGGCGGAGGCAGGAGAATCACTTGAACTCAGGAGGCAGAGGTTGCAGTGAGCAGAGATTGTGCCACTGTACTCCAGCCTAGGCAAAAGAGCCAGACTCTGTCTCAGAAAAAAAAAAAAGTTAAAACAACCCATAAGCTTTGGGAGGCTGAGGCGGGTGAATCACGAGGTCAAGAGATCGTTGACCATCCTGGCCAACATGGTGAAACCCCATCTCTACTAAAAATATAAAAATTAGCAGGGCGTTTGGCAAGCGTCTGTAGTCCCAGCTACTTGGGAGGCTGAGGAGGAAGAATCGCTTGAACCCAGGAGGCGGAGGCTGCAGTGAGTTGAGACTGTGCCACTGTGCTCCAGCCTGGCAACAGAGCAAGACTCCGTCTCAAAAAAAAAAAAAAAACCCATAAGCACATCTGTATTAATCAGTATGGAGAAATAACTATGGCAAATAGGTACGCTAAAAAAATCATATTTATAGCAGTGAGTTCTGTTGTTACTTTTTAAATATACACTTTTTTACTGTACATATACACACATCCATAGAAAATATTCTTAAATGATCCACACGGAAATATTAACAGTAGTCATCTTTCTTCTTTAGAACATTTTCTTATGTCTGATATTTTGCTGAAAACTTATATTAGTCTTACAAACAGACTGAGACAAGTCCAGTCCCTATAAAAGAATACATAGGATCAACCAATACATAAGAAGCAATGAAGCAGAGTAATACAAGGTAAGAGATGAGAACTAAGAGGGTCAAATTAAGAATGTCCCTTGCTTCACTCTGGGCAAACCACTGCAAAAACCTTGGCTACTACTTTAAGTGAGACAGGAGCCATTGAAGGCTTTTGCACAGACAAATAGCATGATCTGATTTGTATACTTGAAAAGAATCATTCTGGCTACTATGTTGAGACTAGGCCGTTAGCAGACAAAGGTAAGAATAAAGACGGCTATTGCAATCATTCAGGCGACAGATAATGGTGGCTTGGATTCACTCAGTAACTGTAGGGGCAGTGAGAAGAAATCAGATTCTAGATATATTTTTAAAGTGAAACTGATGGATCAAGTTTGAGTGTGAAACAAAGAGATCATTCCAGGATTGTCCAAGGCTTTTGGCTTGAGCAACTCCAAGGGTGGGATTGTCATCTTCTAAGACAGGGTGAGGGAAGCAGCAGAAAGTCAGGAGTTAGTTTTGAACATACCACATCTGTGATGTTCATTCATTAGACTCCAGGTACAGTGTTAAGCTGGCAATTTGCACACATGTTCATTTTCTTTTGTTGTGAAAGGATTGTTTACTTACATCTTTTCCAATAAGGTCTCTCTGGTTCTCAATGACACCCCAAGGAGGGATTCCAACTGTCCAGATTTTTCTCAAGGAACGAGAGGAATGGGATTTCAAGGCATCCCCAACATGCTTGGACACTCCTATGAACAACCAGTTTAGAAGTCAAACTTGAATTCATAAATTGTGCAAAACAAAGAGACTGCTGGAAAGAGACAAATAAATGGGCAACCATATGTGAAGGTATGTGAAGGGCTATTCTTTTTTTTTGAGACGGAGTTTCTTTCGCTCTTGTTACCCAGGCTGGAGTGCAATGGCGCGATCTCGGCTCACCGCAAAACCTCCGCCTCCTGGGTTCAGGCAATTCTCCTGCCTCAGCCTCCTAAGTAGCTGGGATTACAGACATGCGCCACCATGCCCAGCTAATTTTTTGTATTTTTAGTAGAGGCGGAGTTTCACCATGTTGACCAGGATGGTCTCGATCTCTGGACCTCGTGATCCACCCGCATCGGCCTCCCTGAAGGGCTATTCTTAGGGAAAGTTGCTGGCACAGTGGAATTAGTTTCTGATATCTTGGCTTCCTCTATTCTTTCTGGACACCTCTTCCTCTTATCATTACCTCTCTCTACCTTAACAATGTTCCTCTCCCTTTGGGCAATTTCTGCCTACAACCTCAGTTCTGACCCTAACCAAAATGCTGTGCACTGTCCTTCCTCAGCAAGCCCAGTGTTAATATTATGAATTATTTTTTCCCTAATCTTACTCAATATCCCAGCAAAATATCCTGCAGATATATCTGTTGCTTATTAAGGTAAACTAATTTAATAGCTTTATATACACAAATATATCAAAGTTATCTCCCAAAAAAACATATTTCAAAGCTAATACATTGAGGAGTAGTGTGTTAATGTTTGCCCTTCTGGAATTAATACTAGTCATTATTACAGTAGCCAACACTTACTGGCACGTAGTAAGATTTCAGTAAGTGTGGGCTACCTTTGTATGTATTTACACCTTAAGCTGGAACTTTTTAAAGTCCATTTTATAGGCAAAACTTGTGGCATGGAGAGTTTAAATAAAGTGTCCAAGGTTGCAGAGCTTTGGACAATTTATTTAGAGCTTGGATTTTGTAGAGATCGGATTCCAATTTAGCCAATCTGACCTTTTTAAAGAATAGACTGTACTTTTTAGAGCAGTTTTAGGTTCACAGAAAAATTGAATGAAAAGCACAGCAATTTCCCTTGCCACTCCCTGGTCCTGCACAAATACAGCCTCCCCAACTATCGGCATCCCCCATGAGACCGGTACGTTTGTTAAAATTGATGACTCTGTATTATAAGGTCATGACTAATAGATTATCATTATTCTCCACAGTCCTCAGTTTACATTAGGGTTCACATTCTCTGAGTTTTGACAAACATACAATGATGTATATCCACCATGTTAGTATCACTGCCCTGAAAATATTCTGTGCTCTGTCTACTCATCCTTCTCTCCCCTCAGCTCCTGGCAACCGCTAATCTTTCTACTGCCTCCATAGGTTTGCCTTTTTCAGAATGTCACATACTGTAGTTGGAGTCATACAGCAAGTAGCCTTTGAGATTTGCTTAATCTGACCTTTAAATCACAATGATGCATTGTAAGACTTATTCTTCCTGTCTATGGTACTGACCCTATCTGTGTCTTTAGCACAGAAAGAAAAAATAGCCTGCATATTGCATGGATCTAATGCTTACCAGCTAAATCACTTCCTTGTTTCTGGCATCTTCCCTTCCGACTCATTTTCTGACCCTCTCCCAAAACCATCTCTAGAATCTGGGATCTGGATCACGGGCACACATCAATATCAAGTGTGGAGCCATCCACCCCAGTAGAGATTCTGATTCTACGGTTTGGCATGGCTTGTCAACATTGTTGGTATTGTTAAAAGCACCTTACATGTGATCCTAATACATATTGCCTGTTGAGACTCTCTGTAAAACCCGATCTGATCATGTTATCCCCCATTCATCCTGCTGTTCAAATTCCTTTCAGGTCACCTTGCTACATAGAGAATAAGACATCAGCATGGCACCCAATCTGGTTCCAGTCTCCTTTGCAGTCCCTGTTCCCTGCCACATGGCACACACTCCAGCGAGGAGCTTTATCACTTCTTTCTACACATGCCTTCATCTCTATCTGTGTGCCCAACCCTGAGCTGCCACTCCTTAGTAATGCCACTTCCTACCTTTCCCACAAGACCAATGCCAAGTGCTATATCCTTCCCAAGACTTCCAAGGTACCCTCAGTTGAAACTGGAATTCATCTCCCTCTTCCTTGTATTCTCGAAACACTTCCTTTGAAACTCAACTATAACTCAGTCAGCATCAATTTCTCACTAGTTGCTTTTTGTCTGTCACAGCCCAACCCATCACTAAATCCAGGGTCCTCCTCTTTCATCCCTAGCACCTATCCAAATGCTTGTCACACAGTGGTTTCTCAAGGCTTGTGGCATTCAATTTAAGAAGATGTCAAAGATTCATGCCAAATTATGTTCAACAATGGTTGACAAGCCTGTCAAGAATAGACAGAAGCTCATAAGCAGAGCTCAAATTTAAATGTGCACAGGAATTGTCAGGGGATGTTGTTAAAATGCAGGTTCTGATTCTGCAGGTCTCAGGTGGGGCCTGAAATAGGCACTTCCAGCAAGCTCTCAGTTGATGCTGATGCTGATGCTGCTGGTCCAGGGACTAATCCTTAAGTAGCCAGGCCCTAGAGGAGCTGTGGTTGAATCAGGTCAGACTGATTGTTTTTTGTTGTCGTCATCTTCGTGGTCTTCTTCTTATTATTATTATTTTCTTCCTTCTTTGTTCTTCTTCTTCCTTCTCCTCCTCCTCTTTCTTCCTCCTCCTCCTCCTCCTGCTCCTCCTCCTCCTCCTCCTCCTTCTAGACAGGGTCTCGCTTTGTCATCCAGGCTGTGTACAGTGGCATGATCACAGCTCACTGCAGCCTCGACCTCTCAGGCTCAAGTAAGCCTCCCACCTCGGCCTCCCCATTAGCTGGGTCTACAAGTGCACACCACCACGCCCAGCTAATTTCCATATCTTTTTAGAGATAGGGTTTTGCCACGTTGCCCAGGCTGGTCTCGAACTCCTGAGCTCAGGTGATTCACCAGCCCTCAGCTTCCCAAAGGGCTGGGATTATAGGCATGAACCACTGCATCGGCCTGGCTGTTGTTTAGTGGAGATCCAAGTATTTCTCATTTTCCATTTATTTTGTTCATATAAAGTATTTCAATCATCTTCACACTACTCTATTTGTGTTCCTTTAGGTTAGCTGACACGAACCTAAATGATCTTTTTAAGGCATTAAGTGAAACAAAGCATGACATTCAGTCAGTGGTTCAAAGAAAAAGCCTTGCCCAAGCCTGGCTTTTTAATGAATGATGTGAAACTTCCCTATCCACCCACTTTTTTTACTGGAAATCAAATAAGAACCATACAATGGACTTAGAACTCTGCCAACTTCAGTTTCTTCCAAGAATGTGAAATAATCTCTATAAAATATGCATGATAAACTACTGTGCTACCTATTCGTGACAGGTCAAATCCCTCGGTTTTATTTTGCTTTGTTTTTTCAGTCATTCACTTCCTTCATTTCTTTTCAGCCAAAAAAAACTTTGTTATATCAGTACAAGGTGCTAAATGCTTAGGCAGATGTTCAGACCCTGGCCCCTAGTACACAATCAGAAGGAGAGCTAACACACTGACTCATCGTAACCTGTAAGGCAAAATATCAGCATTCTACAGGTGCTATGGGCAGTAAATGCTGTAGAAACTAAAAGACAAAAGTGAGTAGCTCTAGTTGAGATATTCAAAAGGCTGTCTCATGGGTGTGTTGGCATCTCATGTAGATCTTAAAACCTGGTCAAAATTTGATGGGAGACACTGGTGAGGGCATACCAAATCAAAAGAGAGAAAATAAAGAGAAGAGAGAAAACCACAGGTGAGTAACAAATTGGTAAGAGACAAGAGTTTATGGAATCACTAGTTCTCAATCCTGGCTGACATGCTTCAGAAGCTCCAGACTGAAAGCCTCTAATTCATCTGGGGAAGAGGGTGTACATCTGTATTTTAAAAGCTCCCCAGGTTGTCCTTATGTGCAGAGAGTTCACAAACACTGAAGCAAAGAAATAAGGTCAGAGCCCGCCATAGGAAGTTCTTGAGTTCCAGATTTCAGATTTCAAGAAGTATAAAAGTGTCAATGATTGAGATGGTGAGTGTTTTGGCAATCATGCAGTTTTTTTAAAAAAAGTGTCTACTCATGCCCAAAACACGTAATGCGAGTTTTACCCACATCACTCATTTCCCAAGTCTGAGAAATTCACAATGATTACATGAAGTGAAGTCCAGGACCACACACGCTATGCACTTGCATGGATTTGATGTCCCTTCTAGCCTTGCTATAGTTGGGAGCTCAAGAAAGACTATTTTCTTTTCCAGAGGTTTATCTGAAGTTATGTTAAAATAGTATATTCTGACAATGGTAAAAGCACATTCCAGGAAAAACCTGTGATTCTTCTGGGTTTATTCTCTAGTCACTATGCTTTTCATCTTTCTTCCTCACAGCACTACATATCCTAGGAGCACTGCAGAGCAGAGATCAGGTGGCACACTACCTGATTCACAGTTAGAAAGAAGAAAGATAAAAGAGAAAGAGAAGAAAGAATGAAAGAACAAAATAACAGAAGGAAGGAAGGAAGGAGGAAGGAGGGAGGGAGGGAGGGAAGAGGGAGGGAAGGAGGGAGAAAGGATGGAAGGAGGGTAGAAGGGAGGGTGGGAGAGAGGGAGAGATGGTGGGTAAAAGGCAGGGAGGGAGGGAGGGAGGGAGGGAGCTTTACCTGTATTGATGCCTTCAGTTATTATCCATGCTCCTGTTGTCTCTGCAGCTTTAATCAAACCTTGGCTGAAAATCTCTTTAAGTTTAGAGGGCATCATAAAGTTCTGGATGCCCCCATGTACTGAGATCACCAGCTTGGGCAGTTCCATTTTCCACTCTTTCAACATTAAATGTAACAGATGATCCAATTTTGTATCATAAGAAGTTCGAATATACTGCAAGAAAAGCACATATGGGTGAACAGAACATAGTAAAAAAGATATGCCAGGCACAGAAACAATGAGCACACAGCAGGGCAACTGAAACGGCCAAAATCTAAAAGGAAGTATGTGGGGTCTCTTTAAAGTTCATCTTCACGTAATGGAAATATTTACTTTTAAAAGATTCCACACTCCCATTAAGTTCCTTCTGGAAATTACAAGTCACTGTAGGAAAGCTTCCTCTGGTTTTCAAGACTGGCCCACCAATGCTCTCCAAAGAACCTGAGGTGAGGCAGAAATACTTCAAACAGCAAGGTATGGTGGCTCATGCCTGTAATCCCAGCCCTTTTGGAGGCCGAGGCAGACAGATCACCTTAGGTCAGCAGTTCAAGACCAGCCTGGACAACATGGTGAAACCCCGTCTCTACTAAAAATACAAAACATTAGCCAGGCATGGTGTCATATGCCTGTAATGCCAGCTACCTGGGAGACTGAGGCAGGAGAACTGCCTGAGCCCAAGAGGCAGAGATTGCAGTGAGCTGAGATCACTCACTCCACTCACGCCACTGCACTGCAGTCTGGGCAACGGAGCAGGACTCCATCTCACAAAAAAGAAATGCTTCAAAGAATTAGCCAAAATCACTATGTCAGCAAACCTTTCCATCAGAAGCTATAACAAATAGGTGAAATGGGATTTTGCATAAATGCTATGGCTTTCCGTTTACTTAACCATTTCACATATTTGTATAATTTAAATTAAGATTCAAGAGCATGGACATTTAATTTATTGTAAATTTTATCTTCTAATCATTCTCTTTTTTAAAATTGCAAATTTTACCTTCTAACCATTATCCCTCTGAAAACACTTTCATTCCAAAATAAATACTTTTCATAAAACAGTCATCTCTTTAATAGTCAGTGTAAGCAAAATAAAAGATAAGGGAAATCAAAGCCAGCAGGTAGCCCCAGAATCATTTTTTATTTTACCTAAGATTGTACTGCATGGCTGGCTTGCTTTTTCCAGCAAATGCAGATTATTCAAATGATATTGAGATGAGTTCACATCCCTCAAACCTATGCGAACCAACAGCAAGAATAAGCCAGAGTTATAGAAAGAAGTAAGGACAATAGAAAACCATGAATTATGAAACGAAACAACCACAGGCGAAGATCTCCAAACATGCAAATAGGAATTATCACATGATCCTCCAGAACATGATAGCAATTTAAAACAATTTCCCATTGATCTTTGAAATTTTTTTTTTTTTTTTGAGATGGAGTCATGCTCTGTCACCCAGGCTGGAGTGCAGTGGTGCGATCTCAGCTCACTGCAACCTCTGTCTTCCAGGTTCAAGTGATTCTCTAGCCTCAGCCTCCTGAGTAGCTGGGATTACAGGCCTGTGCCACCACACCCAGCTAAATGTTGTAGTTTTTAGTAGAGACGGGGTTTCAGCATGTTGGCCAGGTTGGTCTCGAACTCCTGACCTCAGGTGATCCACCCACCTCAACCTCCCAGAGTGCTGGGATTACAAGTGTGAGCCAATACACCTGGCCTGAACTTCTTGATACATAATTCCTTTATTCCATAATTAAAATATTAAAATTTCTGAATATCAGGAATAGTGCAGCTATTGAAAAATGTGAATAACATAGAAAGAATATAAGAATAATCATGGCAGAGCATGGTGGTTCACACCTGTAATCCCAGCACTTTGGGAGGCTAAGGTAGGTGGGTCACCTGAATTCAAGAGTTCAAGACCAGCCTGGCCAACATGGTGAAACCCATCTCTACTAAAAATACAAAAATTAGCTGAACGTGGTGGTGCATGCCTGTAGTCCCAGCTACTCTGGGAGGTTGAGGCACAAGAATCACCTGAACTTGGGAGGCAGAAGTTGCAGTAAGCTGAAATTGAGCCACTGCACTGCAGCCTGGGTGACAGAGTGAGACTCTGTCAGACAAAAAAAAAAAAAGAATGTAAGAATAACCAGGACTCAATTAAGCGAGGTATCTGAGCTGCCACGGTTAGTAGAAAAAAATACAAATTGACTCTTGTGAAATGCTTGCTGTTGCTCCAAATAATAAGTGAGTACAGAAGAGCCAGTGCTAGTTTAGTTCACCTTCTCCTGAATGCACTCTTCCTTTCAGGCATCCCTCTCCTTCAACTGTAAGTTCTTTTTGTCCTGTGAGATATTTCCCCTTGAGATTTCAGGAAAAACAACCTGAATGAACTAAATTATCTGCATGGGCATTCTTTTCTCCAAAGGCCAGCTGAAGACTATGCTAAAGCTTAATGGAGAGTCTCTGCATCTATAAACATTCTTTCCTATCTGTCTCCTTTGTAACTAACATCGTTAGGCAGATTCTTACTGGCAGAAATTCACTTCAAATCCTTCATGGAATGAGATGAGAGAGAATGCAGCAGAGAGAGAAATAAGCAGCTCTCCCGAGCTTCCCTGCAGCTCAGCATGAACCTGAAGTGATAATCTGGACCTAAATATGAATATCTTCTTCTCTTCTTTGACATCAAATAAAACGCATTCGGGTGATCAGTTTTTGTTTGTTTGTTTGTTTGTTTTGGCTCTAGTACTTGCCATAGGTAGGTAGTTTGTAACTGGAGCCTAATACTAAATATGAAACATATTAATTATCAGGAGGATGTCTAAGCACATTTTCAGGTCTAAGCATATTTTTAGGTCTCTAAATGTACCATATTCTCCCTAACTAGCTCCCATAGGGACCAGCTAGTACCCATGCCTAAGAGTAGTCATACCACTTGCCTCATGAGACACCATTTGCCTCACTCCCTTTCAGACCTCAGCTTAGCGGTCCCTACTTTTAGACAGCTTCCTTAACACACACACTGTCCCCCAAAAAGAGGAGGAGTTATGCTTTTCATTCTCTCAAACAACCTGTATTCCCTTTGCAGAGCATATGCCCTCTGTGGTAATATGTTTATTTTCTGTTTTTCTCACTAGACCGTAAGGAATGTTAGTATACAAAACAGATGATCTTTGGAGCCGGATGTGGTGGCTCATGCCTGTAATCCCAGCACTTAGGGAGGCCGAGGTGGGTGGATCACCAGAGGTCAGGAGTTCAAAACCAGCCTGGCCAACATGATCAAACCCCATCTCTACTAAAAATACAAAAATTAGCTGGGCGTGGTGAAAGGTGCCTATAGTCCCAGGTACTTGGGTGACTGAGGCAGGAGAATCGCTTGACCCCAGGAGGTGGAGAGGCAGAGGTTGCAGTTAGCTGACAGTGTACCACTAAACTCCAGCCTGGACAACACAGCAAGTTTCCATCTCAAAATATTCCATCTCAAAAAAAAAAAAAATCTTTGGGACACAGTAAGTGCGCGTACCCAGCAAATATTTGTTGAAAAGTGCATAAATGAAGGTATTAAGAATAGGCCAGGCACAACTGCTTAGGCTGTAATCCCAGCACTTTGGGAGGCCAAGGAAGGTGCATCATCTGAGGTCAGGAGTTCGAGACCAGCCTGGCCAACATGGTGAAACCCCGTCTCTACTAAAATAACAAATTAGCCAGGCGTGGTGGCACATGCCTGCAATCCCTCTACTTGGGAGGCTGAGGTGAGAGAAACACTTGAACCCAGGAGGCAGAGGTTGCCGTGAGCTGAGATCACACCATTGTACTCCAGCCTGGAGACAGAGCAAGACTCCATCTCAAAAAAATAAATAAATAAAAATAAATAAAATGTAAAGGCAAAAACAGGAAAAGTAAAACAAGGGAAAATTACACACAGAATTCTATGAGAATTAGCTTTCAAGAAAAATTGGAGAAGAGGATGAAGTCAATTTTTCTGTCAACTAGAAATATCAACAAGGTTAAATGCAAGGACTAATAACTGTTAATATAGATTATTATAGAACTGTATTATGAAAATGTTTTAGGATTGAACTATTAGAAACTAGCACTTCAGATCTAGCCAGCTGATGGTCACACTTCAGGGAAGGGCTGACTCAGAGCTTCCCTGAGGTGGGCTCTACCTGCAGTTGCTCCAGAGAAAGCTGCCTCTAATAGAGCAGCAGTTGGTGAATATACTCAAGAGAAAACACCTAAGGAATAGCTAACCTGTCAATACTATGCAATCACATGCAAAATTGCCATTTTTGGGAATGTGGAAACCTAAAATCTGAAATATTATCATCCAGTGGGTGCAGAGAGAAATTCCCCCAAAGTCTTCATTGGAAGAGGCTCTCACAAAACTTGGAAGACAGAACAGTGGCAAATTACTGGTAATTGTTATGGTCATTGTACATTTAGGAGCAAGTAAAGCCTGCTCCTTGGTAATAACTTTTCTGCATTCCTTAAGAATCAATAAGGCAGTGGATTGACAATTGTCCCCAGGGCAATAAGCCATTCTCTTCTGCATATGTATAAACTTGCTGAAAGTAAGAGATCACTCAATAAAGAGCTGACCACACCACACCAAGGAAAGGTAAAATGCCCTTCAGACATAAAGGAAAGAGGATCAAGCAATTTGTCTCAAGAAAGTCAGTATCATGGATTACTCCTGCAATAAAACCAGGTCATCCCATTATCTATACTTGGAAATACAATTCGGAAGACACATTTGGAAGTTGCCCTCTGTGTGAAACCAGCAAAACAATTTGGGTTATTAGCAAACCTTGGCGTGGTAGGTGTGCTCTCCATCTTGGAAATTAATCGTGCCAAAAGTATCTGTTGGGCTTTTCGTTGTGTGCTTTTCAACAGACCATTGTTCACTTTCTTTACCCTTAGCAGCTGAGATGGTCCAGGCATAATCTATCCCAGCATGATCTCCAATCAGTCGACCACAGTAACACCTTAAATTCAAGACAAAAAAAAAAAAAACTTACTTCAAAGTAGAAAATAGATGCAATGTTTCTACCTTTTTCTAGAGTAATGTATAGATGCCATATAGTATGTCTTAAAACTTCATAAGATTTATGTTAGATTTCTAACATAGGACTGTCTTCTAAGTTTAGAAACTATTAGTGGTTCTCTCCCTTGGCTGCACATTAGGATAATTTGGGGGATTTTTTTTTAAATGTAGGCATACCTTGGAGATATTGAAAGTTTGGTTCCAGTCCACTGCAACAAAATGAATATGGCAATAAAGCTAGTCACACAAATAGTTTGGTGTCCCAATGCATATAAAAGTTATGCTGACACCACACTGTAATCTAGTAAGTGTTCAATAGCATTATGTCTGAATAACAATGTACATACCTTAATTAAAATAATTTATTTCTAAAAAATGCTATCAACCATCTGAGCCTTCAGTGAGTTGTAATTTATGTGCTGGTGAAAGGTCTTGTCTCAATGTTGATGGTTGCTAACTGATCAGAATGGTGGTTACTGAAGGTTAAGGAGGCTGTGGCTATGTCTTAAAATAACAGTGAAATTTGCCACACTGATTGACTCTTCCTGTCACAAAAGATTTCTCTATAACATGTTATGCTGTTTGATAGCATTTCACCCACAGTAGAACTTCTTTCAAAATTGGAGTAAATATTCTCAAACTCTGCCACTGTTTTATCAACTAAGTTTATGTCACATTCTAAATCCTTTGTTGTCATTTCTACAATGGTTATAGGATCTTCACCAGTAGATTCCATTTCAAGAAACCATTTTCTTTGTTCATCCATAAAAAGCAACTCCTCATCTAATCAAGTTTTATAATGAGATTCAGTCACACCCTTCAAACTCCAGTTTTAATCCTAGGTCTCTTGCTATTTCCAGCACCTTCTCCAGTGACTCCCTCCACTGGAGTCTTGAACCCCTCAAAGCTGCCGTTCATGAAAGCTGGGATCAGCTTCTCCAAAACTCTCATTACTGTTGCCATTTTGACCTCCTCCCATAAACCACAAATGTTCTTAATGGCTTCTAGAATGGTGAATCTGTTCTAGAAGGTTTTCAATTTACTTTGTTCAGATCCATCAGAGGAACCACTATCTACAGCAGCTTAAGCCATACAAAATGTATTTCTTAAAATAATAAGAGTTGAAATTCAAAATTATTTCTTGATCCATGGGCTACAGAATGGATGTTGTATTAGCAGGCATGAAAACAACATTCATCTCCTTGTAATATTTCCATAAGAGCTCGTGGGTGACCAGGTCCATGGTCAACGAGCAGAAATATGTTGAAAGGAATATTTTTTTAAAGCAGTAGATCTCAACAGTGGCCTTAAAATATTCAGTAAACCATACCATAAACAGATGTACTGACATTCTGGCTTTGTTGTTCCATTTATAGAGCACACTAAATTTAGTATAATTCTTAAGGGACCTAAAATTTTGGCATGGTAAATGAGAGCTGGCTTTAACATAAAGTCACCAGCAATGATGCTGATAGACTTGCTTGATCCAAGGTTCCCACAAACCTCCAATTGTCTCCTGACAAGAGAGTCAACCTGTCCTTTGAAGCTTTGAAGCCAGACACTGACTTCTCTCTAGCTATGAAAGTCTTAGATGGCATCTTCTTCCAACATAAGGCTGTTTGTCTACATTGGAAATCTTTGCTTAGTGTAGGTACCTCAGTGATCTTAGCTAGATCTTCTGAATAACTTGATGCAGCTCCTCTGTTAGCGTTTTTGCTTCACCCTGAACTTTTATGTTACAGAGACAGCTTCTTTCTTTAAACCTCATGAACCAACATCAGCTAGCTTCAAACTTTTATTTTGAAGCTTTTTCACCTCTCTCAATCTTCATAGATTGAAAAGAGTTAGGACCTTTCTCTGGATTTGGCTTTCATTTACGGGAATGCTGTGGCTGGTTTGATCTTCTATCAGACCACTCAAACTTTCTTGATATCAGCAATAAGGCTGTTTCTTTCTTTTTTTTTTTTTTTTTTTTTTTATCATTTGTGTGTTCAGTGGAGTAGCACTTATAATTTTCATCAATAACCTTTCCTTTGCATTCACAACTTGGCTGTTTGGCACAAGAGGCCTAGCTTTCAACCTATCTCAGCTTTCAACATGCCTTCCTCACTAACCTTAATTATTTCTAGCTTTTGATTTAAATTGAGATATGTGAGACTCTTCACTTTACTTCACTAAGTGGCCATTGTAGGATTATTAATTGGCCTAATTTCAACATTGTTGCATCTCAAGATAGAGAGAGGCGCAAGGAGAGGGAGAGAGACAGGATTGGTCAGTGGAGTAGTCAGAACACATTACATTTATCGATTGTTTGCCCCTCTTACACGGATGCAGTCCATGACACTCCAAAACAATTACAATAGTGACATCAAAGATCACCGATTAAAGAATGTCGTAACTGATAGAACAATGATGAAATGAAAAAGTTGAAATATTGCAAGAATCATTAAAATGTGATGCAGAGACAAGAAATGAGCATGTGCCATTGGAAAAATGACACTGTTAGACTTGCTTGATCCAAGGTTCCCACAAACCTTTAAATTACAAAAAAAATGCAATGTCAGTTAAGCGCAGTAAAGTAACACACAATAAAATGAGGTATGCCTGTGCCAAAAATCTCTTGCATATTCATGATCATAACAGCATTATTCTGAATATCCACAAAGTGAAAGCAACCCAAATATCTATCAGTGGAGGAGTGGACAAACAAAATGTGGTATATAAATACCATGGCATATAATTCAGCCTTAAAAAGGAAGGAAATTCTGACATATGCTACAACATGGAAAAACCTTGAAGACATCATGCTAATTAAAAGAAGCCAATCACAAAAAGATAAACAGGCCAAGTGTAGTGGCTCATGCCTGTCATCCTAGCAGGTTGAGAGGCTGAGGTGGGAGGATCGCTTGAGGCCAAGAGTTCATGACCAGCCTGGGCAACACAACAAAACCCTATCTCTACAAAAAAATACAAAAACTAGCCCCATGTGGTGGTGTGAGTCTGTAAACCCAGCTACTCAGGAGGCAAGAGAATCACTAGAGCCTGGGAAGCAGAGGCTGCAGTGAGCCGAGATTATACCACTGCACTCCAGCCTGGGCAATAAAGCAAGACTCTATCTCAAAACAAAACAATAACAAAAGTAAAAATAATTTATCATGTTATGCATAATCTACAACACGTTGACTAAAACTAACAAAAATACAAATATAGAGGGCAGGAATTATAATTTAGAAGAGTAAAAAGAGCCTCTCTGACATTTTGGGATGGATGATTTGAAAAAATATTTAAGTAAAAAATAAATAAAAAGAGCCTCTCTAGGAAATCAATTTGACATCAAGAGAGTTCTTATTTATTTAAAATTAATATCAAGAAGCAGAGAAAATTTGTCATTTATTATCAATAATTGATACAGTTCCTGCTGTGACTTTTACCTCACCTTGGTTAATCAACAGATAAGTGTTGGCCTTAGCTGCCTGGATATTAAATTTCTGTTTTCTTTAGCTTTCTTGTCAATACAAACAAGTCAATTTATCGTCTAGTACACGAATAGACATTTAAGATGCAAATTGTTTGCTTCTTTTTGTTTCCCTATAATTAAAGCACATTCTCTTATTAAAGGGAAATTTATACTTCTACATTTATGTACCTCTTTTGCAAGAAGAGCCCTATTATATCATTTTAAAGTTCTTGCCATACCTAATTCTCATTTAAAACAATTATATTGTTTTCTGGTATGAACTACAGTAACAAATTTTTTTTTTTTTGAAACAGAGTCTCACTCTTTTGCCAGGTAACAGGCTGGAGTACGGTGGCGCGATTTCGGCTCACTGCAACCTCCGCCTCCCAGCTTCAAGCAATTCTCCTGCCTCAGCCTCCCGAGTAGCTGGGACTACAAGCACGCACCACCACACTCAACTAATTTTTGTATTTTAGTAGAGACGGGGTTTCACTATGTTGGCCAGGATGGTCTTGATCTCTTGACCTCATGATCCACCCACCTTGGCCTCCCAAAGTGCTGGGAATACAGACGTGAGCCACCACACCTACAGTAACAAATTTTTAAATGAGAATTAGATAAGTATAGCAAGAACTTTAAAAACTGAAAACATGTTTCTTATCTATATGTTAGAATTTTTTTTTCTTTGAGAAGAATCTTACTCTGTTGCCCAGGCTCGAATGCAGTGGTGTGATCTCTGATCACTGCAACCTCCACTTCCCAGGTACAAGCAATTCTCCTGCCTCAGCCTCCCAAATAGCTGGGATTACAGGGTGCATCATCACACCCAGCTAACTTTTTTGTATTTTTAGTAGAGATGGGGTTTCACCATGTTGCCCAGGCTGGTCTTGAACTCCTGACCTCCCAAAATGTTGGAATTATAGGTGTGAGTCACTGCACCTGGCCCCAAATGCTTTTTCTAAGAACAAATTTAACTTGGATTCAATCCGCTATATAAACTTCAGGCTATGATCAGAATTAAGAAAATTTCATTTCCTTCCTCTTACAAAAGAGAAAGGTAAAAACAGTCATATAGTTTAAAATGCAAATCACTGTTAAAATTTGTATTGCGCCCAAAAAGCTATTTTTGCTTATAAGCATAGAATGCATACACATCACCTGCAAGTCATACATCAATTACAGTCCTGTATGTGCATGCAGCATCTTCATTATCCAAATGTGATCACAAAAATAAAATGTAAAGCTTTACAAGTGTTTCCACTGGTAGAACTTCTTGCCGAAGGCCATTAGCCAATTTACATGTCTCAGTAATTAAAGCAGTCTATTACGTTCAAACACTCACTCTCCATCAAAAACATCTTTTTAAAACTTCCCTTGGAAAGGTAAATTGCACGCACCATTTACTAAGTCCATTCAAGATGTGAGGAAACTGTCCCAGTGAATTGGAAATAGGGTGCCTAAAAGCTAAAAGGAATCTTACTTATCTAAATCTTACCTGATTAAATTCTGGCAGACCTGGCATACTGGGGTACATCTAAATTAAAGAAATAAAACCTCTGTTAGTTTGTTGATGTATTTGAAAACATATTTAATCCTTATAAAGTAAATATCTATTCTTTTCCATGATCTAGAAACCAAGGTTTGCTGAAATTCATGTATCATGTTCCAAATATTCCCTATGGCATTTACCACATATAATTACTGTAGCAACTATGATCTAATTAATACAACATTCAGTTTAGAACCAAAATACCTGAATTTAAATTTCATTGATTTATCAATTACTCTAAGCCCCAGTTTTTACATCTGAAAATAATATCTGCTTCATAAGAGTATTAAAATAATTATCTGAGACAATAATACGTAATGTGTCTTAAGGTACCTGGTAAACTCAGTGTGTACAATAATGGTAACTATTATTATAATTAAACTATGAAGATAACACAGCTATCTTGAGAATCAAGTAAGAAAATATATATATGGGCTGGGCATGGTGGTTCATGCCTGTAATCCCAGCACTTTGGGAGGTAGAGGTGGGCGGATCATCTGAGGTCGGGAGTTTAAGACCAGCCTGACCAACATGGAAAAACTTCGTCTCTACTAAAAACACAAAAAATTAGCCATTGTGGTGGTGCATGCCTGTAATTCCAGCTACTTGGGAAGCTGAGGCAGGAGAATCGCTTGAACCCGGGAAGCAGAGGTTGCAGTGAGCCGAGATCATGCAGCCTGAGCGGCAAGAGCAAGATTCCATCTCAAAAAAAAAAAAATTCATAAAGCTATCAATTATAAATTATATTTATTAATTATAATTTATAATTATGCCAAATGTCCCTTATTAATTATAAATTATCTTTATTAATCTTTCTTTTTTATGATTCAGAAGAACATTATGGATTTAGGAGTTAGCATTATGGTGACCAATTATATTTTTGGGCCAGACACAGTGGTTTATAACTGCAATCCCAGCATTTTGGGAGGTTGTGGTGGAAGGATTGCTTGAGTCCAGGAGTCCAAGACCAGCCTGGGCAATATAATGAGACCCTGTCTCACAAAAAAGTAGCCCTGTGTGCTGATGTGTGCCTGTGGTCCCAGCTACTTAAGAGGCTAAGGTAGGAGGATTGCTTGAGCCCAGAAGGTGGAGGCTGCAGCCTGGGTGACAGAGCAAGATCCAGTCTCAAAAAGTGTGTGTGTGTGTGTGTGTGTGTGTGTGTGTGTGTGTGAAGAAGTATTAACAGAGAGTTCTAGTTAAAATAATGGAAGAAAAGGTAATGTTCAAAAAATAAGGATCACTCTAAGTTATTCAGAAATGAATATTCAGGACTTTTACTTCTTCCTGTTCCAGACTTTTGGGAATGCCTTTTCTCAGAAGCTTTTTTTCAACAATAAATTGAAAATGAGAAGGAAAAAGATGTTATAATCAAGTCTATCAGATTTGTTTCTTATTGGGAGCTACAAAAAAATCAATAAAAGAGAAAAACTTTTATCGATATTTAAAATAGTGAATTATCAACTTCTTCCTGTGCACCATAATGAAGAAAACTGCATAAAAGCTACAATTCTGAGAATTGTACTAGGATCTAAGAAAAAGGCTGGCATAGGAGAAATAGCCATAATCACCCATTAACTTTTATTTACAATCCCATTAAGATAGATACTTTTTTCACTTGTTAAAGTATACCATGACTTAGAACATTCATGAAATTATAATCATTAATATTCTTCTTCAGTCTATGGGCTGATAAAAGACTTAGTAATTTTATCACTTCTTTTTGAGATTCAAGATTATTGTAAAAAAATTTTTTTATTCACAGACACAAAAGGAGCCACCTGAATCAATCTGCATTCCATTACAGTCACCATCACATGATGTCATAAAAGATGAAGGGGAAAAACAAGGTCATCTAGGCGTACTGTAAACATTTTGTAAGCAGGTAAAATGAGAATTTCCAATCACAGGACTTACAAATCATAGGTAATTCAATAAGGGTGGAACTAGTAAATATTTAACAAAGGCAAGGAACACTATTTCAGGCATCCCCAAAGAACTAGAATTTCGAAAACCTTACCATGCTACCCTTCATAAGCACATAGTTATGAGTTCTAAACTTTACAGGAATATAAAGCCTAATGCACAAATAAATCTAAAAATAGAGGGGTTCCCTTAATTAAAATATTGCTCTTCTATGTTCCTTTTAATTTATTTTTCCAAGAGCAATGTCATTCAATCTTAATTTCACAGACCTGATTACCCAGAGGAATTTTCCATAGCCCTTTCTTCCCCTATCTTTCACTAGTTGCTTTTTTGACCTTTGTTCTATAAGTAGAGCTTCCAAAGCGTTGTCAAGAACTCAGTAGTCAAACTCAAATCATTCCATTCTGCTGCTGATTATCTGCTCAATCCAAAAGCCTGCAGGTGCTTGCTTCGGCAGCACACATACTAAAATTAGGATGATACAGAGAAGATTAGCATGGCCCCTGCGTAAGGATGACATGCAAATTCATAAAGCATTCCATAAAAATAAATAAAAAAAAATAAAGTCTAAGGAAGGAAAATGGAACTGAAATTGCCTGCTCGTCTAATCTGAGCACAGCGTACTGAAATATACCAGTCACTACTTGCCACAGATATTTTAGCTGGGGATAAGAAACATTCACAACATTTTGAATGTTCAATATTCAGAAATTGTAAATAATTTATTCCAACCCAGTGAAATGGATGTAACAGTAGATATTTCCATAACATCTATCCTCCCATATAGAGGAAGAGAAGCATCAAGTAGAATAAAATCCACAACAATATTAACAGAGATGGCATTAAGAATAACTTCTTTACACTTCATTAAATTCCTTACACATATTTATCAAGAGCCTACTATGTGGCAGGCACTGTCACAGACACTGGAGTAATAGTGAGGTCCCTGTTCTTCCCAGATTTTCTACAACAATCATGTATTATTTTTATAAAGTGAAAGAAATAAACATTGAAAATTCTAACTTTGTAGATATATCTTCTAAACAAGTCATATTCCTAAGTTTCTATAAACAGTCCTCCAGGTAGTGTTGCTTTTAAAAGAAGAACGTAATTGAAAATTTTACCTGTGAGGATTTTTTGAGCTGGGTATGACTGTGCTACATTCTCTCTTGTCAAATACTCCTTCAATCCAGGATTTCTGGGACTAAAAAGAAAGTGTCATTATTTTCTACTCTATGTGACAAAACAATGTAACCATAATAGTTCCAGCAGGTAAGAAACACTTAAGTATCATGAATGCTAATTAAAATGCCAAGACCAATCCCACACAGGCTAAGCATTTACCAATTTCTATTATAGACAGCATAGGCACAAATAAGCCTAAATGTTTAATGTGAACGTTAAACAACACACAAAGTTAATATGCCCATAATCTCACTTTGAGTAACAAAAGCCCTACCTGAACAAACCTCTAGCAAGGAAGTAAAGATGTAACTGATGTATCCTCTTAAATAAAAGTCACTTTTATATCTTGTACCATAATCCTCTGGAATAAATACCAAGTTCCCTAAACTTCAATTTTTTTTTTTTTTTTTTTTTTTAGAGATAGGGTCTCGCTATGTTGCCCAAGCTGGAGTGCAGTGGCTATTCACAGGCGCGATCTCACCTCTGATCAGCACGGGAGTTTTGACCTGCTCTGTTTCCAACCTGGGCCGGTTCACCCCTTCTTATGCAACCTGGTGGTCCACTGCCCCCGGGAGGTCACCATATTGATGCCGAACTTAGTGCGGACACCCGATCGGCATAGCGCACTACAGCCCAGAACTCCTGGGCTCAAGCAATCCTCCCACCTCAGCCTCCCGAGTAGCTGGGACTACAGGCACATGCCACCGCGACCGGCTAAACTTCAAAATTTTTACCCATCAAGTCCCACTTTGGCTAAAGTTTCAAGGAAGCTGGAAAGAGTGTCAGAGGAGAGATGTGACTTCAGCAAGATTCAATACACATTCTGCAAGCATAGTTTACCATTGGCTATGTTGTTTCAAGTTGCACAGCCTATAACTGTCCCTAAATCCAAGTGGGACATTGATACTCACTCTTCCACCTAATAAACGCTCTCCCATTCAACAGAATCCATATCATAGTCAAGCTCCTCTATAAGCTACATTACAGGTTCAGTAGCAGGGGACACTGGATTGACTATAAAGCTCAACTAACTTATGAGCTTAGACTAATCCTAATACAAAAATACTTTGGCTCTAAATGGTATAAGAATATGTGTCCAGGAGCAGTGGCTCACACCTGTAATCCCAGCACTTTGGGAGGCTGAGATGGGTGGATCACTTGAGGTCAGGAGTTTGAGACCACCCTGGCCAATATGGTGAAACCCTGTCTCTACTAAAAATATAAAAAATTAACTGGGCATGGTGGCAGATACCTGTAATCCCAGCTACTCAGGAGGCTGAGGCATGAGAATCGCTTGAACCTGGGAGGCACAGATTGCAGTGAGCCAAGACTGTGCCACTGCACTCCAGCTTGGGTAGCAGAGCGAGACTCCATCTCAAAAAAAAAATTAAAAAAAAGAATGATATGCATCCATATTACTTTATACACACATAGGTATTAGGACAGAGATGAAAGGAAGGCTTTCTACTTACATTATTATTATTTTTTTTGAGACAGAGCCTCATTCTGTTGCTTAGGCTGGAGGCAGTGACATGATCTTGGCTCACTGCAACCTCCCTCTGCCTCTGGGTTCAGGCAATTCTTCTGCCTCAGCCTCCCAAGTAGCTGGGGCTACAGGCACACACCACCATGCCCAGCTAATTTTTGTACTTTTAGTAGAGGTGGGGTTTCACCTTGTCGGCCAGGTTGGTCTAGAACTCCTGACCTCGTGATCCGCCCACCTTGGCATCCCAAAGTGCTAGGAAGGAAGGCTTTCTAAAAGGGAGCTTTTTCAAACTCCATGTCAATGCAGTCCTGACCTCACTCTTATATCTACTCCCATTCTACTGTGGAAGGAAATGCACTGGGCCAGAAAATGTGCTACAAATCCAGCTATGGTTCCTCATTATCACACTATCCTCAATAAAAGCTCAGTGGATCTTGTCCAGTATGCACCAACCCTAAACACAGGTGTTCATCACAGAATAGAACTGTAGATGATCAAATCCAGACCTATTTAAGTAAAACAGAAGGGAGAAATACAGAGATTAATTGATAGGTTCCTGTGTATTTAAAACTTATCTCTAAACAAGGAAAACTTCCCAGATCAAAGCCAGAGCCATCTTAAGTCATTCTACTCTCTTATTCCTTTTGCATGGTCAGCAACATTTTCTATGTATTAAAAGACATTCACTAAATTGGCAAAACACTAAAAACATAAACTTGGGAAAATCCAGAGTCATAGAATTTATTTATTTATTTATTTATTTAGAGACAGAATCTTGCTCTGTCACCCAGGCTGGAGTGCAATGGTTCAATCTCGGCTCACTGCAAATTCTGCCTCCTGGTTTCAAGCGATTCTCCTGCCTCAGCCTCCCAAGCGGTCCACCTGCCTCAGCCACCCAAAGTGCTGAGATTACAGGCATGAGCCACTGCGAACAGCCCAGAGTTTAAAAGGAACTAAATAAACAGATAATTCAAAATTTATTTATTTCAACAAGAAATGACACAATCAGGCCAGGCGCGGTGGCTCACGCCTGTAGTCCCAGCACTTTGGGAGGCCGAGGCAGGTGGATCACGAGGTCAAGAGATTGAGACCATCCTGGTCAACATGGTGAAACCCTGTCTCTACTAAAAATACAAAAAATTAGCTGGGCATGGTGGTGCGTGCCTGTAATCCCAGCTACTCAGGAGTCTGAGGCAGGAAGAATTCCCTGAACCCAGGAGGCAGAGGTTGCGGTGAGCCGAGATTGCGCCATTGCACTCCAGCCTGGGTAACAAGAGTGAAACTCCATCTCAAAAAAAAAAAAAAGAAAGAAAGAAATGACAATCTGGCTGGGTGCAGTGGCCCACACCTGTAATCCCAACACTTTGTGGGGCCGAGACAGGTGAATTGCTTGAGCCCAGGAATTCCAGACCAGCTTGGGCAACGTGGTGAAAACCTGCCTCTGCAAAACACAGGAAAAAGAACAGCTGTGCATGGTGACATATGCCTACAATTCCCAGCAACCCAGGAGGCTGCAGTGGGAGGATTGCTTGAGCCCGAGGAGATCGAGGCTGCAGTGAACCGTGATTGTGCCACTGCACTCCAGCCTGGGTGACAGAGTGAGAGACCCTGTCACAAAACAAAAGAAAGAATTGACACAACCTTTTTGAATCAGTAAGTCTGTCCCCTATTCAAAAAAGTTAATTTCATTTACTCATTCTCCAAACATTTATTAAATACCTAATTTTTGCAAAGCACTGACAAACATGTTACAAGGAATCAGTATGTCCTCAAAGAATTCTTCATTCTGAATTTCAAAATACCTGAATCTATGAATTCATTCAACAGATATTTTGGACAGGACTCCATGCTGCATGCTGCATGCTGCATGCTGGGACTTCTATAGCAAACAAGAAACAGTTCCTGCTCTCAAGGAAGTTAGAATAAAAAGGAGGAAACAGATAAGAAACTGATATCATTAAACTTTATGTGCACCAATGAACTATTTTTTATATTTTTATTTTTCATGTCTCTGAGACAAGTTCAAGGCCAATTAACTATTAAAAACAAATGCAGCCGGGCGCATCTGTTTTGTCCAAATTCTGCAAGGATACCTATCTAACTCACCTGATCCAAGAGGGACAGTCTCAGATAAACAGTATCCAAACTCAAAACATCTAAAAACAAAGCTCCTCTTCCACCAACACTGCTACAGGGTGTGTTGACTGATTTTCCACTAAATATTCTGTCCAGGAGGAGGGATCCAAGATGGCCGATTAGGAGCAGCTCAGGATTGCAGCACCCAGCGAGAGTGCGGAGGGTGAGTGGACACTGCATTCCAGATGGATTTTTTAGTGCCCACAGACCAGGAGATTCCTGGGCTGAGGAGACCCACGGGTCGCCAGCGTGGCTGTTTTGACTGGCGGGGTGGGCCACCACACAAGATACTCACATGGTCCGGGCGCTGTTTTAGCTGGTAACTGGAGCTGACTGGAGTAGCTGGCAGACAGAGTCGCCCATTCAACCAATAAAAAGGGGACTGAAACAGGGAGCCAGGCCAGGAGATTCCGGGCAAAAAACCGCCACAAATCTCCAGCGTGGCTGTTTCAGCCGGCGCACTGGGTCGCCACTGGGGAAATCATACAGATCCCAGGGCCTTTTCAACAGGCGACTGGAACACCTGGGAGACAGATTCTCCCATTCAACTGAAAAAAAAAGGGCTCTGAGGCAGGGAGCCAGGTGATCAGGCTCGGCCGGTCCCACCTCCACAAAAACCAGCAATCTGAAACACTCTGGATAGAGAGTTTCACAGCAAGCACAGCTGAACCCAGGATGGTCTATCGCTGTGGGGGAGTGGTGTCCACCATTACCGAGGCAGTCCACCACTACTGAGGTAGTCCGCCATTGCCAAGGCAGTCTGCCATTACGGAGAGTCCACCATCACAGAGGTGGGCCGCCATTGCCGAGGCAGTTCTAACTATACCCCTATAAACAGGACTGCAGGGAAGTTCACACAGCAACTGGGCAGAGCCCACAGCAGCTCAGCAAAGCCTCTGCAGGCAGACTGTGACTAGGCTGCCTCCTTGCTGGGCAGGGCAGCCCTGAAAAAAGGCAGCAGCACGGCCGGGCATGGTGGCTCACACCTGTAATCCAAGTACTTTGGAGGCCAAGGCGGGCGGATCACCTGGGGTTGGGAGTTCGAGACCAGCCTGACCAACATGGTGAAACCCCGTCTTTATAAAAAAAAAAAAAGAAGAAAGAAAGAAAGAAAGAAAAAATAAAAAAGAAAAAGGCAGCAGCATGACAGAGACTTATAAATAAAGCCCTACCTTCCCGGGACAGAGCACCTGGGGAAAAAAAAGGCAGTTATGAGTTCTGCTGCAGCAGACTTAAATGTACCTGCCCAGCAGCTCTGAATGGAACAACGGAGCTCACAGCTCAGCACTTGAGCTCCTATAAAGGACAGACTGTCTCCTCAAGCAGCAAATCACACTGCCATGTGTGTACCTATGCAACAATCTTACATGTTCTTCACATGTACCCCAAAACCTAAAATGTAATAAAATATATATATATTTTTAAAAATTCTGTCCAGGAGGCAGAGAACACAAAGTAACCTTACACCTTCATCTCATTTTGTTGATAAAAGGTGACCAGTATTTAGCTGATAGTGGTTTATTTTTGACAATATCTCTAAAAATTGAATGCCAATTTGCCAGTCTGTGTCTTTTGATTGGGGCGTTCAGCCCATTTACATTTAGGGTTAATATTGTTATGTGTGAATTTGATCCTGCCATTTTGATGCTAGCCGGCTGTTTTGCCCATTAGTTGATGCAGTTTCTTCATTGTGTCGATGCTCTTTACCATTTGGTATATTTTTGGAGTGGCTGGTACTGGTTGTTCCTTTTTATGTTTAGTGCTTCTTTCAGGAGCTCTTGTAAAGCAGGCCTGGTGGTGATGAAATCTCTGAGTAATTGCTTGTTCGTAAAGGATTTTATTTCTCCTTTGCTTATGAAGCTTAGTTTGGCTGGATATGAAATTCTGGGTTGAAAGTTCTTTTCTTTAAGGATGTTGAATACTGGCCCCTGCTCTCTTCTGGCTTGTAGGGTTTTCTGCTGAGAGATCCGCTGTGAGTCTGATGGGTTTCCCTTTGTGGGTAACCCGACCTTTCTCTCTGGCTGCCCTTAGCATTTTCTCCTTCATTTCAGCCCTGGTGAATCTGACGATTATGTGCCTTGGGGTTGGTCTTCTTGAGGAATATCTTTGTGGTGTTCTCTGTATTTCCTGGACTTGAATATTGGCCTGCCTTGCTAGGTTGGGGAAGTTTCCCTGGATAATATCCTGAAGAGTATTTTCCAGCTTGGATTCATTCTCTTCGTCACATTCAGGTACACCTATCAAACATAGATTAGGTCTTTTCACATAGTCCCATATTTCTTGGAGGCTTTGTTCATTTCTTTTTATTCTTTTTTCTCTAATCTTGCCTCCTCATTTTATTTCATTGAGTTGATCTTCGACCTCTGTTATCCTTTCTTCTGCTTGGTCAATTCGGCTATTGAAACTTGTATATGCTTCGCGAAGTTCTCATGTTGTGTTTTTCAGCTCCATCAATTCATTTATATTCCTCTCTAAGCTGTTTATTCTCGTTAGCATTTCATCAAACCTTTTTCCAAGGTGAGGCTGGGTACAGTGGCTCATGCCTGTAATCCCTGCACTTTGGGAGGCCGAGGCAGGTGGATCACCTGAGGTCTGGTGTTCAAGACCAGCCTGACCAACATAATGAAACCCCGTCTCTACTAAAAATACAAAAAATTAGCCAACGGTGGTGGTGGGCACCTGTAATCCCAGCTACTTGGGAGGCTGAGGCAGGAGAATCACTTGAACCCAGAAGGTAGAACCTGCAGTGAGCTCAGATCACACCACTGTACTCCAAACTGGGAAACAAGAGTAAAATTCCATCCCCCGCCACCAGCTCACACACACACACACAAAAATAGAACTTCAGAATGAATTTCTAGATTATATAAAGTCATGAGTAAAGGAATAAAACATTTATAAATCTTCCTGGAGCCAAAGAGGGGATTAGAGGAACTCAACCGTAACCTTCCAAGTAGAGTGTATCAGAAAGGTGAAAATTGAAGTGATTCATATCATACCTCTTCCTTCCTCTTTCCAAATTGGTTAAAGCCCTCATCTTCTCAGCCCCTAAACCCACTTTCAAAATAGCGGTGAAAGACATCCTTTTCCTCAGTTGTCACTCAAGCTTCAGGGTTTAATCGGTCTAATAAAACATGCAAATGAAACATTTGTAATTTCAGATCATGTTAAATCATTCTGATAAAAAGGAAGATGAAATGGAAGGCTCCTTTATGAGTGTTCTTTACAACTGTCCCTCAATAGTAAAATGCAGAGATTTAACCGAATGCTGGGCCTATTTGTGGTACAACCACTCTAATCTGGTTAGATTTTCCACCTACATGCACTCAATTCTCTCCAATTTCCAAGCTCCAAAATACTCACAAATTTGTTATCTATGTACACAGATGGTCTTCATTTATGCTCCAAATATCTTGTTAAATTATCTAAAACTTTAGTACTACATGCAAATGAACTACATAGCCTAAAAAGGGTTTTTGTTTTTTGTTTTTGTTTTTTTTTGGAATGACTCATTAAACTATGTTTTTATTTATTTTATTTATTTATATATTTTTTTGAGACAGAGTTTTGCTCTTGTTGCCCAGGCTGGAGTGCAATGGTACAATCTGGGCTCACCACAACCTCTACCTCCTGGGTTCAAGCAATTCTCCTGCCTCAGTCTCCTGAGTAGCTGGGATTACAGGCATGCACCACCACGCCTGGCTAATTTTGTACTTTTTAAAGTAGAGACAGGGTTTCTCCATGTTGGTCAGGCTGGTCTCAAACTCCCGACCTCGGGTGATCTGCCCACCTTGGCCTCCCGAAGTGCTGGGATTACAGGCATGAGCCACCGCGCCCGGCCTGCTTTTATTTTTTTTTAATACATGGTCTTGCTATGTTGCCCAGGCTGAAGGCCGTGGCTATTCACGGCATGATCCCAGTGCACTGTGGCCTCAAACTCCTAGGATCAAATGATCCTCCTGCATCAGCCCCCTGAGAAGCTGGGACTACAGATATGTATCACTATGCCTGGGGAAAACATATTGTTAAATAATGGACTTTCAGGAAACTTACCACCCTCTCATACAATAAGCCTTTATTATAAGTTACAGGTTTGGCCAGACATAGTGGCTCATGCCTGTAATCTCAGCATTTTTGGAGGCCAAAATGGGAGGATTACTTGAGCTCAGGAGATCAAGGTCAGCCTGGGCAGCATATCAAGACCCCATCTCTACTTCTAATAATATAAAAAATAAAAATATTTTTAAAAAGAAGTTACAGGTTAAATTTTATTTATGACATTCACAGTAAGGTTTATATACACAATGGAGATTATTTGTCTTATTTGTTTCAGTATTGCACAGAAGAAAGAAAACACAACTGGATTGGCCAGGCATGGTGGCTCACGCCTGTAATCCAAGCACTTTGGAGGCCAAGGCGGGCGGATCACCTGAGGTCAGGAGTTCAAGACCAGCCTGACCAACTTCGTGAAACCCCGTCTAGAAAAAAAAGAAAGAAAGAAAAAATAAAAAATAAAAAAAAAGAAAACACAACTGGATTTTGCTCCTTAAAATCTGGTGGACACTTATACCACATGTGTAACTTAGACAAATTAAAAACCTTTGCTAAAAGAATGAGAGAAGGATAGAAGGTGAAAAATAAGACAGAGAAAGAAACAATTTTAATAGTGTGGGCAGTTTCACTGCCATTCCACAATCAGGAGTTTGTTTTTTGTTTTTTGTTTTTTTTAAATAGAGTTTTGCTCTTATTGCCCAGGCTGGAGTGCAATGGCGCAATCTTGGCTCACTGTGACCTCCACCTCCAGGATTCAAGCAATTCTCTTGCCTCAGCCTCCTGAGTAACTGGGATTACAGACATGCACCACCACACCCGGCTAATTTTGTATTTTCAGTAGAGATAACATTTCACCATGTTGGCCAGGCTGGTCTCAAACTCCTGACCTGAGGTGATCTACCTGCCTCGGTCTCCCCAAGTGCAAGGATTATAGGCATGACTCACCAACCTAGCCACAGGGTATCTTATATCCAAAAACAGCAGTTCTGAAACTTTTTGGCCTTACGATCCCTTCATAATCATAAAAATTACCAAGGAGTTCAAAAAATCTTTTGTTTATTTAAATTATGTCTACCAATATTTAAGAAATTAAAACTGAGACATTTAAAAATATTTACTCATTAGTTCATTTTAACCTGTTACATGCTAACATAAACATTTTCCCAAAAAGTTCATAAACAGAGCATTGTTTTATATTTTTGCAAATCTCTTTCATGTCTGGCTAAAGATGGCTAGATTCTCATATTTGCTTCTGCATTCAATCTTTTGCAATAAGTGGTTTTGCTTGAAGTATACAAAGAAAATTTGCCTCACACAGACATGTAGTTGAAAAGGGAGAGTATTTTAATGGCCTTTTTAGATGATTGTGTATTCATCATGTACCCTTGGGAAAATTCCACTGTACACTCATGAGAGAATATGTCAAAAGAGCAAATAGCATCTTAGTACCATTACAAAAATAATTTGGACTCTGAGGGCCTCTGAAAGGTCTTAGGGACCTCTAGGAGTCCTTAGACCACATATAGAGAACTACTACATGCATGTGACTGTGTGTAGACACTAGAGTGGAGTCTGTGAGAGCAAAATATACCACTTCCCAGGTGGTCTCAGTTCCCACATGTGTATCTTAGTCTACATACCTCATCTTAATGAGTAGACTCTAGTATTTCAAGATCCCCCATTTAATCTGGGTAAGCAAGTTCCAACATAGAGTAAATGTGATTGGAGATAAAATCTTCATGTACTTTATTTTATGCTCAAAAAAAGGGACTTTTCAAGTAGTTTGGAATGCATTCCATTTCTAAACTTACAGCCAACTTTAATGCCTACCACACCCACCCTCCCAAAGATGTTGTTAAATTCAGTGACCTTGGAAAGTTGTGAAGTGTGGGACCAACCCTTTACAATCCATAGGCAGGATACATCCTATCGGTTTAAAATATTAATACCCAAAAAGGAAGAAACAAACAAACCAAAAAAAAAAAAAGCCATACCTCTAAGAATAATAGGTTTATTCGCTGGGCATGGTGGCTCATGCCTGTAATCCCAGCACTTTGGGATGCTGAGGTGGATGGATCACCTGAGGTCAGGAGTTTGAGACCAGCCTGGCCAACATGGAGAAAGCCTGTCTCTACTAAAATACAAAAAAATTAGTCGGGCGTTTGGCAGTCGCCTATAATCCCAGCCAATCAGGAGGTGAGGCAAGAGAATTGCTTAAACCCAGGAATTGGAGGTTGCAGTGAGCTGAGATTCACCATTGCACTCCAGCCTGGGTGACAGAGAGAGATTCTGTGTCAAAAAAAAAAAAAAAAAAGAAAAGAAAGAAGGAAGGAAGGAGAGAAAGAGAGGAAAGAAAGAGAAAGAAAGAAGAAAAGAAAGAAAGAAAGAGAAACAAAGAAAGAAAGAAAGGAAGGAAGGAAGGAAGAAAGAAACTGATAGTCTATTTAACTCTGAAGGTTACAAACTTCAGCATCTACTTTTGTCCCTCTTACCCAGAGAGAGAAGAGATCATAGGAAAACCCATGTGCATTCACAGAACCCCTTTTTATTACCAGCACTTTACAGTGTAGCAGCACAGTATAGGACATTTCCCAAAGTGTGTTCTATGGATCACACAGCATATGAAATGCTCTCTCAATAAAGTATCTGCTAAATTTAAAATAGTTGAAAAAATACGGAATTCAATTAAATAGATAGGGAACACCTATAGTATCTCATTGGATGCCCCATGGGGAATATAATATTCCTGAAATGTAACATTGCAGGAATTTTCCTAATAAGCTAACTGAAAAGCAAGTACCTTTGAATACGTGGGTCTGCGGACATCTACAGTAAGGAAATAGAAGTTTGGGATGAAGGGTAAGAGTAAATGTAATTGGGGATCATGGGCATTCAATAAATCAGCTCAAGCTATAATGAAATGAAAAAAGAAAGGGAGGAAAAACAAGGTAACACTGCTTTCTTCTGTAGCCTGCAGGTAATCTTTACCAGCGAACTAGAGAAATCTTGTTCTCCCTGGGTAAGTGACCCCAGTAATTGTTATTTTCCAGCTGTCCAGCTATAAAGTTTTATGAACATTCCTTTAGCTGTACTTGGAAACAGGCACTCCACAGGCCAGGCACAGTGGCTCACACCTGTAATCCCAGTGCTCTGAAAGGCTAAGGCAGGTGGATCACGAGGTCAGGACCAGCCTGAGCAACTTGGTGAAACCCTTACTCTACTAAAAATACAAAAATTAGCCAGGTGTGGTTGTGCACGCCTGTAATTCTAGCTACTCAGGAGGCTGAGGCAGAAGAATTGCTTAAACCCAGGAGGCAGAGGTTGCAGTGATCCAAGATGGCACCACTGAACTTCAGCCTGGGTGACAGACAGAGCAAGACTCCATCTAAAAAAAAAAAAAAAAAAAAGGCACTCCACTTCTATTTTCACAAAATAATAATAGTTACAATCACTTCAAGTAAACCCTCTATCTATAACTGTGTGCCTAATTGCCACATAGGAAAAAACAAAACAGATGGTTACAAAGTTATAGCTAACAAAGCTGCACATAGTTCTTATCTAAGTCTTCACCGTATCATTCATAGGATATGCTAAACCAGCTCCTGGTTTTTCTAATATATAATATTGCAGATGGTACAAAATCCAGGAGGTACATCAGGTGATACAGGTGAAAAGTTAAATTTCACCTCCATACCTGTTCCCCAGCCATCTAGTCTCCTTCTCGAAAGTTAACCTCTATTACAGTTTGTCGTGCATTCTTCTAAACATAGTCAATGTGTTTACAGCTCTATCCTCCAACAAATTCTTACATAGATACAGGCAAATTATACACGCTGTTCTGCACCTTGTTTTTTTCCTGATTAATAATGATATGTAATAACCTTACATATAGATTTGCTTCATTTTATGAGGCTGACCAGTATTCCATAATACGGAAGTCCCATAATTTACTTAGCCAAGCACCTGGTTGTGTATATCTATGTTATTTTTCATCTTAGGCATCATGCATACAGCATAGCTTTCATATTCATGTATATCTGCAGAATATACACCAGCAAGTAAAATTTCTAAGCCAACTCAGATTTCCACATTCCCCTCCGTAGAGAGGTACCAATGTATAAGCACAATATATGACTTACGAGCAACTTTTTTTTGAGAGGGGTTCTGACTCTATTCCGCAGGCTGGTCTTGAACTCCTGGGCTCAAGCAGTCCTCCCACCTTCACCTCCAAGTATCTGGGATTACAGGCATATGTCACCATACCCAACTCAACAGCAACTTTTTTTTTTTTTTTTTTTTTTTTGAGACAGAGAGTTTCATTCTTTTGCCCAGGCTGGAGTGAAGTGGCACAATCTCACTCACTGCAACCTCTGTCTCCTGGGTTTAGGTGATTCTCCTGCCTCAGCCTCCTGAGTAGCTGGGATTACTGGTGTGCGCCAACACACCCAGCTAATTTTTGGGTTTTTAGTAGAGACGGAGTTTCACTCTGTTGGCCAGATTGGTCTCGAACTCCTGACTTCAAATGATCCACCTGCCTCGGCCTCCTAAAGTGCTAGGATTACAGGCATGAGCCACTCTGCCCAGTTGCAACTTTTTTTAAAATAGTGACAGAGTCTTGCTCTGTTGGCCAGGATAGCCTTGAACTCCTGGCCTCAAGCAATTATCCTGCCTCAGCCTCCTGAAGTGCTAGAATTACAGGTGTGAGCCACCACACCCGGCCAACAATAGCAGCTTTTAAGCATTAAGGAATACACTGAGATGGTATCTTGCTTTGTTGCCCAGGCTGGTCTCAAACTCCTGGCCTCAAGCAACCCTCCTACCACAGCCTCCCAAGTAGCTATGATTGCAAGTGTGAGGGGCCATGCTTGTGAGCTCTTTTTGAGATAGGGCTTCTCACTCCTGTTGCCCAAGCTGGAGTGCAATGGCGCAATCCCGGCTTACAGCAACCTTTGCCTAGCGGCACTCAAGCAATTTTCCTGCCTCAGCCTCCCAAATAGCTGGGACGACAGGTGCATGGTACCACACCCAGCTGAGAGAGAGAGAGAGAAAGAGACAGAGAGAGAGAGTGTGTGTGTGTGTGTGTGTGTGCCTGTGTGTCTGTGTGTGTGTGTGTGTGTGTGTGTTTTGTAGAGACAGGGTTCCCCTGTGTTGGCCAGGCTGATTTCAAACTCCTGAGCTCAAGTGATCTGCCAGCCTCAGCCTCTCAAAGTGCTGGGATTACAGGCATGGGCCACCACATGGAGTCTGATTCTCTCTCTTAAAAACCTCTTGTATCTGCCCACCTCCTGCATCTATATTGCCACTGCCCTAGTTAAAATGACCATAAATTCTTGTCTACATTGCCTCCCAGGCCTTTCTGTTTCCAATTTGCTCTTCAATCCATTCTCTATAATAAAGCTTATAACCTTGTAAAATAAAGTGAACAAGTCATTATCACATAAAACGTTTCAAGAGTTCACCATTATCCTCAAGATACAGTTTTAAAGTCCTTCATATGCTTTGCAGTGCACTGCCTATCACATCTTGTGTGCTCTGGCTCCTACCTGACTCCATCTCTGCATACTAAATACATTGAGAAACTTTGAATTCTCTGAATTCACCCACAGATATTCTCTACACACTGTTCTCTCCACTTAGAATACTCTCCACTTCCCTCCTTTCTCCACCAACTTAGACACTGTGCCCCCTAGAAAACCTCGGGAAACTCTCAAGTCTGAGTCAGGACCTCCTTCCCCATGCTCTCTGAGCCTGAGTCTTCTGTGCTTATCCCCTGCCCTGTACTGGCATGACCTAGTTAGACCCACTGTATTCTACAACTTCAAAGACAAGGGAGCTGTCTGCAGGACAGCCTGCAGAAGATACTGTATTACATGGGAGAAAAAGAAAATGTGCGCTCCTGGGCGTCACATATATTAAAATTGGAAAGGAGAATGTTTTGTGGCTGTTCAAGCACAAACAAGTATTATAACTCTCCAGAAGGGAGAAACTGTCTGTTTCCCAAAATATATCTGATCAAGGATTTTCTCTGGGGGTATTACAGACTTGTTTCCACAGGATGCAATTTCTGGAGACTGTTTTCTTTCTTTCTTTTTTTTGAAATGGAGTTTAGCTCTTGTTTCCCAGGCTGGAGTGCAGTGGTGTGATCTCAGCTCACTGCAACCTCTGCCTCCTGATCTGAAGCAATTCTCCTGCCTCAGCCTCCTGAGTAGTTGGGATTACAGGCATGCGCCACCACACCTGGCTAATTTTGTATTTTTAATAGAGGCGGGGTTTCTCCATGTTGGTCAGGCTGGTCTCGAACTCCCAACCTCAGGTGATCTGCCCACCTCGGCCTCTCAAAGTGCTGGGATTACATGTGTGAGCCACCGCCCCCAGCCCTTGGGGGACTCTTTTCTAAGAAATTTCCAACAATTATCAATTAAGAATATCCTCTCCCCTAAATAATTTACCTTAAGATTTTTATCTTAATCTTTGAGGGGTTCATCTTAACTTAGATGATTTTTTATTTTAACATTTAGAATTTTAAACTTTTTAACAGGAAAAAAAAATCTTTTAATTTAAAAGATCTTAAAAATCTTCGAGATTTTTTTTGTAACTTAAAGATTTAGGGTAGGGTACCGACAAGTCTTTTATTCAAAAAAACAAAACAAACAAAAAAAACCTCACATTCAAAAGAACTGATTTCCCTAAAACTTTAAGAGGAAGATGTCTTAATAGAATTAAGGCAGCCCAGGCTGGGCACAGTGGCTCACGCCTGTAATCCTAGCACTTTGGGATGTTGAGGCAGGCAGATCACCTGAGGTCAGGAGTTCAAGACCAACCTTGCCAACAAACCCTAAGTCTCCTAAAAATACAAAAATTAGCCAGGTATGGTGGTGCATGCATGTAATCCTAGATACTCAGGAGGCTGAGGCAGGAGAATCACTTGAACCCAGGAGGCAGAGATTGCAGTGAGCCAAGACTGTGCCACTGTACTCCAGTCTGGGCGACCGAGACTCTGCCTCAAAAAAAAAAAAAAAAAAAATGAATTAGGGTGGTCCAGGAAGTTGAGACTCAGAAGTCTGTCAGTGGGATATCAAGAATCCTACGAGTTAACAGAGATTGGCAGATACGACACTATCATTCACTAGGCTGAAATTTCCCAACTTCTCTTCCTTGCTGGAACACATGATATTCAAGTTTCCAGTGTTGTTCAGAGACTGCCTGTACTTTCAGTTCAATTCAGGAAGGAAAGGGAGCACAGCTGCCCACATGATGCCTTTCTTTAAGTCACCAAGGAGTGCAACTCCAGAACAGGTTTCCATTTTCATTGGATTTTGATTCTAAAGAAGTGTCTTTCGTATTTAATTTCCTCTGATATTGTAAGGTGAGAAGAAATATATTTTATCCATAAGAAAGAGACTTTGAAATGACCCAATGACCCAAAAAAGCAATCATAAAAGAGAGATTAAACAAAAGCAAGGCAGTTTTTTTCTTTTTTTTTTAAGAATGTGTCACTCAAATGCTCATAATATTTTATAATTGGTTTTTTTTGAGACAGTCTTGCTCTGTCCCTCAGGCTGGAGTGCAATAGTGCAATCTTGGCTCATGCAACCTCTGCCTCCAGAGTTCAAGTGATTCTCCTACCTCAGCCTCCCGAGTAGCTGGGATTACAGGCATGCACCACCATGCTCAGCTAATTTTTTTTTTTTTTTTTTTTTTGTATTTTTAGTAGAGTCAGTGTTTTGCTGTGTTGGCCAGGGTGGTCTCAAAATCCTGACCTCAGGTGATTCGCCCACCACAGCCTCCCAAAATGCTGAAATTACTAGGCATGAGCCACTACGTAATTGTATTATAAGAAGGAATATTTTACTTTAGCCACTTCTAGTTACAAACCCAGGACATCAAATAAATAAATAATTATTAAAACCACCATCATCATCTGTATGTTAGAGAACAAAACTGATAAAACACTGGAATTCAGAGATCTTGGCCTGCATTATACAGCAGCCCTTCCCTTCAGTTAAACTTGAAGGAGGGCTGGGTGTGGTGGCTCATGCCTATAATCCCAGCACTTTGGGAGGCCGAGGTGGGCAGATCATCTGAGGCTAGGAGCTGGAGACTAGCCTGGCCAATGTGGTGAAAACCCGACTCTACTAAAAATACAAAAATCAGCCAGGCGTGGTAGCACATGCCTATAGTTACAGCTACTCAGGAGGCTGAGGTAGGGGAATATCTTGAACCTGGGATGTGGAGGTTGCAGTGAGCTGAGACTGTACCACTGCACTCCAGCCTGGGCGACAGAACTTGACTCAATCTCAAAAAACAAAAACAAAAAAAAGAATAAAGATACGGTCTATAAAGTCTTACGTCAATAATTATTCCCTCCTAGTTTGCCTTTCTTAAGACTGTCTTAAAAACACTAGTTAATTTTAGAAAGATTTTAAAATTTAAAGACTTTGGACCCCATTCTCTCTACTTGCTTGATCTTGGGGCGAAAGAACAAAAACTGCCGGATAAGGACAAAGGTTAAAATTTGATTTCTTTTGTTTGAAAATCCCTCTAAAGCAGACACTAACAGTGGTGACAAAGGTTAGAAAGGATTAACTTCAACAGGCTAAGGATCTGTGAAGTACCCTCTGACCTTAAGCTTATCTAAGAAGAAAATTCTCAACAGGTATGATGGTTCATGTCTGTAATCTCAACACTTTGAGAGGCTGAGACAGGTGGATCACCTGAGGTCGGGAGTTCAAGACCAGCCTGACCAACATAGAGAAACCCTGTCTCTACTTAAAATACAAAATTAGCTGGGCGTGGTGGCGCATGCCTGTAATCCCAGCTACTCAGGAGGCTGAGGCAGGAGAATCACTTGAACCTGGGAGGTGGAGGTTGCAGTGAACGGAGATCGGGCCATTACACTCCAGCCTGTACAAAATAGTGAAACTCTGTCTCAAAAAAAGAAAAGAATAAAATTCTCTTTTTTGAGAAGATTACAAGACTCAATTTACAAAAACTTCTTGGCCCTTTAAAAGATCAATACGAGATATCTACTTACCCCCAAAAAAGAAAGATGTTTTCATATTCAAAGGCCAACCTGGTCTGTGATATATTAGCTGCAGGGTAACTATTTATTTATTTATTTTGAGAAGGATTTTCGCTCTTGTCGCTCAGGCTGGAATGCAATGGCATGATCATGGCTCACTACAACCTCTGCTTCCCAGGTTCAAGCAATTATCCTACCTCAACTTCCCAAGTAGCTGGGATTACAGGCAGGCATCACCATGCCTGGCTAATTTTTTTTGTATTTTTAGTAGAGACGGGATTTCACCATGTCGGTCAGGCTGGCCTTGAACTCCTGACCTCAGGCGATCCACCCACCTCAGTCTCCCAAAGTGCTGGGATTACAGGCGTGAGCCACCGTGCCCAGCCAGGGTAACAATTTATTCAGCACTTACTATGTGCCCACCTGGACGATGTAAAACATTTTGTTTATTAACGCACTTAAATTGCATGAGTACTTGGGTGCAGTTATTAACCTCATTTTATGAATGAGGATACTGAATCTTAGACAGGTTGAGTAATTTCCCTCAGGGACACAACAGCTCATAAAAGTGACATCAGGATTCATATATAGGCAGTCTGATTTGAGTTCATTCCCGTAGCAACTTCACTTTATCATCACTTACCCACAACACTTGTGCTAATACCAATCTCTGAAGCAGTGTGGTGTTTTAGGGTTGGCCAGTCTTTTTCCTGAATATCTGATCACCACACAAATCTGGTACATAATAATAATGGGTGAGACCAAGTATATGTAATGCCCTGAAAAACATCTGCCACATAGCATGTTCTCCATGAGAAGCCTTGGGCCCTTAGAGATACTGGAAGGGTCATGAACTCTTAGAAACTGTATACTAACTTTTATGTGGATATGTACATTTTCCGGGAGATAATCTGAAGCGCTGGATCAAAAATAAGTACCACACAAAGGATCTACATAGTTCTCCAAAGAACAAATGGCTAACAAGCCCATGAAAAGATGCTCAAAATCATTAGTCATCAGGGAAATGCAAAACCATGAGGTACCTCTTCATACCCGCTAGGAGGCTATGCTATAATCAAAAAGTCAGACAATACAAAGAATAGGGAGAAACTGGAACTATCATGGACTGCTGGTGATCATGGAAAATGATACAGTTGCTTTGGAACAAATTCTCGCAGTTCCTCAAAAGGCCAAACACAAGAGTTATCATATGACCCAGAAATGTGACTCCTAGGTATTGCCCCAAAAGAAATGAAAACATATGTCTACACAAAAACTTGTATACAAATGTTTATACCAGCATTATTCATAATTGTCAAAAAGTAGAAACAACCTGAATATCCATCAACCGATTAATGGACAAGTAAGATACGAGGTAGCCACAGGGAAAAAGCCCCTGGACTCAAGTGGGCCATGGGACTGACATGGGGAGCTGCCTGGAGACCGTGTGATGGCATTGCTCCAGAGAAGGAGCTCACAGAGTCCCACACACACTGTGGATTCAAAGCAGCTACAGCAAGGTGCCATTTTTAGAGCCCAGCCCCCACCAGACTGCATCCTGTCTTGGGGCTCAACAGCTCTGCATCTTCATATCCCTGGAGCCTCATTGACATCCCCTGCCCACAGCCACCTCCACTGCTTGCTGCTGCCTACAGGGCCAAACCATGAGCCATTAGCAGTGACCCCACCATGCTCAGTATTGGGGTCACCACACATTTGAAAGTGCCCTGAGGAAAGGCAGCCTCATTGAAAGCCACAATCTGGAGCCAAGCTAGCTTTCCCCTGCTGCCTATTTATAGCTGCTGCCACTGAAACAACTCTGCGCTCCCCAGCAGCAGGGCCACAACGTAGTCGCTGCCACCCCAATTCAAGCATTCTGCCAGGGGACTGGAGATCACCTCTCCTACCACAGCCAGTGACTACAGGCACCATAAGGGGCCTAAGGAGAAGCCCACCCTGCCCAGCTCCACCCCACCCAGTGCCGGAGCATACTATCCAGGGGCCTAGGGATCACCTGCCCCAACCACCACAGTTGGCACCTGAGCACTCCTCCTAGGAGCCTGACAACAGACCCAACCAACCTGCCACTACCACCACAGCTGCACCCACACACACCACCTGCAGCCTGGGGACTGACCCACCTAGCCCATCGTACCCACTGCCAACACCAGCATGGATCACTTGGGAACCAGAGGATTGTCTCACCACTGCTACTGTCATCACTCACACCACACCCACTGTCCAGGGGCTCAAGGACATACCTACCTGCCTATCCCACCAGTGCCACTGTCAGCACCCAAGAAAGCCACCTGCAGGCCCAAGAATCAGCTCACCTGGCCCCACTAACACCAGTGCCAGCATGTGCCACCCAGGGGCTCACGAACTGGCAAATTCAGCTCACTGCTATCACCACTGGGGCCCAAGGACTGGCCCACCATATGTCCCCATCCCCAGCAAAACTTCACCACAGCCTCCACTAACAATCACACCCGAAGCCACTGAGCAAATCTCAGACACTGCTGATACCGTTTACAGCTGAAGAAATCATACAGACACTACACTACTGCAGATACCCAGAATCAAAGCCAAAGTGCCCTACCTAAACACCAACACATAAACATCTTCAGAATATGGTTCTCCCCTACACAAGCAAATTCAAAAGATGGGAAGAAGCAAATGGTTATGCCAGATGCACAGATATCAATATAAGGACACAAGAAACGAAAAAGCAAGGAAATGTGATAATTTCAAAGGAACACAGTAATTATCCAGCAATAGATTTTTCTTTTTTTTATTTTTTCTAAGTCATCATTGCCTGTAAAAGGTATATCCAGCAATAGATTTCAATGAAGAAATTCATACAATCCAGGAAAAAGAATTCAAACTAGTGGCATTAAAGAAGCTCAGCCAGGTGTGGTGGCTCATTCCTATAATCTTAGGAAAGGCAGCCTCATTTAAAGCCATAACTCCCACACACATATTTGGTCACAGAAGTCCTCTGTGCTGATTGTTGTGGTGTAAAAGTAGAAGAGAAATGAGTATGTTTCCTGACACAGACAAAAATAAAGAAAAAATAATTTAAAAGAATAAATAAAGTCTACGTGACATATGAGGCACCATAAAACAGCCAAATATTCAAAATTTTGGGGCTTTAGAAGGGGAAGAGAAAACAAAAGGAATAGAAAACTATTTAATGAAATAATAGCTGAAAACTTCCCAAGTCTAGCAAGATATTTAGACATCCAGAAACAGGAATCTCAGAGATTGCCCAAAAGATACAATTCAAAAAGATTTTTTCCAGGGCACATTATAGTCAAACTGAGAGAATTCTAAATTCTAAAAACAGCAAAAGAAAAATGTCCAGTGATTTATATATAAACCCCCATCAGACTGACAGCAAATTTCTCAACAGAAACTTTACAAACCAGGAGAGAAAGAAATAATATATTCAAAATTCTGAAAAAAAGTGCTACCATCCAAAGATACTATTCCCAGCAATGCTATCCTTCATAAATAAATGAGAAGTAAAGTCTTTCCCAGAAAAGCAAAAGCTGAAGAAATTCATGACCACTAGACCAGTTCTATAAGAAATGTTTAAGTAGGTTCTCTGCACATAGAAGCAAAAGGACAATATCTACCATCATGAAAATACACAAAAGTATAAAACTCACTAATAGGGCAAACACACAAATAAGGAAGAGAAAGTGCTCAAATGTTACCACTACAGATTACCACCAAACCACAATGATAAACAATAAGAGAGAAAGAAAGGAACTAAAGATATACAGAACAACCAGATATTATTTAATAAAATGACAGGAATAAGTGCTCTCAGATCAATAATAACCATGAAAGTAAACTGTTTAAATTTTCACTTAAAATATATAGACTGGCTGAATGGATTGGAAAAAAACAATGACCCTGGCTGGGAGTGGTGGCTTGCACTTTAGGAGGCCCAAATGGGAGGATCGCTTGAGGCCAGGAGTTCAAGACCAGCCTGGTCAACATTGCGAGACCCCATCTGTTTAAAAAAAAAAAAAATTCTAATTAAGAAATAAAAGATCCAACTATATGCTACTTGTAAGAAATTCATCTCACCTACAAAGACAGATATAGACTGAAAGTAAAGGAATGGAAAAAGATATTCCATGCAAACAGAAACCAAACACAAGCATAAATAACCATATTTATATCAGATGAAACAAACTTTAAGTTAAAAAAGTTAAAAGAGACAAAAAAGATCACTATATAATTATATAAAGCAATCAATTTGGCAAGAAGGTATAACAATTCTAAACATATATGCACCCAAAAGGGCACCCCAAAATATAAAGCAAATGTATTTTTTTTTTATTTTACTTTAGGTGTATACTATATCTGGCATTTCTCCTCATGTTATCCCTCCCTACCCTCCCCTACCTCCCCACCCCCCACTGTCTCTCCCCTACCCCCCTCAACTGTCCCCTGTGTGTGATGCTCCTCTCCCTGAGTCCACGTGTTCTCGTTGTTCAACACCCACCTATGAGTGAGAACATACAGTGTTTGGCTTTCTGTTCTTGTGTCAGTTTGCTGAGAATGATGGTTTCCAGATTCATCCAAGTCCCTACAAAGGACATGAACTCATTGTTTTTAGTGGCTGCATAGTATTCCACGGTGTATATGTACCACATTTTCTTTGTCCAGTCTATCATTGATGGGCATTTGGGTTGGTTCCACATCTTTGCTATTGTACACAAGGCTGCAATGAACATATGTGTACATGTGTCTTTATAGTAGAACGATTTATAGTTCTTCAGGTATATACCCAGTAAGGGGATTGCTGGGTCAAATGGAATTTCTATTTCTAGATCCTTGAGAAATCGCCACACTGTCTTCCACAATGGTTGAACTGATTTACACTCCCACCAACAGTGTAAGAGTGTTCCTATTTCTCCACATCCTCTCCAGCATCTGCTGTCTCCAGATTTTTTAATGATCCCCATTCTAAATGGTGTGAGATAATATCTCAGTGTGGTTTTGATTTGCATTTCTCTAATGACCAGTGGTGATGAACATTTTTTCATGTTTGTTGGCCTCATATATGTCTTCTTTTGTAAAGTGTCTGTTCATATCCTTCACCCACTTTTGAATGGGGTTGTTTGTTTTTTTCTTGTATATCTGTTTCAGTTCTTTGTAGATTCTGGATATTAGCCCTTTGTCAGATGGGTAGATTGCAAAAAGTTTTTCCCATTCTGTTGGTTGCTGGTTCACTCTAATGACTGTTTCTTTTGCTGTACAGAAGCTCTGGAGTTTAATTAGATCCTATTTATCTATTTTGGCTTTTATTGCCATTGCTTTTGGTGTTTTAGTCATGAAGTCCTTACCTATTCCTATGTCCTGGATGGTTTTGCCTATGTTTTCTTCTAGTGTTTTTATGGTGTTCAGTTTTATGTTTAAATCTTTGATCCATCTGGAGTTAATTTTAGTGTAAGGTGACAGGTAGGGTTCCAGTTTCTGCTTTCTGCACATTATCCTACCTCAGCCTCTCCAGAGATTACAGGCATGCACCACCACACCTGGCTAATTTTTTTTGTATTTTTAGTAGAGACGGGGTTTCACCATATTGTCCAGACTGGTCTCAAACTCCTGACCTTGTGATCTGCCCACCTCAGCCTCCCAAAGTGCTGGGATTACAGGCGTGAGCCACCATGCCCGGCCTGCTCAATTTTTAATGATTATGATTTTATACCAAGAGAAAAAGAGATGTGATTTTATATTTGCACTCTAGGAAAGAAAAAACAAGTTAACTGAAACTGAAACTGAGCTCAGTTTCATCAAGAAGCATCTCACTATCCCTTTCTATCTCAAAAATAAAAGTTTTGTTCACTGTATATTTCTAGATTCTGGAACAGAGCTTGGCACATAACACTCAGTATTTGTGACTGGTCATGATGAGAAAATGCTATGCCCATGATCTCGATCACTCCAGCTCATCTGAACACACTATTCAAGAAAGCACTAATGTGTATTGACGTGGAAAAATCTCCAGAAACTACCGTTAAGTGAAACAAGTTACAGATCAATATATACAATATGATTCAATTTATTTAAAAACACATGCAAAGCCAGGCATGGGGACATGTGTTTGTAATTCCAGATACTTAAGAGGTTGAGGTAGGAGGATACCCCTGAGCTCAGGAGTTCAAGACTAGCATGGGCAACATAATGAGATTCCATCTCAATAAAATAAAATTAAATTAAATTAAATAAAAGCACATGCACAAATCAAAATAAATATATCTGTATGTGAAAGCACACCTAAATAATATGCTCCAAATTCAACAGTTTGATTACCTCTGGATCAGACGGGGAGTGGTTGAGGGGTAGAAAGCAAACTTTCTATTTGGATTTCTATTTGTAGTATTTGAATTATTTACAACAAAAAATTATTTTTGTATTGTTAGTGAAAAAATTTTTTAAGGAAAAAACATCTGGACAATTCTTTTCTGTGATATAGAATCAAGGAAAAAAATACATTCAATTCTGTTAACCTTACATATACCTTTTCTTAGAAAGCTACTGGAGAATATGCTCCATCAAAATGATAGAAGAAATCAAAAATGACTAAGGGATACAGGAAACAGGAACCAGCATAACAGAGATGCAAAGTGAATCAATCCCCAAACGATGGTGAAGAGAGAGCCCAAGGCAATAGCTGTGCATCAAACATCAAGAGCAAGCAGTCTGAACTGGCAAAGCAGATAAGAATGCTGTGTCAGAAATAAAACTGATTAAAATAGCTGTTGCACTGGACCTCTTGAGAGAAGATTTAAACAACTGGCAAAGAACTTGTAATTAAATTGGTGAAAACTCTGCAAACACAGAGAGACAACTCTGAGAAAAAACAAGAAAGAAAGGGAAAGTAATGATTGTATACTATATAACTCAGCTCTTAATAGCATATAGGGAGGCATAATAATGTTAACCTAACAACTAAATATTGACCTAACCAAAAATTATGAGACAACTATATTCAGAGGATCTATAGAAGGAACAGGTAGGATGCATGTAAGTGGCAGTGGCAGGAAAGCAGAAGAGTTAAATCCACACATTTCATGCAGGAAAGCCAATTCATGATGAGTAAACCTGAAAAACCAAGAAGAGGCAATTACAAGGAATATCTAGAGATACGGACAAGCAGTAACTAGCTAAATAAGATGAACATGATTACTTCTCTTAAAAAGCAAGAAATGATGGAGGGTTCTACTATTTTCAGAAATTAACTTTATTGAAGTAATTGATTCTGAACAATGAGTACATAAAACTTTAACAAAACCAAGAAGAAAAAAGGCACTACTGAGACTCACATCATAATATTTTACCTAACAGTGATGGATTTTACAGCAAACAGTTGCCATGTAGACTTCTGATGTGCCACAAAGAAACAACTGAGTTATAAGTAGGATGGTCACTTTCAGTTCCAGCATGGTTATGATTCTACCAGAAGTATAATGAAAGTCACTCAGATTATTTGGGCTGTTTATACTGAAATCTCATGATTTAAAACACAGTGAGGTCTGGCACGGTGGCTCAGGCCTGTAATCTTGGCACTTTGGGAGGCCAAAGAGGATTGCTTGAGCCCAGGAGTTCAAGACCAGCCTAAGCAACACAGCAAGACCTTGTCTCAAAAAAAAATTAAATTAAAAGTAAGAAATTTGAGGCCGGGCACGGTGGCTCATGCCTGTAATCCTACCACTTTGGGAGGCTGAGGCAGCTGGATCATGAGGTCAGGAGCTGAAGACCAGCCTGGCCAAGACAGTGAAACTCTGTCTCTACTAAAAATGCAAAAAATAGCCGGGCATGGTAGCAGGCACCTGTAATTCCAGTTACTTGGGAGGCTGAGGCAGAGAATTGCTTGAACCTGGGAGGAGGAGGTTGCAGTGAGCCGAGATCGTGCCACTGCACTCCAGCCTGGGCAACAGAGCAAGACTCTGTCTCAAAAAAAAGAAAAAAAGAAATGTGGAAAAAAAAAAAAAGGAAAAAGAATGAAGCCATATTTCAGACACAGTATTTACCAAATTGCTGATAGTTTTGGAGTAGATGTCTTAACCAAAAAAATTAACTATGATAGAGAATTGTAAATAGGCAGGATAAAACCAAAATTTGTGGCAAACTACAACATATTGCCCGGTTCTTTCCCTTCTCCTCTGGGATAATCATCTCAAATGTTGTTCATATCCTTGTCTATCAAGACAAGTTTAACACTATCAAAGGGTACTAGTCCCCAGTTTTGGCCCCAAAAAACAAAACTACTCATGCTAACTCCTACCCCAGATGGTTACCACTCCTGGTGGGAAACATAAGAAACAGCCAGATTCTTAAAGCCAAGGCCAGATTCCAGTCTGGCCAGAATAGCTAATGCTTTATCAGTCCTGTAAGAACCCAAAGCAGACAACAGTGAAACATCAAAATTTGTATACAGGGGGAAAGAAATTGAATAACTCGTTTCCCACTTTAGCAATTAAAGGTGATCATTTCTCCCTAGAACAAATAATCACAATAATGTATATGACTAGAATATCCATGTTCTCATGTCTTAAAGCACTGACCTGAGTTAAAATCTCAAATCTGCTTTTCTCCTTTGGCTTCATTTTCCTCACCTGTAAACCGGTGGGGCTATAGGAGAGAAAGGATACTTGGACCTTATAAGATTACTGCCAGGATGAAATAATTAAGAATCGCAAACTCTTTCAACCTGTTAAATACGTTAGGCATTATTCTAAGTGCAAATAACCTACAGCATTTCATTTCATCCTGAAACTGTGAATCGTATTATCCCATTTTCCAGATGAGAAACCCGAAGCACAGAGGTTAACTCGCCCAAGATCCCAGGTAGTGATGCGGGTGGGATGCTAATTCAGGCCACCTGGCTCCAGAGCAGGTGCCCTTATCAGAGCGGGCTGAAACGAGCTAACGTTTGCTAAGCAGCCTGTACTACTTCTGAAATACAACGTGCTCAATAAATGATGTTTATTTTTCAAACGCAGTGTGAGAAAGTCCAGACAAAATAGGCGAGACCAAGGAATGCCCAGGATCTCTGCTACTCTCCCAAGCGCCGCCAGCGCTCTCCCAGCGGCCAGAAGCGCCCTTCCTCTCCAAGCCCCCAGAACTTCCTGTTGCGCCCCAAGCCAGCGGTGGAGGAGCCAGCGCCGGGGCTTGAGGCTGCAAGTACCTTGCGGCGCCGCTTTGGGGAAGGAAGCGGACTGCGGCGGGGCGGGCGCTTACCGTAACCAGCGCTGCCATCGCTCCGGGACTCCAGCACGGGGCGCACGCGAACGCGCACGGGCGCGGAGGGACTGCGGTCTGGGCACTTCTCCAGCCGCCTCGGAAAGCCGCGACCCCTGGCTTGTCAGGGTCCCAGTCTGCGATCCGCGCCCCTGGCGGCGCAGAAATGCACCTTCTCTCCTCCCGGTTCTCGGCTCAAGCCACCTCCCAACTCCTTTCCCGCTGGCTCGGAGCGGAATCACAGAGCTGCCTCCTCTTCCGGGGTGTTTCCCACCGCCCCAAGCGGAACCCCCGACCCCCAGTAGGTTTCCACTCGGACACCGACTCCGCTACAGCCGCATCCCAGCTCTTGAAACCGGCGCTGAGGGACCTGCCCTTTAGCAGCGTGCATTACCTCAGATATGATAATCATCTTTGGGCGGAGACCAGAGAACTTGAAAGCCGGTATTTCGCAAATCTTAGCTATTCTAGATCCTCATTAGATGTAGTGTCCCTGGCCCCACCTACTTCTAGCTAAGGCCGGGGGCGCAGATCTAGTGAATCTCCTAAGGTCCTTGCTTCCCGCCAGCCGAGCAGCCTGAGCTCCTGCAAGTGCTCCAAGACAGGTTGTTCTTTCATTTTTGATTTGCAGGCCCTGCTCCCAAAGCCCTGTCTGAGCTTTTAACTGTGGAGGCAGAAACTCTGGGCTCCACCTCCACACACTGCCTTTTACAGCCAGGTGGATTTGTTACAATACATTTCGGCTTCAGTTACCTAACTGCCTAAAAAAGAAAGGACGTGCCTCCCACCTTCCTTCGATAATAGAAGTATAATGAGGATCAGATAGGATGGCCACTGCCGTCACAGACATACTTTGCATCCTCGACCTCCCAGGCTCAAGTGATCCTTCCACTTCAGGCTCCAGAGAGAGAGTAGCTGGGACTACAGGCACACACCTCTGTGCCTGGCTAATTTTTTTTTTTCTAGAACAGGGTCTCACTATGTTGCCCAGGCTGTTCTCAAACTCCTGGACTCAAGCAATTCTCTTGCCTTGGCCTTCCAGAGTGCTAGGATCATAGGCATGAGCCACCATGCCCAGCCTAGACAGTCTTGATTAAAGTTGTGGTCAGTGATTTGGGGTGGATCCCAGTGTGTTGGCAGAGGTGCCACAAAGCACATAGGCAAAATGTTGCTCACATTATTACAAGTGTAATTAACAATGCTAGTCATTCATCCCTGACAACTAACTTAAAATTAGGGACACCTACTCATTTAGTTCATTATGAATTTTTGCCTAGTGAACTCACATTTGCAGACAGTTTACAGGGTTTTTCTCCCATTTCTCAATGTGGTTTTAATGAGCATTTCTTTGTTTATTGGAAAACTGGAATCTCTCATATGCGTATTAGCATTTCGTTGTTTTTCTTTTTGTTGTTGTTGTTGTTGCTGTTGTTGAGACAGGGTCTAGCTCCGCCACCCAAGCTAGAGTGCAGTGGCACTGTATCGGCTCACTGCAACCTCCCACCTGCTGGGCTCAAGCAATCCTCCAGCCTGAGAGCCCCCAAGTGGTGGGATGACAGACAGGTACAAGCCACTACATCTGTCTAATTTTTGTAATTTTTGTACATACGGGGTTTCACCATGTTGCCCAAGCTGGTCTCAAACTTCTGAACTCAAGCGATCCACCTGGTTGGGCCTCCCTAAGTGCTAGGATTATAGACCATGGCCATTTATTGTTCTTCTATGAACACATTTCATCGCCTTTCCTCTCCTTAACCCATCTCCTTTTAACAGTTAATTTGTAAACAGATAACAGGTTCTGAAACTCTTCTAAGGCAAGTAAATCCTTCTTGATCTAAGTCTTCCATTCAGTTTTTTTTTTTTCCCTTCCCCACCCACCCCCATACAGTTTCTTTGTTAGGTCTCTTACAGTGCCAGGGTCAGGGAGTTCTCAGTAATCTGCAGACTCACCAAGAAGACTAGCCATTTGCAACCCAAGATTCTTAAGAAGACTACCATCTTCTAGTTTAACCTCCTTGGTAAGTTGACATGTTAGGATGATCATATATTCTTTTCAGATCAAGATTCAAGGCATTTCGAGCCTTAAATACACGGGCTATTTGAAGTGCTTAAGGCATTGGATGTACTAGTTTACAAGCTGTCTTTGGTTCCCAAGCTGTATCAGAAGCATCTGAGGCATTTGTCACAAATGCAGATTCCCAGGCTCCAGCCGTCCTACCAGATCTCTTGTATCAGGATTTCTAGGGAGGGACCCAGGAATCTGTATCTTTCACAAGCCCTTTAATCAACTGTCAAACTTGTATATATAACTCTTCTGGTCTGGGCATGGTGGCTCATGCCTGTAACCCCAGCATTTAGGGAGGCCGAGGCAGGAGAATCACTTGAACTCATAATTTTGAGATCAGCCTGGGCAATGTGGCAAAAATCCATCTCTACAAAAAATACAATAATTAGCCAGGCTTGGTGGCTCACACTTGTGGTCCTAGCCACTTAGATGGCTGAGGTGAGAGGACCGCTCAAGTCCGGGAGGTCGGGGCTGCAGTGAGCTATGATGGTACCACTGCACTCCAGCTTGGGCAACAGAGAAGGACCCTATCTCTAAAAAAAAAAATAAATAAAACTATTCTGGGCACAGATACACCTATGCCCAGAGTAGCTGTAAAAACTAAATTTTAAAATGTTCATTAGTAGTCTAGTGTGGTTTGATTCAGGCCAGCAAATATTTCCTGAACATAGACTGTTTGTCAGGCATCCCGCTGAGCACCAGGAAATCAAAGATGAATAAGACATTGTCCAGTCTACAAGGAGCTCAGGTTTACAAGAGGAAGGTGAACAATCAAAAATGAAACTGGGAAGAGGCAGAACAAGAAGGTGGAATAGAAGGCCCCGATCACCTCCCTTGCATTAACACCAAATTCAACAACTATCTACACACACAAAAAGCACCTTTGTAAGAACCAAAAATCAGGTGAGCACACACAGTACCTGGTTTTAACTTCGTATCACTGGAAGAGGCACTGAAGAGGGTAGGAAAGACAGTCTTTTTGTTTTAACTTTCATTTTAGGTTCGAGGATACAATGCAGGTTTGTTTTATAGGTAAACTCATGTCACAGGGGTTTATTGTACAGACTATTTCATCACCCAGGTATTAAGCCTAGTACCCAATAGTTATTTTTTCTGATCCTCTTCCTCATCCCACCCTCCACTCTCAAGGAAGCCCCAGTATCTGTTCTTCCCTCTTTGTGTCCATGTGTTCTCATCATTTAGCTCACAGTGAGCTTATAAGTGAGAACATGCTGTATTTGGTTTTCTGTTCCTGCATTTGATAAGGATAATGGCCTCCAGCTCCATCTATTTCTTGCAAAATACATGGTCTTGTTCTTTTTTATGGCTGCATAGCATTCCATGGTGTATATGTACCACATTTTCTTCATCCAATCTGCCATTGATGAGATTTAGGATGATTCTTTGTTCTTGCTATTGTGAATAATGCTGGAGTGAACATACATGTGCTTATGTCTTTATGGTACAACAATTTACATTTCTTTGGGTATATAACTGTAAGGCCGGTGCCTCTTTGGGAGCCGAGTGGACATGCCCGCCCCCCCCCCCCCGTCTCTGCGCCTAAAAACTAATGTCATCATTCTGAGCGCATTGCTCAGCATTTGCCCTCTCCACGCGGACTCCCCCTTTCCCATTTCCGCATTCCAATCTCAGCCCTGCACCCGCCAGAAATTTTGAAAAAGCCCGCCAAGAACCTGCCCTATAGTAGCCCCCCGCACGTTCTCGGCCAGCCCCTCGTCAGTGCTCACTCCCTTTATACCCAATGGAAATGCCCCCGCTTTGTTCACCTAGCCCGTCTCCAGTCTTTTAATAACCAATAGAACTACCTTGTCTTTGTTTCCCCCGTAGTCAATCAGCTACCTCTATTCCCTATAAAACCCCACGCCGCAAGAAGAGAAGCGCGACTTCTCTGGCCCCTTCCCGGACCATAGAACCTCGCCCGGGAGCCGAATAAATTGGCTTTTAATTTCCTCACTCTGGTCTCTGTTTCCTCATTGAACTCGGCGAGAAGTCTAACAATAACCAGTAATGGAATTGCTGGGTTTAATGGTTGTTCTGTTTTTAGCTCTTTGAGGAACCACCACTCTGCTTTGCACAACGGTTGAACTAATTTACACTCCCACCAACAGTCTAAGAGGAAAGACAGTATTGAATTGCGGACGCCATGTTTTCCCCACCCATCCACAGTAGCCACTTGGTATGGAGAAATCTGTGTGATTGGGAGGAGAAAGCAGCGGTTGTGAGGCTTTGCATTGAACTCAGTGCTGCCCTGTCACAGCAGAAAACAAAAACAGGCTGAACTCAGCCAATGCCTGCCCTTCTGCCCTCTGAGGGAACATTTAGACCAGCTTGACACAGAGGGGACTCATCCATCCCAGCAGTCAGAACTCAAGTTCCAGCAAGCCTCACCAGACCACAGCCTGGAGTGCTCTGGGGCTCTAAATATTCTTGAAAGGCAGTTTAGGCCATGGGAACTGGAAATCCTAATGCTGAGCTGAGCTCAGACCAAGTGGACTTGGGGGGGCGTGTCACCTACTGAGACACAAGCTAGGACAGCTAAGGGGGTGCTTGTGCCACCCCTGCCCCAGCCCCAGGCAACACAGCTCCTGCCAAAAAAGACCTTCTTCCACTTGAGGAGAGGAAAGGGAAGAGTAAAGAGGACGTTGTCTTGCATCTTGGATGCCAGCTCAACCACAGTAAGACAGGGCACCAGTCAGAGCTATGAGGCCCCCATTCCAGGCCCTAGTTCCCAGATGAAATTTTCAGACACACCCTGGGCCAGAAAGGAACCCGCTGCCTTGAAGGGAGGGGCCCAGTCCTGGCAGGAACCATCACCTGCTGGCTAAAGAGTCCTTGGGTCCTGAATAACCAGCAGTGATACCCAGATAGTATGCTATGGGCCTTGGGCGAGACTCTGAGAGGTGCTGGCTTCAGGTGAGACCCAGCATATTCTCAGCTGTGGTGGCTATAGTGAGAGACTCCATCTACTTGAGAAAAGCAGAGCGAAAAGAAAAGGGGACTTTGTCTTGCACTTTAGGTACCAGCTAGCCACAGTAGGGTAGAGCACCAGGCAGGCTCTTGGGGTTCCTAATTCCTGACCTTGGCTCTTTGACGGCATTTCTGGACCTGCCCTGGACCAGAGGAGAGCCCACCGCCCTGAAGGGTGAGTCCCAGGCCTGGCCGCATTCACCACGAGCTGACTTAAGAGACCTTAGGCCTTAAGTGAACATCAGCAGTAGCCTGGCAATACTCCTCATGGGCCTGTGGTGGTGGTGGCCACAGGATGAAGCTCCTCTGCCTGTGGAAAGGAGAAAGAAGAATGAGAAGGACTGTGTCTCATGGTTTGAGGGCCAGCTCAGCCACGGTAGAATAGAACACCAGGTAAACTTCTAAGGTTTTTGACTCCAGTCTCTAGCTGGCAAACAGCATCTCTGGACCCATCCAGGGCCTGGGGGAATTCACCATCCTGAAGGGAAGGACACAAGCCTGGCTGGCTTCACCACCTGCTGATTGTACACCACTAGGACCATAAGCAAACATAATAGCCAGGTAGTGATTACAGTAGGCCTTGGGCAAGACCCAGTGCTGTGCTGGCTTCAGGTCTGACCCAGAGCCGTCCCAGTGGTGTTGGCCACAAGGGTGCTTGCATCACCCCATCCCAGCTGCAAGAAGCTCAGCACAGAGATAGAGAGACTCCATTTGCTTGGGAGAAAGTAAGGGAAGGTAACAGGAGTCTCTGCTTGGTAATCCAGAAAATTCTTCCAGATCTATGTAAGATCGCCAACGCAGTATTGCTAGGAGTCTGCAAGAACCATAGCATTACTGGGCTTGAGGTGCCCCCTAATGCAAATACAGCTTAGATTATAACACCCAAATCCTTTTGAATACCTGGAAAGCCATCCCAATAAGGACAAATACAAACAAGCCCAGACTGTGAAGACTACAACAAATACCTAACTCTTCAATGCCCAGACACTGACAAATATCATCCACAAGCATCAAGACCATCCAGGAAAATATGATCTCATCAAATTAACTAAATAAGGTACCAACGACCAATCCTGGAAAAACAGAGTTATGTGACCTTTCAGACAGAGAAACCCAAAGATATTCAAGATAACACAGAGAAGTAATTTAGAATTCTGTCAGATAAACTTAACAAAGAGATTGAAATAATTTTTTAAAAATCACTGAGTTCACTGGCTCATGCCTATAATCCCAATGCTTTAAGAGGCCAAGATGGGCAGACTGCTTGAGCTCAGGAGTTTGAGACTAGCCTAGGCAACATAACAAAATGCTGTCTCTACAATAAATACAGGAAATTAGCCAGGCACAGTGGTGCGTGCCTGTAGTCCCGGCTACCCAGGAGGCTGAGGTAGGAGAGCACCTGAGCCTGGGAAGTCAAGCCTGCAGTGAGCTGTGATCACACCACTGCACTCCAGCCTGAATGACAACATGAGACCTAGTCTCAAAAACAAAAATGAAATAGAAATTGTGAAGTTGAAAAATGCAGTTGACATACTGAAGGATGCCTGAGGGTCACTTAATAGCAGAATTGATTAAGCAGAAGAATTAGTAAGCTTGAAGACAATTTGAAAATACACAGTCAAAGAATACAAAAGAAGAATAAAAAACAAGGAAGCATGCCTACAAGATCTAGAAAATAGCCTCAAAAGGGTAAATCTAAGAGTTATCTGAGTTGAAGAGAAGTTAGAGAAAGAGATGGGAGTAAAAAGTTTATTCAAAGGAATAATATCAGAGAACTTTCTAAACCTAGAGAAAGACATCAATATCCAAGTACAAGAAGGTTATAGAATACCAAGCAGATTTAACCCAAAGAAGACTACCACAAGGCATTTAATAAGCAAACTCTCAAAGGTGAAAGATAAAGAAAGGATCCTAAAAGCAGCCAGAGAAAAGACATAACATACTCTGGAGCTCCAATATATCTGGCAGTAGACTTTTTAGTGAAAATCTTAGAGATCAGGAAAGAGAGTCGTGACATATTTAAAGTGCTGAAGGAAAAAATCTTTTACCCTACAATAGTATGTCGAGCAAAAATATCCTTCAAGCATGAAGGAGAAATGAAGACATTCCCAAACAATAGCAGAGGAATTTTGTCAACTTCAGACATGTCCAACAAGAAATGCTAAAAGGAGTACTTAAATCAGAAACAAAAGGACATTAATGTGCAATATGACATCATCTGAAGGTACAAAACTCACTGGCAATAGAAAGTACACAGAAAAACACAGAATATTATATCACTGCAATTGTGGTATGTAAACTACCCTTCCTTAAGTAGAAACACTGAAAGTGAACCCATTCAAAATACTTTTTCAAGACATAAACAGTACAATAAGATATAAATGGAAACAACAAAAAGTGGATAAGCAGGCCAGGTGCAGTGGCTCATGCCTGTAATCCCAGCACTTTGGGCAGCCAAGGTGGGTGGATCACCTGAGGTCAGGAGTATGAGACCAGCCCAACCAAAGTGGCAAAATCTCATCTCTACAAAAATACAAAAATTAGCCAGGCATGGTGGCACGTGCATGTAATCCAGCTATTTGGAAGACTGAGGCATGAGAATCGCTTGAACCTGGGAGATGGAAATTGCAGTGAGCCAAGATTATACCACTGAACTCCAGCCTGGGCAACAGAGTGAGACTCTGTCTCAAAAAAAAAAAAAAGTATATATATATATACACACACATATAGTACACACAAAAAAATAAAAAGCAAGAAATTAAATTATACCACCAGAGAAAATCACCTTCACTAAAAGGAAGACAGGAAGGAAGAAAAGAAGGAAGAGAAAACCAGAAAATAAATAACAAAATGGAAGGAGTAAGTCCTTACGCATCAACAATAACATTGGCTGTAAATGGACTAAACTCACCAATTAAAAGACTTAGAGTGGCTGAATGGATAAAATAAAAAGACCCAATGATCTGTTGCTTCAAGAAGCAAACTTGACCCATAAAGACACACATAGACTGAAAATAAGGGGATTGAAAAAGATATCCCATGCCAATGGAAACAAAAAAAGAGAAAGAGTAGCTATACTTATATCATACCAAATAGATTTCAAGCAAAAAACTACAAGAAGACACAAAGAAGGTCATTATATAATAATAAAAGAGTCAACTCAGCAAGAGGATATAAAAGTTGTAAATACATATGCACTCAACACTGGAGCATCCAGATATATAAAGCAAATAATAATATTATTTTGAGACAGAGTCTCGCTCTGTCACCAGGCACCAGGCTGAAGTGCAATGGCGCGATCTCGGCTCACTGCAACCTCTGCCTCCAGGATTCAAGTGACTCTCCTGCCTCAGCTCCCAAGTAGCTGGGACTACAGGTGCACGCCACCACGCCCAGCTAATTTTTGTATTTTTAGGAGAGACGGGGTTTCACCGTGTTGGCCAGGATGGTCTCGAGCTCTTGACCTCGTGATCCACCCACCTTGGCCTCCCAAAGTGCTGGGATTACAGGTGTGAGCCACCACGCCTGGCCAGCAAATATTATTAGAGCTAATGAAAGAGATAGACTCCAGTACAATAATAGCTGGAGACTTTAACACCCCACTTTCAGCACTGGAAAGATATTCCAGACAGAAAATCAACAAGGAAACGTTAGACTTAATCCATAGCATTTACAAAATGGACCTAGTAGCTATTTACAGAACGTTTCATCCAACAGCTACACAATACACATTCTTTGCCTCAGCACATGAACCATTCTCAGGAATAGATCATATGTTAGTTCACAAAACAAGTCTTAAAACATTCAAAAAGCTGAAATAATATCAAGCATCTTCTCTGGCCACAATGAAATAAAACTAGAAATCAATAATGAGGAATTTTGGAAACTTTACAAATACATGAGGATTAAACAATATGCTCCTGAATGAGCAGTGAGTCAATGAAAACATTAAGAAAAATAATTGAGTCTCCTCCCCTCCCTCCCTGGCCAAAAAAAAAAAGAAAAGAAAAAGAAAAATAATTGAAAAATATCTTAAAACAAATGATAATGGAAACATAATATACAAAAACTATGAGACACAGCAAAAGAGGAGAGGGAAGTTTGTAACTATAAGCTTCTATATCAGAAAAGAGAAAAACTTCAAATAAACAACCTAATGATGTATCTAAAGAACTGAAAAAGCAAGAGCAAACAAAACCCAAAATTAGTAGAAGAAAAGAAATAATAAACATCACAGTAGAGATAAATGAGTTAGATTGAAATTTACAGACCCAGAAAGGTAAAAATAGCAACTAGTAAAAGTAAATAGAATTCCATTTTTTAAAATTTACATATGTAGGATGGAATATTCACAGAAAGGTTCTAGAAGAAAATATGCAGAATTGAACTGTTAACAAGGGAAGACATACTTATAATAAATAAATTATTTGTTGCTTATCTGCAATTCAAATTTAATTGGGCATCGGGTCTTTTTTTTTTTTATCCAGCCCCGAATTTCACATCCTGGTCACACAAGATTGTTATGCAAGCCTAGACTGGTAGCTTCAGACAGCTGTGGGTGCTTTGCTTTAAAAGTGTGCATTACAAACTTGACACCAAACCTAAGCTTCTTTAGAGCTTAATGCACCTTTATATATAACTTTTTTTTTTTTTGAGATGGAGTCTCGCTCTGTCACCCTGGCTGGAATGCAGTGGCATGATCTCGGCTCACTGCAACCTCTGCCTTCCAGGTTCAAGTGATTCTCCTGTCTCAGACTCCTGAGTAGCTGGGATCACAGATGCATGCCACCATGCCTGGGGCTAATTTTGGCTAAACCTCACCTGAGATGAGGTTTCACCATGTTGGCCAGGCTGATCTTGAACTCAAGTGATCTGCCCACCTCAGCCTCCCAAAGTATTGGGATTACAGGCGTAAGCCAAGGTGCCCAGCCCATATTCAACTTTGAATGATTCCTCAAGGCCGAAAGGGGAGTCATTAAAACTAGGTAATTGCCACCAACAAAGTGCTAGGCAAGCTGATAGATAACCATCTTCTTCAGCTCTTTTAAAACAAAGCTGACACTGTAGATTGTTTAATGGCCACAAACTTTTCCCGTACCAATTTGCAACAGCCCTCCCATGCAATGGCAGAGTTTCTATTCATTCACTTGAACCTGAGCTGGATTAGTACCAATAAATGTGGCAAAAGTGACATGGTTTAAGTTTCTGAGCCTAAACCTCAGGCAGCCCCCGCAGCTTCTGCCTTTTTTCCATTTCCCAGTTTTGCCTTACCCAGCACTTACAAGGTCCAGCATGCAAGAAATGTTTACTCAGCCCAATTAAATTGAAGTAGTCACCTTATTTTAATCTTTATATTTTCCTTCTCAAATTCTAAAAATCTTGATATGTTTATTCTTTAACAAACTACCATACCTGCTCAAAATTATAATATCTTACTTTAAAAGTTACCAAAAATGGAGGCAAAGTGCTAAGCATTTATATTTTATAGAGCTCAGAATTTTTTTTTTAGACAAGGTGTGAACACAGGTCACTGCAGCCTCAGCTTCCCGGGCTTATATGATCCCCCAACCTCAGCCTCCCAATTAGCTGGAACTACAGGCACTCACCACCATGCCTGGCTAATTTTTCTTTAATTTTTTGTAGAGACAAGGGGTCTCACCATGTTGCCCAGTATGGTCTAGAACTCCTATGCTCAAATGATCCTCTCACCTCAGCCTCCCAAAGTGCTGGGATACAGGCATGAGCCACTGCGCCCTACCAGAAATTCTTATTTTAAAAAAGCATGAGGAATAAGCAATCTGAAGCATTGTAGTTTTTTATGGCATTAGTATGCTTAGGCCAGCATGATTGTATCTACAGGGAGAAAAAGGACATATTGCACATGTATTAGTATCAAATTTCTCTGAAGTATTTTACAAAGTTGTATAGCATAGGGGAAATCAAAAACCACAAAAGGAGAAAATGATTACTGCCAATAATACAACTCATCATCAAAGGAAGCAGAGATTAGAAGACAAACACTCTCATATGGGCGCAAACTCTATCTATGTGACGTGGAGTAAGTATTTTTAAGTATTTATAGTCTTAAAGTCCCAATTAGAACAACATAGGACCCAGGAAGCCGAGCCACTGCTGTTTCAGGCTCAGGACAGAAATGGAAAAAGTTCTGTGATTATGATCATGGGACCAAATTCACAATCAGGACCATCAGGAAAGCAAATGTATTTCAGGAAGACATTACTCAAAGATATCAGGATACTTCCCTTCTTTTTAGAATGAGCACTTAATACCAGGTTTGGTTCAAGAAGTAGGAGAGCTGAATATTTGTCATCATTCCCTTAACAGATAGCAAAGTTTTCAGTATAACTTCTTCTGGAACAGTAATATGATACCAGGGCTTAAGGGATTTGTGGTCCATAAGGAATTGGGGTTTTGTTGTTTTTTGTTTTTTTATTACCCTGGCAAGACCCTGTCTGAGGGTGTCAGTGGTGACTTTGCATCCTATTGGGGAAAAGAAGGGCAGAATTGGTTACGTCTCTACATAGATACTCCTCTGTGAAGTTCCAAATGTGTGCAAGTGTATCTGCTGCACTCAAAAGGCTCTCTTCTGATGCTGCTGGACCTAGGAACACACTCACTTCTACCTTAAAGGAGCTCGCTGCTCCATATTCCACCTCCCCGCCTTCAGCTAGTACCAAAAACTGCTTCCAAAAGTTGCGTGTGTCTCCTTCATTCCAGAAGCATTCTTATTTTTCTTTTTGTTTTGCTTTGTTTATTTTTTGCTTTTTATGTTTTTGAGACCAAGTTTCTCTCTCGTTGCCCAGGCCGGAGGGCAATGGTGCTCCAGCTCCATTCACTGCAACTTCCACCTACCAGGAAGTTCAAGCCATTTTCCTGCCTCCGCCTCCCGGGTAGCCGGGATTACAGGCGCCCACCACCATGCCCTGCTAATTTTTGGAAGGGCTTTCGCCATGTTGGCCAGGCTGGTCTCAAACTCCTGACCTCAGGTGTTCAGCCTGCCTCAGCCTCCCAAAATGCTGGGATTAAAGTCGTGAGACACCACGCCTGGCCAGCATTCTTATTTTTCTGATTATAACAGCAAATTGGGCTGGGTGCAGTGTCTCACACCTATAATCCCAGCACTTTGGGAGGCCGAGGTGGGTGGATGACCTGAGGTCAGGAGTTTGAGACCAGCCTGGCTAACATGGCAAAACCCCTTCTTTGCTAAAAACACAAAAATTAGTTGGGCGTAGTTGCAGGCACCTGTAGTACCAGCTACTCAAAAGATCTGAGGCATGAGAATCACTTGAACCCAGGAGATGGAGGTTGCAGTGAGCTGAGATCACGCAGCCTGAGCAACAACAGCAAAACTCTGCTTAAAAAAAAAAAGAAAGAAAGAAAAAGAAAAATGGCCCCATGTGGTAGCTCACGCCTATAATGCCAGCACTTTGGGAGGCTGAGGCATGTGGATTGTTTGAGGCCAGGAGCTCAAGACCAGGGCAACAGTTCAGCCTGGGCAACAGAGCAAGACTCCCATCTCTACAATATTTATAATAATAATAATAAAATAGCTGGCATGGTGGTACACACCTGTAGTCCTAGCTACTGAGAAGGATGAGGCAGGAGGATTTCAAGAGCCCAGGAGTTTGAGGCTGCAGCGAGCTATGATTATGTCACTGCACTCCAGCCTGGACAGCAAAGCAAGACCCTGTCTCTAAAAGAATAAATAAGTTAAATAAATACACATTCGATGTAGAGAACTGGGAAAATTCAAAAGGGTACATGGGAAAGGGAGAAAGCGTGGTCTCCCACCATAGAGGGAGAGAGAGAAAGTGAATCACTGGTAATTCTACCTCTTCCAGATAACAACTGTCATTATTCTAGTGTATTTCCTTCTAGAAGCTCTCTTTTCAGTATTTCTTTGCCCACTTCTCATCAGCTTCCTGTCTTGCACTTTTAATGTCATGTCTTTAATAGAATTGATAGTTAAATGTGTAAATGCTTGAATTGGGAGAAATTTTATTTTGTAATGTTAAATGAAATTTATAGGAGGCCACTGGTTTGGACTGAGGTCCTGGGCCAGACCAAACCAAAATTGAGTCACTCATGCTAAAGTTCCATACCACCAAGCTGAAACTAAGTTGTTTATCCTTTCTTCCAAAAAATTAGGCCAGTGAAAGATAATAGCCAAATCCCCAAATAAGCCAGTTTTAGTGGGCATGATAAGGATGTTTCTTCTGCTTTAACTTTACAAGGAAAGTCCCTTTGTTTTTTGGTGTTTTTGTTTGTTTGCTTGTTTGTTTTTGAGACGAGTCTCTGTCGCCCAGGCTGGAATGCAGTGGCAGTTCTACAGTCTTTAAACTGTAATCTTGGGCTAGTAAATATTTTCTTTTTTATTATTATTTTTTATTTCTTTTTTTTTTTTTAAATAGAGATGGGGTGTCACCATGTTGGCCAGGCTGGTCTCGAACTCCTGACCTCAGGTGATCCACCCATCTCGGCCTCCCAAAGTGCTGGGATTACAGGCGTGAGCCACTGCGCCCGCCCCAGCTAGTAAATATTTTCTAGACACCAGATTATATTGAGTTTTTTAAAAAACCAACTTGACCAAGTGTTTTAACTGTCTTTTTACTTCCTTTAATATTTCTTACTTTTTCAGTCACTCGAATAGTATTTTTTTTTTTTTTTGAGACGCAGTCTCGCTATGTTGCCAAGGCTGGAGTGCAGTGGCTATTCACAGGCGCGATCTCACCTCTGATCAGCACGGGAGTTTTGACCTGCTCTGTTTCTGACCTGGGCCAGTTCACCCCTCCTTCGGCAACCTGGTGGTCCCCTGCTCCCGGGAGGTCACCATATTGATGCCGAACTTAGTGCGGACACCCGATTGGCATAGCGCACTACAGCCCAGAACTCCTGGGCTCAAGCGATCCTCCCACCTCAGCCTCCCGAGTAGCTGGAACTACAGGCATGTGCCACTGCGCCCAGCTAATAGTATTTTCTAAGTATCTACCAGGGAGTTAGAAAACAAGACAGTATTATATATGTCTGTGTATTGAAGTCACAATGTATGTAGAACATATAAAGACTACAAATCAGGTTCAGTGTATACTGCTTGGGTGATGGGTGCACCAAAACCTCACAAATCACCACTAAAGAACTTACTTGTGTAACCAAATACCACCTGTTCCCCAAAATCCTACAAAAAAACCCATATATTGACATATGCAATGTATATATAAATATACCAACCTGGGCAAGACCTCCTGCGACTTTAATCCCAACTACTTGGGAGGCTGAGGCATGAGAATTACTTGAACCCAGGAGGCAGAGGCTGTAGTGAACCAAGTGTCTTGTTTTCAGATCAGAATATATGCATAGTATTGTAATGTTATCATTTACACTTTTAAAATGAGAAAAGGAATTTTACACACACACACATACACACTTTGAATATTTTACTACATTTGTGTATTATCTTCAGAAATGTTTTTTTATTTTTTATTGTAAAACTAAAACACAGATCCAGAAAAATTCCATAACTGAAATTAACATCTTAGTGAATTCTTGCCAGGCAAATGCTCTTGTAACTATCTACCAGGTCTTGTTTTCTAGCTGTGTCATACGTGTACATATGTTGACTCTCCTAGTATACTGTAAGCACTATGTCTTTTTACTTCCTTCCTTTGTACCCTAAGGCACTAAGCATTGCTAACTCCTTGCTAGGTACTCAGAAAATACTATTCAAGTGACTGAAGAAAGTAAGAAATATTAAAGGAAATAGATAGTTAAAACACTTGGCCAAGTTGGTTTTTAAAAAAAACTCAATATAATCTGGTGCCTAGAAAATATTTACTAGCCCAAGATTACAGTTTAAAAGCTGTAGAAGCCTGTACATCTGTCTCCTTTCATCCTAATTATTATCAGAAACAGGCCGTTATCAACAAAGAGGCACAAAGGTTAGTCACCAGTATGTTGTTTTAACGCCATAAAATATCTCTAAGAGTTCATCTAGGGAAATGCTGAAAAACCAGTTTACTAACTACCATCCACCCTTCCCCCAAGTAATCTTGTCTGAATCAAAGTGTGAGCAGGTTTGTTTAAGCTGAAAAGTTGGGGAGGAAAAAGGACAGGTAAATTTTAAACTTCATGAGAAAAGTGTACTTTCAAAATGAATGTGCATGCTATCTCTACATTGAGACATCTTCTGACTTAATGGAATATATTCTTAAGAAAAAGTACTGACTTATTTAAACTGTTATTTATATGTTAAAATATATTGGTTCTAGCCTAGAAACTGAGACTGACTAATTTTTATACCATCTGGCCCTATTTGATACAGAATGATCTACAAAATAAAATATTCAATAAAATAAGCAAAGATCAGAATATATGCATAGTATTGTAATTCTACCATTTATGCTTTTAAAATGAAAGAGAGAATTTCATACACACACTTTGAATATTTTACTACGTTCATGCATTATCTTCAGAATTTTTTTATTTTTTATTGTAAAATGAAAGCACAGATCCAGAAAAAATCCCATTACTCAAATTAATGTCTTAGTGAATTATTGCCAGGCAAACATTCTTGTAACTATCTACCAGGCCAAGAAATAAAACTGCCAGCCACCCGGAAGCCTCTCTGCATGCACCACATCTCAGTTACTGTCTTGTCCCTCCCTCAAAAAGTAACCATCATCTTGACTTTTTCAGAAATAATTTCCTTCCACCATTCTGACTTTTATACCTTCCTTGCATTTCTTTATGATTTTATCAACCAAGTGTACACTCCTCACTTCTGGAGTTAGTCTGGACTTTTTTTTTTTTTTAATTGGACTTTGCTGTTTCTTTTAATGTCCGTATTTCTCTCCATCTCTTTTCCTTACACTTTTTCTATTGAATAACCCAAGCCATTTGGCCTATAGAGATTCCCTCCAGTATGGATTTTGCTGATTGCGCATTTGGGGAACAGTGCAATATGTTCCTCCTACCTCTCTACCTGCAAGTAGACAATCCAAAGTCTTCATTAGACTCAAATTCAGTCTGTTTGGCAAGATCTAGTGGGTGATGTGTTCTTTCATCAGATGGCACTTAACGTCTGGTTTCTGTTCCTTATTATCAACAACATTTGATGCTCAGTGCCTAGATTCATTAATTTATAGGTGGCTTGTAGTAGGATAATATTCTAATCCTGTTATTTCATTTTCTTTTCTTTTCTTTTTTTTTTTTTTAGATGGAATTTCGCTCTTGTCACCCAGGCTGGAGTGCGATGGCACAATCTCGGCTCACAGCAACCTCTGCCTCCTGGGTTCAAGCGATTCTCCTGCCTCAGCCTCCCGAGTAGCTGAGATTACAGACATGTGCCACCACGCCTGGTAATTTTTTTTGTATTTTTAGTAGAGATGAGGTTTCATTATGTTGGCCAGACTAATCTCGAACTCCTGACCTCAGGTGATCCACCCGCCTCGGCCTCTCAAAGTCCTCCCAAAGTGCAGGTGTGAGCTACTGCGATCGGCTTGTTATTTAATTTTCATTCGTTAGCTAAAATAATTTTATAAAGAGAAACGTTCACTCGTCTATTCTTTGTTTTCTGTTGTTGTTGTTTTGCTTTTTGTTTTTTTTTTTTTTGAGTCGGAGTCTCATTCTGTTGCCCAGGCTGGAGTACAGTGGCGCAATCTCGGCTCATTGCAACCTACGCCTCCCAGGTTCAAATGACTCTTCTGCCTCAGCCTCCAAAGTAGCTGGGAGTAGCTGGGATTATAGGCGTGTGCCACCACGCTCAGCTAATGTTTATATTTTTAGTAGAGACGAGGTTTCACCATGTTGGCCAGGCTGGTCTCAAACTCCTGACTTCAAGTGATCCGACCACCTCAGCCTCCCAAAGTGCTGGGATTACAGGAACAAGCCACCACATCTGACCTAGTCATCTATTCTTTGTTACCCAATTCTACAGTTCATATAGGAAAAGCTTGATTCTTTCACCAGTTTTTAAGATAATGTGTGGTTTTCTGTCAGAAGAACAATTTGTTTGTTTGTTTTTATATATGGAGTCTGCTATATTGCCCAGGCGGGAGTGCAATGGCTATTTACAGGCACAGTGATAGCACACTACAGCCCCAAACCCCTGGGCTCAAATAATTCTCCTTCCTCAACCTCCTGAGTAGCTGGGACTATAAGCCCTGGCCACTGCACCCAGCTGTTTGTTTGTTTTAAATATTATTGTGAACCCATAGATTAAAGTATATCTGATAAGTTTCAGACTGTGGGAGTCAGTTTCCAAGATGGTCCCCAATGATCCCTGTCTTATAATATTCACAGCCTTGTATAGTTCTCTCCCACATTGCACAAGCATTGGTCTATATGACCAATAAAACATAGCAGACAGGATGGTGTGTTACTTCTAAGATTAGGTGTGTACTCAATGGACAACTCCCACTTTCTCTCTATACTCATCTGGGGGAAGCCATGTTGTCAACAGCCCTGTAAAGAAGCACACATCCTGAGGAACCGGTCTCCTGCCAAAAGCTACATAAGTGAGTTTGAAAGCAGATCTTTCAGACCCAGATTCAGACTAAGGCATCCCCAGCTCGCAGCCTAACTGCAGTGTCATTAGAGACCTTGAGATAGAACCACCACCAGTTAAGCTGCTCCTGGAGAATCCATAGATGCTCCGAAACTATGATACAATAAATGTGTTGGCTTTAAGCAACGTTCTGGAGTAATTTGTTGTACAGTAATAGATAACTAATTGACAGTCTGTTGCAATTCTCATTGTTACTGAAATGTGATTTGTCCCATCTTTGGCCAGTGGGAGCCTTTCCAAATTGTCTTCTGAGGCTGGGCTAGGTGGCCAGCCCTGGAGGCCCAGTGTTACTGAGGTCTCAGGAATACAACCTGATGGTGCCTCTTGCCTATCAGAATGGCAGAGCAACTCCCCTCAAGGGAGCAAGGAGAGGGTCACTGTGGCAAGGACTTCTCAGAGGTCAAAGACTATGGTGCCATGACCTTGACACACTCAAGAGCTCAGTTCTCAGCAATAAAGGACAAGTGAGGTCAACAGGTCGCCAGCCTTAGGGTCTTACCAGAAGACCTGGTTTGGTTCTGGATGCCAGTGAAAAAGAGGGCTGCCCCAGGACCCAGACAGCTGGAGCAGTGGGTGGGGCTGAGCACAAAGGTCTAAGCTGGGTTTGGGTGCAAGCTGGGAAGAGAACAGATTCCAGATTGGGGGCAAGACAGTGCCCCACAGAGAGTCTCGGGGGGGTGGTGGCCCTGCCTGGACTTCTGTCCAGTTCTTTGCAACCTCTTCAAATTCTGGCAGTCTCCGTGGCACCAGGTTGGGGGAGAAGTGGTGTAACGTGTAATGAAGACAAGGGGACCTGGAGAGAGGAGACAAGGACCCCACTAGGCCAATGTGGAAGAAGAGCAGGAGGCAGCCACTGGGTGGCAGGATACCCTGGAAGGCGACCGAGTCAGCACTGGCAAGTGCAGGCAGTGAGAAAAGCGCACCTGTTGGGTGTCTGAGCTCACATGAGCTCAGGTCTGGGATCTCCTGCTGCCCAGCCCTGGCCCACCCTTACCTTGCAAAGCCAGAGCCTCCAGGCTCTCTGATTCCACTCCAGGCTGCCAGAAGAGCTGGCCACCTGTTGGCCCCTTTAAGTCTCTCCTGTTCTCTGTCCACCTGACACCCCATTGCTCCCTTCTGCTGTGTCCCAAATAGATGATAGTAACATTCAGCCTGTGATCATTGGTGACTCTAGTTTATAGGCACTCTTTGATTGGTTGCAGGGGTCGGGGGCAGGGAAGGAACATATGTGTGTAGACTAGCAGAGAAACTTGGTACCTCTTATTCATATTAAACAAACATATACTCTGTGATCCAGCAATGCTATTCCTGGATCTAGATCCCAAATAAATTCTCACACTAGATCTATAAAGGGACAGTATGAGGAAGTTCATCATAGTTTGTAGTACAGGGAATTGGAGGTAATATATATATATTTTTTTTAATACAGGGTTTCACCCCATATTGGTCAGGCTGGTCTCGAACTCCTGACCTAAGGTGATCTACCTGCCTCACCCTCCCAAAGTGCTGGGATTACAGGCTTGAGCCACCGTGCCCAGCTTGGAGGTAATATTAATTTCCATCACTTGAGGTGTAAATAAGTACAATGAGTGAATTCACACCATGGAGTGTATATATTATGTAGCAATTAGAAATAACAGATCTATACCACAGCAATATGTATAGATGCTAAAATCCTTAATGTTTAGTGAAAAAAGTAAAAAGCAGATTAAGATCCATAACATATGAACATATTTACAAAAATAGTATAATACCTGCTAAAAAAACAAAACTACAGATTTTCCAAAACCACATACATGAAGAAGATGCACGTTACCCACATTAGAATGGTTGCTGTGGGAATAAAGGGGAATGACAGTAGAGAATAGAGATAAAGGGGATTATATAAACAAATGAACAGATACATAAATAAAAACAAGAGAGAACTTGCATAGATCCGTGATCATGACATGCCCTAAACTGAAAAGTAATTAACTCACTTCTCCGCATCTGAGTTCCTACTTTAAATATTTTTCCTTAAAACTTGACCTTTTTTGAATACCTCTAACTGCAAAGTAAAAATTATTTTCCTTGCCCTATTAGTATCTTCTCTCATTATTTTCCATTTTCCAACTTCTTTTTCAGCAGTGTTTTCAATCTTGTAACATTTTATTCATCTGACTCATTCATTTATTTATTCAGTAAGTACTTAAGTGTTTACTCAAATATTAAGTGTACATAAAGTATTATTCTGGCTACTAAAATGATACGAAGGAAATGAAATGTCTTATGATCCCTGTTTCTGGGAACCTACAATGTAATGGTGGATGCAAAGCATTAACCCATGAAACATTTCAAAATCATCTGAGGCAGCATTGATTCCATGTCTAAAAGAAGAGAATGGGTCGGACGCAGTGGCTCACAGCTGTAATCCCAGCACTTTGGGAGGCCAAGGCAGGTAGATCACCTGAGGTCAGAAGTTTGAGACCAGCCTGGCCAACATGGTGAAACCCTGTCTCTACTAAAAATACAAAATTAGCTGGATGTGGTGGTGCATGTCTGTAATCCCAGCTACTCAGGAGACTGATGCAGAAGAATTGCTTGAACTCAGGAGGCAGAGGTTGCAGTGAGTTGTGGGCAACAGAGTGAGATTCTGTCTCAAAAGTAAATAAATAAATAGTTTTTAAAAAGAAGTAGTTGATGATTACAGGTGAAGGAATAAAAAAAAGAAAAAAGACATCAGAGAAGATTGATGTGGGTAGGAGAGATCTGTCAGAAAGGTCATAATGGCATCAGACCTTATCTAATGAGTAATGTAGATTAGAGAGAAAGGAGAATGGGCCTCCCAAGGAGGGGAACTATCTTTTTAAAGACAGTTAGGATTTGAAAAACGCCCAATCGGGAAGCCTAAAACAACATAGTTGGAGCTGAGTGAGGAAGTAAGGGAAGTAAGAATGAATCAGGCTGGGTGCTGTGGCTTGTGCCTGTAATCAACACTGTGGGAGGCCAAGGCAGGAGTTCGAGATCAGCCTGGGCAACATACTGAGAACCTATCTCTATTTAATTTTGAAAATATAAATTTAAAAAGGAAGATTGAATCCGTTTGGAATAAATTACAGAGGATTGAAGCCTTCACTAAGAAGTCTTCATTTCATCCTGTCAGCAGAAAGCCTTTGGAGGTTGTCCAGTTGGGATCTGAATAATTTTTTGTTATATCTCACATCAAATCTCCCATCAAATGGCTCAGGACCTTAGTCCTCTTTTCCTCCAGCTGCACAGGGATATACCTTGTCCCAAGAGGGTCCATTGAACTTTTACTATAACCCTTCCCTCTTTGCTGGCCACCCCACTTTCAGCCTTTTCTCCTTTCACTTCTACCACTTCTTCAACTTCATAGCCTGACTTCATCCCATCATAGTCTAGATTATATTTGTTCCTTTGGCAAGCTGTGCTTATCTCTATCACATTAATTGATTCATTAGTTCACTCATCAAATATTTAATATTTGATCCCCTACTGCCTTCTAGGCCCTCTGCCAAGGGCTGAGCTCACAATGATGGGCAAAACCAAAACCTGCCTTCATGAAGCCTAGGGGCAGAGAGAGACGGTATCATATTTTTAGTATCCTATTTTTCACTGTAGAATTTATTGCACTATATTCCAACTGTCTTCTTTAATCTTCACAATAGACTATGAGCTCATACTGTCCAACACGTTGTAGGTGCTCAATAACGGTTTATTGAATAGATGAATGTGTTAACGCTTGGGAGAATGTCACACATACAGCAACAAGAATTGTCATCAGTCCTGGATTGATAACAGCAATCTCATCCCTTTGGAGAATAACTGATCACATAAAAATGTAAACGCTGGATCATAAGTTCACACACTTTTTCTTCGAAGTGCTAGATAGTAAATATTTAGTTTTCACGAGCCATATGGTGCCTGTTGCAACTACTCAGCTACAGGGATACTCAACTGGATCTTCGTAATGCAAAAGCAGCCATAGACAATAGGTAAACAAACGCATGTGACTGTGTTCCAATGAAATTATATTTACGCAAGCATTCAGTAGGTTAGATTTGTTCCACAGGCCCTACCCTACCAACCTCTGCTCTGGATGATGCTACTTTTTGTCAACTGCCTTTGTGCCTGGTCCGTACTCTATTCTTTAGTCAGGTAAATTGAGTTGCCACAGCCAATATCTGAGTTTATTTTTCAACCCATAACTAATTTTAACAATTGTAGTATTGTAAAAACGGTACGTAATTCAGAGCCCAACAGACTTGTTTTACTCATTAGTTGATGTTTTGGCAAGTTACTTAGCTTTTTTGAACCTCTATCTCTTGAATGTAAATGAAGATTTTTTTTTAATTCTATGAAGATTGATTTATGTATATTGAGAGCTGAACATTATGCCCAGTACACAGTAGGCTGAAAACAAATATCCCCCCTTTGCCCAGTCATGTTCTTTTCCTCCTTTAAATAAATCAGCAAATATTAATTAAGAATCTACTATATCCAAAGTACAATTTCAGATACATTTGAAACTGCTATATGATATATCCCTGATACCTCTTTTGACAGCTGGTTCTTTCCATCTGCCTCCTCTTTAACAGTTAATACCTATATGTACCCCTTTATGGAGCTAGAGGTGATTAGGTTCTTGCATATGTTAATTACTCATATTTGAATACACTTAGGGAGAGTGGAACAGAAGAGAATGAAATAATCATCTTCGTGTTTTACATTTATTGTTTAATGTCATTGATTTATTGTTAAATGTCATTGACATTTATTACTTAACTTCCAGATATCCATTCCTGATATGGCAACTTATGGCAACTGCCTTGATTTTTATTTGGGGATCCACCTCTCTCCCACCTTTCATCCAGCGGTAAAGCTTGAGGCTTGGATCCTAGAAGCTCATAAAACCAGTACATTGACTTCTCTGGCCATAGTTAGTGTTGATTAGAGTTCATTCACTCTGAGAGAGCGTCATAATTTTCTTTCTTAGGACTGCTGAACAAAGACATTCATTTTTTTTTTTTTTTTGCTGGATTGGAAACAACAAATATGGCTTCTGGGTTTCTGGCAGCTATTTTACAACCTCAAGGAAAAAGCTTGTCTGAGAATGGAATAACAGACAGACAGACAAAGAGGCAGATCATTTCGAGCCAGTGTTTTGCTATTTCTCAAGCCACGTGCACCACTAAACTGCTATTTCAGCCAATAAATTCTCTTTTGTTTCTGCTTCTGCCAAATTTAATCAAGTGTTCTGTTATTGGCCATCCAAAAAATCCCAAGTCAATACAGCCTCCTTCCATCTCCTTCAGAACTACATCTAACCACTCATATACACAGAGATTATGTGCCAGAGTCAAGCATCAGCCATTCGTTCAACAAACATATATTCAGGGTCTATTGGATACAATACATGGTCTAGAAGGAAGGACTATAGCAGTATACCATCATTAAGAATGGCACAAATGTTTGTAAAAAGAATATCCAGCGAAAAAATAAAAATACATACTCCTACTGTGTATGAGGCCCTGTGTTAGGCATCGGGGAAAGAAAGGGTCACAAGACAGTTTGTATTCTTCACAGTTGGCCATGATACTGCATAGATGTCATGCACATAAAAAGATAAGTAGGGGCCGGGCGCGGTGGCTCAAGCCTGTAATCCCAGCACTTTGGGAGGCCGAAGCGGGTGGATCACGAGGTCAAGAGATCGAGACCATCCTGGCCAACATAGTGAAACCCCGTCTCTACTAAAAATACAAAAATTAGCTGGGCACGGTGGCACGTGCCTGTAATCCCAGCTACTCGGGAGGCTGAGGCAGGAGAATTGCCTGAACCCAGGAGGCGGAGGTTGCGGTGAGCCGAGATCGCGCCATTGCACTCCAGCCTGGGTAACAAGAGCGAAACTTCGTCTCAAAAAAAAAAAAAAAAAAAAAAGTAGAAACTAGCTGGGCAAGGTGGCTTACACCTGTAATCCCAACACTTTTGGAGGCCAAGGCAGGCAGATCACCTGAGGTCGCGGATTCAAGACCAGCCTGACCAACTTGGAGAAACCCTGTCTCTACTAAAAATACAAAATTAGCCAGGCGTGGTGCCACATGCCTGTAGTCCCAACTACTTGGGAGACTGAGGCAGGAGAATCACTTGAACTTGGGAGGCGGAGGTTGCAGTGAGCCAAGATCACGCAATTACACTTCAGCCTGGGCAACAAGAGAGAAACTCCATCTCAAACAAACAAAAAAGATAAGTAGAAATCTGGGGTGTTTGATGTGAGTTCCTAAGGATGGACATCGAAGCCTATGCAGAAAATCTTAAGTAAACACAGTCACCATAATATTTTTATTTCCCTTTGAACAAAAATTAGCTAGAAAAGGGAGGGAGTGGGCCAGGTGTGGTGACTCACACCTGTAATCCCAGCACTTTGGGAGGCCGAGGCCGGTGGATCACCTGAGGTTAGGATTTCGAGACTAGATTGGCCAATATGGTGAAACCTCGTCTCTACTAAAAATAGAAAAACTGGCCAGGCATGGTGGCAGGTGCCTGTAATCCCAGCGACTTGAGAGGCTGAGATCGGAGAATCACTTGAATCCAAGAGGGGAGGTTGCAGTGAGCCGAGATCGTGCCACTGCACTCCAGCTGGGTGACGAACGAGACTCTGCCTCAAAAAAAAAGAGAAAAAGGAGAGAACGTCCTGCAAAAAGTGGGAAAGAAGAAGTAACAAAGAGAAGAGGGAGTAGAAGCTTTGAAAGTGGTTCTGTCTGGGTATGGTGGCTCATGCCTGTAATCCCAACACTTAGGGAGGTTGAGGCTAAAGGATCATTGGAGCCCAGGAGTTTGAGACCAGCCTGGGCAACATAGTGCAATCCCATCTCTATAAAAATCAATTAATTAATTACATTTAATTAAATTAAAATTTAAAAAGTGGTTCTACCATTTGTTTTAATATTTTTTAAAAGGGTATTTTTTGGATTTTATCTGTTTACAAATTGGTCATGCTAACTTTTATGCTTTTAAATATTACAACATAAATAAATATTGCAGAAATCTATTCACTCAACATTATTTATTGTGTGCCTATTAGGTGCCAGGCACTATTGAAGACACTGAGGTTTTAGCAATAAATAAAACGAAGTCCCTATCAATTACTTTCTAGTGTCTACAAAGTAAAAAGTAAACTCTCTCATTTAATCCCCCAAAAAGACCACTTTAAATGGTTTGATGACTATTCCTACAAACATTGTAAATGTAAATACTGGTATTTATTCATTTGAATAAAAAATAGTAATATACTATACTATTTTTTGAAACTTGCTTTTTTTCCTTAGCAATATCACTTAGACTGTTTTCATGTTTTTAAATATAGATTGACTTCATTCTTTTTTTAATGAGGTGTGTAATAGTTCATTGTATTTAACCACTACTCTGTTCATTAAGACTTGGTTGTTTCCAGGTTTTTTTAATAATTGGCAATGTTGTTGTAAAAAAAAAATTTATCACTGGCCGGGCTCAGTGGCTCACATCTGTAATCCCAGCATTTTGGGAAGCCGAGGCCAGCAAATCACAAGGTCAGGAATTCAAGACCAGCCTGACCAACATGATGAAACTCCATCTCTACTAAAAATACAAAAATTGGCTGGGCGTGGTGGCATGCACCTATAATCCTAGCTACTCAGGAAGCTGAGGCAGGATAATCACTTGAACCTGGGAGGCGAAGGTTGCAGTGAGCCAAGATTGTGCCACTGCACTCCAGCATGGGCGACAGAGCAAGATTCTGTCTCAAAATAAATAAATAAACAAAATAAAATAATTTATAGTCCCTATAATTTTTTAAACACTCAGAAGAAAAGCGTTAATTTAGTTTTGAATCATAGTAGGAAAGATGCAATTTAAATTCCTTACAGGTAAAAAGTCTGTCTTCTACTTCCTTTTTGATTCACTACTGATTTATTGAATATTTAATAAGATCTTATATAAATGACTTAAACATATCTTCTAAAATCCATTAGTATAAATTCTATGTTTTTTTAAAAAGATAAATAATCAATAGCTATTTCCACAAAGTCTTCTATGTGCCCAGGACTGTTCATGCCTCAAAGAAGAATAATCTGTATTTTTCTTAAAATAAATATTATCACAATTGAATGGGCAATAAAAGAATCAGGATTTTTCTAATGAAATTCCTTCTGTTATAACCAAATATAATTTTCCTTTTCAGGAAAGAAAATAATTGAGATATTGGTATAGATTTTCTTTATCAAACTGTCATGAAAAATCTATTTCAAATAGATTTCAAGAAACAAACAAAAAAATCATTTGCTAAATAGAAACACACAGCCATAAAACAATATTTCTATTTGAACCAAAACTATTTGACATTTCAATCCTGCCTCTAGATGTTCCATTCGGTTTCCAGTTTGACTACTTCCAATAATAAAATTATTTATGTCTTTTTGTTCCCATAAAATTGTGTCTAGTCTATTTATTGAACAGTCCAGTATTACATCAATGCAGAAAGACATTTCAGTAACTGTTCAATTAACGAAGCAAGTGGTTTAATTAATAAAAACAATTTTTTTCCAAGAAAAAACTGAAGCAATTTTGTCAGGCATGCTTCATTGTGCATTTTAATTTCTTGGTTTTATCCTGTGATCGCGTAAACATAGTTGTCAAGAAAATCTAAATGGTTAACTATAATTGCAAGATTACGCTTTGTGCATTTTGTGGTGTATAAAATCTAGCATAAGAGAAAATAAACATAAGAGCAACAAAGAGGTTTATTCACTTACCCTCTTCATAACTACAGTCAGGGTAAATTTCACTCAGCCTTTGGCCATTGAATTTTGTCCTGAAGTTTCCATGCACCACGCAATCAGATAAACTCCAGCTTGTGGGAGTAACAAATGGAAATAATGCTGTAAAAAGAATTGCCAAACAAATTTCCATGTGCTTAACCTAGAAGGAAGAAACTGCAACTAAGTTAAACGTTTTCAACTGTGTTTAAACCCGAGGGAGTGATTTCACTTTTAGCAGGAACCTGTGACTAAAATTGTTTAGTAAGGAAATGATTAACACTCCTGTTGTCATCTGTTTGAGCTCTCCAGCTGAGTAAGATCGACTAAGGGAACCTTATCAATCCTAGGCACGTGTGTTGTGAATACAGTGCCCACTTAGCTGGCAGTTAGCAACCTAAATTCAACTTTTTAATAAAAGTTCAAATTTTTATTTTTTAAATTAATAATTATTTATTTATTTAGAGACAGAGTTCCCTCTTGTCACCCAAGCTGGAGTGCAGGAGATCTCGGCTCACTGTGACCTCCACCTCCCGGGTTCCAGCAATTCTCCTGCCTCAGCCTCCCAAGTAACTGGGATTACAGGTGCACACCACCATGCCCGGCTAATTTTTTGTATTTTCAGTAGAGATAGGGTTTCACCATGTTGGCCAGGATAGTCTAGAACTCCTGGCCTCAGCTGATCCATCTGCCTAGGCCTCCCAAACTGTTGGAATTACAGGCATGAGCCACCATGCCCCATCCAGTGTTAGATTATTCTAAGTAAAATTGTATTTAGAACTTTTGCAAATTTTATTAGTGGTTATTTTTACTATTTGTTCTAAAATATTTTGATTGATTGATTAATATTTAGAACGGAGCAGTTTATATGCAATAGAGAGAACACGAAATCTAAAACAAGATCTGGCCAGTCACAGTGGCTTACGTCTGTAATCCCAGCACTTTGGGAGGCTGAGAAGGGCGAATCACCTGAGGTGAGGAGCTTGAGACCAGCCTGGCCAACGCGGTGAAACCCCGTCTCTACTAAAAATACAAAAAAAAATTAGCTGGGCATGGTGGCATCCACCTATAATCCCAGCTACTCCAGAGGCTTAGGCAGGAGAATTTGCTGGAACCCAGGAAGTGGAGGTTGCAGTGAGCTGAGGTCATGCTTCTGCACTCTAGCCTGGGCAACAGAGCAAGACTCCATCTCAAAAAAATAAATAAATAAAACAAGATCTGAATTTGACAACTGACTTAGGGATTCATGCAACCTTTAGCATATTCCTAACCTCTTGAATGTCAGTTTCCATCCCTGCCAAGCAGGAACAACAATTCCCATTTCACGAAACACCACCTTCACCTCATGTGGTGCAGAATATTTTGTTACAAAATGTTCTATTTTTACCTTTCATTTCTGAGCCCTACATAAAAAGATGGATTATTAATTAGACACTCTTTCTTAAAACTCCAAAGGTTTATAAGTAACATTAACAGGATCTATGTTCCCTCAGCCTTGTTTGTCTTCCCAACTATGCTCATTTCTTTCTTTCTTTTTATTTTATTTTTTTAAAGATGGGGTTTCACCATGACGGCTAGGCTGGTCTTGAACTCCTAAAGTGCTAGGATTACAGGCGTGAGCCATCACGCCTGGACAACTATGCCCATTTCTAAGAACTTAAATGTTCTTTTTTTTTTTTTTTTTGGAGACACAGTCTCACTCTGTCGCCCAGTAGCTGGGATTACAGATGTCTGCCACCATGCACAACTAATTTTTTGTATTTTAGTAGAGACAGGGTTTCACCATGTTGCCCATGCTGGTCTCAAACTCCTGACCTGGTGATCCACCTGCCACGGCCTCCTAAACTGCTGGGATTACAGGCATGAGCCACTGTGCCTGGACATGTTCTTTTGAATTGTAAGTACTCTTCTGGAGACCAAGGGCATGAAAAAAAAGGGGAAGGACAAATTAATGCATATACATAACTTAGAGGTGCTAAAAAGTCATCGAAGGATTCTTTAAATGGTTTTTGTGAATAGCAATTATTATACTACACCATCAGTTCTTCATAGATACATCTCAAAGAAAAAACAAAACAAAACAAACAAATTCCCCCAGATCAGAAGAATGGCAGATTTATTATATTTAGGTAAATTCTGTCTAACATCTTGTGAACAGGAGCCTAAGGTGATATTGCAAATACATGGCTTCTCTTAGGACATGCCGTGGAGTTCCATACCACCCCACCGACAGGGCAAAGTAGATTGTGCATTTCCTGCCAAGTGGCTGATGAGAGTCAAAACTGGGTCTCAAATATTGTGCTGTAAAAAGAACTTAAGAGCTAGTTGTCAGTAGTGTTTATTTATTATGCTATAAACTTTTAAACATCACTTTCCTGATCGCCCTTAGATTGCTGATTTAGAAGTAGATCAATGATTCAGAGTTTTTACCATCCTTCCTGAGGTATTCACCATGAATTGCCAAGTTAGGTTTAAGAAATCAATGCGTGGCAGGTGCAGACAAGGTTTCACTGTGTTGAAACTGCCTTCCGGGTTCAAGCGATTCTTCTGCTTCAGCCTCCTGAATTGAAACCCTGTCTCAACCCAGTTCAACTCCCAAGTTGAAACCCTGTCTCAACCCTGTTCAATCTCTGTTGCCCAGGCTGGAGTGCAATGGCGCAACCTAGGCTCACTGCAACCTCTGCCTTCCAGGTTCAAGCGATTCTCCTGCTTCAGCCTCCCAAGTAGCTGGGAGTTCAGTGGTGCAATCTTGGCTCACTACAACCTCCACCTCCCAGGCTCATGTGATCCTTGTGTCTCAGCCTCCCCAGTAGCTGGGACCACAGGCACATAACACCATGCTCTGCTAATTTTTTAAGGTTTTTGTGGAGATGAGGTCTCACTATATTGCCCCGGCTGGATCTTGAACTCCTAGGCTCAAAAGATCCTCCTGCTTTGACCTCCCAAAATGCTGGGATTATAGGTGTGAACCACCATGCCTGGCAAGAAAAGGCTTTTTAATGCAGGAAAAAATCCACTGAAGTTTGAGTAATGATTATTAACAGATATACTAGTGAGTGGGAAGGGGCCATGAGACAGAGAGTTGAATAAAATATGACATTGAAGTTTCAAGCTTTGGTAAGACAGTGGGTAATTGGATCATTGCTAGAAATAGGGACATGAGAATGGGAAGATAATTTGGTGAGAATAATCACAGACAAGCATAGAATTATTGAACTGGACTCAGTGGTTGTTGCAGATGTTTAGCACATAGGACTCTCAGGCTGGGGAAGTCTCAGGGCTGAAGTAATAGATTTATTTTAGAATTATTAGCCTGGACATGTCCACTGAAGCAATGGGAATTTTTGAGATATTAAGAGAGAAGACAGAAAACTATTATCACATACCTAGGACCAACACCTCATTTAAGTTATAGAAATGGTAGGAGGCAGAAAAGTGATCAGAGAGAAAAGAAGGGAGGGCAGCATTCTCTAAAACCAAGGTTGGGGAGGTACGGGGGAGAATTTCTACTTGGACACATGTCACAGAGGTCAAGAGAAACCAAGAAAGATTGGAAAGATTTGTCTTAGTAAAAAATGGGTGGGGCACCGTGGCTCACGCCTGTAACCCCAGCACTTTGGGAGGCCAAGGTGGGTAGATCACCCGAAGTCAGGAGTTTGAGACCAGCCTGACCAACATGGAGAAACCCAGTCTCTAAAAATATAAAAAATTAGCCGGGTGTGGTGGTGCATGCCTGTAATCCCAGCTCCTCGGGAGGCCAAGGCAGGAGAATCGCTTGAACCCAGGAGGCGGAGGTTTCGGTGAGACGAGGTGGCACCATTGCACTCCAGCCTGGGCAACAAGAGCTAAACTCCATCTCAAAAAAGAAAAAAAAAGTCAAATCAAGTTATTGATTTTAAGAATGATTTTTCTGTATTTCAAGAATGACTTTTTCTTTTTTCTTTGTTTTAATTGGCTTATTTCTCCAAGAAAAAAAGGAATGATTTTTTTCTAGAATGACAGCCAGAGATTCATAGAATTGGGTGATCAGGAGACTGAATCCTCACCCTTAAGGATGTCCCAACCACCAGAAAGACAGACAATATAACCCTATTAGGTAATTATCTGAGAACATGTGCTTGCTGACAACTGCACAATTATATATTAATATGGATGATTCATATTCATTTTTGTTTTTAACCCATCAACATGTTATACTGATATATGCATGGTTCTAGGATTTGCAAAATTCTAGAGAAAAGTCAAACTTGACCAGATATATTTCTATTTGTTCTTTTCACAAAATATTATGAGAATTTTCTAGAAAAACAAACAAAAAAAACAAATAAATAGAAAAAAGAAAAACAATAAATAAATAATAGAAAAACAAAAAATAAATAGAAAAAAATGCTTAACGATGGGGACAAAAGAGTAAAGAAAAACAAAAATAAAACAAAATAAATAGAGAATTTTCTTTGTCACATTTTCTCTGACCTGTGCACAATTTTGCTATGGATCTTGTTTTATTATTTTAATTGCTGGTCATTAAGTGTAAGATAATTTTTTTAAAGCTCATCTTTGCTGTTAATGAAGTGTTACCCTCCACCTATGACTCCATTACTGTGGAGTACTGATGGTGCTATAAAACAAACTAGCCCTCAGAAAATGGCCATCATATAACCATAACTATGGCCTCATTGGACCAAATGTCACTCAGTGATGCCAAGTCATAAGAAGGCTTCTAGAGCAGTTTTCCTGGCAGGAAACATCACTCATGTGTTACATTCAACCATAATCACAATCATAGTAGATTTAATTTATTCTAAGTAAGTACTTGGTAATATTCAATGTCTTCTAAAGATTAAGTATGCCAAAACACATTTCCCTTTAAAACACCCGAAAACTTGACGGAAAATATGAATGAAGCATGAGTATTAGATTGCTCACTTATAAGTGGGAGCTAAACATTGGGTACTTATGGATATAAAGATGACACAATAGAAACTGAGGTCTTCTGGGGGAAAGGGTGGGCAAGGGGCAAAAGTTGAATGACTATTGGGTTCTATGCTCAGTACCTGAGTGATGGGCTTATTTGCACCCCCAAACCTCAGCATTATGCGATATACCCAGGTAACTTGCACATGTAGCCCCTGAGTCTAAAAAAAAGTTGAAGAAAAACAAAAGTGTTCTAAAAACCATGTAAATTTGGAAAAAAAATTATAGTTTTGGCCATGTCCATATGTTACTTTGATTAAACAAAGAAATAATGATGAATTCAAATATATGTGTATAACTATAAGTAAGAAACAATAAGCCAAAATATTAACTGTTGTTTTCTCTGGGAAATGAGATTTTGATTTTTTCTGTCTTTTTGTGCCTTTGTAAATTTCCACAATGAGCACATATCATTTGAATAATCATAAAAGCAGTATTCATTATATAAAAATTGAATCAATGGATTACTTACATACAGATAAAGAGTTATGTACTAGGTTAACAACTTTGCCTGCTAGACTTTACAGCTGCTTGTTTAACAATGGAACACAGCAATCAAATAATGCCCGGAAAGCTTAGAGTGGGAATGCTTTTAGACACTATTGAATTCACCCACACTTTTGCACCTGCTGTTTTACAAGCTGAAATTTAAAAACCTATCATGTTAATAAAAATAAAAATATTGTCTTCAAATTTTAATAAGCATTACAGAATTATGTATTAATGCCCTCTGTAATTCTGATAATTACCATCTTTCATCTAAAGGGCAAGCCAACATATTTTAATGAGTTGATTAAAAATATGAGCTATTAGATGGAAAGCAATACTATTTTAAAAATTCTAAATATTAAAAGCAATACTATTTTTAAAATTCTAAGTGTTCAAAATACTCATTAAACCTTAGAAATATTCTAATAAAATGTCCAGGTGTAATAAAATCTTGGACTAAAAAATAAAATGAATAGGCAAACAAAAACAGTGTTAGCTTATTATAAGGACACAATAATAATGTTTATATGTATTACACTTATTCTAGTAGTCCAGAGAGATATACATATATTTTTATATGCTGTCCTTTCAATATATTGTTACATTTTTCACTGTTTTGTAGAAGATCTTTGTGTTTATGTTCATGAGGGGTATTGATCTCTAGCTTTCTTTTTCTTGTAATAGGTTTGTCTGGTTTTGGTATCAAAGTAATGCTGGTTTCCCAAAGTAAACTGGAAAGTATTTCCTACTATTTTTCTGAGAAATAGTATATTTATTTCTTCCTTAAATGTTTGGTAAAATTTTCCAGTGAAATTATACGAGTCTGGAGTTTTACTATTGGAACATTTTAAGCTATGAATTCAATTTTTAAAATAAACATAGGACTGTTCAGGTTATCTATTTGCTTCTTTAATAAGTCTTGGCAGTTTATCCCTTTAAAGAAATTTGTCCACTTGATCTAAGTACTCAAATTTATAGGAATAAAGTTATTTGTAATATCTGGAACACCAATGACATGACTGTACATTTTGATATTGTCTTAAAGGTTGATGAGGCTCTGTTCTTTTTTAAATATTTTTTCTTCCTGTTTTTCAAATGGTATAATTTCTTTTTTTTAAATTATACTTTAAGTTCTGGGGTACATGTACAGAATGTGCACATTGTAACATAGTTATATATGTGCCATTGTGGTCTGCTGCATTCATCACCCCGTCATCTACATTAGATATTTCTCCCAGTGCTATCGCTCCCCTACCGCCCACCCCGCAACAGGCCCTGGTGTGTGATGTTTCCCTCTCTATGTCCATGTGCATTGTTCAACTCCCACTTATGAGTGAGAACATGCAGTGTTTGGTGTTCTGTTCTTGTATTAGTTTGCAGAGAATGATGGTTTCTAGCTTCATCTATGTCCTTGCAAAGGACATGACCTTATCCTTTTTTATGGCTGCATAGTATTCCATGATGTATATGTGCCACATTTTCTTTATCCAGTCTATCATTGATGGGCATTTGGTTTGGTTCCAAGTCTTTGCTATTGTAAACAGTGCCGCAATAAACATATGTGTGCATGTGTCTTTATAATAGAATGATTTATAATCCTTTGGGTATATAACCAGTCAAATGACATAATTTCTATTGGGCTATCTTCAAGTTCACTAATATCCTCTGTCTTCTCAATTCTGCTACTTAGCACATGTACTGAATCTTTTATTTTATATACTGTAATTTTTTCTTCTAAAATTTCCACTTGATTGTTTCTTATAGTTGATTTTTCTGAAAAATTTTATCTTTTCATTAAGTTTATTTTTTATGCATTATAATAGCTTTAAAATCTTGATAATTCTAACATTTGTGTCATCTTGGGGTTGGCATCTGTTGATTGTCTTTTCCCTTGAAAACTGGTCAAATTGTCCTGGACATTTTGAATATTATGTTGTGAGAATCTGGATCTTATTAAAATCCTCTGGAGAATATTGATTTTTAAATGAGTAATCAACTCAGTTAGGTTCAGGCTTAAGTTCTGTCTGTTCTTCTGCGAACATGGTTCTAACGTCACTTAAGTTTTCAAAGCTGTGGCTATGCTGCCTTGGGACTGTCCCATACATGTATCACACGGATGTTAGTATGGAGCTTGGACAGCAGATTATACTTTGGTTTAGTTCTCAAAGCCTTCGCTAGGTGGCTTTCAATCTGTCTCCTGTATCTGTACCTCGTTTACCAGTTTATAACAGAATCATGGGATCTCTAATCCACTCCTCTCCTCTCCAGAATTCCTCCTGCTGTCTTGCTCAAAGTAGTTACCCCTTTCTTGGTCTCCTGACCAAAAAAGTTAGGTTTTTGGCTGGGCGTGGTGGCTCACGCCTGTAATCCCAGCACTTTAGGAGGCTGAGGCAGGCAGATCCCCTAAGGTCAGGAGTTTGAGACCAGCCTGGTCAACACGGTGAAACCCCGTCTCTACTAAAAATACAAAATTAGCCGGGCATGGTGGCGTGCGCCTGTATTGACAGCTACTTGGGAGGCTAAGGCAGAATTGCTTACACCTGGGAGGTGGAGGTTGCAGTGAGCTGAGATCATGCCACTGCACTCCGGCCTGGGCAAAAAAGAGCAAAACTGCGTCTCAAAAAAAAAAAAAAGATAGGTTTTTAAAATCAATTTCTGCTGTTCATACTGCAGTTCTGGTAGGCGTTCACTTTTGGTTCAGAGCTTGGAGAGACAGGAAAAAACGAAACCAGAAAACTCAACTTTACATGAGTTTCTTTGCCCAGTTCAACTTCCGTTCCTAATCCAGTATGCTTTCATTTACTTTTCAGAGACTACAGGTCTAGTCTAACCAGAGCTTTTATTTGTGTGTTTGTTTTTTTTTCTGAGACAGAGTCTTGCTCTGCCGCCCAGGCTGGAGTGCAGTGGCCCGATCTCAGCTCACTGCAACCTCTGCCTCCTGGGATCAAGCGATTCTCGTGCCTCAGCCTTCCAAGTAGCTGGGATCACAAGTTGCACTACAACACCTGGCTAATTTTTGTAACTTTAGTAGAGACAGAGTTTCACCATGTTGGCCAGGCTAGTCTTGAATTCCTGACCTCAAGTGATCCACCTACCTTGGCCTCCCAAAGTGCTGAGATTACAGGTGTGAGCCCTGTGCCTGGCTGCTTTTACCTGTCATTAGAGAGACACATGGGGTATAGTAACTTACTTGATCAACTCTGAAAGTCCTTTTTTCACACTTATTTTTAAGCATTTTCTATACCATTAAAATTTTTCAAAACACCATCTTATCATTTCATTACATTCCACTTTATGTATTTTAATTATGCATTCATTCTCTTAAAACAGTTTTTTTTTTTGTTTTTTTTTTTTTGAGACATGGACTCACTTTGTAACCCAGGCTGGAGTGCTATGGCACAATCACAGCTCACTGCATTCCTGACCTTCTGGCCCAAGTGATCCTCCCACCTCAGCCTCCCCAGTAGCTGGGAGCACAGGTATGTGCCACCACACCCAGCTCTGTAGAGATGTTTCCTATGTTGCTCAGGCTGGTCTCAAACTCCTGGGCTCAAGCAACTGTCCCACCCTGGCCTCCCAAATTGCTGGGATTATAGGCATGAGCCACCATGCCCAGCTATTTTTTGTTTACTTCTAATAGATTACTGTTACATATAACACTGTGACATAAATTTGCTCTTGTTTTCTGATTATTTAGCATATATTTTTAGGTGCAGAATTACTAGTTCAAAGATCACAAAGATAGGCTGGGTTCAGTGGTTTATGCCTGTAATCTCAGTGTTTTGGGAGGCTGAGGCAGGAGGATTACTTGAGGTCAGGCCTTTGAGACCAGCCTGGGCCTATCTACAAAAAAAAAAATTAGTTGGGCATGGTGGTGCATACCTGAGGTCCTGAGTATGGCTACTCAGGAGGCTGAGGCAGAAGGATGGCTTGAGCCCAGGAGTTCCAGACTGCAGTGAGTTATGATAGCACCACTGCAGTCAAGCCTAGGTAACAGAGTGAGACTGTTTTTGTTTTTGATTTCCCTTGAGTTGTTCAGATTCTGGCTCTTAAGGGGAAAAAAAAACAAACCCACAAAGTTGAAATTAAGGCACCAGTTAGTTTGTGTTCTTTTCTGGAGCCTCTTGGGAAGAATACACTTTCAAGTTCATTCAGTTTATTGACTGAATCTAGATCTTTGAAATTGTAGGGCTGAAGTCCCTGTTTCTTTGCTGACTGGTTTAGGACTCTCTCAGCTCCTAGAAGTCACTCTTAGGTTTTTGCCCCGGCTCCTTCCATCTTCAAAGCCAGCAGGGGAATTACTTTTTTTTTTTTTTGAGACAGTGTTTCACCATGTTGGCCAGGTTGGTCTCGATCTCCTGACCTCGTGATCCGCCTGCCTCAGACTCCCAAAGTGCTGGGATTACAGGCGTGAACCACCGTGCCCGACCTGGGAATTACTTTTACATCAAATCCCTTGTACACTTTGCCTCTCTTTGTATTCCTGTCTCTGACCATTCCAGCCTTATTGAAAGGGCTCATGTGATTAGATTAGACCCACCTGGATAATCTCCTTATCTTAAGATCAACTAGTTTGGGACTGTAATTATTCCATTCTTGAACTGCTATAAAGAAATACCTGAGACTGGGTAATTTATAAGGAAAAGAGGTTTAATTGGCTCACAGATTCACAGGCTGTACAGGAAGCATAGTGGCTTCTGTTTCTGGGGAGGCCTCAGGAAACTTATAATCATGGTGGAAGGCAAAGGGGGAGTGAGTCACTTCACACGGCAGGAGCAGGAGGAAGTGGGAGGAGGTGCCACACACAATCAGATCTATGAAAACTCACCATGACGACGACAGCTCCAAGGGGGATGGTGTCAAACCATGAGAAACCACCCCCATGATTTAATTACCTCCCACCAAGCCCCACCTCCAGCATTGGGGATTATATTTCAACATGAGATTTGGGTGGGGACACAGATCCAAACAGTATCAGGGACCTTAATTACATCTGCAAAATTCTTCACAGTAATGCCTCAACTAGTATTTTTTCTTTTTTTTTTTTTCTTTTGATGAAATAATTGGATGTTACACCGGGGAATCGGAATCTTAGGGACCATCTTAGGATTCTCACCACAGGGTCACATCAGAAAGACACAACAATCAATACATATGAATTGCTAGAGTATTATTGTTTAGGTCCGTGGACTCAAGAGATTCCAATAGCTAAACTTCTTTAAAAGTGACCTTATTAGCTGGGCATGGTGGCTCATACCTGTAATCCCAGCTACTTGGGAGGCTGAGGTAGGAGAATTGCTTGAACCAAGACCTGGGAGGTGGAGGTTGCAGATCACGCCACTGCACTCCAGCCTGGGCTACAGAGTGAGACTCTATCTCAAAAAAAAAAAAAAAAAAAAAAAAAAAAAAAAAGTGACCTTCATCAGAATGTTTGCCTCAGTTCACTTCAGGTATTGCCAGACATAACTAATAGTTATCTGTCATCATGTATCTGTCAGAAATATAGCAAAAACATACATTCCAAGTACTATAGAGATGAAAAGGGGGCCTGAAATGTTATTTAGTGTCCACTATGAGTTCCCTACAGCCATCATGTCATTCCATCTCCATTCTGCTCCCGAGATGGTATCAGTGTCCCCATTTTCTGAGAATTCCAAGGCTCAAATTGTTTAGTGAATGACAGTGTTGCACAGCCAACATTGATTTCCAGCTATACAACATGTAAACATTGAAGTCTCAATGTTAACCAGTATTCACATAATATATAATAAAACATACTGAAAAGGGAGGCAAGGAGAAACAAGAGTCAACTTGAAGGGCCTTCTACAGCTAAATCTGGTATCTGTGTCACAAAATGATAGCAATGGATAACTCAGAATAAATTATTGCACATTAGTCTATATTGTTATCAATAAATACCTGAATAAAGAAATGGGGTAAAAGGAAAGCTCTTGCTTTACGGCAGGGGTCCCCAGGCCCTGGGCCACAGACCACTACAAGTCCATGGCCTGTTAGGAACCGGGTTGCACAGCAGGAGGTGAGTGGTGGGCAAGTGAGCAAAGCTTCATCTGTATTTACAGCTGCTCTCCATCATTTCCATTATCATCTGAGCTCTGCTTCAGCTCAGGTGATAGATTTAGATTTAGATTAGCAGCAGCATTACATTCTCATAGGATTGCAAACCCTATTGTGAACTGTGCATGCAAGGGATCTAGGTTGCAGGCTCCTTATGAAAATCTAATGCCTGATGATCTGCCACTGTCTCCCATCACCCCAAAACAGGACCACCTAGTTGGAAGAAAACAAGCTCAGGGCTCCCAATGATTCTATGTTTTAGTGAGCTGTATGTTTCATTATATATTACAATATAATAATAAAGGGCACAATAAATATAACACACTTGAATCATACCAAAACCATCCCCCACCCCCAGGTCTGTGGAAAAATTGTCTTCCATAAAACTGGTCTCTGGTGTCAGAAAGGTTATGGACCACCGCTTTACAGAATTCCAATTAATATAGAAGGCATGATAAAAATAGAAAATTTTTCCTGATTCTCTCCCTCCTCCCACCCTCCACCCTTCAATAAGCCTCTGTGTGTTGTTCCTCTCTGTATCCATGTGTTCTCATCATTTAGCTGTGTTTGGTTTTCTGTTCCTGTATTAGTTTGTTAATAGCCTCCAGCTCCTGGATACTAGGCTTAATACCTGGGTGATGAAATATTCTGTACAACAAACCCCTATGACACATGTTTACCTATGTAACAAACCTGTACATCCTGCATATGTACCCCTGAAAAGTCAAAAATTTTTATCACCAAGCAAGAATAGTATCTTTCTATACTCCTATAGACAAGAATATTACAAAATTATCATTCTATGAAAAGATTTGAGAGTAATCAGCCAAAAGAGGTAAGAAGAGAAAGCACTATAGAGATCTATCGGGTAGTTAAATACCTTTTAAGTAAGCTATTTTTCCTTCCCCCTCGCCCCCCGAGACAGTCTTGCTCTGTCACCCAGGCTGGAGTGCAGTAACTATCTTGGCTCACTATAACCTCTGCCTCCTGGGTTCAAGCAATTCTCCTGCCTCAGCATCCCGAGTAGCTGGGATTACAGGTGCCTGCCACCACACCAGCTAATTTTTATATTTTTAGTAGAGATGAGGTTTCACTATGTTGGCCAGGGTGGTCTTGAACTCCTGACCTTGTGATCTGCCCACCTCAGCCTCCCAAAGTGCTGGGATTACAGGTGTGAGCTACCATGCCCGGCCAAGTAAGCTATTTATCTAAATGGAAAAAAAAAAAAGAAAAAAGAAAAAAGAAAATTACCATTTGACATGCAGCACAGCAGTAAGGCAAGACTCATCAATCCTAAAATTTGTGGGGAGAGATGGAATAAGAAATGGAATATTTACTTTTTCAAAGTATTTTCCCAGGAGGTAATAATTAATTACAAAAGGGAAAACAGTAACTTTATAAAAGAGATATCTGGTAGACACTATCTTAACCAAGTAATCAATGTTATGCTTACTGATGAAACAAGCTGACATTCTTGTGCCTGTTAACATGATGCACCGATATATCAACATCACTTACATGGAGTTCTTACCAAGAAGGCATATTGTTAAGAAACATCAGATGAACCAAAATCAAGGGCCATCCTATGAAACACCTGAGCAGTGCTCTTCAAAAAGTACCCAGATCATGAAAAGTAAAGAAATTCTGAATTTTTTTAAAGACAACTAAGAAGATATTCTAACTAAATATAACATGTGAACCTGAATTGGATGCTGGGCTAGAAACAGAATGGAACAATGGTAAAAGTTGAGTAAAATCTATAGATTTTATAACTTTAGGTTTTTGACATATATCCATTCCATGTCCTCATAATAGCATAAGAGAATTTTATCAGTTAATTTTTCATAATTGTACTGTGGTAATTTAAGATGTTACATTAGGGAATTGGGGTGAAAGGTTATAAAACCTCTAAAAACCTACATTTTACCTCAATTTACCCACAATGAAATTTTGCTGTTACTTCAAGTTTACTTAGTAAACAACTTCCTCAAAGGACGGAATTATTTTAACTCTTTCTCTCTTCTGTATATAGATTGCCCCTGACTTGATGATTTGACAGGATTTTTTGGCTTTACCGAAGTGTGAAAGCAATACAAATTCAGTACTAACCATGGGGTTATGTCCTGATAAACTCATCATAAGTTGAAAATATCATAAGCTGAAAGTTTCAATTCCAATTTCTATCCTGAAACTTCTAGAGGTAGTTAAAAACTTTAATTATAGGAAGCATGTTTATTCTAATGATTTTTTAAAACCTACCTTAAGGTTATCAGAATTAAACAAGATGATGCAAGTACTTATAACATTGCTTGACAATAAACAGTCTCTCTGAGGTAGATACTATTTATTATTTCTCATTTTACAGGTGAGAAATCTGAAGCTTGGAGATGAAAAGTAACTGGCTTAAAGTTACAGTACAAGAAGTGGCAGTACAAGACTTTGAACCATGTCTGACCACAATGCTATACGGTTTGCCTTCTGTTCTAAAGCATTTTTATTAATGTCAATCCATTCTTCAATTCTTCAGTACACACAAAAAATCAAGTTTTTCTCTTTCCCTCTCATTGGCATATACCACTTTTCTTGAATTTTGGATCTAATGTAATCAACAACAAAAAACACAAACAAGAACCAGTTATTCAATTACAAAGCCAACATTCTAGATGCAGTACAAAAGTTAATTAACTAAATCACTATACTCACATAACTCAAACACAAATTGCTTACTTTATTTCTTTAACAATGAAATAGTAATAACAACCCAAGAATTCAGTTGTAACAAAGCCACCAACAGAGGAAAACAAAAACAAAGCTAATCAAGAAGCACTGCTTCAGCTCAAATTAGTTATCTCCTTTAAACAGGAAAAATAACCATTAGTCTAGTGGTTCTCAACCCTGTCTGCACATTAGAGGGATGGAGGGAAAGAGGACTGGTGCTTAAAAAAATAGTTATATCCAAGACCCACCTCAGAACTATTAATTGAGAATCTCTGAAGAGAGGCTCAGGCAAAGATTTTTAAAGTGCTGTCAGTGTTGAGAACTACAGGTCTAAAGTAATAAGGAATAAAACCGTGCCTTGAAACAATTCAAAACCAAGAAGCTGATCATATAATACATTTCTTTCCTCTAATCCTGGGAAAAGAGTGGGAAGCAGGCATCAACTCAGTTTTCATTGTTCTTTATCAATCTTCAGTTGCCCATAGTAGAGCTTAACAAAGATCAAATATTGGAAGGTATGCAAACATGCTACCCAAGCTGAATTCTCACTACTTAACATTTAGAAAGCTCTTTTAAAATAGCTTTTTAAACAATCTCCCATCTTAAGTTTGCATAGATGTTCAAGTCAGCTATTTGTTCAACTAACAGAGTCAATAGAATGTATTAGAAAGTACTTTATTAACAACAGTTATTATAAAACAATATTCATTTTATGTACTACAAATAAACTTTTTGGTGCAGATAGGAGGAATATTGGAGTGTTTCCCACCTATTTCTAAAACTGCTAGAATTTATTTTCATCAGTACTTTCAATTCTAACATTTAAACAAAGCTTTTTTCTCTAAGAATGCATACATAAAATACTTCCCCTACAACTATACTCTATCCTTGACAAATCCTTACTAAGAGGTTCAGTAGTAACTGTAGGTATTTATTGTCAGAACAGTCTTTCTTTATTTCTCAGGTTTGGAAATATAACTTCAAGTATGGAAAATAACTTTTCCCTTAAGAATACATTAATTAATTTAGAGACATCTCCTCAAATCAGTCAATCCTACTGCTTCAGCTCCTTACGTCAAGACTCCATGTCAACCTCAGACCCTTCATTCTTGCCCTGAAGTGTTGCTTCTGTCAGGGTGTCTTCATTTAAATCTTCAATGTCTGCCAGATCAATAGGTGGCAAAGGATTCCTCCAGTATTGGAAGGTATTATACTGCCAAAATTCTTCATTGTGCTTTAGAGAGAAAAAAAAAAGAGAGATGAAAGTAGATTAGAAAAAATTAACTTTTTTCAGAAAACAAATTTGTTTGAAAAGCAAACTCATATAAGATTTTGTAGTTTTCTATTTTGTATTTTTAACAAATATACATTTTTGTCTCATCTAAGTACTTCATGTACTCAATCAAATCTGTGCATTTTAATATTTATGATTTGTGAAAGTATTTAAATTTAAAGGAATTTTCCATAATTTTCTCTCATTTTTCACTGAAAGAAAATTATCTAAAAACAGTTTAAAATTTTTTATCTTTTAGTGAGGAAAATAAAAATTTATTTTAAAAATACAAACACACACACACTCCTTATAATTTACTTTTGATCTTGTTCTTAAGGTTCAGTGTTTTAAGAGATTTACTTTACATAGGCCAAAATATTTTGAAACCTTCCAAAAAGTATTAGGCTATAAACAAGATGAATAGCAAGAAAATCTTAAACTGATCATCATTTTATTAAAGATAAAAAAATCAATGCTCAATAGCCACGTGACCTAGTGGCTACTGTGCTGGACACACAGGTCTGTAAGAAAGTCTCATCAGGAAGTTCATTGTCTTCAATGCTGAGCCTTAAAGAATTAAGTTTTGGGGGAATTTTTTTTTTTTTTTGAGATGGAGTTTCGTTCTTGTTACCCAGACTGGAGTGCAATGGCGTAATCTTGGCTCACCGCGACCTCCGCCTCCTGGGTTCAGGCAATTGTCCTGCCTCAGCCTCCTGAGTAGCTGGTATTACAGGCACGCGCCACCATGCCCAGCTAATTTTTTGTATTTTTAGTAGAGACGGGGTTTCACCATGTTGACCAGGATGGTCTCGATCTCTTGACCTTGTGATCCACCCGCCTCGGCCTCCCAAAGTGCTGGGATTACAGGTGTGAGCCACCGCGCCCGGCCCTGGGAATTTTTAATATTGGAATAAACACGTAATAAGTCAAAGAAAAATTTCACTTTAATAAGAAAATGTGGTTAAAAACAAGGTTCTAGTTCTCTGCCTTTTGAAAAATCTACTGTACAAATTATCCACTTATAAACATAGACCAAAAAAAGGTCTTTTAATTATGTTAGTAAAACCTGGTGACTAAAGGCACAAACTTTGCCACCAGACAGACCTGGCTTTGCAAGATAACTCCACCGCCCACTAACTCTGATCTTGACCTCATCGATAAAATGGAGAACTGTTTTAAAAATTAAGGCTTAGCATAGTAATTGCTAATATTGCTAGGTATTATATCCCAATAAGCCTATGAATCATTAATCATTGTCTCCTTAGTAGAATACTTCTGCTTACTTTCCGTTAAGAATATCTAACAGTGGCTGGGCATGATTACATCTGTAATCCCAGCACTTTGGGAGGCAGAAGGATTGCTTGAGCCCTAGAGTTTGAGACCAGCCCTAGCAACATAGCAAGACTCTGTCTCAATTTATTAAACAAAACAAACAAAAACTAACAGTAAGAGTCAACACTGACAGAGCAATGAATCTGTATAGTGACACTAACATGAAAAAAATACATGAGGCTGGGCGTGGTGGCTCACGCTTGTAATCCCAGCACTTTGGGAGGCCGAGGCAGGTGGATCATCTGAGGTCAGGAGTTTGAGACCAGCCTGACCAATATGGTGAAACCCTGTCACCATTTCAAAAGAAAAAAGAAAAAAATAAATGAATATTTAATGAATACCTGATTTTATTTCTCTAGTCAAAAAACATCTGAAACAACTTAGGAAATACCCTGAAGTTCCAGGATAGAAATGATGTAACATTATTCTGCCTAGATTGCATCCTCAATGTAGAAAAAAGGTATTTGAGGTAGTATATCCTAAATGAGGTCCCAAGGGTGAGGGCTGGGACTTAAGCCCTATTCTGAGCACAAAAGAAACCAGGCATTTACTATATTGAACTGTTTACTTCTCTGCTTTTGTTATATTCAATTTTCCCTTGGTAATCAGGTATAAATTCCTTAAAACAAAAGGCCTGTGTCTTTGGAGGCAGAAAGGAAAAACGGAAGCTGGAGAGAGCATGTTTGCCAAAGAGAAGTGGCTCCAGAACAAATCTAACAAAAAGAACAAACAAGAGTGTTACTGGGCTTTCCTCAAAATAAAAGAGGGCCTGACGGTGGCTCATGCCTATAATCCCAGCAATCTGGTAGGCAGAAGCGGGAAGATCCCTTGAGCCCAGCCTGGGTAACATGGTGAAACTCCATCCGTACAGAAAAAAAACAAAACACAAACAGTCCAGTGTGGTAGTGTGTGCCTGTAGTCCCAACTACTCAGGAGGCTAAGGCTGCAGTGACCCAAGATCATGCCACTGCACTCCAGCCTGGGCATAGGAGCAAAACCCCCAAGACCCTTTAAAAAACAAAACAAAACAAGAGACAGGGGGACTAGCCGTGGTGAAGAAGGAACCCCTGGAGCCAACCTTTTTCTGTGTCATGTGCTTGCAGCGACTATATGAAGTAGAGAGCTACCAGATCTAGTCACTGCTGTGGGAGAAGAGACAGTTGAGTCTCAGACTCTAAGCGAGCATCATCTGTCAGACTACTAGAGAACTCTCACTCTTTGCCTACTGTCATTACCATATTTCCCTCTTATCAATTGTGTGGCATACCGTAGTCAGTGTATTCTGGTAGGAAAGACAGGCCTATGCATGGGTGGAGTACTAAAAACGCTCTGAAGAGCTTTCAAAAAGTTTTCAAACTACACAGCCCCATTACCATATCCAATAGGTTTAGAAGACTATCCATTTTCAGTTGATTTTAAGTATCTGAGAGCAATCTGAAGAAAAAGTTTAAATAAGGCTCATGATTCAATCATAGGCCAAAAAAAATCTTTCTCAACTATAAAACTCTCGTTGTTTTATTGGATTTTTCACAAGAACAAGTCATGTCTAAGAACTTTCATTTATTATTTTTTTTGGAAAGGCATTTGAAAACTCTGACATATAAGATACTTAAGAAAATTTGAAAAAACAAACAAAAAAACCCAAAAAACATTGGGTGGATGCTATCAGATAGTAGCTGAAGAGAATTTGGGGAATTCTGAGAAACCTGTACTTGGTTCTTCATCTCCCAAGTCCCCTGGTAAGTCATTCCAGGACTGTGGAAAACCAGTGTGAATTCCTAAGTCTAGACCAAAGCTGTCCAATAAATATACAACGCTCCAAAAACATAATTTAAAATTTAAAAAGTAAAGGAAACTTCTGGTATTAATTTTAATATATTTTCAATATATCCAAGTTATTTCATTACTTCATGTGTAATCTATTTAAAATTTTGAGCTATCTTATCTTCCTGTATTTCTTATTAAATCCACGAAATTCCGTGTATATTTTATACTTAGAGCAAATTTCCATTTGAACTAGTCACATTTCAAGTGTTCTTACTGGCTAAAGGCTGGGCAGCAGAGATCTACACAAATCGAGGCATGCCTAGATCTTCTCAGGATTCTTAGGTGCAGAGATGAGGCAGGCTCATTTCTTGAATAGGAACCCCCCAGTGATTCTCATATACACCTTACCTTAAGGCCCAAATTAATTTTTCTTTTTTTTGACAGTTACTCTGTTGGCCAGGCTGGAGTGCAGTGGCCCCATCTCAGCTCACTGCAACCTCCGCCTCCCAGGTTAAAGCGATTATCATGCCTCAGCCTCCTGAGTAGCTGCGATTACAGGCATGTACCACCACACCCAGGTAATTTTGTATTTTTAGTACAGACTGGGGTTTCACCCTGTTGGGTAGGCTTGTCTCGAACTCCCGACCTCAGGTGATCCGCCCGCCGTGTCCTCCCCAAAGTGCTGGGATTACAGGCGTGAGACACCACACCCCGCCCCCAAATTAGTTTTCAACAGAACTTTTGCCTAGGGTCAGATAACACTATGAGTTAAAAAAAGCTTTGCCCAAGTTATGGCGGTCCATTCTTTTGTCCAGAAGAGCTGTACCAGCCTGTAGGACGTCCTATTAATCGACGGCTACCACATTCCTCTCCCTCTAGAAAAAGAATTCTATCCCGAATTCTAGACAAATCATCGTTAAACCCACGAAGGCCCGCTACTCCTTTGACTGTCGTTTGTCGTTTGGCTGAACCTATCACTTCACGGTCAGCGTCCTCACCAAGCTCACAGCCTGCCACGACCCACGGTCCCGCTTCCCTCTTACAGAGCGCGGCGCTGACGCCGCAAGGCCACTTCTACTGCTCCCGACCACGCTTCGTTTCCCGCTAGAAGAGCCCAGTGCTTTCTACCCCTCGGAATCCCGGGGCGTGTCTCCTGGGGGTCGGCGTCCTCTCCAGGAGCAGTGACCTTTTCTTTTCGCCTCTGCAGGCGTCTTAACCAATACAAGTCATAAGTGGGACCCGGGGCGCTTTGAGTGTGGGGAAGAAAAGGCGAGCCCCGGAGCCCCTCAGCCCACCTGCCCCGAGCCCCTACCTGGCGCGGTGCGACCCCCCAGTCTCCCCGCGGGGGCCCTGCGCGCCCCGCCCCGTCGTCGCCACCGCCCCTCGGGGGCCGGGCGCCCTGGAGCTCCTCCCCTGGCCCCCGCCGTAGAGGCGGCGGCGGCAGCAGCAGCGGTGGCTCGCCGGTCTCCAGGCCTCGGTCCTCTTGCTCCTGGCCTCCCGGGGCGCTGTTGTCCCCGCTGTCGCGGCGCTTGCTGCGCTTGCTGGGCGATGCTGAGGGCTCTGCCATGGTCCCTGCGTCGCTTTTGCGCTTTCGGTGCTGTTCGGGTCCGCCGAGGGGCTGCCCAGGATGCGCGGTCCCGGGCGGCCGGATCCAGAGAGGCGGTTGCGGCGGCTGCTCAGGGAAGTCGCAGAGCAGGAGCCGCTTCCAAGGCACGTGGAACGTCACCGGCTCGGCCGCACGCCGCTTGGCCATGGGCCCAGAGGCTCGGGCGGAGCCCGCCGGGAGCGGGAGACCGATCGCCGATAGCTGTGGGGGCGAAGAGCGAGGACTGAGCGCGTGAGGGAGGGACAGGCCGAAGTCGGGCGAGGAGGCGACAGAACGCTGGAGGGGGCGGGGCAGCTCGTGCTCCGGCTAGGGTTGGGGCTCCGGCCGGGAGGCAGCTCGCACGCGCAGCCCTTGCAGCCGCAGAGATACTGCCCGGACGTTGAGAAGCCACCGCGAAGCGGCGGAGATTCGAACCTGCGCACAACGTGCGCGCGCGCACGCTCTCCTGCCGGCGGAGCCGCTGGTTGGTGGAGGCTCGCGGGGCGCGCTCCCGAGCGCCCTCGCGACCGGAAGTGCGCGCCCGGAGGTAGGCGGGAAGGCGGCGGCGGGCTTAAAGACCCGATCTACTGGCCCGCCGAGGGGCGTGACCTTGTTTCCTCAAGGGCGTGGCGGTGGTCTTACTACTACGTTCAGCATAGCGCGGTGCGTTCTAGAGCCTTCTATAGGAAATTTAAGGCCTTTAAAATGTGTATTTCCCTACTCCAGTCAATGAGGACGGGGGTGCGCCTTCACCAGATTAAGACAAAGATAATAGAGTTCCAGACTATCCTGGGCAACATAGCAAGACCTCGTCTCTACACAAAAATTAGGCCAGACTTGGTGGCCTGCCCCTGTGGTCCCAGCTACTTGGGAGGCTGAGGAGGAAGATTTAGTTGAGCCCGAGAGAGGGGAGACTGCAGTGAGCCAAGATAGCACCACTACACTCCAGCCTGGGCCACAGAGCGAGACGCTGTCTCAGAATAAGAAAGGATAATACAAACTCTCAATAAACTAGTGTTTAAAAGGCTTTACAAGGGGAGTCCAGGCTAAGTAGCAAAAGCTAAAGTAAAACACACACACACACATCAAAGTGTATGTTTTGCGCAGCTGCTGTGGAAGGTGAAGCAGGCACCACATTCCTGGAAGATCTCTTGATTAAAAACTTAGGGAGGAAGTTATGGACAAGATGTGCAGCTCATCCAAAATAGCTGGGTAGTTGGCAAGAACCAGGCCTGAAGCACAGCGCCTGTCCTTTCCAGCTGAAACCTAAAATTGTTGGGCTCTTAAATTAGGTTGGAAGCCTGAGTTCCCTGCTTACTCTGGGCGGTGGTCTGATCAAGATTCCAAGACCATTACAGCAAAATAGTGTCAGGTGAAGTGAGGTGGAGACAACCGCAGTATATTTACTATTTTATTATTTTTTTTTTATTTTTGAGACAGTATCTCTCTTGGTAGCTGAGGCAGGAGTGCAGTGGTGCCATCACGGCTCACTGCAGCCTGCCCCCACTGGGCTCAAGCGATCCTCCTGCCTGGGCCTCCCAAAGTGCTTCGTTTACAGGTGTGAGCCACCGCACCTGGCCATATTTACTGTTCTAATAGTTTGATGGACAGTAACCAAGTAAGCAAAAGTGGAAGGCAGAAAATAAGTCTATTATCAGTGCTTTGAAGGGAGAAACTACTATCATCCTCGTAGAAAAAGTGTGCAAGGAAGATAATTCTATTCTAGTGCTAGGTACTAACTCACTACTAATTACTCTGTGCCCCTGCACCTCAAGGTGGTTGTGAGAGGACAAGTTGATTATTTAGTTATTAACAAGCACAGAAATCTACCAGATTAGGGTAGTAAGCAATAGCTTTATGTTTGATCTTTACTTTTCTTGTTTGAAATTGATAACAGGCTGGGTGTGGTGGCTCACACCTGTAATCGCAACACTTTGGTAAATTGAGGTGGGTGGATCATCTGAGCCCCGGAGTTCCATACCAGCCTGGCCAACATGGTGAAACCCTGTCTCTACGAAAAATATAATAATTAGCCCTGTAGCCCCTGGGAGGCTGAAGTGGGAGGAACACTTGAACCCAGGAGGCAGAGGCCAAGATTGTGCCACTGCACTCCAGCCTGGGTGACAGTGTGAGACCCTGTCTCTGGGAAAAAAATAAATTGAAAACCCATCTGTCTCAAACAGAGGAAGAGTTTTGCCATTTTTAAATCAGCAGGAAAGATCTTAATCATAGCCATCAGGTGCTGTTGAAAGGGTGTGAGGAGGCCTGTCTCAAAATAATGAGTATGGTTTAGCTAATGGTTGATTCGTGTTCCTCTTTAGAGACTCGTTTTTTCAAAATTGTGAAATTTATCATATATACAAAAGGTTGTATGAAATACACGTATAGTTAAAAGAATGATAGTAATACACACAGCATTCTGTTTCAGAAATAGAATACTGCCTGTACTAGAACATGACAAGCTCCCTATGTGCCCCTTCCCCACTGGCACATATCCTCCCTTTCCCTAATTCCCAATAATTACTGTTTTGAATGTTGAGTTAATCATTCCTTTGCTTTTTATCTTTTCCATCTGTATGCATATTGCTAAATAACTTTTTTTTTTTTTTTTTGAGTTGGGGGCTTGCTCTATTGCCCCAGCAGGAGAGCAGTGATGCAATTACAGCTCACTGCAGCCCTGACTTCCTGGAGTCAAGCAATCCTCCCACCTCAGCCTCCTGAGTAGCTGAGGCTACAGGTGTACACCACCACACCCAGCTAATTTTTAAAATTTTTGTAGAGCTGACATTTTGCCAAGTCACCTAGGCTAGTCTCAAAGTCCTGAACTCAAGCAATCCACCTGCCTTGGCCTCCCAAAGTGTTGGGATTACAGGCATGAGCCACCACATCCAGCTTAATACATTTTTTGAAACAGGGTCTTGCTCTGTCGCCCAGGCTGGAATGTAGTGGCGTGATCACTGCTCACTGCAGCTTCAGCTTCCTGGCCTCAAGCAGTCCTCCTGCCTCAGTTTCCCAAGTAGCTGGGCCCACATCTTGTGCCACCACACCCAGCTAATTTTTTATTTTTTATTTTAGTAGAGACAAGGTCTCACTATGTTGCTCAGGCTTGTTTTGCTTTTTTTTTTTTAAACAGCTTTACCTGGGTCTAAATGACATACAAAAATTTGCATATAAAGTGTACAATTTGATATTCATACACTTGTGAAACCATAATCACAATCAAGATAATCAAAGTTTTGACAGCAGTCTTTGACATCTTGTTCTTCAGGAGTATGTCAACTATACTTGGCCCTTTGTTCTTCCATGATAGCATCCTCTGTAACATTTTGTTACCCTTTTGAAATTTTGATTATAATTGCATTGAAATCATAGATCAATTTGGGAAGAATTGTTATCTTTACAATATCAAGCTCACTTCCTGTTCAAGAATATAACTCTAAAGTTTTTTTTTTTTTTTCGAGACGGAGTTTCGCTCTTGTTACCCAGGCTGGAGTGCAATGGCGCGATCTTGGCTCACCGCAATCTCCGCCTCCTGGGTTCAAGCAATTCTGCCTCAGCCTCCCAAGTAGCTGGGACTACAGGCGTGCGCCACCATGCACAGCTAATTTTTGTATTTTTTAGTAGAGACGGGGTTTCACCTTGTTGACCAGGATGGTCTTGATCTCTTGACCTCGTGATCCACCTGCCTTGGCCTCCCAGAGTGCTGGGATTATAGGCGTGAGCCACTGTGCCCGGCCTAAAGCTTTTTTAAAAAAATCTCTGAATAAAGTTTTATATTTCTCACCATAAAGAGCTTCTATCTTTGTTTAGTTTATCCCCAGGCACTTTTTAATTTTTGTAGACAATATTTTTTTCTTTTTAAATAACATTTTCTGAGCTTTTTTTTACTGCTCTGGGTTTTTTTTCAAAGGCCTGGAAGTAGAATTTGAAATTAGTTTACCCTAAGTTGTAAATAGTACCAGATCCACTTATTCAAGGAATTTGTCCATTTCATTCATCACATTTGTTGGAATATTTTCTTAGTTTCTCTTTTTCCCATTTCATTGGCTTCTACTAAATTTGGATTTACTTTGCTCTTCTTTCTCTACCTTCTTCTGATAGAACCTAAGGTCATTGATATTTTAGTCTTTGTTAGTTTTTCTTTTCTTTTTTTTTTTTATTTTGAGATTGAGTCTCCCTCTTTTGCCCAGGCTGGAGTAAAGCGGCATGATCTTAGCTGACAGCAGCTTCCGCCTCCCAGGTTCAAGTGATTCTCTTGCCTCAGCCTCCTGAGTAGCTGGGACTACAGGCATGTGCCACTGCACCTGGCTAATTTTTGTATTTTTAGTAGAGATGGAGTTTCACCATGCTAGCCAGGTTGGTCTCAAACTCCTGACTTCAGGTGATCCACCCACCTCAGCCTCCCAAACTGCTGGGATTACAGGCGTGAGCCACCCCGCCTGGCTGTCTTAGTTAGTTTCTAGCATAAACCTTTAAAGCTTTAACTTTTCCTGTAGCACTACTTTGGCTGCATCCTACAAATTTTGGTATGTTGTATTTTCATTATCTTTCAGTTGGAAATATTTTCAAAATTTCTTGTTAACTCTACCTCCTTCCTATTGTTCTGAATTTCATTTTAAGTTAACCAATTGGCATTTACTTAGCTATACTTCTTTGAATTAATAATGCGATTGCTGTAAGGACTGTTCATATACATCTTTATTTTTTCACGGTCTCCTTCGAGCTAACATTGTACCACTTCATGTAAAACATAAACACCTTGCACCCCTCCCCCTGTCCTATCCAAATGCATTTTTTTTTCATTAGTTAGTTACAAAATTTAATTGTAAGGATTAAGCGGTGAATAATGGTCAAACCAATCCACACTGACAGCTTTGAAGTGTTCAGATGCTGATATTTTAAAATAAATGTGACAAATAGCAATCAGATTTTCATAACACTGTTCAGGATTCACATCAACTTCATTATGGACATAGTTCAATACACAAGGGTAAGAGAAAGACAGTGTGTAATCTATAATTATTACACCAGAGGCATAATTTTTTCAAATCACTTTTAGTAACACAGAAAACATTCTAACTTTTTTTAAAGTCTAAAGCTACGTAAAACTCAATGCAATCTGTTTTTCTATCTGAGATCAAAATGAGTTTCCTTTGTCCTAACAAAACATAATTCCTACCATTCGGGTAAATCTGAATTCACGTGGTATACTTTGTCAAACTTTTCCCAAAAATTTTAAGCCCTGTTTTAGAGAGTAATTCTTATGTTACACATATATTTACATATTTTTTCTTCAAAGGCTAATGACAGTGTATCAAGTTAATAGGCCTATAATGTAACCATTATACTACTAATAATGTGAAATAAAAAGCCACTAATTTATACAAAGGGTTCCTGAGTGGTGCAATAAGAAATGGGATCACAGATTTATGTACATATATGAATCACTAAGAGTTCAGAAATTAAGCTCACTTTAAGAAAACTCATTCTATTTTTCTCTTTGGAGTAGAGGTTGCAAAACTGTGATTCCTAACGAAAATATTGTATATAAGAGCTCCAAAACCAAGCATTAGCCGAAATTGGCAATAACTGCAACTTAAAAACTATATCCAACTAGATTTTCACTGTGGCTATGCAACTTTTTGCTTAGTGGCCTGAAGGGTTTTACTGAGGTGACAACCTCTTATCTCTTGCCCCTCCCTCTACCACAAAAGCAAAAAAAACGAACAACAAAAACAAACAAACAAACAAAACACCTCTACAGCTTCCTTCTTCATGGCTGTCTTTGGCAATGCTTCCAAATCTTGAAAGCAAAAGAACCCGCTGAAGTACATGAGGAGGATGAAAACACTATACATGATGTATGAAAATCAACCTAAGAGTATGAACTAAGGAAGAAAATACTAGAAGGAAGGCCAAGCAGCAGTCGGCCCCCAACAGAAAAAAAGCAGGAGGGCTGTAACTGCTCTGGCCCATTATCTCCCAATTAGAAGTGTGTGGAACCAAAAATTTAAACTCTGAAAAGGTAACAACTTTTGAGGAAGAGCAATGGAAGTGAATAAATGATAAAGAAGTACAGCAGTAGCTTTAGCTGTCAATGAGTTTCTTTGCTCTGGCATTGGCAATGTCAATACGATCTTTGTTGGTGTCAACCTTGTCTGTGATTCGTTTTATTCGTGGATTTTGAGCATCAATCTCATTGCCTATGTTCAGAGCCATGTCTTTTACATTTCCCAGGATCATCATCTCTGGCATCATTAGTTATGCGTTTAACGTATCCACCACTGGCTGCTCCTGTTACTGGTTGCTGAGGCTGATCATTTGTCACCCGGCTTGGCTGTTTAGATATTACATTGCTAGGTGAGTTTTCTCCGCAATCTCCCCATGTTGTCTTATAAGCCTTGCCAGACTCAAAGTTCTTTGTTCTATTACATGGGCAGACACAAAGGCCACAGCATTTGCTGAGTTCTGTTAAAGTCTTCTCTGCTTCTCTCATGTCTTTATTTATTTGGTCCAAGCCTTCTTCTATGCGGTTTAGTTGTTCCCCTTGTTCATCCAGCATAGTGATGGTCTTGATTCCTACATCCTGAGACTCACTGGCTAAACCCAGGATTCTCCTTGTACTTTCCAGAGACTCATCAGTAATCTGGCGAGCTCTCAGTTGAGTTTCTTCTGATGATAGATTATCCATGATGCATCAAAACTCAAGAAGTTTGAAATTTATTTTGCTATGCTGCCTAGGTTGGTCTTGAACTCCTGGCCTCAAGCGATGCTCCCACTTCAGCCTCCCAAGTTGCTGGGACTACAGACATACCATCACACTTGACTTGAGTTTTGGTAAGTATTGAAAGGCCATCTTTTTTATTGACCTAATAGGATCTTCTACCTATTCTACTTTTCCTATAATTTTGTGGATAATGACTTAGAAGTCATTAGTTACAACAAAGCAACAAAGAAGGGAAACTTTTTTCCTTCTTAAAAGGATTTCTTTAAAAAAGGAAAACCTACTCACAAACTTATTCTGCTTATTTTTAAAATTTGTGTGTTTCAGACTAACTGAAGCCTCACAGCAGTGTAGGGTAGGGACGTAGTTTAAAATTTTTTAATTGCTAGACCTTTTACATATCTCATTTGATCCCAAAAACTTTGGGGCAGATTATTGCCAGCTAAACAGATAAACACCTCTCCTCTGCTCATCAGACCCATGTAACTTCTCAAGAGTCTACCTTAACCACCTTATTTAAAATTGCAACTCACTCTCCGTTTTTCCTGACTCTTAATTCCCCTACTTCTTTTCCATGATAGCATGATTACTTTCTAATCTATTATATATTTCGCTTACTTATTACTCTTATTGTCTCCCTTTCTAGAAAGTAAGCTCCTTGAAGGTAGGGTTCCAGTTTGCTTTTTGAGTTTTGTCCCCACTCATACTTAAGATGCCTAGCACGTTAGTTGCTAAGTAAATACTTGTTGCACGAATGAGTGTCCATTATTTCCACTTGGGTGTTCCATAGGTATCTCATATTCCATCCTCCACTGTCATCAGTCATCTATTGAGGTACTCATACCAGAAATATAATTGTATTCTTTCACAATCATGTTCACGCAGTTTATTCTTTGAATACATATTTTGAGCATCTGCTACAGACCAGGCAAAATTTGTAGACACTGGGGTTACAACAATACACAAAACAAAAATCCCTGCCCATGACTGTCCAGGGAATCTTATCTTGGGGGAGACAGATAAATAAGTACATCTATCAGGTGGTGCTGAGGAAAAATAAAAATAAAGCAGGATAAGAGGGATAGGTGGTCAAGATGGGCATCTCTGACAAGACTTGGGCAAAGACCTGAGGGGGCAAATCGTGTGATCCTAGTTAGATGTAATAGCAAGTACAAATGTCCAAAAGTGCAAAATAGCAAAAGCATGAGCAAGGGACAGCAAAAAACAAAACAAAACAAAAAACCAGTGCTGCCTTTTTCTCAGTGTTTTGTTTTGGGTAGTGTCTATTTCTTCAAGTTTACTAGTTTGTTCTCTTTTCTCTTGTACCTTACCTGCTGTTAATCCCCCACACTGTTTTTTCATCCTACACGATGTACTTTTCATCTCTAGTTCAGTTTGGGTCTTTTTTTCTATCTTCTAAGTCTAGATAACTTTTTTAACATATGGAATACAGTTAATCCATTTTAATGTTCTCTGCTAATTATAACATCTGAGTCCGTTCTGGTTTGGGTTAAGCTGATCTTTCTCTTCTCTGTGGGTTGTGTTTTCCTGTTTGTCAGCATATTAGGTAGCTTCTGATCAGAAAACAGATACTGTTTTACTTTTTTGGGTGCTAAATATTTTTATATTTCAATAAATATTGTTGAGCTTTATTCTAAGATGCTGTTATGTACATAGACTTGGTTTGATCCCTTTGGATCTTGCTTACAGAATTTGTCAAGTGGGATCTGAGCTTTTAGTCTAGGGCTAATGATTCCACATTACCAAGGAAAGACCTTTCTTTGTACCACATGTAGTGCCCTACAGATTTTGAGGTGTGGGAACAAGCACTCTTTCTGGCCTTTTGTGAGCCCTGGCCACTGTTCTAATACTTTCAGGTGCTTTTTTCTCTGGCCGTAGCTAGTTTTCTCACACATGCACTGATCAGTAGTACTCTGAAGATTACACAAGGGGAATTGTCCTCAGATCTCCGATGTTCTTTGTGCAGCTACCAAGATTTGATATCACATTGGTTATCATTAAAATTTTAATAAGTGATTGTGTTGGTAAGGATATGCAGCAACAGATACTCTCTTTGTTTAAAAGTATAAATTAGTATGACCTTTTAAGAGAGCAATCTGGGCTGGGCATGGTGGCTCATGCCTGTAATCCCAGCACTTTAGGAGGCTGAGGTGGGTGGATCACTTGAGGTCAGGAGATCGAGACCAGCCTGACCAACATGGTGAAACCCGTCTCTACTAAAAAAATACAAGATTAGCTGAGTGTGGTGGTACACGCCTATAATCCCAGCTACTTGGGATGCTGAGGCAGGAGAATTGCTTGAACCTGGGAGGTTGAGGTTGCAGTGAGCAGAGATCATGCCTTGCACTCCAGCCTGGCAACAAGATTGGAACTCTGTCTCAAAAACAAAACAAAACAAGAGAGCAATCTGACCATATCTGTGAAAATTAAAAAAAAACTCTAGGAACTTACACTCCAGATATACTACTGACAATAGACATAAACAAGCATGTATAGGATTATTACATTGTGGTATAATGCTAAATAGCAAAAGATTAAAAACAACCAAATGTTACTTATTAGTAAAGCATGGCATATGTTATATATTAATAATATAATATGTATTTTATATATAATGGAATGGTGTGCTTTTTTTTTTTGAGTCGGAGTCTTGCTCTGTCACCCAGGCTGGAGTGCAGTGGCGTGACCTTGGCCTGGCTAATTTTTGTATTTTTAGTAGAGTTGGGGTTTCACCATGTTGGCCAGGCTGGTCTCGAACTCCTGACCTCAGGTGATCGGCCTGCCTTGGTCTCCCAAAGTGTTGGGAATATAGGTGTGAGCCACTGTGCCCAGCCTGTGCTTTTAAAATGAAGTAAATTTGTGCTTATGGGTATAGAATAATTGGCAAAATGTAACAAGTTAAAAAAGGTGTACAATAGAATATATTGATCACAAATATGTAGACATATCTCAGAGATATTGCATGTTCAGTTCCAGACCAACACAATTAAGCAATTATCATAATAAAGTGAGTCTCACAAATTTTTTGGTTTCCCAGTGCAAATAACAATTATGCTGGCCAGGTGCGGGTAGCTTATGCCTGTAATCCCAGGACTTTGGGAGGCTGACGCAGGTGGATCAGTTGAGCTCGGAAGTTCGAGACCAGCCTGGGCAACATAGTGAAACCCTGTCTTTACTAAAATACAAAAAAAAAAAAAAAAGAAAGAAATATTAGCTGAGCTTGGCGGTGTACACCTATAATCCCAGCTACTCAGGAGGCTGAGACAGAAGAATTGCTTGAACCTAGGAGGTGTAGGTTGCAGTGAGCCAAGATCACGCCATTGCACTCCAGTCTGGGTGGCAGAGTGAGACTCCATTTCAAAAAAAAAAAAAAAAAAAATTAGCTAGGCATGATGGTGCATGCCTATAATCCCAGCTATTCAGGAGGCTGAGGCAGGAGGATCACTCAAACCCAGGAGGCAGAGGTTGCAGTGAGCTGAGATGGCACCTCTGCATTCCAGTCTGGGCACTAGAACAAAACCCTCAAAAAATAAAAAAATAAAGTGATGCTTAGACTATACTGTAGTCTATTAAGCATACAATAGCATGTCAAAAAAAGTAGATACTGTAACTTACAAATAATGTATTGCTACAAGATGCTAACAATTATCTGAACCTGCAGTGAGCCATCTTTTGGCTCATGGAGGATGCTTCCTCAATGTTGATAGTTGTTAACTGATCAGGGTGGTGACTGCTGAAGGTTGGAGTGGCTGTGCAGTTTCTTAAGACAACAATGATGTTTGCTGCATCAATTGAGTCTTCCTTTCACGAAAGCATCTGATGCTGTTTGATAGCTTTTTACCCATAGAAGAACTTTTCAAAATAGGATTCAGTCCTCTCAAACCCTACCACTACTTTACTGACTACATTTATGTATTATTCTAAATAATTAGTTGTTATTTCAACAGTGTTCACAGCATCTTTATTAGGAATAGACTCCATCAAGATACATAGCAGCAAGCTGCCAAGGTCCCCCTGGAAAGGAACAATATAGTGTATAGCTGCCCCTGAGGTGTGGATAGGCACAAAAACCCACCTGTTTTCCTGGATACTTTCCTGCTGTTAACAAAAGCCTTAAGCCACTGATGGAGAGTTAAGAAACATTTTCTCGGCAGAAAATGCTTTTGTGGGAGGAATAGAAGCAAAACCTCTCTGCTTCAGAAGGAAGGACAAAGACAAAGATCTTTCATTTCTGGAGAAAAAGTAGAAGCACAAATCTTAATTAAGAGGAGAGAGACAGAAAATAATTTGGCACCTAGCATCCTCCACTGATACTACTACTGGGAGAGGAGTGGGAAATTCCTGCTGAAGATGAATCATAAATACATGAGGGGCGGGGATAGGAATGCTAAGAAGGACCCAATTCTGAGGCCAGGTGTGCAAAGCCTGCCTAAGACTGAGACTGGGCTAAGACAACAAAGATTCCTTATTGTCTGTACCATAAGCCTAGCATAGACTAACAAGAAAATGCAGTTTACCTCTGGGGGAGGGGCAAGAGCATGGAGAGAGAACATCTTGAGATCAAAGGCATACAGAGACAGGTGGAAGGTGGAGAGGGAGCTGGAACGTTGAGAAAAATACCCTCTGGCATTCTGTCCTTTAAACATATAGGAGCAGCTAGCTCACTGCTAGAGGAATTTGAAATCTGTGATGTGCTGCAGACAACAGTAAGAAAACATAAACTCAAATTCTTACAGTACTGACTCAACTTCCCATACTAGCCTAACAGGCATATATTTATAACAAGACATAAATACTTTTACCTCACTTTCTGGTTTTTTCTACACACAATAAAGGAAATTCAATATTAGAAGCCTCAAGAAAGAAAAACAGTAAAGAAAAAGCAACACCTTGTCAAGAGATAAAGCAATTAACAGAACAAGACTTGGAGGTGACTCAGCTATTTGAATTATCAGTCAAGGACTAACATTACTATATTATGTTGAAGGATATAACGGAATAGGTGGACAACATACACTGATGAAGGGTATTTTTGTAGAGATGAAAGCTATAAAAGGATAAATGGAAATGCTAGAACTAAAAAGCATATCAGAGATGAAAATCCCTTCAACAGGTTCAGTAGTAGAATGGAGATAGCTGAGGAAAGAGTCAGTATATTGGAAGATACATTTAAAAAGTCATTCTGAAAGACTGAGAAAAAAATTACCGAAAAAAAAAAAAAAAAAAAAAGGGCCAGGCGCAGTGGCTCATACCTGTAATCCCAGCACTTTGGGAGGCTGAGGTGGGAGGTCAGGAGTTTGAGACCAGCCTGGCCAACATGGCAAAACCCTGTCTCGAGTTCAAGACCAGCCTGACCAACATGTGAAACCCTGTTTCTACTAAAGATACAAAAATTAGCCAGGTGCATTGGTGCATGCCTATACTCCCAGTTACTCAGGAGGCTAAAGCAGGAGAATCACTTGAACCTGAGAAGTGGAGGTTGTAGTGAGCAGAGATCTTGCCTTTGCACTCCAGCCTCGGAGACAAGAGTGAAACTCTGCCTCTAAAACAATAAAAAACTAATAAAAACAGTGTTCAGGAGCTATGGAATAATAACAAGCAGTCTAACATAAGTGTAATAGAAGTCCTGGAAGGAGAAGAGAAAACAGGAAATAATATTTTAGGAGATAATGGCAAAGAATTTTTCAGAAATAATAACAAAACATCAAACCACAGATCCAATCAGTTTAGAGAAACCCAAACAGGATAAATTTCAAAACCAATTAAAGCAGCCAGAGGAAAAAGGAAACACACTCAGAAGGACAAAGATAAGAATTTTTTTTTTTTTTGAGACGGAGTCTCGCTCCGTCATCCCAGCTAGAGTGCGGTGGAGCAATCTTGGCTTACTGAAACAACCTCTGCCTCCTGGGTTCAAGCGATTCTCCTGCCTCAGCCTCCTGAATAGCTGGGATTACAGGCACGCACCACCATGCCCAGCTAATTTTTATATTTTTAGTAGAGATAGGGTTTCACCATGTTGGTCAGGCTGGTCTTGAACTCCTGACCTCATGATCTGCCCGCCTCTGCCTCCCAAAGTGCTAGGATTACAGGTGTGAGCCACCATGCCTGCCCAAATACAAGAATTATAGCAGAGTACTCATCAAAACAACAGTGACATCTTTAAAGAAATAACTCCCAATTCCGTATTCTGTAAATAAATATTTGAAAAATAAAAGGTGAAATAAAGACCTTTTTAGACAAACAAAAGCTGAGAGAATTCACTGCAGCAGACCTATGATGTAAAGGAAGTTCTCCAGGCAGAAGTATGATACCAGATAGAAACCTGGATACCTACATACTTCCAAGGTAGGAGTATCAAATAAATTATGGACATATTTTTAAAGCAACCCACACCAGAAATTATTCAAAAATAAAGATAAATATAAAAGTTTTTTTGGGTTAAAGAATTTAGTCTAAAGCAAATATATTACCCCTGTATTCTGGAAGTTATTACACACATAAAAGTAACGTATAAAAATAGCATGAAGATGCAAGAGAAATTGGAAGTATATTGCTATAAGATTCTTCTAACTATACATGAAGTGATATACCATTTGAAGTTTGATGGTATAAGTTGAACATGCATACTGTAAAACCTGGAGAGGCCACTGAAACCTTTTTTTAAAGAGCTATAACTAATAAGCTAATAATGGAGATAAAAATCAAGAAAATAATCCAAAAGGTGGGAAAAAAGAAAATGGGACAAGTAGAAAATAGCAAAATGGTGAGTTTAAATTCAATTACTCAATTCAATATATAATAACATTAAAATGTAAACTAATTCCCAATTAAAAGAGAGACATCAGATTGAATAAAAAAGCAAGACCCAACAATCTTCAAGGTGGCTGACTAGAGGCATCTGGTACTCACTTTCTCCATAAAGAACCAAAATAATGAATAGATAATTACTGTTTGAATAGATCATCTAAGAGAGAACACTAAAATTCAACAGAGAAGTGACAGGAAACACCTAAAACAAGGAAGGAGAGAGAATTGAGGCAGCCTGCTCAGTTGGGATTGGCTGGAAGCCTGTAGAGACTCCCCAGAGAAGGGAAAGGGTAAGGGATAGACCCCCAGCAGTCCACATTTCCATTGCAGACTCCTACAATCCTAACCACAGGAGAGCCCCCTCAATCCCTGTGGACCCTGAGACTAACATAGGGAGCTTCTTGAAGACCATGATGGTATTGCTCCAGAAAGGGTGCTAAGGCTGAGTCTCACATACCCTAAGTTCTAAGCAGCTACAGCAAGGTACCATTTTGAGAGCCAGCACCTCCATGCACCACCAGGCAGCTTGGGGACAGGTTTGCCCAGACTGGCTCTGCACCCCCTAGTTTTTGAGCACATTATCAGGGGCCCTGGGGATTGCCCAGCTCAGGCCATCACCATTGACACCTGAGCACTCCTCCCAGGATCCTGAGGTCAGGCCCACCCAACTTGCCACTACCATCACAGATGGCACCCACCTGTATATGCCACCCTGTGAGCCTGGGGACTGGCCCTCCTAGCCTGTCAAAGCCACTGCCAACACTAGCATAGACCACTTGGGAACCAAAGAACTGTCCCACTACTGCTACTGTCTTGGCTTATGTTATGCTGACTATCCAGTGGCCTGACAAACTGCCTACCTGCTCAGCCCACCACTGTCACTACCTAGCACCCAAGCCAGCCAACTAGAGGCCCAAACATGAATCTGCTAACATACCAGTGACAGCATACCCCACCCAGGGGCCCAAGGACAGGCATTTTCAGCCTACTCCTGCCATCACTGAGAACTGAGGACTGGCCTACCTGTGTCCCCATCCACATCAAAACTTCACAGCCTCCACTAAATGCACCCAACGCCACTGAGAAAATGACAGACACCACTGAAACTGTTTACAATGAAAGAAACTACAGAAACTACCCTACTGCACACCCAGAATCAAAGCCACAGTGCCCTACCCAACCAACACCACATCTACATCTTCAGGAAAAAGTCCTCCACTATGAAAGCACATCCAAAAATAAAAAATATTAGAAGTGACTGTTAGACCAGATGTGCTAAGAACAATGTAAGAACGAAACAAACATGAAAAAGCAAGGAAATAATGACACCTTCAAAGGCACACAATAATTCTCCAGCAACAGATTCCAATGAAAAAGAAATTTATGAAATCCCAGAAAAAGAATTCAAAATAATGATATTAAAGAAGCTCAGTGAGCTAAAAGAGCACACAACAAATACAAGAAAATAATGAGAAATTTACCAAAGACATAAAAATCATGAAAAAAAACCCACCAAATTTTGGAACTGATGAATTCACTGAATTAAATATACATATTTAAAAGCTTCAAAAATAGATTAAATTGGCCAGATGTGGTGGCTCACGCCTGTAATCCCAGCACTTCGGGAGGCTAAGGCGGGCGGATGACCTGAGGTCAGGAGTTCGAGACCAGCCTGGCCAACATGGTGAAACCCCATCTCTACTAAAAATACAAAAAAATTAGCTGGGTGTGGTGGCAGGTGTCTGTAATCCCAGCTACTTGGGAGGCTGAGGCAGGAGAATCACTTGAACTCGGGAGGCAGAGGTTGCAGTGAGCCGAGATTGTGCCATTGCACTTCAGCCTGGGGAACAAGAGTGAGACTTCATCTAAAAAAAAAAGTAATAAAAATAGATTAGATCAAGCAGAAGAAAGAATTGCAGAACTTGCAGACAGGTCTTTTGAAATAACCCAGTCAGACAAAAATGAAATAAAACGAATGAACAAAGCCTACATGACACATGGGACACCATAAAATGACCAATATTCAAATTTTTGATGTTCCAGAAAGCAAAGAGAAAAGGGATAGAAACCTATTTAATGAAACAATAGCTGAAAACTTCCCAAGTCTAGTAAGAGATTTAAAGATCCAATGCAGGAATTTCAGAGATCCCCAAACATATGCAATTCACAGAGGTCTTCACGACACATGGTTGTCAAATTTCAATGACAGAGAATTTTAAAAACAGCAAAGGAATAGTGTCTAGTCACATATAAGTATCCCCCAACTGACTAAATAGAATTCTCAATGGAAACCTTACAGGCCAGGAAAGAATGAGATGGTATAGACAATGAGCTGAGAGAACTGCTAGCCAAGGATATTACAGCCAGCAAAGTTATCCTTCATAAATGAAGAAGTAGTCTTTCCTAGACAAGCAACAGCTGAAGGAATTCATCACACTAGGTGGGCCCTACAAGAAATGCTTAAGAGAGTCCTACACCAGGTGGATCACGAGATCAAGAGATCGAGACCATCCTGGTCAACATGGTGAAACCCCGTCTCTATTAAAAATACAAAAATTAGCTGGGCATGGTAGTGCATGCCTGTAGTCCCAGCTACTCAGGAGGCTGAGGCAGGAGAATTGCTTGAACCCAGGAGGCGGAGGTTGCGGTGAGCTGAGATTGCGTTGAAAAAGCACACAAAAACATAAATTATGGAAGGGATACCCTATTCAATAACTGGTACTGGAAAAACTGGCAAGCCACATGTAGAAGAATAAAACTGGATCCTCATCTCTCACCTTATACAAAAATCAACTTAAGATGGATCAAAGACTTAACTCTAAGACCTGAAACCATAAAAGTTCTAGAACATCAGAAAAACTCTTCTGGACATTAGCTTAGGCAAAGAACTCATGACTAAGGCCCCAAAAGCAAATGCAACAAAAACAAAAATAAATAAATGAGACCTAATTAAACTAAAAAGCTTCTGCACAGCAAAATAAATAACAGAGTAAAAAGACAGTACACAGAGGGGGATAAAATATTTGCCAACCACATCTGACAAAGAACTTGGGTGTGGTGGTTCATGTCTGTAATCCCAGAATATTGAGAGGCCAAGGCAGACAGATTACCTCAGGTCAGGAGTTCGAGACCAGCCTGACCAACGTGGAGAAACTCCATCTCTACTAAAAATAAAAAATTAGCCAGGTATGGTGTTGCATGCCTGTAATCCCAGCTACTCGAGAGGCAGGAGAATTGCTTGAACTTGGGAGGCGGAGGTTGCAGTGAGCTGAGATTGCACCACTGCACTCCAGCCTGGGCAACAAGAGTGAAACTCTGTCTCTAAATAAATAAATAAATAAATAAATAAATAAAATAATCCCATCAAAAAGTGGGTAAAAGACATGAATAGACAATTCTCAAAAGAAGATATACAAACAGCCAAAAAACATGAAAAATCCTTAACATCACTGATTATCAGAGGAATGCAAATTAAAACCACAATACCACCTTACTCCTACAAGAATCGCCATAATTAAAATGTGAAAAAACAATAGATATTGGTGTAGATATAGTGTAAAGGGAATATTTTTTACACCTCTGGTGGGAATGTAAACTAGTACAACCACTATGGAAAACAGTATGGAGATTCCTAAAAGTAGAATTACGATCTGATCCAGCAGTCCCACTACTGAGTATCTACCCAAAGGAAAAGAAGTCATTATATGAAAAATCACATGCACATGCATGTTTACAGTAGCACAGTTCACAACTGCAAAGATAATGGAACCAACCTAAGTACTAACCAAGCAACAAGTAAAGAAAATGTGGTATATGTACACCATGGAATATTACTCAGCCACGGCAAGGAATAAAATAATGTCTTTTGCAGCAAGTTTAATGGAGCTGGAGGCCATTATTCTAAGTGAGGTAATCAGGAATGGAAAACCAAAAATAACATGTTATCACTTGTAAGTGGGAGCTAAGCTATCAGGATGCAAAGGCAGAAAAATGATATAATGGACTTTGGGGGTTCAGAGGGGCAGTGAGGAATAAAAGACTACATATTGGCATAAAAGCAGCGTACATTGCTTGAGTGACGGGTGTGCCAAAATCTCAGAGATCACCAATAAAGAACTTATCCATGTAACCAAAAACCACCTGTACCCCAAAAACTATTGAAATAAAAGTTGGCTTTTAAAAAAAGATAAACAAAATGGATAAACTATTAGCTAATCAAGAAAAAAAGAGAAAATCCAAATAATATAAGAAATGAAAATGGAAACATTACAACTGATACCACAGAAATATAAAAGATTATGAGATATTAACAGTGGATCACTAATAAGCTGAAAAACCTAGTGGAAATGAATAAATTCCTGAACATATACAATCTACCAAGATTGAATAAAAAAGACATAGAAAACCTGAACAGACCAGTAACAAGTAATGAAGTTGAAACAGTAATTTTAAAAATCTCTGAACAAACAAATGTGCAAGACTGGATGGCTTAACTGCCAAATTCTACCAAACTTTGTAAGAACTAACACCAGTTCTCCTCAAACTATTCCCAAAAATTAAAGAGGGAATTTTCCGTAACTCATTTTATAAGGCCAGCATTACCCTGATACTAAAACCAGACAGAGACTCAACAAAAAAAGTACAGGTCAACATCCCTGAAGAACATACACACAAAGCTCCTCAACAAATACTGGCAAACCCAATCCAACAGCATATCAAGAAAATAATACACCATGATCAACTAAGATTTATTCCAGGGATTCAAGGATGATTCAATACATGCAAATCAATAAACGTGCTATATCACATCAACAGAATGAAGGACAAATACTGTATCACCATCTCAATAGATGCAGAAAAAGGATTTAATAAAATTCAACATCGCTTCATGATACAAATTCTTGGTCAGGAGTGGTGGCTCACGCCTGTAATCCCAGCACTTTGGGAGGCTGAGGCAGGCAGATCACCTGAGGTCGGGAGTTTGGACCAGCTTGACCAACATGGAGAAACCCTATCTCTACTAAAAATACAAAACTAGCTGAGCGTGGTAGCACATGCCTGTAATCCCAACTACTTGGGAGGCTGAGGCAGGAGAATTGCTTGAACCCGGGAGGAGGAGGTTGTGGTGAGCCAAGATCGTGCCATTGCACTCCAGCCTGGGCAACAAAAGCGAAACTCTGTCTCAAAAAAAAAAAGAAAAAAAATTCAGAACAAACTAGACATAGAAGAAATGTATGTCAACATAATAAAGGCCATATATGACAAACACACAGTTAACATCATACAGAATGAGGAAAAGCTGAATGCCTTTCCCCTAAGAATTGGAACAAGTCAGGGATGCTTACTTTCAGCACTCCTAGTCAACACAGTACTGGAAATCCCAGCCAGAGAAATTAGGCAAAAGAAAGAAATAAAACACATCCAGCCAGAATACAATTTATATGCCTTATTGGCACCATTAAACTTTTTAAAAATTTAAAATAAATAAATAAAAGGCATCCACATTGAAAAGGGTGAGGTCAAACTGTACCTCTTTGCAGATGACATAATCTTGTATCTAGAAGAACAACCTAAAGACTCCACCAAAAAAATTATTAGATCTGATGAATAAATTTGGTAAAGTTGTAAGATATAAAATCAGCATACAAAAATCAGCAGTGGTTTTGCTTTTTTAAATATGGGGTCTCACTATGTTGCCTAGGCTGGTCTTGGACTCCTGGGCTTAAGCGATCCCCCCATCTTGGCCTTCCAAAGGGCTGGGATTACAGGAACCAGCCACAGTGCCCAACCTCAAAAATCCATAGTGTTTCTACACACCAATAATAAACTAGCTGAAAAAGAAATCAAGAAGGCAATCCTACTTACAATAATTACAAAAAAATTAAAATACCTAGGAATAAATTTAACCAAGGAGGTGAAAGACCTCTACAAGGAAAAGTGCCAGATATTGATAAAGAAATTGAAAAGGACATAAACAAATGGAAAGACATCCCATGCATATGGAGCAGAAGAATTAGTATTAAAATGACCATACTGTCCAAAGCATTCTACAGATTGAATACAATCTGTATCAAAATATCAATGCAATTTTTCACATAAATAGGAAAAAACAATCCTAAAATTCATATAGAACCAAAAAGAGCCCAAGTAGTCAAAGGAATTCAGAGCAAAAAGAAAAGAACTTGAGGCACCATACTACCTGACTTCAAAATACATTACAAGCCTATAGTAACCAAGACAGCATGATATTAGTTTAAAAACAGAAACAGAGACCAGTGGAGCAAAACAACACAGACAGACACATATTAACAGCTGACTGATTTTCGACAAAGGTGCGAAGAACACATACTGGGTAAAGAACACTCTCTTCAATAAATTGTGCTAGGAAAGCTGGGTATGCATATGCAGAAGAATGAAAGAGGACCCCCTACCTCTCACCACAATCAAAAACCAGTTTAAGATGGAATAAAGACTTAAACATAAGTCCTGAAACTATAAAACTACCAGAAGTTTTATATGAGAAATATGTTTTATATGAGCAACACCAGGACATAGATCTAGGCAAAGATTTTATGGCTAGGACCTCAAAAGCACAGGCAACAAAAACGAATACAGACAAGTGGGACCATACTAAACTAAAAATCTTCTGCACAGCAAAGGAAACAATAGACTGAAGAAATAGACTGTTGAATGGGAGAAAGTATCTGCAAACTGTTCATCTGACAAGGGACTAATATCCAGAATATACAGGAAGTCAAAGAACAGTAAAACAGCAACAACAAATAATCTTATTAAAAAGTGGGCAAAGTACTTGAATAGACATTTCTTAAAAGAAGACATACAAATGGCCAACAGGAAATGTTCAACATCACTAATCATCAGAGAAAAGCATATCAGAATCATAATGAGGGGCTGGGTGCAGTGGCTTAGGCCTGTAATCCCAGCACTTTGGGAGGCAGAGGCAGGCAGATCACTTGAGGCCAAGAGTTCAAGACCAGCCTGGCCAACATGGGAAGCCCTGTTTCTACTAAAACACCAAAAGCAATGGCAACAAAAGCTAAAATAGACAAATGGGATCTAATTAAACTTCAGAGCTTCCGTACAGCAAAAGACACAATCATTAGAGCAAACCAGCAACCAAAAGAATGGGAAAAAATTTTTGCAATCTACCCATCTGACAAAGGGCTAATATCCAGAATCTACAAAGAACTGAAACAGATTTACAAGAAAAACCCATCCAAAAGTGGGAGAAGGATATGAAAGACACTTTTCAAAAGAAGACATATTTGAGGCCAACAAACATATGAAAAAATGCTCATCATCACTGGTCATTAGAGAAATGCAAATCAAAATCACATTGAGATACTATCTCACACTAGTTAGAATGGCGATCATTAAAAAATCTGGAGACAACAGATGCTGGAGAGGATGTGGAGAAATAGGATCACTTCTACACTGTTGGTGGGAGTGTAAATTGGTTCAACCATTGTGGAAGACAGTGTGGCGACTCCTCAAGGATCTAGAAATAGAAATTCCATTTGACCCAGCAATCCCATTACTGGGTATATACCCAAAGGACAATAAATCGTTCTATTATAAAGACACATGCACACGTATGTTCATCACTGCACTGTTTACAATAGTAAAGACCTGGAAACAACCCAAATGCCCATCAGTGATAGAATAGACAAAGAAAATGTGGCACATATACACCATAGAATACTATGCAGCCATAAAAAACCATGAGTTTGTGTCCTTTGTAGGGACATGGATGAACCTGGAAACCATCATTCTCAGCAAACTGACACAAGAACAGAAAATCAAACACTGCATGTTCTCACTCATAGGCGGGTGTTGAACAATGAGAACACTTGGACACAAAGAGGGGAGCATCACACACTGGGGGCCGTTGGGGGGCGCTACGGGAGGGATAGTGGGAGGGAGGGCAGGGGAGGGATAACCTGGGGAGAAATGTCAGGTATAGGTGATGGGGGGATCGTGGCAACAAACCACCTTGCCATGAATGTACCTATGCAACAATCTTGTATGATCTGCACATGTACCCCAGAATCTAAGGTACAATTAAAAAAAAAAAAAAAGGAATAAATGGACTTTAGGTTAAAAAAAAGAGAGCAAAAATATCTAAACAAACATATCACATCAAAGATGATATACAAATGGCAAGTAAGCATATGAAAAAAAAAAATTAACCAGGTGTGGTGGCGCACGCCTGTAATCCCAGTTACTTGGGAGGCTGAGGCAGGAGAATCGCTTGAACCCGGGAGGTGGAGGTTGCAGTGAGCTGAGATCGCACCACTGCACTCCAGCCTGAGCAAGGGGGAGACTCCGTCTCAAATAAATAAAATTAATAATAATAATAATAATAATAGAGCAGCAGAGCCTAGCGGGCAGGTGGCCAGCGGTGCGTGGCGGAGCGTGGGCGGCCGGCGAAACTCCAAGGGCTGACCGCGGCGGGGAGCGACCCACCCGGGGCTGCGGGAGCCAGAGATGGCAGTGGCTGCAGCTGCTGCAGGAGGAGCCCAGGGGACACCGCCCCTGCTTGCGCTCTGCCTTGGGCCATCGCTACTCCCCGGGGGTCCATGAGGACTCACCTCCGTGAAGTGTCACGATGTCTGATCGGAAGGCAGTGATCAAGAACGCAGACATGTCTGAGGACATGCAACAGGATGCCGTTGACCGTGCCACACAGGCCAGGCAGAAGTACAACTTAGAGAAGGCCATTGCTGTCTATATCAATAAGGAATTTGACAAGAAATATAACCCTACCTGGCATTGTATTGTGGGCTGAAATTTTGGCAGCTATGTCACACAGGAGACAAAGCACTTCATCTATTTTTACTTGGGTCAAGTTGCAATCCTCCTCTTCAAGTCAGGCTAGTTGGCCGTGGTGAAGGTGTCAGTGGCTGTGGCAGCGATGGCAACCAGGCGGCGTTGCTGGGACTGTTTTGCACTGGGGCCAGCATCAGGATGTCCTCTCCAATGGCTGTTCTACCCTACTGCATGGACTGTATACTCTATTTCTTGTGTACGTCGCAGTAAACAAAACCAAACCTCTTTCTGTTTTGTTGCCTGGGGAAGAAGGCTGCGTTACGCTTATTTTTTAAGATTTTAAAAATATTTTTTTCGGTTGTCTTGCACTGGGAAATCTCTCTCACCTCTCCATTTTCTCTTTCTTTCCCTATGCAAAATAAAAAGCCCTCCACAAAGACTAGGTGGCCAAAACACTAGAAGGGCTGAGGAAAGAAATAGGTCTCTGGAGGTGAAACTAAAACTGTGCAGCTGCCTCTTCCTGGCGGTGGATGCTGCTTTGGGAGGGCCAGGGAGGCTGCAGGGGGACAGTGTTGGGATTGTCAAGGAGAAAGGGATAGGAAGGAAAGTGGAGGGACTGATCTAGTACCAGGGAGAATATTCCACTAACTGTGATTTTATGGCTTGGGGCAGAGGGTGGGGTGGGGATGCAGTCTTTAGGGGGCCCTGAGATGTGTTTGTGGTGTGGGGGAGTGGGGAGCAAACTTGTCTTGCTGTCTTTGTCAGAATTTCTAAGTAACGGCTGTGTCTTGGTGGATGACCTTCTTTTTTTCCTCCTGCCAGAGATCATGATAGGAGGATGTTGGGGGGGTGTAGGATTCACTTGTTTGTTTTTTTTTTTTCCTTTACATTCTTCTGTCTGCTCCCTGCTTAGCCCTCAGTTTTCTCATTCCTCTGCAGTTCTTTTAGAGCAGCCCCTGTTGTTAGTTGGCTGGCAAGGGAATTTAAGGTGACTGTAGTTCCTTAGTTAGGTATTAGCAATCAAACCAAATCAAGTCTCCCTTGAGTCTCCTGTGTATATGTGTGTGTTTGGGGTGGGGGAGTTGAGTGGAAGGAGCGGGAAGGACCGTTTGGAATCTCTAGGGTGTATGGGTAGGTAGGGGGCACAATTAGTTATAAGTGGATTTTTATGTTAAAAGCCTCTGGGGCTGTTTTAGAAGTAAAGATAGGTGTCCCCTCCTTGTTGTCATTTAGCCCAGACACTCTTGCTCGCTCTCTGGCTATCTGCTCCCTGAGAAGGCTTTAGGAGGACCACCCAGGACAGGATGACCATGCTACCATCTGCTCTGGAGCTGGGTCTCAGTGCAAAGGGACAGTGACTGTGGATGTTTGCAGTCTCTGGTGGGAGGTGAACATGGATGTGATAAAGAGCTAAGAGGAGCTTCTGGGGAGCCTTGGAAAAGGTCAGTCTTGCAGTGATGAAGCCAGATATCAGGAGATGGAACAAGGCCATGAGGGCATGAGGGAAGGAGATTCCAAGGAGGATGAGGGGAAATCTTGTCTGTTAATGAAATAGGAGTGGGGTGGGGTTTAGGGTGGGGTGGTCATTGCTATTTGAGTTGCTGATTCTTATGAGTGGTCTTCAAAACTCTCACATGTAGGGTTGTCAGTGTAAGGGGTGAGGGGACCCAGCTTCTTTTATTTTCAAGTCCATTCTTGGGGCTGGTGGAGAGGCAGGAGAATGCCCCTCCCTAATCCCTTAGTGTGCAGAGCTTGCTTTTTGATGGTAGGGGAGGAGGGACCTGGGTAGTGACTGAGGTCCCTATATCAAACCCTTCAATGGGCACAAAACTGAGCACTTGATTTTAGGTTTTTTTTTTAAACGAATGTCCAAATCTGTGTTTCCCCCTGAACTCCCAGATTGTGTGGCCAGTTGAAAGTGTCTGGTTTGTGTTCATGTCTCCCTCATTTCTGGAGCAGGGCCTGAGATGCTGCCGTATCTCCTATGCTCTGCATCCACACCTCTTTTGGACGTTAAAGGTTGATTGATCCAATACATCATAATGAGGTATCATTTTACCTTAGAATAAGTCTTATTAAAAAGCCAAAAAATTACAGATGCTGGTGAGGATGTATAGAAAAGGGAACTCAAACTGTTGGTGGAAATGTAAATTAGTTCAGCCACTATGGAAAACAATACAGAAGAAAACTAAAAATAGAACTACCATACCACCTAGCAATTCTTCTACTGGGCACTGATCCAAAGGAAATCAGCAGACCAGAAGGATACATGCACTTCCATGTTTCTGACAGCTCTACTGATAACAGCAAAGATAATCAACCTACATGTCTATCAACAGATGAACAAAGGAAATGTGATCTACATACATAATGGAGGACTATTCAGCCGTAAAAAAGAATGAAATCATGCCATCTGTGGCAACATGGATGGAACTGGAGGACATTAAGTTAAATAAGCCAGGCACAGACACAAATTTGTTCTCACTCATATGTGGGAGCTGAGAAAGTTGATTTCATGGAGGTAGAGTAGAATGATAGCTATCAGAGGATAGGTAGGGCATATGAGTGGGAGTGGCTATGAAGAGAGGTTGGTTAATGGGTATAAACATACAGTTAGACAGAATAAGTTCTAATGTTTGATAAAGTAGCATGACTATAGCTAATAGTTAACAACAATGTATATTTCAAAATAACTAGAAGAAAGGACTTGGAATGTTCCTAATATATAGAAATAAATATTCAAGGTGATGGATACCCCAACTACTCTAAATTGATCATCACACATTCTATGCATGTAACAATATCACATGTGCCCCATAAATATGTACAAATACTGCACATTAATTAAAATTTAAAAAGGAAGACCAGGGTATGTGCTGTTAATGAGAAACCCATTTTAAATATTAGGGTAGGTTAAAAGTGAAAAAATGAGGGGTAAAAACAACAGTGCATGCAAATACTGGTAAACTCCAAACAAGGTCCATCAATAGTTTAGTAATAGTATTGTACCAATGTCAACTTCAAGGTTTCAGTAATAAGGTTATTTAAAATGCTATCTTTGGGGGAAGCTGGGTGAGAGTACACAGACCTCTTCTCATGTCTTTACCAGCATCTAGAAAACTATAACAGACTAACTTGTTAGATTGTAAATAGGGTAAAATCTAATAGCAGACCTAGCAGTTTCGCTGATAAAGAAATGATGCTGATAGACATGGCTTTCTGGATTAGGAAGGACAAGGCTCTGCAGGCCAGTTCAAGAAAAATAAGACTCCCAAGATCCAGTAATGAATACTATTGCCCAATTGGCAGGAAACCCTACTTCCCGTTTAGAGCTGCTAGAAGCAGGACTGAAATAAGTCACCCAAATTGTAACTTAATTGTTGCCCATTCTCTTCCAGGCAGAAAGAAGAAATGTTATCATGACAACAGAGCAGCAAGTCCCATGGCCCCAGCCAAAAGGCAGTATGGCTGTGGCTGCTGAGGTGGAGAGTCCTCAAAGGTAAATTAATGGCAGCAATGAAGGCTTCAGTATTCAATATAGAGCTTTGAGTGACCTGAAGACAGAAGTTAATTTGGTTGAATTGAGCATGAGTGGCCACTTAAAAGTGAGTGAAGGAAAAGCCTTGCCTAATAGTATAAAGCCAAACACCTGGTCCTGTCAACAGTCCAACCTGGTTGATAATCAGGACAGGGCTCTGGGTGCTGGGGTGGCCAAGGCTGGAAGACTGCAGGGCAGAACATAGTGGCATGAGCGTGGATAGAAAGGGAGTTTGAACCATAATCCCAAAAGACATCCTGAATGCCATAATCTCAAATACTGAAATCCTGAAAGATCAAAATCTCTTAAGTCTAAATATGCAGAAAATTATAATCCCCAAATTTCAAAATCTTGAAAATATAATGTAGGGGAAAAAATCTTAAAATTATTTTTTAAAAAATTATTTACATTTTTAAAAGGGGATTTGAGAAACAAAAACACAAGAGAACACTTTGTAGGCCACTTCACACAATGAAATAGGCAATAATGTATTTTTAGGCATACAAATGACAATTGTGTGGATATAACACTTATAAGCAGATGAACTATATTCATAATGGGTGAAAAAGCAAAATATATAAATGCATATCATTATGGTTAATTGTGTACACCCAGCTTTATAACTGCAGTCATCTGAAATACAATGATAGACAACATAAGTCTTCTGACGAGATCAATCAAAAACTTCAATGGGGGCCAGGTGCAGTGGCTTATGCCTGTAATTTCAGCACTTTGAGAGGCTGAGTTCCCAAATATTGATGCTTCAGGTCAAGAGTTGGAGACCAGCCTGGTCAACAAGGTGAAACCCTATCTTTACCAAAAATACAGTACCTATGATCCCAGCTACTCAAGAGGCTGAGGCCAGAGAATCACTTGAACCTAGGAGGCAGAAATTACAGTAACCCAAGATCACGCCACCATACTGCAGCCTGGGCAACAGAGCAAGAATCCATTTCAAAAGAAAACAACAACAACAACAAAAAAAACAAAAAACAGAACTTGGCCGGGCATGGTGACTCACGCCCACAATTCCAGCACTGTGGAGGGCTTTGAGTAGAGAAGGAAAACTGAAACTCTTAGGGGCCAGACAGAGGTGAGCTGGCAGGTCAAACAGTCAAAGCTTTAATCACTTACTGAAATAGGAAGAGGTTAAACTAGAGAAAGCACCAGCACCAACTCTCTTCTGTTCTGTCCCAGCCCCCAAGTTTTTGATCAGGAGCTGGACACCTCAAAAATAATGTCACCAGGGCTCTTTAGACCAATTCAATATATGTATAATAGAATTCATGTATTTTATGACTGCACTTCTTTGTCTACATCTTATTCCATCTCACTCTTAAGAAGTACTGCACAGACTGACCCCCTCAACGCAGGGGGTCCAGAAGAAGTAATATAGATCTCCAGGAGGAAAAGTTTCAAAGACTTAATGGCCGCCTGAGTACTCAGAGAGGCAATGGCTCAGCACTAACAATCCCAACAACTGCCTGACCCAGCCGCCATGTACGTCTCAATATGTTAACAAAAGAAGGCAGCTATTAACCTGCTAAGCTTTTGTTGAAACTTAATGTGACTTATGTTGCTCTTGTGACTCTTTGGCCTGACATCCCCATTTTGGGGTGGGTCAACTTTGATGTGATGACTAACAAGGTGAAAAGAATCTTAACAAACAAGCCTCGCTAGTCAAAGAGAAATAGTATAGCTGGCTGTAGCAGCTTTTTGGTGCTACATGAAAAAATGGCAGCTATCCTTTTGGAGGTAAACTGTATGGTCAACTCCACTGCCCAAAGCAATGCCACTGGTTCAATGGGGACTTTAACTTAGTTTTCCCTAAATTTCTGGGGCTACTTTACAAGTTGTTTGGCTACGATGAAACATAATGGAGTCCCATGAGCCGCTGCTGCTGTTCAGCTTCAGTGCCAGCTATGTAAAACCAAAAGCAGACGTGGTTGCTCCTCTCAATTACCAGAACTCAAGGCAGTCCTCATGGCTCTGGCCAGTACTCCCCCGATGAACCTCACTATGTTTTAATTAGCTTTGGAGCTGTTGCCAGTGATCTATCAGGTCTGCCACATGAAATCATATAGACTGGCAGATTAAAGCCACTTTGGCCATTAAACTCAGAGAAATTGCTTAACTTTTCCAATAATTAAATAAATGAATATTCAAATTAGATACCACTTTTTTTTTTTTTTTTAAATAAAGATGGGGTTTCACCATGTTGGTCAGGCTGTTCTTGAACTCCCGACCTCAGGTGATCTGCCCGCCTTGGCCTCCAAAGTGCTTGGATTACAGGCGTGAGCCACCATGCCCGGCCTAGATCTACTTCTTATACAGGCATACCTTGGAGATACTGCAGACTCAGTTCCAGACCATCATGATAAAGTGAGTCACACAAATTTTTGAGTTTCCCAGTGCATATAAAAGTATGTTTACAGGCCCGGCGTGGTGGCTCATGCCTGCAATCCCAGCACTTTGGGAGGCTGAGATGGGTGGATCACCTGAGGTCAGGAGTTCGAGACCAGCCTGGCCAGCATGGTGACACCCCATCTCTATTAAAAAAAAAAAAGTATGTTTACACTATACTGTAGTCTATTAAATGTGCAATGGCATTTTGTCTAAAAGAACAATGTACATACTTAATTTAAAAATATTTGCTAAAAAATGCTGACAGAGAGACATGACGTGAGCACATGCTGTTGGAAAATGATGCCAGTATAGACTTGTTCAGTGCAGGGTTGCCACAAATCTTCAATTTGTCAAAAAAAAAAAAAAAAAAAAAAAACAGTATCTGCAATATAAAGCTAAGTATTTGCAAAATAAAGCAAAGTAGAATAAAATGAGGTATGCCTGCAATGACAAAAATGAAAAGCTCAGCAATATCCAGTATTGGCCAGGGAATGGATGTAAGTTACTTTTAAACACTCTTCCTGGCATGTAAATTGGTGCAGTCCTTCTAAAAGGCAACTTAGCTGAAAATGCACATACACATTGACTGAAGGATCCCAAATCTAAATAGATACCAAAGAGAAAGAATCAAACATATATAAAAGGGATGTGCCAGCAGGTTGATGAAAGTGGGGGTAACATGCCATTAAATTTTACTTATGCCCTCTCCCATTACCTACTATTATATTTCATTGTACTTCTCACCAAATGTATGGAATCTGTATCTGTACGTACCATTTTTTACTGTTTTCCCCAGGATTCCATAGAAACCTTTTTCAAAGGGTCACCATAAGATTATTAAAACTAATGTCCTGTTAATAATCCTCATTTTTTCGCTCACTATATAGCAGTCAACACAGACAGAAATTACATTTATGGTAATTGTCTATCATGTGCTTTCATACACACAAAAATACATATATAAGCTCATATGACCTAATTTAAAAAAACATTTGAAATAGATGATATTAATCCTATCTTACAGGTGAGGAAACAAGCTAAGCGTCGCTTGCTTGAGATCAAAAACAATCAAAAGTGCTCATCCCACTAATGGCTGGTCCTAGAACTGTCTTCTACTAGTTCCTTTTACAGTTCTGTTTCTATTATTTAACAAAACTGAAAAACAAGATTATTATTTTTCCTCAGTGGATTCTAGCTTTAATACAGTGAACTTGAATGAAACACAGTGAAAATAATTAGTATGAGACCTGGCATATCATAAGGCCAAGTACTCACACTACTGACTTTCTAGAAGCATATAAAAATAGACTAATCCAAGAGTTTAAAAGTATATCTGCTCAACTCATTAAAATTAGTAGTAATCTACAGTTACACTAACTTAGAGGAAAACAACAAAGCAACTATCATTTCGTAGCAATTGGCAGACTTTAATATTCAAGAAAAATTAATTCATCATACACATTAAAAATATAGGAAATTTCATGCAGACATGAAGCTTCCAATTCAGCTTTTGTGGTAAATTTTAGAATGAGAGTTACATATAAATACAGTACATTTACAATTATGTACCAAACTTCATAATTTTATACTGTGAATTATACATCTTTTTCTTATATTGTACATATTCCACCTTGCTCACTTGATTAGCATACCCTCTATCTGCACTGCTTCAGAATATGGAAATTAAAGGGAAAAAAGCAAGCACAATGAACTAACTCCCATTTCATGAAGTAAATGAAAATGTTTGTGTATACAGCTAATTTAAGAAAAACATTTTAAACTTTAAGGCTTATATACTTTAGTAGCTAGGACTAAAATTAAGAAATACAAAATTAAATAAGTCCTCCAGTGATACTTCTATTATTGATTGATACCACATTTTCAAGTTTAGAATATATTAACTGCAAAAGCTGTAAGGAAAACAAGTAACACAAATTTGTGTAGAACACTTAAAAAACAATATTCATGATATGAGGGATAAATTAGCAAATGAAGTAACTGATTTCAGAATTAACTAAAACATATGCTGTAATAAAGAAATGTAACATTATTAAAGAAAACCTAATAGCAAAAAAAAAAATTAATAAAGCCAACCCACCAGTGTCAATCTGTTTTTGCCTGTGACAAAAACAAAGATCATTTGTTTCAATACAAGTTGTAAAAAAGTGAATACTAGCTTGTGAAAAGCATGTCTAAACCATTCAAAAACAGCATGCATTCCTTCCTGGTCAATTAATTTTTTTAAAAATACTTATGTACCTTGTAAGTTTTTTTTCTTTAAAAATAATAATTTTAGTTTTTTTTCTTCCTTGCCACTAAATTGAAACTCATTCATGTAAGTAATAAGAATTTCACCAAATGAACAATCTGCTAAGTATTGAGGGACACAAAAAAGAGAAATTTTTTTTAAAAAAAAAAACAGGTTACAGACTTCCCAATTTTGACATGATTATCTGCATGAAACCCTCTATTGCATAGTGAGAGAAAAGGTCACAAAAGTCCCATCACTGTACAAAGAAAAGGTCCCACCAACTAGTAAGATGCCAAATAGAGTAGTGACTCCCCAACCTAAGTGACAACAAAGGTCTAAAGATTTACAAGTAAATTTTCCTATTAAAACATGACATTTATGCGACCAGCACATTACTGAGATTAAATCCATCTAATTTAAATTGCCACAGAGGTCATTTAAAGCAATCACAATCATCTGTGAAAATATTCAACAAGAGTTTTTGCTTTTCTCCAAGAAAAGGCTAAAATATTAGTCATCTCTACTTTCCAAGCTACTGGAAACAGAATAACATATATTAAAAAATACAAAGGAAAACTCCCTCCAATAAAGATCTGTTAGAGGTAGAAATTTAAAGCAGCATATACTGTTTAAGCTCCATCTCTCAGGGACCAGAATTGGTGTTAATCTGAAATTACATGATGGTTGCTGCTTACAATATTGAAGACACAGATCATGGGCAGTAATTTATCCCTGAATTTCATAATCAAAATTCCCCACATTAATACTATTATGACAGTTTTTCCTAGTATATAATTGTTTTAATGAAAAAGTGCTTGCTTTCATAATCCAGATAATCTAAGGAAAAGACATTATTGTAAACATCACACTGTCAAACTCTATTCAGAGTCTGAAAATCATGTATTTCAAATGGGTAAATTTTATTCTTATCTTCTCTGTTTCCTAGCACTACTTTTAATAAAGGCTTTTTATTTCTCACTTTGAATGTGGAGATCTATATATTTCAAAGTGATCCATGATGAGTATGCTTTCCTAAAATGTTCAGTTTATTGTGGCCAAAAGACTTGATAATTTCTCAGTTACTTCAATGTATTTTACTGGCTGTGATGCTATTAAATTTTAACACTTCATAAAAATGAAATGTTTGATGCTTAAGTTCATCTGAGCTAGAAAATAAAAAATCAAATTAATCTGAATGATAAAAGAATAGACACAGGCCAGGCGTGGTGGTACACGCCTATAGTCCTAGCTACTCGGGAGGCTGAGGCAGGAAGATTGCTTGAGCCCAGGAGTTTGAGGTTACAGTGAGCTATGATCATGCCACTATACTCCACCCTGGGAGACAGAGCAGGATCCTGTCTCTGAAGAAAAGAAAAAAAAAAGACACATTTTACGCATAGTTTTCTTAGTTTGAAAGTGAATAAAGTCCCAACTCCAGATGTTGAATATGACTCAGGATCCTTAGACTCTTCTAAAAGTAACATGTGCAATGCATACAAAACAACAAAAAAAGGGAAGATTATTAGGACCTCAATACTATTAGTCATTAATACGGCAGACTTGCAATGGACAGCATCATGAAGACACTGGAGATTAGGTATTTTTCATACTGAAACACAATTCTGGGCTTCAAGGAAAAAGTATACTTCAAGACATTTCCTCCATTTTTACTTGTGTAGTACAAATCTGCATGGCATAGTATATTTCTGAAAAAGCAATAGACATATTAAGAAAATAGACACTATTTCTAAATTTCATTAGGAATAAGAAGGCACCACTGATTTGAGGTTGTGTCCTATCATCACTGATAGTTGATTTTCAGTCGTTTATTTCAGGATTTGTTCTTACTAAACTTTTTTCCAGGTGGTATCACTTGAGACCATTATTGTGGCTTACGGACCACAAACAAGACACATTCATAGTAGTATTTCATCATAGAGAGATCATTCACAGTATATGTTGACAACACAGATTCTTTTTCCACCTGCAATGCAAACAATAATCATAACACTGACTATGACAGTCATCATGAGCACACCACTAACAAATTCTAAGCACATATGTATCAGTAGCAGGCACTATTTTAAGCATATTCATTTATTACATACAACTACTCCCATAAGAGAAGAACTATTAATATCAGTAGTTTCACTTTAAAAAGAACGGTCCCACTACTAAGTAGTGGAACTGAGATTCAAACTCAGGCAGTCTTGAGCTCTAAACTACTATAATATATAACTTTTCTTCATTCTTAAAAACAAATCTATTGTTTTAAAAATGGAATGTTTCTAAATAAATGAACTGAAACACAATAGCCAAAATATCATAAAACTTTATAGGAATGCAACTAATGAAAAAAAATCAGACAGTACACAAGGACATATTGTGAATATCCCTCTTATACCTGCCCTCCTACCCCCTTTTGTTTTCCCCAGAGCCTAGTCTACTTTGTATCTAACAGTGAGAATCTACAAGGCCAGTATTATAATGATCAGCTACCATTTATTGAAAGGCTATTTCACCAGAAAGTATAGTTTTCCCTTTAAGCACACATTATCCCAAATCCTTATAATTCTGAAAGCTAAGTAACACAGGTCAAGCATCCCTACTCTGAGAATCTGAAACACTCCAAAATCCAAAATGTTTCCAGCGCCTACATAATGCCACAAGTGACAAATTCCACAGCTGACTTCATGTGGCAGGTGTACAAAATTTTAAAATATTGTATACATTTACCTTTGGGGTATGCTTATAAGGCACATATATAAAACATAAATGAGTATCACATTTAGACTTCAGTCCCCACCCCAGATATGTCATTATGTATATGTATATATTGCAAAATTGGAAAAAATCCAAAATCCAAAACATTTCTGGTCCCAAGCATTTCGAATAAGGGATACTCAACCTGTATTATCTTCCCTTTATAGGTAAGAAAACAGAGAATTCAAAAAGTTAGTAACAGCCATAATATCAACATTTCTGTTGAGGTACTGTGGAAGTTAAACTTTGGCAATATTTTATTTCATTCTTACCTCTACCTTGAATCCATACTGCAGAACAACATTTTTTATATCCTCATAGCTCAATTCTATGGAAAGTTCATTTGCCAAATTTTCAAAGTGGTACAGCAGAGGACCTATGGTTTAAAGATACTATGAATTACTTGAATACACATATACTCGTAGCTGTTTTACACTGAATTCCACGTTGAATAAGTTAGGTACTGGATGAGGTAAACATAAAAAGAAGAAACTTTACATTTGCTGAAAATGCCCAGACCTCTGAAAATTTGGCCTAGTATCTGACACCCAAGAGCTGGGCCTACACTCATGGGAAGTGAGTCCCTCTGGTATACCTGCCTTGCACTGTGATTCATAGCATAGGCCTTCACCTTCAACTTTTGAGTTACTGAAGGAGTAGATGAATCAGAGACTGATGCTAAGTCCTCAGATTCCAAATATATTCTGCAATTATAATTCCGTAAGTAAATGCAAAACTTGTTACAAACTGCTTATCAAATGAAAACAGAGAAGGAGCCTCAAGTTAACCTAGGTATTAAAAGGTGGACAGAAGTTATAGGGAAGATTTCCTAAAAGAAGGAAGTAACACTAGAGCGGGCTTTTTAAAAATGCACTGTTTATATCCCAGCTCTAATAGCTAATAATTGTGTGTCTATGGGCAATTCACCAACTCTGCTTCATCTCTAACGACCTTTTTTTTTTTTTTTTTTGGAAATAGAATCTCATTCTGTTGCCCAGTCTAGGGTGCAGTGGCATGATCTTGGCTCACTGCAATCTCCACCTCCCAGGTTCAAGCGATTCTCCTGCCTCAGCCTCCTGAATAGTTGGCATTACAGGCACCTGTCGTCATGCCAGGCTAATTTTTGTATTTTTAGTAGAGACAGGTTTTCACCATGTTGGCCAGACTGGTCTCAAAACCCTGAGCTCAAGTCATCGGCTTGCCTTGGCCTCCCGAAGTGTTGCAATTACAGGCATGAGCCACCCTGTGTACCCTGTAATATGACTTTAATGTGAGATAATATGTATTACACCTGTCATAAACAAGGTACGAAGTAAATGACAGGTATTACACTATTTTTACGACATCCTCTCTTTTTACTATTTTCTCATTCCATACATTCAAGAAACAAACATATGATTTAAAGGATGACTTTCAAATCTTTCAATCTATCATTTTGCCCAATCCACCAGCCTCATCCAGGAACCATTTTCACTTAATACAGTTATAACTCAGACTAATCTAGACAATCTTCTCTTTGCCTTTCATTGGGTAATTATAAATCCTGCAACCAGCTCTCTACTCCTACTCCTCATACAATGTGCTAATCATGGAAGATAAAAGTATTTAATAACAAAACAAAGTTTCTGCTACCAAGAGGCTTACCATTTTGTGGAAAATGGTAAAAAAGTTTTTCTAGGCCGGGTGCGGTGGCTCACGCCTGTAATCCCAGCACTTTGGGAGGCCGAGGCGGGTGGATCACGAGGTCAAGAGATCGAGACCATCCTGGTCAACATGGTGAAACCCCGTCTCTACAAAAAATTAGCTGGGCACCGTGGCGCGTGCCTGTAATCCCAGCTACTCAGGAGGCCGAGGCAGGAGAATTGCCTGAACCCAGGAGGCGGAGGTTGCAGTGAGCCGAGATCACGCCATTGCACTCCAGCCTGGGTAACAAGAGCGAAACTCCATCTCAAAAAAAAAAAAAAAAAAGTTTTTCTTCCTCTCTCCTTTCTCTTTCCTATACAAATGACTAGAAAAAATGACCGTGAATATAATGTATATATTACTGCTACTTACAAAAGATAACAATGGTTCCTTATCAAACTACTCTATCCAGCTTAAATTTGTTATATTAGTAAAAATGATCATTTTCTACCATTTCCCTGAGCACTGCTATTTCTTAGACTATCCAAAGCTTTTATAAGAATGCAGAGCCTCATAGCAGAGTCTTTCTAGCTGTGAAAGATTATGCTGTTCCTGCTCCATTAAAAGCCTCCAATAACACAGTTTTATTATTTCTACATACATATATTCCAGTGATTTTTACATACTCGGACCATTTTTACCTCTAGCCATGGTGTATTCCACCTAGAACGCTCTGCCCCTCCAACTCAAGCTTTAGCCATGCTTCAAAACCTTGCTGAAATTCATCCAAGTCCTCACCCCTACTGCTCACTCTTCTTTAATGTGGCATATTTTAACACGCATTTAATGCAGTGTTGCATTGCTCACTGAAAATTTTTCAGCTAATTAGTACTGTTTACTCACTAGATTACAAGTTATATAAGTCAAGGAACACATCTCAAGTTACTTTTAAACCCACCACAATGCCCCACTTAGTGCTGAATTTATAAATTTTACCAAAGGCAACAGCTGTAGTATATATTTTTGGTCTTCTAATACAATGGTACTTTGACAAATATCCTTGTACATATTTTAGATTATCCCTTACAAAGACGGTTCTTGAAGGCCAGAGAATGAACATTTACTGACTTGATTCAGACTGCCAAAAATACTTTCCCAAAGAGTTATAAGTTTTCACTGACAACTGCAATAAGTACTTGTTTCAATATCTTATATTAAGTGGTGGGAATGCAATGTACAGTCACTTTGGAAAACACCTAGCCAGTTTCTTGTAAAGTTATAGATATGCTCATCGTATGTGACCTAGCAATTCTACTGTTAGGTATTTATACAAAAGAAATGGAGATTTGCAGCCACACAAAGATTTATACTCAGTTTAATGCAAGTTTATTCATTTATACTCATGTTTAATACAACTTTAATCACAATAATTTGGGAATAACCCATACGTCTACCAACCAGTGAATGGATAAACAAAATGTAATATATCAAATGGAAAACTACTCAACAATAAAAAAGACCACCACAATGGTACATGCAACAAAATGATGATCTCAAAAGTGTAATGCCAAGAAAGCCAGAGACAAAAAGCGGCATACTGTATGATTCTATTTATATGACATTATAGAAAAGGGAAAACTATAGTTAACAGAATCCAGAGTAGTGACTGCACAGTATTAGGAGTAAAAGGAGAGAAAGGAGTACGAGGGGGCATTTTGGGGTGATGGAAATGGAAAGATTTACTGTCTTGATCGTGTCCATGGTTATACGATTATCCAGTTTTCAAAATGTGTCAAACTGTACATTTGTAAAAAGGGTGAATTTTATATATCAATTATACCTCCAAAAAATCCAACTTAAAAAAAAAACAAGAATTTTTATTAAACAATTTGCTAATTTCTAAAAGGGAAAATTGTATATATATGTAATTTGAATTTGCATCTCTTTGCGGCTGTGCAGTTTTTCATATTTATGACTTAGTTGCCCATTTTTTAAACAAATGTTTACCAAGCACCTAGCTAATGTCTGGCACTGGATATATATGAAGATGAATAAAAGAGAGACACATTCCTCAAAGGGTTCTTTATTTTCTCAACTCTGTGTCTCTTCATATTCTTTAATTTTTAATTTTTTTTTTTTTGAGACAGTGTCTCACTATATGACCCATGATGATTTAGAATTCCTGGGCTCAAGCAATCCTCTTGCCTCAGTCTCCCAAATAGCTGGGACTACAGGCATGCAACACTACACCTAGATTTCTTCATATTCTGTTAGTGGCCATAACAGAAGGAGCAAAGACACGTTTTTTCCTTGATCATAAGATCAAAAGTAGAAAGCTGAGATAACATGAAAAAGCGTTAAAAAGTCAAAAATCACCTCTAAGCCTAACATTCAGAGTATGCACCTGAATATCTCCTTGTGGTCTTTCCTTAATGTATAGTATATTCCATAAATAGTTTTACATCTTATACTTCATTAGGAACATTTCCTTATTTCTAGAAAATAGTTTTACTGTATGAATGTCTTATGACTATCCACTCCATTACTGTTAGAAATGTAAGTTCAGTCTAAGTTCTTCCTGAGTATGTCTGTTCATTTCATCAGTCTTTAGTCTGCCCATATCTGATTACTTTCCTCTGACAGACTTCTAGAAGTATAATTAATCTAATAAATATCGGTAATAGTGAATTAACTATGTAACAAGCCAGATGGCAAATATTTGAGGCTTTGTGTGCCACATACAGTGTCCAGCATATATTCTTATTTATGTTTTTCCCTGTTACTCTTTAAGAATATAAGAAATACTTACAGTGGTAGGGCCATACAAAAATAGGCTGCAGGCCAAATTGGCCTATGGGTTGTAGTTTGCCAAACCCTGACTAAATGTATTAATATTTAAGGGTTTTCCACACATTATTTTGTAGTATGTTACTGTTTTTCCAGAAGAAAGTCATATCATTTTACATTTCCACTAGCAGAACAAGAGCACAGCCTATCTCACCATAATTACCTAAGCTTTTAAATAAGTACATTTTAAAACCTAGTGAATATGATAGGTGAAAAATGGTAGCACAGTTCTATTTGACTAACAGTGAGAATGAACATTTTTTTCTGTATATAGGTTGTTTACATTTATTCTTTTTTTCATTTTTTTACTGAGTGTTGGAGTCTTGCTCTGTCACCCAGGCTGGAATGCAATGCCATAAGTGTAGTTCACTGCAGCCTTGAATTCCTGGGCTCAAGTGATCCTCCCACCTCAGCTCCCAAGTAGTTGGGACTACAGGCACATGCCACTACACCTGGCTAATTTTTAAATTTTCTTTTAGAGACAAAGGGTCTTCCTGTGTTGCCCAGGCTGATCTAGAAATCCTAGCCTCAAGCGATCTGCCTGGTTTGACCTCAGAAGTTACTGGGATTACAGACATGAGCTATGTCATCCAGTTTTTATTTTTTTAAATAACTTGCAACTTATGTTGTACAGCCTATTTCATTTCTGGGTAGTTTTCTCTTTTCTTCCCCCTTTAAATAATTTTTTAAAAATCTAAACATATAGTTTACAGTTGATATGGTTTGGGTTTGTGCCCCCACCCAAATTTCACCTCGAATTATAATCACCACATGGAGGGAGGGACCTGGTGGGAGGTAACTGGATCTTGGGGGACAGTTCCCCCCATGCTGTTCTCATGAGACTGAGTTCTCAAAAGATCTGATGCTTTAAAAGTGGCAGTTCCTCCCTCACCTTCTCTCCCCGAACACCTTGTGAAGAAGGTGCCTGCTTCCCCTTCTGCCCTGATTGTAAATTTCCTGAGATCCCCAGCAATGTGGAACTGTGAGTCAATTAAATCTCTTTTTGTTTATAGATTACCAAATCTCAGGCAGCATCTTTATAGCAGTGTGGAAATGAACTAATATAACCATTAAAGAAAAAATATACATATAAAGGAACTTTTGCTTCTTGTAAAAGCAGGTTAGGTCATTCAGGCCTACACTCCTATTGCAAACAATTAAAGCTGGTGGATTAAACTTACTTCTAAAAATCTTGGCTGGGCGTGGTGCCTCATGCCTGTAATTGCAGCACTTCAGGAGGCTGAGGTGGGTGGATCACAAGGTCAGCAGTTCGACACCAGCCTGACCAACATGGTGAAACCCCGTCTCTACTAAAAATCCAAAAATTAGCTGAGTGTATAATCCCAGCTACTTGGGAGGCTGAGGCAGGAGAATCACTTGAACCCCAGAGGCAGAGGTTGCAGTAAGTGGAGATCGAGCCACTGCACTCCAGCCTGGGTGACAGAGTGAGACTCTGTCTCAAAACAAACAAACAAACAAACAAAACCTTGTAAGTTAGTAAGAAATTACCAGGAACCTAGAGGTACACCTAGATGCCATTTTTACCCTAAGAATATTTCACTACCAAGAAGAAACTGATCTGCAATTTGATAAACTCTCTGGACCAAGGGGACATAAGACAAGACCTGGGTTTGCTTCATGATTGAGAGATCATTCAACATTAAAGCAATAGTAAGGGCTATCTTTATCTTTTTTTTCCCCTATTAATTCTTGAGCCCTCCTTTGATTTCTTCCTTTTTTTATTTTTTATTTTTCTATTAGGCTATCTTTAAGGTGAGAGTAGGAAATAATAAACTTACTTCTATCCTTTAACCTCATGAGACTGCATGAAAAGTTGATCTAGTGCTTACTAAAGGGACAAGGGTAGTTGTACATCATCATTTAATCCTAGGGTAGATTTACAACCTAATTTAACATGTCATGGGTGGTCCCATACACTTCAAGTCCTAATTTAGTTTAAAACAGTTCTGGTCTGACAATGCTCTAATCTCCTGGCAGAAGCAAATATTCCTTTGGGGAAAAACACTTCAACCCAGGCCTTAAGAAATCTGAAGTGCAATTTCTCAAGAACAATCCCCAATAAACGCTTATGGTCAACGGCACAGAGAAACAAGGAATCATGAACAAGAACCAACAAAAGCAAGAGAAAGCAGAAAATGACCTGCAAAGACTTGAGATATTAGAACTATAAGACATAATATGCTAAGTATTTTCAAATAAAAGACTATCAGTCAGAAGAAACTATCCAGAATGCAACCACGGTGGGAAAGATACCAAGATAAGTGGTTGATATATGAAAGCTAGCATGACAAGTCCTAAAATACATTTGATTGCATTTCCAGAAAAAAAAAAAAAAAAAAAAACCAGAGAAAAAGAATGAGGCAGAGGCAGTATGTGAAGAAATAATGGCTGTTGTTACATATTTTAATGCTAAACCTATGATTGGTCAGGGGGAAACCCCAACAAAGCTGAAATTTTTCACAACTGATAAGGTCAATTCATAGACTTAAGAAGCATAACAAACTGCACAGATTAAAAAGGAAAATCCAAACCTAGATATACTATTAGACTTGCTAAAAACTACAAAGTAAAAATCGTAAAAAAAAAAATTACCTTCAGAGGAGCAACATTTTAAAAAGTTGAGTTCTCAACAGCAAAGACAGAAGCTTGAGGCCGCTGGGTGTGATATATTCTAAGTGTTGAAAGCTACCTGCCACCTTAGTACTCTATCCTTAGTGTTGCACTGGAACTAAAGTTATCAGCATGAACTCATGATTTTGCCTGTATATGTGTGTGTATGTATGTATAGGTGTGTGTTTAGTTTTTCTTAAGGCCCTCCTTTGATGAACTCATGATTTTTGTAGACACACATGTACATATGATTTTTACAGACAGACATATACATATATTTCTTACCTTGTTTGCCAAAAAGGCCTAGAAGCAATACCACTCCAGTGGTAGAACCTAGATTTTCCATTTCTATAAACCATTCCCCATTAAAAGGAACCAGGGATCCTTGGAAACAATGACTGGTCAGACAAAGTACAAGATGGGCCTGGAATATCTAGTTGTTTCACAAAGTAGGTAGGTACCAAACGTTTTAATTCTTCAGATGTGGTTAGATTCATTTTATTAATTCTTCCAGAAGTAGCTAAATGCCTGCCTTCCACGACTTGACTGCAAATTTATCAGTGTATACATACACACACGTTCTCTTTTTAGAAGAAATTATAAATAAATGTGTTTAAGGAGTGCTGGTAAGCATGAAAAACTGAAAAAGGGAATTCACAGGTATTCTTCTGTTCTTTGCCAAAATCATAGGCTTACCCAAAGAACATACGCATAACAGTTCCCTTAAAAGGCTTACTAGCTTTCCTTAAACTGGGTAGTATTTGATAGTCCATCAAATCCTCCTTAATTAAAGCATTTTGTAAATTAATAATCCCTCCCCAAATAGACTTCATGTAATTTGGGCAACAGTTTCATATATAATTTTACCTCCAATGTCATTTGTTCCAGAATGGCTGGCTACTACATTTCTCATTATATATGAATATATTGACATTCTAGTCTGCATAAGCATGATTAGGGTAAAATCATCCCCAAGAGGTTGACCTCTCAGTTTACAGAGAAAATTAAGCCTCCAGGTCTATACAACTAAAGCAAAAACCTGAATTTACCAATATAGATGGCACTTTATCATGTCTTCTAGCAGTCACTTTTCCTTCAAGACACCTTAGTATGTTTCCTTTTTCAAATTTTGAAACAATACATTTATACATACATGTAACAGTTATTTATATCCACTGTTTGCCAGGCTTTGTACCAGGTGAATAGGAAGCATTAGATCTTTGCCCTCATGTAGCTTAGAGACTAGCAGGGGAAACAAAAGCATATGGGTGCTAACACCAAACTGAGGTATGTGCTACAGCGGAGTCTCTTAGAACATAAAGAAATACAGAACACTTAACCCAACCCGAAAGGATCACCTGAGCTAAGCGTTTAAGAACACATAAGGACTAGCCAAGGGAAAACAGAAGAGAAAGAGAAACGGCTAAGTCAGAGGACTGGCACTTGATGTCGGAGAAGGGGTGGTAAAAAACAACAACAAAGAAGAAGCTGAGACACAAAACAGAAGAAAGATCATAAGGGCATAGTACATAAATCGTGAAGAGTTTAGGTTTTCCAGAAAGCTAGGATTTCATGCAGGGAATCTTACAGGAACAGATTTGCATGTTAGGAAGGTCACTGGTGATTATGTGGAGAAATGAAAAAGGCTGAAGACAACTCGAAGGCGGGGACATCCTTAAGGAAACTACTACAGTAATCCTAATGCTAATCCAGACAAGAAACCGTGATATTAGAGCAATGGTTTTGAACTGGGGATGACTATGCCAACGCCCTCCACCCCCCAGAGGGCAACATGTTTCAATATCTAAAGACACTTTGATTGTCAAAACTGGGAGATACTACTGGATTCTTAGAGGCCAGGAAGGCTGTTAATCATCCTACAATGTACAGGCCAGACCCCCACTTCCCTCACCACTCCCACTGAACAGCGATCCAGCTCAAACATCAATACCACAGTTGAGAAACCCTACAAGAGATATTCAAGAGCGACTAAGTAGCTTTAGGAGATATAACTTTTAGACTGACTAGAGGCAAACAGTGAGGAAAAAGAGGGTCCTATTGACTGTTCATATTCTCTTGCCTCCAAATTCATATGTTAAAGCCCTAATACTCAGTGAGGCTGTATTTGAAGGTAGGACTTATAAGGAAGTAATTAAGGTAAATGAGGTCTTAAGGGTGGGGTCCTCATCCAATAGGATTAGTGTCCTTATAAGAAAAGATACCAGGGAGCTCACTCATGCACTCATTCACTCTCCCCTTATGCACAACCAAAGAAAGGCTGCATGAATAGACAGCAAGAGGGTAGCACCCTGCAACTCAAAGGAAGAGCCCTCATTAGACACCAACCTGGCGGGCACTTGGAATTCAAGTCTTCAGAACTGTGAGAAAATAAACTTCTGTTATTTAAGCCACCCAATCTGTGGTATTGTTATGGTAGCCTGAGTGAACTAATAAAAGGGGTAATGAAAGATTCCCAGTATTTTTGTTTGGGGGAATCTGAGTAGATGATGAATAGAAAAGATATTGGGTGGCATGGAATTGTTTTCGGTTTTGTTCTGGTTTTTCTTTTGAGATGGAGTCTCAGCATGTTGCCCAGTCTGGTCTTGAGACACAAAGATTTTGAAGTATCTGTGGTACATCCAAGTTGGACATACTGACCAGGAGCACAAGAGAGATGTTTGACCAGAGATAGAGCTTGGGAATTGAAAGAGTAGGAAAAGCCATGCAATCAGGTAGGAGGAATATGGAGTCAAAAATGAGTACATGGCATAAAAAATGAAAAACACTGAATAGATGCTCGGAACACACCAATATTTAAAAGAAAATTGATTCTGAGATTTTTTTTTTACGTTCTTTAACTTATACATGCAAAAGATGTATAAGTTAATATTTTATAAAGTATTAACCTTCCAAATAACTATTTTTAAGGACTGTGTTTCTCCATATTACAATTTTCAAAATTGTTTTGAAACTCCATAGTGGAATTAGCTCTCCTAATTGACTTCCTGTTAACCAATGTTCTCCATTACTTCTGATGCCTATGACAGATCATAAGTCACACTTTAGTACATCTACTCTTATCAAACAGTATACTTATCAGGAGCCAACTTTATTTGCTTCAGGTAGTCACAACTATTGTATTACATAACTCAATAAAATATTTTTGCATAAACCAATAAAACAAACGTTCAAAATAAAGCTGTTTCTATGAAAGTTAAGTCACATACTCTGGAAATACATAAAACCTTACCATAACTCAGTAATGAGGGTCAAAAAATTTAATCACATAAGCATAGGATGTTAATGCTAACTTACAAATTAACCCAGGATAATAAAGAAATTTCTAGCATCGAGTACTAAGCAGAATATGGATGTAATGAGGAGGAAGATTCCATGGGAAAGGTAAAATCCTTCCCTTATGGTTCATTATAGAACAAAAAAGAGACCACTCTCTTCCTAACAGAAAGGACCACTGTCTCAGCATGTGGGATGGATATAATGAGGAAATGATTACCTGCCATCAAATCAACAATTAGTATACACTGAAATTACAACGACTGAGACTGACCTAAGTATGAATATACAACTTTTGAGCTTCCACTGCCTTTGGAGGCATCACCACCAGGATGCAGTCTAAAGGAAACTGTAGAGGTTTTAAAACATTTACAAACGTAATTCTAATATTCATGAACATTTGAGATTGTAAGTTAAATATAAAATAGCTGTAAGTACTCAGATTAACATACAAAATTTTAGTAAATACTAAAAAACTTACCTAGATTTATCCAAATTCCACCTGGCTTGAGTATTTTCCATATTGTATCAATATAATCAATTACATTGTGAGCTGTGTCTATGAAGAAACAGGTAGCAATACAGTCCCAGGTATCTATCAAGAAAAATTAAATCACTGCATCTGTTACTTTGCTTTTTTCTTTTAATTAATCCTTTAAAGTTGCCAGTTACCTTTTACAGAGTATTAATATTTGACAGAAATACAGAAGCTAAACTTCTGATCAACACTATAATCATGGTAACCTAATAATCACTTATGGGAAATACTGGTATCAATAATCTGATTAAGTAATCAATTTGGAAATTATCCCCAATAACACTGATATTATAATCTAATCTCAACATATGATTACCAAATTATGTTTGTAAGAGTTTTGTTTATCCTCTATTCAAATTGTAGGCTTCATTTAAAATCACTTAAAACAAAGTAATAGTCATTCCAATTTACACTAGTGTTAACCACCAAGTCTGGCAGGCTTCAGAAAGACTGCAGGCACCAGTTACCAACTGAGAGATCCAAACACCTCAAGATCTACTACAACTGCAAATAATTACCAGGGAAAAAGGGGAGCCAAGGGCAGGTAGAAGCAGTGGGTGAAAATCCAGTAGAGAACACCGTTTGTCTCTTGGAGGTATGGTGTCTGTACAAATCCTGGTGCAATAAAGGCACTTGATCCCATGGAGGATTACCTTTATCATCTGTTCTCTCAAGCCCTGCTCCAGAAAAAGGGGACTTTTACTTGCCTAAGTGGTGTTTTCCATTATTTCATTCCTTATCCCCAACACCTTACATCTTTCAACTCTCCCTTTCTTCCTTCAGAATACAGGTTGTCCCAATCTCATAGTTCAGAGAAAAATAAAAGCTTTCCATGTGGTTAAATAAATAAATAAAAACAATCTATGTTGTTACTACTCCTGCTTCAAGCCCTCCAATGGCATCCTGTTTCTCTGAGTACAATTCCAAGTCCTTACTATGGCCTGCCTACAAGTTAGCCTCATCAAACCCTCTTGAGGCTGACTTCCCACCACTGTACCCATTGCTTACTACAGCCCAGCTCCTCCTTGAGCAGAGCAATCATGCTCTCTACTCCCTAACCCTCCTTCCTTGCCATTCCCCATCTGCAACATTTTCCCTTCAAAGAGCTCAATGGTTTGCCTCTGTACTCTTTCAAGGTTCTCTGCTAGACATTTTTTTTTTAGTTTCTGCTCTTAGAAAGGCTTTCCCTGACAACTCTATAAAAAGCAGCAGCCCCTCCCCAGTCACTCTGTAACCCCTCTTCCCTGCCTTAAATTTTCTTTCTCACAATATTATATTTGTTATTGCCTCATTTTCTCTACTAGAATAGAAGTTCTCCATGGACAGGGACTTTGTTTTGTTCCCTGTTCTCTTTTGACACCTAGAACATACCTGGTACTTAGTAGGTACTCACCAAGTACCTACTGACTGAATGATTTTGCTGAACCCTCAATATTCTATTTTTTTTTTTTCCTTTTACTGCCAGTCTCCCTCTCCTCTTTCCCCATTACCATCTCCCTTTCTCTCATCCCTAGCTCAGATTTCTTCAACAGTTTTCCAGGCTGAAGTCAATGCACAGCCTGACTATAAAAGTCCTCCATGATCTGGAACAAATTTACTTTTCTAGCAATACCTCCCATTAAATCCCATTAAATCTTTCATTAAAGCTTTTCTTTCCTTGACAGTACGGCTGTGCTGCCATCCCCAATCATCTTATTCGTATCTTTGTACTTCTGTCTGCCTCAAATGCTATTCTCTCAACCTTCACGTCATAGCCTCATTATGAACAGCTTCCTTCTCACACTAATAACCTTTCTTTTTTTAGTATTCATTACTCATTTAAACTTTGTTTACGTCACCTCTTTTAGTATTAATAGGCCCAATAGATTCTAAATTTCTTGACTGTAGATATCTTACACTTCTTTTTATTTCCTATCGATGCCTTGTATATGACCTTGAACAACTCTAAATTGACACTGATGTATGCCTTATGTTCTACCATCAAAATGAGCGATCTAAACCTTGGCTTAGGATAAAACTAGCTCATAAATTTAGAATAAATGACAAGACTTTCTAAATGCTTGATTTGAACTTACTGCATTCTGAATAAATCTCCTGAAAATCTCCTGCTGTCATAGAAAAGTTAGAACCAGGAGGAAGACTGTGGGGGTCAACATCAGGGAAAAAGATGGGTCGAATCTGATCAGCTGATCTCCGGTTATTGCTAAACTGATGGATCCAAGGATAAAGTTTATATTTATTAATTTCAGAACATCTGTAAAATATGAGCATAAAATCAGGTGTTAACTAAATATTTTACCAAGAAAATCCACTTTAAATAGTAAAATATTGTTTAATTGAAGATTTGCATATGTAATTCATTATTATTTAAAAAGTCACTACAACAGTTTCCCTAATTATCTGAAAATGTACATATACATGTAGATGAGCAACCAATCATGGATTAAAGACAGACTTTCTAGAAAGTCACTTACCCATCCTGTTTCAACATTCTGATAACTAGGCAATTGGTTCAAGTGATAATCCGTATAAGTACTTTAATTTCAACATAAGAAACATTTGTGACATATATCATAATCAATACTATGTACTTATCTTCAAATTCAAAATTGTTCAAGAAAATATGTAAGTCAATCTGATTCTGAGAAATTACTATTTCCAGCAAAAAATAAATTAAATACCTGTTGAGTACAAAGTTGGAAGAAAAGAGCATAAAAAAACTCCATTCATTTCCTTGACAAGCATAACCTAGCATAGCTATTTCCCAGGCCAGTCTTCCTAGTCCAGCACCAGGTACCAGAATATTTACTTTAGAAGGATCCCTGAAATGAAATAAGGCAATTATGTCCAACCCCTCAAAGAAAAAAAAGAAAAAGACAAAATCCACATTAACAACTAAAAATTTACTCATTTACTCAATAAGAATAAGCTAAGACTCTGACTTCTTACAATCAAGAAATACTTCTAAATATCAAAAATAAGAGGTATAAGGAATTATGTATGTATGTTCAGATATCAGATGAGGGTTTTGGCCCTCAAAAATTATTTTTCAGAAAAAAGGAGTACTCTTAAATCTGAAGACTTATAAAGTCATTCATATTCCTAACAGCTGTCACCCTGAACAACTATCTTAGAAAGACAAATTATTCCAAAGGGATCCCAATTAAATATGAAGAGTTTGAAAAAAAATAGTTCATCACATGGGACAATAAATACAACATAACTTTATTTCTAAATTTTATATGTAACCCAATTGTTTATGTTAGATTAAACAGATGTAGAGTTAAATGTGTCAGGTATATCTCTAAATCCTTAAATATTTTAGTTGACAAAATAATTTGGGGGAGGGGATATTTTCATGGGGAAATGGGAAACAGCCCTCTAATTAAGCATACATGATGGCAAATATATTACATCAAACCAGAGGTTCACAACCAAACTGATCTCTACCTACTAGCATCACACTGCCATTACATATTTCCTTCACTGTAAGAGCCATTATTCCACTTTCAAACCACTAAAAGCTATACCAAAGCAAGGCCTTTTCTCAGGAATTTTGGCAAATCAATATAATCCTGAGGAAACTAAACTTGTAGTCTTATAAGAAGCCAAAGAGAAATGTATATAATCAGCTAATATGTCAAGTAAAAATTAATTTCACTACTGTATTTCCTAAATTTGGTTCACAAATCAAATCCAATATCCAAGTCTACTTCTACTAATTCTCTTTTATCTTTTAACTACGTGGTTTTTAATTTGTCAGGCTCCAAGCAGCAACAGGGCACTTTACTACTAGCCCATATAACCTTTGCATATCCCACTTCAAAACAAAAAAGAACAAACACTGTGGGGCTTTTGAAAACTCATAGCTCTAGGACTCTGCTATTCCTTACATAAGGGACCTGCCATTTCGGCACTCTACTCAGACCTAACTCACTCTCATTTCTCACTCTCTACCAGACGCACCAAAACCCTTACTCTCGAGAATTACCTCTCTTTTCTCAGTTCCCATCTGCCCAATCATAACATGCATTTCCACCCCTACTCCAGCAAGTGGCTGTTCTCAGCTTTGAATTTTTTTTTTTTAATTATCTGATCAAAGTCATGCTACAGAAAGCAAAAGGATTTGGAAGCAAATTCATAGAGTATTTAAATATTTATATAAAAATAACTAGCAATCAATTTCCAAATGGCTGATGACCCCAGTAAAATATTATAATGTAGAAGTTAGAAATTATGCTAACCTGAAGGGAGAGCTGTGCCAATGTTAACCACAATTATTTTGGTAACTTACGGAAAGTTAACTTAATGACTGCTTTTATCAATGACAAAGAGGATTTTATTATGATAAAGAGGATTTCAGTGGACATATAGGAAATGCATCAAAGCAAACCCTCTAGAACAACAACAAAAAAAGATTAAGAACTATGCAATGAATGGATAAGATGGAGAGAATTTTTCCCTAAATCTTTGTTCTTGGCTAGATTTTCTTCATTGAGTTTTTATACAAGGGATATTAGCATAATGAAAAGTTCCTCTAACTATGATGTGTATGAAACTAAGGCACTCTAAGTGGGCATTTCTGCCCATGAATCCGTATGAAGTCTAGGGCATTTCTATGAGGCCGATTCTGTGGAGAACAAGAAATATAAATCTAATACAGACCTTAATGGTAAGATAACCTTAAACCAGGCTGAAAATTTTTTAAAAGCAGGAACAGAGACATAGGATATGTGGCTCCGTAATCAAATGGTGCCTACTTGAGATTCTTTGCGAAAATAAGCAAGCCAACAAGTTTACCTAGTTAATAAGGTCCAAATATGGAGAAGCAGTACATTTATTATAAATATGACCTCCCTAATAACAGGAGGAAAAGTTTCAACAGTTTATTCAAGACAAACAGGAATGGAAAAGGATACATCTGTAAGGACAGACATAGAGCCCATGTGTCTAAAGAGGCCATGGATTACATTTCCATCACTCGTTCTGCTCCAGCTATTTCACCAGCAGTAAATATTGTTCTTGACAGAGGTTTCCTTTGTTGCACACAGAACGATCTTTGCATTGCAGTTGTAAATTTTTTTTTTTTTTTTTGAGATAGAGTCTCGCAGTGTTGCCCAGGCTGGGGTACAATGCCATGATCTCGGCTCACTGCAACCTCTGCCTCCCAGGTTCCAAGCGATTCTTCTGCCTCAGCCTCCTGAGTCAGTGGGATTACAGGCGCCTGCCACCATGCCCTATTTTTTTTTTTTTTTTTTTTTTGTATTTTTAGTAGAGACATGGTTTCACTATGTTAGCCAGGCTGGTCTTGAGTGTCTGACCTCGTGATCCACCCGCCTCGGCCTCCCAAATTGCCGAGATTGCAGGCATGAGCCACTGTGCCGGGCATAGCTGTAAATTTTAAAACTCGAACACAAAATGCTGTCTTGTTGGGTCAACATTATGACACTTGGCTGACCCCTAGTGGTAGAAGTAAATACAACTTTTAAGTACCTACAATGGTTCTCTGAATCGCAGCTATTCATTCTCCAGTACAGTAAAAGCCACTAACTACATGTGGCTACTGAATACTTAAAATGTGGCTAGTGCAAATTGAGACATGTTGTTAAGTGTAAAATAAACACCAAATTTAAAGACAGTATAAAAAGGAACGAAGCCAGGCGCGATGGCTCACACCTGTAATCCCAGCACTTTGAGAGGCTGAGGCGGGCGGATCACGAGGTCAGGGGTTCGAGACCAGCCTGACCAATATGGTGAAACCAGTCTCTACTTAAAAATCCAAAAATTAGCCAGGCGTGGTGGTGCACACCTATAATCCCAGCTAGTTGGGAGGCTGAGGCAGGAGAATTGCTTGAACCTGGGAGGTGGAGGTTGCGTGAGCTGAGAGCGTGCCATTGTACTCCAGCCTGGGTGACAGAGCGAGACTCCGTCTCAAAAAAAAAAAAAAAGAACAAAAAATATCTCACTAATAATCTTTTATTACGTCAAAATTTTTAAAATATGCAGCTGCCCTGAGCATACTGCCTGTGGGGTAGCCCTGCTCTGCAGGAGCAATAAAAAAAAAAAAAATTAAAAAATATCTAAAGCATATATGGCAAAATGTCAAGGCTTAACAGAGTTATTGAATTTTTTTTTTTTTTTAATTTGAGACAGTCTTGTTCTGTTGTCCAGACTGGAGTGCGACAGTGCTACCTCGGTTCACTGCAGCCTCTGCCTCCCAGGCTCAGACGATCCTCCTGCCTCAGCCTCCCAAGTGGCTGGGACTACAGGTGTGTGTCACCACACCTGGCTAATTTTTATACTTTTTTTTTTTTTTTTTTAAGATGGGGTTTCACCATGATGGCCAGGCTGGTCTTGAACTCCTGACCTCAGGTGATCCACCCACTTCAGCCTCCCAAAGTGCTAGGATTACAGGCATGAGCCACCGCGCCCGGCCATTTTTATACTTTTTAAGAGAGGGGGTTTCGCCGTTTTGCCCAGGCTGGTCTTGAACTCCTGGGCTCAAGCAACCCACCCACCTTGGCCTCCCAAAGTCCAGGGATTACAGGCATGAGCCACCATACCCAGCCAAAAATTTTTTTACTCATCATAGAAATATACTATAAATCAGGAGTGTTTAGCACCTTCAAATATATAATCCTAATTTAACTCTTGACATCAACTCCCAAAAAAGAACTCTCTTTCAGCCAGACAACCTTCTCACTGATCCCAGAAAAGACTTTCTCATGTTAATCTTTAGAGCTTTTACCCACAGAAACTAAAATTATTACCTTATCATTTAAATTGTCACTTCATCTATATTTCCTACATATCCCAGGCAAAGTTCCTTGAACTCTCTTTTCTATGCTTTCAATAATTAATTCCTATTTCTACTATAGTTTACATACCAAGGTTCTTCACTTTGCATCATTCACTTAATACAAGAACAGCAACTATGGCTTGCAGGCCAGTCACCTGTCATTGTAATTAAAGTTTTACTGAAACACAGCCATACCCATTCATTTAAGAATTGTTTATGGCTTCATTCCTACAACAATGGCACTGAGCAGTCTCAACAGACCACATTGCCAGAAAAGCCTGAAACATTTACTGCCTGGCACTTAAGAAAACATTTGCCAACCCCTGATCTAATACAATATCCCTGAACCTCTTTCATGCCAGTACACAGAGCTTCCTTAACTCTACTGCATAATTGTAATATAATTTATCGAAATCTCCTAATGAAAGACATTTATATTGTTCGCAATATTTCACTATCATAATGTTAAAACTAACACCCTTAGCATGAATAACTCCTTTTTTTATTTTGAAAAATTTTACTTCCCACACTACACTAATGTAGTGGCATGAATAACTTTCACATGCAGAAAATATGTGTACATCTTCCCTTAAACTGAACTTCAAGACTCAAGATATACATTTTTCCCCCCAGCATCATCAGAAGTTTTGTTTTGTTTGGAGATGGAGTCTCACTCTGTCACCCAGGATGGAGTGCAGTAGCATGATCTCGACTCACTGCAACCTCTGCCTCCAAGGTTCAAGCGATTCTCCTGCCTCAGCTTTCCAATTAGCTGGGACTACAGGCCCGTGCCACCATACCTGGCTAATATTTATATTTTTAGTAGAGATTATTTGAATTTTGACAAATAAGCCAGATTGTTTTAAGTAAGCTTTTTGCTAATTTATTCTTCCATCAGGAACATATTTATGTTTCCTCACACCTTCACTAATAGTTATCTCACTTTTAAATCTTTGCAATAAAATAAAAATGGCATCTTAATGTGGTTTTACATTTGCATTTTCTTATGAGATTGACTGTCCTGTTTGTCTTTTGGTGAACTATCATTTACAGCATTTTTCTACTGGATTGTGAATGCTGAGTGGTTTTTCTACTGTGTCATTCCTTTAGATCTGTAAGCACTTGAAATCTTGACTTAAAAGAATAGGAAACACATACCTGTCTGTGTTTGGAGAGCTTTCAGGATGAGGGAGAAATCTATCTTTAGTCTCTAAACTACCACCTGCACTATTTGGCAGTCTACAGTTCCTACATGTTCTTTTTTAAAATGGGTTCTCCTAGTTAAAAGAATCTTTTCATGAACTATAATTTACTTTCTCCATTTTCTCCTAAATGGGAAAAAAAAATGCTTCTTTAAGATGCTCAGAGTAATTTTTTCCTAACGACCAACTATAAAAAAGAAAAAACAAATTCAACCAGTCAGTAGTGCATCAGTATCTTTTTGGAGTGTGTGTGTGTGTGTATATATATATATATACATATATAAATGCAAAGATATAACAAGATTTTTTCCCCACAAACAAATCACTTCAAATTCTTCTAAGATTGAATGGGCTAATGAAATTAAGATCTAAAAAATACAGTCCAACAACTTTTAGAACTCAAAAAATGTGATTTTACATGTGAGCCCTCCTTCCAGACAGGATGCAAACTTAAGAATCTGTATTTCCTTAGCTACTATAAGCTTTACAGCACTGACTTCTTATATTTAAGTGATTAGACACTCACTTGGAAAAATAAAAAAAAAACATGATATGTGTGTTTCCTTAAGAAAAATATTTTAATGACCCCAATATAGTTAATTCTATACATTTCATTAAGTATATGATCTTCTATAGGCAGTTCAATTACAAAAGGCCTTCAGTGAAATTACACACACACACACACACACACACACACACAAACACACACACACACACACAAAGGCTAGCTGACATAAATTTGTGTTAACTCCAGTCTGAGTATAAAGACATTAAATTCCCCATGTACTTACTGTGGCATAAAAAGAGTCCTAGAAATTTATCTGAAAGACAGAAAGTTGACCAGAATTTATCTAGAATCAACTTGGATTCTGAAGGGCTATAAATAATGCCCCTTTTCTTCCTTTACCTTTTTTTTTTTTTTTGAGATGGAGTCTCACTCTGTTGCCCAGGCTGGGAGCGCAGCAGTGCAATCTCAGCTTACTGCAAACTTCACTTCCCGGGTTCAAGCGATTCTCCTACTTTAGCCTCTCAAGTAGCTGGGATTACAAGCGCACGCCACCAGGCCCAGCTAATTTTTATAGTTTTAATAGAGACAGGGTTTCACCATGTTGGCCAGTTGGTCTTGAACTACTAACCTCAAGTGATCCACCCATCTCAGCCTCCCAAAGTGCTGGGATTAAAGGCATGAGCCACCACACCTGGCCTAACACCCCTTTTCTAGGCTCTAGGGTTTACTTATTCTGGCAAAGCTATGAATTTAATATTGATGCAGCCTTTACTGTGTTTTATTAGGTTTCCTGTTTAAGGTGTTTTTTCGATAGCTCACCTTATCTACTATAAGGAAATCAATCTAAATCAAATAAGTAAAACAAATAACATAGGAAGAAATGTAACATTTCCACTGGCTCCAAGAATGGAAAAAAAGAAAAAGTGTGACAGATATTATATTTCAGTGTACTTTATTTAAAGTTTATATAAACCCATCCACTTTTATAACAATACTTTCAGGAAAGGAAACTGGGTAACTGAGGAAGAGTTATGAAGAACTGTTATGGGAAGGAGACTATATATCCCTTGAAACCTTTTAAGTTGTAAATTCTGTAAAATGCTTTACTTATTCAGAATGGTTTTAAATTTTTTTTTTAATTTTAAAAATAACCTATTAGCACCATTTAGAACTAACTCATCCTTGCCTCATCAGTCTACTTTATGTCAAGAAATAACAATAGAAAAATAACAGTAAAATAATATTATGTGTGCTAGTTCATTAATTATCTTTAACAATGGCATACGATTTTAGTGTTGCTAACATTGTTATACTAATTAAATAATGGTATCATACATGATTCCATAATTAGAGTATAAACAAAGTCATGTTTTAAGTGCCAGAAATGATGCTGACATAAACATTTCACATTCAGCCTTCAACATTCACTGAAACTTTGGAACATTACTTTTTTTTTTTTTCCCTGACCAGAGATTCAGTTCACAGCCAAAACTTTGGTACATTTCTATTAAAAGTCCTAGCAATTAAAACTTACAGATATTTCAGCAACAGATATTTTGAATCTTGAGATATACCTGCACTTTACAGAAAGTATTAAACTAGTATCTATTACTTGACAAAGGAGGGCACTGATTATATCAATTGAGAGAGAATACCAACTAGAAACTTGAAGAATGTATCTTTTTGGAAACAACAATGTTTATTAAAAAGATCATTTACCATGACCAAATGGAATTTATCCCAGGAATGCAAGGGTGGTTCAACATAAGAAAATCAATTGATGAAATATATCACATTAATGGAATGAAGAAAAAACATATATATCAACTCAATTGATGCAAAAAAGATACATGACAAAATCCAGCACTCTTTAATCAGAAAAACCTTTAGAAACCTTAAGAAAATTTGGCTGGGCGCAATGGCTCATACCTGTAGTCCCAGCACTAGGAGGCCAAGGTGGGCGGATCACTTGAGGTCAAGAGTAGGAGATCAGCTTGACCAACACAATGAAACCGCGTCTCTACTAAAAATACAAAAATTAGCCAGATATGGTGGTGAGTGCCTGTAATCCCAGCTACTTGGCAGGCTGAGGCTGCAGTGAGCTGAGATCGTGCCACTGCACTCCAACCTGGGTGACAGAGCGAGACCCTGTCTCAAAACAAACAAACAAACAAACAAAATAAACCAAAAAACAAAAACCTAAGAAAATTCTTCAACATGATAAAGGGTGTTTATGAAAGTCCCACAACTACTCAATGGTGAAAAGACTGAAAGCTTTCTCCCTAAGAACAGAAAAAAAGAAACAAAGGAACAAAAGGCATTGAAATAGAAAAGGAAAAGGTAAGAACTCTCTCTTTTTCCATGTGAGCCACAAAATATCCATAAGAAAGCTAATAGAGCTAATAAAGCAAGATTACAGGGGAAAAGATCAACACATAAAAATCAGTTGTGTTTCTACTACGTCAGCAATAAAAATTCTGAAGGGGAAATTAAGAAAGCAATTCCATTTATAATAGTATCTAACATAGGGATGTCCCATTGCCAAACTGGAAGAATTGTCTTGGGCCTCACATAAAATAACACTAATGATAGCTAATGAACTTAAAAAAAAAAAAAAGACAAAGAAAACACCTCATAATGTTTTAAGATAGTTTATGAATTGTGTTGGGCCACATTCAAAGCTGTCCTGGGCCACATGCAACCCACTGGACGCTGGTTGAACAAGCTTGATTTAAAAGAATTAAATACATACAAATATATCTAACCAAGGCAAAAGACCTATACACTGAAAAGTACAAAACACCGCTGAAAGAAATTAAAGATCTAAATAAATGGAAAGACGTCCTGTGGTAATGCGTAAGATTTCACATTGTCAAGACCCCAGTACTACCCAAAGCAATCTATTTATTCAGCACAATCCTTAATCAAAAGTCCAACAGCATTTTCTAAAGAAATGAAAAAACCTGAAATTCACAAGAATTACAAGAGGCCCCCAAAATAATCTTGAAAAAAAACAAAGGAGGACTCACACTTCCTGACTTTGAAATTTATAAAACCACAGCAATTACAATAGTATGTTATGGCATAAAGACAAAAACACAGACCAATGAAACCTTCTGTTTAGAGAATATAGAGTCCAGGAAAAAAAACCATATAAACGGTCCACTAATTTTCAACAAGTCTACCAAGACCATTCAATGGGGGAAATGACAGTCTTTTTTTAACAAATGTGCTGGCAAAACTGGATATCCACATGCAAAATGAAGTTGGATTCTTACCTTATATCACATATGAAAATCAACTCAAAATGGATCAAAGACCTAACTTGAGAATTAAAACTATAAAAACTAATAGTTTATTTTTTAATTTTTTTTTTAACTTAGAGATGAGACTTTGCAATGTTGCCCAGGCTGGAGTGCAGTGGCTATTAGAGGTGCAATCACAGCACACAAGCACACTACAGCCCTGAACTCCTGGGCTTAAGCAATCCTCCTCCCTCAGCCTCCTGAGTAGCTGGGACTACTGGTGTTTGCTACCATGCCCAGCCCAAATTGTTTTTTTTTTCCCGGTATAACCATACCAAGTATTTCTTAATGTTGCAAAGATATTCCTATTACACTAATGCAGGAAAAATGCACAAAAGGTGAGATGCATATGAAACTTCAGAAATATTTCATTTCACTTCCTAAAAAGCAACAATATTCCTACATTGCCATATTTCTAGATGCAAGGCTTATGGACAAATAAGTGATTATTAAAAGCAGTTAATATAAGCAACTATATTAGAAATTAAAATCACTTAATGATTCAGTCATGACCACCCCTCCCCTGACCCCCCAGCCAACTAGTGGCCTGACGGATTAAGGAGAAAGATTTTTTTTCTGGTTGTTAATGTTACTTTATTGTCTACTATTCCTTTACATACAATATCTGGCATTCAATAAAAAAAAAAAAAAAGAAACATGCAAAGCAGCAAGAAAATGTGGAACTCATTGTTATGAGGAAGCCTTCAAGAGAACAGTCACACAAACAGAATATATGAATCTTTAGGTAGGGATTTTAAAATAACCACAAAAAGTACGTTAAATCATCTAGTGCAAAAGGTAGATCATGTATACAAAGAGATAAAGAATTTCAGTACAGAGAGAGTGTATGTGTATGGGTGTGGATGTATATGGAAGTGCTAGAAATTTTTAAAAATCAGAAATCAGTATGAGAGATAAATAACTTCTTTTTTTGAGACGGAGTTTCGCTCTTATTGCCCAGGCTAGAGTGCAATGGTGCAATCTCAGCTTACTGTAACCTCTGCCTCCTGGGTTCAAGCAATTCTCCTGCCTCAGCCTCCCAAGTAGCTGGGATTACAGGCGCCCACCACCATGCCCAGCTAATTTTTTGTATTTTTAGTAGAGATGGGGTTCACCATGTTGGCTAGGCTAGTCTCAAACTCCTGGCCTCAAGTGATTCACCCACCTCAGCCTCCCAAAGTGCTGGGATTACAGGTGTGAGCCACCACATCAGATCAATAATTCTTTCAAAGGACTTATCAGCAGATTAGCATAATAAAGAATCAGTGAAGTTGAAGTTAGGTTAATAGAAATGATCCAAACTATATTATAAAGGGCTGGGAGAAGGAGTGTGTGGATAGAGTCAAGTGAAACCTAAGAGATGATATGAAACGGTTTAATACTTAATATACATGTAACTGGAGTATCAGAAGAGAAAGAGAGAAAATGATAGAGAAATAATGTGAAGAGACAATAGCAAAGAATTTCTGAATTGATGATATAGATCTACCTACACCTCAAGACGTTAGCAAATCCCAAGCAGGATAAATAAATACAAAGGAAACCACATTTAAGACAATTCACAGTCACACTGCTAAATAATAAAGGTGGGGAGCAGGGTGGGGAGAATTCGGAGTAACTGCTTAACACAGGTTTTATTCTGGGTTGATGAAATGTTTTGGATCTACACAGTGGCGGTAGATATACAATACTGTGAAAGTACTGAATGCCACTGAATTGTTTAAAATGATTACTTTTATGCAATTCACCTCAATAAAAAAACTGAGGGAGCCGGGCACAGTGGCTCACACTTGTAATCCCAACATTTTGGGAGGCCAAGGCAGGCAGATCACGAGGTGAGGAATTCGAGACCAGCCTGGCCAACATAGTGAAACCCTGTCTCTACTAAAAATACAAAAATTAGCCGGGCATGGTGGTGGGTGCCTATAGTCCCAGCTACTGAGGAGGCTGAGGCAGGAGAATTGCTTGGAGGCAATTCTCCCAGGAGGCAGAGGTTGCAGTGAGCCGAGATCACGCCATTGCACTCCAGGCTGGGTGAAAGAGCGAGCCTCCGTCTCAAAAAACAAACCACCACGACCAACAACAAAAACAACTGAGAGAAAAAGATATATAATTCTCAAAATAAAAACATGTAACATGACCCTTTAACATATAAAGATGTTCAATTTCAGTCGGGCGCGGTGGCTCACGCCTGTAATCCCAACACTTTGGGAGGCCGAGGCGGGTGGATCACGAGGTCAAGAGATCGAGACCATCCTGGTCAACATGGTGAAACCCCGTCTCTACTAAAAATACAAAAAATTAGCTGGGCATGGTGGCGCGTGCCTGTAATCCCAGCTACTCAAGAGGCTGAGGCAGGAGAATTGCCTGAACCCAGGAGGCGGAGGTTGTGGTGAGCCGAGATCGCGCCATTGCACTCCAGCCTGGGTAACAAAGCGAAACTCTGTGTCAAATAAAAAAAAAAAAAAAAAAAAAAAAAAGATGTTCAATTTCACTCATCATAAGAGAAATGCAAATTAAGACTATGCCAACATACAATTTCCTATCCATCAGATTGGCAAAAGGTCAAAAGCTTAAAAATACAGTATTTGTCATCGGCCAGGCGCAGTGGCTCACACCTGTAATCCCAGCACTTTGGGAGGCCGAGGTGGGTGGATTACCTGAGGTCTGGGAGTTCAAGACTAGCCTGGCTAACAAAGTGAAACCCCATCTCTATTAAAAAAAAATACAGTATTTGTCAGGGCTGTACATAAACAGGCACTTTCATACATTGCCAGTGGACAGACAAAACAGTATAACCCTTATAGAAGAATACAGTAATGACTGTGGCAGACAGACCCTGTAGTGGTCCTCCCAGGCTCCCTACCTCCTGGTCTCCATGTCTTGCTTTTAACCAACAGAATATGGCAAAGGTGATATATCCCTCCTATGATTGTCATTATTATTATCACTTTGAGACAGGGTCTTGCTGTTTCCCAGGCTAGAATGAGGTTATATGAGGGCTCAAGGCATTCACCTCCAGAGTAGCTGGGGACTATACAGGTGCATGGCACCTCACCTGGCTAATTTTAAAATTTTTAGTAGAGATGAGGTCTCACTATGTTGCCCAAGCTGGTCTTGAATTCCTGGCCTCAAGTGATTCTCCCACTTTGGTCTCTCAAAGTGCTAGGATTACAGACACGAGCCTTGACACCTAGCTCTATGACTGTGCAACACTATATGATGGTTGACAGCTTGCTTGATCTAGACACCCCTCCTTGCTGGCTTGATGAAGTGGTCCTTTTGGGAAAGACAAGGAACTGTGGGTTGCCTCTAGGAGATGAGGCAGGTTTCCAGCTGGCAGCCAGAAAGCAGCTAAGACCCTCAGTCCTACAGCCACAATGAAAAGAATTCTGCCTCAGTAATGCAACTGCAATTAAACAAAATGAAACATGAGTGACAGATTCTTCCCCAGTCAAGCCTCCAGGTGAAAACACAGCCCAGCAGACACCTAGAATGCTGCCTTGTAAGCTCCTACACAGAAGAACCAGTTAGGCCACGCCCAGACTCCTGACCCATAGAAACTGTGAAATCAATGTGTTATGAAGCAATCCCACTTTTAATACATCCTTGACCATTTGAGATGTGATTGAATATCACTGTGGGTCAGTTAAGGGCCCAGGTACTGAAGGTCGAGGTTTTTTTTGTTGTTGTTGTTTTTTAAGACAGTCTTGCTCTATTGGCCAGGCTGGAGTGCAGCTCACTGCAATCTCTGCCTCCCAGGTTCAAGCAATACTCCTGCCTCAGACTCCCGAGTAGCTAGGATTACAGGTATGTACCACCATGTCCAGCTAATTTTTGTATTTTTAGTAGAGACAGGGTTCCGCCATCTTAGCCAGGCTGGTCTTGAACTCTTGACTTCACTGCACCTGACTAGCTCTTCCAAGTTTTAACAATTTTTTAAAAAATAAGAGCTTTGTTTTTCTTTAAAATGATCCATGCCCAAATCCAGAACCATGGTGACAGTGGAGTTTGCATGGCATTGTCCAAGTTGTTACACTGTTTTTAAAAAAATCTTATCTGCATGTATTGTTAAATCAGGTATCATGAGATCTATTTATCAGAACCATGAAGATAAATTCTTCAGAGCTGTTTCTACTGATATTTATTTTCCTCAAAACTTGGCAGACTGTGGGGGAAAGAGTCCTGAAATTTTTTGTCTTTGATATTAGCTCCAATTCTCATAAGTACATACAGGCCCTATAACTGCAGCAGAAAAATGCATGATGGAAAACTTCCATAACCCATGCACTAAGACCTGAAAAATCATCCTTACTGGGTATAATTTATTATAATGCAGTTAAGCACCAACTGATATTTCTCACCATGGGACTGGTCAGGAACTGCTGCAAAGAAAAATAAACAGATCCTTCTGCATTATTTACATTCTAATGTTTGGTACGGGGAAATCAGGATAAATTAGTTCTGAGGTTATAATATGGATTTTTTAAAAGATTATCAAATAATTTTTAAATAAAAATTAAAGTTGCCAACGTGGTGGCTCAAGCCTGTAATCCCAGCACTTTGGGAGGCCGAGGCGGGTGGATCACGAGGTCAAGAGATCGAGACCTTCCTGGTCAACATGGAGAAACCCCGTCTCTACTAAAAATACAAAAAATTAGCTGGGTAATTTTTTTACCACGCAGGTGGCACATGCCTGTAATCCCAGCTACTCAGGAGGCTGAGGCAGGAGAATTGCCTGAACCAAGGAGGCGGAGGTTGCGGTGAGCCGAGATCGCGCCATTGCACTCCAGCCTGGGTAACAAGAGTGAAACTCCGTCTCAAAAAAAAAAAAAAAATTAAAGTTATACCTCTATTAATATAAAATACATATGCATAAAGTTATTAATTTTAGCATTATGTATAATTGCTAGATACTGCCAACTACCTAAATAGCCTAATGTAGGAGAAAGTTAGTTGAATAAACTATGATACATCCAAATAACAGAGTAATCTGCAGCTGGAAAAAGAAATGACTGAAGATGTCTATGAACTGATAGTCTAGCTATTTCCAGGATACAGCAAGTGAAAAAAACAAGGTACAGAATAAATGTATGCTATATTACCTTTTGTGGATAACCAAAGAGGGTAATTAAAAAGAAAAAAAGAGGCCAGGCACGGTGGCTTAAGCCTGTAATCCCAACATTTTGGGAGGCAGAGGCAGGAGGATCACTTGAGGCCAGAAGTTCAAGACCAGCCTGTTGAACATAGCAAGACCCTGGTCTCCACAAAAAATAAAAAATTAGCTGGGAGGCTGAGGTGGGAGGAATATTTGAGCCCAGGGGTTCAAGACTACAATGAGCTATGATAACAACACTGCACTGCAGCCTGGATGACAGACAAACACTTTGTGTCCCCCCTCAACAAAAGAGAGAGAGACAGAGAAAGAGAAAAAAACACATCTACTTACTTTAAAAAAAACACGAAGAAAAAAAGGATGAATAAACAAGATGCCAATGATACTGATTATCCACATGGGGTACAGAACAACAGGAGGGAATGAAACACTGGGGCTGGGGATTGAAGGGAGAGCTAATTTGGGTAAACTGCAAAAAATAAATTCACTATACATCCTTAGTCTAGGGGGAAAAAACCACTATTAGCAAATCCTGAACTCCTTTTGATAGGTTTCTTTTTCACAGAGATATGGATGAAGCAACTGTGAAGCTATTTTGTGTGTATTGTAGACACTGCGAATGAATAAATGTACTGATGTTGTTGGAAGCACGGTAAACAGACACAGAGAAGAGGGAAAACCAAGGAGAACCCTATAGAGTTGGGATTGGAATTAAGAGTTATCAGTATGAACCATGGTAAATTATGAAACTCGAATATAGACTGTAAATTACATAACAGTATTCAGGGTTAAATTTCCTCAATGGTTTCAGACACACACATACAATACAGGGGAAAGAGGAAGGAAGGGAAGAAGGAAGAGGAAACAATAAAAGCAAATGTGGCAAAGTGTTAAAAATTGGTGAATTCAGGGGAAAAGTATAAGTGAACTCAGGGGGTCTCCGTATAATTCATGCAACTATCTGTAATTTTAAAGTTATTTCAAAATAGTTAAAAAAGAGAGGCTGGGCATGGTGGCTCACACCTGTAATCCCAGCACTTTGGGAGGCTGAGGCGAGCAGATCACTTGAGGCCAGGAGTTTGAAATCAGCCTGGCCAACATGGTCATGGAGTTTGAAATTAGCCAGGCATAGTGGTGGGTGTCTGTAATCGCACCTACTCAGGAGGCTGAAGCACAAGAATCATTTTGAGCCTGGGAGGAGGAGGTTGCAGTGAGCCGAGACAGAGCCACTGCACACCAGCCTGGGCAACACAGTGAAAAATAAAAATAATAAATAAATAAATAATAATAAAATAAAATGTCCTAACAAAAAATAAAGAGAGAGAAGAGACACATATGTATTGAAATTTCTAAAAGCATATACTCAAAGATAAAGCTGTCAATCTATAAGGAGGCAAAGAGGAGGAAAAGGAGCCTCTCTAAAAGATCCTTAAGTAAGACTGAATTCCATCCAGTAACTCTCATTAAATATATACCCCTAAATCAGGGGTACCTAACCTGGGACTAAGGGTAGGTAGATTAAATTCTATCCATCAAGAGGTCTGTGGATAGAATTCACTGAGTCTCTGAAGGGAATGGGGAAAAAATACATTTTAATTTCAGAAACTGATTTTTTTTCTTCAATTATGAATGCAGGCAACAAATAGTTTTTGGCAATACCTTTGACTTTACCTCAAAGAGAAATCACACATATTTTCACTTCACATTAGCTGAAGTTCTCAAAACAGTGTATATACCATTCAGCACTTTCATAATACAGTAACTACACTTGCAGCTAAATTGTATTTAAAGTAATACATGATTTTTAAAAAACCATGCATCACAAATTTGCTTTTTAAATATTTTGATAACTGTATTCCAAAATCACTGATTTCTTTGTAATTCTATGCACTTAAATTTATTCACTTAAAATTGTTATTCTGGGTAGGGTGCAGTGGCTCACACCTGTAATCCCAGCACTTTGGGAGGAAGAGGCAGATCACTTGAGGTCAGGAGTTCGAGACCAGCCAAAAATAAAAAATCAGCCAGGCATGGTGGCACAAGCCTGTAGTCCCAGCTATTTGTGAGTCTGAGGCATGAGAATCGCCTGAAACCAGGAGGTAGAGGTTGCAGTGAGCCATGACCACACCACTGCACTCCAGCCTGGGCAACAGAGTGAGACTGTCTCAAAACAAAAAAACAATTATTCTAAAAAGCAGACCATGGGCTTCAAGTGGTTCCAAGGCACAAAAGTAAAAAAATCTCTGCTTGCTCAGAGGTACAGATCCCTCACTTGTTTACAATTATGTCATAATAAGGAGAATTAAGTTTACAGTTTTTTGCGTTGCCATAAAGCAAATTATAAAAAGACACACATTATTGATAATTTTCAATCTAACCTTATTATTTAATTTTTAAATAATTTCCCCTAAGCACCAGCACGAAAGTTATTCAAAATAACTGCAACTTCACACAGAGCATCCAATAACAAATAAACACAGATGTGAAACATACAGGCACACAGCAACTATAACAATGAAGCAAGACTGTGAAACATCTTATCAAGAAACTCAAGTGTTTATACATCTTTTAAAACTTGGTTAAAAACAAAGTATTTACCATCTCTCTTTTGGAAAATTTTTTAAAATTTCTTTAATGATTGGCTGGTAACAGGCATCCCTTTCTGCTTTCCCAGTTTCACTCCAGTCTCTCACAAACTGTTTCAATGTGGATTTTAACTTATCCATGTCAAATGTAGATGCTGGCATAATCTTTCCATTCCCCTGTTTAAAAAACAGACATCAATTAGCTTCTGAGAGAGTCATCTATTTTTGTTACGGTTAAACAGACATGCTACTAAGGGGCTATATAGGTGGTTTAATGGATAAATCACTAGCCTCTCACCTCAACCGGGGTTCAAGTGCAGCTTGAGATCCTAAATGAAAAGAGTTTGGTGGTCTCACTGCTACCCTCAAAAGATTAAGGTCCATTAATCATAAAACCACCATATAATTAAGCAGTCTTTACTCAGGAGAGGACCAAACTGAGCTGCTATGGAGACCGAACATCCTCTCTAAGAGAGGGAAGAAAGTCCCTCCAGGTCATTGATGGGGCAGCATGGAGAGGCTCACACTGGAGTGGCCCAACTGTATCCATCCTGTGGATACAAAAAGAGGACTTCAGTTTCCATGTACTGCCAGTCCCTTGAGATTTATAAGTGAAAATAATTTCATACAATAAAAGATGAACAGCAATAGATATAAGACACTGAAAAAATACGAGTTAAGCAAGGGAAATTAATTTCTAGCTAGTAAAGTTGATTATAAAAATTTAAGTTGCTGGCTGGGCGCGGTGACTCACACCTGTAATCCCAGCACTTTGGGAGGCTGAGGCAGTTGCATCACGAGGTCAGGCGTTCAAGACCAGCCTGGCCAACATAGTGAAACCCCATCTCTACTAAAAATACAAAAACTTAGCTGGGCGTGGTGGCGGACACCTGTAATCCCAGCTACTTGGGAGGCTGAGGCAGGAGAAGCGCTTGAACCTGGGAGGCGGAGGTTGCAGTGAGCCAATATTGTGCCACTGCACTCCAGCCTGGGTGACAGAACAAGACTCCATCTCAAAAAAAAAAAAAAAAAAAAAAATTTAAGTCACTAGTTCTGTATCCCATAACAGAACACTATGTTAAAATGCATCAAAATCTTAACAATTATGTTAATATTTTACAAAGGAAAACCAAATCCAGTCTCTGGCATACTATTCTATTAAGCCTGATCAAATAACCAGCAAATCCAGTCTCTGGCATACTATTCTATTAAGCCTGATCAAATAACTGAACATTCAAGTGAAAACTTCTTGAGCAGAGCAAATAGCCTGTGCCAGATTATAAAAATGAAATCCACAAAGATTAAAAGACCTCAAAATACAGAGGCTGACTCTAAAATAAACACAAATAGAACAAACTTTCACATACATCTTCTCCATATTCTTTATTTTCAAACATATGTATGCAATCATTCACAATGGTCAGTAGTATTTCTTGATTATGATCAATGCATTTCCGGATCTTGTCCAAGTGAAGAAGAAACTGAGGAAGTAGTTTCTGTTGGTTAGCTGGAAGTGATCGAAATTGTCTTTCTGTTCGGTTCACTCGCTCATGCATACTGGTGCTAAAACATAAAAGGTGTTTTTTAAATTTGCAAAAGAATTCTCACCAGAGGCCAATCTTACTTTAAGTTTGTCTTTCTGTACAATTATTATGCTGGATACTGTCCTATCATTTACAATGTCTTGGCTTTTAAAAAGTCATTAACTTAGAAAGTTGTATATGTTTTTACTTTATTTCAAATCCTTCTACAAGCAACCAAAATACATATGGTTTATCACTAGTAAAAGTAAACATATGCAACAATTAGAAGGGGGAAAAGAAGATTAATGTACAATTAATTTATTTTTGTGTTTTAAACTTAAACTTTTCAGCAAAATGCTTTAAATCATTCCTTTTATTTTGGAGACAGAGTCTTGCTCTGTTGCCCAGGCTGGAGTGCAATGGCACGATCTCGGCTCACTGCAACTTCTGCCTCCTGGGCTCAACCAATTCTCTTGCCTCAGCCTCCCAAGCAGCTGGAATTACAAGCACCTGCCACTGCGCCCGGCTAATTTTTGTATTTTTAGCAGAGATGGGGTTTCACCATGTTGGCCAGGCTGGTCTCGACCTCCTGACCTCACGATCCGCCCACCTTGGCCTCCCAAAGTGCTGGGACTACAAGCGTGAGCCACCGCACCCGGTCAGATTTTTCCATCTTTAAGTAGCAAAATAAATACTGCTGTGAAATTATAATACACACAAAATGTATTCTGAAATTAACTAAAAATAACCTAGTTGAATTTTTAAAAATATCATAATCTTATACATTATAAATTACTAAGCAAATAAAACACTGAAATTCTATAGTGTTTTACTTAATAATACCCACAATTTGCATTAGAAAAATGACCCCAAAGGCCATTCTGGGGACTACTTATTCATAAAACCAGAAAATGGAATATCATTTTTACTTATATTTAATTATTACTATTATTATTGTTTGAGATGGAGTTTCGCTCTTGTTGCCCAGGCTGGAATGCAGTGGCACAGTCTCAGTTCACTGTACCTTCTGCTTCCCAGGCTGAAGCCATCCTCCCAACTCAGCCTCCCAAGTAGCTGGGACTGCAGACGTGTGCCACCACACTCGGCTAATATTTTTGTATTTTTTTGTAGAGACCAGTTTCACCGTGTTGCCCAGGCTGGTCTCCAACTCCTGGGCTCAAGCAGTGTGCCTGCCCTGGCCGCCCAAAGTGCTGAGATTACAGACATGAGCCACTGTGCCTGGCCACAAGAATATAATCTTTTTTTTTTAAGATAGAGTCTCACTCTGTCGCCCAGGCTGGAGTGCAGCGGCATGATCCCGGCTCACTCCAACCTCTACCTCCTAGGTTCGAGCGATTCTCCTGCATCAGCCTCCCAAGTAACTGGGACTACAGGTGCGTGCCACCATGCCCAGCTAATTTTTGTATTTTTAACAGAGACAGGGTTTCACCATGCCCAGCTAATTTTTGTATTTACAGTAGAGATGGTGGCGGGGTGAAGGGTTGTCATCAAGACCATATTGGCCAGGATGATCTTGATCTCTTGACCTCATAATCCACCCACCTCGGCCTCCCAAAGTGCTGGGATTACAGGCCTGAGCCACCGCACCCAGCCAGAACATCATTTTTAAAAGTTAAATATATACTAACAGTATATCATTTTTATATCAACAAGATGGCTAAAATTTAAAAGCCTGACTATATCAAATGTTGGTGAAAATATGGTATAATTAGGACATTTATACACTAATAGTAAGTGCATAAATTAGTGCAACCACTTTGGAAAATAATTTAGAGCACTGCCTAGTAAAATTTAGCATGGTACTTGCCTTATGACCTAGCAATTATACTCCTAGAAACTATTGCAAATGAGCCACATGAAACATGAACAATCTTTGTCACAGCACTGTTAGAAATAATAAACAGGCTAGTGCAGGGGCTCATGCCTGTAATCTCAGCACTTTGGGAGGCCGAGGCAGGCGGATCACTTGAGACCAGGAGCTCAAAACCAGCCTGGCCAACGTAGTGAAACCCTGTCTCTACTAAAATACAAAAATTAGCTGGGCATGGTGGTGTACGCCTGTAATCCCAGCTACTTGGAAGGCTGAGACAGGAGAATTGCTTCAACCTGGGAGGCAGAGGTTGCAGTGAGCTGAGATCGTGCCACTGTATTACGGCCTGGGCAACAGAGTGAGACTCCCTTTCAAAAAAAGGAAAAAACTATCTTCAAACAACCCAAAGGTATATTATCAGAAATTACAGTATAGTTACTATAGAATGTAGAAATTACAGTATAGTTATACAATGGAATGCAGCGAAATGAGTAAATTACAGCTCATACAATAATATGTGAGGACTAAACATTGATTTTTTTTGTCTCTTCTCCAAGTTCCTAAGAGGCCTAGGGCGTCACGCCTTACAAACTATAAAATCTTGTTAGACGGGTTTTGATTAACCCTATATAATGACTTACTTTCCAACTTGACTCTGTTATAGCATCATATGACAGATTGCAGACTCAGAAGGAAATCAAAATATTTTACCCCAAAATATATTTCTTTGACATTTTGAAATGGCGGCCATGGGGCCAATAGATTTCAATGGCCCCACAAAGCCATGTTTCCTAGGGAAAAAGTGCATCTGTCAAGAATCTCCATTAATGTAACCAGGCCTTCCCTCTCTAAGTCTTTCCTGGATCTAGGAAAGATTAACTGAGAGCCTGAAAACATTGAAGTCTAAAAAGAGACATTTGGAATCTCTTCCCTCTGAGGGCTGCTACCTGGGAGGCTACATTTACTTAACAAGAACCTTGGCCTCCACAAGCCCCTTATCTACCTCAGGCATTCCTTTCTACTTAAAACAGCTTACCTCTATCAACCAACTCCAACTAAAGAATCCCTGAAACCCACCTATGACTTGTAACCCCCTTCTTCAAGATGTCCTACCTTTTGGGTGAGATCAGTACATACCTTCCATGTAACTCCTTTATCTCTAAAATGTATAAAATCAAACTGTAACCCAACCACCTGGGGCACACTTTCTCAGGACCATTTGATGCTCTGTAACCACAGGCTGTGGTCACTATCACATTGACCCAGAACCAACCTCTAAATATATTTTGGCAGAAATTGGTTACTCCCATCACCATCTGGAAAAAACTCAGGAACATATACATTTGTTGGAAAAAAAAAACTGCAGAAGAATTCATAAAGTACAAATGCATTTTATAGAAAACAAAATATATTATTTAGGGATTGAGCATATGTGGAAAAACTACAAAGAAAGTAAAGATGTAAAAATTCAGGGTAACGATTCTAAGGGTGAAAGTGACAGGATGTTTTTAAAAAACTAGGCGGTAAATTGATGAGTGTTCACTATATCATTCCGCACATTTTATATGTATATATGTGTGTGTGTATGTTTAAATGTTCTTTGGTATTAATTCAATATTAAATGAAAATGAAAATTTTTTCATTTTCAATTTCATTTTCATTTTCAATAACCTTTGTCATTTGCTTTCTTAAATCTTTATTCATCCAAACAATTTTCTCATTTTTACCTTATGCCAAATTATTCCAACTGCTGAACAGTAATGAACTTCAGAAGAAGCTCCTGACAAACAAGCAAAAACCTGACTAGTCACGATTTTACAAGCTTGTGTGTGGTGGCCTGGTGGGGGGGGCCCTTAGGGGTAAGGTGAAGAGATCAAGTTGACAGAAGCTCCACTGACTTCCCCCTCTGGAGAGAGTATAATAATGAGCTTTGAAGTCAGAAAGATCAGGGATGAAATCCCGGTTATCACATCTATTTGCCACATGACATCAGGCAAATTACTTCCTTTTTGCAACTTTCTCATATACAGAAGCAAGATAAGAATGAACAACCATAATGATGATGATCACAGAATCTACCATTTATTGAGATTTAATAAATGGCAAGGACTAAACCAAGTCGGTTGATACTGATTATTCTGAAACATCTCCATAATGAGGTAGGTAGCATTACGTTCCTCTGCCTATCAGACAGGGTTTCATTGGAAATAACATACTCAAAAGATTTAGCCCAATAGCTGAAAACACAGCAAGCACTCCAAAAAAACAGTAGGTATATCTCATTTATATTACTAAAGTTTTCAAAATATGAAAAATGCAGAAAATTAAAAGTACACAAGGAAAGAAGGCCTACTAATTTCTCTTCTAGAGAGAACCACTTCTAACCTTTTGGCACATTTGTTTTGTTTAATACAAAGTTGCAGTGGTTCATGCCTGTAATCCTAGCATTTTGGGAGGCTGAGGTGAGAGGCCTATTTGAGGCCAGGTGTTCAAAACCAGCCTGGGCAATAGAGCAAAACCCTCATCTCTACAAAAAAAAATTTAAAAAAAACAAAACAATTAGCCAGGCATGGTGGTGCATGCCTGTAGTCTCACCTACTCGGGAGGCTGAGTTAGGAGACTTGCTTGAGCCCAGGTCAAGGCTGCAGTGAGTCACGACTGTGTCACTGCACTGAAGGCTGGGTAACAGAGCAAGACCCTGTCTCCAAAAAAGAGAAGAAAAAAAAAAAAAAGACAAAGTCATCTAGCATCTTACTTTAATTTAAGCTGAATATTGACAAAATTTGTTGGGGTACAAAGTGGATGTTCATCATTCCACCTTATGTAACCAACAGTTACTTAACTATTTCCCAACTACTGGACATTTAGACACTCACTTGTTTTCATGATGAACTTTTTGTGTTCAAAATCTGTCTATATTTTAGGAAAAAAATTAGCATAAACTCCCGAAACTAGAATTACCAGGTGAGAAGGGGAATACGGTTTTTTGTTTGTTTTTGAGATGGAGTCTCACTGTCACCTAGGCTGGAGTATAATGGCACAATCTCAGCTTACTGCAAGCTCTGCCTCCCAGCTTCAAGTGATTATCCTGGCTCAGCCTCCCAAGTAGCTGGGACTACAGGTGCATGCCACCATGCCCAGCTAATTTTTATATTTTTAGTAGAGATGGGGTTTCACCATCTTGGCCAGGCTGGTCTCAAACTCCTGACCTGAAGTGATCTGCCAACCTCGGCCTCCCAAAGTGTTAGGATTACAGGCATGAGACCCCACCCCCCGGCGCATGCCCAGGAATAAGTATTTTTAAGGCTCTTGATATAAAATGATGTGCAGAAAGACTCCATCAATTTATATTCCTAACAGCAGAGTATGACATTAAAAGAAATAAAGAGGCCACAACAACTGAGGCAAATAGCAGAGCTTCAACAGTTTACAATTCACCATCAACAGATTGAATAGCCTCACAGAACTTTCTTCCTAGTGTTTACTTCTGAGCACTGGAGATGCCCTACAACTTCCCTCTCACCACACCTCAAAACTCATATCCAAACTGAACTTCGCACATGCCCCACAAACACCTGCACTCCTTCCTTCATGACTAATATTGACAAATGCATCCAAGTTAGAAAATAAGGAGTCATCCCACAATCAATAAGCCCAGAATACTTTTCAATTCTATTTCCTAACTCCTCCCCTGCCCTCCCAGCTCCACCTCTAATCAGATGAATTCTTCTAAAACACAGTGTCATCTTGGTCACTATTCAATACATCTGTATTTCAGCATATGTAAAAAGCAATAAATGTTCAGTTAGTTTCCCATGATGCCATTGGTTTTCCATGGAGACTGCTTATTATCAAGTAGTATCAAGGTTGCAAGGGTGAGTTGAGATGAGTTATAGATTGGTTAGAAGAGCTGTCAATTCCTGATACAGAAGCTAAGTAACTACACAGAGCAGGATGGGATCCTTAAACCCCTGGTTACTTAATGTTGTGTAAAGCTGCCATAACATACATCCATCAATGACTCTTAAAATACATGGGATCTGGCGCACCTGGGTCACGCCTGTAATCCCAGCACTTTGGGAGGCCGAGGCGGGTGGATTGCCTGAGGTCAGGAATTCGAGACCAGCCTGGCCAACAAGGTGAAAACCCATCTCTACTAAAAATACAAAAAAATTAGCCAGGTGTGGTGGCACACGCCTGTAATCCCAGGTACTTGGGAGGCTGAGGCAGGGGAGGAGGCTGAGGCAGGGGAATTGCTTGAACCAGGGAGGTGGAGGTTGCAGTGAGCAGAGACTGCACCACTGCACTCCAGCCTGGGTGACAGAGCGAGACTCCGTCTCAAAAAAAAAAAAAAAAAATAGATGGAATCTTACTAAAGTTGACAATATAGTCCAAGCCTTACCATACCCTTATAACTGGGGCTAACTTCACTATCCTGGAAATGCCTACCCTACCAGTATGGCTTCAAGGCAGGGATAGGCAAACTATGGCCCACTGGCTACTTGGTGGTTTTTGTAGTCTTATTGATATACAGCCACACTATGTGATTACACACAGCTTAAGGCCCCTTCCACTAAAGGGCAGAGTTGAAGAGCTGTAACAAGACACCACTTGGCCTTCAGAGCTTAAAACATTTACTGCCTGGCCCTTTTAAGAAACTCTGCCAAATCTGCTTTGAAGGAGTATTTGACAAAAATCAGACCTCCTTGGTTCTGAACTAAGTCAGCATCAGGAAGCCACATCCTCTCGCTGATAAGGGGAGAAAGTAAACTTAGTAGCCATTTTTTTTTCAACGGTATCTCTACCTCCAACTCTCTCTAGAAAGCTGGTGTCAGCAGCGACCTCAACTATGATTTAGTCACCTGTCATGAGGGTGAGCCCATACCAGGTCTGAACTAAAGGCCATAGTCACAGGCCCATTCCTCTGCACTTAGTTGAACTACTCTAGGAAATCCAAATAGAAAAAAACATAATTTGTCAGAAATAAAGTCTGTCTTGATTCATTCCAAATCTTTATTAAATACCTAACATTAAATATGTATTACTAGTATAACTCCTCATTAATCCACAGTAAAATTTTAGTTAATGATTTTAGATTTTAGGTCAGATTCTACCACAACTTGATTGTGTAAGCCTTAGGAAGTTGCTTACCGCTTTGTGCATATCCACATCCTCACCTGTAAAAATGAGCTCTAAATCACAATATTAAAAAATCTCACCTTGTTATTTTTATTTTTATTTTTTTGAGACAAGAGTCTTGCTCTGTCGCTCAGGCTGGAGTGCAGTGGCACGATGTCAGCTCACTGCAACCTCAGCCTCCCAAGTAGCTGGGATTACAAGCATGCACCACCACGCCCGGCTAATTTTTGTAGTTTTAGCAAAGACGGGGTTTCACCATATTGGCCAGGCTGGTATCGAACTCCTGACCTCAGGCAATCCACCCTCCTCAGCCTCGCAAAGTGCTGGGATTACAAACGTGAGCCACCGCGCCCATCCTAAAATAATCTCACCCTGTTATCTCCAAAAGTAAGAAGTTTCTGAAAAGTCTTTCAATTTTTCAACTCTAATATTTTCTATGTGCTGAGGTGTTTCATTCATAATAAGACTGGGTTATAAAACTAATGGGTTATAAAACTAACATTTTTGCTATTCAATACAGATGAGCTATACTCATTTTTACCTTAACAGAATGTCATCTAAGCAAAATCTGTAGGAACCACAAAACTGGAACCCATTAGAAAGATAAAATATTAATCAAAAGACATTCCTTGCTTTATGACCTTTTATCTAAGTCTCCTACATATTAACTAAAAGGCATTTTAGCAGTAAAACCGTACCCTGCAAAATCTAGAAGTACACTTGGCCCTTGAACAATGTTCGGGTTAGGGGCACCAAACCCCTGTGCAGTAGAAAACCCACATGTAACTTTGATTCTCCAAAAACTTAACTACTAATAGCCTACTACTGACTGAAAGCCTTACCAATAACATAAACAACTGACAGACATTTTGTATGTTAATATATTATGTACTATATTCTTACAATAAAGCTGGAGAAAACAAAGTAAGTCGCAAGAAAGAGAAAATACATTTACAGTACTGTACTGCACTGTATTTATCAATACTGTAAGTTCACATTATTGGATTACAAGATGAATCTTCTGTCTGAAATGGGGTTGCGGGGCAACCTTGGCTGCAGACCTCTATCTACAGTACATATCAAACAAATCAACTTTTTCTTGTAATGTCTTGACTCTTCTCTTCTTGGGAGCACTTGCAGCATCACCAGTAGCACTTCACATGGGACCCATGGTGTTATTTAAGGTTTATGCTCTTGCATTAAATTTGATGAAATCTGTTTACTTTAGTATGCAATTTACCTGACAGACAAAAGCAGAGTGATTATTTTAAGCAGATATTGACAACATTTGAGCTCACTGCAATAGCAACAGGAGGAGGCTACAAAATTATTACAGTAGTACAGTATCCACTACATAATTTTACACAACTATGATTTAATGCTATATCTTTGCTTGTTTACATTTCTCTCAATTGCAAATGGCTCCATGTAAGATCTGTGTTTGTGTAAGTTTTGATATTTTAACTTTTTATAATAGATTTCTGTGTATTTTATGGTAGTAAATGATAAACTAATATCTACACATATGCATTCATGGCATAACTTCTTCTTAATTTTTCAATATTTCTAGGCTATGCAAGTTTGCTAAGTTTTTCAAACTGTTGCAAATCTCAAAACAATTTTCCAATATATTTATTTCAAAAAATTTGTGTGTAAGTGGACCATACAGTTCAGACCCATATTGTTCAAGGGCTGATTGTACTTGCTAAATGTCTAGAACCAGATTGTCTATCACAACCTACTTCTATAATGGAAAGGCTTTTATTTGCACTGTCCAATGCAGCAGACACTAGCCACATGTAGCTACTGAGCAGCTGAAATGTGGGTAGTGAAACAGAGCAACTAAATTTTAAAGCTTATTAAATTATAACTAATTTTAACTTAAATTTATCCTGATATTAGTGGCTACAGACAGTTTAAGTCTAGAAGATCACAAAATATTAGAATGTAACAATCCACTATTTTCTGCTATATAAGCTTTCTGTACAACCTATCCTTTAAACGATATTTTAAAAAGCATGTTTTTGATGTTATACTATTTTCTGTCCAAGTATTTGAAGTATTTCAAGAAAGTATATAAAAATAACTATTTTTTTTAAAGTGAAATTTCCTGAATCCAACATCACACTGGTAAAGAAGAGAGTATAGAAAATAGTATCACAACCACTAGAATATTCATACAAAACTCTTCTCTATATTGCCACACTTCAGTTCCAGATCAACTCCTACCCCTAACAGGCCCATCCCATACCTACCCATAAATATCAATTTTAAATTGGTCCTAATATATTAGAAGTACAACTACACACTTAACTAAATGGGTCCACTATATTCCCAAGACATTTCTCAATATTCTTTCCAGATTTTTCAAGAGCAAAACGTACCAGACTTCTCTGTATCTCCCATTCTTAGCTATTTGGTGTTAGTTGCCTTCCCTAACTGGTTCTTTCAGTCACAATTCCTGCATCAAATTCAATTCTCTGATGGTCTGCCTTGCTCCTTCTGTTACTACTAAAGCCAGAGAAATAAAATATGCAAACTACTAATTCTCTTTTGGGCTCCATAACAAATGCTGTCCCTGGTCCCTATTTCTGGGTTTAATCAGTAAATTATTTCATCAAGATACTGGAAGTTCAAAAGTTCCTATCACAAATACAATCAGATTCCAAAAAACTCTAAGCTTTCATTAAGTAAGCTTCTAAATTCAGACTAGTCAACTAATTTATTAGTCAAAAACTTGACAGACTATTTGGGAATGAGAAATGTATTTCTTTGCTACTATTTGTTTTGTTTGTTAAAAACAGAGCTTAAACAACATATGCCAAGCACTGGTGACATAAAAATAAATAAGACTCAGCCCCTGTCCTTGAGGATGTCACAGTAAAGCAAGAGATTTAAACTACAGCACATGAGATGAACAATATAAAAAAAAAGTTTGCATAAAGCACTGCAAGAACCCACCTAAGGGAACAGTTTACCTGCGTAGGAAGGCATGTCTGTCTGATTCCAACTGCAGACTTAGAACATATCACCAGTGGACTCTTACATCTCTTACGTGAATAAAAGTGTTATCTTCACCTGAAAATCCAGTTGATTTAAGTCCCTTTCAGATCTTGGAATTACAATTTTGTGATTAAGCTACTTTAACATCTATCTAGAAGAAACATGGAAGTTGCTTTTATGAATGAGGAGCAAACTTAAAGGTCCTACCACAGTGTCTAGCACACCAGGGAGAATTCGACACAGATGTGCAGAAAAAAAGAACATAAAGGCAGCTCTTATTGTGACTTCTCTCATTTCTCTCCTAATAATTAGCAAATTTTAGAATATCCGGACCACTTCCGCCCTTAATCACCCACCAGTTAAAGACACTGAGCGGCATCAGTCAGTCGCTCACACAAATGTGCAAGTGCGTTCACAGCGCCAAAGAGGGGGTGGGTGGAAATCTTAAACTGCTCTTAACAGGCACTGCCAACAGTTTGGGAAAATACGTCCCACAGCATCCCACGCGTAGGTGAACTTGGGCTCTCCGTGTGTTCAGTTTGGAGGACATCGACCACACACAACAATCATGCCCAGCAGTGGACGATTCTACCACCATGTCTTCTATCTGAAATTGTTAAAGCGCTTCTCCGGTCACCCCCACTGGCCTCAAAGCCAAACCTTTACGAGGACGGAGGCGGGAGAGCTAATCTGATCCTGAGGTTAGAAGACACGAGGCTGAGCAGCAGACGGCGCGGAGGACACGAGGGTGTGTAAGGCCGGGAGGGGATGGGATGGTGCGAAGTGACTCGGGGCCCGGAGGTAAGCAGCAGGGACCGGATCCCGACGCCTCGAAGGCGTGGCGGCGGGACGGCAAGCGCCCCCGTGCCGGCGGGTCCACCGCCGCCAGTGGGCGCCCTGACGATCTGGGCCGGGGTCCGCCAAGGGCTCCTTACCCGTAGTAGCGGAAGGCATTAATGATCTTCCAGAAGTGCTCCCGCTCAAGCCTCTCCTCCTCCTCCTCGGTGCTGCGCGTGGCCGCTGCCGCTGAAACCGCCGCGGCCGAGCCCCAGCGCCCGGCGGAAAACTGCACTTCCACCTCCTCGCTCCCACCGCCGCCTCCCGCGCTGCCCTCGGGCAGCCGGGAGGCGGGCGGCGGAGGGCGCCGCCGTCGCTGCATCGCCGCCGCGGCCCTCGGCCTGGCTCGCTTGCGTCTCGCTGCGACCGACAGCGTGGTGGCGGCAGCTTGGCCTTCCTCTAGACGGCGCCCGCCGCGGACATGCCCCCAGCTCGCTGCGCGCTCCGCCCCCGCCACCCTCAGGCCTCCATCCGCGCCGGGCTCCGCCAGGTCTTCAGAGCTCCCAGAACCAGCGCGCATGCGTGTGCCGTGGTACGCGGAGGGCCCGTGCTGTCTGCGCTCATTTGCTGCTGGCTTCTAGGACAGCGCGCTGACGTCACAATGACGCTTCCAGGGGCGGGGCCAGGGCCCTGGGAGGAGCCGTTTGGTGGGGTGGGGTTGTTACACCCGGCACCTGTGCTCCGCCGTGTGGGTAGGACTTAAGACCCTGCGAGTGCCGGATTGTGGAGCCGGAGGCTGAACGCAGGCCCTGGCATTAGCAAAGGGGTGAAAGGCAAAAAGGAAAAGTTCGGCTGTGATGAGTTTATTCGGAATTTTCATTTAAGTCTAGAAGGAACTTCTTGTATCCACCCTAATTTAAGTTTTAATTCGCTTCCTAAATGAATATCTATTTTTAATTACTTAAGGGTGTGGAGAGTGGGCACCATCATCTTTCCAGTCTTCCCCTTCCCCCGCCCGCCCCTCTCTGTCGGCCAGGCTGGAGTGCAGTGGTGCCATCTCCGCTCACTGCAACCTCTGCCTCCCGGATTCAAGCGATTGTCCTGCCTCAGCCTCCCGAGTAGCTGGGGTTACAAGTGCACGCCACCACGCCCGGCTATTTTTTGTATTTTCAGTAGAGACAGGATTTCATCATGTTGGCCAAGCCGGTCTCGAACTCCTGACCTCAGGTGGTCCACCCGCCTCGGCCTCACAAAGTGGTGGGATTACCGGCATGAGCCACTGCGCCAGTTCCGATCTTTCCAGTCTTTAGAGGCTTGCAGAAGTCCTAATTCCTCCCTTACTCAGGATGGCAGCAGATGAGGGAAATGCAAAACCTTCTATCCAGCACCTGGCCTTGGGAAGACAATGACACCTACCAGCATCTAAGGGTGGCTCTTGGGAAATAACGAAGTTATTCTTAAGAAATAACTTATTCTGTTCAGTTTGATCCACCACCCAGCATATGAGTCTTACAAAATAATGATAAAAGGGAAAGATTGCTTTATTTGAAGGGTTAAATATACCCAGTGACCACAAAGTCTGTTAAAAACTTATACAATCATATTGAAAATGGAGTGGCTTCATATTTTCATAATTTAAATTAATAGTTGAAATAAAGGTAATGCTTAAAAATACTAATTTTTTATGTTAACATAACATTTTTATATAAAAGTTTTCTAAAATGTGAGTCTATTAATAGTTATGCAGTAACACATGTTTCGAAATTCAAAAAGAAAGTGCAAAGGATTACAAATGTGAATTGGAGACAGTAACGCTCTGTTGTCCAGGCTGGAGTGCAGTGCCACGATCTCAGCTCACTGCAAACTCCCCGCCTCCCAGGCTCAAGGGATTCTCCTGCCCCAGCATCCCAAGTAGCTGGGATTGCAAGGCATGTGCCACTATACCTGGCTAATTTTTTGTATTTAAAAATACTAAAGTAAAGACATGGTTTCACCATACTGCCCAGGCCAGTCTCCCTGAACTCAGGTAATCCACCTGCCTCGGCCTCCCAAAGTCCTGGGATTACAGGTATGAGCCACCATGCCAGGCCAAATGTGAATAATTTCTTTACCCTGTCCCTAGCCAACTATGTTCCTCTCCAGACACAATATACCAATTCCTTGCCCGTTCCTATACCAATTCCAGATTTTCTATCTAATGTCTGTTTTTCTAAGATTAGTGTTTAGAAGTTATGTATAAACTCTCATAGTAATGTTTCTAATACTGTTCTCATATACACATGCACACAAGTTATACATGTTGTAATTCATTACATGTATTGATAGAGGTCTGAATGACCTAATTGATAAAGACCAAAATGTCATGGAGAAAAATTATCAGTTACATACTTTGCAATATCCTTGGAAGTAGAATAAACATTTTCAAATTAATGTCATGTGGAGAGGCTTGCTTGACTGTCTCCTAACTTGGTGAGTCTTAGAGTCTGTGTCATGAAGGTGCTCAACTTTAAACTCAATTGTGATCTTACAGGTGAGGAAACCGGGGAATCAGAGATATTAAGTGATCTTCACACCCTCCCCCACATCTCATGCTTTTATTTTATCAGTATTTGTTTACGACTGTGACTGTACTTTTTAAATATTATGCTATCTAACATTTATTATTTAACATTTTTCAAATTGTTTTCCCAATTTGTCACCCTATTTGTTCCCTAGCTCTGTGAACTAGATGTCATTATTATCTTGCTATAAGAAATGAAGACATAGGCGGGACGCAGTGGCTCATACCTGTAACCCCAGCACTTTGGGAGGCCGAGGCGGGTGAATCATGAGTTCAGGAGATCGAGATCATCCTGGCTAACATGGTGAAACCCCATCTCTACTAAAAATACACACAAAAAACTAGCTGGATGTGGTGGCACGTGCCTGTAGTCCCAGCTACTCGGGAGGCTGAGTCAGGAGAATGACTTGAACCTGAGAGGCGAAGGTTGCAGTGAGCCAAGATCACGCTACTGCACTCCAGCCGGGGCGACGGAGACTCTGTCTAAAAACAAACAAACAAAAAGAAAGAAATGAAGAAATAGACTCAAAGAAATTAATTTTCCTGCCCAGGGACACATAAATAGCAGCACTGAAGTTAATTCATTTATTTATTCTTTTTTTTTTTTCAACAAATGTGTTAATTGCCTTCTACGTTTCTTTGCCCTGAGCTAAAGGCAGCAGAAACTAGAAGTATGGGCCTCTCATTCTCACTTCGCCACCTAGTAACTCCATGACCTGTATGAAAAGTTATGTGAAGCCTCAATTGTAATATTTCTTACATTTATTTTTCTTTTCTTTTCTTTTCTTTTGAGATAGAGTCTGGCTCTGTCACTAAGGCTGGAGGGCAGTGATGTGATCATGGCTCACTGTAGCCTTGATCTCCTGGCCTCAAGTGATCCTCCCACCTCAGCCCCTCGAGTAGCTGGGACAGCAGGCATGTGCCACCACACCTGGCTAATGTTTATTTTTATTTTTATTTTATTTTATTTTTTTGAGACAGAGTCTTGTCTCTGTCACCCAGGCTGGAGTGCAGTGGCTTGATCTCGGCTCGCTGCAACCTCTGCCTCCTGGGTTCAAGCAATTCTCCTGCTTCAGCTTCCCGAGTAGCTGGGATTACAGGCAAGCACTGCCACACCCAGCTAATTTTTGTGTTTTTAGTAGAGATGGGGTTTCACCGTTTTGGCCAGGCAAGTCTCAAACTTCTGACCTCAGGTGATCCACTGACCTTGGCCTCCCAAAGTGCTAGATTACAGGTGTGAACCATCATGCCCAGACATGATTTTTAAAATTTTTAATAGAGACGAGTTCTCACTATGTTGCCCACACTGGTCTTGATCTCCTGAGCTCAAGCAATATTTCTGCCTTGGCCTCCAAAGTACTGGGATTACAGACATGGGTCACAAAACCTGGCAATTGTAATATTTATAAAATGGACCTATTATCCATTTTACAGGATGATTGGAAGGAATAAATGAGATAAAGACTGAAAAATGCCTGGTATATTGGATCAATATATGTTGGTTATCTTTTGTACTCTTCATTGTCTTTAGAATAAATGTTTAGCCTTATACACTTTTCTTAGGATTTTCTTGACCTAACTTCTTTGCAGTGAGTTTCTTCCATAGATATCTTCCCAAACCATAGAGCAATTTGAGCTGAAGGTTTTGGAATGTTTTTGTCAGAAGGAGACTAATTAATCACCAGGAATTAATAAGTAAAAGGCACCATCATTCTTGTTTAGTTATTCTGAAGAACTGTTGGTTAAGCATTTAAACTGCTTACATACATTTGTACACTGCTGATGGGAATGTAACATGGTGCAGCCACTCTGGAAAAGGGTGCAAAGCAGGCTTGCTATGCGTTGGTTACCAGCTGAGTCTGGTAAGACAGAACACCCACGTGTACAAGTTACATGAAGTGAACTTATTATTTATAGCTAGGCAACAAGGAACAACAGAAGCATAGGATTCATTGTGAGCCATCTCCCAAGACTCAGGAAAGCTGCCCCTGGAGAATAGAGACTCATTTGTGTGTGCCCCACTTGCACCACAGCTGAGTGACCCTGGAAAGCAGACCATCTTGGATTTTATATTCTGGAGGCAACATGACATGCTGGGCTAAAATGATGAAAGACATCCTGTTTCTAGGAGGGACTGGAAAAGAGCCTGGGCTGTTTCAGTCAGTCCCTCCTTATCTCAGGATATTGCATTCCTAGCACATTCTACAGTTATTCTTGAGAACTATTAATACAAGTGAGAAACTGGGGAGAATTTGATTAGTCCAAGATCACTGGGAACTGTCGTGCAAAGAGTATAGTTATTTTTTTACAAAACTGAATGCGCACTTACTGTACAACCTAGCAATTGCACTCTTAGACATTTATCTCAGTGAAATGAAAACATGTTCACACAAAAACCTGTACGTAAAAGTTCATAGCAGCTTTATTTGTAAAAGCCAGAAACTGAAAACAACCCAAATGTCCTTCAGCAGAAGAATGGTTAACAAACTAGCACATCCATACCGTGGAATACTACTCAGCAATAAAAAGTAATGAACTGTCGATATATGTAATAACTTGGAAGAATCTCAAGGGGATTATGCTGAGTGGGGGAAAAAAAGACAATCTCAAAGGGTTAAATCATACTGTATGATTGCATTTATTTTATTTTTATTTTTATTTTTTTAGAGACAGGGTCTCTTTCACCTCGGCTGGAATGCAGTGGTGTAACAGTGGCCCAGTGCAGTCTTGAGCTCCTGGCTCAAGTGATTTTCCTGCCTCAGCCTCTGTGAGTAGCTGGGTGTTCACCACCACATCTGGCTAATTTTTTTTTTCTTTTTTGAGATGGAGTCTTGCTTGATTGTCCAGGTTTATTTTGAACTCTTGATTTCAAGTAATATGATTACATTTATATAGCATTCTCAAAATGACAAAATTATAGAGATGGAAAACAGATGATTAGTCGCTGGGGTTGGGGGTGGTGGAGAGTAAGGGCGGTGTCTGCTTTTATGAAAGGGTAGCTCAAGGGAAACGTGTAGTAGAAGTGTCCTGTGTCTTGACTATAGCTGTGGTCACACAAATCTACACACGAGATAAAATTGCATGAAAATTAGGGCATTTCTCTGAGCCTACTTTGGCTCAGACCACGCCACAAAATATAAAATAAAATTTAAAAATTAATATACATACCAACCCACACACAAAAGAATAGCACACACAAATTCATTCATCTGGTGAATTTTAAATAAGGTCCATTAATTATATCAATGTTAACTCACTAAACTCCATGCTCTATTGTCTGAAACAGGAAGACTCAACTTGTTTTCCCAGTCATACCAACAACGTTACTCCCTCATTATTTTCAAGGATGTTTCATAATCAATAAATGTTTGTAAATAAGGGCTTTGAAATGTGCAGTTCTACTCATCTATTAATCCTAAGTATATATATACTTATTTTTAAATGTTAACCTTTAGCAGCTACTCAATATATTTTTATTAGCTTCACATTTCCCAGTTAAATGCTTCGTTGAAAGTTTGTAATGTATATTATGTTGGTTTTAACTGAACTTTTAAGTGCCTTGCTAGTAAACTGTATGTTTTCTGAGGGCAAGAGGCATATCTGTTTTGTTCATGCTTGTATCCCCAGCATCTAGCACAATCAGATTTTCTATAACTGCTTTTTGAAATGAATACGTGGATTTACAAGTGCCAGACACTGCACTAAACCCTGTCATATGTCATTGCATATAACTTAATACAATAGTATCATCTTTTTGTTTTGTTTGAGACAAGGACTTGCTGTGTTGCCCAGGTTGGAATAGCTGGAACCCCTCCTTTTTAAAAAACCAATGAGAACACTACAATTAAGTGACTTGCTCAAAGTTATACAGCTATTAATAAGTAAAGCCTCAATTTGAAAGCAAGCCCAGGAAATGATCAACCACTGGATCTACTGCCTCTGCTGAAGTTGGTCTTGCCCATCTTTAAAAAAGTTTCATAAAGTTGTTTTACTTTTTGAAATAGTATTAATTTGTAAATAATTGTTATTTGTAGTGATTTAGCATTTTAGCTGGGTAAGAAAATATATATTTTACTGACCAAAACTGAAAGACTAGATTGCCCACAGAATATGTTTATAGAGAAAATAAAGAATTTCTTACTCTTTATGTTAAAAACCTAGTTTATATGTCAACAATGATTCAAGCTGCTATTGATCTAGAACCTCAAGGAAAAAGGGAAAGGCAGGTAGGGGCTTTTTTCACTTAATACAAGGGCTCCCTTATGATTCTCATCATCATTCTAGGATTTATTCTTTTTACTCTTGGGATTCCTCTATTAATTCTGTTCTTTGTGCAAAACTGTCTTTGACTTAGAACTAGCTAGTTTTGCCTTTGTGTTATTTGTTTCAGTCCCTGGATCCACGCTAAATATACTATAATTTGGTCTTAAAATAATAAGATGCTCTCCACTATGGAGATAGGGATATGATTCCTATAAATGGTCACCTTGTGCCTTCAGTGAGTTTTTTTATTTAAATGTTTTATACAATAATTAATTTTTTTTTTTTTTTTACTCCTGGTTAACTCACAGAACACCTTTAGTGAATTTTCATATTCTTTCTTAATCACAGGAACCAGAATCCAGTTGCGGTTTTTGTATGTACATAGTTTTAATGCTCTCAATAGTTATTCTCAAACTTGGAATGAAAATCCTATTATTGCTGTTATTTTGGTGGAGTGGTTAAAAGCGAAGTGAAATGGATTTTGTGCAGTTGATTAGTGCTAAGTTAGTTTACAAAGAAACATCATAGGGTATGTACTGCTAGAAATCAGTCTCTCTTTCTAGGGGCCTTATAGTGGTCTCTACAAAGTTATCTTCCCATCCCATATCCTTTAAATATTTTTGTTTTGTTGGGGAACATTTCAAGTTAAAAGAATACTCTGAAGTGACATTATTCAATGCTTTCCCATGCATGCTTAGGGTATTAGCCAAGCAACTACACCCAAATAAAACATTTTGGGAAGATTATATATGTATATATGTATGCATGCATGTATGTATTTGAGACCAGGTCTTGCTCTGTTGCCCAGCCTATAGTGCAGTGGTATGAATATGGCTCACTGCAGCCTTAACCTCCCAGGTTCAAGCCATCCTCCAGCCTCAGTCTCCCAAGTAGCTGGGACCACAGGCATGCAACATAACACCCTGCTAATTTTGTTTATTTTTTGTAGAGACGAGGTCTCATTATGTTGCCCAGGCTGGTCTCCAATTCCTGGACTCAAACAAGCCTCCTGCCTTAGCTTCCCAAAATGCTGAGATTAAAGGTGTGAGCCACCGTGCCCAGCTGAATGATGTATTTATTACTTCCCCAAAAAGCATCAAAATAGTAATAATGGGGGAAAATACCAGAATTTGGTTGGACTTCCTTATACTTATCTTGCAGATTATTTTTGTTATTTTAAATTACTTTTAGTGGCAAAGATGGGAGTACTCAGCATTTTCAGGGCCAAAGCCCTATAAAATTCACCTGAAAGCTCTGCCAGAACCACAGATTTGTGTTTTTTTCCTGAGGCCCTCATACAAGTAAGAAAGATACTTTCTACTTCCTTCTTCACTACAAAGCCAGTCTCCAAGATCTTGGCCTGGTTTTATCATCTGGCTATGACCTCTTCTGAAATTATTAATAAAGGATGAGATTGGGCTATCCTATTTGAATTAGCAGAATCACTCTAACACCCTATCATGACTCCTGTCTCTCCATTTAAAATCTTTTCAGTCTCTGGAAGGTTCCCTTCTACCTAACGTTTAATGAGTGATGCCTGCAGTCCACCTTTGCTACTCAAAAGTGTGGACTCTGCACCAGCTCATTTATATCTCCTGGGATGCTGTTAGAAATGCAGTATCTCAGGCCTCATCTACCGAATCTGAATCTGCATTTAAACAAGATCCCCAGGTGATTCACAGGCACGTTAAAGTTTTGAAAAGCCCTGCTCCAGAAACAAAACAGAACATATACAGCTCACTCCTTTTACTGATTGATTAAAACCTCATATGTATCGTTTTTTCTGAGAACCTATGTCAGGATGCTCTCAACAATATGAAGAGAACACCCAACTAAAACCAGCTTAAACAATATAGACATTTACTATGTAAAATAAAATGAAGTTCTAGGCTGTAATAACCCTAGGTTGTTGGGTCATCAGTACCATCAAGGACCCAAGTCTTTCTCATCCTTTTGCTTTGGTATTTTTAGCATATTAGCTTAGTCCCCCATAATCAAAACATGGTTGCCACAGTTCCAGGCATCACACCCAGATACAACAAATCCTGCAAAGAAGAAGGTCTGTTTCCTCCTACATATGTCTCTTCTTCTGTAGGGATACTTTTCTCAGAAACCCCCAGCAGATTTTCCAGAAGTGCATCACGTTCTAAACCACAAACAAAAAATATAGAATTACCTTATCTGGCTTAGACTAAATATCATCTCCATGGTCCTGAAACACATGATACTTGATACCTAAACCAACCAATCAAGTCTCTCTCATCTCTTATCAAGAAGAAACATGGGCTGGGCACAGTGTCTCACACTTGTAATCCTAACACTTTGGAAGTCCGAGGTGGGAGGATTGCTTGGGGTCAGGAGTTTGAGACCAACCTGGGCAATGTGCAAGAAATAAAAAAATTAGCCAGGTGTGGTGGCACATACCTGTGGTCCCTAACTACTCAGGAGGCCTAAGGCAGGAGGATTACCTGAGCCCAAGGGTTCAAGGGTGTAGTGAGCTATGATCATACCACTGCACTCCAACCTTTTGATCTTTAATAAAAAAATTAAAAATGAAAGAAGAAAGGTGAACAGTTGGGTAGAGACAGGAGAGTTTGCGTCTAAGAAGACAACTGAAAATAACTTTATCTTCATGTTTAAACAGAAAAAGACCCAACTAAATCCTCTTCAAGGAATGGATTCTCTCTGATTTAATATATACCCACACTATAAGCATAACTAACTAAATGTGTGTATTTAATTAATGTTTAGCTTTAGTTTACTTTTTTGTGTTCTATGCTGTATTCCAAACGAAATGCTGATGTGTGCTTTACTTGCTAATCAATATACTTACATAAAAATTATTTGGGGCAGAGCTTGGCATAGTTCAATAACTGGGCCAACACTTCTTAACTAATCTGCCAGCCTCCAGACTGTCCTCCAGTGCCACTAGATATAGAGTGACTTCAGATTATTCTTTTCTCAATAAATAACTTGTTTGTCAAATGTGAATTGATTATGTTACTCTTCTGATTCAAATCCCTCAATGATGTTCCACTGTTAATTGAACAGAGTCTTAAGTTCCCTGACATAACATATGAAGTCCTTTGGTGGGCCACGGGCCTTCTTTCCAATCCCATGACTTTCCTCTCAACCCCTTACCTTATCATCCCCCAAAAAGTCACTCTTTCCTCAGTTACTAAGTTTCTTACACTGCTAAAATATCTGGTTCCCCAGTAGAAGGTGAATTCATTTAAGGCACATGTTGTCCTTGTTCATAGCACTGTGCCTTGGGCAGTGACAGCAATCTGTAAATAAACAATGAACATGTATAGAGCAGGCATTGACAAACTTATATAGCAGGGGTCCCCAACCCCCAGGCCATGGATCAATATCATTTGGTATCACACGGCAGGAGGTGTCGGGCAAGCAAGTGAAGCTTCCTCTGAATTTACAGCCACTCCTCATCGTTCACATTGCCTCCTGAGCTCCACCTCCCCTCAGATCCACAGTAGCATTACATTCTCATAGGCTTACAAACCCTGTTGTGACCTGCACATGAAAGGAATCTAGGTTGTGTGCTCCTTATGAGAATTTAGCCTAATGATCTGCCACTGTCTACCTGATGATCTGTCACTGTCTCCCATGACCTCCAGATGGGACCATGTAGTTGCAGGAAAACAAGCTCAGGGCTTCCACTGATTCTACATTATGGTGAGCTGTATAATTATTTAATTATATATTACAATGTAGTAATAATAGAAATAAAGTGCACAATAAATGTAATGCACTTGAATCATCCCAAAACCCTCCCCCCACAACCCAGGGTCTGTGGAGAAATTTTCTTTCATGAAACCAGTCCCTGGTGCCAAAAATTTGGTGACCACTGTTCTATAGAGAATCAGTGCATAAATATTTTCAGCTTTGCAGGCCATAAGAGCTCTTACAACTTCTCAACTCTGCCATTATAGCATGCAAACAATCACAGAGAACACAAAATAGAGTAATATGACTGCGTTTCAACAAAACTTTTTTTTTTTAGATGGGGTCTCACTCTGTTACCCAGGCTGCAGTACAATGGCATAATCCTGGCTTACTGCAGCCTCAACCTCCCAGGTCCAGGCAATCCTCCTACTCAGCCTCCTGAGTAGCAGGGACCATAGGCATGCACCAACATGCTCAGCTAATTTTGTGTATTTTTTATAAAGACAGGGTTTTGCCATGCTGCCTAGGCTGATCTCGATCTCCTGGACTCAAGTGATCTGCTTGCCTCTGCCTCTCAAAGAGCTGGAATTATAGGCGTGAGCCACTGTGCCAGGCCAACAGAACTAAAAAAAAAAAACAAACAAACAAACAAAAAAAACCAGGTGACTGGTTGATTTGGCCAACAGGGCATAATTTGCTGACCCTAATGTAGATGAATAAATGTTGACAGTAAACATGAATGCTACTGTAAATGACTTTCTCTCGTTTTTCCATACCACCTTGAGGCCTTTGTAGGCCTCAAACGTCACGTCTAGGTCATTCTACTAATATGTCTACCAGATAATAGTTCCCCAGTGTCTGGGCCTATTGGCCCCTCCCCTGGCTCTTTCAAAAAAAGTGTAGTAGGAGAGTACACAACCAAGAGCCATAGCAGGATATTTCCCACATACCAGAGAGTGAAGGTTCACCCTAAATTTTGTAGTGTAGGCACCCACCTACAACCCCTTATGTGGGTTGAATCATTTCTCTTCTTCTGAACATCAATTACCTAAAACTCTAGATTTAAAATGTAAAACCTTGAAGCTGGAACCATGGCTAGGAAAGTGTCAGAATTTTATCTTCCTAAAATCTCTAGAAAAGTCAATGTTTCTTGGTGGGGGGCCCGGGAGGTGATGTTTCTTTCTTGTGTTTGAGGTTTCCACCCACAGAAAGGGAGTCAGTCAAGCAGTAGTCCTTGACTTCCTCTATTCTTTCCTCATTCAGTTTGGGAAACGCAGAGTGAGTTGTCTGATTGATACATTTGGAAAGAATAAACTGGGCTTGCTTGGCTCAGCCCCTGACCCTTTTTTTTTCTCTTGGGATTACATTTGCTAACATCAAGCACAATTTCTTCTCTTTACTAAGTCCATAAAATTCTTCCTAGTTAGAAAAGTTGTCCTCATTTAGTGCTGTCTGTCATGATGTGAGTAAGTCTGACTATTTCTGGATAGAGTTAGGAGGCTCATTTTACTCTCACATTAACATATATCTTCCAGTGTAGCTTCATTGCCTGTGACTAAGCGGACATTTTGGCCACTGTCTGTTTCTTCTTTGTTTTACTGTTTAATCTCTTCTGAGCCCAGTTGGAAAGAAGGGAGAATACTAAAGATGTCTTCTTATATTTGGTATTCTTGACGCCCTGGCATCCGCAGCCTCACTGGCCAGGGAGAGACTGACTCTCACAGGGCCAGCTAGCTAGCTCCTAGAGATAGTCAACAACTCCTCTGTGCCTTTCATTTGTGAACTGAACAGTCCAGAGCTCGTATCCCCCAATCAGCTCCTTTATCTAACTCATATACAAGCCAACATTCCCCTGCCCTCGTCAACCTAGGGCCAGGTGCCGGGCAACTCAGGACAGCCCCTACGACCTCAGAGACAGCTGAAATTATTAAAACTAACCAATCCAGGGGCTGGGTGCGGTGGCTCATGCCTGTAATCCCAGCACTTTGGGAGGCCAAGGCGGGTGGATCACGAGGTCAAGAGATCGAGACCATCCTGGTCAACATGGTGAAACCCCATCTCTACTAAAAATACAAAAAATTAGCTGGGCATGGTGGCGCGTGCCTGTAATCCCAGCTACTCAGGAGGCTGAGGCAGGAGAATTGCCTGAACCCAGGAGGTGGAGGTTGCGGTGAGCCGAGATCGCGCCATTGCACTCCAGCCTGGGTAACAAAAGCGAAACTCTGTTTCAAAAAAAAAAAAAAAAAAAAACAAAAACTAACCAATCCTACGTCTGCCTTGCCTTGTCTTTTTTCTTTCCTTGTTCCTTCCCTTGCTCCCTTTCTTTCCTTGCCTTGCCCCTTCTCTACCTTCCCCTCCCCTTCTCTTTCCTGTAGAAACTATGATAAAGGCTCGTGTCCATGGTTTCCTCTTGCTTCTTTTGCCTCCTCACCAACACTGGTGCTTCCCTGTGTGGCCCTGTGTGTCATGTTGTGCCCCCTCCCTTTGGGGAACTGTGAGTAACAAGCTGTCTCTTCAATGGCAGTCATCTCATGATCTGCTGGCCTCACCATACCTCAATAATAGCATCTACATTTTAAAACAAGCAGCTGTTACTGAGCGCCTCCAAAGGCCCAACAGATATCATTTTCCCCCTCTTTCGTAATGTGTTTCTTTTAAAATCAGGAAGATGGGACAGAACTACCTAAATATCTGGGTCCTGATTAGCAATAATTTGGCCAGTTTTCATTTGTTTTTGAGATTCTTACATCTGATTTCTTAAATAAAAGTAGCTTATCTTAAGAATTTATCAATCTGCATCTTAAGTATGAAACATTTTTTTTTTGAAAGAAAGAAAAAGAAAAAAATGAAGAAGAGGAAGAAAAAGGAAGAGAAAGAGAGAGAGAGAATAGGAGTGTTGCTTTCTTGCCCAGGCTAGAATGCAGTTTAGTAATGGGTATTGAAAAGTTTTTTTATACCAATAATTATACTTGATGTAGACAGGAAGGAATAAGGGAAGAAAATAACAAACAAACAGCCAACCAATATTTCATTTAAAACCTATGAAATGCTATGCGATTTCTGAGGAGTGATTTACTTCCAATTATGCAGTCACTTTTGGAATAGGTGTGAGGTGGTAATGTATGTTTTGTGTATTTGAAGTGGAGAGTTCTATAAATGTTTATTAAGTTTACTTGTTCCGGGTCTGAGTTCAAGTCCTGAATGTCCTTGTTAATTTTCTGTCTCGTTGGTCTATAAAATCGTTAGCTCTTCTTGTTACATTGATCCTTTTGCCATTATGTAATGTCCTTCTTTGCCTCTTTTGCTCTTTGTTGCTTTAAAGTCTCCTTTATCAGAGGCGAGAATTGCATCTCCTGCTTTTTGTTTATTTGTTTATTTTTACTCTCTGATTGGTTGGTAAATCTTCCTCCTTCTCTTTGTTTTGAGTCTTTGTGTATCGTTGCATGTGAGATGGGTCTGGATGCAGCATACCGATGGGTTTTGGCTTTTTATCCAATTAGAATATATATAAGTTTAATACTGGCATTTGATGCAAGCTGGCTGTTTTGCCCATTAGTTAGTGTAAATTTTTCATTGTGTTAATGCTCTTTTTTCTTTTTGAAAATATATTTTTGGAAAGGCTGATATTGGTTGTTCCTTTATATGTATAGTGCTTCTTTCAGAAGCTCTTGTAAAGCAGGCCTGGTGGTGGTGAAGTCTCTAAGTACTTGTTTGTTCACAAAAGATTTAATTTTTCCTTCAATTATAAAGCTTAGTTTGGCTGGATATGAAATTCTGGGTTGAAAGTTCTTTTCTTTAAGGATATTAAATATTGGTCCCCACTCTTTTCTGGCTTGTAGGGTTTCTGCTGAGAGATCTGCTATAAGTCTGATAGGTTTCCCTTTATGGGTAACCTGACCTTTCTCTCTGGCTGCCCTTAGTATTTTCTCCTTCATTTCAACCCTAATAAATCTGGCAATTATGTGCCTTGGGGTTGGTCTTCTTGAAGAATATCTTTGTGGCGTTCTCTGTATTACCTGGAGTTGAATATTACCCTTCCTTGCCAGGTTGGGAAAGTTTTCCTGAATGATATCCTGAAGAGTATTTTCCAACTTGGATTCATTCTCTTCGTCACATTCAGGTACACCTATCAAACGTAAATTAGGTCTTTTCACATAGTCCCATATTTCCTGGAGACTTTGCTCATTCCTTTTCATCCTTTTTTCTCCAATCTTGTCTTCTCCTTTCATTTCACTGAGCTGGTTCTCGACTTCTGATATCCTTTCTTCTACTTGATCAATTCGACTGTTTAAACTTGTGCATGCTTTGCAAAGTTCTTGTGTTGTGTTTTTCAGCTCCATCAATTCACTTATATTCTTCTCTAAATTGTCCATTCTCGTTAACATTTCGTCAAACCTTTTTTCAAGGTTCTTAGTTTCTTTGCATTGGGTTAGAACAAGTTCTTTTAATTCACAGAAGTTTCTTATCACCCACGTTTTGAAACCTGCTTCTGTTATTGGAACACACTCGTAATCTATTAAGCCTTGTTCCGTTACTGATGAGGAATTGCGAACCCCTGTAGAGGGAGAGGCATTCTGATTTTGAGTATTCTCTGCCTTTTTACGCTGGTTTCTTCCTTTCATTATATATTTATCCATCTGTCGTCTTTGTAATACCGACTTTCTAACTAGGTCTCTGAGCAGACGTCCAACTTGTTGATTCCCAGCACCGAAATCTGAGCAATCCACTGCGCCGGCCAAAACAGCGGTGTTAAGATTGATGGTGCTTTTCTGCCCGGGAATCTCCAGACTCTGCACCACAAACTGGCGCACTAAGGCGCCAGCAAAACCGCCGCACCGGCCACAAGAGTCGCCCTGGCGACCCGTGGGGCTCCTCCGCTGGGAATCTCCTGGTCCGTGAGCAATAAATATTCCTCTGAAAGTGTGGCGTCCTCTCGTTCTCTGCGCTTTCACTGGGAGCTACTAGCCCTAGCTGCTAGTGATCAGCCATCTTGGATCTCTCTCCTGAAACATTCTTAAACTAAGAGAAATGTGATTCGTGGTCCAAGCTCTCAGTAAACTTATGGCACATTGAGAAAGCAAAACTAGAAAATGTTAAATAGTTAAGACGATTTAGTGTTTAAAGCAGTACAGATTAAGTAGCGTGGAATGGGAATTAAAGAAAGGAAAGAACAGTTTGAGAGTGGCATGACAGCTAGATCTCGAAGAGGGAATTTGACTCGAAGAAGCAAAGAGTTACTCTTTGCAATTTAACTGGAAGAAGCAAAGGAGTACTCTTTGCAAACCAGTTCAGATTGGTTTGAATTGGAGCACTCTGCAAACCAGTTCAGATTGGTTTGAATTGGAGTACTCTTTGCAAACCAATTCAACATAGCAAGATCTATCTGTGCCTGATAGATCTAGAGGCTCATATCATATCATCATCAGAAACTTGTCACTTGCTATTTCTTGGCTTTCCCAAACACTATTCTTTTCTAAAAATTCTAACAGAAGTTCTAGGGCTCTGATTGTACCAAGTTAGATCTTGTGCCCTTCACTGACTCAAGTGCTGTAACCAAGGGACTGAGGTGCTCTGATTGGCCAAGTTTGGGTCACATGCTACCCTAGAGATGGCTGCGGAGTCACCCATATCAAACTTCATGGACTCAAAGTAAGAGTCTGATGGTTCCCCCAAAAATTCTGAGAAATAGTACCAAAAGGTAAAACCCACTACACCAAAATACAACAATCTTTGGTGTAGTGGGAGAATAACAACATGAGCAAGGAGGAAAGAAAAGCAAAGACCTGTCTGATTATAACCATGTGAAGAAGCAAGAGAAATCATATTCAATAACTCGGGTGGTATAAAGCTATTAGGAACTTTAAAAGCGAGACCAAAAGTTTGGATAAGTCACTAAGCAATGGAGATTCTTTTTTAGATTCTCAGGCACTTAGTCATATGATGAAAGTATTATTGAATGATTCATTAGACAAGAGCCAGGGGATTAACCGTTGTCAGGAAGATCAGATGAGAAAATTGTTTAAAGAATCCTGAAATGGCATGATAAAGGTTTAGGCTAGACAATAATAGCAAAGGGAAGAGATTAAGACAAAAATCCAGATTATATTTTCAAAGAAAAGACAAAGTTGAATATAGGGGACGAATAAGGGGAAAAATCAAAAGGGATGCCTGAGGCCGTATCTAGAGTTACAAAGGTATTACTATTAGAAATTTATAAGGAGAGTAGGCTTCTCCTTCTTCCAATGCCTCCTGCCCCACGAGCCTGCTCTCTTATCCTCTGATTTCTATCAAATCTAGCAGACTGAATTAAGACTACTAGGGTTCTAATGACTGAAAGATTATAGCCTCCCACCTCCACCACTGTATGTGATTCCAAATAAAAATATTAATTGTCAGGCCCGGTGTGATGGCTCATGGCTATATATTCCCAACCCTTTGGGAGACTGAGGTGAGAGGATCACTTGAGCCCAGGAGTTCAAGACCAGCCCAAGCAACATAGCAAGATCTCATCTCTACAAAAAGTTATAAAATTAGCTGGGCTCTGTGACATGCACCTGTAATCCTAGCTACTTGGGAGACTGAGGTGGCAGTATCCCTTGAGTTCAGGAGTTTAAGGTTGCAGTGAGTTTTGATGGCATCCCTGCACTCCAGCCTGGGTGGCAGAGTGAGATTCTGTCTCTAAAAACAACAACAGCAACAACAAAATGACGGTCAGAGAAGTCCAACAGGCATGATTTCTCACATGATGCTACCATAATGCTTTGCTTACAGTTGCATATATGATGTTTTATAATTTTTTTCTAACTAGAAATTGACTTGCTGATGATATCCTAGTTTATGTTTAGTCTATGTAATCCATCACTACTTTTTTGTTGTTGTTGAGACAGAGTCTTGCTCTGTTGCCCAGGCTGGAGTGCAGTGGTGTGATCTTGGCTTACTGCAACCTCTGCCTCTTCGATTCAAGTGATTCTCCTGCCTCACCCTCCCAAGTAGCTGGGACTACAGGTAGGTGCCACTACATCTGGCTAATTTTTGTATTTTCAGTAGAGACAGATTTTCACTGTGTTGGCCAGGCTGGTCTCAAACTCCTGACCTCAGGTGATCCTCCTGCCTCAGGCTCCCAAAGGGCTGGGATGATAGGCCTGAGCCACCACACCCTGCCCCATCACTACTTTTATTGTCATTATTTTTCACTCACAGGTTGGAAACATGTTTTTAGACTATAGATGTTCCGTGTGTGTGTGTGTTTATATGTCTTAACGCAACTTTTAAAACGGTACTTGAATACAACTGAAATTTTTTTTTTTTTGAGACAGGGTCTCACTCCCATCTCTCAGGCTAGAGCGCAGTGGTGTGATCATGGTCGACTCCAGCCTCAACTTCCCAGGCTCAGGTGATCCTCCCACCTCAGCCTCCCGAGTAGCTTCCCAGTGTATTATAGGCACATGCCACCATACCTGGCTAATTTTTAATGTTTTTAGATTTGAACTCCTGGGCTCAAGCCATCCATCTGCCTTGGCCTTCCAAAGTGCTGGGATTACAGGCATGAGCCACCATGCCCATTCTATGGCTGAAATTATTAAAACTTCTGACTGTTAAAAAAGTGTATCTATCTAGGCCGAGCACGGTGGCTCATGCCTGTAATCCCAGCACTTTGGGAGGCCAAGGTGGACAGATCACTTGAGGTCAGGAGTTCGAGACCAGCTTGGCCAACATGGTGAAACCCCATCTCTACTAAAGCTATAAAAATTAGCCAGGCTTGGTGGTGCGCATCTGTAATCCCAGCTACTAGGGAGGCTGAGGCAGGAGAATCGCTTGAACCTGGGAGGTGGAGGTTGCAGGGAGCCAAGATTGCGCCATTGCACTCCAGCCTGTGCAACAGAGTGAGAGCCTGCCCCTGCCCCCCCACATATATCTAACTAATTTTAGTAATTAAACTATTTGATAGGGATATCAATTATGTATAGGCAGAAGGAAGTAAAGAGAGAGAAGATGAAAGATGAAACGTCCATCAGGTAAAGATGTCTCCAGATTGGGAGAGGACTGACATTGGCACTCAGACAAAAAGATTCATCTTTCCTTCCTAACTTCCCTTCTCTGGGCGCTAGCTCAGAAGGATGGATTCTTCATTTTAGAAAACTAGAGTGATTAGATGATTTGGTGAATAGAATGTAGAGAATGTAAGAGTGAGCAAAGAAGTAAAGTCTACAATGAAAAAAGAAAGCTGAGCCGGGCGCAGTGGCTCGCGCCTGTAATCCCAGCACTTTGGGAGGCCGAGGCGGGTGAATCACAAGATCAGAAGTTCGAGACCAACCTAGCCAATATGGTGAAACTCCATCTCTACTAAAAAGACAAAAATTAGCCAGGCGTGGTGGCAGGCACCTGTAGTCCCAGCTACTTGGGAGGCTGAGGCAGAAGAATCGCTTGAACCTGGGAGGCGGAGATTGCAGTGAGCTGATATCATGCCATTGCATTCCAGCCTTCCAGCCTGCACAACAAGAGCAAAACTCTGTCCCCACCACCAAAAAAAAAAAAAAAAGGTAGCTGAGTACCAGCTCACAATTTCAAAACTATTGATTACTGGATTAACGGAACACACATTAGAGCAATATCCGAAGAACTATAAACCAACAGCTGTACTTGAAAGTCTTGCCCTTAGCCTTCCACTGCTACAGATTTTAGACTTCTTGTTTACATCTTTAAATAATAGCTAACACGTAAAGGCCATGTGTCCTGTGCCAGATTACTATGCTAAATGTAAAGCATAAGTTAAAAATTTTAATCTGCAAAACAACTTTATAAAGCAAGTTTGCCATTATCTCTGTTTTACAGACAAGGTGACTAAGTCTCAAGACAGATAGCTTCTTCAAATCACACAGATAGATTTGATTCTGTTCTAAATGATGGACACCAAAGTTCTGGATTTTATTATTACATTATACTCTTTTCCAAATAAATAGAGAAATACTGAAATTTTTTTAGCAGGGTGACAATGTTCTAATCTGAAAACCAGGATTTTTATTACTAAAGAAGAAGGGGCAGATGGAAATTGGGAGGGCTTCTTTGTCACATGCAATAAATCAGCACAATCATTTTTTCCTCTAGTGCTGGAACAGATCACTGTTTCTTCAGCCGAGTGCCAGATAAAGTAACTGACTTGCAATTAGGCATCACATTCTCTCAAGAGTCAAATCACATTTAGCACCGTGGGATGTTCATACTATATGTGCATTTGTGGGAGCTGATGGTTTGTCTTGTAAATTTACGTCTTTTCTCATGTACCTGCTAGGCATGCGTTCATATTCTCTCCAACGCTCCCTGCCCCTTTGTCTGTTTCTCTTTCTCTTTAAAAAAATTTATTTTTATTTTTAATTTTTTTTCTTTTAAAGGACATTTCACTCTCTCTGTCTCTTTCTCTCTTTCCTCTAAGCCTATGTAGTTGATTAGAATTTGATGCAATGTCATTAGCTTTTCTTTTCCTGCTCTTTCACATCACCTTTTGAAATAATTTCAGATTTTAGAAAAGTTCTAAGAGTAGTACAGAGGGTCTTCATATCATTTTCACCCAGCTTCCTCTGTCAACATTTTGCTTAATGATAGTACAATGATCAAAACTAAAAAATTGGTACCATAGCACTCCTACAGAATTTATTTTCACTTTACCAGTTTTCCCACTAATGTCCATCTACTGTTCCAGAATCCAGTCCAGGATCTGGCACCGCCTTTAGTTGCTGTGCCTACTTAGACTTCTCCAGTCTGTGACAGTCTTTTCTTTCATGACCTTGACACTTTGGAAGAGTACTGGTCATTTGTTTCATAGAACGTTTCTTCATTTGGGTTTATCTGCTATTTTCTCATAATTAGATCAAGGGTACATATTTTCAACAATACTCTAGAAGTAACCTGCCCTTCCCAGTGTACACATTAGAGGATACATGACAGAAACGGCATATTTTTAGTCAAATGAGTGGCATGATACAATTCACAATTTATAATAAAAAGACAACTTGGGCAGCTGTGTGCAGAGTAGACTGGAGCGAGGAAGATTATTGTCAAAGCCACCATTGAAGTGGCTGTTGTAATAGCCTAGACAGGGAATGACCAAAGGTACTCTGAACAAAGGCTGTTTGCAGAGACAAATAAAAGTCTGAATATAGATTTCTGAAGTAAAAATAATAGGGTTTGGGGACTGTTTCCATGAGTGGAGTGAAGAGAGAGAGGACGTGAGGGTAATTACTAGGTTATTAGGTAGATGGTTGACTCCACTGTCAATTGGTGGCCAAGATCTTTGTAATTTAGATTCCTTAGTAAGATTTTTAAATAATTTGCTAATGTGTGACTGCCTTCATGTTTGTGATAAAGAGAGGGGATGGAAAAGAGATGCTGAGATTTATTGATTTTTGTTTTCAAGTTTCAGGTTTAGAAATTCAGTATCTTTGTTTTATATCTATGAGTGAGGACCAGGCAGAAGTACCAGTATCTCATCATTGCCCTCATTTTCTCTGCGTAAAAGATAATTTGACATGTATTTTAAAAATATCTGTTGAATGTTGTATGAAAGAATTAGTACATCTGAGTCAGGAGTTGGCAACAGAATGTCATGGGAGCAGCTGTACATTGTTCCACAGTCAAAGAGTCTTTCACATAAATTACCTCTGGTCTTCCCCTGGAACACTGAAGCCAAGACAGACATTCAAGAGTAAAGTAGTGAAAATTAATCTTTCTTGCTCATCTCTCTGTTAGAAATAGAGGGGAGAGAAAACCCTCAAATTTCCCTTATTTTGTTTTTGTTTTTTTTTTTGGTTTTTGTTTCTTTTGAGACGGAGTCTTGCTTCTTCACCCAGGCTGGAGAGAAGTGGCATGATCTCAGCTTTGCAACCTCCGCCTCCCAGATTCAAGCAATTCTCTCTCTCAGCCTCCCAAGTAGCTGGGATTACAGGTGCCTACCACCATGCCCAGCTAATTTTTGTATTTTAGTAGAGACAGGATTCCACCATCTTGGCCATGCTGGTCTCTAACTCCTGATCTTATGATTCACCTGCCTTGGCCTCCCAAACAGCTGGGATTACAGGCATGAGCCACCACGCCCAGCCAAATTTCCCTAATTTTGGAGAAACCACCTGAGCTCCCATTGACCTAAAAACTAGACCTAACGCTCACAATCTATCATGAGAGAAAGAAGGAAATTTAGCTTATTTGAAAGCAGTGGGTTATCATTACATGTTAAATAGCTACGTCCCCAAATAAAACAGGTTTTTAAAATGGGGCTGCATATCAGAATCGTCTGCAGAATTTTTAAACAATGTAGATGCCCAGGACCCATCCTAAGCAATTCTGATACAGTAGGTATATTATTCAGAATTTCTTTGGTTGGGAGTGGCAGAGAGCAATTCAAATCAGCCTCAGCCAACAATTTGAAGGAAGTTGTGTATTAGTTATCTAATGCTGCATGACAAGTTACTCAAAGCTTAGCAGCTTAAAACAGTCACCTTGAACTGTTACTTTGGGCAGGAGTTTGGGAGTGACTTAGCCGGTGATTCTACCTCTGGATCTCTTACAAAGTTGAAATCAAAGTGTCAGCTGAGCTTCAGTCTTCTGAAGGCTTTTGGAGGACCTACTTCTGAAATGGCGCCTGTCACATGACTGGCAAGCTGGTGCTGGCTCTTGGCAGGTGGTCCTGCTGTTTTGCCATATGGGTTTTTGCACAGAATAGCTTGAGTATTCTCACAATGGGTTGGCTGGTTTTTCCTAGAGCAAGCAATCCAAGAGAGCAATGCAGAACAGCTCAGTACAATTTTACAGATGGGATTCAGTAGTCATTGAGTAGGAGAAGGTGGGTTGGTATGAATAGGTTGGATAATCGAATATTGCAAAGGCTGAGGGCCACCCTTATATAGAGTTTTAGATACTAAGAAAAAATATACCACATGTTCCACTGTACTCATTTGTTTTTTAATAAGGTGAAAATAAATAATTAAAATAAATGTCAAGAGAAACCTTGAAGAGGAAAGAATAATAATTTTTAAAACTCCAAGGCTTATGGATGACTGCCTTTAGCCATGGTGATAGGCTTAGCCCTGTCTTTTAACCTTTAACATCTTTATTTTATTTATTTATTTATTTATTTTGAGACGGAGTGCTCTCGTTACCCAGGCTGGAGTGCAATGGCGTGATCTCGGCTTACCGCAACCTCCGCCTCCTGGGTTCAGGCAATTCTCCTGCCTCAGCCTCCTGAGTAGCTGGGATTACAGGCACGCGCCACCATGCCTAGCTAATTTTTTGTATTTTTAGTAGAGACGGGGTTTCACCATGTTGACCAGGATGGTCTCGATCTCTTGACCTCGTGATCCACCCACCTCAGCCTCCCAAAGTGCTGGGATTACAGGTGTGAGCCACCGCGCCCGGCCCTTAACCTTTAACATCTTTAATATTTGCAGAGCCCTTTAGGGTTTCTCAGGTGATTTCATAACTTGTTATTTGAATTCAAGAACAAATCTTAGGTTTGTAGGATGGAATGAGGAGGGTTGGGTTGAAAGATGGAGCTAATAATAGTGAACACCCACCAGGTGTCAGGCATTTGGCTGGATGCTTTATATTCATGAACTCTTTAAATAAAATACCATGAGGTAGAAATCAATAATTTTAATTTTGAGGGAAGCTCAGCTTCCTTAGGCTTAGAGAGGTTAAATGACATGCTCATGGCCAAACGTCAGAGTTGGACTGAGAACCCAGCTTTCCCAGTCCGATGTGCTTGCGACTCAGCTGCTTCATTTTTCAGCATGACCAACCATTGCTGCCACTTCCCTCATGCTCTATCCCTATCTTCCTCTTCCTCTTCTTGCAGCAAATGACTCCCCAAAAGACAGAGGACCCTACAAATGTAGGCTGTTCCACGGTGGACAAGTCTATGCAAGTCTGCTGCCGAAGTCCAAGGAAATTGAGAGGCCAAATACGTTGATAAACCCAGTTTCTTAGGGAAAAAAAAAATTTAGGCCGGGTGCAGTGGCTCATACCTGTAATTCCAACACTTAGGGAGGCTGAGGGGGTGGATTACCTGAGGTCAGGAGTTCAAGACCAGCCTGGTCAACATGGTGAAACCCCCTCTCTTCTAAAAATACAGAAAATTAGCTGGGCACTGTGGCAGAAGCCTGTAATCCTAGCTACTCAGGAGGCTGAGGCAGGAGAATTGCTTGAACCTAGGAGGCAGAGGCTGCAGTGAGCAGAGAGTGGAGGTTGCAGTGAGCTGAGATTGCACCACTGCACTCCAGCCTGAGCAACAAGAGCGAAACTCTGAGAAAGAAAGAAAGAAGCAAGCAAGCAAGCATCTAATAGGGACTTGGGAACGGAAGCCATGTCTCGGACAGTGGCAAAACAAGATGGTGGATCCCTGTGCAATTACCCCCCAGACCCAAAGCTCATACACTGTAGGGAAAGAGTGGTTTAGAAGGGATATGTAGAACAATTGATGTATGATAACACCAAGATCGTTTGGATCTAAGGGCAGGATTGATGGGAAATACCTGCTCTTGCTAGGGACAGTAGATAAACTGAAAATCTTAGAGGCCTTCTCGGATGTGCGGTTAATCAGATGCCAAGATGGTGGATTAGGCATTGAAGATGGAATCGCTTTGGCCTCTACACAGGTTCAGACTTGTTATGCCCTTAAAAATGGTTTCCTTTTGTTTTGGTGACTGCTTTATTGCAAGCCTATTGGAAAGAAAAAAAAAGAGAGAAGGAAGTATATTGGATTGGAAAAGGTAAGCAGTTTACAATTTATACCGAAATACAACAAACAAGTCTGGCTCTAACACTAACTACTTGTGTGGCCTCAAATAACATCTTGGTGCCTCATTTTCCTTTGTTGTCAAGTAGAGTAACACTTCTTAGGGTTCCCCTACCTTTCATGGATGTGGCAGAATAGGTGGCATGAATGGTGGGAAGCACTTTGTGTTCCTATAGGTATTTAGGTGAAATAAATGATTTTCAGGCAGTATATATCATCTGTATTACTAATGTCTCAAGCTTTTTAGTCACTCTTTTACCTTACAAAAATGCTTAAATGTGATTTGAGTCAAAGTTCCCAACTGCAAGGAGTAAACATTACTTCTTCATATGGTCTGTGGCTTACTAAAAGCAGTAATAAAAATGGCTGGGCATGGTGGTTCATGCCTGTAAAGCTGGCACTTTGGGAGGCCAAGGTGGGTGGATCGCTTGAGGTTAGGAGTTTGACACCAGCCTGGCCAACATGGTGAAATCCCATCCCTACTAAAAATAAATTAGCTGGGTGTGGTAGTGGGTGCCTGTAGTCTCAGCTACTCAGGAGGCTGAGGCACAACAATCTCTTGAGCCCAGGAGGTGGAGGTTGTAGCGAGCTGAGATCGTACCACTACACTCCAGCCTGAGCAACAGAGTGAGACCCCAACTCCAAAAAAAAAAAAAAAAAAAAAAGTAATAATAATAATACCTGAGATTATCCAATGTCAACTTTCCCACCAAATAAATCTGCTGTTTCTAGCAGCTGTAGACCAGCTGGACAACACGTCCTAAATCTAGGATTATCAGGGTGATCATAGAAGAGAACAAGGGACCTTCTCTTCTGAGCCTTGCAGCACCTCTGCAGGACAGTAAGAACCGTCTAAAAATAGAGGTCTGGAGCTCTCATCTTACATGCTCCACATACCTTGGCCTCCCGAACGCTCATTCAGTCATATCCTCAGTGAAGTCTGAGGAACCCTAATTGGGGAAAAGGAGTAAAGCCAGTGGGAGCAGAGGAAAGCAAAAAGACAAAGAGATAAGCTCTAAGTCTGCCTTTCTGCACAGTCCAGGACACATAGCCCTCCTGCGCAAGTAACTCGCAACCTTCCTGTGCCCAGCTATCACCCTTGGCTGATAGAAAAATGCAAGTTAGCTCACCGCAGCCTAAGGCTTTATCGGTACTGCGCTTAGTTCTCTCCAGCACAAGCACCATCCTACCAGCCTTTGTCTCCTTGCAGTCAGCTCCTCTCTTGCTGACTTGTCCATTACTTCTTTGCAACATACTTTCTCTAGTAAATCTACTTTTCTTCATCTACAACTGTCTTGGTAAATTCTTCTTACCACCCACATCACCAACCCACATAGTTGCCTTTCACCCATGGCAAAATCTTGTTCTTCTGACCTTCTCATTTTACTCCTGCTTATCTGATAGACAATCACTTCTGTTATGACAGTAGATACCAGTGGTTAAGAGCATGAACTCTGAAGTCAAATTTGAATTAGGCTCTGCCAGTATTTGCGTGGCCTCGGTCAAGTTACTTAACATCGTTGTGCATCATTTTCTTTATCTGAAAAATAACAGTATCTCCTAATGGAGTTGTATGAGTACTAAATGAGATCTATGTAGGGAGCTTAGAATGGTGACTGGTATGTGATAAGCACTCTACAAGTTATAGGTATTTGAGTTATAAATTGAGGTATAGTTATTTGAAGTATAATCTGAGTTACCTCCTCGGAGCTTCAAGACTCAGGTAAACGACTGTCTAAATAGAAAGTCTAATAAGCATTCACAGGCCAGGTGTGGTGGCTCATGCCTGCAATCCTAGCACGTTGGGATGCTGAGGCGGGTACATCACTTGAGGCCAGGAGTTCAAGACCAGCCTGGCCAACATGGAGCAACCCCATCTCTACTAAAAATACAAGAGTTAGCCAGGCGTGATGGCATAAGCCTGTAGTCCCAGCTACTTGGGAGGCTGAGGCACAAGAAACACTTGAATCCAGGAGGCAGAGGTTGCAGTGAGCCGAGATTGGGCCACTGCACTCTAGCCTGTGCGACAGAGTGAGACTGTCTCAAAAACAAAAAGCATAGAGAAGACATGAAGATCAGCATAAACCTAAATGAAACAGCATTAAGTACCGATATCACCAGTCTTTGATGCTTTATTCTACTATAGCTCCCATTGGCAAAATAGGGACAAAAAAGTGAATATCAGGAAAAGCGAGTCTTTGCAGAGTTCCTGCTGGGTCTCTCTTTTGCCTGGAGAAAGCAGCAACTCATCTGTGGAGCTAAGTTCAAGGAGTGTCTTGAATTGAGTAGCTACATATTCCAGGTACTCCTCAGTCAGCCTCCTGTGATAATACAATTAAGTGAGCACAGAATGTTCCAAAGTTAAAGGGCGTCTCTGATTGGTTCTTGGATTCTGAACTATTCTATTCATAGAATATAGTGCGGGTAGCCAAGATAACAGAGTGTAATTGCAAGCAAGCTACATGCATGACAGTGGCAAGCTGGGTCATAGAGTTTTGGGGCTAGCTTCACACAGTGTGGTATGGTGATTAACATCTCACTATTTGGGCCACGTAAACTTGGGTTCCAAATCTGGCTCTAAAAGTTGTAACCCATGAGACTGTGGTTACTTTACCACTCAAAGCCTCGTTTATATGGTTGTTATAATGATTAAATAATGTACGTAAAGTATTATCAAAATATACTTTTCAAAAGTTGAAAATATGACTCTCATACCAATAGAAAGAGACCATGACTCAAAGATTCATTCACTTAACCTGGCAAGAGGGCAAGCCTGATTCAGAGAGAATTGGAGACAGCAAAGTATTCATGGTGGCTGAAAGAAGAGTGTTTGAATAAGATTGTTAATTTGATATAAAACTGCTTAATGTATAGAGCAATAAAATGGTAACTTTTAGAATAATCTTTTCTATAAAAAAATCATTTGCATCTCTACTGGACAAATTTAATTTTTATCATAATCAGCAGTTCTCAAGTGGGGATGATTTTGCCCTCCAGGGGACATCTGGCAATGTTTGAAGGTATTTTTGATTGCCACAACTCTATTGGAGGAGGGGGAGGCGGGTGCTACTAACGTCTAGTGGGTTGAGAACAAGGATGGTACTAAACATCCTTTGATGCACAGCCCAGCCTCCCACAAAAGAACTATCCAGCCCCAAATGCCAACAGTGCTGAGGCTGAGAAACCCAGGCTGTCAGCTTCTACAAGTTAATATCTACCTTTATGAGATTTAAAATATGCTGATTAAAAGAAAACACCAAGTCAAAGGTACACACTCATGAAGAATTTGATAACCATTGGGCGATGCTCAGGTAACCCTGAAAGGACCTCTTTTGCTTATTTCCAAGTTTTAGAAATGCTTCTTTCTTTCTTTCTTTTCTTTTTCTTTCTCTTTTTCTCCTTCCTTCCTTTCCTTCTTTCTTTCCTTCTTTGATTCTTTCCTTCTTTCCTTTTTTTTTTTTTTTTGATGGAGTCTTGCTCTGTCACCCAGGCTGAAGTACAGTGGCACCATCTCAGCTCACTGCAACTTCCACCTCCTGGGTTCAAGAGATTCTCCTGCCTCAGCCTCCTGAGTACCTGGGATTACAGGCGCCCGCCATCACACCCAGCTAATTTAAAATATATATATTTTTAGTAGAGATGGGGTTTCTCCATGTTGGCCAGGCCGGTCCTGAACTCCTCACCTCAAGTGATCCGCCCACCTTGGCCTCTCAAAGTGCTGAAATTACAGGCATGAACCACCATGCCAGACCCCAAGTTTTAGAAAATTTTCTTAACAGCACTCGACACAGTACCTAGTACATGATACGTGCTGAGTAAATGTTAGTCGTTGTTGTAAATTTACAAGCCACTAGGTAGAAGGCCAAATGTCCAGTCAATAAAATAAGCACGTTATTAGACTTGAGTCTGTGAAGATCACTACAGTGGCCATAGAAATTATTTTTCTGTTAGATTATTCCATCGTAGTTACTTTGAGGTTTTAAGAAAGTCCTTCAGTATAACCTTCAGACTAACAGATGGTAGATCATGTCTAAAAAACAAGCCATGTTTTAAAATTATCTTGAAATCCTGGACTCAAAAAAACCAAGCCTCTCTTTCTGCCTGAGAAACTGTCCCCTCAAATTGAGGGTATCCAACGTATCCTTAGGAAACCCGTTGACTGTCTGATGGGGAGCAAGTATGGTGAGGTAAAATCTCAGGATGGCATCTGTGGCATCTGTGGCACCGGTGATTGGCCAAACGTTTTTATTCTATGGGCAAATGATATGTGCACCGAATCTGAGAAGTAAATCCTGGCAAAAGTTTTTTGTTTTTTTTTTTTCTTTAAAGGAAAGGACAGTCACACAGTTGCCCAAGTCCATCTTCTATAAATCGGTTGGATAGTACCCCCAATAGTTGTATTATTCTGGGTCCAATTGGGAGAGAAAAGCCACTCAATAATGTGAACAGGAAGTTTAATATGAAGAATTATATAGGTCGGGTAGGGTGGCTCACGACTATAATTTTGGCACTTTGGGATGTTGAGGTGGGTGAATCACTTGAGATCAGGAATTTGAGACCAGCCTGGCCAACATGAAAACCTTGTCTCTACTCAAAATACAAAAATTAGCCGGGTGTGGTGGTGCACATCTGTAATCCCAGCTACTCAGGAAGCTGAGACATGAGAATCACTTGAGCCTGGGAGGCAGAGGTTGCAGTGAGCTGAGACTGTGCCACCACACTCCAGCCTGAGTGACAAGAGGGAGGCTCTGTCTCAAGAAACAAAACAACAACAAAAAGAATTATATAAATTCTTTATATAAAATAAATATATTTTAAAAATCTGATGATTGTATTTATATAAATTTAGTAATAGGTAAATTACATATAAATGTGTAAATATGTTTTAAGTATATTTATTTAAATCTACTTAAATAGGTAAAATATAAAACATTCATGCTTTAAAAAGGGCTGTAAAAAAACATAAAAATATAATATATAGATACATATAAATAATTTAACAAAGAAATATAGTTAGCTATTATATAAAATATAAACAAAGGATTGGCTAGTAAGAAGTAAAGAGAGAACTCTAAGAAAAGATAAAAGTAACAGCTGGCTGGGTGCAGTGGCTCATGCCTGTAATCCCAACACTTTGGGAGGTAGAGAGGGGTGGATCACTTGAGGTCAGGAGTTCGAGACCAGCCTGGCCAACATAGTGAAACCCTGTCTCTACTAAAAATACCAAAATTAGCTGGGCATGGTGGCGCAGGCCTGTAATCCCACTTACTTGGGAGGCTGAGGCAGGAGAACTGCTTGAACCTGGGAGACAGATTGCAGTAAGCCAAGATTGCGCTACTGCATTCCAGCCGGAGTGACAGAGCAAAACTCTGTCTCCAAAAAAAAAAAAAAAAAAGTAACAGCCACAAAAGGAAGAGCTTTGGTAGGAAGGAGGGCCAGACCTTGTTGGAGAGGGCACTAAAGAAAGTAGCTCTGGTGTCATGTTGGCATAATTTGCTGGAAATCTATTCTCTAGAATTTCGGGGAAATCCACCCTCTGGGGTGCCATGGAAAATCTGCTCATGGGGAGGTATTCTCTAGAGGCATTCCACTGCAGCAGCTGGCCCTGGGGTGCTGCTCTCTGCCATGCACTGCAGGAACTGAAACCTGGGGAAGTCATGCTTGCTGCAGTCACCTGGCAAGCAAGCACACAGGAACCAAAAGGCAAAACCATTTCCTTCTGTGGTGTCTCTCCAGCGCCTTCTACTGACAGTGCTAAACATTATGCCACTTGGCAAAAGAAAAACATTTAAAGGGCCCAGATTCATTTTCACAGATGACACAAAAAGGGAGAATTTGGAACTAAATGTTAGTAAAATCGATAACTGGTATAAGAGTGATTCTGCAATATCTTAGGGGCTAATACTGGTACTTTCAGATTTTTAGTATCCAAGTAACAATTCAGTGTGCGCCCTTCTGAGCCTGGAAGCGGCTACTTGTCCACTATAGTGCTGGAATTCTGAAAGTGTTGTCCCTGGGTAATCAACATCAGCATCACCTAGAAACATGCTAGAAATGCAAATTTTAGGGCCCTATTCCAAACTTACTGAATCAGAACCTCTGGGGTTGGGGACTAGCAATCTACATTCTGACAAATTCTCCAAGTGATTTTGACACATGCTAAGGTCTGGAAACCACTGCCAGATGCAGGAAGTTCCAGGAATCTGCTTGTGCAAGCTTGAAGAGAAGAGTCAATAGGATTTGTTTGTATGAGTTTTAGTTTCTCCTTTTTTTTTTTTCCAGAGACAAGATCACTGTCACCCAGGCTGGAATGCAATGGCACAATCATAGCTCACTGCAGCCTCAAATTCCTGGGCTCCAGTGATCCTCCTGCCTCAGCCTCCCACATAGCTAGGACTACAGGCATGAGTCACCATGTGTGGCTAAGTTTTAAATTTTTTGTAGAGATGGGGTCTCACTATACTGCCAGGCTGGTCTCAAACTCTTAGCCTCAATTGATCCTCCCACCACAGCCTCCCAAAGCCTGGAATTACAGACATGAGCTACCACATCCAGCCTAGGCTCTATTTCTTTTCTTTTTTTCTTTTTTGAGACAAAGTCTTCTTGCTCTGTCACCTGGGCTGGAGTGCAGTGGCATAAGCACGGCTCACTGCAGCCTGGAGCTTCTGGGCTCAAGCAATCCTCTCATCTCAGCTTTCTGCATACCCAGCCTAGTCTCTATTTCTAATCTTGAAGAAGACAACTTAACTTTTCTAGGATCTGGAAGTGGAATGTATTACTATGTATTTACTTTTGCATTTCTGGACTCAAGAACATGAATGCATCAGATATGCTCACTGTGGTAAGAAGTTTTGCTTTTGGTGTTCTCTTATCTGCATGTTATGCTACTCTGATTAGGGCCCAAAAGCTGCTATTGCAATTTTCATCTATTTCTGTATATGCACAGGAGAGTAATGCCTTTTCCATATCTTTTCTTTTCTTTTCTTTTCTTTTAAGACGATATCTCATTCTGTCGCCCAGGCTGGAGTGCAGTGGCACAATCTTGGCTTACTGCAACCTCCACCTCCTGGGTTCAAGCGATTCTCCTTTCTCAGCCTCCCAAGTAGCTGGAACTACAGATGCATGCCACCATACCTGGCTAATTTTTGTATTTTTAGTAGAGATGGAGTTTCACCATATTGGCCAGGCTGGTTTCGGACTCCTGAACTCAGGTGATCCACCCGCCTTGGCCTCCCAAAATGCTGGGATTATAGGTGTGAGCCACCACACCTGGCCTGCTTTTTCTTAATTCCCCACCATTGATGGCATATTGAAAGAACAGCTGGAGCCACAAACCACAGACAAACACAGCCAGATGGTAGCATGGAGCTCCAGGACCTCAGCACTGTTCCTTACACCATGGATAAGCTTGTGAGCTGGCTTGCATCCTTAACTAGGCTCCAAAAGTGCAGAACAGAAAGCTTCGTTTTTCCCTGACACGGTTCTTTCCTTTCCAGGCGCCTTAATTTGATCCCTTAAAATAGGGAAGGAGAGATGATGTATTCTAGCAGCCTATTTTTCTGTCATTCTTTGTCTAAAATGAAAAATGTGTGCATGCTTGCATAATGTCAGGATTGTGGCCTGGTCCTGTCACCAGCTATTTGCATGGTGTTGGACAGCTCTGGTTTCAGTTTCAATATTCAGATATAGTGTTGGACTAATACTTCAACATTTTGTGTCATATATCACAAACATATATTTAAAAGATAAACTATTTGGCTTGAATCTCATCCTTTAGTGTAATAGTCTATAAACTATTTGGCTTGAATCTCATCCTTTAGTGTAATAGTCTATGTGTCTTTCAAACCTTTGAAATCAAACCCATGTTTAATTTAATACTAAACACAATGAAGCCTTCCTATAGCAAACTCATCTTAAAGGGACTGGGGTTATTTATGCACAGAAAGTGAAGACTTCAGCAGATTTGTTCCTTGTCAAATATATATTTTATCTTTCTAAACAGAAAACAGTACCACCATTAACTCCTCTAATAAAGAGTAACTGTAATGTGAATCATTGTACATGCAGAAATGAAGCACTGGTATTCTTATTTCAAATTCCTATTTCTCATTGATACTGGTGAGCAAAAAGATACTTATTTCTTCCCCAAATTACTGGAATGTTCCTTTTCAATGCTCTTTAAGTTTTTTTTTTTTTTTTGCAAGATAAAGATATTTTCTCTGACCTTTGTATACGGAAATGGGGAGAAAACTGATGATTCTTACTCAGCAGGGCCATGCCTTTGTAGTGGGGAGGGGGAGAAGAGGGCATCTCAGAAATTCTTAGAAGTGAAGTTTAATAATCATATCTATACTCTATTTTTATCCTAACAAAACAAAAAAACCTCTTCTACTGTATTAATAACACAAATTACAACAACCCAAGCTTGATAAAGTCATGGCCAGGGAAGGTATGCAGGAAAAGTCTGTAGCAGGCATCTTCGATGCTTTCCTATTTCCTCACTAAAAGATCCTTGATATTGTTCAGTGGCAACATCCCAAGGCAGAGTCACAGTTGCTCTGAAACTATCATGACATCTTCCCAGCCTCCCTTTCAGGGAGAAGTGACTATATGATCCAGTTCCCATGTGAAATGAGGGTAGAGAGGTACACAGACGCCAGATCAGAGAAAACCCTGGAGGCCACATTAAAAAATTTGAACTTTATCCTCATTCTATGCTATACCCATTCTAAATACTGTTGATATCCTCCATCTTAAAAAGAGAAAACCAAGACTTTAAATAGCTTGATTGAAGTCATGGTTACTGAGTGGATGAACTGTAATTTGTGCCTGGGTTTTGTTTTTGTATTTTTTGTAGTGTGTGGGATCCAAAGAATTGTCCAGTCATCACTGAGTGAGTGCAAGCTAGTTAGAAATAAAGAAATAATGAGAGCTGACCAAATGAGTTTGTAGAGAATGGTTAATGTAACAATATATTTATAAAGATTGAGATGGTAGTGTGCAATCATTTTGTTATTAATAAGCAAAATATTGTTCAGTACATAATTTAAATTCCAGCATTGAAAGCAGCCCTAAGAGATCACACAATTCAGATCTCCCACCTTTGCTTTCCAAAGATAGGTCCCCTGGATTTCGCATGACTTAAGTAACTGCTTATTTCTGTGATTTTAGACCACTGGTTTGACAAAAACAAAATGAACGAGGGGAAAAGAAAAAAACAACAAAACCCAACAAACCCTGTTCATAACAAAGTCTCAACAATGGTGTTAGGTACATGCAGAAAACCAAACCAAACCAACAAACAAACAAAAACCCCACACGACAAAATACACAAATAATCCTGATCTAGCAGCAAATTGTTGATTTATTCAATGTGACTGCAGCTCTTAGTTATGCTATTATTTGCAGGTGGTGAGTGTTGGTATGGGATGGTATGGAGCAACATTTTTCAAACTGTGGTTGCAATCAACATATTTTTTAAAGTTAAAGATGGAAAACTATCACAGTGCATAACATATATGGTCAATGTCTTGTGATACTTGATGTATATATGTATCGCACACACATATACACACCTACATATACACAAACACACACAAATGAACTCTACATATATTGGATGGTGATGTAATCCTTATTTCTTACTCTGAGCTCCAGTTAGATAAGTTTGCCAATCACTGTTACAGAGCTAGGTTCAGAAAGTGGAGACGTTCTGACTCACTATGAGCTCTGCTATATCTATGTGCTCCCTGGAGAGGGAGCAACTTGCTAAGGTAGAGTCCTGTCCACTGGCACAGATATTTACCGTTCCATATGTTGGTAAAACCATGTGCAATAAAATCAAACATATGACACAATGGCAGTCACAGTTCACACTGTATCTTGGTTAAGGTTCTTAATTACTCCTTTGAGTTTCTCAATTCACTTCAGGAAGGATTTGCTGTATTCCACCTTTATGCTGTTACTTGCAAACCTTGGGAATAAATATAAAAAGAAATTAATGGAGAATTCCAATTCTCATTATATTAAATCTTTACATCAACAATAGTAAATCTAGGGATGCTAAAATTACAGGGATTCTGGAGCCAAAAATGCTGGTTTCCTGTAAATAACTAAATTGAGTCTAAGTCCCATTCTTTTAATCCCTGCATTAAATTTAAAGCATATCTTAAAATATCAGATAGATATCCAATATCACTTGCAATTGGTATAATAATCCTTGACTTCAGGGATGAAATAGTTTGAAGACTAGAATAAAACCACAAGGGTGGCTGTCTGCAGTATAATCCTTGTTTTGGAGTATTACCCTTGATGTGGGGAAAGTATTATTACCTTTAATCCCTTTCTTAAACAAAGGAAGCCCAGTGGAATACTTGTTTTGGCACAGAAATTCAATGATACACCTACCACATTCTTATTACACAGCTCATGTTGGAGAACACACACTTTTTAGTGTAGTATTTCATTTTCGAAATATGGGAAATATAAACATGATTATATCCTTTGACTACACAAGTGACACTTCTGACAATTTACTCCAGGGGTATAATTCAAAAAGAAGAAAACCAATAAAGAGTATCTGCAGATATTTTTATATAGCATGTGATTTATCCATGTGAAACACTTGTAACAGTAAATATCCAACAATTGGTAAATGGTTAAGTGATCTTATGTTAATCTGGACTACTCTACTAGATAATTATACTATAGTATAATTGTATAACAAGATAATAGTTTATCTTTAAATTTAACAAGAAAAATACAAACAGTTAATAATTAAATTTCATTTTGCAATTCCTTATTTCTTTGATTTGGAACTAGACGTGTGACCTCTTTCTTCTGTACTAAAATATCAATGTCAAGTCTTACATTTCTCTTCAGTGTACAAAACAGCCTTGATTTTTTTTTAAACTGGAAGAGATACTTAGTTTCATTATATAATGAACTCTATAAAGCTACATAAATATTAAATACTAATTTAAAAACAGAGATCAGCATGGCTGATTAACCATACTGTCCCTGCAGTCTTGTAAAAGAGAGATTGATGTGAACAGCAAAAAGACTGGCTGTGTACTCATTAAAATGTTAACGCTGATGATTGGCAGGAACACAGGTGATTACTTCCTCCCTTTTGCTTTATGTTAAACATTTAAAAAGGCAGGGCACAATGGCTCATGCCTGTAATCCCAGCAATTTGGGAGGCTGAGGTGGGTGACTACCTGACGTCAGGAGTTTGAGACCAGCCTGGCTAACATGGTGAAATCTCATCTCTACTGAAAATACAGAAATTAGTAGGGCGTGGTAGCATATGCCTGTAATCCCAGCTACTCAGGAGGCTGAGGCAGGAGAATCTCTTGAACTCGGAAGGTGGAGGTTGCAGTGAGCCAAGATCGCGCCACTGCACTCCAGCCTGGGTGACAGAACAAGACCCCATCTCAAAATCAATCAATCAATACATACATACATACAGAAAATAAAAACCTTTTAAAACAATATGTTTTTATAATGAGATGAAAATAAACATTTGTAAAGGGAGTTTGAACGTTCCTGGTGGCTAGACTACTTTGTTTTAGTAAGAATAAGGAAATGATTACATTTTGCCTCGCACTTTGGATTTAAATAAGGATTAAATTAAATGTGTAACTCCATTCCCTTACTCTGCTGGGTTATTTATTGTTTCATTAATAATTAAATTCAGTCTTTCTTGTTTCTTCTTCATTATTATTATGTTATCATGTTTCCAGGTTTTGGGGTTCAGGGGAGCACTCAGTTCCCCTGAGAGGACGTTTCTCCAAGGTTCTTGGTCTCCTGCTTTCTCAAGAATGAGAGAGGGGACCACAGCAGGTGCATTCGTGAAGTAAAATTCCAGATTCCAAAGACAGTTTGCAGAAAGTGATTTTATTTAGGTAGAGAAAGAGAAAAAGAAGAAGAGAGAAAACGTCCACGAAGAGTGTGGAAGGGGACTCCAGAGGGGAAATCTGGCTGGGTGTGGGGACAAGGACTTTTAACCTGGGAGGAATTCCCCTCACCCACCGGCCAAGGAAAAAAGTTCCTTTAAACTTCTGCTGGAGTGAGTGATTGACTTTTGACCTCTCCCGCCCCTGCACCGTTAAATCTCTGGATGGAGAGAGATGGGAGTGGGGCATGGCACTGGGAAGTTCTTGCCCTTGAAACTACACCCTCTGTGGACCGGGAAAGAGAACACATTCCCTCAATCATAATTATGATTTTATGTACTTAAGACTGAAATTTAGCTAAACAGGTTTATGGGATGTGAAAGAAAACCCTGAAGATTAGTCACTGGAAACAGTGAAAGCCTTCCCAGCTCAGGGTTAAACCAGGCTATGCTGAGGGCACTTTCAGGACAGCTTTGCCTGTGGATAGAAGAACTAGGAAAGGTGACAGGTTTCTATAAATAAAATAGTAACTTATGTAACTGAGAAAAACCAGCATACATGTTGGAGGTAAGAAAAACTGATGTATGGCTGGGCGCGGTGGCTCACACCTGTAATCACAGCACTTTGGGAGGCCGAGGCAGGCGGATCACGAGTTCAAGAGATCAAGACCACCCTGGCCACATGGTGAAACCCCGTCTCTACTAAAAATACAAAAATTAGCCAGGCATGGTGGTGGGCGCCTGCAGTCCCAGCTACTCAGGAGGCTGAGGCAGAATTGCTTGAATCCAGGAGGCAGAGGCTGTAGTGAATCAAGATCACACCACTGCACTCCAGTCTGGGGAATAAGAGCAAAACTCCGTCTCAAAAAAGAAAAGAAAAGCTGATGTATTTCTGTTTTTATGCCTCTTTTAAGTTTTGTTTTTTGTTTTTTTAAAAAAACTTTAGTATCTAGAAGCCTCAAATGGCATAGCTGAATACTTTCCTGCCTGCCTCTAGGATGTAGGGAAGGAAAGAGAAGGGGCGTCACACAGAGAAATGCACATTCTTGTGGGCTAGCAGCACCTGTCAAAACATGCCAGCTGTTGTTGGGCCTTGGAACAGATGGTGAAGGCTGAATTTGGGAGGGAACTGGTTGCAATTTACCTGAGCTACATGACCAAGGCTATTTTCATCTTTATCAGCAGGTAGATCATAAGGCCAAACTCAAGTGTATGATTTAGTCAAAAAGGAAAGTTGGACCCAAACACTGGCCATTGCTGAGAAGACAGAGAGCTATAGGTGTCCAACAGCCAAAACACTCCTGGAAGTGCCTCATTAGGGACAGAAAGGGGAGCCAATAACTCTCAGAGAAGTGGCTCTGGCTCATGTGCTATCATTTATAAAGGCCGAGCCCCTCCCTTCATCCCACATCCTCTAAATCTACTCATGTTGCTGCTCTGAGATTCATTATGGGAGGCCTGACTTTCATCAGAGTAACAGATGGCAGGGGTGGGTGGGCATCTGGCAAGGACTCTAAATTCAACTTGCAAGAAGAAAATTTAAAATGGTCCTGGCTGGGTGCGGTGGCTCACACCTGTAATCCCAGCACTTTGGAAGGCCGAGGCAGGTGGATCACGAGGTCAGGAGTTTGAGATGAGTCTGGCCAACATGGTGAAACCCCATTTCTACTAAAAATCCAAAAATTAGCTGGGCATGATGGCAGGCACCTGTAATCCCAGCTACTCGGGAGGCTGAGGCAGGAGAATCGCTTGAACCAGGAAGGTGGATGTTCCAGTAAACCAAGACTGCACCATTGTAGTCCAGCCTGAGTGACAGAGTGAGACTTGATCTCAAAAAAATAAAATAAAATAAAATAAAAGGTCCTGAAATTCCTTCAAATGGGTTCATGCCTATATAATGGGCTGATCCTGAAATCAACAGTGTTTAGGATGAATGAGCTGCCTAGTTGGGCTTAGTCTCCTAGTCAAAGAGGAATTTATTGAGGATGTAGGAAATCTAATTCTTACTGAGGAAGGACTACATTTGGACTAGGGCAGTTGCTTCTCACAAAAAAAAAAAAAAAAAAAAAATATATATATATATATATATATATATATAATATTCTTCACTGCTGGAGTGAGTCACAGTGTCTTCTCTGAGCTAGTTGATGATTGCATTTTGCCGGTGTTAGCCAAAGAAATCCTTTTTTTTTTGGAAATGGAGTTTCACTCTTGTTGCCCAGGCTGGAGTGCAATGGCACGATCTCGGCTCACTGCAACCTCCATCTCCCAGGTTCAAGTGATTCTCCTGCCTTAGCCTCATGAGTAGCTGGGATTACAGGCTTTCACCACCACACCTGGCTAACTTTGTATTGTTAGTAGAGACGTGGTTTCTCCAGGTTGGTCAGGCTGATCTCGAACTCCCGACCTCAGGTGATCTGCCCATCTCAGCCTCCCAGAGTGTGGGATTACAGGCATGAGCCACCGCACCTGGCTGGAAATCCTTTTGATTCAAATAGTTCAAATATAACAACAGCTAGATCTACAGTTTTGTCCTTCCAGCATGTTTTTTTGACCTTCTTCTTCTAGTTTCTACCTCCTGCCCTGCTTTCTCTTTGAGAAATTTTTTAATTTTTTAATTTTTAGAGATAGGGCTGTCTGTCTCCCAAGCTGGAGTGCAATGGCACAATCATGGCTCACTGCAGCCTTGACCTCCTGGGCTCAAGCAATCTTCTCACCTCAATATCCTGAGTTGCTGAGATTATAGGTGTATGCTACCATGCCCAGATAATTTAAAAAAAATTTTTAATTTTTGTAGAAATCGAGTATCACTATACTGCTCAGGCTGGTCTCAAACTCCTGACCTCAAGTGATCCTCCCAATTTGGCCTCCCAAAGTGCTGGTATTACAAATGTGAGCCACTGTATTCGGCCAGGGAAATTTTTAAAATAAAAAAGTCTTAGGTGGGGTATTCAATTACAAGATGGGTTATGAGATCTAGGCCCAGCCAATGAGAGTATGCCATCTCCCTGGCCATAGTGATTGGTTTTGCAAGCCATGTGGTCCAGCAGGACCAATCATCTGGGCTTTTAATCTGGGGTACAATAGAATATTGTTTTTTAAAAACCTATTTAAAGAATTTCAAACTTATACAAAAGAAATGGAATAAATATGAACCTCCTTGTACTCAACACCCAGCTCCAACATTTATCAACTCGTGGTCAAATCCTGAAAAAGGCTATCTTTTTATACTGGGACTGATGGACCTAGGAGGATGTTGTTGTCAACAGACACCACGTCAGTGGAGAGCCTGACTTCAAAATAAACCCTAAATAGAGGTAGAATAGAAGCAGGGTCCTGAAGACCTTATTTGACTTCCTTAACCCATTTATGCTGGAGATTGCAAATTCTTTTTGTGAAAAACCAGACCTTGGTGATGACTTTAAGCAGTAGGATATAAATAACTCCCACAAGCTTAGCGTTCCAACAATGGAACACTAGGCATAAATGGGTTAATCCAGCTGAGCCTGAAGCCACCATAACCATAACCCCTGTACTGCTGAAGTACCCCTGTTCTGCGGAAGTACCCCTGTTCTGCTGAAGAACCCCTGTTCTGCTGAAGCCATATTTAAGGCAGATTTCTGTCACTTGCAAAAAGTGCTGTCCAATATGAAAAGCTTAAATAAACACTTCATAATACTGTAAAAAATCTTTTGTTTATTTTTGAGGCATTTGGAAAGTAGAAATTTTATGGAATGTCTTTAAGGGAATAAAAGAATAGGGGCGCTCTGGACATACTAAAACAAATTCATCAGCATTTTAATTACACTCTGCCCAAAGGATACTTCCAGTCCCATTTGGGAAAGCCATCTCTAAAAATTTTAAAGAAAATCACATAAATATCATTAAGAGATGTAACAAAGGGTAAATGGTTTCACCTCTAAAAACGGACAGACATAATAATTGAGTTTCCAACCACCCTCCCAGAATTTCTGATTCTGAATTATCCTCAAAGCAAAGAATGAACGAACACGATCACTCCTACATTAGCATTCTGGTATTCCATTCTTTCATACGTATTGAATGATTTCCCTGGCTATGTCTCCTCTACCATCCACGTTGTTAGCATTAATACTTACGCTTTTGCTTTGCTAATTGTTGTATGAGATCTTCATATACTTGCAAAAAGAGGTCCTCTTTAGATTTTGTTCCATCTAAGTAAACTGCAAGGGGAAAAGAGAGTGGTTCAAATGCTAACGGGCTTATTAATATATAATGTTTACTTTGGCACCTGACATCTCTTGTAAATGCCAGTAGGTTTAACCAAAGCACCCAGGACCATAACTTAAAAGGAAATTAATAGTGATTAAAGAAGGAAATAGATGCTAGCCAGGTATAATAAGTCAAAAATTTTGATCGTTACAGATAAATCCACACTGGCTTATGTGAAAATTATTTAAATAAAAGAGAAGAGAAAGAAAGAAGAAAACAGGAAAGAAGGGAAAGAAACAGAAGAAAGAAAATGGTATTGGGCACATGGCACTTCAGGAGCACTGAAGGTGTCACCTGAAGAGTAATTCTTGAACATACTTATACATGAGGATCACCTGGGAAGCTGGTCGTGGATCTGCAACACATGTACTAACTCAGAATTCACCAGGCTCAGAAAATATGTGTTTTGTGTGTGTGTGTGTTTGTATGTGTGTTTTCAGCTATCAGAGAAAATATGTATTTTTAATAAAACTGGCATAAGCAGCTTTGGAGAAAAAGCAGAAGTTGTCTAGGTTAAAGGAAGGAAAGGGCCTTCTGGTCAGAAAACAGCATGGGTAGGGAGAGGCAAGAGCACTGATGCACCATTTGAAATGGTAGAATATGGGGAAGCTTTGGAAACAGCGTGAGATGAGATTTTAGAGCAAGACTGTACCTCAGCACCTCAATCATTAGAGGCCTTAACTTCTGGCTGTTTGGATTTTATCCCAAAGATCTGGAGATGACTGAAAGTATTCAAGCAGGGCAGGCACCTGATTAGATTTGCATTTTAGTTAAAAGGGAGAGAAGGGAATCAAGAGGATGTTCTTGCAACCAATGGTCCAGGTTGGAGGTGGTCCAGCCAGAATCTCAGCTTTGGCCCTGGGGATAAACTCCGTGTGCATTCCGCCCGGCTCTGACAGAGCTACCCATCCTGGAGGTCAACAGGCTTCTCACAACACGGACAAGTCCCCTTTGTTGTGAAAAGCATACATCAGTTCTAACTCCTTTGCCTTATCCAACAGCCTTCTGCCATCTTCTCTGCATTGAGTTTTCTATTCCAGTGATCTCTTCTTAGCTCAGGCCCACAGATCCGGATACTTACCTCCAAACTGCTACATATGTCTCCCAGGCACCTCAACCTCATTATATGCAAAACAGACATGCATTCCTCCCTTACAGATCTGCAATGCCTTCACTTTTTTCTAACATTCGTCAGTTGCTGAGGCGTCTGTCATCTTTCCACCCCCTCCATATCTGTTCTATCACCCAGTTCTACCGAGTGCAGGCGTCTAACATCACACCCTATAAATCTATCCTCCTCCATCCTCCACGCAGCTAGAGGGGTCTTAACTAAAACAAGAATCTATATCAATCACGTCCTTGTTTAAAACTTCTCTATAGAGAGCTTCCCACTTCTCTGAGGATAATGACCAAAGTCCTCACCGAGACTACTGGCCTTATAGGGTCTGGACCCTGCCTGTAGCACCAGCATCAATCCTATCCCTTGGTTTTCTTTACCAGAAACCTTTCTTAACACCACCTTTCTTTCAGGGGCTTCTCATTCCTTCCTGTCCCCTGCACCCTTCGTGTGCCATACCTCACATTCTGGGGTGATCTTCTATCTCCCCAACTCATCTCTTTTGTTCAGTTAAACTCACTGAAGTTTGGTTAAATGTGACTTCCTCAAGTAAGCCTTCCCTGACCCCTGGGATCTGGGCAGTCCCCAAAAGCTTGGTGTCACAGAACTTAGGGCAGCTGGAAAGGACAGGCTTGGGCAGCTGGTGTCTACAGCACCTGTTTCCACGACAGAATGTCACCTGCATGACAGCAGGGGCTGGGTCTGCCTTATTCCCCTCACCATCTCCAGAGAAGCACCAGAAGGCATTCGTTCAATACTGGTTGAATGAATAACTATCCAGAAGATGACAAGAGCCACAGAGAGAAACAGAAACCGGGAGAACCAGCTATGAAAGAGGAGAAGCCCAGAGTGTTCTTGCTTAAGTGCTCCTTTATTCTTTTCTCTAAGTCCTTTCTTTGCTATACTTTGAGGCAAATGACAAGTAAAAGGCCTTGAATGGAGGCAGAAAAGGCACTTACCAACTTCCCAGGTGATATCCTGCATTTCTTGTCTGTGCTTTAGATACATGGGCCACACATGGCCATCAAAGTATCCCGGAGAGTCTGGAGGCTCATAGACCCTTGTACTATCAAAACACGTAGGAAACTTAATGTTGACAGAAACACACAATTGATAAAGTAAAATATTAATGGCGAGGAAAATGGGGAAATCACTAACAGGTTGAATCTAAACAGGATTAGGACATGTGTTACATGTTTTAACTCAATGGCAGTTAAAAAGACAGCAACATGGATTTAGTTCTCTGATCCTAAAATTAACTTTGTAATCCTCCTATCATTCTTATCTTTTTCCTTCTAGTGCTTTATAAGAGAATTAAGAGACAAACAGTGTAAATAACGATGGAGAGACCACTGTGTTGGATCAAGCTTTGAACTAACTGGTGTTCTTTGTAGCTGTGGCGGAACAGGCACACTCACACTAAAATCATAATCACCATAGGCTTGCTTTGTTTGAGAACTTAGGAGAAATGAGCCAAAGCCTTGATATAAGGCTTACTCCAAGTGGATGACCATTTATGGGAAAAGGTCCTGCTCCAACCTTAAAAGAGTTAAAGGCTTCTTGCCTCTGAAAAATGACCTATACACACTGCTCAATAATGTTGCTGTCCTCATTTTTCTTCTAATGTTTTTTGTTTTGAATTACAACTCACAAAGATTATTTCAAAACTTACCTCCTCCTCCTTTTACATTCTTCATATGGAATAGTCAGGAAATAGCTTCTATTCCATATAGTGTCAAGAGGCCTAGAATAACAGCATACTTAGTTCACAAAGTTTTTTCCCCCCATTCATTCAGAGTCAGTATTAGGGTGGAGATGCTTACTTATAATTAAAAAGAAGAAAACCTTCGATGATCAAAATGGGAATTTCCTCAGCACTTTCCCGGTTTGTTGATACCACAGAGCATCTTGCGTTTTCCTTCCAGGAGGAAATGGCTGACATCATTTTTTCCATGTTAAGTGCTTCAAGTACTTTAAACAAACACAAAAATATGCAATCAATATGGCAAAAAAATTTTGTGATACGACTTTTTGTGATGAGTATATCCAGGATTCTGTAAATATATATACCATCATTTTGTTTTCCTTCAAAACTCCTATAACAAATATTTTAGATAACACATTTAAACTCTAATACTGATAAATCAGAGTGTCTGAAACATTTTTATTATGGAAAATTTCAAACACACAAAAAAGTAGAGAGTAAAGTACAGTGAACTCCCACATCCCTATTACCAGCTCTGAAAACCAAAACCCATGGCTAACCTTGCTTTACTTATAACTTCTATTCTCTCCTGATTACACAAAAATTTAAAATTTTTAGAAGATGAAATATCTACAGATAAATTTGAAAGATATCTGACACATGGGGGAAAATATCTGTAATGTCTTTGGCAAAGAGTTAGGACATTTAATATACCAAAGAGCTCTTCTATATAAATAACTAAAAGACCATTTGTAAAGAACACAAATATGCCATTGTCAAACTCTAAAACGTACATACTTTTCGAGCTGTGATTTTAGAAAAGTAGCTTATATAACGTTTACAAGTATGGTCCTTAAACCAGTAGTATTAGCATCACCTGGGAACTTGTCAGAAATGCAAATTCTCAGCTCCACTCCAGAACCACTGAATTAAGCCATCAGCACTTGAGTGTTTTTTAGTGAAAGCTTTTTAAATGATGGATTAATTTATTTAATAGACATAGAACTATTAAGGTTTTTTCTTTGTCCTGCTGTTAGTTTGGTAAGTGATATCTTTCCAGGAAATTGTTAATTTCACCTAACTTTTCAAATTTATTTGTATAATGAGAGTGTTCATAATATCCTTTTATCTCTTCAAAATCTGTAGGATCTATAGTGATATTACCTTTTTTGCTTTTGGTATTTGTAATCTGTTCCTTCTCTGTTTTTTTAAATCAGATTTGTTTAATCTGGGGATTGCTTAGATTCTTGAAGTTTTATGTCTTCAACTAAGTTTGAGAAGTTTTCTATTTAAACCATTACTTCTTTGAATACTTTAGTCCCACAGTTTCTCCTCTCAGAGACTCCAATGATATGAATATTTTCTTTCATTACTGTTCCACATTATTATTCATTTCTTTTCAGTCTATTTTCTCTCTGTTGTTCAGATTGAGTACTTTGTATTGTTCTGTCTTTAAGTTCACTATTTTCTCCGTCATAGTTATTCTGCTACTGAGCCAATCCAGTGAGTTTTTAAATTTGAGTATTGTATTTTTTCCATTCTAAAATTTCCATCTAGTTCTTTTTTCAAATCTTCTATTTCTTTACTGAGGCATTCTAGTTTTCCACTTGTTTCAAGCGTGTGTGCAATAGTATGTTTAAAGCCTTTTCATAATGCTGCTTTAAATTCTTTGTCAGATAATTTCAACAACTGTGTCATCATGGTATTGGTGACTGTTGATTCTTTTATCTTACTCAAGTTGAGATGTTTTGGGTTCTTGGTATAACATGTGATTCTCAGTTGTGTCCAGGACATTTTAGATACTGTGTTATGAGGCTGTAGATCCTGTTTAATCTTCCTTTGCAGAGTCACCCTGTTCTAGCAGAGCTTGCAGGTTCAGGTGGGGGTGGATGCCCCGCCTCCTGTTAGGCCCTGCTGATGCTGTGTTGTGGGGGAAGTTGGTCAGTTGTGGGAAGAAGGGGTTAAGGAGAGTGCTGGTTAAGTTTCATTGCTGCTAGCTGTGGGCAGAAGTTCGGCTTTCTACTGAGTTCTGCTGACAGGAGCTAATACCACCTGCGTAAGGAAGGTGAAGTGCGAACATGCTCCACTGCACACTGCCTCTTTCCACCTGTGTATTGCCAGGTAGAGGTGAAAGTGCCCCTCCCCATTTGGTTCCACTAATCCAACCCCCATGGGTGACGTGGAGGGCTTACTCAGCCTGCCTTGCTAATGCTGGATGGATCTTCTGTAAGTGTAGCTCGGCACCCAGCCAACACCATGGGGGAGGATGGTTTTGCCTTTTATGTCTGGCTAGCATAGGGTGGATATTATAAAAAAAGTTTTCTATTCCGCTAGGCCACCCTTTTCCTTGTCCCTTGATTACAGAGAACAGGTTTCTTTTTTACTCTGTGCCTATGGATGGTTCCATGTTGTTTACTTCTCCTGTATATGTAGGAGGCAAAAAGAAAACCCAGGGATCCCATAGCCATGCCATTCGTCATGTCCTGGAATCCCTAGCCAGCATGCTTCCTTCTTTTCTTTCAGTCTTCCTTTGTCTGTTTGTTGCATTATGTCCAGGCTTTTTCACTGTAGGAGTGAGGACCAGTGAGCAACGGGACGAATCCATCTTGGCTGGAACCAGCCATTTACTAGTTTTGACATACGTATTTTTGTTACCACTCAGTTAAAAATATTTTCTAATTTTCATTGTGATTTAGCTTTTGACCCATGGAATAGGTAAGTGTTTTGGGATTTGCTCCAAAACAATATAGATGAATAGAGTGGGTGAGGGTATAGATGAAATATAATTGTCCAAAAGTTCATCATTATTAAAATTGGATGTCAAACTCATGAGATAGTTCATTATGCTTTTCTGCTGATTTCTGCATGTTTGAAATTTTCCATGAGAAAAAGTTATTGAAAATCAGAAAAAAGGGTAATGCTTACATTTTAAACACTTGGTAATTGATTTTTAATTTACTTCATGGTGATTAGAGTATTTTTATATTTCTTCAATCCATGAAGTGTATTAGGGTTTGCTCCATGCCCTGGCATATATGGACTAATATATTCCATGTACTCAAGAAAAAAATATGTATTCTGCTGTTATTAGGTGCATGTTCTTCTGTACATGTCAGTTTTTGGTCAAGTTAGTTAACTGTATTGTTCAAATCTGTTACATCATTAGTAATTTTTGTCTGTTAGTCCCATTAGTTGCTGTTATGGGTTGAATGTGTCCCCCTATGTTAAAGTCCTAATGCCCAGCTCTTCAGAATGTGACTTTATTTGGAAATATGGTCATTATAGATATAATCAGTTAAGGTGAGGTCACACTAGAGTAGGGTGGGCACCTGATCCAATATAATTGGTTACAAAAGGAAAAAAAAGGAAAAATTCAGATACACACATGGGGAGAGCACCACGTGGAAATGAAGTCAGTGACTAAGGTGATACAGCCGAAGGCCGTGCTGCCAGAGATTTCAGCAAACAGCAGAAGCGAGGAGAGGGGCACCGAAGGGTCTCCCTCACAGCCTCAGAGGGAAGCCACCCTGCTGACACCTGGATCTCAGAGCCTCTCTCGAATTGTGAGACAATAGTTAGTACTTTAACATAACAAAGTACTATAGAATGCTTAGTACTCCAATGTTATGAATATTAGATCTTTCTTTCTTTCTTTTTTTTTTTTTGAGACGGAGTTTCGCTCTTGTTACCCAGGCTGGAGTGCAATGGCGCGATCTCTGCTCACCGCAACCTCCGCCTGCTGGGTTCAAGCAATTCTCCTGCCTCAGCCTCCTGAGTAGCTGGGATTACAGGTACGCGCCACCATGCCCAGCTAATTTTTTGTATTTTCAGTAGAGACGGGGTTTCACTATGTTGGCCAGGATGGTCTCGATCTCTTGACCTCATGATCCACCTGCCTCAGTCTCCCGAAGTGCTGGGATTACAGGCGTGAGCCACCGTGCCCAGCCATTTCTCTCTCTTTATCTCAGTAATACTCAGCCTTAAATTTTACTTTGTCTGCATGCACACGCATGTTCATTGCGGCACTGTTTGCAATAGCAAAAACCTGGAACCAACCCAAGTGCCCATTGATGATAGATTGGACAAGGAAAATGTGGCACATATACACCATGGAATACTATGCAGCCATAAAAAATGATGAGTTCATGTCCTTTGTAGGGACATGGATGAATCTGGAAACCATCATTCTCAGCAAACTGATACAGAAGAGAAAATCAAACACCGCATGTTCTCACTCATAGGCGGGTGTTGAACAATGAGAACACATGGACACAGGGAGGGAAGCATCACAAACTGGGGTCTGTTACAGGGGGAACTAGGGGAGGGACAGCAGGGAGTGGGGAGGTTGGGGAGGGATAACAAGGGGAGAAATGCCAGATATAGGTGACGGGGGGATGGAGGTAGCAAACCACCTTGCCATGTATGTACCTATGCAACAATCCTGCACGATCTGCACATGTACCCCAGAACCTAGAGTACAATTAAAGAAAAATAGTTTACTTTGTCTGGTATTAGTATAGTTGCTAGAGTTATAACAGTTCTTTCAGTAGGTGTTTCCAAGTCGATCTTTTCCTAGCCTTTTACTGCCTATATTTCTATGTCCTTATACTTAAGTCTATATCTTTTTTTTTTCTTTTTCGAGACAGAGTCTCACTCTGTTGCCCAGACTGGAGTGCAGTGGTGCAACCTCAGCTCACTGCAGCCTTGGCCTCCCAGGTTCAAGTGATTCTCCTGACTTGGCTTCCCAAGCCTCTAGACTCAAGTGATCCTCCCGCCTCAGTCTCCCCAGTAGTGGGGACCACACCTAGCTAATTTTTGTATTTTTTGTAGAGACAGGGTTTTGCCATGTTGGTCAGGCTGGTCTTGAACTCTCTGGATTCAAGCAATCAACCTGCCTTGGCCTCCCAAAGAGCTAGGCTTACAGGCTGTGAGCCACCACACCGGCCATCTTTTGATTTTTAATTTTTGACTTATTTCATATTAATCAACTATATTGCATTCAAAATAGAATTATTTCCTCTAAAAACTTGATAGTTCCACATTTTAAAACTATCCTGTTTGTGGTTAGAAAGACTTGACTAGTACTTTGATTTACCTTAAATTCGTACATTTACCTAAAATGTTCAAATTTTTCCTTAAGATAGATTCTTGATGTGAGATGCTTAAAGTCATGGCATGAACATGTTAAGTTTGGGACACATGCTCAACCTCCTTTCCAGAAAGGCTGTACCAACCAATTCATCCATATACTTCCATCTAAAGTATATTAGGGCCTTTGTTTTACTGAGCCCATGCTATCATTGGATAACTGTCATTGCTTTAAAAATCTTCATTTACTTGGTAAGTGGTAAAAAAAAAGTAATTTGCAGTTCTTTAAGGTTGACTTTTATGGTACATTTATTAATACAATAACTGACTGCTTCTATGAACAGCTTATTCACATCCTTAGGCCCTTTTCCTATTGGGATATTAGTTTTTCTTATCAGTTTGTAAGAATTCATTAAAAATTAGGAATAATAATTCTTTGCCAATTGCTGAAAAATGTTTTTCCTTCTTTTTCACCCTTATTTTGTAATGATTTTTCTCACTAATCTCTGGAAGAGAGGAAGAGAAAAAAAAAAGATCCTGGCTGCAACTCAAGATACAAGAACAGAGAGTAAGTCAAGAACTTTGCCTCTCATAAAACTATCATGTGTCTTAAGAACTGATTATATAACGCTTCCTAAAAGGTTATCAGTTAAAAATAAAGAACATACTTTATGACTTCAAGAGAGCTCCCTCTGTTGCTAGTTTGTATAAGTACTCAATGATCATCTTTTTAAGTATAAAAGTTAATAAGACCACCAAATATTAAACAGCCTATTAGCATGATATTCTCTACAGAAAATGTTTTATGATAGACTGTAATCCTTTGGCTTCAAAACTGTTAGCCTGGGGTAAGGAATGAGGAGAATCCATCTAAAATATATTTACAAACCTTTCTGAACAGTGAAAAAAAACAAAACCAAACCACAGCTGTCTAGTACTTTGGCCACCAGGAAGGAAAGCTGAAAGAATGAGAGAATATAGTTTGCTTCAGGCAAAATTCTCTGATGGGGTGGGATTGAGAGTGGCCAGTGTAGCTACTTCTACATCTCTAGAGCAGGAATGAGCAGAGCGACAGCAAGCCTAACTTGCTTCAGAAGAAAACTCTATCATCCCATGTGGATAAAGCGGAAACCTCATACACTATTGGTAGGAATGTAAATTAGTACAGCTGCTATGGAGAGGTATGGAAATTCCTCAAAAAATTAAACATAGAACTACCATATGATCCAGCAATTCTATTACTGGGTATATATCCAAGATAAAATAAATCAATATATCCAAAAAATAGCTGCACTCCCATGTTTATTGTAGCACTATTCACAAATAGCCAGAATATGAAATGAACCTAGGTACCCATTGATGCATAAATGGACAAAGAAAGTATGGTGTCTATATGTAATGGAATATTCTGCGGCCATAAAAAGAATGAAGTCCTGTTATTTGCAGCAACATGGCTGGAACTGGAGGCCATTATGTTAAATGAAATAAGTCAGGCACAGACAGACAAATATCACATGTTCACATGCATATGTGGGAGCTGAAAAAAAGTAGATTTCATGAAGATAGAGAGTAGACTGGTGGTTACCAGAAGCCCAGACGGGGAGGCACGTGCGGGGAATGAAGGGAGAAAAAAAGAATGTAAATGTATTTATTACCATTGAACTGTACACTTAAGATTGGTAAAGACAGTAAATTACTTGAGCTTTTATTTTTTTGAGATAGTTTCACACTGCCACCAGTGCTGGAGTGCAGGGGCACGATCTTGGCTCACTGTAACCTCTGTATATAGGCATATTTTACCTCAGTTAAAAAGAAGAAAAATCTATCATTCCAGTGTTTTCAGTTTTATTATTTTATTTTTAAAAATACATATTTTTGAGTCAGGGTCTAACTCTCTCACATAGGCTGGAGTGCAGTGGTGTGATCTTGGTTCACTGCAACCTCAGCCTCCTGGGCAAAGTGATCCTCCCACCTTAGCCTCCAAAGTAGCTGTGACTACAGGCATGCACCACCACACCTGGCTAATTTTTGTATTTCTTTTTGGGTAGAGATGGAATTTCCCTATGTTGCCCAGGCTGGTCTCAAACTCCTGAGCTCAAGTATCTGCCTGCTTTGGCCTTCCAAAGTGCTGGCATTACACATGTGAGCCTCCAAGCCTAGCCCCAGTGTTTTCAGTTTTAAATATAAAATTGGGATTTTATATTTATTATTACACCTGTAATCCTTGCACTTTAGGAGGCCGAAGTGGGCGGATCACAAGGTCAGGAGATAGAGACCATCCTGGCCAACATGGTGAAACCCTGTCTCTATAATAAAAACAACAACAACAACAACAACAACTGGAAAAAGGGTTTCACTTATTTAAATAGTTCAACATAAATCAGAAACCTAGAAAGGCAGGCTTAAAGTACAGAAATATATTTAAACACATTTTAAGACTGTCTTCACAGATATAGTAAAGTTCTTTTTTCAAATTTTTGTTCCACAGAACCATCAAATTCAACATAGTGAAGTTCTTTGTGTTTCAAAAAGAAAATTAACATAAGCACATAATATTTCACAGGCAAATCTACTTACCATCATACTGCAAAAATCCATTTTTATCTGTCTCTATCTCAGACTCTGGCTGGAAAAATAATAAAGTACCCATCAAAATGGTGTGTAGGAAATAAATAATACAGATTAAAGCGCGGGAAGTCTTTAATAAATGCTTTGGGCCGGGCGCAGTGGCTCACACCTATAATCTCAGCACTTTGGGAGGCCGAGGCGGGTGGATCACGAGGTCAAGAGATCGAGACCATCCTGGTCAACATGGTGAAACCCTGTCTCTACTAAAAATACAAAAATTAGCTGGGCACGGTGGCGCGCGCCTGTAGTCCCAGCTACTCGGGAGGCTGAGGCAGGAGAATTGCTTGAACCCAGGCGGCGGAGGTTGCGGTGAGCCAAGATCGCGCCATTGCACTCCAGCCTGGGTAACAAGAGTGAAACTCCGTCTCAAAAAAAAAAAATAATAATAATAATAAATAAATAAATGCTTTGGACGATCAATGAAAGTTAGCACTGATAGACAGTGCCATCTAGTGGATAAGTAGCATCATTGTGCTGAGCCTACTTTTTTTTTTTGGAGACAAGAGTTTCACTCTTGTTGCCCAGGCTGGAGTGCAATGGCACGACCTCGGCTCACCACAACCTCTGCCCTCCGGGTTCAGGCGATTCTCTTGCCTCAGCCTCCTAAGTAGCTGGGATTACAGGCATGCGCCACCACACCTGGCTAATTTTGTATTATTAGTAGGGACGGGGTTTATCCATGTTGATCAGGCTGGTCTGGAACTCTCGACCTCAGGTGATCTGCCTGCCTTGGCCTCCCAAAGTACTGGGATTACAGGTGTGAGCCATGCCCCCAGCAACTGAGCCTTTCAATACAAAAGGTACATCAGTTGCCAAAGACTTCTTGGATGTAATTCAATTAACTTTGTGGTTAAACATTTTTGTATTAAATAAATTATTTAAGAAGTTTTATAGATACCTTGAAGAAATCATCCTGACATATGATACTGCAATTTGGGAGGTGTTTCTGCAAATTCTTAGCCAGTGTTGTTTTCCCACCGTTTGTCACACTGAAGCAAAGAAAAACAAAGTACCAAGAAGGAAAATGCATTAAAAAATCATTAAACATTTGTTTTTTTTTTTTTAAAGAGAGACGGGGTCTCGCTGTGTCGCCCAGGCTGGAGTGCAGTGGTGCAATCTTGGCTTACTGCAACCACCGCCTCCTGGGTTTAAGCGATTCTCCTGCCTCAGCCTCCCGAGTAGCTGGAATTACAGGCACCGGCCACCATGCCCCGCTAATTTTTGTATTTTTAGTAGAGACAGGGTTTTGCCATGTTAAACAGGCTGGTCTGAAATTCCTGACCTCAGGTGATCCACCCACCTCCACCTCCCAAAGTGCTGGGATTAGGCATGAGTCACTGGGCCCGGCCAAAAATCATTCAACACTTTAAAATAATTTTTTAAGAGGATATTTGAAGCAATATTTACTATTTAAGAAAAAAATGATTTCTTTCATAGATAATACCTTAAACCACAGGCACTGGCAGATCTGATGTACTAAATGATAAGAAATAAGCTGAGAAAGATGAAGCAGAAAGGCAACTACTGAGCGAGTGAACTAACACTAACACTTAAAAATATAGATACTGTGTTGGTAGTGAAATATTTTTTTGTCTATGACAAAATATTCACATGGTTCATATGCAACACAGAGAATATGAGTAGCACATTTTAGTGCAAGTGTATAAAACTGCATATGGTCACTGTGATTTTGTGTCCAGGCACGGTGCAAAAAACAGAGGAGTGGCCTATTATAAGCCCACCTACCATGAAATCACATTTCCTCTGTGATGCCTCCTTTTCCCCATCTCGCTCCACCTGGGGGCCAGCTGGGAGGCCTGTTGTTGTAGCTTATCACATCAGGCCAGTTACTTGTCCCTTCTGGATGGACTGTGAAGTCCAGGAGAAGGGGCACTGAGTTACTCCTCTTTAGATCTAGCTTCCCAGCATCTAGGAGATCACATGGGAGGGAGGCATTTCTCTATTCAGTCATTTACTGAAAGAGTGTTTTAACCTGACTTATGTCTGCAACGTAAGTCAGGGCATTTGTGAACCTGAATGAGAAAAAAATTATACCTTTATTTTCATCGAATTCTAACATTTAATTATAAGTGATATAAGTACCCTTGACATTCACCAACAGAAATCACAGATATTTTCATATTATGTTGCAGCTGGGTGGATATCTTGAAGCATCATTGATGTTTATTATTATTTCAGATTTATGGCATTGTTTAGCCCTACCTCTGGGTATTGTTATTTAATATATTAACATAGAAGAGTATATATTACAATATCACAAATTTGTTTTTAAAAATATTTTTATAACTATATTTCAATATAACCAATTTCCTTTGTATATTCATGTATTTTATTTTATACACTTAAAACTATTACTCTAAGGTCAAGATTTCATCACACCATCAAATGTTCAGAGCACAAAAAACTGCCGACTACACAACTATTTGTAAGAAACTGTGCTTAATCTCAGATGAGATCAATCCACTAATACAATCTAGAAAAGGGAAAATGAACTAATATCCATTCGTCAAATGGCTTGTATATACCTTACGCCTCAAGGTAGAAGGAACCTAATTCACAAAATTTCTCATTTAACCTTATGATATATGATTGGGTAGGATATGGGCCATCTCTTTGGAAAAGTGAGTGGGTGCTATCCTATGTATTGAGAAAACATATGACTTTTCCCCCTCTTTAAGAAAAATGTCTGTAAACCATACCAAATGTCCATAGTTTAGGTATTAAGTTTCGGTTTAAACGAAATAGTGATCAGGGGTGACTTTATTACGATATGAACAATCTGGCTAGAAAAATCTGTCATTTTCTAGACTTATCTCTGTTAAGATCATACAGTTAAACCAAGAGTAGCAATCAGATCCTTTCTCACTGACTTAGCTAAAGCCAATGAGAAATACACACCCCATTTTTGTATAAGCCTTAGAGGAGACAGACCAGCTAGAAGACGGTCTGCTGAGACCTGGAGAGGAGAGGGGAGAAAAAGTATTTAAACAAGCCTGCACCTAAGATCCACACTCAGACTATAGACATCCTGGGCAGGTGACAGCTCAGGACTCAATCTTCTCCCGTGGCACGCCCACAACCACCACACGCAGCACACTCACAGCCTTGCTCTCGCATGTGCTATCCAACCTGAGGATAAGCATGCCCAGCATGTTGTGTTCTAGGATCTGAAGAAGGAAAAAGAGTGACTACTTGCTCACAACACCCAAATAAATGCACAACTCCTGGACCATTTAGTTTTACGTGCCAGGTAACAAGAGGGCTCATTGTATTTGAACACAACTGTGGGCTAGGGAGAAGTTAAAAGGCAGTCTGTAATTATTTAAACATATAGAGAATATATTGCAACAGGTAGATGCTAATATTGCAATCTTCCAGTTGAGGAAACTATGGATTGATAAGTTGTATACTAATAAAACTAGTCTGTGTTAAATAATGGAGATGTGATAAAAAGTCTACTGCCAGGATGGATTTTAAACTTTTTTATGTTGTGGGACTCTGAGAGAATCCCTTGAAGGTTATGATCTCTTTCCCCAGTGACTGAGTTTGGATGTTTTTTCCCTCCAAATCTCATATTGAAATATGATCCCTGGCCAGGCACAGTGGCTCACACCTGTAATCCCAACACTTTGGGAGGCCGAGGTGGGTGGATCACCTGAGGTCAGGAGTTCAAGACCAGCCTGGTCAACACCGTGAAACCCCATCTCTACTAAAAATACAAAAATTAGCTGCATGTGGTGGTGCACCCTGTAGTCCCAGCTACTCGGGAGGCTGAGGCAGAAGAATTGCTTGAATCTAGGAGGTGGAAGTTGTGAACTGAGATCGTGCCACTGCATTCCAGCCTGTGAGCTGAGATCACACCACTGCACTCCAGCCTGGGCAAGCGAGACTTTGTCTCAAAAAAGAAATGTGATCCCCAAGTTGGAGGTGGGGCCTGCTGGCAGATGTTTGGCTCATGGGAGCAGATCCCTCATGAAAGGTTTGGTGCCATCCCCATGGTAATGAGTGAGTTCTTGCTCTGTTGGTTCATGTGACAGCTGGCTGTTTAAAAAGTCTGAGACCTCCCTCTCTCTCTTGCTCCTTCTTCCACCATGTGACATGTTGGGTCCCCTTCACCTTCCACCATGAGTGTAAGCTTCTTGAGGCCCTCATCAGAAGCACATACCAACACCATGCTTCCTGTACAGCCTGCAGAACACTGAGCCAAATAAACCTATTTTCTTTATAAATTACTCAGCTTCAGGCATTCCTTTGTAGCAAGACAAATGGACTAACACACCCAGAAAAATGACTTGTCTTTACATTTCTGTTAAATTTCCTGGAGGTTCATGGATGCCCCCTGAATTCCTTCAGAACCCCATTATTTGCAATTGAATAATTACTAAGTTATTACTTCCCTATGAACTAATTATTTGATTGAGACTTACTGGATAATTACTTCCTAGGGAAGTGAGTGGTTAAGTTCATAAGATGCAAGGCAGGAACAAAAGTTGCCACAACTGAATCTGGCATGAGCTTCACAGATGCAGCAGCACTAAAATGAAATCAAGGCACTTGGCCAGGTGCAGTGGCTCATCCTTGTAATCCCAGCATTTGGGAGGCCAAGGCGGGAGGACTGCTTGAGGCCAGTAGTTCAAGAACAGCCTGGAAAACATAGTGAAATCCTGTCTCTTAAAAGAAAAAAAAGGAGAAATCATGACACTTGCTAAAGAAAAGAGAGTGGAAAGGAGGCTTTCTTAGGAAGTTGTGGATAGTTACCTAGTGCACAGGACAAGAAGACGTGAGGTAGGTTTCTAGGTATGGCCCTGTATTGGGACATTGAGAAGAGGAAAATCTTATTTACACACATTGGATCCTGTAGTGGACTTTGTATTTGCCTCTCCAGGTCCCATTTCTGTCTTTTAGGTCCAGCTGGGACTGATCCCACTCTCAATTCCAGAACAGAACCCACTGACCTAAACCAATCAATATAATCCCATCTATTTTACCACGGTGGCTGGGTGTACGTGGACCAAACTTGTCCAGTCAAAGGGAGACCTATGACCTAGGGGAAGAGAAGCATTTTCCCTTCTACCCAGTGACAGCCTATGAAGAAACAACAAGTTGCAGGGCTCCTTGTGACCAAAAGATAAGCCGATTCTAAGATGAACCCAAATGAAAGGCGTATAGAAGAGGGAGAAACTGTCTTTGGTGATACCACTGAGCTCCTGTATCAAACCTTTCCTGCAGCCTGCTCCTCCTGAGGCGGATACATTTCCTTTATTATTATGGATGGCTTTCATATACCATGATATTCAGATTTAGTCCTAGATAACTGGGAACCACTGAATATCATTCACCAGGCAGAGAATTAAAATGTTCTGTATGAAGATGAAACTGGTAGAGGTGTGAAGGAAAGATTAGAAGGGAAAGATCGGGATTAGGGAATGATGGCCTATATTAGGATGGTGGCAGTGATTGTGGGAAGGAAGAGAAACACAAGAGAAGTACTGCAGAGAAAAATTGAACTTTTCTTCTGATTAGATGGGAGGCAAAGCAGAGTTCTGACATTTAGTTCACTCAATTTTACTTCTGATTGATGACTTACTATGGTAATGTAATATAATAACACAATGATCTCCCCAAAATTATAAACAAAATAGTCTCAAATGTTTTATTAATTGGGTCACACATAATGTGAATGTACTTAAAGATGAACATAATACGGTAGCAAAACAAATAATGTCATTTTCAGTTGATGTTGATGTCTTATTTGCATGCCTGCCTCTGGGACCACAGATAGGATGACCATATAATTTAGAACATGTTTGAGAGAAAGAGAGGTGTATCCAGGGCCACAAGGGTTAGCTTGGTCAACATGGGACATAAGCCACCCAAAACATGGGGGAAAGGAATGGAGGTAAGGGTGTTCTTTATACCACATGTCTGAAGCTGGGCATAGCTGGAAAGAAACAGTAAGTTTTCTCCTCTGTCATGCTGGAGGAACACTTATATAGAGAATGATAAATCATCTTGAACGAAAGCAGTGCCCAATCAGGCCTTGCCTCTGGTGTTAGCTCCACAAAATAAATGGGAAAGTACTTAACATGGTTGACTGACTCTTCTGTTTCTCTGTTTATAGGAAACTCTTCCATCTTCCATCTCTTGTTGGCATTAATGAAGCTAGCACTCTACTGATCTCCACAGCAGTCTGCTCTTCCCCAGGACTACGGAATCCTCACTGCTTCTCCGTCCCCTACTGCATCCACACAGAATCACCATTTGGACATCCTCAGTATCTTAAAGAGCGGTTTGTGGCAAAATTACTCACCCACTGATTCCAATGATAAATGTTTTCATAATTAGCTTTGAAAATCACAGCTTCCTAGTATTTCCTAAAAGAAAAAAAAAAATCAAATGCATATCATTAAGATGTCAAAAAAAAGAATCCTAAATTAGAAGCACCAGCTGAGAGGGGAGGATGGCAGTGACCTCTCAGCCCAGCCTTGCATTATCCACATTCCTCACTGCACTCACTTCCCCTGCTACCAATGAGTGCCAACAGCTGGAGTGTGCTCAGGGCCTGTCAATCAGTTCAATATCAGGTGAGCTGCCTGAGCACTTCCCCCTGAACATCTGTTTTCTGGGTGTGGAAGAGCTGCTGGGCCACAGTGTGTTATATGAAGTTTCATCCTCTCCTTAGCCAGGTTGCCTTCCACCTGCACGATTCAGTCACCTGGGTATGACTCATTATCAGTGAGGAAGGGACCCCTGTGGGCTGGCCTCTTTCTCTCTTTATGAGACAGGAAGAAAGTCACCGCTAACAACAGGCAAAAGAAGCTAATACCCTTTAAGGACACTATTTCTTCACCCAAAAGCCTAGGTCTCATACCTGGCTAGGTACATTTTTTTGGAAACAGGCCAGATAGTAAGTATTTGACACTGTGTGGGCCAAGAGGCAAAATCTAGGTTGTTAGGTATGGACTTATATAACAAGAGAAAAAACATTTTGACAAATTTTTCATGAAATTCAATATATAATCATAATTTTTAAAAAACAGGTCTACTAATGACAAAGAATGAAAGTCCCTTTTATTGGGCTATCATTTCCCTTAACTGGATTTCTACAGTGCTTTCTACATGAAACTGCAAACGTTCAGGCAGAGGGCCAAGTTAAGCTACAGGCTGCTGTTTTGTGGACCTTTGGTCTAGGGGACAGAGGACAGTTTCATACATGCTTCCCTAAGGTTCACTAAAGCAGTCCTTGGTTATTACAATGGACCATTTTTCATTACTCAGTGAAAAGGTGAAGCATGGTTGGAGGTAACCTTAGAATAGTGGCTCTTGAAGGTCATCCCTGATGGTCACTGTTCTTCATTCTTGTCTGCTCAGGGGGGTGGTCAGGGACCTAGGCTGTGTAGCTGGGGGCAAGTGGCTGCCAAGCTGGAGGCTCCCAGCAATGCTCCAGTTCCTATGATCTGTGTTCACACTCTCCCTGGAGTTATGGAGAAAAAAACATATTGGGGAGAGGGCTATTGTTGCCTGACTTCTTGGCTTATCCAGAATATTCCACACTGAGTACAATTGCTTAAGACTGGGGTCTACTTCTATTAACAAGTCTATGTGAGACAAGAATTCAATAATGACTGTGATAAAACAGCAGATGGGCACGGTGGCTCATGCTTATAATCCCAGCACTTTGGGAGGCCGAGGCAGGCGGATCGCTTGAGCTCAGGAGTTTGAGATCAGCCTGGGCAACATGGCAAAATCCTGTCTCTACCAAAAATACAAAAGATTAGCCAGGCATGATGGCATGCTCCTGTAGTCTCACCTACTTTGGAGGCCAAGGTGGGAGGACTGCTTGAGCCCCCAAGCGGGGGTAGCAGTGAGTGGACATTGGGACACTGCACTCCAGCATAAGTGACAAAGTGAGACCGTCTCAAAAAATAAAATAAAATAGCAGAACAAGTGGGATATTTGCATTTCATCCAAAGTTATGTTATTGAATATACATCTCCATCCAAATTTCCAAGGTGTATTGAGGGAACAACTGCATACAATGAATATTATAAAATATATTTTTATGTTATAATTTTTCTGCTTTTGAATTTTATTTTACCCTGTTCTTACTTTTTTGGTATGTTAGTTCCATGCTGCCAACTAGCCTTTTTTTTTCGGTGGGGGGGGGGAAGGGCGAGGCTGCTCTTTATCTCACTTTAGTGGTGATAAATGTTCTTACAAATTATGTTGTCAGTAGATGGTGGTAGAGTGATATCTTCACTTGACCAAATAAAACAAAAATTCATAAAACGTTATCATTCCTTGCCTCCATCTTGCTTATTTTTGGATAGCTTGTTGAAGCATAAATTCTCAAACTTGGAGAAATGTAACTTTAGAGATTTCTTGGCCTTTCATTTCATTTTGGTTTCCATTTCATTTCATACTGGTTTCCATTTCATTTTGCCAAAGTGGAAACTGGCTTAGACAATAGAGTGATTTGCCTAAGGTCGCACAGATAGTAAGCAGAAAAGTCAGATACGAAATTAAAACAATTGAGTTGACTTCTTTCCATCACTCCAAGCTGCTAAAAAGCACTTTATTACTAATAGCAAAGAAAGGGTGTTGCACATATGCTAGCTTAATTGTCAGGCTCTGATGTATAATTGATGTCATTCTTACTGATGTATTATTGATGGGGCATCTATTTGCTGTGCACACAGAATGGAAAAGACTACTGGTGCCCATCCTAACTGGCACATCTATGCTTACATGTGTGGCTACTGCATCAATTAAATGGCATGTAAATAACAAGTGAGCATGGTTGTGGCATGGGAAATAGGCTTGAGGGCGTTACTTGCATTCACGAACCAGGAGTGAGATAGAGTAAAAAAACCCTACTTATAAAATCTCTCGGATACAGTCAAATGCAATTTTTTTTGTGTTTTTTTTTTTTACCAAAACAGGAACTCCCAGTTCTACATTAGTTAGTAGTCTGGGCCCGTCAAAGGCAGTGTTTGGGTAAATATTGGGCATACCCTATCAGCAATGAGCAAGTGACAATGTGATGAGAAGGGTGAGAAACTGGAACATGAAGAGACAAGAGAGGTGACTGGGCTAAGAGACTAGGGTGGGGTGGGAGGTGGGCCTAGCGATCACTGAAGCCATTTATTTCAAAAACAGTGTGGACGCACAGGGCAGCTTTAGGTGAGCTCCAAGTTCAGGCCTGGCTCTGTCCACCTCCACATCACGTTCTACTATTTAATTGCCTATGGCCTCTAAGAACTATTAGGCTGCAGTGAGACGTGACTGTGCCACTGCATTTCAGCCTGGGAGACAGAGTAAGATCCTATCTTAAAAAAAAAAACCAAAACACAAAAAACAACCCCAAAACCACCTGCTCAAAAAACAAAAACAAAACCAAATCAAATTTTAAAAGCCTGCAATTATGACTTGCCAGGTTTCATGAAGCAAATCTAAGTTTCGTACAAACTGTTAAAACATGTGACGTGTCCTAAGAGTCAACCCTTTGAACTGCCAGCTCCATCATTTCAGGGCATGCCTATCACTAGGAATACACACCACCTTCAATCTCATGGAATATCTGTGTCGTTTATTTTTCAAGAGCATGCAAACCTTTCCTCAACAGCAGAGAGCTTTTGCGTAGTGGAAGAACAAACTAAAATAGCCAATAGCAAACCTAAAATGACTAATTTTTATTTTTTCCACTTTTTTTAATGCTAAGTAAAATGTTGGGATTTTTCCATAATGCATATGTGTTTATTATATTTAATTCATTTCACTACTAAATATTTACATTTTGGATTCTAAATTGCAGAATGCTCAGAAGTGGCATGTGCAGAATCAGCAGATCGTAAAGAAGAGGGCAACTCACTAACGCAAATAGTCTGAAAGACTGATGACAATGTTCCTGCTAAATGTGCTCTTCAAATGTATCTACAGGACAGTCCGCTATTTTACAAAGAGGAAAATGTTTCCAGGACTTGTCACTCTGTATTCTATACCACAGCTATTTTGAATCTCTTCTTCCAGGAGATAGGGCAGCCTTTTCCTACTATTGTTTAAACTTTGCTCCCTTTTGGTAAACAAATCCCTCAAGGCTGGGGTTTTTGAAAACACCATTCATGCCCCTCCCCCGTTGGTTTCATTTATGTAGGTTCTTTTGTAAATAGTTTTCTCTTTCCCCAAATACACAATTGGTTTACCATATTGACTGTTACTTTGAATTTATGCTATTGGCTTCCTTGTGTGCTCCAGTTCTTTCCTCCCACCGAAGATTGAATCCGCTAGGTCAGAGGTCGGCAAACTTTTTCTGTAAAGTGCAAGACAGGAAATGCTTTGGGCTTTGACGGCTGCTACTCAACCCTGCCGGGTAATGCGAAAGCGGCCACAGACCAACACAGAAGCAAATGAGCGTGACCGTGTTCCAGTAAAATTTAACGGGCACTGAAATCGGAATTTCATGTAATTTTCACGTACCACAGAGTATATTTCTTTTGATTTCTTTTCAGCCATTAAAAAACGTAAAATAAAAATTCTTAGCAGGCCTTACAATAACAGGCAGCAGGCGGGCGGTTGTTCATCACCCCAACACTAGAAGAATGAGACCTTCTCGAGCCGCGAGGGTCAAGACCCTGGCGACTTCTCCCAACTGCGCGGTCTCTGGGAGGCAGCGTTCCCATTTTCAGGATTTTTCCGGGGCGCCAGAGCACCACGCCACCAGGAGTCCACGTCCTCCTCGGCAGGCCATCTACCAGTTCTGTGAAGGTGGCAAGAGTCCCGGCAAGGCTTTCAGGGCGCAACCAAGTCCCGGGCTCCAGCACAGAAACCCTATAGAGACACCTCCAGGCCCCAGCGAGGCGGCGCGGCGCGGCGCGGCGCGGTAGTGGCGAGCAGGTAGGCACTCACCTGGCGCCAGTTCGAGTCCTCCCAAACACAGCGGAGAGGCGACGGCCAAGCGCGCGCCTGTCCCCAGTGCGCCGCTACCCGCAGCTCGCTCCCAGAGAGGCCCACGACCCTCCCGGGTCAGAGGGGTGCCAGGTAGGGGAGGCCACCGGAGGCCCCTCTCCACCCGGCTCAGCGCCGGGTTCCAGTCCCCGCTGGGGCGGCGCTCCGGCGAGCGTGGCCTCTGGCGCGCGCCCCTGCCCCGCTCCCGCCCTTCCCTATCGGGGGCGCGCGCGGCCCGGCCGGCCGTGGTACGTGCCCGCTTCGCCCTCGCTCCGCTCCCGCCGGTTCCACCGCCGTGCGCGCCGCCCGCGCTCCCGCTGCGGCGAAGCTGCCAGTCTGGGAGCCAATTAGCGCTCGGCGAGGCGGCGTCCACTTCCTCGTCGTCCCGGCGCGCGCTCTCGACGGCTCGGGCGGCCGCGGGGCGGGGCGGGGCACTCGGCGGAGCCGCTCTGCTTGCGTCCGCTCGTCCCTCAGCCTAGGGTGGGCGCCGGACCTGGGAGGCGCACGGCTGTAAGCCAGACAAAAAGAAACTTCGGGGTGCCCGGAGTGCCAGGTGGCGGCAAGCGGTGGACTTTTCTGCGGGGCCTTTAGGATTTGCAGCTCCAGGAAGCGAGATGTCGAAGCCGCCACCCAAACCAGTCAAACCAGGTGAGGGAGGTGAGGGAGGCGCTTGCCGGGTCCTCTAGACGCCGCGGTGCCGGCGCCTCCTATGCCGCTTGGCAGGGAGGACCCGGCGCGCACCCGGCCCCGAGCCTGGCTTCCGAGATCCGCCCCAGCGGGATGGGGGCTCTTAGTTTTGCTGCGGTCGCTGTTACGGGGCAGGGATCGATTTGATACCAAGAGGATTTCGAAGATTAAAAAATATATATTTTAAAGGGGAGTCAGCCTCACTTTTGCAACATTGTCATTCACTGAAACTTTCGGTCTGATGGCAGCGTCCCATGGAAGTTTTCCGGAAAGACAGGGCCATTGATCTCCCTTTAAAAAATGTCTTGAAATGGTCTTTAGCCGCTTCCTCTTTTCTCAGTGTTTGTCACTGTCACTTTAGGGTTCCTGACCGGCCAGAGTGAACGGGAAGTGCAATGCTTGCAGGGTGGGGTGGGCGAGTGAGCCTCCTCCGGGACTTCACCGAGGAGCCGCGTTTGGAAACTGACCTCGGGATCTTGGGAAGAGCGTTTAGAAAACCCTGGACTCGCGCTCCCTGTGGAAAGAATCTAGGATGCGGCAGTAATCTCAGCTGTTGCTATTCGGAAGTGTAGCTGTATCATCTTTTCCTTCGCTCTCCCAAAGACGTTGGCGAGCTAAACCTGAGAGGGCTGAGATTATTAAATTCTCAAAGCAGTTTTCTTGGCGGATTGTCCTTGTTCACTTTTGCTCTGTTCTTAGAATATTTTCTGTGATATGCAGAAATAAGAGAATTATAAAAGAGACAGAAGTGTTCTAATTAAAAACTAACATACTCGTCGGCGCTTTCATTTGGGTAGGTAGTTAGAAAGGACTGAGTATTTCAATACCGTAACAACTCTTAGGTGCATTCGTTTGGGTAGGTAATTAAGGGAAATGCAGGAAATGGAAGATAAGTGGCTCCGACGTATTCTTGTTTTTTTCTTCCCATCTCGTGTAATTTCGGTATAGCGAAATGCTGAAATTTAATCCATTTACAACAAATTTTGAAGTAACTTTTGTTGCAAGAGATTAGAGTTTCAGTGATTTTTTTTCCTTGATCTTCCTAAACTCTACAGCTTTCATACTTAACTATTTTTCTTTCCTTGCGTTCCTACAGTTGGAGTATGAACTTTCTTTATTTGATAATCATGTACGTACTTATGTGGAATAGTCCTTCATTGAGGACTTACATCTTGGTGGGCTGAGTGGGAAGGAAGTTGCTGAGACTGGCTCTGCCCTGAGCAAAGATGGGGCACAGCTAGAGTTGGGCTCTGCATTGCATTAGGTGTGGAATCTGATGAGAAATTTCCATTTTAAGTGCTTATGTAGGCCGGGAGCGGTGGCTTACGCCTGTAATCTTAGCACTTTGGGTGGCCGAGGCGGGTGGATCACGAGGTCAGGAGTTCAAGACCAGCCTGGTGAAACCCTGTCTCAAAAAAAAAAAAAAGTGCATATGTATGAGGTAGCTTTCTAAACTCAGGTGCAAATCAGGACTTCAAATATCTAACAATGCAGAGTTATTCTTTGATAGCTAAACAATATTTTATTTATTTTTTTCTGACCAGCTGCCGTTGAAATACGTTATTTTTCAGGCGCGGTGGCTTACGCATGTAATCTCAGCAGTTTGAGAGGCCGAGGCGGGCATGTTATGAGGTCAGGATATGGAGACCAGCCTGATCAACATGGTGAGGTCCCATCTCTGCTAAAAAAACAAAGATTAGCCGGGCGTGGTGGTGCTTGCCTATAATCCCAGCTACTCAGGAGGCTGAGGCAGGAGAATTGCTTGAACCTGGGAGGCGGAGTTGGTGGTGAGCCGAGATCATGCCATTGCACTTCAGCCTGGGCGACACAGCGAGACTCTGTCTCCAAAAAAAAAAAAAGAATGCCCTGAGAAATAGTTTGAGTTTTTTTTTTTTAAATCTCTTCAGGCATATTAAATGATGTCTGTGTTGAAAATGGAGGGACGTTGGCAGGTATATGTGTGTGCACACAGTAGTGTATGCTTGTGTATTCATTCACACTTAGGGGTTTAGGGATCATCCTGTTACTAATTGTGGATACATTCCCAGGAACCTGCTTTCTCATATCAGAAAGCTATGGTTAAACATGACTGGTGTTTAGAAGGAACTTTGCGTTTTATTTTATTTTAATTTGTTTTCTCTGGTCCTTGATTCAGGATATAGGAAATTTTGAATCAATATTAATTTATAAATGAGATTCAGGCACAAAGTTACCATAGAAATGGGTTTGTCAGTTTAGTAATTTACAGTGAGAAACATTATTGTGAATCAGACTTGAACTAAAGCGATGGCCAGGAGCAGTGGGTCATGCCTGTAATCCCAGCATTTTGTGAGGCTGAAGTGTGAAGATTGCTTGAGGCTAGGAGTTTGAGACTAGCCTGGGCAACATAGCAAGACCCAGTCTCAACAGAAAACCAAAAACAAAAACAGGAGTGTCCTGTTATAGTATGGTACCACATTTACTGTGTGTTAGTTACTGGTCTAGTCACTTTTACATGTGTTAATGCATTTGCTGCTCTCAACAGTCTTATGAGGTCAGTACCATTATATTATTCCTGTTGCACAGATGGGGAAATAAAGATGTGCAGAAATGTTATTTAACTTGTGTAAAGTCAGCAGTTAGAATGGGGGATATAGCAGGCAGATTAAAACCCAGGTGGTCTGGCTTTGAAGTCTGCACTCTTAATCATTTGCCTTAAGTCATAGCGCTCTATTCACATTGGTGGTCATGTGTATTTTAGAGCCGGTGGTCAGGAAGTGAAAAGGAAGGGGCCTCTGGTCCTCAGACCTTCTTTGTCACAAATGCACATACAGGTCACCCCCTGGTTGGTACAGCAAGGAGAGTGGTGCTGAGTTTTACGTTCTTGTCCTGCAGGCAAGCTACATGGATAAAAATCTCCAAAGACAGCATGGGATTGGGGGCTTGGGGTTGTATTTAATTTTATGGTTTGTTTATACCCTACCTCATGCCAAAAGGTCTTCTAAAAATATACATGATCTGAGAGAGAGGGAAAAATAAAGATAAAGCAAGGTCATCTAGAGGAAGGGAAGAATAGTAAGATGAAACAAGAGGAAAAGCTAGCTAATAGACAGACATGTAGTAAGGTCACTGCAGATTTGGCTCTCAGCTGCAAGCAGAGAGAAGAAAGATTTCAAGATTCATAGTGCTCAGAAAATTAAAATGTGTTACTTGTTCTGAAAAGTAGGTATTTTAATGGCATTGAGATTTGAGACAGATTTTTCCTGTGGGTTCTCTTAAAATGTTGGAGTGGCCTGGATATCTGTAGCAGAATACAAGACTGAACATCCTAGCCGTTTTTCTTTTTTTTTTCCCTAGCTGTTTTTCTTATAGCTTCTTTCAGAGCAAGGTTTGGGCAAAACAGCGTGGCTCAATTCAGTAGACAATACTAAAAGGAAAGGAGCTAGGTGAGTAAGGACAAAGGACTCACTGGAAGATATTAGAAGCAAGGGACATTAAGCTATAATGCAGGCTAATAGCATCTTTCTGGCTGATCAGCACATCCCCAACAGGGAAGTCCTTGGGCAGATGCTAGAGGGAGATCCTAGTCATTTTTGTATTATCTGGAGGATAAATCAGGGTTACCTTGTTTGGGTTTTTGGCCATATTCAGAATTCATTTGCTAAACAAACGTTTCTTAATAAATGTAGCTCATATTTTAGGCCCTGCGCTAGACACGGGTTCCAAGGAACAATAACCTAAAGTATCATTCACGAGGGTCCTGAGTCTAATAGGGAAGACATATATGTCTACAGATATTACCTAGTGTGTCCCATATCTACAACTGGATGGCTGATCTCATTCATTTTGTTAAAAATAAAAAGTTTGTAATTAAAAATATGAGCAATTTTTTTATTTTTAGAAAACTTGGAAAAAGGTAAAGATAAATAATAAATATATAACTAAAAATAGAGAAATCAGGCTGGGCGCGGTGGCTCACGCCTGTAATCCCAGGCTGAGGCGGGTGGATCAGACTGGCCAAGGTGGTGAAACCCCGTGGCTACTAAAAATACAAAAATTAGCCAGGTGTGGTGGCACATGCCTGTAATCCCAGCTACTTGGGAGGCTGAGGCAGGAGAATCGCTTGAACCTGGGAGGCGAAGGTTGCAGTGAGCCGAGATCGCGCCATTGCACACCAGCAGCCTAGGTAACAAAAGCGAAACTCCGTCTCAAAAAAAAAAAAAAAAAATATATATATATATATATATGTAAATTTTCCCTGTCATCTACTGATAATCACTATTTACATTTGGCTGAATATTCTTTCAGGTTTCTTTTTTCTTCACACCCATTTCATTTCAAAAAAGAAAATAACAGTTAACCTCAGAACAGCGTCTCAGCTTCCGTTTGAAATGTCTTGCTGTTGGTTGGCATATGTTTCTGAAAGCCTATATGGTACTGCCAACATTCTGCTTGAAAAATTAATTCTGTCACAGTTTAACCTTTCCTTGCTTACGGAAGATTTTGATTTTGTTTCTGTAGAATCGTTTGGCCATACGAGGTCTGTCACTGAAACTTTCTCCCTTAACTGTTAGCTGTGCCACCATGGTACTCTACTAAGATGTGTTGCAATTTCAAGGTCTTCAGCTCATTTTTTTATGGTACCCTCTTTCTTTCTTTGTGTTTTTTTTTTTTGTTGTTGGTTGTTTTTTTCTTTTTGAGATGGGGTTTTGCTATGTTGCCCAGGCTGGTCTTGATCTCCTAGGCTCAAGCGGTCTTTCCGCCTGAGCTTCCAGAGCATCTGGAATTATAGGTGCTCCCCACCAATCCTGGCTGGGCCCTCCTTTCCTTTTTCTGAATGAGTACAACCTCCTAGTTTTACACATAGAGCATTTATGTTGTTTTCAGCCACTCTCAGAAGACTTGCAGTTCAATTAGGGTAAATCTCTCTGTCTTGTTAAGAGTGTAGAAAACAGAACTTTTGTTCTCATAAAATCTTTTTAAAAAATACTTTATTCTGAGACTTGAGTAAGGATGGGCCAAAGGATACCGAATGAGATTTGGACTGTAGAATCATCTCATTCTAAGCAGGTTTGATAACCCTGTATTGTAGTTGGAAACCTGATGTCTGACCTTGGACATTTCTTCCAAATGGCATATTGATTTTGGCGGTGGAAGTAAAGGAACATAAATATTTCATATGCCTTGTGAAGAAAAATTCATGGAACTTTGAAGAATCAAATATGTTAGTGTTTTGGGTTCTTTTGTTTTTCAGAGTAAAAAATATAAAACTTAAAATACGTCATACACATGCTGCTTAAATAACATTTTTGAGAGAAAAAGGCTTTTATCTAAAATGAACTCAATTTTTGTGTAATTTTTTACCCCAACAAAGGAATTAATCAAAAGTGAGCAGATGAGATTGGCTTTGAAATATGCACATGAATAGTCTTCTTTTATAAACTTGATACTTTTTATACACGATGGCAGAATAAAGTGAGAAACATCTTGAAAATTTCAGAATGATTATGATGATGATCGGAATGGTTAACATTTATTTGGTATGTCAGGCACTTCACCCAGCACTTGTATGTTCTTCTTTTTTTTTTTGAGATGAAGTCTTGCTCTATTGTCCAGGCTAGAGTGCAATGGCACAATCTTGGCTCACTGCAATCTCCGACTCCCGAGTTCAAGCGATTTTCCTGCCTCAGCCTCCCAAGTAACTGGGATTACAGGTGCCCGCCATCATGCCTGGCTGATTTTTGTATTTTTAGTAGAGATGGGGTTTCACCATCTTGACCAGGCTGGTCTTGAACCCCTGACCTTGTGATCCACCTGCCTTGACTTCCTGAAGTGCTGGGATTACAGGCATGAGCCACTGCGCCCAGCCTGCTCTGACTTTTTTTCTTGAGATGGAGTTTCACTCCTGTTTCCCAGGTTGGAGTGCAATAGCACTATCTTGTCTCACTGCAACCTCTGCCTCCTGGGTTCAAGCCATTTTCCTGCCTCAGCCTCCCGAGTAGCTGGGATTATAGGCGTGCACCACCATGCCTGGCCAATTTTTGTATTTTTAGTAGAGACTGGATTTCTCCATGTTGGTCAGGCTGGTCTCAAACTCCCGACCTCAGGTGATCCGCCCACCTTGGCTTCCCAAAGTGCTGGGATTACAGACGTGATTGGGCTTTTCTTGTAGCTTTGCTACAAAGCAGCAAAGGCTGGAGATTGTGTGCCTCTGATCAGCACTCCTCCCTTCTGGAAATAGTGGGGTCCCCTCCCTTCGTGTTTCAGCATTCCCACAATCTGACTTACATGACTAGTGTGGTGAGATTTTCTGATACACACCTTATACCTCAGGGCATAACATAACCCATTGCCAAAGTTGTCCTTGCTTGCTTAATGGACTGGGGAAGACAAACTACATTTTAAAAAAATTAGAGACACCTTTCAGTGGGCTGATAGGAGTGAGCTGTCAAGATTCTCTATCAAAGGAGTTTCAAAAAAATTTACAGGCCGGGCACAGTGGCTCACATCTGTAATCCTAGCATTTTGGGAGGCCCAGGCGAGCAGATTGATTGAGCCCAGGAGTTTGAGACCAGCCTGGGCAACATGGTAAAACCTTGTCTCTATAACAAATACAAAAAAAATTAGCTGGGCTTGGTGGCATGTGTTTGTAGTCCCAGCTACTCGAGAGGCTGAGGTGGGAGGATCACTTGAGCCTGGGAGGTCAAAGTTGTGGCATGCCAAGATCGTGCCACTGCACTCCAGCCTGGGCGGCAGAGTGAGACCCTGTATCAAATGAACAAACAAACAATACAAATATTAGAACCTAGAGAACTTCCTGGTTCATTTAAATAACTACATGGTATTCTGCTGAGCTCATTTAACCAGACTCTAATTAATGTAATTCTTGATTGTTTTCGATTTTTTGTGATAACAAATAGACTCCCAACAGTATTGTTGTTGCTTACATGTGTAAATCCACAGGATAAAGTCCTGGCAGTGGGATTTGTTGTTTCAGAGGGTATGTGCACTGCTGTTTTCATAGAAATTTCCAAATTGCAGCCAGGCGTGGTGGCTGTAATCCAAGGACTTTGGAGGCTAAGGTGAGCGGATCATCTGAGGTTGGGAGTTCGAGACCAGCCTGACCAACATGGTGAAACCCCGTCTTTTTAAAAAAAAAAAAAAAGAAAAAAAATTCCAAATTGCTTTTCAAAGAGGTCTTACCAGTTTACTTCCCAACCAAAAACGTATGAGCATGTCTTAAACAGAAAAATCACAGTGCTTGTGATAGGAGATGTTACCAAAGTGTATCAGAGGGCTGGGGAGCACAGGGAAAGGAGCTTGAGGACACTGAGAAGAGGTAGGGAAGAGGAGTAATTTAAACAGAGTTCCGAATGCTAAGAGTTTGCTGGGCAGCAGACAGAAAAGTCATTGGATTCAGGCAGACATGAAGTAATGTATCCTCTTATCCACATTTGTCTAACTAAGGGCTAAGCTTCCTTCAGAGAAGACAAGGAAATTTGGTGTGTGCATAGAGAACTGTGAACCAGCTAATTTTCTCTGAATTAAAGAGGAGAAGCTCATTTACCCAGTGTAACAGTTTGTGAAAATGGTATTGCTCCACACAGAAAGCAAGAATTTAAATGCGCATGTCAGCCCTCTTCACAGATTGCTTATCTGTTTCTGAGTGTTAACAGTTGCTGTAGGTGTTTAGTTTACTACGGGAATGAGTTTAAGAGGTTTAGCAACTGCAAATCAATTAAACAAGTTACTAGTGTGGCTGGTGTGGCCGCCTCCTTTTTATTCTTCCAGTCATTTCCCACTTTATGTCTGCACATCTGTAGAATTTTTAGAAAGCCACAAAGCAAATTTCTCAACTTGCATTTGGGATAAGAGTTGGGGGATAGTTTTATATTTATGCTTTTTTTTTTGGAGATGGAATCTCTATCTGTCACCAGGCTGGAGTGCAGTGGCACCATCTCAGCTCACTGCAACCTCTACCTCCGGGATTCAAGTGATTCTCCTGCCTCAGCCTCCTGAGTAGCTGAGATTACAGGCATCTGCCACCGCGCACAGCTAATTTTTGTATTTTTGGTAGGGACGGGGTTTCACCATGTTGGCCAGGATGATCTCGATCTCTTGACCTTGTGATCCACCTGCCTCGACCTCCCAAAGTGCTGTAATTACAGGCGTGAGCCACCACACCTAGCTATTTGTGCATTTTGATTGGCATGGAATTTTAAAACTCTTTAGCATCTCTTGTAATTTGATAAACTATTTTGGTTTTATATTCTTGGGATCCAAGAATGCATCTAATGTGGATCTTTAATGCTAGGTGCTCCCAATTTTCAGGGAGGCTGAGGGCAATTTGAATTAAAATTAAGGAGACCCTCTAACCAACTCAATTTATACTCATGCTAGAGGGACTGTCTCAGGTCCCTTACAAGGGTCTCTCTGGCATCCCTACACTCCAGGAATTTTGCTTGGTTCTGAGAAACTCATGGATTCCATTTTAGGATTCCCGGCTTCCCAGCCCAGACTCACTCCCATGAGACAAAGAAATGACTTCAACCTGGAGGTTATCCTGGAATGTCTGTGTGACTTCTAGGAACTTCCTGATCAAATCCATATTTGGGGAGAAGATGCTTCCAAACTGTAGCTCGCTAAGTGTGGGTGAGGGGGGGTTGGCTGAAAGAAGCCACTCTAGGTTTTAGACACAGTTGGCAGGTATCTCAGACTGCAGAAGATTTGGAGGCTCTCAGAGTCTCATCCTTCCTTACTTGAAAACCAGACGCTTATACTTATCTCTGAAATGTTGACTACCCAAGTTCACAGGACTTTCTGGCTAGCATGTATTCTTTCACTGGTTTTTTGGGCTTACTGTTTTGTTTGATTGGTGCTCAGATTTGTCTGACGCTAGCCCTGGGAGGACTTCATCTGAAGGTATTCCTATTGGTTTTTCAGGCAAGGAAAGTGTCCGTGAAACACTGCAACAGAAACCATTACCACCAAAGTTAATATTCTGAATGGTGTGCCAAACTTCAAATTGTTTTCAACCAGATTTTTCTTTTAGGGAATAAATCATTCTCTTTGATCTCTCTGTGTTCAAGTCATTCAAACAACTGCTTCTAGAACCTGGGCCTATCTTAAGCTGAAATGTGAAGTAGGAGTCACTACTATGGTGACTGTCTGCTTCCACTTTCAGGGAACCCTTCTATCTGACAGGGCTTCTGGTCCTTGCCTCAGGCCTTTGAAGACCTATTCCATTTCTAAATATTGGGGCTTTAAAGTATAAACCCAAAATAAAACTCTAAGCTCCCCAACCAATGGAATGAACCCCTTTTCTCAGCCAAAGTTAACCTGAAAAACTAGTTCAGACCATGACAAACTGAGTTATAATCAACTTTACATTTTCCAGACATCAAGTCTTCAGTGTCTTGATGGCCATTCATGAACAACCACATTTTTCAAGGGTCTCATTGGAATCTGTGCATATAAAGCCCCAGACATATTTGGGTCTATAGAATTGATCTTACTGAGTTATAATCAACTTTACATTTTCCAAACATAAAAGTCTAATGAGGGTTGGACATGCCTCATTATGAGTAGGATGAATTTCTAGTCCTCCTGCTGTCCCCCGGCCACCACTTTTTTTTTTTTAAAGCAGTAGCTCTATTAGCACCAAGTTTGTAGTTAGCTTGCTAGGTGACCTTTATATGTCACTAGACCACTCTATGCCTCAGTTTCTTTTGTTTCTTTTTCTTTTTCTCTCTTTGAGGCAAGTGTCTGGTTCTGTCACCCAGGCTCGAGTGTGGTAGTGATCTTGGGCTTACCACAACCTCTCCTTCCTGGGCTCAAGTGATCCTCCCACCTCAGGCTTCCCAGTAGTTAGGACTGCAGGTGTGCATCACCATGCCTGGCTAATTTTTGTATTTTTTGTAGAGACAGGTGTTAAATGTGCACTCTGCACATTAGCTCTGCTGCTAAACAGGCTTTATATGAGCAACATGGCTGTTTATTCACCTGGGTATGGGGTGGGCTGAATCCAAAAAGAGAGTCAGTGGAGGGTGGTGGGATAGGAGTTGGTTTTATAGGTTTTCAGTAGGCAGGGGAAAGTTACAGAAGTTATAGTTCAGGGCAGCTTTTGCAAGCTGAAATGGGGTCCTAGGGTCTAGAGTCACAAGGTTGACCAAGGTTGGTTACAAAGTCCTTATCAGTTGAGGGGGTAATAAGGAACAATAGAAGAATGTCTCAAAGTTAATTAGGTGCTGCAGGGGTTGATAATTTCTTCTCCTTTTGTGGTTTTCCAGTTACTTCAGACTTTCTAGTTCCAGGAACTCATCTGGAGTGTACGTGCAGGTCACAGAGGTTACCATGCTGTCCATGGCGCGGTCCGTCAGCCTAAAAGAACTTACAACAGGGTTTCACCATGTGGCCCAGGCTAGTTTCTTCATCTCATGCTAAATCTGATTCTAAATCTTCTTCATGGCCTTATACTGGCCTGTCAAGTAATTTCTCACATTTCTGGCTAATTTCATCTCATGGTCCTTCTCCTAGACACTGGGGCTATTTTCGATGGTCTCTGGGGCCATTTTCAATGGTCTGGAGAGTAACTCCTACCTACTCTCAGTGCTCAGCAATATGTGGATAGAAACATATGGAAGAATTAAACACATCAAGAAAGGGCTTTTCGTAAGTCCAGATTTCCATGAGAAACAACAAAGGACGGGAAAGGATAGGATGAGGGTTAGGAAGGGGACGTAATGTATTAATAATTAGGTCTGATCTCATTTCACTTAGGCTTTGGCTACACAGGGCAGCATTTTTTTTTTTCTTTTCTTGCAGCTGTCTAGAGAGAGAGAACACTGGGGTCTCCCTGCAGGAATATGTCTGGGGCTTTATATGCACAGATTCCGATGAGACCCTTGCAAAATGTGGTTGTTCATGAATGTCCATTGAGATCCTGAAGACTTTTATGTTTGGAAAATGTACAGTTGGTTATAACTCAGTAACATCAACTCTGTAGACCCAAGATATAAGAATACCACATATTCTACTAGATTTTAGAAATTCTCTGTGCAAAATATCATTCAGGGTCCTCTTGTCTTCTCTCATTTTTTCCCATCTCTTTTGGAGGCAGTAGTTTTAAGCCATGGATTCAAATTCAGACCATCCTTTACAGAAATTGTCGTATTTGATTCCAGAGAGGAGGGTTTTCAGGGCTTTTCTCTAGAAATGGGAGGACTAGTCTTCCACTAAGAGAATGATTCTCTGCCTGCCCATCACTCTGCCAGTTATACTGGCAGAAACCAAAAGCCTCTTTTTTTTCTTTTTTAAATAAAATAACATATATTTATAGAGATTCTGATAAAGTGGCTCTTTTTTTCCTTAATTAAGAAAAGGTCTTGTTCTGTTGCCCAGCCTGGAGTGCACAGCTCACTGTAGCCTCAACCTCCTGGGCTCAAGTGACCCTCCCACCTCAGCTTCCTGAGTAGCTGGGACTACAGGCATGTGCCGCCAAGCCCAACTATTTTAAAACTTTTTTGTAGAAATGGAGTCCCATTATGTTGCCCAGGCTGGTCTGATGGGGTCTCCATAGTGGGACCGCCTGGGTACAAACAATCTTCCAACATGAGCCTCCCAAAGTGTTGGGATTATAGGCATGATCCAGCATATCCAGCCAAAATGGCAATTTTAAGGACATATAATTGTACTTACGGGAATAAATTTTGTTGCTATGGCTTTATAATACAAACAAAAATCATTCTATTCATAGTTGAAAATTATTATAATGCTCAAGTGTTAGTTTTCCACTAAGTATTTTAAAACCAAAGGTAAAGAACTACAATTTGTTAGGACAGATAGCAAGGGACAGCAGGCTAGTTCTGCATCTAGACAGTGGGTATAGGAGGAGAGCAAATTCCTAGTGATTATTCTGAAAGCCTACAATTTAAATGACCACTGCATATTGGTGGCAAGCCACTGCCCCAGAGAGCACTGGTTTTTTTCTCTTCTGTCTCTGTGAGTGGAGGTTACACCATCCACATCTTAAATAGTAAATAGTTCGCTGCCACACCATCCACATCTTAAATAGTTAATAGTTCCGCAGGCTCAAGGGCTTGGGAGGGAAACAGGGCATTCCTAAAAGTTTATAAACAAATTCCGTTGTCTCCATTCCCTCCCTTCCTGTCCATGTGCTTGTGTTCATAAAAAGATAAAATGATCTTCTGGGCATCCATCAGTGAAAAAAAATTGTTTTTTTTTTAAGTATCTGAGGCTGGGCCTGATGGCTCACACCTGTAATCCCAGCACTTTGGGAGGCTGAAGCAGATGGATCACTTGAGGTCAGGAGTTCGAGACCAGCCTGGCCAACATGGTGAAACCCTGTCTCTGCTAAAAATACAAAAATTAGCTGGGCATGGTGACGTATGCCTGTAATCCCAGCTACTCGGGAGGCTAAGAAAGGAGAATCAGTTGAACCCAGGAGGCGGAGGTTGCAGTGAGCTGGTATCAGGCCACTGCACTCCAGCCTGGGTGACACAGCAAGACTCAAAAAAAAAAAAAAAAAAGAAAAAAAAAGCCTCTGAGCAGCTGCAGGTTAGGGGTAGATGTGACCTGGGGCCCTGGCAAGGCTAAAGATAAGGATATGATCTTAGAAGTATTGTCACAACTCTCATTCCCTGCCTTCCAGGGAGAAAGGGGGATTTCCACAAGAATGGTCCTGTAATTTACCCAATTTTAATTACAGCCCCAGAAACCACAACTTTTCACTTGCCTGGCCTTGCCGTTCTCTGGGGAAATCCTAAAGGACTCCATTCACTTGTGCTCCCCTTCCTCCACCCCTCATCTGAGCTGACTTGGGAAAATACCTTGACATTTATTTGGGTTAAAGTTCTCCCCTGGCCTTTTTGGGAGTCACTTGGACTTCTCCGGTCTTTCCAGATCCTCCTGACTTCTGCCTAACCCCTCCTTCTCATAAACAATCTCACTCTCAGGTCCAGGCCAAGCTGGAGGAGGAACTCACCACCTGGGCTGTCTGCGTGGAGCCCTGGAATGGAGTGGCAGGTCGTGGCATCCCGTCAGACATTTCCAGGTCACCAGGCAAGCCACTTTTATGATAGGAATGTGGCTCTGAGGAACACAACACCAATCTTTTGAAGTAGCACTGGTGTGACTTGAGAGAGGTTACAATTAGGGAAACAATTTTCAGTTAAAGGCTGTTGTCTTACTGAGTAGATGATCTTGGAAGAAACAGATGCCTTGGACACCTGGTTAGTTTCTCATAGATGGCCTTGCTGAACTGGTTTTCCTCTTTTTGGGTCTGTTAGAATTTGAGATATGGACTTTTGTGGAGGCTTTTGGATGTGCTACATGAGAACATTTGAATCCTTCTGTTTTCTGAACAAAGAGGGGCTCCATTTTCAAATATATTGATAATCCTTTGCTCTTTACTTTTTCCTCTTGTGTTCTGTAATCTTTTTCATGTGTCCAAAGTTTGTATTATTTTACTAGAGTTCTAGTATTAGCTAGAAATAGTAAAATACCCTCAGGTACAAACTTGGCTCCTGTGTATCTGTTGGGTCAGCTTTGATTGAGCATATCCTGGTCTCTATATCAGGTTTGAAAGGGGTTCTGCTATAAATAAAGGGCACATTTATATCATCATGTTGTCTTGCCAGCATGTGTCTTCATAAAGAACCAAGACTAAGGCCACTTCAAAAAATGTTAATTGTTGTTTTCTTTAGAAATGGCTTCTTGTCCTGTCGCCTAGGCTGGAAGGGCAGTGGCACAATTGTAGCTCACTGCAGCCTCCTGGGCTCAAGCTGTCCTCCTGCCTCAGCTTCCCAAGTAACATACATTACTGTAGGTGCACATTACTGCCTCAGCTAATTTTTTAAGCTGTCCTTCTGCCCCAGCTTCCCAGGTAGTGCACATTACTATAGGCACACATTACTGTCCCAGCTAATTTTTTATTTATTTTTGCTTTTTTGTAGAGATGGGGTCTTGCACTGTAGCCCAGGCTGATCCTGAACTCCTGGCCTCAAGTGATCCTCCCACCTTGGCCTCCCAAAGTGCTGGGATTACAAGTGTGAGCTACCACACCCAGCCAGTGAGGGCTTTTTTATATTTTATTCCGAGAGCATTTTATGTGGCTAATGGTACCAGATATCTAAATCTGAAACTTTTCTATTTCATCTCTAAACAGTGGATGCACACATTGATATATGAAATGCTGGTGTTTTTTCACACTGTGAGTGGTGACTTGGTAGGTAGTGAAGTCAATATAATGACTAGCATCCTGAAAAAAGGAAAATAGAATAAGAACAAAAAATATCAGAGTGAATCACTCAAAGTAAGGATAAGAAATTTTTTTAAGACATTTTTTAAGTTTATGAGTGTGCGTGTCCTGATATGAAATATATCTCTTGCTATGGATCTCAAAAGAGTTTGAAAACCTCTAGAATATGCTCATGCCCCAGCCTAATTTCTCACCATTTTTTTACCCCAGGCTTCAGGCATGTTGATTGACTGGATGTTCTTAGACTGCACTTCCTGAACTCCAGACCCTGCTCTTTATTCTGGGGCTGCCTGTCCCCGCCCCTTTTTGCTTGGGTAACTACTGTTTGTTTTTAAAATTTTTTTCTACTCCTGTGGCATCACAGTGGATAACTACTGTTATCTCCAAAATTAAAGTAGATGTCACCTCCCATAATAGCCTGCACTGACCTTGAAAGTCTCCTCACTTTAGATGTGTTAATTTAGATGTCCCTGTGTTCTCAGTTTTGTGGGTGTATTAGGCATGGCTTTTTTTTTTTTTTTTGTGATCAGGAAGATAAAGGATAAAGGAGGACTCATAATAGTAACTACATTGCTGATAAATCAAATACAAGTAGGCCAGGTGTGGTGGCTGATGCTTGTAAACCCAGCACTTTAAGAGGCCTACGTGAGCTGATTGCTTGAGGCTAGGAGTTTAAGACCAGCCCGTGCAACATAGTGATACTCTTATCTCTACAAAAAACAGAAAAAAAAATTAGCTGGTTGTGATAGCATGTGCCTGTCCAGGAGGCTGAGGCACAAGGTTCACTTGAGCCTAGGAGTTCAAGATTACATCGAGCTGTGATTGCATCACTGTACTACAGCTTGGGAGACAGAGCAAGACCCTGTCACAAATAAAGAAAAAATAAATACATAAAATAAAATACAGGTACCTTGTAAGTTATTCTTCAAAAGGGCATTAAAAGAGAACACATTTTCCTGATTGTATATGGGATACCTGTCCATCGCAGACAATTTAGAAAATAAAGAAGAAAACAAATACGACTCATAGTTCTACCACTCAGAGATAACAGTTAACATTGTGGTGGTGTTTCTTTCCAGTTTTTCTTCTGTGTAGATTTTTGTTTTACATAGCCGATTGCATATATAATACCACCACCAGCCTTTTTTACATAACAACAAAAGATAAGTGTATACCCCAAAAGCTAAATTTTAAGGAACACGATAAACTCTTAATTTTTAGTTATGGTAATTCCCTCTGTCACTAGAGTGCTGGAGTGCCAGAGTGCCAGGCTGGAGTGCAGTAGCACAATCTCAACTCACTGCAGTTTCCACTGCCTGGGCTCAAGAAATTCTGTCACCTCAGCCTCCCAAGTAGCTGAGACCCACAGACATACACTACCATACCCGACTAATTTTTTTTATTATTCGTAGACAAGATCTTGCTGTGCTGCCCAGGCTGGTCTCAAACTCTTGGGCTCCAACAATTCTCCTGCCTCAGCCTCTCAAAATGCTGAGATTACAGATGTGAGCTTCATTTGCTTAAAAAAAAGCATTACAGGCTGGGTGTTGTGGCTCATGCCTGTAATCCCAACACTTTGGGAGGCTGAGGCAGATAGATCGCTTGAACCCAGGAGTTCAAGGGCAGCCTGTGCAACATAGTGAAATTCCGTCTCCACTAAAAATACAAAAAAAAAAAAAAAATAGCCTAGCCCCACTGTGGTGGCACAAGCCCGTAGTCTCAGCTACTTGGGAGGCTGAGATGGGATGATTGCCTGAGCCTGGGAAGTCAAGGCTGCAGTAAGCTGTGATTGTGGCATTGCACTCCAGCCAAGGCGACTTGAGTGAGACCCTGTCTCAAACAAAAGAGGCATTATGGCTAGGTACAGTGGCTCACACCTGTAATCCCAGTGCTTTGGAAGGACAAGGCAAGAGGATTGCTGGAAGCTAGGAGTTCAAGACCAGCGTGGGTAACAGCAAGACCCCATCTCTACAAAAATTTTTTTTAAAAGGTTAGCTGGGCATGGTGGCTGTAGAATCCCAGCACTTTGGGAGGCTGAGACAGGAGGATCACTTGAGCCTGTGAGTTTGAGATTATAGAGAGCTATGATAAGAGCCACTACACTTTAGCCTGGGTGACAGAGTGAGACCCTGTCTCTAAAATTAAAAAATAAAAGCATTAGAATATCTCTTGCATGGATATCATATCTTATAAATTTTCTAATATACAGATTGAAGATTTCAATAATGCTGGCTTGCCAGTAAGGAGAAACACAAGGGATAAGTCCCAGAATAATGTAAAAAGGTGTAGTAATTAATAGTAGCTAACATTTATGGGCCCATACCGCACATCAGGAACTGCACTCAGTATATTTACATACATGGTATTTGTTTAGTGTCTTTCAGTCCTTGGGTGCCAGAATTAAAAGCCCAGGATTCAGATCATTGGTTCTGGTGCCAGAGGGGCCTGAGTTTAAGGCTCTTTGCTGCCACTCCCTCATTGTGGGACCTGGATTGGTTACTTACCCTCTCTAACTTCAGTTTCTCTAGCTATAAAATAGGGTTAATAAAACATTTACATCACAAGATTGTTTTGAGGATTAAATAAATTGCTGTGAGTTAGTACTTTGCATAGTGTCTGGCTCATGGTAAGTGTCCCATAAATGTGAGTTTAGAAGGATAATTTAGCTTTGGATGAAAGATTTTGATGTTAGGGAATTTTCTCTCTTTAGTCTTGCGTATATGTAATCATTTGCCCAACCAGTCATTTCATATAGGAGGAAATAGTGACCCAGATTGGTTTTGGAGTTGGGGAGAAGCAGATCTTCATGCTGTGGCCCAGTACTCTGTCTGACTTGTTACTTGCAGAAAAAGAGGACTACAGGGCAGAGGTCTGCAAACATCATCTGTAAAGGGCCAAACAGTAAACATTTTAGGCATCGTAGGCTGCATGTGGCTCTTTTGCAACTACTCAGCTCTGCCATGGTGTAATGTGAAAGCAGCCACAGGCAAAAAACAAACGAGGCCAGGTATGGTGGCTCATGCCTGTAATCCCAACGCTTTGGGAGGCTGAGGTGGGCCGATCATGTGAGACCAGCCTGGCCAATGTGGTAAAACCCCGTCTCTACTAAAAATACAAAAATTAGCCAGGTATGGTGGTGTAGGCCTGTAATCCCAGCTACTCAGGAGATTGAGGCTGGAGAATTGCTTGAACCTGAGAGGCGGAGGTTGCAGTGAGCCGAGATCATGCCATTATACTCCAGCCTGGGTGGCAGAGCCAGACTTTGTCTCAAAACAAAACAAAACAAAACAAATGAATGCTGTGCTCCTGTAAAACTTTATTCGTGGGCACTGCATTTGAATTTCAGATCATTTTCATTATCTTGAAATAGTATTTTTCATTTTTCTCTTGTTATTTAAAAATGTAAAACCATTCTTAGTTTAAAGGTCATACAAAAACAAGCATTGCTTTCATGGGCGAGCCTTTGGACTGATCTTGCCTTTTGTGGAGATGGCATGACCAGAGTAACTTTTTTTTGTTTTTTAATTCCAAGGACAGGGATTGTTTTCTTCCATTTTTCCCAAGGTCTCCTCAAACTGACGTTGGAAGCAGTTTGTCCTGAGATGAAGGGTTTTTAGGGACCTTTGCTTTCTTTCTCTGTTTTTTACCCAGTGAAGACAGTTGGCAAAGAGCTTGTCAGTTGAAATTTCAAACCCTGCTCTTTGGGATTTTTATGTTATATGGTGGAGACTAAATAAAATTAACCAGCAGGTATGGTCCCTCAGGCTGTAAAAGTAAACCAAGTTTGCTAAAAGGCACTGAAAAGTATAAGCAAGGAAAAAAATTGGATTAGAAAAGCACACTGTTAATAAACAGAACCCTCTTGTCAGAAAACACACAGGCTACTGTTTTCAACGAGTCCGCTATTCCTGCAGCTGAAATCAAGACATGTTTCAAATTCTTTAGGTTTTTTTCTATTTCTTTTTTAGGTTGGGTAGGGGAAGTGGTAGGGAAGAGGTGGTATTAGAGAGAGGAGGGATGGAAATGTCGTGTTCATAGTCTTTGCTATTAGTTTTTTCTTTAAAGGTATATGTACAAACAGAATTGATTGAATTTGATTTATTAATCCAAGAGTATAAGTAGGCAGGTAGAAACTTATTGCATTGGAAACTATTGGGTACGATTTTGCTCACAAAATGATTTTCTTTCCAAGGATTATAGCCTCTCTTTTTATTTTCAAGAGCACTGGGCTTTTAGGCCGGGCGCAGTGGCACACACCTGTAATCCCAGCACTTTGAGAGGTCGAGGCAGTGGATCACCTGAGGACAGGAGTTCAAGATCAGCCTGGGTAACATGGTGAAACTCTGTCTCTACTAAAAATACAAAAATTAGCCATGAATGGTGGTGGGTGCCTGTAATCCCAGCTACTCGGGAGGCTGAGGCAGGAGAATTACTTGAACCTGGGTGGCGGAGGTTGCAGTGAGCTGAGATCCTACCATTGCACTCCAGCCTGGGGAACAAGAGTGAAATTCCATCTCAAAAAAAAAAAAAAAAAAGAAAAAAAAAAGTGGGCTTTTGCCGAATGACACCAATAGAGATCTGGGCCCGGAAGCCTGTTCTGAGCTAATCACCTCATTTATGGGTGTTGGAATCCACAAAGCTGGAGGCTGAGGGGGAGCCTGTGTTAGCCCAACAGAGTACATCTGTTTGCTATCACCCCATGAATCAAAAATGATGGCCTTGACTCTCGGATACCATCCCATGGACTCTTCCTGTTTTGTTTTTTAACAGAAGACATCCTGTTTCATCATTCATGTTTAATAGAATAATTTAAATATGCCTCATAGAAATAATTAATACTTTTTCTTGCCCTGAGAACAGTCAGAGATGATGACACTATTTTTTCATACTCACAGGGTATAAATTAAGAAGATTAATACTCCCTGCATGCTCTTAGACAGGTGTGAAAAAGATATATGTATATAGTTAAGCATTATTTCCCATGATTCTCTCTTGATCAAATAATTCTCTTCTTCTTCTTTCATTTTGAGAGCTCCAAAATTGTTTGTAATTATCTGCTCTTGGGGGAAATGGGAGAATATTGTTTTTTACAAACTTGCTGAAATCCGCAAAGTAGGAAGATATTACTTATAAATCTTTATAGAGTCCTGTAACAATTCCTAATTTCATCAGATAGTCTGGAGCAGTAGCTTCCAAAAATTTTTTTTACCTTGAACTTCAGTAAGATATGTATTTTTCTTGATAACCCAAAACATAAAAACATATACACACATGACCAGAGGGGTACACAGAAGTTCGCTTTAGACTCAGATTTCTTCCAAAATCTACCATTAAGCTTTGGATAACTGACCAGATGGTGGAATGCCTACTTTATTTGGCACACCAAGACTTCTGCTTGGGCAAGGATTGTAGATTACATAGGTAACACTCATGCCTAATCACTTTAGCAGTATCAGCAGTGCAAACAAGGCGTGACATATGGATTTGTTGTTACCTTAATATTCACTTTGAAGGTTGAGTGTGGTGGCTCATACCTGTAATCCTTACACTGTGGGAAGACGAGGTGGAAGGATAACTTAAAGCCAGGAGTTTGAGATCAGCCTGGACAACATGACTCCCAGCTCTACAAAAGATTAGCTGGATGTGTGGTACACACCTGTAATCCCAGCTACTTCAGAGGCTGAGGCAGGAGGATCTCTTGAACCCAAAAGGTTGAAGCTGCAGTGAGCTGATTACACCATTGCACTCCAGCCTGGGTGACAGAGTGAGACCCTATCTCTCTAAATAAAAAAAAATTTTTTTTAATTATTTTGAAAACAGGTAAGTTCTCTAAATATAACTTATTTACAGTGTGTGCCCTATGTGTTGGGTTGATCTTGCTTTTTGTGGAGGTGGCATGACCAGGGAAACTTTTTTTTTTTTAATTCCAAGGACTGAAATTGTTTTCTTCTGTTTTTTCCCAAGAAAAACATCAGTATATTGAAATTCTCTCAGTCAGATGAATGTATAAATAATTATTCACTATTGGAGGAGTAAACTTATAATAATTAATGATAATGAATCTGAACTTTATGAAAATTATTATATAAAGAGTAAAAATTACAGGATAGATTGAGAATTAATGTTGAGAGAGTGTGATTGCTAGTTATTTTGGGAAATCCATTGTATTCTTTGTGGGATTACTTTCAGTGAAATTGCATCATCAACATGATTCCCTTGTCCAGGCTGGAGTGCAATGGCGCAATCTTGGCTCACTGCAACCTCTGCCTCCCAGGTTTAAGCAATTATCCTGCCTTGGCCTCTCAAGTAGCTGGGATTACAGGTGCCCCCCACCACGCCCAGCTAGTTTTTGTATTTTTAGTAGAGATGGGGTTTCACCGTGTTGGCCAGCTGGTCTCGAACTCCTGATTTCAAGTGATCTGCATGCCTCAGCCTCCCGAAGTGCTAGGATTACAGGTGTGAGCCATTGTGCCCAGACAAATTTCAAGTTTATTCTTGTATCCCAGTAGTTCATTCTGTTAAAGCCAGATTTGGCTTTGGAAAACAGTAATTTTAGCATTTGGTCATTTGGATTAGGGCAAACAAATGTGTATTTGGTAAATTTATTAATTAAATATCCATCCACCTATCCATTTCCAATAAAACAAAAATTTCACAAAACCATAATTTCTTCTATTATGTATAGTGTATGCCGGTCTTTCTTACCCACTTAATTTTCTTAAAGTCAACTAAATTAGTTTCTCAATCTACTAATAGGTCATGACCTTCAGTTTAAAAGTGTTGCGGTGACTCACTGCGCTCTGGGATTAGTGAGACAGTGAGGAGGGGTTATTTTTGTATGCTCTATTTTCATCCTATAGAAGATGACCGGAAGGGATTTCTAGTTATGGTCCCCTCCCAAAAATGCAACTTAAGATCTCAAAGGCATGTTAAGACTAGTAAAAAATGAATTAATGCTACTACCAAACAATTTTATCTAGTGGCTGTACTAGTTTATACTCTCACTAGCAGTGTCTGAGAGTTCCTGTTGTTCTGTAATGCTTAGCAGTGCTGGTATTGTTTTTAAATTAATGGACTATTTTGGTTTTAGAGCAGTTTCAGTTTCACAGCAAAATTGAGTGGAAGGTACAGAGATTTCTCATATACCACTGCTGCTACACATGTGTAGCCCCTCCATTACCAACACCCCCCACCAGAGTGGTACATTTGTTAGAATTGATCAGTCTTCATTGATTCATCATCATCATCATCATCATCCAGAATCCACAGTTTACATTAGGGTTTGCTCTTGTTGATGTGTTTTCCATGGGTTTGGACAATTACACAATGGCAGTGATACTCTAATCCACCATCAGAGTATCATACAGAGTAGTTTCACTGCCCTAAACATCCACTGTGCACTGCCTATTCAACTGTCCTCCCCCAACCCTTGGCAACCACTGATTGTTTTACTGTTTCCATAGTGTTGCCTTTTGCAGAATGTCATATAGTTGGAATCATATAGTACGTAGCCTTTTTGTATTGACTTTTCACTTAGTAATAAGCATTTTAGTTTCCTCCATGTCTTTTCATGGCTTGATCGCTCATTTCTTTTTAGTGCTGAATAATATTCCATTGTCTGAATGCACCACAGTTGATTTATCTTATTGTCAGTATTTTTCACTTTAGGCTACATAGTGGGTATGTAGTAGTTATCATAGCCCTTGTAAGTGAAAGCCATCTAAATGTCACATACTTCTTAACATTCTTAAAAAGACATAAGTGAAATAGTCCATCTATTATATTATAGATGGCCGGGGCTATTTTAAATAGTCACTCCTCTTGTTGTTTATCATATGTCTGTCTCTTATAGTGAGCAGTTTCTTTTTTTAAGACAGGGTTTCACTCTGTCATCCAGGCTGGAGTGCAGTGGTGCGATCATGGCTTACTGCAGCCTTGACCACCTGGGCTCAAGCAGTCCTCCCACTTTAGCCTCCTGAATAGCTGGGACTATGGGTGTGCATCACCTGCCACCACACCTGGCTAATTTTTAAATTCTTTTGTAGAGCTGAAATCTCATTGTGTTGCCCATGCTGGTCATGAACTCTTGGGCTCAAGCGCTCCTCCCACTTTGGCCTCCCAGAGTGCTGGAATTACAGGTGTGAGCCATTGTGCCTACCCCAATCCCTTTTTAATGATGTCTGAGTAGCTTTCTTTAGAGGCTTCTCTAAAGTTCTTCACCAACAGGGAATAAAATAGGTTAGAAATTCTTTGCTCGAGTTTGTAAGCCACAAGCCCCTCTGAGTGCTGTTTCAGGGCCTCAAAAATGTGCTGACACATACTCTGTTTGTAGAACTTAGAGCAGAAATTTTCCCTGCTTACCCTTTGCCTGCACACTATCCTGCTGCAGAACCTTTCTCTCTGCCTTTGCCATGCCACTACCACCATGGACAGGGATTCGTTTATTGAAGCCCGGGGTCAGCCCAACTCCAAAGGAAAATACAGTGTTTAGCTGATGACTGGACTCACCCTTCTCTTCAGGGACAGGGTGGGGTTGGACAGAACAGAGAAGGGTGCGACTGGCAGGGTGAGGAGTCAGTGAAGTGAGCCAGCAGGCACGCCACTGCTGCTGCTGTAATGGGAATTTGCTGATCTTGCTTATGTGAAGAGACCAGCCCTGCATAGATCCTTAGTGCTAATACATGCTGGTTCATGCAAGATTCACCTAAAGCCTCAGACAAAAGATTGAGCCTTTTTTTAACCTTAATTCAGTTGAATTCCAGGGTAGTTTCAGGTTATTGATACTGTCTTCTGAGCTCCACTTTTTCTCTTTGTTATATTTCACTAGACTTTGATGAGAAAATGATCAAGCTTGAGTGAGCCTGAGGAAAGCATCTAATTTAGCCTCCTTCCAAGTAAATTTGGAATTGATCAGTGCTTCCTCCTGGTAATCTATTAAGATGTTTACTGCTTTTTTTCTCTTTTTTTAAAGATGTCTGCGGGGAAAATAATAGAGAAACACAGAGTTCTCTGATTTCTTCCCTTTGACACTGTGTAAACCTATAGACCTATAGAACATTGCTCAAAATTGAAATAAATATGATGTAAAATGATCAACAAATTAAGTATTATTGTTTTCTTGAGAATAATAATATCCAGGGTTGTTAAACAGTAATCATAAAAGTCATCTGTGTTTCTTTTTTATGCAATTCTTTCATATTCTGAGGCTATTTCTATTGCCTTTTTCATTTCCACTTGACTCAATTTTGAGAACGGAATAAATTAATCCCAGAATTTTTACAATGTATGGATGAAAAGGAATCCACAAAAGGCTAATGTCCCAATATTAGGCAATAAATAAGGTTTTGTATGTAAAAGTGTTTTCTACAATAACAGAATATTCCTTTGCATGGTAGTGTAAGGAGTTGCCTGCTGTTCAATGTTTAGTATAAATCAAAATGCAAATAAATCTCCCACTTTCAGATGTGAATATTTAAGTAAGACGATCACGAAAGATACAATTACAAAAACCAGTGATTTAGTCCAACTCCGCATACTTGTTTTCAGGTTCTGTAATTTTTGTTGAATTTCACCTCCACCCATTTAGTTGGCATTGGATCTTGTTTCCAAAATTAGCCGTAACACATCTCATCGCTGCCTTCCCTCAGAGGAACAAGAAAGTTCTGTCATTATTGATTTTGGTCACAAGTGGACTGCTTCCTCGTATAGCTTCTCTTTGGAAAGTTCAAAATTACCGAGATAACAAATCTCTGTTCTCAGAGAGACAATCTAGTCAGCAGAAAACTCTATTTCTTCTGGCAGCTCCTCCTTCCGCTTGGTGTTTCCTTTCTTCAGTCTATGTGAGTGAAAGACAAAGTCCAGACCCAAAAAAGTTTTCACTTTTGTGTGTGCCTATTAAGCTCCTTCTAGTAGAGCAGGAGAGTTGTGGCTCTGGAATTATGATGGTGAAAAAGAGTGTTTCCTTGTAACAGGTATCTGAGCTGCTCTTCTATATTAAGATGTTTAGAAGGAGAATGATTCCTCCTCCCAATCCCAGAGCACTCTGTTCCTGTTTTCACTGATTATAAAGGTAATACACGCTTGGTATAATGAATGTAAACAGTAAATGTCAAGAAGAATATGACGCCTCCTACAGTTGGTGCTGTCATTGAGTGGGTGTGTGTGTTTTGTTGACATAAACAGGATGGTACTTGCCTACTGTTCTAAACCTGCCTTTTTTTTCCCGTAGATTCTTTTCCATGTCACACCTGGCTAATTTTTAAATTTTTTTTGTAGAGCTGGGGTCTCATTGTGTTGCTCATGTTGGTATTGAACGCTTGAGCTCAAGCAGTCCTCCCACTTTGGCTTCCCAAAGTGCTGGGATTACAAGCATGAGCCACTGTGCTTGGCCCCAATCCCTTTTTAATGTCTGAGTGGCTTCCTGTGTCAGTGTCTGTGGTTCTGTCTGCAGCATTCTTTTTTTCTTTTCTTTTCTTTTTTTTTTTTTTTTGGATACAGAGTCTCACTCTGTTGCCCAGGCTGGAGTGCGGTGGTCCATTATCGGCTCACTGCAACCTCCACCTTCTGGGTTCAAGCCATCCTCCCACCTCAGCCTCCCTAGTAGCTGGGACTACAGGTGCATGTCACCATGCTTAGCTCATTTTTGTATTTTTTGTAGAGATGGGGTTTTGCTATGTTACCTAGGCCAGGCAGTCCTTCTTGTTAATTGACAAGTAAAAATTGTGTACATTTATGGTGTAAAACATGTTTTGATATGCATACATTGTGGAATGACTAAATCAAGCTAATTAACACGTGTGTTACATTTTTTTTTTGTGGTGAGAACTTCAGATCTACTCTCAGCATTTTCAAGTACATAATACGTTGTTATTAACTGTAGTCTCCGTGATGTACAGGAGATCTCTTGAACTTATTCCTGCTGTCTAATAGAAATATGTGTTCTTTAGCCAGTATCCCCCCAAGTCTCCCTACCCACCAGCCTCTGGCAACCACCGTATTACTGTCTGTTTCTAAGTTCAACATTTTTAGATCCCACATGAGTGAAATCACATCTCTCCATGCCTGGCCAATTTCACGTAACATAATGTCCTCCACATTCAACCATGTTGTCACAAATGACAGGATTTCTTTCTTTTTTAAAGCTGAGTCTATTATGTGTATGTACCACATTTAAAAAATAATAAGTCTATTATGTATATGTACCACATTTAAAAAATTCATTCTGCCATTGGTGGATACTTAGGTTGATTTCATATCTTGAGTATTGTGAATAATGTGCAGTATTCTTTTAAAAATGACTGTGTCATGTGGACAAATCAGAATCTATTTACATAATCCCCTTTTAATGGACATTAAGTCATATCCTATTTTCTGATGTTCTAAACCTGCATCCTTCAATGTGCTAGCCACCAGCTACATGTGGGAAATTAACTAAAATAATAAAAATCAGTTTCTCAGTCACATGAACCACATCTCTTGTGCCCAGAAGCTACATGTGACTAGCACATAGAACTTTTCTATTATTGTGTGGAATTAAATCAGACAGTACTGTTGTAAGATACTGGTTTCAGACTTTTAAATTTTAATTTATTTTTTAAGACAGGGTCTCGCTCTGTCACCCAGGCTGGAGTGCAGTGGTGCAATCTCAGCTCACTGCAACCTCTTGGGTTCAAGTGATTCTTGTGCCTCCCACCTCTTGAGTAGCTGGAACTACAGGTGTACACCACCAAGCCCGGCTAATTTTTGTATATTTAGTAGAGACGGAGTTTTACCATGTTGGCCAGGGTGGTCTTGAACTCCTGGCCTCAAGCAGTCCACTTGCCTTGGCCTCCCAAAGTGCTGGGATTATAGGCAGGAGCCACCAGCCTGGCCTCAGACTTTTTAAAATTCATGCTTCCATTTATTCCTTTATTCATTCTATAAATAATTATTGGGTGCCTCGTGTGTACCAGGCACTGTAGTAGGCACTTGGGTATCTCATTCATAAAGGAACAAAAATACTTGTCTTCATAATGCTTACAGTTGATCCACAAAAGGTTTTTGAGTATTCACTCTAGATAAATGTATATGAATTTATAAGTTATATGTGTATTATTCTATGCTGCTTTATCATAAAACATGTTCAAATAGGAATAGAAAAGAATAAGAAAGATTAAAAATGTAAATAATTCCTGAAGTAGTCTTCCTGTATCCCACTTGGAGGCCACTGTTCTGAATGATTTTCGTGTCCTAGATGATCATTTGTAAAGGTTCTTCTAGTATTGCAACTGAGATTTTATTTATTATTATTATTGTATTTTAAGACAGAGTCTTGCTCTGTTGCCCAGACTGGAGTGCAGTGGTGTGATCTCAGCTCACTGCAACCTCCAACACCTGGGTTCAAGCTATTCTCCTGCCTCAGCCTCCCAATTAGCTAGGACTACAGGCACACACCACCACACCCAGCTAATTTTTATATATTTAGTAGAGATGCGGTTTCACCATGTTGGCCAGGCTGGTCTCAAACTCCTAACCTCAAGTGATCCACCCATGTTGGCCACCCAAAGTGCTGGGATTACAGGCATCAGCCACTGCTCCCAGCCAAGCTTTTAAATAGCTTTCAAATAGATAGTCCTATTTTGATATCTGTTCTAAATCTATTTATTTTATTAAAAGAGATTCCCCCTCCCCCCCTTTTCTTTTGCTATCTATAGGCTTTTCCTGTATTGTTTGAGTTTGTAATTTACTTATATACAGCTGGCCTTCTGTATCCACTGGTTCCACATTTATGGATTCAACCAATTGTGAATCAAATATATTTAGGAAAAATACTAAAAAATAACAATGCTGGCCAAGGGTGGTGGCTCATGCCTGTAAGTAATCCCAGCACTTTGGGAGGCCAAGGCGGGTGGATTGCCAGTGTAGATTTTCACATTAGGTATTTGTTTAGTTAAGATGGTCATGTTTGGATTTTTAAACTTAGATCTCAGGGTTGGATGGACTCTGTATAGGACAGAACCTAAGCACAAATAACTATGTAGCTCCTGTTGTTAGCAGGAAGCGTTGGATGGACTCTGTATAGGACAGAACCTAAGCACAAATAACTATGTAGCTCCTGTTGTTAGCAGGAAGCGTTGGATGGACTCTGTATGGGACAGAACCTAAGCACAAATAACTATGTAGCTCCTGTTGTTAGCAGGAAGCGTTGGATGGACTCTGTATAGGACAGAACCTAAGCACAAATAACTATGTAGCTCCTGTTGTTAGCAGGAAGCGTTGGATGGACTCTGTATGGGACAGAACCTAAGCACAAATAACTATGTAGCTCCTGTTGTTAGCAGGAAGCGTTGGATGGACTCTGTATGGGACAGAACCTAAGCACAAATAACTATGTAGCTCCTGTTGTTAGCAGGAAGCGTTGGATGGACTCTGTATGGGACAGAACCTAAGCACAAATAACTATGTAGCTCCTGTTGTTAGCAGGAAGCAAAGTCATCTTTCAGAGGTGTGTGTCTATTCTTGCATTCACTTAAGAAATATTAAAAAATATCTGCTAGGTGGAAAAGGGACTCAATTCTGAAATAGAATTCTCCCACAGGCTTTTTTTTCTTGGATAGAGATATTTCATTCAGTGTTTTTATAATGACAACAATAGTTGCTGCTGCTACTTATATAATTTTTCTATGTAGTCACTGTAAGGGTCCTTGGGTTCTTGCTGAGTTTAAAATGAAGAAACTGAGGCCAGCACAAGAAGATCCAATGCGAATTTATTCAGCTCCTGGGCGAGGTTCTGCAGTCCAACAGGAGGGGCCGGAGAAGTCACATGGACTCCTCGCAGACGTGGGGTTTTATAGGGAGCAGGCAAGCTTGCTGTTGGCAGGTAGGCAGGGTTTGAATGCTATTGGGTAGATTTACAAGACTTGCAGTCACATTGACATATATAATGATGATATATTTTTTAAAATTTATTTATTTATTTTAGACAATAAATTAGGACTTCATGATGCTATCATTTGGCACAATACAATTAGGCTTTTCTTTTTTCCTTTTTCTTTTTAAATATAAGGAAACTTGCCAACACATAATTTAAAAACTGGTCTTCAGTCACATTATTTCAGATCACTAGAGAATTTCTGGCTAAAGAACAGTAGTGGACAGTGAACAAAATGCAAAATCTTAAATAAGAACCATTAGCTCACATTCCCCAGAGACAAGAGGAAAGGTAAGGGCTTATTTCATCTTTAAAAAATAAAAAAGCCCAACGCTGCATCTTTAACAGAAGGGTACAAAAATTTATAACAAAACAGTCTAAGTTTAAAGTTACAGAAAAGTATTAAATTTCTAGCCAGCTAATTGTCCTTGGAGATGAGACACGCTGAGCAGGGAGTGGATAAGGGTATGCTCTAAGAATGGACAGAGGGCAGGAGGAGCTGTTTCCAATGCAGGCTCTTCTCCAGGTGTTAGAACCATGCTCATTTGGTAAAGGAAATATTCAAAGAGCTTAAGGCTTTTTTTTTTCCTTCTTTAAACTGAGGGGCTACACTAGAGGGTCAATTTACCGGTGGGGCCACTCATACACAACGCTACTCAAACCCACACTACATTCATACAGAAATGTAACATTTAAAACTTACAGTGTAGAGCAATATTCTTAGCCAGTGTAGAGAGGGCCAAATGCAATTTTTTTTTTTTTGGTGTTTAATCCCAAACTCCAATGTGATAATTCCTTACCTGCCTAATTCCTCAAGTAAGATAGATTTTGTTTGTTTTGTTTTGTTTTGTTGAGGGGGAAAGGATAGGGGCTGTGGGCAGCAGGTGAGTTAGGGGACAGGCAACAGTGAGAAGGGATCTTGGGTATGCCAAGTTGTAAAGTCACTGTGTTTTTCTGGGTTTGGAAAGGGGAGTCGGGAACCAAGATGCCAATACAAAGACTTTTCCCCCCCATATCTGAAGAAATGGTCAAATACCTGCAAGATGCCCTTGAGGTCAAGTGTGGCAAGGGCCAGTGCAGTGGCTGCGGGATCAGTGTAGACACAAAACAAAGCCTTGAGGAATGGAGAGGAACTGGAAGGGTATGAAGACTAGGTCAGCTTTGATTTGAGATCTTTGGGTGAATAAGGAATTAGTTTCCAGAGCACTTGGGAAATCTTGCTTCTTAGTCCTGGGTGGAGGGGGACAGGGACAGCAACAGGTAGAGGCCTGGCTTAGGGGCCTGAGCACCTACACTATCTCAACTAGGGCATTCCCTCCACCCACACCTCAGTCGTCCTAAGAGAGACAGGCAGAGGTTCAAAACAAGATGGGTGGGAGCTGGCTGGAAATGGCCAAGGTGGAGAGACTAGCTGACAGGCAGTCAGTGGAGAGAAAAGCCTGGGCTTGGGCTTAGGTTGTAACGTAAAACCGAAAGTTGCTGGAGGGGAGGATGAGAAGACCCCATCTACCCCCAGTTAGATCCCACCAAATTCCCTTTCTTAGACATCTGAGAATCATCACATTGGAGTGGTGAAACTTTGAAACTATCCAGTTACTGAAAAGACTAAACCTAGGTGGGTGACATATGATGTGTTGCATGTGGAGGGCACCAGGGCTACCTATCTATACCGTGGTGCTGAATATGAAGACTTAGACTATCTGTGGGATCGGGGGCTTGGTTGCCAGGGCTTGGTGGGCCTTGCTCAGGATGGCCAGGTTGTGTTCTTGGAAGCAGGCCTGTTGGAAATCCCCACTTAGGTAATCTACTTTGCATCAAGCTGTTCTGGCTTGCCACTGGACTGCCCCGGTCCCTGCTCGGTAGTGGGCCCCAGGAGCTGCCACACAGTTGAGGGGTACACCTGTGGACTGCCCACCGTGGAATGACGTGGCAAGGTCCTGAGGCCCCGAGCTGTCGCTATTGGGAGTGGGCAGAATGTTGTTCCACAGGGGTTGGAAGTAGTGACCACTGGGGTAGGCTGGTGGGGTTGCCAGGCTGTTGACTGGTGGGGATGGGGTTGACTTTTCCAGGAATGGCTTCAGATGGAAGGACTGCACCAGGCAGAGTTCTTGCAGGTAGGCAGGGGCCTTGCCCACAAAGCCAGGCCCTGCCGACTTGCATCCTGCCACATACTTGCCTGTCAGGCCAGGGGCTGACATACCACCAGCCTCGCTGCACATCTGTTGTAGGTGGCCAGCTGGTACTGGTTCCAGGTAACTAGCTTGAGTTTGCTAAGGTAGCCAGTGGGAGGCTCAAGAGATGCCTGTGGGCAGGTTAACAGGACCTGCAGCAGGCAACGTGGTGGTGGCCACATAGGTGTGCTCCATTGACCACACATGAAGGCATTGGTGTGGGGACGCTGTGGGTTGACACCCGGGTGCTTGCATTGATAAGTAGACTTTGACTAATGGGGCTGGGGTTGGTGATCTGGCCCTCACACACTGAGACAGTGCTGATGCCTGCCCTCGTCTGGCAAAACTGGTTGATCTGGTGCATGATGCTACTCAGGACCAGGGGCTAGCTGTGCTGCAGGGTGGCCGCCATTGAAAGGAGGATGGTTGAGGTAGACATGCTCACATTCGGTGAGGGCATCTGAGTCTGGCATCTTCTGGCCTCCATGCAGCAAGGGATTGTGGGGGGTGCTGGAGACACTGGTGAGCCAGGGCCTGAGGCTGCTGGAGGCTCTGAGGGTGGGACAGTACCTGAGGTGGCGGGATACCCTGAGGGTGCTGCAGCATCTGGGAGGGACATGGGCCAGGGTCTGTGCATGCTGCAGGGCCTGCTGGTGGGACTGGTGGTGGGCTAAAGTGCTGGGTGTCACAGTAGCATAGGGTGCCAGTGGGGGGTTCATGATAGCCTCAGGGAGCAACGGGGCTCCAGTGCCATCAAAGTCCTTGAGTATGCTTTTGGCTGGCACTTTGACAATGGCAAGCAGGCCTGCCTTGGTGGCGCCTGCAAGAGGGGCTGTAGCGCTGGGCTGATGTGTTGAGGCTCTTCACAGAAGGTGTTTCTTTTGGGGATTAAAGTTTATTTTTTAATTGACAGATAATTTTACATATTCATGGATTACATAGTGATGTTTTGATACATATAATGTGTAGTGATCAGATCAGGGTAATTAGCATATTCATCATCTTAAACATTTGTTATTTATTTGTATTGGGAAATTTAACATCTTCTTGCTAGCTGTTTGAACTATATATAATTGTTAACTATGGCCATCTTACAGTGGTATAGAACACTGGAACTTATTTCTCCTGCCTAGGTGTGATTTTGTATCCTTTAGCAAATCTCTCCCTATCCTTCCCTTCTCTCTTCCCTTTCCAGCCAATAGTATCCTCTGTTCGACTTAATCATATGGGTTTTTAGTTCGAGAATTCTGAAGGACATAATGGATAATGCTATTATTAAAAGCAAATTCAGGAACTAAAAATTCAGTTGTTGTTTTTTCTTCCTTTTTTTAGGGCAAGTTAAAGTCTTCAGAGCACTGTATACATTTGAACCCAGAACTGTAAGTATTCAGTTTTTTACGTTAAAATTGACAGAAAAACCTAAGATAATTTCATTTAGACACTTCCTCTGGTATGAATGGTTTGCCTTTTCTTTGATAAACCTAGGTAATTCTCAGGGATAGATGTTGGGTCCAGAGCTGTTTAAGTTAAGCCCCAGGCTGATTTGCATGTCTTCTGCATCTTGAAGTCATTTCCACCTTGTAAAGCTTCTTCCCACATGGTGACACCAACTGCTTTCAAATTGACGAGTGACTCCCATACGAAGCACAGCAACCTTGTCTTAGTCATCTTTCTTCTGAATCTCATGCAGACCTTCCTGCATTCTCCCCTTGACCCTCTACCTCAAAATAGCTCATAAAGGTACCTACTGCTAACCTTCTAGAACAATTGTTTATTTCTCTGCAGTGTGCATTTTCCATTACTATAGTTTCTGGTATCCATCCATTTATCTGTGGTTTATTAAGTGCCTATTATATGCCAGACACTGGTCCAGGCCTTGGGACTAGTGCAGAAGGACAGAAAGGACAGTCTCATCCAGTGGAGAGAGACACACAGTAAGTAGACAAATAAATGTGACTGTCAGAGGCTAAGTACTCTCGAGAAAAATAAGGAGGGTGAGGGGCAAAGAAGTTAGTGGAGAAAAGAGTACTGTCTTCGATAGCGTGTTCAGAGATGGCCTTTCTGGAGAGGTGGCCTCTGGGGAGAGACCTGAAGGAAGTGAGGGAGCAACAAGTGCAGACAGCATCCTTGGTGGATGCTAGAATAGAAAAAGCAGGGAAGACAGCGTGGCTTCGAAAGTTGCAAACACAAGAGAGGGTGGTGAGAGACTGCTTCCGAGAGTTGGGGTGGATTGGAAGGGCGGAGCATGTAGGGCCTGTGGATCTCATTTGAATTTTGCTCTGGGTAAGATTGGAGGTGAGTGGATGGTTTTGATATAGTAGTGACTAGATAGTGAAGCAAGGAGTCCAGACAGGAGGCAAAGGATGGAAACCAAGGTTTCTTGGGGAGAAGGAGTGTATTAGTCCGTTTTCACACTGCTGATAAAGACATACCCGAGACTGGGTAATCTATAGAGGAAAAAGAGGTGTAATGGACCCATAGTTCCACGTGGCTGGGAAGGCCTCACAGTCATGGTGGAAGGTGAAAGGCACATCTTACATGGCAGCAGACAAGAGAGAATAACTAAGTGAAAGGGGAAACCCCTTATAAAATCGATACATCTTGTGAGACTTATTCACTACCACAACAGTATGGGGGAACCGCCCCCATGATTCAGTTATCTCCCGCCAGGTCCCTCCCACAACACGTGGGGATTATGGGAGCTACAAATCAAGGTGAGATTTAGGTGGGGACACAGCAAAACCATATCAAGGGGAAACCTGCTATCATTGGCTTTTCTCTCTTATATGCTAGGGACCAGAGCTTTTGCTCTGTGGGCAGTCAGCTTGCTGCCAGCTTCATCTGGGTTTTCCCCAAACCCTGCTGTCCCCAAAGTTAGAGGCAACTCAGAAGGTCACACAGAACAAGTGACACTGAACATCAATTCACTGCCATCAGGCCAGGGCCTGCCTTCAAATCCCAAATCTGTCATTTACTTATTGTGTGGATTTTCTTACCTCACGGCCATTGATTCCTCATGTGAAAACGGGGATACCATTCCTGCAGTGGAACCCTGCCGTGAGCATGGAGTGGGGTGAATATTGAAGGCCTACCATATGGTGAGCGCCAGCATATGGTAACCACTAATAAGCTAACATGGGGGTGTGCATATTCAGATGGTTCTCCCAAGACTTTGTACCCGAAATGTTTCTGGAACAAGAAAGGTGGGGTTTTTATTCTTCTCACCAAGAGATTCCACTGACTACTTTCCTGTGTTGGTGAGGGATTGGAAATGGGTAGTGTTAATTTACTGAGCTTGCCATAACAAAGTTCTACAGGCTGGGTGGTTTAACCAAAGGAAATTCATTTTCTCACAATTCCAGAAGCTAAAAGTCTGAGATGAAGATGTTGGCAGGGTTGGTTTCTTCTGAGGCCTTGCTCCCTGGCTTGTAGATGCCTGATTTCTCTCTGTGTCTTCTTGTGGTCTTTCCTCCATATGTCTGTGTTTTCCTCTACTGTTCTTATAAAGATGCGAGTCATTGGATTAGGCTCACCCTAAAGACCTCATTTTAACTTAATTAACTCTTTAAAGTCCTTATCTCCAAATACAGCCATATTTGGAAGTACGGATTCTCAGCTGATGATGAACCCAATAAACTCATTGTAAGACAAAAAAAATCCCTAAGTCAAAAATGCATTTAATACCCTGATAAGCCCGTTGTAAAGTTGAAAAATTGTTAAGTTGAATCATCATGTGTCAGGGGCGTCTGTACTGGGGGTTCGGACTCTAACAAGAATTTGTGGTAGGGAGAGGGCACAAAGAGCCCATAACAGGGAAGTGTGAGGCCCAGGGCTGCTGTCTTTAAGCCCTGCTCACAGGGAGTGCTGTCATTCCTTGCCTCTGCTTGTCCTTATCAGTTGTGTTCTGGTTGGTTCTGTGATCCTGACGGGGATAAGAGTGGGGGAGCGGATGGCTGGTCAGATGCCAGCCTGGGACACTCAATGAACAGACCATTCTCTGCTGCCTCCTCGACTCTAGAATGGGACCTGAATTTTCTTTGTTTTGAGACTGTAGGTAACTCCTGACTGCATCTCCTCTCTCCCCAAGTATGCTGCGTAGGCCCCGCCTTTGTCCTTTCTCACCGACCTCCTCCTTCCCCTTTGCTTCCTCATGACCTGGTTATGCCTTTCCTTACTTCTCGCCTACAGACTTAGCTCCTCCATTCCATCTGTAGTCTGGACTAGATTGGTGTTCCTCAAAGGTGGCTTTGCTTCCAACTCCTGCTTCAACCTTTTCTTTGACTAGAAAAGTCATCCTGTATAATCCAGCCCCTATTCCAGACCCAGTGTGCTCTGCTCCTTCCCCTTCTTGAACCATCCCGCCTAGATGTGACTCACAGTAGAACCTATTGCTCAGCACTTTCTAGACCCATGGCCCTGTCCCTTCCAAGCTCACATTAAATACTCCCTCTTCTATAAAGACTTCTCTGACCACTCCAGCTGGAGGGGGGCTGCCTCTTCTGCCTCTGAACTTCCACACTTGGTATTTCAGTCCTGCTCACGGGCACAGCATCGGAGGAAGCAGGACAGCACGGGGTTCAGGACCAGCTCTGCCTCTTGGGCAGCTATGTCACTTTGAGGAAATTACCAAACCTCTCTGTCACTGTATTCTCATCCGTAAATTGAGGATAATAATAGTCCCACAGGGTTTTAGTGAGAATTAAATGAGATTAATTTCATGAAGCTGCTGTTACTATTAAGGAGTAATTGTTACTATCTAAGGAATAGTGGTTACTATATTAATAGACATTTAACAGATATTTTTGATGGAGTATGTATTGATTTATTTACTTCCAATTCTTCTCCAAGATGGAGTTTCTCTACTGCTTTAAAAGAAATCTTAGTTATTATTGAATATACAGGCAAATATACATTTATTTCATTAGGCTTTAAAAAATACATTATATTTAAAATGTTGTAGTTTTTAATATTTTTAGTCCCAAGGATTGTAGGCTACAGTGAGTAATGACCACCTCAAGCCCTGGTGCCTCCAAATTTCTCCCCTTTTCAGCTCCTTTCAATCCAGGTATGAAGGGGGTAGCATCTGGCACAGCAGGCAGCCTCTAGCTCTCACAGGCCTTCCTGTCTGGTTAAGTGCCCGTGTCATGCCCATTGTTAAATTTTGAATCTCATTGCAGAACTAGGTTGGTCTTACCTTCTTTTTCTGAAAGAGAATTTCTGTTGGAAGCCGTTTGGTCTTTCTCCCCTCTGACCAGCAGCCATCTTCTCTGGAGGGACAGATACACCACAGCACATCCCAAACTGACCTGGCCTCCTTGAAGTCATTGGAACCAGGCAATAATGAAAGGCTGAGGTGGGCTCTGAGGGACATTGATGGCAGTCCCGCAGGCAGGCCTGGGTCCAGTTTTAAGCTCCTGTCCCCCCCTCAGGAGATGGGGACAGCAATACCCAATCCTGGTCTTGGGATCCACTGAAAAGGAAGAACACTAGGCAGCTCCCAGTTCTTCCTGCCAACCCATTTCTCATCTGTCTTGCTTAAAGGCAGGGGTGTGTTGGCACCACCCAGCCCCATTTGGTTTTTTTCTTCTCACCCAGCTCCTTTCAATAAAGTATCAACCACAGACCTGGCTGGACTGGATGGACCAGTGTCAAGACAGACTGATGGGGAGAGAACAGAATTTCCTGTGCGCTGGAGGTACATTGATTTCTAAAGGGAAACCAGCAGGACTCTGCTCTGTCATGTAAAGTTTGCTGGGCTGTACTAGGTTAATAGGGCCATGTGTAGGGGAGGGACAGTGGGAATCTTAAGAGCTGAGGTAGGAGCCCAGCCCTGCCACTCACTCTGATTTGTAGCAGACTCTTTAACTTCTCTAAGCCTGGTTGTGAAATACAGATTATATCCATGACCTAGCCAAGCCTAGTGAGTTGTGAGGACTAAATGAGGTCAAGTATACTTTGCAAGTAAAATATGATGCCATTGGTTTTGTTGTACTGCACTATGGGAGTGGGGGATTTGGGGGTGGATAGAGACAAATATTTTCCAAGGCGACCAGCTTTTAACCTGGTCATGACACCATGATGGCCAATAATGGCTATGCATGATGCTTTTGTATGAGAGAAAGCCTAGGTGGTGGGTAAGAGCAGGGACTCTATAATCTGACTTATAGTTCAAGTCCAGGTTCTACCATGTACCTGCTCTGTGGCCTTGGACAGGTTTCTCGTCTATAACATGATGATAAGAATAGCACCTACTTCATAGTGTTCTTGGTGAGGAACAAATTAGTTAATATTTCTAAATGCCCAGAACAGTACATGGTATATAATACATACTGTAAAGTGTTAAATAAAAACATCTGTGGAGAATTTGTTTTCTCTTTTTATTAATTTTGGGGGCTTCAGACAGACAAATCAGAAAAATTTCAAAAGTATATCAGTTTTTCTAAACTTTTCATAAAATATATATTTGCATAAGCCAACAAAATTAATGCCTTGGGAATTACATGTTACCAAGAATACATGGAATGGGAATGGGAATAGGAATATATGTTACCAAGTGTATACTCTTTGCTGTAACATCCCAGTGAACAACAGCTTACTTATTCTGATACCTTGTTCTTCAAGGAGAGAGGAAAGGAGGAATGCAGTTAAAAACCAAAGAACAATCTGGAAATAGAGCAGTGCATACTTCATTATGTTACTGTTTTCCTATTTCTGTTCCCTAAATATGATACTAGGAATTTAAAAGTAGATGCTTGTTGAACAATTTACATCAGGTGTCCTGCTAGTGGTTTCTTAATGGAAAATGTGAATATTGCAAATGAAATCTGTTCTTAAAATCACGAAATTACCTTGTTGTTTGTACTGCCACCAATACGGTGAAGAATTTGGTAGACTACCCACTTAGCTAGATTGGGAAAATGTGTCCCTAGTTTATTTGGAAGAAGACATTTTATGAGTAGTGGCATTCTGTGTCTGGGAGCTATGGAGTAAAAGAATAAATGTCTACTGTAATTTCTCAGGATGAAAAAATGAGGTCACTTTTTGCCGGACTGAAATGGACTGCCTGTTCTCGTGGCCACAGTTGAAAAACAAGTCTGATCTAATGGGTGGCTTGTGGCAGACACCACTATTGAACGACAACCATTAATTCAAAAACTGAAATAGCGCTGAGAGTATTGAAGTGACTGCACTTAGTGGTCTTTCTCAAATGATGCACTTTACCAAACCACAGAGGACAAGAATTACTTAAAAGACATTAAGAGTTTTAACTATTTTGGGCTTTATCACATTTTTTAAAAAATTGAGGTAAAATTCATATAACAAAATTAACCATTTTTAAAATTTTTAATTTCTGTGAGTACATAGAAGATGTATGTATTTCTGGGGCAAAGGAGATGTTTTGATATAGGCATGCAATGTGGAATAATCACATCATGGAATATTAAGTATCCATCCCCTTAACCATTCATCCTTTGTGTTACAAACAATCCAGTTATACTCTTTTAGTTATTTTAAAACGTATGATTATTATTGACTATCCTGATGTGCTATCAAATAATAGGTCTTATTATTTCCTTCTAAATATCTTTTTGTACACATTAACCATCCCCATCTTTCCCCAAGTTTGCCCATTACCCTTCCCAGCCTCTGGTAGCCATACTTCTACTCTCTATGCCCATGAGTTCAATTGTTTTGATTTTTAGATCTCACAAATCAGTGAGAACATGTGATGTTTGTCTTTTTGGTCCTGGCTTATTTCAGAATTAACCATTTTAAAGTGTATCATTCAGTGGTATTTAGTACATTCACAATTCATTACCTCTGTCTAGTTCTAAAACATTTTCATCATCCCACAAATTAACCCTGTACCCATTAAACAGTTACTCCCTATTCCCCCTGACTTCATTGCTTATTTTTATAAGAAAGACTCATTACAATGGTTTTGTGTGTGAGCTTTGTTTTTAAAGGCTATTTGTTTGGTACTTTTTCATAATGTGTTTTGTTTGTTTGTTTGTTTAAAGGGTGAGTGTGGACATTTAATGTTTAAAGGGTGAGTGTGGACATTAAATGTGGACATTTAGGGAGATTTGACTTTCCTGATTTTCGAAGGAAAGTAAAATTGTAGGGAAAGATGACTTCTTAACTTCCTGAGAGTACTGATTGAGGAAGATTCATTGTAAGACATAACTGAGCGAGATTAACTTTGGGAGATGTACTCAGTAAGAATAGCCCAGGACAGCTCAAAGATGAGACAGATGTCTTCAAGCAATTGAACGCTTTCAAATTCCAGGAAATGAAAAGTCACTGCAGGAAAATGTTGCAGCCCACATATCCTGTTTTCCTTATACTCTTCTTCCTTCATTCTCCCCTCCCAGGCCTTAGCACCATCTAAAAGAGAGTGAGTCAGATGGTGTTAAAATTGCCAGCAAAGGCCGACCTTAATGTTAGTTGGGGGTGGCTGCTGAGTCCTGCTGGGATGCTGTAGTGGGGAGAGAATCCTCTTTCTGGCTTCTCTGGGAGTGATCCAGTTTGCATCAAATAAATACTAAAGAGAATAGTTTGTTTACATAGTCACTTTCCATATCTGTTACATATTGGTAGTGATATTGGTCATTGATCATCAGAACATATTAGAGATAGATTTCAGAGAATATTAGTGGTCGTTAATTTCTTTTTGCTCCCTAATTCAAGCAACAAAAATAAAAATAAAATGATATCAAAATGTATGTCACAAGATCTAGTACATATAGCTAATTTTCCATAGTTTGTGCTATGTGTAAGACTAGTCTGTGCAAATCAAAGTATAAATGTAGTAGATATTTCAGGAAGTTACCTTTGAAAGGACTAAGCCATTTGGGGGCATCATTAATCATCATTTGCTAATTTTTAGATTTGAATGCATAATGCATCTAAATATTCATGTATTATGGTTGCTTAAAGCATTTTATGGCTGTTATAGTCTTCATTTAGATTCATGGAGAAATACTTATAATAAGAGTATAGATCAGTTTCACAACTAAATAAATTACTAATGCAGAATCATATTTATTACCCTGGTCTGCTACTGAAAGGAGGTAAACAAACAGAAAAATTGAGTGGATGAAATATTTTATTTTTAATTTTATTTATTAACAATTTTTTTTGAGACAGAGTCTCTCTCTGTCACTCAGGTGGCTGGAGTGTAGTGGTGCGATTTCAGCTCACTGCAACCTCCGCCTCCCAGGTTCAAGCGATTCTTATGTCTCAGTCTCCTGAGTAGCTGGGATTATGAGTGTGCACCACCACGCCTGGAAAATTTTTTGTGTGTGTTTTTCGTAGAGACGGGGTTTCACCACATTGGCCAGGCTGGTCTTGAACTCCTGTCCTCAAGTGATCTGCCCACCTTGGGCTCCCCAAGTTCTGGAATTACAGGCGTGAGCCACCACCTCTGGCTGGATGAAATAACTTGTTTCGTTAGCATAATTTTAATTTGTATGGAATAGTAATTATAATTAGAAATATCAAAGCCTTTCTTTTAACAGTATTTTTCCCACCAAAACTATGAAAGCAACACATGGTCATGACAGAGAATCTGGAAATTTTTCTATGTATATTTCATGCAAATTGTGTTCTTTTCACGTGTGAAATTTTGTGCCCTACATTTTTCATCTACCATGATACTATAAACATTTCCCAATATCTGAAATTTGCTCTCAGTAGGCATCACCCTACTTACTTATAAAGTCATGGTGTTATCAGCTGATGGGGAAAAGATGTTTAACATGTGTATCTTTATTCAGAAAGTTTTTAGAACATTTGGTTGGTACAGGCCAGAGCACATATGGTGTGTGTAATTAGCCAGCCCCTCAGAGCTGCTTGGGGTTTCTGGACTAGCTGAGTTACTGATTCATATCTTTTAGTTCTTTAGCCTTATTAATGGTTGAATTACATATTAATTTTTTTCATACAGAAAATGTTCATTCACTCTGAACATGAAGAGCTAGGATAATGATTTTCTCAAAATAAGTGGATAGTAGATGTTGATATTAAAGTGTTCAAGGGTTGAGACCTTGTTTAAGAGAAAACCAAGCTTCTGGCTGTTTTTTTTTGTTTTAATTCTAGACATTTATCTTTCTATGAAAACATATATATCATCTTTTGGAATTTCTGCAAGGAAGAAGTTTTATTAATATTCTATTTTGATATACAAATGTCTTGCTTTGGTTGTAGAAGAGTATAAGATGTGTGTGGAGAATTTATATATGTACTTCTTTGAAGTTCATCATGGGAAAAAAATTCAGCCATCTATTCATGTATTAATTTTTCAGTAGTGTTTAATTATATGGCTTATGTGCTTATTTAAGTGTATAAAACCACATTATTTATTAGAATATGATAGAATTTTGAATCTATGTTTTTAAATCATTATATTCTAATTCATGAAAAATCACATGGAGTCAAACTTTTTTTTTTTCTTCTAGCCAGATGAATTATACTTTGAGGAAGGTGATATTATCTACATTACTGACATGGTAAGCCCAGATAACATCTTGTAATACCACATATAAACTAAAGATTTGTAAGACTGTTTTATGTAGCTATAACACTGTAAGTTATTTAAATGTATATTTACATAAAAATACATATGTACAAGTCTGTTCATTTTAGCACAATTGATAGTAGCATAAGATTGAAAATAGCCCTTATTTCCATCAATAGGAAAAGGGTTGAATAAGCTTTGGTCTGTCCACAAATGGAGTATTATGCAGCTATAGAAAGAAATGGGTAACATCTCTATATGCTATTATGAAGTAATTTAAGTTTAAAAAAAACCAAAATGAAAAAATGTAGATAGTGTATCCTCACTCTTCTGAAGGGTGAGAGTGTATGTGTACACACACACACACACACACACACACACACACCCCTGATGACTTATGAAGTAGAATTTAGTTTTATTCTATGAAGAGTAAAGATCCTTCCTCTAGGTGGAGGGAGGGAAATAGGGTAGAATGAACATGGATGGAAGATAAATTTTTAGAAAATTATATTTGTTTTGTGAATTTGACTTTGAACTGATATAACCTTGACATAGTTAAAAATTGAAGTAAAAAGCAATCCCTAAAAATTAAAAGCAGAATGAATCAAGTGAACTTAATTGTACCCTAGTAATTGGCATAACCACACAGAGAGGAAATATTCCAAGTTTAAAACTCAGCAATTTGACTGAACATCCATGGTAGTATATGGATATATATGAAGGACATAGATACATATGAAAAAAATATATATATGAAGGACAAAAATAACTGGCCAAAAAAAGTCAATTGTTTTAAGTCGTGCTCTTGTTAGGGAAATGTTGGTAATGCTAATTCTGAGATTGTTGCACATGTATTGTGGTTTAGAGCAAATGAGTCATTAGGGCAGTGATGTTGCTAACGGATTTTCAGCATGGCAGAAAGGATACACAGATGTAAGATTAATGACAGTTTAAGAGATTAATGACAGTTTAAGAAAAACTCGGTATTCCTTCATCTGAATTGGAATGATCATGTTGTATTTTTTTTTTTTTTTTTTTTTTTTTTTTTTTGAGACGGAGTTTCGCTCTTGTTACCCAGACTGGAATGCAATGGCGCGATCTCGGCTCACCGCAACCTCCGCCTCCTGGGTTCAGGCAATTCTTCTGCCTCAGCCTCCTGAGTAGCTGGGATTACAGACGTGTGCCACTATGCCCAGCTAATTTTTGTATTTTTAGTAGAGACGGGGTTTCACCATGTTGACGAGGATGGTCTTGATCTCTTGACCTCGTGATCCACCCGCCTCGACCTCCCAAAGTGCTGGGATTACAGGCTTGAGCCTCCGCGCCCGGCAGTATTTTTTATCTAAAATAAAACAAAATTATTCACTGCTTTGTTATTTTAAAGGACCTAGGAAAAATGTCCAACCCAATAATAATATGTTATTTTCCACTGAAATGAATAGGCTTCTTTGAGAAATGGCTGGTACCAAGTCAGGGGCAGCAGAGATACAAGATAAACCCAGAACGTCCTCTTACTAGAAAACAAGGAAGTTCCCAAAGACAGTAGAGTCACATTGAAAGGACTTGGGAATTAACTTGAAGAGATTCCCATTGGCCAAAGATAGGACAATTTGAGCATCAATTAGAGCAACAACTTCCAAGAATTGAAACACATTAAATACATTTAAATTTATGAGTTCCTCATGTTACTTCTGAACATATCTCATTGGTCAGCATGAGAGAATGCTAGGAAACCAAGTTTTTATTCTGACAACTGTTAAGGGAAAGAATCACCATTTACTGTGTTTTCTTTATGAATTTCTTATCCAGGCAACCTGGGAGTTGATGAGGGAAAGTTTTTGTTTAAAGAGGTATTCAGGTTATTTCAATGAAGAAGGAATAATAGAATTAGAATGCCACCATCTTGCAGCCCCCAGGAAATAGTGGATCTAGACAATGATCATCAATGGGTACTAACATGACAAAAAGAAGCCGACTAGACAGTATGTGTTTCCCAATGGAAGAAGTCAATACTGCCTAGGAAATAGCCTTGCCAAAAAAAATTGAAGCTGACTCTAATTAAACCTCTAGAACTAATGACCAACTTACAGGCAATACAGGAAACAGAGGAACATGTTTAATGATAACACAGGGCTGCAACATGCAAAATCCATAGAGGTTTGAACTACAGAACAAACCAAATCGTTTCTTCAACAAATCTATTGTAAGAGATAAAAAAGAGTGGAGAGAGAACCTATAGATTAAAAGATACTTAAAAGACAAATCAATCATATCGTATAGCCCTTATTTGAATCCCAAATTATGGGGCTGTTGGGAAATTTGAGTATTGACTTAGATATTTGATATTAAGGAATTATTGTTGGAAAAAAACTTTTAAGCTGTGATAATGGCATAATTGTCTTTCAAAAAGTATATATCTTTCAGAAATACATACTGAAATGTTTACAGATGAAATAATATGTCTAGAATTTATTTCAAAATAATCTAGGAGGGGAGGGTGGTTGTGGGGAGATATATGAAATAATATTGGCCATTAATAAATGATTTGTGCAGTTGGGAAACTGGTATATATATAAGGTCATTACATTGTTCTTTCTACTTTTTTATAGGTTTAAATTTTTCTATAAAAAAAGTTACCCTCAAAATGAAGATAATATAAAGAGATCTTTAGAACTTCCTCCCCCCATAAAAAATTATCTCAAAGTTAAGAGAAATGAAATTCTGGACGCAAAATCGTATAGCTAGTTGAAAGTAGTGTAACTTTTTTCCTTCTGTTTCATATTATTTCTGATTTGTTTGGTGGTTGAGGGTCTGTGATGAAGCGTATTCCATTTGTTGCAGGCGGAAACATGTTTATTTGTAATTTAGTGGCAAGGGAGATGGATGCCCATAGCTAGGGTATGAGGAAGCTTGATAGTATGGGTAGGGCTGGCGGACATTTTGTAGAACATGTACTCCCTAGGAGCCAAATAATTTGCAAAGTGAATGAATGCCGTCTGGATTTAATGCCACTTAGTTTAACTCTTCTTTTACCAGAGCGATACCAATTGGTGGAAAGGCACCTCGAAAGGCAGGACTGGACTAATTCCAAGCAACTATGGTAAGTGTTGCTGAGTGATTTTACTTTCACTTGGATTGCTTTGGTTCTTGAGGCTTTTCTGCTTGCCACTGTGGCTGAGAAGGCAATGAAGTCATTGTCAGTCTAGGAAATGTTCCATTCCATGAGCCTCCTGTTAATAAACTGGCCATGAACACCAGATGTGCTTGAGCCAGACTCTATGGCCTAAGAGAATGCATTATAGCATTCTTGAAAGAACCCAAGGTTTCCAAGGAAACGGTTATGGTTTTACTTTCTTCTACTCTTAAAACAATTTTTTTTAATGCTGATTAACTCGATCTTGCAGATCATTTCTTAGACTAGCCCTTTGTTTTGTGATGGAGAAACCTGACCTTGTTAATTCATGTTCAGGGCAGTGATGTTCATTAAATGCTTATCATTGACAGTTTGGGGAGCTTGAGCAATGAGAGACACGGCTCCTGCCATGAAGCTGCTTCTAGCTGGAAATGGGAAAACAGATAAAACACTTATTTAGATGTCAGCAGAGTAAAGTCAAAAGAGCACAGAATTGATGAACAAGGCTCCTGAATTTTAATCCTTTTTCTTCCCTTTCCTAATAACACTTCCTACTGATTCTAGGACAACAGGGAACACATCTCTAAGATGCAGGTAGCTATGCTGATTGTTCTTTCTGAATACAGGAAGCAAAATATTCCCCCCCCATCTGCTCCTATATAAATACACACAAGGGAATCAGAATTATTTTCAGGCATCTTTAAAACAGAGTGATCTACAAAATGTAAAAATGAACATCAAAAGCTTTCTTTTGCATTTTTGTGACTTTGTTTTTTAAATACTTGAGTAATATCAAGTATGCATTTAACTCAGGTATGCAGGTTTGTTTCTTTTTGTTTATACTTCCAGTTAATTACTGTGTTACTGCCTTATTGCTTGGCTTGGTTTCCCTTAACACATAATTCAGCTTCATTTAATGCAAGAACTATCTATATGATTTTCTGTTACTTTTTATCTGTGTTAAGTAAAGGAAACTGTGTTGAAGGCCCTGGTATTCCTGAAGCTGGGGGACTGTAGTGAGTGAGTGGCTTCAGTGAATCATTTGTGTGGCAATTCAGCATTGGGTTAATGCTTTTTATTTTCAACCTAGTGGCTGAGCAGGCAGAATCCATTGATAATCCATTGCATGAAGCAGCAAAAAGAGGTAGGTGTGATTCTTTTTGATTGAGGTATGCAGTACAGTAAAATGCACAAATTTCGATTAGTTTTGACAAATGCATCAAGATCTAGAACATTCTGCCATCCCAGAAAGTTCCCTTTGCACCTTCTCAGTTAAATTTCTGCTTTCCCCAGAGACAGTCTGTCCCAACATCTATTACGCTAGAGAAGTGTGATTTTAATTTTAAAATGTCAGTCAAAAAATACTTCTGAAGGGAGAAGCAAGTCAAAGTCTGTGACTTCCAAAGCTCAATATCTGGCAGGGGAAAGAGAGATCATAAAATATGATATGATAAGTACAGCAATTGAAATGTGTTTAACGGGCTGTAGGGGCCAGGGTGAGTAACTGGAGGGCAGGAGAACGGAAGGGCCTGATGGGTACAGCATTTAGGAGAGCGTTGGTGTGGTGAGCATTTAGCCAGGGAGGGCACAAACAATAGGGATGAACCTGGGGAAGATCCTTGGCCAAACAACGATGAGCCTGGTCTTGGGCTTTGTTCTGTAGATCAGTAGTCCTCAGCTAGGGCGATTCCTCTTTCACAAACCCTGAGGATATTTGGCAATATCTGGAGACATGTTGACTGTCATGACTGGAGGGATGTTACTGGCACCTTTTGGGGAGAGGCAGGGGTTGTTGCTACACATCCTACAGCACACAGGAGCACTCCCACAATAAATCAACCCCAGATGCCAATAGGGCCGATGCTGAGAAACCCTGCTGTAGATAATGGGGAGTTTTAGTAAAGCCTCAGTGAGCTCTATTTCATTCCATTTTTAGATTTTTTTTGAAATCTGGATGTACACAAGGAAATTATTGGTTAGGATTGTGAAAAAGTAAAACTACTAAACTGACATTTGGGATATTAGCCTGTGGATTTTAAATTAATAGTTATAGTTTAGCATATAAGGGCAGCAGCTTTGAGTAGGTTGTTTGGCCTTTCTTATAAGAACTGAAGATGCATTGTAAATATGAATATGAATAGTATCTGCTTGCTCCCAATTTCCAGAATTTGACAAAGAAAAAATAATATGTATGTATGTGTGTACACATACAGACACACACACACACACACACACACACACACACACACACATTAACAAAATAGAAATATCTTAAGTATACCCATGTAGGGAACTTTTCCCATTAAGCTATCATTAAAAACATTGATGTTAATACTTTCTATTAATAAGCTGGAAGTTAAAATGTACTGTAATAAATGTATTAATGGACAGGTCTTTATGCAGAATGAAATAGATTTAAACTCAGAATAAAAAATGAAACCTTTTTTTCTTGTGTTTTTATAAATGTAAAATTCTTTCAGGCAACTTGAGCTGGTTGAGAGAATGTTTGGACAACAGAGTGGGCGTTAATGGCTTAGACAAAGCTGGAAGCACTGCCTTATACTGGGCTTGCCATGGGGGTCACAAAGGTATTACATTTTGTTTGTTATATGTTTCTATGCTACTGAAAATGTGTTTCACCTAAGGGAGCCAGATTTACAAAAAAAAAGAGAAAGAAAAAGCATTGGCTATTCTTTTTGAATGTTTTAGAACACCAGCTGAAAGCCTTGATCCTGGGAGCTCTTAGAACAGTGGGTAGAATGTAGTCAGTCAGCCTCACTGCATGGGCCTCTCTCTCTCGAAAGCCTGGACACGTCCTTTCCTCTCTCAGGCTTAGAAAGGTTACCGGAAAATAGCAGTAGTATAAAAACAAAACCACTATCTAATCTTACGGAAAAAAGAGCAGAATTGGCTCCTCTAGCTTAGCTTTTCACGAGGTGTGCTTTTATGATTTATGTTTTAAGTTTAATGCAAACTATTAGATTCAAGAGAAAGCCAACATTTGCCTAAGTTAGTGATTCCATTGATACTTTCTCTGTTATAGTCAATAATGATGACGAATTGAATTTTTAGATGTATTTCATCCTGGCCAAAAATGTTATCACTCACTGCTTTTCTACCTCTCTATAACACAGGAAACAAACTCAACAACAATAATAAATGAAGAGCTCAGCAAATTAAATAGCAGTGCCAAAGGAAAATTTGTAACTGTCTCCTAAAAAGAAGCCTATCTTATTTTAGCTAATAAGCATGTTAGTTATATGAATACAAAGTATTATAATGAACGTAAAAATATTCCTAGAAGTGTCATATGAAAATGCAAAAGCCAAAACTATTAGAAAAAGTATATTTTCCTAAATAATTCCACTTTTTAGGTTCTTAAGTTTTTCTATTTTATAAATTTTACAAAATGTGTTAATATTTTCTTGATGGTTCTTCTAAAGAATCTCTCTTTTATAAAATTATTGTACCTAGATTTGGGCTTCTTATTTTCATTCTTAAAAAGTATCTTTTCTCTTTGAATTTCAGATATAGTGGAAATGCTATTTACTCAACCAAATATTGAACTGAACCAGCAGGTAAGACTGCTTATCTGGAAATCATTTAACACACACCTGCTTCTCTTTAGTATAGAGCAACTTATGGGCATGTGAAATATTGTTGTCAAAATACCACAAACACATAATTTAAAAATTATAATTGTACTAAAATTCAAATTGTCCACAGCCCCAAATGCCACTCCTCCTCATATGTCACTTTCAGCTTTTAGCTCTTTGTTCATGTACTTAGCTTTGTATTACTAAGGAATAGGCTGACGGAGCCATCTCGTCATGCATTATCTTCATGTATATTTTGGCCTCTTGTTGGGTATGTGAAGGGTTAAGCTTGTCAGCTGCCCCAGCTCTCATCTTTCAGCACCCAGCACCCAGCCTTTCCACCTCTGCTCCTCAATGCACTTCATCACAGTTTTTGGTTATATTACTATATAATGTTTACTTTATTATGGGTGTTTAAATAGTATTCACTGCTTATATAACTTTTTTTTGTTTCTTTTTGACTTTTTAAAACTCATTTTTTGTTATCTCACTGTGACTTCTATATTGTTTTATACAGTCTTGATATATAATACTTTTCTAAAATGTTTAAGATAATCAGCAGCTTTCTTTTTTCTCCCTGGACTCCTACTTCCTGATGCTCTCCATCATCCTCCAGTCTGAGCAGCTTGGTTCCTGCGGCCCTTTGCCTGTATGGAACCACTTCCATTCTCTGCCATGTTGTATCTTCATTTTTCTGGATCCTTTGTCTTTCTTTTGTCAGAGAACATCTTCAAGTAGATTTCTGAGAAATAGAAGCTTGGGATTGATTCTTTGGCTGATCAGAATTCTAGGTAAAAAACAGTTTCCCTCAGAATTTTGAAGGCATGGCTCTGCGGCATTCTAGTTTCCAGGGTTGCTTTTGAGAGGCTTGGTGCCATTTTGATTCTTAATCTTTTATGTGTGATCTACTTTTTCTCTTGCTAAGAATATTTGCTTTATTGTTGGTGTTTTAAAATTTTGTAATGATGTGCCTTAGTGTTCATTTTCCCAATGATTATGATTAACTCTTTCAGCCTGGAAAATTATCTTGTATTATTTCTTTTAGAGTTTTTATCTGACCCTTCTTTGTTCTTTTGGTTCTGGAATGTCCATTAGTAAGATACTGGACTTCTTAGATTGAACCTTCAATTTTCTAAATATTTGCCAGAGATATTCTCACCTTTGTTTTGTTTTGGTTATCTTTTTAATTCCCTAGAGTTCTGTATTAGTTTTCTTTTTTTTTTTTTTGAGACGGAGTTTCGCTCTTGTTACCCAGGCTGGAGTGCAATGGTGCAATCTCGGCTCACCACAACCTCCGTCTCCTGGGTTCAAGCAATTCTCCTGCCTCAGCCTCCCGAGTAGCTGGGACTACAGGCGTGCGCCACCATGCCCAGCTAATTTTTGTATTTTTAGTAGAGACGGGGTTTCACCATGTTGACCAGGATGGTCTCGATCTCTTGACCTCGTGATCCACCCTTCTCGGCCTCCCAAAGTGCTGGGATTACAGGCGTGAGCCACCGCACCCAGCCTCTGTATTAGTTTTCTATTGCTGCCTAGCAAATGACCACAGGCTTAGCAGCTTATACTTTCTGTACATCAGAATTCTGGGTGTGGCATAGCTGGCTTCTCTGTTCAGGGTCTCCCAGGTGGAAATCAAGGTATTGGCTGGAGCTGGATTCTCATCTGGAGCTTGGGGTCTTCTTCCAAGTGCATTTAGGTTATTGGAAGAATTGATTTTCTTGTACTTATAGTACCACTGAGGCCCTCGGCTTTTAGAGGCCACCCCTCTGTGTAGACAGCTCACAGGATGGCTCTTTGTTTCTTCCTCAAGGCCAGAAGGAGATTGTCTCTCTGCTGTTTCATCTTTTTTTTTTTTTTTTAAAGGGCCCACCTGGTTAGGTCAGGTCCACCTGAGATAGTGTCTCTTCTGATGAATTCAACAGCTGCTGACGAGAAACCTAAGGCGGAAGTGATAGCCTATTATATTCACTGCTTTCACTCACAGTCAAGAGGAGGGAGTTATACAGGGGACCTATGCCAGGGGGCAGGTTCTGGGAGCTATCTTAGAATTCTGTCTGTTATAACCTCTTATTTTACTCTGATTGTTACTTTTGTGTAGTATCTTTTTCTTGTTTCATGACACCAGTATGATCGTACATCTTGCTGATACACTATAACTTTTCAAAATGTATTTTTTGGCTGTTGACTGTGTTTTTTCCCTTTGAGATCCATTTATTTTGTTTGTGTTGGTCTTTCCTAAAATATTGTAGGCTGTCCACAAATACTTGGTGCATTATCCATTTATTTATTTATTTATTTAATTTGAGAGGGAGTCTGGCTCTGTTGCCCAGGCTGGAGTGCAGTGACACAATCTCGGCTCACTGCAACCTCCGCCTCCTGGGTTCAAGCTATTCTCCTGCCTCAGCCTCCCAAGTAGCTGGGACTAACAGGCCTGTGACACCAGGCCAGGCTAATTTTTGTAGTTTTAGTAGAAATGGGGTTTCACCATGTTGGCCAGGTTGGTCTTGAACTCCTAACTTCAGTTGATCCACCCTCCTCAGTCTCCCAAAGTGCTGGGATTACAGGTGTAAGCCACCATGCCTGGCTCTTATCCATTTATTTTTAAGTGTGATTGGAAGCTGTCTGTGTTTGGTGAGGCCTGCTGGCTGGTGGGCTTCTCCTCAGGGTGATGTGGTAAGGTCCTGGCTATTTTGCTAGGTGACTCCCAAATGCTAATGAAAGTACACTCCTCTTCCCTGCACATGGGGCTACATTGCTTCACCAGAGAAATGCCCTCCAGTCTCCTGCCTGGGGGTATGTGTGCACTGGCAGTGGGATATGTAAAGGCACCTGAGAGCGGGGTCTTACTGTTCAGTTTGTAGGTTTTTTGCCTAACCCTCAGCTTTTAGTTTCTGGCCCTTTGCTACCTTCTCTTGTGCCTAGTGTTGATGAACTTGGAAACTATCAGGTTGATTTCTCAGCAAGTAATATTGGGTTATCTGGCAGCAAGAAAAGGGGAAGAGGTTCTGAGATTCTAATAACTTTTTATGAATGCTTTTAACCAGTACCTCTGTTTTCATACCCATGCCTCATTTCTGCCCTAGTACCTCTAGTAATCTCCAATTCCTAATTTTTGCTAGGCTTCTACATGTTCAAATCTGCTTGCTTCCTCCTGGGATCTCCCTCTGCAGGCATCTGCATTTCAGCCTGTGCTCCACCAAGTCAGCTTGTGCCCCTCCAGCCCATTCCATCTGTCAAAAATGACTCATCTCCCATCTCTTGAGTCTCCTTTCCTTTTCTCTTTGGAATTTTATGTGGTTCTTTAACTTTGTTCCCATTTTAGGTTTAATTGGATTAAACCTAAATTAACATGTACTTTCAATCCACCCTCTGTCTTAAAAATGGTACTTTCTCTTTTTATCACCATAGAACAAGTTGGGAGACACAGCTTTGCATGCTGCTGCCTGGAAGGGTTATGCAGATATTGTCCAGTTGCTTCTGGCAAAAGGTAAAGTTTGTGTTGAGTTTATCTGGTCTTTGCTTACCCTAAAAAATAGTCTCTATCAAATTATGTCATTTGAAATGGTAGGAAGAATAATAGTCTTATTTCAAAATGTGGTTTAACCTTTGCTCTGTGTATCATAGAATAGTCATGATAAGATGAAATTATTAGGGGTTGCTTTGTTTTAGTTTTTAGTATAAACTAAAACCATCGCAAGCTTTAACATTACATATATTACTTTTGGTAAGAACTGTATTGTATGTTTCTCCAGGATCATAGAGCCTTAGAAACAAAGAATGTGTGTGTGTGGGGGGAGGTCCTGTCTGAGAAAGCTGTATAGGTAAAGTTGCTTAGGCTCTTGTTCTCATGGGGGAGTCTTGACTGATGAGCAAGAATGATATGGCTGCAATGTCCTGTTTTGAGTTGAGCAGGTGGAAGATGTAAAGTGAACAAGAGAGGATATCTTGATCCCCTGCTTTTATAAGTCAGAGAAAACAGCGAAATTATAAACTGACTATCCCTTTACCCATTTGACCCACAAATATTAGTTTCCGCTTAGAGAAGGCCAGGCAGATCACCCATACCATACCCTAGTCCAGAAGCCTATCATGTAGGATGTTTGATTCCCCAAGACACAACTCATGGAATTACCTTCATTAGGGATCCGCAGAGCAATATTGTGGGATATATGATAGGAAATGGTTTAGATTTTAAGTCTGGTGATGTAAGGTCCAGGTCTAAAAGGCCAGACACTGTGATGATCACTCTAGTGCCCTGTAAAGGGTATGCTGAGGGCTTTGATGTCCAATATGGCAGCCACTAGCCACATGCACAGCTGAACCCTTTAAATGAGGCTGTCTGAATTGAGATCTGCTATAAGTGTAAAATGCATACCAGATTTCAAGGATTTAGTGAAACAAAAAGTAAAATATCACAATAATTTTTATGTTGGTTTTATGTTGAAATAACATTTCAGATATACTGGATTAAATATATAATTAAAATTAATTTCACATTTTGCAAATTGGCTACTAGAAAATTAAAAATTAGATATATGGCTCACATTATATTCCTATTAGTGCTTGTCTAGAGGGACCCAGGAAATGGTTGTGTTTCTTCTCTGTCATCACTGTCTCTGAATATTTCCTGTTCTGATAGAAATCATGTCTATAAGCTCTAAAGTATAATATAATATATGATTAGTCACAGAACTGTTAACCCTCAGGAGTTTTCGACCTGTAGCATACTGAGAGAATTAGGTTTTTTATGTAACCCTACTGTGAATACAGCGATCTGCTTAGGAGAAAGATTTTGACACAAGATCATTATATTACTATTTAAATATACTGTTTTTTTCTTGATGCAGTATTTCTGTGCCTTCAAATTTGGGTACATGTCTTTCTTTTCTTTTTTTTTGAAACTGGGTCTCACTCTGTTGCCCAGGCTGGAGTGCAAGTGGAGCAGTATCAGCTCACTGCAACCTCTGCCTCCTGGGCTTAAGTAATTCTCCCACCTCAGCCTCCTGAGTAGCTGAAATTAAAAGTGTACACCACCACACATGGCTAATTTTTATAGAGATGGAACTTTGCATGTCACCCAGGCTGGTCTTGATCTCCTGTACATAGCAATCTGCCTGCCTCAGCCTCCCAAAGTGCTGGGATTACAGGCATGATGTACTACTGTGCCGGCCTTTTTTTGTTTATTGAAGGGGAAGTGGTTGCAAAGAAAATGACACTTTCCTACACTGTGTCAGAAAGTATGAATTGATAAAGCCTTCTTGTTTTTGTTTTTTTTTTTTTTTTGAGAGTGAGTCTTGCTCTGTTCCCCAGGCTGGAGTACAGTGGTGCAATCTTGGCTCACTGCAAGCTCCGCCTCCTGGGTTCAAGCGATTCTCATGCCTCAGCCTCCCAAGTAGCTGGGATTACAGGCACCTGCCATCACACCTGGCTAATTTTTGTATTTTTAATAGAGACGGGGTTTCACCATGTTGGCCAGACTAGTCTTGAACTCCTGACCTCAAATGATCCGCCCGCCTTGGCTTCCCAAAGTGCTGGGATTTATTATGGGTGTGAGCCAATGTGGTTGGCCTAAAGCCTTCTTGGAAAGCAATCTTAAAATCGGAGATGAAAAAGGAGATATTACAGCTGATACCACAGAAATTCAGAGGATCTTTAGTGACTAGTATGAAAAGTAATCTGACAGTAGCTGGCAGAATTTAAAATGGACTTAGCCTTACTTTCCAATACCACTTTTAGTAAGCCATTCTTCAGAAATACACATGAGCAAAGATGTTCAAGGATATTCACTGGAGTATTTGTGATAGTGAAAATTAGGAGTAGGCTAAGTGCCCATCAATACAGGAGGAATTAAATTTTGGAGCATACACAAAATGGAATACTTACAAACATTTAAGTAGGTTGAGTTATGAATATTTGTATTGCTAAGAAAACAGTACCATTAGACATTAAGTTTTAAAAACATGAAATTACAGACCAATACGTGTAGTATGATTTTGTGTCTATATCGATATGTGTATGAATGCACTGATGCAAATGAGGGAGATAAGAACTCACGCCCACTTGTTAAGAATGGTTACCTTTGCAGTGGGTAGAAGATGAGGAAATGAAACAGGACTTGTGCTTTTGGTCAGCATACATTTGTATTTTTGAATCCTTAACAATGCAAATGTATTCATGAATTCTGATGTAATTTTTAACATAATAAAGGCAAAGGAAAACTGGGTAGAAGATGGCTTATGGGAATAATGAATTACCTCTCGGTTTTGTGTGTTGCTATTCTGCTAATTTGCATGAGAACATACTTACAGATACAAAATATTAATCCCCTGGAGCACTACCCACTTGGTCTTTTCTAAAGACCCTCTTGAGCAAAAGAGGAGGCAAAGGGCTCATTGAAATTAAGCTCCACAGGGACCATAAACTCCTGACTGAAAAGTTCGCATGCAGTTCTATAGGGACTCGAAGGGAAAGGCTCTGAATTGTTACCACAGGTTCAGCAACAAGCTTCCTGATTGAAGATGCTAAATATACTGTCTGAGAGTTTTATTGTTTTGAGAACATTTACTTCTGGGCCAGAGCTGTTCTCTAGTTTGTTTTACCAAAAGTGGTTAGTCATAGGGAGAGAGAATTGGCTGCTACTATATAGTCTTTAAAGATACCTAATTGACTTTTCTTGTGTTGGGAAGGTGCTAGAACAGACCTAAGAAACAATGAGAAGAAGCTGGCCTTCGACATGGCTACCAATGCTGCCTGTGCATCTCTCCTGAAAAAGAAACAGGGAACAGGTATTTGTTTTAAATCCTTCTTTCTCCTCTGGTGCCCCATAACTAAGATTTATTAACTTAGAATTGCACAAAAGAGATAAACTTGGCTGAGTGCAGTGGCTTATGCCTGTGATCCCAGCACCTTGGGAGGCCAAGGCGGGAGGTTCACTTGAGTCCAGGAGTTGGAGTCCAGCCTGAGCAACGAAGTGAAGACTCCATCTCTACAAAAGGTACAAAAAAATTAGCCAGACATGGTGGTGTGGGCCTGTAGTCCCAGCTACTCAGGAAGCTGAGCTGGGGAATCACTTGAGCCCCCGGAGGTTGAGGCTACAGTGAGCTGTGATCGCACCATTGCTTTCTAACCGGGGTGAGAGAAAGACTGTATCTCAAAAAACGAAAAACAAAAAACTCTTCAGATAATTCTGAAGTTTGTTTATATATCGTTGACCTTAATCAGAACCCCCAAAATAGGACACCCCCAATCAAACAGAAATTAGACGAGAAACGTGGATCTTTACCTTTATTGTGTGTGTTTCTTTTATTCCTTGCAATCAAGTTCTAATCACCTTGCTTTTCATTGCAGTCCTTTTTGGAGAACCATCATCTTCATTCCCTCATTTCAATATGTATTTATGGGTGATTATCACTAAATATTTTTAAATATAGCATTTAATAGCTCCATGATTATATTGTTTTTGTTTTTAATGAGGATATCAATAAACTGTAATCAAAATTGTTCTAGACTTTGCTAAACATTTTAGACTTTATTCATAGTACTATGGGCAGTTTTTAAAAATAGAGTTTAAGTGTACATTATTATTTTTATTAGATGGAGTCTTGCTCTGTTGCTCAGATTGGAATGCAGGGGTCAATCATAGCTCACTGTAGCCTCAAACTCGTGGACTCAAGTGATCCTCCCATCTCATCTTCTTGAGAAGATGGGACTACCGGCATGTGTTATCTTGCCCAGCTAATTTTTTTTTTAAATGTAGAGATATGGGTCTTGCCTTACTGCCCAGGTTGATCTCGAACTCCTAGACTCAAGCCATCCCCCCACCTCAGCCTCCCAAAGCATTGAGATTACAGGTGGGAGCCACCGTGCCTGGCTTCCTTTTATTCTTTATTCTAGATATGTCTTTGTTCCAGATTTCTTTTCTTTTTTAGCTTCAGTTTGAATATAGTATAAACTGTTAATCAGTTTGGGATTCCTTAATTAAGCCATGAGTGCTCACCTGCAGTGCAAGCCTTTCTTTAATTTCTCCTGCATAGATGGAGATGGGTTCTGCTAAGGGAATGAGAAAGTATCAGCTGAGCTGGTGCTCCCCAGCTACATTATGATTGAGAGCCATATTTGCAGCTGTGTGAGAGACACTTCTGCTTGAGGTTGACCTCCTACTCCTTGCTGCCTTGATTGGGTCAGGAAGTAGGACTCTGGCCTAACTTCCTTTCTCTGCCACTGACTTCCTGTTGTGTGGCTATCCTCAGCCTGCCCTGACCAAAGAATAAGGTTTCTCATGACCTGAAGGTATCAGAGTCTCGTGCATGCTATGAGCTCCATTTTGACAGACAAGGCATATACCAAACTTTCTTAGACCCTAGAGAGCTCACCCAGAAGCCTTACTCAGGAGTGGTTAGAGGTGAGGGAAGCAGGCGATGAGTCTTTCTGCAGCCTCTTCAGAGTAGGGCTCGGAGGCAGATACTCTCTTCTCTGCGCACCCCAAGTATGTTTAGTTTACCTTCCTAAATTTGAACTGATTAGGTAATGGATTCATTAGTGTGGTAATCTTAGGGCTTGGCAGACAGAGCCAAGAAATGAATTTTTATATTTCAATTTTCATGTTACTTTTAAAATGTTTTCACTTGCTTCATTTCCCTAATTACACAGTTAGAAAAAAAAAGTTTAATTTGTATTTTGATCCTCGTTGGAATAGGGTTGGACTATTTGGCCATAGAGTTAATTGTCAGCATGAACTCTTAGTTGGAAAAGGTATATTCTGATATTGTTGTCCAGTTTTCTTTCTTTTTTTTTTTTTTGAGACAGAGTCTCCCTCTGTCGCCCAGGCTGGAGTGAAGTGATGCCATCTCAGTTCACTGCAACCTCCACCTCCTAGGCTCAAGTGATTCTCATGCCTCAGCTTCCCGAGTAGCTGGGATTACAGGTGGGCATCACCACACCTGGCTAATTTTTGTATTTTTAGTAGAGGTGAGGTTTCACCTTTTTATCCCATCTGGTCTTGAACTCCTGACCTCAAGAGACCTGCCTGCCTTGGCCTCCCGAAGTGCTGGGATTACAGGTGTGAGTTGTTGTCTACTTTTAGAAACACAATGTGGGTTTTTTAATAGGTACAAAATAAGTCACATGTTGCAGTTACTGTGGAAGATAACTAGGATATAGGGCTCGGGGTTAGGGTTATACCTAAGAGTTGAGTCCTTCAAAATTTTTTTCCAGCTTTAAAAAATCTGAGTATAATTTACATTAAGTACATAAATCTTAAGCATACAGCTTGATGAATTTTTTTACACCTGTTCACCACAGCCCAGATTAAGCTAGAGAACAGTTCCCACACACCACATGCCTCCCTCAGTATCTTCTGCTTCTCTCCCATAGATTAGTTCTGCCTGTTTGTGAATTTTATTCAAGTGGAATCAAACTGTATATACTTTTTTGTGACTGACTTCTTTCATTTACATTACATCTGTAAGATTCATCCTTGTGACTGTGTTTATTCCTCCATCATTTATTTATTGTTTGTATGTTTGTTGGTGGGTCTTAAGTGCTGCTTCTTTAATTGAGATGTGTAAACCCAGAGTGGTGAGATTGAGGAAAAATGAACATGAGCTAGGGGAGGATGGCAGTGCTGCTGGGGGATACATTCCCATGCGCGCTACACCTGGAGGTGGGCTATGAAGACATACATCTCATCACTCAACACCTGACCATGTGGGAGGTTTCCCGAGAAAACTGCCTCAGAACAGTTCATGAAGGGAAGAAAGGAGAAGGAATTTATTTGCCTGACTTGTACCTGTCTTTTGATGACCTGTCAGAGTCTCCACTGTGGCAAATCATCCTCTCTTTTTAATAGGAGAAGTAAGAATAAAATAACGAGCAGAAGTAAGCATCTGGGCACACAGAATATGGCAACACTTTGGATAGCAATGTAGAAGGGGAAAGAGCTTTACTATTCGTCTCTCAGGCTTTAGGTTAGAAAGCTACTTTTTACCAAGTTGACATGAAGTCCTGAAGTTCCTGGGTGTGTGTTGGGGGAGAACAAAATATATTCTTCCCAGTCCTTGTGAACTTCTCTTGAGCAGAGTGGAGAAGAATAGAGTCAAACTTCCAAGCTTTATACCAGCTTGGAAGCTGGTATAACGTCACTGAAACATGGCCAGGTGTAGTGGCTCACACTTGTAATCCCAGCAGTTTGGGAGGCAGGAAGGATTGCTTGCATCCAGGAGTTCAAGACTAGCCTGTACAGCATAGTGAGACGACATCTCTACAGAAACATTAAAAACTAGCTGAGTGTGGTGGTGCACGCCTGTAGTCTCAGCTACTTGGGAGGCTGAGGTAGGAGGATCGCTTGAGTCCAGGAAGTTAAGGTTGCAGTGATCCATGATTGCACCACTGCACTCCAGCCTGGGTGGCAGAATGAGATCCAGAAAAGAAACTTGCCTCTGTTCTGCTTTCTTTCCTTTTCTCTCTTGCAAGATAAATCGGCTTCCAGCTCCCTTGTACTGATCCTCCCTTCTCCTTTTCTTTTTCTCAATAATCATTTCCCAAAACCTGTAAACAGGAGGACTCTTAAAAAAAAAAAAGCATTAGGATACCAAAAAAATAATTCCTTGATATCATCAAATATCTGTCTTTGTCCAAACTTCCATTTTCTTATACATCTCTGTTTGTTTTTACTTACTTGTTTACTTATGGTTTATTTAAGTCTGGATTCACATAAGGTCAGCTTGTGATTGGTAGATATAGCTCCTAAATGATTTTTTAATCAACAGTTCCTTTCCCTCTACTCTTCCCCCTTTTTAACCTTGCCATTCATTTATTAAAGAAATTGGGTTAAGTAACTTGAATTTCCCAGTCTGGACATTGCTGACTACATTCCCATGGTGTTGTCATATTCCTCTGTCCTTTATGGTTTTGTCCATTGGTGTTAGATCTAGAGGTTTCATCCAGTTTAAGATCAATCAATCAATCAATCATCTGTCAATCATCTACCTATCTAGACGTTTGATCCAATTTAGGTTCTCTCTCTCTCTCTACCTACCTACCTACCTACTACTTACCTATCTATCTAGCTAGAGGTTTGATCCAATTTAGGTTCTATCTATCTATCTATCTGTCTCTCATCTGTCTGTGTGTCTGTCTATCTGCCTGCCTAATCGTGTATTTTTCCTGGGAGTAGGAGGAATAATATATAGAATGTAGTATTCTTTTATCAGAGGCACGTGATATCTGGTTGTCACTCTTCCCGTGATGCGACATCCATTGATGATCATTGCCTAGATCTGTCACTTCACTAAACAGCACAAAATGATGATATTCTAATTAAATCACTTCTTTCTGAGTTATTAGCTGAAATATTCTATAAAGTTTTCCCTCATCAATTGTTTTGTTATGCAGAGGAATAGTTAATGTAGCAAGTGCAGGATAAATGCTTGATTTTTGCGCTTTATTTAAGAGTTTTTAAAAGAATAAGCTGGTCTCTATCATCCTCCAAAGGGTGACAAATGAGCTCTTTTTGGTGTGTGTTGAAATATTTGATGTGCTTTAATCCATTCCAGTTAGTAGCTTTATCAGTAGCCCATCTTTGGCTAGTGGAGGCCTCTAAAAGTTGAATCTCAGACTCTTTCACATGATGCTGTCTTTGATGGGATCCTTGATTTACAGCATGACTAGGGTTCTAGTCATCCCTTTTGCTTCCTGCCCCATACGTGGAACCGGTCATATTTGCGATAAGCTTCAGAGATGTGATGCTTAGAGACCATGATGATCTGGGTGCTGTGACATATATTTATTGAACAATGTGCCTGTGTTTGCATTTTGTTCTTCCCACTAAAATTATACCTAGGGTAATCTGTTGCTGTAGGAATTTGACTAGACAGTTGAAGAGGTGACAGTTAAAGATCAAATGTCTTCCTTTTGAGCCCTGTTCAAGGTTGCTTGAACATTTGATAGGGTCCAGCTCTTTCTTTTTTAAAACATTTTATTCCCACCATTTCAGTCTTTTGCTTTATTTTCAGTGTTTTCTACATTGAAATTGAAACTTCTTTGTTTTCATTCTCTCTTTTCCTTTTTCCCCTTCAGTAGGTAACTTCCTACACAGTGACCTTGCCTTTGGGCAAGACCTCAGGCTGTCATTGGGAAAGGCGGTTGGAAGCGCAGTTGTCAGAGCGTAGCGCTGCTGGTGATGTGTCTTGTTGGTCATGGTGCCTGTGGCTGGGCCTTTCTGTTGGAAATGGATGCATGGCACCTAGCACCGTGTGCTGCACTCTTCCACATGACTAAGGAATGCATCGTCAGCCTCTGTGGCAACAGAAACTTAATGGTTAGGCTGAAAAGCAAAAGCAGAGAAAGATCCTCAGAGAAAGTACAATCCTGGGTCAGATGGAAGATACTATTCTAATTGAAGAGCTTTGAAAATGAAAAAAATGAGCAGTTTTTAATTACCTTGTTTTTCTTTTTTCCCTCCTATTTCTTTTAGATGCAGTCCGAACATTAAGCAATGCTGAGGACTATCTGGATGATGAAGACTCAGATTAATTCCTTTATGGCGCTTTGAGATCTAAAACCTCTGTTGCTTTTGCCATTCCAAAACTTTGTCTTTGCCAGAAGAGTGTTGGTAACTCTAAAAGAAAAGTATATATGAACACGGCAGTGTTGCACTATGTTTGAGTAGAGGGTGTAAATGAATTGTTCTCACCTTTGGTTTGCCAATAAGTGACTGGATTCTTGGCTGTAGGAAATACATTTATGTTCACCAGAGTAGAACAAGAAGAGATTATTTCTATTTATCAAGCTAAAGGAATTTTAAGAATTTTTTTTCTTTAAAACAAATCAGGATTTTTTTTTTTTTATTTAGTTAAAGTGCTTTACCTCAAGGGTTGAGATATTTTGAATGGATTTTTCAAGGGGGGAAAATGCTTATTATAATTATGAACCAAAATACTTAACAGAAAATCGTCAGCTGTTCTGACAAAAATAAACATTTTGAGAGACTTTATTCCTTTTGTCTGTTTCTGTGGTATCACTCTAAATAAGTAAAGCTTTTTATATTGGGTAAGAACTGATTTTATTTTTTAAATTATATTTATTAGCACAGAAGAATAATGAGAGCCACATTTTAGTTTAACTTCTTGTGTCAGCTTTGATCAAAGTCAAGACGGTAATCATTGAGAAGGTGCATGTCTAATAGGTAATTTTAATAATTATGAGACTTCAAGTTTTTGTCTCCAACGTTGTAGAGTGGAGAAACCCAACAACTCATTCCAGTTTGCTAAGATTTGAAAGGTTAAAAAAACTTCCTTCCTTCTGATAGATGCCATACTGTTCCATATGGAGTAGTCAGGAGCCATGACATTTCTTCATTCAGTTTTTCATTTTAATAACATTTATTTTCTCACAATATGGATCTGGTTCATAATGATTCAGATTCTTTTCGTCTGTACTTCTGACATGACACTTCATTTGGGGTTCTAATTTTGTATCACTACAGCGATGATACTGAAAATGACATGGGCATTGGAATTTGCCTAGAATCCCGGCCGTAGGTCCAAATGTGTATTTTGCAAGATAATTTCAATGCTAATTTCAAAAAACACATTGATGAAGAGAAGGAAATGTATGAAGAAGGAAGTGGGTTAGCTCAGGAAATGAACAATTGCCTCTGTAAGAGTTTATTCTGTCTGTGACTGTTCGGTTTTTCTCTCTGTGGGAGCCTTGAGAAACGATACTCAGAGAAGCCCATTTGAGGTCCTTCAAATACCCCCAACTAAATTTTAGTAGAAGGGAATCTGTACCACTAGAGACAGTAAAGCATGAGCACAAATTCTGGTGCCAACGAAAGAGGGAATTTTATTCTTAAAACAAGTATGTTATTAAATTGGATTTAACCAGTTGTATTTCTTCTTAAACATAAACTTGAAGATATGAATTGTATCTATTGTATCTAATCCCATAGATCCTTTTAAGATTTTTCTTTAAAAAGGGGCTTGTTTCTTAACAAAAAGCTTTTTTTTTTTTTTTTTTGAGACGGACTCTCACTCTGTTGCCCAGGCTGGAGTGCAATGACATGATCTCAGCTCACTGCAGCCTCCACCTCCTGGGTTCAAGTGATTCTCCTGCTTCTGCCTCCCCAGTAGCTGGAATTACAAGCACGCACCATCATGCCTGGCTAATTTTTGTATTTTTAGTAGAGACGTGGGTTTCACCCTGTTGGTCAGGTTGGTCTCAAACTCCTGACCTCATGATCTGCCCACCTCAGCCTCCCAAAGTGCTGGGATTACAGATGTGAGCCACCACTCCTAGCAACAAAATGCTTTCAGAGAACCCTGTAACTTTTCGTTCTTCTATACTTTGGGCCTGGGGCAATTAGGATGGATTTAAACTAAAAACTCTTAATTTTTAAAACATGGGCAGAAATAATACAGCTTGTGTGATTATAGACAATTTTTATAAAAATACCATGTACTTGCTTTAGATATATTATCTGTATATCTGAGGGAAAGAATAGTGGAGGTCTCACTATCATTGTTTTTAACATTATCAAACTTAAGAGAATTTTAGAAAGTTGGACAACTGTAGTTTTTTTGAAGATGAGCGGAGTACTGAGGTATATGCATGAATTTTTGGTGAAACAGGACAACTCATTTAGTTGTGGCTGAAACTCCACTGGAAATTCTTTTGGTTTGTTTCTTGTTTATTCAGCCTGGCTAATCTGAGCTTTCTCAGAGATTGTTTAGTGCTGAACTCAGCAACAAAAATCAGTTCTAGGAACTTGCCACTGCTCTGACTGTGCAGAGGAGAGCTTTGATTATATTTTGGAAGTAACTTCAGAGGTTTTGCTGTAATCTGAGCTTGCTGACAGGCACTGTGGCCTGAACTCCTTTCTAGCGATTGCACTCTTTAAACAGCAGATGCCTTCCAGCCACTTGGGCAGTGAGATACTTGTTTAGTTGTAGGCCCAGGAGCCTCATGCAAAGAACAATTCTTATCAGGGGGTTCCCGTTTCAGTTTTCTTTCCGAGCTGTTTTGTTGCACATTTTGTTGTTGGGCTGACATGTATTACAGCATTTCTTTATGAGCACCCACGGCTCCTCTTTTCAGTAGATGAATTATGTTATTACCTGAAGGGAAATGTTGAACAAAGCAATGGCGACTCCATTTTTCTAATCTTAAAAAAATTGTAAATAGGCTAGGCATGGTGGCTCACGCCTGTAATTCCCAGCACTTTGGGAAGCTGAGGTGGGTGGATCACCTGAGGTCAGGAGTTCAAGACCAGCCTTGCCAATGTGGTGAAACACCGTCTCTACTAAAAATACAAAAAAAAATTAGCTGGGCATGATGGTGGGTACCTGTAACCCTAGCTACTTGGGAAGCTGAGGCAGGAGAATCGCTTGAACCTGGGAGGCAGAGGTTGCAGTGAGCCGAGATTGCACTGTTGTACTCCAACCTGGGCAACAGAGAGAGACTCCATCTCAAAAAGGAAAAAAAAAAAAAGTTAGAAATAATGCTGAATATGAAAGTTTAGGTAATTGGCAGATAATTTAAAGACAGAGGGAAATGTAATTTTTCCATGTAAGCCTTCTTCATAAATGATTTTTTGTTTGTTTGTTTTTGAGATGGAGTCTTACTCTGTCACCTGCTGGAGTGCAGTGGCGTGATCTTGGCTCACTGCAGCCTCTGCCGCCTGGGTTCATATGATTCTTCTGCCTCAGCCTCTCGAGTAGCTGGGATTGAACTCCTAACCTCGTGATCCACCCACCTCGGTCTCTCAAAGTGCTGAGATTACAGGCATGAGCCACTATGCTGGGCCATAAATGTTTTTTATTGTGTAGAATTTCTGATTTACTAATTTTCTTATTGTGAACGCTGTATTTGTCATCTTTGTAAATGATTATTTCTTTTCTGATAGACTGTGGAACCTGGCATTTACATCTGATCATCTGCATTCCCTTTGGACTCAGACTCTGTATTTTTTTCTCTTGATTTTTATATTGTAAATATGTATATAGCAGGAAAACATTGTATAGTCGAACTTTGAAGTGTCCGATTACTAAAAGTTGAGGTTTGGGTATTGTAACAGATTCTGGTATCTCTATTTGCAAATATAGCTTTGGTAAACAGTTTTCCTATGTGAAGGAAAAATTGCAGACCACAAATTTATGGCTTCTGTTTCCTGATTTCTCAATAACAAGCTTTTACATCTGCCCTTCCCTTAAAATGACATAAAATTAAATAAAACTACCATTTATGAAATGTCTACTCTGCCAGTGCCTGTGCGAGACATTTTTACAGACATGACGTCATTTGATCTTTACAGTAACCTTAGGCAAGGAACGTTAATGGCCCTATCTTTTTACAGAGATGCTGAGGTTTGAAGACGTTAAGTAACTGGTTCAAGGTCACACTGCTTGAAGGTGGACACGTGGGTCTCGGGGATGCCTGAATCCACGCACTGTGGCCTGCTGCCAGAGTCAGATGTCATCATTCACATTGTGTCAGAAAAATCTGCAGAAACAGAACAGCTTCTTTCTAATGGAAGCCCTGGAGACAGGCATCTAACAAATTCAGCATATCTGCTAATCAATTCATAATTTCTTTAAAATGACCGTAAGAGCTTCTAGAGAAATTTTCACAAAACTTGTAGTTCCCAGTCACCCTAAGGAAATATGATTTAATGAAGCAGATTTTACTCCCATGTTTCCAAAATTTCCTACCCTATGTACGTTAGAGGATCAGTAAGTGTTAGAGAAGGAAAGATTAGCAGCTATTCACCTTGCTTTGAGTGTACATTGCTAAGTTCAGCAGTTTGCTCAGAGAGTCTGAGAGCTCCTCACTTCTGTGTAACCGTGAAAATAAATGCATCCCTGGGAAGGGTCGGGGGATGTGGTCTTACCTGAGTCTGGGAGCTCGATGCGTACATGGAGGTAAGTAACCTCATACTTCCCAGGCAGTGCTGCTGTGTAAGTCGCCAGGGGCCAGCTGCTTGGGTTTCCCTGCAGGCTCAGCCTTTCCCTTGAGCTTGCACTGTTGGCTTCTGGGAGCCGGAGGGAGGCCAGGTTCCTGGCTGTGACTGGAAAAGAACACTGAGGAAATCCAAAGGTATGCATTAGCCTGACAGGAAGCAGGAAGGAAAGCAGAAGAAACAGACTAGGAGTGAAGAGGCTGAGCTGCAGGGGAAAAATGGTTACCTTTTCTAAATGACCCCTAGTTCAGACAGAAATCAGTAGTATGTTTTGAGAAGTAGTGAGGGGGATGGGCTTTGGAATCACATTGGATGCAAGCCTGACTCTGCCGAGTGACCTGGGACAGGTTACCTAAACACCCAGATTCCTTAGCTGTGCAGTGGAGGAAGTGGCAGTAGCTACTGCCTAGAGTTAGAAGGATTAAATAAAATCATATATGCAGGTGACTTAGAATAGCTCCTGAAAAACTCTACTACTGAGCAGTTGCTCAGTTAACGTTGGGTACAACCATGAACCTGAATAAGGAAGTTTGCGTTAAAAACAGGTATGTATGTTACACACGTGTTTTTCAGTTTCACCACCACATTGAAAAGCAGAATTTCCTAAAATGCTTTAAAAATGAGTGGAGGACAATGATGTTGCCTTCCAGTCATTTAGGTTTCTTTATACGTGGTAGTAGAGTTTTTCTTTTTCTTTCTTTTTTTTTTTTTTTTTGAGATGGAGTCTCAGTCTGTCACCCAGGCTGGAGAGCGATGGCATGATCTCGGCTTACTGCAACCTCCGCCTCCCAGGTTCAAGCGATTCTCCTGCCTCAGCGTCCTGAGTAGCTGGGACTACAGGTGCGCACCACCACGCCTGGATAATTTTTGTGTTTTTAGTAGAGACGGGGTTTTGCCATGTTAGCCAGGCTGGTCTCGAGCTCCTGACCTCAGGTGATCCACTCACCTTGGCCTCCCAAAGTACTGGGATTACAAGTGTGAGCCACTGTGCCCAGCCAACTGTTTCAATATAAATGTACTTTATTTGAGTTACAGGGAAGAGGTATGTAACTGGAAAAGACCTGGTTATTATTGTTGTTAGAGTAATTCAAAGATGAAGTAGGGAGGATGTCTCTGCCACTGTTTCAATTTTATCTTGTTCCTTCAAGTGATTTGATGGCTTGATAGACCCTGGGTCTGATGTTTGATACATGATGATTTGAAATCCAAAAGATGTTTGGTGTTACTATCCTGCTCTTACATGACTTCAAAATTCAGACAATACTATTATCAAATGAATAGACTTTGCACCTTCATAGGTTGCCTTATACAGTCTAACTTCAAGAATTTAGTCTCACAGTGCCAATAAGAAAAAGAAAATGGAAGACACTCAAAAGTTAAGTATTAGACAGTCATCACTAACTTGGAACAACAAGGCGAACAAAAAGAACTAACTTGTATATTTTGTTATTACCTATTCCAGAAGGGAATTCCCAAGGCCACAAGAAAATGCTTTATGTCAACAGTGAGTCTGAGATGTGGCTGTGATGCCTGTTTGGACACAGGATGGCTTGAAGAGTCACACAAAGCTGGTCATTGACTGAAACTAGAAGTGGCTTTTGAGAAATTCGTGGCCCTGAAAGCACTCAGAGAGGGTGTGTCACCCTGACAACGGGGTTCAGGGAAAGCTGGCATGCAGTCCTCTGTCATCCTGAGCCTGTGACATTGACTAGGTCCCTTGGTCCACATGATATGCCCAAAATGAGGATCAGGTGATACTGGCTTCTCCTTGTGTGAAGCAAGTTATTATGTTGCATCAGATTCTTAGAGGTCCTTGACTAGGACCTGATTTTTGAGACTTGGATCACAGCATAACCCTCTGTGGTGGTTGTGTCACCTTTTCAAGATGTGGTACTCCTCATCTGCATCAGTGACACATGACGAACTCCTGCGCTTAATCTCAGATCTGGGGCTCAGATGGTTGGTCTCTGGATGAAAGAGCACTCGACGGCCCAGCCGAGTATGTGAGTGTGGTGTGGTGTGGTGAAGGTTTTCACTGGATCTTTAGACCTACTGTGGGTGTGCTGGGAGTCTTGCTCTGCTCTGAGCCATTGCGTTTCACAAACTGTTTATGTTTTGGCCACTATTTATAGATACTCTATGAAGTTTGCCTTTCTTCTGTTTTTGAAAATGGGAATCATGCCTTATCAGCTCTCTCTCCCCTCATTTCTCAATTTTTAGTTAGCAATAGTTTCTGTATACTGCTATATGAATTTATTATTACTACTGCAACTACTATTATTATTTATTTTCCTCTGGTGTTGAAACTGAAACTACTATTGCTACTTCTAAGTACTGAGTATTTATTTCTTGCTAGGAAATCTCAGCAGGAAAACTATAACTGCTCATACAAGAATTGTTCTTCAGTATTGTTTTTAAACAGCCCTTTGATGTTCAGTCCAGTGCCTCGCCCCCATCCCCTTTTTAATAGCTGGAGCCTGAGGCCCGGAAGTGACTTGATGTGAGGAACGTAAGTCAATACCAGAGCTGACCAGCAAGTGAGGAGATGGAAGCAAGGGGTCCGAGATGGTTGCCATGGGTATTTCCTTCTCGATCGTGTTGTGTGAAATCGTTTTCCCAGTGTGGGCGTGTTTTCCTGGACTGAACTTTCCAGGTACTCTATATTCACCGCTCTCCCTCACACTTTAATTTCATTTTAGACACACACAGGGGAGTGGGAAGGGCCTAATTAAATCAACTATTTTTTTTTTTAACTTTTATCTTCTGGTTTAATGTGGCTAATATGAGAAGAAATTGAAATGCTAACCGGAATGCCATTTGAGATGATAGAATTTGTAATCCACGTTTTATGGCCGTCCCCTATTACCCGTCCTAGATAAACAGGAGTTGAATGTCTTGTGTCCTGATTTTTATGGTCTCTTGGTTACTGCAATAACAAGATCACTCAATCCCATGGAGACTGTTCTATTACAGAATATCCGTGTTCACTCTGCTTTCTCTTTATTTCATCTATCAGCAGTGAACAGCACTTTCATGTTTAAGATGCTCCCAGAGTTGAAGAATAAGAATAAATGTATTGGATGGCTTTGTTTAGTAAGTAGCAGCATTGTCCTTCAGACCCACTGAGGAATCTGAAGAATGAAACCATCAGAAATAGGCAAATAGGTTTCAGTAAATAGTCGTGGCTATTGTTTCCTTTTTAATCAAGAGCTCGGTAAAATTTGTAATGACTTCAAATGAATAAGAACACAAGACCATTTTGTGTCCTCAATATTTATTGATATGCTTTGCTTATTTTAATGGCTTGCACATATTTTTATTGTGCTGTTAATAATGGTTTTATATAATTCATACTGATACACAATGAAAGTCTCATTGTGTTCGCATTCCTTTGTGGATCTCCTCTTTTGCATGTTGATTGTGGTTTCATACTAAAACTGTAACAATGTACATCCAGTACTGTTTCATTTTCCTTGTTACTACAAGCTATGTGATAAACTTACTTCTGTATATAAGTCATTTTCATTTCTCTTTCAACATCATTTCTTTATTATGAAAGAAGCCAATACTTAAGTCTTAAGAAATTATCATATATTATTTTCTTATTCTCTGTTTTATGAAATCCATAGGAATTATTTCCTCAGCTTCACCTAAATAAGGAGTTTTAAATTGTAATTGGAGGGATTGTTGATTGATTGATTGATTGATTGAAACAAAGTCTTGCTCTGTTGCACAGGCTGGAGTGCAGTGGCATGATCTCGGCTCACTGCAACCTCTGCCTCCCGGGTTCAAGTGATTCTCCTGCCTCAGCCTGCTGAGTAGCTGGGACTACAAGTGCACACCACCTCACCCAGCTAATTTTGAATATTTTTGTTTGTTTGTTTTACAGAGATGGGGCTTCACTATGTTGACCAGGCTGGTCTTGAACTCCTGAGCTCAAGTGATCCACCAACTTTAACCTCTCAAAGTGCTGGGATTACAGGTGTGAGCCACCATAACCGTCCAAGGGATTGTTTATTATGTGATATTTTAAAAATGATATGCTATTTCCCATACTTACAAAAATTTTTAAAGCCACTTTATTGAGATATAATTTACATACCATACATTTCAGCCATTTAATGTTTACAATTCGATGGTGTGCAGTGTATTCATGGAGTTGTATAACTGTCATCACTGTCTAATTTTTTTATATTTAATTTTTAATTCTGGAAATGAACACAACATCAAATTTATACTAACCATTTTTTAAGAGTAAAGTTCAACTATTAACTATTCACATTATTGTACAACTCTCGGACAATCTCTAATCTCTAAAAGAATCTAGAACATCTCTAGAATTTAAAATACTTTTAAGTTTGAATAAAGATTCAAAACCCTTGCTGTGGAACAAAAGGCCCAGGTGTAGCCTCTGCTATTCTCCCTCTTAGCAGATTGCTCATGAAGAAGAGTTAAACTCTGTTAAATATTTGAAGGTATTTATTCTGAACCAAATATAAGGTGAGTGACCAAGGCCTGAGACACAGTTCTAAGAAGTCCTGAGAACATGTTCCCAGCGTGGATAGGTTATGGCTTGATTTTATACATTTTAGAGGGATAGAAGTCACAAGCAGACATCAATCAAATACATGTAAAGGGTACATTGATTCTGTCGGGAAAGGCGGAACCAGCTGAGGTGGGAGTGGGGTGCCAGTCTGAGTCCAGCTGCCTAGAAGGTTACGCCAGGTTACATGGCCAGCACCCTAGCTCAGGCTCCTTCCAAATTCCTTGTCTTCTGTTTAAGCATGCTTTCTACCTCTAGGCCTTTTTTGTGGCAATCCTTCTGCTATGATTTGAAAGTTTGTCCCCTACAAAATTCATGTTGAAACTTAATCCCCAATGTGGCAGTCTTGAAAGATGGGGCCTTTAAGAAGTGATTGGGTCTTGAGGCCTCTGCCCTCATGAATGCATTAATCCATTAATAGTCAATGAATTACCATGGGAGTCATACTGATTGATGGCTTTATAAGAAGAGAGAGACCTGAGCCAGCATGCTCAGCCCTCTTACATGCGATGCTCTGTGCCACTTCAGTTCTCTGCAGAGAGTTCCTACCAGCGAGAAGGTTTTCACCAAATGAGACCCCTTGATGCTGGCCTTCTTAGATCTATGACATTTTATTTTATTTTATTTGAGATAGAATAGAATCTCACTCTGTGAGATCGTGCAGTGGCACGATCTTGGCTTACTGCAATGTCCGCCTCTGGGTTCAAGCAACTCTCCTGCCTCAGTCCCCTGAGTAGCTGGGATTACACGCATGTGCCACCACACCCAGCTAATTTTTGTATTTTTAGTAGAGACGGGGTTTCACCATGTTGGCCAGATCAGTACTGAACTCCTGACCTCAAGTGATCCACCTGTGTTGGCCTCCCAAACTGCTGGGATTATAGGTGTGAGTCACTGCGCCAGGCCAGATTCTATAACTTTAAAAAACAAGTTCCTTTTCTTTGTAAATTATCCAGGTTTATGTATTCTGTTGTAAGCAACAGAAAACAGACTAAGACACCTTTCTGTACACTATTGAGAAAATCATCTTTCTAAGTTAGCAGTCTTCACATGGAATGATCATTTCCTTTTCTGGCTCTTGAAAGTAAGGTCCGATGCAACCTCTACTCTGAAGCATTTTCTGTGCAGTTAAGCTCGAAATGATCTCTTTTTCCTTTAATTTCTTATAACATTAGGTATTTTTATTTTTTTAGTTATCAGGTAACATATTTTTGTGTCATAGTTACTTTGTATTGTTTTCTTTTTTTTTTTATTTTTTTTTTATTTTTATTGCATTTTAGGTTTTGGGGTACATGTGAAAAACATGCAAGGTTGTTGCTTAGGTGCATACGTGGCAGTGTGATTTGCTGCCTTCCTCCCCTTCACCCATATCTGGCATTTCTCCCCATGCTATCCCTCCCCAATTCCCCACCCCCCCGCTGTCCCCCCCACTCCCCCACAACAGACCCCCATGTATAGTGCTCCCCTCCCTGTGTCCATGTGTTCTCCTTGTTCAACACCCGCCTATGAGTGAGAACATGTGGTGTTTGATTTTGTGTTCTTGCGTCAGTTTGCTGAGAATGATGGTTTCCAGGTTCATCCATGTCCCTACAAAGGACGCGAACTCCTCGTTTTTAATGGCTGCATAATATTCCATGGTGTATATGTGCCACATTTTTCCTGTCCAGTCTATCATCGATGGGCATTTGGGTTGGTTCCAGGTCTTTGCTATTGTAAACTGTGCTGCAATGAACATTCGTGTGCATGTGTCCTTATAGTAGAACGATTTATAATCCTTTGGATATATGCCCAGTAATGGGATTGCTGGGTCAAATGGAATTTCTATTTCTAGGTCCTTGAGGAATCGCCACACTGTTTTCCACAATGGTTGAACTAATTTACACTCCCACCAACAGTGTAAAAGTGTTCCTATTTCTCCACATCCTCTCCAGCATCTGTTGTCTCCAGATTTTTTAATGATTGCCATTCTAACTGGTGTGAGATGGTATCTCAATGTAGTTTTGATTTGCATTTCTCTAATGACCAGTGATGATGAGCATTTTTTCATATGCTTGTTGGCCTCATGTATGTCTTCTTTTGTAAAGTATCTGTTCATGTCCTTTGCCCACTTTTGAATGGGCTTGTTTGTTTTTTTCTTGTAAATCTTTTTTAGCTCGTTGTAAATTCTGGATATCAGCCCTTTGTCAGATGGGTAGGCTGCAAAAATTTTTTCCCATTCTGTTGGTTGCCGATTCACTCTATTGACTGTTTCTTTTGCTGTGCAGAAGCTGTGGAGTTTGATTAGGTCCCATTTGTCTATTTTGGCTTTTGTTGCCAATGCTTTTGGTGTTTTGGTCATGAAGTCCTTGCCTACTCCTATGTCCTGAATGGTTTTGCCTAGGTTTCCTTCTAGTGTTTTTATGGTGTTAGGTCTTACGTTTAAGTCTTTAATCCATCTGGAGTCAATTTTAGTGTAAGGTGTCAGGAAGGGGTCCATTTTCTGCTTTCTGCATATGGCTAGCCAGTTTTCCCAACACCACTTATTGAACAGGGAATCCTTTCCCCATTGCTTGTTTTTATCGGGTTTGTCAAAGATCAGGTGGTTGTAGATATGTTGTGTTGCCTCTGATGCCTCTGTTCTGTTCCATTGGTCTATATCTCTGTTTTGGTACCAGTACCATGCTGTTTTGATTACTGTAGCCTTGTAGTAGAGTTTGATGTCTGGTAGTGTGATGCCTCCTGCTTTGTTCTTTTTGCTTAGAATTGACTTGGCTATGCGGGCTCTCTTTTGGTTCCATATGAAGTTTAAGGTGGTTTTTTCCAGTTCTGTGAAGAAGGTCATTGGTAGCTTGATGGGGATAGCATTGAATCTGTATATTACTTTGGGCAGTATGGCCATTTTCACGATATTAATTCTTCCTAACCATGAACATGGAATGTTTCTCCATCTGTTTGTGTCCTCTCTTATTTCGTTGAGCAGTGATTTGTAGTTCTCCTTGAAGAGGTCCTTTACATTCCTTGTTAGTTGTATTCCTAGGTATTTTATTCTCTTTGTAGCGATTGTGAATGGCAGTTCGTTCTTGATTTGGCTCTCTTTAAGTCTGTTATTGGTGTATAGGAACGCTTGTGATTTTTGCACATTGATTTTGTATCCTGAGACTTTGCTGAAGTTGCTTATCAGTTTCAGGAGCTTTTGGGCTGAGATGAGGGGGTCTTCTAGATATACAATCACGTCGTCTGCAAATAGAGACAATTTGACTTCCTCCTTTCCTAATTGAATACCCTTTATTTCTTTTTCTTGCCTGATTGCTCTGGCTAGAACTTCCAGTACTATATTGAATAGGAGTGGTGAGAGAGGGCATCCTTGTCTAGTGCCAGATTTCAAAGGGAATGCTTCCAGTTTTTGCCCGTTCAGTATGATATTGGCTGTCGGTTTGTCGTAAATAGCTTTTATTATTTTGAGATACGTTCCATCGATACCTAGTTTATTGAGGGTTTTTAGCATAAAGGGCTGTTGAATTTTGTCGAAGGCCTTCTCTGCATCAATTGAGATAATCATGTGGTTTTTGTCTTTGGTTCTGTTTATGTGGTGAATTACATTTATAGACTTGCGTATATTGAACCAGCCTTGCATCCCCGGGATGAATCCTACTTGATCATGGTGGATAAGCTTTTTGATGTGCTGTTGTAATCGGCTTGCCATTATTTTATTGAAGATTTTTGCATCTATGTTCATCATGGATATTGGCCTGTAGTTTTCTTTTCTTGTTGAGTCTCTGCCAGGTTTTGGTATTAGGATGATGTTGGTCTCATAAAATGATTTGGGAAGGATTCCCTCTTTTTGGATTATTTGGAATAGTTTCAGTAGGAATGGTATCAGTTCCTCTTTGTATGTCTGGTAGAATTCGGCTGTGAACCCATCTGGGCCTGGGCTTTTTTTGGGTGGTAGGCTCTTAATTGCTGCCTCGACTTCAGACCTTGTTATTGGTCTATTCAGGGTTTCGACTTCTTCCTGGTTTAGGCTTGGCAGGAGGCAGCTGTCCAGGAATTTATCCATTTCCTCCAGGTTTTCTAATTTATGTGCATAGAGTTGTTTGTAATAATCTCTGATGATGGTTTGAATTTCTGTAGAATCTGTGGTGATATCCCCTTTGTCATTTTTTATTGCATCTATTTGGTTATTCTCTCTTTTCTTTTTTATTAGTCTGGCTAGTGGTCTGTCTATTTTGTTGATCTTTTCAAAAAACCAGCTCCTGGATTTATTGATTTTTTGAAGGGTTTTTCGTGTCTCTATCTCCTTCAATTCTGCTTTGATCTTAGTTATTTCTTGTCTTCTGCTAGGTTTTGAGTTTTTTTGATCTTGCTCCTCTAGCTCTTTCAATTTTGACGATAGGGTGTCAATTTTAGATCTCTCCTTTCTTCTCATGTGGGCACTTATTGCTATATATTTTCCTCTAGAGACTGCTTTAAATGTGTCCCAGAGATTCTGGTATGTGGTGTCTTCATTCTCGTTGGTTTCGAAGAACGTCTTTATTTCTGCCTTCATTTCATTGTTTATCCAGTCAACATTCAGGAGAAAGTTGTTCATTTTCCATGAGGCTGTGCGGTTCTGGGTTGGTTTCTGAATTCTGAGTTCTAACTTGATTGCACTGTGGTCTGAGAGACTGTTTGTTATGGTTTCCGTTCTTTTGCATTTGCTGAGGAGTGATTTACTTCCAATTATGTGGTCAATTTTAGAGTAGGTGTGATGTGGTGCTGAGAAGAATGTATATTCTGTGGATTTGGGGTGGAGAGTTCTGTAAATGTCTATTAGGTTTGCTTGTTCCAGGTCTGAGTTCAAGTCCTGGATATCCTTGTTAATTTTCTGTCTCGTTGATCTGTCTAATATTGACAGTGGTGTGTTGAAGTCTCCCACTATTATTGTGTGGGAGTCTAAGTCTCTTTGTAAGTCTTTAAGAACTTGCCTTATGTATCTGGGTGCTCCTGTATTAGGTGCATATATATTTAGGATCGTTAGCTCTTCTTGCTGCATTGATCCTTTTACCATTATGTAATGTCCTTCTTTGTCTCTTTTGATCTTTGTTGCTTTAAAGTCTATTTTATCAGAGATGAGAATTGCAACTCCTGCTTTTTTTTGCTCTCCATTTGCTTGGTAAATCTTCCTCCATCCCTTTATTTTGAGCCTTTGTGTATCCTTGCATGCGAGATGGGTTTCCTGGATACAGCACACTGATGGGTTTTGGCTTTTTATCCAATTTGCCAGTCTGTGTCTTTTGATTGGGGCATTTAGTCCGTTTACATTTAGGGTTAATACTGTTATGTGTGAATTCAATCCTGTCATTTTGGTGCTAGGTGGCTGTTTTGCCCTTTGGTTGATGCAGATTCTTCATTGTGTTGATGCTCTTTACCTTTTCGTGTGTTTTTGGAGTGGCTGGTACTGGTTGTTCTTTTCTATGTGTAGTGCCTCCTTCAGGAGCTCTTGTAGAGCTGGTCTGGTGGTGATGAACTCTCTGAGTTCTTGCTTGTTCACAAAGGATTTTATTTTTCCTTCACTTATGAAGCTTAGTTTGGCTGGATACGAAATTCTGGGTTGAAAGTTCTTTTCCTTAAGGATGTTGAATATCGGCCCCCACTCTCTTCTGGCCTGTAGGGTTTCTGCTGAGAGATCTGCAGTGAGTCTGATGGGCTTCCCTTTGTGGGTAACCCGACCTTTCTCTCTGGCTGCCCTTAGTATTTTCTCCTTCATTTCAACCCTGGTGAATCTGATGATTATGTGTCTTGGGGTTGCTCTTCTAGAGGAGTATCTTTGTGGTGTTCTCTGTATTTCCTGGACTTGAATCTCAGCCTGCCTTGTTAGGTTGGGGAAGTTTTCTTGGATAATATCCTGAAGAGTATTTTCCAGCTTGGATGCATTCTCTTCGTCACATTCAGGTACACCTATCAAACGTAGATTAGGTCTTTTCACATAGTCCCATATTTCTTGTTGACTTTGTTCATTCCTTTTTACCCTGTTTTCTCTAATCTTGCCTTCTCGTTTTATTTCATTGAGTTGATCTTCGACCTCTGATATCCTTTCTTCTGCTTGGTCAATTCGGCTGTTGAAACTTGTGCATGCTTCACGAAGTTCTCGTGTTGTGTTTTTCAGCTCCATCAATTCGCTCATATTCCTCTCTAAGTTGTCCATTCTTGTTAGCATTTCGTCAAGTCTTTTTTCAAGGTTCTTAGTTTCTTTGCATTGGGTTAGAACATGTTCTTTTAGCTCACGGAAGTTTCTTATTATCCACTTTCTGAAAGCTGATTCTGTCATTTCATCACACTCATTCTCCGTCCAGTCTTGTTCCCTTGCTGGTGGGGAGTTGTGATCCCTTGTAGGAGGAGAAGTGTTCTGGTTTTGGGTGTTTTCATCCTTTTTGCGCTGGTTTCTTCCCATCTTTGTGGATTTTTCCACCTGCTGACTTTGTAGTTGTTGTCTTTCTGCTTTTGGTAATTTTAAGTCTGCTGTGGCAGAACTCATAAACCCCCTGCTCTTCCCCCGAGGTGTTCTGTCCCAGGGAGTTACTGTTTTATGATGTTCCCCTGTGCGGTTGCTGTTTTCCCTGCCCACAAGGTGGCAGCCTAGTCACACTCAGGTTGCAGAGGCTTCGCTAAGCTGCTGTGGGCTCCACCCAGCTTCCGTGTGAACTTCTGGGTGTAGTTAGAACTGCTTCCGCTATGTTGGCCCGCCCCTGTAGTGACGGAGTCTCTGTAGTGGCGGATTGCCTTGGTACAGAACAGCAGGGTGCCTATGGAGAACGCCCCTCCTCCACAGAGCTGGACCGTCCCGGTTTCAGTTGTGTTTCAGGTCTTCTTGCTGGGTAAGAGGGGACACCGTCTCATCTGATCTGCCTCCGGAGCCGCTGCGTTGGCTAAAGCCGCGGCTCTGAGATTCGTGGCACTGGCCTGGCTCCCCGTTTCAGCTCCCCTTGCTGGCTTATAGGGGACTCAGACTCTCTCACTTTATACAGTGAGCCGTTGCCTCAGGGTGCCGGCCCAGCGGCTGCGCCGTTCAAGCCAGCGGCGCCAGCGGCGCTGGCGACCCGTGTGGCTTCTCTGCGTGTGAATCTCCTGGTCTGTGGGCAGTAAAAATCAGTCTGGAAATACGGCGTCCACTCACCCTCTGTGCTTTCTCTCGGAGCTGCATTCCCGAGTTCCTCCTAAGCGGCCATCTTGGATCTCCCCCACTTTGTATTGTTTTCATGCCTTAACTCATTGTACTTTTTGAGGATAGGGTCTATCACTGCTTTTGCCTCAAGATAGCACAGTGCCTAGCATACAGTAAGTAAAAGAAATGCATAGTAAAATTGACTTCTTTCTTTTTATCTTTAGGTCTACAAATTTTAACACGCTTGTAGATTTGGGTAACCACCACCACAATCAGGATACAGAACACTCTAAATAACTTCCTGTGCTATGACTCTTGAACACCCTACCCTTCTTCTCTCTCTTGCCAATCACTGATCTATTCTTCGTTACTGTAGTTCTGCTTTTCCCTAGGATGTCATATAAATTGAATCATATAGTCTATAGTCTTTTGAGGCTGGCCCCTTTTACTCAACCATGAAGCCTTTGACATGATCAAAGTTTGTTGTGTGTATCAATGATGGCTTCCTTTTTTATTGTTGAGTAATAGTACCTTATATGGTTGTAACACAGTTTGTTGCTGGACATTTGCGTTGTTTCCAAATTGGCAATTATAAAGAGCTATAAATGTTTGTGTACAGGTTTAAGCAAGTGCTTTTTGAATGAACACATGAATGAACGATTAGTATAATTTCAACCATGTGGTCTTATGGACCGCTATACATAAGCAAAATTTGTGATAAGCCTCATTGGAGGCACATAGAGAAATGGACATATACATAATATTTATATATATTATATAGATACATAAAGATTGTATATAATGAATAGTTCTAAAATAGACATACAATGTTTTTTTCAGATTTCAAAAAAAGATGGGGTTACTTCTGGCTAGTTGTGGATATGGGTAAGGTATCATCATATTATTTGGATTCTGAAATCCAATAATTGCTTCCCAAACTCAGAGGCTTGACACTGCAAACCTAAGAAATCCATGAACCTGCTCAAAGATTTATCTTGTGATTTTATATAGAATTAATTGACTATTTTTTAAATGCTTCCAAGAGGTCCAGAATGTCTGTTTATATCATTGACAGAATTACTCCCCATGATTCAGAAATACAAGACACTTTAAATATAGTTTTTAAAAGATGTTGTCATTGTAGACATTCTCAGAAATTTCACATATTGGAGCAAGAGATTCTCAAAAATTTCAAATAGAACAAGACACTCTCAGAAAATTCAAAGTAGTGCAAAGTATTTTGACTTCCCCTTCTAGAAAAATCATTCACTTTTAGGGATAACTGAGTTTTAGACCTGGGTTTAACTACAAACTAGCTAAAAAGCATCAGACAGGTTGTTTAACCTCTTGAACCAGTTTTCTCATCTCTAAAACTGAGATTACTATTGGCTGCCAAGTAGGACAGTTAATTTCAAGAGATCATTTGCACAGTGGCTCACACCTGTAATCCCAGCACTTTGGGAGACTGAGGCTGGTAGATCACCTAAGGTCAGGAGGTCAAGACCATCCTGGCCTATATGGTGAAATCCCATCTCTACAAAAATACAAAAATTAGCTGAGCATGATGGTGGGGGTGCCTGCTGTAATCTCAGCTACTCAGGAAGCTGAGATGGGAGAATGACTTGAACCCAGGAGGCAGAAGTTGAAGTGAGCCAAGATCATGCCATTGCACTCCAGCTTGGGCTACAGAAGTGACTCCATCTCAAAAAAAAAAAAAAAAAAAAAGCTTGTCATATAATAGTGGTTCAATAAATGCTAAATCCCGTCTCTGAGCTTCGACTCGCTTATCTTTGAAATGCAGGACTAAGAGTAGATGATTTCTATCATTTTTCTAGCTCTGGATTTCTTTTCTTTTCTTTTCTTTTTGTGATGGAGTGAGTTATGAACAGGTATATCTTCCAGACACACAATTCTCTAAATTGGTAAGTAAAATACTGTGTCTCAGTCCTCTTTGATACTCCAGTTTGACTTGCATTAGGTAATTTAAAATACAATTTTAATTTTTTTTTTTCTGTTTCAAATTACTTTGGAGGCAATAGGGAAGATTAGGTATAGTGATCCAGGCTTTCAAATTAAGAAATATACTTGATGATCATGAAGGAATGATGACACCAAATGTCTAACCTTGAACTCAAAGATTCCCAATTGTGCTATAGAACTTTTTGGTTTTTTTCAGTCTGGCGTCCACCTTTACAATTCTTATGTATGTTCCTAAAGCACAGAGAACATGAAAAAGTCACAGACCTCTAACCAAGTCCTCAGACTGATGGTCAGGAGGAAATTTAGAAGTGAGTGTTGAGCAACTAATATTGCTGGGATTCAGTTGCACAAAGGGCCTCAGTATCTCTCGGAAAGGCTTACATTTGGTGATAGCAAATGTGCTTATTTTTAAAAGAAGGAAATATTTAGTTGGATTTTAGAAACTATAGGCCAATGGGCTTTATATTAACCATTGTCAAAATTATAGAATGAATGATAAAATAATCAGTTTATAGAAAAGTAGGACATTTTCCTACATAATGACAGCACATTCAAGACACTCAGGAAATTTAACATTGGTATAATGTTACTTCCCCAATTGTCTTACTGATGTCCTTTTAGCATTTTTCTTCTTCTTTTGAGAGGGAGTCTCATGCTGTTTTGCCCAGGCTAGAGTGCAGTGGCATGATGTTGGCTCACTGCAACCTCCACCTTCTGGGTTCAAGTGATTCTTCTGCCTCAGCCTCCCAAGTAGCTGGGACTACAGGTGCCCACCACCATACCTGGCTAATTTTTGTATTTTTAGTAGAGATGGGGTTTCCCCATGTTGGCCAGAATGGTCTGGAATTCCTGACCTCAGGTGATCTGCCTGCCTCAGCCTCCCCAAGTGCTGGGATTATAGGCGTGAGTCACTGTGCCTGGCCATATTTTTCTTCTTTAACACAATTTCTCTTTCTTTTGTTTTTACACAAATAGTAACATATTCAGTTCTTGCTTTTCTGTTATTTATTTGAGACAAGGTCAGACTGGAGTGCAGTGGAGCAATCTAGGCTTGCTGCAACCTCAACCTCCCAGGCTCAAGTAATTTTCCTAACCTCTTGAGCAGCTGGGACTATTGGTGTGCACCAGCACACCTGGCTAATTTTCGTATTTTCTGTAGAGACAGGATTTTGGCAGTTGTTCAGGCTGGTCCTGAATTCCTGGTTTCAAGTCATCCTCCTGCCTTGAACTGCCAGAGTGCTGGGATTACAGGCTTGAGCCACCATGCCTGGTCTTTGTTTATTTTTTTATTGTTTAAAATTTTATCTTGGCAATAGCTTTTTTTTTAAAAAAAGTTAAGATTTCTCCCTTCTTTTTAATATACGTAGTATCATGTTACACTTTTTTGGAGGGAATGGGGGAGATAATTTTGTTTTAGTTACTATTTAAAAATTTAGTCCTGGCTCAGTGGCTCAGGCCTGTAATCTCAGCACTGTGGGAGGTTGAGGTGGTGGATCACTTGAGCTCAGGACTTGGAGACAAGCCTGGGCAATATGGCAAAACCCCCTCTCTACTAAAAATACAAAAAATCAGCCGCATGTGGTGACCCATGCCTGTACTCCCCAGCTACTCAGGTGACTGAGGTGAGAGGGTCACTTGAGCCCAGGAGTTGAAGGCTGCAGTGAGCCATGATTGTGCCACTGCACTCTAGCCTGGATAATGAAAGGAAACCCTGTCTAAAAAAAGAAAAAGAAAAAGAAAAAAAATGTTGGCAGTTAGTCTCTGTCTTTACATAAGAGCTTTATCATTTATTTTCTATTCTCAAATGGTATTCCAGTATATGGCTCTACTATAATTAATTTGGCAGGGCTACAATTGATGGATATTTACACTATTTTCAATAATTAAGATAACAAGCAGTGCAGTGATAAATAACATTGTATTTCATTTTATACAACAGCAAGTCTATCTCCAGGATGAATTCCTGAAAAATTGCTAAGTATGTACATATATTTCCATACATATTGTCAAATTATTCTGATAGGGTAATCGCCCTACATCAACACTATATGAGAATGCCTGTTTACCCAAAGCATTACCAACACAGAACTTATCAAGCATTTTGTGATTTTAGGACATTATTGATAGGTCCTCTATTTTCTGCAGATTTGTCTCTCAAGCTCATGGAAATGCTTGACTCCCTGTATTTAGTCTTACCACTCTTAAATCCATTCTTTATAGAGCTGCCCATAATAGTACTACCATCTTGTGTAAAATCCTATAATGCCTTCTCGGTAGACTGGGATAAAGACTTCTCAGTGCAGCTTAGTCAGGTTTTTGCTTGAATCTTTAACGGCATCCCACACTATCCCCTCCGTGATGGCCTCTCCCTCCCCATTTCTGCTCCAACCTTGTTCAGCCACTAACAGTTTCCCTCTAATGCCCAATGTTTGTGTCATTCACAGCTTTTGCCAACTTGCTGTTCTTTCTTGGGATGCTTTGACCCTTTTTCATCTTATTGCATTACCCAGTCTGTTTTAAATTAGGTGCTCTTGTTGTATGTTGCCAAACTTCCCAGGTTTACATTTTTCCCTGGATTTATCAGGGTTGATGTTGACTGGTTCACTTTTTCTACTGGATTGTAAATTGCTTGAGCTCTAAAATCTTGTCTTGTGCACCAGAGCATTCACAGAGTCTGGGACACAGAGGGCCTCTAAGAAATGTTACTTAAATAAATATAGTTCCCTATTAGAAAGCAAATAGTCTTAGGACAGATATTTGTTCACATTCTTTTGTTAGTGTATTTTCTTTTACTATGGTAAAATATATAAAACATTTAAAAAGTGTCATTAATTGCGTTAACAATGTTGTGTAACCATTACCACTCTCTGTCTGCAAAACTTTCTCATTACCCAAACAGAAACTCTGTCACAATTAAGCAATAACTTCCGATTCCCCTCTTCTTCCAGCCCATGGTAACCTCTAGTCTATTTTCCATCTCAATGAATTTCCCTATTCAAGATATTTTTATCTAATTTAAATCATATAATATTTGTCCTCTTTACATCTGGCTTATTTCACTTAGTATAATATTTTCAAGGTGTGTCTATGTTATAGCATATATCAAAACTTCGTTTCTCTTTATGGATGAATAATATTCTTTTTTTTTTTTTTTTGAGATGGAGTCTCACTCTGTCACGCAAGCTGGAGTACAGTGGCGTGATCTTGGCTCACTTCAACCTCCGGCTCTTGGCTCACTTCAACCTCCGGCTCTTGGCTCACTTCAACCTCCGGCTCTTGGGTTCAAGCGATTCTCCTGTCTCAGCCACATGGGCTAGGCTGGTCTTGAACTCCTGACCTCAGGTGATCCACCCACCTTGGCCTCCCAAAGTGCTGAGATTACAGAATAATATTCTATTATATGTACATTCCACATTTTGTTTTCCCATTCATCTGTTGGTAGACATGTTGTTTCCACCTTTTGACAGCATTATCGTGAATAATACTGCAATGAATATTGCCATACAAGTAACTCGTTGAGTTTTAAATTCTTTCAGATGTATACCTACAAGTGGAATTCCTGGACCATGTGGTAATTGTGTTTAGCTTTTTAAAGGAACCACCAAATTGTTCTCCACAGCAGCTGCACCATTTTATATTCTTATCAGCAATGTAGGAGGGTTCCAATTTCTCCACATTCTTGCCAACACTTACATTCCACTTTTAATTACAGCCATCCTAGTAGATGTGAAACAGTATTACACTGTGGTTTTTAATTTGCATTTTTCTAATGACTAAGGACACTGAATGCCTTTTTGTGTACTTCTTGGCCATTTCTATATATCTTTGGAGAAATAGCTATTCAAGCATGTTGCCCATTTAAATTGGGTTGTCGTTTTGTTAAATTTTAGGAGTTTTAACTATATTTTGGATATAACCTTATCAGATATATGACTTGGAAATATTTTCTCCTATTCTGTGGGCTTCCTTTTCACTTTCTTGATAATGTCCCTTATGTACAAAAAATTTATGTTGATAAAGTCCAAAATAGCTATTTTTTCTTTTGTGGCTTGTGTTTTTGATGTCATATCTAAGACTCCATTATTAAATCTAAGGTCAAGATTTACTCTATGTTTTCTTCTGAAAGTTTTATGTTTTTAGTCCTTATGTCTAGGATTGTTCCATTTTAAGTTAACTTTTGGATATGGTATAATTTGGGGGTCCAACTTCATTCTTTTACCTGTAGAAATCTAGTTGTTCTAGTGTCATTTGTTGAAGAGCCTGTTCTTTCATTATTGAGTGGACTTGATACCATTGTCAACTAATTTGCCATTCATATATGGGTTTATTTCTGAACTCTCAATGCTATTCCATTGATCTATATTCTACCCTATGCCAGTACCATGCTGTTTTGATCACCATAGCTTTGTAGTGAGTTTTGAAATTGGGACATGCAAGTCCTTGACTTTGTTCATTTTCAATATTGTTTTGACTATTTGGGGTTCATTAACATTTCGTATGAATCTGAGGATTGGCTTTACCATTTTTCCCAAAAAGGTTGTTGAAATTTTTATAGGAATTACATTAATTTGTAGGTTGTGTGGTTGTATTGACATCTTGATAATTTTAAGCCTTTCTATCCATGAACATGAGGTGTTTTTCCATTTTTTCAAAAGGTAGTTTCTTTTCCTGTGATGGCTTTATTTGGCTTTGATATCAGGGTAATGGTGATCTCATAGAATAAGTTAGGTAGTGTTCCTTTCTCTTTTAATTTTTAGAAAAATGTCAGGATTGGTGTTAATCCTTTTTGAAATGTTTGGTAAATCATCCAAGTTTGGTACTTCACCAGTGATGCAATTTGGTCCTGAGATTTTCTTTATTAGGAAGTTTTCAATTACTAATTCAATCTTTTTTGCTAATGATCTGTTAAGATTTTCTAATTCATCTTGAGTCAGTTTAGGTAATTTGTGTGGAATTTGTTTATTTCTTGCAGGCTATCCAATTAATATATAATGATTAATAATATTTTCTTATCCTTTTTATTTCTGTAGTAATTTAGGGCCAGGTGTGGTGGCTCACATCTGTAATCCCAACACTTTGGGAGGCCAAGGCGGGTGGATCACGAGCTCAGGAGTTCAAGACCAGCTTGGCTAACATGGTGAAACCCCGTCTAAAAAAAAAATTAAAAAAAAAGATAGTAGTAATGTTTCCATTTTTATTTCAGACTTTATTTAATAGTTATTTGTGTCTTCTCTCTTTTTCTTTTGTCAGATCTAGCTAAAAATTTGTCAATTTTGCTCATCTTTTCAAAAAACGAACTTTTAATTTTGTTGATTGTTATCTTACTCGTCTCTATTTTTCTCCGCTCTAATCTTTATTATTTCCTTTTTTTCTAGTAGCTTTGGGTTTAGTTTGTTCTTCTGCTTCTAGTTCATGAAGATATAAAATTAAGTTATTGATTTGAGCTGTTATTTTTTAATGTAGTTGGTTATAGCTATAAATATTCATCTAAGCACTGCCTTTGATGCATCCCATAAGTTTTTGTAAGCTGCCTTTAATTTTCATTTGTCTCTCAGTATTTTAAAAATTCCCTTGTGATTTCTTTTCTTTCTTGTTTTTTTTTCTTGAGATGGAGTCTCCTGCTGTTGCCCAGGATGGAGTGCAGAGGCACGATCTTGGCTCACTGGGTTCAAGTGATTCTTCTGCCTCAGCCTCCCAAGTAGCTGGGATTACAGGCATGTGCCACCATACCCAGCTAATTTTTATATTTTTAGTAGAGCTGGGGTTTCACCATTTTGGCCAGGCTGTTCTCAAACTCCTGACCTCATGATCCATCCACCTTGGCCTCCCAAAATGCTGGGATTACAGGCATGAGCCACTGAGCCTGGCCACCCTTGTGATTTCTTCTTTGATCTTTTGATTATTTAAGAATATGTAATTTAATTTCCATATATTTGTGAATTATTTTTCTTAGATCCATGCTGAATATATTTGTGAATTTAAAAAGTTTTTAAAAAATGATTGATTTCTAGCTTTATTCCATCATTGCAATTGAAAAAGATACACTGTATAATCTCCATCTCTTAAAAATTATAAAAACTTGTTTTGTGGCCTAACATATGCTCTATCCTGGAGTATGTTCCCTGTGTGCTTTAGAAAAATGTATATTCTGCTGTTGTTGAATGAAGTGTTGTATATAAGTCTGTTGGATCTTGTTCGTTTATGTTGTTGTTCAAGTTCTCTTCCTCCTTATTGATTTTCTGTCTAGCTGCTCCATCCATTTTTAAAAAATGTATTGAAGTCTCCAACTATTATTGTTGAACTGCCTATTTCTCCCTTTAATTCTGTCAGTATTTCTGTTGTCTATTGTATATATGCTTATAACTGTTATATCTTCTTGATAAATAAACTCCTTTTTATATAATGTCCTTCTTTGTTTCTTTTAGTAGATTTTGATTTAAAGTCTATTTTGTCTAATTTTAGAATTGCTACCCCAGCTTTCTTTTGATTACTATTTGCATAGAATATATTTTTTCCATCCTTATACTTTCAATCTTTGGATCTTAAGTGAGTCTCTTGTAGACAGAATGCAGTTGGATCTTGTTTTTTTCATCTATTCTGCCTATCACTGCCTTTTGATTAGAAAGTTTAGCCTATTTATATTTAAAATAATTGCTGGTAAGAAAGGTCTTACTTTTGTCAGTTTGTTTCCTGTACATCTTATGCCTTTTTTGTCTTTCATTTTTTCCATTACCGCCTTCTTTTGTGATTGATATTTTGTAGCAGACCATTTTGAAATCAGCTGCTGAGTCTCCCTTGTACATGATGTGCTGCTTCTCTCTTTCTGCTTTTGAGATTATCTCTTTGTCTTTTGACGGTTTGATCATGATGTTTCTTGGTGTGAGTCTCAGAGTTTATCTTAGTTAGAATTGATTGAGCTTATTGGATTTGTAGATTCATATATTTCATCAAATTTGGAAAGTTTCAGCCATTATTTATTCAAATATTATTTTGCCCCTTTTTCTATCTCTTTCTTTTGAAACTCTTCTGATGCATATGTTGGTCCCCTTGATGGTATTCCACAGGTCCCTTAGACTTTGTTCACTTTTTTTTTCTTTTACTCAGACTCATTATTTTCAGTTATTCTATTTTCAACTTTGGTCATTCTTTTTTCCACCTACTCAAATCTGCTGTAGAACCGCTGTAGTGAATTTTTTAAATTTTTTGTTATTGTACTTTTCAGTCCAAATGTTCTGTTTGGTTCCTTTATATAATTTCTATCTATTCATTGATATTCTCATTTTGTCCGTATATTTATTTTCCTGATTTTCTTTCATTCTGTGTCTGCGTTTTCCATTAGCTCTGTAAGCATACTTACAACAGTTGTTTTAAAGTTTTTGTCTAGTACATCTGTGTATGGGCTCCCTCAGGTATAGTTTCTTTCAATTTATTTTGTTCCTTTGAATGGGCTATACTTTCCTGTTTCCCATATGCCTTGTGATTTTTTTTTAAAATTATTGTTGAAGGTTATTTAGTATTTTTTCCAAACTATTATTGCAAAGAGTATATTTCTTATCATGTGAGGTCATGGAAGTCTGTTCCTTAGCTTGTGCCCAGCTAGTGTTCTGACAGAGATTTCCTTGAATGCCAGGAGCTAAAAACAAAACAAAACAAAGAGAGATAAAGGGAAAACCATCTCTACTAATCTTTCCAGACTGCCTTTGTATATGTGGATGCGTGCCCTTCCTTCAACAGTTCACCGCCCTTACACTGAGTCTACAGATCAACTCAAGGCGAAAGTATAGGATCTTCTTAGGTCTTTCCTCTGTATGTGTTTTGTCCTGGGTATGTACGTGGCTTTCTAAATTCCCAGTATACATGACAGCTTTTGAATGTCCTGATTTTTGCCTTGGGCAACTTATTTTATGTTTTGATTGTAATCTTTTGTCCCAGATATCTGAGAGTTGTTAGTTGGGCCTGCAGTATTTGTGAGCATTGTTTTTTTTGGCTTGATTTCTGAAGTAGAAAAAGAGATGTTTGTTTTGCATCAGTCCTTCAGGTAGTCCTCAGACAGGTTAGAACAGACATACACGATTTGTGAATAAAATCTGCTCTGCTTCACTCCCTCCTGAATCAGAGAAAAGTGTCCTACACTAAGAATGCAGGCAACCGCTGCTTCAAGACCAAATCTGCTATAAAATCACCGCAAACTTTCCTAACATTTTGTTGGGCTTTTCTTCTTCATTCAGTTTTTGTTTGCTAGAGTTCTGAAAAAGTTGGTTCTGATAGTTTATGCGTGTTTTTTAGAATTTCTGTAGGAAATGAGAACTTGGAGCTGCCAATGTTATCATTTTGCTAATGTCACTTAGTGCAAGTTTGACTTTTCAATTACATGATCTATGCCTGAAGAGTAGGAGCTTCAGTCAATCTTTATAGTTGCGTCCTCCTCAGCATTTAGTGTAAAACTTTATATAAAATTGAATTCAATGTATATTCAACTTGAACAGTGCTTTATTCATCATCTACCGTACACTTTAGTGTTTAGTCATGCATACATTCACTCATTCAACAATATTTACTGGCCTCTTGTATTCAAGGCACGCTGTAGCTGAGTTACAAGGGTGAATCATAGAGGTAATATTTCTTTCCTAAAGCAGTGAATATCTAAAGAAGGAAAGACAACAATAAATAATGTTAACAAAGCAACAGGTTGGTTAGTGTTTACTTGGAAAGATGGCTCTTTTGATGATGACTTCTTAGATAGCAGAAGCTGCAGAGAAGGCTCTGGGGAAGAATCTGAAAGCAATCCCTCCTCCTGGATGTGGTGGTTTGAGCTTGTAGCTCCAGCTACTCAGGAGCCCAGTAGTTTTGAATCCAGCCTTGGCAACATAACAAGACACTGTCTCAAAAAAAAAAAAAAAAAAAGTAACCCCTCTAATCTTTCTGACTTCTACCTGGACCCTTTGACATTGGAGAAGAAACTTTGGACATTCAAGGAAATGCCGAAGAGGGACATCTCCTAGTTCTCTAACTCTTTTGTTATTTGGTTGAAAATCCTGAAATCTAACTCTTGGCTTGGCCCCTTTGTTTAGCTTTGGCTTTGAGGCACCTGAAATTTATTTCCCAACCCCCCTCTAACCCTCCACTCTCTACCTTGAGGATTGCTTAATTCCTTAATTAATATTTCAAATGTGGATGGTTGTATCTTGAAAAATATTCTATGGAAGCGTAACATTTAATTAAGTTTCTTCAGGGTAATGGCTAGGAAATTAAATTACACATTGTTTTTCTCAGAGTAGTCAACTAGGGTACCACTTGCATGTCAAACCTTTTCCTCAACAAAGGTTTTAAGAATATTTGTATGCTTGGAGAAGATTTTTGTTTTTGAGTTGATTTGCCTTTCATATTCATATTATTCTACCACAGTCTACAAATAAAGGACAAAACAAAACATCAGAAAGCAAAATTGCCTTGATGAAAAAAAATTATAGTGCTATTTTAATCTTAACCTTGAAGTGTTTACCCCTGTGGGATAATGGTAGTATTTGAGGGGAGTACAAGTGCCACATGCTTACACTAAGTAAAGAGTATCTGCGAAGTTATTCAAAAGGACTGAAGAGACCTGAGATGACTTTTTTTTTTTTTTTTTTTGCACATAAACCCCATAAAGGTCAGTTAATAGCAGATAGTCATGTTATTAAATAATTTCGAATTGAGTACTATTTTTAGAAATTCCTGATTTAAATTGAGAAAAGAAAAATAGCCCAGAGCGGTCTGAGCTATGTGAGGTGTGCATTTATCGGACTGGAGATTCATGAATATGGGACTTAGATCATGCCCCAGCCCCTACTCATGCACAGGAGCAATTGTTTAAAGGCATTTTGTTCTTTTTTTTTTTTTTTTTTAATGTGGTTTTCTGACTAGCTGACTCACCCACTATCTTCATGTTCCTAGAATTTGTGATACAAAGAACAATGTATAGCCAATCTAGCTTATGCTATTTTAATGTAAATTCTTGGTAAACAACTTAGGAACTGCCTCTTCATTTTTCCTTTAAAAACCCATTTGCAGCTGCTGCTAATTAGAACATATATTCTGAGAAACTTGAAACTATGGTCCCCAGTTGCTGTCCTCAAAGTTGGTCCAATAAACTCTATATTTGCGTTAATTTTTCCTCAGCATATCCTTTAGGTCAACAAGGTGAACAGTTGAATAAAGCCATAGAATAATTGCATACTGTTGTTCATTTTGGCTAGGTTGCCCTTGCTCAAATGCTGAAGGGAATGCATGGATAGCCTGGCTAGTAGTGTGCTCTATCAGAAAAGCTCATTTATTTATTCATTCAATTCATTCACTTATTCAATCATACAACAAATATCTATGGAGTGCCTAGTATATGCCAGGTCTTGGTGGTGAATAAAGCTCACATGGTTTTTGCCTATGTTTAACTGAGGTCTAGTTTAGGAGATAAATAGTTAATAGGTAAAGAATATGATTATGACATGTGGTATGCAGAAAGGAACAAGGAGCTATGTTAGGTGTTAAAATGCACTCTCTGAATAAAGAGACGTCCCCCCCTCAAAACAGGCTTTGTGTGAGTAACGTGGCTGTTTATTCACCCAGGTGCAGGTAGGCTGAGTGAAAAGAGAGTCAGTGGAGGGTGGTGGGATAGGAGTTGGTTTTATAGATTTGGGGTAGGCAGTGGAAAGTTACAGAAGTTACAGTTTAGGGTGGTTTTTGCAAGCTGAGAGGGGTCACAGGGTCTGGAGTCACGAGGTTGACCAAGGTCAGTTACAAAGTCCAATTGCCTTATCAATTGAGGTAGGAATAAGGAACAATAGAAGAATGTCTCAAGTTAATTAAGTTCAGCAGGGGTTGATTATTCTTCCCCTTTTCATGGTCTTCCAGTTACTTCAGATTTTCCAGGAACTCATCTGGAGTGTCTGTGCAGGTCACAGAGGTTACCATGGTGTCCATGGCACCGTCAGTCAGCCTCAAAGGCCTTATATTAGGGAATAACACAATTTCTTCAGTTGAAATTGTCATTTGAGAAATGGGAATTAAAACGAAACTTGATAAATGAAAATAAAATCCTAAGTCCCACAACTGACTAAATGGACCCCCTCTTGACCAACAGGACCCCAAAGTAACCCTGAAAACTGAGTTCTTAGCCATAATGGGATGGGAGATAGGACACGTCTTGTTATACCTCCTCCCTCACTAACCACCATCAGGCTTTCTTCCCTGAGGGCTAAACAGGAACCACTTCTTTCAAAACACTTTACCTCTGATGTCACCCAGCTCCCTGAGACTGCTCCTCCTTTTTACAGTTTCAGCACAGCAACTGACCAGCATTCCCTCCTGATAAGAGACCACCAACCATGGAGTGGTTCTGACTAGCCTACAGAGGATGAGTAGTGTAGATTTTCATGTATTCTGCTTCATCTTTTGACATCAGAGGGCTGCAAATTCCACCCTTGGATCATGCTAACACTGCCACTTTTTTGAGCCTGGGTTCTATAGAGCGTCACAAAGCTCAGTTGTGCATGTGCATGTTTCTCCTTTCATAAGTATTCATGACTCCTCTAGCTTATTTTTATTTTTAAGACAGAGTCTTGCTCTGTCACCCAGGCTTGAGTGCAATGGCACAATCTTGGCTCACTGCAAACTCTGCCTCCCAGGTTCAAGTGATTCTCCTGTCTCAGCCTCCTGAGTCGCTGGGATTACAGGCGCCCACCATCATGCCTGGCTAATTGTTATATTTTTAGTAGAGATGGGGTTTCACCATGTTGGCCAGGCTCCTGACCTCAGGTGATCCACCCCCCTCAGCCTCCCAAAGTACTGGGATTACAGGTGTGAGCCACTGCACCTGGCCCTCCTCTAGCTTATTGAATTTGTGTATTTGGCCACCCTATTCATCATAAATTCCTGTTTCCCTTGCCCTTCCCATGAGGTGTGTTTCTGGCTTCTGGCTGGAGGCTACATTTCCCAGATGCTTAGAAAGGCCACCCTGCAGGCTGCAAGTCTCTCTCTCTCTTTCTCTCTGTCTCTCTCTCTCTCTCTTTATATATATATATATATATATACACACATATATACACACACACACATATATATAACATACACATATGTGTGTGTGTATATAACATATATATAATACATGTATGTTTTATATATATGTGTATATATATAAATTATATATATATAAAAGCTCTTTTTTTCAAATTTGTGAAACTCATGATGCTCCAATTGACAGACTGGATTAGAAGGAACTCTCTAGGTGAGGCATATGGGATACCGAAGCTTCCAGATACAGGGAAAGGAACATGCCTTGAAGTTAGAAAAACCTTGCTTTGTTTAAGATATAGAAAGTAGGGCTGGAACAGAGTGAGGGAGGGAAAGACTTTCTAAGACAAAGTTGGAGAGGTAAGCTGGAGCCAAATCATCCAGGTCATTGTCAGTCCTTGAACTAGCTCATGATGAGATAAATACAGAAATTGAAAATAAGCTCATAAAGCCTTTTAAATGATTTGACAGAATGGTTTGATATCTCTTCAATCTAATGAAAAAATTGGATTTCTGTTTTGATGTCTTACTTCTGGTTTCATTTTTTCTAGTAATTCATTTTTTTATTAGATCTTATAAAAGTGTCCATCAGAGAGGAATTGAAAATTGAAAATTGAAAAAAAAGCTGTTGTTTTTTTTTTTTACCATAGATAGTTTGAGAAGCATTGCTGTGAGATCTTATAAGATCCAGTAAAGAGTTAGATTTTGCTTTTAAGTTCAAAGGGAAGTCATAGAAAGTTTTAAGATTCACTTGAATTGATTTATCTTTTAAAAAGACCACCATGGGGCTAGTTTGGCTATCACATATGTGATAGCAGATGAGGATATATTTCCTAGGCATTTTATTGACACAGAAAGGAAAAGAATAATAGACAAAAAGCATTAACGAGAACTGAGATTGCATCTTAGACTGATGCCTCACCTGTTCCTACAGTCCAATAAAAATTCTGGACTTCTGAGCCATTTGGGGCTGGGGTGGGGAGAAATGGAAACACATGTTAGATAAACAAATTAGTTTTTGAAAGAGCCATGGTGTTTGCTGAATGGAGAGTAGATTGAAGGTCATCAAGGTAGGTCTGGGGAAAGCTGTTAGGAAGACCATTGCAAGATCTGCTGTAGCTTGTACTAGGATTGTGGCTATGAAAAAATAGGTAGTGGATGGATTCTAGATACATTTTGTGTGTGAACTCAACAGAACTTGTTAATATAGATTGGATATGGTAGAGTGAAGGAGAAGTAGGAGTCAAGGAAAATTCTTGGGTGTCTGACTAAGCAACTGAATCGGTGGTGATGTATCATTTACTGTATAGGGAAGACTTAGAGAGTAACAGATTTGGAGGGGAGGGGATATGAGGAATGGTGTGGATAAAGGGAAAAATCAAACAATGTATTTTCTACATCTTGAGTTTAAGGGATATGAAATACACAAGTAGCGATATCAAGTAGGCAGTTAGATATATAACCTATACATAGGTGGAGCCCTTAGGTCCGGTCTGGCCTCAAGATAGACATTGGGGGGTGATCAGTGTGTAGGTGGTATAGATGGTGTTTAATGATATGGGAAGAGAATAGTTATTATGGGGCTTGAGGACCCCCAGTCTTTACAACCGATGTCAAGAAGGGCCAGCAAAGGGAAATGCGGGTGGAGTAAACTAACAAAGATGAGGGAGCGGGAAAAGTGTAGAACCACTGAAACCAAGAGAGGAAAATGCTTGAAGGCAGAAAGAAGAATGTGGCCAGGCACATTGGCTTATGCCTGTAATCCCAGCACTTTGAGAAGCTGAGGAGGGTGGATCACCTGAAGTCAGGAGTTCAAGACCAGCCTGGCCAACATGGCGAAACCCTGTCTCTACCAAAAATACAAAAATTAGCCAGGCATGGTGGTGTATGTCTGTATTTCCAACTACTTGGGAGGTTGAGGCAGGAGAATTGCTTGAACCTGGGAGGCAGAGGTTCAAGATTGTACCTCCGAGATTGCTCCACTGCACTCCAGCCTGGGTGACAAAGCAAGACTCCATCTCAAAAAAAAAAAAAAAAAAAAGGAATGAAAACTTGTGTGAAAAGCTACTGAAAGAAATAGTAAGATTAGCAGAGAGGATGGTAACTGGATTTGGCAATATCAAGGTCATTGGTGAGCTCATGGTTGAAATTCTAATTATTCTTCTTGCAAAGATGAAACACTTTTCCTGTGAGAATGATCTATGTGGAGATGGTAGTCTCTAGTCTTGTGACAGCCTCACCTTTAGTGACTGAAACCCTTCCCCAGCCTAATAGTACAATAATGCTCATAAATATCCCAATATTTTATCCCAATAATCCCAATGATCTCTTACCTAGTCATGGCCGATAAATGTTACTAAACTCAAGGTTCCTACCAGGCTTACCTTCCTTCTGCTTTCAAACACTGGACCTTGTGCCTTGACTCTTCTATGCCCCTAAAGCAATAGAAGTCACACCTTATTATGTCCAGTTTCTGTATGTCTCCATTTGTATGGCATCTTGAACTTTTTGCCTTAACACAAATGTGCGGGATCTGTAAGCCATTCTACTGGTTGTTCTAGTAATTACAGCTGCACATATTACAATTGCTGGTAAGAGTTATTACTCTCCAAAATTCTGCCGCACGGGTCTCTTAAATCTCAAAGCCATTGCCTACCTGGGAAGGAATGGTTAATATCTCATATGCTAATAGGATTTTGCATACATAGATTGTAAAAGAAGGCAGAAAAACAAGAAGTGAATTTTATTTGGACTATAAATTATATACCGCCCAAAGGACACTTGGAGATCATGTAAACAACCTGTCCCTGACCGACAGTTGCAGGAATCCTTCTGTAACATCTCCACAAAATAGTTATCCAGACCCTGCTGCTACCCACCCTCCAGACAGTGGAAAATTGCTGCTTCCTGAGGCACCTCATTCCATTTTTAATCAGCTCTAAGGAAAGAGAATGTTTAGTTTTATTGTACCAAGGCTTTCATACATTTGGTACAATATATTGTACCAAAATATCCAAGATATTTTTTTTTGTTGTTACTTTGGAATTAAATTTCCTTTTCTGGATGACAGCCCCTTTAGATATTTGAAGACAATTTTTAAAGTCAGCCTAAATCTTCTGTCCTTCCTTTCAAAAACTGTGACCAGAAGATAATCTGATGCTTGTACCTCATCTCTCAAGGCTGGACGCTCCTCCTCTCTCAGATACTTGGATCACCAGTCATTTAATTTTATCCCATGGAAGTAGAGAGTGCTGGGTAGGGGCTGGGAAGAGAAGAAAGGGTTTAATTTAATATTTGAGAAAGCCTTTTCCCACTCTCTGCCTGGTAGCTGCTGCTAGAGATAACCGGCATAGGGAATGCTTCATAATGTGCTTCTTGAGCAAAACAGAAACAAGTGATTATTTAAAAAATGTTTCAACAAAGCTAGAATAGCAAAACTAGAATTCATATACCTCTGAAAAGCTATCATTACCACCTATGGTGGCTATGATTATTGAGGAAACCTGGGAAAACATTCCTTGAAAAAATAGAGAGTTAATAAAGATGACAAAGTTCTATCAGGATATGAAAATATATACCTACTCTATGCTCCTATACGGATTTTAGGAACTAAAGCTTTCCCTTTTGTCCTATGTTCTATTCAGTACTATCTCCAATGATCGTACTAGCTCACAGAGTACAGTGGTTAGTTACTATGTAAAACACCTAAGTGGTGGATTTAAGACGGCCACACATTCTTTACCCCTCCACCAGCTTACAGGTAGAGTTTAATTCTCCTCCTTGGCTTTTGCGACACGTGTCACTAGTAGAATGCAGTGGAAGTGACACTCTGGGACTCAAGGCTTTGTTAAAAGGAGACTTCCTGCTGCTGCTGAAGTCTCTTGGAACTCCGTTGCGACTTTTGGGGAACTTCAGTAGCCCTGTGGGAAGGTGCACAGGAGAGGAGCCGAGGGCTCAGGCTGCCAGGCCTGGGTGATCTCCCAGCTGACAGCCAGCATCAATTGGCCAGCCATGGGAGTGAGCATTCTTGGAAGTGGATCCCCAGCCTCAAAGGAATCAACTTGGTTGATGCTTCGTGGAGCAGAAATGAATGCTCAGCCAAACCCTTACTAGATCCCTGACCCACAAAACCGTGAGCAAAATAAAACTGCTGTTTGAAGCCACTAAGTTTTAGGGCTATTTATAATGTAGCAACAAGTAAGTAACTTACTTAATTCTCACAATAACCCTTTTCAAGAGGCAGTATTATTTATACCATTTTATTGGTGATGAAACTGTCCAAAAGGTGTTAAGTAATTTGCCTAAAATCCTACAACTGACAAGACAGGAAGGTGTGAATTGAATCAAGGTCTGCTTGAGTCTAGAGCCCCAGTTTGAACTTTTGGGCTAAATTGTTATTGTAATTCTACTGTTTGGACGTCAGTTAAATGAGAAAGTAAATTTGTTTTAACTGAGTGCATTGAATCTCCAGTTTTTCAGGTGCCAAGATGCTTCTTTTACATCTTAGGCTCATGGTGGTTTGTAAACAGGTAAGAAATTTTGGAGTCACCCAGAAAGTAAGCATAGTCACGCTTCACCAATCCAGTGCTCACTTATCCATGTCAGCTCTTTAAGTCATGTGTGAGAACCCTGAGGTAAGCATAAAGAAGTCTGAGTGGTGAGAAATACATAGGAACCACAACTTGTAAAACTGTGCTATAACTTGCAAAATAGACACACTGTACCAAACCATGACATGCAGGACAAACGATCCAAGCTATAAGCCTTTTAACATCAGCTCAGCCAGGGCCCCATGTTCCAAATAAGACCACGAACTTGATCTCATAGTAACCGTACAAGGACTTGTGTCTTTTAGAGACAAGAGCACTGATTGTTCCAAAAACTCACCAAGTTGACAGAATCTGACTCATCACTGCTCAGACCCTCCCCATCATCTTCTCTAAATCCATGCTATGACAAACGCCAGTTCCCTAAATCCTGTAAGTATCCTCCCCTGATTGCCCTAGTTTGAGATGTGCCACAGTTCCCATAGTGTGTGTTTCCCTTGCTGCAGGAAGCAAATCAACCTAACCTCTTTTTTTTAAAAATTATACTTTAAGTTTTGGGGTATATGTGCAGAACCTGCAGGTTTGTTACACAGTTATACACGTGCCATGGTGGTTTGCTGCACCCATCACCCCATCATCTATATTAGGTATTTCTCCTAATGCTATCTCACCCCTAGCCCCTCACCCCCCAACAGGCCCTAGTGTGTGATGTTCCCCTTCCTGTGTCCATGTGTTCTCATTGTTCAACTCCCACTTATGAGTGAGAACATGCGCTGTTTGGTTTTCTCTTCCTGTGTTAGTTTGCTAAGAATGATGCTTTTCAGCTTTATCTATGTCCCTACAAAGCATATGAACTCATCCTTTTTTATGGCTACATAGTAATTGATGGTGTATATGTGCCACATTTTCTTTATCCAGTCTATCATTGATGGGCATTTGGGTTGGTTCCAAGTTATTGCTATTGTAAACAGTGCCACAATAAACATATGTGTGCATGTGTTTTTATAATAGAATGATTTATAATCCTTTGGGTATATACCCAGTAATGGGATTGCTGGGTCAAATGGTATTTCTATTTCTAGATCCTTGAGGAATCTCCACACTGTCTTCCACAATGGTTAAACTAATTTACACTCCCACCAACAGTGTAAAAGTGTTCCTGTTTTTCCACATCCCCTCCAGCATCTGTCTCCTGACTTTTTAGTGATCGCCATTCTAACTGGTGTGAGATAGTGTCTCATTGTGTAAACCTAACCTCTTTTTGACCTCAGGTGTGTCTTTGTGATCCTTAGCGGGTAAGCTTTTATTCTTTTTCTTCCTAACCACTGGACAACCAGGGATGGATAAACTTTTATAGCAGGAAAAAAAAAAAAAAAAAGGAAAAGCCTAGCTTAGATGACAGAAAATTAAAAATGAGACATTACGCCATGAGGAATGTGCTCGTTTGTTAGGGCTGCCATGGCTAAATACCACAGACTGGGTGGCTTAAATGACAGGAGTCATTTTTCTAACAGTTCTGGAGGCTGGAAGTTCAGGATCGCGGTCTGTCGGGGGTTGGCTGCTCCTGAGGGCTCTCTCCTGGGATTGAGATGGTTGCCCTCTTATGGTGTCCTCATATGATCCTTCCTCTGTGCTTGTATTTCTGGTGTCTTTGTGTGTGTTCAATTGTTTTTTTTCTTTTAAGGCCACCAGTCAGGTTGGATTAGGGCTCATAATAATGACTTCATTTTAATGTAATCAACTCTATAAGTCCTTATCTCCAAATATAGTCATATTCTGAGGTACTTGGGGTTAGGGCTCCAATTTATGAATTTGGGGGTGGGAAGGAGGCATAATTCAGCCAGTAACAGGAACACGTGGGGCTACTTGGGTGGGCGTATGGGCCTGGATTTGAGGATACTAAAGGGGTAGACTTATTTTGTGAATCTCTACTTCACATTGGTGAAGTCTTCTGCAGTTGGAGGATTGTGAACAACATATTAGCGTCATCATGGAGACAGATTCCCTGAGCTACTTCCATGAATGTATCATCCCGGATGTTTTTCCCACTATGATGCATGTGCTAGCCAAGATTCACCAGTACAACATACCCACGGGCAGTTCCTATCCCCGTCTGGCTAGCTCTGATTGCACCTTTGACTCTTGTTTCTTCTCAGGTTCCTTTTCCCTAGGAGAGAGCATGCTTGTTCATGGCTTTAGATACCGCTAGATGACTCCCAGATTTATCTTTCCATCCCAGACGATTCTGTCCTTTTGACTCCAGACCCACGGCTCAGTTGCCTCCCAGGCTTTTCCACTTGAATGTTCCCAAGGCATTCTAAACCCAGTGTGTGCAAAGCCTAACTCAATGTCTTCCCTCATTCCCACATTCTCAGACTTTACTCAGTGGTTCTATCTTAGTGATGACACTGATTGGCCTTTTGTCTAGGTCAGAAACCTAAAATAATCCTTGATTTTTCCCTTGCCCCTCGCTTTCTTTCTTTCTTTTCTTTTCTTTTTTTGAGGTGGAGTTTCCCTCTTGTTGCCCAGGCTGGAGTGCAATGGCACAATCTTGGCTTACCGTAACCTCCGCCTTCTGGGTTCAAGTGATTCTCCTGCCTCAGCCTCCTGAGTAGCTGGGATTACAGGGACATGTCACCACGCCCAGCTAATTTTGTATTTTTAGTAGAGATGGGGTTTCTCTATGTTGGTCAAGCTGGTCTCAAACTCCCGACCTCAGGTGATCTGCCTGCCTTGGCTTCCCAAAGTGTTGGGATTACAGGCGTGAGCCACTGTGCCCGGCCAACCCCTCGCTTTCAACCCATTCTTTATTCTACTGACCACTTCACTGGAACCTGTCCACTCCTCCTTAGCTGCCTGGACCACAACAGGTCATCTCTCCCCTGCCTTCCAACTGATCACTCCACGTCCCTGTATCCATTTTCTGCCCATCCAACTAGCTCTATATGCTTGACTCTCAACCCCATGGATAAATTCTCTTTTGTTTTCCAGGGTAATGGCAAGATTTTTTAAAAAGCCCTGCATGTTTCAGCCTTCATCCTTCCCTCCAGTCCCTTTCAGGCAGCTCTCCCTCTGCTATCCCTGCCCCAGCCACCTGACCTTATTTTATTCTATTCTGGATGCTGTGCTTCCTGCTTCCAAAGGTAATTCCCATGAGTTCACTCTGTTTGAACACTCCCTTTCCTTGTGAATGTCCACTTGTCCTTCAGATCTAAAGATTTAAGCTAAATCATCATTGCCCACACATAATCTCTCTTCTACAGATTGTCAATGTACTCTCAATCTACCTTTTTCTTGCGAAGGTCATATGGTATAGTCATAAGGGTCATGGGCTCATTAATACAAACTTCCTGGCTTGAAGCTCCAGCCCTCCCACTTGCTAGTTCTACCAATCTTGGGTAAGATTTTAAAACACTCTGTGCTTCAAAGTTCTCAGTGATAAAGTAAGAATAATGATGACAATAACAGTACTGACTTTATCAGATGATCAGTGTATTAGGCCGTTCTTGCGCTGCGATAAAATACTTGAGATGCGGTAATTTATAAAGAAAAAGGTTTAATTGGCTCTTGGTACTGCACACTGCACAGGAGGCATGAAACAGCATCTGCTTGGATTCTGGAGAGGCCTCAAGGAGCTTTTACTCATGGCAGAAGGTGGAGCCATCTCACATGGCAGAGCAGAAGCAAGAGAAGGCCTGGAAAACATATTGAGGGAATATTTGAAGAAAACTTCCCCTGCCTTGCAAGAGACCTAGACAGCCAAATACAAGAAGCACAAAGAACTTGGGAAATTCATCACAAAAAAGATCATCCTTATACCTGTCTCCTTGGGCAAGTGTTTTTCTGAGGTTGGGGCCTGAAAATGGAATTATCGATAGAAAGGTATGTGCCGTCTCTATTTCACTAGGGTTTGTAGTTGTACCAATTTATGATGCTATTAACACATGAGCTGCCCTTTCCTTACATAACCTCCAAAACGTGGTATTATCAGATTTAGTCATCTTGATGGATATAAAATGATATTTATTATTGTTCTAATTTGGATTATTTTCTGATTATTATTGAGGTTAAATTATTTAGTTTTCTTTTGTTAATTGCCTGTTTATCTCTTTTGCTCATTTTTCTACTGAGTTGTTTTTTGCTTATTAAATTTTAGGAGTTCTTTACATACTAGGAAAGGGAATCCTTGTTTCATTATATGTGTATATTACAAATATCTATTCCCAGTCTTTGACTTATCCTTAATTTTCTTTAGACTGTTTTCTTAACACCAAATTAAAAAAAAAAGTACTAATTTTATTTTCCATTAGTGCTTCTGAAATGTACATGAATTTGAAAATAATGGCCTTATTATCCTGTCATGAACATAGTGTATCTCTCTGTTTATGGAGATTTTTTGTTCAGGGATTATTTCACGTCCTTCTCTATAGTATTTTGATTCTATTCATGTCTTGCCCATCTTTTTTTTGTTGTTATTAGATTTATTTCTAGAAGTCTTATGGTGATTGTAAATTCTTTTAATTGACATTCTCCAGTTGTTTATTGCTGTTGTACTGGAATGTTAATTTTCATTAACCGATCATATATAGAGCAATCCTGCTGATTTATTGTCATAAAATTGTTTATAGTGTTCACGTAATTTTTAAAAAATGTAGTTTATTCTCCTTTTGTATTCTTACGTTCTCTCTCTTTGTTGATCAGCATTAGTGTACTAATATTGTCAGAAATTTGTCTTTTTTTTAGTATTTTCAAAGATTGACTCTTTGATTTCTTTGATCCTCTCTATAATTTGTTTGTTGTTTACTGATTGACTCTGGCTCTTATTTTTACTGTTTTCTTCCCCCTCTAGAGTTTAGATTGTTTTTTATTAAAATTCTGTATTAGTACATTTATTCATTAATATTTTTTCTTTTCTTTGGATGTGAACATTTTAGGTTATGACTTTTCTTCTAAGGAAAATTGAGTTTAGCTCATTCCTTCGAGTTTTGGCTTTCCATAATTATTTACCTCTAAATATTTTTAAATTTTTGTTATTTTTTTCCTTTGACCTATTAATTGTAGATTTAAAATAATTCCAAATATATTGTGTATTTATTGGACTATTGCAATAGGCAGACCCTCCCCCACCATCAAAATATGTCCATATTCTAATCCCAGGAATCTGTAAATATGTTACTTTACATATTATTATTTTTAATTTTTAAGTTATTTTTTAAGGCTAGTCAAATGAAGCAATGGGAGTGGAGAAAAAACAAATCTATAACTGGTTGTGATCAATTACCTGTAAACACCACTGCACTCGGACCAGCCAACAGGTTACTCTACATGGCAGATATGAAGATTATGGATCTTAAAATAGGGAGATTATCCTGGATTATCTGGGTGGGGAAAATCTACTCAAATATATCCTTAAATGCAGATAACTTTCTCTGGCTGGAAACAGAGAAATGTGGCAGAAGCCAGAGAGATTGGAAGTATGAAAAGGATTCATCATGGCTGTTGGATTGCAGGAGGTGGGGCACATGGAAGACACGAGAGGGAGTACAGGCAGCTTCTAGGAGCAAAGCCTTACTGGGGCTGACAGTCAGTAAGGAAGCAGGGACTTGGGTCCTATACCTGCAAGGAACTGAATTTGACCAACAATCTGTGTTTGGAAACATCCCCTGGGCTTCTGGAAAGGAATGCAGCCCAGCTGAACACCTTGATTATAGTCTTGTGAATCAGCTGATTCATGCTGCACCCAGATATCTGACTTATAGAACTATGAAATAATAAATGAGTGCTGTTTTGAGCCACTAAATTAGTGATAGTTTGTTATAGCAGCAAAAGAAAACTAATACAATTATATTTTACTTATGAATTAATAAAATCAATTAAACTACATTTTTCTGTAGTAGCCAGAGAGTCTGGTATGCATGACATTAATTCTTAGTGTTTGCTGAGAATTACCTAGTATATGGTAAATTTTGGTAAACGTAGCATACATGTTTGAAAATGATGTGTGCTTCCTAATTGTTTGTTACAGGTTTTGCTCTATATAATCACTATATAAAGATTAATAGTTTTGCTCTGCTCAAACTGTCAATTACTCATAGAGCTATGTTGATATTTCCCATCGTGACTGTGAATTTATCATATTCATTTTGCAATTCTCTCAATTTTTGCTTTATATATTTTTTGGTGATGGTGTTAAGTATGTATAAGCTAAAAATTATTATATCATTGTGGTGAATTAGTTTTCATTATTATATAATGACCCTCTTTATCCCTAAAAGGATTTTTTTAAATCCTAAAGTCCATTTTGTCTGCTAGTATTCTTAACATGGTTACATTAGCTTTCTTTGGGTCAGTGTAACCTTCCTCATATTTTCCTACAAATTTTCTGTGCTGCTGGGTTTCATGTGAATGTCTTAAAAAGAGAATATATGTGTATTTTATTTTTCTAAACCTTTTATTAGAAAAATTCTTTTTATAGAATATTCGTCTCTTAATTTTTGAGTATATTCTAATCACTTTAGATTACTGGTATATTTGAACTTATTTCTACCATCTCATTTTGTGAATTTTATATATTACATGTTCTTTGTATCTTTTTTCTTTTTAAAGTTTGATTGGATTGATCAAATTCTCATTTTTTGCCTCTAATAGTTTGGAAGTTATATTTTCTATTTCAATCGTTCTTACATTCAGTCTTAAATTTATACATACTTAGTTGCTTTAATGAAATCTAAGTTTGCCTATATCTTTAACTCCCTTCCAAATAGTCTTTGGATTATTTAACTCTGTCTTCCTCCTCTATTTCATGTTATTATTGTCTAGAATTTTAGTTCCTTTGTTTCTATATCCTCAAATTAATCATTTATATTTGCCTATTTTGAAGATAAAATGGTATTTTAAATGACTGGTCCAGGTAACTTCTTGATTGCTGAGTAGTGAGCAAGCTGGAACCAAGGTGTATTAGTCTGTTTTCACACTGCTAATGAAGACATACCCAAGACTGGACAATTTACAAGAGAAACAGGTTTAATTGGACTTACAGTTCTGTGTGACTGGGGAAGCCTCCCAATCATGGTGGGAGGCAAGGAGGAGCAAGTCACATCTTACAAAGATGGCAGCAGGCAAAGAGAGAATGAGGAAGGTGCAAAAGAGGAAACCCCTGATAAAACCATTAGATCTTGTGAGACTTATTTGCTACAATAACTGTATGGGGGAAATTGCCCCCTTGATTCAATTATCTGCCACTGGGTCCCTCCCACACCATATGAAAATTATGGGAGCTACGATTCAAGATGAGATTTGGGTGGGGACACAGAGCTGGACTTCTCACCCCAGTGGGGACTTGGTGGGGAGAGGGGAGACTATGCTTGAAATCACCAGAGCTCACTATGGATGCCAAGTGTGGACAGTTGGCATTTACCCCTAAAGAGCTACCTCTTGTGTTCAGACTGTCTGGGGCTAAGCCCAAAGTGTTTTATTCTGCCTGTCAGAACTCTAAAAAGGGAGTGCAAGATGGGGAGCCCAGTCCCCTAACACAGTGCTTCCCAAACCAAGCCCTCCTCTCTACTCATGCCAAGGGAAGGGAACTCTCTATCCTCTACCTTAATCAACACTCAGCAGGTATGTATGTATGTGTTTATCTTGAGACAGAGTCTCACTCTGTTGCCCAGGTTGGAGTGCAGTGGTACCATCTTGGCTCACTGCAACCTCTGCCTCCCAGGCTCAAGTGATTCTTGTGCCTCAGCCTCTCAAGTAGCTGGAATTACAGGTGCATGCCACAATGTCCACCTAATTTTTATATTTTTAGTGGAGACGGGGTTTCACCATGCTTTCCAGACTGGTCTCGATCTCCTGACCTCAAGTGATCTACCTACCTTGGCCTCCCAAAGTGCTGGGATTACAGGTGTGAGTCACTGGCACAAGGCCTCAGTGTTTATTTTAATTTATCACATATTATTAATGTGTTTACCATTGTTTCTTACATACAATTTATCCTTTGAGATTCAGTTTCCTTCTTACTGAAGTTTCTCATTCAGTATTTGTATTAGTTGGTTCTTTCATTGCTATAAAGAAATACCTGAGACTGAGTAATTTATAAAGAAAAAAGGTTTAACTGGCTCATGGTTCTGAAGGCTGTACAGGAAGCATAGCAGCATCTGCGTCTGCGGAGGTGTCAGGAAGCTTACAGTCATGGCGGAAGGCAAACAGGAGCAGGCATGTCACAAGGCAAAAGCAGGACTGAGACAGAGTAGGGAGGTGCCACACACTTTTAAACCACCAGTCTCATGAGGACAGTACCAAGGGAATGGTCTTAAACCATTCATAAGAAATCTGCTGATCCAGTCACCTCCTACCAGGCCCCACCTCCAACAGTGGGGATTACAATTTGATATGAGCTTTGGTGGGGACACAGATCCAAACCAGATTAGTAGTTATATCCAAAAGTTTTGTGTGATATCTACAAATATCCTTATTTTATCCTCCTGTATGAGTGGTAATTTGCCTGGGTATGAGATTTTAGGTTCTAAATCCTTTCCCCTTAGAACTCTGTATGTATACGCTTTTGTGTTCTACAATCTTAGGTTGTAGATGTCTGATCACTATTTCTTTGTATATAACTTTTTTCTTTATGGAATTTTTTACTTTTCCTCTTCAGTTTAAATCAAGTCTCTATTTTTAACTAACCTTATTTTTAGCAATAATATCTGTAAAATAATGCATTTGATATAATAATTACATGTATTACACCCAGACAAATATGTAATGGTTAAAATGAATACTCATCCATGTACTAAGTAAAATCATCTTGCTGGAGCAGTGGAAGCAGATAGTTCAATCATCTGTCTCTCCAGTTGTCTGCTCAGGGGTGCTTCTGAACATCTTGGTTTTACTGCTTTTTCTAAAATTTCCTAGTCTTTCTGTAGACTGCATTGTGGGGCTAGAGTTCCTAGATTTGAAATAATAAGATCCCTCCTGAGGGGTGCCAGTGTGATAAGGAGGTATTGGGACTCTCTTTCATTCTCTTCTTATGACTTGTACTGTGTAACCTCTCTAAGATTATTCACCAGGCTCTGCAGGTGAATATGTGTATTAGTTTGCTGCCATAACAAATTACCACAGACTAAGTAGCTTAATTTATTTTCTGACAGCTCTGGAAATTGGAAGTCCGAGATCAAGGTGTGAGCAGGGTTGGTTTACAGTGAAGCTTCTTTCCTTGACCTGTAGGTGGCGGCCTTGTTGCTGTGTCCTCTCGTGCTTGCCCGTCAGTCTGTGTGTCACTTGCTTCCTAGTCTCCTTTTCTTATTATGACACAGTTATATTGGATTAGGGACTTCCCGTATGACCTTACTTAGATTTTTAAAGACCATACCTTCAAATACAGTCATATTCCGAGGTACTGGGAGTTAGTACTTCAACACATGCGTTTTGGGGGATACAACTCAGCCCCTAACAGTAAGAATTTATCTACTGAAGGATTGGAAAAGTTTAAAAGAGGAAATTATAGTGTAGGAGGGGAAAGACTAGATTTCTGACTGAAAGATTCTTTTCTTGGGGTTTAAGAGGAAAACATCTCAGAAGCTGGGCTCTCCACACGAACACTCTCTCAGCTTCCCTTTCTGCCATGGCCTCTTCTCCCCTGAGTACCCCCTTGTCTTGTAAAGACTGACACAACTCTTGGAAAACCCTACTCAGATCAGGAGCGCTCATGCCTGACATGTGACACACTTACCTCATGCATTTAGTCAAAATTGCACTTTCTTTTGGTCTGGTGATGCCAGTTTCCCATGATTTCAAGTCTTTACAGATTTATTCTCATGGTTATTATTTCCATAGGATTTGGGGAGGAAAGAGAGTTAAATGTGTGTGCTTGATTAGGGCACTCTTGAACCAATGTGCTATTCTTCAAAACATAAAAGAAATATAAGGATTAACATGAGAGATAAAAGAATTTCAAAGAGTTAAAATTTATAAAATTTATTAAATTATGTGCAATTTATTAAATCACACCAAGCATTTCTGATCTGAGTTACAGTTGTACATTTCATTCATTTTTTATACATCATAAACTTTCTTGAATTATCTTTCTGGACAAAAAATACTACTCTGTAGAATGTCTGCATAGTTACCCTAATGACCTTGAAATAGTTTTCATAGATTTTAATGAAATAAATATTCCAGTCAAATATTCCAGCATCTCTGAAATAATATAGGAAAAAGTTGAGCTTTTGAAGGTTGGCATCTGAATTTTACTTGTCTAGGTGTCTCATATAGACATCTACAGTATCTGACACACATTGCTTTCTCAACGTATGTTATTAGTAAGAGAGTAAAAAGATGAAAATGTTTATTTTTTACTATCAATTCCTACATTGACCACTAGGGGACACTGGTTACAATGGGAAAAACAGAATTACTAAATCATCCACAGCATTTATTTGTAGTACTAATTCTAAAATCAGATTTGATCACATTTTATTTGAAATATGATTTTTGATATTTCACCCAAAAAAGGAAGCCTTGTTTCACTACTCTGAATTTTCTACTAAAACAGAAATGCAGTTTCCAGCCTGAACGAGACTATAAGAAGAAGAATCAAAAAGTAATGGAAAATTTTTTTCTCAAGGAATATGAGGAAAAAGAAAAGATTAAATATTGGAAAAGAAATAGAAACACATAATCAAATGAATAAAAGGAAGAGAAAGAAGTGAACAAGAGGAGAAAATGAAAAGCGAGGGGAGGATTTGTGTGAAATTGAAGGGAGCATCTTTCCATGTGGAATTTCCTCATTCATTCTGCCTCTGACACTGCTTCTCAAACTTGAGTGTTGTAGTGGGTTGAATGATGTCCCCCAAAAGATATGTCCTCAGAACCTATGGATGTGAGGGTAAGGGTGTCTTTGCAGGTATAATTAAGTTAAGAATCTTAAGATGAGATCATTTTGGATTACCAAGTGGGCCCTACATTCAACGACAAGTGTCTTTGTAAGAGACAGCAGAAAGAAAGACAGACACGCAGATGAGAAAGTCATGTGAGGATGAGGCATGCATCAAGATCGGAGGAATGCAGCCACAGTGAATGCCAACAGATGCCAGAAGCTGGAAGAGGCAAGGAACTGGGGAGCCTTGGGAGGGAGTGAGGTCCTGCCAAGACAGCACCTCGACTTCAGACTTCTGGACTCCAGAGCTGAATTTGCATTTCTGACAAGTTTCTGGGGGATGCTAGCCTGCTGATTTGGGAACCACATTTTCATAATCACTATTGTTACTGGACAGGGAGTCCTGATCCAGACCCCAAGAGAGGGTTCTTGGATTTTGCACAAGAAATAATTCAAGGGTAAGTCCATAAAGTGAAAGCAAGTTTATTAAGAAAATTGAGGAAAAAAAGAATGGTTACTCCATAGACAGAGCAGCCCCGAAGGCTGATGGTTGCCCATTTTTATGGGTATTTCTTGATGATAAGCTAAATAAGGGATGGATTATTCATGCCTCCCCTTTTTAGACCATATAGGGTAACTTCCTGTCATTGCCGTGGTGTTTATATACTATCATGGCGCTGGTGGGAGTGTAGCAGTGAGGACCACCAGAGGTCACTCTTGTCACCATCTTGGTTATCTTGGGTTTTATCCAGCTTCTTTACTGCAACCTGTTTTATTAGCAAGGTCTTCATGAACTGTATCTATGCCGACCTCCTGTCTTATCCTGTGACTAAGAATACCTTAACCTGCTGGGAATGCAGCCCAGTAGGTCTCAGCCTCATTTTACCCAGCCCTATTCAAGATGGAGTTGGACAGGTTCAAATGCCTCTGACATTGTGAACCTGTGGTTTTCAACACTTTATGTTACAATAACCTGGGATGCTTTTAAAACATCTAGAGATTCTGATTTTTAATTGGTCTGTGGTGGGATCTAGGGATCAGTATTTGAAAGAACTCCAGTTTATAGCTGGCAAAAACAACAACTTTAGACTTGACATTTACTTAAAAAGTTATCCAAAGTAGCTTGCAGAATGAAAAGGGGCATTTCTGAGACCACAAAAGAAGTGGTATGAAATCATTCGTAAAAAGTTATGATTACTAAAAATTGTTAAGAATTTTAATGATTATTAATATTTTTGAGAGGTCAGGAATGAGAACAATCAATTTTAAAATGTTTTCCTTCTAAAATTATAAGAGGATCTTGGTGTTATAGTTCAGTCTGAGGATGCCGGTCAAAGGATGTGCTACCATTTGTGATTAGCACATTATATGACAAATAATTTGGTATGATTCTCCTCTGTAATAGGTTCTGAGTAATATCCCTAACCAGATGTCATATGGGATTCTATGGTGTTTGAAATGCACACCTTATAGAGTGGGACTTAGAGCTTAAATACACGAGACATAAAAGATGACATTGCCAATGAGGCAGAATCAGCACGTAAAAGTGTTGTAAGCACAGGTTTTACAGGACTGGGTTGGACTGGAATCCTAGCACTGCCCGTTTCTGTGTATGACCTGTGAAAAGTTGCTGACAATTTAAAAGCAATAGTTTCATGATGTGTAAAGTGGATCCTCATGCTTAGATGACATTCCTTAATATTTTAGTTTTCAGTATATTCTATTGATTTTCTACTAGTGTAGCTGAGATTTTATCTCTTATGTACTCCCACATCACCAATGCTTTCTCTGATCCCATGCAAGCATCTACTTATGTTATACATTTTTGGTGAAATCAGTATTCACCACTGACATTCTTTTGATCATGTAAGTATTGTTCACAGCATTATCATAAAATGTAATACAGTTACATTTCTTTTGTAACTTTTTTTTTGTGGAGTTAGTAATTGCTAGGATCCGCGCCCCACCCCCACCACCAATATATTTGGTTTTCCATGTGCCTGTCAATTCTTCCCCAAGCACTCTGACAGAATTGTACATGTCCTTTCTGTATAGCCACACTTGATTTATTAGTCTTCCCCTTTCCTCTTCCCCATGGAAACAACTCTTTTCTGGAGCCTTTTATCCCACTGGTCCAGTCTGGATTGGCTGATCTCTAGGCTTTTGCATAGCTGCCATTGAGGAACCAATTCTCATCCCAATTTCCCTCACCTCTTCTGTGTTTCATTCCTTCTTCTGAAACTGATGACTTCTTGGTTTACTTCCTTCTTATGGTGGAATTTACCTTACAATAACTTTTTGGGAAACAATGCTTGGGAGATAGTTTTGGGGGTAACTTGTATTCTAAAAATGTTTTTATTTTTATTTTACCTTTTGTTTGATAATGTAGATGGACAGAATTGTAAGTTCGAGATAATTTTTTTTCAAATTTTGATGATACTTTCTATTCTTTTTTTCCTTTATTTTTGCTCTTTAAAAGTCAGATGACTTTTCATTCCTGAATCTTTATACGTGGTCTTTTTTTTCTTCTATTTAAACTTTTGGAATTTTCTTTTTATCCCTGGTGTGCTGAAATTTTATGGTGACATGCCTTGGTCATTTTTGGGTACTTGGATGGGCCTTTTCAAACTATAGATTTATTTTTTTCTGTTCTGGAAATTTTTCTTTTATTATATCTTTTATATGTTCCTTTCTTCTACTTTTTGTTTTTTTTCTGAAATTCTTATTATTCAGATCTTAGTAGATCCTCTAATTTTGTTGTTTTTTCTACTCCTGTATATTAAATTTTATGGGATTTTTTTTACCTTGCCTTCCAAGTGTTCTTTTGAACTTTTATTTTTGATTTTAATTATCACAGTTTTAGTTTCCATTTGCTCTCTCTTGTTTTTAAAATTTTGTTTTCTTTAACAGTGGCTTGTTCTGTTTTTATGGATGTCCTACCTTCTCTTGTTTTTTTCTGTTTTAATCATTGCTTAAAAAGGTTATTTGGTTAACATTCTCTGAATTGTCAGTGTTTCCTCTGAATTCCTTAATTCTGTTTTGTTTTTCTGCTTCTGTTTTTAGTTTTAGAGGTGTGCCAGTTATTTATCTGCGGTCTCTAAGCTGAACACTTACTCTTGCATACTTGCTGATGATGTACTGCTAGTTCTGGGAGTCTACAAACTACATTTCCCAGGCTCCTTTGCCAAGAGGCTGCCTTTTAGATTCTGTCAGTAAGTGGCATTTATGAGAGTTCAGAAATGGGAGGAAAGGGTAAGCTTTCTTATTCTGGCTTCCACAACAGTGGAAATTGTTGAGTTGCCAGAAATTGCTGTTGATTGTTGTGAGGATTGTGGGTTATGGTAACTACCAACTCCAGGTATCTGTTCCAGCAGCAGTGGCACCTCTTGACCATTTCCATGTCTCCTATGTCTGGGAAGGCTTTCACTGCCCTAGGCTGCCTCCTTATAAAAAGAATGAAGGAAAATGAAATAGTCATTGATTTGCTGACATCCAAACACATCTTTTTTTTTTCATGGAAACCAACACCAGAAATAGTACATGGGAAATCAATTAACCTTACCAATTCTCTATTCTTCCTGAACAAGATGGATAAATTATATTAATGTGCTGTATCTATTTTTTTTACCTGAACTATTGGAGAAATAAGTTATGAGAACCTGTTAGATGTGAAATAGATTTGTAACATTTGCAGAACACTTGCTCGTTTATAACACAGCACTCTGGCCAGGACGTATGCTTCATCAGGAAAATGTCATAACCGAATTAGAAATTTGAAGCCGTTTATTTCTCTGTAAATGAAAACATATTCAGTTTTTCTCTTTTGGTGATAGCAGATTATACCTTTCAAAGGCCATAGGTTCTTGCCTTAATTATATTTGTCACCAAGTTAGTTAATTTCTGCCTCTGTGTTCAGTTGACCAGTTAACACATGTATGTCTCTCTGTGTGTATGTGAACTATGTAACTTGATTAACGGAGACCGCTCTGGCCATATGAATCACCAGAGTTTTTCCATATTAATTACCTTTACAAGTCAATGAAGGAACAAAGGTAAAGGCAAAGGAATTAGAACCAGGCCATTTTTTTTTCTAGCATAACACAGTTTTTCCTTACTTGGTTAAACAGGGAAAGTTGAAAAACTGTTAAAGAGGCTCTAGTCTACAGCATTGAGTCTTTCAGAAGGGATTTCCATGCTAAACAATGAAGACAGAGTTGGACAAGAAGTAATTTTTTTTTGTTGGCTAAATGCCTCTGAAAAGCATATTATTTAATAAGCTGTTGGTCAGTTACTCTGGAGTGAGAATTGCATTCTCTTGAATAAAACAATCAATGTAAACTTCTATTAGGTGGTGCAAAAGTAATTGTGGTTTTTGCCATTACTTTTAATCTGTGTGTGTTCATGGGAATCTTGCTTGTTTGTTTCTGTGGTTGTGTCAATTTATGTATGGCAAATTTAGTGTGATCCCCGTCTCCTCAATTTGGCGTAGAGTGAAAAATACTAACTTGGGAATCAGAATAATTGGGGTCTAGCTCTGGATAAAAAAGGCTAATACTTCAATGTGAAGAGCCTCTTAGGAGACTTCAGCACAAGAAGGATCATGCATAGCATTGTTTATAACAATGAAATCTGGAAAAAAAATCACTGTATTTCCGACAATTGGGAATTGTTTAAATAAATGTCAGTACATTTACGTAATGAAATTTATGCAGCAATCTAAAATATTGCTGTAGAATCATATTTGCTGGCAGAAGATAATGTTTTCATAGGTAGATTTACTTCATATAATGACTGTTCATTTAACTTTTTAATATACTTTTTTGCCATATTGGCTATTTAACAGTTATACAACTTTTTAGACAATGTTGAAAAAAATTTAATTATTTTTCACCCAAACAATACTAAGTAAATATGCTATATGAAACATTATAGTTTAGGATAATCACGTTAATCAAACCAAATTGGCTAAACATGATGCTTTTAGGATAACCATGTTAACCAAATGGTTTTAGGACAACCATGTTAACCAAACCAATTTTCTCAACATAGTAGTTTCTAATCAAATAATATAATATGAAACAAGTAGAATTGGACACCATCTAGGTGATTCTAAAATACTTTACTTTGTATATGTTCACCAATCCAGTGGGGTAAAGACATAATGTCTCTGCGTGCTTTTTTCATGTATTACTAAGAATTATAAAACTGATATTGTTTGGCTGTGTCCCCACCCAAATCTTATCCTGAATTTTAGTTTCCATAATCCCCACGTGTCATGGAAGACACCCAGTGGGAAGTGATTAGATTCTGGGGGAGGTTTCCCAATGCTGTTCTCATAATAGTGAGTGAGTTCTCCTGACATCTGATGGTTTTATAAGCATCTAGCATTTCCCCTGCTTGCACTCATTCTCTCTCCTGCTGCCCTGTGAAGAGGTGACTTCTACCATGATTGTAAGTTTCCCAAGGCCTCCCCAGCCATGCTGAACTGAGTCAATTAAACCTCTTTCCTTCATAAATTACCCAGTCTTGAGCAGTTCTTTATAGCAGTATGGAAACAGACTAATAAAAATACTTAGCCTTTATTTTGCCCTACAGATAGCTTTCAGTGCTCTAACTTTATTTCTATGTCCAATTATGTACAATTTGAGTGCCAAATATAATCATGAATCCCTGAAAATGTGAAAAATTGGAAAGAACATGGTGGATAGACAATTCATCTTCCAAAAGAATGACTTTCTCTCGACTGTCCCCAACCAACATCCACTACGAAGACTATTCATCCTCATTTTATGAGTACGATAGAATATTTTAGTCAATGTACAAACCATATTAAGATACTTCCAAATACTGTTGTCTGTTATTTGTATAAACTTGTTTTTATTGCTTAGTTAGCAATGTCAAAATTGTTGGGTATGATAGGTTAGGATAAAATGTGTCATTATTTTTTCATTAAAAATTAAAAAATTTAAATTTAAATTTACCTTTTTTTTTTTTTTTTTTAGCCAGAGCTGGTGGCTCATGCCTGTAATCCCAGCACTTTGGGAGGCTGAGGCAGGCAGATCATGAAGTCAGGGGTTTGAGACCAGCCTGGTCAACATGGTAAAACCCCATCTCTACTAAAAATATAAACATTAGCTGGTGTGGTGGCATGTGCCTGTAGTCCCAGCTACTCAGGAGGCTGAGGGAGGAGAATCGGTTGAACCCAGGAGGCAGAGGTTGCAGTGAGCCTAAACTGAGCCATTGCACTCCAGCCTGGGCAACAGAGCAAGACTCCATCTCAAAAACAAAAAACAAAAAAAAAAAACCCTTTTTTTTTTTTTAAAATTTAGAAAGGCTTTCCAGAATTGAGTAATGCTGTCAAGCATTAGAGAAGTGAATTATTAAATTCAATAAAGCAGATTGCAACCTATAGGTAGCAAATGATAGACATAATAGAAATACATAGATGGATACATAGATAATAAATTGAAAAGATATATACCAAAATTGTTCCCAGTGATTGTGTTGTTAGACGATGGGGTAATCTAATTTTAAATTAAACCTGATGACTTCCCTCCACCCTCCCTCCCTCCCTTCTTCCCTCCCTCCCTCCCTCTCTTCCTTCTTTCCTTCCTTCCTTCCTCCTCCTTTCTCTTTCTTTTATTTGCTTAAGTGGCAAGATAATATTTTGAGATATAAACTAAAATTGTCTCACTGTAGGTTTTGTACTTCTTTGTCAGTCTGATGTAGTCCGAAATGTATCTTTAGGTCACAGGGATGGGCAAACACAGAGCAGATTGCAGGTAAAAGAAAAGTGATTTTGAACTTTTGAAGTTAAGACCAGGCAAGCACAAACAGTTTGGAAAAGATGAACAGTTAGAGTCAGTTCTCCCACATAAATACTGGGTAGTGTCTGCCTGAACTTGGGAAGAAGAGAAGAGAATCAGAGGGAATGTAAGGTTATGGGTCTCGGATGGGCCAAGTTCTGGGATTTGGAGGGAGGAGGAGAGTGATAGAATCCTCCAATACATTTGGGGATTTGAGAGCAGGGAAGAACTCCTTGCAGAAGAATTAAAACTCACAAGTAAACGGAAACATCTCAAAATAATGTTAGTAGCATTTTGCCAAGTGTTGTTTTAGGGCTCTTCACATTTGGGTGATTATAGAGGGAGAGAAAAAGTGGGAGTTATAGGGAGAGGGTGAGAGTTCACACTTCAAAACTTTTACTACAGTCCAGAGATTTCTATCTCAACAATAGTTCAGTAAGGCTCTGGGTCAATAATGGATCATTCAGTTATAATAACGTACAGAATATTATTTTCTCCAAATCACCATAATGATAACCTATATTGGATACACAGAGATAACTTTCCTGGAATTTGCCTGATGTCAGAATGTATTCGTAGTTGCTCTCAAGCCATTTTACAAATAAACAAAAGAAACAGTTTTTTGTTTGTTTGTTTGTTTTTTTTTGAGACGGAGTTTCGCTTTGTTACCCAGGCTGGAGTGCAATGGCGCGATCTCAGCTCACCGCAACCTCCGCCTCCTGGATTCAGGCAATTCTCCTGCCTCAGCCTCCCGAGTAGCTGGGATTACAGGCACGCGCCACCAAGCCCAGCTAATTTTTTGTATCTTTAGTAGAGACGGGGTTTCACCATGTTGACCAGGATGGTCTCGATCTCTTGACCTCGTGATCCACCAGCCTTGGCCTCCCAAAGTGCTGGGATTACAGGCGTGAGCCACCGCGCCCGGCCCAAGAAACAGTTTTGAAAACTTAGAAAGTTCACGAGGCTTCATTTCCATTAAAACCTAATGTGAACAAAATATACCAATCTAGTTCCACATGAGGTTGAAATGTGACTTCATTTCTAACCTGCCATATAGCTTAATTTAAAAAATAGCATCACACAAAGTATCTCTTTATACCTTCTAGTAATAAATTCAATCTTCCTACTTATATCTATTTAAAAAATTACAGCTTGTCAGGCGCGGTGGCTTATGCCTATAATCCCAGCACTTTGGGAGGCCGAGGCGGGCATGTACTCAGGAGGCTGAGGAAGGAGAATCTCTTGAACCCAGGAGACAGAGGTTGCAGTGAGTGGAGATCTTGCCATTGCACTCCAGCCTGGGTGACAGAGCGAGAACCCATCCTCCACCCCCACAGAAAAAATTACAGCTCAAGAGTAAAAATATTTGCAAATATGCTTTGACCTTATTTCCGCTGTTGTTTTGCTTCCACTTCTCTGAGTTTATTCTGCTAATTCTACCCATCACTCTGCAGCTGACTCTGCCCTTGCCACTCCGCGGAAGCTCGTCTTTTCCAGCTTGCCAGCATCCGCTGCACTGCTGAACCAATGCGTCCCCTCTCTGCCTTGACCTAACTTAATTTCCATGAACAGCCAACGCTCTTGTCCGTGCCCTCCCTCTTGCTATTTCCACACCCCTACTGATGTTTGTCCACTGTCTTTTCTTGGATTTTTCCCCTTCCACTTTTAAACTTCCCCAAAAGCTCTTCTTTTTCCTCTCCATTCCTTAAACATTGGTGATTTTTTGACGTATGTCCTCAGTCTTTCTTTTTTTCTTTTCATTCATCCTTATTCTCTTCTTGAAAAATCTCACGTTGTTTCAAGGCTTTAATTATCAGCTCTATGCTTATTGTTAAATCCTCTGATCTAGCCTCTTTTTCTGAGCGCCAGACTTATGTACCCAACTGCTCACTGGGCATCTCTTCCTGGATGTCCCATAGTCCCTCAAACACTATATGTCCACACTGGAACTCATCCTCCCCACAGTCTGTTTCTCCTGTGTGTGCCTATCAGTGCCTGGTATTAAAGGTCGCATCTTAACCGAGCTAGAACCCCGGAGGTCCCATCTGACTCCTCTCTCCGTAAAACCCCATTTGTATTAGTCTGCTTAGATTGCCATGACACAATATCAAGGGCTGGGTGACTTAAACAACAGAAATTTATTTCTTCACAGTTCTGGAAGCTGGAAAGTCTAAGATGAATGTGCTGGTAAATTTAGTTTTTGGTGAGGGCTTTTTTCCTGGCTTGCGTTAGCCACCTTTGTAATGTGTCCTTACATGGCAGGCAGAGAGAGAAGTTCTCTGATTTCTCTTCTTATAAGGACACTAATCTGATTGGATCAGGGCCCCATACTTATAGCCTCATTTAACCTTAATTGCTTCCGTAGAGGCCCTAGCTCCAAATATAGCCACATAAAAATTACAGTTTCAAAATATAAATTTTGCTGGGTGTTGGGGACACAAACTTTCACTCCTTAAAACCATCCATCAGTCACCAAGGTCTTTAGTTCTTTGTAATAGTGTGTGAAATGCCCACTTCTCTCAACTCCCATGGTCATTAATTAAGGTCTGACACCATCATCTTTCTTTCACCTGATTTACTATGGCAGGCATCCTTCCTGTTTCCCTGCTTCCAGTCTATCCCTCTCTCATCTGCAGCTAGGGTAGCCTGTCTCAAATGCAAATCTGATCACATTACCGTTCTCTTAAACGTTTTCAACGTCTTCCCATTACTCTCACAATGAATCCAGTCCTGTGTGGCTCACAAAGACCTCTGTGACCTGCGCCTTGCTTGCACTCCCCATCTTATCTCTCACAGCGCCCCACTGCCTTAGTCTGTTTTGTGTTGCTGTAAATGAATGCCTGAAGTTGGACAGTTGATAAAGAAAAAAGGATCATTTGGCTTATGATTCCAATGACTGGGAAGTTCAACACTGGGCATCTGCATTGGGTGAGGCCACAGGCTGCTTCCACTCATGGTGGAAAGAGAAGGGGTTCGACGTGTGCAGATATCACATGCTGAGAGAGGAAGCAAGCAAGAGAAGTGGAAGGTCCAGCTCTTTTTACAACTGATGTTTGAGGGAACTAATAGAGAACTCACTCCCCCTCCCCCCCATCTCCATGACCCAGACACCTTCCATTAGGTCCCACCTCCCAATATGGCCACACTGGGGATGACATTTCAGCATGAGGTTTAGAGGGGACAAACAGCCAAACTACAGCACCCTCCTTGTGCTCAGTGCTCCAGACTTAAGAAACATCCACTTTCCCCAAGGGACTACAGTTTTGCTCTTGCTCTCTCTTGCAAGTCTTTAAGAACTTACTGATTTTTCCTGTCGTTGTGTTCTGCTCCTTCTCCCTCCCTCCTCTCCTTTCTTTTTCCCAGTCTCCTGCCCAGCAATTGAAGAGCCTGGCTCATGTTTACGCATCTCTCGGGTCTCAGCGTTGTCAACACCACTTTCTCCCGAAAGCTTTTCCTACCCTCTAAGGCTGGGCTGGTGTCCTTCCTCCAGAGGCTCCTGTGCTTACTCATCCCTCCTTACGGTGTCCCAGAGTCTAGCACAGAGCTTGGCACAAAGCCAGCTTTCACTAATTAGAAATGGATGAACACATCTCTCCCACCGTTTAGGTCAGTTAATCAGGCAATAAACCCGTTCTGTTCTGGTGACAGTGTCCGCTACCTCTGAAGGAAAAAGTGAACCACAACTATATTATATCAATGTACTGTTTTAGGGGAGCCAGCAGGTGACGTATAGGACAGAGCTCTGCGGGGCGGGTGGGAATGGTTATGGATGCAGGGAGGTCAGCTCAGCCACCGTGTAGGAGGGACGTCCTCATGTCCCCTCATCTGCTGCCAGGCTCTCACGACAGCTTTCTGTCTCTGTGCAAATGAATGACTGCAAAGCTGAGAGGTATTTAAAATATACAACAATGCTATGGCTACATAGAAGAGAGAGCTCACTTTGGTGACACATGTACCAAAATTGGAACGATACAGAGAACATTAGCATGGTCCCTGCACAAGGATGACACGCAAGTTTGTGAAGTGTTAAAAAAAAAATCAGAAATGTGTTTCTTATTCTCTAACTAAACTAACTTTATGTCATATAACAAGTGATACAAGTAAATCTGGTGTGTATCATTTACCAAATTCTAATAATTTCCAACTTATTTACTGATTTTAGAAAAAAATGTTTTTGTGGTTTTCACTGACTAAATAATGCTCCTTTCTGAGCTGTGATTCAACACAAGAACCACATCAAGCTCTTCCAAGGACTTTAATATTAGCAACGGTGTGCGTGTAGATGCCAGCACCTCTTCCACAGCGGGACTTGGAGAACCCAGGTCCCAGCCTCACCAATAATGCCAGTGCTAAGGTGCTGCCCACCATTTACTCTGTTATTCCAACCCAGAGCCACACGGCGCAGTGGGGCTGCCTGGGGCCACCACTGCTGCCTGCACCACCGCGTCGGTTAGCTGAGGGGCCGCCTTCCCTAGACCACCAGTTTGAAGGTTAAAGGCAAGATAGAGTTGGTTAGATCCGATCTCTCTCACAGTCGTAATTCTCACTGTTACGATTTTTGTAAAGGTGGTTTACCTTGGACTGTTGCCTCTTTCTCAGTTGTTCTCCTTCCTCCTACCCTCAATTCTACCTGCTAATATTTCATCCCTCCTTCAAGGCTTAGCTGACATGCTGCCACCTCCTATGAAGGGATTCTTGATCCCTCCAACCAGATTTTAATCTTTCTCTCACGTTTACTCCTTCTCTTATGACCTTGACCCTACTAGACCTTATATTTTTACATTAGCATTTGCATAGTTAGTTTTTAAATGCTTCCAGACCCTCTCGCTGCCTTTCTGGCCTCAGCAGGTAACAAAGCCTGGGAGTGGAAATGTCTTGGATGAGGTATTGGTATTAGCCAGAGGAAGTAGCAGCAGCCCGAGGCAATGGATTTTGGTAGGGGCGGGGAGGGTTTGAGCTTCACCCCATTTCGCAGCTCAAGACCGTTCTTTCCTTATAGTAGGAAATACTTATATAAGGGTCCCTTGGCCTGGCATGGAGGGACCTTGGTGCTATGTTGCAGTCTGCATGCCTGCCCCATGTCCCTTTACTTTTTTCTATGTGTGCTCTGTGTTGCAGACAAACTGGAACATTCCTGTACACACACACACACACACACACACACACACTCACTCCTGCCTCCTTCCTTGTGCTTGTGTAATCACTCAGTGGGTTCTTCTTGCCCACTGCTAAGATAGAGCCGATTTATCAAGATAGGGGAATTGCAATAAAGAAAGGGTTTAACATAGGCAGAGCCTGCTAAACGGCAGACTGGTGTTTTGATTATTATCAAAATCGGCCTCACTGAAAATTTGGAGGCTAGGATTTTTTAACCATAGTTTGGTGGGCATGGACTAGCGTATGGGTGCTGCTGATTGGTTGGGAATGCAATCATAGGGGTGTGGAAAACCATCCACTGAGTTTTAAAACCAGCATGCACTGAGTCTTCTTCTGGGTGGGGGCCACAGAGCCATCGGGTCATCCCATCATCAGAAATGCAAAAGTCTGAAAAGACATCTCAAAAGGCCAATCTTAGATTCTATAGTACTGATGTTATTTACAGGAGTACTTGGGGAAGTTGCAAATCTTATGACTTCCAGAATAATAGCTGGTCATCATCAGAACCAAAGTGAAAGCTACAGAAAGAAATGTTTCTGGTTTCCGCATTTCTCTAAGCCTTAGATTCTTCCTCTGCCAAAACGTGGGTGATAATGGTACCTGCCACGCAAGGTCGTTGTATGGGTTAAATGAGACCATATGTTTCGCAGCACAAAGTCCGCCATGCTGTAGTGATCAGGAAATAGCAGTTGTTTTTGCTGTTATTATTACTTTGCTCTACTACAGCTGTCTAAGTATGGAAAGTGCTGCCACAGAGATTTCCTTTCTTTCACTGGTATTTGGTAATTCTTTCATTCAACTTACATGTATTCTCTAACTACTGATACTGAAAATCCTATGCTTAGAAAAAATTCCTGACAAGTCTCCTGTCTTCATGGAACTCAGTCTAGAGTGGAGTCAGGTATTTATTTAGCCATTATGCAAGGAGAGATATATGGTTCTATAGGACCCTAGTTCAGGGAGTCTAGACCTAGTGAAAGCGGTCAAGGAAGATGTTCCTGAAGTGTTCAAGTGTGACTGGTCAACTTCCTGGAGAAAGTAGCGTAGGGGCTAGTTTGACCAGGGCTGGTATAGGGTAAGGCAAGTGAGGCATTTGCTGTAGGGACAAAATTCAAGGAAGCTTCAAAAGATCCAGCCATCAAGATAAACAATATTTTAATGCGATATTAAAAATAAAAATTAATGCAAAAGTTCACAATGAACAAAATATCAAAATTTGGATAAAGACAGGATCAGTAACAGTGTTGTGTTGAATCATGTTGGAGCCTTAGGCAAGAGGAAAAAATCAAATACTGATCCTTAGTTTAAGCCCTGGATTTGACTGGGTAAGAATACCTTTAAAAGTCCATTTGTATCCAGACGTTCTGGAAAACTATGTACACTTACATGGAAACTTCTAATTCTATCCAGCAGAGGGCAGTGATGCCTAAATAAACAAAGGCTGTTGCTGTCATTTTCATCAATCAATCATCATCAGATTTGGGGAGGGATTAACTTAAAGGTTAAAAGTTTTTGCAGTGGAAATAGGGTATGCTGTGGAAACTTTATGTAACTCTGGTGTTAGAGGACCAGCAAACTCTTATAAACTGCCATACAACAAGCTTTCCTTTTAGTAGATGTCTTTTTACAGATATGATTTGAAATGTAGCTAATTCCAGGACTTACACCATGAAGCCATGTAGTGAAGAGTGTTCTGTAATTTTTTTTTTGGGAGGGGGGTTAATTTTTGGAGGCAGCAATTAATTAGTGGCTGATTTTCTTTTCATTCCTGTCTTCTTTCAATATTAGAATAAGAGACTTAGAAAAGAAGCTGGATGTCATGTAGAAAAAGAGGTCCCCTCATTTGCAAGATGAGGAAGCTAATGCTGGGGAGGTTGGCCTATTTATTTGTTAATTCACTTGTTCATTCATTATCTCATTTATTCAAGGATTTCACAAGCATTTGTTGTCTACCATGTGGCATACACTGTGGTGACACAAATGGACACAGAGACCCAGATAAATCACAGTGCTCACCTTTCATGAACAACTATTTGAGAATAGGAAACAGTGGCAGAAATAGATACTCGAGGTACTCAGGTTCAGTTGGTGTGCTGAGATATATGTCAAGCACTGTGGGAGCTTGGTTCAAGAGCAGCTAACAGGTCTTCATCTGTTTACTGTTAAGGGTGTTTTTGAAATCTAAGATAACTTTGGAGGTTTAGTACTTTGTTTTTATTTGACTCTGATTTTGGCACAAAAAATACCTCTGATTAAACTTCATGCATTTCTCAGGTTCTAGTTCAATGGGGACATCCATCACATGTTTCTTGATGACTGCCTGAGAAACAGGATGGAAAGGTCAGTCCCCAGAGAAATAATCTAGGCACGTAGTTTGTAAACTCTGCCTTGGGAAACTCTAGGGCTGTGTTTCTCCAGTGTGGTCTGTATCACCTGCATCAAATACTTTAGAGTACTTGTTAAAAATCAGAATTTCCTTCCTGGAGACCTACAGAATCAGACTCTGGAGGGATTGGGGGTAGGGAGAGTAGGAACCTGCACTTCCACAAGTGTTCAGGTAGTTCTTATGCATACCAAGGAGCTCAAGGGGCTCTACTCCTTGCTTTGCCAGCTCACATAGACCCTTCAACCAGATCACCTCTTCTTCTAAAGTGTAAGTTCCATGAGGTCTGGGTGTTTTGTCTATTGTGTTGACAGCTGTATCCCCAGGACTTTGAACAATGGTGCACAATAAATACTTGTTGACTGAATAAATTAATACATTATATAAACTGAATTTTTACTGTAAAGTTTATTTTGACCAAGATTTCTAATACTAAAAAAAAAAAAAAAAAAAAAGTGCCTAGACCATAGTTTTAGATCATCCTCTTTCCTTAAAGAAGGGAAGCAAAGACAGCTGAAAGCCCTTAGGTTTCTGAGCCCCTGTTAGATAATTACATTGAGTATGGAACCTAGTTACCCACATTTTCAAGGCCAAGTTTCTATTGCCTTCAAATAACAATCTGTTAACCATAAGTATCATTCCTGCATTTACTCCAATAAAGATTGTACTTTAGAAATGTCAAGTGTCAATTACTGGTGAGTTTGATTTCCCATCTAGCTGTCCTGACTAGTAGGAATGTCTGACACTCTTGATTCGATTTAAGGCACAGCAGTAATGTGACTTTCTGTGGGTTTTTACGTTGACACGTTGGAGCTGGACCTAGGCACTTCCACTTGGATCTTATGCTCAGTAAGATGGCATTTTCGATTCTTATGAGGGAAAAGCTCTTGCTTTTGTGACCCGTGTGTTCAATTCTACAACTAAAAGTTATTTATTTATTTATGTATTTTTCGAGTTGGAGTTTCACTCTTGTCACTCAGGATGGAGTGCAATGCCTCGATCTCAGCTCACTGCAACCTCCGCCTCTCCGTTTCCAGTGATTCTCTTGCCTCAGTCTTCAGAGTAGCTGGGAGTACAGGCCTGTAACACTACACTTGGCTAATTTTGCATTTTTAGTAGAGATGGGTTTTACCACGTTGGTCAGGCTGGTCTTAAACTCCTGCCCTCAGGTAGTCAGCCCACCATGGCCTCTCAAAGTGCTAGGATTACAAGTGTAAGCCACTACGCCTGGCCTGAATGTTACTTATTTGTTCATTCATTTACCTGTTTTTTATAAGTATCAATTGAGCATTTCTTTCTAGAAATACCTTTAGTCAGCTTTACAAATACGATTGGGTAGTCTTTATATATTGAAAGAAAGAATCTACTTGTTATTTTATAATGGGACTGCCAGATTTGTGTGTATTTTTGTGGATGCATTGCTGAAAGTGAAGTCCTTGGATAGAAAAGGGGGTAGTCCCTTATTCCTGCTTCTTTCTTCTCAGTACAAATAGAGATCAACTTAAAAAAAAAAAGAAATTATAGATATAAGCTCTGTTTGTTTGAATTGGGGCCGGAAATCAAGAAGTGGCTAATAGGAAGGGAGGGAAGCAATGTGGAGTAAGAACAACCAGCTTGGATATTATCTTTGCTTACGTTCCCCAAAAGCAGGATGCTGCAACAAGAGTTTAGGTGTAGGCTGCTTCTTTGGAGGTGATCCCAGAAGGCATGCGAGGGAGTAGAGAAATGAGACATAGAAGGGATCCTCCCCTTAGAGATGGGGCAGACTGAGTCTCTGAATGTCACCCTGAACGATGAGGAATTTTAGGTTATCCACCAAATTGCACCCCTCATTAGTTAAGGGTTGTCTCATTAGTTAAGCATTCACTTCCTGGTACTTTCAGCCTGTGTCTTTCCTCCTTTGTGTGGTTGGAGGATGACCTCAAATAAACGATGCTGCAGGAAGTCTTGGTAGTAAATGGGAACTGTGCAGGTGGTCTCTGGGTAGCTAGAGGGAAGCATGACTTTGAGATGATATATCTACATGTGATGGTGAATTTTGTGAGTCAACCATTATTGTGGGTGTTTCTGTGAGGGTGTTTTTGGGTAAGATTAACATTTAAATCAGCAGAGTTAAGTAAAGCAGATTGCCCTCCATTTTATAGGTGTGCTTCATCCAATTGGTTGAAAGCCTGAGTAGAACAAAAAGACTGACTTTCCCATGAGTAACAGACTTCTTCAGCCGACTGCCTTCAGACTTCATCTGTAGCATCAGCTCTTCCAGCCTAACGACCTTTGAACTGAAACTTTGCTCTCCTTGGGTCTCCTGCTCCACTGGTCCACTGTGCAATTTTGGACTTACCAGCCTCCACAGTCATGTGAGTCAATTCCTTAAAATAAATCAATCTCTCTCTTTCTCTCTGTCTCTCTCTCTCATTGGTTCTGTGTCTCTAGAGAACCCTGGCTAATACAGTATGCCGGTGCTTGATTTCTTCTGGTCAGGAAAGAAAGCAGTAACTACTTTTGGACAAAGAAGGTAATGTGTGTTGGTTTTACATGTTTTATTTTACTCATGAAACAGACGGATAGTCTGATAATTTTTCTAAAATTTGTAAAACATTTTACTTAAATCTTTTAAAAAAGGTAACCAAAAGTACAGATAACTCTAGTACAGATAACTATAAACTCTTAACACCAAGTACCACCATTGACAGGCATTTTCATTTCAAGAGCATTTCATTCTGCATAAGAGGGGTATACAGTGGTACACATCTGTGGTTTGGTGATGGTGGTTGTTCTTTTAAGAATCCTGAATATGTAGGCTATAATTTTTTACAGTGTATTTAGCTTATAATACATTCTGTCCATGAAACACATTACCACTGAAGGTGTGTTTGGCCTTTCCCTGCTTATTGTTACCCAGAGTATATTTAATTAGAATGAATTTATTCTTTCCTGGAAGGTACTAGGTGCCTACTCTTGTCTCTGACTTTTTTGATTCCTAAGTCCCTGAAAACAACTCTTAAGAATAAGTCTGGATGCAGGTTGGCAAAATAAATACATTTTTGTTTGCACAGTCTGAAATTCTCTACTGCATATACTGTAGTGTTTTGCTACTTGTCAGTATTCATTTGGAGGCTTTTGAACATCTGAAAAGCTAAGCCTGATGCGAAGCATTAAACAATCTCTTATTTTCTACATTAAAGGACTAATTTTCAGAGCAGCAATTCGTATGAAGCAAATAATCAGATTATTTCCTTTATCTCTAAGTGTTTCCCAGATGGAACAGCATATAGAAGAGTATATTACACAGCTTGAGCTGGATGTACATCAAAATCATTAGCTTATATTGAAAGCTCCACTGGGAAGATTAGAACTAAAGTCAATGTGAAATTAACTCTTTGAAGATGAATTCCAATGAAGTAATGCAAAATGAGTGGAAAAAATCATCTTTTGAAAAAAATTATTGTCTATATTTAATGTCCTTAGATTTCTGTTAGACAATCTAAAGCAGAGAATTAGTGAATAAATCATTAATTTGGAGATGATATTGAGAAGTGAATGTGTATTCTCAACTGTCCCTGTTTTACTCATGGCATTCTGCCTATTAATAGAATAAAAACCATTGCTGCCTGTATAAATATATTGTGGGATGTAAGTAACAGAAACTTGGCCTTCAGCATAGCCAAGCGAGGCTGGAGAGAGGGATAAATAGAACCAGGGACTTGAACACTTTCAAGATTCTTGGTCTGAGTATCAGCTTCATGTGTCTTTGACTTTCTTCTGAGTATCTTCATGATAACCAGACCAGACTGGCTTTCTCCGAATGGCAGAAGATTACCAGCGATAGTTACCGACTTCTACATCTTTAATTATACTCACTGGAGAAAGTTTGACTTATTGTACATAGACTCATGTACTTATTAAACACATACTTCTCTCCAGTTTAGTGTGGGAGTCCTTAGCCCTGGCAAGAAAGCGGGGCTCCATCACTGAGTACCTGCCACATTCCAGGTGGACTTTCCCTAGGGCTTTCCATACATCATCTCTAAACATGGAATGAATTCTTTCCAAGTAAGCTTTACTCTTTTCCGGATCAAGCATAAAGAGGTTAAATCACCAAAGGCATGCTGCTAATAGGTGATGAACCTTGAATTTCAACTTTTTAAAAATTTATTTTACTTTAAGTTCTGGGATACACGTGCAGGATGTGCAGGTTTGTTACATAGGTATACAAGCGCCATGGTGGTTTGCTGTACCTATCAGCCAATCATCTAGGTCTTAAGACCCGAATGTATTAGGTATTTATCCTAATGTTCTCCCTCCCCTTCCTCCCCACCCCTCCAACAGGCCCCAGTGTGTGATGTTCCCCTCCCTGTGTCCATGTGTTCTCATTGTTCAACTCCCACTTATGAGTGAGAACATGTGGTGTTTGGTTTTCTGTTCCTGTTTCTGTTAGTTTGCTAAGAATGATGGCTTCCAGCTTCATCCATGTCCCTGCAAAGGACATGAACTCATTCTTTTTTATGGCTGTGTAGTATTCCATGGTGTATATGTGCTAATTTTCTTTATATAATCTATCATTGATGGGCATTTGGGCTGGTTCCAAGTATTTGCTATTGTAAATAGTGCTTCAGTAATCATACATGTGCATGTGTCTTTATAGTAGAATGATTTATAATACTTTGAGTATATACCTAGTAATGGGATTGCTGGGTCAAATGGTATTTCTGGTTCTAGATCCTTGAGGAATTGCCACACTGCCTTCCATAATGGTTGAACTCCCATTACACTCCTACCAACAACGTAAAAGCGTTCCTATTTCTCTACAGCCTTGCCAGCGTCTGTTGTTTCCTGACTTTTTAATAATCGCCATTCTAACTGGCATGAGATGGTATCCCATGTTGTTTTGATTTTCATTTCTCTAATGACTAGTGATGATGAGCATTTTTTTCATATGTTTCTTGGCCTCATGAATGTCTTTTTTTGAGAAGTGTCTGTTCATATTTTTTTCCCACTTTTTGATGGGGTTGTTCTTTACTGTAGATTTGTTTAAGTTCCTTATAGAACCTGGATATTAGCCCTTTGTCAGATGGGTAGATTGCAAACATTTTCTCCCATTCTATAGGTTGCCTGTTCACTCTGATGATAGTTTCTTTTGCTGTGCAGAAGCTCTTTAGTTTAATTAGATCCCATATGTCAATTTTGGCTTTTGTTGCCATTGCTTTTGGTGTTTTAATTATGAAGTCTTTGCCCATACCTATGTCCTGAATTATATTGCCTAGGTTTGCTTCTAGGATTTTTATGGCTTGGGTTTTACATTTAAGCCTTTAATTCATCTTGAGTTAATTTTTGTATAAGGTGTAAGGAAGGGGTCCAGTTTCTGTTTTCTGCATATGGCTAGCCAGTTTTACCAACACCATTTATTAAATAGGGAATCCTTTCCCCATTGCTTGTTTTTATCAGGTTTGCCAAAGATCAGATGGTTGTAAATGTGTGGTGTTATTTCTGAGGGGTCTGTTCTGGAATTTCAACTTCAACTTCATCTGTGTTCCCTCCTCTGTACCATGCTGCTTCACTAAAAAGTTTGTTTTGTTGTGTGACAACATGACATTTAAAACACAGTTTGGTCAGTAATATGCCCTTTTGCCTGTTAGGTACCCCCAGGTTTTATCACATTTATTCTAATCCCAAGAGGTGGGAAAACAATTTTAGATAATTTTTTTTCCAACTTCTGCAAGTGGTAAAATGCACAAGTGTTGAGCTTGGATGAGTGTTACTTATAATAATTAATTAGTCACATCTAGCCTCAGAAGCCAGTGATATCATGAAGTTGTGCTTTTTATGTGAGAGTCTCAGGCACCCATTTCTTTCCCTCAATAGTTCACTGTGGCTGACAATGTTGAATTTCACCTGAGCTCTGAAAACTGTAACAGTTTTCTGTTCTGGGAAACAGCTTGTCATCAACCACCCTTCCCATGTGACTTAGATAAGACTTATTGTCCACTCTTGACTCTTTCTCATGACAAATAAGATACATAGATTACTGCTTTGTTTACCTGTGACAAGGCCATATACATACCCTCCAATTTCACATGCTTTGTCTAAGGAATAATTAGCTGACTTGTTTGTCCTCCTGTAACTAGCTAAACACAGAGATAAACATTTTGTTTTAAGCTGATAGACTGAGATGTCTCTTGATTGCAAAATCAATCCCAACTGTAAACCACCCCACCTATAACTTGTCTATACCTACCTATAAAGGTGTAAGACAAAGCCACCCTGCTGGGACTCTCTGATCCCCGGATCTGGGGTGATCCCCATTGCTATAGCCTGAATAAACTCAATTTCCGTACTTGTTCAGTTTTTGTCTTGAATAAGCCATATCAGGTCTCATGGATAGAAATCCATTTCTCCTGGCCCACGTGTGTCTGTGTGTTTGTGAATACATGTAAACTCATGTGTGTACATCAATATCCTAAAAGGAACATTGGAACTTACATTGAATATGAGTAGCAAACTTCAAATTTTATAAAAGGAAACTCCCATGCTCAGTGTTTATTGGTGCTACCATCATAGATTCAGAAGCACGCCAAATGCTGCCTATAGAAATCTCACCAGTGATTATTGCCATTTAAGATTCATGCTGAGGACCAGGATAGTTTTCCGTCCAGGTTTACTTAGATTTTCTTTCATTCTAGGAGGCTGTATGTAATAAACATGTTTTTTATGTTGCTCCCTTCACTTGTTATACTTAGAACCTGTATATAACCAAAGCACCGTGAGGCCAAACCTCTATGAAGGGCAAATTCCAAGGAGCAGTAATCTGACAAAATGTAATTGATTGCAAGCAAATTATAAATGGAGGTTCTCAAAGGACATCAAGAAGAAGCTTCTTAAAACCTATTCTTTTTCCTCCATCCATCTCTTGACACCCCAAAACTTTTCAGTTGACTGTTTTCTTCCTCCACCTCCGCATACTAAAGGATACCATGTAAAACAGTAGTGTTTGCCGTCTCTCATCCTCTGAAGACATTTCTGTCCTTGCTCACTTAGTTTCTAGGCTTTTGGATTGTAAAATTAAGGTGAGAAGGAAATGAAAAAACCAGAATAGGACTGAGGTTTACTCTTGGAAGAAAAAAAGAATAGTGATTAAAGGGAAATGAGTGTGCGTGTGTGTACACAATAGAAAATCATCAACTTCTTAACTCAGTTTTCTTAACACAGAATTTTGCATACAGTGAATTCTTAGGAACTATTTGAAACGCATTAATGACTTCCAACTGTGTGTTTTTTTAAAGCTGTGGAACCACGTTTTTTAAAAAAGAAATATTAGGTGAAACCTTAATAAAACAAAATTGAGGTTTGGACAAGGAGCCTGAATATCTGTGTACTCTGCTTCTCCCCTGGAGAAGACAGTTTGAAAAATAGTTAGAAATTCCAGCTCAATAAAAGTATATGCTATTAATTTTTAAAATTAAGAAACAAATCATCATTGATTTTTTCTTATTATAAAGGCAATGTTTATTTAGAGAAAATTAAAAATATAAATAACTACTGAATATCTCATAATTTCAGTACCCCAAGATAAACTTTATTAACAATACAGTTAATATTCTCCTGTCCAGTCACTGATTTTTAAATCTGTATTTGTGTTTCCATATATCAGTGTTTTAATATGATGATGCCATGGTTTTTTGTTTATTGCTCATAGAGAATCATATAACATCATTAAAGCCTCAAAAGTGATGTTATGTACTGTCAAAACCACATTAAACTGTGGTCTCCAGGTTACTGAAAAATTGACTTTCCTTTGAGATTTTTTTTTTCTTAGAGTTTGCTGTTACCTGCCACATCAAAGGCAATGATCTTTCTCCTCATTTCTTACACCTGAGTAAATTTTCTGGCTCCATTGGATTCGGTTCATAAATACCTACGCAAATGAACAGTCCAAATGGTCTAATTAAACTGTGCCGCATTCTGCTTCCCCTGTCAGAAAGGACAGAACCGGACTTCAAGTCCAGGAGTGTTGTAGCAGCTGGAAAAAAATGGCACTATAGGACCTTAAGAGGTCACCACAGTTTTACAAGGCGCTGTCACTCTGAACGAATTAGAGGACTATTTATTTATTTATCTTAACCTACGGATTCTGTTTCATCAATTTATTCAGGAAGCCTAGGACACTAATAAAACAGGGCTGAAAAGGGGGTTTGAGATTAACTAAGAAATTGACTTATTCTCGTTATGCATGACTCTCATTTGCCTAGATAACTGAGAATTACACTCTTTTCCTAAGGAAAGAACAGTTCTGGTTTGGGAGAGATAAGAGCGTAAATGAAAGAAGGGACACGGGATTTCTAAGCAACACTCTGCCCGCACTTCTACCTCAAGCAGTTAGAGCAAAAAGAGGCCACTGTCTTTCATAGCAAAGCCAAGTTTCAATCGCTCACTTGACTTTAAAAAGTGCAAAGCATGTTCTGCTTTATGTTTTAAACTCTTGACCTGTGATCATTATCAGGTAAGAACCATATCAATTACCATAACTGAAATTGCATTGCTTTTAATATTATCCAGAAAATCATGCACATTAATAGTGGAGCTATCTCTGTTGAAGAACAATTACTCCTAAAAATTTATTATACTATGAAAGTAGATGATTTTTATTTCATTTTTTTGTGCAAAAGAAATCACAGCATTGAAGCACCTTACAATAAAAATTGTTTTTGGAAGAAATACATTAAGTTTTTTCAACAAGATCTTTTAGTGCAGGAGTGATTTCGCAGTATAGAAATGCAAATGTTTTTTTCTTTCAGGATTAATGTGCTTATTTCTTGACTGATGATCAGCCTTTTTATCTGGCAGGGGTGTGATAAGCCCAGTTTGACTACTTACATGTTGTGTTTTACAAAGCTTTATAGTTCCTGTGCTATTTCATTTTGCCTGTAGGCTATAACAACTTAAAATAATTATTTTAATATCTGGAAATGATAACAGCAGTCTAAAAAGAAATACAGCATTGTTTGCATTGTATATTCACTTAGAAGGTAATGGCTGTAATAAGATTAAACTCATATATGAATTAATCACTTTGTCTGCTTCATCCTTCCAGTGAATTCTATCTTTTGAACAATGGACAGAGAAACACTGTAAATTTGTAGGTTGTACTTGCTTTTATCTCTTTGGTGGTAATATATTTGTTGAACAGACAGCAACTATCTTTATGGAGAACCACCATGCTAAGGTAATATTTTTAGGGTTTTGGTTACAAAGTGGATTTCTGATTGTTCCATAGTTTCCAAGGTCAACTGCTGATGTGTGTTTTCTTTTCCCATTTAAAAATGGGTGCACCAAAATCTCATAGATCACCACTAAAGAACTTACTCATGTAACCAAATACCACCTGTACCCTAATATCTTATGGAAAAAAAAAGTTCATGATAAAAAGATTACTTTCTTAAGATGCAAATATAATGTCTTTCTTTCCAGTGCTTTTTCTATATAGATTTTTTTTCTTTTTAGCATCCTTTCCCCTCACCATATTTATTTTCTCTGAAAACAATCACCAAGTGGATATATTTCAGAGCCTTTTCTCAGTAATATTTTGTTTCATAATAATAATCATTAACATGACTACAAATCATCACAGTTGATCTGATTTTGTGTTTGAGTATAACTTACTATCAACTAAGTTGAAAATAAATACCTTTATTTATTTATTTATTTATTTATATATTTATATTTTTTTGAGACAGAGTCTTACTCTGTTACCCAGGCTGGAGTACAGTGGTTTGATCTTGGCTCACTGCAACCTTGATCTACTGGGCTCAATCAGTCCTCCCACCTCGGCCCCCAGGTAGCTGGGACCACAGGTGTGTGCAACCATGCCTGGCTATTTTTTTTTTTTTTAACAAAATGCTGTCACCTTGTAATGGTGACATACCTTGTAACAGGCTATTTGTAGAGACATGTTGCCCAGGCTTGTGTCAAACCCTTGGACTCAAGGGATTCTCTCCATTTGGCCTCTCAAAGTGCTGAGATTACATATGTGAGCCAGCACACCTGGCCTGAAAATAAATATCTTAATGGTTAAGATTAAAAAAAAAATTGGAACGAAATCCACAGAAAATAAAATTAGCTAATTTAAAGTGAACAATTCATTGGCATTTAATCCATTCACAATGTTGTGCAACCTCCACTCCTACTTAGTTCCAAAATATTTTCATCATTCCCAAAGGAAGACATCTACCTATTAAGCAGTTACTTTTCATTTTTTCGTCCCCACTGCCTCTGGCAACCACCAATCCGCATTGTCTCTATGAATTTACTTATTCTGGATATTTCATATAAATGGAATCATACAATATTTGTCCTTTTGTGTCTGGCTTCTTCTGCTTACATGAGTTTTCTGAGGTTCATTCATGCTGTAGCTTGTAGCAGTACCTTATTCCTTTGAATGGTTGAATAATACTCCATTGTCTGTATATACCATAACTTGTCTACCAGTTCATCCATTGATACGTTTGGATTGCGTCCATCTTTTGGCTATTGTGAATAATGTGACTATGAACTTGCCTGAACAGGCACTTGTTTGAGTAGCTCTTTTCAGTTCTTCTGGGTATATACATATGAGTGGAATTGCTGGGTTGTATAGTAATTCTATGTTCAACTTTTTGATAAACAGAATTTTTCATTTCAAATTTTGGGCAAATATTTGTATCAGTAGTCCTAGCTTAGAGAAGAGCAAGCTTACAAACCAAAAATGAGGTTGTTCCAAACTTAGAGCAGAACTATATCTTCTTGATTTTTTTTTTTTAAAGAAGGAGTATTCAACTACAGACTGTGAAATGAATGAGATATATAGTGGAATATAAATAATAGTACTTTCTTAGACCTGGGTAAGCAGGACCTGACTGGACCCTAAGCTTTGGAGTACCTTCATAAAAAATTCTAAGACCCTCTTGGGCACCTGTAATCTCAGCACTTTGGGAGGCCGAGGCAGGTGGATCATTTGAGGTCAGGAGTTCGAGACCAGCCTGGCCAACGTGGTGAAACCCTATCTCTACTAAAAATGCCAAAAATTAGCCAAGTATGGTGGTACATGTCTGTAGTCCTAGCTACATGGGAGGCTGAGGCAGGAGAATCGCTTGAACCTGGGAGGTGGAGTTTTCAGTGAATCAAGATCTCACCACTGCACTCCAGCCTGGGTGACAGAGTAAGACAAAAGAAAAAAAAGACAAAAGAGTGTCCAAAAGAAAAAAAAAAAGAAATGGCCCCAATGACTTTCAGAACTGTGCCTGTGGGGTTGTCCTGGGGCCCTGTAGCTGGGCTGATTCCACGAGGGAGGATTGCTTCACTGCAATATGTTTTGTGCAATCACATGATATCAGACCACCAGAAGAATGCTGACACACTACCTTTGGGTGACTTTCATCACATCAGACCCAGGATGAGTTCTGAGATCTGGGCTTCGATGGTCCACCTTGGGCTTGAGCTATATGCATGGGTTTGTATCTTTTCTTGCCCTCATCATGTGTCTTGGCCATGGTGCCTCTTCTAGTCTACAGCACAATGTGGCAGGGATCAAGGTGGGGAGAGGTGTCATTTACCTTCAGTACCTCCCTCCATTAGCACCAGAATAGTCACTTCACCCTCCTTCAGTTTGCACACCTATTGTCAGTCTTCCAGTTGTGATGTGCCTATGTCTTCCATAGGCTTTGGAGACTTTTGTTCTGTGACACCAGTGGGCCCTTCTGATCCATGTCCTCTCTGCCTCCAGTCAGTGTGTTGATACGATACTCTCAGAGGTTGGCCATAAGCTGTCCTGGACAAGGGATTAACATTCCCTTCATGAATGGGACTGCTCCTTTTACAGCCGCCCCAGGCCCCCAACTATGCTCCTTTTAGGTGGCAATGTGTGGAACACAGGTGTATGGTTACCATGAAAAGTTCACATTCTAAGAATGCAGCGATTAGACGGAAGACATGGTTGGAAGATGTGTTGTTCTATGTTTATTTTATTGAGTTTTGAGTGACAAATTTAACATGGTTGGAAAATAACTTTTTGTCCATATTTTCCTTTATTACTGTGGGTAAATTGAATTTATGGCTTCACCAATGAAGTGCAATAACAACTTTCAAGATAATCCTTTGAAGCCAGCTTCATAGGCGGTGTGATGGATGATGCAGCATCATGAGTAATGGTATATCCAGCTCTAAATAAACGACATTAGGGGACTGCAAAGGCAAACACATCTATGTTATTTCAATACGAAGAGATTCTCAGTAGCTAGGGTGTTGAGAAAAAGTATGGTGAGATATATGGTGAGATTTTTATGGTGAGAAATATGGCATTGATGGGGCTGAACAGAAAGACCTGGTGCCTCGGCACTCTGAAGAGCTTTCACGTGCACTGACTGGGCAGTCAAAATACTGTCAAAGGTATCATCAAAAGGTATCATCAAAATACCTTTCTTGACCCATTATTATTAATTGGTAATTATTGTAACTTGCATGGACCCATGAATTTTGCAATGTACTTTAAAATAAAGTATTGTCCAGAGCCCTGCACATTCTAGGGGTAGCTCTGGTGGGCCATGCTATGAATTTATATAACTAATGACTGCTTCCTATGACTGAACACTATAGTTGAGCACGTGTTGGAGAGGGTAGCCCTCTCTAAACAAAGATTGATCTTTATGTCAGGTTGTAAAAAGAATACTGTGCACATAAGAAGGAATATCAATAGAGTCTAGGTCATGAAGAATCCTCTGTCATGTTTGTAAGTTGGACATTATTTCATAGTGAAAGTTAGTTTAGAAATTGTTACTAAGTAGAGAATCACTGTGAAAGAGCCAAGACTAGACAAAATGATATTATTCGTGAAGTCATTGCAACAGTTCTAGAAGATATAATGAGGGTAGCGATATAAGGAACAGACATAATAGATGATCTCTACAATGCTATTTACAATATTTTTAATTGAAAGATATTTAAATTATTCATTAACATAGAACTGATTAAAAATTATGGCACATCAATTTGATGAAATATAATTCAATTACTATAAATGATGTGGATCTATATTTGATATGGAAAGTTATTCACATTATTTTTTAACTGAAAAAAGATAAAACAGTTGGCAAAGTATGAACTAATTTTGGGGGGACTAACTCTACCTCACATCTGTTTTTGTATATTTACACAAGAAACATTCCTGAAGGTATATATTCCAAAATACCAACACTGCTTATTCCAAGTGGTTGAATTAAAGGTGTTCTTAAAAAATTACTCCACCCATATCCACCCCGCACGACCTGTAACATCAATGTAAAACAAATTGCTACGTATATCTATCTCATCAGCTTAGGATCTAAAGAGGCCACAACATATTTCCTATTCAAATAAATATGACATAGTGTCTCCATCCATTGCAATGTATGAAGTGTTCATTTTTCTCCAGAAGGTTTCTTCTCTGATGTTTCCTGGAACCCCAGATTTACCTACTAAGTCCAAAGTGACCAGTTAAAGTGTTTGTTCAGGCTGCTGAAAATCCCAGTTTTTTGCTGCTACTTCTGGTTCTGCTGGGGCACAGTGTTACTTTCAAGATCAGGTAATCCAGGTTACGGTGCAAGACCATGTCCTTGGCAGGGGCTGTCATAGTGGTTGAGGCCCTATCTGCCACAACCGTGCCCCTGCAGTCATTCCTCATAATGCTAGATCAAGAGCTGTTCTTGCATCACCTTTTTGTGACCAGGATCATCCATATTCTTATTTGCTCCAAGCACAAACATAGTGATCTTACTTAACTGCCTCAAATTACAGCTCAGTATAGACTTTCTGTTCCAGTCTGAACAATCACAATAGTCCACACACAGTTTTCACAGTGTTGGTCATTCAGCCTTAAACAACCCTATGTGACTGTGCATGTGTCTGAGTGGGGAGAGGGGAGTATAGAGACCCTTGTGTATAATAATAATCTTTCCTCTGGGGATTCTGTTTCTGTTCTCTCCTCAAGGGTACAGTTTAGTTATACAAACCTTTAGTTTACATGACTAAACTCAACAGTGAACATCTCAGGCAGTACTCTTTGCATTTGGATATGAAGTGGGCTTCCATTTTTCTCTGAAAGCAATGATTGGATAATTGCTTTACGTTGATGAGACTAAACGATATATCCTTGTAGCTTTGCAAATAGGACAGTTCCAAAGGCCTTCAAAAATGTTCAGAAGATCTCCAAATAGCGGTTTTCTTTTTAGAATAATAAAAACATTAAAAAGTACTTTGTTGATCATCAGAATGTCTGATGTTTACTGCAGTAGTAAAGAAGCAATTTCATGACTGCCCTTATTTAAGAGGAATCATTGATTTTCTTTCAAGTAAAGGGAAATCAGTAGTACTCACGATTAAAGGAAAATGTGTTTAAGTTTTTCAAGTACTGTGAGTCTGGATTTTATTCACATTATTATATTTCTTATGAAGGACCTATGCTGAAGTCCTGGAATTAGCTGTCTTTAAACACTTAATTTGCTTTTTTTATGAAAAGAATGCATATATAATGCTAAAAATCCTTTAAGATCCCCAAATACCTCTATTTAATCTTAGACCTTTATTTTATTTCCATTCCCACTGGTTCCCCTGACCATTGCTGGTCTGCCTTCCAGAGACATCCACCAATAATTGTTTAAGCTATGTTTTCTGTTATTTATCCCCATATTTCTAAATAATGTATTTTTAGTCTTCAGTTTTAGACATCTTTGACTTCCTGTAGTGATGAGACTTTTATCTTTTTCAACTTTTAAAAATCCACTGATTATTTCATGTAGTTTGGTTAAATCTAGATTCAAGTGAACCAAGTGATTATGGTTTCTTTCCATTACAACTTTTTGTTTTTTTTTCTTCTGGAGATTATAATTCTCATTCTTTCTTCTTTCTTCTCCTCTTCTCTCTTCTTCCATTTACTTGTATATTTTTGAACCCATTGATAATTTTCCTCACCTCCATTACCATTGTAAAATGCCTTTTAATTCAGTTTCACACAAACTTATCAGATAAAATTTGTTTCATCTTATTGTGTAGATACTTTTTCTCACCTTCATTGTCCTGCTCTGGACTGGTTACTTCCTAGGTCTAATTCACAACTATTATCTTTGCATTTCATTTCACTGTCTTCCTGAAAATTCTCTTTGCTTTTCTTTACTCAGTTGCTTTTCTTTTTCTTGGTGATTCTCTCATTTTACTGGAGCATATCCTTCTGTAGTTTCCTTAGAAAAGGTCCAAGGGAAAGGATCGTTTTGAAACTTTATACACCTGATGCCTTTTTTTTTCCTTCTACCTTCATACTTAGTTGATAGCTTGCCTGGGCACAAAATTTTAAATAAAACTAATTTTCTCTTCAAAATTACTTTATGGTTTACTAGCTTCCAAAGCTGCTTCTGAGATATGGAATATAATTGCAGATTCCTGAAACTTTGCAAACGTTTTTCTTTTTCTGTGGAAATTTAGAATTTTCCCTATTATTCCTGGTATTCTGAAATTTCAGAACATATACCTTATGCTGATCTTTTCCATTTATTGGTCTGGGCATTTGGTGGACTACTACCATTTCACTGAAATTTTTATTGGTGGTCATATTTTTAATTAGTAAACGTTCTTTCATTTCTCTAACTGATCCTTTATGACATAGCATCTTTTTTTTTTTTTTTTTTTTTTTTTTTTGAGATGGAGTCTTGCTCTGCTGCCAGGCTGGAGTGCAGTGGCACGATCTCAGTTCACTGCAACCTCTGCCTCTTGGGTTCAAGCAATTCTCCTGCCTCTGCCTCCCCGGTAGCTGGGACTACAGGCATACATCACCACACCCGGCTAATTTTTGCATTTTTGGTAGAGACGGAGTTTTACCATGTTGGCCAGGATGGTATTGATCTTTTGACCTGGTGATCCACTCGCCTCAGCCTCTCAAGGTGCTGGGATTGCAGGCATGAGCCACCATGCCCAGCCCATGACATAGCATCTTATTCTTTTTCATGAATCCAATATCTTTTATTTTCTCTCTGATGATAATGTAATTATTTTTAAAGATTTTTCCCATTTTCTGCGTTGTTTTCTCTAAATTCCCTATTTGTTTTCTTCTCTACCATTCATGTTGGAGACATTGTTCATTTGCTTCTAATAATCTATGGCTGTCCATTCATGTTTAATAGTGATAGCTAAAAGCTTATTAAAAGCCACTGTGCATTGATATTGCTGACTGATGGGCCTCTGTATTAGTCCATTCTTTCACTGCTATAAAAAATACCTGAGACTGGGTAATTTATAAAGAAAAGAGGTTTAATTTGCTCATGGTTTCATGAGCTGTACAGGAAGCATGGCAGCATCTACTTCTGGGAAGACCTCCGGAACTTACCATCATGGCAGAGGACAAAGTGGGAACAGGTGTCTTCTATGGCAGGAGAAGGACCATGAGCAAGTGGGGAGGTGCCATATACCTGTAAACAACCACATCTCATGAGAACTCACTATTGCCATGACAGCACCAGGGAGGGATGTTGTTAAGCCATGAGAAACTGCCCCCATGATCCAATCACCTCCCAATAGGCCCCACCTCCAGCATTGGGGATTATATTTAAACATGAAATTTAGGTGAGGACACATCCAAACCGTAGCATTCTGCCCTTGACCCCTCCCAAATCTCCTGTTCTTCTCACATTGCATAATACAACCATGCCTTCCCAACAGTCTCCCAAAGTCTTAACTCATTCCAGAATTAACTCAAAAGTCCAACGTCTCATCTGAGACAAGGCAAGTCCTTTCCACACATGAGCCTGTAAAATTAAAAACAAGTTAGCTACTTCCAAGATACAATGGAGGTATAGGCATTGGGTAAATATAACCATTCCAGAAGGGAGAAATCAGCCAAGATAAATGGGCTACAGGTCCCATGCAAGTCCAAAACCCAGCAGAGGAGTCATTAAAGTTCCAAAATAATTTCCTTTGACTCCATGTCTCACATCCAGAGCACATTGATGCAACGGGTGAGCTCCCGAAGCTTTGGGAAGCTCTGCCCCTATGGTTTTGCAGGGTTCAGTCCTTGAGGCTGCTCTCATGGGCACTGAGTGCCTGCAGCTTTTCCAGGTGCACGGTATAAGCTGTTGGTGGAGCTACCATTCTGGAAACCCGAGGATGGTAACCCGTTTCTCATAGCACCACTAGGCAGTTCTCCAATGGGGATGTGGTATGGGGGATCCAACCCCACATTTCACCTCTGCATTGCCCTAGTAGAGGTTCTCTCTGAGGGCTCTGCCTCTGCAGCAGGCTGTACAGGAAGCATGGCAACATCTACTTCCAGGGAGGCCTTGGGAAACTTACAATCATGGAGGCAAAGTGGGAACAAACATCTTACATGACAGGAGCAGGACCAGGAGACAGAATGGGGAGATGCCATAAACTTTTAAACGACAAGATCTCATGAGAACTCATTATCACTGTCACAATGACAGCACCAGGGGGGATGGTGTTAAACCATGAGAAACTGCCCCCATGATCCAATCACCTCCCACCAGGCCCACTTCCAGCATTGGGGATTATATTTCAACATGATATTTAGGTGAGGACACAGATCCAAACCATATCATCCTAAGGACAACCAAATGATTATCCTGCTTTTTGGTTGGAAATCTTTACATGTTAATTTCTTACTGTCTTTTACTCTGGGGTGGTTCAATTTTTACCAAGAAAATAGCATCCAGTCTACTGCTTTCAGGGTAAAGACTGGACTGAAACTGCTTTCAGGGTAAAGACGGAAACTGCTCAGGGAAAGAGGATCTGAGGGTCTCTGTTCAGCATATAAACTTTAAAATTAGCTCCTGGTTTTAGTTCAGCATATCATTTGTGCCTGGCATCCTCACTTCTATAGTCTCTTATGTATTTTCCCCCAGAATATGCTGCCCATCACCTTCAGGGATTGGAGGCATTTTCACCTGTTAGTGTTTGGGAATTATCTGGGGTCTTATGGTTTCTTACACCACTTCTAAATAATTTCTCTTTTTTTTCTAGCCTGCTTCATCCCCTGTGCCTGCTGCCTCACCAGGCACAGACACAATTGTTAAGAATTGTTTGCCTTAAGTTGGCTTTTTCTTGGCAAGATGGGTGTTCCCATTCCATCATTTTTCTATCTTAATATGTTGTGGTTCTAGATTTTATATCTTCTGTATTTATAAAAATGGAGATTGTACTTCTGTTTGTTATTCACATTGTTGTTTTGGGGGTTAATTTTAGAGCATAAAATGGAAATGTCTACTATTCTTAATTGATCTGAAGTATTCACCTCTCAAGTCATTATTCCTTATAATAAAAGCATGATGAGAAACTCTATTAAATGTATTTGCAAGTGATTTATCTCTCCTGGGGATGTTCCCTGGTGCTTCTTTTCAATTATGAGATGTGTGTTTTCAGTTGACAATGAGAGATATGAGATGCCAAAAACCAGTCTGGCTAAAGTAGCTATGGTTATATGAGCATAGAAAATTTATTCCTGAGACAGTTCTTAATATAGTAACATAACTTAAATGAACAATTATACCAGTAACTAAAAATTAAAATGAATTAATCAGTTAAAATGTCTATTAAGTGCTAGGCTCTAAGTCTTCAGAAAATAATGACTGAATTGTACACTGTTAAAACAAATTGTTATCCAGTCAAAGCCATTCCTGCCCTCTTCACAAAATTGGGGGGAGTATTCTTTTCTGCTGTTATGTCAGTTCTAAGGGCAGTTTGCTCTGTCTGTGCTATTTTCTCCTCTGCAAGTCTGCTCATTGCAACTACATCTCATTGGTCTTGATACAGGTTATCATATTCAAGTGATAGGAATTACAGTTAACTAACTTAGAAGTCCAGGAAATACAGTACTGAAATTTTTTTCTGGAAATCAACTTGATTTCAGCTTGAAGCTCCCAACCTCAGGGTATACCCTTGCTCAAACTTACCTCCCTGCAGGGTAACTGCACCTGAAAGCAATAACCGGAGCATAGCCTTAAAATGACCCTTATGACAGGTGTACCTGAATTTGTGTTCCAAACTAGGGAATCTGGGCGTGGCCAACGTGGTGATTATTCCTTGTCTATGAGAAACAGCTGAGCCACCAGCTGACCCATGGAATGAGAGCCAGACAGGGGATTGAGGCCCGGAGTTTTGGGTTAAATGAAGGTTGTCAGGTGGAGGTTGTTAGGGGCAGGGCGTTAAGTAAAAATCCTATATAAACTGCAGGCGGTTCACAACTGGTTGCGGCTTTCTTGCCCAGCTCACCGCTGCTGCGCCGTGCGGTTATCTCGTCCAGACCACCACCACCGAACTGGCTGTAAGGTAGCTATCTTGCCCAGCCTGCCAGCATGAGCTTGTGTGTAAAGTGGTTCTCCTGCCTGGCCTGCCACCACCGAACTCTCTCCCCTGCCGGTAAGCCCCCAGTGCTTTGCTTGTTGGTTCTGGGTCTCTTCAGCTTCTTGAACCTCGTGTCGTACCCATTGGAGTCAATAGCATGATTCTGAACCCCTTAAAACTACTTGCAAACAGCATACAGTTTGTAGGGCATTTTCACTTAACACCCTCCAACAACCTCTATGTGGCAACCCTCACTTAGCCTCCATCTCAGGGTCTCAACCTCCTCTGTGGCCCGTGTTCCATGGGTTGGCCGTTGGCTCAGATATTTCCCACAGCCAAGAAATGAATCTCTGGGTTGGCCACTCCTGAATTCCCTATCTTGGGACGCACATTCAGATGCGTCTGCTGTACAGGGTCATTTTACTGGCATGCTTAAGCTACTGCTATCAGGTGTGGTTACCATACAGCCAGCGAGCTGTCTATATGTCATCTGCTCTCTAGTTTCACAGACCTGTTTGTTTTCAATGTTATTTCTCAAATTCTTTCTCCCCCTGTAGGGTCTTGGGTGTTTTGGAAAAAAAATGCTGGGAAAGGAATTGTATGCAGGCAGCTTTTGAGTTCTGGCTTGTTGTAAGGAACGTGGCTGTGCTGCAGCCAGGCAGGCATAGGGCAACAGGCATAGGCCAAGGTAAACAGCCGGATGACTTTTCATTCACAGGTGCACAGTCCCGTGTCTTATATAATCATAGCCAGGTAGACATAACCTAGAGAAGCTCAGCACCTGGCTCTGAGCCACTATTGTTTGTACAGTGTATAAAAGTGCCGCTGATACTGTGAGGGAGCTGCTGAATAAAGCCGTGTCTCAGCTACCTGCTGTCTCTCAAGTGTTCTTCCAGATCCCCGCCCCACGTCCACCCCCTCCCCTCAACCCTCAGCTGGGGCTGAAGCCTAAGCCTGAGCATAACACCTGCCTCACGTCATCTCTAAGGGATGGATGCAGTGACTTCTACCTTTTTTTTTTTTTTTTTTGAATACTCAGCCAGGAGGAGTTTTCTACCTTCTTGAACAGTAAGGAGGAAAATATATTTAAAAAAATAGTCTCAAAAATATTCTCGCCAAATTGTGAGCAAATATACTAGTGTATTTGAAAGACCATGAATTTAGAGAAGAAAAAAACTTAGAGATCACCAAATCCATGCTGCTTCTATGTGAAGAATCCCAGAGCTGAAAGGTCAATGCTCTGATGAAGGGCACGTGGACTGTTTTTTCTGTGCATTTGGTTACTGTTTCTGTTGACTCTAAACAAATGCTGAGTTAATCTCATCTATGTTTTTGACCTAAACTCCAAGGATGACTCGAAATTGTGAATTTGACTTTCTATCTTATTAGTTAATGTTTAGAACCAAGGGCTTGTTCTATGTAGTGCCTAAAACTGGCCTTTCAGTGACTATCGGTCAACAACAGAACATTCATGTTTTCTGATTCAGGGGAAATGAGAAAGGCAAATGGGCATAGACCTGGTTTTGATGGTGTGTTTGCCTAGGACTGTGAGCTGGCAACTTACTTGTTAATGAAAACAGAGGGCACATTATCATTCATTGCATGGAGTGGACAAAGGGCAGCATCGGGCACTTGGACCACCTGACCTTGAATGAGTTGAATTCTAGCTCCACCACTTATTAGGAGTAGTAATATGGCAAATCACTCTAAATATTTCAGGTCTTGAGTACCCTCATGTTTAAAACGAGATTAATGCTACCCTTGTCCATTCATCTTCCAGCATTATGAAAATAAATGTGCAATAGAGTCACTAATTAACTAATGCAGCTAACAAATATTTATTCCACAGCCATTGTGTTCTGGAGCGTGTACACTTAATACAGGGGTGAGCAGAACTGCCTCTACTGCCCTTGTAAATTCAATAATCGCACAAACAAATCTATAGCTGTGGCGAGTGATCTGATAGAAAAGTATTATAAAAAAGCAGAATGATGGTAAAGTTCCAAGAGGAAGTGACATTTAAACTGAGGTCTGAAGGGTGAGTATGAAAAGAACATTCTAGGCAAAGGGAAAAGCAGGTGCCAAGGCCCCAAGGGGGGGTCATCAGAACATGCTTGTGAGGCTGGAGCATAGGGAGAGAATGGCAGAAGACCAAGGTGGAGCTGGAGGCATGGGCTGGATCATGCCAGCCTTGCACGTGAAAGTTTTTTGCAAGCTTGTTAAGAATTAGATATTAAATAAGGGTCAGTGAGGCTCCAAGTGGGACTTAAGAAATCGTAGTGAGATGTTTGTCAGCGTTTTGGGGTAGTTATTATCAATGCTTGGAGTCTTTGATTCATGTACCGTATCAAATAGTGATTGTGATGTGGGATTTGGAGCCAATGGCCTGTCTGAATTTGGGCTCTGACAGTTCTTAGCTGTGTGAGCTCAGGCAGCTACTTAACATCTCTGTGTTTCTGTTTCCTCATCTATAAAATAGGGAAATAATGGCATCTACTCAGAGGGTTGCTTTGAATTAAATAAGTCAATATATGTAAATTACTTTAAGGATACCCTGGGGCGTATGAAGTACTCAGCGTGTGATTATTATTGTCGAACTTGGGCTATACTGAGGTTGACAGTAGTCTGATTTTCAGGTAAATGGTGCAAATATTTTTATTTGTTTGATAATACATCTTCCATAGCTTTCTTGTGGTGTAGAGAGAAGAGCTGAGTCTGGGATGAGACTTTTTGGCTTTACGTGGGATTAACTTCTAAATTCTAGTGTCTTCATCTGTAACTTGGGAGAACTCTTCCTCTCTGTCACTATTTTCATCATTTCTAACCTCCACGTCATTTTCAAATAACCTATAGGTAACATGTAAAAATGGATCTCCTTCAGAGTAAGAAGATTCTGTGAAATCTACGTGCTTAGAAGCACTTCAGCAGCTGAATGCGTTTGCTCTCCCTGGCCTGAAAAGTATCCTTGGTTTGGAAGAACTGGAGCAAAAAAAAAGGCGAATCACCATGCCTGTCCTTGTTAGTCATGATAACAACTTTTGTTTCTCACTGGAAAATCCTGTTCTATCTCCCTCTTGCTGCCTTTGTTTCACAGAATAGTCTCACTTTTTTCAACAACCCAAGTCCTTTCTATTTTGAATTTGGATTCTGCCTAATTTCCTTTTCTTTTGTGAGAACACTTAACACTCATACAGAATTGACATTGGGAATTTTTTTTCATAATTGCCCTATTGCCTTCTCCTAAGTCCTGTGTTAATGGGTAGCATCTCCACACGGCCTGCATCCTTTGTGTGTTAGATTACAGGAACTTGATGTCTGGGATATCAAATGGGACCCATCTGTGGGGAATTATATCACAGCAGGGAATAATGAATTTCTATGCATTTTGAGAGAAGGGAGTCCAAGGGAAAAAAGGTAGAGAAATAATGTCTTACAAAATGCTCTCCCTTACTTTGCTTCATCCAGTGTTCATCCTTCTGAGGAGTAGCAGATAGGATCCCTATTTTAGAAATGAGAGCCTGAGAGCCGCCTTGGCAGAGCTTTGCTTACCCAAAGTCATGCAGCCAGTGTATGGGGGAACTGAGGCTTGAATCCTGGTCTTCTGACAACCAAACTCACGCAACTGTAGGCTATCAAGAAGGATCTAGACACTAGGTTGCTAATTATTGTCTCCTTGGCTTTCATTTAGTGATGCTGTTTGTGCGCTGGTATTAGAAATACATAAGGAATGCAGTGGGGCATTTCAAGTCTAGAGGTCCCTGGTACACTGAGAATGTTGCCATTCTCAGTGATTCACAGCTAGTGATGCAAGTCTGTCTAGATCAACAGGAAGTTTGTGCCTGATGTATTCGGGGTACGGTGAAAGAACAAAAACTGTGAATCTATCACAGCTCTTTCTACATGTGTGACAGCCAAACCATGTCAGACCATATTCTGAACATGACTTTTGACCAAATTGATTAGTGAGTTACTCTCCACAGGACCATGGTTGCATTACATCTATAACCTGATTAGATAGATTGGGAAGAATTGGGCTGCCCTTATGTCCTCCTGCTTTAGAAACAGTGCCCAGGATTGTTAATCTTGGAGGCAGGTGTCCACCTCCTTTAAACAGCGGAGAGGTAGATACATTCAGAGCCATAGGAGGCAACACATGTGGGAGAGTGAATTGGCTTAGCAAAGACACTGTAACATTCATAGAGGTTGTGGATTAGAGCTATAATAAGTCTTAAATATCATTTCTTAGGTGGGAAAACTGAGGCCCAGACTGGTAAAATGACTTGTCCAAGGTTATATGCAAATTAGTGTCAAAGCAGAGCCTGGAATCCAGGGCCTTTTCTCCTTCTTCGGTGTTCTTTATCTGTAGGCACTTTAAAGCGCTGGTTCTCAATTTTGACTTGCACGTTGGAAATACCTGGAGAGATTTATAGACACTGATGCCTGGGCCCTAGCCCTAGAGGTTTGGATTTAACTGGTGTGGAGTGTGGCCTGGGACATCAGGATGTTAACAAACCTCCTCAGATGATTCTACTATGCAGCAAAGTTTGAGAACCTTAGAGCAGTTCTTCTCAAACTGCATACGTTAGAATCATCACGGGAGCCTTTAAAAAGTATAGATGGCTGAAGCCTCACCCCAACACAATCATATCAGAATCTCTGAAAAGAAAATTAACAGAGAATGGAGGAGAAAGTATCTTCTGATGCAACCTATGGTGAGTGGGTTCAGTTCCAAAGTCATACCTGCTCCACTACTCTAGAACTGTCAGGGCTACATGTTGTGGCTCTCTCCAAAAAAGAGCAAGACTAGTTGATGTCAGCTACAAATGATCTTTCTGGATTTCATGTCAGTGATGTTATTACTTGTGGGGGCCTGTTAGAAACAAATGAGAAGGAATCATCTGAAGCACAGAAGACCCTCTCAGATGCTAGTGTGTCTACTTCTATCGGATCACTGTTTGCTGTTTGCTGTGGTGGTTTTTTTTTTTTTTTTTTTTTTAAATGGAGTCTTGCTCTGTTGCCCAGGCTAGACTACAGTGGCTCAATCTTGGCTCACTGCAACCTCTGCCTCCCAGGTTCAAGTGATTCTCCTGCCTCAGCCTCCCGAGTAGCTGGGACTACAGGTATGTGCCACCACACCTGGCTCGTTTTTGTGTTTTTAGCAGGGATGGGGTTTCACCATCTTGACCAGCCTGGTCTTGAATTCCTGACCCTATGAACCACCTGCCTCAGCCTCCTAAAGTGCTGTGATTACAGGTGTGAGCCACTGCACTTGGACTTCTGTGGTTTTAATGGTCTCTCTAAAATTCAGGTGTTGCCAATTGTGATGGTATCAAGAGGTGGGGCCTTTCAAAGGTGGCAAGGCTGAGAGGATGCCTCCCTCATTAATGGAATTAAGGCCATTAGAAAAGAGGCTCCATACAGCAGCATTTGGCTAGTTTGCAGTCTTGTCATTCCACCACGTCAGGATGCAGTAAGAAGGTCCATGTCAGGTGTTGGCACCTTGATTTTGGAATTCCCAGACTCCAGAACTGTGATAAATATATTTCTTATAAATTGCTCAGTTTCTGGTATTCTATTAAAGCAGCACAAATCAAGATGCTAGTCACAGTGATTCTATTAGAAGCTTTTAAATAACAGATACCTGGGTCTTATCCCTCAGCTATTTAATTAGCCAGATACGGCACTTGGGCTTTGGTAGTTTTAAAAAGTTCCCGGGTGCAGTAAGGCGTTATTAAAGCAATACATCCTACTGGGTGCTAGGCCCCACAGCTGTACACTTGGGGCTTGAATGATGATTCCCTGGTCCAATCACCAGGCATGGAAAAAGCTGCCTTTGCTGTGTTGAGCCACTAGTCAGAGAGCAGTTATTCAGTATTTCATCAGCATGTGGCAATATCATCATTTTGCTCATTGCTCCTGGGCTCCTGCAATTAAGTTTGGAAACACCGTGCTCTCTATATTTTTCCATCACCCCCCAACCCTGGGAACCTAAAGTCAGGGACAATAGCAAGCACATTTTGTGTGAAGGAGCGCATCAGTGCTGGCAGGAGCTGTAATGTTAACTGTGGAAGTTCAGCATTCACCCACACTAGCCTCCTGGGCCTTTGACCATCAAAACGTTTGGATATAAATAAAAACAATCACGTTGCATGGCAGTAAGGAGCCAAAGCCTTCTCAGTAGAGGGAATCTGGAATGAATAGGCAGCAGGTCAGGAAGGATCTTGGGAGACAGGAAGCCTAGGTTTTGGTCTTCACTCTTTGATGGGAACCTGACCATCATCCCTCCAGCCTGCACAGCCCAGGCTTCTCAAAATGGCTTTTCTATGTATCCTAAAGGTGGCTAAAATTGCCCAGGTGTTTGGATTGGTCATGATTTTCTTATACCCGGAAGGAAATGGAAATGTAACTTAAGATGCTTAAGAATCTCATTGGGAAGGTATTGTGGAAACATATTCTCAGGTTCTAACAGGTTTGAGGGGAGTGGGTAGACAAGTGGGAGGCAGCTAAAAGAACACTCAAAGAATTGCAGGGAGTTTCAACATGGCTTCATTCTCTCTGGGTGCAAGTGGGCTGTGGGTGCAAGCAAGGTGTCTGTACAGCATCAGCCGGGTAGTAAAACCTTTCACAGACAATCGTGGCTCTAAGCCAAGCATGAGTGCACATGAGTGGTTACTTAATGCCCCTCCTATGGAGTGGTTAAATAATGTGCCTCATGTGGCATGGTTAATAAAGTGTGGAGCTGTGTGCCTGCACTCCAAACCCTCTGAGTCATGTTGCACCAGAAGGCCACCTTGGCCTATTCCTGACTAAAGCACAGCCATTTTCTTTACACATATGAAACCACACAGAGAGGGGACGAATCCCATGGAAGCTTTCTCTGGCTTTCTGCCTGCTTAGTATACAATATGCAAGTGGCTTGGGGATGGCCTGGCTTTGCTCAGTTATCCTTTCAGTAGCTCCCATTGTCTTAGTGCAGACTGCCCCTCTTTTGTGAATCCTGACTCTTCTGTTCATCTGAATCAAGCCCTGTTCTCTTTCCCAAGTGCTTTCTTGCACCATTTAGACACTGTTATGCTAATGATACTTCTTTCTCCCCCACTAGACTGTTAAGTCCTCTCGGGCAGTAACCTGCTCACTCATTTCTCTGGCTATGAACCAACACAGTGCTTCTATGTAATTGATGCTCACAGAAATTGAAAAAATAAATGACTGAAAAGGGCCTCCTTCTCTCTCCATCTTCTTGATTTGGTTGTTGATAACATTTATTCCACGATCCTCCAGGTTAAGTTTCGGGTGAGAAGGTTTTTGTGGAAGGCAGTTGCAGCCGTGGAAGAGTGGAAGATGTTGCTTTCATCTGTGTTTCACAAATCGAGGGTGGTCAGCAGAGCTGCAGAGCTGATGGGAGAACTGGGGAGTTGAGCTGTTACTTTCCTGACCTGAATGACTCTTGAAAGATCTAAAATAGGGGCCTCTCTGGGGTGGGAATTGATTGAAGCAGGGAAAAGAAATAAAAATTCTTACCATTTCATGACTAAGGGACAGAGGATCTCACCTCTGTCTGGCACGTAGCAGACATGCAGTAAATATTTGTTGGATGAACTTGTCTGCCATAACCGAAGAAGGCATCAGTTCACAGGGACTTCAAGTAGCTTCTAATGTGCAGCTTGGCTCCATTTCTGTTGCATTCCTAGCATGACAGAATTACTATTAAGTTGAGATGATTCATTAGTCATTTCCAGAACAGTTTTATTGGGATGACTATTACCATGTATTTAACTTCTCAGATCTTCATAGCATTTTATTGCTGATTATTGTTCCACTAATCCATTCAATGATGATGGAGCTGTATTCGGCTTTAGCAAGGGCCAATCTGTTCAGCTAGCTGGGTGTCCAAGGAGCCCCTACTTAAAATCCCCACGGAAAAACTCGCAGATAGTACAGGACCTTTAATTATGTGGTGCTAACAAAGATCACACAGATTTTCCTTTGATATTTATTAGACGGATATTACAGTGATGAATGATTACCATTGTATAGAAAACGTACTAATGAGGATGCAATTAAAATAGGTTTCAAGGCACCAGCATCCAGGAAATAAAGTTTTTTAGAAAGAAAAGATGGTATCTGGTATCTGGGATTTTTGGGTTTACGTGTGTACCTGTGAAAATCAATTATTTGAACAATGTTCTTTTTGTTTTAGTCTTCTTAAAAGAATGCTATAAACTCTTCTGATCTAAGATGCAATGACATACAGAGAAGGCAGGCAAATATCTATGAAATACAGTTACAAAACAAGTGTTTGGGTTGTTGAAAGTGTTATACCTGCCAGTCTATGAAATTAGAATTTTTGATATATATGATGACTCAGTGTGATGTGTCAGATGCTTTCTAGCAGCAGCAGAAATATTTTCTTGGGAGAAGCAATGAAAGCTTATATGAAACCCTGAATATATATGATACATAAGAGAACTGTTTCAGTTGAATCCAGAACTTGCTTCTCCCACACCCCCACTTTGTAGCTCCTTTGTCCCCACATACCATCCAAGAAGCACATTTTTGGAACTCTTGGGCTCTGTGCAGTTTGTAAACTCTTGCCCTATCAAGTAAATTTTAGAGAAGCATTCTCTAGCGTGAGAGCGGACCCATTTTCCTCCCTGAAAAGACAACTGAGACAACTTCAGTCACCCTCTTGGCCCCTGAACTTTATTTATTCAATAGCAGTGGTAATGGCTGAAATAGCGGCTCAATTTTAAAACATTTCATTTGTTTAATCTTTAGCTTTGATGCTGGGGGATCCGTAGGAAATGTGTTGCTTGTTTTTTTGAAAATCCCAGTAGACAACAGGTGAAAAGTGTAAACATGGGACTCAGGACTTGTAATTAGCCTAATATGCAAGAATAGCAGAAGAGGCACCATATCCATCACCCGGTCCTGAAAACATCTCTGCTAGGTTTAATTTTGTTTTTCTTTTCTATCTTTTCTTTTTCTTTTTTTCTTTTGTGAAAATGATTAATTCCAATGTCTAACAAAGTATTCCATACATAGGAGTTATTCAATAAATAGTTGAGACTTAAGAGTAATTTGTAGAATTTTTAGACTTTTGAGACAGACACTATATACAACTCAATTTTATCTCAATTTAGCAGAGCAGTCATGTTTTGGGAATTTGTATATAAGAAAGCAATGAAGAAGTCTCATGATTCAGGCTGCAGTCTTGCTTTAGAACAAATGAGTTGGGATGACATTAAAGCCCAGAGAGGCTAAATTATTTGCCCAAGTTCCTCTTCTAAAAATGAGGTTCAATTTGATGATCTCGGGCCCTTTCAACTAGAGCATTTCAAAAGCATCCATGATCTATGTTATTGCCAATTGTACCACTGGCTATAATACACATAGGTGAACTCAGCTGGAGAGACCAACCTGTGATTTGTGCTTGCCTACTCCTCAATCTAATCATTAGACTTTCTTTCCAGCCATACCAGCCTAAATTATGTGCTGTAAACTTTTCCTCCTTTTAACAGTCTTGCCCAGTTAAAAAGTGAGGCCAGACACAGTGGTTAAGGCCTGTAATCCCAGCACTTTGGGAGGCTGAGGAGGGAGGATCACTTGAGGTCAGGAGTTCAAGACCAGCCTGCCAACTTGGTGAAACCCTGTTTCTACTAAAAAATCCAAAAATTGGCGGGATGTGGGGGTGGGTGCCTGTAATCCCAGCTACTAAGGAGGCTCAGGCATGAGAATCACTTGAACCCAGGAGGCGAAGGTTGCAGTGAGCTGAGATTGTACCACTGCACTCCAGCCGGGGTGACAGAGGGAGATTCCATCTCAAAAAGGAAAAATAAAAGTGAGATTTTGTTCTCTGGCTCCTGACACACAGTAGATTAGAACATTTATTGTTCTGCTTTTTAGGCTTGGTGATTAGCAATTGTGTTCCTGCTAAACAGCCCGTGGTTTAATTCTGCACATCAGAATGGCTTATTGACTTATTTGAGAGTTAGGAATATATTTTTATGGCATCACTTGTATCTTCAAAAATATGTATTATGATAATAAAACGAATCACATTTGTCACTTTTTAACACCATAATTATCTCTGTAAAGTAGCTAGTTAGAATGTAGTGCTTTCATCCATGGTATCCTATCTTAGCTATAAGTTACTTTCATTTTTAAATCTTCCTGACTCGGAACCTCCTGTAGTGTGTTTGCATTTCTCCCTAATATTACATCTGTTTTCTCTTATTTCATTTCTTTCTGCATAAGTGTACCGTAACTTTGAAAAGGCACCTAAGTCCAATTGCAGACACTTGGTTGAGATGTTGCTGTGAATGACATGAATCTAATTGTGAAGGTTCCCTTTAGGGATTGTATTCAAACTTCAGTGTCAATAAACGTTGCCACAGATGTTTGTTAAAATATTAGTACATATTTTAGGCCTGGTCCCCGGAGTTTCTGACTGAATAATCTGGGATGTGTCACAGTCTCAGAAATCTGCATTTCTATCAACAACCTCAGCTGATTCTGATGCAAGAGAAGATCATACCTCACGATAATGTCATTTAATGGCTCTTTGGGTGAGAATGTGATGCTGTGTGGCCAGGAACCAATACTGCATATTCCTCATATGGCTCAGTTTCCTCCCTTACACTTGGGTGTTCAGTTGTGCTGTTTCTCTTCAGCTAGAAATTATTTTGGCTTTCATAGAAAAGGCATCGCTTCAGAAAAAGCACTCTTCTTTTTCTTAGGTGATTTCTATGTGTGCTAAAACTTGAGAACCACTTCTGGAAGGAAATAACACAATTAGATTCAAACCTTTAAGAAAGTTTTCTAACCAAATACCTGTACTAAAAATATGCCGATTTATTAATTTTCTCCTTCCAACTTTTAAGTTCAAGGGGTACATGTGTATGTTTGTTATATGGGTAAATTCTGTGTCACTGGGGTTTGGTGTACAAATTATTTCATCACCCAGGTAGCGAGCATAGTGCTTGATAGGTAGTATTTCAATCCTTATCTTCCCCCCCATCTCTACCCTCAAGTAGGCCCTAGTCTCTTTGTGTCCAATGTTTAGCTTCCACTTATAAGTGAGAACATGTGGTATTTAGTTTTCTGTTCCTGCAATAATTTGTTTAGGGTGATGGCCTCTGGCTACATTGGACACAACTGCTGCAAAGGACACGATTTCATTCTTTTTTTGGCTGTGTAGAATTTCATGGTGTATATGTATCACAGTTTATCCAGTCCACCGTTGATGAACGTCTGGGTTGATTCCTTGTCTTTGCTGTTGTGAATAGTGCTACAATGAACATGCAAGTGTATGTGTGTCTTTGTGATAGACTATTCCTTTGGGTATATACCCAGTAATGGGATTGCTGGGTCAAATGATAGTTCTCTTTTACGTTCTTTGGAAAATTACCAGACTGTTTTCACAATGGCCGAACTAATTTACTTTCCCACCAACAGTGTATAAGCATTTTTTTTTTCTCAGCAGCCTCATCAGCATTTATTATTTTTTGACTTTTTGATAATAGCCATTCTGACTGGTATGAGATGGTGTCTCATTGTGGTTTTGATTTGCATTTTTACAATGATTAGTGATGTTGGGCATATTTTTATGTTTGTTGGTCACTTGTATGTCTTCTTTTGAGAAGTGTCTGTTCATAACTTTTGCCCATTTTTAAAAGTGTTACTTGTTTTTGTATGTTGATGTAAATTTTTTATCGACATGGATATTAGACCTTTGTTAAATGCATGGTTTGTAAATATTTTCTCCAATTCTGTAGGTTGTCTGTTTGATAGTTTCTGTTGCTGGACAGATGCTCTTTAGTTCAATTAAGTCTCACTTGTGTATTTTTGTTGTTGCAATTTCTTTTGGAGTCTTCATGAAATCTTCGCCATGGCTTATGTCCAGAATGGTAATTTCTATGTTTACCTCTCGAGTTTTTATAGTTTTAGGTTTACAGTTAAGTCATTAGTCCATTTTGAGTTGCTTGTGTATATGGAGAAAGGAAGAGGCCTAGTTTCAGTCTTCTGCATATGAATAACCAGTTATCCCAGCACGATTTATTGAATAGGGAGTTGTTTCCCCATTGCTTGTTATTATTGACTTTGTTGAAGACCAGATGGTTGTAGGTATGTGGCTCTATTTCTGGTTCTCTAATCTGTTCTATTGGTCTATATGTCTTTTTTTTTTTTTTTTTGTACTAGTACTATGCTGTGTTAGTTACTGTAGCCTTGTAGTATGGTTTTAAGTTGAGTAGTGTGATGCCTTCAGCTTTGTTCTTTTTGCTTAGGGTTGCTTTGGTAGTTGTTTCAAATTACTGATTCAATTTCACAACTCATTATTTGTCTGTTTGGGGCTTCAATTTCCTCCTGGTTCAATCTTGGGAGGTTGATATGGTTTAAATTTGTGTCCCTGCCCAAATCTCATGTCAAATTGTAATCCCCAGTGTGGAAGGAGGAACCTGCTAGAAGGTAATTGGATCATGGAAAGGAACTTTGTTTTGGCTGTTTTCATAATAGTGAGGTGTCATGAGATCTGATTGTTTAAAAGTATGTGACACCTCCTGCTCCACACATGGAGAATGCGCCTGCTTCCTCTTTGCCTTTTGCTTCAATTGTAAGTTTCCTGAGGCCTCCCTAGCCATGTTTCCTGTATAGCCTATAAAACTGAGTCAATTAAGACTTTTTTTTTTTTTTTTTTAAATACCCGGTCTGAGGGAGATCTTTATAGCAATGCAAGAATGAACTGATACAGAAAACTGGTACTGGGAATTGGGCATGGCTATAAAGATACCTGAAAACGTGGAAGTGACTTTGGAACTGGGTAATGTGTAGAGGTTGGAACGGTTTGGAGGACTCAGAAGAAGACAGAAAGATAGAAAATTTGGAACTTCCTAGAGACTTATTATTAAATTGCTATGACCAAAATGCTGATAGTAATATAGACAATGAAGTCCAGGCAGAGATGTTCTCAGCAGGAGAGAAGGAATTTATTGGGAACTAAAATAACCATCACTCTTGATGTACCTTTGTAAAGGTACTGGCAGCATTGTGACCCAGCTCTAAGGATCTGTGGAACTTTGAACTTGAGAGAGATGATTTAGTGTATCTGGTGGAAAATATTTCTAAGTAGCCAAGTGTTCAAGATGTGGCCTGGCCACTTCTAGCAGCATATGGTCATGTATGTGAGCAAAGAGATAACCTGAAATTTGAACTACATTTAAAAGGGAAGTAGAACATAAAAGTTTGGAAAATTTGCAGCCTGACCATATGGAAGAAAAGAAAAACACATTTTCTTCTGGGGAAGAATAGAAGTAGGCTGCAGAAATTTGCATAACTAAAGAGGAACTGAATGTTAGTAGCCAAGACAACGGGGAAAATGCTTTGAAGGCATTTCAGAAATATTTGTGGCAGCCCTCCCATCACAGGCCCAGTGGCCTAGGAGGGAAGAATTGCTTCATGGGCTGGGCCCAGGACCCTGCTGTCCCGCACAACCTTGGGATACTGCTCCCTGAATCTTAGCCACTTCAGCTCTAGCCATGACTCAAAGGGCTCCAGATGCATCTCACACCACTGATTCAGAGGGTGTGCTGCTTAGCCTGCAGGTATGTGGAGGGCAAGAGTTGAGGCTTGGGAGCCTCTGCCTAAATTCTAGAGGCTGTATGGATACACCTGGATGTCCAGGTGGAAGTGTGCTGCAGGGGCAGAGCCCTCATGGAGAACTTCTACTAGGGCAGTGTAGAGGTGGAGAAATGCAGAGCTGGAGCCCCTACAGAGTCCCCACTGGGGCACTGTCTAGTAGAGCTGTGAGAGAAGGGCCACTGTCATCCAGACCCTAGAATAGTAGATACACCAATAACTTGCACCATGTGCTTGGAAAACCTGCAGGCACTCAGTGCCAGCTTGTGAAAGCAGCCAAGCGGGCTGCAACCTGCAGAGTCACAGGGGTGGAACTTCTCAAGGCCTTGGGAGCCCACCCTTTGCATCGTTGTGGCCTGGATGTGAGGTGAAATCGGAGGAGATTATTTTGGAGCTTTAAGATTTAATGACTGCCCTGCTAGATATCAGACTTGCATGGGTCCTCTAACCTTTCTGTTTTGGCTGATTTCTTCCTTTTGGAATAGGTGAATTTACTTAATGCCTGTAATCCCACTGTATCTTGGAAGTAATGAACTAGCTTTTATTTCACAGGCTTATAGATGGAAGGGACTTGACTTGTCTCAGATGAGACCTTGGACTGTGGACTTTAGAGTTAATGCTGAAAGGAGTTAAGACTTGGATTGCTCAGAAGGGTTGATTGTATCTTGGAATGTGAGAAGGACATGGGATTTGGGAGTGACTGGGGTGGAATGATATGGCTTGGCTCTGTGTTCCTGCCCACATCACATGTTGAATTATAATCCCCAATGCTCCAGGGAAGGGCCTGGTGGGAGGTGATTGGATCATGGGGATGAACTTTTCCCTTGCTGTTCTTGTCATAGTTGAGTTCTCATGATATCTGGTTGTTTAAAAGTATGTGGTCCACTCAGAGACCTAATTAGAAAGTTGGTAATTATAAAGACGACAGATGGATAAATTTATAATGAAGGGAAGAAATCAGCCTAAAAAGGCAGAGAATACCCAAAATCAGAATGCCTTTCCCTCTACAGGGGCTCACAGTTCCTCATCAGCAATGGAACAAGGCCTGATGGAGAACGAGTGCCTTCCATTAACAGAAGTAGGCTTCAGAAGGTGGATGATAAGAAACTTCTGTGAATTAAAAGAACTTGTTCTAACCCAATGCAAAGAAACTAAGAACTTAGAAAAAAAGTTTGACGAAATGCTAACGAGAATAGACAATTTAGAGAGGAACATAAGTGAATTAATGGAACTGAAGAACACAATAAGAGAACTTTGTGAAATATGTACAGGTTTTAACCGTCGAATTGGTCAAGCAGTGGAAAGGATATCAGAGGTTGAAGACCAACTTAATGAAATGAAATGAGAAGACAAGATTAGAGAAGAAAGAGTAAAAAGGAATGAGCAAAGTCTCCAAGAAATATGGGACTATGTGAAAAGACCTAATCTACGTTTGATAGGTGTACCTGAATGTGACAAAGAGAATAAATCCAAGTTGGAAAATACTCTTCAGGATATTATTGAGGAAAACTCTCCCAACCTAGTAAGGCAGGACAATATTCAACTCCAGGTAATACAGAGAACACCACAAAGATATTCCTCAAGAAGACCAACCCCAAGGCACATAATCGTCAGATTCATTAGGGTTGAAATGAAGGAGAAAATACTAAGGGCAGCCAGAGAGAAAGATCAGGTTACCCACAAAGGGAAACCTATCAGACTTACAGCAATACTCCCATTCTCTCTCCCTTTTTTCCTTCCTTTTTCTTCTCCTTCATTCTTTTTTTTTTCTTTCTTCCTTTCTAAAAAAAAAAGTGATATTCTTTACTCACCATAGGTTAGGAACCCTGTATGGGGACTGTGTAGACAAGGTGTGAGGCCAGTTTTCCCAAGGGGTTTTTTATCAGCTCTTCAAGTTGAGCTTGATTCCTTAAAGGTGAAGCATACCCTTTCAGTCAAAGCGTTGGTAAAACAACCAGTTTATCCAGTTGTGTCCTATTGCAAAAGAAAAGGGATTCTTATTTCACTGATGCAAACTACTATATTGTCATAAATTAAGAATACTTACAGCTAGTTTCCAAATTCTGGAGAAGCTGGGTAGAGAGAGAGAAACATGCTCCAAATTTTGTTCACAGAAGTATACCTTTCTCAATTATTAAAGGCCATAAATAGCTCAAAATAAGTTTTCTTGACTCTGAAAGACAAAACAAAGATCAGCAATGTTCCAAGCAGAAGTCAAAAAGATTATTTCAGTTTTCTATTGTTCAGTCCACTTAACTCTTGTTTTGCTTGATATTTGTAAACATTTTAGCTCTCCATGAGTCCTATACTTTTTTTTATTCCAATGTCACAATCTCCCAAGTTATCAGAAACCTGCATTTGAAAGTGCCTGTCAAATTCCATAGCCGATTATAAACCATCTTTTGAAGATTAAAAAAAAAAGAGAATATATGGGATTAAACTTCAAAATCTTTCAAATATTCATGAGCATAATTTTTCAAATTTATTTTCTATAATGGAACAGATATAACTTCAAATCAAAAAAATAAAATAAAATAAAAATATGTGGAATGTCCCTACCTTTCTTCTCTTCCTCCTGCTTTAGACATGTAGAACATGCATGCTTTCCCTTCACCTTCTGCCGCAATTGTAAGTTTTCTGAGGCCTGCCCAGCCATGCTTCCTGTACAACCTGTAGAATTGAGTCAGTCAAACATGTTTTCTCTATAAATTACCTGGTCTTAGGTAGTTCTTTATAGCGATGTGAAAATGGATAGAATCCAGAAGTTGTATGTTTCCAGGAGTTTATTTACTAAATTTTCTAATTTATGTGCATAGAGGTGTTCATAACAGTGAGGATTTTTGGGTTTCTGTGGGATTGGTGATAATGTCCCTTTTGTCATTTCTGATTTTGTTTACTTGGCTTTTCTGTTTTAATTAGTCTAGCTAGAAGTCTCAATCTCATTTATTCTTACAAGGAACAAATGTTTGGTTTTGTTGATCTTTTGTATGATTTTAGACATCTTAATTTCATTTAGTTTAGCTCTAATTTTGTTTTTCTTCTGCTAGCTTTGGGATCAGTTTGCTACTGTTTTTTATAGATCCTCTAGGTGTGATGTTAGGTTATTAATTTGAGATCTTTCTAACTTTTTCATGTCAACATTTAGCACTATAAACTCTCTTCTTAGAACTGCTTTAGTTGGGTCCCAGAGATTCTGGTATGTTGTATCTGTTTTCATTAGATTCAAAAAATTTCTTGATTTCTGCCTTTATTTCATTGTTTACCCAAAAGCCATTCAGAAGCATATCGTTTAATTTCCATGTAGTTGTATGGTTTTGATAGGTCTTGGGATTGATTTCCATTATTGTGCTGTGGTCCAAGCATATGGTTGGTATAATTTCAGTTTTTCTTGAATTTATTGACAATTGCTTTATGGCAAAACATGGTTGATTTTAGAGTAAATGCCATGTGCAGATGAGCAGGACATATATTCTGTTGGGTGCAGTATTCTATAGATATCTGTTATGTCCATTTGGTCACGTGTTAAGTTTAAGTCCTGAATGTGTTAGTTGTCTGTCTCGATTGCTGTAATAATGTCCATGGGGTGTTGAAGTCTCCTACTATTATTGTGTGGTGATTTACATCTCTTTTTAAGTTTTTAAGAACTTGTTTTATGAATCTGGGTGCTCCAATGTTGGGTGCATATATATATGTAGAAGCATTAATTAACCTTGAAGAATCTGATTATGTGTCTTGAGGTTGCTAAGTATCTTAGTGGTGGCCTCTGTATTTCCTGAATTTGAATGTTGGCCTATCTTGCAAGATTGGAGAAGTGCTGGATAATATCCTGAAATGTGTTTTCCAACTTGGCTTCATTCTCTCAGTCACTGTCAGGTACACCAATCAGACCTAGGTTTGTTTTTTTTCACATAGTCCCACATTTCTTGGAGGCTTTGTTTGTTCCTTTTCATTCTTTTTAATCTAAGCTTCATGCTTTATTTCCTTAAGTTGATCTTCTGTTTCTGATATCCTTTTTTCCTCTTGATCAATTTGGCTATTGATACTTGTGTATTCTTCATGAAGTTCTCATGCTATGTTTTTTCAGCTCCATCGAGGCATTTATATTCTTCTCTAAACTGGTTATTCTAGTTAGCAGTTCCTGTAACCTTTTATCAAGGGTCTTAGCTTTCTTGCATTGGGTTAGAACATGCTCGTTTAGCTCAGGGGAGTTTGTTATTACCCATCTTCTGAAGCCTACTTTTGTCAGTTCATCAAACTCATTCTCTGTCCAGGTTTGTGCCCTTGCCAGAGAAGAGTTGCGATCATTTGGAGGAGAAGAGGCATTCTAGTTTTGGGAATTTTCAGCATTTTTGTGGTAGCTTTTCCTCATCTTCATTGATTTATCTACCTTTGATCTTTGATGATGATGACCTTGGGATGGGGTTTTTGTGTAGGTGTCCTTTTTGTTGAGGTTGATTTTATTGCTTTCTGTTAGTTTCCTTCTATCAGCCAGGCCCTTCTGCAAGTCTGCTGGAGTTTGTTGCAGGGTCCACTCCAGACCCTGTTTACCTGGGTGTTACCAGCAGTGGCTGCAGAACAGTAAAGATTGCTGCCTGCTCTTTCTTCTGAAAGCTTTGACCCTGAGGGGCACCTCCCTGGTGCCAGCCAGAGCTCTCCTGTATGAGGTGTCTGTCAATCCCTGCTGGGAGGTGTCTCCCACTCAGAAGGTATGGGGGTCAGGGACCCACTTGAAGTAGTGTGTCCCTTAACAGAGCTTGAGCACTGTGCTGGGCAATCCACTGCTTTCTTCAGAGCAGGCCAGGCAGGAACACTTAAGTCTGCTGAAGCTGCACCCACAGCTTCTCTTTCTCCTAGGTGCTTTGTCCCAGGGAGATGGGAATTTTGTGTATAAGCCCCGACTGGAACTGCTGCCTTTCTTTTGGAGATTCCTGTCCAGTGAGGAGGAATTTAGAGAGGCAATCTGGCCACAGCTGCCTTGCTGTGCTGCAGTGAGTTCTGTCCAGTCTGAACTTCCTGGCAGCTTCCTTAACACTGAAGAGAAAACTGCCTTCTCAAGCCTCAGTAATGGCACACACCCCTTCCCCCACTAAGCTCCATTGTCCCAGGTGTGCTTCAGACTGCTGTGCTGGCAGCGAGAGTTTCAAGCCAGTGGTTCTTAGCTTGGTGGGCTCCATGGGAGTGGGACCTGCTGAACTGGACCGCTTGGCTCCCTGGCTTCAGCTCCCCTTCCCGGAGAGTGAATTGTTCTGTCTCTCTGGGGTTCCAGGTGCTACTGGGGTATGAAAAAGAACTGCAGCTAGCTCGGTGTCTGCCCAAACAGCCACCTAGTTTTGTGCTTGAAACCCAGGGCCCAGGTAGTATAGGCACACGAGGGAATCTCATGGTCTGCAGGTTGCAAAAACTGGGAAAAGTGTAGTATCTGGGCTGGAAAGCACAGTCCCTCATGGCTTCTCTTGTCTAAAGAAGAGAGTTCCCTGGCCCCTGACACTTCCAGGGGAGGTGATGCCCCACCCTGCTTCTGCTTGCCCTCTGTGTGCTGCACCCACTGTCTAACCAGTCCCAATGAAATGAACCGGGTACCTCAGTTGGAAATGCAGAAATCACCTGCCTTCTGCATTTGTCTCATTGAGAACCGCAGACTGGAACTGTTCCTATTTAGCCGTTTTGCCAGAACCAGTCAGATTTGCTCTTTTGAGGCTATTTTCTAGATTCTATAGGTGTCTTTATTTTCTAATGTTCTTAATTTTTTTCTGAGTGTATTTTGAAATAGCTTATCTTCAAGCTTACTAATTCTTTCTTGTGTTTGATCAATTCTACTACTAAAAGATGATTACATTCTTCAGTATGTCCATTGCATTTTTCCTCTCCAGAATTTGTTTGATTATGTATATTTCAATCTTTGTTAAATTTATCTGATAGAATTCTGAACTCCTTCCTTGTGTTATCTTGAATTTCTTTGAGTTTCCTTAATACAGCTATTTTAAATTCCCTGTCTAGGTCACATAGCTATTTCTCCTGGATTGGTCTCTGGTGCCTTATTTAGTTCGTTTGGTAAGGTCATGTTTTCCTGGAGAGTGTTGATGTTGGTAGATGTTCTTTGGTGTCTGGGCATTGAAAGGTTAGGTATTTAGTGTAGCCTTCACTGCCTGAGCTTGTTTGTAGCTGTCTTTCTTGGGAAGGCTTTCTAGATATTTGAAAGGACTTGGGTGTTGTGATCTAAGATGTATCTACTTTAGGGGGCACCACAAGCCAAGTAATGCTGCAGTTACTGCAGACTTAGAGGTACTGCCTTGATGGTCTTGGACAAGATCTGGGAGAGCTCTCTGTATTACCAGTCAGAGACTCTTGCTCTTTTCCCTTACTTTCTCCCAAACACATAGTCTGTTTCTTTGTTCTAAGTCACCTAAAGCTGGGGGTGGAGTGACACAAACACCCCTGTGGCCACCACCACTATGGCTGCACTGGGCCAGACCTGAAACCAGCACAACACTACGTCTCAGCAAGGCCTGCTTAACCAGTTCCTGCCCCAATGCCTGCTGTAACCAGTCCCTGGATACTGTCTATGTTCACTGAAGGCCCTAGGGTTCTATAATTAGCAGGTGGAAAAAGCAGCCAGGCCCATGTCCTTCCCATTAGAGTGAGGCCCCCCAAGTCCTGGAACTGGGCCCAGAAGGTTTGTTTGGGAGTTGGGGACTAGAGTCAAATGCCTTAGTCTACCTGGTATTCTATTTTACTGTGGCTAAGCTAGCGCTTAAAGTACAAGATGGAGTCCTTCCCACTCTTCCCTTTCCTTTTCAAAGGCAGAGGAGCCCCACCCCGGAGCCACTGTCAACACAGGCCATGGTGAATACCGCTAGATTAACACTGATGTTTTCTTAAGGCCCAAAGTCTCTAAAGTCAGTTTGTCACGAGTGCTGCCTGGCCTGGGACTCACCCTCCAGGGCAGTGGGTTCCGCTCTGGCCCAGGGGAGGTCCACAAATGCTGTCCAAGAGTCATGTCCTGAAATCAGAGATCCCAAGAACCCACTTGGTGCTCTAGTCCGCTGTGGTGGTGGTGGTATCTACGGTACAATGCAAAGTCCTTTGTACCTTTCCTTTTGCTTTTTTCAAGCAGAAGGAGTTTTGCCCCATAGCCACAGCAGCTGGTTATGTGCTGAGTCCCACCTGAAGCCAACAAGTCTCAGAGGCCCTCTATGTAGTACCTGTGTATTACTACTGGTTATTCAAGGTCCAAGGGATCTTTGGTTAGCAGGTGATGAATGCTGGCAGGGCTGGGTCCTTTCCTTGAAGGCAGTAGGTTCCCTTCTGGCCCTGGGTGTGTCTAGAAATGTCATCTGTGAGCTAGGGCCTCGAATGGAGGCCTCATGACTGACTGGTGCCCTATTTTGCTGTGACTGAGCTGGTATCTTAGATGTAAGACAACACCCTCTCTTCTCCTCAAGTGGAAGGAATAGGTCTGTTTTGGAGTTGCACGTTATAGCCTAGGGTTAGGAGATACGATGCGAGCCCTCCCTTGGCTGCCACAGCTGGTGCCTCGGTGTGTGGTGTGCACCCCACCCCCAGGCCACTGTCTCTGGGCCTAGTTCAGCCCTAGGACTCCCCTAAGAATTGCAGTCCTTTTGGCCTAGACTGCTTTTCAAGTTTCCTTGGAGACCGAGTGCTGTAGGCCTCGGTGGCAAGTTTGGAGGCACTCAAGCTCAGACCTCTGGGATTGTTAATTCCTCTCTGGCTAGGGCTGGCTTAAATGCTGCCTCTGTGGGCGGGTGTCAGCTGAGTTTGGTCTGGCTTTCCTTTTTGCTCTAACAGGACAGCAGAGAGTTCAGTGACTCAAAATTGCTGTATTCTCTCTCCCCCAGCACCCGGAGACTCTCTCCATACCGTGCCACCAAAGCAGGGAGTGGGGAAGGGGTTGCAATGGTGATTCAGGATGGTTTTTAGTCTCTTCAGTGCCTCTTTCAGTGGTATGAAGTTAAAGGAGGTATTGTAAATGCTTACTTGATTTTTGGTTTTCATGAAGGTGTTGTTTTTCTTTTTCTGTGTAGATAGTTGTTAACTTGGTGTCCTTGCGAAGGGCATGATTGTTGGTAGATCTTTCTATTCCGCCATCTTGCTCTGTCCTCTCTCTCAACGATTTTCTTACCAGGGGCATTTTATGTTGAAAATAGCCTTAACCCAAATTCTACCAAACCTTTCCATTTTTTTATGAGCAAGGAGACATTAAAATAGTTACACTACCTATTCTTGTAAGCCCAGAAAGGCCCTTATTCTCCGACTTTTGGCATTTCTCTAAGCATTGTGAATGAGAGGCTCACTGTGAGCTGATGTGACACCATTCTGGTGAGTAGATATGAATTTCCTATTTGGGTAAGGTGATAGTCTTCTGCAGAGTGAGAGGGACGCAGGATCAAATACAGCCCTACATTGTCCCAAGATATTATAATACTGGGCTGACTGATTTTATTCTCCTGTTTTAAGAAGGGTTAGTGAGGTCCCAAGTATCTTTCTAACCCATGATATATACTGGGTTTCTTATTTCCATTTGTTTCATTAGAGAAAAATGATTCCTAATATTATTTATGCTAATAAATCCTCTGGTGTTGATTTCAGTAAGCATCTTTGAAGTTCTTACTAAAATCCTTTGGAGGCTGGTATTCCTGATAAGTCAATTTCAATTACTAACTAGATGCCTTTTGATTTCATCAATGACTTGCACTGAGCAATTTTGAAATAAATGACCACACAGCAAGTATTAGTACATGACCATTTCCTTTCTATCTAGTAGGCACTGGCCTCAAAGTTTAGAAGTACCTTATCAATCTGTGTAAAGTCTTGAATTAAAGGTGGGATAGTAGTAGACTGTCAAACTGAGGATGTGTTTTAGATACATTTAAAACCTGAAAGAGTAATACTGGGGAAATCATAATTGTTTTCTGCATCTTTAAGCATACTCCCTCCTACCACGAGGGGGCAGCATTAGCCCCAATTGAGGCCCAGTGTTGACAACTGTAAGCTTAGGATCTCTCCCAGTCATTGGTGTTGCTAAAAAGGATTCAAAAAGCCATTACATTAAACTGAACTTCATCTAAATGGGTAGGTGCAGAGTTGGGCTTGAAGCTACTTAGCAGCAGGGGCAGAAAAGAGCTGATCTGTTCTGAGTAGAAAGAATTGAGAGTAGGTGGGGGCTGAGGAGTGAGTTGGGGCAGGTGCGGAAGAGCCATCAGCCACTCAAGACAGCTATGTCACCTGAGGTGACCAAACAGGTGGAGAATCTCTGGCCTCAGGATAACAGAAAGGACTTGAAAAACAGGGATGTCTGACAAGGATTTTCTGTTTGTGTGTTGCAGAATGGAACGCTTTCTTGCTGAGGGTCTTACGTGTTTTGATGCTTTGGAGTCGCAGAAAATTCAGCAGTCATGAAATTAGTGCCAGAGGTGACTTTGGAAATGTGAATCTCCTAGGAATTTATACAAATACTAGTAAAAGCAGTGGCCCTTCTATAGTATGGGGCCTGGTGATTTGAGAAAATCTTGTTTACATTTTAAGTTGCACAGTGACCCCATTCTCAGGCTAAAACTAGTGATTGATTTAAATAAATATATCTGGAGGAACTATTTGCTTGCCCAGGTGCTGTAGGGAGACAACACATTTCTATTTAAATGTTTGTGTCAATGACTATTCTATTTGAAGCAAATGCACTGTCCAATTCAGAATAGTCCGAGAGGGATGAACTTAGTGCCGTAGTTTTCAGCTTTGTCTACATGCTGGAATCACTTGGAGTTAATTAAAGCTTTTAAGACAAACACACACACACACATACACACACACACACACACACACACACACTCTCTTAACCCAATATTGTTGGTGTCCTCTGTATTTTTTCCAATTCCAGATGGGAATCAAATAAACCTAAGTTTGTTCTTTTTTAAAAATTCTTTTTTTTGAGATGGAGTTTTCCTCTTGTTGCCCAGGCTGGAGTGCAATGGCGTGGTCTTGGCTCACTGCAACTTCCACCCTCCCAGGTTCAAATGATTCTCCTGCCTCAACTTCGAAAGTAGCTGGGATTATAGGCACCCGCCACCATGCCCGGCTAATTTTTGTATTTTTAGAAGAGACAGGGTTTCTCCACGTTGGCCAGGCTGGTCTGACACTCCTGACTTAAGGTGATCTGCCTGCCTTGGGCCCCCAAAGTGCTAGAATTACAGGTGTGAGCCATTGTGCCCAGCCTAAATTTCTTCTTAATACTCCTGTTCTTAAGAGAGGCACAGTTTCTAAAACATCCCATTCTCTTTTTTTAGCTTCCAGATTGGTGTAACAAGGCAATGGGAATTCACTCCACAAATCTCAATACCACAAGAAGTTATCTTATAAGGTCTCCAGGGATGAGATGATCTACATACTTACTCATGTCTGTTACAACAGCACTCTAGCCCAGCATAATCATGTCCATCTCTTGGAATGCATTGTGTGGACTTTAACTTACATGGTTCTGCTCTACCAATGAAGTCAGTCTCTTTAAAAATGTTCACAGAAGCTAATAAAGGATTATAAATAACAAAAGGACGTGGCCTAAGTCAGGTCAAGTCAAGCCATTCTTGCTTTCAGTTCTGGAACAAAAATATTAATGATCATGTCTATCTAATTTTATATAACAAGCAGGCAATCATTCTTCCATCATTTTATTTCTTTAGTTTTTATTTTTAAGATGGAATATTGCTCTGTCACCCAGTCTGGAGTGCAGTGGCATGATCTCAGCTCACTGCAACTTCTGCCTCCTGGGTTCAAGTGATTCTCCTGTCTCCGCCTCCTGAGTAGCTGGGACTACAGGTGAGTGCCACCATGCCTAGCTGAATTTTTTGTGTTTTTAGAGAGACAGGGTTTCACTGTGTTGGCCAGGATGGTCCCAATCTCCTGACCTTGTGATCCACCCACCTCAGCCTCCCAAAGTGCTGGGATTACAGGCAGGAGCCACCATGCTTGGCCTCTTCTGTATTTCTTTGCCCATGCCTAGGGACCATCAGTAACCCTAATGAAACATGATCTTCGTTCTTTTCTGCTTTTGTTCAATGCTGGTTTTTGGCACTTCTAATCAAATGAATAATTCCTGGAATGTTCAGTTTGTTTTATGGCTGTGGCACTCCAGGAAAGCAGGACAGCTCACCTGCCCCACTCCACAGCTGACTCTAGCTGAGAAAGCTCCCGACATCTGTGTCTATAATAAAAAGCCTACAAAAGCAAAATAAATCATGTTTCCACCTCCATTTTTCCTGTCCATTAAAGGCTGATCACTGAAAGTCATGATCTTTGTTCTGAATTGGGTTGCAGCATTTGATCTGATGGCATGAAGTGAGATCAATTATCTGCCACCGTAAAAAGTCAATGGAACATAAATTAGGAAGAGAAAATTTTCTAACTCTGGCCCCAAGCAGTGACTGGTTGGGTGCAAGCCATTCTTTTGGGCAATGAAAAAAAGAAAGCAGCTTTACTTAACAGCAGGATAGACTATACTAGGATTATATTTTGTGCGATTCCTACTTCTCTTTATTGATCTGCAAATAATGAATTGAAGCATGACGATTCTCTCTCCAAAGTTACTCAGGAGTTTACTAAAATGTTAGAAAGTTTCTAACTGTGGCTATAAACGTATGTGAAACCAATGCAGGCAGTGGTGACCGCTGCCTAAAAGCATTTTGCTCATGTAAGATGATCTTGGTCAGCCCAAGACAAGGTCTTATGTAACATCTGTAAGAATGTTTTAAAGTTGTAATTCAGTCTCCCCTCTGTCCTTGTTTTGGCCATCATGCCTTTTCCTGACATGGGCCAAGCTTTTTAAATTTCCAAAATGAACATATACTTTCCTTTTTGATAATAAAATTTATGCAGTTTTTTTTTTTTTTTGAGAAAAAAATCCAAGAAACCCACAAGAGTAAAAGGGGAAAATAAACTTATTCCACCATCACCCAGCAGTTGTTACTGATTATATGTTAGTGCATCTATTTGCAGTCCTTTACTCTTTTTCTTGTGCTGTCACACGCACACGTTTCAAAAGTGGGAAGGTAATACAGATGGCCTCGACTTGTGATGGGTCAACTTATGATTTGTCAGGTTTACCATGGTGTGAAAGCAATATGCGTATAGTAGAAATTGTACTTTCAGTTTTGATCGTTTCCTGGGCTGGTGATATGCCCTGCAGTACGCTCTTACGATGCCAGGTAGTGGCCGTGAACTGCAGCTCCGTCAGCCACAGGCACACTGTCACCAGGGTAACCAACAGGGCAGAATTCGACGTATTACGGGAGATATCCAACACTTTATTATAAAATAGGCTTTGCCTTAGATGATTCTGCCCAACTATGGACTAACATAAGTGTTCTGAACATGTTTAAAAAATGCTAGACTATGCTATGATGTTTGGTAGATGTATTAAATGCATTTTTGACTTATGATATTTTCAACTTATGATGGATTTATCAGGACATAACCCCATATGAAGTCCAGAAGCACCCATATATTCAGGTGAAACATTTGTAGGTTAAGTTGTATACTTCATATTGTATTACACAAGAATGCATGTTATGTCAGGTCCTCCCAGTAATAGCAATACTAGATCCAATTATTTCATTAAGACGATGATCTCTAGATCTCCCCATTGAAATGGTAGCAGGGTTTCCTCTTTTGCAATTAGTAATCTCTGGGGTGATTTGGTTTTCCTCAGACTTTTTATCTGATGGTTTTAGCATCAGTTGATGACATTTGCCTAAGTTAATTATTACATTTGAAATTGTAAAATGGTGATTTTTCTTATTCTGTAATATTTTTACATTTAATAGGCATTCTTTTACTGAAAGTTTTATCTTTTTTTCCTTTGATTTTCAGTTTCACTATGTACTCATACAACTTTTTTTAAAAAGACATTTAAATTTTTTAAACTTTAATTTTTTTGAAATGAAATCTCATTCTGTCGCCCAGGCTGAAGTGCAGTGGGTGATTTGGCTCGCTGCACCCTCTGCCTCCGGGGTTCAAGTGATTCTCCCGCCTCAGCCTCCCAAGTAACTGGAATTACAGGTTTGTGCCACCAGGCCCAGCTCATTTTTGTATTTTAGTAGAGATGGGGTTTTGCCATGATGTCCAGGCTGGTTTCCTGACCTCAAGTGATCTGTCTGCCTTGACTTCCCAAAGTGCTGGGATTATAGGTGTAAACTACCGCGCCCGGCCTGTGAAACTTTTATTATTTAAAACGTTGCAATCACTTGTAGTTACTATTCTTTTTGATGGCCAAGTTGTTCCAAGTGTGGACACTTGAAGTTAATTCAGTAAGCTCCCTGTGTCCTTTCGTTGTGATTCAGTTGGTTTCTGGGCAGGTTTTTTACTTTTTGACACAAGATGTCCCCGGTTGCCTTGTACTTTTCTCTGCCTTAGATGTGGAATCAGCCATTTCTCCGAAGAGACCTAGTTTCTTTTAGTGGGAAGTAGTATTTAGAAACCACGGTCTGGATGGGAGGCTTGTTCATTGCAACCGGTTGTAATGACTGCTGAGTTCTCCCTGTAAGTAGAGGTAGGCAAAATCTCCTAAATTTTATAGGATTTCCAGTTCAAATTTAAAAACTTATATTGGCATATTTTTCTTTTTTTTTTTTTTTTTTTTTTTTTTTACAAAGCATTTACATTTTACTAGGTATTTTTTTTTTTTTTTTTTTTTTTTTTCCTTTTTTTTTTTCTTTTTTTTTTTTTTTTTTTTTAATTGCATTTTAGGTTTTGGGGTACATGTGAAAAACATGCAAGGTTGTTGCATAGGTGCATACGTGGCAGTGTGATTTGCTGCCTTCCCCCCCCTCACCCACATCTGGCATCTCTCCCCATGCTATCCCTCCCCAACTCCCCACCCCCCCCACTGTCCCCCCCACTCCCCCACAACAGACCCCCATGTATAGTGCTCCCCTCCCTGTGTCCATGTGTTCTCCTTGTTCAACACCCACCTATGAGTGAGAACATGTGGTGTTTGATTTTGTGTTCTTGTGTCAGTTTGCTGAGAATGATGGTTTCCAGGTTCATCCATGTCCCTACAAAGGACGCGAACTCCTCGTTTTTAATGGCTGCATAATATTCCATGGTGTATATGTGCCACATTTTTCCTGTCCAGTCTATCATCGATGGGCATTTGGGTTGGTTCCAGGTCTTTGCTATTGTAAACTGTGCTGCTATGAACATTCGTGTGCATGTGTCCTTATAGTAGAACGATTTATAATCCTTTGGATATATGCCCAGTAATGGGATTGCTGGGTCAAATGGAATTTCTATTTCTAGGTCCTTGAGGAATCGCCACACTGTTTTCCACAATGGTTGAACTAATTTACACTCCCACCAACAGTGTAAAAGTGTTCCTATTTCTCCACATCCTCTCCAGCATCTGTTGTCTCCAGATTTTTTAATGATTGCCATTCTAACTGGTGTGAGATGGTATCTCAATGTAGTTTTGATTTGCATTTCTCTAATGGCCAGTGATGATGAGCATTTTTTCATATGCTTGTTGGCCTCATGTATGTCTTCTTTTGTAAAGTATCTGTTCATATCCTTCGCCCACTTTAGAATGGGCTTGTTTGTTTTTTTCTTGTAAATCTTTTTTAGCTCGTTGTAAATTCTGGATATCAGCCCTTTGTCAGATGGGTAGGCTGCAAAAATTTTTTCCCATTCTGTTGGTTGCCGATTCACTCTATTGACTGTTTCTTTTGCTGTGCAGAAGCTGTGGAGTTTGATTAGGTCCCATTTGTCTATTTTGGCTTTTGTTGCCAATGCTTTTGGTGTTTTGGTCATGAAGTCCTTGCCTACGCCTATGTCCTGAATGGTTTTGCCTAGGTTTCCTTCTAGTGATTTTATGGTGTTAGGTCTTATGTTTAAGTCTTTAATCCATCTGGAGTCAATTTTAGTGTAAGGTGTCAGGAAGGGGTCCAGTTTCTGCTTTCTGCATATGGCTAGCCAGTTTTCCCAACACCACTTATTGAACAGAGAATCCTTTCCCCATTGCTTGTTTTTATCAGGTTTGTCAAAGATCGGGTGGTTGTAGATATGTTGTGTTGCCTCCGACGCCTCTGTTCTGTTCCATTGGTCTATATCTCTGTTTTGGTACCAGTACCATGCTGTTTTGATTACTGTAGCCTTGTAGTAGAGTTTGATGTCTGGTAGTGTGATGCCTCCCGCTTTGTTCTTTTTGCTTAGAATTGACTTGGCTATGCGGGCTCTCTTTTGGTTCCATATGAAGTTTAAGGTGGTTTTTTCCAGTTCTGTGAAGAAGGTCATTGGTAGCTTGATGGGGATGGCGTTGAATCTGTAAATTACTTTGGGCAGTATGGCCATTTTCACGATATTAATTCTTCCTAACCATGAACATGGAATATTTCTCCATCTGTTTGTGTCCTCTCTTATTTCGTTGAGTAGTGGTTTGTAGTTCTCCTTGAAGAGGTCCTTTACATTCCTTGTTAGTTGTATTCCTAGGTATTTTATTCTCTTTGTAGCAATTGTGAATGGCAGTTCGTTCTTGATTTGACTCTCTTTAAGTCTGTTATTGGTGTATAGGAATGCTTGTGATTTTTGCACATTGATTTTGTATCCTGAGACTTTGCTGAAGTTGCTTATCAGTTTCAGGAGATTTTGGGCTGAGATGATGGGGTCTTCTAGATATACAATCATGTCGTCTGCAAATAGAGACAATTTGACTTCCTCCTTTCCTAATTGAATACCCTTTATTTCTTTTTCTTGCCTGATTGCTCTGGCTAGAACTTCCAGTACTATATTGAATAGGAGTGGTGAGAGAGGGCATCCTTGTCTAGTGCCAGATTTCAAAGGGAATGCTTCCAGTTTTTGCCCGTTCAGTATGATATTGGCTGTCGGTTTGTCGTAAATAGCTTTTATTATTTTGAGATATGTTCCGTCGATACCTAGTTTATTGAGGGTTTTTAGCATAAAGGGCTGTTGAATTTTGTCGAAGGCCTTCTCTGCATCGATTGAGATAATCATGTGGTTTTTGTCTTTGGTTCTGTTTATGTGGTGAATTACATTTATAGACTTGCGTATATTGAACCAGCCTTGCATCCCTGGGATGAATCCTACTTGATCATGGTGGATAAGCTTTTTGATGTGCTGTTGCAATCGGCTTGCCAGTATTTTATTGAAGATTTTTGCATCTATGTTCATCATGGATATTGGCCTGTAGTTTTCTTTTCTTGTTGAGTCTCTGCCGGGTTTTGGTATTAGGATGATGTTGGTCTCATAAAATGATTTGGGAAGGATTCCCTCTTTTTGGATTATTTGGAATAGTTTCAGTAGGAATGGTATCAGTTCCTCTTTGTATGTCTGGTAGAATTCTGCTGTGAACCCATCTGGACCTGGGCTTTTTTTGGGTGGTAGGCTCTTTATTGCTGCCTCGACTTCAGACCTTGTTATTGGTCTATTCAGGGTTTCAACTTCTTCCTGGTTTAGGCTTGGGAGGAGGCAGCTGTCCAGGAATTTATCCATTTCCTCCAGGTTTTCTAATTTATGTGCATAGAGTTGTTTGTAATAATCTCTGATGATGGTTTGAATTTCTGTGGCATCTGTGGTGATATCCCCTTTGTCATTTTTTATTGCATCTATTTGATTATTCTCTCTTTTCTTTTTTATTAGTCTGGCTAGTGGTCTGTCTATTTTGTTGATCTTTTCAAAAAACCAGCTCCTGGATTTATTGATTTTTTGAAGGGTTTTTCGTGTCTCTATCTCCTTCAATTCTGCTTTGATCTTAGTTATTTCTTGTCTTCTGCTAGGTTTTGAGTTTTTTTGATCTTGCTCCTCTAGCTCTTTCAATTTTGACGATAGAGTGTCAATTTTAGATCTCTCCTTTCTTCTCATGTGGGCACTTATTGCTATATATTTTCCTCTAGAGACTGCTTTAAATGTGTCCCAGAGATTCTGGTATGTGGTGTCTTCATTCTCGTTGGTTTCGAAGAACGTCTTTATTTCTGCCTTCATTTCATTGTTTATCCAGTCAACATTCAGGAGAAAGTTGTTCATTTTCCATGAGGCTGTGCGGTTCTGGGTTGGCTTCTGAATTCTGAGTTCTAACTTGATTGCACTGTGGTCTGAGAGACTGTTTGTTATGGTTTCCGTTCTTTTGCATTTGCTGAGGAGTGATTTACTTCCAATTATGTGGTCAATTTTAGAGTAGGTGTGATGTGGTGCTGAGAAGAATGTATATTCTGTGGATTTGGGGTGGAGAGTTCTGTAAATGTCTATTAGGTTTGCTTGTTCCAGGTCTGAGTTCAAGTCCTGGATATCCTTGTTAATTTTCTGTCTCGTTGATCTGTCTAATATTGACAATGGTGTGTTGAAGTCTCCCACTATTATTGTGTGGGAGTCTAAGTCTCTTTGTAAGTCTTTAAGAACTTGCCTTATGTATCTGGGTGCTCCTGTATTAGGTGCATATATATTTAGGATCGTTAGCTCTTCTTGCTGCATTGATCCTTTTACCATTATGTAATGTCCTTCTTTGTCTCTTTTGATCTTTGTTGCTTTAAAGTCTATTTTATCAGAGATGAGAATTGCAACTCCTGCTTTTTTTTGCTCTCCATTTGCTTGGTAAATCTTCCTCCATCCCTTTATTTTGAGCCTTTGTGTATCCTTGCATGCGAGATGGGTTTCCTGGATACAGCACACTGATGGGTTTTGGCTTTTTATCCAATTTGCCAGTCTGTGTCTTTTGATTGGGGCATTTAGTCCGTTTACATTTAGGGTTAATATTGTTATGTGTGAATTCGATCCTGTCATTTTGGTGCTAGGTGGCTGTTTTGCCCTTTGGTTGATACAGATTCTTCATTGTGTTGATACTCTTTACCTTTTCGTGTGTTTTTGGAGTGGCTGGTACTGGTTGTTCTTTTCTATGTGTAGTGCCTCCTTCAGGAGCTCTTGTAGAGCTGGTCTGGTGGTGATGAACTCTCTGAGTTCTTGCTTGTTCACAAAGGATTTTATTTTTCCTTCACTTATGAAGCTTAGTTTGGCTGGATACGAAATTCTGGGTTGAAAGTTCTTTTCCTTAAGGATGTTGAATATCGGCCCCCACTCTCTTCTGGCCTGTAGGGTTTCTGCTGAGAGATCTGCAGTGAGTCTGATGGGCTTCCCTTTGTGGGTAACCCGACCTTTCTCTCTGGCTGCCCTTAGTATTTTCTCCTTCATTTCAACCCTGGTGAATCTGATGATTATGTGTCTTGGGGTTGCTCTTCTAGAGGAGTATCTTTGTGGTGTTCTCTGTATTTCCTGGACTTGAATCTTGGCCTGCCTTGTTAGGTTGGGGAAGTTTTCCTGGATAATATCCTGAAGAGTATTTTCCAGCTTGGATGCATTCTCTTCGTCACATTCAGGTACACCTATCAAACGTAGATTAGGTCTTTTCACGTAGTCCCATATTTCTTGTTGACTTTGTTCATTCCTTTTTACCCTGTTTTCTCTGATCTTGCCTTCTCGTTTTATTTCATTGAGTTGATCTTCGACCTCTGATATCCTTTCTTCTGCTTGGTCAATTCGGCTGTTGAAACTTGTGCATGCTTCACGAAGTTCTCGTGTTGTGTTTTTCAGCTCCATCAATTCACTCATATTCCTCTCTAAGTTGTCCATTCTTGTTAGCATTTCGTCAAGTCTTTTTTCAAGGTTCTTAGTTTCTTTGCATTGGGTTAGAACATGTTCTTTTAGCTCACGGAAGTTTCTTATTATCCACTTTCTGAAAGCTGTTTCTGTCATTTCATCACACTCATTCTCCATCCAGTCTTGTTCCCTTGCTGGTGGGGAGTTATGATCCCTTGTAGGAGGAGAAGTGTTCTGGTTTTGGGTGTTTTCATCCTTTTTGCGCTGGTTTCTTCCCATCTTTGTGGATTTATCCACCTGTTGACTTTGTAGTTGTTGTCTTTCTGATTTTGGTAATTTTAAGTCTGCTGTGGCAGAACTCATAAACCCCCTGCTCTTCTCCCCAGGTGTTCTGTCCCAGGGAGTTACGGTTCCCCTGTGCGGTTGCTGTTTTCCCTGCCCACAAGGTGGCAGCCTAGTCACACTCAGGTTGCAGAGGCTTCGCTAAGCTGCTGTGGGCTCCACCCAGCTTCCGTGTGAACTTCTGGGTGTAGTTAGAACTGTTTCCGCTATGTTGGCCCGCCCCTGTAGTGACGGAGTCTCTGTAGTGGCGGGTTGCCTTGGTAGATTGCCCTGGGAACAGCAGGGTGCCTATGGAGAACGCCCCTCCTCCACAGAGCTGGACCGTCCCGGTTTCAGTTGTGTTTCAGGTCTTCTTGCTGGGTAAGAGGGGACACCGTCTCATCTGATCTGCCTCCGGAGCCGCTGCGTTGGCTAAAGCCGCGGCTCTGAGATTCGTGGCGCTGGCCTGGCTCCCCGTTTCAGCTCCCCTTGCTGGCTTATAGGGGACTCAGACTCTCTCACTCTGTACAGTGAGCCGTTGGCTCGGGGTGCCGGCCCAGCGGCTGCGCTGTTCAAGCCAGCGGCGCCAGCAGCGCTGGCGACCCGTGTGGCTTCTCTGCGTGTGAATCTCCTGGTCTGTGGGCAGTAAAAATCAGTCTGGAAATACGGCGTCCACTCACCCTCTGTGCTTTCTCTCGGAGCTGCATTCCTGAGTTCCTCCTAAGCGGCCATCTTGGATCTCTCCCCTTTACTCGGCATATTTTTCTTAAATACAGAAAATCTTTGTTTCTAATAAAATTAATGTACAAGTTAGCTTTCTCCTATAGTATGTATAACATCTCTAAAGTACCACATTGCTACCAACAACAGAGTGAAGTTTCCCATCTCCCTAGTTCTTTTCGTTCTTCGAATGCTACAATAAGAATAAACAGTCGGTTTACTGTACTTGAAATAATTCTTTTCTCTGTGTGGTTGATTTCAGACAGGTTCATTTGTTACTGCCTGCTTTTGAGATGTATGGTTTGCTTTTGGCTTGTTGAACTTAACTTTTTGAATAAGTAAAACTTTTACGTGGTGTACCAGTTATTAAATCACCGCCTCTCAGCCTTCCGCACTGGCTGCTTTGCAGTGCTGGGGCTGGGACTCTACAAACCACGTGTCTGTTTTGCCAGCTGGTTCCTTGCTGTGATCCTCCAGATGGAGTACTAGAGGAAGACTGCAGTGTTGGAGGATGAAGAAGGAACTTGCTACTTCCTGTTTTTTTTTTTTTTTTCCTGTGGGGCTTTTTTGTCTGCTGCTTATTCCTGTGTATATCACCCTAGCAATCAATACTTTTTAAAATCCTGGCAATATGAATTCCTTTCTATAGAATCAGTTGAATTCAGTTTGCAGTTTTCAAATACTTGCAGAACCAGCCTGATCATGCCTCCCTCTTCCATTGGCCCTTCCTTCGAGCTTTGAGACCCCACCACCATCTGAGCAGTGGCTTTTCAAAGGTCTGAGTTTCAGTTTAGTAGGGCTCCTCTAAATTTTACTAAAGTTTTTATTTATTTATTTATTTCACTAAAGTTTAATAATCCCATCTTATTATTCTCCCTTCCCTAAAGATGGTAGTTGGTTCCTGAAGTTTCTACCATTCTGATGCCCTCGTGCTCTTTTTTTAACCTTTTCAGTTATCTAGTTAGCAACTGTAAAACTAGTTAACAATTCTTTAAATTCAATTCTTTCTGTTCAAATAACTGATGGGCTTTTACATGGTAACATATAACTAAACCTTAACTTAAACATGGTTCATGCTTAAAAATCATAAGGTTTATTCAGAGGAATCTTCAATCTCAAGCCTTTCTATCCCAATCCCATCTATTCCCTAGAAGTAATCATTGCATTAGTCATTGTATTCTTTCTGTATTTGTTTTGGCTAAACAAGTCAAACAGACACATTTTCTCTCTCTCTCTCTCTCTCTCTCTCTCTCTCTCTGTGTGTGTGTGTGTGTGTGTGTGTGTGTGTGTCTATATATATGTGTGTGTATATATGTATATATCTCTCTCACACACACTTTTTGTTACAAAAGACAGAACAATATAAAGACTGTTTTGTGCCTTTTTTATTCATTAAATACATCTTGAAAATAAGGATATGCATTAATTCTTAGAGCATATACCAATTTTTAGAGATGATATATCATGGTTTAGTTTATAATCTCTGATTTATAGGCATTTGGATATGTTGCTGTGTCAAAGGGTAAATGCATTCATAATAATTATTATTAACCAAGTATTCCTTTACAGAGCTGTATCATTTCCCATTAGATGTAATCTATGAAAGTGCTTGTTTACCTTTAGTTTTGCCAACTGAATGTGCTGTCAGTTTTTTGGATTTTTGCCAATTTGGTAGGTGAGAAATGGCAGCTTAGTATTAATTTGCATTTGTTTTACAGTAGTAAAGTTGAAGCTCTTAATATGTGTCAGGGTCATGTTTATCTTGTTTTTCTATTATATTTTTGGTCCTTTTATTCTTGATTATTGAGTAGATTAGATACCAAGGAGATTAGCTCTTATTTGTAATATATGTGGCAAATATTTTTTTCAGCTTGCAATTTCTCTTGATTTTTGCTTGTAGTGCAAATACTTATGCATTTTCTTATAGTCAAACTTTTAATCATTTCTTTGACTATTTTCATCTTCTGAACTAAAGTCAAAAAGTGCTCTAGTACAACCGTCATTTTAATATTGAAGAATTCTTCATGTTCTATATGGGTTTTTTTCATAGTACTATAGTATTTTATGAAATTAGTAACTTAAATCTCTGAGGATGTCAATTGGGAACTTCAAAAATTCTTTTTTTCTGGATATATCTGTTAATCTGGAATCAATTTTTCTGTTTATTTTTCTTTGTCATCCTCTTTCATGATGTATATTTCTCTTGAAAATCTAGTTAGCTCCACAGCTCTCTCTTAAATATAAAACTATTTTTATATTTAAAATATAAAAATATATTTGGTTGTCAATATAAGGACTTCTCTTTGGGTTGTGTGTTCAGAGACCTGGCTGTTCCACAGTAAGAAGAGCTCCAAGTGTCTGAATGACGAGGCCATACTTAGGTTGTTAACAACTCATCTCTAATAGCTATTCTGAGTAGGAGAAGTTTTTGCCTATAGGTATATGCCACAGTACGTGTTTTAAGATTATAGTTTGTGAGTGGAGAGGCTCCTATAAGAATACACGGGTCTAAGTTACTTCCCTTGTTTTAAGCCTCACTTTTTCCTTTTTAAAAAAATACTTATTTTGAGTTCAAGGATATATGTGCAGGTTTGTTGTATCAGTAAACTTGTGTCATACGAGTTTGTTGTACAGATTATTACCCAGGTATTAAGCCTAGTACCCATTTGTTCTTTTCTCTGATCCTCTCCGTCCTCTTACCCTGCGCCTTGACCCAGTGTGTGGTGTTCTCCTCGATGTGTCCATGTGTTCTCATCATTTAGCTGCCACTTATAAGTGAGAATATGTGGTATTTGGTGTTCTGTTTCTGTGCTGGTTTGCTAAGGATAATGGCCTCTGGCTCCATCCATGGTCCTGCAAAGAACATGATATCATTCTTTTTTATGGCTGCACAGTGTTCCACGGTGTATATGTACCACACTTTCTTTATCCAGCCTATCATTTAGGTTAATTCCATGTCTTTGCTATTGTGAGTAGTGCTGAAATGAACATACACGTACATTTATCTTTATAACAGCGTGATTTATATATTTTTGGGTGTATCCTTAATAATGGGATTGCTGGGTTGAATGGCATTTTTGTTGTTAGGTCTTTGAGGAATTGTCACACTGTCTTCCACAATGGTTGAACTAATTTATACTCCCATCAACAACGTATAAACTTTTCTTTTTCTCTGCAACTTTGCCAGCATCTGCTGTTTTTTGACTTTTGAGTAATAGCCATTCTGACTGGTATGAGATGGTATCTTATTGTGGCTTTGATTTGGATTCCTCTAATCGGCGATATTGAGCTCTTTTTCACATGCTGTTGGTAACATATATATCTTATTTTTAAAAGGTCTGTTCATGTCCTTTGCCCACTTTTTAATGAGGTTGCTTTTTTTCTTGTAAATTTAAGTTTCTCATAGATGCTGGATATTAGACCTTGGTTGGATGTGTAGTTTGCCAACATTTCTTCCCATTCTGTAGGTTGTCTGCTCATGCTGTTGAGGGTTTCCTTTGTTGTGCAGAAGCGCTTTAGTTTTATTAGATCCCATTTGTCAATTTTTGCTTTTGTTGCAATTGCTTTTGGCATTTTTGTCATGAATCTTTTGCCTGTGCCTATGCCCTTAATAGTATTACCTAGGTTGTCTTCCAGGCTTTTTATAGTTTTGGGTTTTACATTTAAATCTCTAATACATCATGAGTTAATTTTTGTATACAGTGTAAGGAAGGGGTCCAATTTCAATGTTCTGTATATGGCTAGCCAGTTATTTCAGCATCATTTATTGAATAGAAAATCCCTTCCCCATTGCTTGTTTTTTTGTTGGGTTTGTTAAACATCATATAGTTGTACACGTGTGGCCCTATTTCTGGGATCTCTATTCTAAGCCATTTGTCTATGTGTCTATTTTTGCATTAGTACCATGCTATTTTGGTTACTATAGCTCTGTAATATAGTTTGAAGTTGAGTAGTGTAATGCCTCCAGCTTTGCTCTTTTTGCTTAGGATTGCCTCGGCCATTTGGGCTCTTTTCTTTAGTTCCATATGAATTAAAAAACTATTTTTTTCTAGTTCTGTGAATAATCTCAATGGTAGTTTAATAGAAATAGCATTGAATCTACAAATTGCTTTGGGCACTATGGCCATTCTTACAGGATTGATTCTTCCTATCCATGAACGTGGAATGTTTTCTCATTTGTTTGTGTTATTTCTGATTTCTTTGAGCAGTGGTTTGTATTCTAATTATAGAAGTCTTTCATCTCCCTTGTTAGCTATGTTCCTAGGTATTTTATTACTTTCTGTGGCAGTTATGAAAGGGATTATGTTCCTGATTTGGCTCTTGGCTTGATTGTTGGTGCATAGGAATGTTAGTGATTTTTGTTCATTGATTTTTATATCCCGACACTTTGTTGAAGTTGCTTATCAGCTTAAGATTTTTGGGCTGAGACTATGAGGATTTCCAGATACAGAATCATGTTGTCTGCAAACAGGAATGGTTTTACTTCCTTTCTATTTGGATGCCCTTTCTTTCTCTTGCCTGATTGCCTTGGCCAGGACTTCCAAACCATGTTGAATAGAGTGATGAGAAAGGACATCCTTGTCTTGTGCTGGTTTTCAAAGGGAATGTTTCCAGCTTTGCCCATTTAGTATGACGATGGCTGTGGGTTTGTTATAGATAGATCTTATTATTTTGGTATATGTTCCTTCAGTACCCAGTTTATTGAGAGTTTTTAACATGAAACGCTGTTGAATTTTATCAAAAGCCTTTTTAATGTCTATTGACATTAAAGAGAAAGGGGGAGGAGGGGAAAGGCAACCAGCCGTCCGGCCTCCGTCAAGGCAGTTGGAGGGGAAAAGTTCTCAGGCGCCGCAGGTCCGAGTCCCTCGCAGCCCCTCCCGAGGCGCAGCCTCCAGACCAGTGGAGCCGGGGCGCAGGGCGGGGGCGGAGGCGCAGGCGCCGGGGCGGGGGATGCCGGGCCGCCGCGCAGCCCCCCGGCCCTGAGAGCCAGGAGAGCGCCGCTCCGGTCGCCCAGCCCGCAGCTCTTGCCGTTTCTCCACCTCGGCCCCGTGGAGCCGGGGCGTCCGGGCGGAGCCCTCGCTCTCCTAGGGAGTGCGCGTCGGGGGAGGCAGAAGCCATGGATCCCGGGCGTGGGGGGAGAAAAGGGAGGATGTGGCATTGTCTTTTTTTTTTTTAACATAGAGGTTGAATTGAACTCCCATATGTTGAAATTGCTCCTCATATTACTGGTTCTACATGGACACAGAAACTAGGCACTTTAGAGGTGCACTTGCATGGCAGGCTGGGCCCCCCTTTTCTATATTTTATTTTCCTTTTTAGTATAGTGGTACTTAAAATCACTGGTTCACTTAATAAAATGTTAAACTCTACTAACGTACAAATAAGCTGAAAAGTTGCATTTTATGTGTATTTTTTGCCATAGCAGGTACTGTATTTCTCATGCTGGATTTCAAAAAAAAAAAAAAAAAAAAAAAAATCAAAAACAAAAAACCTAAAGGGTGGTGTTTTATTGGATTGTGACAGGTTGAGTAATAAGGAATTAAGTCGTCGTCATTTCATTAAAACTGAGAGATGATATAATGCATATATAAGAGTTTTCTGAAGGGTTTTTTTTGGGCTTTTAAACAGCTTATTTTTGTTTTTGTTTAGTTATTTTATTTTATTTTGGAAAGATATGATTTGGAAAGATATGATTGTATTATGTGCAACTCAGTTGCTTACATTATAACTACAAAATATTTTTGGGTTCCTGGAAAAGAAAAAAGACTAATAAATGTGTTTGGCTGCTAAGCAAAAAAAAAAAAAATTTTATTTTATTTTTATTTTATTTTTTTACTTACTGATTTAAAACTTTATTGTTAATTTTTGAAATGGGGAAGAAAAACTTTTGTTGGCAGCCATCAAAAATATTCACAAGACTCAGACCCAAGGTAGAGATCCCTAAACAGATGATTTTTCCCTCAACTTCTCAGGCTGGAACAGATTTTAAACCAAGCTGGAGAAACCACTCCAACACTGGCCACAAACTAATGTCCACATCCTGGCCTTCATCCTGGTTGGAAGCTGGTTCACTTCATCCAGGGGCTTAGTTCGAGGGCATTCATGGCTTCCTCAAGTTTGAGCATCCCTCGCTCCTGGCGCTGGCGGTGCCACTCGGCCATAGACTGGAGCATCCACTGGGCCCGGAGCTTGTATATATAGGAGCCGTAAACCACGACCTCGGTGAAGTCTGCAGACTCCAGAGCCTTCAGCTCGAGCATGGCCTTGCTCACCTGCTCCATGTAAGGGATTAGACATCCGTCCCGGCCGAACATGGCTTCCAGCAGCCCTGTCTGGACCTGGAACACTTCTGGATCTTTCAGGTCTTCGGGAACTTTCATCCACGGCGGGATAGTTCTACGTTCCGGGAGCGTTCCCATCTTATGACCCTCACCAGCAAAACCACGCTCCAGCGCATTTATATATATGTCTTGTGTGCGTGCCCTTAAACTTCCAGTCTTATTTTGTCTCTTGGAGATTGTTGAACGCAACTTGTCTAGGAAGGGGATGGGACTAGATTCTAAAATTTATTTGGGACCATGGGAATGATAGTTGGGAAGAAAACTATTTGCACACGACAGATTTCTAGATACTTTTTGCTGCTAGTTTTATGTAATATTTATTGAACATTTTGACAAATATTTATTTTTGTAAGCCTAAAAGTGATTCTTTGAAAGTTTAAAGAAACTTGACCAAAAGACAGTACAAAAACACTGGCACTTGAATGTTGAATGTCACCGTATGCGTGACATTATATATTTCGGGGTAGTGTGAGCTTTTAATGTTAAGTCATATTAAACTCTTAAGTCAAATTAAGCAGACCCGGCGTTGGCAGTATAGCCATAACTTTCTGATATTAGTAAAAACAAAATTGGCGACTTGAAATTAAATAATGCCAAGGTTTTGATACACTTGTCTTAAGATATTAATGAAACACTTCAAAACACTGATATGAAGTGTCCAGATTCTCAGATGTTTGTTGTGTGAATTTTGTTGTTTTTTTTCAGTGAATGTCTGAAAAAAAACCCATGTGGGTTTTGTCTTTAGTTTTGTTTATGTTATAAATAACATGTATTGATTTGTGTACATTGAAACAACCTTGCATCCCAGGGATAAAGTCTACTTGATTGTCTTGGATTAGCTTTTCAACGTACTGCTGTATTTGGTTTTTAATGTACTGCTGGATTTTGTTGAGGATAATGGCATTGATAGTCATCATGGGTATTGGCCTGAAGTTTTCTTTTCTTTTTTTTAAATCTCTGCCAGGTTTTGGTATCAGGGCGATGCCTTATAGAAAGAGTTGGGGAGGAGTCCCTTCTCCTTTTTTTTTTTTTTTTCCCGAAATAGTTGTAGCATGAATGGTACCAGCTCCTCTTTGTACATCTGGTAGAATTCAGCTGTGAATGTATCTGGTCCTGGGCTTTTTCTGGTTGGTAGGCTATTTATTACTGACTTGATTTCAGAGCTTGTTAATGATCTGTTCAGAGATTCAGTTTCTTCCTGGTTCAGTCTTGGCAGGATACATGTATCTAGGAGTTTAGCCATTTCTTACAGATTTTCTAGTTTATGTGCATAGAGGTGTTCATAATATTCTCTGATGGTGGTTTGTATTTCTGTGGGGTCAGTGGTAATACCCATCTTGTTATTTTTGATGGAGTTTATTTGATTCTTCTCCCGTGTGTCTGTGTGTGTCTGTGTTGATCTTTTGAATAGCTTTTCATGTCTCAGTATCCTTCCGTTTATTTCCGATTTTGGTTATTGTCTTCTGCTAGCTTTCTAAATTTGTTTGCTCTTGGTTCTCTAGTCCTTTTAGTTATGATATTAGGTTGTTAAATTGAGATCTTTCCAACATTTTTTATGGTGGACATTTAGTGCTATGTATTTCTCTCTTAACACTGCCTTTGCTGTGTCCCAGAGATTCTGGTACATTGTGTCTTTGTTCTCACTGGTTCCAAGTAACTTATTTCTGCCTTAATTTCATTATTTACCATTCAATAGGAACAGGCTATTCAGTTTCTATGTAATTGCATGGTTTTGTGTAAATTTTTTATCTTGATTTCTAATTTGACTACACTGTGGTTGAATAGAAGCACAGTATCGTTCTTTTGCATTTGTTGAAGAGTGTTTTACTTCCAGTTATGTGTTTGATTTTAGAATATGTGCCATATGGCAATGAGAAGAATGTATATTCTGTTGTTTTGAGTGGCAAGTACTATAGATCTGTTAGTTCATTTGATCCAGTGCTGAGTTCAGATCTTAAATATCTTTGTTAATTTTCTGTCTTAATGATCAATCTAATGTTGTCAGTGGGGTGTTAGTCTCATCTGATTTTTGGTTCTTGTGATTGTACTTTTTTGTGTAAAGATAATTGTTACAATTTGTTGTTCCTACAGGGGATATGAAAGATGTAGGTTTCTATTCCACATCTTTCTCTGCCTCCATCTCAGGATCAAAATTTGAACAGGACATTAGGCCCTGTCCCTAAAATGCTCACAGCCCAGTAGTGGGTAGAAGCATATATATATAAAAATGGGGTTAGCACTCTAAAAGCTAAACAGAATGTGCTCTGGGATTTCAGAGTAGAGTTAAAAAGAACTCTGAGGAACTGTTCAGGGTTTCCTGGATAGGGGGCTTGAAGGATGAGGAGTTCTGCAGGGGAAACATTCTGGATAAAACAGTAAGATTGGAAAGTATAAAGTAGCATGATAAGGATTCATGGTCTCAGCACAGAACTCTAGGACCATATCAACAAATGAGGCTAGAATTGAACAATCCAGGAACAGAGTTAGTAAGAGCAAATTTAGCCATACATTGACAGCATAATAAGAGTATTATGGGTTCGGACTGAGGGTTGCATTAATTTGCTAGGGATGTCATAATAAAATAGACTGGGTGACTTAAGAAAAATTAATTTTCTCATAGTTACAGAGGTTGAAAGTCCAAGGACAAGTAGTTTGTAGGGTTGGTTTCTTCTGCAGCTTCTCTCCTTGGCTTTTAGATGGCCATCATTTTCCAGTGTCTTCACATGATCTCCCCTCTGTGTGTGTCTGGGTCCTAATATTCCTCCTTTATAAGGACACCAATTATTGAATTAGATCCCACTCTAATGACCTCATCTTAAATTAATTACTTCTTTAAAGAGCCTATCTCCAAATAGTCATGTGCTGCATAATGACTTTCTGGTCAGTGACCAACTACATACACCATGGTGGTGCTGTAAGATAATATGGAGCTAAAAATTCCTATCATCCAGAGATGTCACAGACATCACAGTTCTCACAATATAGCACAATACATTACTCACATGTTTGCGGTGGTGCTCGTTTAAACAATCCTGTGCCACCAGTCATATAAGTCTAGCACATATAGTTACGTAGAATATATAAGACTTGATAATAATCATAAACAACTATGTTACTAGTTTATGAATTTACTATGTTTTCACTGTCATTTTACAGTGCATGCCTTCTGTTTGTAAAAAACAAGTTATCTGTAAAACAGCCTCAGGTAGGTCCTTTAGAGGGTATTCCAGAAGAAGGAATTGTTATCACAGGGGATGACACCTCCATGAGTGCTGTTGCCCCTAAAGACCTTCCAGTGGAACAAGATATGGAGGTGAAAGACAATGATATCCATGACCCTGAGTCAATGGAGGCTTAGGCTAATGTGTGTGTGTTTTTCTTGATTTTTAACAGAAGTTTTTAAAATGTAAAAGAAATTTTAAAATAAAAAATCTTACAGAATAAGGACATAAGGAAAGAATACTTTTGTACAGCTACAAAATGTGTTTGTTTTAAGCTAAACATTATGACAAAAGAGTCAAAGTTAAAATTTAAAAATTTATAAAGTGGCCAGGCATGGTGGCTCATGCCTGGTAATCCCAGCACTTTGGGAGGCCGAGGCGGGCAGATCATGAGTTCAAGAGATCGAGTCCATCCTGGCCAATGTGGTGAAACCCCATCTCTACTAAAATCAAAAATTAGCTGGGCATGGTGGCATATAGCTGTACTCCCAGCTACTCAGGAGGCTGAGGCAGGAGAATTGCTTGAACCTGGGAGGTGGAGGTTGCGGTGAGCCGAGATGGTGCCACTGCACTCCAGCCTGGCGACAGACGTCTCAAAAAAAAAAAAAAATATATAAAGTAAAAAATTTACAGCAAACTGAAAGAATTTTAAATTATGTAGCCTAAGTGTACAGTGTTTATAAAGTCTTCAGTAGTACAGAGTAATGTCCTAGGCCCTCACATTCACTCACTACTCACTCACTCACACGCCCAGAGCAACTTCCAGTCCTGCAAGCTCCATTCATAAGTGCCCTATGCAGGTGTACTATCTAAAAAAATGTTATACTGTATTTTTACTCTACCTTTTCTATGTTTAGATGCACAAATACTCACTATTGTGTTACAATTGCCTGCAGTATTCAGCAAAGTACATGCTGTTCAGATTTATAGTCTAGGAACAGTGGGTTATATACCATATAGCCTGGGTGTGTAGTAGGGTATACCGTCTAGGTTTTTGTAAGTACACTTGGTGATGTTTGCACAATGATGAAATTGCCCTAATGACACATTTTTCAAAACATGTTACTGGTAAGTGACAGTACAATCACATTCTGAGATACATGTTGAAATTCTAACCCCAATAAGTTTGGGGGCAGGGACATAATTTAGCCCAAAATAGGGAGATAGAGAGTGATAATGTATGTATGAATATATACAGGTTTACATGCATTTGAGATGAAGTCAAGTCCACCTGATCTCAATGACATGAAGAGGGAATGGATCCACTGAGCAAAAGAATGGGAAAAGGAGGGACCAAAGTAGTCTGGGCAGAAAGAAAAAAAATAGAAAAGAGCTTAGAGGCAGCGATAGAAAGAAAAGATGACAGAGATTAGGAAGAAAAGTGGAACAAGCGTTCAGAAAAATAGAAAACACTGTACCTTAATAAGATGAATGGACTAATGAACTGTGTTCATCAGGAATATTAGCCTGAAGTTTTCTCTGTGTGTGTGTGTGTGTGTGTGTGTCTGTCTGTCTGTCTGTGTCTGCCAGATTTTGGCATCAGGCTGATGCTGGCTTTTTAAGATGATTTAGGGAGGAATCCCTCCTCCTCGATTTTTTTAGGGAAAAGTTTCTGTAGTATTAGTACCAGTTATTATTTTGAGTTGGAGTCTCACTCTGTCACTCAGGCTGGAGTGCAGTGGTGTGATTTCAGCTCACTGCTGCCTCCACCTCCTGGGTTCAAGTGAGTCTCCTGCCTCAGCCTCCTGAGTAGCTGGGAATACAGGCATCTGGCACCTCATCCAGATAATTTTTTGGGGTATTCTTAGTAGAGATAGTGTTTTACCATATTGGCCAGGCTGGTCTCGAACATCTGACCTCAAGCAATCCATCCACCTTGGCTTCCCAAAGTGCTAGGATTACAGGCATGAGCCACTGTGCCCTACTGATATCAGTTATTTGTATGCTTGGTAGAGTTCAGCTGAGAATTCATCTGGTCCAGGGCTTTTTTGGGTTGGTAGGTTCTTTATTACTGATTAAATTTTAAAAGTTGATGCCTATTCAGGGTTTCAATCTCTTCCTGATTAAATCATGGGATATTGTGTGCTTGCAGAAATTCATCCATTTCCTCTAGATCTTTTTTCTCCCTTCGACTTTTAAGTTCTGGGGTACATGTGCAAGACGAACAAGTGTTACATAGATAAATGTGTGTCATGTTGGTTTGCTGCACATATCAACTCATCATCTAGGTATTAAGGCTAGCATCCATTAGCTATTCTTCCTGATGCTCTCCCTCCCTCCCGACTGCCCATGACAGGCCATAGAGTGTGTTGTTCCCCTTCATGTGTCCATGTGTTCTCGTTGTTCAGCTCCTACTTAAAAGTGAGGACACATGGTGCTTGGTGTTCTGTTCCTGCTACTTTTCTGTGGATAATAGCTTCTAGCTCCATCCATATACCTGCAAAGGATAAGATCTCATTCCTGTTATGGCTGCATAGTATTCCATGGTGTATACGTACCAAATTTATTTATCCATTCTATCATTGATGGGCATTTGGGTTGATTTTGTGTCTTTGCTATTGTGGGTAGTGCTGCAGTGAACATATGCACGCATATGTCTTTGCAACAGAATGATTTGCATTCCTTTGGGTATATACCCCATAATGAGATTGCTAGATCAAATGGTATTTTTGTTTCTACATCTTTAAGGAATCACCACACTATCTTCTACAATGATTGAACTTACTTACACTCCCATGAACAGTGTTCCTTTTTCTCCACAACCTTTCCAGCATCTGTTCTTTCTTTTTAATAATTGCCATTCTGACTGGTGTGAGATGGTATCTCATTGTGGTTCTGGTTTGCATTTCTCTAATGATCAGTGATGTTGAGCTTTTTTTCATATGCTTGATGGCTGCATAATTGTCATCTTTTAAGAAATGTCTGTTCATGTTATTCACCACTTTTTAATGTTTTCTTTTTTCCTTGTAAATTTGTTTAAGTTCCTTGTAGACTCCAGATAATAGACCTTTGTAAGATGGATAGATTGGCAAAATTTTCTCCCATTCAGTAGGTTGTCTGATAACTCAGATTTTTGATGTGCAGCAACTCTCTAGTTTAATTAGACTCCATTTGTCAAATTTTCTTTTGTTGCAATTGCTTTTGGCATTTTCATCATGCAACCTTTGCCCATGCCATGCTCTGAATGATATTGTCTAAATTTTCTTCTATGCTTTTTATAGTTTTGCATTTTACATTTAAATCTTAATCTATCTTGAGTTAATTTTTGTTTATGGTGTAAGGAAGGGTTCTAGCTTCAATGTTCTGTATATGGCTAGCCAGTTCTCCCAGCACCATTTATTAAATAGGGAATCCTTTCCCAATTGCTTGGTTTTTTTGTTTTTTCCTGGTCAGGTTTGTTGAAGATCAGATGGTTGTAGATGTGCAGTCTCATTTCTGAGTTCACTATTCTGATCCATTGGTCTATTTGTCTGTTTTTCTACCCATACCATGCTATTCTGGTTATTGTAGCCTTGTAGTATAGTTTGAAGTCAGGTATCATGATGCCTCCAGCTTTGTTCTTTTTGCTTAGGGTTGTCTTGACTATTCAGGTTCTCTTCTGGTTCCATATGAATTTTAAGATAGTTTTTTCCAATTGTGTGAAGAACGTCAAGGGATGTTTAATGGGAATAGCATTGAATCTATAAATAACTTTGGGCAGTATGGCCATTTTCATGATATTGATTCTTTCCATGAGCATGGAACTTTTTTCCATTTGTTTGTGTCATCTCTGATTTTTTTTTTTTAGCATTGGTTTGTAGTTCTCCTTGAAGAGGTTTTCACTTCCCTTGTTAGCTGTATTTCTAGGTATTTTGTTTTGTTCGTAGAAATTGTGAATGGGAGTTACTCATGATTTGGCACTGGGCTTGACTGTTAATATAGAAATGCTAACAAATTTTGCCATTAATTTTTGTATCCTGAGACTTCGCCAAAGTTTCTTATCAGCTTAAGTTTTTGGGCTGAGAAGTTGGGATTTTGTAGAGATAGGATTATGTCATCTGGAAACAAAGATAATTGACTTCCTCTCTTCCTATTTGAATATGCTTTATTTCTCTCTTGCCTGATTGCCCTGGCCAGAACTTCCAATACTACGTTAAATGGAGTGATGAGAGGATATACTTGTCTTGTGCTGATTTTCAGAGGGAATGCATCCAGCTTTGCTTATTCGGTATGATATTGGCTGTGGGTTTGTCTTATATGGCTTTTACTATTTCAAGGTATGTTCCTTCAGCACCTAGTTAATTGAGAATTTTAATATGAGGGATATCGAATTTTATCAAAGGCCTTTTCTGCAGCTATTGGGATAATCATGTGGATTTTGTCCTTTGTTCTGTTTGTGATGAATTACATTTATTGATTTGCATGTGTTGAACCAACCTTGCATCCTGGGGATGAAGCAACCTTGATTGTGGATAAGCTTTTTGATGTGCTGCTGGATTTGATTTTGGTTTGCCGGTATTTTATTGAGGATTTTTGCATTACTGTTCATCAGGGATATTGAGCTAAAGTTTTTGTTTTATGTTGTATCTCTGCCAAGTTTTGGTATCAGGATGATGCTGGCCACATAGAATGAGTTAGGGAGGAGTCTCTCCTTTTCCATTGTTTGGAATAGTTTTAATAGAAATGGTACCAGCTCTTTGTACTTCTAGTAGAATTCAGCTGTAAATCTGTGCGGTACTGGGCTTTTTTGGTTGGTAGGCTATTTATTACTGTCTCAATTTCAGAACTTGTCATTGGTCTATTCAGGGATTCAATTTATTCCTGGTTCAGTCTTGGTGGGGTGTATGTCTCCAGGACTATATCTATTTCTTCTAAATTTTCTAGTTTATTTGCATAGAGCTCTTTATAGTATTCTCTGATGGTTATTTGTATTTCTGTGGGGTCACTGGTAATATCCTCCTTATCACTTCTGTTTGTGTCTATTTTATTCTCTTTTCTTTGTTAGTCTACCTAGTGGTCTGTTTTATTAATTAAAAAATGGCTCCTAGATTCATTGATTTTAATTCTTATTTATTTTTAATCTTTTGTGTGTGTGTCTCCTTCAGTTCCACTCTGACCTTGATTATTTCTTGTCTTCTGCTACCTTTGGGGTTTGTTTGCTCTTGGTTCTCTAGTTCTCTTAGTTGTGATGTTAGGTTGTTGATTTGAGATATTTCTAGTTTTTTAATGTAGGCATTAAATTTCCCTCTTAACACTGCTTTAACTGTTTCCCAGGAGTTCTGGTTCTCATTAGTTGCAAAGAACTTGTTGATTCTGCCTTAATTTCATTATTTACCCCGGAGTCATTGAGGACCATGTTGTTCAATTTTCATGTAGTTAGGTGGTTTTGATTGAGTTTATTAATCTTGAGCTCTAATTTGATTGTGCTGAGGGTTGAGAGGCTGAGAGGCTGTTACAATTTCAGGTTTATTTTATTTTTTTATTTGCGGAGGAATGTTTTACTTCTGATTATGTGCCATGTGGAGAAGAGAAGAATGTATATTGTTTTGGATAGAGAGTTCTGTAGATAGCCATCAGGTCTGCTTGATCCAGAGATAAGTTCAGGTCCTGAATATCTTAATTTTTTGTCCTGATGATCTGTCTAATATTGTCAGTGGGGTGTTAAAGTCTCCTACTATTATTCTATGGGAGTCCAAGTCTCTTCTTAGGTCTCTAAGAACTTGCTTTATGAATTTGGGTGCTCCTGTATTGGGTGCATGTATATTTAGGATAGTTAACTCCTGTTGAATTGAACTTTTTACCATTATGTAATATCCTTCTTAATCTTTTCTTGATCATTGTTGGTTTACAGTCTGTTTTGTTGGAAACTAGGATGGCAACTCCTGCTTTTCTTTTTGTTTTCTATTTGCTTGTTCAAAATTCTTCCATTCCTTTATTTTGAACCTTTAAGTGTCTTTGCACATGAGATGGGTCTGTTGAAGAGAGAATACTGATAGATTTTGGTTCTTTATCCAGCTTGCCTTCTGTGTCTTTTAATTGGAAATTTAGCTCATTGCATTTAAGGTTAATATTGTTATGTGTGAATTTGATTTTGTCATGATGCTAGTTGTTTATTTCGCAGACTTGTTTATGTGGTTACTTCAAAGTGTCACTGGTCTGTCAGTGTGTTTTTTTAGTGGCTGGTAATGGTTTTTCCTTTCCATGCTTAGTGCTTGCTTCAGGAGCTCTTGCAAGACAGGCCTGATGTTGATAAATTCTCTTAGCACTGGCTTGTCTTTAAACAATCTAATTTCTCCTTGCTTATGAAGCTTAGTTTGGCCTGATAAAGAATTTTCTTTAAGAATGTGAAATACTGGACACTAATTTCTTCTGGCTTATAGAGTTTCTGCTGAGAGGTCTGCTGTTAATCTGATGGGTTTCCCTTTGTAGGCGACTGGGCGTTTCTCTCTGACTGCCCTTAACATTTTTTTTTCATTTAGACCTTGGAGAATCTGACTGTGTCTTGGGGTTGATTTTTCTCATTGAGTGTCTTACTGGGGTTCTCTAGATTTACTGAATTTGAATGTTGGCCTGTCTTGTTAGGTTGGGGAAGTTGTCTTGGATGATACTCTATGTTTTTCAACTTGGTTCCATTCTCCCCATCTTTTTCAGTTACCCCAGTCAGTGGTAGGTTCTGTCTATTTACTTAATCCTATATTTCTCTGAAGTTTTTTTAATTCCTTTTAATTATTTTTTTTTCTCTATTCTTTACTGCCTGTCTTATTTCACAAAGATAGTTTTTAAGCCCTGAGATTCTTTCTTCCAGTTGGTGTATTCTGCTATTGATACTTGTGATTGCACTGTGAAGTTGTTGTGTTTTTTAGCTCCATCAGATCAGTTATGTTCCTTTCTAAAGTGGCTATTCTGATTATCAGCTCCTGTATTGTTTTATTATGATTCTTAGCTTCTTTGCGTTGGGTGTTAGAACTTGCTCCTTTAGCTCAGTGAAGTTTATTACCCGCCTTCTGAAGCCTACTTCTGTCCGTTCAGCCATCTGAGCCTCATCCTAGTTCTGTGTCCTTGCTGGAGGTGTTGTGGGCACTTGGAGGAGAAGAGGCACTCTGGCTTTTTGAGTTTTCAGCAATTTTGCATTCCTTCTTCATCTTTATGGGCTTATCTATCATTGATCTTTGAGGTTGCTGACCTTTGAATGTGGTTTTTGTGGGGTTTCTTTTGTTGATGTTGTTGCTTTCTGTTGGTTTACTTTTGACAGTTAGGCCACTCTTCTGTAGGGCTGCTGTGGTTTGCTGGGGTTCTGCTCCACAGCCTATTCACCTTGGTCTCTCCTGCATCTGGAGGTATTACCAGTGAAGGCTGAGAAACAGCAAAGATGTCAGCCTGGTCCTTACTCTTGGAGCTCTGTCCTAGGGAGGCACTGACCTGATGCCACACAAATGCTCCTGTAGAAGGTGTCTGGACACCTCTGTCGGGAGGTCTCACCCAGTCAGGAGGAATGGGATCAGGATCAGGGACCCGCTTAAAGAACCAGTCTGGCTGCCCCTTGATAGAGCAGGTACCCTGTATTTGAGGAACTACCCACTCCACGCCCCCGTCCACACTGCCTGGTCTCTCCTGAGCCAGCAGGCTGAAAAGGCTAAGTTGGCTGAAACATAGAAAGGGTGGCTGCCCCTCCCTCCAGGGCTCCATCCCAGGGAAAGATCAGAGTTCTGTCCATATAACCCTGCCTGGAATTGCTGAAATTCCTGGAGGGCCCTTCCCAGTCAGGAGGGATGGATTGGAGTTCCACTGAAATAATCAGTCTGGCTACAAACTATCATAGCAGCTATGCTGTGTTGTGAGAAACACCACCTGGTCTGGACCACCTGGACTCCTTGGAGCCAGCAGGCTAGAATGGCCAGCTTTTCCCCTGGGAACTCAGTCTATCTCAGGCAGTCTCCAGCCTGCTGCCACTGGCTGGCTGGAATTCCAAGCCAGTGGGTCTTAACTTGTGAAGTACTGTAGGAGTTGGGCCCACAGAAAGATGCTACTTTGCTACCTGGATTCTCTGTGTCTGCTATGTCTGAGCTCAGATCTGTCTGAGCATTCCCCTAGAATGCTTGAATGGATCTCCCACTTTGCTGGAATTCCCAGGGCTTGGATATGTAAAACTCTTGGGAATCTGTCCTGAGTTTCGACTTCGCCGAGACTCTGCCCAACTCTGTGCTTCAGACACAAGGCCCTGGTGGCATGGGCTCACAAGGGGTTCCTCCTGATCCATAGGTTGCAAAGATCCTTGGAAAAAGCGTGGTTTCCTTGTCAGGGTCACACAATCACTCACCACCTCCCCTTGGCTGGGGGTGGGGCTCCCTTGGCTCTGTGCTGCTTTTCCTTGCTCTCTGGGTTGAATCATCCACCTAGTCTTTCCCAACGCAAGAACCTGGAGACCTCAGTTGAAGGTGCAGAATTCACTTGTCATTTTCATTCCTCTTCATGAGAGCCATGAACTGCAGCCGCTTCTAATTGGTCATCTTGGCTACTCCTTTCCTCTTGATTTGTGTGCATAGAATTATTGATAGTAGCCTGATGATCTTTTGTATTTCTGTGTGAATAATTGTAGTTTCAGCTTGGTCATTTCTAATTGTGGATCTTCTTTTTTGTTAATCTATCCAGAGATCTATCAATTTTACTTGTTCTTTTGAATAACTAACTCTTGGTTTCGTTGATCTTTTGTACGAGTTTTTTTCATCTCAACTTTGTTCAGGTCTTTTATAATTGTAACTATTTCCTCTGTTAGCCTTGGGATTGGTTTGTTTTTTTTTCTAGTTCCTTTAGGTGTAAATTCAGATTGTTGAAGTCTAACTCTTTGATGAAGGCTCTTAGTGCTATAAACTCCTTTTTTTCTTAAACTTCTCAGTTCTGGGGTACATGTGCAGGATGTGCAGGTGTGTTAAATAGGTAAATGTGTGGCATGGTGGTTTGCTTCACAGATCAACCTTTGCGTAGGTATTAAGCCCAGCACCCAGCATCCGTTAGCTATTCTTCCTGATACTCTACCTCCTTCCATCCCCACTGGAAGGCCCTAGTGTGCGTTGTTTTCCCAACCCCCACGTGTTCGTGTGTTGTCATCATTCAACTCCCACATATAAGCAAGAAGATGTAGTTAAACTTTCCTATTAACACTGCTGTAGCTGTATCCCGGAGATTTTGATAAGTGACGTACTTGTTTTCATTAATTTCAAAGAATATTTAGACTTCTGCCTTATTTTTGATATTCACCCAAGAGATACTCAAGAATAAGTTATTTAATTAGTTCCTATGTATTTGTGTAGTTTTAAGAGATCTTCCTGGTACTCATTTCTCTTTTTATTGAACTGTGGTCCAAGAGTGTGCTTGCTATGATTATTATTCTTTTCAGACTTGCTTTATGAGGTAGCGTGTGATCTTGGAATATGTTTCATGTGCAGATGAGAAAAATGTACATTCTGTGGTTGGGTGAAGTGTTCTGGTAGATGTCTTTTAGGTTCAATTGGTTAAGTGTTGAGTATAAGTCCAGAGTTCCTTTGTTTTCTGCCTCAATGATCTAATGCTGTCAGTGGGGTGTTAAAATTTCCCACTATTATTGTGTGTCTAAGTCTTTTTGTAGGTCAAGAAGAACTTGTTTTATGAATCTGGATGCTCTAATGTTGGGTATACATATATTTATAATAGTTTAGTCTCCTTGTTGGATTGTACCATTTATTATGTAACATCCTTCTTTGTCCTCCTTATTAAAAGTTTAAAGTCTGTTTTTTTTTTTTCTTTTTAAATTGTATTTGGGCTCTGGGGTACATGTGCACATCCTGCTTCCTGTAGGATTGTTGCATAGGTACATACATGCCATGGTGGTTTGCTGTCTCCATCCCCCCCGCAACCCCCATCACCTACATCAGGCATTTCTCCCAGTGTTATCCCTCCCCATCCTCCCCTTGCCCCACCCCCCACCATTGTCACTGTCCCTCCCCGCCCCTTCACTCCCCCACCTATCCCTGTGAGTGTTGTTCCCTTCCCTGTGCCAAAGTGTTCTCATTGTTCATCACCCGTCTATGAGTGAGAACATGTGGTGTTTGGTTCTCTGTTCTTGGATCAGTTTGCTGAGAATGATGGTTTCTAGATTCATCTGTGTCTCTACCAAGGACACAAACTCATCATTTTTAATGGCTGCATAGTATTCCATGGTGTATATATGTCACAGTTTTGTCCAGTCTATCATCGATGGGCATTTGGGTTGGTTCCAGGTCTTTACTATCGTAAACTGTACTGCAATGAACACGTGTGTGCATGTGTTTTCATAATAGAACACATGCACATGTATTATTTATAATCCTTTGGGTATATACCCAGTAATGGGATTGCTGGGTCAAATGGAATTTCTATTTCTAGGTCCTTGAGGAATTGCCACACTGTCTTCCATAATGGTTGAACTAATTTATACCCCCACCAACAGTGTAAAAGTGTTCATATTTCTCCACATCCTCTCCAGCATCTGCTGTCTCTAGATTTTTTAATGATCACCATTCTAACTGGCATGAGATGGTATCTCAATGTGGTTTTGGCTTGCATTTCTCTAATGATCAATGATGATGAGCATTTTTTCATATGTTTGTTGGCTGCATATTTGTCTTTTTTTGAAAAATGTTCATATCCTTCACCCACTTTTGAGTGGGTTTGTTTTTTTTTCTTGTAAATCTGCTTTAGTTATTTGTGGATTCTGGATATTAGCCCTTTGTCAGGTGGGTAGATTGCAAAAATTTTTTCCCATTCTGTTGGTTGTCAGTTCACTCTAATGATGGTTTCTTTTGCTGTGCTGAAACTCTTAAGTTTAATTAGATCCCATTTGTCTATTTTGGCTTTTGTTGCCAATGCTTTTGGTGTTTTAGTCATGAAGTCCTTGCCTGTGCCTATGTCCTGAATGATGTTGCCTAGGTTTTCTTCTAGGATTTTTATGGTGTTTTTATGTTTAAATCTTTAATCCATCTGGAGTTAATTTTATTGTAAGATGTAAGGAAGGGGTCTAGTTTCAGCTTTTTGCACATGGCTAGCCAGTTTTCTCAACACCATTTATTAAACAGGGAATCCTTTCCCCATTTCTTGCTTTTGTCAGGTTTGTAAATATTAGATGGTTGTAGATGTGTGGCATTGCTTTCTAGGCCTCTGTTCTGTTCCACTGGTCTTTATGCCTGTTTTGGTACCAGTACCATGCTGTTTTGATTACTGTAGCCTTGTAGTATAATTTGAAGTCAGGTAGCATGATGCCTCCAGCATTTTTTTTTTTTTTTTTTGCTTAGCATTGTCTTGACTATGTGGGCTCTCTTTTGGTTCCATACGAAATTTACAGTGATTTTTTTTTTCCAGTTCTGTGAAGAAGGTCAATGGTAGCTTGATGAGGATAGCATTGAATCTATAAATTACTTTGGGCAGTATGGCCATTTTCACAATATTGATTCTTCCTAACCATGAGCATGGAATGTTTTTCCATCTGTGTACTCTCTTATTTCCTTGAGCAGTAGTTCATAGTTCTCCTTGAAGAGGTCCTTTATATCCTTTGTTAGTTGTATTCCTAGGTATTTTATTCTCTTTGTAGCAATTGTGAATGGCAGTTCATTCTTGATTTGGCTCTCTGTGTGTCTGTTATTGGTGTATAGGAATGCTTGTGGTTTCTGCACATTGATTTTGTATCATCAGACTTTGCTGAAGTTGCTTAAGGAAGTTTTGGGGGTGAGATGATGGGGTCTTCTAAGTACACAATCATGTTGTCTGCAAATAGAGAAAATTTGACTTCCTGTTTTCCTAATTGAATACCCTTTATTTCTTTTTCTTGCCTGATTGCTCTAGCTAGAACTTCCAATGCTATATTGAATAGGAGTGGTGAGAGAGGGCATTCTTGTCTAGTGCCAGTTTTCAAAGGGAATGCTTCCAGTTTTTGCCTGTTGCATGGTATGATACTGGCTGTGGGTTTGTTGTAAATAGCTTTTATGATTTTAAGATATGTTCCATCGATACCTAGTTTATTGAGGGTTTTTAGCATAAAGGGCTGTTGAATTTTGTCAAAGGCCTTCTCTGCATCTATTGAGATAATCATGTGGTTTGTGTCTTTGGTTCTGTTTATGTGATGGATTACATTTATAGATTTGCGTATGTCCAACCAGCCTTGCATCCCTGGGATGAAGCCTTTTTGATCATTGATGGATAAGCTTTTTGATGTACTGTTGTATTCAGTTTGCCAGTATTTTATTGAAGATTTTTGCATTGATGTTCATCATGGATATTGGCCTGAGGTTTTCTTTTGTTGTTTCTCTGCCAGATCTTTGTATCAGGATGATGGTGGTCTCATAAAATGAGTTAGGGAGGATTCTCTTTTTGCATTGTTTGGAATAGTTTCAGAAGGAATGGTACCAGCTCTTGTCTGGTAGAATTTGGCTCTGAACCCATCTGGATCTGCACTTTTTTTGGTCGGTTATTAATTGCTAAGGCTATTAATTGCTGCCTCAACTTCAGTACTTGTTATTGGTCTATTCAGGGTTCCAACTTCTTTCTGGTTTAGTCTTGGGAGGGTGGAAGTGTCCAGAAATTTATCCATTTCTTGCATAGAGTTGTATATGTGCATAGAGTTGTTTGTAGTAATCGCTGATGTAGTTTGTAATTCTGTGGAATTGGTGGTGATATCCTATTAATTGTTTTTTATTCCATCTATTTGATTGTTCTCTCTTTCCTCTTTTACTAGTCTGGCTAATGGTCTATTTTGTTCATCTTTTCAAAGAACCAGCTCTTGGATTGATTTTTTTTTTTTTTTTTTGAAGGGTTTCTTTGTGTCTCTGTCCTTCAGTTCTGCTCTGATCTTAGTTATTTCTTGTCTTCTAGCTTTTGTGTTTTTTGATCTTGCTCCTCTAGCTCTTTCAATTTTGACAATAGGGTATTGATTTTAGATCTTTCCTCACTTCTCATATGGGCATTTATTGCTACAAAATTCCCTCTAGATACTGCTTTAAATGTGTCCCAGAGATTGTTATGTCATGTCTTCATTCCCACTGGTTTCAAAAAACATCTTTATTTCTGCCTTCATTTCATTGTTTATCCAGTCATCATTCTGGAGCAAGTTGTTCAGTTTCCATGTAGTTTGGAGTTTTGAGTGAGTTTTATAATCCTGAGTTCTAATTTGATTGCACTGTGGTCTGAGAGACTGTTTGTTATGATTTCCATTCTTTTGCATTTGCTGAGAAGTGATTTACTTCCTATAATGTGGTCAATTTTGGAGTAAGTGCGATGTGGTGTTGAGAATATACATACAATATATTCTGTGGATTTGGGGTATATATTCTGTGGATTCTGTGGATTGCTTATTCTGTGGATTTGGGGTGGAGAGTTCTGTAGATGTCTATTAGGTCTGCTTGGTTCAGATCTGTGTTTAAGTCCTGGATATCCTTTTGGATTTTCTGTCTTGTTGATCTGTCCAATATTGAGAGTGGAGTGTTAAAGTCTCCCACTATTAGTGTGTGGGAGTCCAAGCTTCTTTGTAGCTCATTAAGAACTTGCTTTATGTATCTGGGTGCTCCCATATACTTGGGTGCGTATACATTTAGGATCGTTAGCTCTTCTTGTTGCATTGATCCCTTTATCATTACGTAATGCCCTTCTCTGTCTCTTTTGATCTTTGTTGGTTTAAAGTCCATTTATCAGAGACTAGGATTGCAACTCCTGCTTTTTTTGCTCTCCATTTGCTTCGTAAATCTTCTTCCATCCCTTTATTTTGAGTCCCTGTGTGTCTTTGCACGTGAGTTGGGTCTCTTGAATATAGCACACAGATGGGTCTTGACTCTTTATCTGGTTTGCCAGTCTGTGTCTTTTGATTGGGACATTTAGGCCAGTTACCTTTAAGGTTAATATGGTTATGTGTGAACTTGATCCTGCCATGTTGTTACTGGTTGTTTTGCCTATTAGTTGATGCAGTTTCTTCATTGCATCATTGGTCTTTACCATTTGGTATGTTTTTGCAGTGGTTGGTACTTGTTGTTCCTTTCCATGTTTAGTGCTTCCTTCAGGAGCTCTTGTAAGGCAGGTCTGGTGGTGATGGTATTTCTCAGTATTTGCTTGTTCATAAAGGATTTTATTTCTCCTTTACTTATGAAGCTTAGTTTGGCTGGATATGAAATTATGGGCTGAAAGTTCTTTTCTTCAAGGATGTTGAATATTGGCCCCCACTTCTGGCTTGTAGTGTTTCTGCTGAGAGATCTGCTGTGAGTCTGATGGGCTTCCCTTTGTGGGTGACCAGACTTTTCTCTCTGGCTGCTCTTTGCATTTTTTCCTTCATTTCAACCCTGGTAAATCTGATGATTATATGCCTTGGGGTTGCTCTTCTTGAGTATCTTTGTGGTGTTCTCTGTATTTCCTGGATTTATATGTTGGCCTGCCTTGTTAGGTTGGGGAAGTTCTCCTGGATAATATCCTGAACAGTGTTTTCCATCTTGGATTCAGTCTCCCCATCACATTCAGGTACACCGATCCAGTGTAAATTAGGTCTTTTCAATAATCCCATGTTTCTTGGAAGCTTTGTTTATTTTCACTCTTTTTCCTCTAGTTTTGCCTTCTCATTTTATTTCATTGAGTAGATCTTTAATCTCTGATATCCTTTCTTCTGCTTGATTGATTTGGCTATTGAAACTTGTGTATGCTTCACAGAGTTCTCATGCTGTGTTTTTCAGCTTCATCAAGTAGTTCATGTTTTTCTCAAAGTTGATTATTCTAGTTAGCATTTCATCTAGGTTTTTAGTTTCTTTGCATTGTGTTAGAACACATTCCTGTAACTCAGAGAAGTTTGTGGTTACCCACCTTCTGAAGCCTGCTTCTGTTAGTTCCTCAAATTCATTCTCCATCCTGTTTTGTTACCTTGCTGGTGAGGAGTTGTGATCTCCTGGAGGAGGAGTGGCATTCTGGTCTTTGGTGTTTTCGTATTTTTTGTGCTTCTTTCTTCCCATCTTGGCGGATTTATCTACCTTTGATCTTTGAAGTTGGTAATTTTAGATTGGGTCTCTGAGTGGACATCCTTTCTGTTGATGCTGAGTGGTTTCTTTTTGTTTTTCAGTTTTTCTTCTAACAGCCGCCTCTGCTGTAGGACTGCTGGAGGTTCACTCCAGACCTTGCTTGCCTGAGAATCACCCACGGGGGCTGTAGAACAGCAAGGATTGCTGCCTGATCTTTCCTCTGGTAGCTTCATCTCAGAATAGTAACTGCCAGGTGTCAGCCAGAGCTCTCCTGTATGAAGCATTGTTTTTTCATTATTCTGGGGTCAGGGAGCCACTTAAGGAGGCAGTCTGTCACTTGTCTGCCTTCAGAGGTGCTGCTGGGCTGCCTCAGACTCAGCCCTGCTGCTGTGTAGGCTTCCTCTGGCTTTTGTTTAAACAGGTGTGATTAGACCTACCTTTGCATGGTTGATGCCCTTCCTCCCACTAAGCTCTATTGTCCCCGGTCAATCTCAAACTGATGTACTGGCTGTGAAACTCTCAAGTGAGAGGGCTTCAGTTTGCTGGTCTTTGTGTAGGTGGGACCTGCCAAGCCTTATCACCTGTCTTCCTGCTTTCAGTTCTCCTTCTTTCTGGGGGGTGGGTAGATCTGTCCCACAGGTGCTGTTGGTGCTAGTCAAAACTTCTGCCCAGTTCTGTGCCAACAACTCGCGGTGCTCGGCTGGCTGCAGTGTCGCTCAGATTTGTGTTGGTAACTCACCGTGCTTTTCAGACCAGCATCGTTCTCCTGGACTGCGGGTTGCAAAGGCCATGGGAGAAGCGCAGTATCTGAACCGGAGTGCTGAGGGGTTCAAGTATGATCCTCAGGCCAGTTGCACTTCTTAGTGTGGCAGCACGCTGCCCTGCCTCAGTTTGCCCTCCTTGGGCTACACCACTGTCCAACTAGTCACATTGAAATGAATCTGGTACCTTGGTTGGAAGTGTAGAGATCACTTGCCTTCTATGTCTCTCACTGGGAACTGTGCTCTGGAGCGGTTTCTATTTGGCCATCCTGGTGGAAGTCAATATGTGAGATTTTGATCCTGTCTTCCTTTCATTAGCTGGTTGTTATGTAGACATGGTTGTGTAGTTGCTTTATAGGGTCTGTGGGCTATGTGCTTAAGTATTGGTGATATCACATGGTATTGTTTTGATTCCATGTTTAGTACTCCCTAAAGGACTTCCTGTAGGGCTGATCTAATTGAAATAAATTTGCTTAGCATTTGCTTCTCTGAGAAGGATTTTGTTTTCCCTTAATTTATGAAGTTTAGTTTGGTGGAATGTAAAATTCTTGTTTGGAGTATCTTTTTTTTAAGGATGGTGAAAATAGGGCCCCCAATCTCAAGTGGTTCATAAGATTTCTGCTGATAGGTCCACTGTAAGCCTGATAGGGGTTTCTCTGTGTGTGACCTGATCTTTTTCTCTAGCTGTCTTTAAGATGTTTTCTTTTGTGTTCATCTTGGTAAAAGTGATAACTAAGTGTCTTGGGGATGGTCATCTTGTATCTAGGCAAAATTCTCAGTATTTCTTGAATTTGAATGTCAACATCTCTAGCAAGATTAGGGAAATTTTTGTGGACTATATCCTCAAATATATTTTCAAAGTTGCTTATTCTGTCTTCTCTGTGAGGGATGCCAATAAGACATAGATTTGGTCTCTTTATATGTATTTCTCAGGTTTTATTCATTTAAAAAATTTTTTATTTTTGTCAGACTGAGTTGATTTGAAGAGCTGATCTTTGAGCTCTGAGATTCTTTCCTCAGCTTGGTCTATTACATTGTTAATATTTCTGATTGTATTATGAAATTCTTATATTCTTTCCTCCCCAACTTGAGTTCAGTGTGGGGCTTTAAAAATGTCTGTTTTTTCTTTTAGCTCTTGAATTGTTTTACTGGATTTCTTGGCTTCCTTTGCTTGGATTTCACTTTCTCCTGGATCTTGATGAGCTTCTTTGCCATCCAGATCTGAATTCCATGTCTGTCATTTAAGTTATTTCATATTGGTTAGGAACAATTGCTGTGGAGCTAGTGGACTCATTTGGAGCTAAGGAGACACTCTGGATTTTTAATTTGCCAGAATTCTTGCATTGGTTATTTCTCATCTGAGAGTGTTGGTGTGTCTTTGACCGGGATGTTAATTGAGTATAGTCAGTTGGCTTCATTTCTGGAAGTTTTAGAGGGCTAACGCTCTGTACAGTCTTTTTTGTTGAATTTTTGCCCTTGGTTTCATAGAAAGAAGAATTAGCAAAGTGTGTGTGTGTGTGTGTGTGTGTGTGTGTGTGTGTGTGTGTGTGGTTGTAGTTTTGGCTGTGATTTAGTAGGTGGTGCATGAGAGCAATGGGTGGTAGAAAGGCTCTTAGTCACACTGCTCCTTTGGGTATCCTCATGTTTGAAGCTGTGCTCTGCAGTACCAGTGGGAGAGAAGTTTTGACCCCCTTATCAGGCCTGCTCCTGGGTCTTGGGGCAGCCACCTCTGATCACTTACACTGTGTCCACGACTTTTAAAAATTGTTGTTGGATGTTTCTTTCCATGGGGCTCCCTTGGGCAGAGATCTAGGAGGGAAGCAGGCCCTACCCTTACTGAGCCAGCCCTGTGGAAAGAGACACACTTAGGTCCCACAGAAGCCAACAAAACTATGTGACCCATCTCTCTCAGTTTTCTGAGTGTACACTCCTCCCCTGCTTGAGTTAGGCACAGATCTTGACTCAGCATTCTGTTTATATTAATTTTTAAAAAATGTAATAGTGATAATAAATTCACAAAATTTACCATCTTAGCCATATCTAAGTATACAGTTTAGGAGTGTTAAGCACATTCAAATTGTCGTGTGACCAATCTCCAGAATTTTTCAAAACTGGGATTCTATACCTATTAGACAGTAACCCCTTATTCTCACTTCCACCCATCTTATGGAAACCACTGTGCTACCTGATACTTCAATGAAGTCAACTACTCTAGATACCTCATATAAGAGGATCATGCAGTATTTGTCTCTTTGTGATTGGCTTATTTCACTTAGCATAATGACCTCAAGATTCATCCATGTTGTAGCATGTGTCAGATTTTCTTTCCCTCGTAAAAATGAATTATTTTCCTGTGTGTGTGTGTGTGTGTGTGTGTGTGTGTGTATACATTGATATCACTCTCTCTGTGTGTGTGTGTGTGTGTGTGTGTGTGTGTGTGTATATATATATATATATATATATATATATATATATATATATATATCACATTTTAGTGTGATGACTAGGAAATCATAGCCAAATTCAATATCGGGAAGCTTTTCCCTAAGTTTTCTTCAAAAAGTTTTATAGTTTTAGGTCTTGAATCCATTTTGAGTTAATTTTTATATATGGTTTGAAGTAAGAGTCCTACTTAATTCCTTTTTATGTAGATAACCAGTTTTCTCAGCATGATCTGGGAAAAGACTGTCCTTCTCCCATTCTGTGGTCTTGACACCTTTGTTGAAGATCATTTGACCATATATGTGAGGGTTTATTTCTAGTCTCTTTTATATCCCATTGATCTATATATATTGGTCTATTCCATATACATGTCTTTTGCCATTACTACACTGTTTTGATTATGGTGACTTTGTAGTAAGTTTTGAAATTAGAAGGTGTGAGATCTCCAACTTTTTCAAGATTGTGTTGGCTGTTTGGGCTCTGAAACTTCATGTGAGTTTCAGGATGAATTTTTCTGTTTCTGCAAAAAAAAAAAAATGCCATTGGGATTTTTATAGGGATTGCAAGAAACATTAAACATGTGGATCATTTTCTGAAGTATTGACCTCTTAACAATGTTAAGTCTTCTAATTCATAAGCATGTCATGTCTTCATTTGTCTCTTCTTTAATTTCTTTAAACAATACTTTGTGGTTCTTAATGTACAAGTCTTTCATCTCTTTGTTTAAATTCATTCCTACATATGCATCCATTTTTATGTTATTGTAAATGGAATTGTTTTCTTGATTTCCTTTTTGGATTATTGATATAAAAACACAATAGGTATATGTGTATCAATTTTGTATTCTGCAACTTCGCTGAATTTATTCTAATGGATTTTTTTTTGGGTAGAATTGTTAGGGCTTTCTACATGTAAGATCATGTTGTCTGTGAAGAGATAAGTTTACTTCTTCCATTCAGATTCAGATGACTCTTATTTCTTTTTCCTGAATAGTTGCTCTAGCTAGAACTTTCAGCACAGTATTAAATAGAAGTGGCCAAAACAGAATTTGTCTTGTTCTCATTCTCAGAAAGCTTTCAGTGTTTCACCATCAAGTATGATATTATCTGTGGGCTTCTCTTATGACCTTTATTATGTTGAGATTGATTTTTTTTGTTTCTTGTGCATTTAATGTTTTTATTATGAAGTTCTGCTAATTCTTTGTTCTTTGGATTGTATTATGTCTACTGACCTAATGTTAGGTTTACTGATTCTTTCTTCTGCCAGTCAAAGCTACTGTTGAGTTTCTTTAGTGAATTTTTCATTTCAGTTACTGTACTTTTTAATGCCAGAATTTCCATTGGTTGGCCTACAAGATAATTTCTACCTCTTTATTCTGTATTTAAAAAGACTTTCTCTCATGGCTTCCTTTTCTCATTCAAGCAAAATTAGTTCCTGGAAGCTATTTATAAAGATAATGTTGACATCTTTCTTAAATTTGATCTGAGCTCTCACTGTGTTTTTGCCTCTTTTTTTCCCTATGTTTGTGTCACTCTTTCCCATTTCCTTGGATATTTTTCTTCTGTTGTTAAAAAGTGGACATTCTAGATAATATCTCATAATTCCATCAATTCTGTGCCCGTGGGCCTTGTTTTTGTTGTTGTTGCTTGTTTGTTTAGTTATCTGTCTAGACTATTTCAGTGAGTTGTTTATCCTCCCAAGTGTGAAGCCTTTGGTTTTGCTCTTCACATGGAGCAGCCTTGGGTGTGTGCACAGTTATCCTGGCCGTGGTACTGTCTGTTTTTCTCATTTGATAGGCCTTTATTTGTTGTCACAGCCAGATTTTAGGCCCCACTCCTTGCCGGCTGACACCTCTATTCTTCTAGACAATTCCCTGGGGCACGAATTGTTCCAAACTATGATCCAATTAAGCTTGAGCAGGGTAGCTTGTCTTTGAGCTTTATTCTGATCCCAGGAGGGGTCTTAGATTTCTCTCACTCTCTCTGGTGAACTAGCTGGCCTATGGTTTGTTGTTGTTAATTAAGAAAACCTATTGTTTTTGAGAGCATTCTAAAGCTTGAACTTCTCTACCCTCTGTTTCAAAAAAAAAAGTTAGTTCATTTGGGGAGAGTTTTAGAGCTCTGTTCTTATGAACTGCCTCTCCCCTTGGGTAAAATCTTTAAGTTACTCTTCTGCAAGCTGGATGGGGAAGTCTCTCTGTTTTGGAACCTGAATTGAGCTTGTATGAGGGTGATTGCAGCCCTAGTTTTCTTTGACTGCTGCACATAGGATCTCTCTGTCCTATGAGTGGGTACCAGTTAGAGGAAGGGATCTCCCCACCTTTCAGATGCCCTCACCAGGAATTTAGCCTCCTCCACTCAATTGGAGGGCATGAGAAATGCTAGGGACCTAAGCTGTGGATAAGAAATTGTATCCCTTAACTGCAGGCTGAGGGGAGAGGGAGCCCTGCAGTCTTAGCCACATCCACCCAGAGTAGAGCTTCTGTCAAGGTGAGTTGAGATTAGGGGAAAGGGAAGAAGTTACCTTGCCTTTTTTTTTTTTTAATGCCCTTGGGACAGTTTTCACAAACTATTGTCTTTCAAATAGCTTTTATTGGTCATTTTTATTTCAATAAACAGTCACTTTATAAGCGTTCTCATGTGACTATCCCAGAAGATCCTTAAAAATTTTTGATCACTTATTTTCTGGCACAATGATATTTCAGGCTCTCCTATCTTTCACTGCCCCAGTCTGGAATGTAGCCAACTTCTCACAGGATCTTCCTTTCCATTCAGAGAACCGCATTTACAAATTAGATATGTATGCCAGCTGTGTTATTTGCTATTCTGTGGTGTCATTGCTTTCAGTCCCTTTCAAGTTGACAGAGCTAGCAGGGAAATATGTATTTATGTATATATATATATTCATTCTGATTCCTTTAATTTCAGTCCAGTGCTACAAGTTCCTTCCTCTTGTTCCTGTGTTCTTATTCCACAGTGAGAAATCTGTGAGTAATATCAATATATTTTTTATTTGCTCTATCTTACAATAAATATGTTAAAAATTGACACCAATACAGCTACCAGTAGTAAACCTTAAGTAAAATTTAAGATTCCTTTTCAGTTGACACTGTTCTTATATTATCCCTTGGAGGATAATATCAGCATACTTGGTTCAAGATATATTTGAGTTAATTTTTAAAAACAATGTAGATGTTATTAATTTGATACACAACTTGTTTAAAGTTAGTTTCAGAATTCTATCCTTTCTAGTTTTAGATTTTGAAGATGTAAAATCTTAACATGATTTAAAGTAAAAATTATACACTCCCTGTTCCCACCCATTTTATATAGGTAACACTGTTATTAGTTTCTGGTTGCTCCTATATTTGTTTCTTTTTGCAAATTTAAAATTATTATAATATTAAATATAGACCCGGCATGGTGGCTCATGCCTGTAATCGTAGCACTTTGGGAGGCAGGGGTGGGAGGATTGCTTGAGGTCAGAAGTTTGAAACCAGCCTGGGCAATATAGTTAGACTTTATTCTTATGGAAAAAAAATTAATATATATATGTTCATATTCTTATTTTTCCTTTTTTTCTTGCACAAAAGTTTGCATACTATAAATGCTCTCTTGAAACTTTTATCTCTTAATAATATGATGTGGAAATGGTAACATTTTATAGAGAGATTTACTTTTTAAAGTGCTGAATTGTTTAAATTGTTCCATGTATAAATATATCATAATTTAATCGGTCAATTTTTTTTTTAAAAAATATGTATTTGTAATAGAGATGGCATCTCGCTATGTTGCTCAGGCTGATTTTGAACTCCTGGTCTCAAACAGTCCTCCTACCTCAGTCTCCCAAAGTGCTGGGATTACAGGCCTGATCCACTGTGCTTGGCCATTCGAAACATTTTCTAACCAATGGACATTTGACTTATTTTTCATACTTGGTACAAATAACACTATTTTAACAATCTTACATCTGATTTCTTCTTTTTTTGAGATGTATTCAGGTTAAATTCCTGAACGTGGGATTTCTGAATCAAAGCTTAAATACATAGCTAGTTTTGTTAGAGATTGCCAAATTCCCTATCATAGGGGAATTTATTAGTTCCCTAGGGCTCTAATAACAAATTACCACAAACTGGGTGGCCTAAAACAACAGATATTTATTCCCTCACTGGAAGCTAGAAGTCTAAGATTAAGGTCTGTAGAGAGTCTAAGGGAGGATCCTTTCTTAACTCTTTCTAGCTTCTAGTGGTTGCTGACAATCTTGGAGTTCTTTAGCTTATAATTGCATAACTCCAATGCTTGCCTCTGTCTTCACATGGTGCTCATCCCTCTGTGTTTGTGTGTGTGTGTGTGTGTGTGTGTGTGCGCGCGTGTGTGTACAAACTGTATATTTCTGAATTTAGTAAGGATACTAGATATTGGATTAGGGCCCACCTTAATCCAGGATGACCTCATCCTAACTTGATTACATTTGTAAAGACCCTATTTCTAAATAAGGTCACATTCATAGATACTAGGGGTTAGGATGGAACATATCTTTTTGTAGGACACAATTCAACCAACTATAATGTGCTACCCTTTTCACTGCATTTGCTACAAAAGAGTGTCTGCTTCCTCATTGTCTTCACAAAAGACAGTGTTGCCAAATCATTGATGCCTTTGCTAACTATATAGGTCCTACACAATAGCTCAGCGTTTCTATTATTATGAGAGATGTTGACTGTCTTTTATATTTTCATGTACCATTTTGTCTCTTTTTATGCCGTAATTAAAAGTGTCATAAAAATTTCAAACCTTGAGAAAAGTAGAGTGCACATTTTAATGAGTGTATATTTCGGACATCTGGCTTAGTTGTCAACATTTTACCAATCTTGTTTTATCCTATCATTCATCTATAAGAACTTTAATATGTAACTAACATCTAGAACTAAAAAAAAGACAACATAATAGCAATACCATCATTATACCTAACAACATTATAAATTATTCCTTAATTTTATCAAATCCCAGTCTGAGCTGAGGTTGTCTAAAAAATCTTTTTAGTATTTCTCTAATGTATTAACTGAAGGGATAGGACAAGATTGTGCCTACTGTCCTTCTTCATTTTAAAATTTGGAGATTTACTCTCCAATTCTTCATAATAAAGGAAGAGAAACCTTGCTATTGTAAGCCTTGAACTACTGCTGCGTAATGATCTCATTACTTACTGGTGAATGCCACAGAGCACTGTTTCCAAGATCTCTTCAGTTTGTCATAGTCTTATTTATTGTGTTACCATTAGGTTGTTATCTATTTCTTTCTTGGAAATAGAGCGACTTGGTTCTGTAATGGGACTTTGTTCTGAAACCATTTTTCAGATGTGACAGTAGACTATAATGTCGCCTTAATTTTGCTGTAGGCTTAATAGGGAGTGAAAAATGTCATTGGTGGTGGTAGGATTACAGGCCATCATTTTTTTCTCATTTGCTATATCCTATTCTTCCAGAATCTTGACTTTACCTTTTCACTGTTCCCCACATATCTGCATTACTGCTACAAGCTATGTGCTATCCTTCCTAGACAGAGTCAGACTTGCAGGGTTCAAAGCTCACTTCTGCCTTTCACCAGCTATGGTATTGGGTACCATTTCCTTATCTGTGAAAGAGAAAACTAGGATATCATGGGGGCGATGGCGGCAAAGGGCGTGGGCAGAGGAGGAGCAGGCCGGGCCAGGTGCTTGCTCTGCCTCGAGTCCAGTCCTGAGCAGGCCTCCCTCAGGCCAGCTTAATGTGTCCGAGCTCAGTGGAGCCTGAGCAAGGAGCGGGTCCATCGTGGAGCTGGAGGGCGGGAGGAACATAACACTGCTGAGATGGTTTCACCCAAATATCACTGGTGTGGAGGCAGAAAATCTACTGTTGACCAGAGGAGTTGATGGCAGTTTCTTGGCAAGGCCTAGCAAAAGTAACCCTGGAGACTCCACCCTTTCCATTAGTGGAAATGGAGCTGTCACCCACATCAAGATTCAGGACACTGGTGATGACTGTGGCCTGTATGGAGGTGAGAAGTTTGCCACTTTGGCTGAGTTGGTCCAGTATTACACATGGAACATCACAGGAAATTAAGAGAAGAATGGAGGTGTTACTGAGCTTAGATATCCTCTGAACTGTGCAGATCCCACCTCTGAAAGGTGGTTTCACAAACACCTTTCTGGAAAGGAAGCAGAGAAAGTATTAACTGAAAAAGAAAAGCATGGTAGCTTTCTTGTTTGAGAGAGCCAGAGCCACACTGAAGATCTTGTTCTCTCTGGAGAGCCATGATGGCAAGTCTGAACTGACCCATGTCATGATTTTGTCAGGAACTGAAGTACATGTTGGTGGAGGAGAATGGTTTGATCTTTGACAGATCTTGTGGAACAATGCTAGAAGAATGCTATGATGGAAACACTGGGTACAGTACTACAACTAAAGCAGCCCCTTGACTCATATAAATGCTGCTGAAATAGAAAGCGGAGTTTGAGAACTAAGCAAATCAGGTGAGACCATGGATAAAGTAAAACAAGGCTTTTGGGAAGAATTTGAGATACTACAATAGGGGTGCAAACTCTCTATAGCCAAAAAGAGGGTCAAAGGCAAGAAAAAAATGAAAATAGATATAAAAACATCCTGCCCTTTGATCATATACCAGGATTGTGTTACACAACAGTGATCCCAGTGAGCCTGTTTGAGATGACATCAATGCAAATATCATCATGCCTGGATTTGAAACCAAGTACAACAATTCAAAGCCCCCAAAAAGTTACTTTGCCACACGAGGCTGCCTGCAAAACACGGAGAACGACTTTTGGTGAATGGTGTTCCAAGAAAACTCCCGAGTGAGTGTCCTGACAACAAAAGTGGAGAGAGGAAAGAGTAAATGTGTCAAATACTGGCCTGACAAGTATGGTTTAAAAGAATATGAAGTCATGTGTGTTAGGAATATCAAAGAAAGCGCCACTAATGACTTTATGCTAAGATAACTTAAAGTTTCAAAGGTTGGACAAGAGAATATGGAGAGAACAGTCTGGCAATATCACTTTTGGACCTGGCTGGACCAGAGTGCCTAGCGACCCTGGGGGAGGCACTGCAGTGCTGGAATTGGCCAGACAGGGACGTTCATTGTGATTGATATTCTTACTGACATCATCAGAGAGAAAGGTGTTGACTGCAATATTGACGTTCTCAAAACCATCCAGATGGTGCAGTCTCAGAGGTCAGGGATGATCCAGACAATTTATCTATTATATTGAAACACTACAATGCAGGACTGAGGAAGAGCAGAAGAGCGAGAGGAAAGGGCAACAATATACCAATATTAAGTGTTCTCTAGCAGACCAGATGAGTGGAGATCAGAGCCCTCTCCCGCCTTGTACTGCAGTGCCACCCTGTGCAGAAATGGGAGAAGGCCATGCTAGAGTCTATGAAAATGTGGGCCTGATGCAGCAGCAGCAAAGTTTCAGATGAGAAAACCTGCCAAAACTTTGGCACAGAAATAGATGTGGACTTTCACCCTCTCCCTCAAAAGACCAAGAACAGATGCAAGAAAGCTTATGTGAAGACAGAATTTGGATTTGGAAGGCTTGCATTGTGGATGACTACCTTTTGATAAGCAAAATTTGAAACCATGTAAAGACCACTGTATTTTAACTCGGCAAAACCTGCTTCCCAATTGCTCATTTCCTCAGATAGGAAGAAATCATCTCTACAATGTAGATATTATATTTTATGGAATTTTGTTTTAAATTGAGGAAGCAGTTAGTGTGCCATCTTCTGCTGATTACGGGGATTCAAATTCTAGTTGTGTTAACATTTATTGTGTTACCATTAGATTGTTATCTATTACTTCCCTGGAAATAGAGCTTGCTTTCTTTTTATAACTTTAACCAGTTTAATTGCTTTCTCATTGTAGGGAATGATAAAAATAAATGATTTTGGAAAATTAAGTAACAACATCTTAGAAAAGTAAAAACAATCTTATTTATTACCATGTATCCAGTAGTGGATAATTCATTTTGATGGTTTCTATTTTTGGCAAAATGAGAATTAAGCCAGGGCCTGAGACTGTCAGAAGCTGACTGCTCTGCCTTTCCATTGTCATTAAAGAGTGATAGAAAAAAAATCATGGATATTTATGAATTAAGATAAAAGGTGTGGCTTTTTCTTTTTTTTTTTTTCCAGCCAATGACCAATTATAGTTTGGCTGTTGACTGAGAAGCTTGTGGTGGGAAAACATTTGCCATATTTTCTTTGCATTTGAGTAATTGTCTTATATTTAGAAAAAAGATATCTATGAATGACCAGTGTTTTGTGTTGTCAAATGTTGCTGACAAACTTACCCCAAAACTTTAATGGCTTAAAACAACCCCACTCCTAAGTGTTCTTCAATCTGAGCTGGGCTCAGCTGGGCTGTTCTGCCAGCCTGCAGGTGGCCACTCATGTTTATCAGGTCGGTGGAGAGACTAGGATGGCTGAGCTTCCCTCTCTGCCTACAATCCTGAATCTCTCCGTCTCCACATAGTCTCTTTCAGTGGCCTGTCTGGCAGGGTGGCTAGACCTCTGACACCCAGCTAAGATCTCCCAATAACACTCACTGGGGAGAGGATAGTTTCTTCAATAAATGGGAAACTGGATATCCATATGCAAAGAATAAAACTAAATCCCAACCTCTTACCCTATACAAAAATCAAGTCAAAATGGTTCAAAGACATAAATGTGAGACTAGAAATTATAACATTAGCAAAAGAAAACACAGGGGAAATGCCTTAGAACGTTTGGGCAAAGATTTTATGAACAAGACCTCAAAAGCACAGGCAACAAAGCACAACTAAACAAATGGGATTATATCAAACTAAAAAAACATTACAGCAAAAGAAACAATCCTTAATGTGAGATGAAAACTCACAGAATGGAAGAAAATATTTGCAAACTACTTAGACAACAGGGGACTAATATCCATAATTGACAAACTCATCAGCAAAAAAATCTGATTTTAAAGAATAGACATTTCTGAAAAGAAGACATACAGCTCACCAACAAATATGTGAAAATGCTTAACATTAGTAATCATTAGAGAAATGCTAATCAAAACCACAAGGTGAAAGCGTCCCCTCACCCCAGTTAGGATGGCTATTATCAAAAAGAAAAATAATACATATTTGTGAAGATGTGAAGAAAGGACTCACAAACTATTGGTGGGAATGTGAACTAGCACAGCCACTGTGGAGAACAGTATGAAGGTTTCTTAAAAACCACAAATAGAACCATCATATGATCTAAAAATACCAATACTGGGCATTTATCCAAAGGAAAAGAAGACAGTATGTTGATCAGACACCTGCACCCCATGTTTATTGCAGCACTATTCACAACAGCCAAGATACGTACTCAACCTGGGTGTCTGACAATAGATGAATGGATAAATGTAATACACACACACCCCTCCATGGAATACAGCCATAAAAAGAATGAAATTCTGTCATTTGTGGCAACATGGATGAAACAGGAGGACATTATATTTAGTGAAATATGTCAGGAACGGAAAATTAAACACCATGTATTCTCACTCAAGTGGAAGCTAAAAAAAAAAGTTGACCTCATAGAAGTAAAAAGTAGAATAGAGGATACCAGAGGCTGGGAAAGGTAGGCAGAAGAGCGCGGTGGGAAGAGATATGTTAAAGGATACAAAACAGCAGCTAGATAGGAGGAGTAAGTTCTAGTATTCTTTTTTTTTTTTTGAGACGGAGTTTCGCTCTCGTTACCCAGGCTGGAGTGCAATGGCGCGATCTCGGCTCACCGCAACCTCCGCCTCCTGGGTTCAGGCAATTCTCCTGCCTCAGCCTCCTGAGTAGCTGGGATTACAGGCACGTGCCACCATGCCCAGCTGATTTTTTTGTATTTTTAATAGAGACGGGGTTTCACCATGTTGACCAGGATGGTCTCGATCTCTTGACCTCGTGATCCACCCGCCTCAGCCTCCCAAAGTGCTGGGATTACAGGCTTGAGCCACCGCGCCCGGCCAAGTTCTAGTATTCTTTACCACTGTAGGATGACAATAGTTAAGTATGTATTACATAGTTTCAAATAGCTAGAAGGAGAATATTGACTGTCTCAACACAAAAAAATGATAAATATTTGATAAATATTTGATGGATATACTAACTACCCAGATTTGATCACAATACATCATATTTATAAAATCACTGTATATCCCATGAATATGTACAATTATTGTCAATTAAAAACAATATTTAAAAAATCTGAAGGTTATTTTTATTTTTGTTAGCTGCTACAGGAGAGAGTCGGGAAAATGCTTTCTCTTTAATAAGACAACATACACAACATGTACAATGGAGGATTGATTACCACAAGGCTCTTAAATTCATTTGCAGAGGGATGAGTTAATTACCACAGTCTTTGGTGAATTCATTTACAGTGAAAAAAAATCAGTTTCCTCTAACAAACATATTCTATAGATTATAGTTTCTTGTAACAAATTCTTCTATAGATTATGCAAGCAAGTAAATTTTCTCATATGTAAATTCCCTGTAATTAATGAAAGCAATTTTCCATACAAAGAAGCTTTGTAATCATCATGGACTTCAAGTTTAAAAATTATATTCCATGGAAAGCAAATAAAAAATAAATGAACAGAGAAAAACATTTATGGTTAACAGTCGAATATGTTGGAGTACTTTGATATACGTTTAAAAAGAACTATAATTCATCATATCAAGAATTAGAGTACAAAGAGACATAGATCATCCTAGTTTTCCAGAAGTGCTTTCTGATTTTTTTATTTCTGTGATCAGAATATAAATTTCTTATAATCCTATCTTTCTTACTGTAAAGAGCAATAGCCCACTCAGTACTGAATTACTAGTCTCTCTTCAAAGATTTTCATCAAATATAATTGTAACTTCTATTTTTATAAATTTGGTCAGTAAAAAAGAACGAAGTCTTAAGTTTCTGTTTTCAGCAATCTATATTCTCAAATCCTAGATAAGACTTTGTGATTGATTGGAAATGTGGATGGTAGGATCTGGTGAGGAAAATAACAGAGTTAAGATGATACTGAGTCTTCTCTCCTGGGATGCTTTATAGATGGGGCTTGGGGCAGGAATAGATAATATTGATTGATGGAGAAGAAAAGAAAATGTTGAATTCAGCTGTGGATAGGTTAAGTTGGAGGTACTTGTGGCATAAACAACAACATAGTAAGTTTTTTTTTTTTCCAAATAAAATTTTGTGGAATATCTCAAAATAGAAATAAGAATGAAGTATCAGAGTTCCTGATTCCTACCTATTCCAGCATAACCTAACCATGTTCTGACTCTTTGGAGTGGTCTTTGAGTTCTTAGAGTTCTATATAACATACTCCAGAAACCTGAATTTAGTCCACTACTCACCTTTCATAGGTGAGGAAATTAAGACGAAAAGTAGCTTGTTAAAGGAGACCTCTCAAATAATTAATGACTGGGTCATGAGCAGAACTCGGGTCTCCTGGCTCAACTGGTCCGTTACTCTGTTTAGAGTGTTTTGTCTACAGTTGGACACATAGTAGGTTGAAGGATGTAATACTTCCAAGTGCTTATGGGCTGATGCCTAATGCCTACTATTTTTCTTTTTTGACTTGATAGTTTAAAACTGGAATACTGAAAGTTTTGGAGATTTAATTCTGATTATATTACTACAAATCAAGTTGTTTTATAAATATATTACAGTAAAAGCATTCTACACGTACTTTGAGCTAGCAGTGATATTCCCAAGCCTCAGGTCACTGTGTATTTGCTATATAGATATTTGTTGCACTGAGCTGCCATTATGACAAAAAAAATCCTTAGGGTTCATTAGAATGAGATATAAATTATGTCTGGTAGGATTGATGACAATAATAAAGTTATAATAATAAATACTGTTTACAAAACTTTTCCACATACATTATCATATTTTCATTCCTTAACAATCCTCGGGGAGAAGTTGTATTTCTCAATTTTATAAACACATCAACTAAGGCTTAGATGACTTTATTTCAAACACTAAAATTCTAGCAGAATTCATTAGATCTGCCAAGTAATAAGATCATATCGATTCAAAGCACCATATTCTAGAGATGAGCACCTGAATAGAAGGGTGTATAGGTACTATAAATCTAAAAGTAGACATTCATCCATTTGTTAATTCATTAAGCATTTATTGAGCACCTTCTGGGTACCAGGCCAAAAATCTGAGCAAACCTAGAAAGCATGCTTAAATAAGAAAAAGGTTGCCATTTTTAAGAATTTGACAGTGTGAATACAGCTAGATTTAAGCAGCTGGAATGATGCAGCTGGAGACAAGGCATATTGTTTGCAATTAGACAGGAGCAGACAAAAAAAAACGCACAAGAATTTTTACAGCCTATGGCATAATGCTGACAACAAGGACAGGAGACTGATTCCTCTGGAAAGTTCTAACGATTATAATGTATGAGTTCCTAGCATATGCCAGCATACGATGATAATATGCAATGTTGAGAATAAGCTATGTTAACAAACTAGACACATTTAGAGTCTTGCTGTTTAAATAAGATGAGAGACCTTATTCTGCCCTCGGGCCCATAGTCTTAGATGTTGCTTTAGCAAGAAGTAGAAACTTGGTAGGGGATGCTTAGCAAAAGTTTCCCTTTCACATGTGAGCAGGAAATAACTGACATTGAGGTAAGAATTTTCTGTCTGTGGTCTTTCTCTTTTCCTGTTCCTGTTCTCTGTCCCCAGCCCAATCCTTGAATAAAGTCTTACACTTTGGGAAGAAAGTAGGGGACATGTAGAATTACATGTGTGGTCTGTTTTTATGTTTCAGAGGATGTAAAATATTTAAATGTTTGTTATTAACTTTTAAATACTAGGTGCTAAATGTACATAAGATTAAAATGTTAATGGAGAGAAGCACAATGTTAAATATAAACCCATACATTGTAAAATTGAAACTAGCATTCTTTCATTTATTTTTTTGAGATGGAGTTTCACTCTTGTTGCCCAGGCTGAAGTGCAATGGCATGATCTTGGCTCACCGCAACCTCTGTCTTCTGGGTTCAAGCTATTCTTCTGTCTCAGCCTCCTGGGTAGCTGGATTACAGATGCCTGCCACTGTGCTGGGCTAAGTTTTGGTATTTTTAGTAGAGATTGGATTTCACCGTGTTGGCCAGGCTGGTCTTGAACTCCTGACCTCAGGTGATTTGCCTGCCTCAACCACCCAAAGTGCTGGGATTACAGGAGTGAGCCACCGTGCCTGGCCAGAAACTAGCATTCTTTTTTTTCTTTAAAAAAAACTTCCATAAGTTATTGGGGGTACAGGTAGCATTTGGTTACATGAGAAAGTTATTTAGTGGTGATTTATGAGATTTTAGTGCACCCATCAACTGAGTAGTATACATTGTACCATATTTGTAGTCTTTTATCCCTCACTCCCCTCTCACTCTTCCTCCCAAGTTCCCAAACTATTGTATCATTCTTATGCCTTTGCCTCCTCATAGCTCAGCTCCCACATATCAGTGGGAACATACAATGTCTGGTTTTCCATTCCTGAATTACTTTACTTAGAATAATAGTCTCCTATTTCATCCAGGTCCCTGCAAATGCTGTTATTTCATTCCTTTTGACAGTTAAGTTGTATTCCATCATACGTACATATATATATGTGTGTGTGTGTGTGTGTGTGTGTACACATATATATACACATATATATGTGTGTGTATATATATACAAATACACACACACACACACACACATATATATATATATCACAGTTTCTTTAGCCGTTGATTAATTGATGGGCATTTGGATTGGTTCCACGATTTGGCAATTGTGAATTGTGCTGCTATAAACATGCAGGTACAAATATCTTTTTGGAGTAATGACTTACTTTCCTCTGGGTAGATATCCTGTAATGAGATTGCCGGATCAAATGGTAGTTCTACTTTTAATTCTTTAAGAAATCTCTACACTGTTTCCATAGTGGCTATACTAGTTTACATTCCCACCAGCAGTGTAGAAGTGTTCCCTGATCACCACATCCACACCAACATCTACTATTTTTTGATTTTTTTTATTGCCATTCTTGCAGGAGTAAGTTGGTATTGCATTGTGGTTTTGATTTGCAGTTCCCTGATCATTAGTGATGTTGAACATTTTTTCATATGCTGTTGGCCGTTTGTATAACCTTTGAGAATTGTATATTCACGCCCTTAGCCCACTTTGTGATGGGATTTTTTTTTCTAACTGATTCATTTGAGTTTGTTGTAGATTCTGGGTATTAGTCCTTTGTCAGGTGTATAGCTTGTGAAGACTTCCTCCCACTCTGTGGGTTGTCTCTTTACTCTGCTGACTGTTCATTTTGCTGTGCAAAGACTCTTAAGTTTAATTAGTTCCCATCTATTTATCTTTCTTTACATCTTGTATCATTTTTTGAATTTCCTTGCATTGGGCTTCACATTCCTCTGGTGCCTCTTTGATTAGCTTAATAACTAACCTCCTGAACTATTTTTCAGGTAAATCAGGGATTTCGTCTTGGTTTGAATCCATTGCTGGTGAACTAGTGTGATTTTTTGAGGGGATGCTAAAGAGCCTTGTTTTGTCCTATTACCAGGGTTGGTTTTCTGGTTCCTTCTCATGTGGGTAGGCTCTGTCAGAGGGAAGGTCTAGGGCTGAAGACTGTTGTTCAGATCCTTTTGTCCCATGGGAGTATTCCCTTGATTTAGTACTTTCCCCTTTTTCCTACAAATGTGGCTTCCTGTGAGCCAAACTGCAGTGATTGTTGTCTCTCTTCCGGGCTTAGCCACCCAGCAAGTCTACCCAGCTCCAGGCTGGTGCTGGGGGTTGTTTGCACGAAGTCCTGTGATATGACTTGTCTTTGGGACTCTCAGCCATGGATACCAGCACCTGTTCTGGTGGAGGTGGAGGTGGAGGTGGTGCAATGAACTCTGTGAGGGTCCTTAACTTTGGTGGTTTAATGCTGTATTTTTGTGCTGGTTGTCCCCCTGCTTGGAGGTGGCACTTTCCAGAGAGCATCAACTGTAGTAGTGTGGAGAGGGACCGGGGATGGGCAGGGCCCTAGAACTCCCAAGATTATATGCCCTTTGACTTCTGTTACCAGGGTTGGTAGGGAAGGATCATCAGGTGGGGGCAGAGTTAGGTGTGTCTGAGCTTAGATTCCTTGGGTGGGTCTTGCTGTGGCCACCATCGGCAATGAGGATGAGATTCCCAGGTCACTGGAGCTGTGTACCTAGGAGGATTATGGTTTTTCTCTGCTGAGTCATGCAGGCTGTCAGGGAAGTCTGGAAAAGCCAGCAGTCACCGGCCTTGCCCAGCTCCCATGCAGACTGAAGGGCGGGTCTCACTCCCACCGTGTCCCCACAACAGCTCCGAGTCTGTTTCCTGGTGGTGGGTGAGTCGGGCTCCAAAACTTGCCGCAGGCAACCTGCTGCCGTGCTGCAAAAGAAAGGGCTTCGTTCTCCCACCGCCTGTGGAGTCTGCACACCAGATTTGTACCCTCCCACAAGTTCTGGCCAGAAGGCTTCTCACCCTGTTCAAATTGTTATAAAGTTCAGCTAGAGATTTTGTTCTCCCTGTGGACTTTTACCCCCTGCTCCTCTGGCTGCCCTCCCGATGGATTCCTGTGGTTCCAGGCAGGAATGCGCTGCTGGGGATCCCAGCGAGCTCCCAGGGCCTTTCGGCTGCTTCCTGTACCCCTGTATTTCACTCAGCTCTCTAAATGGACTCAGCTTCAACTTCTCCCACAAACAGACCTTCATCTTCCCCATTAGGGTGTGTGTTTGGGAGAGGAGGGTCTCCTTTTTCCACTTCCTCAGTTGGGGCACTCACAGTATTTGGGGTGTCTCCCGGGTCCTGCAGGAGCAGTCTGCTTCCTTCAGAGGGTCCTTGGGTCCTCTCAAGATTGCTGGTTTGTCCTTGGAGTTGATCTGGAGCTAAAATTGACGATGTGAGCCTCTGCATGCTGCTGTGTCTGAAGCTGCAATCTAGTCCTGCCTCCCATCCTCCACGATGATCCTGATCCTTCGAAACTTGCATCCTTGATGAATACTCTTTAAAAAATCTTGTACATGAAAAAAAAAATTCTAGATTTGTTAAAAAAAAAAAAAAACATATATATACGATATATATATTTTTTTGAGACGGAGTTTTGCTCTTGTTACCCAGGCTGGAGTGCAATGGCGCGATCGCGGCTCACCGCAACCTCCGCCTCCTGGGTTCAAAAGATTCTCCTGCCTCAGCCTCCTGAGTAGCTGGGATTACAGGCACGTGCCACCATGCCCAGCTAATTTTTTGTATTTTTAGTAGAGACGGGGTTTCACCATGTTGACCAGGATGGTCTCGATCTCTTGACCTCGTGATCCACCCGCCTCGGCCTCCCAAAGTGCTGGGGTTACAGGCGTGAGCCACCGCGCCGGGCCTATGCCATGTATTTTAAACACACACACATTTTATAATTTAAAAGTACATGATTTTTTTTCTGTAAATTTTTGCTTTTCTAAATTGACACATAGTTGTGCATATTTATGGAGTACAGTGTGATATTATACATGTTCATAATGCATAATCAAATCAGAGTATTTAGCATATTTATGACTTCAAACACGTACTGAGAACATTCAAAGTTCACTAGAGAGTGACTATAATTAACAACAATGTAGTCACTCTGCAGTGCTATGGAACAATAGAACTTATTCTCTTTAGCTATTCTTCTGTGTCCATTAACCAATCTTTGGTTATCCGCTCCTTCCTCCTACCCTTCCCTCAGTCCAGTATCTCAGCTGGCTCCATCCATCGCGGGGACAAGGGGCAGAGATTGGAAAAGAGAAAGATGAGAGACAAAAAATCCTGACCTCAACATCACTGTTACTTCTTGGTCACATGTAAAACGGAAACTTGTTACTAAGCATCTTTTACTGTGTTCCTACTTATTGCTACAGCAACATCTGAAATGGGACCAATGGACAGAATTACTATGCCGTTTTATATCAGACATGAGCATCCATGAATTTTGGCATCTGTATGTGGATGCCTGGAACCAATCCTCCAAAAATACTGAGGGATGACTATATACAAATGTTAGTTATGTTTCTGGACTTTCCTCTATATTTAAAAAAAATAGGTAATGTAAGTATCAATGGTAAAAGAAATCAGTAGCCCTAAAAAGTAGATTCTTTCATATAATATTTTTCCAGTGTTTAAGATAACACTTGTACGTATGTTTTAATGATAAAAAGGTAAAAAAAATTTCTTTTTAAAAAAACTTGAAAACCACTTACTCCTCCAATCCTCTAGCATGAAATGATGAACTTAGTTAATGGTCTAAAGTCATAATTTCTTCCAACAAAGACATTTGATTGTAGTATGCCTAATTTTTTTCTTTTTTTTACCTTGCTTAGGAGAATTAGATCTTGGAGCAAAATGACTGCAAAATGTCAACTTAATATTCACAGGTTTTATTCCAGAAAAGAGGAGGCTATAAGGCAACTCATCTTTATTGGGCTATGAACCCCTCCTTTGGGGGCGGGGGAGAGCTTGATGACCCTATGACTGTGTGAGACTAATTAAGCTTTCCTAAAAAGACTTGAGGGAAGAGATTGCTCAGAGCCCTCAAGTCATGGAAAGATTCCAGAAAGTTAGGGGAAAATTAGAGAAAATAACTAAAGGTGGAAACACATGTGGCTAATTGAAGCTAGACATCTGTTTGTGGAAATGCATTTTGTACATAACCTGAACCAAAATATTTTTCAGGGGGTTCCTAGTTTCAACACAGCTTGCACTAACTTAATCCTATCAGCTAACAGTATGATATGTGAAATTTGGTGGGAAGATAGTTGCCATCCTGTGCTTCTCAAACTTTAGAGTACATAAGAATCACCTAGAGGGTGTGCTAAATCATAGATATCACTGCCAGTGTTCCTGATACGGTAGATGTGAGGTGGGGGCAAGTTCCCAGGAAGCCACTCATTGGGATGCTGTAGCAGATGCATTCGTCCTGCTGCTGTTTCAGGTGCTGCAGTTAACAGCACATAGCTGTTAAGTTCTCCAGAAAATTGCCCTTGGCTGACAAGACTGCCTTGGAGGAAATGCCTGGAAGGTTACCAACCTCCCCAGCACCTCTTGCCGTCAGAGATTGGTCAATAGTGTTACTGGAAAGGGATCCCATTGCAGACCCCAAGACAGGGTTCTTGGACCTCACACAAGAAAGAATATGGAGCAAATTCATAAAGTGAAGCAAGTTTATTAGAGAAGTAAAGAAACAAATACATGGCTACTCCATGGGTAGAGCAGAACAGTACAGAGGGCTGATGGTTGGCTATTTCTTGATGATATGCTAAACAAGGGGTGGATCATTCATAAGGAATAGGGTAATTATTCATGAGAAAGGAGCGGGGGCTTTTCTGGAATTTCCCCTTTTTAGCCCATATAGAGAAACTTCCTGATATTGTCATGGCATTTGTAAACTTACAGAAGTGTCGATGTAAGCAGTGGAGGGAGATGGGGCATCCTGAAGATGTGCCCAGGTCCTCAGCCTCTCTTACCCTAGGAATGGCGAAAGGGGCCCTGGAGGCACGGTGAGCTTACTGTTCAAATAAATACCGTGGACCCAAAGAGTTTTGCAGAGAGTGATTTATTAGTCAGAGAGAGAAAAAGAGAGACATCTCCTATGCTGCCTTGGGAGGGGATCAAGGGAGGAATCTGTATAGGGAGGCGGCAGTGGGATTTTAACTGTGGAGTTATTCTCTTCTCATTCATATTCTTGTCCAGTGAGAGGAGTTCTTTCAAACTTCCTCTGGAGTGATTGATCTTTAACTCTGATACCGGATTGCCTGCTTGGTCCACAACAGAGCCCCCTCCTCCCAGAGCTTTTGGTGGGCTTTTTTTTTTCTTCTTTTTTCAATATATATATATTTGATTGCACTTTAGGTTCTGGGGTACATGTGAAGAACATACAGGATTGTTGCATAGGTACATACATGGCAAGGTGGTTTGTTGCCTCCATCCCCATCACCTATACCTGATATTTCTCCCCATGTTAACCATCCCCACCCTCCCTCCCACTGTCCCTCCCCTAGCCCCCACAATGGACCCCAGTGTGTGATGTTCCCCTCCTTGTATTCATGTGTTCTTATTGTTCAACACCCACCTATGAGTGAGAACATGTGGTGTTTGATTTTCTATTCTGTGTCAGTTTGCTGAGAATGATGGTTTCCAGTTTCATCCATGTCCTACGAAGGACTTGAACTTATCATTTTTTATGGCTGCATAGTATTCCATGGTGTATATGTGCTACATTTTCCCTATCCAGTCTATCATCAATGGGCATTGGGGTTGGTTCCAGGTCTTTGCTATTGTAAACAGTGCTGCAATGAACATACATGTGCATGTGTATTTATAATAGAACGATTTATAATCCTTTGGATATATACCCAGTAATGGGATTGCTGGGTCAAATGGAATTTCTATTTCTAGGTCCTTGAGGAATTGCCACCCTGTCTTCCACAGTGGCTGAGCTAATTTACACTCCCACCAACAGCGTAAAAGTGTTCCTAGTTCTCCAGCATCTGTTGTCTCCAGATTATTTAATGATCACCATTTTAACTGGTGTGAGATGGTATCTCATTGTGGCTTTGATTTGCATTTCTCTAATGACCAGTGATGATGAGCATTTTTTCATATGTTTGTCTTCTTTTCATATGTTTGTCTTTTTCATATGTTTGTCTCATATATGTCTTCTTTTGAAAAATGTCTGTTCATTTCCTTTGCCCACATTTGAATGTGTTTGTTTGTTTCTTTCTTGTACATCTGCTTTAGTTATTTGTAGGTTCTGGATATTAGCCCTTTGTCAGATGGGTAGATTGCAAAAATTTTTTCCCATTCTGTTGGTTGCCAGTTCACTCTAATGATTGTTTCTTTTGCTGTGCAGAAGCTCTTAAGTTTAATTAGATCCTATATGTCTATTTTGGCTTTTGTTGCCAATGCTTTTGGTGTTTTAGTCATGACATCCTTGCCTATGCCTGTGTCCTGAAGGGTAATGCCTAGGTTTTCTTCTAGGGTTTTTATGGTGTTAGGTCTTATGTTTAAGTCTTTAATCCATCTGGAGTTAATTTTAGTGTAAGGTGTCAGGAAGGGGTCCAGTTTCTGCTTTCTGCACATGGCTAGCCAGTTTTCCCAACACCATTTATTAAACAGGGAATCCTTTCCCCATTGCTAATTTTTGTCATGTTTGTCAAAGATCAGAGTTGTAGATGTGTGGCATTATCTCCGAGGCCTCTGTTCTGTTCCATTGGTCTATATCTCTGTTTTCTACCAGTATCATGCTGTTTTGATTACTGTAGGCTTGTAGTATAGTTTGAAGTCAGGTAGCATGATGCCTCGCACTTTGTTCTTTTTGCTTAGAATTGACTTGGCTAGGTGGGCTCTCTTTTGGTTCTGTATGAAGTTTAAGGTGTTTTTTTCCAGTTCTGTGAAGCGGGTCATAGGTAGCTTGATGGGGATAACATTGAATCTATAAATTACTTTGGGCAGTATGGCCATTTTCACAATATTGATTCTTCCTAACCATGAGCGTGGAATGTTTTTCCATCTGTTTGTGTCCTCTCTTATTTCATTGAGCAGTAGTTTGTAATTCTCCTTGAAGAGGTCCTTTACATCCTTAGTTGTATTCCTAGATATTTTATTCTCTTTGGAGCAATTGTGAATGGCAATTCGTTCTTGATTTGGCTCTCTTTAAGTCTGTTATTAGTGTATAGGAATGCTTGTGATTTCTGCACATTGATTTTGTATCCTGAGACTGTGCTGAAGTTGCTTATCAGTTTCAGGAGATTTTGGGCTGAGATGATGGGGTCTCCTAAATATACAATCATGTCATGTGCAGATAGAGACAATTTGACTTCCTCCTTTGCCAATCGAACACCCTTTATTTCTATTTCTTGCCTGATTGCTCTGGCCAGAACTTCCAATACTATATTAAATAGGAGTGGTGAGAGGGCATTCTTGTCTAGTGCCAGGTTTCAAAGGGAATGCTTCCAGTTTTTGTCCATTCAGTATGATATTGGCTGTGGGTTTGTTATAAATATCTTTTATTATTTTGAGATACGTTCCTTTGATACCTAGTTTATTGAGGGTTTTTAGGATAAAGGGCTGTTGAATTTTGTCAAAGGCCTCTCTGCATCTGTTGAGATAATCATGTCGTTTTTGTCTTTGTTTCTGTTTATGTGGTGAATTAAGTTTATAGACTTGCATATGTTGAACCAGCCTTGCATCCCTGGGATGAAGCCTACTTGATCGTGGTGGATAAGCTTTTTGATGTGCTGTTGCAGTCAGTTTGCCAGTATTTTATTGAAGATTTTTGCATCTGTGTTCATCATGGATATTGGCCTGAAGTTATTTTCTTGTTGAGTCTCTGCTGGGTTTTGGTATCAGGATGATGTTCGTCTCATAAAATGATTTGGGAGGGATTCCCTCTTTTTGGATTGTTTGGAATAGTTTCAGAAGGAATGGTACCAGTTCCTCTTTGTATGTCTGGTAGAATTCAGCTGTGAACCCATCTGGACCTGGGCTTTTTTTGGTTGCTAGGCTCTTAATTGCTGCCTCAACTTCAGCCCTGGTTATTGGTCTATTCAGGGTTTCGACTTCTTCCTGGTTTAGGCTTGGGAGAGTGCAAGTGTCCATGAATTTATCGATTTCTTCCAGGTTTACTGGTTTATGTGCATAGAGTTGTTTGTAGTAATCTCTGATGGTAGTTTGTATTTCTGTGGAATTGGTGGTGATATCCCCTTAATTGTTTTCCATTGCATCTATTTGATTCTTCTCTCTTTTTTATTAATCTGGCTAGTGGTCTATTTTGTTGATCTTTTCAAAAAACCAGCTCCTGGATTTACTTTTTTGAAGGGTTTTTTGTGTCTCTATCTCCTTCAGTTCTACTCTGATCTTAGTTATTTCTTATTCTTCTGCTAGCTTTTGTGTTTTTTTGATCTTGCTCTTCTAGCTCTTTCAATTTTGATATTAGGGTGCCAATTTTAGATCTTTCCTTGCTTTTCATGTGGGCATTTATTGCTATAAATTTTCCTCTAGACACTCCTTTAAATGTGTCCCAGAGATTCTGGTACATTGTGTCTTCATTCTCGTTGAAGAATATCTTTATTTCTGCCTTCATTTCATTGTTTATCCAGTCAACATTCAAGAGCCAGTTGTTCAGTTTCCATGAACTAACAAACTGAGTTAGTTTCTGAATCTTGAGTTCTAATTTGATTGCACTGTGGTCTGAGAGACTGTTTGTTATGATTTCTGTTCTTTTGCATTTGCTGAGGAGTGATTTACTTCCAATTATGTGGTCAGTTTTAGAGTAGGTGTGATGTGGTGCTGAGAAGAATGTATATTCTGTGGATTTGGGGTGGAGAGTTCTGTAAATGTCTATTAGGTTTGCTTGGTCGAGATCTGAGTTCAAGTCCTGGATATCCTTGTTAATTTTCTGTCTCGTTGATCTGTCTAATATTGACAGTGGAATGTTAAAGTCTCCCACTATTACTGTGTGGGAGTCTAAGTCTCTTTGTATGTCATTAAGAACTTGCTTTATGTATCTGGGTGCTCCTGTATTGGGTGCATATATATTTAGGATCGTTAGCTCTTGCTGTTGCATTGATCCTTTTACCATTATGTGATGTCCTTCTTTGTCTCTTTTGATCTTAGTTGGTTTAAAGTCTATTTTATCAGGGACTAGCATTCCAACTCCTGCTTTTTCTTTGCTCTCCATTTGCTCGGTAGATCTTCCTCCATCCCTTTATTTTGAGCCTTTGTATGTTCTTGCATGTACGATGGGTTTCCTGGATATAGCACACGGATGGGTTTTGACATCCAATTTTCCAGTCTGTGTCTTTTGATTGGGGCATTTAGCCCATTTACATTTAAGGCTAGTATTGTTATGTGTGAATTTGATCCTGCCATTTTGATGCTAGCTGGTTCTTTTGCCCATTAGTTGATGCAATTTCTTCATTGTGTTGATGCTCTTTAGAATTTGGTACCTTTTTGGAGTGGCTGGTACTGGTTGTTCCTATGTTTAGTGCATCTTTCGGGGCTCTTGTTAGGCAGGCCTGGTGGTCATGAAATCTCTGAGCAGTTGCTTGTTCATAAAGGATTTTATTTCTCCTTTGCTTATGATCCTTAGTTTGGCTGGATATGAAAATCTAGGTTGGAAGTTCTTTTCTTTAAGAATATTGAATATTGGCCCCTGCTCTCTTCTGGTTTGTAGGGTTTCTGCTGAGAGATCTACTGTGAGTCTGATGGGCTTCCCTTTGTGGGTAACCCAACCTTTCTCTTTGGCTGCTCTTAACATTTTTTCCTTCATTTCAGTCCTGGTGAATCTGATGATTATGTGCTTTAGGGTTGCTCTTCTTGAAGAATATCTTTGTTGTGGTCTCTGTATTTCCTGGACTTGAATATTGGCCTGCCTTGCTAGGTTGGAGAAGTTCTCCTGGATAATATCCTGAAGTGTTTTCCAGCTTGGATTCATTCTCTCCATCACATTCAGGTACACCTATGAAACATAGATTAGGTCTTTGCACATAATCCCATATTTCTTGGAGGCTTTGTTTATTTCTTTTCACTCTTTTTTCTCTAATCTTGCCTTCTTGTTTTATTTCATTGAGTTGATAGTCAATCTCTGATATCCTTTCTTCTGCTTTGCTGATTTGGCTATTGAAAGTTGTGTATGCTTCATCAAGTTCTCGTGTTGTGTTTTTCAGCTCCATCAATTCATTTATATTCTTTTCTCAGCTGTTTATTCTCATTAGCATTTCATGAAACCTTTTTTCAAGGTTCTTAGATTATTTGCATTGTGTTAGAACATGTTCTTTTAACTAAGAGAAGTTTGTTATTAGCCACTCTGTGAAGCCTGTTTCTGTCATGTCATCAGACTCATTCTCCATCCAGCCTTTTTCCCTTCTTGGTCAGGAGTTGTGATCCCTTGGAGAAGTAGAGGCATTTTGGTTTTGGGTGTTTTCATCCTTTTTGCACTGGTTTCTTCCCATCTTTGTGGATTTACCTACCTGTGGTCTTTGTAGTTGTTGACTTTCAGATCGGGTCTCTGAGTGGACATCCTTTTTGTTGCTGATGAAGTTATTTCTTTCTGTTTTTTAGTTTTCCTTCTAACAGTCAGGCTCCTCTGCTTTAGGACTGCTGGAGGTCGACTCCAGACGCTGTTTGCCTAGGGATCACCTGAAGCAGCTGCAGAACAGTAATGGTTGCTGCCAGTTTCTTCTTCTGTTATCTTTGTCCCAGAAGGATACCTGCCAAGATGTCAGCCTGAACTCTCCTTTTTGAGGGGTATCTCTGGATATATGGGGGTTGGGGAGCTGCTTGAGGAGACAGTCTGTCCCTTATAGGAGCTCAAGTGCTGAGCTGTGAGCGCTGTTGTTCCTTTCAGAGCTGCTGGGCAGGTACATGTAAGTCTGCAGCAGTGGAGCTCATAACTGCCTCTTTTTCCCAGGTGCTCTGTCCTGGGAAGGTAGGGCTTTGTTGATAAGTTCCTGATGTGCTGCTGCCTTTTTTTCAGAGATGCACTGACCAGCAAGGAGGTAGCCTAGTCACAGTCTGCCAGCAGAGGCATTGCTGAGCTGCCATGGGCTCTGCCCAGCTGCTGTGTGAACTTCCTTGTGGTTTTGTTTATAGAGGTATAGTTAGAACTGCCTCAGTAATGGTGGACTGCCTTGGCAGTGGTGGACTGCCACAGTAATGGTGGATGCCCTACCCTCTAAAGAGCTAGACCATCCTGGGTCCAGTTGCTGTGAAACTCTCAATCCAGAGTGTTTCAGATTGCTGGTCTTTGTGGGGGTGGGACCCACTGAGCCAGATCACCTGGCTCCCTGTTTCAGCCCCTGCTTTTTCAGTTGAATGGGTGACCCTGTCTCCCAGGCATGCCAGGTGCCAGTTGATACGGCACCCAGATTTGTGTGAGTTTTTGTGCGGAGACCCACTGCACAGGCTGGAACAGCCATGCTGGAGACTCGTGGCACTTTTCCACCTGGGAATCTTGTGGTCTGTGGGCAGTAAAAATTCATTTGGAAATGTGGTGATCACTGACCCTCTGCATTCTCACTGGGAACTGCACTCCAGAGCTGTTCCTATTAGGCCATCTCAGATTGTCCTTGGTGGGCCTTTTGAACAAAGAAGCTCATCTGGATTTCTCTACCTAGCCCATGCACGGGAAACACAAAGAACTTTACATTCCTGGATGGGAGTGTGGATGGAGGTGTGGCTCTGGGAACCTCTTGCCTTTGAAACCATGCCTCTCGTGGACCCGGGAAGAGAATTTTTTTTCCTTAACACAGTTCCTCAATGGAAGTGTCTTTTAGCATGCTAATGTATTATAATTAATGTATAATGACCTTTGGTCACTTTCATTGCCATCTTCGTCTTGGCTTCTTTCCCACATCCTGTTTTCTCAGCAGGGTCTTTGTGACCTGTATCTTGTGCTGACCTCCTATTTTATCCTGTGACTAAGAGTGCCTAACCTCCTGGGAATGCTGCCCAGTAGATCTCAGCCTTATTTTACCCAGCCCCTATTCAAGATGGAGTCAGTCTGGTTTGAACACCTGTGGCAATAGGAGCATACCAAAGTCTGGCCCAGTACCTACAGTAAGGACGGCTGGGTGGGATTATTACAGGCCAGAGGAGTCCCCCTCCCTGACTAGCCCTTTTCCTCCCACCTCTGAATGAGGCCAAACCTGTTTTCTCTTCTCAATTCTGTTTTCCTCACTCTTCTGTGAGTTTTTATTGAAGAATATATCCTCAGTAAACCTCTGGTGCCTAAATATCTCTGTCTGGTTCTGCTTCTAGGGAACCTTGACCTGAGACAGTAGTTAAATGTAGACTTTGATTTTAGGGGTTGTATTAAAGTTAGCAAGCTTGTGCTTTGGAGCCTTGAAGGTTCATATAAAAGCTCTCCCGTAATAACTGTACTCTGGTTAGTTGTCGCTCACTGAAGAAAATTAAAATACTGTACCCCAAAATATATTTCTTTGATATATATTTTTAAGTGGTTGCTTCTTGGCCAGCAAGCAGAAGTGGCCTTGCAAAGCTGTCTTAAGTGGAGAAATTTTGCATCTGTAGAGAATCTGCATTAATGAAGCATGCTCCCTCTCCTCTCTAATTCCTTTCACCAGATCCAAGAGAGGTTGAGAGTCTGACAACTTTAAAAGAAACTTTTCCAGCTGTTCTCTTTGAGGGAGGCTTCATCTGTACAACAAGGCCACCTTTGCTAGCCAAGCCTCCTCTCCTCTCTCCCGTAACTGGTTCTACCAGAATCTTATCCCCCTTTCTTTTTGTAACCTCAAGATGGTATATGAGATTCTGTATCTCATGTATACACATTAAATAAATTTGTATGCCTTTACTTTTATTAATCAATCTGCCTCATGTCTCATTCTTAGACAATCTTTAGGGGACCAAGAGCGTATGGCCCCCACATCTGTCTGTCATTAAACATTTAACACTTGAAGACCAGGTGTGGTGGCTCACACCTGTAATCCCAGCACTTTGGGAGGCTGAGAGGGGCAGATTACCTGAGGTCAGGAGTTCAAGACCAGCCTGGCCAACAAGGTGAAACCCCGTCTATACTAAAAAATATATATAAAAAGTAGCTGGGCTTGGTGGTATGCACCTGTAGTCCCAGCTACTCAAGAGGTTGAGGCAGGGGAACTTCTTGAACCTGGGAGGTGGAGGTTGCTGGGTTCTGCCTTAAAAACAAAAAAACAAAAAACACACACCAAAAACCTGAAAAGATTTAATACTCGAAAAAGAAAATCTGTGAATTTGACATGCAGGACTGTTTTGTTTAAAACACATTTTGAAGAATTGTAGCTGCTTTTTCCAACTTCTAATATTTTTAGTTCTACATGATTGAAAACAGTAATAAAATACGAAGTCGATCAGGCCAAATTTTGGCCATGGAAAACGGTTAACAAGGTCAACTTTACAAATCTTGAAAGTAAGGAGGGAAGAGATGTGTGCTTGTAATGGAAATGACAAGGTGGACCGAATTTATGGAAAGAGGAGGGGATGCTCAGTTTGCAATGCATTTCTAGTCAGCTCATAATATGTGAGGAGACCAAACTCTCATTAGCCCTAAGATGCTGTTTTGTTATGGCATTGATATGCCTTCCCTTAAGGGCTATAGGTCTCTAGCCATATGTAGGGTGGTGCTAAAAGGACTTTCTTGGCTTCAACTTGAAAAGGGAACTTAGGACCTTTGCCTTCTCACTCAAATCCAGTACCGTTTCTCCACAGATTTGAACTGTCAACAGCTCAACTTTGTGTGGTGAATGAGTGTTGGTGTGATGGTTAATTACATAAGGTTTTTTATTTTGGTTTTGCCCTGTAGCTGATCAAGGGCAAGTTGTATTAACCTTGACAACCTTAGTTTTTCCTGTTAAATGTGGGTGAGTGAGATAATGTTTACAAAACCTGAAACACATTTCTCAGCACATGTTGAGGGCCCATTTTCCTTGATATCTGAGATAGTTGATATCCCATTTCCTCCTTGCTTGTAAAGTAAGTACACTATCAGGGAGCCTTCCCAGTAGGATTGTTTTGATTGTGGGTTCTAGTGTTCTATATGAAACCACCTTTGCAAAAATTACAATAGTGAGAAAATGATGACAGTGAAAGAGATCTGTTCTAGCCAACTCTCATCTTGCCTTTAACCTCCAAACTGCCTTTGGTCATTCCCAAGTGTGGCCCAAGCTAACTTTGAGAGAAATTTAGTTTATAGTTTAAATGATAATAACCCTTCCCCAAAACAAAACTGCCTTTATAAAACTAACGAAAGGCCACCGGTTTAGGATGAGAGGGCCCTGAATTCTGCTAAGACATAGTTGTAGTTAAATGATTACCAGCCATTATTCGGGAGGTCACAAGATTTTCAACTTCCTCTATTCAGTATTGTAGAACCTAAGATTGACCTTTTGAAATGTTGTTTGTTTAGACTTTTGTGTTTCTGACCTACCTGGACCAGTGATTTCTCTGTTGTCTCCATCCAGAAGTGGACTTCGTGCACGAAGACCATTTCCCACCCCTATGATTACATCTCCAACCAATCGGCACCACCCATTTCCTTGCCCCATGCTCATCAAACTATCCTTGAAAAACCCTAGTCTGGGAATTTTCAGAGACATTGATTTGAGTAATAACTTCATTTCCCATGTGGCATGGCGAGTTTCATGTCAATTAAACTCTTTTTTTGCAGTGCCATGGTCTCAGTGAATTAGTTTTGTCTGTGCAGTGGGCAGGAAGAACCCATCAGGCAATTACATGTATTTCTTTATCTCTTTGATCTTTAACAGGGGGCTTGCACATTTGATGCAATGCTGGGGGAGAATCTGGTCACACAGGCCATCAGTGGCCCTGCAATTTTCTGATGAAAGGTGAGAGGGATAAGTGGAAAGTGTGATAAACTCTGAGTGAACAAAATGATGTAGCTGGATTAAAAAAAACAACCAGATTAATATACTTCCTCAGGAACTTGTAAATCAAAACAGCAATAGTTTGCAATTTCAGAGGGAATATAAATCAGTGATTACATTCCACGCTCAGTCATTTCATTCCTAATCTGTACATATTACCACCAAAATTATTTTGAAGAACTCACATTCTTTTGATTTCCTAGGACAGCAATACTTTTGTCTTGTTTTCCTGGCAAAAGATGATACAGCCATACCGGACAGTTTGATTACCTTAGTAAATCAAAGCCTAACAAATTAGGGAGCAGTTCCATCACATACTGTAGCTCACATGGGAGAACACCGTGGAATCAATTGCCATTTTTGAGGTAAAATCAGTGGGAATACAATTACGGACTTCACTTATTGCCAGACACATTTTTCCTTTAGGTACTTAGTCTGAAACACAAAATAACCCAAAAATCCAATCCTCATCTCAGCTTTCTAGCAGAAACATGGAGGGGTCCCAATAGCAGAACAGTAGCAAACCCTTCTGACTCTCTATTAATCTGCGTATTGAATTATAAGAAGCTCTAATGTCAGAGGTGTAAAATAAATCAGAACGAATTAGCACATTCTACTTCAATTAGATTTAAATTCAGTGTTCTGGGTAAGGAAATTCAATACGACAGTATGTGTTCAATTAGGCATGAGGAAGAATACTGAAATGAATTAGATCATTTTCTCGGTCTTAATTTAGCGAAAGGGACAGATACACTTACATCCATAGGAATGTGGGGTATTTCACTTTACTTTTCCCATTGAGTCAACTACCGATCCATTAGTCCATGGCCAGATGGACCACTAAGGGTCCCTCCTCTCTGTCCCTCTCTTTGCTAACTTTATGATATGTCCATATTTTTATTCATCTTTTCTCCTCTTGGTTTTCTGGAACCCAGGGAATGAGAACAAAACTGGTTAAAATTTCAACTATTTTCTGCCCCAGGAGCTACAGCTGTAGTTTAAGTCCAAACATTTAATAAGTACTTTCAGCCTAACAACTCAGTCATTTGGAAAAATACTATGTATAAATTGAAAGAAAAAATAGTTTAAATTTACTTTGAAGAGTAAGCTCCCCACGATCGCTTAGCGATGGGATATGTGTGCCTATTGAGCACTGTGCAAGTTCTCGACTTTGGAATAAGGTTGGGCGTAGCCACTCTCATTTCCATTACATGTTGATTTTTGAGGGTGCTTTTTCATCATCGAACTCTCAAATGCCCAACTTTGCTAAGATGTGACTTCACTGAGCTCTGTCCCAAGGTACTCGGACACAGCAGCAAATTCACAGAGGCACCATTTCCATGAAAGTTTTAAGTTTTTGAGGAAAACAGGACAACTTTTGTTGGACATTATGTGAATGACTGTTTTAATATCACAGTGTTATGATGCGTTAAGTGAAGTCACATCTTAGCAAAGTTGGGCATTTGAGAGTTCGATGATGAAAAAGCACCCTCAAAAATCAACGTGTAATGGAAATGAGAGTGGCTACGCCCAACCTCATTCCAAAGTCGAGAACTTGCGCAGTGCTTGATAGGCACACGTATCCCATCGCTAGGCGATCGTGGTGAGCTTACTCTTCAAAGTAAATCTAAACTATTTGTTCTTTCAATTTATACATAGTATTTTTCCAAATGACTGAGTTGTTAGGTTGAAAGTACTTATTAAATGTTTGGACTTAAACAGAACTGCTGGGTGTTTCTTTTGGCCTTGGGTGAAATTAAAGATTCCTTGAGTTGAGAACTCTGAGTTGGAGGGAAGGTAAGAATTCCTTAGGCTTCAGGTGAAGGATGGAAATACTTTATGTGGTTTCCCGTTTATAAGAAAAATAATGTCTTCTGACTATAATATTAACCAGTGATTGGGGCATAACTTTTATGTTTTCATAATCAGATGCTCTTTTGCTTTCCTCAAAGACCCTCTCTGAGAGAAAGAATGTGACTGTCAGCGGGTGGTAGAGGAAGTGGGGAAAGAAAAGGGGGTCAAATGAGAGGAAAACCCCTATCCTGTCTCACATATAGGTGACTCTGACATGAATGAGGTTCAAAGAAATTATAATGGTTAAGTCAGGGGAGCAAATGTATGAAAATAAATGGTCAGATCTTTTCTTTCCCCTCTCCCTTTTGTAGGTGAACTGGCTGGAGTTTAGAGCACATAAGCTCAGCTATAGTAGTTGAGGATTGGAAGTGCTCTCAGGAAAGTTCTAATATTGATTATTAGAATTGTCTCATTTTAGAGAGGAGGGAGCAGACCTGCAGAAGGAAAGTGGTTTCTGGAAAGTCCCACCAACAGGGTTAGGTCCGAGACTAGAGCCCCCAAGCATATCTTTATGTGCCACAGGGGGCATGGCAGCTGGTGAGGGCAGCAGGCTTTTGATCTGCCTGCCTGGTGTGGCATCGTAGGCAGCTGAACTCTCATATCAAACATCCAGGGGGAGAATGTCCATAATGCCCGGATCTTACCACCAGATTGGTAGTGTCAGGCTTACACTCATCCCTGAGAAAGGTTTCACTCCTTGGCTTCCTCCTCTTCTATCTAGTTTGCTGCATCTAGTTTAGTGCTCTCACTTACCATGCTGCACACCTCTCAAGTGGTGCTAATTATTAATGTGGCCAGGTGTTATTCTAGAACGCCATAACCTGAAAGTGAGGACATTGTTACCAACTGCAGGTTATATATAATTAGCCTCCATTGTTGTTTTCCAGGGCTTTAAGAGGAAGAAGCCTATCAAATTTTAGAAAACCAAAATGTATTCAGGAATCATAGGTGATGGTTTTGCCTTGAATTATATGTGTATATATAAATAAAATTTTATTTGATTAGTTCAGTATCAATCAGATATTCTGTTACTTGTAGCCAAAATGCTAGTCTTTCAATTCCATACTTGAAAGTATCTGTTAGAATAACTTGTAGCAGTAAGTACCGCAATCTCTCTGATCTTGGTTATCTCATCTTTAAAAAAGGAGATGAAAACCCTTAATATATATATATGAATATATATGTTGATGGAGTTTTTCCTCCTATAAAAGGAGACAATGACTATATGAGAGTCACTATTTGAAATTGTCCTCTTTGAGCTCCAAATTCTTCTTCTAATTATATGCTATGAGCATTCTGCATCATCTGCTTGAGCCACATGAAACAGAAAGGCTAGCAGAATTGTGCCAACATTAATTCTACAAACCTGCGGGAGATATGAATTCTCAGGAACACCTGGAAAGCGCTTTACTGGAATGTAAAGAAACATCTATTCCAGAGATTTGATATGTCTGTAACTTCTAAAATAGACACTACAAGCAGGTGAGAAATCTTTTAGAATAAGAGAATGAACTGGCCGGGCGCGGTGGCTCACGCCTATAATCCCAGCACTTTGGGAGGCCGAGATGGGTGGATCACGAGGTCAAGAGATCGAGACCATCCTGGTCAACATGGTGAAACCCCATCTCTACTAAAAATACAAAAATTAGCTGGGCATGGTGGTGCATGCCTGTAGTCCCAGCTACTCGGGAGGCTGAGGCAGGAGAATTGTTTGAACCCAGGAGACGGAGGTTACAGTGAGCCGAGATCACGCCATTGCACTCCAGCCTGGGTAACAAGAGCGAAACTCCGTCTCAAAAAAAAAAAAAAAAAAAAAGAAATTGGTAGCTGTGCTGGGACCTGAGTGTATAACCTGGCAGTCACCTCCTGTTAGAATGAACTAACAAAATACAGAAGATAAAAAAATTTTAATAGAAGAAATGGTGAAGACCAAATGCAGGAAGATCTTGTAGAAAGATGTACAGTTATTTCATAAAATAAGACATCTTAAAGCTATTGTTTGCTAGTTATGAGAATATACAGCATCTTGTACTGGCAGGACAGGGCTTAGAACTACAGTTCTGGGTGTTTGTGCCCGAGTTCTATTGGCTCATAAACACATGTGCAAGAGGATCTCCAGAGCCTTATAAAGTTAGGGCAAGTCATGGGTGACATGGTGCACTGCTATAAACTTTGCTGTTTTTAACTATGAACACAAATTCATAGAATGAACATTTATGACCAGTGTGCATGGGTGGCAAATCTTACCTGTGCATCATTGAAGACAGAGCGCATCTGTCATGTCAACAGCTTCATTTGTTTCTTTAAAGAGGCTTTATTTGGGAAAAAGAGGATCTTACTTGTTTATCTTAGCTGGTCTTCACTGAGTATATGTAGCTTACTCATAAGTCCAAATGCATCACCTCATGATGGCTATATTTCTAAATGATTGCGTACTTACTTTTGACTTCCACGGTTGCCTTTCTGGATGAAATTAGACTATGGAGTGGTGAATGTTTCTCCAGGAACTTTTAAGTTTTGATAATTTTAGGCCATTTACTCTGTCAACTTCAGTCTAAGTGATCTGGACCTGTAGCTCTCTTGTGCCCATGAAACCAATCACAGAGAAGTGGACCCACAGATCCAGCTATTGAACAAATCCTTAAACTACTTAATTCCAGACTTCTTATTTAAATATATGAAATATGATTTGATTAGTTCACTGTCAATCAGATATTCTGTTACTTGTAGCCAAAGGCTCCTCTTTCAATTCCATACTTGAAAGTATCTGTTGGAGTAACTTGTAGCAGTAAGAACCACATCTCTCTGATCTTGTTACCTCTTCTTTAAAAAGGGAGATGAAAACACCTGCTCTGGAGAGTTGCTGAGATAACATATGTGAAGCAAACCTCATATGCTGCTTACAACATAGTAGATGCTCAATAATATTTCCCTTTTACTGGCTTGGTTCTGCTAGAAGTAATACTTGTTCAAATTGTTTAACCATCTATGCATCATTTTGTAACTCTTTGGAATGAGGATAATATTAATATCTTCCATCTTGTTTCTGACTTTCCACATAGACTCTATTATGCTAATGGATTAAGTTTGAAAAATGGTTTTATTACTTTTCCATGTGCTTGTAGACTTAGGACATAGATTAGTAACTAAGTGTTCCATTAATTCTTTCAGGCCCTTAGAACACAATAAAATTAATTATTTACTATAAAGCAATATAGAACTAAATATAAGTGCTATGAAAACATTTTTATAGAATGATGTGGGACCATGGAATCATATTATTCTAGAACATTTAGGGCTAGAAGGGCACATAGAACCACTTAGCCTAGCTTTCCATATACAGATGAGAAAACAAATATGGAGTGGGAGGAAGTAACTTTACCCAAGGTCAAATAGTTAATAGGACTGTATTATCATTCTGCAAAAGAAGACTTTTTTTTTTTTTTTTTCCCTGGGTGAAAAACAAGAACATTCAGGCAATAAAATCTTATAAAACTCTAAAAGCGACTATGGGCTATTTGCTCCTAGAATTTGTATTTAAAGTAATTTATTCTATTTGAATAATGATTAAAGAAAACACAAGATGGTGTTTTGCCATTTCAATTCAGTTAATGAATTAGATACAATTCAATGGGGTAAATACATAAAAAGATTACAGGCATATTTTTGCAAAAAATTTAGCTTTCTGGTTTTCTGTTTAAAACATTTTCATTCTGGGAATATTTTCTCTATTAGAGACATAGAGCACATTTTGCACCAGTAGCAAAATTTTGAATGTTCTGTCATGAAATCAACATTGTTAATAAAATAGAATTACATAAAATAGGATTTGGTTTAAGGCAAATATTTCCTTGATGGTAAAGCTGAGTCAAAGATTTAGACTAGATTGGAATATGGATCTTTCAGCTGACTGTGTCTGAACTCTGCAGTGCTACCATACACCATGCCATATTTAGAATATAAACTTGGAAGTTGCTGGTGATATTCCACATCAGCAACTCTATATGTTGCATTTACCTTTGCCTGGGATTGTGTAAGTGCATATGAAATGAAGATTTCAAGAAAGTTGAGGTGCACATGTCAAGCATGAGCAGGCACATAAGAGCCACATGTTCTTGGAAAGCCCCTGGATTTATAGTAAACAGTAAACGTGTACAATGCTCATTCTTAAATGGAGGTTCTCCAATCAAGTCAGCCAGTCTAAGCACTTTCACAAATAGACCTTCACTGTGATATGGATTAAAAGGGCCTTCCCTATGATATGGATTACAAGGCCCTTCCCTACATAACGTACACACCTCTCTCTCCAAAATTAAATTCATTTGAAAATATTGTCCTTTCCAGTAAGCTCATTACTATATACAGAGGTCCAAGGAACAGCCTCCAAACCTCACATGTGGAATGCCCCCAGAAGCTTGTTCAAGTTTCATGAGCTCATCTGTGGTCTTTTGCTAACAACTCCTCACACCTCCTCCCCCTGCACCCTCTACATACACATAAGTCTTCAGTATTTAAAGAATTTTTAGAGAAGGGAGGTGACGGCAAGCTCTAGCCAAGCCAGATTCCACAGCTGGCCCACACACGTTACTTCACATGTCCAGCAATCAGCTCGGGGAGGTCATGGCCACGTGTTTGCAAAGTATATTTAGACCCCTTATCAAAGAAGTAGACTCTCATCATGGGTCATAAATTCTTCATCATGCATATTAAATGCTATTCACAGAAAAGTGAAGCCCATGGATTTTCAGACTCAGAGGTTTTTATATTTGTTTTAGGGAAAAAAACTCAAAATGATCTCCTCTCTCAAGGCATAAAAAATAATAGAAAATGAAAGAAAACCACTCTGTGTCACTGCCATGTTTTCTGTTGGTGGGAACTTTTTTTAATGACTAGTGTGTTGAGTAACTTTTGAATGTAGTGCTTTTATTTCTGGGAATAAAGAAGCAAGAATGGTCGATGTCACCATAACCTCTTAAGCTGTTATCCCATCTTGCTAGGATTGAACAAAGCAAGATATTTTACCCAATTTAAAGTGGTCAAGATTGACTTTCCATCTCTGTCTTATCTGAGTGAAGAATTTTACAGTTTCAGAATCACATTTACAAGCATTATCTCATTTTATTCACACACCTCCAGGTATTACTGTTTTCCCATCGTACAGATGGCAAAACCAAGGCTTGGGGAGGAGTGTGCTTTCTTGCCCATGGTCTCACATTGAAGAGCAAAAGCTAGGACTATTTTATTTCAGATAAAGAATCAGTCTTTATTCTGAAAAACAGTTTTCCCCATAGGGCTGTTTCTCAGAGGCAATTTCAAAGGAGGATTTTCAATAATAATTTGAGCAATTATTTTATTTGACAATCATGATGTTCGCTGAGGCGATTCTCCGAAAGGAGCCGTCATTCACTTTGACACTCAAGTCCAGGATATTTGCTGCTGAAAGCTCCATCCTTTTTCTGGGACTAATATTTAGATGTCCTAGCCCTTTGTCCAGTGCTCTTCCCTCTACCTCAGTGCCTCAGTGATTTCTGTCTTTGTTCTTGCGGAAAGAATGCTATTAGATGACTCTTACTGGTAGAAGCATCCTATAATGAGGTGACAAAGAAGCTTCAAACGTGTCTTTCCAAAAGAAAGGGAAGAAAAAAATTGACCCCAAAGCTGCATGAGCCAAGCAAAATTCCTAAGTGACTCTAATATGGATTGGACCTATCTATCTCCTATAGAGGGAAGGGTATGGTGGAAGATTACATGACTATACAGTTCTATAATTATTACAGGACATGGTCTAGTAATTAGTGTCCAAGTTAGAGGGCAAAGGACTTTCAGCCCTCAATGAATAAATGAGAGCAGGTAGTTTACATGGTGAGAAGAACATGGGCTTTGAATTCCGGTTTTGTCTTTGAGGTTCTAGGCCACAGTGAGCTAGAGAATGTCAATTAAGCAGATCTCTTCTAAGTTCATGTCATGTTCTGTAAAATGGGAATAAAGACATCTATCCTGCAGATCACTGGGAATATTAAGTGAACCTTTGAATGTGAAGAACTTAGCCAAGTACATGATTTATAGTAATAGTAATACTCTTATTAGCAATAATAAGAACTTGAAAGGCTGTGTGGTGTACTGGAAAGATAATCAGGGTGGTGGGGGAGAGTCAAAGACTTGAACTTGTGTGATAATTCAGCTTTTAAAAGCCAAGGGATTTATTGTCATGGACTCTTGTAATAAACTATGGGAATAGAATGGGACTTCTCTGAGATTCCTTTCAGTTCTAAGCCTTCACTTACTCTACTGCTTGAGTTTGCCTATGATACTGTGCATTAGGATGAATGGAAATCCCAGGTACCCACCTTCCCACCATGTCAGTCCTGGTGCCGTCTAACATGCAACTGATTTAGACTGCATAAAGTCTAATATGCATCTGATTTAGACTCCATGAAGCCACTGAATATACCCTGTATCTTCTTACAAGAATTTAAAAATTCCTTCTACCTCTATTTTTTGTTTATGGATTTAGCAGCAATGTGGGGACATGTGGTTTCTGGGAAAGGATGATTGACAGTTGATAACAGTGACAGTTACCAGGACATGGGGATTTACATAGGTTACTCCTTCTTCACTGTCAATTTGTATGACTAATGGGGGAATTAGAATCAATAGTAATCTCTCAATGCTAAATCTAGCAATCCTTTTACAGCGCTTATCTTTCTTAATAAATCAAAAACATCAAATCCTACCACCACCACCTTTCTTCATAAAAGCAGTTCCTTAACTTGTTTTTGGTGCCCACATTCTTGTCTGTCTTCAAGGAAATTTGCTAAACTTCCAAGGTACAAATCTTCAGGAAAATTTGGTAAACTTCCAACGTACCTTTCTGTGAGGTGGTAGTGGTGGCATCCTTATGTGTGTCTTAGTTGGGGTTCATCAGAAAGAAAACTGGAGATGAGAATTCGGATGACTGTGATTTGAGAAGTACACTCAAAAATCAACCAGTGAATGGCTAGGCAGGAACAAGCCAAGCAAGGGTGTCATCTTAGGCCATGTCTCAGCTTCAGGTGATCCCTGAGGGGATCTCTGCCACCCAGTCTGTCCCCATGCAGAACAAGGGATTGAGCTTTCACATGTCCATACCAGACAGACAGTCATTGGCTATGGGTCACTCTGAGGAGGTGGGTGTGGGGTCATAAACCTCCTAGGCCCTTCCAGCTCTTTGAACATGGGAAAAGCAGCTCCAGTAATCTTGGGTCAGTCCTCTGAAGAGAGTCAAAGGTGCAGGCTGTTTGTAAGTGAGAACTGAGGACATCTGGGAAGGACACCAACAGTATCCAGTGATCTTTTATATCTCCTTTGAACACATTCCTTTGTCCATTTTCTACATTCCCCTGATTATATCAGAATAAAGTTGGAGATTCTGGAATCTTTATCTGTAAATTTGAGCTCTTACTAAAACTTGTAACTCTATATCAAAATTTGACCCAATATCAACATTTTTCCTCTGGCTAAGGATTGCCTTAGTAGGGGGCAGCGGGAGAGCATGTCCTGTGGCTGACTCTGAGTCATCTGCTTGACCAATGCTGCTGTAATGGCTAGCAACCCCTGCTCTCCACTGGGCTATGAGCCACTCCTCACTGTGGGGATGGCTGTGGTAGCAGCCCAGTCTATGGATGCAGGCTGGGCCATGCTGTGCGCAGACCTGCTCTCTGATTAGGACGTTTCCAACTTGCCTCTCTACATCACACAAAGTCTGAAGACTTCATAGAAGGGTTGTGAAAAAAAAAATGGGGCTTTGTAATATATGGCTTTAAAATTGCATTTTTAATACAATTTTTTCCATAGTTAATAAAAAACTTACCTAAGAAGTTAACCATTCATAAGAGCTGTCTTCATAAAAATAGTTCCTTAACTTGCTCTTTGGTGCCCACGTTCTTGTCTGTCTTCAGGGAAATTTGGTAAACTTCCAAGGTACAAATCTCCAGTCTCTTTTTGGAAAACCCTACCTTCTATCCATTGAGGCTTTTCCTCATCTTAACTAGGTTCCATTCTCTTACATCACTGGACTCTTTGTGGGATGCGGTACCTCCCAATGGTGCAATTCCTAAGTCTAGGTTTTCATGTCTGGAACAACACTCACCCTAATAGTGAAAATAAACATTGTGGAAAAAGGCATGATGAGCAGGGTGGTCTAACACACACACACACACACACACATACACTCTCTCTCTCTCTCTCTCTCTCTCTCTCTCTCTTCCACAACCCAAGTTTTAAGATAAAAGTTATTTTTTCAAGTGCTCCGTACTCTGTTAGACCACTTCTTCCCACAATGGCAATAGTAATTTGTGTTTTCATAGAGGACTAGTTCTTTTTGCTTATTCTTAGCTCCTACATTTTGCCTTTGAAATTGTGACCTAATGGTAGAAGCCAACTATCCGTTTAACAAAATTATTTCCTTATCTTCTTGGCCTCATAGTTATTTCCATATTTCTAAGCCTCTCTCACAGTTAAGTTATAGCAATGTGACTGAATTCTGGCCAAAGAAATGTGGGCAAAAATGATCTATACCATTTTTAGGCTTGGTCCCTGGAACTCCTCTATAAAATTTTTCATTCTCTCTCATTTCCTGCCAAATGGGCAATAATACTAGGATGACCTTGGAAGCCAAAATGAAAGCATTTTCATAATCCTGGGTTCCTGAATGACTACATGGAGTTCCCCCTTCTCCTGCCAGAGGCAACTAGACTCAAATGAGTGAAAAAATAAGTTCTATAATGTTAGGCTGCTGAAATTTGATAGGTTTTCTATTCATAGCAGCTAGTATTGCCCTAACACATGCCTTTCCTTGAAGTAAGTAATGGCCCATTTTTGACCACATACTTCTTAATGGTTTGCTTTATTTATTAGACAAACACCTGGCGACTTATAAAGTGTAAGTTCTTCAATGACTATGGCTTCTGGCTGTGCATATAGGGGTCAGGATGCAGCAGGGAGGATAGGTCATACAGCTACATGTTTTCGTGACAAGTATCTCTGAGCACTGGACAGAGTGTAATCTGAACTCGTTATCTACAAGTGTTCTTCTGGTTTGTTTATTTTTATTTTAAACAATTAGATTACCTTTCTAGTTACTCAGACTAATTTCCTTCTTTCCCTATGTTTCCTAATGTAATTAGTGGAAGAGATCTTTTGATTCTATATTTTCAACATTGCTCACATCTATCTCTTATTTTCTTCCCATTTTTACTCTCACTATTATAGATCTGACCCTCATTATTTCTTATCTGTGTTATTACCCTGGCCTCATAAGTCCTCAGTTTCTTCCAAAGTATTCTACATCTTACTGCCAGATTAATCTTTTCAAAGCTTGATTCTGATTATATCATTATTCAAACACCTTCAACAATTCTCCATTAGCAGACAAAAATTTGCATATTACTTTGTGAGATTTTCAGTGTACTCCATGACCTGATTCCAGGCCACATTTTCAGCCTTGTCACTCACTACTCTTCTTTATATAACTTGTACTCCTTCCAGGCACACTGGATTGGTCACTGTTCCTTAAGTATGCATTAGTTCCTAACTGCTTACCTTTTGCTCTCTTTAAATGATTTCTCTCACTGTACAACTTCCTCTATGCCCATTGCTGCCTGTCAAAATGTTGCCTTCCTTCAAGGCTCAGATCAAATACCTCCATGAAATCTGTTCTGATCTCCTCAGCAAGAAGGAATGCCAACAGCACTCTGCATATCCCTTCCTTTTGGCACTTGCGGCATTTTCCTTTGACGTGTAGAGGCAACAAATTCTAGTGCATTTGGTGTCGGCTAACTTAGGGTTGAGTCTGGGCTGAGCCTTTTATTACTTCTGTGTGATTTTAGTGCAAATCATTTTGCCTCCCTTAGCCTCAATTTTCTCTCACATTAAATAAAAATGAACACTTCTTTACACGTTGCACGGTTGTTTTGAATATCAGATGGAAACATATATACATATATAAGGAAACATATAAAAATTATGTATTTTACAACTTTATTTTTGTCTAATCTCCTCAACTGCTTATTAAGTTCTCTGTATTTACAAAGTGTATTTTACTCATTTCTTTGGTGTGTGTCGTCCTTCACAATATTTAGGGATTTGTATATAGCAGGTGCTCAATAAATACTTGTTGAATTACTAAATATTTTAGTATAGTAAATTGCATTGAAAAAAAGTCAAGAGTTATCTTGTTATATCCCCATAAACATTGATCTCTTTAATGCAGTATTTCCCTTTGCCCATTTATTTAAGATTTCTTTTTACACTTCCATTATTAAATCCTAATGATACAAATTCACACTATTTAGTATTTCTCTCTGTGTTTCTAGTCTAATCCTGCAAAAACTTTTATTAATTGTATCTCGAGTTTTCTGATAAACAAAATTATATGCTTGTTTCAGAATTGAAAATGTTCTAGAAATCTCCACATATCACTTTGTAGTACTATCAATTTGGGAATTTAGATCTCTTTATTATTATTTACCTCGTATAAAGCCAACACACACACACACAGAAGAAAAAGGTATTTTGCAAATCAGCTTTCTTATGAAGTGATTCTCCTTCCTTAGGCTCTAAAGGCTCATCTGAGTGTGAGAAACCAGAGGATAAAGATCTAAGGTTTAAATGTGGTATACATATGGTTTATACTTTTTCATACAGCCTGACTTGCCTTTTGGTATTAAGATGATTGCCTAAGTGGATTGTTACTCTTACTTTCTCTCTTCTATTCCGTCTATTCTCCCTTCTATTCCTTTCTCTCTTCTATTCCATTGGTCCAGTGCCCTGCCTCAGACCTATCTAGCAGTTAGGAAAGAAAGCCACAGGGGAAGGGAATGGTGAAAGATACAGATACGTTGAATAGACAACAGTTTACAGCATGTGAATCACAATGAGAAGGTATGACTGAGTATGAAGTGTTCTTCTAGGAAAAAAAGACTATTATCTGTTTCTGTAATTATATCAATACAGAATAAAGTTAAGAGATTCAAGATCCTATGCCTGGCCTGTAGAGAGGACTGAAGGTGTGCTCTTATTTCAGTGGGAAGAAAACTTGTTTGGGTTATTTCAGAGACATTGTAGGATTAAGGAGTGACATAATTCCTTTCTTGGAAGAGTCTGGCTGGATTTTGTGCCATTTTCGGAAAGTGTGGGTGATGCACCAAGAATGACAGACTGCTTGGAAAAAGAACTGTGTGGAAACCTCCTAACCCTCTTGGGTTTATCTGAGGAATATCAAGAGGACCAAAAACCTCTAGGCATTAATGTGTAAGTTAATCCTGATGTTAAAAAGTTGTGTGCCCGGAAAAACGAATAGCAAATTTATTTGATCCCATGGGGAATGTGTACATTTAGATGAAATCTTAGTTGCAAAGACTCTTATGTGGCAAGTTCCATCTTGTCTCAAATTGCAGGAGGGTGTTTCATGGGAAGAAAAGAACGATGCAAATGAAAGGATTATCAGAAGCTGTATTGAATCAAGGAGGCTGTAGGGAGTTGTTCAGATAGAAATGGAGCGTAATTTATTTATGAAACTCGCTTTAATATTGTCATTGCTGTTGCCTCTGAGCACTCTAAGCTCGTGTAAGTTGTGGCTGGAGGATGGGATCTGGTTTATGATTCCGTGTTCTCTCAGGTTTTCATGCTGATGCTGATAGAGAAGGTAGTGGCAGATTGAGTAATTCAATATAAAGGTACAGTCTCAGTCTCTCTCTCTCTCTGGTACACACACACACTCTCTCTCTCTCATTTCTGACTTTCTGGAGAGAACATTCTTCTCCTTTTTAATCCTCTTTCCCAATTCTGCTGGGCTGTCTTTCTTACTCTCCACAGACTTGCTCTTCTTTTACTGCTGTTGCTGGCAGCCAAGTTCATCTAAATAAAAGTAAACACATTTTTGGCAAATGGACAAGTAGTAGATAAGATCAGCCTCCTCTCTTCAAAAGGCCAAACAAAGGTAGGTTGATGAGCTTAGTTCACGATAGGAGTTGAATTCTGGCAAAAAATGATCTTTTCAAAGAAACCCACTCTGTCCCACTGACTGGACCGAGGCTGCGTGCCTGAAGCCCTTGTCTCCTGCAGGGCGGGGTTATGTTACATAATTGTACTTTCTCACTTTCTCACAGCTTCTTACCAGTAACTTTTTAATGACCACACTAGAAATATTGGTCATTGAAGGAACTGATAGAGAATGTTGATGATACCATCCCTGCTGGAAAAATATCTCAATGTGACGCCTTCTGGACTTGTAGGCAGAAGTGTATTTTGAATTCTAAGCAGTTCAAAATAATGACCTGGAAAAGAGGGTGGAATGAGGGCAAGAATGCTAATTTTAACTACTTTTGGCTTTTTGAATAGAACCTCTTTGCGCTCAGTTTACTTCTTCAATCCTTCAAGTCCTGGACCCCAGTGTCTGGTCTGGGAAGGCAGGGCTGCTTGCAAACTTTTCTTAGCCCTGTGACACCTACATGGTTAACTAGAAGCACACATGGGTCCAGTTATTTGAATTAAAAACAGACCTCAATGAAAAGATATCTGCATCGTGTCCCAATACCTCCATGTCCAGCAAGTTATCAGCAGGCTGTGTGGAATGAAAAGGTCTCCAGCAGTCCAGGCTCATCACTGCCTGGTGATTTAATTCAAGAGCCCAGATCATAAATTGGACTTGACGTCAAACAGCAGCCAAGGCTGAGAATCCGCCCGGGTGTGCTGGGCTTGCTGCGGTCTGACAAACCAGCAGGCATGTTGTCACGTCTGGGTCATCTCTTGTCAGGGAACAGTTCCCTGTGGGAGGTCCAGGTTGCGAGCATTGCTATAGTCTAGACAGGAGGTGACAAACATGTTGACCTTTGGGACAAGATTGATCTGTGCATTTTTTGACAGGAGACCTTTCCAGAATAGAGTCTGAGGAGGAAGAGTCTAGAAGTTTCATCATTTGTGTTTGCAGTCAAACCAGTGTATCTGCTCCACCCAGGCGGGAATGCCAGTTTCTCGAGGTTGATATTTTAGAGTTAAGGAGGGATGTTTATTTACTTTATCAGTTTTCCTGAAATGTTTGGACCCCAGGTTGGGGGAGGGAGGCAGGAGGCAGGGAGGGAGGAAGGAAAAAGGGGAAAATAACCGACTTTAATGGTGTATCGACTCTGAAACCAACCCTAGGAAAGTTGGTTTCCCACACACTACTTCATTTTAAACCTCATACAATGTTATGAGGTTTGCATCATCACCCTCATGTTAAAAAGGCAAATTAAAGGCTCAGAACTGATCAGATCCTCCCCAAGGCCACACAGCAAATAGTTGCTAAAACCCAGATTTGAGCCTTGGTTAATTTCAATATTATGCCACAATGCCTTCCCAGGGTGTGTTATTTATGATAGAGTGACAATGACTTTAGCCCCTCCTACCACTGGGGGGCGGGGTTATACAAATGTTAAAATAATTAAAAAAATAGACCTTTGCTTCCCCTTAAATCATGTGACTTAACGTATAATGAAACTTCTCTCCTCACTTTGAAGCTATGGGTGGTAGTCATCTGGTTACCCCAAAAGAAAATAGAGATTGTTTTGTGAAGGAGGTGAAGTAGGAATTGATGTAGACCAATGTATCCTAAAGTATATTCCATGGGACATTAGCCCATGGAATGGCTAAGGGTTGGGAAACTTGGGATAAAATACCAATTTTGTGGAGAGTCATAGGCTTGGATTTGCATTTTGTTGAAATCCAAGTTTCTCAAACTTATGAATCATGCAGTCTTTTTTCCCCCGGAATACTGATTAACATTGCATGGGTCTAAAGTTCTGTGGACCACATTTTGTAAACACTTGTTTGAGGGTTTTTTTTTTTTTTTTTTTTTGAGACAGAGTCTCACTCTGTTGTCTGGGCTGGAGTACAGTGATGTCATCTTAGCTCACTGCAACCTTTGCCTCCTGGGTTCAGGCAATTCTCCTACCTCAGCCTCTCAAGTAGCTGGGATTACAGGTGTGCACCATCACATTGGGTAATTTGTGTATTTTAGTAGAGATAGGTTTTGCCATGTTGTCCAGGCTGGTCTTGAACTCCTGAACTCAAGTGATCCATCCACCTTGGCCTCCCAGAGTGCTGGGATTGGAGGCTTGAGCCACTGTGCTCTACTTTATTTCAATTTTAGTGGTAGTAATGTTTCCCTGGATCTCGGCTCAGAAGCTTTATTAACTTCATTCAAGAAACAAGAGCAGGATCAATTATCCAGGTTTTTAGCTACTTGCTGTGGTCAAGGCTCTGACCTATTCACAAATACAAGGATGATCTCAAACAGCCTGAGCATTACTTAAATCCTGTTTTGAAGATGGTGGAGGTACTTTAAATCTGAAAGAAATATACAAAGCTAGATATATAGTTTTCTAAATTGTATGGCATGTGTTTCCTTATACCCATAAATCCAAAACTTTTACATAGATCATCTTTCAGTAATACATGATTATCAAGCACAAATGTTCTAAATCCAAAGGCTGTGGAACTTTTGCTGAAGAAAAACAACAAAACAAGAACCTAAACCAAAATACTCTTGAGCCATCTGGCAAAGGCAAAATGGGACTTTTCTCTTTTCATCTTTCTTTCCCTTATTCCCTCACCATTCTTTCCTCCATCTTCTTTCTCCCTTCTACATCTTGTCTTCACATCTGACCTCATCTACATCTGTCTTCACCTGAACACTTTGTCACTATGGGAATAGATGTGATAATCATACATGCATAGACAACTCCATATCCAAAAGTCATCGACTATCCTCAAGCTGAACTTCACGTACCTGTGACTGACTGACGTTTTAAAAAGAGAGTCCCATTGAGATTAATCAGGGTTTGGGGTTTACTAAAAATCATCCTGGTTGGAAATGAATTTCAGCCACTATCTCATTGTATGGGCTAGCAAGTAAGATTAGGCCATTCTTCCAGTCATTTGTTTTGGACTTCTTCCTGTGTCTAATAGTGCACTAGAGATGGTTTTCATTTGCTTTTTAAAAATAATTATATAGAAAAAGGTTTCAGAGAGGGGGAGATAGATCAGCATATATGCTACTTTGGTTGCCTCAGGGTATTTATTGCTTTATTTTACAATAATAAGACATTTCACATGGGCTGCCTGTTTAAAGGGGAACAATATGTGGTCCAAGGATTTTCTTTATATTCATTAGGAGGCTAAAATTTTATTTGCCCTGATAAACAGAAAATCCAATATCCCAGACCTTCAATTCAGCACTTAGAAGAGTGACTCCCTCTGAGGAGACTGTGAGACAGCTGGATTCCTCTATTGGGGAAGCTTTATGTGTATGTCATCCAGGCATAACTTGGCATTTCATTAAGCTTGGCTGAAGATTCCAATTTGAAAATGTTCCACAGCCACACCTAGTAGCACACTCTTTAAAATAAAAAAGGAGACAAATTACCTACTTCTTAACTCCTTTACCACTTAGAAAATAACTCATCTACCAGGAAGGGAAAACAAGGTCTTGAAAAAGATTTAGAAGCCTGAAGAGTATAGACCCTTCATCTACAAGGATTTTTCTTTTCAGACCACTTTTTTAAAATTGTACTTTAGATTCTGGGGTACATGTGTAGATCATGCAAGACTGTTGCATAGGTACATTCATGGCAAGGTGGTTTGCTGCCTCCATCCCCCATCACCTATGCCTGACATTTCTCCCCATGTCAACCCTCCCCACCCTCCCACTGTCCTTCCCCTAGCCCCTGCAACGGACTCCAGTGTGTGATGCTCCCCTCTCTGTGTCCACATGTTCTCATTGTTCATCACCCACCTATGAGTGTAGAACATGCGGTGTTTGATTTTCTGTTCTTGTGTCAGTTTGCTGAGAATGATGGTTTCCAGGTTCATCCATGTCCCTACAAAGGACACGAACTCATCATTTTTTATGGCTGCATAGTATTCCATGGTGTATATGTGCCAGATTTTCTTTGTCCAGTCTCTCATTGATGGGCATTTGGGTTGGCTACAGGTCTTTGCTGTTGTAAACAGTGCCACGATGAACATACGTGTGCGTGTGTCTTTATAATAGAATGATTCATACTCCTTTGGCTATATACTCAGTAATGAGATTGCTGGGTCAAATGGAATTTCTATTTCTAGGTCCTTGAGGAAGCACCACACTGTCTTCCACAATGGTTGAACTAATTTACACTCACACCAACTGTGTAAAATTGTTCCTATTTCTCCACATCCTCTCCAGCATCTGTTGTCTCCAGATTTTTTTATCACCATTCTAACTGGCGTGCAGACCACTTTTAAGTTGGTTGCTTGGTTTGCGTTATCAAAGCAGAACCCTATAGTCAAGAGAGAAAAGCTTGGTTCTGCTTCCCCGCTTTTTTTCTTTACAGCAAGTTTTCTTTCTTATGTCATAAGGAGTTTGTTTACACAGGGATCCAAATTACTATTAAAAGACGTAATTAGCACAATGACAAATAAAAGTTAAAAAACGTTTGTCTTCCGTGATAAAACTCAAATAATCCCAGACTTTTCAAGTAGCCAAGGTGTAACATACATATTTCTATTTTTATTGCATCAAAAAGTAGAAAAGAATGATGTCCCCCAGAATGGTTTAATGGATTTTCTAAAATGCTCTTTCTTCAGAGTGAAGCGAATTCAGCTCAAGTTGTTTTCCAAACTGAGGTAGGTGGATGAAATGCTGAAATGTTTCAACAAAATGAAGAAATACCATAAAGATAGTTCTTAAGGACAGAGTGCCTGGGTCCAAACCTGAGCTTTGCCATTTACTAGCTATATAACTTAGAGCAAGTTGCCTAACTTCTTCCAGCTCCGTTTTCTTTTTTGTAAAATGGACCGAATAATAAAAATATCCATCTCATAAAGTTTAGTGAATGTAAGGGGCTTAGAGAATGTGTATATAGCCCATCAGAGAATGGGCTGTTAGTAGATGCTTTCTGTTACTATTTTTACTATGGAATGTCTGATACCTACCAATACGTAGGCCCGTGGTCTCTCTGGTATGTACCATGTATTTTGTGTTCCTGGGTGGATAAACAAGGAGCGGGAATTTCTGACATGTTAACTGACTTATTGAGTCAGTTTTTCAATCCGTATTTAATGCATGGCTGCTATGAGCCTGGAACTGTGCTGGGACTCAAAACCACAATGAGATACGATCTTGCACCAGTCAGAATGGCTTTTGTTAAAAAGTCAAAAAATAACAGATGTTGGCAAACTTTCAGAGAAAAGGAAACACTTATATGCTGTTGGGATGCAAATTAGTTCAGCTCCTGTAGAGAGCAGTTTGGAGATTTCTCAAAGAACTAAAAATAGAACTACCATTCAACCCAGCAATCCCATTACTGAATATATACCCAAAGGAAAATAAATTGTTCTACTGAAAAGGAAAGATCTTTCCTCATGAAGCCTACTGGTAGGACAGTAAATAAACACATAACAAAACAAGTCATTTCACTGATCCTAAAAGTTTTGAAGAAAATAAAACAGAAAAGTGATTGGAGCAGTCTATTGTAGATTAGCTGGTCAGAAAAGGCCTCTTTGGAGAAATGTTATTTAAACCAATGCCTAAATTAGGATACGATGCCATTATAAATAACTGGGGAAGAGGAATAGGGAACACCAATAACAAAGCCTTTGAGGGGAGGAGGCTTTGGAGAAATAGAGTGATAGAAAACAAGTGTGGTTGAGACAGAATGAGCAAGGAGGAGATTGGTTAGCAAAGTCAGAAAGCCAGATCGCAGTCTTAAAAGCTAGGATAAAATTTTGAAAGATTTCATTCTATTGTGGAACTCGTAAAACTATTGTAGGCTTTCACATATACAAATGATTCTGTGGAGCTTCCCTGGAAAAGCTGAATGCTTCTGGTTGTTTTCTGAGCAGTGGAAATAGTTTTACATTGTTCTTCTACTCTTTCTACATATTTTGGATACAGTCAGCCAAATAGAGAGGCTAATAAATAAAATGCTTAATTTGATCAATAAATAAAGTGAAACTTAAGAACATTCCACCTATGACCTTAGCCATATGAGAACCAGGCCTCAGCCTGATGTTTTCAACCCATGCGCAGTTTTGATAAATACTCAAAACATGTCCTACTGAAAATCCTAATATGCCCTTGGATGAGGAGACTGGAAGTTGGTTTGATTTTTTTTTTTTTTTTTAATCCTTGTTAAGAAAAAGAAAAAAAAAATGTCCATACTTCCACCAGCCAAGAGGATTCCATTTAGTTGTTTTCCTTCATAGTTTGTAATATAGAAAAAGGTTTATAAATTTTCTAAATATTACATTGTGTTACAATTTTTTCATACCATATACAACTTCTACCAATCTGATCATCATGATGTAACCCTACCAGCTAACTGACTGAGGATCGTTTAAATACTGCGCTGAGTTTGAAGGACATTATTAGTGTAGTATTTAAACCTGCAGTACTAAACCTGGGAGAGAGACACTATTATCTAGTGTCCTTCATGCATTACTATGCTACCAGAATCAGTCCTATGGAAATAGAACTTTGCAGAAATATAAAGGGGGTCATAGTCTGTACTTAGATGTCAGGAGACCCCTATTGTAGACTCAGCTCTTTCTCTGCCATGTTAAATAACCTGAGCATGTCATTTGGCCTTCTGGCCTCACCCCCTGTGTAACTGTTCACCTGTAGAATGTGAAAACTATATCAGCTCATCAATAAGGTTTCATTCAGGGGCAAGCATTTATTGACAAAACTGGCTTACAACCCAAAAGATGCGGGGTCAGTTCTTGGCAAAACTATTAGGAAGAAATAAAATTGGCACTGTTCCCTCACTTCTGTATTTTTTAGCCACCACTAAAGTCGGGGAATTTTTCTGTAAAAATACAGAAGTCAGGGAATTTTATATATATATATATATATATATATATATATATATATATATATATATAATTGTGTTTTAGGTTTTGGGGTACATGTGAAGAACATGCAAGATTGTTGCATAGGTACATACATGGCCATGTAGTTTGCTGCATTCCTCCCCATCACTTACATCTGACATTTCTCCCTCATGTTATCCCTCCCCAACTACCTATCCCCCACTGTCCCTCCCCTAGTTCCCCCCAACAGACCCCAGAGTGTGATGCTTCCCTCCCTGTGTCCATGTGATCTCATTGTTCAACACTCACCTATGAGTGAGAACATGCAGTGTTTGATTTTCTGTTCTTCTGTCAGTTTGCTGAGAATGATAGTTTCCAGGTTCATCCATGTCCCTGCAAAGGACACAAACTCATGGTTTTTTATGGATGCATAATATTCTGTGGTGTATATGTGCCACATTTTCCCTGTCCAGTCTCTCATCAATGGGCATTTGGGTTGGTTCCAAGTCTTTGCTATTGTAAACAGTGCCACAGTGAACATTTGTATGCATATGTCCTTATAATAGAACGATTTATAACGCTCTGGATATATACACAGTAATGGGATTGCTGGGTCAAATGGAATTTCTATTTCTAGGTCCTTGAGGAATCTCCACACTGTCTTCCACAATGGTTGAACTAATTTACACTCCCCCCAACAGTGTAAAAGTGTTCTTATTTCTCCACATCCTCTCCAGCATCTGCTGTGTCCAGATTTTTTAATGATCACCATTCTAACTGGCGTGAGATGGTATCTCAACGTAGTTTTGATTTGCATTTCTCTAATGACCAGTGATGATCATTTTTTCATATGTTTGTTGACCTCATATATATCTTCTTTTGTAAAGTGTCTGTTCATATCCTTCACCCACTTTTGAATGGGCTTGTTTTTTTCTTGTAAATCTGTTTTAGTTCTTTGTAGATTCTGGATATTAGCCCTTTGTCAGATGGGTAGATTGCAAAATTTTTTTCCCATTCTGTTGATTGCCAGTTCACTCTAATGATTGTTTCTTTTGCTGTGCAGAAGCTCTGGAGTTTAATTAGGTCCCATTTGTCTATTTTGGCTTTTGTTGCCAGTGCTTTTGGTGTGTTAGTCTTGAAGTTCTTGCCTATGCCTATGTCCTGAATGGTTTTGCCTAGGTTTTCTTCTAGAGTTTTCACGGTGTTAGGTCTTATGTTTAAGTCTTTAATCCTTATGGAGTTAATTTCAGTGTAAGGTGTCAGGAAGGGGTCCAGTTTCTGCTTTCTGCACATGGCTCACCAGTTTTCCCAACACCATTTATTAAACAGGGAGTCCTTGCCCCATTGCTTGTTTTTGTCAGGTTTGTCAAAGATCAGATGGTTGTAGATGTGTGGCATTGCCTCAGAGGCCTCTGTTCTGTTCCATTGGTCTATATATCTGTTTTGGTACCAGTACCATGCTGTTTTGATTACACTGTAGCCATGCAGTATAGTTTGAAGTCAGATAGTGTGATGCCTCCCACTTTGTTCTTTTTGCTTAGAATTGACTTGGCTATGTGGGCTCTCTTTTGGTTCCATATGAAGTTTAATGTGTTTTTTTTCCAGTTCTGTGAAGAAGGTCATTGGTAGCCTGATGGGGATAGCATTGAATCTATAAATTACTTTGGGCAGTATGGCCATTTTCACAATATTGATTCTTCCTAACCATGAACATGAAATGTTTCTCCATCTGTTTGTGTCCTCTCATTTCATTAAGCAGTGGTTTGTAGTTCTCCTTGAAGAGGTCCTTTACATCCTTAGTTGTATTCCTAGGTGTTTTATTCTCTTTGTTGAAATTGTGAATGACAGTTTGCTCTTGATTTGGCTCTCTTTAAGTCTGTTATTGGTGTATAGGAATGCTTGTGATTTCTGCACATTGGTTTTGTATCCTGAGACTTTGTTGAAGTTGCTTATCAGTTTCAGGAGATGTTAAGGCACAAAGCTAAAAATTTGGTACTTCTGATGTTATTCAGTGAATGGAAAAATATTCTAGAAGGTAGTGAACTTCCCATGTGCTTAAAAACATTTGGTATAGGTGGTAACCTACTCCATCTCTGTAAAGAAACTTGTCTGGATGCTTTTGTGCTTTGAAAGAATTTCTATATCCATGTGTGTGTCAAAGTTTAAAATGCTCCCTACTTCTAAGTTATGTTTTATAAAACTCAGTAAAAGTTTCCAGTCACATTTCTTTTCCTTTTTTTCCATTTCACATTTCTACCTGCTTCCCCCATTTATCTGTCTTTACTTTAGCAAACAGCTAATGACCATTATGATGAAGGATCAGTTCACTGAGTACCCAGTGATATTGGTAGATGAACAGCATGTACTGTTTGAGGTGAAAGCTGAGGCTAAGGATGTAGAAAGACTGGGTTGAGACTCAGATCAACTAGTCTACACCTCAGTCCACAGAATAAAAATGGATTTGGTAGAAACACAATCTGTGTGCCACAAGTAAACCATTTTCTCTTCTGCCAGTCCATATAGTCTGGAGGAGGTGTCTGCTTCTTCAAGTGCACAGACATGTAAAATACAAGGCTATAAGGACTATAAAGAATCAGGAAAATATGACACCACCAAAGAGTACACAATAAATGTCCAGTAGCTGACTTCAAAGAAATGGAGACAAATTGCATGACAAAGAATTAAAAAATAATTGTTCTAAAGAAGCTTAACGAACCATAAGAGAACACAGATGAATGATCTAACAAAAATTAGGAAAACTATACAAGAACAAAAGAAATTTTAAAAAGAGAAAACATTTTTAAAAACCCTAGAAATTCTGGAGCTAGAAAATGCAGTGGCTGAATTAAACATGTAATAGAGAACTTCAACAGCAGACCACCAAGCAGAAGAAAAAATTGGTGAACTCCAATACAGCTCATTTGAAATTATCCATTTGAAGGATAAAAAGGAAAGGAGTGAAGAAAGTCTGTAGGATTTATGAGACACCATCAAGTGAATGCATATATGCATTATGAAAGAAGAAAGAAAGGGGGAAAGGGCTTACCTACAGAAATGACTCAAAACTTCTAAAATTCTAGGGAGATAGCTCTCCAGTCTCAAAAAACCCATAGGACCCCCATGGAGGTTAAACATTAACAGACCTATATCAAGACACAGTATAATTAAATTGTCAAATATCAAAGACAAAAAAATTTGAAAGTAGCAAGAGAAAAGCTAATAGTCACATACACAGGAATACACATAAGACTGTTGACAGATTGCTCAACAGGGACCTTGCAGACCAGGAGAGAGTAGGATTATATATTCAAAGTACTGGAAACAAAAATAGTATGTCTTTGTAAAGGTATTCTTTTAAAATGAAGGAGAGATAGTCTTTTTGCCAAACAAAAATACTGTATCTTTTGTAAGTATAGTATTTTGCCAAACAAAAGTACTATATCTTTGTAAAAACACTCTTTTAAAATGAACAAAACAAACAGCAAACAAAAGCTGGGGAATTTTGTCAACACTGGACCTGCCTTACAAGAAATGCTTAAGGAAATTCTTCAAATGGAATTCGAAACATGAAATCTCAATGTGAAAGCATTTGAAAGTATATTGTCATAGGCAGAGGCAAATATATAGCCAAATACAGAATAATGTAATACTGTAATCGTGGTGCACAAATAACCCATAATCCTAATATGAAAGTTAAAAAACAAAAGTATTAAGAATAGTTAAAATCATACAAATTTGGCAATAGATTTACAGTAATGAAATGAACTCTGACTTCAAGAACATGAACGGGGGAGAGGAAAGTTACATTCAGTTTTTATATGCAATTGAACTTAAGTTGTTAAATTAAAATGGTTATAGCTACAAGATCTATACAAGCCTCGTAGTAACCACAAATTGATAAGCTATAGCAAGTACACAAAAGATAGGGAGAAATGAGTTAAACCAAACCAATATTAAAAAAAAAAATCAAGGAAGAACAACAAACAAAAAAGAAAGATAGGAGAAAAAGAACAGCAACACAGTCAAAAAACTGTGAACAGAATAACGATAGTAAGTCCTGACCTCTCAATCACTTATGTAAATGGACTAAGGTCCTCAATCAAAAGACCTGTAGTGACTGAATGGATTAAGAAAAGAAAACCAACAAAATGCATTCATATTCTGTCATAGAGACTCACTTTAGCTATAAGGACACAAATCGACTGAAAGTGAAGTGTTGGGAAAAGATATTCCATGCAAATGATAACCAAACCTGCAAATAATAACCAAGGAGAACAGGGGTAGCTATAATTGTATCATACAAAATAGATTTTACGTCAAAAACTGACAGGAGACAAAGGAAGTCATTATATAATAAAAGGTTCAATTCAACATAAAGACAGAGCAATCACAAGTTTCTATGCACCCAATATCAGACCACTAATATAAAATAAATATTGATAGATCTGAAGAGAGAAATTGACAATGGAAACAATAAGAGTAGGAGACTTCAATACCCCACTTTCGATAATAGATAGAGCATCCAGGTAGAAAATTAGTAAGGCAACAGCTGACTTGAACAACACAATAGGCCAAATGGACCTAACAGATGCACGCGCACACACACACACACACACAACTTTCCACCGAATTGTAGTAGAATACACATTTTTTTCAAGTGCACGAAACATTCCCCAGTATAGATCACACGTTAGGGATCCATTGGGTGTCTTGATACATACTTCTCATGAATAAAAATATTTATGAGAATATTTGAATATTCAAATACTCATCTGATTCAGCAATCCTACTTTTGGGTATATATCCAAAGTAATTGAAAGCCGCATCATTAGATCTATGCTCCCATGTTCTGCACTTTTATGTACATTGCAGCATTAGTCATAGCAGCCAAGACATGGAAACAACCTAAGTGTCTGCCAACAGATGAATGGAGGAAGAAAATGTGGCACACACATAACGAATGGTAGAATACAATGGAATGTTACTCAGTGTTATAAGAGAAGGGAATCCTGCCATGTGCAGTAACATGGATGGAGCCGGAGGAAATGCTAAGCAAAATAAGATAGAAAAAGAAATACTGCATGATCTCACTTTTTGTGGAATCTAAAATAGTCAAATTCATAGATGCATAGAGTAGGATGGTGGTTGCCAGAGGCTGGAGAGGGGTTAATGTCAGTTTTAAGGGTACAAAAATGGTAACTATGTAAAAGTGATAGGTATGTTAATTAGCTCCAATGTGGCAGTCATTTCACAGTGTATATGAAAATATCAAGTTGTACATTTTAATTATATACTTTTTATGCACCAAAAATTGTCACAAAGTAAAGAATTCAAAAATGCACAGAAAGCAAAAAAGCAAAAATAAAACAAAGAATAGAGCTGATGGTCTTATCAGTCTTTCTTTATGGGAGGATGACAAGTTACTGAAAGGAAGACTAATTTAATAGAAAATTGTCCCTTTGACATGTGCCGAAGACAGTAACCACCTGCAGCCTGTGGCGTGCAGAAAGGGCGACTGTCTGTGCAGGATGGGACCCAGGAGGACTGTTGGTCTTCTACACGCCAATATGCTGCTGCCTCTGGTTACTTCATCATCTTTGCATGATGGTGAAATGACATTTCTGCGACTGTATTAAAAAGGTAACACTAAGGAAAAGAGCAAGATTACCAGTTTTTAAAAACATTTTCTATTTTATTATCACAAATGTAACTTTTCAGAAAATCTCAAACTCGAATTTATAGAAGGGTAAAGTGGCATGATAGAAAGAACCTTAGACCTTCAATTGGCTCTTCCATTGTGGTGGATCTATAAGTTTGAAGATTATATCTCCCCACAGCATTTGTACTGATCTTGCTTTGGCTAATGCAATATGAGTGGAGTGACATGTGTCATTTCTGGGCAGAAGTTTTAAAAGGCAATTTATGATTCACCCATTCTTGTTTCCCTCAGGTATAACTCTAGGCAGTGGTGCAGCATGGGGGCTGCATCCACCTGAGTCATGAGTAGAAGTATCTAAAATAGTGAAATTCATAGAAGCAGAGAAGAAAACACCCTTTATAATAAGCCTCTGAGATTTTGGGGAGTGTTTGTTATTGTGGCATGACTAGAACATTTTGATGGCTATAGAAACACACTAGCTCTTACAATAGCTGAGAGACAGGGCAAGTCTTTTAATACTTAAAATAGTCATAGTAATTGTAATAGCATTAATCAGCCTTTTCTATGGGGCAGGTGTGTGTTGAGTGCTTTATATACATGACCTCCTTTCTTCCTCATCACCATTTAATGGAATATTATTATCTGTTTTATAAATGAGAAAACTGAGGCAGAGAGTTTGAACAACCTGCTGAGTGTTACATGGCAATAGGGTGACGGAGCTAGAATTTGATCTTGGTCGTGACCGAGTTCAGAATCCAGGATCTTGGGCAGTTTGCTGTGTTGTCTTTCCTTATCATTGCTCTGATTCTCAAACTTCTCATCTATAAAATAAGGCTAGAAATACCACCTCCACATCACTTTTCCTCCTCTTGATGCTGTTTTGAGGAAAGACCTAGATGGAGAAAAGGCTTTCTGTTTTTTCCTCTGCTTCCCAGAATAATGGAGGCAGAATCTAAAAGCAGATCCCAGAAGGTGGGTGGCTGTGGGACACTGAAACCAATAGCAGGTTATCCTTGTTTGACCTTTTTGGGGCGTACATCAAAGCAAGGAATCAGTAGGATCTGATGGACCACCTGTGAGGATGCAGTCAGCCCCAGTGACTCCAGAAAGGCTGCCGTAAGATGAAAGGCCAGGACAGAAGCTGGCGTCGTAGCTCATTTATGACAAGTCCTTGAGGAAGGTGTCATGGTCTCAGTGTGGCTGCGGATAGCTGCGCCTAGACAGACCCAAGAAACTTGTCTCCCGTTTTGGTCTGAATGAAAGCAGGAAGCATATGGGGAAGGTATTCCAGAAAATCCAGCAAGCAGCGGGTCTGATCGGTTCATAAAACAGCAAGTGGATTGGAAAATGTCATAACAAACCACAAACAACCACAGAAATAATTGGGCACAGATTTTACTCAGATTGTTTAGTTATCAGTTGTTCTTTCCGAAACGCTCTGAGAAAGACACCACATTTGGAATTTTCACATCCCTAGGGAGAGACTTGAGAGGTCACTAGTTTTTTCCCTCAGCAACTGTTTGTTTCTTCTATTCTATTAACATCTATTCTCACAAAACTGGCCATTCCCTGGTTTCCTAGTGTAAAATTACTGTGGATATATGCAGTTGGATCTACCATAGTGTAGCTGAATCAGTCCTCTGTAGGAGTATATAATCATTTTATGATTAATAGCACTTACCTTAGACTTTTTAGAAGATGGTATTATTAGATTGGATCTAAAGTTAGCAAAATTTTCGACCTATCTAAATGGTATCAAATGTGAGTCCATTTGTGTGTAGTGGTTGAGGGGAGGGGAGGGAGGTAGAGATGAGAAGATGTAAATATATTATAATATTCCTTGATCTTTTTATGGTGACTTTGATAACAATGTTCTTCCAAGTTAATATTCATTCCAGTTCCTTTGTGGAAGTACCAGAGTCACAAGCCAATGAAAATAAATAGGGAAGGGGAATCAGGATGAAGGAAGCAGTGTGGCAAGAATCTTCAACTTTCTCCAGATAATAATATAGGTGGTGATGGGTTTTTTCCTCCTCCTTTTTCTCCTCTTCTTCACCTTCTTATTTTTTAAAAGTTACATGTACATAATTTACATGGTAAAATTCTGACTTCAGGGGTTTAATGGATGGATACACAGTATCCATGCTATGAAGCAGAAAGTGGACTGACATGAGAGTTGGAAATGAGCTAAGTTCACTTTTGGGTCTTATAGCACCATGGGAGCTTCAGGGTTTCTAATGTCCTGTGTGCAAATCACAGGCCAAAGACTGCATAAGAGAAGGTCACAATGGGATTGATGGATGACAGAGCCAAAGTCTTTGCTCAGATAACACTGTGTAGAAGAGGCTGCTTATTGGGATTAAACTCTTCCAGACACTATGATTGCAACCACAGTTATCAGTTAGGCCTGTCCTGTTCAGGTTCCATCAGATACTACTAATAGGGGCTATTTTAATTCCAGATTTCATGAATTCAGAAGAAAAAATATTTGTTGAGAAAATTCCTATATATAATGCACTAAACAATTAACTTAAGCACTGGTCCATATACAGCTACAACTCCAGAGTAAGTTATTCCTTATTAAGAGTAACCAAGGAGAATTTTTTTTTAGACTGAGTTTTTTGCTCTTGTTGCCCAGGTTGGAGTGCAATGGCGTGATCTCGGCTAACCGCAACCTCCGCCTCCCGGGTTCAAGCGATTCTCTTGCCTCAGCCTCACAAGTAGCTGCAATTACAGGCATGCACCACCATGTCCAGCTAATTTTTTGTATTTTTAGTAGAGATGGGGTTTCTCCATGTTGATCAGGCTGATCTCAAACTCCCGACCTCAGGTGATCCGCCCACCTCTGCCTCCCAAAGTGCTGGGATTACAGGTGTGAGCCACCACGCCCGGCAGAGAAATGTCTCTACACTGCTCTCTCTGCATCCTCCTCTCCATGGAGGTCCTGACTTGCAATAGTGTGTTGATTTGTTTTTTTGGTTTTATGCTAATTCAGATTGGTCCTTGTGATACTAATCACTTCCTTGGTTCAGAACAGCTATTCTCATTCACTGCAGATAATTCTGCCTTTACTTTGATATTTTGATGAGATTTAAAAAGTAAACATTTCATCACATCACATTAACCTTTTATATTTCAACCATAACTCATCACTTTCTGAAATTCTAAATTTATTACACCCTAAATTTCAGCTCCGTCAAAGCGGGGACTTGTTACCTTGTTGTAGCCCCATTACCCAGCACCTGGCACATTGTGTGCACTCAGTAAATATGTGTAGACTAGATAAGTGTATTTGTGTGGATTTAGCTATTTTTTGTTCCTGTTTGATACTGCACGAATCTGTGCAAATCAGGGTTTCTGAGCGTGCAGCATTCTTCTAATTTTGTACTTTCAAATATCTTCTGAAAATGTATTCTTCTCTGTGCCCCTCTGTGGGAGGGCTTTTACATTTCTCTGGTTTTTGGTAGGAGGAAGATAACTTCTGAGTTGAGCACTCATAAATAGGCTTCCTGCTGTTTAGATGTTGTATAAATCCTCTCCTGTACTTCCTGTGCCACATCATTAAATGTCTAGCCTTAGCTACACAGTTGGATTCCTTCACTGACTCTTTGAAGTTGTATGGTTTAGTCCCTGAATTCCTTCTAGACAGAGTAGATTACAGAGCCAGACTGCCTGCTCTGCCACTAACCAATATCTAGGTAAGCTGAGCCAGTTATCAAACTTCATCGTGCCTTGTTTTTTTCATATGTAAACTGGAGATAGTAATAGTAACACTAATTGAAATTGGTTGGGCCAGGCCCTGTTACAAGCATTTTTCATGTAATAGACTTTAATGTTGGTCTTAGTCTGTTTTGTGTTGCTGTAATAGAATACCACAGACCAGCAATTTATAGTGAACAGAAATTTATTGGCTAACAGTTCTGGAGGTTGGGAAGTCCATGATCAAAGTGCTGGTTCTTATGAAGGGCTCCTTATGCATTATAGGATAGTGGAAAGTATCAGTTGGAGGAAAGGCCAACAGAGAGAGAGAGAGAGAAGAAAGAAAGAGTGAACGAGTGCATGCGCAAGAGGAGGTGAACCCACTCCCTCAATAATGGCATTAGTTTATTCTAAGGGTGGAGACCTCATGGCCTAATTGCCTTTTAAAGCTTTGTCTCACCTCTTAACACTGTTAAAATGGCAATTAAATTTCAGCATAACTTTTGGAGTGGACAGACATTGAAGTATAGCAATGTACTAAAACAATCCTATAAGTAGGCACTATTACTATCTTCATTTTATAGCTAAGGAAATTGAAATGCGGAAAGGTTAGCTTCAACCAAGTTCTCATAGATGGCAAGTGATAGACTAGAATTCTAATCTGTGGAGCTAGACTCCAAAGCTAGTGCTTTTAGGCACTACTGCCCTAATGGAGGGATTATGAAGAGTACGAGAGATAATACATATAAAGTGCCTGGCGGAGTGCCTGTACCAGTCAGCATCTATAGATGTCAGTTGTTCATTTTGCTAATAACTAATTTACCTTTGTTGCAAATTCAAAGGAGGAGTTCTGAAGACCACAAACACGTGTTGAAGACTGCAAAGGAACACAGTGAGAGAGGACACAATGGAATAAGGATATTTTAATTGGAAGGTGAATCCTGGGTAGGAAGTAGAAAAAGATCTAAACAAATCTAGTTGTTACATATAAAGAAGCAAGAAGCTTAAGACCTTTGATTAAGGCTAACTTTGAGAATAGTTGATAGAGCAGGGGTGTCCAATCTTCTGGCCATATTGAAAGAATTGTCTTGGGCCACATACAATAATACACTAATATTAGCGATAGTTGATGAGCTAAAAATACTTGCAAAAAAAATTTCATGTTTTAAGAAAGTTTATGAATTTGTGTTGGGCCACATTCAAAGCTGTCCTGAGCTGCATGTGGCCTGCAGGCCGTGGTTTGGACGAGCTTGCTACAGAGGCACTGGGAGTTCTGCATGTAATACCAATGAAGGAAGGAGGAGAGCACATGAAAATAGGGGAATGATACCAGTCACTGATTCAAATATATCAGCTATGGGAAGAGGAGATTTCTGAAATAGAAGTGCCAAGTAGATAGGAATAGTGTCAGGAAGGGGAGTTGGTTCCAATCTCTGAACAGAAAATCCCTATGATTTGTTACCCTCTATGTATTTATTGTATCCTGCAGGGAAGTAAGGTCTTTGAAATTCCAGCAGGAAGAGAATGGAGGTGATTTCTCTAGGGGTAAGTTAAACTACTGGCATTTGGCCCTTTAGTCAAACAGAAAGAAATACATTTAAATAGTAATAGGGCCCTTCCCATTTATTAGGAAAATATTTTTAGGTCATACTATAGCACATTGCTGAGAAGATTGAGAGATCTGGGAGATCTGTCTCTCTCTTTCCCTCTCTCTCAACACACACACAAAACATACAAAATAATTTCAAGACTTGATTTAAGAACATAGAAATCAAGATATCACACCTAATATAAAACACTGCAGAGCTAGAACATTTTTAGGAAGAGTGAGAAAGAAAGTTTTAACAATGTCTAAACACCCAAAAGAAAAACTAAGAAATACGAAGTAAAAGAGAAGTGGTGTTTAGGTTTGAGAAATGAGATGGGAAGGCAACTAAATGCTTTTCTTTGCAATTCCACACTATCACACCACTTCTCAGGAGACTAGAATCTTCCCTGGGGAAACATTTCATCAAAGCGTCAGCTTGTCTAGTTCTTAGAGGAATGTGTGCTATGATATAAAACAAGTAGGTGGTCAGGGTGACCATGACAAAGCTGGGGGTGAGGTACAACCCCCTATCTTTTATTTAGACCCAAGCAGGCAGATGAGATAAGGGCTTCTCCAACATTGATAAGCATGTGAATCACGTGAGGATATTGTTAAAATGTAGATTCTGATTTATTCTGTATGTGTGATGGGGATGGAGGGTGATCTCAGGAGGGACCTGAAATTCTACATTCTAATAAGCAGCCAGGTAATGCAGGAGATGCTGGTCCATGAACCATACTTTGAGCAGCAAGGGTAGACCATATGATAGCATTGGTGACAATTAAGAAAATATGTGCAAATTTGGAGAGAGGCAAGGAGACTTAGGAATGTGTGTGCATGAGAAAGAGAGAAACATAGTTGGTGAACTCCTTTCAGGGCAGCTTTGGGAATTTTAACGAGACAAATAGGAAGGAGGACAGGAAGAGCTGGAACATGATAGCAATCAGAGACTGAGACCGGTGCCCCAAGCTTTAGTGTGTCTATGCGCCCTCCTCGCTGGACACACTTCCAGCATTCTCTGCTCTTTCTCATTTCATGGATGTGTACAGCTCCTTCCGTTTACTTAAAATTTTCTTTCCTTACCTTGACCATTCAGGAAAGACTTCTCTTATCAGCTGATATCTTCATCAAATGTTCCTATAGCATATTTCCTCTTTCTTTTATTGATCTTTTTACACTTATAAATGTTCATCATTTTTTAAGTGCAGGAGTTGGGTCCATTTTATTCTTTCCAGTCTCTTTAGCACCTAACTCAAAATAGAGCCTGGCTAGTCTAGTGGGTGATCAATGGACATTTTAAATGAACAGATGAAATAGTGTGAATGATCACATGCCCTAGATTTTCTGGACCTTGGGCCTTTCAAACCATATGTATCACCAGTTGATTTGAAAAATCTAGCCCCAGAGCCATCAGAAAAAAAAAAATTAACAGGATGAGTTGAGGGGAAAAGGAGAAGGAAGCAGTAAGTTGATACAATTGGTCAAATGTAAGCAAGTTCAAATAAGATAGAAACATGCATTCATCCAAAATATATAAGACAAAACCACCAGATAATCATACGAATAATACCATTTTCTTAAGCACCTGGCATATGATCATAATATATGTGATTTTATCTTAGTGAATTCTCACAAAAATACTGTATTAGGTGGTTTAAAAATGTGCATTTAAAATTTAAGAGTTGGTATTAGGTGGTGGAAACCATGGTCCATAGTGGCTATTGGCCCAGGTCACTTAACATGAAGGAAATTGTAAAGACAGACCAGATTCAGAAGCTGAGTATAAATGCCTTGGACACTTGGCCTTGTGATCTGCCATCCGTGTAGCACCTAATGTCCAAAATTTGCCTTTCACAGCAGCCTGAGAGCCCCATGGGACAGGGGTTCCTGCTTCATTCTTGGCTGTGTCCCCAACACTCGGCATATTTTTTCACATAGCATAATACTTCCTGAAAAGAAATAATTGAATAAATGAATGGTGAGGCCAATTGGAAACTACTGCCCTTTCTATTTATTGCATTATATAGCCTGTAGAATACTAACAAGAAGTTTTGCCAAAAGACTCGCGTTTCCTTGCTGGGCCTCGAGATATGTTTGTAAAAGCTCCTGTTTGAGGTTAGAACAGTGTTTCTTTACCCCCTTTTTTTAAATCATCCCTTCTACTACCACCCAAAGAGCCTTTTGAGATTTGTTTTCCCTAAAAGCCTCTCCCATGAAATTTTAATGCCACAGTTATACTGTAAATCTGTTATGTATTATATATATTTCTGTGTCTTATACATATAAGACTTTTTTTTTGCCTCCTCCCAAGAACCAATTTCACCCCCTTGGGAGTGATGCTGCCCTGTTAAGAATGCATAGGTTCGAAGGATGCACATCATAAGTCAAACTGGGAAAGAGTTAAAATATGTTCTGTGTTCACTTATAGAGATCCAGTGATGCAGCAGACATTGCCAATTTTCTCCTGTATCCATTCTCTTCTTCTTAAGTAACCAGTTGCAGATATTTATCTAAGCACGTTACCATCAAACAAAAGGGCTGTATTTCCTAGCCTCCCTGGATACCTTTCTTTTAGCTGGCTGATCACAAGGACAGTGAGCTGAATAATTACATCTCTTAGCCTTCCTAATAGACTCTGTTTGGCCACCTGACCAAGTCATAGCCAATGAGTTATAAGCAGTGAGAGAGGAATAAATGTCTATATTAAGCTACTGTATTTTGAAAGTCTCTGTTACACACAACTGAACCTAATACCAACAGATACAAATCCTATTTTCATTATATCTTAAATTATTAATTTCTAATTGTATGTAATTAATATGAATTATTAATTTAACCTAAATTATTGTATTAATTATTAATTGTATATAATTATTTTACATTTATCAGACCTCACACTGTAGATTCTTTAGGATTTTTTCCTATGCTCTACTTTTCTATCCACCACCATAATTGTAATGAGTTGCATTAAATGCTTGTATAGAGGTGTAGACAAAAGAGTAATGACACTTTGTATATACAATATTTGCTACAAAGCATGGTAACTATAACAAAAGTCCACTAATTTTGAACTTGTCATAAGTTTTGACTTGAGTTCATAAGTTTAAAATTAAGTTGTTGTATAATTGAATTTTGAGTAAGGGGACTTCTCAATTAGGAAAGGATTATTGAGTACTGGAATAATTATGAGAGAGTTGGAAGAAAGAGAAAACAGAAAAAGATAAAATTCAATAAAATCAGAAATGATGAAAATTATTCTTTAGCATTTAGAGAAGAAAGAAGAAGAAACAAAGCAAGAAAATATTTGGAAATTCACTCTGGGTTGCTATTGATTAGCAGAAAAAATAAGAACCTAAAGGTTAAAGTAACTTTCAGAAGAAAAGTTCAGAAACATAAGCCTTTAAGGAGCGTATGGATTCTAGCCATAGTCGGGCCATTGCTGACTGGGATTAGGCATTTTCCCACTTCCACAGGAAAACCTCTGGAAGACTTGTCATCTGCAAGCTTGGTACAAGGGCCATCAATTATTTAGCTTAAGAATGAAGGGTAACAGGAGACATCTGGAATTGACTTTAAGAGTGTGTGTGTATGTGTGTGTGTGTGTGTGTGTGTGTGTGTGCTGGGAATTTGATTGCAAAGCTTTTTTGACATGATACCCAGTGGAATGATTCACAATGAAATACAAAATTGAGCAATAAAATTGTAGACCCCTTAGAGATTTGAAAAGACATTACAAAACACACAAAAACAAAGGCAGAATTTGATTGTCTTGTGAAGCTGGATCAAGAGAAAACATTTGACAGGATGGAGGGTTTTGTTTAATTTAATATTATATAAACACACAGATTCTCCTCCCAAGTCATGAGTCATGCAAAAAAATATAATACATGTTATATGGAATGTCTGCACGGCAGACATTGTTTGTGTCTAACCAATAGCCATTTTTCTCTACTTTCTTGTTACTAAACCCACATTTTGGTCAGAGAGGTTAAGTCCCTACCCCAGAGATTGAGTCAGCCTTGGTCTATGTCAGTCATGGAGTAACCCTTCTTTTGTGCCAGGTTTTCACTTTCCTGGCCACCTTTGCAGTAGGGGTGGTCATGCGACTCAGTTCTGACCAATGACCTATTATTAGAGGTCTGATAGGAAGATCTGGGAAAGATTTTTCTGCTTCGATAAAAATGCAAACATATGCAAGAGAAAAAATTTGTTCCCTTTGCACGTTTTGCCCTATTTGGGATGCTGACTGGATGTTCATAGCTTAATTTGTGACCTTGACATGACACATAGGAAGATAAAAAGCTGATAGGTGGTGGTAGATGAAGCATAATTATGAAAAAAGCCTCAATTTTTGGGGGGGATGTTTTTTAGCCTGGATTTTTGAAGATACTATTCGGTTGTTAAATCACCCCCATGGTGATCATGGACAAGATGTTACAGGCTTGATGATGCACGAGGAATAGAACACAGAAATAACTAATGAGTTACAAATCTCCTTACATGAGAGTAGGACAGGCCATTTTGTGCTGACGTTGTCCTCTCTGTCAGCTAAGTGGTGCCAAAGGCAGTGAGCATGCAGTTCTGAACTTCCCTGACTTAGTGAATTCCTTGTGTTGACACTGTTACTTGACATTAAATTTGGGCACATTCTTGGAGAGCTAGGGAAGGCATCAGAGAATCACTAAATTGTATCACTAAGATCTAGTACTTTTTTAATTTTTTTGCCAGGTTGGTAGTAAGTGAAGGGGGTAGTAAAGTAAAAGCACTTCAGTTAATTCTGAATTGTTCTCATCAATGTTTGAACGTATCAGTCTTTGGAATCTTGCCTAATTCAGATATCCTGATGGTTTGAGCCTCTGACAGCTGGGTTGTCTGTTACTCGTAGCCAGAAGCATTCCTACTGAATGCCAACACAAATCCAACAAATATTGGGTGGATTGTAAAGGAGAAAAGGGCCATTCGAGGGGGATGGTTAGTGTCTGGGCAGTCTCATCTTATATGCTGATAATGATGTTCAAATAAAAAATTGCACAAATGAGTAAGTTCTGAATAATGTACAGATAGAGGAGAAGATAATGTATAGACACTGAACCCAATGCTAGCCAAGTCCAAGAAATAGAACTGGCAGAAGTTCAATAGCAGCACAAGACAGTTGGAAGACCTGGGTTTAAAAGTTATCTCTGGTACCTGCTAGTTAAGTGGGTATATCACCTCACTGAACTCAAGGCTACTTATTTGTAAAAGTAAAGAATAACAACTTCACAGGATCATTGTGAGATAATTTGAGATGGCTTATGATAAGTTTGTGTTGCTCAGTATACACTAGATTCTGAATGATAAAATGTGGCTAATAAGCTGTTTTCAGATTTGTGATGAATGTAGAAAATTCTTGGAGCTTTTAAAAAAGTCACTTAAACATCTTTGGAGCTGTGTTTTATAGGAAAGAATTGGACTAGATGTTTTCATTTTGTTCTAGATTTACATGTCTATTTCTACATATATAGGAATAAATTAAGTAGAGAAGGAGATTAGAAAAATATGAAGAGAGTGAAAGCCTATACTAGACTGGTCCTTTAAATAGGAAGAAGGCTGTAAGCAAATCCCATCTTTGTGTCCTCCTTTCAGCCCTGCAGAGCAAGGCTGTGCTCCCACCTCCATTTTTTTTTCAAAGAAGAATCACAGAGGGAATTCATAAGGTAATTGGAAGGAAGATGTATTTGTCTGTTCTTGCACCACTATAAAAACAACACAAGACTGGGTAATTTATAAGGAGGTTTAATCGACTCACTGTTCCATAGGCTGTACAGTAAGCATGGCTGGAGAGGCCTCAGGAAACTTACAATCATGGTGAAAGGCAAAGAGAAAGGAGGCACATCCTGCATGTCTGGAGCAGGAGGAAGAGAGAGAGTGAAGGAGGAAGTGCTACACACTTTCAGAAGACCACATCTCATGAGAACTCTGTCACAAAACAGCACTGGGGGATGGTGCTAAACCATTAGAAACTACTCCTATGATCCAGTCACCTCCCACCAGTCCCCTCCTCCAACACTGGGGATTACAATTCAATGTGAGATTTAGGTGGGGACACAGAGGCAAACCGCATCATTCCACCCCCGCCCCTCCCAGATCTCATACCATTTACATTTTCAAGCACAGCCGTGCCTTCCCAGCAGTCCCCCAAGTCATTCCAGCATTAACTCAAAAGTCCAAGTGTCATGTGAGACAAGGCAAGTCCCTTCCACAGATGAGCCTAAGTTAGTTACATCTAAGATATAATGGGCGTGTAGGTATTGGGTAAATACTCCCTTTCCAAAAGGGAGAAATTGGTCAAAACAAAGCTACAGGCTCCATGTAAGTCCCAAACTCCTCAGGGCAGCCACTAAATCTTAAAACTTCTAAATAATCTCCTTTGCTTTCATGTCTTACATTCAGTGCACATCGATGCAAGGGGTGGGTTCCCAAGGTCTTGGAAATCTCCACCCTTATGGTTCTGCAGGGTACAGCCCCTTTGCCTGCAGCTTTTCCAGGTGCATGGTACAAGCTGTTGGTGGATCTATTATTCTGGGGTCGGGAGGATGATGGCCCTCTTCTCACAGCTTCACTAGGCAATGCCCCAGTGAAGAATCTCTACTAATGCCCTCCATTTCTCCTCTGCACTGCCTTAGTATAGATTTTCCATGAGGCTCTATCCCTGCAGCAGACTCCTCCCATCCAAGCTTAGGGGTATCTAGGTGTTTCCATACATCCTCTGAGATCAGGGAGAGGCTCCCAAGCTTCAACTGTTGCCCTCTGTGCACCTGGAGGCTTAACAGCACAGGGATGCCTTGGTGGCTTCTGACTTGCACCATCTGGAGCAGCAGCCTGAGACATGGCTGGGGACCTTTTAGCCATGGGTGGAGCTGAAGTGGCTGGGACTGCAAGGAGCAGTGTCCTCAGGTTGCACAGGGTGGGGCCCTGGGTCTGGCTCAGGAAACCATTGTTCCCTCCTAGGTCCTGTGATGGAAGGGGCATCTGTGAAGGTCTCTGATATGGCTTGGAGGCATTTTCCCCATTGTTTTGGCTATTAACATTCAGTTCCTCTTTACTTAGCTATATTTCTGCAGCCTACTTGAATTCCTCCCCAGAAAATGGATTTTTCTTTTCTACCACATGGCCAGGCTGCAAATTTTTCAAACTTTTATGTTGTGCTTCACTTTTAAATATAAGTTCCAATTTCAGGTCATTTCAGGTTTATGCAGATGAGCATAGGCTTTTAGATGCAGCCAGGCCGCATCTTGAATGCTTTGCTGCTTAGAAATTTCTTCAGTCAGGTACCCGAAATCATCTCTCTTAAGTTCAAAGTTCCCTAGAGCCAGAGGCACTGCGCTGCCAGTCTCTTTGCTAAAGCATAGCAAGAATGACCTTTATTCTAGTTCTCAATAAGTTTGTCTCCATTTGAAACCTTCTCAGCCTGGATTTCACTGTTCATGTTACTATCAATATTTTGGTCATAAGCATTCAACAAGTCTCTAGGAATTTCTAAACTTTCCCTCATCTTCCTGTCTTCTTCTGAGCCCTCCAAACTCTTCCAACCTCTGCCCATCACCCAGTTCCAAAGTCACTTCCACATTTTCATGTATCTTTAGAGCATTGCCCCACTCCCAGTACCAATTTTCTGTATTAGTTTATTCTTGCACTGCTATAAAGGACTACTTGAGACTGGGAATTTATAAAGAAAAGAGACTAAATTGTGCTCACACTTGTGCAGGCTGTACACGCTTCTGCTTTTGGGGAGGCCTCAGGAAACCTGCAATCACGGCAGAAAGTGAAGCAGAAGCAGACACATAGTCACATAGCTGGCAGGAAAGAGGGAAAGTGAAGGGGGAGGTGCTATACACTTTGAAACAACCTGATCTCGAGAGAACTCTATCACGAAACAGCACTAGAGGGATGGTGCTAAACCATTAGAAACCACACCCATGATTCAATCACTGTCCACCAGGCCCCTCCTTCAACACTGAGGATTACAATTCAAAGTGAGATTTGGGTGGGGACACAGAGCCAAACTATACTGGAAGAATTGAGGTAGTGGTTCATACTTTAAGTCTTGTGCTTGGAGATAATAAGGTCTCCTTCACATCTAGTCCATGCATTTATTTATAGACACAGCAGTCTCACCAGCAGACAAAGAGGAACTGAGATGCAATTTGAAATCTCTTCTGGGTCATGATGCTATCAAGTGTTGTGATCCTGTATGTGGCTATTTTGATACCTGTAATATAGATTCCACCAGGTGTAGTGGGAACTAGTAGAAACCTTAGGGAATGAGGTGAGCAAGGTAAACTGCAATGCAAAAACACATCTAGGCAAATTTTTGATGAGTATGTGGTTGGAAGTGTAAGTGAGGAATGGAAAGACAGAGCAATATTATGGCCCTGGAGTGGGGGGCTGTGGGAAATAATGAGAAGTAGGGTTGGGGGGAATTTTATGAATCTTTATGGAGATGAGTGGCTAGTATAAATTATGTGCATGAATAATTTTACTCCAAATTATGAAAACATACATTTTCTTTTTTAAGAATAAAAATGTTTATTAAAAAAACCTTTGTATGAAAGTATTACAGATCAAAAGCTGTATTTGTACGTATGGATTTAAGGTCCAATTATGCATCAAACACTGAATGGGCCCAGCAGGTAAACTGGAGATGCAAACACTTAGATTCTGCCTCTACTAAACAGCTTGATTAATGCAAAAGAGGAGGGAGAGCAGCAACATAGGAAATCTGCCCAGAAACTAATTTGGCAGAGATGTCAAGTTAACAAACTGTTGAAAGTTACAAATCTCCAGAAAGGCACTTCTTTCTCATGATAAAAGTGCTTAAAACCTAAATATGAACTCCATACCTAGCTTATTTTTTCAACAAATGCAAAGAGCTATAGACTATTAATACCAAGTTTCCACACAAAATGGCCCAACAATTTACTCGAAATACCTTACTTATGAACTGAAATAAACTTTATGCCAAAAATTCAAGTCAGCCTTCTCCTGAAGTCTCACCATTGTAATTTTCAGAGATGTCATTTCTATCATAATTTTACATGTAACATTGCCCACAAACATTTGGATCATAATTGTGTAAGCTGGATGCACCATTTAAGCTTAGGGTAGAAGAAATTAGCAGCAACTAAATCTCAACTGTGACAACTTGTATAATAAGTGCAATATATGGAATATTCTCAGGAGAGGCATCTGAAGTAATATGCTCCACTCTGCAACAATTACCTGATTTTTCCACTTAGTCTTAAGACTTTTGTGCCTTGATTCTGGTAAAAATGTCAACTAGTATGAACACTAAATCAAATCCACTGTTTTTGAGTAAACAAGTTCTCTGAAATTTAATAGATCTAGTTAATATTGCTACTGAATTTCTAAAAGCTTGGGTTTAAGGGTGGATTCCAGGGCTATTTCAATACCAACAGAATCATATATGCGTCCATAAAATTGTCATTTAAAAATAATTCAGAAACTAAGCAGTGGGAGAGCACCACTAGGGGTATGGTATGAGGGTTGGTGGGGAACGGAGAAGAAACTGCAGAGAACAAAGTATAACTAGCAAAATACTTTCCGTGATATTACAAAAACACATGCGTCTAGTCAGATTAACTTGATTGGCGTTTCTTATGCAATAGACTGATCACTGAGATTCTTAACTCGGGTTTCAATCAATGACAAAATCAAAAATGTTAACAAGAGAGATTTGAAGAATGGATGGCAGGCTGTGAATTTTGCAGATATTATGCTTGCATTTCAAATTCCTCTTTCAGACTTTCCAAGTAAGCATGCACATTCCCAGGGCCAGGATATTTGGCAAAATACACCAGGATCGTGTATCTCAGTTGCACATCGTCCATCTTGCTGCTGGCAGAAACTGCAGCTGCAGATGCCTCAGCAAGGTGGGCAGTGCCACTAGAGCATCCCTGACCTCTTCAGCATAAGGATTTCTAAGGCAGGAGCTGCAGAACTGGCCTCTGAACGCCCTAGCAGTCTGGGTTTTTGCAGGTTGTTTTGGTGTCAATAGTTTTCTGACAGCATTGATAACAAGCAGAGCCCAGGGAATCCTTATGTATCTTCTTTGGAGAATTACTGCAGATGGTCTCCAACTCTTCCTCTGTCATTTCTTCCACTGGGTGAATTATAGGCAGAAGGGTCATGGATGAGTTGCAGTGATGAATTCTGGGCATGCCATCTTTGTTCACGTAGCCATCCATTGTCTTGCTCTTTCTCACCAACCGTGTCCTTATCCTGTTCCTCTTCTTCCTCGTCCTCCGTGAATAGAGCACCAAGGGACCCGGTAAGAAGAGGAGCTCTCTGATCAGGGTTTTCCTGGAAGCAACACCTGGAAATGTATGCCTTGGGGGTGTCCTTGGTTGTGAGTTGGAGCCTGGAGAGAACGTCTTCTAAGGAACAAGCCCGGGAAGCTTTCTAATGCTGACATGCGTTTTCCAGGCATTGCTATGTTTTGCTTTATATGGAAAGACTTTTTCTCCAAAAAACTCATGCCCCCTTTATCTTCGGAATCGGAACTGGAATTTGTCAGAGAATTCTCTGAGGTTTGGGGAGGGAGGCTGTTTTTTTGTTGGCTGCTTCCCTGGTATTTTCGCGCTGGAAGCTTCATTGCCACCCTGTGAGGTCGAGTGTCTGTACTGGGTGCGGGTCCTACGGCCTTCCCAGACTGACTGGGAAGCCTCATGTTTGCAAAATTATCGGCGGCAACGCCATCACAACTGTCATCAGAGCGTGACTAGGTTTCCATGGCAATCAGTTTCGCATATCTGAAGTTGTCTAAGTTCTTTAATCGGATCCTTTCACGGCACGTGGTGAGCATCCATGCTGGCAGTGTGTGCCCAGTCCGGCTTGGAGTGCGGAGCCATTTTCTTATACTTGACATTTATTTCTCCAAAATAAGTGATGAACACAGAATATTCTCAGCATTGTAGATTCACCATTAACTCTGTATTCTACTTCAACCTCAGACTTGCTCAGTTACCAAGTCCAAACCCCTCTTTGGGTGCACCAGCTGGAATTCCTTACCACGTGGTCCTAGATTAAACCACCACCCTCTGCCCTCTGATTTATGCTGGAAGTCATTGAACTAATCTCCCTGAGCCGGGTCCCCACACCCTTAATATCTGGTTTCATAATACTGTTAATTAGCGCAAGTGTTGCTCTGAATATACCACAAATATTAATTCACTTAATCCTCCAAAAATTTAATAGCTTGGTGAGGTGAGAACTATTATTATTCCCATTCTGCAGTTGAGGACACAGGTTAAGTGACTCACCCAGGGTCACAGAGCGAGAAAGTGGTGGAGCCAGAATTCAGAGAGAGTCTGCTTGGCTCCAAAGCTCATGCCCTTAACCACCATGCTACGTTGGACCTCCTTTTCTGAAATACTCTTTTTCATGACGTTTCTTTTCTGCTTCAAACCTATAATGGCTTGCTTACTTTTAGGGAGAATTGCAGGCTCTGTGGTCTGATGGAAAGCTGTCCATTAAGCGATCCCACCAATCCAGCTTTGCCTTTCATGCTTCTCACTAGGGCCCCTCTCCTAACACCCAACTCATCTCCTCCCACAGATCTTCCCCAATGCTGGAAGCTGTGCCTTCATCACTATTCCCAATTTCTCTTTGCGGGGCTCTGCTGGGACCACCTTGCAGTAATTTTTTTCTCTGAATTCCTGCAAAATTTGAAGTCTATGTTTGCTAATGTAATAATGGATTAAAATGTGCTTTGGGTTTTTTTTTTTTTTGAAAGCTGTTTCAAAGACTATATCTTATTAACTGGCTCTAAAAGTTCTTTAAGGCAAGAGCCAGATATTCTGAATAAATCGAAATTTTTCTTATCTTTAACATGACAAAGAATTCCTAAACCATTTTCTGGTTCTGTAGTTTTGTCATGTTTCTGGCTGTGTTAGAACATGCAGCAAAGTTCTGGGAAGAGATAGATGCTTAATAAATATCAGTAGGTTTGACTCGTCCTGAAATCCTGCTGAAATAAACCAAAGATGAGATTTTCTGCCATTTGATTAAGGATTTTGGAAGCATAGAGTCATTGTAGGTTTTCAGCTCCTATTTCCCATCATGGAGAAATGAAAGATAAATTCATTCAGCAGTCATTTTTATCAGTCACTCAGCATCCCTTTGTAGTTTCAACAGCTTTGTCAACAGCTCAGGGGAGAAGGACTCATTATTCTTTGAGCAGTGAAGGCCTTTATTACATCAGGAAGGTGCATCAGACTTAAGGCAGCCCAATCCCAGGAGGTGACCTGGAAAAATGGGTAGGATTCAGTTGGTGGGCTGACCATGAGGTGAGCCTATTTGATTGGCTGCCTCCAGAATTAGATTATTGGATGAGTAGGAGAGTGGCCAATGGGAAACAAATAAGGAATGTAAGAGAGATGCCATTTTGAGGTAGACCCAGAGGTAGAGGGAGACAGAGAAAGAAAGATTGAGAACAGGGAGGATAGCCTTTCTGAGAGCTACATTTACTGTAGCTTTTATTCTGGGTCTGGTCCTTGCATTTTCTTTGGATATACATACTTCTTATCATTAAATTCATATAATTAGCCATATAATAGGTTATCTGCCAGCACAAACAGCACTTTGCATTAAAGACAAAATCATCTTTCCCTTAGAGATATCTGTTCAGCTTCTTGTATCTTCAATTAATTGTAGTTCAAGGAGAGAAAATTTTATTAGATATTTTCTTTTTCTTTTAAACTTGAGTATTTTAGGATAAGACTTCAAAGAATCTTACAGAAGGAAAAATACCACAACTCATGCATTATAAAGAAAAAAGGATATTTTTTTAAAACAATATCTTATGCAATTAGGAGCAGGTGAACTTAATTACCATATGAATAATTCAGAGAGGCAAATTAACTGTAATAAAAACAATTTTGGTCTATGGTGGACCTTTATATTCTTGCAACTCAAGTTAAATGTGACATGACCCTAGGACAGTTAAGGTTCTGAAATCTGGTTGTTGCATTCAGCAAGTATTTATTGACCACCTTCTGTGTGTCTTTACCCTACATTACCCTAAGTATTTTGGAAATGTAGTGTTCTTACTGCCTTGCTTCTGTTGACCCATTTCCACTGGGGCAGGCATACGAGCCTTCCTTTCAACATGTGCTTTTCCTTCATCCTATTCATCTTCCCTGCAACCCATCCAGTCTCCACACCAGAGGACAGAAGAAAGAAGCATCAAGATGGCAGGAATGTGACTTGTCACTTTCAGGCAGGGTTGAAGCTGCATGACTGTGCTCCAGTGAATTGAATTCAGTAGTATCTATGGTGAGGTTTTTCTTGTAATAGGCCTCATACAAGAGACTTCAAGGAATTCAAAGAAACTAGAACACTACAGTGTTTTCAAATAATATCAAATGGTCTACCCTTCATTGGACCACAGGTCTGCTCACAAACCATTGGAATTCTAAACACAGGACACGTGCTTTAACAATGGCCCAAAGAGCGGCAAGAGGACAAATGAGGAGCAGACATGGAAAAGGATCCCTGAAGGTAAAAAAAATTTCAGGTTGATCTCTGAGTCAAAAGAGCAGACTCTTCAAGTTCAGGGTCAAGTCAGGTAGGAGGATGTACACAAGGGAAAACAGGGTAAGTGTCTGGAGGCAGAGAAGTACAGGCACAAATAAGCAAGTGTGTGATTTGTAAAATTTGAAGATCTTTGGATGGGCAGACACGGCACACTGATACATGATGAGAGGCAGAATGCTTGGTTACTTACAGCTCTAAGTTAGAGGAGGCTGCCACACAGGCCCACGCACAGGGTTGTACTAGGGGACAGGCTAACAGCAAGTAGGAGCTACAAATGGTAGCTTATGTACTGCAAATGGGGTGGGGGTAGTTAGGTTTAAGGGGATTTCTAGAGATTGGCTAATTTGAATAATTAATTACACGGCTCTGGAGCATAGAGGCTGTTCCCAGTTGTTTAGTACCTGGTCCAGGAGTGTGAATGCTCCTTAAATAGGGGGCCTTTGCGGGATTATTCTTTGTGGTCCCATAAAGTAGGAACCTGATAAGAAGAGTGTTTTTTTGTTTGTTTGTTCTTGGTTTTTTGTTGTTGTTGTTGTTGTTGTTGTTGGGGGAGAGGAGGCTTAGCAAACTGCCCTCAAAAAGGAATTGAGAATTTCTAGCCATGACCTTAAAACTGGGTCAAGACAGCCCTTGTGAAATATTACATTTCAGAGTATGTAAGTGTACTGTATTTAGCTTGGGGGTGGATAGGTAGGAATGCATGGGTTAGGGCATTAGGTTATAAAATTAGGTTGAAACCAGATCTTGGGGAGCCCTGGATCTCCTGGTAATAAGTGCTGCACCCACAGTAGTAGAAAAATGCCATCTTTTGAGGAAATAAAGATATCATGGGAGTATATAAATGAAGAGATGTGCTATATTTACCAATAATTTCTCATAACATTTACCTTAATAATGGGTAAATTAGGGATGCAAATATCATATGGGATTCTCTAACCCCAGAGAACATTATTTGATCAATGAAGACAGAAAATGTTAAAGCAATAGTGTAACAAATTGCAGATGTTATGACTACTATATGCTTGTGTTGAGATACAGTTATAAGGAGAGAAATTCTTATCTGAGAGTCTCACAACTTATTTCTGAAAGTGGAAATCATGTTTACCAAATGGAAAAACTGTTCACTTAATTTTGATGGTCCCATTTGAAAATTAGCATGTTAAAGTCCATTGAGTATCTGCATTTCTAGATAAAGTTGTGAAATAATTCTCATAAAGGCAAAAGGAAGTTCTGGAAAATCTGGAAGGTGTGGATTAATGCTAATATTTATTCTAAGAAGATGAAATGCAAATTTTAGTGCAACTAAAGCGTATGTCAAAGGCATAATGATGCACCATCCAAATATCTCCATTCTGGACCAACATATGCTCATTCCCTCAACTGCTGCAGATGACTTATAAGTGAGTCTCTCTCAAGGCCTTGTCCTTGGCCTAAGGGAGCTACCTCAACCAATGTTAGATCCCTGTCCAGAGGCAATTCCCATCCAATGACTGGTTGCTGCTTGTCCCCTCTGCTTCATTTGGGGATATAATGGCCAATATTATGGGTCAAGTTGACTGGGTCACAGGGTGATGAGATGTTGGATTAAGCATTTTCTTTTCTGGGTGTATAAGGGAAGGTGTTTCAGGATAAGAATAGCATTTAAATGTGTAGACCCAGTAAAGTAGATTGTCCTTTCCAATCTGCATGGGCACTAATCCAATCCATTGAGAGCCTGAGCAGAACAAAAAGGTGGAGGAGGGAAGAATTCTCTTTCTCTGTGCCCAACTGCTTTTAACTGGGATGCCAGTCTTCTGCTCTAAGATGAGAACTTACACCATCAGCTCTCTAGGTTCTCAAGCCTTCAGACTAGGACTGTGAAACTGCCTTTGAAAAATTAAATCAGTGAGAAAACAGCGAAAGAGATCTGATCTAACCAACCCCAATCTTGCTTTTTACCTCCAGATTGCCCTAATCATTCTTGGGCTTAGGCCAAGCTGAATTTAGGAGACATGTAGTTTATAGTTTAAATGGTAATAGCCCTTCCCCAAAACTAAACTGCCTTTGTAAAGCTCATAAAAGACCACCAAATTAGGAGGATGTGAAGAGCCTGAATCCTGCTAAGGTGTAGACATAAATAAATGATGATCGACCATTATTCTGGAGGTTGCATGATACACAACTTCCCCAAGTACTCCTGCAGATAATAACATCACTATTGTAGAATCTAAAATTGGCCTTTTGAGATGTCCTTTCAAGGTTTTGCATTTTTGACAATGATGGCTCCACGCAGACCAGCCAACAAGTCTTGTGGCCCCATTCAGAAGAGGACCAATTTCCACTCCCACATTCCCTTGTCCACCAAACTATCCTTGAAAAACTCTAGACTCTGAGTTTTTGGGAAGGTTGATATGAGTAGTAACTCAGTGTCTACCATGTGGCATGGCTGGCCCCATGTCAGTTAAACTCTTTGTTCATTGCAGTGCTATGATCTCAGTCAATTGGTTTACTCTGCTCAATGGGCAGGAAGAACCTATCGGCAGTTACAACTGGGTATTGTAGCATTGGCTCTTCTGAGTTTCCAGCTTGCAGGTGGTAGATTGCAGGATTTCTCAGCCTCCATAGTCACATAAGACAATTCCTGTAATAAAACCAACTAACACTTGCATACACACACACTCACTCTCTCTGTGTGTGTGTCTGTGTGTGTGTCTGTGTGTGTATTTTTTTTTCCTACTTCCAGTGCTCCTGGTGAAATGGTCTAAAACCTCTGTTGATTTCATCCCACCGCCTGCCTCTTTCTGCTTTTCTTCCTGTGCTCAGTCCTGCCTCCTTCACTCTTCTTAGGTCAAAAGTCCCCAAAGCACTCTTCAGTGAACTCTGCACTGTAATCTCCATATTACAGTTTATTTCACAGGGAATTCAACCTGTGGCATTATGTATCAATAGAATGACTAATTTCAGAAAGAATGAATGCCTTCTATAGGACTAAATCTCCTTTTATTCCAAATTGAAAGATGAGTCATAAAAGGCAGAACATATATAAATTTTTCAAAATTTTATCTATCCTTTAAAATAGAAAAGTTCCAATGGTATTTGAATTACTGCAGACCATAGAAAAGGAACAAAAGCTTCCTGACTCTATAATGTTAGCATAGCTTTAATACTAAAAGTTGATCAATATATTATGAAGAAAAGACAAAAACAGTTTCCTATGTGAATATAGTTACAAAAATTCTGTATAGTGTATAGCCACCAATTCTAGCTGCGTAGTAAGAGAACAGTGTAACATGACCTAGTAGACGTTATTCTAAGACCATAAGGATGATTCAATATTAGGAATCTATCAATGTAATTTATTACCTCAACAAATTAAATTTTAAAAGCTGATGATTATATCAATAGATGCCTAAAAGGCATCATAAAATTCAAAAGTTATATCTAATAAAAATTCCAAGTAATTCAGAAATAAAGAATTATTTCTATGTGATAAATTCAATAATAAACATAACTTTAAAAACTATGAAATGCTGGAGCTATTTCCATTAAAATGAGAGCTGATTTCTCATTAAACTTAATGTGTAGTGACACTGACCACACCTTTCAACCCCCACTGGTCTAGGACATCCCCCCAGTGTAGCAAGTACAGAATGAATTTAAACATCCTTGTCTCATTTGATTGTGACTTCCTAGAGGCAGGTATATGCCTTACAAATTTTTGTATCCTTAGTTTCTGACACAATTTCTGGCAGAAAAATTTCTTGAAGATGTGAACAATTTAATATCTAGAAAGTACAAAAGAAAGTACAATGGAGTTTTGTACTTTAGAAGAGCCATTTTTACTTTCTCACAAGAGGATTGTGTCACTTTGATTTACATATGAGATGCTGAGCATAATTTGCAAAGACTGTTTCCAAAAATGCAATGAAAAATTATAACTGCATTGGGGTTCAAAGAGTGGTGAGCCCAAACATTTTCATTTTTAAAATTATGTTGTGTTTTCTTGAGATTTAAAAATCTGTTTCATTTTGATAATTTTTAAGCTTTTTATAATTTTCCTAGGCTTATCCATTATGTTTAGACATTGAGCTGTGAACTGCTTAGAAATACAGTAATGTAAGTTACTTAGCTTAAAATTATACACCTTAGAAACCATGAGATTAAAAAACCAACAAACAGGCTGGGCGGGGTGGCTCGTGCCTGTAATCCCAGCACTTTGGGAGGCCGAGGTGGGTGGATCACCTGAGATCAGGAGTTTGAGACCAGCCTGGCCAACATGATGAAACCCTGTGTCTACTAATAATACAAAAATTCGCCGGGCATGGTGGCAGGTGCCTGTAATCTCAGCTACTCAGGAGGCTGAGGCAGGAGAATCACTTGAACCCAGGAGGTGGAACTTGCAGTAAGCCAAGATCATGCCGCTGCACTCCAACCTGGGTGACAGAGACTCCCTCTCAAAAAACAAAACAGAAACAAACAAATGGCAACTCAAATGACTTGAGAAATACTTCTCTAAAAGGAATTTTAGTTTCATTTTATTCTCACATTCTAAAACTAAAATTTCTTCAAATATGCTTTTCTTTCAAAATTGCTATTTGAATATGAGGATATCCATACATTTAACTTCTCCGGAACCCTGAGTTATTTCACTTGGTACCGATAGGCCCAGTTCCTCTGCCTGCACCTGATGCTACATCATCAGAAGGATCGTCCTGCTTCTTTGCCTTTCTCTCAAGAGGCTATAGATTTATTACCCATATAACACAGAGGGTAGATGTTCTGGATTCCACCCAGGAAGGGTTGCCCACCCATGAGGAAACCCACTTACTTATTTAACAAGTGTTTATGAAGCTCATAAGCTAGGGTGAGTCCAGAGCGAAAGGACATAGACCCCACGTGGGAATTTATAGTCTGGCACTGTTTCCTTGTTCCCTCTCTCTATCCATTTCCTTCTTATACTATGTGTTTCTCAAGGATGTCCTTTGGGGGTAGCAAGGAAACAAAAAGACTTGCTCTTATATCTAACCAATCTGATTACTCTAAGGGGTGATTTAAAGAAGTAAACATTTTCTTCCATTTCTCTCTCTCTTATTATCTACCTACCTACCTACCTACCTGGGTATCGCATCTATTCTATGTGTGTGTATATGTATCTATTATCATTTACCTACCTACCTACCTACTTACCTATCATATCTATTGCATCTATCTCTGTATCTCTCTATCATCTACCTACCTACTTACTACCTATTATATCCCCCCTATCTATTTTTGATCTGGCTAGCCTTTTATTTATATATATGTGTGTGTGTGTGTGTGTGTGTGTGTATATATAGTGTGTGTATATATATTTATATATATATATATAAATATATATACACACAAATATTGCATTTTAGGTTTTGGGGTACATGTGAAGAACATGCAGGATTGTTGCATAGGTACATACATGGCAATGTGGTTTGCTGCCTTCCTCCCCCTCACCCATATCTGGCATTTCTCCCCATGTTATCCCTCCCAACTCCCCACCCCCCGCTGTCCCTCCTCTATTTCCCCCCAACAGACCCCAGTGTGTAGTGCTCCCCTCCCTGTGTCCATGTGTTCCCATTGTTCAACACCTGCCTATGAGTGAGAACATGCGGTGTTTGATTTTCTGTTCTTGTGTCAGTTTGCTGAGAATGATGGCTTCCAGGTTCATCCATGTCCCTACCAAGGACACGAACTCATTGTTTTTTATGGCTGCATAGTACTCCATGGTGTGTATATGCCCCATTTTCCCTGTCCGGTCTATATTTTACAAAGCCATTTGGAAGGCCTTTGGGCTTTCACAGGCCATGGAATTGGCAGCAGGGGAGGGGAGTGGTGGTGGATGGCAGCAATTTCCCTTATGGCTTAAGGGCAAGGGAGGTTTCTAAATGATGCCCAACTTACAGAAAAGAAGGATTGAGAATTGAGACTTGTCTGTGAGATTTGGCCACAGGATGGTGCTACTAATTCTGGAGAGAGCAGTTTAAGAAAGTGATGTGGGCAGAGGAATAAGGCAGTGCCTCCATTCAGAAGTGAGTGAATGAGTTTAATGAAAATTTTTAAGGAAGTTTGGCTTGGAAAGGCTGGAAAGATAGGAAAAGGGAGAGAGAATAGCTGAGGCGGGGAGGCAAGTATAAGCAGGAGGCTTGTTTTATAATGAGAGACCTTTGAGCAAGTTTCAATGTTGGTGAGAAGGAAACTTATCTCAGAGGCTGCCCATTCACCCAGGGTAGTGTAATTATTGTCTCTTGAAATACAGGCAATACCTTCTTATCAAATTTGCCTTCCTGGTTCTTTAATCTATGTTCTTGTTGTTACTTGGATTTCAAGAATACAGTCAAGATATAAAAATCATAGCCCATTGAGAGGTTTAAATTTGAATCTTGTGCTTTAAAGAGGAGTATTAAATTGTGGTGTTTATGAACTGAAACCTAATCTGTGTTATATAGTCCCTCATATTTTCTTCTTGAATGGAGAGAAACATCTCGCTGGCATGTCATCACTCTTCAATAGCTGGAGGTGTCATCAAAAATTGAGATAATTACCCTTAACAGGAATAAATGAATTTTGAGCGCATAGGCTCCCATCTCTTAAGGCAGAGCAAAAGAGGTTAACAAGGCAGGGTGACTCCTGGCTGGAGGAGCACACATAAGTCATTCTTAATTGGAGGTTTCACCTTTGTTCCCCTGAGTAGCTGCCAAAGAACTTCCTACCTGTGACTTGAGATAAATGATTAAGTCAGGGTAATGTTTGCATCTCTAAGATGAACTGCTGGGCTATTCCTTTGAAATCCTAAAAGGGATGGTGGTGATTAAAGATACATTTTTTTACAACCTAGTGAAAAAGAGTTAAGATGTCCTGAAGGAAGAGGCAAGACTCAAGGAAGTTGACACTGACACCTGTGGTTCTAGGAGGCTGTCTTTGCTTTGCTTTTCTTATTAATGCTAGAGGGAGGCTGATTTGGAAGACACATCATAAGGAGAAGTGTAGAGTATGAATCAGAGCATCAGTTCTTTTCTGGAAAGAACAAAGAAAGGGAAGCCTGGCAAGTCATGTGAGTACACTCACTGTCTTCCAGAACAATCTCTTCCACTCCTCAAGGGAAGAGACCAAAGTCCATGCTTTTTTGTGGCTCTGATCTCAGTAGCTGTATGTTGAACATGATCATATGACATCATAGAAACAGCTTTCTGTGGAGAGTCTGGGTCTGAAGTTATTGGTCTAGCCTATTCACATCTCTGCCACTCATCTGTTGAATCTGGGCAAGCCTTGACTGTTCAGAACCTCCTTTTCCTCTGTATCTAAAATGGTAGAAATCACATGACCACTGGGATTTTTGTCCATTCTAGGATTCTGAGCATCTAAAAAGAAGAACAAAGGAATGTGTGTTTATGCATAAAAAAGAAAATAGCTTCTTGTGTATTTTGCTTTGGGAATTATATGTACCATTTGATTATATGGGAAAAGGAAGAATGGGTGTGAATCCCAGACATCGTGGGTTGGCATATTCAGGTAATAATATTCTTATATAAAAATTTGGATAAACACTTATTATACACTTGCTTTCACCCCAAATATTTGGTTTTCAATTTCTTAATCTTCTGGAATGTTGGAAATTACTTTTGGCATTTTCTTCATTCCTGGGGTACAACTTTATGCTATTTGAAACAAAAATAGTTCCAGCCTCAAAATAACACAGTTCCTGCTAATCAACTCAAAGTCTTCCAAGTCACACAGACTATCGGAAGCCAGAACCCATTTTTCTGGACAGGGATTGTATTTGTTCAGTCCATGAGATTAAGATCAAACTTGGATATTACTATACAGGTCCTACTCTTTGGAAAACACACAAAGAATACCCTGATGGCATGAGATGTTTTCTGAATAGCAAACTCTATCAACATTTTTTTTAGGAAGCACATTTTGTTCTGTGAATAAATTAGGTAGGTCATAGGTGTATTTCCATAAACTTATTTTTATCTTTGAATTCTCATGCTTAGCGTGGAGCATGGTACACATTTAGCATTTAAAAATGTTTGTTGAATACATGAATGAATGCATACGTAGATGGCATTTGAAAGAGACTGTGAGATCTATCATCAGAAATTGTCCTAATTAAAATTTAATCATTGCTATCAATTTTGATCTATTATATATATAAAAGGATTGACAGTTAATGAATTTCTGAGTAGATTCTTCTGAATTTTTCTTGAGATACAGCCTTATTAACTTTGAAAGACTTTTAATGGCATCCGTCTTGCTTAAAAAAAACAACAAGAAGAGAACCAGTCGTCTATGGTTCCATCAAGGAATGGCTTCTCAAATGAGGCAGAATGGTAGCTCAGAGCTGTCTGTCCATCAAAACCTTCTTGAGTCCATGATGATTATATTTGAATTGTGGGCACACTTCTATCTGAAGAGGGATCTGGAATAGAAAAGGGTTGATTAAAGAAAGGTATGATCACTTTCGACACTGAGAGGACCCTCACTGAGATGAGTAGGAATGTGCTAACTATTCATTTATTATTCTGGCCCAGGATTAAAACTGTGAGTAGAGACATTCCTATTTCTCTCCTGTGGGCTGCAACTTGACACTATCTAATTCTGATCAACTGTTTTCCTTTTTAGTCAAGACAGTTTTTCCTGGCGGTGTTGCCTGTGGGAAACAAGATCCACTATTCAGGGCTAATGTCGAGGCTTCCTCTTATCATGATGTCTGCTCATGAATCTGGTAATGTGTACACTACTAAAGACTACTAAGGTGGGACCAAATGCCCACATGGGCTCTTTACATCTTGCCAGTTGACATTTGTAGGCTGAAAGATCATTCCATGTTTGTTTGATCCACATGTTTATTAGAGGAGCAAGGTGCGATTTTTTTTTTTTTTCAAGAAAATAATTCTGGAACACCAGGACTGATCAACCAATCCAACATCTTTATTTTATGATGAGACACTGAGGCCTGGAGAGGTAAAGTTACTTGGCCAAGGACATTATGAGGTAGAACTAGAATTCAGGTCTCCCTGATACTTTTGAAATTTATAACAGCTTGTGTTGCCTCATCTTGGAAAATTCCAAACAATTTTCTATACAAGTTCTACTTGTATAGAAAAGTATAGAACCTGGGAAAAGTTCTATAGATGTATTGAGGCTTCACTTGAGGTAGAAAATGGTATTTTGAAGAGCTCCCAATGTGTGACTCTTCCTACTTTAAGATTTCTAATCAGTCATAAGCTTACCGAGCTCAGGACACTTTCTTTTTTAGAATCTGACCCCAGGTCCTAAATGCAACAACTCATCCATATATCACTAGGACAGAAGCAAACCTCCCCACTCCCCACCAGATTCTGAAGCATACAGACTTACAAGTCTGCAAATAAACTTCAGGGCATCAAACCAGTTTGCATCATATTTAATTCTCTACCAGCTGATCATGATCTTGGTGAGAGGTGAAAAGCTTTGACTTCAGAGCAGGCCCTCACATGCTGGGTCTCAAACACTAGGACTGCAGGACTATGGGCTATTAGCATGAACACCGATACTAGGACTGGATGTCTGTGGGCTGTTAGTGTGATTACCCACACTAGGACTGGATGACTGTGGGCTGTTAGTGTGAACACTTGCACTAGGACTGGATGACTGTGGGCTGTTAGTGTGATTACCCACACTAGGACTGGATGACTGTGGGCTGTTAGCGTGAACACCCGCACTAAGACTGGATGACTATGGACTGTTAGTGTGATTACCCACAGTAGGACTGGATGACTGTGGGCTGTTAGCGTGAATACCTGCACTAGGATTGGATGACTGTGGGCTGTTAGCGTGAATACCTGCACTAGGACTGGATGACTGTGCGCTGTTAGTGTGATCACCTGAACTAGGACTGGATGACTGTGGGCTGTTAGTGTGAACACTTGCACTAGGACTGGATGACTGTGGGCTGTTAGTGTGAACACTTGCACTAGGACTGGATGACTGTGGGCTGTTAGTGTGAACACTTGCACTAGGACTGGATGACTGTGGGCTGTTAGCGTGAACACCCGCACTAAGACTGGATGACTGTGGGCTGTTAGTGTGAACACCAGCACTAGGACTGGATGACTGTGGGCTGTTAGTGTGAAAACCAGCACTAGGACTGGATGACTGTGGGCTGTTAGTGTGAACACCAGCACTAGGACTGGATGACTGTGGGCTGTTAGTGTGAACACTTGCACTAGGACTGGATGACTGTGGGCTGTTAGTGTGAACACCCGCACTAAGACTGGATGACTGTGGGCTGTTAGTGTGATCACCTGAACTAGGACTGGATGACTGTGGGCTGTTAGTGTGAACACCAGCACTAGGACTGGATGACTGTGGGTTGTTAGTGTGAACACTTGCACTAGGACTGGATGACTGTGGGCTGTTAGTGTGAACACTTGCACTAGGACTGGATGACTGTGGGCTGTTAGTGTGAACACCAGCACTAGGACTGGAGGACTGTGGGTTGTTAGCATGATCACCAGCAGTAGCCATGCCAGTCTCAGCATTTCCTGTGGGAGCAGGCTTTTGCTTTCCAGCCATACTCTCCCAGCATGGCAGGAGGCACATATTAAAGTGGTGAAGGTGCCCAGAACCTTTGAAGCCATCTTGGGTCCATTGCCAATTATTTCATCTTTTTATACTTCATCTGTACAGTTTCTTCATCTGTATATAGGGATACTATTTGAGTGTAAAAAGTAAGGATATGTGGAATGAGAAACAGGATTGTCAAAAATAGACTTGAGTGATGATCTGAGACTGACTGGTGCAAGTTAGCTGAAACTGAGAGCCATTGCCTTCACCCCAGCTCGGATAAGGTAGCATCTCTGATCCCCAAGTCTTGTAAGACTGATGACTTCCTCTTCCCACTAGTTGGGGCTACGACATCCTATGGGCTGCTGAAGTCTTTAGCACTGGGTAGCTGCGTTTTCCAGCAGTTGCTGTGAATGTTCAGACTTACCAAGCAATGCTTTTGGTGTTTACTCCAAACCTTCAGATTATTAGGTTGTTGTGAAGATGAAGTGCATTGATACATAAAAACACCTGAGGATGATGCTTGGCATTTTTAGCTCTCAAATGGGCATAATCACCCAATTTAAAGGACCCTAATGAGATAACAGACATAAAAGCCCCATGTCAACATAACACATATGTCAACTATAAAGCATGTATATATATATTAGCTATTATGATTATTAGCTATATCTACCCTTTGTTCCATAATGTCTTCTTCATCCAACCTGAGGTATAAAAAGAAATAGCGGTCATATCAGTATTTATTGGAGAATGAAAAGAAATGAGGATATATAACAGTGACGAGTAAGGCAGGAAAACTTAATTTAACTGTTTTTTCCTCCAAGTATGAACACCTTTATTTTTGAAAGGGTCTACAAGAATTGGAAGAAACTTGTGTGAAAGAAACTTGTCTTCCATGTCTTAAAGATGGGGATGCCTTTTTATTCCTGTGCAGTAACTACCAAAAATCACATTTGTGCCTTTCCACAGAAAGTTGTTAAAACCCCAGTTCCTTTTTTCTCACATTTTCAGGTGTATAAATACATCTTTGTGTGCTTCAACACAATCATCTTAATATGATATGAGAAAGATAAACTTCTGTTAAAAATGCCACCAGGTTTCTACTGCCTAGAATAAGAAATGGTATGTCAGTAAGCCCGGAACATGAATCTGATTAGCAACTTACGTGTATTTATGAGGGATTTACCATGAATGTGACAGCAAGGAAAATACTCAACTGGCTGTAATTACTCCATGAAAGACACCTCCAGAAACCTGAGAGCCAGCCTCCATTCTGAGTCCTTCTATAACCCTCCACATCAAGGCTTTTCGTTTCCACTTTCAATATATCTTAAAGACATGCTCCTCTTTCTATTACCTTCACCGCTGTCTTAGCCTAAGTGCCATCATCTCTCACATGAACTACTACAAGAGCCTTCTGCCATCTTTCTACTTTTGCCCCATTCTAATTCTCTACGAAGAAGTCAGAGCAATCTTTTAAAATATAAATTGGATCATGTCTCTTTCCAGCTTCAGTAGCCTTTCGTTGTACTTGGAGTAAAACCCAAACTTATCAACATGGCTATGACAGCTAGGATGAACTCAGAAAATTCTCCCCCTTTGTGTGGGAATATGCAGCTACCCTGGATTTCTAGTTCTTTCTTTAGTTCCTGAGTCGTGTCAGCTGCTCAGAGCGTTTGTACATGCTAATGTTTTTCCACAGTACTACTTCCCCTAACCCCCTTCACCCTCACTCTCTTTCACTCCCCACCCCTTTCAACCCAATGCTTTTTCTGACATGTGCACACACACACACCCCTCCATCTAAATAGACACACACTTCCATCTAAATACATACTTTTATCTAAATACACACACACTTCTATCTAAACATGCACACACAAACATACTCTCAACTAAATACATACCACTCTTATCTAAAAAAACACACACACACCCCAGTTTAAATACACACTTCCATCTAAATACACATACACTTCCATCTAAATACATGCACATGCACACACACACACGCCCCTATCTAAATATACGTATACAGACATACATACTCCCATCTAAATACACACAAACTTGCATATAAATATACATACACACATATTCCCGTCTAATAAGATCCCTTCCTTTATTCTGTCTTAGAGCACTCTGGGCTTTTCACTCACTCCACTTGTATCAGAATATATTAACGCATCCATATTCGTTAGTATATGTCTCGGTCTGTTTGGCTGCTATGACAAAATAACATAGACTGGGTGGCTTATAAACAACAAAAGTTTATTTATTGATTGATCTTGGGGATCTGGGAAACCCAAGATCAAGGCCCTAGCAAATTCTGTGTCTGGTGAGGGCCCATTTCCTTGTTCATAAATGGTGTTTTCTTGCTGTGTCCTCACATGGTAGAAGCAGCAAAGCAGCTTTCTGGGGTCTCTTTTATAAGGGCTCTAATCTCATTCATGAGAGCTCTGCTCCCGTGACCTGATCACTTCCCAAAGACCCCACTTTATAATACTCTTACCTTGGGGGTGAGGGTTTTAACATGAATTTTTGGAGGAAGTAAACTCTCAGACTATGGCAGTGTATTTCTTTAATAGTTTTCTTCTCAATGGATGGTAAATTCCAGGAGGACAGAGACCATGTCTCTTTTGTTCACTAATGAGCACTTAGTATCCAGCACAGTGCCTAGCACATGGTAGGCACTCAAGAAATTTTGCTAAGTGAGTGAATATCTGCACGTTACAAGTTGCAATAGTATGCTCTAAAAACTAAGAAAACTCAGGTATTTTTCATTGAGCTGACAGCCTACTGTGTACAGAGGGAACCATATGGAACCCGTGGAAACCTTAGATGTGAGATCTGTCAGACCTTAAGCAAGTTGCTAAACTTCTCTGAACATATTTTTATCTCTGAAGAGAATAAAGAATTGTAATACACTTTCCTGCCCACAGAAGGATTTTGAGGATCAAATGAGAGAATCATACTAGTGCTTTGGGAGCTTAAAATACTTACACAAATGTGCATTGTTGTTATTACTAAATAAAAAATTATGTCTGAAAGCAGAGTAGGAAAAGAAGAAAAGGCAGCTAGAATAAGAAGGGACAAATGGCTGGTAGCCAAGAGGTCAGTAGTAAATGAGCACAGTGACCTGAAATTTGTTTTCTATCCTTTTAAACTCCAGTATTTGAGGGAAAAAAAAAACCAATCAATCATAAAACATTGATAATATGTATGTTTTTAGGCTGCTTACATCTTTGGGAAATTTCCTAGCAAATGAACCTCACTTGATTGCGAGCAGATGTTATCTATATTTTAAAATTTCTTAGATCTTCATGATGTTGAATATTGCTTCAATGTTCAGTACTTACTTTTGTCTTACATCATTTTCTATCTTCTCCAATTTTTCTTTCTTTTGTAAATTGTATGCTAATTTCCAAACCTGTATGAATTCTTTTCTGATGTTAATGATTCCTTTTCTTAGGCCCATTTAATTCTGAAATTCTCAATTCATCAGGCAATTTAAGCAAAACTTATAAAACAACCATTATAATGTGTCTCGTTGCACTTACTGAGAATGATTGTCACTCAGAGGGTATTAATTAAGCCTTAGCTACAAGGTTTATTAGTGACATCATTTGACTCCTGATTTCACAGTGGATTTTATGTAACGACCACCATGCTTGCTTCCGATCAAGCGTGATGAAGAAACTTAATCTTTGGTTTCCAAGTGAAAAAGAAGTCACAGTGACTATAACACTCTAATTAGCTGTCATTCTCATAATAGATCAAAGAAGTGTCTTCTTTCATTCAATCTGAAGTTTAACTCTTTAAAGGAATTGTGTATTTGGCACATAGAGGTGCTCCGGTGTGCCTACAAATTCACCCATCTGTTTATTCAGTAAGGTACTATTTTAGGTGCTAGGCATTTTACAAAAAACTCCTAGCTGTGTTTTCATTTTCCTATTTATTTGCTCTTTGACTTAGATTTCAGTTTTGTAAAGCTCCTAAAATAGTCTTGGTATGAAGATTTCTGATAATGTAGAGGCTTACTAGGCCATTAAAAATGCTTGATGGCTGATATCCAATGCTGGTTTTGCAAAACCTAGGTTGTCACTAGTCACACAGATACATACACACACACACACATGCACACACTCTTAACCACTCATTTAAGTTCATTTTTATTTCTAAAAATAAGGATGCCACAAAGCACCTTGTTGATATGCTGTGTCAGTCAGGATACTGGTTTGGCTGCTTTGACAGAAACCATAATAACAGTGGTTCAAACCAAATAGGAATTTAGTTCTTTCAGATGTAAAAGTCCAGGTTGGCAGGAAGTTCAGAGGAAGGGTAGATTTGGTTGACAAGGCTATCCAGGCACCCAGGATTCTTTTTGTTTGGTGACTCTACTGTCTCCTAGAGTGCTGCCTTTATTGGTGTGGGCAGAGCCTACCTGTGGCTCAGTCAGGAGGAAGAGGAAAGAAAGTGGGAGACACAACTTCCTTTCAAGAACATAACCTAGCCGGGCGCGGTGGCTCACGCCTATAATCCCAGCACTATGGGAGGCCGAGACGGGTGGATCACGAGATCAAGAGATCGAGACCATCCTGGTCAACATGGTGAAACCCCGTCTCTACTAAAAATACAAAAATTAGCTGGGCATGGTGGCGCACGCCTGTAGTCCCAGCTACTCGGGAGGCTGAGGCAGGAGAATTGCTTGAACCCAGGAGACGGAGGTTGCGGTGAGCCGAGATCGCGCCATTGCACTCCAGCCTGGGTAACAAGAGCGAAACTCCATCTCAAAAAAAAAAAAATAATAACCTGGACGATGCACACGTTTCCTCTTCACACAGCTCATGGTACACAACTATGTATTTGACTACACCAAACCACATGGGGGACTGGGAAAGTTAGTCTTTAGCTGGGTAGCACATGTCCAGAAATCTCAGGAAAAAGAGTAGAATGAATATTGGGTGCAAACTCTTGACCCTTGGGAGATATCCCAACACCCTCCCCTGCCCCACATATACTCTGAATATTCTAAGGCTTTGATTTTGTTTTATAAAAAATAAACTTACATATGAAAAGAGACAAAGAGTTTTAGGACACCCATCGATCCAACATCCAGAATCTACCAATAGTTTATTCTACTTCTTGATGGAGTCCCAAGGAATGACAATTAAAATTATTCAATTCTTTTTAGTCTTAAAAACTAGTAGCATGAAAATTTTTTTTCCTTATTAGACATATGCCTATTGGGAGGGAATGAGCTAAGCAGAAGCAGTCTATTAGTGACAAAATTATGCAGTTTTACTCATTGTAAGGTAACCTCCCAATCATAGCATATCTGGAGTTGGGGCTGAATTTGACAACCTCACTATCTTCACTATCCTTGCAGTCGTTCATTATTTCTCTCTGAAATCAACCCTGGCTTCTGGGGGCTCTTTAAAGTGTTCATTAATTCATTCACTCAGTCAATATTTATCGAAGAGCTGCTAGGAGCAAGACACTGTGCTGGCTGCTAGAGGTGTGGGGATAAAAGATAGGAAAAGTGTACAATACTTGCCCTTAAGGTATTTATGACCAAGAGGAAGAAGAGGTAAGGGATTTACCCATATAATTAACGATGTAATGTGTGATGGATGTTGAAGCTGTGGGATGTGTTGCAATTCAGAAGCAGACTCAATCTTATCTGAGGAGATCTGCTTTAGGTGGGAAATGGCTGGTTAGGATGTGTAGGGGTTTTAAAAAGATAACAGCAATAGCTGGGCACGGTGGCTTATGCCTGTAATTCCAGCACTTTGGGATGCCAAGGCAGGCAGATCACCTGAGGAAGGGAGTCTGAGACCAGCCTGACCAACATGGAGAAACTCTCTCTACTAAAAATACAAAATTAGCCCGGCGTGATGACACATGCCTATAATCCCAGCTACTCAGGAGGCTGAGGCAGGAGAATCGCTTGAACCTGGGAGGCAGAGGTTGGGGTGAGCCGAGGTTGTGCCATTGCACTCCAGCCTGGGCAACAAAAGTGGGAGTGATATCACCCAGACTGTTTCCTAGAATGTGCAAGAAAGGTGGGAAGCACGGTGGCACGGGAGACACAGACGCCAGCTTCCTAAGGCAGCTCTTGAGGATATTAAGTATCTCCAAGCCTGTGCTACCTGTTTATTCCATAGGCTCCACAGCAGGAGTGCCAGCACAGGGGCACATAAGGATAACTCTCACATCCTCATGGGCCCTCTTAATGTCCCTGCAGGCTCCCTTCCTTCCAGAATAACTGGGCTCATTAATTCCTTATATAAATGAAAGGCATTCCAGTATCTGGCTTTCCAAGTTAACTTCCACACATCAACATGCTCCAGTACACTTCTTGAAATATAGAAGGGTCAGTGTGTTGCATTATTGTTCTTTTTGATGTTGTTTAACTTGCAAATGGCAAATGATCCTCTAGAGGAAAGGGGAAATTGTCCTTCCACCACTGTTTGGGCAAGTACTGGGAAATCAACAGACAGATGTGGTTTAGGAAGGTAGATTATCCAAAGGGTCACCTAAAAAGCACTGATCAAAGAAGACTGTTTTTGCAACTTTTTAGGACTCTCAAAAATGAGACTCCCATGAGTTAATTTCTCAGATAGAGGAGAAACACCGAACCTTAGGGTGTCCAACAATCTTAAAAGTTAAATAACAACATCTGAATTTTTGGTGCTGAGCATAGAGGATTCTACATGTGACTCTTGCCTGGAACTGGAGCTGAAACAGAACAGAGGCAAAATCTAAAAATGATATTTAAATGTTAATTTCTCTTCAATATTTCCACTTATAGTAGTTTCTGAACTCACTGAGTTGAAAAGAATGGTTTCAACTTTGTCACAATAGGACAATTTCTGACTGAACTGTGATCATTTCAAATCTGGAAGTGTTTTGATTTTGATTTAAATTTAAATGAGGCACTTTGCAGATGGGAGACTTACAACAATCTTCATCTTCTACCCTGGTAGGAATAGGAATCCAAACAAAGAGACGGAATTGGGGGAACCTACTAAGTAGCTGATTATATTGGTCCTATGTTCTAGTCTCAACAGAGATTAATACTAGTGTAGGTGAGGTGGTTTGGCCTCCCAGGAATAAAGGGCGCACAACAACGCAGGTGGCATGCATATCTTTGCCATTATTTATAAACTTTAAAACTGGATGAAGAAGCTTGGAGAAATTTTGATGCAGTTCTCTTCTCTCTTTGGGAAATATGCATTAAACTATTGAGTGGGAACTGCTAAGTGCTTTTTGATTCTATGGCCCAAAGCCCTGTTTACTTATCACTTATTGGCTCTCTTCTAAGTATCTGAGACTGAATATGTAGATTGTGCGCGGGACAATTTGTTGGGTAATAGAACAGTGAATAGTAAATCAGCACTAATGTCCAGCCTAGACTCTTCTAACGTTTCTACTCTTATTTTGATGAAAACTTTTCTGTTTCCCAGCATATTACTGTGGATTGGAGGAAGAAACCTTCTCCCTCCCTTTTTATTTTGCCAAAATGACTATTAAAATAGACTCAATTTTTAAATTATGTTGACATTCTTTAACCCAACTGAATATCTGGAACTAGGCAGAAAGAAAGGAAGGCGAATCTTAAGTTAAAGCTCACCTTGTTCTGAGTTGACCCCAGATAGGCAAATATCTTGGTATGATAGGATGGGTTTTAGAGCCAGGGAGAATGTTTTATGCTGTTTGTTGATAGGTCAATTGCGAAACACCTATAGGCTGCACTTAACAAGGAGAAAAGCAGCAGTACCTAGGAGACTTAATATGAGCTCCAGTATGCTGCATTTGGATGTCATGGCCCATCCTTTGTCTTGATTTCTTATTGCCAAGCCTTGTGTCTGTGTAAACCTGCCACACAATTGGCTACAGTAATTCAATTTCAGCCTAACTAGATACAACCTCCTTTAACTTCTGCGATTGAAGTATTCAGGTCTGTGGACCCCTAGAGTAGGCAGCTCTTGCTGTGTCCATGGGAAATGCCTTCTGTGAAGCCAGCAGAAGCAGCTTCTGGGAAATAGTTGTGCTTGCTTTTCACAATTGACCTCACACTATCACTTTGGCGGACAGTGCATAGAAACAATACTATGGTATAAAGGGCCCAAATGATAAGTGGTTGAACAAAATAATAAAACAATAAAGGTCTCTTTAAGGGACATAATCTGAGGAGATCCCTTTCAGGTTCTCTTAGACAACCTGGAACTAATGAGCATGTCTATTTGGTAACAGAGATCAGGGCTTGAGAAGATCCTAACCATCATGGGTGAGCCATTCACTCACTTTTTAAGTAGGAGATGGCTGTGTATATGATTATTCTGGCATTTTTTATTGACTAAAGAGCAGTATGAACTGGTTGGACTTTGCTTGGGAGAGAGGAAGCATTACTTGGCTAATACTGCAGAAGACAGTGCCACAGCCCGGCATCTGGGCAGTTCGGCCAGCCAGCTTTGTGGAGACTGTCTCAACATCCATGTCATCGATGTAGCCTCATATCCCTGCAGCTCCTCAACCTCTCTGAGCACCTGCTGCCTCCAGAACGTTGACACCACATTCAGGACCTGCCAGTCCCTGTCTCGTCTTTATCTTTGGTGAACTCTTTTATTTTTCCTCGATATCTTTCCCCTCAAAAGCTCCTTCTCATGCCACCATTACTCCTCCTCAGAGCATTACCTCTGGAGAAAGTTTAGCTTTTTTAGTAAATGAGAAAAACCTTTGAGTTGAGGAAGAAGCATATGCTTCTAACACTGAAAAAGAATTCCCAAGACAATGAGATATGAAAGATTGGCAACCTGCTTAAAATAGGGGGGCACGGGAAATACAAAGAGAACAAACACAAACAGAACATTTCAGAAATGTGTTCTGTCATATCAGTAAATCATTTCAACACAATTCAACAACAGTGTATTTCACACTGTTTATATACTAGCCAAAGAGACTATCATGGTTAAAGGTATATGGACTTGAATGTGCAGACTGTGTTTAAGAACAAGAGATTGTCCAAGGTGGTAAACAGTTAAGACAGTGAATGTGGGTGGGGCAAGGTCTGTGGGAGGAAGGATAAGTAGGGAGTATCCAGAGTTCAGTTATGATGGTGTAAGCTAGGGGTCCCCAACTTATGGGCCATGAACCGGTACCAGCCCATAGCCTGTTAGGAACTGGGCTGCAAAGCAGAAGGTGAGAGGCAGGCGAGCAAGCATTACCACCTGAGCTCTGCCTCCTGTCAGATTAGCAGCAGCATTAGATTCTCATAGGAGTACAAACTCTCTTATGAACTGTGCATGCAAGGGATCTAGGCTGCATGCCCCTTATGAGAATCTAATGCCTGATGATCTGAGATGGAACAGTTTTATCCCCCATCCCCCACCCTCTCCCAGTCCATGGAAAAATTGTGGTCGACAAAACCAGTCCCTGGTGCCAAAAAGGTTAGGGACCACTGGTGTAAGCAACAGATGCTGTGGATTATTTTTAATCAGAGACTTCATATGGTTGTGTCTGTTTTTAAAGGATGATGGTGGTCAGTGTGGAGGATGAATTGAGCAGCAGTGAATCTAGTAGGAGGAGGCTTTGCTTTTTAGGTGGTGATAAATGACTGCTTTCCCACAACAGTCATTTCATTTCCAGGGCCTGGGGCAAAAGTACAAATGCAGACCATCTCCCAACCCCCAAGCTCCCATCCTACCAAGGCTTACCATCTTTTATTCCCATCTGCTGTTTAGGGCACTTACACCTCTGCATCCATATGGCCAAACTCCATCTGTCTGCCCCTTCCCCATCCCACAGAAAGCTACCTCTTGATCACAGTTCAGACCTGGATCGCACTGTCTGCTCTCAGGAGGCTGTTCCCTTGCAGGAGGCTGTGCAGGCTCTGAAGTGCATTCCAGAATTAGCAATCCCAGGGTGCCAGGTACTGAAAGCATGGTCTAGACTTTGGGGCATGGGTTCCAGGTAGGCAAATACCTTGTGGACTCCTTGCTGTTGCCCTGTAGGAAGTCTAGAGTGGGGCCTTCTGAAGCACAGACCTCATGGCAGGGGTCCCAGTTGCCTAGATTTAGGGAGGTACTGTAGAAAAATCCAATTTCTTCTTAGGAAACATTCTTATTTTACCAATGTGTAGAAAAGCCACAGAGAAAAACCACACCATTCCTGAGTATAAAGTAGGCACAAAAAATGATGTCTGTGAGCAAGATCTGGATGCCATCACACTATTCTCTTATTATAAAAAGACAATACGACAGAGATAATAACAAAGACTCCATGCTCTTCTCATATACTAATTTGAGAAAGTTTCCCATCACCTTTTCCCTCATTTAAAAATTGATCTAGGTGTTAGCAGACCAAATTTCTCCTTTTCTGTCTCATGGCTTAAAAAAATTTTTTTTTAAACAAAAAGACCCAGGGTTCTTCCAGAATGCAAACAGACCTCAGTGGACCAATCATAAATGTTCACCATATTCTTGATGCAAGACATTCCCTGCATTGATCCATATCCAGCAGTTCTTATTTTTCTTCATGGAACCATTGTCTACTAAAACGTATATGTGTGTGTGTGTGTGTGTGTGATGTATGGATGAACAAAGAGCAAGGATGAGAGGGTAAAACAAAACAATGCTTTGAAGAAGGGCATATCCTCTTCATTCTCTCCTGTCTTCATTTGTTCAACAGAAATATAGGGCTGAGTCTTAGGGAAGCTGAGTTCTACTGCTAAAACCTATTCATTCCCAGTAACATGACAAGTCACTCAGTGTCACTATAGTTTAGTTTCCCCTTTTGCAAGGTTGGGGTAGCACATGGAATCAAATGAGATGTGAGGCTGGCTTTGAAAAGCAAAGACAGCCAGGACTCTGAGCAATGCCTTTAGGACTTTTTACTATTGCCCTCTATTTTTCTGTAATTCCAGGAGCTGAGTTGGAATGCTGGAATAGGAAAAGGCAGAGAGGGGAAAATAGAATCCTAGATAGTGGAGAATTGTTTATTTTACAAGAGAGATACTTCTGCTGATACTAGGACAGACTTCTGTTTCTAGCCTCATACAGCCGTATCATAAAGCTCTCTCCAATGAGAATATTCTTACAAGGGCTTTGAACTCTTCTAATCTTATCTTTCCCTCAATAAGTCAATTCTTTGTCCAGGTGTTTCTCCATCCTCTGGCTGTATTTCATACCACTTGCTTCTGTGATTATCAACCAAAGTTGGGTTTGTGAACACAATGTTCTCTGTCCTACACAGGCTGCTCTCTAGCCAGCCTCTCAGACTTTCAGTATACAACTCTAGTAAAGCAGATAGGCCCTGTGTTGTCTCCAGGGATTCTGGAGGGGTCAAATCAGCACGCATAAATGAAATTAATCCAAAGCAGTCTTAAGAAAACGAATGATCATTTGGTTTTTGTCTTCTAACTCAGTAGGGACCTCCTATTTTTGGAAGCTAGGAAACTATGCTGCTACTTCTCTTTTATAAGAAACATTAGAATAGAAAGTGGAAAAGCAGCTGAGAATTCAAATTCTGGCTTCATCATTTACTGTTTGCTGTTCAGTTTTTAACCTCTTTGAACCTTAGTTGTCTCATGTATGATAAGTTTAATAACATATATCTTATAAGGTTGTTTTGAAGCTTCAAATCAATGGCATAGATGTATACAAAAGGTCAAGAAGTAGCTTTACAAGAACTCCTGAAAGAGGTGAGGCACTACACATAGAAAGGAACAACCAGTACCAGCCACTCCAAAAACATACCAAATGGTAAAGAGCATCAACACAATGAAGAATCTGCATCAACTAACAGGCAAAACAGCCAGCTAGCATCAAAATGGCAGTATCAAATTCACACAAAACAATATTAACCCTAAATGTAAATGGACTAAATGCCCCTATCAAAAGACACAGACTGGCAAATTGGATAAAAAGCCAAAACCCATTGGTGTGCTGTATCCAGGAAACCCATCTCACGTGCAAGGATACACAAAGGTTCAAAATAAAGGGATGGAGGAAGATTTACCAAGCAAATGGAGAGCAAAAAAAAGCAGGAGTTGCAATTCTCATCTCTGACAAAATAGACTTTAAAGCAACAAAGATCAAAAGAGACAAAGAAGGACATTACATAATGGTAAAAGGATCAATGCAACAAGAAGAGCTAACGATCCTAAATATATACGTACCCAGTACAGGAGCACCCAGATACATAAGGCAAGTTCTTAATGACTTACAAAGAGACTTAGACTCCCACACAATAATAGTGGGAGACTTTAACACCCCATTGTCAATATTAGACAGATCAACGAGACAGAAAATTAACAAGGATATCCAGGACTTGAACTCAGACCTGAAACAAGCAAACCTAATAGACATTTACAGAACTCTCCATCCCAAATCCACAGAATATACATTCTTCTCAGCACCACATCACACCTACTCTAAAATTGACCACATAATTGGAAGTAAATCACTCCTAAGAAAATGCAAAAGAATGGAAATCATAACAAACAGTCTCTCAGACCACAGTGCAATCAAGTTAGAAATCAGAATTCAGAAACTGACTCAGAACTGCACAGCTTTATGGAAACGGAACAACTGGCTCTTGAATGTTGACTGGATAAACAATGAAATGAAGGCAGAAATAAAGATGTTCTTTGAAACCAACGAGAACGAAGACACAACATACCAGAATCTCTGGGACACATTTAAAGCAGTCTCTAGAGGAAAATATATAGCAATATGTGCCCACATGAGAAGAAAGGAGAGATCTAAAATTGACACCCTATTGTCAAAATTGAAAGAGCTAGAGGAGCAAGATCAAAAAAACTCAAAACCTAGCAGAAGACAAGAAATAACTAAGATCAGAGCAGAACTGAAGGAGATAGAGACACAAAAAACCCTTGAAAAAATCAATAAATCCAGGAGCTGGTTATTTGAAAAGATGAACAAAATAGACAGACCACTAGCCAGATTAATAAAGAAAAGAGAGAATAACCAAATAGATGCAATAAAAAACGAGAAAGGGGATATCACCACAGATTCCACAGAAATTCAAACCATCATCAGAGATGATTACAAACAACTCTATGCACATAAACTAGAAAACCTGGAAGAAATGGATAAATTCCTGGACACTTGCCTCCTCCCAAGCCTAAACCAGGAAGAAGTCGAAACCCTGAATAGACCAATAACAAGGTCTGAAGTTGAGGTAGCAATTAAGAGCCTGCCACCCAAAAAAAGCCCAGGTCCAGATGGGTTCACAGCTGAATTCTACCAGCATACAAAGAGGAGCTGGTACCATTCTTTCTGAAACTATTCCAAATAATCCAAAAAGAAGGAATCCTTCCCAAATCATTTTATGAGACCAACATCATCCTGATACAAAAACCTGGCAGAGACTCAACAAGAAAAGAAAACTACAGGCCAATATCCATGATAAACATAGACACAAAAACCTTCCGTAAAATACTGGCAAGCCGATTGCAACAGCACATCAAAAAGCTTATTCACCAAGATCAAGTAGGATTCATCCTGGGGATTCAAGGCTGGTTCAACATACGCAAGTCTATAAATGTAATTCACCACATAAATAGAACCAAAGACAAAAACCACATGATTATCTCAATTGATGCAGAGAAGGCCTTGAAAAAATTCAACAGCCCTTTATGCTAAAAACCCTCAATAAACTAGGTATTGATGGAACGTATCTCAAAATAATAAAAGCTATTTATGACAAACAAACAGCCAATATCATACTGAATGGGCAAAAACTGGAAGCATTCCCTTTGAAATCTGGCACTAGACAAGGATGCCCTCTCTCACCACTCCTATTCAATATAGTACTGGAAGTTCTAGCCAGAGCAATCAGGCAAGAAAAAGAAAAAAAGGGTATTCAAATAGGAAGGAGGAAGTCAAATTGTCTCTATTTGCAGAGGACATGATTATATATCTAGAAGACCCCATCATCTCAGCCCAAAATCTCCTGAAACTGATAAGCAACTTCAGCAAAGTCTCAGGATACAAAATCAATGTGCAAAATTCACAAGCATTCCTATACACCAATAACAGACTGAAAGAGAGCCAAATCAAGAATGAACTGTCATTCACAATTGCTACAAAGAGAATAAAATACCTAGGAATACAACTAACAAGGAATGTAAAGGACCTCTTCAAGGAGACCCTCACACCACTGCTCAACGAAATAAGAGAGGACACAAACAAATGGAGAAACATTGCATGTTCATGGTTAGGAAGAATCAATATCGTAAAAATGGCCACACTGCCCAAAGTAATTTACAGATTCAACGCTATCTCCATCAAGCTACCAATGACCTTCTTCACAGAACTGGAAAAAACCACCTTAAACTTCATATGGAACCAAAAGAGAGCCCGCATAGCCAAGTCAATTCTAAGCCAAAAGAACAAAGCAGGAGGCATCACACTATTGGACATCAAACTATACTGCAAGGCTACAGCAATCAAAACAGCATGGTACTGGTACCAAAACAGAGATATAGACCAATGGAACAGAACAGAGGCCTCGGAGGCAACACAACATATCTACAACCATCCAATCTTTGACAAACCTGATAAAAACAAGCAATGGGGAAAGGATTCCCTGTTTAATAAATGGTGTTAGGAAAACTGGCTAGCCATGTGCAGAAAGCAGAAACTGGACCCCTTCCTGACACCTTACTAAAATTAACTCCAGATGGATTAAAGACTTAAACATAAGACCTAACACCATAAAAACCCTAGAAGAAAATCTAGGCAAAACCATTCAGGACATAGGCGTAGGCAAGGACTTCATGACCAAAACACCAAAAGCATTGGCAACAAAAGCCAAAATAGACAAATGGGACATAATCAAACTCCACAGCTTCTGCACAGTGAAAGAAACAGTCATTAGAGTGAACCGGCAACCAACAGAATGGGAAAAATTTTTGCAATTTACCCATCTGACAAAGGGCTGATACCTAGAATTTACAAAGAACTAAAACAGATTTACAAGAAAAAAACAAAGAAGCCCATTTAAAAGTGGGCAAAGGATATGAACAGACACTTTACAAAAGAAGACATACATGAAGCCAACAAACATATGAAAAAATGCACATCATCACTGGTCATTAGGGAAATGCAAATCAAAACTACATTGAGATACCATCTTATGCCAGTTAGAATGGTGATCATTAAAAAATCTGGAGACAACAGATGCTGGAGAGGGTGTGGAGAAATAGGAACACTTTTACACTGTTGGTGGGACTGTAAATTAGTTCAGCCATTGTGGAAGACAGTGTGGCGATTCCTCAAGGACCTAGAAATAGAAATTCCATTTGACCCAGCAATCCCATTACTGGGTATATAACCAAAGGATTATAAATCGTTCTACTATAAGGACACATGCACATGAATGTTCATTGCAGCACAGTTTACAATAGCAAAGAGCTGGAACCAACCCAAATGCCCATCGATGATAGACTGGACAGGGAAAATGTGGCACATATACACCATGGAATATTATGCAGCCATCAAAAACGATGAGTTTGTGTCCTTTGTAGGGACATGGATGAACCTGGAAACCATCATTCTCAGCAAACTGACACAAGAACAGAAAATCAAACACCACATATTCTCACTCATAGGGGGTTGTTGAACAATGAGAACACACAGCCACAGGGAGGGGAGCATTACACACTGGGGTCTGTTGGGGGGAAATAAGGGAGAGACAGCGGGGGGTGGGGAGGTGGGGAGAGATAGCATAGGGAGAAATGCCAGATATAGGTGAAGGGGAGGAATGCAGCAAATCACACTGCCACACATGTACCTATGCAACAATTTTGTTTGTTCCTCACATGTACCCCCAAACCTAAAATACAATTAAAAAAAAGAAGTAATCTACTGGATACCTAATACATTTCTTTTTTTATCTTCAATTTTCATTTTAAGTTCTGGGGTACATGTGCAGGGTGTGCAGCTTTGTTGTATAGGTAAATGTGTTCCATGGTGGTTTGCTGTACAGAACAACCCATCACCTTGGTATTAAGCCCAGTATCCATTAGCTATTTATCCTGATGCTCTCCCTCCCCCTCCCCCTTTCCCCAACAGGCCCCAGGGTATGCTGTTTCCCTTCCTGTGTCCATGTGTTCTTATCATTTAGCTCCTACTTATAAGTGAGAACATGTGCTGTTTGGTTTTCTGTTCCTGCCTTAGTTTACTGAAGATAATGGCTTCCAGCTCCATCCATGTCCCTTCAAAGAACATAATCTCATTCCTTTTCATGACTGCATAGTATTCCATTATATATGTACCACAATTTCTTTATCCAGTCTATCACTGATGGGCATTTGGGTTGATTCCATGTCTTTGATAGTGTGAATAGTGCCACAATGAACATATACTTGCATGCATCTTTGTAGTAAAATGATATATATTCCTTTGATAATATACCCAGTAATGGGATTGCTGGGTCAAATGGTATTTCTATTTCTTTCATAGCATGTTTCAATATGTAAGTTAATTTTTTAATTCTGTCTTTTCTACTCATTTACACAAAAGCACTCAATTTCCACAAAATTCATGAAGCAAGTAGTAATAATGCACATTGGATAGAGTAACTATTTGCAGGGTCACACTATGTTTGCAAATATCATTCCACGTGATTGCTTGTTATGTGTGTGGAGGTCCTTTAGCTTTTAGTCTAATTTATAGCAGAGTGTTCCACTTCTGATTGAATTTGGATTTTCAAATTTTCTACCCTAGCAAAATAAGTGACAAAGATTCATCTTGCTCGTTCTAAGGAGATTAAATCATCTTTGGCATGCTTATGTTGGCTCTTCTCTGAAAAAGGAGGGAGTGAGTTTCCTTCCCACTTCCCAACACAAATCATCAGGGTGTACCCCAAGGAGGTAGCTGGCAAAAACATAAAATCAGACTGCTTGTGTTTTGCAGCTCATAGATCCTCTAGAGGCAGTTAGGTAGCGCAGCTGGATAGTGGATGGATAGCCCTCTTGAGCACCAAAAGTATGTAGTATGGTTCTTTTCATTTCAGGGATTATTGAGAAAAGCTGCCAGATATTAGGGAAAAAAGAAGTCATGGATCCCAGGGAAGAAACAGAGACAGTGACTCTGTGTCCACCATGGGCTGAAACTCGACCTGCTGTGATGGTGCTGGGAAGTGGGTGTTATCTTCGAAGGGATGGCTGCACAGGGAAAAAGCTAAGCATTCAGGGCTGTGATTCTGGGAACCAAAGAATTGTGGATCAAATGTACTCTTGAGGGAGTAAGATCATTTTTCCATGGAGATCTGGAGTGGACTCTGCAGGGACTTGGATGGGCAGCAAGCCTGGGTGATGATGGACGACCACCACCTCGTGGCCGGGCAAGCAGGGGTAGCTGTACGCAGATCAGACACCAGGGTCTCTCTTCTCCAGATGCAGATGTCACAATCAGCCCAACTCTGTTTTTTGGAGCTCTAAACTCCTAGGTCTTTTAAATGTTTTCAAGAGGGTAACAAGGGGGAGGATACCAGCCATTCTCCTAGTTTGGCAATGAGATCTCAAGACAGATATCTTTAGGGAAAACAAAAGACATGTGATGTTAATTTTGTCTTGAAAGTGGGGAGCGGACCCCAGTTACATAGGTCTGCATTAGCATTGGCTTGATTTTTCCTTTTGCCTGATAGTTCAAGTTACTATTATTTTTTGATCTGTTTCTTTTTGTTTTCTATAAGAAAGACAACAAATTATAGAATGGCCTGCCTGGCAGACAGATTGGATTGAGGAAGCAAGATATATTCTCACTGTCAATTATGGCTTGTCTTTCACCATTGGTGGTCACGGGTTGTGACCTGTGCCCTCAGCTTTTGCTGGGAAATTGCTCTTGTCAACCACATGAGCAGCTGTGTCTTGCTGTTCTCCCTCACATATCTCAATGCCAGTAAATTCAGAGGAAATTCTTTTGTTCTTCATACAGAAACCATATTGCATGGTTAATATACCTTTTTCTATTAGGTTGCAAGTCGCCCTGTCTTATTGGGCACATTTGTGGTGCTATCATTAAATATATTGAGTCGCCTAGGAAAAAAATATCTGAAACACAAATAAGTGGGGTTATTTTATGAATAAATTATTAGGCTATAAATAATATTGGCTGGCAATGGGAGAAAGAAGGCCTTCTCATAAAATATCAATTGCAAGTGTGGCAAGGCAGGGCTAGTCTTTTCTGCTGAGGGGCATAATGAATGACTCTATTTTGCAATTGTTTCTAAAGTGTAAGCATTTTCAAATCAGTGTTGCAGTGTTTGGTCTCAGGAGAGCAGTGAGAATTTCTAAAGATGGACTCGTTTTCCAAGAACAAATTGTTCAAAGAGGAACATTGTGTTCTGCATGTTGGCCAGACTAGTTTTGCCATTTGAGAAGAGCATAGACTTGTTGACTGAAAAAGGTCAGTGATGCTACTCTCACTCGTTATATGACCTTGGTCAAGTCACAGAACTTCTCTGTTTCGTTTTGTTTTGTTTTGTTTTACTCTGTTTGATTTGGACTTGGGGTAGCCCAAGGTCCTTTTCAGAGCTCTACAAAATCTGTTCCATTGACAGAGACAGAAAACATTCTTTTAGGACTTTTGCACTTACCACTTACTTGGGCTTCTGAATTAGAAAAGTTTGGATCCTCTCATCTTCCTCCCCTTTCTAAATGCTTGGTGCTAGCTATAAGGAGCAGTAGACTTACAGGTTCATGTTCTAAGCCTCCTAGAACCTGTTGGCAAAATGGGAAGACAATGTTTGTCCTCCTTAACTCTAGGAGCTGCAACTAAGTAGTTCTGGGGTGGACATCCAGGGAGTGCTCGGTGAGGCCGGGGCAGGGGTTTCGGGATGCATGACAGCCCCACAGGGATTTTAGAGGGGCCATTTTACCTTCTGAGCCTCAAGGAGGACATGGGACAGCCATCCTTGAACAAATAAAGATATTAAAATTTTAATACGTTTAGAACAGAAAAATACAAAATAACCAATTGTCTTTATCTTTTTCCCCTTTTAAGTATCTGACTTTCTTCTTCCTTCCCATGTCATAGCTGGGGGAGATGAAATGAGTCTGGGGGAAGGAGGTCTTCGGCATTTACTAATCTCCCCCATGTTCTGGGTACTAGACTAGACATTTAACCACAAGGTTTGATTTAATTCTTGCAATATCTCTTTGAAGTAGCTCCAGTTATAGTCCCCGCATCGCAGGTGAGTAAACTGAGGCTTGGAGCATTAATGTCACTTGCCCAAATCACACAATTAGTAGGAGGCAGCAGAAGATTGAAACCTTGCCTGTGTCAATCCTTGATTTTGCAATTTACCCCCGGTATTTTTACTTTTCATTGTATTTTTTTCCACGTATTTGGTACTTTTCCCCAGTGACTCTTGTCCCTCACTTACTCTGATCCCCATTTGGTTTGCCCAAAGATCAACATTCCTAAATCTCTCCTTGCCTCTTCCCTTCCCTCCTTGCCAGGCTGGCTGGCCAATCTAAACTCATTTCCATAAAAGGGCTTAGTAACTGACAAGGCCATAGCATTTTACTCTTCTGGCATAAATTCGATCTTTCATAATTTCAGGTTCCTTGGGAGACAGGGTCTGGTAGATGATGCTGAAAAACCATAATATTATTCCAGCTCATTGAGCCCAAAAAAGAGTGCGGGTATTTTCAGTGACACCTTGGGGGAGGTCCCCTTTGGTCAAGAATGGAATGTCTTCCTGCACAGGAGACTATGAGAGGATGTGAAATAAAGGTTTCCTTCTCTCTTTGGTGTGAGTATACATATAAAAAGCCCTTGTGAGCCTGTCAAGGGATATGACCTCTAATAGCGTTTCTTCATTGATTTCACTGTTGTTTCAGGCAAAAATCCATCCACTTGTATTTGGGTAGAACATCTCCATCTCTGTCTATATGAGGCATAGGTTCTAAATGCACCAGTCACCTATATTTACCCCAAGATTAGTCTGTTTCTTGTGTGCTGTGGTAGGGACATGAAAATAGTGCAGATTTCAATTACTTTCTCCTTAGCTAAATAATGTGAATGCAGTCTTTTGAATTCTACACCTCCTCTATAAAAAAAAAAGTAACGAAAAAGAAAAGGTCTTGAAGCATTCTGTCTAAAGAGAGAGCTTTTGGTTGACAGAAAGAGAAAATCTTTGCCACTGAATTTCCTTTGAAGGACATTCTAAATTCACGGGAACATTTCCTGAACAGGGCGACTCCATCTAGCCCTGCAGCATAGGAACGACATCGGTAAGAGCACTATCCTTGCACTGCAGCCTCCTAACTGGTTTCCTGTGATCCAATCTCATCTTCCCGTAATGCAGTGGCCCTCAAACATGAGTGTGCATCAGAATCTCCTGGAGAGCCCGTTCAAACACAGATTGCTGGGCTCTACCCACAGAGTTTCTGAGTCAGGCTGTCTAGGGTGGGGCCCAAGAATGTGCTTTTTTAACAGGTTTTCAGGTGATGCTGCTGCTGGTCTGGGAACCTCCTTTGAAGACCACTGCTCAAATCCATTTTGCATGCTGCATCCACAGTAAACTTTAGATATATAAATCAGATCATACCATTTTGTTACTTAAAACCCTGGGGTATCTTTCCATTGCACTTAAAATGAACTCAAATATTTTATGGTGCCTCCAAAGCCTGGCATGTTTCCTCTGTTTAATTCTTCAAGTTTATCTTCTTCTGCTCCTTCTTCTTGCTCACAAGGCAGGATTTCTCGCCTTCTTTCAGGTTGTCCTTGAGAATGCAGAGCTCAGTGTTTCTCTTTGAGGACTTTAGCTCTGGCTTGCTCCAGTATAGCTAGCTGGCTTCCGTTGCAGCCTTCAGATCACAGGTCTACTGGCCCTGTTGGGAAGTCTTACTGACAATGCCATCTGATGCCGTCCGTCACTCACTGCACTGACTCTCAAGTATCACCTTGTTTCCTCTGTAGCAGTGATCACCATGTGGAATAATTTCTGTTTATTTACTCATTATCTCCCCCTTCCCACTAAAGTATAAGTGCTGAGATGACAAGGTCCTGTCTCTCTTGCTCACAGCTATATGCTCAGTGTTCCTGAGAGGTGTTTGCTACATTGTAGGTGCTGGCTTAGTTTTTGTTGTATGAAGCAGTGAGCTTAAACAAAGGGTCTGACTTACAGTCCCTAAGTAGGCTGTCCTTGGCCCTTGGTCACCTCTACAATACCATTGGAGATAACCTGTCAGTGAGAATAAGTGAATACTTCCCAGTGTTAGAGAAGCCTCAGAACAGAACCAGCCCAGACATGTGAGGCTGGACATGGGATCTTTGAATCCATGGCAATGCTGGCACCCATGAGAAAAGTCTACCAACCCTGAGTGGGAAAGCTGGGAGCAACAGGATGATGTTCTTTGCTATTTTCCCAGGGTTGACTCTATGGCCGTGATGTATCTTTGAGTCCATACGGCTTTTAGGAGGGGTGTGCTGAAAGGTTAGTGACAGTACTCAGCCTTCTTTGATGGCCGTGAATGGAAGATCCCATCCTACTGGCCTACTGTCTTGCTCCTGTCCAAAGAGAGGGCCCATGTTTGTGTTCCTGTCTGTCACCAAACGGGACCCAGGCTGGAGCTTCAGCACCTGACTCCAGGTGAGGGAAATGTAAAAATTCAAATGTATTTAGGGTCTTTTGATTTTTCCTTAACTTTCAATAGATTTTTGTGTACCTGCTTAATTCATTATTTGGCAGCACTTTGAAAATGAAGGTTTTTCAGTGTTCTTGGGTTCCCCCAAAACACCATAAAACAAAAAAGTGATACTGCCACTCAGGGACCCTCAGAAGCCAACAGGATTTCTGTTCCTATTCCTTCTTTTCCAGCAGCACTATTTGATACAGCAGAGTCTGTGGTCGGGGGCAAATAAAGTGACTCTAAAATAGTTGTGTTGGCCAAGCGCGGTGGCTCACGCCTGTAATCCAGCACTTTGGGAGGCCGAGGCAGGTAGATTACTTGAGATCAGCAGTTTGAGACCAGCCTGGCCAACATGGTGAAACCACGTCTCTACTAAAAATACAAAAATTAGCTGGGTGTGGTGACACATCCCTGCAGTCCCAGCTACGTGGGAGGCTGAGATAGGAGAATTGCTTGAACCTGGGAGGTCAAGGTGGTAATAAGCCAAGATCTCACCGCTGTGCTTCAGCCTGGGCAACAGAGTAAGACTCCTTTTCAAGAACAAACAACAACAACAAAAAACAAAACAAAAAAACCAAAAAAGTTAAAAGTTAATACCTCAGTCTTACGCCAGAGAAACTGCTGGAAAACAATCCTATTTCTCAGTACTGGGCACATTTTGGATGAGGGTAGCCCTCTCTGGGCTTGGCCCCGGGAAAACACAAATCTGAACATGGTCTGAATTCTCCAGACTGGAAATAGGGTAGCATCAAGGAGGAGAGAGTGGCTTTGGCCCAGTTTAGATATAGGCCTGTTTCTGGAAGAAAAACACTTTTTCTTTTAGGCAATAGTGCTTTAGGGAAGACATTCTAGTTGTCTATTTGTGAAGTCTAGTTGTTATCTGTGACAGTAACAGCTACACTTAACACAACTCCAGGGGATTGTAATCTACCAAAATGACCCCTCCAGGAAGAGTGTGATGATTAGGTGACAGGGCTTCCAGGTGTGCCTGTAATCCCAGCATAATTATTCATCGCGCCCCTTTCACTCTCTGTGTTTCAAGATGATTATCGTTAAGTATTAACTAATTATTAAAGTGACTGAATCATTATTTTTAATACCCCCTTTCTCTCTCAGAAGTATTTCTGTTTGATTGATAAAGTCTACTGTCAAGCTATTGCAATATGTATTCTACTGTCTCTCAAGGGCTGCTAACCAGACCGTCCCTCGGAAATCTACAACAGTGCTGTTTGATAGAACTTCCTACAATGATTGGAATGCGTGTATCTGTGCTGTCTAATATGGTAGCTACTAGTTACATGTGGCTACTGAGTACTTTGAATATGGTTGGTACCTGCTATTAAAATAATAAATACTTAAAAAGAAATATGGTTAGTGTGACTGAGGAACAGAATTTTATTTAATTTTAATTAATTTCACATTAAATATATATAGCCACAAGTGACTACCACATGGGTCAATAGAGCTCCAGAGTCTCCCTGCTTAAGCCTCCAAGGTCATTTCCATCTTCTCAGAACTTCCTGACTTTCTCTCTAAATCTACCAGCACTACTTCTCTCTCAGAAACATTGGTAGCTCAATGGATCATCTTATTAGTTCCCGAAGACAAGTGTACAGACCCTGTCATCTTAAGGATTTTAATGCTGATCACCATGGGTAAAACAGAGGGCATAGCCCAAACGGCAACCTTGGAGGAGTTACCATGATGGGAGGAGACTGCAAGGGGGCGGTGGGGCCGGGGGGAGATAGGGAGGAGCAGAGACTGAGCAGCCCCTGCAAGATTCTGGCATTGGAAGGTAAACAAAGTGTCTTGCTGCCTATGACCTGGTAGGAATGATGTAACACACTTTTGATGCCATGTTATGATTTAATTAGAAAGGAGAGGAAGGTTTAGTCCACCCTTAAAATATAAAGAACAACCTCAGTCACCATTTTAGTAATTAAGGAACTGGAAATTCAGTTATAGAATAGTTTGGACTTGCACATCTGAATGAGAGGCATGCCTGGCTGCTGCTGACACACAGAAGTCTGAGAGATGGAGGTAGAATGGGAAGCTGTCCTTTTGAGGTTTTCAACTTCCCTCCCAGCTAAGCAAACTATTTCAGTATCTATTTCAGGATTTAAATATTCTAAAAAGTCAAACTAGCAGTCTGGGTATTTATTTTCTTTTTCTTCTATGCAATATGAAGCAATCATGAATGATGAATGATAACATAGGCTTTATTAGAACAAAATCCAAAGAAATTCCAGCCAGACAGGCAACGAAGAATGCACCTCCAAGAAGAATCTGTTGCTGGGTGCTCACATTTCATGACCTCCACCTCTCCTCTCCTCTTATTTGGTAAATTCCTTCTGGGAGAATCAATATTGCTCCCCAGTCCCCCCATGCTCTCAGAAAGTCAGGTAGGCATGAGATGAGTTGTGGGCAAGAGTGTAAGGAGAGCTAGGTATGGGGGTGAGTGGGTGGGTGAAAAAGGGGAACCGAGGGTTTTATTATTTGGGTTTGTCTGGGTTGAGCTGAGGAAGAAGTGCTGGTTGAAATTTGAGAAGCCACATTACCACCATGATAATTCTACATGTGAGAGGGTGGGAGCAGGGGGTACAAAGAAGGTCTATTTTCTCTGGTTTTGGTTACTCTGAGCAAACCAGATTTGCTAAATTGTGGGGGTAGCTGCGTGGGGATAGTGTAATTTGTTACCTTAAATTTTTTTTAATAGTTTGGGTAAAACTACTGAGAGAATTAATAGATGAATGGCTAAACAATATGTAGTCTATCTGTACAATGGAATATTGTTCAGCCTTGAGGAATTCTGACACATGCTACAACATGAATGAATGCTGAGTATATTATGCGAAGTGAACATAACAAAAGGACCAGTTCTGCATGATGTCATTCACGTGACAAAGCTACAGTAGTCAAGTTGATAGAGATAGAATGTAGAATGTGGGTTTCCAGGGACTGGGGGAAGGGGAAATAGAGAGTTACTGTTTAATGGATACAGAGTTTCAGTTTGGGAAGATGAAATGTTCTGGAGGTTGATTGCACAATGTGAATACGCCTGACTACTGAATTGTACACCCAGAAATCATTAAGATAGTAAATTTTATGTTATGCAGTTTTTTATCACAGTAAGAAAAAGTTAAGAGATATGGTATTTCTGAGTTTTTAATTTTTCTTAAATTTTAGTGTATGTATTTAAAGAAGGATTTTTTTTTTAAAGAGTAGCAAAAATTTCCAGTAAGCTGGGTACCATAAACCTTTTTTCTTCCCCTGAAGATCTTGCTATGGAGAAGAGAGAGTTTCTTTTTGTTCTTATTTTTGTGTTTCTTACTCATAAGCCCATACAACTTTGGGGGAAGAAAGAAAACATTTAACGAGCACTTTCTCTGTGCCTGTCCCTTTTACATGTTAACTTGTTTAATATTCATAATAACTGTTTAAACACATAAATAAGTAACACTGAAGGTCAGGAGAGGTTTAATTATTTGCCTAAATCATGCATGTGGTGATGCTAACACAAGCGCTAATACATGTGGAGTAACATCCGTAAAAATACCTGGCATTTATTGAGCACTAACTACGTGCTAGGCGCTTACTATGTGCAAGGGTTTTACTCAGTTAAGAACTAGGCCTGTGTTAGAATCTAACTGCTTGATCTTCTGGCTGCATTCTCCCATTTGTAGGCCATGTGACTGAGACTCAGAGAGGGTCAGTGCCATGCCCAAAGTCACACAGCTACTTAACACCAGAGCTAGGATTGGTGGTCATATAAATGCTGTTTCCAATTCATACTTTGCTATCTTCTGATTTTGATAAAAGAAGTATAAGCCCTATTTAACTGGGAAACACATTTTTAAAAAATTAGAGATAACTATTTATTTATTTATTTATTTATTTTTAAGACGGAGACTTGCACTGTCACCCGGGCTGGAGTGCAATGATGCAATCTGCCTCCCAGGTTCAAGTGATTCTCCCGCCTCAGCCTCCCAAGTAGTTGGGATTACAGGCACCTGCCACCATGCCCAGATGATTTTTTGTATTTTTAGTAGAGACAGGGTTTCACTATGTTGGCCAGGCTGGTCTCGAACTTCTGACCTTGTGATCTGCCTGTCTTGGCTTCCCAAAGTGCTGGGGTTACAGGCGTGAGAGATAGCTTTTTTAAAGGGAATATTTAGCAAACTCTAAACTGGTTTTATGGCTTGTGTTTCCCTTTGGCATGATAGCTACCAATGTCATTTAGATCAAGAATAAAGGGACAGTAAGATCACTTTTCTGGATGTAATTTCAACTCTCAAATGGTGTACTCCATGTAACTTTATGAATAAATAAATACACTGTTCTCAATGTTCTGGGGTGTGGATGAATCAAAAATTATTCTTACTTGTATTACATACTATTTTTTATGGCTACAGTAGACATGTCTGACTAATGGGAAGTACACCACATCACAAGAAAATAATAAAGCTGAGGCATGAAGTCCTTGTCTAGGATGAGCTGGAGATTTTTCTGGGTTCCACATTCTGTCTTGTGATGAATTCTTTTTGGTTTTGAATAAATGCCATCGACTCCTAGACCCAACATCAGCTTGAGCTACGTTGCTTGCTCTGTCTTTGCCTTTCCTTGTCTCTTTCTTGCTCCTCTTAGGTTCGGCATGGTAACAATGTGCTTCGATTTTATGCTGCTTTCCTGGTATCAGAACTAAGCCTCAAAGCCACACCTCAAATTTTTTTTTCTTTTAAATTTCTGGTGGAGTTGAGAAGAATTCAGACTTGGAATCAATACATGACATGTCACAAAAGAACTAGGGAGTTGGTAATGTGACAATAAAATGTTTCTTTACCACCTTGGGTTTAACTTGGTCTAATAATGAAAAGGGGAGCTTGCCGTGAGTAAGCAATTCGCGCCGCTTCCATCTAACCAGTCAACTGGCTTTACGACACAGGTTGTAAGATGAATTAAACCAATGTTATTTATTTGCTTTTCAGCATGAAAAAAAAATAGGTCTGTTTCTAAGGTTGTTATATGCAGCACTGAAGGAAATGCCACCCAGAAATATGATCTTTCCTGTACTGTGAAGCCTACCATCGTCCTTCTTCCAAAGAAAGCAAACATGTGTACACATATATACAAACACACATACACGTACCATATTCTATTAGCTCCCCTTTTTTTTTCCCTAGCACATTGAAGGGAAAATAGAGACAGTAAAATGCTGCCCACACAATTTAGCAGCCTTCACTGTGGGCTTCCATCAGTATTTACTACCGAGGGGCCCTGGGGCTTCTTGCAAGACTATTTTGGCCTCTAGTGAAAAACCTCTGAGTTCTGACTCTGATTTCAACACTATTCAATTTCCTGACTGTGAAAAAGGATTTCCACTAAATTTCCCCTCCATAAACCTAGTATTGTAATAAATAAATGCTTTCTTCTCACCACCTCTTGCCCCTAGGACCTCCTTGTATCTGTGGGGATTCAGTAATACTTGTGAGAGACTTTGTACTTAGGATTATCTCTTGTAAGTGTGAAGTTAAGGTCATTTGGTTTTTCTGCTCCATTTAAGGATTTATTACCTTGGATCAAACCTGAATTTGACCTCTCAGAGGTTGAAGTTTCTGTCCTGCGACATAGTGCCTGAATCAGAAACACTCTACTTCTGTGTTTTGTCAAAAGCCAATCCTGTTACATTTTTCATAGTCAGTTTTGTTATTGTCCATCCTATTTCCATTTTGGTTTCTGTCACCTCTACAACTGACGTATTACCTGAAATGAGACTAGAGATTTGCTGTTCTAATTCTTGGTTGAGTGCTGGCTCCTGGCCCTATATTGATGGTGAAGGCTGAGGATTGAAGAAAAGGCAAATGACTGATCTCTATAAAGTTGTCTTGTGGCAAAAGAACAAATTGTTGTAAATAACAGTAATTCCTTCAAAACATGACATTTGCTTGCCTTGACCTTTATTTCTGAGCTGGCTTTTTCTTTTGAGCAAGGATAAGTCACATTGATGTTTGAGCTTCATAAACTCCAAAGAGTAGTAGAGAAGACATATAGTCGGGACAAGAAGAACCAGATCAAGGCCACTGTCCAGGTTTGAAGACTCTCACATGGGAGTAGGCTCAATGCTAGGGCTACCCAGAGGGTCAAAGTCAGCATTCTCATAGTTTGTGACAATATTCTCTCACTGGTCTCCTTGCTTCAGTCTTTCCCTTGACTTTTGAACAATATAAATGGAATCAGTCATTCTGCTGCTTAAAATCATGCTGTGGCTTCCACAACCTTAGACCAGAACACCAAATTTTTTACTTTTATTTATTTATTTTCTAAACTTTTATTTTAGGTCCAGGGGCACATGTGTAGGTTTGTTACATAGGTAAACTCGTGTCATGGGGGCTTGTTGTACAGATTATTTTGTCACTAGGTATTAAGCCTGGTACCCATTAGTTATTTTTCCTAATCCTCTCCCTCTTCTTACCCTCTGCCTTCCAATAGGCCCTGGTGTGTCTTGTTTCACCCTATGTGTGTTTATGTTTGTTTGTTTTTTAGCACTCACTCATAAGTGAGAACATATGGTATTTAGTTTTCTGTTCCTGCATTCGTTTACTAAGTATAATGGCCTCCAGCTCCATCTATGTTGCTGCAAAGGACATCATCTCGTGCTTTTTTATGGCTGCATAGTATTCCATGGCGTATATGTATTAACATTTTCTTTACCGAATATGCCATTGATGGGCATTTTGGTTGATTCCATGTCTTTGCTATTGTAAATAGTGCTGCAATGAACATACAGATCAGATCACACATGGGCTTGGAGAAAGAGTGCAAGGTTTTATTGAGTAGAAGTAGCTCTAAGCAGATGGGGGAACCAGAAGGAAGATGGTTTTCCCCTGGAGTCAGGCCACTTAGCAATGTGTATTTTCCCATCTATGTGTTTGTGTCTTCATCATTTAGCTCCCACTTACAAGTGAGAACATGTGGTATTTAGTTTTCTTTGCTGCATTAGTTTGCTAAGTATAATGGCCTCCAGCTCCATTGACGTTGCTGCAAAGGACATGATCTGCATAGTATTCCATGGTGTATATGTTTACTTTTTTTTTCACTCAATATGTCATTGATGGGCATTTAGGTTGATTCCATGTCTTTGCTATTGTGAATAGTGCAGTGACTCACCTTCATTTGCAGATTCTTCTCTGACTGCTTCAACCACGCCAGCCAACTACGGTCATTCTGCTTCTTTCTGCCAGTTGATGGCCTGTTCTTCCACCTGTGTGCTCTTTGATGACCAGCCGCTTGTGTCTTCTTCCACTGATGTGTTCCTCTTGATATTCTCTTGCTTGGTTCCCTCCCGCCGATGTGTTCCTCTCGCCATCCAGCAGCTTCTGTCTCTGCCTTGCTAGTGTCGTGGGTTTTTATAGGACCAGGATGGGGGCAAGGTGGGCCAGGGTGGTCTCAGAAAATGCACCATTTGGACGAGAGCGCAGAATTGCCTGTCCTTACCTAGGTCTGTAGGGGTGGAGCCCTAGCCAGGGACCATGCCCTCCTCTACCCAGCACTTCCCTTCCCTTCCCAGCACTCTCATATGATTCGCTATTATGAATAGTGCCGCAGTGGACATAGGTGTGCGTGTGTCTTTATGGTAGAATGATTTATATTCCTTTGGATATATACCCAGTAATAGGATTGAGGGTTGAATGGTAGTTCTGTTTGAAGGTCTTTGAGGAATCATCACACTACTTTTTACAATGATTGAACTAATGTACACTTCCACAAATAGTGGATAAGCGTTTCCTTTTCTCCACAACCTCACCAATATCTGTTATTTTTTGACTTTTAAATAATAGCCATTCTGACTGGTGTGAGATGGTATCTCATTGTAGTTTGGAGTGCATTTCTCTAATAATCAGTGATACTGAACTCTTTTTTCATGTGCTTGTTAGCCACATGTATGTCTTCTTTTTTTGATTTTTTAAAAATTGTACTTTAGGTTCTGGGGTACATGTGCAGATCACGCAGGATTGTTGCTTTGGTACATATATGGCAAGGTGGTTTGCTACCTCCATCCCCCCATCACCTATACTTGGCATTTCTCCCTACATTATCCCTCCCCAGCCCCCCACCCCCCGCTGTCCCTCCCCACTTCCCAACCCCTGCTGTCCCTCCCCTAGCCCTCTCCAACAGACCCCAGTGTATGATGCTCCACTCCCTGTGTCCACATGTTCTCGTTGTTCAACACCTGCCTATGAATGAGAACATGCAGTGTTTGATTTTCTGTTCTTGTGTCAGTTTGTTGAGAATGATGGTTTCTAGATTCATCTATATCCCTACAAAGGGCATAAACTCATCCTTTTTTATGGCTGCATAGTATTACATGGTGTATATGTGCCATATTTTCTTTGTCCAGTCTATCATTGATGGGCATTTGGGTTTGTTCCAGGTCTTTGCTATTGTAAACAGTGCCACGATGAACATATGTGTGCATGTGTCTTTATAATAGAAAGATTTATAGTCCTTTGGGTATGTGCCCACTAATGGGATTGCTGGGTCAAATGGAATTTCTATTTCTAGGTCCTTGAGGAATCCCCACACTGTCTTCCATGATGGCTGAATTAATTTACAGTCCCACCAACAGTGTGCAAGTGTTCCTATTTCTCCACATCCTCTCCAGCATCTGTTGTCTCCAGATTTTTTAATGATCGCCATTCTAACTGGCATGAGGTGGTATCTCAATGTGGTTTTGATTTGCATTTCTCTAGTGACCAGTGGTATGCCTTCTTTTGAAAAGTGTCTGTTCATGTTCTTCCCACCTTTTTTTTTTTTTTTTGTCCGAGTCTTGCTCGGTCACCCAGGCTGGAGTGCAGTGGTACAATCTTGGCTCACTGCAGCCTCTGCCTCCTGGGTTCAAGCAATTCTCCTGCCTCAGGCTCCTTAGTAGCTGGGACTACATGTGTGTGCCACCATGCCTGGCTAATTTTTTGTATTTTTAGTAGAGACGGGGTTTCACCATGTTAGCCAGGATGGTTTCCATCTCCTGACCTTGTGATTCAACCACCTCGGCCTCCAACATGTTGGGATTATGGGTGTAAGCCACCATGTCCCGCCTCTTCCCACTTTTTAATGGGGTTATTTATTTATTTTTCTTGTAAATTTGTTTAAGTTTCTTACAGATGCTGGATATTAGACAGCATCCTTGCCTTGTACTGGTTTCGAAGAGGGGATGTTTCCAACTTTTGTTCATTTAGTATGATGTTGGTTGTGTGTTTGTCATAGATGACTTTTATTATTTTGAGATATGTTCCTTTGATACCTAGTTTGTCTAGAATTTTTAACATGAAGGGATGTTGAATTTTATCAAAAAGCTTTTCTGCATCTATTGAGACAATCGTGGTTTTTGTCTTGCGTTCTGTTTATGTGATGAATCACATTTATTGATTTGCATATTTTGAACCAACTTTGCATCCCAGGGATAAAGTCTACTTGATCATGATGGATAAGCTTTTTGATGGACTGCTGGATTTGATTTTTCAATATTTTGTTGAGGATTTTTGCATTGATGTCCATCTAAGGATACTGGCCTAAAGTTTCCTTTTTTTTGTTGTGTCTCTGCCAGGTTTTAGTATCAGGATGATGCTGGCCTCATAGAATAAGTTGGGGAGGAGTCCTTCCTCGTGAACATTTTGGAATAGTTTCAGCAGGAATGGTAACAGCTCTTCTTTGTACATTTGGAAGAATTCAGCTGTGAATCTGTCCAGTCCTGGGCTTTTTTATTGTTATTGGGCTATTTATTACTGATTCCATTTCAGAGTTTGTTATTGGTATGTTCAGGGAATCAGTTTCTTCCTGGTTCGGTCTTGGGAGGTTGTATATGTCCTGGAATCTATCCATCTCTTCTGCGTTTTCTAGTATGTGTGCATAGAGGTGTTCAGAGTAGTCTCTGATGGTTGTTTGTATTTCTGTGGGGTCACTGGGAACATCCCCTTTGTCATTTCTAATTGTCTTTATTTGGATCTTCCTTCTTTTCTTGTTCATTAGTCTAGATAGTGGACTATCTTACTAATTTTTTCAAAAAACCACATCCTGGATTTCAGAACACAAAATTCTTACCAAGACCTTTTGTTGTCTCGTCCCTGCCTGTTCATGTAACCTGATTTCATCTTCCTCTTGCTCACTACTCTCCAGTCACATTAACTTGCTTTAATTTTCTTGCATTTGCCAAGCTTTTTCTTGCCAGCAGATCTTTGGTTATGTTGTTTTTCTTGCCTGAAAAGCTCTTTGTGCATTTGACTCCTACTGATTCTTCAGGTTTTAGCTTAATGTTACTTTCTTGGAAAGGCCTTTCCTGCTGGTCTATTTCAGAGTACTTTGTTCTTTTCATGGTACTTATTGTAATATATTAATTTGTATTTATGTTTATTGGGGCATAAGATAAATATCTGTTTCAATCACTGGATAGTAAGATTTGTAAAGGTAGGAAACAGATTTGTTTTATGTACTGTTGAGCTTCCAGTAATTGGCAGGTAGATACTTAAATAATGTGTGTGTGTGTGTGTGTGTTTGTCTGTGTGCGTGTGTGGATCCTGGGGTCAAGAACAAGATGAACAGCTCAAACTCAGATCACATACAGCACTGAGCCAAGTAATGAGATAAAACTAAAAATAGGAAATGTGTGTGCTCTAAACATAGAGGAGGAAACCAAATAAAAAATTGGGAAAACTGATAGTGCCAGACGTAGGACCTTAGCAAGGTAGGAGGTGGTAGACACACAGCACCAGCAACAAGGACTCTCCAACACAGCGGGAGTGTCCTGGCTCAGTAAGGAAGATTTTTATAGGAAAGCATTTGGATTTCACTGCAATGATTCAACTTACAAGGCCTTACTGTGGGTCTCCTATAACAGTTACCAGGCCTGACGGGGCCTGATATCCCTTCTGGCCCTACAGACTACCTGGAATGTCTACATTTGATTTCTCACCTGTGGATACTCAGTGTGCACAATCCCTCATCCCAGCCAGAGTGTGCTGTGCAAACACTGCATGAGCATTTCAATATTCACTACACAGTTTGTAATTATGACGGCTCCCTTCTGTTCCCAAGGGCATTTAGATTGGGTGATAGAACATTCTCATCTATTTTAAATGAGTTGTATCGGATTAAAAGATCCTGGGGCTGAAAACCCCACACAAGTAACAAAAAGAAAAAGAAAAATCATTCAAGCTGCTTTTACAAAATGATTTTTTGCTTTGTAAGGGCTATCCACACTTATCAGGGAAGAGAGAGGCAAAAAGGAATGGCCTGGCTTCTTGCTGGGTTGATAAAGCAAAGGCTTTTTGAATAGGATATTGTCGACCATTTTCAAATAATTTTCCTTTCTTGAGCAAAGTTATCTGCTTTAAATGAATGAATTACTACTGTTATTATTGATCAATCTTTTTTCCCCTTCAAGGTTATTCTTCAAATGTTTCTGTAATAAAACAAGACACAGAAACTAAGACAACATCAGCACAGTTTTCGCCTTCCGCTTAGGTACATATTTCAATTTTGTTGAGAAGGAAGTTTTTCTTTTCCTGACATAAAGGTGGCCCAGTAAAGGGCATCCCATATCCCATGGCCCTCACTTTTGCCTGTGTGGACACTTTCTGGTGAAACAGTGTCCACAGTAAATGAAAATAAGCACTAAGTTGTGAATTAGGATTGACTTTCCCAGGAGCAGGTTTTTAAATGGGTGATCCACCATATCAAAACCAGAGGGGAAAGTAATAGCAACTGTTAAATTTGGGCCCTAAGCGAGTGCAAAGCCATAAAGGTTGGAGGCTGGGGAACCGCCAGGATGACCTAGCCAAATTGGATTATCCCATTGGTAGCATAATAGACACCTGAGGAGCCATAGATGCTAACACTGAGGGCTTCACACTGCAGCGCGGCTTTGCAACTCAGCAGGTCAACACTGAAGGCTTTGCACCACAGGCGTCCTGTGAAAACAGGCCTGCAGTGGTAATGGGATAGCTGCATAGTTCAAAAGAAAGGTAACTGTGTTTAAACAGAAGAAGGAAACCTGTCTGAGTGTAATTGTCAATGCACATGGAAGAATATGACAGATGCTCTGCTTCACTGGATACTAAACCAGAAAGGAAGGAAGAGACACAGCGATTACTTCTGGAAATGTACATGTTATTTATTTACTGCGGATTCATCATGATAGTGCATTGTGTGGCTATAGAACGCTTCTTAATGAAAATCCTCATGAGTAGATGGATGCCCTCTTATAATTTAATGCATGGCTCTTCTGTGAATACAGATACAGTAAATGATGTTAGGGATAGAACAAGGAGATTTTATTGATAGCTATATGTCCATATCCAGGTACTTGTAATACCATTTTTCTTTGTCTTTCCCCTTTCCCTCCTTCCCATCCTCCCTCCTCTCTTCTCGGCTGCTACTGAAACCAGCCCAGCATTAGACAACTCCCTGGATTCTTTTTTAAGGATGAAGCAGTCATTTTCAGTCAACAATTCAGCTTATCAGGAGAAAATGACATAGAGTAGGGCGTAAACAAGAAAATAACCAGGGGCCTATTTTGAAGTTCATTATTGAAAAAAAAAGCAGGCAAGTCTTTCTCCTCCCTCTTTCAAAGAGAACTCCCTCACAGGCATCTTCCCTCTCTGCCTGAGAGATAGCCCTTCCCTACTACTTGTCTGCACGCTCCAAAAAGAATTTGGACTGTCTTCTCACCCAAGCACACGCTCTTATATATAAAAAAAAAATCCCCCAGCTATAAAATGACAACTGAGCACACACATGCAGAGCTACCAGGAAATTACAGTTCGCGCCAGCTTGGATGGCCCAGCCTAGACTATTTGCGCTGAGGGTGTATAAACCACTGCTTTGTTGGACTCTCAGAGTGAGAGGAAATTTCTTAACCAAGAGCTCTGCATGGAAAACATTGTTTCTGTAACAGCCTGAGGTCAAACTCTGGGGATAGTTAGCAAGAATTCCACTGGCAGCGTTCAGTTGTCTTGAGGTTATGAAGGGAGAAAGGAATCCCTTTCCCTCTCACCACCTCCAGGATTCAGTGGGGCCTGGATTCTGAAGAACTCTGTCTGCCTCAGCCATTTTTGAAGTGTTCTTAAAAGCAGAGGTATGAATTGCAGCTGAGGTTGTCTTTGTGGTTAAAAAACTCTTTGGCCTGTGGAAGCACTGTCTTTTATCAGAAATACCCACCAGGTTGGAAAAGATGGAGATTGGAGGCTCAGAGGAGCTGCAGGCCTCCAAGATCTTGCTTATGGGCTTAGAAAATGATACAGCATCATGTGTTGTGTTTTGCAGAGGCTGTTATTTTCAAGGAACTCGTCCCACTAGGATATCCTTAGAACAGTTTGAAGTGACATCCTTAGGAGACCATAGTAATAGGCACTATTCAATCACAAAGGAGGCCTAAGCCAACTGTTTTCAAATCTTACTTTTAAAAGTTTAAAGAAACAACTTTCAAGAAGTTTGAGGTTGAGAAAATCCAAATGCAAGGAACTGGGGTTGTGGGAGCCAGGGGCAGGGGGATGGTAGAGCAGTCACTTTGGAGTGAAGGTAAATTGCCACCTGAAACATCTATGACTCAGTAAACTTCTTAATTGTTTTCCCCCCTAAGCTTTCTACCTTCTAACATCCCTTTCTAGGAGATGAATAAATGGTGGAGGGAAAAGGACTACCAGAGGTGTCTGGGACTTCTGCACACGTTGTCTCTGGGGAGGGTTTTAGCACCTGCCTCAGAAGCAATGGAAGATCACGCACTGTTGTTGGCAAATGTAATCCTAGCATTTTGGGAGGCTAAGGTGGGAGGATCGCTTGAGATCAGGAGTTTGAGACCAGTCTGGGCAACACAGCAAGACCTGTCTCTATGAAGAAAAGTAAAAAAAGATTAGCTGGGTGTGGTGGCATGTGCTTGTAGTTCCAGCTACTCAGAAGGCTGAGTGGGAAGATGGCTTGAGCCTAGGATTTTAAATCTGCAGTGAGTGATGATTACAGTACTGTACTGCAGTGGGTGGCAGAGTGAGACCCTGTCTTTGAAATTAAATAAAAATGAAAATAAAATTTAAAAAGTAGATCAATATGAGATGATTAGTCCTCTGAGTGGCAGAAGGCAGGGCCATGCTTACCTTGGAGCTCCTAGGACATTGACTGGCACAACGTGGGTACTCAAATACCTGCTGAATGGAATATGAGAAGAGTGGAGGGGAAAGAGGGAGGGAAGGAGAGAGAGAGTAGAAGAGAGAAGGGGGAGGGCGATCCATCAAGTGTGTACTCTGAAACCTACCTGACTTAATGACTTGATTTGACTGAATTATCACTTTGAGGAATCGAATAAATGGACAGGAACTTAAAAATATTTTCTAACCCTAATTCAACCTCTGTTTACATTTTGGACTTACCTAGTACAAGGACCTTTAAAGTTCAATTTGTGAAAACACCCGGTTTTTGGTATCCACTGTCTTCCTTCATTTATTCTCTGGCTTACAGCCAGCCATGTCCACCTGCAGTGAGCTTCAAATTCGGAGGAAAAGGAGAGTGAATTCTTAGAATGAAGTGACCAGAGGTGCCGGGTCTGAGCTGTACCTTTGGGGGCCTCTATGTAGCCTTCATCTTTCTTATTCTTTCATGCTTGAGTCCTCATTTGGGGTCAAAAAGCAAAGCCTAACCTATTGTAACAACTGACCACGTGTGTAGAGAAGTGATAGATGTCTATCTGACTTCCTCAAAAATAATCAAGAACTGTCCCAAGCTGAGGACATAAGTACATGGGAGGGATGAGATCAAGGATGCGATCAAGTGTGGGAGGATAGTTTAATGCCTTGTGCTATATGGATTTTCATGTGATTAGTACCACCCGGTACTAGTTTTCAAATGCCTTGCAGTACTTAGATTATGGACATCAAGACATTTTCTACTCTTTGACTTTTAGTGATCAGGCTTTTGTAAATTATGCCATGCTCTTAGGTTTGAAATATATATGATCTTGTAGTAAGCTTTAATTGTGCTTCTTTTTTGGAAGGAGAGAGCTAGGGAACTCATTGCATTAGGAATCAATAGTGACTTGACACCTTTTCGGGGTTCCTGTTAGAGGTGGGGCTGCAGAGGGGTAGAGTGTGCATAAAGGTGTGTAGCCGTCTAGGTGTGCCTGCTCCAAATGAGGCTGGTGGGCCTGCAATTTTGTGAAAAGTTTGCTGAGGTTGATGTTCTGAGGGTCAAGAATATTTCTTTCCCAAATACCTCTGATCATCACAGCAGGAGGTAAAACAAGACACCCCAGAATTAACCTGAATTGAAGAGGAAAAAAATCCTTTAAAAAGCAATATTGCAAAGCAGTATGACATTAATCATGCTTCCTGACCTTTGCTACGGTCTAGATCATGCTTCTGACTTTGAAGAGTCTCCAGTTCTGATCATTTGAAGAGAACTTGCCCTTCAAGTCCTCTTGAAGAGGCAATGAGCCATATGACCAAAAAAATAAATAAATAAATAAAATGCCCACCAGAGGTATTACACTGGCTTCAGTTTTTGTTCTCTTTGCTTCAGGCACACTGACCTTTTCTAGGACCTGAAGGTGTCTCGCTATCCCAGCTATATCAAGTGCTTATGCCTCACTTATGCCTCACGTCCTCATTTGCTAATTTCAATGCATTCTGTGGTCACTGAGAAGCCTTTCCTAACTCCCAAGACTGGGCTAAGATACCTGCTCTAAGCCCCACATCATCCTGTGTTCCCTCAGGCCCAGGGATTAACCCGTTGCATTGGCAAGATCTGTCTTCTTGTCTATGTCCCACTAGACAATGGGAAAGTTATATTTGTTATCTGTGCCCCAATGTTCTCATCTGTAAAGTGGGACCTCTAGGTATACCAATCGTGGGATATGTGAGGATTAATTGAGTTAAAGTATGTGAAGCAAGATAGGGTCTCTGGCAAATACTAAATGCTGACAATTGTGAGCTATGATTTTTATACTTGAGGGCAGGACCCATATCTGTCATTTTTATGTCCCTACAGCTTGCCCCGGGGCTGGTACAGAGTCAGCTGCCAAAACTACTTATTAAATACATGGGAGACCCTCAAGAGCTCTGTAAAGACTGAGTCACAGTTTTAGGAACATTAATGCCTTTGGCAAGACTCTTGTGGCTTTGCAAATGTCCAGACTTACTCCAGCTGCCTCTCTGACATGTGGAGGCAACAATGCCTTTGACGTCAGCACAGGTGCAACTGGGTGGCTCCGTGGGAATGACAGAGACTGTCTTCTCTCAGTAGTCAGGAGTATGCTGAACCGCTTACAGGGCACGAAATACTGAAGAGGCAGGAGCTTGGAGAAAGCTGAGAGGTACCTACCCCCATCTACCTACTCAGGATTTTAAGAAACACAGATAAGTACAAGAGACAACATGGTCTTATAATGGGCAAAGGGCTTGCCTTGGAGGTAGACACACTTTGTTTTGCATTCCAGCTCTGTGATGTCAGCAGACGTGGTTTAGTTATTAACCTCTCTCAGCCTTGGTGTCTTCATCTATAAAATGGGAATTGTGGGCTGTGGAATTAGTACGGCTGGAGTTAGAAAGCCAGTTCTGCTATTTACAAAGTTGCGTGACACTGAACCAATTACATAACCTCTTTAAGTCTCAGTTTTACTGATTAATAAAATGTACTTAATAATCATATCTGATAACAAGCTTGTTAGGAGATTAAATAAAATAACACATATAAAAAAGTTAGCTTAGGAGAAGTGTGCAATAGTGAAAGCCCCAACTGTCTGTAGTGGTGCCGTAAATTATTTCTTGAAATATAGCAACTGCACATGATAAAAAGAATTCTGATTTGTTGGGCAGAAGCTTACAAGGATGTCTTCCAAATCACAAACAGCATGCATTCCTCTCAGGAGACAATTTTATTAAAAAGGATGGCAACCCAACTGGAGGCACAGACATCCAATTTGTTTTAACTCTGTAGCATTCGAAATCATTTGTAATATTCCATTTGCCCTGGTTGCTTTTAGCGAGAAGTGTTTTATAACATAGAGAAACACATCAGTGACCATCTCGTCCTTAATGAACCAGGTATTTAGACACAGCATTGTGCAATATGATGACAAGCCATGATGGGATGTTCCTCTTACTACGAAGAGCAATGGAGCAAGCGATGTTAATATTATTGAGACTTTGCCTGGCCCAGCTGAATGCCACTAATATTTCCTTTTAGAGAGCAGTGCCCACGAATGGCTGATGAATCTGATTGCCAGCCCAGCTCGACATTCTTCAGACTACATTTTTGCATGTTTCATGCTTTGGAACCAAACACTCTTAAACTGTTTTGTTTTTAACTGCTGAATTGCATTTCATCTTGAGATCACACTAACGGGGAAAAAAAACCAACAACTTTAGCAAAATTTTCGGTTTAGCTGCTTCACATTCCTCTGCTTTACAGTGAAAGTATCTCTTCATGCTTCTTGGTATCTTGGAGTAGAATATTGTGTATTTAATGGAGCCTTGGGTGACAACGGTGTGGTGCTGTTGAGTAATGTGTTGGCAGATCTTCTGTAGTGAATCCATCAATACAAGCACGTGGCCTAATTTCTAATTACAGTGTTTCCATTAGAAATGTCTTCAGGACATAGTTTTTAAGACAGAAGTAAGAGTAAGGACACATCTGCCTTAGAGCCCTGAGGACAAAGGATGGAATATAAAATGAGCCACACTGTGTTTGTTGGTCCTCATCCTATCATGATATTCTCGTATTTAACTTCTGCTGCTCCAGGCGCAGCCTTTACAAAGTTTCTGAAAAGTGTCCTGTTTCTAAGCCAGTGATGGCCTAGAGGCAAAAAGGAAGTCCAGAACAAAACCACTGTCTGAGAACTCTTTTGTTCAAATACTTCCTTTGCAAACACAATGTGCAAGGCCGCTGCCAGGTCCCATGGATTCACTGTTGGACTCCTGGGCTTTGAGGACCTTAGTGGGGGACACACACACACATACAATTAGAATATGAGGTGAGGTATATCAGAGGAACTAATGAAGCACTTGGAGATGCACAGGACGGAGAGCAAACGTGCCTGGAAAACTGGGGAAGCTGTAATTGAGGACACAGCATTCGGGGTATGCCTCAAACCATGTACCATGCCTCCAAGAGTGTCCAAAAGTGACCAAAACGCTCTTCTCTCAGATAGAAACATGAACAGTAATAATAGCATACTTTTGCAAAATGCATCTGAGCACTTTGATACAAAAGTCTGAGCACTTTGGAGGTTTCTTGGCACTTGCTGTATTGTGCCTTGAGCTAGAGTTGAGTTGCGTTCTTGGATAATTCCTCCCACTGAGTGCAGAGGGCGAGACCTGTGTCTTAGTCATCTTAGTAGATAGTAGGTATATAGGGATACTGATATAGGCATATACTTCATAGGTTTATGAAGTAGACGAGACAAGACAGTTGGTATTACCTCCAATTTATAGCAGAAGCGACCATGTCTGAGGAGCAAGAGTGATGAACCCAAGTTCCCACGGGTAAGCAAGGATAGAGCTGGGACAAGGAAGTAGGTCAGGATCCAGCTTCGAGTTTCCTTCCTGGCTGCTTGGTCAGTACGCTTTCACACGTAGCACCTGTGAGACGACGCAGTCCACATGTATCATCGGCTCTGATTGCTGTGCAACCCCTCCCGAAGTGCTTCAGGTCCTAGTGCAGCATTGGGCCAGCCCAGGGCACAGTCCTGTGCATTTGGGAACCCCTAATGGGGAGAAAGAGTAAGGCAGGAGGAATGTCCCAACAGTTACCCAGGTCCCCTGCACTTTCCTATCTGAGACTCCAAGTGAGGGTGTCATCAGGGACACCTGCCAGCAGCCAGACTCCAGAGTCGGGTGAACATCCTTATCACCAGAGTGCTTTGTCTCTGTGTGGCTTGTTTTATGAGCCTTATTACAACAGCTCTGTGATAGTGGTATGACAGACAGGATTTTCTTAGTGGAGACAAGGATACTGGAGTGCAGAGAGGTTAGACGACTTGCCTACATGACAAATCATAAAACTAGGGCTGCAATTCAGATACACTTTTAGTCCCACTGGCTCTCAGTCTGCTGAGGAATGTGGTGTCTCCTCATCATGGTTCCTAGATTTCTTTTGATAGGAAACAATGCCTTTTACTCTCTAATTGAGCTATGGTTTAAAATGAAGTATTAGTCTGCCTTCAATTCTTGCCAAATCATAAGTCATCTATATTAGGTCTATCCCTGATAGCAATGTTTGATGAGTGGGAAGGGCTGTGGAGGGAATACTGAGATACTAATATTCTTCAGAGATGGGGGGAGGGAGAGAGAGAGGAAAATGCCCTTTCCTGCCAAAATGGGTATATGAAAACAAGAACCGAATACCCAGCACCCTCACCTGTGACCCCAACTGCCCCATGATCCACCTGTTCTCTGTACATCTATTCTACATCAGCTCCTTTTCCTCAGATGTGACACTCCTTCTCCACTTTGAAGCTTGACTCATCATGCTGTTTTGTTCAGCATTTTTGCTTATAAACATGACACCATTTTTCCATGGTCATGTCAAGTTTTTCTTGATGCTCCTGCCTGGATTCATTCTCTTGTTTGATACAAAGTCTGAGCACTTTGGAGGTTTCTTGGCACTTGCTGTATTGTGCCTTGAGCTAGAGTTGAGTTGTGTTCTTGGATAATTCCTCCCACTGAGTGCAGAGGGCGAGACCTGTGTCTTAGTCATCTTAGTAGATAGTAGGTATATAGGGATACTGATATAGGCATATACTTACATCAGGAATATAGCAGGTACATGATCAAAGAACAGGGACCATCTAAGTTTTTGAATATAATTTATGATTCTGCTTAGGATCAGCTCTGCTCCATGGGAGGCCCAGTTATGAGGCCATAAAGGGCACCTGGACCTTAGAGAGGTAGTAAGTGTCTTGAGTGACCTACTTGAACCATGGATAAGGATTGGATGAAGGAGACAACCTCTGGAAAAATGATGCCCTAGTCCAAATAGTTGACCATCTGTCACTCTTCTCCAAATCTGTAGCATACTCCATTGTAGATAGTCCTATCCAACTGCTTAGCTGTAGTGACCTGGTCAGGGCAATGTACTCAAGGGGAGAGACAGGCCATGATGTCCCTCATTCTTGAGTCTGAAGTGCAGCTGCTGAAATGCTGTTTACTCGTGAATGTGTTAGCTTCTTTCCAGCCAATGTGTAGAAATCTCTGACTCACATTAAGAACTTTGCAACATGACCTCAGTATAGTGAAGAAGAAAAGGCAATTGAAGTGTAGGTGTTTCTGGGCACAACAAGGATCCCTGCGTGTCAGCAGCTCATTTAATATGCATAGCGCTTGACAGTTTACAAAACAGTTTTACACATCTTTCTTCATTTGGCCCCTACAATTATTTCCAGAAATCAGTAGAAGAGTAATTTTACTTCCTCTTTACAGATGGGGCTCGGAGCAGAGCCTAGTCTGTGACCACATGCCTAATAATGGGCAGGGCAGATTCTTGAATCCAGAACTTCATGTGCTAAGTCCAGAGGTATTTCTGTTATCCTCAAAACATCTTAGATAACATCCACCCACCCAAATGAAAAGGATAAGGATAGGAGTGTCCAGGAGGTAAAGTAAATACATGAAAGAAGAGTGAAGAGGACAATTAAGTGAAACTATCTGAGAATATGCAAACCAGAGCCAGTGCAGGGAGGAATGTATTGGCTTTATTTTGGCAGGTACCTTTTTTTTTTTTTTTTTGATTTTTTAGAGGAAGAGAATGAGGAACATGCAGGAGGACTAATTTGTTTTCTGCCCTGACATTTCCTCCTTGGCACCAGAACTTATTTCCCAATAGAAGGGCTGGAAATGGCCAGCACTGCTTTCCAGGCTCCCCTGCAGAAAGGCTTGCATGTGTGACTCAAAGCTGGCCAGTGAGACCAGAAGATATGTCTTCTGAGAGCCTTTTGGGACAGGTTTTCCTCCCTGGTGCTGGGTATGCAGCAGTTCAGTGCCTGTGGGATACACCGATACACAGCTTGTCTGAGATGAATGCATGTGTGATCCTGAAGTTCTTTATGTCTGTGTTAGCTTTTCATAGTACATCTGTTGCAAAGAAGAGCCTTTTTGGACATTTGTAAGCCTTTTGTGATGGGAGGGGGTAAGTCTGTAAGTACGTGTGAAAAGGGGCTGCTGTAATGTGAAGCCAACTCAGTCAAACATGGGCTTTATAGTAATAAGGATGGGCAGCTAAAGATCAGGCCTCATGGTAAAGAATTGCCCCCTTTCTTCTACTTGGCCTGTAAATGTGGCTTTTCTGACATGTTTGAGGCCCTGCTCCTTGTCTTGTATTCAGCACCTAATAATGTTGCTGCAAATGTCAGGACGGCAATAAGCTCAGTTGTGTTGTAGCAAGTAGGAGTCTGCTACAAAGTGGGAAGAGTCACTAATAGTTTTGGCAACAAAACATGACAAGGTGCATATTACTAGAGGCAATTACGTGCATCTCAGGGGGATTCAACAGATTCTGAGACTGACTTTAATGACCCGAAAATCCACTTGCCCTTTTCGTTTTCTCTGTTATGTCCAAGTAATGAAAACATTGAGAAAGTTATTGTAACTATAAAATTGTAGCATAGTTTTGTTTTTTTTTTAAACTAAAGTCTGATCTATTCTTTGACTTGGAAAATGGTTCATTATGCTTTGATTCAAAGAGAGAATAAAACTGGGGATAGTGGGAAGGGACCAGCTTACTTTGTCTGTGTCACTTTGTACCAAACTCTTTGGGCACCAGCTCAGGATAGATGAGTTTTAACATTGCTACATCAGAGCAGGGAGACAGTTCCACACTGTTTTCAGAAAGTCTCTAAAGACCAGTGGTCAATTGTAACCTGTATTTATTTATTACCAATTTTTAAAATTTGTTTATATTCATGTGGTATGATGCAATTTTGCTGCATCGATAGATTGCACTGTGGTGAAGTCAGGGTCTTCAGAGCAGCCATCACTGGACAGCACACGTTGTACCCACCAAGCAACCTCCCGTTAGCTACAATCTGATTAGTGTTATTTCTGAGACACTTCGGAAAGACTTTCCTAAACTGGGTGAGAAAACATTCATAAAGTATAAAATGAAATCAACAAACACAGATGTGGGTTACTCATTTTAGTCAAACAACTACTGTGTTATTTGTGCTACTTCTTGGTTGTAGCTCTTGGAGTGGAAGCTATCCCTTATGATGCCTGAAAGTGACAACAACAACAACAAAAAACTCAGCAAATTAGGACTACATCTCAATACTTTAGCTTAATAATAGGTGTCTACGGAAAACACATCAGACATAATTCCCAACAGTGAGATGTTAGTGGAACGCACTTTAAAATCAGAATAAGGTAACCATGTCAGCTCCTACCACTTCTATTCACCACAGGAGATCCTTACCAGTGTAAAGATATAAAAGTAAGATGAAGGATAGGGATTGGATTTCTAAAACCAGAAATGGAGAGTAGTATACACAAAGAGATGCTAATGGCAACACAGTTCAAGAATGTATTTAGTAAATGATGCACAAGATCTGTATGAAGAATGTTGTTTGTATATCAATAAAACTTTATTGAAATTCACTAAGAAGACCTAAATAAATAGAGAAATATGCCATTTCATGTATAGAATACTTCAATATTGTAAACTTGTAACTTCTCCCTAAATTGAATTTTAGATTTCAGGTAACTTTCATTAAAATCTTGACTGATTTTTGAAGAATTTAAAGAGTCAATTCTAACATTTAAATGAAGGAGCAAAGTCTCAAGGAGAACCAAGATTCCGCTCAAGAAGAAAACATTGCAAGGACTTGAACTGCCAGATAACCAGTGGCATTTTCACAAAGAGCTACAAATTAAACTAAATAAGGAGAATAGACAGCGCAGACACAGATCCACATATGGAACTTTATGTGGCAGAGGTGGCATTGTAAATGACTACGAAAGGAGGTCATATTTAATAGATAGTACTGAGAAAGTTAATTATCCATATGGAAAAAAAATGAAACAAGTTCTATTTTCACACTGTAAAGAAAAATCAATTCTAGTTGAATTAATGCATACATATAAAAGGCAAAACTTTTCCAAGAAAGTATGGGATGATTTGCCTTCTTGAGTAAAGAAACATACATTTGAATAAGATGCCGAAAGCACTAACCTAATTTTTAAAAATTAACTATATTAGGAACTTACGTTCAAAGACAACATAAGGTAAATGAAAACACAAGGAGATGGCATTTGCCTGACATATAACAAATAGAATTGATTTCTGAGATATACAAAAAAATCCTACAAACCAATTAAAATGGAGATAACCCAATAGAAGAGAGGGGGGAAAAGACATTTTATTAAAGAGGCATCATGAATGGCAAATGTATATAAGAAACCTTAAGCTCTAGAAGAAAACCTAGGCAATACCATTCAGGACATAGGCATACATGAGGACTTCATGACTAAAACACCAAAAGCAATGGCAACAAAAGCCAAAATAGACAAATGGGATCTAATTAAACTTAGTTTCTTTTGCTGTGCAGACATTTTTATCAATAGAGTGAACGGGCAACCAACAGAATGGAAAAAAAGTCTTGCAATCTACCCATCTGACAAAGGGCTAATATCCAAAATCTACAGAGAATTTAAACAAATTTACAAGAAAAAAACAACCCCATCAAAAAGTGGGCAAAGGATATGAACAGACACTGTTCAAAAGGAGACACTTATGCAGCCAACAAACATATGAAAAACTCCTCATCACTGGTTATTAGAGAAGTGCAAATGAAAAGCACATTGATGCCAGTTAGAATGGAGATCATTCAAAAATCAGAGACAACAGATGCTGGAGAGGACGTGGAGAAATAGGGCTGGTTTTACACTGTTGGTGGGAGTGTAAATTAATTCAACCATTGTGGAAGACAGTGTGGCGATTCCTCAAGGATCTAGAAATAGAAATACCATTTGACCCAGCAATCCCATTACTGGGTATATACCCAAAGGATTAGAAGTCATTCTGTTATAAAGACACATGCACACATATGTTTATTGTGGCACTGTTCACAATAGCAAAGACCTGGAAGCAACCCAAATGCTCATCAATAATAAACTGGATAAAAAAATGTGGCACATATACACCATGGAATACTATGCAACCATAAAAAAGGATGAGTTCATGTCCTTTGCAGGGACATGGATGAAACTGGAAACTATCATTAGCAACAAACTGACACAAGAACAGAAAACCAAACACCGCATGTTCTCACTCATAAGTGGATGTTGAACAATGAGAACATATGGACACAGGGAGGGGAACATCACACACCAGGCCTTGGTGGGTGGGGAGCTAGGGGAGGAATAGCAGGGGGTGGGGGGATTGGGGATGGATAGCATTAGAAGCAGTACCTAATGTAGATGACAGGGCAATGGATGCAGCAAACCACCACCATGGCACATGTATACCTATGTAACAAACCTGCATGATCTGCACATGTACCCCAGAACTTAAATTAAAAAAGAAAAGGTGTTTAACTTCATTTGTAAGCAAGGAAATGCAAATTAAGACTCCTTTTGTAAAGCTCCAAACCAAGCAAGAGTACATGATACATTGCTTATTTATAAATATGTATGCTGAAATGAGAAGGCAAATCAATGGTGAACACTACATTCAGTGCAGTGTTCACCTCTGGAAGGAAAGCTCTAGGGTAGAAGAAGAGGAATCCCACAGGTGGATTAAATGCTAAGAGTAAAGTTCTAGTTTAAGTTTGTTGATAAGTTCATAATGTTCATTTTGTTAATAGATTTTATGATTCATATATTTATTACATTAGTAGACATCATACATACCTTTTTTTAAAGTTGGTGAAAAAAGGAAAAAGAGAAGAGAGAGACTGGATACAACCTTTGCACTGTTTCTTGCATCTCCACTTCTATCTTGAAGAGTGGGACCTTTGAAACCATGGGAAATGTTTTTCTGTGCCGTATTTCTTTCAGGGTGCCAGATAGAAAAGAGTCCCTTCTCCTGGCCCCTGGTAAATCTTTTTTTGCAGGCTCCTGACTCTGGCTTCTGCTCCATAGGTGGTAGAAGTTGACTCACTGTTTCTTGAATAAAGTAAAGAAAAATAAATGAGTTGTTGCAGCAGGGTTATAATTCAGGCACAAAATTGCCCTTATGGTGTATTATACCCAGTACCACATGCAGATGGGTATTTAATAAACGCTTTTTGAGGATGGCGATTAAGAAGAAAAAAATGCTCCTTTGAGAGAAGGTGTTGGCTTATGCTGGAAGTCACGAAACTTATAAATGTTAACCTTTTGGGCACTTGGATAAATACTGAATAAATACATACTTATAAAGCATGGGCTATGAGCTTCCTCGAATTTTTACAGTTGAAATTTCTCCTGGAGGCTAAGCAAGGAGTTTTGTCCTAAAGACTTTGCCTCCTGGAGCTCTTCTGTTCTGGGGATAATGGGAATCCAAGTGATATCTCTGTAGTGCCAACTGCCTCATTCTTTTACCTGAAGGTCCCAGAGTCCAGTGGGGAAGTAGGATGGGGTGAGGAGGTGGGGCGGTCAGCATGGTTTTGCCTTTCCTCGGCTTTAAAGAATTCTTAGCAGAGCAGCAAGGAGAGGGAAGGAGAGTTTTATCCTACATTCCAAAAGAAACTTGAGCCTTCTCAGAATAGCTTGTGGAAGGGAAAGGACTCTCTTGAAATGTATCTCTGTGGCTGAAATCATCAGGGTGATGGGTCTGAATGGTGCTGTGATTTCTCTGCTTAGGGAATGACAAGATCACCTGCCACTTTGCCTTTAGGATCAGAGTTTCTGCCTAGAGGACAGGCTGTCAGAGGATGGAGAAAAAAACTCTCTGATAAAGTAAGTAGGTATTGATTTGAATTCAACAAGTATAAAATCGGGACCCCCAAACCTTTTTAAAGCCAAAACAAAATGAAACTTAAATAATGACTCTGGAGACCATGAAGCAAACCTGAATTGTTTTCTCTAATTTCTCTCTCTCTTCGATTGCTTTTACTATGTGAGAAGTCTGCCCCATGTCCATCTTGCTTCTCTCGGCATTTCGTGGCCTAGTTGGAATCTCACCTCTCTATGTCCCTGAATCCATCTGAGTGATAGCAAAGGTTCTTTCCTTTTGTGACTGTTTATGGCAATTTTTTTTTTTTTGGTCTGAACGGTGTATTTGGCAACAATTCTTGTTCAGCCTTTGGATTTTGATTGTTGCGGAGACCTGTTATTTTATTGCAGGGCATGATACAATAGGCAAAACACGAGCTTTTAAGTCGATCTAATTCAATTTATTTGTGTAGACTCAACTTCCTTCCAAAAAGGAATTACAAAAACATTTTAAAAAGTTGCAATAAAATTAACCACATAGCAGAAATATGTCAATCATAAGGATGAATAGAGCTGAAAACTTGGCACTGAGCCACCTGTCAGCATTATGAAAAGAGAAACATGACAAGCTAGAAAGAGCTCATTACCTAAGAAGGGGAAATACCAGCTCTGAAGAGGAGGTGAGTTCCACCCCCACCATTAAACTCTGAAAAACATTTATAGAATTATTTCTGAATTCAAGTCCCATCTCTACCACTTAACTAGCCTTGGATCCCTATTTGGTTTTTTAAATGGCTCCAAGATTGGGTTTTTGTGAATCTTTAAAGTGGATATAAATACATAACTGGGTGATTGTAAAGATTAAAATAAAATTTGTATATTCATTAAAGTACATGGCACATAATAGCTAATTCTCTACCCACTGATTCATCTACCCAGGTATCAGACATCATTTCTCCTGTTTCATAAATCATTTATTGTTATTTCATTTTCCATGGTTTTGGTACTTTTGTTCCATGAGATTGTAAACTTTTCAAAGGTAGGGACTACATCTTACAATTGTTTATCCTCATTCATTCCAGTAAAGTGCTGGTCATAAAGCTGGAATTCCATCAGCCTTTATTAGTTTGGTTCTTTTCATGAATGTATCTTGGGTCCTCATTTACTTCTCTTCTCTTCTCTGTTAGGCTTCTCTTTCCTCTTAACTTCAATGATGAAGGAAATGTTCTCTTGTCCTGGACTGAGTCCCTGGGCTAACTCCTCTATTATTTTCCGTGTTCTTGCCAGTGAGTGGTGAGTGTTGGCTACCACTCTGCTGTGTACCTCATTGGGTTCCACTGATGCCCAAACAGAAGAAAGAAAAATGGCAAGTGGGTTTGTCTAACCCAAATTCTAGTCAATCAGATCTGCTGCCTGAGAGTGACCTCAACAGGCGTGTGGGAATACACCGCCTGAAAGAAGTTTGAAAACTTTTGAATCCACAGGAGTCCTGGCACTGTTTATTGTGCATAAGGGTGGCCCTCTTTCATCAGGTAAAAAAGTGAAAGCCCCTACTTCTGCTCCCTGGAGTAGCTCTGCATTCAGAGAAGGCACAGGGTACTATGAATATTATGTCAATCCAAATGTGTTGGTATTCCGATCTTCCCACAGAATCAGCTAAGCCTTAATGAGACCCCCTAGGCTCTGTCATTCAATTCCCTTTTGAAAACATGGTATCATAGCCTCCCCCAATTCCTACACACAGATCCCAGAAGAGCTGCCATGGGATTTGCCAGCCGACTGGGGGAAAATAGAGACCCTCCTGAATTCTCCTGTGCTTTCAAAGAAGGCTCAATCCACTCAGTTTTCTATGGTACACTAACTCAGGCCTTCAGAGATGCCCTAAGAGTTGACATCTCCTGTATCATTTAATCCTCATAATGACTCTCCAGGCAGGTACAATCATCCCAATTTTACAGAAAAGAAAACAGGAGCTAGGAAACACCAGTTTCAACACATCATCTTTCTCACTTCAGAGCCTTTGCTTTTTCCAGTGGGCTGGGATGCCTTCTTTCTAAAGTATAAAAACTTGGTGTTTATTAAAAATCATTTAACATTGCAACTCCCACACTTAATTAGCACTCTTTTTTGGGTTTGGATTTTTTTTGTTTGGGGTGCCATATGACAAGTCCAAAGATGTTTTGGAAAGCCAGAAGCTGGAAGCTGATTTAAGGAAGGAATAGTGTATTTAGAAATAGAATAACTTAGAGGTAAAGCTCCAAAGAAAAGTAGCAGAAGGTTTGGACATCGATGCCAGCTGCTGGGACCTACTGACTCATGCATACTCTTTCCTCCAGATGGTCTTCTCAGATTCCTAGGAGATGAGAGTTTATCACACATAGTGCATTTTATCAATAAATCCAAGGTCTTATGTGTACAATGCACATTATATTAATAAAAGGAAAAAGATAAAAGAATGAGAGCCTTTTTTAAAGCTGTAAGCATGTACATTTTTCTTTATCCCTATACTTTGTGGGTCAGGGGTGGGGATTACCATTTGAGTTCATACAGTTTCAAGCTTCGATCTCTGTCTTTTGTTTCTCTTAATTTGTCATGTCTCTTGATAAGCAGCTATATTATCAAGGGAACTTCTTCAAGTATGGATGTGATGATTCTCAGGTTCGAATAAAGCTGAACAGATAATCTGAATTCTTGGTTGGTGTGTTCCACTCTGGAGGTGAACATAGTTCTTTCTAATGTTGCTCAGTGCAAACTAATATGAAGGGGAGAAGTAACATTAAAAATAAACACAATAAGCCAGGGGAAAGTTTAAGCACAAGACTGTGCTGATGAACAAAGAAATGTGAGTTTAAATGGTTCTCATTAGAAAGCAAAAACTCTTAGAAATGTCATAAGTGACATGTATCTTTAATGACATTTGAAAATTTTTTTAGCCATCGGAACAGCTAGAAGTTTAATTGTCATTATTAAATTTTATTACAAATACCTATAATGTAGGGTAACCATGTATTTCAGGGTAGGACCTTTTTGTGGTTCAAATGGATACAAATCAATGTTTTTCTTTGACCCTCTTAGGGTGACATCTGTTGAGTTGGTTCTGTTTACTGGTTTGTTAAGATAGCTTGTTGAACAGGCAAGCCAGCCATTTTAGGGTCCTGCTTCTCCTAACATAGACAGGCCTTGGAAAAATGCACTAAATGATTTTTTTTTTTTCTAGCTTTACCTGGTCATGTAGATAGAACTTTTGTCTTCAGTTGAATCTGGGGGCTAGGGAGTTTGAGGTTCTATATAAAGTCATCCAAATTGGCAGCTCTAACCACATATTATGGACTAATATTACAGTGAGCCAGTATACTCAGGACAAAATGAATCAGGCAGAATTGCTGGAATCTCTACAATTTTTCAGGCATATTCTCACCTTCTCCCAAATTGAAAAACTGTTCATTAAAAAATCCATTATTTATAATTCATCATCTAGAGTATCAGTTTATTTGTCTTATATTCTTACCTATCTAGGGCCATTAAAAACACACACACACACACCCACACACACACACACACACACACACCCTATTCTCAGCCATTACTTGGATTCAACTCATTGTCAAATCTACTACCCTTTTTTCTTTGCTCTCTACCTCTTTGTAAAAAGAAAACACCAAAAACCAGCCTCCAGTCCCTTCCTTCCATGAAATAAGTGGTCTTTAAAAAAGCAAATAAAGCAACGAGGAATGAGAAGACTGGTGTTGATTTTGGAATGAGAGTGTGACAGTGGATTTAGTGCATGTTATTCAACTCTGAGGATGTATTGAAGTCAACCATGTCAATCAGACTGTTTGTGTAGCCGGACCTAATCAGGGAGCAGAGCCTAGTAAAACCACACATAGAAAGCTGTGAAATTCTGCTGCTCTCTTCAGGTATTGTAACTTTTTATACGGTCTTCGTAGGGATGTTGTTCTGTGGGAATGCTTTCAGCATAGCCATCAGATGCTTTTTATGAGGAGACAGTATGAGTTCTAAATTACATATCCGATACACACACGCACATATTTTTCCTGTAGACAGCTGCTCAGATGTTTTCAGATGCATCTAACTTCAGATCTAACTTTCGGCACTGACATCAAGCTTGAACCCAGACTCCCATCACAGTCTGGTGAGTCTGCTGTTCGATTATGGTACCATTCTGATGCAGAATTGGAATCATGGTTGGTGGAGGCCTGATGTTTCAATTTGGGCTGCTCAGATGTTGTCTCTGCACTGCCAAAGTCAGCACACCACTGAGGACTGCATCACACCTGAATCAGGGAGCTTTGAAAGTTTCAGTTGATTTAGTACTACCATATGCATGCACATTTAGAGTAGAACGCCATGGACTATCCTGGGAGCAGGTGATGCTTGGCATGCATGGAGTAGGTGGGACATGTGAACTTTTGAGTTCTTTCTCTGCAGGACTGATTTTTTTCTTAAATCAACAGAATAATTCATTACTGCTGTGATGGTCAACATTTAAGTCTTTATTTTGGACCATGGCTATATATGTAGTCAAAACATACCTATTTAAGTGTTATACCAGTTGTCACAAAACATCCGGTAAGAAATTCTATCAAAACAATGAAATCAAGGCCGGGCACAGTGGCTCACGCCTTAATCCCTGCACTTTGGGAGGCCGAGGTGGGTGGATCATGAGGTCAGGAGTTCAAACCAGACTGGCTAAGATGGTGAAACCCTGTCTCTACTGAAAACACAAAAATTAACTGGGCGTGGTGGCGGGAGCCTGTAATCCCAGCTACTCGAGAGACTGAGGCAGAGAATTGCTTGATCCCAGCAGGCAGAGGTTGCAATGAGCCAAGATTGCACCACTGCACTCCAGCCTGGGTGACAGAGAGAGACTCTGTCTCAAATAAAATAAAATAAAATAAAAAACAAAAGTGAGAGTTGCATATAGTTGACTACCTCCATTGATTCTTTTGTGGCCATATGTACCCTGGCTGGAATTGGCAGACCAGGGATCTCAAACTCATTTACTTAAGGGGTTAAGTATATAAGGAAACGAAGCAAATGAAGACCAACATACTCCCTATCCAAAAGTACATCCCACTCTGGCAATTATGGCTGTATGTAGGAATTTGGGTCTATATGACCAAATCTTCTGATATTCATAGGGTATACCTATGTCCTACATATAATACCTCCTCTACCCATTCATGCAGTATGAGTTCTACTTACCCTGGAAAACTTTGTTCAAATAGTAATTGCTCTGGGAAACATTTCTAAACTCTTGTAGTGAGAATGAACTACTCAGTGCCTACTTAAAACTCACAGCATGCTGTGCAAATCTCCAATATTAATTGTACTTCACTAGTGACATAGTAACTGCATGTTTGGTGATATCTCCCCAGCTCTACAGTGCGAGGGCAGGCCCCATGCAACACTTACAAGGCAGAGCTGGGCCTTCAGCAGGTGCCACGTGGTGCTGAATGGCTGAAGATGACTATAGAAGCAGAATTGGAGTGGAAAGCTCTTAGGTTTTTAGAGTTGATTTGGTGGTTTGGAGCAATAAACAAGAAGGGAGCAGGCCCTGACAAAGTGTGTCATTATCATTCCTTACCGACTTCCTTAATGCTCTTTCTATTTGCATGTGCTACCTACTACGTTCCTTTTCCCAGCTGGTGCTTCAGATCAAATTCCTATTCCCTTACCAAGCTATATCCTATTATATACCATATTAGAAAGAGTTTCTAAGGGCAAGCTATTGTTGTATTAGCCTTTGAACCCTGTGAGTCTAGTACAGTGACTAGACACAGCCCAGTAAATGCTCTTATGAGTGAACAAATGAATGAATGGTGACTACATATATCAGCTTGCTTTCTCCTGGGGCAGCTAGCTGAAAGCAAGCCTAGAAGAGGATGTGATTCTGGGTAGGCAATTAGAAAAATAGGCCACAGATTAGTGGGAGGTGTGGATGATCACTCTACATCAAAATTGTTCACCTCATTATTTCCTTGTAGGCTGGGCTTAACTGGGAGGAGAACCAGACCCCCAAACCAGGACCATTGCTAATACCTTTGTTGACTATTTAATTTTATAATCATATGTTAGTTTTCTAGAATCTCATTCTTTATCATATAAATTGCAAGTCTCTCACCAAGATACCATTCACCTTGTATTGCTCTACTTCACCTATGAGATGGGATCAAAGATACCTTTCACCAAGCCACTTGGAAATTCATTTTGAGGTCTCTGATGTGAAAGGAAATCTCAGCACCAGTTGAAGATTGTGCAGACTATTCAGGCTCTAACTTGATGATCCAGCTGTGATTTTTGCCTCAGAACTAAGTTAATGCAACACAGAACATGTTTTCTCCTGAGGCTAAGCAGCTTGCTTGTGTGTAGCAGACTGTGCTCGGTCCTTAGCGTGAATCATAAACAGATACTTCTTAAGCCACATCACTCCCATTATGAGAAAAATTATTGGATTTTTAGTCTTGGGTGGGGAAGGAAAAAGTAGCCTGCAGTCACAGAGCATAACAAAATGTTGTTGTCAATTTCTGGTCCTTGAGCGAAGGGTTGGCATTACTCACTGCTCCTAAGAGCAATCATTACATTATAATATTGTCCTTTTTGTGCTCTAAAACAGAATCTTATGTGTAACAGAAAGGTGACTTCATGGTCTGATACATTCAATATGTGTGGGTTTTCACAGTTTTTAAGTACTGGCAAGATAAATTTAATTAAAGTATAATAATAAAATGACAATATGGCAGCAGTAATTGTAACACTGGAAATTGAGTTCCATTTTCCGTTGGTTTGCTGTCCATACAAATGCATTTCCATGAGGCTGCTTGTGGGAAATGTGTGTTGACATCTATAGAGCACCCCAAAGCTCTAGTTTTGTTCACCTTTATCAGACACAATCCGTGAACTTGAATTGACATGCTCTTCCACATAGGACAAAACTGGGAAATCAATAATAGTCCTAGCAAGAGAGTAGTCAAGGAATACTTGTGTAATTGAATAGAGCTCCATGTTTGTTCATTGCTTTCAATTTATTCCATCATTTTCTTATCTGAGATCTCCTTTATTTTTAATCCCAGCAGCCTTGTGTGTGGGGTAGAGCAAGGGTCAATGTTTTCTTTTATATGCAGAGGAGTTCGTCCACAAATACACTAAGCAACTTGTCCCAGGTCACTCAGATGCTTACTGACATTGTCAGGAGGAGAGCCCTGGCTGGAATCCAGACTCTTGGCTGGCAATGGATGTTGTTGAAAGTTGCAAGCACAGAAGGAATAGAGTCTTCTAAATAGCACATTTGCATCTGGAGTGGTCCAGGGACATTGCTGCCTGGACACCAAAGGATGGAAACATGACCTAGATGGCTCCCTGATAAAGATCAAAGTTCTATGTTATTTCATGTGGTGATGACTGTGCAAACATATTAGCAATTAAAAGCAGGCTAGTAACCTTAGTTTTCCCGTGAGATCAATTTCCAGGAGACTAAGAATTAGTATCAGTATAAAGAGACAAAGATGGAAGGGCACAGGACTTTTACCCTAGGTCTGCCCTGATGTGAGCCCAGGTTAACTCACCTACCTGGGAACAGCTGAGTGTTCTCACTGAGGCCACATTATTGTATGTTACAGTTCAGTTGGCTTCCCTGTGTTTTTCAAGAGAATCATTGATCACTGCTGAATAAATAAATCGCTGTTGTCCCTATGGCTTTCTGCTGTTAGCTGTGAGAGAAGCAGCTTGGGGCAAATTGCCACCTGCTATACAGAGTATATGCTCTTTTAATTTTTAATTTGTGGTTCATATTTGAAACTGCTCTTTTTTTGATCTATGACTTCTCTCTTGTGATTGGCAATCATGTGTCCTCCATTGCCCTATTTCTCCGGATAGACTCCTATCTCTTTAATGTGCCTCTCAGAGCCTCCCAAAGTGGATTTCATCAATAACATATAGCTTATAGTCAATATAGACCATTCCAATGTGAATTCTAAATCTGGTGAAAATCCATTTCATGTGAGGTAGTAAAAGAGAGATGAAATTCTTTTTATAAATTTATATAAATTTCAACATCAACATAGGTAAAAGACAATAATGGCTTTCTCCCCCAAGTTCCTGGATGAGCTTAGGTATTTTGTTGGTTAGATTCCACCTACTTATCTGAAACCTTTTTTCTGAACTTTTAAGGTTAAGTTTGGAGCTTGCTTTTTACCCCTTGCTCAGCCTACAACCCCCTACATAAATGTTTCTCAAATTTGAGTTTCAGAAATGCTGGAGTATCTAAGGAACATTTTTGTAGGGTTTGAGAATTCTTTAAAATTTTTAAAATTTGGATTTATGTTTTAACAATAGAAAAATTAATGGGTGTAGTGAACATTTATTGGTGATTGTTTGGCACATCTTTTTCATTCTTTCTTAATAAAGGTATCACCAATTTCCTTTGGAAACCACTTTCTTTTTTCAGGTACACAACTTGAATGAGGTTAATCTTATCCATGGTTCCTGGCCTTAGCTCTGATTGTGATCAGTGCATCCCACCTTCTTGGCCTCAGGGATGGGCATGTAATCTGGTCAGAGCCGATGGGGGAGAGTTTGCTTAGGATTCTTTCAGTTATGACCTAGTTTAAGTTAGGTTTGCTTTTATTTGTAAGCAAAAGAAATCCTGACAGGTCCATAGATCATGTGGATGAATTTAGTGCCTGTGTTTGTGTTCGTGTTTGTTTTCAGCATCTTTTGTGCCAAGTAATACTATTTAATTATCTTAAGCTAATAAGAAAATAATAGAGGTCAATGTAATATGTAAATGATGCACACTTTATAAATGAAAGTTTTGTAGTAATCTAATAGAAGTGAGTCATCAAATAGTATCTAATCTTTGAAGCCTGCAGAAGCTGAAAGAACCCATACCATAGTTATGGGTGCCAAGTTCAGACTGCAAATAGTGATTAATTCTTAGCAACATACCACCATCCATCACATTAAATTAAGATTGCTAATTAAAAACTTATTGGCTTGAAGTTTGTTTGTATTTAATTTAAAATTTTTTTAGTTGCTTAAGAACTATAAGCATAAGGACTTTCACAGGTATAGGTTTAAGGCTGTACAGATTTGAATGACATTAAAATAAAATTAACACCAGGAAATCAAGGAGAAATGTGTTTTTTCTTTGCAGGGAATCTGTTCATTTCTTAAGTTTTAGAAGTAGTGCCATCAATGGTAAAAGGTGCATTTATGTTAAAAAATAAAAAAAAAAAAAAAAACAGACTATGGGATTGGATAAACATCCTCCCATCTGGAACATTACTGAATTATACCAAACTATATAAAAATCTACCTCAAAAATTTCAAACCTTAAAAAGGAGCTTCTCTCTACTAAGGAGGACAAAGTATTTTACAAGCATAACTGCTCTCATTTTCAAGTCACCAGTGTGTGAGTTCATTCAACAAATGTGAATATGAGCCTGAGCTCAGCAAGTTCAGTTCCATTGGTTGCAAGTACAGCTCATGTGGCCTCAACCTCTTTTATAAAATTGTTTCTAGAGAAGAGCCAAGTACTGCCAGGGGTCAGTGAGCATGAAGTGAGTTTGTGAAGGGTGGTGGAATATGGGGTGACTACTCCTTTTTCTATAAGACTGCTCTCACCAACAAACCCCAATTGGGTGAATCCCAAGATCTCAATTTGCACTACAATATGTAAATCACAAGTTGTTCCATGAGACAGCTGGGATTTTGTATCACTTGTACTGTGTTATAGAAGGAGCAGCCTTTTTCTAGAAGGAGGCTTTGGGTTTACTGGTTGCAAGAACAAATTCAGGTCCATTTGGGTCAGCTCAACAGATACTCTCCAAGTTCCTATTATGTGCCCAGCACTGTGCTGTATGCTTGGCAGACACAAGGAAAGACTAAAAGGTGATCCTTTCCCTCAAAAAGTTTGTAGGATAGTGAGAATGTAGATTTCAATGCAATGTGGTAATCCAATGACAGGGATAATCAGAGAATTCTATAGAAACACATTTACCCACATCATCTGTCAATTCATAGGAAAAAGGAAAACACGTTATTTTCACTGTCTTACACACACACACGCATGCCCACACACACAGTTGTTTGACTAAAAATTTTGGCTTTAGAACTGGTTGCATTAACATCACCTCAGGTAGATTCAGATACTGAAAAGTGAAAGATGGAGATCCAACTGTGATACCCAATAAATGGAGATGTTGCTGATTTTTTGATTATCATATCTGAAGTTGTTGGCAGTGCCTTTGGCCATTTTATCTCTGCTGTTGGAGAAAATGTATTTGGTGAGACAATTACAGCTTTTATTTTCTCACCTAGGTGAAATGGAAACTACTTTCTTGCCAACGAAGCTGTAGGGCCGTTTTCCCAATGATACCCTGGCAGGTTGAAGCCAGAATTTGTTTTGAGTATTCATCAGAGTCCTGCTTTCCTTGCTCATTAATTCTGGGTAAATTTTAAGTTGTTTCTTCAAGTACTGAAACTCTCAGACTGAAGTATAACAGAAATAACACAGGGAAGGAGGTGGTTGTCTTTGTTGAAACCATTTGGAAGACAGAAGGGCTGGTGTGGAAGTGTGAATTTGCGGTTGTTGATGAATGAACCAGGAGACTGCAGCCTGTGGGCCATTGTAATTCCCCCTAGCTCCCAACATCATAAAGAGAGTGTTGTAGTTTCAGAGCTGAATTTTTCTCTGTTTGCTTGGCTTTGCAATTTGGGCCAATATGTCTGGGCTGTCAAAAACCACATCCTCTTTAAGTCTTTCCATTTTTACCTTTCATTTCCTCACGGGCCAAAGCCCTTTTTGTGCTAATTCTATTGATTCCTTCTTTTTCTTATTTGGAAAATAAAGCACCTTGAAAGTCACTCCATATAATGTGAACAGCCTGTGTCTGAGGAGACTTTTCTGTAAAACTGAGAATTTTGAATGTGTTGCTAGAGAATATTTTTCTTTAAATTTCTTTTTTGGTCTTATCTAATGGCACATTAAAAGTCGGTTGGGTACTAAATTTATCGAGAGGTCCAGAAAAAGTGCAATTCAATCTAATAAAGGTTTAATTATGCTGAGAAATAATGAGGTCTAAAGATTCCAGTGGACTGCTTGCTGGGTTAACTTGCTCCTGTGATAGATTTCTTAGCACTGACATAAGAAAATCATGGGGGACACTCTCTGTGTGTGCATTCGTCTTTTGAGGAAAATGAGACTAGTTGGGGAAGATGTGTTTGTATAAGTATTGCTTAAAGGTGTTTATGAAAAATAGATCTATGTTTGTATAGTCTTTTGAAAGGGGCCTCGAAAATTACACTCTTTAAGAGAATAGTCATAGCAAAGCAGTTAATTCTGGCTTGGCTAAATTATTCATCTCCTCCACCAATTATTGAATACATCGTGGGAAATTTGGAGCAGTGAAGCCTAAGGCAGTCTCTGCCTGCTTTGCTCAATGTTCTCAGTGCAGAGTTTAGAAAATACAGTTGTTAATAGATGTTCCGTAGAAAACAAGGGAGGGAGAGGGTGGTTTAGAGAGGACCTGTGATCAGGTGTTAGGAAAACACTGCTAACTTCTATTCCTCTAGGAAACATGTAGTAACTAGTTAAAGGCTCTATTATGTCTTTCTATAAAATGAAAGTTTACTTTCATTCAGCGTGGAGGTTTTAGTTCTTATAGGATCATGGATATCCTCTTTCTTTCCAGTGAATATCTCATGGATACACAGTCATACATCTCATGGAACACAGTACAAGAACAAAACAGTCATATGGATTGTTGTCATTGTCTAAGATGGTTGGCTGATATATTGTGGTGTCGTATAAATACAACCTCACACAAGGCAATGATTCTCAAAGGGTGATATATTTATAATAAAATGATGTCTTCCAAGATAGTTTCTTTACTGCTATGCTAATGGCTTGACCAAGAGGAGCCCAGTTGTCCTGCCTCAGGGTGGAATGGCAGCCCGGGCTCCATGTCTGTTTGGCTAAAGTACTTCCTGCCTCTGTTTCTTCCCTTTCAGGTTTAAGCACACTCCTGTGTCACACAGACTACGGAAACATCCTCCTTTCTTGCTTATTTGTTCTGCCTCTGCAGAGGACATAATCAGGATATGTAACATGTCCACTCACTGTTCTCTAAGAGCATTCACTGTGGGATCTGGACAACCCTTCCTAATCTCTGACTTTTCTTCATTCTCAGCTTACTTGTAGAATAAGGATCACAAGACATGAGACAGGAAGCTAAAACCCTGTAGAACCCTATAGAGACAAATATATATATTTTTCATATGAACTGTTTGAACTAATATAAGGCATTCTAGAGATAATAATTCCTTTGATCGGTATCCAGGCAAACCCCATTTTATGGTGCTTTGCTTTAAGTGTTTTGCAGCTATTTCATCTTTTACTGATAGCAGGTTTGTGCAACCCTGCATTGAGTGAGTCTATGGGCACCATTTTTCTGACAGCATGTGCTCACTTCATGTCTCTGTCAGCATTTTTTAGCAAAACGTATTTTGAATTTTTAAGTATATTGTTGTTTACACATAATGCTAGTATACACTTAATAGACTACAGCATAGTGTAAACATAATTTTTATATTTTATATGCAATGGGAAGCCGACAAATTGTGTGACTGGTTTTATTCTGGTAGTCTGAAACCAAACTTGCAAATTCTGAGGTATGCCTGTATTCTTTTCTTAGTATTTTCATATGCTTTATCTTATTTGATCCCAGCTCAATTGTTGAGCGACATCCTGATGATAAGACAGATTTGGAAAATGATGAGCACCTGAGACTAGAAGGAATGACTCCCCGGATGAATGCCTTTTCTGTGATGCTAGAGTTTCACAAATGGTATGGATTTTAGGGAGAGCACAGACACGGTAGTAAATGCCATTGAGTCATAAGGTGAGAATGTTAGGGATGTTTCAATTTCTCTCTCCGTTTGTTTTTTATCTGATACAGAGTCTGTCACCAAGGCTGTAATGCAGTGGCACAACCAGCTGAAGTCTTGACCTCCTGAGCTCAAGCAATCTTCTTGCCTCAGCCTCTGTGTGGCTGAGCAGTTTTTTTTTTTTTTTTAACACTTTCATATACGTAAAGGAGAAAGTCTCTGATTCTGGTCTTTAACCTCTCTCTAATATTGGCACATCTCCTCTTTCAACAAATGCAGAGCAGGACACAGATAACAGTGCATTAGTTTCATTTCACAGTTGCCTTCTATTTGTGGTGACATGAAGTTTTCTTTTAATTGAAAAAATTGTATTTATTTTGTTGACCAGATGATATATACAAATGGTACAACATTCAGAAAGTACAAAAAGGTAATATAATATACCTTTACTTGTTAGCAACCCAAATTTTCTACAAAGGTAATTATGATCAATAGTTTCTTATTGGTATTTACAGAGATATATTATATTCATAGTAATATGTATGTATTTGTACATTTTTTTATATGGATTTTAAAAACCTAAGTGGTAGTAAATTAGTCATGATGTTTTGCACTTTGACTTTTTTTCAATTAAATATTTATCTAGGGGTCCTAGATATGGCAAACATTTTTAAGCAGGTTCATGGAAGACTGGTCAAGTGCTTATAACATGCAGTCTCTCTCCTCTTGCCTGTAAATGGACCCAAAAAATGTCACTGAAAGGTTTGCTCCAAAAATAAAACTTGAGTGATTAAGTGAGGTCTAATCATATGCTTCTGCCTCCACATTTTTTCCTTTTGCCCTTTGTGTTGTCTTTCTCCCTGTGCTCTCCTTGAACCGGGGGAAGGAACAGACTCTTACTGCCCAGCAGAGAGGAGCCCTGCAAGGAGGAAATAGTGCTAGTGAAAATTTTCATCCCCTAGTGGTTAGAAGGTGCCTGGAGCATGAATCAAACTAACAAAAGGGGAAAAATGGTTTTTCCTAATGGCTCTCTCTCTGAAAAGCTAAGGTAGATTTAACAAAAAGACGGCGATAGTCTGATTTGCTGAGGTCCGTGAAAACCAGTCCATAAATTGCAGCCATTCAGGAACACTGTTCTGTCCAAGTCATAAGCAGTCAACCTGACACAGCCTTTGGACTCACCAGCTTTTGTCCCACCCTAATAGGCAGGCAGGTTTTTCTTCCTTTGCTAGGTTTTCACCAAAAATATATTTTGGTAGGATATAAACTGTTTAAAAACCAAGCCAGATGCCAATTTTTATGAACTTGAGCACATTCAACCTCAAATAGGTATGTTTTCAGAGGGTCAAAAATATCTGCTGAACTGAGGTCCAGGGGAGTTAAATCTTCATGTGGGGCAGAGGAAAAGCTGCTTGCTTGCCCCAGATGATGCTATGGATCTCAGTGAATCCCCTACAGAGTGCAGGAGGGTTGCCCCAGACCAGTGACAGGTGGTCTAGGACAGACTCCTTCCCACCACTGGGAGGGAGAATCCAACTAACTCAAAGTACGTGTGATTAAGCAAATTGTTATGTATCTCCATAAAAGTTACAAAATGCTCAGCTAATTCCAACAACCTCCTTGAGAACCTTTGTTGAGAGTAATAATAATGCTGGCTGTTAATATTAGCACCTCCATTTTATATAGGTCAGGAAGCTAGGGCTCAGGGAGGTTGAGAAGTTTGACAATGTTCCTAAGGCTAATGGGCAAATCCTAACTCAAACCGGGGTCCTCTGACTCCAAATCAAATCATGAGTTAGTAGCCTCACTCTCACGCAGGTGGGCAATCAGTGCTTCTTAAATCACCTGCCAGCTAGCCCAAACTAACCCTCTCTATCATCTGTTATGATTTAATATTATAATCCCATGGAAAAAATTTAGGTGGGGTGCAATTATATGTCAATCATAATGTAGGTTTTGTTTTAAAAAAAATGAACCTCAAATGGTAGCACATTAGTCCATTGTTCTGCTTACTGCTTTTGCCAATTAAACCCATATCTGGGAAATGGGGTCTGGGTATGGCAAAACTCTTGCAGCTTGTGCAAAAATGACTGAAGGTCATAGAAGTCATATCTGCTGAAACTGTTCAAAAAATGATTCTTAATTTCCTCTGCATTGTAATTGTGAAGGGAAGATCAGAAGCACTGTAAGAAACACTTTGTCCCAAGGAAGTTATAGAACTGTTGAGGGTTTTATCCCACAGTTTGCTGCTCAGATATGGAAGTTGTAAAGAGGTATGCAGAGGTTCATTTGTGTTCAAGCTCTTTGAGCTGAGTCAGCTGTTTCCAGAACAAAGATTATAACGCAGCAAGTTCATGTGCTGGAGCAGAACATTGAAACATGGTAATTATATTCCCCATAGATAATGCTTCTTAAACTGAGGGCATAAAGACCTCTGTAGTGTGAACATTACTAGGGTCAGTTTTTATGTGTCAGGTAACCAATTCCAGCTGTTTCACTGCGTCCTCCTCTGCCAAAGCCTTTCCCCAAAGGTAGCATTGGTTCCAGTTCTACACTTAATACTGCAAAAGATGGCCATCATACAGCTTGTCTGATAGTTTTGTCTGATAGTTTATTTAGAGGCAAATGCACTCCTATCACCAAGTCTCTTTTGCAGTGAGCACAAATTTACCTTGATGATGCACTTTATAGATAAGAACATTTGACCCTTGATACCCAACTCCTTCCCTGACCACGCTTTCCTCAAGGCATCCAACTGCAGCAGAATATAAAGGCATTTGTCCAAAATATTTGAGGCCCACCCAAGGGTCAGCTAAATGTCGTCATGTTCATTTTCTGGAATCAGGATTAAGGGACAGGGTTAAGGGAAAGATTTTTCCTGTTTCAAATCAAGTTTGCTGGAAATGAAGCAATCCTATTTTATGCAAAATACTGTTTTTCTGTCTCTGTGTGACATCATAATCTGGCATGCTCTCATGAGTTTTTGATTGTCATACCTTTGAATGTCCTGTGCCTATTTTATTTGTATTCCAAGATGCAATGTTTCAGAAAGAGGACAAAAAACCACCAATTTGGGCAAGGTTGGGGGGCTTGGCTTTCTTGGTTGTGGGTAGCTAATGCTGGCAAATGTATGCTTATTAAATCCAGGGTACTGTACACCCATCAGTCTGAAATTTAAATTCTTGTAGATGTTTAGGTCACTTTAATAATTCCCTGGAGATGAGAACAAACTTGGAGAAGTGAGTGCTTTAAAACAACCAGCCAACACACCCTGAGAATGTTCACTATGCAAATTGCACCACATTCAGAAAGTAAGGAGGCTTGAAAAGTAATACGAGCCATGGTATCATTGGCTCGTCACCCACCCCAGCATGAGACAAATATGTATTTCATGTGAAGCCTAAAGAGTATGCATGGGTGAATCAGGCAGTCCCCAAATGGTGAATGGTATTCATTATTTCCAGAACACATGATCTTTACCCCTTTTTGGCTTTGTACAAAGTGTTCCCTCTTCTTGAAATTCTTCCCTTCTTACGTCATTTATTGGAATCCTTTGGAAGAATCTTATCTTCCAGTGTTCTTTACCTCATCTTCCATAGTATTACAATATTGAGCTGGACATGTGGCTTTCCAGAACAAACACGACCTTTCGCAGCTTCTCTTGCAGCTAGATGCAACTCCATGACTAAGTTCCGGCCAGTGACATATAAGCAGAAGTGTCAGCTGGCAGCAACTGGAAATCTCTATTGCCATTTTTTGCTCCTTCTCTCCTGCTTTGCTGACCAGCAGGGAGAGACAAGGTGGTTGCAGCTGGAGGAGCTACCCCAGAGCCTACAGGGGAATGGAGAATGGAGTTAGTGCAAGGGGAAGGTAGAAGGAGCCTGAATCCCTGATACTGTGGGACGCCAACTCAGATTTGGATTGCCTGCCCCTTTCTTCATACTATAGAGAAAAGCAAACTTGTAAATTATTTAAGTCACTGTTATATTGGGGTTCCTGTCACTCACATGAACTTAATAGTAACAAATCCACTGTCTCATGCTTTGAAGCTCACTTTAATGCCAGTGTCACGTGCAAGAATAGAGAGCTCTGGGCTCCGGGTTTTCATAATATATGGTGGTCTTTTTGGTCCTTTCTCTCTTCTTTCTGCACAGGCTTCTTGAAGCCCATTCTTCTTCAGGCTCCCTTCTAGTCGGTATACTTACTTTCATAAGTGGGCATCAACATTTTTAAGGAATTTTCTGGAATATCATGTTTTTCCTTTGAAACAGGCATGCAGTGTGGCTGCCCAGAGGCCCCATCTCAAGCTCATTTGACCTTCACATTCTAGAAACTCTGGAGGATGTTGTAAGCTCACATTCTCTAAATCTTCAGGTCCACAACCTCTATCCCATCTGTGATTCCAGGTTCTGTGGCCCCAGGACCCCTGACACACCCCTATGATGCTCCTCAGAGCTGTTTCCTACTCTGTAGTCTCCGGCCCCATGCCAAGGTCTCAGGCACAGCCACCCACCCCCAACCTCTCAATGCCTCTCTGGCTACCTACTACGTTCAGACACTGTCTTGGCATGGGGATCCAGCAACAACCAGTACAAGACAGCCTCTAGACATGTTCCTGGGCTCCACCTTCCAGCCACATTTATATCCCAAAGGCCTTTCCAATGCAAAAATTAACACCTGGCCCCATCCATCAGTCTTGATGCCCTCTATATAGTCAGGTTGGATTTATCAGAGTTGTCACAGTCAATTTTTATTTTTGTTTTGCTGGATTATAAAAATTATACTACTGTAGAAAATGTGGAACTACTGAAACATATAAAGAAGAAAATAACACCTTCTCATAATCTCTCAATGTAGAGGAAAGCATATCTAATATATTTATTTCCTTGTAGCTTCTTTGTGTGTATGTTTGTGTATACTTTATGATGTAATATACTTTCTATGCAGTTCTTGCATCTGTCTAACTACCTACCTACCTATCTATGGCTGCAAAACACTGTATTTTGTGGATATATTAGAATTTACTCAACTAGTTTCTAATTGTTTAATATTTAATTTTTACCCCAATTTTACCTGGTTATAAATAACATTATGATTAACTTTTATGTGTACTTATTTTTTACATTTGGATTATTTCCTTAGGCTTGATTCTTTGAAGGTCAAAGAATTCTAGATTCTTAGGAGGTTTGAATTCTCTTGATACATACTGCTAATTGCTTAACAGAAAGTTGTCTCAATTTCTTATTCTCCTATTAATGTCTCGTTACTCCCTTGCATGCCTAGAGTTTTTATTATTAAAAATCTTTACTCATACGAAACTTAAAAAAAGGTCTCATTTTAAAATTTGCATTTATTTGATTACAATGAAAGTTAAATACGTTTTTGATCATTATTAATTTACATTTCTTCTTTTATGTCTCTTTATGTCCTTGGCCTGTTTATCTGGGATCATCATGTTTTCTTAAAAATTTGAGAAAACTCTATTAAAAAAAAGTATTTTAACCCTTTGCCTGTCATAGTGAACATATTTTTCCCCCAGTTTTCAATTTGCCTTTTAATTTGTGTCATGATATTTGTGATTAATATCCACGCAAATGATAATGAAATCAAGTATAATTTTTATGGCATGTTTTATGAATTTTAACTTTAGAAAATCTCTATCTGCTCAAAGTCTGACTAATCGTAAGAAGACCCCACTTTCCTCCATCTGTTTACAGTGATACTCTCATTAAATTCTATCTATTACGTTATCTCCTAAGGATCCATTTTGGGCTTTTGTTCTGTTTCATTGATTTGTCTATTTTTGGTACCAATATTACTGCCTTCATTATAATAGCTTTACAATTATAATTTTTATTCCATAATTATTGAACATCTACCACATTCAGAAACTGTCTTGACTTAGGGAAACAGCAGTAAAACAGATGGACATAGTCCTGCCTTCATGTTTATGGTTTTTAGTGCATGAAGCAGGAGAATAATTGATATGTACAACCCAACATGAGTGGTGAGATGAGAGCCACACGCTCCTGGGGAACATATGATAAAGGTCCACCCTGGACTCAAAGTGAGTGACATCTAAGTGACACCTAAACAAGTGACATCTGAGTTGAGTCCTGAGGTTCAGGATAGGCAAACAGAAGAGGGAGAAGAATATTGAAGATAGAGAGAGCTGCATGCAGAAAATCCAAGAGTCAATAGAAAACCTGATGCATTTGAGAAATTGAAAAATAATTCTATGTAGCTGGGGCAGAATGTGATTTGTTCTGAACAGGGACCAGAGTAAGAGTCACCCAAACCATGTGAAGGAGTATGTAGTTTACCCAGGGGACCATGGAAAGTTTTGAAAGGGTTTAAGTAAGAAAGTTACTTAACTGATTCATAGTCAAGAAAGGTCTGTCTGGCTGTAGTATGGAAGGTTGGTTAGAGTGGAGGCAAAAATTATGGCAGGGAAATCACTTGTTCTAAAAAACCAGAAGAAAGGAAATGATGCTGCTCTGAGCTAGGGTTGTGGCACCAGAAATAGAGAGAAATGGATGGATTTGAGAAATGTGGAAGACATTTAGGATGTAAACTTGAAAGAAATTGGTGACTGATTAAATTAAATTGGTGACAGAAATTGGTGCTGAATTGGAGAGGGAGGAATCAGAGATGATACCACAGGACAATTGGGTACATGTTGGATTCATTCAGAAGGGAACGCAGGAAAGGTGGGCTCAAGGCTGGAAGATGCTAGGGTCTGAGATGTGTGTGGTACAACCTAAAGCCGTGTGTCCAACAGACAATTGGCTGTGCTGGCTTAGAGGCTGGATGAGAGTGAGATGAACGAGGAATACAGATTTGTGCGTCTTTAGTATTTAAAGGGTGAGTGAAGCTGTAAGAGTGAATGTAACCCAACCTCTCACACAGAGTCTGCAGCATGAACATAGCAGAGGATCTGAGGAACAACAATATTTAAGGCACAAACAGAGGATGGGAAGCTACAAAATTAGACAGAGCAAGCAGCCAGAGGGAGGGCAGGAAAACAAGGGAGTGGTGTCTTTGAAGTGAAAGAAAGATGGATTTTTAGAAAATGGGACTGGCATGTCATTGATGCTCTGAGACATCATGCAAGGTAATGACTGCAAGGTTGTCACCGGTATTAACAAGAAGTATGTTGTTAATGACCTTGAAGAGAACAGTTTTGGTGGCTTAAAGGGGCATAGGACAGAGTGCTGGAAAATAAACAAGAAGTAAGCAAACAGAAATGGGCAATGTTGACAACTCTGAGTTTTGAGTATGAAGGGAAGAACAGAAGAGGATGATGACAGCTGAAAGGAGATGTGAGACCGAGGAAATTCAGACTTTCCATACAGGAATATTTTATGACTCTTCTTTTTTTTACTCAAATATTTTCTAGTTCTTGGGAAAGTATATAGCTGTCTCTGTGGATTTTGCAGATTTCTTGTATAGTTGTTCCTGTTTAACTGGTGCTTTTCTCCTCTTATTTTAAATGTAATCTTTTTTAACCTTATTACTTTATATTTACTATCCAGCTATTGTTAGTAAATGGAAAGCATGCTAATTCCCCATATTTGTGTAATTATCTTGTTTCTATCCACTTCATGAAAATATATTATTATATAATTATTTTGCATAATAATATAATTATATGATGTTATTGTAATAGTTATAATCAATTATCTTGAGTATTCAACATATATAAGTACTGATGTTTTATAGTATAAATGTCATTCCTTCTCATAGTTTTTCAAGGAAGGGACTATGCCTTTCTTGAAAATTAAAGGGTCCTGGGAAATCACACAGACTAATATTTTTATTTCTTAAAATCAAGAACAGAGGTTAAAAGTAGTTAAGCCTGTACAGTCTTATTCATGCCAGGTCCTGTTGCAATACCATAAAGTGGATATACATTTAATTTTCATCAAAAGACATCAGCTTCAGGATGGGGGAGAGAATATTAAAGGTTTATATCACATTAATTATGGTAATAAAATATAACTAATTCAGTGAGGCCTCCAGCAACATCCTCAAAAACTAATTAAATTTCCCTCTTGCTACTTGTGCCAAAATGCACTGTTTGGTGACCTTGACTAGCTCATGCTGCTTCTTCCCCTTCCGCAGGGTAACTGAACTGGGTTTTACGCTATTATCACTCTCTTGTTGCCACTCACCACTGGAGAAAAGTATTCTTGCCCTCCCTGTTGGCACTTAACACCTTTTTCAATGGATTTCTGAAAATAGTCTGGCTCTGTAAAGTTGTAATTCCCACTGCCAATAAATGTGATACAAGTTTTCAGGCAGGGAGTCCCTTTGAAAGACCCACATGCTTTCTGTAAAATTTTACCAATTTTATTAAACCATAATTTACATCTAATAAGGCATCTAAATATATGTACTAGTCAGGGTTCTCCAGAGAGAATATATGCATGTGTTGAGAGAGAGAGAGTGTTATTAGAAGGTATTGGCTCATACAATTATGGAGGCTGAAAAGTTGTACTATCTGCCCTTGACAAGCTGGAGACCCAGGAAAGCCAGTGATGCAGTTTGAAGGTCTGACAGCTGTTGGTATAGATTCCAGTCGAGTCTGAGAGACAGGAATGCAGAGAGTAAGACAAGATTGATGTCTCAGCTCAGTCAGACAAAGAGAGCAAATCCTCCCATCATCTACCCCTTTGTTCTATTCAGACCCTCAGTGGATTGGGTGATGTCCGCCCACATTGTGTGGAGCAAATCACTTAACTCAGCCTTCCCATTTACATGCTAACCTCTTCCAAGAGCACCCTCCCAGACACACCCAGAAAACCTAGCATCTCATGAGCAGTCAAGTTGTCACATAAAATTAACATTCACAGTATAGCTCAATGAATTTTGACAGATGTCTACACCTGCATAACCATCCCAATCAAACCATGGATCATTTCTGTCTCCTTCAAAATTCCTGTGTGTCCCTTTGCTATCAATGTCCCCTTCCCCCTTCTCCACTGTATTTCCAGGAAACCAATGATCTGCTGTCACTGTAGATTAGTTTTGTTCATGCTACAATCTCAGATAAGAAAATCAAACAGTATGTGGTCTTTTGTGCTTGGCTTCTTTACTCAGAATGAGGTTTTAGTTTATTAACATAAAGGAGTCTGTAGTTATCTCCTTGTTATAGCTCAGTAGCTTTCCATTTATGAGTACCGTGATTTGTGTATCCATCCACCTGTTGATTGGTGAACATTGGCTTTTTCCCAGTTTTGGCTAATACAAATAAATATGCTGTGAGTAACCATGTACAAACCATTTCTGGTAGGTAAATCCCAGGAGTGAAATTGCTGGTTCATAAGCCGAGTTTTTGTATTTCTCAGCCCTTTCCTCTTTCAAATTACTCGTGAATTTTTTTTTATTTCTTTATGTAATTATGTCAACTTTCAGTGTCCATGTTCCAAATCAATGTTAGAAAGATACAGGTACAGAATCGTAATAAATTCCTGGGGAGTTGTTACTTTTGTCATTGAATGAAACTTTCATTTTTCTAATAATATTTTTGCCTGAAACTCTATTTTTCTGGGTATTAACATTGCTTCTCTGGTTAGTATTTTAACAGTTTACCAATCCTATCATTTAAAATATTTGTTTAAATTTTCTTAATATATGACCATAATTTTTGAAAGTCAAATTGTGCTGCAAAGTTTGATGAAAGCCTGAAGTACTCTTTCCTACCACTCCCCAACCACAGTCCTTCAGAGCCAACATTTAAAATTATTTTTAGTTTTCTGCTCCATTCATATTTTTAAGTACCACATTTATTCTTTTTCTATTTGGGGTATTATCTATTGATTTCCAAGTATGATAGATAAGACCTATTCATTCAGGCCTGCTCCCTCATCCTCCTGCTATAGACAGACACAATTCCTGGTTAAATCATTATTCAGAGTTTGTATCACAGGAGTATTGAATGCTGTTTACACCGGAGACCTAACAATGTGGTATAATTGCATTTAATTTTTTGTACCATGTTGTTCGTTCTTTTCATTATCAACAACTGCTTCATTTTGCTGTTTTGTAAAAAAAAACTATCACTAATTCTGCCTCAAACTTTTTCACACGGTCGTGTATACTGGATAATTCATTTATTCTGCGTTCTTTCTTTGTGTTGTACTCTGGAATCCTCCATTCCTCTGCATTTCTCAATGACATATTTCTTCCTTCTTCTCAACATTGTATTTAAGCTTCCTGACTCATTTTATGCTACTTAACCCTCCACATTCTGAGAAGGACTTCTTTCTCTCCCGGCCAGCTACTTACACTACCCCAATTTATAATCATTTGGTTAAATTCAAGTTCCTGAAATAAATACAAATTTTCCTTTCCATTTTTTTCTTACATTTTAAACAGCAAATGACAAAAAAGGAAAAGAGAGTAAAAAGGCTGTTGAAGGTTTGTAAGCATGGGAGCAGTGTGTTTCAAACCATCACTGTTGGCCAGGTGCGGTGGCTCATGCCTGTAATCCTAGCACTTTTGGAGGCCGAGGTGGGTGGATCACCTGAAGTCAGGAGTTTGAGACCAGCCTGGCCAATGTGATGAAACCCCATCTCTACTAAAAATACAAAAATTAGCTGGGCCTGGTGGCATGGGCCTGTAATCTCAGCTACTTTGGGAGACTGAGGCATGAGAATCGCTTGAACCTGGGAGGCAGAGGTTGCAGTGAGCTAAGATTGCACCACTGTGCTCCAGCCTGGGCTACAAGCGCGAAGCTCTGTCTCAAAACAAAAACAAACAAAACCTCATCACTGTTGCAGAGTAGAAAATGAGGGGCTAGCGGTGGGGCAGTTATTACCACAGTCCGGTCACAAGATGATGGTGTTTTCTTGGACTAGGGTGGCAGAAATGCGGATGGAGAAAACTGGACATATTCAAAAGATATTAAAGAAGTAGTATGCATAGTGCTTGGTGATTGGATGGTGATGGGTAGAGAAGAAGTAGGAGAGGTCAAGGATGATTCTCAGGATTCTGCCTGGATGGGTGTGGTGCCATTTACTGAGATGGGGAATACTGGAAGTCATGGAGGAGGAGGAAGAGGAGAAAGAGAAAGGACGAAGCATTCATTTCCCGGTGATAGTGATGCGACCTATTGTATATAAGGCATTTTTCACATAAACTTTCTAAATTTGCTTAACTTTTTAAAGCAGTAGATAGTAGACTGGTTCTGGCAAAGTAGATGTACTACCAAGGATCAAAATTCTACTATAATTGATTACTTTGATTAGCTGCTTTTGTTTATTCTCTGGATACCATTTCACATTGAATTTTTTTCTCATGCTCTTTCCAAGTAGAAAAGACAGGCTTGTGTGGCAAGCAGATGATGTTGGAAACTGATTGGAGCTAATTAAAAAACATCAAGATGGAAAACAAAATGTGAAAGGGTGCAGAGCTTGAGTTGAAAAAAAAACACCTTAGAAAAATGCAATAAGCATACTTAATGAACTAACCAATTCCAATAGAAAATTATTGGAAAAATACAGTTTTGAAGAAGATGTTGTGATATGCCACCTCCACAATGCACAGTGCCAAAAATGTTGCCGGAAGGAAAAAAAGTGCAGGCCTATTCAGCAAGGAGAAAAGGAGAGGGTTGTGAAAACGAGGACTGGCAGGGCTCTAAATATCTGAGAGAGTAAGCCAGAATAAATGGTTCTTAGATCTCATGTTCTTCAGGCACATAAACATACAGCATTACATATGTATTCTGAGTTATGGCATGAGTCTTGTACCACAGGAAACAGAGGACCGAGAAAGAGAAGTTAGTTAGCAATGACTGTAGTGGTATGGTTTGTGTCATAATAGAAATAGAAACATGTAACAAAATGAGCCAATTTCCCTGTCGACTTGTTATCATCAAGGAGATTGTAAGACTACATTTTCTTCATTGTGAGTTCTGTGCAAACTAAGTCACACATTTACTAATAAATTCAGTACTGCTTAGTGTCTGATAAATTTGTAAGAAATATGCAATCTTGAAACTTGTCTCTACTAAATTTATGCTTTGCACACACATTTCTTTGCTGTTATTATTCATTTTAGTACTATGTTGTTATTGAAACATATTCCCTTGCCAATCCGTTATACCTTAGTGAAGATAATGGCCTTTTAATGAAAAGAGATAAAGAATAAATCACTATTTTTTTTCTTCCCCAGTGTTAATGCCAAATGGCCTGTTGGCCACGAAAGAAAACCCTAATAAAACTATTCTGATTCATTTCCATCTAACGGGCCTTCTTGGCTGCAGATTCTGTCTGGGTGATACCATCCATATTGTCTTATTTAGTAATATACATTGATATTATTTTTTCAAAGTCTGAGCAAATCCTAAAGTTTCTTTAGGATCCTTGGTTAGGGCTATCAAGGGTTGAGAGTTCTGACTATGCTAAAAAAAAAATCAATGCCTGTATTATAGAGGGAAATCATACAACCGTAATCAGAGTGTACTTCCCTCTCACAAAGTCGTTCTATGACAAAGTAAGAATAAAAATTCTATTATACCAGTCAAACGTACTCTCCACATGAAATTAATAATCATTGATGTTTGGCAAACTGTTCTCAAATATCAGACTTTTAGTGCGATAGAGGCAAAACAATCAGGTTGTGTAAGTAATCTTTCTTTTGTTTTGGTAATATTAACAAATCTGCATGATGAAGGCAGATTGAATTTGCTGAAATTATTTATTGCTTTATGAATTGGCTTTGGTGACATTACTATCTCAAAGAGATGCTGTGTTGGTATGACTGCAGTTTTATCTCATAAAAAAGCAGCATAGAAAAGTAGGAAAATCGTGGTATAAATAGTCGAACACCTGGGTTTCAAATCAGACATTACCGCTTGAAAACTCAATGATACTGACAAGTATCAATTCATCTCATCCTAAAACAGCAACAATAGTAACCCCTGGCTGCTATTTCATATGATCACTGAGAAGATCAAAGAATCCAGTGAGCATGCTTTGTAAATTATATTCAGAAATATGTCTTTTCTTTTAAGTAGAATATTTTATCTGAATTGAAATCACAATGGTGAACTCTGTTATTGAGTTATCCATCAGGTCCATTTGGAAATGAATATTTTGATCTTTTACATTTAGTGTGAATTCAGCTAAGGAGGCTGCTTGAAGGGAGGGAAGCAAAACTAACATTGATTTTTATAGAATGAAGTAAATACTGACAGTTAAGGCAAGCTACAGTTAGATACTACATGTGTTAGTTTTATAATAACAATTTAAATGCTTCCCCATGAGTCGGGAAAATTTATGTGGGACACACCTACTGCTTCAATTTCATATTCCAGATAGACATTCTGGAGTCCATATAAGGAGACACCGAGACTCAAAGCAGACCATCTGCACTCCCTGATTTGTGGTCCTGTTGGTTCCCTTGTGGGGATTTTCAGAAACGCTGAGCAAAGAGGCCATAATTCTGTCAACACCATGCCCCACAGGAGCAGGGTTTAGGACTTGATCCCTGGAAGCTGTGCAGTTAAACTTGCCTTATAACACTGGGATAGAATGTTTGGACTTGATGGGATCTGGATCTGATGTCTTAAAAGCCATTGTCCTGATAGCTGTCGGGAGCCGCAAGCCGCCTAATACCCTAGCTGCTGATGTGGTACTAATGATACTCCTAGGATGTCTCAGATCTCCTGGGAGGGAGTGAGGAAAAGAGCCTTTGCTAGGTCCATGGGCTAAAGCAGACAATGTTCTCAGTTCATTCCTAGTACTTGGGAAATATTAAGCTACGTGAGATTTTGATTTTCCTATTAAGCTCTTATCGTGTAGCTGGGGTGACTGATTGGAAGTGAACTGAAATGCTGATGTGACCTAGTCAGAGGGCTGTGTGCTAGGTCCCATGTCCACCTTCTCCACTGTGCTCTGGGTCCTGGGTGGCTGTCTTGTAAGGACGGCATCAAATTGACCTTCTTGCTCTTTGATCTCTGGTCAGAGGGTTCAGTGGGTGGAAGGAAGAGAGTGAGGCAAAGTGTTTGTTTCCACGACTGTCTCCCTGCAGGGTGGCCCAGAGGAGACAAAGCTCTGTTAGGTGCCCCATCCATGCAGCCTTCTATGTCTCTGGTTCCAATAAACACACCCTCTGCTTACCCCTTCCGGCACATGGAGGTGATGGTGTGGCATTGTCACCGCCCTGGGTTACTGCAGTCTTCTTCACAGTTTCCCTATTCTCTGCTCCTCTATAGGAACTAGTCCCTTTATTAAATTCTCTTCACGTATCCCAATTTGAGTGCCAGCTTCTTCCTGCCAAAACACATCAGGCAAGCTGGATTGCCACTGGCCTGCAAATAGGGTCAAACCTAAACTCCAGGTGCCAAGTAGCTGTTGGGCAGAATGCCATTCAATTACAGTGGCAACAGGGGTCCTCTGCTTCTGTTACTTTCTAGATAAGGATTGGTTTCTCTTAGTTTTGTCTTTAAAATGCTGTAACGGAAATATCTGATTTTGTGAGGAGTGCAAGTTCCTCATTGTAAGGAGATCATGAATCACATTGCTTATTCTAAAAAATCATTTGTTTGATATATCGATTTTGGGTGGGGCAAAAAATGAGGTACTACTTTTACTATTATGAAAAAATAAAATCTCTTTCCTTCTCCTTTCCTTATTTGTACCTTCCTTTCGTTATTAATAATGGAATCACTTGAGGTCAGGAGTTTGAGACCAGCCTGGCCAACATGGCAAAACCCCATTTCTACTAAAATACAAGAATTAGCCAGTGTGGTGGAAGGCACTTGTAATCCCAGCTACATGGAAGGGTGAGGCAGAATTGCTTGGACCAGGGAGGTGGAGGTTGCAGTGAGCCCAGATTGTGCCACTCCAGCCTGGGCTACAGAGTGAGACTCCATCGCAAAAAAAAAAAAAAAAAAAAAAAAAAAAAAAAAAAAGATTGTCTATTGTTCAAACTTAGAGTAAGTATCTTAGTCAGAACACCAGATTTAGAGATTTAGGTCAATACACATGCTTTGAAATAAGAAGGAAAACAAAAATCTTATCATTCTTTAATGTTGCTGTGGTTTGGCTGTGTCTCCACCCAAATCTCATCTTGAATTGTAGCTCCCGTAATTCCCACATGTCATGGGAGGGACCTGGTGGGAGGTAATTCAGTCATGGGGGCAGGTTTTTCCCGTGTTGTTTTTGTGGTAGTGAATAAGTCTCGTGAGACCTGGTGGTTTTATAAAGCAGAGTTCTCCTGCACAAGCTCTCTTGCCTGCTGCCATGTGAGATGTGACTTTGCTTCTCTTTTGCCTTCTGCCATTATTGTGAGGCTTCTCCCACCATGTGGAACTGTGAGTGTATTAACTCCCTTTCCTTTATAAATTACCCAGTATATCTATATAGCAGCATGAGAACAGACTAATACAAATGTTCACCAATATGAAAACATCAAAACATTTAAAATTTATGTGGATGCTCTGCTACCATTCTAGTCAAATGATCTATTTAAGTTGGCTTCTTTGATTTATTTGTGAGATAACATCACATTTTAAAAGTTTCAGTACATACCGTTTTTTTAAACTGTTGGTATTGTGTTCCCCCATATTTGTGGAGGTGTACTAGTCCTGAAGCTTTCATGCCACTCTACTTCTCCAAATACTGTATGTCTGCAGACAGGAAAATAGAGTATATTCAAATTAACTTGTTTGGGGAGCAGCGTGGCACCTTGTGATCATAGTTTAGTGTACATCATGTGGTATTTTCTGTCCCGTCCTTTCCTGCCTCTAGGAACAGCATTTTCCTCTTTTAGGAACTACTCTTGCCCAGATCCAACCATATGGTTTCTCAGGATCCACCCTGGTCTTCCGTGATGCTGTCATACTCTGACCACAAGTAACTGCTCTAGGAGCAGGCACATGGCCAGAGTTCAGCCAATAGGAATCCTTGCCTGGGATTTCTATGAAAGGAAGAGAGGAGGAGTCATTTCCTCTCCAGAGATGGAAACTATTTGTAAAGTCAGCTTCCCTTGGTAGCCGCTTTCCCTCTCATTTGAAGGAAGCCTGTTTTTGGTGGCAGAAACTGAAGTGGTCAGAAATGTGGGTCAGAGGTCAGACTTGTCACAGTCAAGTCCTTGGCTCCAGCTGTTCCAGAAGGCAAGTGCATTTCTGCCTTTATCAAGTTGTGGTTGTTCAGATATCCTTTAATTAGATAAGACATACTCAGGATTGTGCTGACGACTTTCCCATTTGCCTAAGCTAGCTTGATTGTGGTCTCTATTGGTTACGATGGAAAGCATCATGACTAAAGCAAACGGTCATAAATTCAATTGAAATTTGTTCGGCCCTTTCTGGGTAGTTTTGAGCCAAATCCTCCAAGGGAAGCAATGCAATATGAAGCCTTGTCCCTATCCTCTGTGAGTTTATCCTAAAGTAGGAGAGAGAATAATAATGATAATAACAACACTGATGACACAGCCACTATGATTTTTGCACATTCTCTGTGGGCATCTGCTAAGTCTTTTAAATGTATGATTTTATTTAATGCTTATAATAACTGTATTGTGTGACATCACCTTTCACATTTTGAAAATGATGTAATTAAGGCTCTGTAAGCTTGAGTCATACAGTAAGTTAGGGGTAGAGGCATGATTTGAACTCAAGATTGTTGGATGTCTAGATACTTGCTCTTGTTCACTATACCTTACCTTTTATATGTAAGGATAAATATGTTTGACTTAAGGATTAATTCATAGACGGCAGACAGAACATTCATTTGCAGGATCTAGAGTCATTTAATGGAGGGAGTGGCCTTTGAGGGTAGCTATAGGACGTGATGGGGGCAGAAAACACAATCCACGGACCCTCTCTGTGCTTTAAGTATACTCACAACTGGGACTGGGCCAGGATAAAAACAGGAGATGGCATCAATTCAAATCCCTCTTGGGTTGTATCTTACACTTTTCACGTTAGCTCATTGTTCCCATTCAGGCTGGCCTTCCTAATGATTCTCCTAAGTGTAAGGAATTAACCTGCAATTCTAAAGCGTCACAGCTGGAAGAATTTCATTTTGGAAGCACTGAGGCCAAGAAAATTTAGCAGTTTTGATTGAGCAGGCTCAAAAGTTGTTGAGCTTGGAGGGAACATGTGCTTCCTGGACCAATGAGGTTTACATGACCGATAATGGCTTTATTGTGTTGCTATTAGGCAATTTGTGTGTGGAAAGCTTTGCTTTCTCTTTCCAGGCTCTTTGAAAGCAGGGGCTGATGCACCCTTTTGTCTCAGCACAGTGCCCCATCCACCTGAGAGACACACACAGCGGTTTTGATGCACAGCAAGTCTGATCCCTGGAAATACCTTAGAAGTTGTAAAACCAGGGATAATAATGATTTTTGTATACCCTGCTTCTCCCTTTCTAGGGTAGAGCAGACATGGCCATAAGTACCCCCAGCTCCCTCCATGAGTATTTTGGATAAAAGCAGCCTGCTGAGGACATTAGTAACCCTCCTTGGTAGTTTTGTAGCAGTATTACTAGGCCAGTGAGTTTCAAGTGCTTTATAAGGAACTAATATTTATTATTTACAATGTGTCAGACACTGAGTTAGAGACCTTACAGACCACCTCCTTAACTCCCAACACTTCATAGTAACACTGCAAAACTTGAGATTCAGAGAGGTTAAGAATCTCGCTCAAGGTCACACAGCCAGCAGATGGCAGAGTTAAAATTGGAATCTGCTTATATATGGCATAAAGCCAATGATGCCTTCACTTTAAGCTGTCGGTAGGCATTATTACCGTTCTTTGGCTGGAGATACTAAAACCTGGAAGTTAAATAATTTGAAAGGTCACATTGCATCCCAGCAGTAAATATTATCTATATCTAGTCACAGCTGTATGCTTGTGTCAGGGCAGATTCTGAACAGCTCTACATGTCAGGTACTGGTCAGAAATAGAACATGCAGAAGTGAGAAAACACACTGTTTGGAGAAAAAAACAAAGTCAAACTTCTAGAAAAATGCCTGAGAATTTCCATTAAAAGCGATATAAGGAATTATTATTATTTACAGCTGGTTATCACCGAGATCCTTCCAACTGGCCATTTATTTTTGAAGGTGTTAATGTCAGGCTTGAAATATTTCAACACTGGGAAACTTCAGAATAATCAGCTGGACAGATGATCTGTAGGTTTGTTGCACAAATACTCTTTGTGAAACAGACAACATCCTACTAGGACCTGGCAGGAAAGCAGCCTCTATTGCCATATTTTTCTGAAAACAACCTGAGTAGTTTGAGCGGCAAGAATTATATACTGAATGCATCGCCTAGAGATGACGATCCATCCGTTATGACTTGTGGTTTTATTTTACATTATTTGATGACTGTAGTTAAAAGAACTGCATTTTTGCATGCTTTGGGTAAAGTGTCCGAGGCAAGCAATTAATGGTACATCCATTTTAAATCTAATGTTAGAAGGAGAGGTATTCTAGAGAAATACAAAGAAATAAAAAAATTCCCACTAAGAAATAAGTAGGGTGTATCACCTTGGGACTAAAATGCAATTGAAGATTCAGGGAGGATACATTGTAAACATTTGGATATCATGTGGTTAGCCTTGTACTTTCTTCAAAGTTTCTAACTTTAGTAATGTGGAAAAACAATTTATTTGGCTTAAGATTTTCTCTATGTCAAGAAAGTTTCTGTCTTATGCTTAACAACCATGAAATTAATGTCAAATCTTATCACATAATGCTGTGTGTCTCCTGGGTCAAAGCAATGCCTCTAATATTCAGAGCAACATTGATCATCCTTTTCCAAATTGGCTGCCATGGAAGTTTTGTGGGGAACTTCAGTGAGCCTGGGGCTCTTCATACAACCTTTAGTTCTAATAACTAGACCCTGGTAAAGCTGTGTGGACTTAAAAAAACATAAGATCCTAGACTGCTCCTTGGGAAAAATATGTAACAACAGCATGCATTACTTAGGGTTCTTTTCTCTATCAGTCAGAATTGGATAAACAAGCCCCTAAATTTCTGTGGCTTTCTACAGTAAAAAACTGTTTCTTGCTTATGTCATCATCTGTGTCAGGCTGGCTGGCTTCTCTAGGCAGCTTTCTTCAAGCAGTGACTCGGGTATCTGGGTTTCTTCCACTGTATGTCTGTATCATTGAGAATGCTCCAATTCCTGTTTCATGGACGGGACAAAGAGAATGTTTACAATCACGTGGGATGCTTTAAAGGCCAAACCCCGAAGTGGCATATCGTATTTCTACCTATGTTCCAGAGGTTAGAATTTAGTCACATTCACAGCCTAACTGCAAGAGAGCCCCCAAAATGTAAAATGTAGAACATACAAGTGGTAGAAGCATTTTTACATTTCAGTGACTTTATTTTTTGGGGCTTGTGATAGAAGAATGGGGATAGAAGAAATATGAGGGAGCTTTTGGTGAGACTGGTGACAGGTCATTGTAGGAAGAAAGGACATGCTAAACCCAGTAATACTAGAGAAATCAACACTCAAATATAAAAACTTTAAACCACTACTTTGGATAGCAATGCTAAGATTGGCAAGCCAGATTCTAAAAACAAGAAACAAAGCCTTCCATCTTGTCTGGTCAAATAGGTCAAAGTAAGGAATGTTGTGATAGTGTAACTATTACCATTAGGTTTATTTTGAGGGCTTTTGCTCATGGTATATCATTATACATATATATCAACTGATCAATTAGAAACTCTAAGCAAACAAAACTTGGGTAGAGCAAGATTTAGTATCATAGGTAATTGTGTTAGCAATTATTGTCTACACCTGTTGTTCACTATCCAGAATCCATTTTCCCTTTCTTTTTTTTATTGTGGTAAAACCACACACACACACATACACACACACACACCCCCCATGAGATCCACCCTCTTAGCAAAGTTTGAAGTGTACAATACAGCAGTGTCAACTTTATGTATGATGTGTACAGTAGATCTCCAGAACATTTTCATCTTTAATGACTGAAACATTGTACCCACTGAACAGCAACTGCCCATTTCTTCCTCCCTCTAGCCCCTGGCAACCACCATCTTACTTGCTATTTCTATGAGTTTTGACCCTTTTAAATTTCTCATGTAGGTGGAATCAAGCAGTATTTGTCCTTCTGTGGATGAATTATTTCACTTAGCATAATGTTCTGGGACTCATCCATGTTGAAGTATATGCCAAAATTTTCTTTTTAAAGGTTAAATAATATTCCATTATATATATATATATATATATATATATATATATATATATATATATATATATAAATAATCTTCTTAACCTATTCATCTGTCAATAGATATTTAGGTTGTTTTCACCTCTTGAATATTGTGACTAATGAATGAACATGGAGTGTAAATATCTCTTCAACATTTTGTTTTCAGTCCTTTCAGATATTCAGAAATGAGATTGCTGGATCATATGGTAGTTCTATATCAAACTAAAAACTTTGTTCTATGTCAAACTGAAAAGCTGCTGTGCAGCAAAGAAAAAAATTGACAGAATGAAAAGGTAACCTCTGAAAAATATTTGCAATATACCCTACATATAATAAGGGGCTAATACCCCCAAATATAAAGAGCTACTATAACTCAATAGCAAAATAACCAAATAAGCCAATTAAAAAATGGGCAAAGAATTGGAGTAGAAATTTCTCCAAGAAAGACATACAAATGGCTAACAGGTATATGAAAAGATGTTCAATATTACCAGTCATGGAAACCACAGTGAGATGTCTTACATCATATCTATTGGGATGGTCATTATACATCAACCAACCAACCAACAAATCTAGAAAATAATGTGTTGACAAGGATAGGAAGAGATTGGAACACCTGTGCATTGCTGGTGCAATTCTAAATGGTATACTCTCCATGAAAAACAGTATGGATATTCTTCAAACATTTCCCCTTATAATGACAGTACTTTGAATATCCTTTGGAGAAATGTTTCTCTTCCTTTATCAGTGATTCTGTCTATATCATGTTTATTTATTCTACCTTCAACTCTAAAAGTGGGCCATAGTTAGCTTAAACCAATTGTGGACCTCATCAATTTTGCTAGAATGATTGGCTTAGCAAAGCATAACACCTAATTGGATCAATAATAAATTATTGAAAAGACTATATATAATTTTTTTTTTTTTTTAAAGACGGGGTTTTATCGCTTCTCGGCCTTTTGGCTAAGATCAAGTGTAAAGACGGGGTTTCACCATGTTGGTCCGGCTGGTCTTGAACTCCTGACCTCAGGTGATTTGCCTGCCTTGGCCTCCAAAGTGCTTGGATTATAGGCATGAGCCACCACGCCCGGCCATTTTTTTTTTTTTTTTTTTTTTGACAGTCTCGCTCTGTCACCGGGCTGGAGTGCAGTAGCACGATCTCAGCTCACTGCAATCTCTGCTTCCCATGTTCAAGCGATTCTCCTGCCTCAGCCTCTTGAATAGCTGGGACTAAAGGTGCTCACCACCACGCCTAATTTTTTATAAGAATTTTCATAGGACTTACTGAGAGTATCAAATATTCAGATATATTATATATCATGTGTATTAGCCTGTTTTCATGCTGCTGATAAAGACATACCTTAGACTGGGTAGTTTATTTAAAAAAAGAGGTTTAATGGACTCACAGTTCCCCATGGCTGGGGAGGCCTCACAATCATGGTAGAAGAGCAAGGGATGTATTACGTGGCCGCAGGCAAGAGAGAAAACGAGAGCCAAGCGAAAAGGGTTTCCCCTTGTAAGACTGACTACCATGAGAACAGTATGGGGGAACCACCCCCGTGATTCAGTTATCTCCCACTGGGTCTCTCCCACAACATGTGGGAGTTATGGGAGCTATAATTCAAGATGAGATTTGGGTGGGGACACAGCCAAATCATATCATCATGTGATCAAAACACCACGGTAATGGCATGTACTAGACAAATAAATAATTAAAATGGGGTAGAGAGCTTATATATAGATTCTAGTATGTGTGGAAACTGGGTCTATAATAACATCCACTGGGATTGAAAATATACATATTCAGCAACACCAATCTTGGGAATAAAAGCACTAATAGATGTCAGGATATGTGCACAAGTTATTTGGTGCTGCATTGCATGCAGTGGTCAAAAAAATTAGAAACAAACTAAACATCCACCAATAGAAGAATAAATAAAATTTGGTAATTCATACAGGGGATAGTATGCAACCACTAAAAGGAATGAAATCAGTCTTTAACAGTCAACTCAAAGGGATTTTCAGGACGTATAATTAAATAAGAAAAACAGATGCTGGAGAGGATGTGGAGAAATAGGAACACTCTTACACTGTTGGTGAAGTAAATTAGTTCAACCATTGTGGAAGACAGTGTGGCGATTCCTCAAGGACCTAGAAATAGAAATTCCATTTGACCCAGCAATCCTATTACTGGGTATATATCCAAAGGATTATAAATTGTTCTACTATAAAGACACATGCACACAAATGTTCATAGCAGCACAGTTTACAATAGCAAAGACCTGGAACCAACCCAAATGCCCATCGATGATAGACTGGACAGGGAAAATGTGGCACATATACACCATGGAATATTATGCAGCCATCAAGAACGATGAGTTCACATCCTTTGTAGGGACATGGATGAACCTGGAAACCATCATTCTCAGCAAACTGACACAAGAACAGAAAATCAAACACTGCATGTTCTCACTCAAAGGCGGGTGTTGATCAATGAGAACACATGGACACAGGGAGGGGAGCACTACACACTGGGGTCTGTTGGGGGGAAATAGAGGAGGGACAGTCGGGGGTGGGAGGTTGGGGAGGGATAGCATGGGGAGAAATGCCACATATAGGTGAAGGGGAGGAAGGCAGCAAATCACACTGCCACGTGTGCACCTATGCAACAATCTTGCATGTTCTTCACATGTACCCCAAAACCTAAAATGCAATTAAAAAAAAAAAAGAAAAATAAGGGAAGGGAAATACATATAATATCACCCCATTTTCATGAAACAAATGCCACTCATTATTACTATTTTATGTATTTATTTTTCTTTTATATTTGCTTACAATTGAGATCCCAAATTAACATTTAATGAATTTGTGGAGACAGAAATAAATGAAACAATATATAGAGAATAATGATCTTGTTGGTAGAAAACTGGGCAATGTATCTGAGGGGGAAATTAATCAAATAGAAGCATTTCAGGAAATTTTTACTTTTGTTCTATTTGAGATCTTTTAAATCAATGTATGAATATAATCTGTAAAAAAGGAAGAAAAGTTATTGTAATTGTGGGGGAAAATAAAAAGTGATATAGATAGAGACTAATTCATTCTTGTAGAAGCAAGTGAATCATTTTTTGCACTGAGATCAATATATCCCCTTAAACATGACTGTTGGTCCTAAATATGAACCAATCTCAAAAGTAGTTAAAACATGAAATAGGAGCTAACATTTAAAAAATTGGTTGTTTTACATAAGAGTCACATGAACTATTTGGGAACGACATCCTGAGTTGTGCAATGTACAATCTGCACATCCATCTACAGGAGCTCTGGCTATAGGAATCCACATTGATCAGAAGCTTCTAGATGATTTTATGGCAAAACACCTCAAATGGAAATCTGTATCTTCATATTAGAAGAAAAAAAAAAAAAAACTTGAGCAATCTTTTATAGATAAATGAAAGGGAACAAACATATCAACATGAAATTAAATGGTAGGCTAATGAATAAACATATGAATCCCACCTTTATAGGTTTGCTTGGTAAACAGATGGTCTCAGAGCAGCCAAATAGTTCAACCTTTGGCTGGAAGGAAGGGAAGGGTCAGGTGTACACACTTCCACAAAGATATGCTCATGAAATGTGATTAACTGATTCATAGACTGACCCACTCATTTTACAAACTTCAACTAGAAGACTACTGGTAGTAAACAATGTACTGAGCTTTGGGAGGAGAGGGTAAGGATAAATATGACATGATCTCATAGCATAGAAAATGTATATAAAGTTATGAATAAGAATATTACAATTATAATAATTATTGAAACCTAACTAAGCAACTTTTTTCTTTAAGAAAAGGAATTCTAACATTCTGCTGAAAGTCTATAGGATAAATTGAACATATCTCATCTTAATCTTATATACTTGACTAATAATTAAATCAGTTTTATTTTTAGAGTGGGGCTTTATTAGGGTCTATGAATTTGTCAGGTTCTATTACCTCCCAGTAGGTATTCAATGATTTAAATAAATGAATTGACAAGCTTCAGGCCATTTCTAAGAGTACCAACTGCCAAGCCTTAACACATTGCAGCAGGAGTTACAACAAAGGAAAAAGATACTGCGAGGATATCTGTCTCCACTGGAACCTTCTGTCTTTGTGACTCAGAATGAGTTTAGAAGTAGGAAGTTATCTGCTGTTTTTGGTCACAGGCACAGGAGCAAGGAAAGCCTTCTGATCCCTGAGCTTTCTGATCAGTGTTCTATAAGAAGCCAAGGTCAAGATCCTTCTTCAGTTTTATCCATTCTTATTTACTGAAGTACATTCAGTCATTTAAAACATGCACTCTATTTTTATGTTTTTACTTTTGCTTGTTCTTGTTCATCTTTTTTTTTTGTTTTGCCATCTGCATAAGTCAGCTTGGGCTGTCATAACAAAATGCCACAGACCGGATGGCTTCAACAACAGAAATTTCTTTTCTCACAGTTCTCGAGACTGAAAGTCCAAGAGCAAGGTGTGTTTGCAGGGTTGGTTTCTCCTGAGGTTGGTTTCCCTTTTTGAATTGCAGATGCCACCTTTTTGCTGTGTCCTCACATGGCCTTTGCGTCTCTGGTGTCCCTTTATGTAAAGACACCAGTCCTATTGGATTAGGGTTAAATTAGGACCCTTATGACCTTATTTAACCTTAATTACCTCTTAAAGGCTCGGTCTCCCGATGCAGTCACATTTGAGGAGTATAGCTCAGTTGTAGAGAATTTGACAGCAAACACAGTCACATTCTTAGACTTTAAGGGGTAGGACTCTGACATATAAATTTTGGGAGGGTACTTTTCAATCCATTACACCATCTGTCTGTTCCTCTCTCTCTTTCCAGTTCATGTCCTTTTAATTGTTGCTTCTGTTAATCTAAACTATTTGGAGTAGATTTGCAAATTTTCTCAGAGACCAAAATATGTGTGTCTGTTGTCCCTAGTCGAATGCTTCAGATTAATGCTAATGTTGGGAAGGAAAGTTAACTGGAACCGTGGGATAACATATAGGTCCCAGGTTAGAAGGTGTTCAAAAGGTGCCTTTTTGTTTTAACCCTTCCTTGTATTAGAGGAGAGAAAAATTGCTTTTCTCAAAAATAAGCTTTAGGTTCAGGGGTGCACGTGCAGGTTTGTAACATGGTTAAATTGTGTGTTGTGGGGGTTTGGTGTACAGATTATTTCATCACCCAGCTAATAAGCATAGTACTCAATAGGTAGTTTTTCTATCCTCACCCTCCTCCCACCCTCCACCCTCAAGTAGGCCCTGGTGTCTGTTGCACCTTTGTGTCCATGTGTACTCAATATTTAGCTCCCACTTGTAAGTGAGAACATGCAGTATTTGGTTTTTTGTTCCTGTGTTAGTTTGCTTAAGATAATGGCCCCCAACTCCATCCATTTTGCTGCAAAGGATGTAATCTCATTCATTTTTATGGCTGCATAATATTTTACAGTATATATGTGCCACATTTTCTTTATTCGGTCTACTGTTGATGGGGAATTTAGGTTGACTCCATGTCTTTGCCGTTGTGAATAGTGCTGCAGTGAACATACATGTGCATGGGTCTTTATAGACACATGTACATGTAGAATGATTTACATTCTTTTGGGTAATGGGATTCCTAGGTCAAATGATAGTTCTGTTTTAAGTCCTTTGAGAAATCACCAAACTACTTTCCATAGTGGCTGAACTGATTTGCACTCCCACCAGCGGTGTGTAAGTTTTCCCTTCTGTCTGTAACCTTGCCAGCATCTGTTAATTGTTTTGACTTTTTAATAATAGCCATTCTGACTGGTCAGAGATGATATCTCACTGTGGCTTTGATTTGCATTTCTATAATGATTACTGATATTGAGTATGTTTTATATGCTTGTTGGCTACATGTCTTCTTTCAAAAGTTTCTGTTCGTGTCCTTTGCCTGCTTTTTAATGGGATGGTTTTTTGTTCCTTGATTTCTTTATGTTCCTTACAGATTCTGGATATTAGGCCTTTGTCAGATGCATAGTTTGCAAATATTTTCTCCAATTCTTTAGGTTGTCTGTTTACTCTGCTGACAGTTTCTTTTTCAGTGCAGAAGCCAGAAAATTACTTTTTTAAAGAGCTGTTGTAGACTACATGATTTACAAAAATTGCTAACAAAATGCCCAACTCTAAGTTGACTTTTAATAAATATTAATTCCTTTTGCTTTGCTTTCATTAACTTTAAGAGATTGTTATTGAAAGTAGACTTCTGAAAAGAGGTACAGGTACCTAAGAAAAAATTATAATGTCTTCTAAAGCAGAAACAGGCATCATTACTGAACAGTGATGAAGCCAGCACACTTCTAAACACTCTCAGCTTTATCATCAATAAATTGTCCTAACCATTTCTGAGACATAGGATAAAAGGATCTCTTGACGTTACAGACAGCTAGTGTTCATTTCCACCAGGATTATGTGAACCTGTGATGATTCTGTGTGCATTTTTTACACATTTCAAGACTCAAAAAATATTTGCTCAATTATATCTTATTAGACTCATTGACATCTTTATTTTCTTCTTCTGATCTGTAGGTGTTAGTTATATAGCAAGCCAATATTAGTCCATCTTTTTTTTACCTTGTTTCTCCACCATCACCAACAGAAATTCAGAAATATAAAAAACTAGATATGTGCAACTTTGTACCAACAACTTTTTTCCCCTAGAGCCACCCACTTGACTGCCTATAATTCCCTAGAAGTTTCATGGTTTTCAGTGTAAATGAGCTTGTTTATATCTTTCATTTTGTTTGAAACACAGAAATCTGATTATAGCTAGTGGGTTTTGCTAGACTGTAGAAATTACTCTCAGAAGAACTGGAGGGGATGTAGGAAGTTTATCTATTGGCTGAACTTTTTAAGTAGCAGTCCATGGAGGTAATTTACATTAAAGAAAAAGCAGCATGGGGCTGCCTTGGGATTTGCAGGGCTCTTTTGTTAGAAACAAAAATGTCATACATCTGACCAAAATGGATTGAATGGTTCAATGCCAACAGTGTTCTTTTCATCGGTAAACAGTTTGAAAAATCCAGCAAGTGAGAAATGAAACACTGATTTGGTTCAAAATTGAAACATCTCAAATAAATTTAATACTTATGCCAAGTGTCAAAGATTTTTGTGTTCAAATACAGAGCTTTGGGCTAAAGTAACAGGGCAGCATATTTTACTACAAATGTGGTTAGCTGAAATATCTGAGCTTATGAAGTTTGCAATTCAGTGGAAATGGGAGAAGAATATTTGGAATGCAAGAATGTAGATAAAGAACACATGCATTAGGACATGCTTATACCTCTTCAGACAAGTCAAGTTGGGGATCACATAGAGTGAAAGCTGTGTTTCCTGGCGCTTGATACCCATAAAACCCTAGGAATAGCAATGTCTGCTGAGTTCTTGAGACAAAAGGTAAGCATTAGGAAGAAGCATTAACTGGAGCAGAGTGTGCAGTAGGTTAGTAATAGCTAGGTGATGTTTAAAAGCGACTTAAAAAAAACCAATTTCTTTTGTTTGGGGTAACTAGCAGGCCTTATAACTCAGGAGTCTTTTAGACTATGATGATTTATAACAAAAGTTGCTAGCAATTGCCTGACTTAGTTGTCTTTTAATAAATGTTAATTTCCTTCCCTACTTCCCTTCCTCCTTAGAGGTTTATTTAGGTTGGTGCAAAAGTAATCCCGGTTATAAATTTTTTCGCCAACCTCAATAAATTTCAGAGAAGCCAGCAGGGAAGTAACATACATTAACTCATAATCAACTTCAGTTTTGATTAGCAGATCTTTTCTATTTCCCATATATTTTGAATATAAACAGGAATTCATTTATACACACACGTATATATGTGTTTGTTGATGTGTTAATGGTGAATTTTGATAATGTATACTTTTCTTTGAAATAAATTATGACTTTAAAATAATTCTAAAGTTTCTAGGTGCAGGAGCTAAACCATAGGGTTAGCAAAAGAAATTAGAGAATCACTGAGCATCATCATTTTGAAAGGAAACTTAAAGAGTGTCTACTGATCCCTCCTCCAAATTTTTTAGAGGAAGAAATGAGGCCTGATAAGGTGAATTGATTTTCTCTAACTTCTCTATGCCAGTGACCTCAGTGGCAGCAAATCTTTATTGGAAACAATAAAAAGTCATTTGGAGCTAGTTCTGATGGATCTGTCATTGATTAAGTTGGATAGTAATCTTCTTGAAGCAAAACATTTCATGAAGCACACAAAAGAGTTACTAAGACAATCAGAACCTGGCCTTTCTCCCTGCCCCAAACCCCATTTCTCTAAGAGATTTGCAAAATCCTTCAAAATAATAACTGTGTCATTGAATGAAAGTATCCAGATTTCTAGGTTTATTTTGAACGATGACTCTCATTTGGATGTGTGAGTTCCAAGGTGTATGTTTATTTTTGTTTATTTTAATTAGGAACATTATTTCAGTTTCTCTCCTATAAGAGGGTGGACTTAGACCTTTGGCAAAATGCCCCGATCATCGATTTCTGTAACATCACATTTCTGCAACCGAGAACTCATAGATTCAAAGCAAACAATCATAAAATTCATCTTTTGCAAAGCAGAAAAGAAACAAAATATTGTTCTCTTTGATAACTTTAAATTATTTTAATAATCTTATTGAGGGACTCTGGTTTAGAGACCTAAAGGAATCTTCAAATTGCTTGACTTGTTTTTAATAATTAGCTCTGAAAGTTTTCTTAGCATGTACTTTCCTAATTATTTGAACATCAAAACACATTTATATGTAATTCAGAGAATGTATAATACTATACTTGAATTTTATCTGATGCATCAATAACAGTTGTATTTCCACCTATAAAAATCAATGATATGACTCTATCATCGTAAATGTATTTTGTCATTTATTCATCTACGTTTACTATTTCTAACTGAACAGAGATAGCTAACTGCTTACCCAACATTGATTTCCCCTTCTTCCTGGGCAGTGTGCCCAATGGGGGAAAACAACAGCATTTCCTCACATTGACCAGTGAAATACAAGCTGCAAAATGTCTTCAAAAGCTCATGCCCTTTTGCTCCTACCCTTTTCTTTCTGTCAGTTGCCTGGCATGTAGTCGTGATAACTGGAATTTCAGCAGTTATCTTGAAATATGAGGAAAGCTTTAGTATAGGCACCAGTGCCAAGGAGGGTACAACAGAAAGATAAACAGAACTTGGATCCCTGATGATAGCCCCTGGAGTGCCTACTTCCAGATTTCTTTTATATGAGAGAAAAGTAAACCCATATGTTTCTAAGCCGCCATTACCACACACTTTCTGTTCTATGCAATGGAATGTAATCCTTTCTGATTTGCTAACCTTTAGTTCACCAGTGTTTTCTCAGCTCAAGAAAGTCTTTTCAAGATAGAAAATTAACAAGGACATCCAGGACTTGAACTCAGACCTGGAACAAGTAAACTTAATAAACATTTATAGAACTCTCCACTTCAAATACACAAAACATACATTCTTATCAGGACCATATCACACCTATTCCAAAAGTGACTACATAATTGGAAGTAAATCACTGCTCAATAATTGTATAGCATTTCATGGGTTTAAATGAAATATTGGTTGGCTGCTTGTTTGTTATTTTCTTCCCTTATTCCTTCCTGTCTCCATTGTTAAGCACAATTATTGGCATAAAAGAGGTTTTCAATTCCCATTTTTAGACTGCATTCTAGCCTGGGCAATAAAGCAATACTCCCATTCTCTCTCCCTCTTTCTCTTCCTTTTTCTTCCTCTTCTTCATTCTTTTTTTTTCTTTCTCTCTTTCTTCCTTTTTTTTTCTTTTCTTCTTTAAAAAAAAAAAAAGACCTTACCAGTTGTCATCAAGAAACAGATTTTCAGGTTTAGGTGATTTAGTTAAGGTCAACCAGCTAGGGATAAACTTGAGTTGTCATTCCCAGTTAAATAGTGGATACTTTTCCCAACTTTCCTACCCCAGAATTCCTCTTTGATTGCTAACGGTGAGAGATGGAGGGCAGGGGTAAAATTCTTTAGCTTCTCTACCTGGTTAAAAAAAAAAAAAAAAAAAAAAAGTCTTATAGCTACCTATTGCTTGTTGTAAAAATACAACCAGTTCTGCTTGATCCAGAGTAACCTACAGAAAATCTGTTAAGCAATTCCAAGGGGTACAATTTTCTAGAGGACAATGGGAATAGAGTCATCTGATGGAATATAATGTGTCTTAGTATGGGCCTCAAAAATTGTAGCTATCCGTGTTAACAGTTTACATTCACACAAAGAGCATACCCAGAGTGATATAATATTACATTTTGTATGGTAAAATTAAATATAAAAACATCTATTGTGTAATTAAATGCAAAGTAAGATGTACTTCTGTTGTTTTCCTTAATGAGGTCCTCATTAATAAGATGTACTTTTTTAAAAAGGGTAAAAGAAAATAAGGAAACTAATGTTTAGATGAACATACAGGAATAAAAGGAAAAAAGAAAAAACTTAAATGTTCGAGAGAATATAGAATCCGAAAAGAAGACCTATAGTTCTGCCACTTCAGGCTGAATCAAGAAATAGGTTCTACAAACAGCCAATCTGCCTACATTCTGGGAATAAGGAAATTTAAAAGTACTTTATTAAATTGAGGGAAGGAAGTAAGGCAGAACCAAAAGTGATTACAAGCTTGTGAGAAATGGTAGAGAAATATCTAGGCAGGGGTAGGCACAGCTCGGGTCAATGCAGATAAGTTTCTAGAAACCAGAATTTTAGAAAATTTTAATTGTTTTAAAAAACACATGACAGTATGACATAAAATTTAACATTTCAATTATTTTTAAGTGTTCAGAGGTTAACTGTATGTACATTATTGTACAGCAGACGTGTAGAATTATTTCATCTTGCAAAACTGAAACTCTATACCCAATGAAAAACAAAGCCTTATTTCCCCCTTTCCCCAGGCTCTGGCCATCACCATTTTATTTTCTGGTTCTATGAATTTGACTAGATAGGTGAATCACACAATATTTGCCTTTTTATGACTGGCTTATTTCACTTAGCATAATGTTCTCAAAGTTCACCCTGTTTTAGTAAGTGATAAGATATCCTTCTTTTTAAAGGCTGAATGCTATTCCATTGTATGGATAGACCACAATTTGTTTATTCATTTATCCCTCAATGAACATTTGGGTTGTTTCAACCCCTTGGCTAATGTGAATAGTGATGCTATGAATATGGGTGTGCAAATAACTTTCAGATCCTGCTCTTAATTCTTTTGGCTATATCCCCAGAAGTTGGATTGTTGGATCATATAGTTAATTCTGCAGTTCTACTTTTAATTTTTTGAGTAACCTCCATGCTATTATCATAACCACTCAGCTGCACTATTTTATATTTTACATTCACCTGCAAGGTGCAAGGATTTCCTTTTCTCCACATCCTTGCCAACAACTATCTTTTGTCTTTTTGATAATCACCATTCTAACAAGTGTGAGGTGATATCTTTGTGGTTTTGACATGCATTTCTCTGGTGATGAATGATGCTGACTATCTTTTCATGTTTTTTGGCTGTTTATATATCTTATCTGGAGAACTGTCCATTTGATATTTGAGTTCTTTGCCCATTTTTAAATCACGTTGTTTTGTTGTTGTTGTTGAGTTTCAGGATATATTCTGGATATTAATCCCCATCAGATAGGTGATTTTCAAATACTTTCTCCCATTCAGTAAGTTGCCTTTTCACTTTCTTAATTGTTTCCTTTGATGGGCAGAAGTTTTTAAGTTTGATGCAGTCCCGTTTGTCTATTTTTGCTTTTGTTGCCTAGACTATGGGTGTCATATCCAAGAAATCATTGTCAAATCCAATGTAATGAAGCTTTTCCCCTATGTTTACCTTTATAATAGTTTCAGGTCTTGTGTTTAGGTTCTTAATCCATTTTCAGTCAATTTTTATATATAGTGTAAGGTATGGGTTCAATGTATTCTTTTGTATGTAGAAATCCAGTTTTCCCAGATTATTTATTTAAAAAACAGTCCTTTTCCCATTGTGTCATCTTGGTACACTTTTTAAAGATCGTCTGACCGTATACCTGCTGACTTGTTGCTGGGATCTCTAGTCTCTTCCTTGGTCTATGTCTATATGCTAGTGCCATACTATTTTGATTACTGTAGCTTTGTAATAAGTTTTAAAATTAAGAAGTTTGAAGTCTCCAATTTTATTCTTTTTAAAAATTATATTGTCTACTCAGGGTCCCATAAGTTTTTAGGATTTTTTTTTCTCTTTCTGAAAAAAATATGGAAATTTTGATAGATATTGTATTAAATCTGTAGATCATTTTGGGTAATATGGACATTTTAACAATGCTTCTAATCAATGAACATGGGATGTTTTTCCATGTATTTGTATGTTCTTTAATGTTTTTAATCTCCTTGGTTAAATTTGCTGCTAAATATTTTATTATTTTTAATGCTATTATACATGGGATTGTTTTCTCAATTTCTTTTTCAGATTGTTCATTGTTAGTGTATAGAAATGCAACAAATTTTTATATGTTGATTTTGTATCTGGCAACTTTGTTGAATTCATGCATTTGTTTGAATAGTGTGTGTGTGTTTTCTTGAAAATTAAAAACCCAGAATATTTTTAGTTAGTCATAATCTTAAAAGGATATTAGTAGATCATTGCTTTACTTGGGATTACTTGTTCAATTCCATGTTCTTCCAGCTGTATTAATTGAGTGCTTACAATTCTAAATACTAGGAATACAATGGTAACCATAAACATGAAATTCCTCCTCATGTAGCTGACATTCTGATGAATGAAGGAAAGAAAATAAATTAACAAGTAAACAAATACATAATTGTAGATAGTAATGAGTTTTGAAGTAAACACAACTAGGAGCATTAGAAAGAGTGTGACTAAATGAGGCTCTACTTTATATGCTGTGTTCAAAGAAAATCTCTCTGTGTTGTGATATTCAAAATAGCACTAATTGAAGAGTATAAAGTAGCCATTCAGCAGAGCATCATTCTAGGTGAGAGAAGCAGCTAGTGCAGAGGCCCTGGGTTAGAACAAGCTGGGCGTGCTTGAAGAAAGGACAGTATGGATAGATAATCATGAGGGAGGGAGGGGGTTTTAGGAGAAGAAACTGGGGAGGCAGGCAGAGACCAGAGTTTCTAGGTCTTCAAGGAATATCATAAGGTTGGATTTTATTTGCATAAGAAGCCACCAGTGGGTTTTATGTAAAAACAGGATTTATATTTCAAAAAAATTACCCTTGTTACTGTGTGAGACATGGACTATAGTGGGGGGAAGCATGGAAATGAGATAAGTTTGGAGGTTATTATATTAGACCAAATGCAAGACGATGGTGGTTTGGGATAGTTCTGTATCAGTGGAGATGTAGATCCTATTTGAATGTACTCAGTCTGAATAAAATAAAGCTGTATAAAGTTTATCCATGCTGGGTGTGGTTCTTAGGCAATGTTTACTACTGACACAGTGTATGGAAAATATAAGAATATTGAAATAGAATTTAAGGGCTATAGCTTTCAAGGAGACACCAAACCTAGGAATAGTGACCATGGATATGACAAGGAAGACTGAAAGCCTGGCATTTAATGTTTATGAGTAAAAAATCAAATTTTTGTGTTTTCTCATGGGTTTAATCATTGTCATGCCTTGCTTAGAGTTAAGAAGGGTTCTCATTAATTTCTACAGGAACAAAACAGAAAAACAGCACATAATTGAGCTGATTTACACTTAAGGATGTTCTGGAAGAGTAATTTGTTGCAGAGGGATTATTAGACTCACACATCTAGAATATATAATCCGTATCAACCCAGTTGTAAACTTTTGTCTCAGCTGAGCTCTTTCTCTGTTGATTTTGCATCACAAATCCTGTTCCACTTGTCAAATGGAAGTGGATTTGTGCTTTATCTTCTAATCTGAGTTCAAATAAACTGGTGTGCTTAAAGGGAATAACATTGTAAAACTCCTCCAGATGTCAGCAGGCAAAGGAAGGTTCTCTAATCCATTTAGCCACAGTCTCTTCCTGGCATTTCTCAGCCTGTAAAAGGGAAGCTGAGTACTAAAGTAGATTGAGTATTCTTTAGGATTAATGTCATAGGTTCTTCTAAAACAACATTTAGTTCCATTGACCCATCAATCTATGCTTTTTTTGAGTAATCCATTTATTCAGTTCATTGATTTAAGAAACCACAAGCTTCCTAGTTATATCTCCTTCCAAAGATTTTGAAGCTGGTAGCTACCAAGTAAAAGAAGCCAAAATAAGCACAGTTTATGCTCGAAATCCTCAAGTATTTATATTCTGTTCTTTGGGGAGAAACTGGGATGTCAAATGTTTGTTCTCCTTACCTTCTGAATGTAGAGAATGTTGGCAATTTTTTCCCTCTAATACAGTCATGTTTTACAATGATTTTCAATTAGTCAAATTAGACAGGAAACAAAAAAATGAACAATTGTTGAATTCCATGTTTGTGCTATGTATGTTCATATACATCTTTTTAAAAAATTGTTTACCTTTTCACTTTAAAATAATTTCAAACCTAAAGAAAGGTTACAAGAATAGTACAGAGAACTCCCCAAGTACTTTTACCTAAATTCACCTAATGTGCCAGATTTACTTTGTCTTTTTTTCTCTCTTTCACTCACTCTCATGTGATTTATTTTCTATACCATTGGAAAGCAGGTCACATACCTAATAATCTTTTAAGCTTCAATAGTTCTTCAATGAGTTTTTCTTAAAAACAAGGATATTCTTGCTGGGCACAGTGGCTCACACTTGTAATCTCAGCACTTTGGGAGGCTGACGTGGGTAGATCACAAGATCAAGAGTTCAAGACCAGCCTGACCAACATGGTGAAAGCCTGTCTCTACTAAAAATACAAAAATTAGCCAGGCATGATGACACACACCTGCAATCCCAGCTACTTGGGAGGTAGAGGCAGGAGAATCTCTTGAACCTAGGAGGCGGAGGTTGTAGTGAGCTGAAATACACCACTGCACTCCAGCTTGGGCAACAAGATCAAGACTCTGTCTCAAAAAAAAAAACACCCAAAAACCCAACAAACAAACAAACAAGCAAAAAACAAGGATATTCTCTTATATCTCCATAGTGTAGTTATATTCAGGAAATTTGACACTGGTACAATATTTTAATCTAATTTACAGTCCAGATTCCTTTTTTTATAAATTGTCCCAATAATGTCTTTTGTAGCATCTTTATTCTTTCAGCCCAGGATCTATCACTGCACTCAATGGCTGAGTCTCTTTCATCTTCTTTATCAGGAACAATTATTTAGCCCTTGCTTTGTTTTAGCTTTTGTGACTTTGATAAATTTTAAGAATATAGGCCACTTGTTTTGTTTTGATAGAAAAAATATTTTGTAGAATGTTTTTATTGGGGTTTTCTCTCTCTATCTCTCTCTCTCTTTAATTTCCTCATGCCTAGATTTCAAGTCTGTATCCCTAATTAGAATACTACAATAGTTTATATGTCCTTAACAGGGCATCATGTCTGGATGTACATCATATCCATCTGTCCCTCATAAGAGATGCTAATTTTGATCACCGAGCTAAGATAGTTCTTGTTTATTCATTGTAAAATTAACATTTTTTTCCCATTTTTAAATATAACAGGAAATCTCAAAGAAGGCACTTAAGGCAGTGAAAATCATGATTCCAACTCCAACAGATTGGGCACCCACTGATGATTCTTGCCTAAACCAGTTCTAACTCTGATGGTTGCAAATAGTGATTTTTACAACTCACGCTCCCTACATATTTACCAGTTGGAATGCTGTTGAAAGGAAAAGGCCCTCCTTTGCTACTAGGAATATTTATTTATTATCAGTATGAACCCATGAATTCATTCCTTATTTTTGCATCATAAGCCATTACTACTTAATTGTTCTAGATTTGACCGGTGGGGACATCTTCAAGCTAGCTCTGTGGTGGTGGTGGTGTTTTTGAAGCACATTTAAAAAAACTTTTAATTTTAGAATAATTTTACAGAAAAGTTGTGAAGATGACCCAGAGAATTCCTGCATACCCTGCACACATTTACCCCTATTATCGACATGTAACTATGGCCCATTTGTAATAACTAAGGAAACAACACTGGCACGTTACTATTAACTAAATTCCACACTTTATCCAAATTTCACCACTTTTTTCCTAACGTCCTTTTTCTGTTTCAGGATCCCATTCAGAACACCACATTATGTTTAGCTGTCATGACTCCTAGCCTCTTTTGCTCTGTGACAGCTTCTCAGACTTTCCTTGTTTTTGAAAAACTTGACAGTTTTGAAGAGTACTCACCTGTGTCTTTTTGACATGCCCAATTACTTTTTTTTTTAAATTGCTTTCTTTCTTTCTGGCACAAGAAGATGTTTCAGGCTCATTTTGTTATTTCCCTACTTTAGTTCTGCAATTTGCCATTTCTCCAAGAAGGCCTTGGTCCCTTTAAAGGAAGGTGGCATTAGAAACTAATATGTGGGTACCAAAGAGGCTTATTGATACTGAGGTGCCAAGCATCATCGATTCTAGGCTTTTCAGCAAAGAGAATTAGGAGATACAGAGTTGATATAGATTTCTGCAGATACCTACAGCATTAGCCCAGCTCCATAGGACTCTTTCTTTCTGCCTCACTCCCTTTCATCTTGTAGTCTCCTTTTTCTGTAGTGACCCAGCACTTCCAACAGCATCAACACTTAACGATTTGTTCATTTGCTTAATTCCACAATACACATACATTGATTTCAGAATGTTTACACCAACATCACTGCAAAATAACAGACCTACACAAGAGTCCAGGATTTGTTTGCAATGTTCTTTCTTCCCAGACTGAAGGTGTACAGTCATAATCTTCATTTCAATGGGTACTTAATGAGTTCTTTTTTGGCCCTTTCAATGAACTTACGTTATTCATTTGAATTGCAGATAGGTTCATTGGATACTGTTGGCATTCAGTTTTAGGTTTTTTTCTCCCCAACTCTGTGGGTTTAATTAATTAATTAACTAGTTAATTTTTACTTTCTAGAACAGGAACCAACAAACTTTTTTCTATAGATTTCCAGATGGTAAGTATTTTAGTTTGTGGACCACACAGTCTCTACTGCTGCTACTCAACTCTGCAGGTTTAGCAGAAAGCTTATTTACAGAAAACCTTAAACCCGTAAAACCTTACTTACAGAAATAGGCATTTTGTCTCAGATTATTGTTTGCTGATACCCATTCTAGAACACAAAAATGCTTCTCAAAATCTGAACTATTTATATAAGGTATATTCACAGAAATGTAACTTCTTCCTCTGTCTCCTCTACATTATGTCTTACTGCATTTTCCAAAGATGATCACAGCATCTTCCTTCCTCATGCTCTTCTGCAATGCAACTTTGCTATTGCTTCATTAAGAGGCAGAGTCTACGGCTCTACCCTCTAGCATCTAGGTTGGCCCTGTGACTGCTTTGACCAGTAAAGGTGGTGGAAATGATGCTGTATCCACTTTGGTATTCTGTTTCCTGCCACTTAGAATGTACGTTTGGGGAAAAGCCAGCCACAGGTAATAAGCTTAACTTCCTTGAGACCTCCATATAGTGAGGGAGACCGAACTAATGGTATAAAGAGAAAATGCTGCCAGCTCCCAGCTATTCCTGCCATCCACTTTCAGGTGCCAGACATGTGAGTGAAGAAGCCGTCTTGGACACGCCCACTCCAGGAGATGCCACTCAACCCAAGCACACTGCCTGAGTTGAGTTTTCTCAGCCCTCTAGCCATTCAAACCACCTCAGCTGAGGCCTCAGATACTGTGGAACTGTGAAGAGCTGTTGCCCACTATGCTAGACAGAATTTTTAACTCACCAAGCCACACAGTGGTTATATTACTGTACCAGTTTTGGGATGATTTGTCAAACAATAATACATAACCCAGAACACATCCTTTCCTCCATTGTATTAGTTTGCTAGGGCTGCTGCAACAAAGTACAAAAAATTAAGTGGCTTAAACATCAGAATTGTATTTTCTCACAGTTTTGGAGGCTGGATGTCCAAAATCAAGGTGTCTGTAGGGTTGGCTCCTTCTTAGGGCTGTGAGAGAAGGATCTGTTTTAGGCCTTTCTCCTTGGCCATTAGATGGCCATCTTCTCCCTGTCTCTTCTAATCACCTTCCTTCTACATATGTCTCTGTGTTCAAGTTTCCCCTTTTCATGAGGGCACAAGTGTTAATGAATTGGGTCCCTTTGTAATGTCCTCATTTTAAAACTTATTACATCTTTAAAGATCATATCTCCAAATAAAGTCACATTTTGAGGTAGTAAGTGTTAGGATTTCAACATATGAATTTTGACGGAACACAATTTATCTCATAACAACCATTCCTATAGATAGCCAATTTCATTTATTTTTTTATTTAATCTCTGTGTTGCCTTCCTGCAAAAACTAAGCAGATTTGTAATTTTACCCTATTTTCCTTCCTTAAAAATTTTTTCCACTTCGCTTTTTTTAAATCGAACAATATAGCCAAGAAAATACTACATATCAATTTGCAGAGATTTTTCTCATTCTTTTTTTTTTTTGTAGCTACATAGTGTATCAACACGTATGGAAACCATGGTTTGTTCAACCCATCTTTAGGTATTTTGGTATGTTCCAATATTTTGCAGTTACAAATAATGTTGTGATGAATAGCCATGTACATATGTATTTTCATATTGTTTAAAGTGTATCTTCAGAGTAAATTCCAAAAAGCAGAATTGCTGGGTCAAAAGATAAATGTGTATATAGTTTTGTAGATACTGGTAAATTCTCTCCATAGACATTGTGAAAATTTTCACTTCTATCAACAATTAATGTATGAATGTTCATGTTTATCCATAGCCTCTCCAATAGAATACATTGCTAATATGTTTAATTTTTGCCAGTCTCTTAGGTGAGAAGTGGTATCTGAGTATAGTTTGAATTTGAATTTCTCTATTATGAGTAAATTGAATATCTTTTCATATGTTTAAAAAAAAGTCATTTTCTGTATATGTCCTTTATGTTTACACAATTTTAAAATCTATTTCCTCTTAATTTTTATACATTAGGGTTTTTTAATATGTTCCAGTTATTTCCTCTAAATTTGTTATTTTATTTTTGATTTTGCTTGTAGTGAGGGTCATTTTGCCATATATGAAAAAATTATGTAGTTAAATTTGTCATCTTTCATTGCATCTCCATTTAGAGTCATAGAAAGTCTTTTCCTATGCCAAACCCAGGGAGGGATCCATTTATGTTTTCTTCTATTACTTACATTTTTTTTTGTTTTTTAAACATTCAAATTTTTGAACTATTTGGATTCTGTTCTTGCATACAATGTGAGGAATGGATTTGATTTTATCTTTTTCAAATAGCTATCTAATTCTCCCAATACTATTTTTGTTTTTTTAGAGATGAGGTCTCGCTCTATTGTCCAGGCTGGATTGCAGGAATATGATCATAGCTGACTGTAGCTTTGAACTCCTGGGCTCAAGAGATTCTCCTGGCTCAAGAGATGCTCCTGCCTCAGCCTTCCAGGTAGCTATGACAGGTACATACCACCACATCTGGCTAATTAATTTTCTTCTTTTTAATTTTTGTAGAGACAGGATCTCACTTTGTTACCCAGGCTGGTCTCAAACTCCTGGCTTCAAGCAATCCTGTTTTGGCCTTCCAAAGTGCTGGGATTATAGGCATATGCCACTGTGCCCAGCCCCAACACCATTTTTAAAAAGCCCCAGTGTTATGAAATTTCACTTTCATCATACATTAGATTTCCACAAAATGCTAATTCTACTTTAGACTTTCTTTTTTTATTCCATTGGTCTGGTTATCTCTCCGTGTACCATTACACTGTTTTAATTACTATGGATTTGTTACATTTTAATATCTGGTAGGGCTAGACCCCTTTTATATCTCTTTTTCTTCCCAAAATTTTCCCAATGGCATTCTTGCATGTTTATTATTCAACATGAACTTAGTTATCAAGTTATTCAACACTAGAAAAAAGCATTTTGGTATTTTCACTCAGGGAGAACTTATATCTTGATGATGTTGAATTGTCTTAAATAAAACAATGTGAGGAGGAAGTGTTCATAGTTTTCTTTATATAGATTTTGAACATGATTTGTTAAGTTTATTTAGTAAATTGTGCTTCTACTAGTTCTATTTAGATATTATTTGTGTATGTGTATACTATTGGTTTTTCATATTAACTTTATATTTTGCCTTTATTTGAATTAGTTTTACATTAATTATCTAGGGTTTTCCAGGAATATTACCGTGTCACCTGTAAATATAGAGAATATATTTCTTTTCATGGCTCAAATTAATTTTTGTCTAATTGCATTGATTAATACTCTAATATGATGTTCAATAATCATGGAATCAGCATGCATCCTTGCCGTGTCCCTGACCTTGGTGGAAATGCTTCTAGTGTTTCTCTCTTAAGTAATATTCTTGCTTCGGGGCATATATGCCTGTATGTAGTAAATGGATAGGTAGACATAGATATGTGTATGTACGTATTTATGTGTGTGTGTGTGTGTATATATATTTGTAATTATTTCCAGCTTGATTTTAGTACTTTGTCTTTAGGACCTGAGTTTTCCTTCAGTTGATTCTTAGAGCACAACCCTCTCTCTGGCTGCACTATCCATATTTATTGCTGTGGGTTGTTGCTACAAATGACTGCTAGTCAGTGTTTAATATAACTCATCAAAGGTATGAGGGAGAAAAATGACTTAGAACTTTGAGTGCACATCTACAACTATTTACCTTAATGACTGCCTTGGAATTTTCTCTACTTTCTTGTCTTCATTTATTTTGGGTAAAGATTGCCCTCAAGCCTCTCTACATTCATGTTTTTTCCCCTCTAAGCTGATTTAAAGCACTCTAACCTATTTTTGTTTCTTTTTATACCTGATCTTGGCTATCTTTCAGGAATTCCTTCCTCTTTTTCTTTTGTTTTCCTGAATAGTCACAAATTTATCATTTTTCAATACCCTTTTTGCCATTTCATGGGATTTAGGTAAGAGGAAGTGTTTACCTGCCACCTTGATTTAATGTCCTGTTTAAACTTTTCATGTAGGTGTACTAATTTAGTCCTATTTTCCCAGGACTTTTCTGGGTATAGCACTAAAAGTCTTATGTTCCAGAAAACCTTTCAGTTCCTGTCAGATAGAGGAGTTGGTCATCTTATTTCTCTGAAACAGTGGGAAATCTGGTTTATTTTCTGCACAGAGCTGGTTGGTCCAACAGTATCTTCTCCTACATACTTATGAATGGACAATTCAAATAACTAATGTAATAAGAATGGCAAAAATGTTCTGAGTTTTGTTGGTAGAGGAGTAATAAATATTACTAAGAAGATTATAGCTATCCAAGAAAGATACTATTGGTGTGAGGTTCAAAGCAGCTATAATAGAACTCTTGCCATCAGGCCATTAGGGCAGAAGGGTGGCTTCAGTGTCACTTCTCATAAAATACTGAGGAAAAAATGAGATTCATTGCTGTCCCCCCACCTCCTCCCTACCACCACGCCTATCATATCTTCTATTTCAGTAATTGGTTAGTTAACCCTAGGGCCACAGTTTTGCCATGTTATGTATCAGGGCATATATTCCTTTTATCTGGGTCAAAGCAAGGGTCTTAAAACATATTTGCATGCATGAAACCTATGGCACTCAGAAGAATCTCATACAGAGACTCATGTGCATCGTCAGCCTATTAATGCTATGGAAAGGTTTTACTTACGTTAGGCAATGACACTAACTCACATAATTGTGAATCAAGATAGACAGCATCAAGAAGGTTGCCATCAACATGAAAATCAGGAATTAACTCTTTTCTGTCCAGTGTTCATTTTGCCTTACAGAATTAAGTTAGTTATATGGTCTCAATGTATGGCCTGCAGATTTTCTAGACCAATCATGATTCAAATATTTTCTTTCACTATCTACATGACTGACATTAGTCTGCCCCATGTTTTGGGCATGAAAATATGGAGACTGTGACTAACGTAAATGTCAAACTATGACTGATCAATGGTAAAACTGTAAACCACACTGTGTTTGTGGCTATGGCGTTCTGCTTTAGAAACGTGTTCTCCTTCTCAACTCCGATGTCTTTCTTCTCATTTGCTGTCATCCCTCATGTCACAGTCATCCTGTCTCCCTTCCACCCTGACATCTTGTCCGTGAAGCACTGTCTTCTTCGCTAATGAAATGTCAGATGGTAAGACTTAAAAAACCACCTAGGAGTTCTTGCAGGTAATAATGACTTTGAAAAGTAAAAGAAACCAACCAACCAAAGAAACAAACCAAACAAACTTCAGGATTTCTGGATTCCACCAGGAAGGATGGGAGTTGCGTGGTTATAGCCACAGTAGACTCTCCACCAAAGCCTGCTGTGGTGGTTGTACAGCTTGTGGACTGCGATGTAAATTTTGCCCACACAGGGATTTCTAGTGGCTGGACTTTTATCATCAGGTGTATCAATTTGGAAGATGAACTAAGAGTGTGTTTCAGGGAAGTATTTCCAGGCAGGGGAACCCAAAATGTGGTCAAGATGAATGAGTACATCAAATCAGAGGGTAATACCAGGAGAGTTAAGAATTGGCCCAGATAAGGTGCAAACATGGGTTGGAAGGATAGTTCCAAGTTTAGTTTATGAAGAATGTGTATGAAGATGAGGTGTATCTTGAGCGATAATGTAATATAATATTAAAAAAAGCATGCCTACAGCATAATTCTGTGGAGTGATGCAAATCACTCCTGCAATTAGTGAGACAAATACTTCTAGATTAGGGTAACAGCAAAAGTTACAATTTGTTAGCTCTTGTAGTAACATTGGTACTGAAAGTAAAGTGTTCTAATTTTCTTACCAAATGTAAAAGTGATCATTTAAATGACAGGTTATAATCAAAAGTTTTGCAGTGGCTATTGTAATAATAAGTGACAATGGTAACTGTTACATGCTTACAGTAACAGCAAGTTAACAATTAAATTTATGCTTATAGGTCAATCTCTAAAGATAGGAAAAAGTTGACTGGAAGTGAGACTATATCCAAAATGACACTAAGTTGATATACAGGTGAAAAGATAATAGTAGAAATATAGAACTTTCCCTGTGCCAGCACTGTTCCAAGCACTGTATAGAAAAGCCTCACTTAATGTCCCCTGTGCCAGCACTGTTCCAAGCACTGTGTAGTAAGGCCTCACTTAATGTCATCAGTAGGTTCTCAGAGACTGTGACTTTAAGGGAACTTATGTATAGGGAAATCAATTTTACCATAGGCTAATTGATATAAACAGGAGTTAAGCTCATATAGTGTATTTCTGGTCACACATGCATCATCAAATTTCTAAGTAAAGACCCAAAACACTTCTAATCTTAAACATTGAAATAAATGTGAGCTATACACACATTTCAGAAAGATTAATGAAAACAAGTAAGATAATTATTTGGTCAATTATTTTAGTTCAGGGTCTCAGGTAGCCACAACCTATCCCTCAGCTCAGGGCCACAGACAGAAACGACTCTGGATAGGACACACTGACACACAAAATCACACGCACGCAGGGACCATGTCTCCAATGAACCTAACTTGCACACCTTTTGGGATATGGGAGGAAACTGGAATACGTAGAGAGCACCCATGTGGAAATGGGAAGAACACACAGACTCCATGTGAACATGGGAAGGACACGCAGACTCCACATGGACATGGAAAGGACATGCAGACTTCACACAGACATGGAAAGGACACAGACTCCACATGGATATGGGAAGGGCACACTCCACATGCACATGGGAAGGACAGACTCCACACTGACATGGGAAGGACACACAGACTCCATGCGGACATGAGATAGACACACAGACTCCACATGAACATGGGAAGGACACAGACTCCATGCAGACATGAGATGGACACACAGACTCCACATGAACATGGGAAGGACATGCAGATGCCACATGGGCATAGGAAGGACATGCCGACTCCACACAAACATGGGAAGGACATGCAGACTCATCATGGGAAGAAGATGTGGACTCCACGCAGTCATGGGAAGGACATGAGGACTCCACACGGTCATGGGAAGAACATGCTGATTCCACACAGTCATGGGAAGGACATACGGACTCCACACAGTCATGGAAAGGACATACAGACTCCACACAGTCATGGGAAGGACATATGGACTCCACACACTCATGGGAAGGACATGCAGACTCCATGCAGTCATGGGAAGGACACACAGACTCCATGTGGTCATGGGAAGGGCACACACACTCCACACGAACATGGGAAGGACACACACTCCATATGGACAAGGGAAGGACACGCAGACTCCATGTGGACTTGGGAAAGACACACAGACTCCACATGGTCATGGGAAGGACACACACTCCACATGAACATGGGAAGGACACAGACTTCACACGGACATGGGAAGAACATGCAGATTCCACACGGTCATGGGAAGGACACACACTCCACATGGTCATGGGAAGGACACACAGACTCCACATGGACATGGGAAGGACATGCAGACTCCAGGCAGACAGTGGTCCTGACTGCATGAAATTTTTTTTCTCAATTTCAAGGGAATCGATTTTTCTCCCCTCATCAACGTTATAACAAAATGAAGCTAAACAAAATGACATTTGAAGACTTTGCGTGCATACATCAACAGATTTTACTCTTTTATTCAGAGAAAGAGTAAAGATTCAATTCAAAGAATGACAGATAATATAATGAAATTACTTGACAACACAAAGTTATATAACTAAAAAAGGAGAATCTCAGAGCACAGGTAAACTTTGTGACACCAGATGTGTTCAGGAATATTTATGGGGCACCTTCTAAGCAGGGAGTGAGACAGAAAAGCTAATAATTCAATACTACGTGATGAATGTTGTGTCAGGCTGGGTAAGAGGACAGAGCCTGGGGAGTGACTAACTCCATGTGGGCAGAGGAAGAAAAAACCTTGCAGAGAAATTGACATCTGAAAATACAGCGAATAAAAAAGAAGGCTTCTTTAGTTCTTTTGAGCTTTGTATAAACTTCTAAAGAAAATTGAATCATTTGAGGGTAGTCTTTTGAAATAGGACTATGTATGTGAAACCAGTTTCCCCTGAGCCACATGTCCAGATCAAATGATGACTTTCATTGTCTGTGTAAGACATGATGTCCACTTGATATTTAGTGGTCATTGCTATTCAGCTAATCTCACTTTCTTCTTTTTCTTTTTCTTTTCTTTTCTTTTCTTTTTTTTTTTTGAGATACAATCTTGCTCTATCACCAGGGCTGGAGTTCAGTGCTGCGATCATGGCTTACTGCAGCCTCCACCTCCAGGGCTCAACTGATTCTCCTGCCTCAGCCTCCCAAGTAGCTGGGACTATAGGCACACACCACCATACCCAGCTCTTTTTAAAAATTTTTATAGGGACAGGGTCTCACCATGCTGCCCAGGCTGGTCTCGAACTTCTGGGCTCAGGTAATCTGTCCAACTCAGCCTTCTAAACTGCTGGGATTACAGGCGTGAGCCACCATGCCCAGTCCTATTCAACTGATCTCTATGAGCCTGCTGAAATCCATTCCTGCCACAGAAGTCACATTCTTACCAAAGTCACTTCTCTTGGTTCTTAAACTTTATTTGGCAACTGTACTTAGCAAATTACATAATTTGGTTAAATATCTATATTTATGCCAGTTGTACTTATGTAATTAGGAATTGAACATTAAATAAGTCAATGAAATATGAGTCTTAAAAGGTTATTATTCCTTTGAAATATAATTGAATGCTTTGGAAGATTCCATAAAGGCTAGTCACAAATATAAAAATATTCTGTTGAATTATGTGTGGACAATTATAAAAGTTTGGGGAGGGTATTATAAAACTAAAAGGACTCTGAACTTAGGCTGCACTGATATTATATATAAGTGCTCACAAGCATCTTCTTTAAAGTGTCTTGCATCACTTTAAAGAAACCCAAGCCAGAAATCACAGATTATGCATCATGGGTGTGATTTATGCAAGACAGATTTGGAACTCCAATCAGAGTTTCAATGCACAAAGGAAAGAAAGAACGTAGCTCTAAAGCTAATGATTGCCAATGAATGTAGACTTATATACTTTAGGTTCAAAATAAAAAAGTATATAGTATTTATATATTTTAATAATACATCCCATGTTGTGACTTGCTCCTGCAGCCACAGCTACTCGGGAGGCTGAGGTGGGAAGATCACTTGAGCCCAGGAGTTGGGGGCTGCAATGAGCTATGACTGTGCCATTGCACTCCAGCCCAGGTAATAGAGTAAGACCCTGTCTCTAAAAATAAAATAAAACAATATAATTAAATAAAAATAATTTCCAGTTTAAAACTCGCTTTTTCTTAACCAACAACTGGATTTAATTGCATCTGAAAAAAGACCATGTACAGTACCACAAAACTACTTATTTATCCTCTTTAATCACGTGTGACACACTTGAGTGGATCCCAGGCGATACGAGCAACTAGCATGAAAGGGTACGGGCATATTTTTGCTGGTGAGTGAAAACCGATGATTAAGAAACCTGTGGAAAATCAAGCTTCTGTTTCTGTCTTTAATGTATTCAAGTCTTACTCTTTTCAAAACATCAACTTCTTGAAAGTTGCTAGTAATGCACTAGAGTTTACGAGGGTAGGGCTGGCTTCGTGGACATCTGAGCTGTGCAGTTGCACAGGGCTTTGTACTCAGAAGGGCCCTCAACTTGTTTTAAAGCTTTTCTATCACTATCTTGAAATTCTTGTTAACCTTATCTTTGGGTTTTGTGAGTGAAGCCTGCTGGGACTATGGAGCATGCACTTGAGTAGAGGAGATGCCTGTGAGATGTAGTTCTATAATTCCTAGCTATCTCATTTTAACACAGCATCCGCAATGCCTCATGAGTGAGGAATTCAGGTGGACCCACAGTGCATGGGAGTTCAGTGAGCCTAAAAGTGAGTACCAGGTGAATGCATCATACCTACCTATGACCGAGTGAGTGGGGACAAAAGGCCACACTTTGCTTTCTGTTGGAACCAGAACCTGCTTTGAACATAAAAAGAAGTCAATGGCATTCTAAGAAAGGAGCAGCACTAAAGAACCCTGTGAAAGGCAGGATGATGATCTCTCCCTGCCAAAGATGCCTACATCCTAATACCTGGAAACTTGATTATCTCAGGTTATATGGCACAAGAGAATTATAGTTACATCACAGATTTAAAAAGGCTAATCAGCTGGCTTTGAGATGGGGAGATTACCTTGGGTTATCTGACCACAGACAATGTAATCACAAGTGTCCTTAAGGAATGAAAGTAGAAGAGAAAGAACTGGATTGGTGACAGCCAGAGTGGAACTTGGCCTGATCCTGTTGACTTTGAAGATGGGGGAAGGAACCACAAACCATGCAATAAGGGTAGCCTCTAAAAGCTGGAGAATGAAAGGGAATGGATTCTTCCCTGGAGCCTCTAGAAACAATGCAGCTTGCTGACACCTTGTGTTGAGCCCAGAGAAACTCATTTCAGACTTCTGACCTCTAGAACTCTCAGATAATGCGTTTGTGTTATTTTGAGCCAATAAGTTGGGATAATTTGATACAGCAGTCATAGGAAACAAATATAAACCTTATAATATCTTTTTTTTTAATTGTACTTTAGGTTCTGAGGTACGTGTGCAGATCATGAACGATTGTTGCATAGGTACACACATGGCAATGAGGTTTGCTGCCTCCATCCCCCTGTCACCTACATCTGGCGATTCTACCCATGTTATCCCTCCCTGACCTCCCCACACCCCCATCCCTCCCTTGACCCCCCCCAACAGACCTCAGTGTGTGATGCTCTTCTCCTTGTGTCCATGTGTTCTCATTGTTCAACACCCACCTATGATTGAACATGTGGTGTTTGATTTTCTGTTCTTGTGTCAGTTTGTTGAGAATGATGGTTTCCAGATTCATCCATGTCCCTACAAAGGACACAAACTCATCATTTTTTATGGCTGCATAATATTCCATGGTGTATATGTGCCACATTTTCCCTGTCCAGTCTATCATCGATGGGCATTTGGGTTGGTTCTACATCTTTGCTATTGTAAACAGTGCAGTGATGAACATACATGTGGATGTGTCCTTATAGTAGAACGATTTATATTCCTTTGGATATATACCCAGTAATGGGATTGCTGAGTCAAATGGAATTTCTATTTCTAGGTCCTTGAGGAATCACCACACTGTCTTCCACAATGGTTGAACTAATTTACACTCCCACCAACAGTGTAAAAGTGTTCCTATTTCTCCACATCCTCTCCAGCATCTTTTGTCTCCAGATTTTTTAATGATCACCATTCTAACTGGCGTGAGGTGGTATCTCAATGTGGTTTTGATTTGCATTTCTCTAATAATCAGTGATGAGCATTTTTTCATGTTTGTTGGCTTCATATATGTCTTCTTTTGAAAAGTGTCTGTTCATATCCTTCTCCCACTTTTGGATGGGTTTGTTCATTTTTTTCTTGTAAATCTGTTTTAGTTCTTTGTAGATTCTGGATATTAGCCCTATAATACCTTTTCTTACGCTCCCTCCCTGTATTAGCCAATTATTTGTATTGAAAATGATGACACAGAAAATAAAAGAAAGGTAGGACAATCCATAGGTCTTTGCAGTTCTTCCTTCCTCATTCGTAAGCTGAAGTTAGTGTCCACAGAATTCAAGCATATCAAGAAGTAAAATAAAAAGAGTTGCATTACTTTTGTGAAGCATTTCCACTGTTCTGGTGAGAATGGGATACATATGCATGTATGAGCTGTGGAATACAGGTGGTGTAATTTTGGTGATTCTGCATATGAGATAAATGCTCTTATGTTTGTTCTTATGTTTGCATTTAAAGCTAGAATTGCAAAATATAAAGATCAGTGGCGAGATTTGTGCTAAAACTTAAAATTTAATATTTCTTTTCTTAGAACATTAAACAGTGATATGGATTGGCTGTGTCCCACCCCAATCTCATCTTGAATTGTACTCCCATAATTCCCACATGTTGTGGGAGGGACCCAGTGGGAGATAATTTGAATCATGAGGGTGGTTTCCCCTATACTATTCTCGTGGTAGTGAATAAGTCTCATGAGATCTGATGGTTTTATAAGGGGTTTCTGCTTTTGCATCTTCCTCATTTTCTCTTGCTGTCACCATATAAGAAGTGCATTTTGCCTCCCACCATGACTCTGAGGCCTCCCCAGCCATGTGGAACTGTAAGTCCAATTAAACCTCTTTTTCTTCCTAGTCTCAGGTGTGCCTTTATCAGCAGCATGAAAATGGACTAATACTAATAGCAAATTAAACACAGCATAAGAAGTTGAGAGACCACAGAAGAAAGAAAAAGTTTAGTATGTTAGTACCATTAGTAGACCTTTTCTCTTGCTGTTTAAAGAAGGGTCTCCACTTCTTATTTACATGAGGCCCTGCAATTCATGTAGCTGGCTTTGACCTTGACACCAGGAGCAAAGCTCCTCTCAAACTCTCCCTTTGGTAATGGCTTCTCTTTGGAAATCCAAGCAGGCACTCAGCTGAAGCTGAAGCAGCTTCCTTCTTTCCACAAGCCCAAACTCCAGAAATAACCCAAACCTCAACCCAAATCAACACACAGACTAAGACACCACTCTCCTATTAGAAGAAATAAGTACAACGGAGATGAATGAGTCTAACTGATTACAAAAGACAGATATCCCAGACAATTCTCCTGTGAGATTTATGAGAACTTCTGAAACTGGATGGAAACACTTGAGAAAAAATGCTCTTTTCAGGAGGCTTTGGAGGAAATCTTTCTGATTGACAATGAAACACATGTCCCCAGAGATGGAGGTGCTGTCCTGAAGTTCCTAGTAAGTCTCCCAGAAGACCAAGGTAGAGCAGGAAGCAAGCCGCCCACAAAGCTCACCACAGGGACTGCCCCTGATGGATCTGCATGGGCCTCTTGGGTATTGTCTGGGTGTTTCTGGCCTGGGTTCTCCCCTTGCCCCTTGGTAATTCACTCCCTGAGTCTTTCCTTGAGTGACTCATCCAGTCCTTTTTTTCTCCTTCTCAGGCACAGCCCCCAGACCCCTCATTCAGTGGCATTTGGAGCCCCTTGTGGTACGTTTGGGGCCCTTCCCCAGGCTGTGCCGGAGACCCTTCCCATGTCTCTCCTCAGCTGAGACTTTGCTGGACCCCTCACATGGAAACTTCCTGGTGACTCCATCAATCTCCCCTACGTCCTCACCACTCTGGGGCCCTAAACTCAGATGGTTTGATGGTGGATGTCTGTCTTTGGCTGAGATGTCCCTGGCAATTTGCCCTGATGCTGCACCAGTGCCAGAGACTCTAGGATCCTGCAGGCCAGGTCCCTGAAGTGTTGAATGTGCTTCTTTTGAAGGTGATGCTTGGGTTGCATCCTGAGCTCACTGCTGAGAGCAGAATGTCCAGGAAGGAGTCTGGCAGGCTGCCTAGGAGGCAGGGCTGTACTGTGGAGGGTTGGGAGCAGGAGGACTTGAGGAATCCTGAGATTTTTAGACCACAGGGAGGAAACTCCACAAACTTTGCAGCTTCTTTGGCAACAAGCATCGTGTAAGGTGCTCAATTTCAGTCACAGTAATAGATTGTACTTTACCCACTGCCCTAGAGAAGGGTATTCCACAGGCCCTAATTGTGATGGAGAAAGGAGGATGAATGTTGAAACAGGGCATGGGTCTGTAGTACCAGGGACGGATATGGGGGTGGTGACTGGCAGGGCTCCAGCCCAGAGCTGTGGGAAAGGCTCTGGGAAGGAGACTGAGTGAGTGAGTGGGTACAACTTACTCTCTTTAGGCTGGAGGGGGCATGAGCTATCTCACCTGGTTAAGCCAGAGAGGACTGTAGTGGAGAAACGCTACCAGAGAAGTGGACAATCACCCCTGAGTCTCACTGTGCAGGTGGAGGACACCCTGAAAAGCTGGCTCCACACCTGCCGCACAGGGTGCCCCATGGCTGTGGGACGTGGAGGCAGCCAAAGCCTGTGCTGCTGCTCTCGTTGCCTTTGTTGCTTCTGCAGCTTTGGACATCTGTGTTGTCCTGCCTGTCGACAAGTGACTCTCAGGCATTATTTGGTAGCCTGACCTCAGCAGTTTTGGAAATGAGCCCCACTTTATGCATTTTCCTCCAAAATCCAGAAGTCCCCTCTCTTGATAACTTCTCTCCAGGTGCTCCTGGACATCACAGAGGGGGAGTCCAGCAGCTTCCAGATGCCTGCTTGCAGGGCCTCCCAGAGAGAGGCCTCTGGTGAGTGGCTAGACATGAGCTCTTGCAGGAGAATGAGAAGAAGAAGGGGGTGGAACATGTCCTGTGCCAGACACTGACTCCAGAAGACCATGCGAGGGGCAGGCTGGGTGGAGCATGCCTGAGACTGTAGGGAAGAAGGGACCACCCAACTGGGCTCTCTGGAGAGCAGCACTCAGGGCAGGGCACAGTAGGATTGAAATTGAGTACCAGGAATCAGAGTTAAAGTGGAGTCTGCCCAAGAAGGAGAGAGGGTGGTGAGTGCAGATCACAGTCCAGTGAATCAGTGGGATTCATGGGGTGACTCAAAGTAGGTAGGAGATTGATATCCAGACGGAGAAAGCGTCAGGTGGAGAGCTTGGGTCAGGGACCAAGAGAGGTTTGGTTAGGTAATGGAATCCAGTGTCTAAGTGTGCTGTGAAGCTTGAAAGGGAAGGTCAGCTATTTCCCGGTTTATATCATGCACCAATCACAGTTCAAGACACACAACAGACACTTAATAAGGACTTGCTGAAAAACCAGGGAAGAAATGAATCCTTAAACTGATAAAAATGAGCCAGGAATAGTGCCATAAGATACTTTTTTCTTTTTTTCTTTTTCTTTTCTTTTTTTTTTTTCAGGCATAGTCTCACTCTGTCGCCCAGGCTGAAGTACAGTGGTGCAATCTCAGCTGACTGCAACCTCCACCTCCCAGGCTCAAGCAGTTGTCATGCCTCATCCTCTCAAGTAGCTGAGACTGCAGGTGCCTGCTACCACACCTGGCTAATTTTTGTATTTTAGCAGAGATGGGGTTTTGCCATGTTGGCCAGGCTGGTCTTGAACTCCTGGCCCAAGTGATCCTCCCACCTGAGCCTCCCAAAGTGCTGGGATTATAGGTGTGAGCCACTGCGCCCAGCCTTTTCTTTTCTTTTTTATTTATTTTCTTCCTTTCCTTTTTCCCTTCCCTTCCCTTTCCTTTTTCCTTTCCTTTCCTTTCCGTTTTCTTTTTTGAGACAGGGTCTGACTGTGTTGCCCAGGCTGGAGTGCAATGACATGATCACAGCTTACTGCACTCTCAACCACCTGGCCTCAAGAGATCCTCCTACCACCCTCCCGAGTAGTAGGACTGAAGGCACGCACCACCATGCCTGGCACTTTTTAAAACTTTTTATAGAGACAGGGTCTCACCATGTTGCCCAGGCTGTTAAGATACTTTTCCTTAGACCATTACATCACTTGGAAATAAATTCTAGTTCCACACATATAGTTTGTTTTCTGAATAGTGTCATTAAAAATTTTTATAAACACTTTTATTCATCTTGTTCTTATTCCCACCCCATCTTTCATCCATTCAGTTCTGCCCCAGCCTCTGCCACCCAAGCAATAAATTTTTTGTTAGGTTCTTGTGTATTTTCCAGAGTTTTTAATACTTAATTCTTTGCTCCTTCTGTACAAAAGATATCACATTATCTGTATTGTTTTACATGCCTTTCTGACTTGATAATAGATATTAGAAATATTTCTTTTTTAATAGAGAGTGCCCTCATTCTTTTTGCCCAAACTGCATAGTGTTAATGGACATTTGTTGGTTTTTCCCCATCTTTTGTACTGTTTAAGTGATGCCATAATGAATAACTTCATGTATACATTATTTTGCAAGTTTCCTTGTGGAATAAGTCTCCATCAATGACACTGATGACTGAAAGGCTATATGCATTTGTAATTTTTATGGTTATTGCCAAGAAGCCCTTCATGTACCTCGTACCAATTTACATTCATACCAGAAATACGTAAGTACCTAATTCCTCACAGCCTTGCCAACAGAATGTGCCATTAAACTTTGTAGATATTTGTCATTCTGAGGGTAAAAAATGGTATACAGACATCCATAATTGCTCATACACACTGAGATCTCTGTTAAGTGAAATCGCCCAAGATAATGTAGTGTCTTGCTCCAGCAAAAGAAATGATAAGCCTAATTGTTTGAGGCCTACTCTTTGGAGATGGGTAATGAATGACATGATGTATCCAAATCATCTGTAGACCTAAGCATTGTGTCCTACAAATTCAGAAAAAAATAAACCACCTGTCTGGTGGTGAGAACTGCTGGAAAGTAGCAAGTTGTAAATTGCCACAGAAGAACCATCTCTGGTACTCAATTCTGCAACACTGTCCGTTGCTTTCACCATAAACGTCTAATGTGAATCTGTGTCTATCAACACAGCCCTACATTTTCAGATGAGGTTAATCGATGTCATCACAAAAGGCCACACATGAGGAAGGAAAAGCAGTGTAAAAAGTCAAACCAGAGAGGATTGGTGCATTTTCAGACTGTGAGCAGAATTTGCCTCTGTAATTTTATTCAGCAGCTCCCAGATGGAGTATAAAGAGATTTCCGCTTTTGTTTATCTTGTCATAGATCATGCTTTTGGTTAAATTAGCCCTGATAAAACTTTCCTTAACGATTTTGGCCCATCAACACTATTTTGGGTTTACAAACGTGTAGGAAACTGCTGACATTTTATAAATAACTCCATTTAATTATTCTCCACTTCCAACTGTGTCCCATCACTCTAAATAAAGGAGCTTTTGTAATTTGAAATTAAATTAAGCCATTTTCTACAGTAATCCTAGTCCCAAGTTCCCCCCAAAATTCAAGCTCTATTGAAATTATAATAATAATTAACCCAATATCGAGCCATTTCTAAGTATCATGCTCTTAAGTCATATAAAATTGTTAATCCTTACTGCATTTTGTGAGATAGTCATTGTTATCACCTCCATTTTAAGGTAAGAAACTGAGGTTAAATTACTATGCCAATATTTCTTACCTAGACATTTAGAGCCTGGTTTTGAATGCAGATAAGTCTTGTTCCAGAAACTGGAAAGTTAAAAAGTAAAAGAGATAGTATATTGCTTCAGGTCAAGTAACTGCTTGATTTCATTCAAGTTTCATTTAGCTGACTCAGATCTCTTCCCCCAACCCAAAACATTTTGATAATTTTAAAGGCACTAATTTCATCCTACCACTATAAAACATTTTTTATCGCTTTTCTATGTTCTCTTTCAGCCTTTGAACACACACATATTTTATGCTGTTGTAATTGTAGCATCATAGTAACATTTTATATTTTGCTTTTTCAATTAATAGTACATCATAAATGTTTTCCATGCTGTTACACAGTATTCATAATTATTTTTAATGACTTTATAATATTCTATGCAGTTAACCTACCACATTGATTTAAATATTCCCTTATCATTGAATTCACAACTTTATTTAAATTCTGCAGTCATAAGTAATACAGCAGTAAATATATTAATGCTTTTAGCTTTATACCTCAATTTGAATTGCTTCCATAGGATACATTTCTGGAAGTGGGCATAAGACCATCATATATGTCTGTCCCAATTCCTGCTGCAATGGCAGTGAATGAGCATACCATTTTCTGCACAACCTCACTAGCGGTAACAATGAACTATTTTGAAATGGTCCGGTTAATTTAGCAGAACATAATGCTATCTGGGTGTGAATTTATTTAATTGTATTTTGTTACTAAGCTGAAGTATAATTCATTTTGGAAATAAGACATACATAAAACAATAAACAAATGCATCTTCTAGCTTATATCACCCAGGTTATTTTTCTCCCCAACCTAAACACTTAAGCCAGGTCCTGAAAGTACTGCGTTCGATCTGGGAGAAATGAGTAGCCATTACGTTTAGTGAGCTTTGTCTCAGGTTTCTGATTAGGCTCCAAATAGAAAACAGTTTTCTTCACTTTCTGTTGCCATTAGACAGTGATGCATTATGCTCTGACCTGGGTAACCTTGGCCCACTCCCCACTAAAGACTTGGACTGTTTTCTTTGCCAAGATCTCAATGCCCATTGAGCAGCACCCTCTGTTAAAGGGAACTGAAAGGGTAGGAAGTAACATGGCACAAAGGTAAAACTAGAACTCATTACCTTCGACTCAATCTAATAAGAAAAGATACACACGGCTCCAAATTGGCACCAAAGTGAAAATCTACACTTTCCCCCATGAAAAACTATCTACATTGAATTTTTTTTTCTTGTACCATTAAAGGTCAGAATGAAAAATACCTCGCCCTTTAAAATTGTCCCATAAATAGGCTATTTTTTGCTTAGAGTGAGGATTTTTCCATACAGCTCTAATAACCTATTCATCTCCTCCCCTCAGCAAACAGAAACAGCTTAGGCTTTATAAACAAGCCCACTACAAAGAGAATGCCACATGGGGACACCTTGGCACTATAATTCACAAAGACAAAATGCCTTGATACCTACTCCTTAGACTATAGAAATTATTGTATATATCTGATAGCTTTGTCATTTATGCTCAAAACACATATCACGTTATCCAAATTACCTTCTTTATGGGGCATAAATAAACTGCCAAAGGACACCTCTGGACATTGCAGTGCGCATTCAGGGACTACATTACATGAAAGGAAGTGGACAGATGAAACTTCTGTCAATGATCATTTTTCATTTTCACACATCAAATAAAGACATCTCCAGAGCAGTTACTATGGTGTGAAATGTCATTTTCTTGGTAATTAATGAGTAACGTCTGAGATCTAGAAAGAGAGTTCTTGGAAATCTGAATGCTTTGAAAACGCTTGTGTGCCATAAATCACTGCCTCGGATTTTCACAGGGCTTTCACATTTCAAAAGTAATATGTATGCTATGGTTCAGAGTTGATTTTTTTCCTCCCTATATGAATTCTTGTGTTTGTAGATTGTAGTTTTTTAGAATAGAGTTAGCCCAGAATAGCTTTTACAGCAATAAAATGTGATTTTATTGAAGGCCTGCTTTATTGCTACTGAACACAATGCATTTATTATCTACTTTTATTTCTCTGAGCAAAGTCTCTGAGTAATAGCGAAATCTTTGCAAATCTGTGCATTCCAAAAGTTCGATTCAGTGCACTGAGAGTACCATGGATAGCATACTCACATCCATAAAGAATTTTGAACCCTACGACTGCCTAGTTAGGGTAGATAATATTAATTGCTTTTGTAGATTAAGAGGGTATCCCTCAGCCATGCAACAGGGTCAGCCAGAGAGTAAATAGTAGAAGGATTTAAGATTCATAATTCCTTGCCCTTCTTGCTATAGCACTGTGGCTTCACAGGGAATAAGGAGCCCTCTGAGATTACAGACCAAGTCTAGGATACAGGGTTGGAGCTGGTCTGTCCCCACATTTCACGTCACTGCTGCCTTGAAGCAGGTGTGGATCCAGAGCCAATTCTTGGAAACTTCAATCTCTTCCTTTGCAGACAGCCTTCAGTCCTTCTAAATCGTTCTAGTATGTCTTTCACTTACATCTGGATAGCAAGACACAGATAAAGTATGCAAACTAAGTTTATGGGCAAGTTTTAAATACTGTTTTTGCGTAACTGAAGGCAGATGGCCAGATAGCAAATACGATAGTCAGAGAAAATATGTAAGTCCTAGGAAAAGTTTGAAAACAAAAAGGCCAGGAAAGATTTGAATTTTCTCAGGTCTATGCTGGCTTAAGTTCATAGATATGTACAAAAAAACACACTGTTCATTCTGATATTCTACCCATATAACAGAATTTGCCATAATTCAGATTCCTTTTATATTTGAGTAAAAAGATTTATTTGCTAAGTTGCCACATTGACTTATTATAAAAAGACTGTCTGGAAATGAGTTTTCTTTTGCCCTTCCCCACCCTCTCCATTCCTTTAATAGTATCATCATAAAATTTCTATGTATATGGGAGAAGACATTCAGGAAATTTATCAGAGATGTTTTTGTTCATTATTCTTTGCATAAAATAGACCACAAAGGTCATGGAAGAATTGAAATGACAGTACTTTATGATACAGTATCAATGTTCAGTGTGCAATTTCTCACCTGTTTTCATGGATTTCCTTCTTTTCTACACACTGTTGAGTAAAGGGAAGGACGAAGATGTGTCATTAGAGAAAACTTATCACAGCAATTAGCAGTGGTAGGAAAAAATGTCCATGGAGAAAGAAAGTGCCCTAATATTTAACAACTAGCAGCAACTTCTGGCAATATGATACTAATTAAACCTTTAAGGGCCTGTTTCATCCTTTAGTCTTACACAGATTGTCCTGCCCAGGCAAAATGGTAGGTAGTTATACGGATGATATAAAACCTTTCTCTTCTGCCCCTGCTTTCTTCCCTTAGGGAAAAAAAGGAGAGAAGGGTTGATTCTGAACTTTTGCTTTGGGTAAAGATCCATATTGTTTGAGCAACACATACATGCATATATGTCTATGTATGAATTCTCATATGGAAAGAACATGCCTATTATGTCACTGTCACTGTATTAGTTGTAGAATTGATATTCTGTACATTTGTAACAGCCGAACTGAACCTCTGGGTTTCACATGCAGCCTCCCTCACTGATTGCACATACTTTCTTACTAATATGGGAAGAAGGGGGCAGTCGTCATGTGCACTGTCAGAGGTGCATCCTAGGGTTGTAGTTAAAACAATTTTAGTGTTTCTTTCTTTTTTTTTTTTTGGAGACAGAGCCTCTCTGTTGCCCAGGCTGGAGTGCAGTGGTGCCATCTCTGCTCACTGCAACCTCTGCCTCCCTGGTTCAAGAGATTCTCCTACCTCGGCCTCTGGAGTAGCTGAAATTACAGGCATGTGCCACCACACCTGGCTAGTTTTTGTGTTTTTTATAGAGACAGGATTTCACCATGTTGGCCAGGTTGGTCTCGAACTCCTGACTTCAAGTGATCTGCCCACCTCAGCTTCCCAAAGTACTGGAATTACAGGCATAAGCCACCACAGCCAGACAGTTTTTCTTTTTTTCCTCTAGCATGTTGTCCAAAACAACAGCACTGCCTTCAAAGATGGTGATTCTCCTGCAGTGAGACATGATTGCGTCACTGTACTCCAGCCTGGGCGACAGGAGTGAGACCTGTCTTGGAACAAAAAAAAGATGGTGATTATGAAGGTTTGATAAGATACATGAATTTTTTAATGTATGTTGCTTTTTAAAAAATTATTTTGACTAAATATGTATTAATGGAGTTCATAATTCCTTCAATACTTAAGCTTTTAGAGGCTCAACACTGTAACTGGCAGTTCTCGAATATTTTGAGAAGAGAAAAACACCTTTGCTTTTCTTCAACAAAATAAGGAAGAGGGACCCTATCTGCACAGCATGTGAAGATATAATATATACTATATAAATAAAATATCTACTATAATACTAATATATAATATATATAATATTTAGGGAAATGGGTTTCTTCATGTGAGAATATTGTTTCCATTTTCACTGATTTTTAAACTGGTGAAAAAAATGCATATTTAGAACTATCACTTAATATGCCATAAATTACATTACATTGTAGATGACTGGTTGTAATTGTTGAGTAATAATCAAAGCTGACAGAATGCCAGACAGGAGCCTTCTGTCTGAGCCTTCTACTTCCTGGAGCTTATAGGCACTGCAAGAGTCAGCTTAAATGGAGAAAAAACATCATTACTAAGATCAGTGAAGAAGTATCAATGGGACAATGATATATTCAGGGATTTATAATTTGTATCCTTCATGAAAATTTCAGCATCATGGAAATTAACACAGGGTGCATTGCTCTTGAAAAGACAAGACCTTAACCTATGGAAGATGTGGGAAAGCCCCTTTAGCATCTCTTCATGAACACAGAACATAGGTATCTGCCATCATATGATATGGTTGACTTCAAACTCCAAAGTAAATATCCATGATATATTTCCAGTTACTTGAATATTAAGAGGCAACTCTAAATAGTAGGCTCTAATCTTCAATAATTTGTTTTTACTCTGAATAACTCTGAGTGTAGGTTAATCTGGTTTGACCTAGGCTGTTGTCCCTAGTATTAAGTATTTGAGATAGCATTTCATAATTAACTCCTAGCATATCTCCTCTGGTGTGTGTTAGACGATGTGCACAAACCAGAAGCAATGCTCAAATGGGAAACATGGGATTATTTTAGTAACTATGCAAGTATTCAGTGTCCTTTCATTGCAAGGCATTTCTGGCAAGTTGTGCTGCAGCATGTGGCCTGATCCAAGAGACTCAGAATCTACTCTGCCATCCATAGACAAAGACAGACAGTCTTTCAAAGAACAGGATCTTGATGTTTACCTTACAGAGGAAGAGAGCATGTCATCATGGAGCACCTCTCTTTTCTAGGAAGCAGGAATAAAGAGGACAGCAAAAGAGATATTGTCTTTTCCCTTTACACATCTTATACTTTGAGCAAGACACACAGAATGAAAGGTTCATCCACTAATGAGCAGGTTTACTCCTGACTGTGCGAGATATCAGGGTTATAGGGTAGTCTTCCTAATTGCCTCAAGGAAACATTTCTGAGGCCAACTATGGGTCACTGTCACACTACTTTTTTTCTCTGGACTCAGGTTCCTGAAAATGATCTACATCTGTGGTTCTCAGACATGGTCCCCAGGTCAGCAGCATCACCATGATCTGGGAACTGCAAATTTTAGAGCCCAATCCACAGTTACTGAATGGAAACATTGAAGTTGCACTTAGAAAGCTGTGTTTTGGTTTTTTTTTTTTTTTTTTTTTCCCTCTTTCCGACTTTTATATTAGGCCTCAAGGGTACAGGTGCAGGTGTGTTACATGGGTAAATTATATGTTATAGGGTTTTGGTGTACAGATAATTTTGTCAGTCAGGTAATCAGCATAATTCCTGACAGGTAGTTTTTCAATCGTCATACTCCACCCTCAAGTAGGCCCCAGTGTCTATTGTTCCCTTCTTTGTGCCCATGTATACTCAGTGTTTAGCTCTCACTTATAAATGAGAACACACAATATTTGGTTTTCTGTTCCTGCTTCAATTTGCTTAGGATAATGGCCTCCAGCTCCATCCATGTTGCTGCAGAGGACATGATCTCGCTCTTTTTCATGGCTGTGTAGTATGCCATGGTGTATATGTACCACATTGGCTTTATCATGCCCACCAGTGATGGACATCTAGGTAGATTCCATGTCTTAGCTATTACAAATAATGCTTCAATGAATATACACATGCATGTGTCTTTATGGTCGAATGATTTATATTCCTTTGGATATACACCCAACAATGAGATTACTGGGTTGAATGATAGATCTGTTTTAAGTTCTTTGAGAAATCTCCAGACAGCTTTCCACAGTGGCTGAACTGATTTACATTCTTCCCAGCAGTGTATAAGTGTTCTTTTTCCTCCACAACTTCACCAGCATTTGTTATGTTTTAACTTTTTAATTACAGCCATTATGACTGGTAAGAGATAGTATCTCATTGTAGTTTTGATGCGTATTTCCCTAATGATTAGTGATTCTGAAGATTTTTTCACATGCTTCTTGGCCACATGTGCATTGTCTTTTGAGAAGTATCTGTTTATGTCTGTTCCTGTCCTTCGCCTATTTTTCAATGGGGCTGTTTGTTTTTTACTCATTGATTTGTTTGTTTCTTATAGATTCTGGATACCGAGACCTTTGTCAGATACATAGTTTGCAAATATTTTTTCTCATTCTCTGGATTATCTGTTTATTCTATTGATTGTTTCTTTTGCTGTGGAGAAGCTCCTTAGTTTAATTAGGTCCCAATATCTATTTTTGTTTTTATTGCAGTTGGCTCTTGGAGTCTTCATCTTGGAGTCTTTGCCAGGGCCTATGTCCAGAATGGTATTACCTAGGTTTTCTTATAGGGTTTTTATAATTTTAGGTTTACAGTTAAGTCTTTAATCCATCTAGAATTGATTTTTGTATATGGTAAAATGTAGAGGTCCAGTTTCAATCTTTTGCCTATGTCTAGCCCGTTATCACAGCAACATTTATTGAATAGGGACTCCTTTCTTCATTGCTTGTGTTTGTCTTCTTTGTCAAAGATCAAGTGGTCATAAGTGTCCAGTCTTATTTCTGGATTTCCTATTTTTTTCCCATTGGTCTATGTGTCTGGTTTTGTACCAGTACCATGCTGTTTTAGTTATTGTAACCTTGTAGCATCGTTTGAAGTCAAGTAGTGTGATTCCTCCAGCTTCGTTCTTTTTGCTTAGGATTGCCTTCGCTATTCAGGTTTTTTTTGTTGTTGTTGTTCCAAATGAATTTTAGAATGTTTTTTTCTAATTTTGTGAAAAATGTCATTGATAGCTTGATAGGAATAACATTGAATCTGTAAATTGCTTTGGGTAGTATGGCTATTTCAATAATATTAATTCTTCCTATTGATGAGCATGAAATGTTTTTCATTAGGTTGTGTCATCTCTGACTTTTTGAGCTGTGTTTTGTAATTCTCATTATAGAGATATTTCACCTCCCTGGTTACCTGTATTCCTAGGTATTTTATTCTTTCTGTGGTATTTTGAATGGGATTGCATTCGAGATTTGGCTCTCAGCTTGGACATTATTGTTGTACAGAAATGTTACTGATTTTTGTACATTGATTTTATATCCTGAAACTTTGCTTAAGTTTGTTTATCAAACCTAGGAGGCTTTGGGCAGAGATTATGGGGTTTTGTAGGTATAGAATCATATCATCTGCAAAGTGAGATAATTTGACTTCCTCTTTTCCTATTTGGATGCATTTTATTTCTTCATCTTTCTTGCCTGATTGCTCTGGTGAGGACTTCCAATACCACGTTGAATAAGAGTGATAAGAATAGCTCAAGGGGAATGTTTCCAGCTTTTGCCTGTTCGAGTGTGATGTAGGCTGTGGGTTTGTCATAGATGGCTCTTATTACATTGAGGTATTTATCTTCAATGTCTAGTTTGTTGAGGGCAATCTTTGTTTTAATGGGCCTTTCAGATAATTCTGAAGTGCACTAAAATTTGAGGAACAGTGTGCTAGAGAAGTGGTTCTCCAAAGCAGTGGATGGATGGAACTTCTGGAGATCTTGTTTATTTTTCGTTTGTTTGCTTTTTGAGGAAGGCTTTTGCTCTGTTGCCCAGCTGGGGTGCAGTGGCATGATCGTGGTTCTGCAGCCTCAACCTCCCAGGCTCAGGTGATCGTCCCACATCATTCTCTTTAGTATCTGGGACTACAGGTGTGCACTACCATGTCAGGCTAATTTTTGTATTTGTGTGTGTGTGTGTGAGTACAGGGTCCCACTATGATGTGGTGGTCCCACCACCATGTCAGGATAAATTTTTTTTTTTTTTTTTTTTTTGGCAGATACAGGGTCCCAGGCTGGTCTTGAATTCCTGGGTTCAAGTGATACACCTGCCTTGGCTTCCCAAAGTGCTGGGATTACAGACATGAGCCGCCAAGACCAGGAATCTTGTTTAAATGCAAACTCTGAGCCAGTAAATGGGGCTCGAAGCTCTGCATTCTAACATGCTCCCGTGTGATAGAGTGCTGCTGGCCTGGTACCACACTTAGAGTAGCAAGGCTTTGGGTGTTCCTATTGCTCTTGGTATACGTAGTTTGGAGAGTTTCAACCTGTAGTGAATATTGTACTGCTCCTCTTTAGAAAGAAGCTTTAAGTTTCTTTTCTCTTGGTGCCAATTGGAATCACTTCTATTACATTGTCTGTCATATTGTACTGGAATTATCTGTTTACTTGTCTGCATTCCCCTTTGGTTTATCAATGTGTTGAGGGCAGGAAGCATATCTGTTTTGCAGCAACTTTAAGTGCCTGACATACAAAAGCCCTTTGATAATGGGCGATATAGCAAGATTCTGATATCTATAGCTATATCCATATAGCTTGTCAACAAGAGACTTAGTAAAGCTTCTTGCAAGTAACTTCTCTGTTATTTCTGGCAGTCTTCTGAGAGTTGTTTCCTGCCAGTTTATGATGGACTGGTTAAATCCATGAAACTGAAAGCCTTTAAGTATAGCCAAAGTGAGATCAACTTTAGTCTTAAATGGGTATGTGTCTAGTGGAGAGTGGGAGAGAAATAAAGCTGCTTTTGGCCTGGCTCCTGTTGAACTGTGACTAAGAGTTTGTTAACAGCTTTCTTTTTTGAGTTGGAGATTGCCAGTTCCCATAAGAAAACAGGGTTCCAACGTGTAGAGGCCAGTGTTCTATCTTCAAAAGAGGAATCTCATTTTACCCATGATAGAAGCTGGAATTCACTTCTACTTCTGTTCCGAATAATATGGTTAATATGATGAATTATCTCTTTTTTAGCCTGTCTCCCCTTAGTTACTAAATAAAAATGGATATGGATAAAAATGTGGATGTGGATATGATAAAAATGGATATGGATGTGGATAAAAATTTGTACCTAGCCTTGAAAACAACCAGTATCATATTCTAAAGAATGCTGGCTATTGAGGGCCTCTCTCCATTGCACCATCTTTCTTATGTGCCCGAAAGAATTACCTCTAATAGTATGAAGACTGGCAACATTAAAGTAATGGCACTGGGACAAGACTAAAGAGGTCTGGTAATATCCAATTGAAGTGATCTTATCTTCATTCAAAAAAAAAAACTACTTGAGGGATTGGATTATTTGTCTATATAAAAAGCAAGTCCCATATTAAAAGTGGCCAGTCAGTAAGAATTTAGCCGAGAATATAAAGTTAAATGAAGTGGTCTAAACTTACCCATCATGAGTTAAGTGAAAGTTAAAGGCTTGAAAATACATCTTTGCAGATGCAAATTCTATTTATTCCATTTATAGGCTCCAATGGTGCCTGATAAAGATCTCCAAAATTAAGAGCAGTGCCCAAAGTATTATTTACCAAAGACTAAGATAAATGCGCCTTTCTTTCACATACTGCAGAGAACAGCAGGCCATATTGCATTTTCATTAGATGTTTAATTATTATAGTCCTTACAAAACATTTTCTCTGCAACTTCTAAATTCATTTCACTTGGGATCACAGGAGTTAGTCTATCGGAATGATTTTCAGTAAAGTCCAGATTTAAATTAAGACCGTCTGGCTTTCACAGATACAGCAGTAAGTAGGAAATCTCTTGTGCTCTCCAGACCACCAGGACTATAAATTGATTTGAAGCTTTGGCCCTGTAGGTTGTGTTCCCTTTGGGCAGCTGCCCAGAAACAGCAATAAAGAGGGAAATTACCTTGTTTTGTAGTCATTCTCTCTCACAACAAAACATTTCACTTTCAAGTTTATGTTTTACAACAAAAATCTTCCATTAATTGGGAAAAATCATCTGATAAATCTTTATTATAGTTGTCAATGGATATTTTGCTCCTGGGAAAATTATTAATTAGAACATGAACCTGAAAAGCATGTATCTAAAATCACTATTTACCCCCTTTTCCCTGTTTGTAGCCTTAGAGTAGGCAGCTGAGAACTGAAGAGGTAATCTTCCTTCTGGAGTTTCCAAGTAGGATCTGGAGGAAGAAAGACTCTATATTCCTTAAAAAATATATAATAGTTTATGAGCCAAAGAATGAAAACTTTATCTGCTTATAAAACAAAAGAATACTATCCACAGATACTACCTGGTCCTCATGAGGTTGAAGAACAGGGTGATTAAGTTTTATGACTCAAAAGTGATGGATCATGAAAAAAGATTAGTAGACATCTTTTTTTTATTTTTTATTTTTTGAGACGGAGTTTCACTCTTGTTACTCAGGCTGGAGTGCAATGGCGCAATCTCAGCTCACCGCAACCTCTGCCTCCTGGGTTCAAGCAGTTCTCCTACCTCAGCCTCTCAAGTAGCTGGGACTACAGGCACGCGCCACCATGCCCAGCTAGATTAGTAGATACCTTATTCTACCTCTTCTAGAAAAGAATAGAGGCCAGATTGGTAATTACTTGAGGGCCAAATAAACTGATAGCACTCAGTTCTGGAAAACACCATTCATTCATTCTACAAGCCTTGCTGAATAAACAAATGGAGGAATCTCAGACGAATTAACTACCATCTTTAAGCATTTATAATCCATCTTGAAGCAGCCCTTTCTACATGAGCTCACTTTTTCAGAAAACCTATCTAGTCAATATGGAAAAACCAAGAGCTAACAGCTGCTTAAATTTGGAGCAGGCCTTCATGATTTATTCTGATGCAACAAACAATGTAATCTAAATGAGGTATGGGAGGGAGAGAAAGAAGGAAGGAAAGTTTGGCAACTCTGCCTATCCGGAAGCCTCCTCTCAGTGTTAATGTGAGAAAAGGAAAGAGTATTTTTATTTTCATTAAAATGCAACAAGCATCAAAGTCAGAAAATAGATCATCTTTCCTCATGGCTAGAAGCAAACAGAAGCAGATGAGCATGTGCATTCTGCTGGGTGTTGCTGGGGCCTTTTCTGACACAGACCCATCACTTGGCATGTGAGTCCAAGCTTGCAGGGAGGAGGAGAGGAAACCTGCCTGAGGACTGGACTGGCCGCAGTCCAAGCAGGACAGACAAGCACTCTGCTAGTTCTGGAAGATGTTCCATTCATTCATTCTGCAAGTCTGTATCGAATGCCTTCTATGTACCTGGGCATTACCAGCTCTGGGGATCAAAAGGGGAGCGATAGATGTGGCAGTATTGTCAGGTTGCTCACAGCCTGATGGAAGAGTGAGATAAGCAAGCCAGCAGCTGCAATACAATGTTCAAGTATCATATTATAGAGATTTAAGAGCATATTCAGGAAGGGCTTGTCCTTCTGACTCAGGCGTTCAGGAACAGCTTTATAGAGGAGCTGACATCTAGACTGATACTTGAAAAAGGATTCAGCTAGGCGACACCACAGCAGTGTGGAGGTGGGGAAATAGAGAAAGGGGGTGGGGAATACAGGGGAGGCAGGAGATGATGAGACAGAAGAGTTGAAAGCATGTTCAGAGGTCTGGAGGAGAAAGAGAACGTAGCACATTAGGAACCAACACAAGTACAATGTGGCTGAGCACATTCTGGGAGGAAGAGAAATAAGGCTGAAGAAATAAGTTTTTAAAAATAAAATCCTTGTAAATCACACTAAGGAGTTTGAATTACGTCAAGAGTCACAAGGCTCTGTTCTGGGCAGTTTTGGAATTTCCAGATAACTCGGATTCCGTAGATGAGAAACCACATCACACACAGCACCTCCCTAAAAGGGGCTGAAGATATTTGTTTACATTTGTGTTTTTGCCAAATCTATTATCAGTTCCTGGATGGCAAAAAACATTTTTGGAGTAAATGTCCTGGGCTCAGCTTGGAGGTATGTAGTGGCTTCACTGGTGGTCCCCTAAAGGACCTGTAAATGTGACCTTATTATTTTTAAAAGGTTTTTACACATGTAATTTATGCATCTTGAGATGAGATCATTCTGAAATTAGGGTGAATCTTAAATCCAATGATTGTGTTCTTAGAAGAGAGCACATATATACAGAGAATGCCATGTGAAGACAGAGGCAGAGATTGCGGTTTTGTTGTCAAAATCCAAGGAATGCCTAAAGTCACCAGAAGCTGGAGGAGGCAACAAAGCGGTCTCCTCTGGAGCCTTCAGAGGGAGTTACAGCTCTACAAAGACTTTCATTTCAGATTTCTGGCCTGTAACACTGTGAGGGAATATGTTTTTGTTTTTATAGGACACCCAATTGGTGGTCATTTTATTACGATAGCACAGGAAACTCGCAGAGAGTGGAAGCTATAAGAAGTCAAGGAAGATTTCTAGAAGAGAGAATGCCTGAGTGAAGTCTTGCAAACAGAGTTAGACTGAGCCAGCTGAGATGATCAGGACATGGGGATAGGAGGAGGATGGAAAAGAAGTAGGAACGGAAGGGCAAGATGATATGGTGTTCAAGGAAGGGTCTTGAAAATTAAAGGAATGATCTTGAAGATGTACTTGTATTTCATACTACGATGTAATATGAAACATACTTGTATTTAACGTTAGATACTAAAACGTACTTGTTTTTAACTCATAGTTGAGATGATGTGGCCAAAGAGAAAAGGATTCTACACAAAGGTTGTCAGAAAGGAGTTTTGTATAGAAATAAGTGTGGCAAATGATGTATATACTGTCAGAAAACAAAATAACAACAAACTTGAGATCCAGAATTGGACAACACTTATTCTATAAGATAGACCGAATGTTCCCATGAGCTGAACAGAGGGAACAGAATAAAAAGCAGACGGGTCATTTCAAAGTGAATGATTGAAGTAGAGAGGGCTGCCTTGTCTTGCCTGCTAAAACTGGCCTATTTGGGAATTTGCGTATTGTCTGTCTCTCTCCTGATTTCTCAGAAGGCCAGATCAACAACTTAGTTTTTGCTTGGTAGCGCAGAACTTTAGCATGACTCTATTTTGGTTTGGTTTGTTGGGCCTAGGGCAGGAGCTCAGTCCAAACCAATGACGTCCTATAAGTTTTTTTTGGAGATGGAGTCTCGCTTTGTCACCCAGGCTGGAATACAGTGGCACGATCTCGGCTCACTGCAACCTCTGCCTCCTGGGTTCAAAAAATTCTCTGTCTCAGCCTCCCGAGCAGCTGGGATTACAGGCATGTGCCACCACACCCAGCTAATTTTTGTATTTTTAGTAGAGATGGGTTTCACCATCTTGGCCAGGCTGGTCTAACTCCTGACCTCGTGATCCACCCGCCTCGGCCTTCCAAAGTGCTGGGATTACAGGAGTGAGCCACTGAGCCTGGCTCCTGCAAATTGTTTTAAACAATACTATTTGTAGTTTAGGGATCCTAAGTTCAGATAACTATACTGACAACCGGGGGAAATTCTGCACACTCTTTCCCCCGGAGTCTCAAACGTGTGTGTGTGTGTGTGTGTGTGTGTGTAGAATAAGGAGGCCTGCACTTCCCGATCAATGTTTGAGAAACATTGCCCCAGACTATGTTTGAGGGAGGTCAGGAAAGCCCCACCCTCACATGAAACCAAATGGTTCAAGCTCCTTTTTCTGGTGTATTTTAAAAATAATTTTATAATTATATAATTTGTGGGTTTTGGAATTATAAATATTAATACTTTTGTAATGAAAAAACTTCTTTTGTATTTTTTTTTTATTGCATTTTAGGTTTTGGGGTACATGTGAAAAACATGCAAGATTGTTGCATAGGTGCATACGTGGCAGTGTGATTTGCTGCCTTCCTCCCCTTCACCTATATCTGGCATTTCTCCCCATGCTATCTCTCCCCAACTCCCCACCCCCCACTGTCCCCCCACACCCCGCAACAGACTCCAAGGTTATGCTTTGCTTCTAGGAGTTCACCCTTCAGGCTGATTCATCACTGACACCTTAGAAAGTGTGAAAAGCGGATCCTTTCTGTAGAATGGGCTTAAATCAGGACTAGTGTGAAAGGCCATGATACATTCTGAGAAGAGCCAAGGGTCAACCTAAGAGTAATGCTGTGGTGGACAGGTGGTGAGAATGCGGGTTGAGGAACTCCTGGAAGAGACTAACAGCCAGTTCTGGGTTTTGTTTGGCTCTGACCTGCTCTGCATAAGTCCAGGTAGGTTGCCTTGCCTCGGGCTGACTTTTGACAAGGTGCAGTTTGCCTCTAGCTGTTTCTCCTCTGCTCTTTCATTCTTCCTGTCCCTGAACTTCTTTGATTTCTGGCCAAGCAGGCAGCCCCATGAGTGATCTGAGAGCTCCATCTCTACAATCAGGTCCTGAGAGTGTCCTGGTCACCTGGCCTGGCTTTTCTTAGGATACTGCACTTTTTTTTCAGGAAGGGCAGAAGATGAATGACTTTCAAAGAATAACTTTTACAGATAAGTTCTGTTTGACCAAAGCAAATTGCAAGCATGCAATGACTAAGCTGCAGATAATTGAAAACAAGGTTTTATTTAAATAACAACAAACCACCCCCAATCCCCTCCAACAAATCAGTCAGTGCCTGAAACCTACATTTTATGGTGGTGACTTAAATAAAAAATAAATGATATCTAGCACCTTGGGGTGACTTATGTGTCCTTCCAGATCATGGGTCAATTTACTTCACATTGGGACTTTTGCAATCTTAACCAAAAGCAATTTACAGAAGGAATTTCTTCTCTGACAGACATTCAAAGCAATTATAATTTGATCTGTTTCTCTCTCTTTCTCTCTCTCTCTTTCTCTCCCTCTCCCTCTCTCTTTCTCTCTCTCTCTCCCCTCTTAGCTTAGCTTTGTGTTTGTTTGTTTTATAGATTAGGGGCCTGATTTTAAAGTATCAGTAAATCTTTCTCTAAGTAAAGGACAGATTGCTGATCTGTATGCAAATGATATACTTGCCTGCCTTAAAAATTTAGGATTGACTTTGAATTGACCCCATGCTTTATCCCTCAGAGGAGATCTATGAAAGGATATTTATGATACCTGTGGACATTGTGTACGATACCAGTGGGAGTTTCCTTCGACAGTAGATGAATAGCAGAAACATGGGCAGACTACAATGTGGCAGATATATGCAAAAGGCAGGTTGAAACTGATTTACATAGCTGGGTATTACTTTCTGGAGCTCTCTGTGGTTTCTCTCTTGAATACCTAAAAATATGATAAAGTTCTGTAAAAATAAAGAATATAAAAGTGAAAAAAAGCACACATATGATAATATATTAGTTGAGTCCCAAGAAGTTTATAGCACAAATTTTATTTTATTTTTCTAAATATAGCATAGTTTTGAGAACAACTCAAACACTTTTTATAATGACCCTTTTCTTACCTGGGGGCAAGCCACAAAAATCTCATCTATGTTGGAAGTTCATGTGCTTCAAAATACGAACCTCACTGCACGCTGGTTTTCAGCATTAGCCAGGACTTTTTTTTGTTTGTTTTATTTTTTTGAAACTCTTTTCACATTGCCTTAAAAATTAGAATAGACAGAGCAGAACATTGACCTGGGATGAAATATGGATTTTTTTACGCTTCTCTCAAACTCAAATTTTATTAAGGTTATTGAAAATAAGATCACTTCACTTATAATAAATGCCAGAGAAACCCAAAGGATAAAATTGCATGAGATTAGCATACCTATTCTTACCCTACAACAAACATATTTCATTCCAAACCTCAGCAATTTCTTGGACCACACTATTTCAGAGCTACATTTTTTAGTGTTTAGTTTTTATTTCTGCAGTAGCAGGTTAGCTATCTTGTGCTCTCACATGAAAGTGCTGAAATTCTCCAGGTCATCAAGAAAGTGGTTGCAGCGGAGTCTTTGTATCCTCAGGATCACCTGTGAAGTCTTAGCCCTAAACATTTTGCATTCATCAGCTCACAATGCAGCAATCCAACTGCTGGGCCTGAGCATCCCAATAGGATCCTTGAATGATTGGGGAAGTGATAAAAGACAGTATTTTCTTATCTTTGCCCTTTGTCTCCCACTCTGAGACCCCTCTACTTGCCCCCTCTCATGTCCAGGGCCCATGCTCTTGTCTGTTTCCTTTATTTATCATGAAACTGATATCATCTCATTCACTGAGTACCTAGCCGATAGTAGGCACTCAATCAGTGATTGTTATTGAATTAATAAATGAATGAATGAATCACTTACATTCCAGTTTAGAAAGGGCCAATTAGAAAGAAAGATCAGAGAAAGAAAACAAGTCACACTTGGGTCTTCCAACCCCTAGTCTTTTCTTTGTAGGACAAGTGGGAAGAAATGTGGCTAAGAGTAGTTGACATTCATTTTAGAAGGAGGGGAGGAGAACAAGGACAGGTAGCAGGAGAGGAGTAGACATTTCTGGTAGAAATCAAATTATTCCAATGCCCTCCCTTTTGTGTGGCTGGATGTTACTATGAGGGCAAAGCACTATTCATAAGAGAAATGCCTACAGCATGATGACGTGCTCTGTAGGGGGAGGGAAGGAAGCGGAGATGCCTGGTGGAAATAAGTGATAACTTTGTAGTGTCACAGGTGTAGCTGTGCAGACCCCTCAGCTCTGTGGGAGAGAGACTCTGGATTTGACAAGCCTGATGCCTTTCCTGCAAGCTCTGCAGTGCGGGTAACGAATCCCTGAACTACATACATTTCCTTGAGGCATATGCTCACCCTCCTCCTTCCTGGGTGAACTAATCTGGATCTGGAATTGCCCCTTTTTTCTGTCTTTAATCTCCTATTGGTCCTTTTGTGGTTGATAGATGAAAAGCAGTCATTAAGGAGAATGAGGCTGCCTCCAGTATGGGAAAGAAGAGTTGGGGATTCCTCTATGAATGCCGTGCAGAGAAAAGAAATGAAATTCCATCCCATTTCCTTTTAAAGTAGTGATCAAAATACTTTCTGTCTTGTGGGATGCTGTTTCTTTATTGAGAGGGTTAAGAGTTAATAATATGTTCCTTTCTTTTGTGTGCCAGTTACTATACTAGGTAGGCATACCTTGCCTTCATGGAGCTTGTAGTCTAAAGGAGAAGATAAATATTAAGCAAGCAGCTACATAAGTAGATACAAGATTAAAACTGTGATTAATGCTGTTCAAGAAGGGAAAATGTTGCTATGAAATTTTATAGCAGGGGAATCTGATGTAGTTCAAGAGTTTGGAGCAGACTTGCTACAGAGTGATTTGAATTTTATGACATTCTTTTATTAGAAAGCAAGAGATTTTGATCCCTATTAAAGGAATTTCTGGCATTATTATTCAAATGAACAAAAATTATAGGCTCTTACAAGACCTTCTTATCTCTCTCCAAAGTCAGGGGAGCAGCCTTCTACGCTACCTGTGCATGGAGTGGCTGCTGGGACCAGCAGTGCCAAGTTCAACCTGAAAGGTCTGGAGCCCTCTCAATGGGATTCTAGATCTTTTAGCCTCTGAGAAAGAAAAAAGCAACCCTAACATTCAGGAATGATTCTGGGACTTATGGCCAGGCCCCAGTTTGTTAGAAGCAGCCCTGTCCCTCACAGGCAGGCCATGTTATTCTCTTGCTGGACATAAACAATCTCATAGAATACCCACAACAGACAAGATCACTCAGCACATGATACAATGAGAAAACTCAAGATCACTTCAATTTTGTCTAAGCCAGTGACAAAAGATCCCTGTGCAACCCACAAAATACCAAATATCACCCTTTCTTGGCTAATGTGACTGATTCATGGTTCTTAACAATTTGTAACTTTATCTTTTCTCTAGTCTGCCTGTTGTAAAGAATTATTGCTGCTTTTTGACAGCCTTCAATTCCAGGTAGAGTCCCTGCTTTCTTCATCTCTCTCCCAAATCCATCCTCTCTCTCTCTCCCCCCCGCCACCAACCTTTGACAGGGTCTTGCTCTGTCACCCAGCCCAAGAGTGCAGTGGCTCAATTATAGCTCACTACAGTTTCAAACTCCCAGGCTTAAGAGAAACTTCTATTTCATTCTTCTGAGTAATTGGGAAAACAGGTGCACACCACCATCCCTCCCTAATTTTTAAAACTTTTTGTAGAGATGAGGTCTTGCTGTGTTGCCCAATCTGGTCTGAAACTCCTGTCCTTAAGCAATCCTTCCACCGTCAGCCTCCCAAAATGTTGAAATTATAGGTGTGAGCCAACTCATTCGGTTCCATAACTCCTTTTAACACCATTTTATTGATATATCCATACTATGATGTACCTCCGTCACAGGTAAAACCCCTAACTTTTTCAACCACATGTGTGTTCCTAAGGGCCTTGGATTGAAGGGAATTGGCACCTCGCTGCTTCTGAAGTATGATAATCCTGCCTTTAGAGACTTCAGGACTTTGGTCAGTTTTTTTTTTTTTCTTTTTTGCACACAGCTTGTGCATGATATACATATAAGATAGATGACTGATGTAGGATTTCTATATCTGCCTATCTACCTATTTACTGATCAATCAATCAATCTATATTTTATTTTTATTTTTACTTTTTATTTTTTGAGACGGAGTTTCGCTCGTTACCCAGGCTGGAGTGCAATGGCGCGATCTCGGTTCACTGCAACCTCCGCATCCTGGGTTCAGGCAATTCTCCTGCCTCAGCCTCCTGAGTAGCTGGGATTACAGGCACGCACCACCATGCCCAGCTAATTTTTTGTATTTTTAGTAGAGACGGGGTTTCACCATGTTGACCAGGTTGGTCTCGATCTCTTGACCTCGTGATCCACCCACCTCGGCCTCCCAAAGTGCTGGGATTACAGGCGTGAGCCACCGCACCCGGCAATCTATCTTTTAGTACTCTGGTTTGCTGATGAAAGAATACCCAACACAAATACTAAAAGGAGGGAGCTGTTCATTATTTTATTTAATGAAAAAGTTTGGAACTGGCTTAAAGAAAATCTGTATTGAGGACTGAAACAACATAATAGAAACTTGTTTCTCTCCATGTCTCATTCTTTTTAATACCACATTGAAAAAGTTTATCTTTTGTGTTTGTTCTTTTACAAGCCCATCACAGTGGGTCAGGAGAGTGCATTAGTGCATTGCTTTGACTTTCCAAGCCTGGGTCATACAGTCCACCCCCAACCCTTTATTTAGGGATGAGCTTACCAAGACTGCATGGAGCAAGAGTTGGAGAGATGGGAACTGCCAAGCGAAAATTCATTCTGTTATGAATCTTATTAGAGAGGATTTGAATGGCAGTGACTAAATGCTAGTGCAGAGAGGGTTTGGGGAGCTTGACTCTTAGAAGACTTGGGTTCAAGGAGTATCAGAGCCATTCTATGCTTGCTTAGATAGCATTGCTAGGAAGTAGGAGAGTTTTAGAGCTGACATGGGCTTGGAAAGGAAAATATCAGAAAAGTTTAGGGAATTTTTACTGAGGAAGACTGAGGAATCTAAATGAAATATTTCAATGCTTAAAATATAATTATGGGAGGCCAACATTTTTCATTGAGACATGAACACACACACACACACACACACACACACACACAGAAAAACAGGCTTAATGGCAGCAGGAACAAGTAAGCAGTTTTCCTCTGCCTGCACTGCTCTGCTGCTACTCTTCACTGCTTCCCTCCTGGGCATCCTTGGATCCAGCTAAGCAAGGCATCCTCTGGGCAAGCATTACAGAAAAAAAGTGGGACCATATAAAAGAATTCTCCCCTCCCTTAAACTGAGAAGGAGATGAGAGACCAAAGAATGATGCGGACAAGTCCAGCTTGATGAGTAGATGAGTTTATTAGGACACACATATAGGGCATTCCTGGGCAGTAGCAAGTCACCTCTGGAGATCTGCTCTGCCACCTGTATCTAAGATGTTTTTGAACTAATATTCTGGCTCTTTGCCTACTGCATGCAAAAAGATTGTATTTCTTGGTACATTCCCAAATATGCTCTTAGGTGTTTGGGTTCTTGGAGATACTTGCTCTTGGGCTAAGCACTGTGGCCTTGGCTCACCACTTGGCCTTCTGGGTTCAAGCAACAGAAATATACCCTTAAATTTTTGGTGGAGGACCTTTCACTCCACAGCAAGTGTTATGGTTTGCCTCTGTGTCCCCACCCGAGTCTCATGTTGAATTGTAATCCCCAGTGTTGGAGGTGGAGCCTGGTGGATGGTGATTGGATCATGGGGGTGGTTTCTAAGGGTTTAGCACCATCCCCTGAGGGCTGTCGCATAATAGAGGTCTCATGAGATCTGGTTGTTTAAAAGTGTGTGACACCAACTCCCAATCTCTCTCTTCTTCCTGCTCTAGCCTTGTAAGACATGCCTGCTTCCCCTTCACCTTCTGCCATGATTGTAAGTCTCCTGAGGCCTTCCAAGCCATGCTTCCTGGACAGCCTGCAGAATCATGAGCGAATTAACCTCTTTTCTTTTTAAATTACCCACTCTCAGGTATTTATTTATAGCAGTGTGAGAACTAACAAATACAGCTAGTCCTCCATAACCTTAAGCTAGACAGATTTCCCTGCTATAAAATTTTATAACACTATTTCTCTTTCTTTCTTGCATAGCATCAATCAAAGTTGTAATCTTATATTTATTTATGTCATTGCTTGCTTAGTAACTATCTTCTCCGTTAGACTGTAAGTTCCATGAAGACAAGATTTGCCCACCTAGATTAGTATCTGGCACATATAAGATATGCATTCGATATCATTTCAATAAAGAAATGTATAGGCATAAACTTCGTAATGGGGTGCTTTTAAACACTATTTTACATTTCCAAGAAAGATTTTATTGTCTTTCTTTAAATGTAGTGAAAGATGGACAGGTATTCAGCAACATCAAAAGGGAGAGCTGAAGTCTACACCATGGCCTGAGGAGAGAAAGATGCTTCCAGTCCTGTAATCTTGAGAATTGTTATAAAATGATTGTTTGGAATTTCTGTTTTTGGCAATGCCACGATGCCACACGAGACTTGAGCCTAAAGTTTGCATGATTCATTTCAGTCCAGTTGAGGAAGAACCAAATGACTATCATTGACCACCAAAACACACCAATTGCTTCTCACATACACTAATGACTTTTAAGGTTTCTTTATCATGTCCATTTCTAGTGATATGCTTCTTTATAACAAGTAAACTAAGAAATTCATCTATGACAGTTATTTTACAACCATCACTGGGGAAGTATTCATTTTCAAATTTCTATTCTGTGGTGGAATACTGTTTTTTAAATACCATCAAAATAAGTTACTAGTAAAATAAAGTAAATATACAAAAATATAAGCCCAAGTTTTGACTAGATGAAACAAACATCAGTTGGCTGTGTCAAATTGCTCAAAAGTTTCTAATCACTCTCAGTTTTATACTTTTCTTTTTTTTTGTTTTTCATGGCAACCTTACTGGAGATGCAACTTATAATGTTACTATTTGCAATGGCAGAAGAAGTCCCAAGACACTAGTTCAGTTCATACATATTTGTGTGCTTCCAGCAAATTGTTTCTCTCTCTTTCTCACCAAATGAGTCTGTAAAGACAGGAAAGTCAATATCCACAGATAAGCTTACTGTTCATACAGTGCAATTTGAGAAGGTGTCAGGATTATTACAATTTGGGATTTTTCATGACTGTTTAAACATTTTTCTATCATTTAATATGAAATATTCAAAAATTCAATAGAAAACACAGAGGGACCTAAAAAGAGCATAAAATGAGCAATATGTTTTGTATTTGATACATAGAGTATGATGTACTCCATACCTGCTTCAAAAAATAAAAGACACATTTCTTTTAAATCTGGGGCTTTCATTTCCATTACCCTAGAATTTAAGTAAAAAGAAATGGGTTTGACTAAATGCATGATAACATATTACCCTCTTCCAACAAATATCAGATCATAAGAATGGTAGATGTGATGGTATGAAAATAATATTGTTAACTTGTGACCACTGTGACAAGACATTTTATTTCACATCATTTGGTTTTATAGACAAAATATACCAACTGGGATAAAATCAGATTTCCTTTGACGATCTGTGGGACAACTACATTATCATAATTGTGAGGTAAAAAAAAAAAACAAGCACAAAACAGCATCCACGTTATCTAGCACTGGGAGACTGTAAAACTTGATTATTGCAAAGATGGATTGGCATATTAATTAAAAATAAGACTGACATTTGAAGCATATTTCAGATTTCGTGGCAAATTTCATCATTCTAAATATAGTTTCAGATTAATTATGACACATTTGGCGCTAAGCTATTTTAGAATTCAAAACACTTCCATCTTGGAATGGTTGCAGCAAATCAGGGTGTTTGATCAAGCTGCAGAGAAAAGAGACCGGCTTTAATGCTCCAGGTCTCCTCATATTCTGCTTTTAGCTTTTCTGTGCAGGTTAAGTTGGTGGAGTTATACAAGGTGATGGCATTTCAGTGCAAATGAAATTTGACGTTTTGAGTGTAAATAAGAATGGTTTGTCACCTTGCAGTATAAGTCACTCTTCACCAGCAGTTAAAATAAAGTGAAAACCACAGAAATGTGGGTTATTCATTTTCTTGCATACACACCAAGGAATTTTACATTCAGTTATTGCCATGAACATTACTTTATCCTTTTCTTTTTCAATTTATTGCCTCATTACAGGGATTGATAATGATATTTCTTTGGAATGACTATTATACACATACTTTTTCAACTGTAGCTAGGACCTGGAGATGTAACTTTTATCTTTCCTTTAAGGATCTCTTAGGTAGGCACTCTTATTCTTCCTAAGATGTATAAAGATTGAGAAACTTTATTTTTTTTTAACTTTTATTTTTCTAACGGTTTTATTGAAGTAAAGAACAAAGCAGATATAACACAACTTAATTTTATCCCTCTCTTTAAATGAGAGAGAAATGGTGAGGGGAGGAGGTAAGAGCAAACTCAGGAAGAATCATAAAAGTTCTGAGCTGGAAGGAATACTTAATTCCAGGAATGCTAAAATCCTGCCATTGAGACCTTGAAACTCCTTCTTCAGATAAGGACAATGAAGTACAGAAAAGGTAACTTAACTAAGTTTACCTAACTGGCTAGTTACAGAGCTGACCCTACAATATAGATCAAAATGGATGAGTTGGGTGTGTCATTTCACCATCCTCAGCTTCATTTTGTTCCATTGTAAAATCTGACTGTTAGGTTAGAAAATCTCTAAAGGCCCCTTTAGCACTAATATTTCTAGAATTGGAGTGTCAAACGTTATGGTATCCATCCTGGCTCTGTCTCTGTACTGGTCAGGGGGTGGTTGCTTTAACTCCTAAGCCTGTTTTCTCACTATGGGATCCTGACTAATTAATTAATTTAGCCCATATATATTAGTCTATTTTCACACTGCTATAAAGAACTGCTCAATACTGGGTAATTTATAAAGGAAAGAGGTTTAATTGACTCAGTTCATCATGGCTGGGGAGGCCTCAGGAAACTTACAATAATGGTGGAAGGCAAAGGGGAAGCAAGGCACCTTCTTCACAGGGTGGCAGGAATGAGAAGTGTTGAGGGAAGGGAGACGAGCCCCTTGTAAAATCATCAGATCTTGTGAGAACTCACAGCTGCCCCTGTGATCCAATTACCTCTACCTGGTCTTTCCCTTGACACATGGGAATTGTGGGAATTATTGGGATTAAAATTCAAGATGAGATTTGGGTGGGGACACAAAGCCTTACCATATCACCATATTGACTGAGTTTCTTTCTTATGCCAGGCAATGGAAACACAGATGTACAAGGCAGGAATGGTCTCTGCTCTCATGGAGCACAGGCCGTTCATCCATCCATTTATTTAATTATTCAAGAAGTATTTTTTGAGTGCCTCGAATTTGCTAAACAATGTGGTAGGTGCTGGAGATATATCCGAAAATATTCCTGGAGTGTAGGAAGGCAGCTAAAAAGCCAAAAAGTAGGCAGCAAGCAGCAGTCAGTATTATGAATGGAACAAACATGAAAATGACAGCATAATAAGGTAGAAGTTTCGTCCTTAATAAGGCTCTTATAAAAGGCTTCCTTATAAAAGTGACATTTAAGCTGAATCTTAAAGGACAAAAAGAAACTAATAATGTAGAGTAGCAAAAAGAGCCAAATGTACCTGAGTAAGAAAATAAGTGTGGCTGGTTGTAGTGGAATGAGATGACTGTTGGAAAAATACTTAAAAGATAGACATGTAAGGGCCTTAAGGATCTGTTTATTCTGAGTTCAATCAAAAGCAACTGAGGACTTGGTGGTGGTAATGGTGCGGTACAGAGAGTAAATTTTAGTCATGTCAGGTGGTAACTTGATCTGATTAATGTGTAGAACATCTGTTTGCTTGTTTATTGGTGCATGGGTTGGGGTGGCATGAGTGGAAGTAAGACGACCAGTCAATAGCATGTTGCAGTAGTTCCAAGCAGGATTACAATGGAGGTTGGGGAAGTAGGGAGATGCAACTGATTGAGAAAACATTTTGAAGTTAGAACAATCAAAATTTATTAATGAATTGTGTTATGACCTAAAGTATGTCCCTAGTGTTATGGGTTGTATTATATCCTCCAAAAATTCATATGTTGATGTCCTTAACTCCCAGTATTTTAGAATGTGGCTTTATTTGGAGACCAGATCTTTAAAGAGGTAATTAAATTAAAAGGAGGTCATATGATGGGCCCTCATCCAATATAACTGATGTCCTTATATGAAGACGAAATTAGGACACAGACCCTCACAGAAAGAAGACCATGAGAAGACACAGGGAAAAGACAACCATCTGCAAGTCAAGCAGAGAGGCCTCAAATTAAGGCTAAGACTTTGATCTCAAACTTCTACACTCTAGAATTATGAGAAAATAAATATCTGTAGTTTAAGCCACTCAATGTGTTGTGCTTTGATATGACAGCCTGATATGGTTGAGCTGTGTCTCCACCCAAATCTCATCTTGAATTGTAATTCCCATAATCTCCATGTGTCATGGGAGGAATCCTGTGGTAGGTAATTGAATCATGGAGGTAGTTACCCCTGCGCTGCTGTTCTCGTGATAGTGAGTTCTCACGAGATCTGATGGTTTTACAAGGGCCTTTTCTGTCTTTGCTCGGCACTTCTCCTTTCTGCAGCTATGTGAAGAAGGATGTGTTTGCTTCCCCGTCCACCATGATTATAAGTTTCCTGAAGCTTCCCCAGCCATGCTGGACTGCAAGTCAATTAAACCTCTTTCCTTTATAAATTATCCAGTCTCAGATATGTATTTAATAGCAGTGTGAGAACTGACTAATACACAGACAACCCTACTAAACTAATACACATTGTATGTGAAAATATAAGAAAAAGGTAAAACCAAGGGTGACCCCAGTGTTGGGGTATAGGTTTGGGGAGGGGAAGCAGAGTTCCATTTTGAACATGTTGTATTTGAGAAGTTAGTGAAGCAAAAAGGTAGAGCTATCAATTCATCAGTAAGCTGTATGAGTCTAAGGCTCAGGGAAGTGGGCTTAGTTAGAGGAACGTAAACATGGATGTTATGAGAAAAAGCAACAGGAATAGATGAGATCATGAGGGAGAGAAGAAACAATGAAATTTTTTAGGCCCTAAGTCCTAAGGAACTCCAATATTTGGAAGTCATGACGGCAGGTCCCATAAGAAAAACTAACAAGAAATCAAAGAGGGAGAGGGAATAATGAAAATCCTGGTGTAAGAAGTTCAAGAATGAGGAAGGCCTACGGTATTGAAAGTTGCCAAAGGACAATAGAGATGAGTAACAAATATTCAGTGCAATAGGTAACATGGTGTTTGCTGCCATTTTTAAACAACAGAAAACTGAATGAAGTTTTAGAGGAGAAAGACAATCTGGAATGTACTGAGTTGTACAATGGAGATGAGGAAATGGAAATAAAGCTTCTGAAAAGTTGGACTAAGAATGGAGCAGAGAACTGAGAAGGGACTCAAGGAGGGTTTATTTTCTTTTTAAACACAAAAGGTATTATATAATGTTTATATGCTGATAGTGACAGAAGAGGGGAAGGACAGAAATTGATGTTATAGAACATAGAGGAGGAAACTAAGGGAAAGAAAAGTCCTGGAGAAGTTAAGAAAGTTTGGGGTCTGGAGCATAGAGTGGCTTAGCACAGTGCTTAGCATAGAAACTGGCCAGCAAAGCAATTCAGCACACGCCACCCCCAAATCTGCCACTCTGGCATACTGACTATTTTGAATTAAAAGGGCTTAAAATAGCAAGTGCAAGAAGATCACTCTCTTTCCTCCTGTTTCTTAAAAGTATGAGATGAAATTCCCATGTGAAAGACATCCTTTCTATACCAGAAGGAGAGTATCATTCTCGTCTTTAAGGACAAGTAATTGAGGCCTAGGGAAATCTACAAACATGGTTAAACCTACTCTTATCTTCGTGGTCACTTCTTTACCTAATTAACGATCCTAGCTCAAGCCCCTTTGCCTGGTCACATTTTCATAATTTGTGACTCTTGGTCCAGTTCAGCCTGTAAGTGTTTAACTTTGCCTTCAGGTCTTCATTTCCTTATGAAGCCTCGTGCACCACATAAAACTCGTATTAAAGAAATCTGTATGCGTTTCTCCTAATTATATATATTACGTCAAGACTTAAGGTCCAAATAAAAAAATCTCTAAGAGGGTAGAGGTAAAATTTCACCTTCGTTATACCAGTAAGTGTAAGTATTGAAGATTGTAACCACTTAAGGAAGCTTTTTTAAAATCTTTGTATTGGCTTAGCCCGGGAAGAGATGCACTTGGAGAGGAGAATTCTGGTAGTATAGAACAGAGCTGGGTCACCAGCTTTTTCAAGTCCTGTTATCAGTGCCTTCCTGAATGTCAAATAATAAATTTAGGAAAAAAAATCTTAATATTAGAACCAGCCTGAATGAGGTTTATAGAAATATTCAAAAACAGACCTCCTCTACTGGCCCCGTCTCCCCTGCACACACGTGGTGCCACTCAAAATTATCTCTCCTCTGAGTGCAAAGTGGTACAAACTCCTGGAGAAAAAATTGGCAACGTCTAACACAATTTTCATTGCATTTGCCATTTTACAAAGTCTATTATCCTCTAGGAATTTTACTCAGAGATACACTTTGCAACACAAAAAAAACAAAAAATATACATGAGATTCACCACTTTGTTATGTGAATAAACAAAATTTTGGAAACAACATTAATGCCCACTCGTATTTATTCACTAAATGAATAAACTATGATACATTTGCATACTATGTAGTTTATTAAAAGAATGAGGAAGATCTTTAAGAACTAATAAAGAGTGATTTCCAGGATCTATCAATAAGTGGAAAAGGCAAAGGAGAAAAGACTGTATATAATATGCTAAATATGCTTTTTTTTAAACAAAGAAGAATATATATGTATTTATATTTCCTGTTTCTTGCAAGAAGCTTCATAAGTAGTATAAACCAGAAACAAATGAAAATGATAAGGGTGGGTGAGAGAAGGAGTGATGAAGTTGGGAACAAAGTGAGATATTCTTTGAGAGTAAATTTTTATTTAGCTTTGACTTTTATAATTATTTAAATATTTATATATTATTTAAATATCTATAAATAAATAAAGGATTTTAAGAACAAAAAACCTTGGAATTAAATACAGGCAGAAACAGATAAATATAGCTATATATCAAATTGATAACATATTTACATTAAGATAAGAATTGGGTCAAGTTATTTATTTTTATTTTTTAGACTTTTAGGTTCAGGGGTATATTTGCAGGTGGGTTACACAGGTAAACTGCATGATGTGGGGCTTTGGTATACAGATTTTTTTGTCACTCAGGTGATAAGCAGAGTACCCAATAGTAGTTTTTTGATCCTCACCCTCCTCCCACCTTCTACCCTCAAGCAAGCCCTGGTGTCTGTTGTTCCCTTCTTTGTGTCCATGTGTACTTAATATTTAGCTCCCATTTATAAGTGAGAACATGTGGCATTTGGTTTTCTATTCCTGTGTCAGTTTGCTCAGGATAGTAGCCTCCAAGTTCCATCCATCTTCCAATGATCTCATTCCTTTTTGTGACTACATTGTATTAGATGGTGTATATGTACCATATTTTCTTTATCCAGTCCATCGTTGATAGGCATCTAGGTTGATTCCGTGTCTTTGTTACTGTGAATAGTGATGCGATGAACATACATGTGCAGGTGTCTTTATGAGCAAATGATTTCTATTCCTTTGGAATATTCCCAATAATAAGTTTGCTGGGTTGAATGGTAGTTGTGTTTTAAGTTCTTTGAGAAATCTCCAGACTGCCTTTCACAGTGGCTGAACTAAATTACTTTTCCACTAGCAGTATGTGAGTGCAACCTTTTCTCTGCAACCTTGCCAGCATCTGTTGTTATACGTTTTTACTTTTTAGTAATATCCATTCTGACTGGTGTTAGATGGTATCTCATTGCATATTGATTTGCGTTTCTGTAATGATTGGTTATACTGAGGATTTTTTTGTGACATGCTTGTTGGCTATGTGTACGTCTTTTTGAAAAATACCTGTTCTTATCCTTTGCCCTCTTTTTAATGGGACTGTTTGTTTTTTGCTTATTAATTTGTTCAGGTTCCTTATAGATTCTGGATATTAGACCCTTGCTGTATGCATGGCTTGCAAATAGTTTCTCCCATTCTGTAGATTTTCTCTTTACTCCGTTGATAGTTTCTTTCGCTGTGCAGAAGCTCTTTAATTTAATTAGGTCCTGTTTGTCAATTTTTGTTTTTGTTACAATTGCTTTTGGTGTCTTTGTCATGAAGTCTTTGTCAGGGCCTATACCAGAATGGTATTTCCTAGTTTTTTCTAGTGTTTTGGTGGTTTTATGTTTTACAATTAAGTTTTTAGTCCATCTTGAGTTGATTTTTGTACATGGTGAAAGGAAGGAGTCCGGTTTCGATATTCTGCATATAGCTAGCCAGTTATCCCAGCTCCAAAGGGAGCTTTTTCTCCGTTACTTGTTTTTGTCAACTTTGTAAAAAACCAGATAAGTTTTAGGTGTATGACTTTCTATCTGAGTTCTCCAACCTGTTCCATTGCTCTGTGTGTCTGTTTTTGCACCAGAATTTTGCTGTTTTCTTTACTGTAGCCTTGTAGTATAGCTTGAATTTGGGTAATGTGATGGCATTATTTTTGTTCTTTTTGCTTAGAACTGCTTTAGCCATTAGGGCTCATTTTTGGTTCCATATGAATTTTAGAACAGTTTTTTTCTAATTTTGTGAAAAAATGCCATTGGTAGTTTGATAGGAACAACATTGAATCTGTACATTGCTTTGGGTAGTGCGGCCACTTTAATAATATTGATTCTTCCTATCCCTGAGCATAGAATGTTCTTCCATTTGTTTGTGTCATCTCTTACTTCTCTGAGCAGTGTTTTGTAATTCTCATGGTAAAGATCTTTCATTTCCCTGGTTAGCTGTTAATTGTTTATGGCTGTTGTGAATGGAACTTCATTCTTAATTTGCCTCTCAGCTTGGATGTTGTTGGTGTATAGAAACACTACTGATTTTTGTACATTAATTTTATATTCTGAAACATTGCTGAAGTTGCTTATCAGTTTTTGAATGGAGACTCCTGGGTTTTTTAGGTACAGAATTGTGTCATCTCCAAATAGAGATAGTTTGACTTCCTTTTTTCCTATTTGGATGTCTCTTATTTCTTCGTCTTCCCTGATTGCTTGGACTAAGAATTTTAGAACTACTTTGAATAGGAATAGGGAAAATGACGTTTTTGTCTTGTTCCAGTTGTCTAGGGGAATGCTTCCAGCTTTTGTCCATTCAGTATGGTGTTAGCTGTGGGTTTGTCATAAGATGGCTCTTATTATTTCGAAGTATGTTATTTTGAAGTTTGTTGAGGATGTTTAACATAAGGTGATGTTGAATTTTGTAGAAAGCCTTTTTCTATGTCTACTGAAATGATCATGTGGTTTCTGTTTTTAGTTCTGATTATCTAATGAATCACATTTATTGATTTGCACGTGTAGCCAGCCTTGCATCCTAGGGATGAAGCCTGTTTGATAATGGTGGATTAGCTTTTTAATGTGCTGCTGGATTCAATCTACTAGTATTTTGTTGAAGATTTTTATATCTATGTTCATCAGGGATTTGGGCCTAAAGTTTTCTTTTTTGTTATTTTGTCTCTGCCAGGTTTGGATATGAGGATGATGCTTGTCTCATAGAATGAGCTGGAGAAGGAGTTTCTCCTCCCCGATTTTTTGGAATAGTTTCAGTAGGAATTATACCAGCTCTTCTTTATATGTCTGGTAGAATTTGGCTATGAATCTGTCTAGTCCAGGGCATTTCCTTGTTGGTAGGTTTTGAATCACTGATTCAGTTTTGGAACTTTACTTGTTATTGGTCTGTTCAGGGTTTCAATTTCTTCCTAGTTCAATATTGGGAGGTTGTATGCTTTTAGGAATTTATCCATTTCTTATAGGTTTTCTAATTTATGTAGATAGAGGTGTTCATAATAGTTTCTGAGGGTTTTTTTTTCTAGTTCTGTGGAGTCAGTTTTAATGCCCCCCTTGTTATTTCTGATTGTATTTAGTTGGATCTTCTGTCTCTTTTTTTCTTTTAGTCTAGTTACCAGCCTATCAATCTTAATTATTATTTCTTGAATAACCAAGTCTAGTTTCATTTTTCTTTTGTATGGATTTTCATGCCTTAATTTCATTCAGGTCAGTTCTGATTTTGTTTATTTCTTGTCTTCTGTTAGCATTGGAGTTGGTTTGCTTTTGTTTTTCTAGTTCCTTTAGGTGTAACATTATGATTTTAATTTGAGATCTTTCTAACTTTTTGATGTGGGCATTTAGTGCTATAAACTCTCATCTTAATACCACTTTAGCTGTGTCCCAGAGATTCTGGTATCTTATATTTTGGCTTTCATTAGTTTCGAAGAATTTCTTGATTTCTGCTTTAATTTCATCGTTTTTCCAAAAGTCATTCAGGAGAGGCTTGTTTAATTTTCATGTAATTGTAGGGTTTTGAATTATTTTCTTGTTTTGATTTTTTACTTTAATTACACTGTGGTCCAAAAGTGTATTTGGTATGATTTTGTTTTTGTTTTTGCTTTTTTAACTTGCTGAGAATTGTTTTATGACAAATTGTATGGTTGATTTTAGAGCATGTGCCATGTGCAGATGAAAAGAATGTATATTATGTTGTCTTGGGGGAGAGAATTCTGTAGATGTCCATTAGGTCCATTTGGTCAAGTATCCAGTTAAGGTCCTCAATATATTTAATAGTTTTCTGCCTTGTTGATTTGTCTAATACTGTCAGTGGAGTGTTGAAGTCTCCCATTACTATTGTGTGGTTATCCAAGTCTCTTAATAGGTCTCTAAAAACTTATTTTATGAAACTGAGTGCTTCGGTGTTGGGTGCATATTTATTTAGGATAGTTAAGTCTTGTTGAATTAACCCTTTACCCTTATGTAATGCATTTCTTTGTCTTTTTTGATAATTTTTGGCTTAAAGTCTGTTTTGTCTGAGATTAGAATAGCATCCCCACTTTTTTTTGTTTGTTTTCCATTTGCTTGGTAGATTTTTTTCTCCATCCCTTTACTTTGAGCCTACAGGTGTCATTCCATGTGAGATGTGTCTGTTACAGAAACATCAGGGCTTCAGTGTAGGTCCTGCTGCTCACTGCACAGTAAGCCAATCACTAAGACAATGAGTGTTGCCACGGAAGGAGGCTTTCATCAGGTGTTGCAGCTGAGGAGATAGTAGATCAGTCTCAAATCCATCTCTCTGATTAACTAAAATTAGGTGTTTATATGTAATGTAACTACCTGCAGGAAAGCAGGAATTCAGGAATTAAAGATGGGCAAGGAAGAGGAGTTGGTCATCAGGAAGCAGGTCGTTAGTTAGGCATTCATGATGGGTGAGGGGTCTGATGTCTGATTGTCTAGATGTGGCAATCTAGTAAGTTTCAGTTCCTTGATGCTGTCTGAGAGGACTGATGGTTGGTTTCCTGAGAAAGGAACTCAGATAAACAAATGTAACTTCCTCAGGTTTCAAGCCCTGGGAGGTGGGGGATCGCTTTATATGTTCTTTCCAAAGAAACCATAACATCAGTTCTATGGGACAGTTGGGTTGGTTTCAGGTCCCTTGAAGCCAGCATGCCATTGAGTCTTGTTTCTTATCCAACTTGCCACTCTGTGCCTTTTAAGTGGGCATTTAGCCCATTTATTTTCTATATTAGTGTTAATATGAGAAGATTTGATCCTGTCATCATGATGTTAGCTGGTTGTCATACAGACTTGATTGTGTAGTTGCTTCTTAGTGTCAATAGTCTATGTACTTAAATGTGTTTTTGTGGTGGCCAGGAATGATCTTTCTTTTCCATATTTAGCACTCCCTTAAGGACCTCTTGAAAGGCAGGTCTAATGATAATGAATTCCTTTGGCATTTGCTTGTCTGAAAAGATCTTATTTCTTTTTCACCTATGAAACTTAGTTTTGCTAGATAGGGAGTCTTTGATTGGAATTTCTATTCTCTAAGAATGCAAATATAGGCCCTCAATCTCTTCTGGCTTGTAGGGTTTCTGCTGAAAGGTCCACTGTTGGTCTGATGGGGTTCCATTTGTAGATGATCTGCCCCTTCTCTCTAGCTGCCTTTAATATTTTTTCCTTAAGTGTTGACCTTGGAAAATGTGATGACAATATGTCTTGAGGACAGTTATCTCATATAGAATCTCACAGGGGATATCTGCATGTCCTGATTTTGAATGCTGGCCTCTCTAGTGAGGTTGGGGAAATTTTCTTAAGCAATAGACTCAAATATATTTTCCAAGTTGCTTGCTTTCTCAGGGACACCAATGAATCATAGATGTGGTCTCCTGAAATAATTCCATATTTCTTGGGAGTTTTATTTATTTATTTATTTATTTATTTATTTTTATTTTCTTTGTTTTTATCTGACTGATTTGAAGAACCAGTGTTTTGAGCTCTGAGATTCTTTCTACATCTAGTCTGTTGGTAACACTTGTGATTTTATTATGAGATTCTTGTAGTGAGTTTTTCAACTCCATCAGTTTACATTGGTTATTTCTTAAAGTGGCTATTTCATCTTTCATCTCTTTTATTATTTCATTGGATTCCTTAGATTCCTTGGATTGGGTTTTGACCTTCTTCCAAATCTCAATGATTTGTGTTTGCATTGAGAATCTGAATTCTATGCCTGTCATTTCAGCCATTTTAGCCTAGTTAAGAACAATTTCTAGGGAACTAGTGTGGTAGTTTGGAGGAAAGAAGGCATTCTGGCTTTTTGAGGTACCTGTTTTTGTGCTGGTTCTTTGATCTTTGAAGTTGCTGTCCTTTGGTTGGATTTTTTTGCTCTTATAGTCTTTGATGCCATTGGGTATTTATTTGTGGTATAAGGTGGGTTCAGTCAACTGGATTTGTTTCTGGAAGATTTCAGAGGGGTAAGGGTCAGCTCATCACTCCTGGGTTTCTTGCTCTGGACTGGGGGCTTGCACTGGACTACTGGCTTTGCTTTTTGGCTCCTGACGGTTAGAAACCTGCTGCACTGTGGGAACCAAGATGTGCCCAGTCTACTGGCAACAACACTCCAGTGGGGGATGCTGGACACTGGTCTGTGCTTTTGCACTTGTGGTCAAGTGATTTTTGAATAAATACTCTGGCTATGCTTCTACAGGAGATTGTGTAAGGACAAAAAAATGATAAGAAAATCTTAGGCTTTCCTTGATGGTTTTGTCATTGGTAGTGGTACAGAGACTATAAATACGAAATTATCTTTTTATACTGTGAAAAAAAGCAAGCAAATATATTGATATTGCTGGGAAACAGTGTTTTTGTTGTGAAATAAGGTTGATAGAAATATGGAAAAGGGAAAAAAATGAAAAGGAACCTTCTGGTATCATATTGAAATTAATGACATCAAGCCATAGTTTAAAACACACACACACACAAACACACACACACACACACACACACGTGCGCGTGAATCTAGAAGCAATGATATTCTAATAGGAATAAGCATCCTTCTGCCCATTAACATTTCTCCACTAGAGGAACTGGAGATTCTTAGCGAAATGGCAGATTCCAGATTTGTGCAATGAAAAGTATAAGGCAAATTTTGGATATTTTGTGCCAGAATTCAAAGGATTGCTTGTTGATTAACAGAGACGTTTGAAAAGAACAGGGAAGCTAGCTTAAAGGCCACCCCACTGGCAATATTTGGAACAAGTTGAATATCAAAAAGAATAAGGATAGTTATGTTTTATAACATGCTGGATTTTTTAAAAAAGCCAGGACTCAATAGTGATTAAAACATAAATACGTAATTAATGTTTATTAAAGCAAGAGAGACAGGGAAGAAAAAGGGAAAACTCTTTTTTACAGATGAATGCCAGCTAATAAATCTGGAAGGAATGGTAGAATTAGAAAATGACCATTTTACAAATCCCAATGTAAACTAATAAGACAAAGATCCTCAGTGGTTCTTAAACCATTGGAGAAAAGGTTATTGAGAATAAATATTCATGTGTTCTCAAAGTGTTACCCTAAAAATTACTTATCACTTATAATGTATAATTACAAGAGTGAGATTTAGAGATTACCAACTAAGTTGTCAAACTTGGCAACACTAAAAGTGGGACCTATTGGGATGTATGTCCCAATATGTAAATGGGACATACATTTACCCCAACACTAAAAATGGGATGCAATAGAAACTATGCAACACCATTCATGTAATATCCCTGTTAAAAGTGCAGAATCTGAGTCTAATCAAGAGTGAGCAATCAGACATCTCGATAGATATTTTCAAATTTTCCTCCAAAATGGTTACTTCCACTTAAACTTTCAAAATTTTACCTATTCTTTTGCTAGATTGTTTCTGTTAATTCACAGCGATGTGCAGGAGATATTTGTATTTTAATGAATTTATTTGTTCTTAATAGGTGTGTCAATTTGGAGTTTACTCCATTTTAAAAATTTGTCCTTTTTATGTTATTTTTTACATATATAAAACTTCAAAATTTTTAGTCATCGTTATCATTCCTTTACTTTCTGGCTTCTAGGAAAGAAATAATTCCACGTCCTTTATTAATATGAGGACAGTAAAGAGGTGCAATTATTTTTACTAAATTCTATAGCATGCAGATTAGTCTGTCATGTAGTTGGGAACAGCCAATGTTCTATTTGACTCTAAATCTGCACTGGTTCCGTGCACAGTAGTCAATATTTTCTTCTTCCATTTTAATCATGCCTACTCTTTATTATTCACATTTACCCCATACCTACAGTAAATCTCTTCCTCATGTCTGCTTACATGAAAGATATTGAGGAAAAACTAACATGAAATAGACAGTTCTGCTCTCAGTTTACAGAGAAGAGGAGATGAAATGTGCTTGTAAGCATGGTCAATGCCACAAGAAAGACAAGGGAAATGTCACAAGATTTCAGAGAAGAGATTACATCTAGCTGACAAGGTTAGGAAATGTTTTCTGGAAAGAGGTATTTAATTTGGGTCTTTAATTCTAGGTAAGATCTGTATGTACGAAAAATGTGTTAGAGAAACAGTAGGCACAAAGACAGAGAAGGGGAGAGTATGTAAAAGAAACGGCTAGAAGCTCAGTTGGCCTGAGGTGTAGGCTGCACATACGACTACACACATGAGGGCAGGAGCCTTGGACCCTGATCATTCAGCCATCAAAACTTTTAAAAAGAATGTATATGGCCAAGTGTGGTGGCTCACACCTGTAATTCCAGCACTTTGGAAGGCTGAGGTGGGTGGATCACTTGAGATCAGGAGTTCAAGACCAGCCTGGCCAACCTGGTGAAAACCATCTTTACTGAAAATGTAACAGCCAAGTGTAATGGTGCCTGCCTGTAATCCCAGCTACAGGGAGGCTGAGGCACAAGAATGACTTGAACTCAGGAGGCAGAGGCTGCAGTGAGCCAAGATTGCACCATCACTGTATGCCAGCTTGGGTTACACAGCAAGACACTATCTCGAGGGGAAAAAAAAGTGTAATATTGGGTATATTGGGTATTGGGCAGTGTGGAGTTTTTAAGAGTGTAATACCATTCAAATGTTTGTCATTTCTACTTGTGGGTTGTTTTGTTTTGTTTTTAAGAAATCCTTTCCTCTCCATTCCAATAGTGTCCCCTTTGTCCCCAGTTTTCTCAATTTAAAAATACTGGATCAGGAATTCCTGCATTGTCTTGACCTAATGAGCAATTTGGCTATGTCCAAATTGCAGGCTGCCATTTATTACCCTGTTTTACTAACTGTTAGTAGTGAAACTGCCTTAAAACACACTGTTGAGCAGCTCTTAACACTCTGATGTGACACTTGGTCTCCTGGGCTGAAAGGGAAGCAATGACATGGTCCTTCTGCCTCTGGCTTTTGAGGAAGCCTGTGACCCTTGAAAAGGTTTCCAGTTATTTGGAGGGATGTGTAATTCTCTCAAGCTAGAAGACCAGATTTTCCCTTTGCCTGAGCACTGGAAACAAACAATTGGCTAATGTGACAGCCTCCTCACTCATCCTAGAAGTAATTGTATCAATTTGACTTTGCAGCCTGGAGGTGGGGGCTGTGAGAGGGTAATAGGATTTAAACTCCAATTCTTTTTCAGCTGCTGGCTAGGATTAGTGAATGGAGATAAATAGAACCCCTTTGCTATTTTTATAAATTTCAGCTTTGATGTAGACTTAAATTTGAAACATCTGAAATTTCTCCAGAGATGACATATAAAAACTACAGGGGAAAGCTACAGAAATCCTACCTTGGGTTAAAGAATTTGTCTCTGTTTCTCTTCTAGACAGTGTTTGGGGAAATGATCTCCATACAGTTTTATTATTACTGAACACTCTGTACTCCTTCTTGAGCATTTGTCAACAAATTGCTCCAATAAAAGTACTTGTAATAAATCCCATGTGTTCTGTGGGTCCATTGCCTTGTAGGTACAATTCTTCTCAGACATATTGCAGTTTGGTGGTTCAACGACTTTGTAATTTAAACTGTAACTGACAGAAGGAAGGAAACAGACTCATCTTCTGAAAGTAATGACTTAAAGCTACTATTCTGAAGACCGGAGAGCTTCATGGCTCTGTTGCTTCTGTCTTGTTTGTGTGTTCATTAGAGTGTGCTCAAACTGGAGAGGGGATAATTGAGTCTGAGAAGTGTCTCAAATCAGGAACTGTTGAAGCAACTGCGTTTATTTATGTTAGAGAAGAAAAAACAGGAGACACATGCTAAAAGTATTCAAGTAAATGTTATTAAGAGGAGACAGACTTTGATGGTGTTTCCAGTAGGGCTAACCAGTAAGCTTTGGAGGGAAGTTACATGGGGGCAGGTTCGAATGTAATAGAAAAGTGAATTTTCTGTCACTATCCAACAATGGAACAAATTGGCCAATGCTGAAAAATGGGCTGGGTAACTCTCGAGATTATAATTGCTCTCTGACATCACCGGTCAATTTTAAGAGTCAATTCATTCATTAACTCATTCCTGATTCATTCATTCAAATATTAATTACCTTAAGGAATTATTAGGAACCAATGTGGGTAAACACAATAATGAGTGGCAACAGATGTGGCACCAGGACGTGGACTGTGACTCCCTCACAGTCTGGTAGGGAGATAAATAATGACCAAATAATCAAGCAACGAGCACATGATATTAAACGTGGGTAAATGTCACAAAGTGAAGGAATGTGGTCCTATAAGAGCATATGTTGGCCAAGCATAGTGGCTCACACCTGTAAATCCAGCACTTTGGGAGGCTGAGGTGGGCAGATCACGTGAGGTCAGGAGTTCAAGATCAGCCTGGCCAACATGGTGTAACCTTATCTCTACTAAAAATACAAAAAATTAGCCAGGCATGGTGTCGCATGCCTGTAATCACAGCTACTCAGGAGACTGAGGCAGGAGAATTGCTTGAACGCAGGAGGCAGAGGTTGCAGAGAGCTGAGATTGCGCCACTGCACTCCAGCCTGGGCAACAAGAGTGAAACTATGACTAAAAAAAAAAAAAAAAAGGGAAAAAAAAACCCCACAGGTCTAAGGAATCTTCCTAAACCTAGCAGTGGTGTGGTGGGTGTTGTGAAGAGAGCTTTCCTACTGATGCAATGCTGTAGTAGAAAGTTGGAAAATGAGTAAGAGTGAATCTGCTGTGGTGGGAAGAGAAAGGGAAGAAGAGGTTTCCAAGCAGCCTATGAGCAACCCTGTGGAAGGAGAGATTCTGGTGTGAGTTTCCCAGTCTTTCCTTGAAGTAAGAATGACCTTAGGTTCTTGTTAAGTATACCAGTTTTGAGGGCATTCCTCTGAAAGTATCATCCAGTGGGCTTGGAAATGTTATCAAACCATTTGAGTGATTTGATTATTTAATTATCCAATAACTTGAGTGATTCTTATCAACATAAAGCTTTCAAATGGGACACTAGCAGAACTAGAAGAAGGCCACTGTGACTGATGCACAAAGGTTGTGGGTTGTGGGGTGAGAGGCAGGCTGTGGTCAGTGCATTTGTTTCTATCCTGAGAGCATAGTAGGTTTGTGAAATTGCTAAAATTTGAGGGAAACTAAAAATTGAGGGAATTCTTTCTTACCACTTTAATTTTCCCTGTGAATGAAGAAACAAAAATGGTTATCCATATGTAGTAGGAGAGGCTGAGCAGACATCATCACACTTTTGAGGAAAATGGAGAAATGAGAGAGCCAGTTGGCCAGGAAAAACTAGTAGGGACTGATGTGCAGAGTTGAGGGATCACTTAAGGTCAGGGATTATGGATTTATAGAGGTAACAATTTGCTCTGCAGTTGTTTTTCTCCAGCAATTATCAAACTCTTCAGTTTAACTGGCGAGAAAACAGGATGGACCCAGGTTAGATGTGATAAAATACAAAGGCATAAAGAAGTTTGGGGTATGGACAAGATTTTGAAATGAAGGATTATGGCATGTAAGTTGGATAAGGAGGAAAGTCAAGAAAGGAACAGGCTGAAAGATTGCTTAGCCACACAGTGATCTGTGGATCAGAGGTTCTAAGGAGACCAAAGTAGAAATCGCTTAGAGAGATCAGTAGAGAGGCAATGTTGTGGTTGATGGATAAACCACAGCATTGCCTCTCTGTGGTTGATTGGATTTGTTCATTATTTGAAGATCAAGCATTTTTGCATAATATTGATTTCTACAACATTACAGTGTGCAGCTGGGTTTCCTTGGGTAGAGTGGAGGAAAAGTTATTGAAAAAGAGTTAGCCAAATCATCTCTTTAGAGAGAAAATCATCTCATCCCCACTATGATTTAGGAGAATCAAGACTGGAGAAGGGGATTTTGCTTCAATGCATGACCTGTTGTTTTCTTCCACCCTAATAGTCAATGTGAGGGTGGCTGCAGGTCAGGGATATAAGTAAGATGCTGAGACTGGTGTAGGTTATCATAAAGTGCATACAACTTAGGGGTCAGGACAGGAACACATCAGGCTAGGGAGCCACCAGAAGCCAGGAGGGCACAATTACTAGAAAACAAAACACAGCGAATGGCCAGAGTGATGGAGATGGTGAGAAGCTGGAAAAGCTGTATACTGAGAGGAAAGAAAAAGAAAAAATATTGAAAAATGAGAAAGTCATGTAAAACCGGGAACTAGAGTGAAGGCAAGATAGACAGGTGAGCAGATATAGCACACCTGTAGTGATGGAATCACCTTGCTTTGGTTCAACCTAAGCTGTGTTATTTCCTTGTGACCCTGCGGAAAACTGATCTAGAACAAGCCTGGCCTGCACTTGGCAGTCAATGAAAACAGCTAATGGATAGGAAAATGTCTGGCTGAAAGAAATGCTTGAAAACATGTTGTCCTTTGTCATTGAAGATGGCCCTATTATACTTCAGACTCTACACTGGGATTTGCAGCCAAAAAGAAGAATTTATCCCTATTTTCCCTTTCCTGGTAGAAGCTTATTAACCCATAGAATTACTGGAAAATAGAACTGTAATGCTTCATAATCCAGAAATAACATCTCTTCAATGATCTGTCAAGTGAGGGCTGAAAACCAAATAAATATACGTATTCTCTCTTGCACAAAACCACTACATCTGAAGCTAGAAAGCTACAAGCAGTTTAGGATGATTCATCTCAAGAAAAATATAGTGAAACAGCTTAAGAAATACTGCATTTTGACCCAGGCACGAGGGTAACGGTGCTCAAGAAGGCATTGCTGTTGCCTTTTTCTGGCTGTGGCTCACATTATAGGCTGAAGAGTCCCTGGGGCCAACTAGATGGGTTTACGCAGAGATGTATCCCTCTTATTAGACCATGCTTTGATACCTAGGACCCTGGGATTCCCTTTCTAAATGGTCTGACCCTACTTTCAGAGCCTGAGTGGGTGTGTTACCTTCATCTTTGCTCCTAAGGACAAGATGGCCCCAGTGGTAGGTATATCCTAAGCTGAGTGGTGATCAAGAAGTAGCTGTGTGTGGAGGCCGTGGCTGGAACTTGTATACACAACCTGGGTGTCCACATATATATATAAGCATGAAAAGGAAGGGGGGCAGGAAAAGAAGAGAAGATTGTAAAAGACCTCGGGCTAGGAGCTGCAAACCAGCTGTCTGCATTGCCATGGTCTGACTCAACTCTGAGGAGTCAAGGATTCTAAACTCAGATCTGGCCTTTCAGGTTTTATGAAGTTCTATTTGTCAAGGTAGAAGGGTAGAACATGTTTTATTTAGCATCCTATTCACTTGATTGATATCTTTTAAATATTTGGAGATAGAATACGTGATCCTCCATTTGGACTTTTGCCTAGGTCCCAAATACTTGGGACAGGCCTGGGCTTCTGTTCACAAGTTACTCTAACTTTATCTAGTTCTGCATTGTATCAGTGTCTTGTGCCTATTAGTTTATATGTCTATCTTTCCTTTTAGACATTTTGCTCTTTAAATCATGTCCTATTTTTAAATTCCCCAGTCTGTAGCTGGTTGCCTCTTTGTACTTAATAAGCACTCGATAAATATTTGCGGAATCAGAAAAAGACTATGCAGTCATGAAATTTCTCTGACTGAGGCAATGCTCTGATAGGCCCTTTCTCTGTTTCTAAAATCCCAAGGTCTCCTCCTCTTGCTTAGTCCCTATAAACAATATATATATATATTCCCTCCACAAAGCTTACTTCCCTTTTCTGTTACATGTAAATGTGAGAGGTAGAGAAAAATGTATTCCTAACAGGTGGCATCAGAATTCTTTTTAGCAAGAGAGTTGTCTTACTTTACTTGAGAAAGTGTATAGAACCCAGGGCTGGCTGAAGTAAAGACATTACAGGGAAAGGAAGATTAATTTTGCATAAAAGATGAAGCATTTGGCATTCGGGAGGACAATCTGTCAGGAAGGAGGAAGAGAAGAGAAGAGCCAGCCAGATGGAAGACTCAAGATGACATGACCCATCTTTGTGACCACCTCCACCCATCCAAGGAAAGACTGCTAAGTTCCCAAGTCATCTTTAATGTGTTTGTTTTCCCCTGCAAACTGAAGAAGAAAGAAATGCATTCTACATTGGAATTGCATGGTGTAGAACAGAGGCAGCATGTGAGAATCCAGAATCATGGAGATGAAGATTTACTCTGAGAATGAATTGTTAGCTTTCTGGAAAATTTGTAGAACTCTCAGGGAGGGTTTTGAATGTCATGGATTGTGGAAGTGGCAGGAGTTCCAGCCAGTCTTATGTAGATTGTATGGTAGCTAATCCACTTGAGCTTCCCATTCCAGTCCTTCTTTACGCTGTAGTACGAATCCCCACCTCCTTCATGTGCCTTGTGACAGTTGGCTATAAATGCTGCTCTCCCCATCTTCCCAGTGAAAATGGCTCCTAGTTTGCAGGGAGGATTCAAGTGAGGTTTATTTCATCATTTCCTCTCAGTGAACACTTCTTGCTACCTGGATTTATTTTTCATCAGTGAGTGCTTTTTTTTTGAGACAGGTTTTTGCTCTTGCTCTTGTTGCCCAGGCTGGAGTGCAGTGGCTCTATCTCGGCTTACTGCAACCTCTTTCTCCAGGGTTCAAGTAATTCTCCTGCCTCAGCCTCCGAGTAGCCGGGATCACAGGCGTGAGCCACCATACCTGGCTAATTTTTTTGTATTTTTAGTAGAGATAGGGTTTTACCTTGTTGGTAGGCTGGTCTTGGCCTCCTGACTTCAGGTGATTTACCCGCCTCAGCCTCCCAAAGTGCTGGGGTTACAGGTGTGAGCCACCACACTCAGCCAAGTGCTTTTTACTTACAAAACTAATACATTTATAAGAAAATTTTAGTATGAAAATTTATAAAGTCAATTAAAATATACATATAAGAATAAACACAATGCTTGTCACTTTATCACTGTACTTTAGGGTTCTTTGTTCGGAAGCAACAGAAATCTACTCTAGGTAACTTAGAAAAATCATTTATTTGAAAAAATCTCAAGGAATCAGATCTGCATGTAGGGGACACACAGGAATGCCCATTGAGGCACTAATGTATATTTCTTCCCTAAGGAAGAATTGAAGTGAAGGTTGGTCCCATCCTTTGGAAGGGACAAGAATCAGAGCACTTCTGGACTTTGTAATAGCAGGAACCTATGCAATATCCTTAGGGCTCTGACACAGGCATACATCAGTTCTTCCCCTTTTCAAACTCCCAGGGAAATGTCAGCTTTGCTTAGCTCAGGTCATGAGTCTGCCTCTTGGCCAGGGCACCTTCATTAACAAAGGGGAGATCTGGATTCTAGACAAAACACATTTCCATTACCAGAAGCTGAGGGAATGGATTTGGGAAACAAAACTTCAGGTGCTCATTTTAATTTTTCACATGTCACTATGTCCTGGACAGTCATTTACGGCAGCACATACAGATTTAAGCTTCCAAAAAATAAAGTGATTTCTTGGCATGGATGTCAAAACCTTTCCTTTATTTTTTAGTTTGAGTGTTAAGGGACAAATGATAATTGTATATATTTATGGGGTACAGTGTGATGCTTTGAAACATATATGTATCAAGTGTAACATGATCATGTTATGCTAATTAACATATTCATCACTTCAAATATTTATCATTTCTTTGTGATAAAAATATTTAAAATTCTCTCTTTTAGCTAGTTTGAAACATACAATACATGATTATTAACTATGGCCACCTTGCTCTTCAATAAAACACCAGAACGTGTTCTTGTTTCACTGTAACTTCTCCACCCCAGCTTTCTTCCACCTCCCTCCTCCTCAGCCTCTAGTAACCACCATTCTACTCTCTCCTTTTATGAGTTCAACTTTCTTAGATTCCATATATAAGTGAGATCATATGGCATTTGTCTCTCTATGCTTGGCTTATTTCACTTAACATAATGCCCTCTAGGTTCATCCTTTTTCGCAAATGACAGAATTTCCTGTTTTTCTCAAGGCCGAATAGTATTCCATTGGGTACATATACACCACATTTTAAAAATTCATTAATTTGTTGACAGACACTTAAGTTGTTTCCCTGTCTTGGCTATTGTGAGTAATGCTAAAGTGAATGTGGGAATGTGCACATCAAACTGATTTCAGTTCCTCTGGGTATATACCCAGTAATAGGACTGTTGGATCATATGGTAATTCTATGTTTAGTTTCTTAAGGAAAATCATTCTGAACAGGGACTGTTTTCTTGGGCTTTCTTCACATTTGATTAGACTAGGTGGTGTTAAACTACAGGCCTTTTAGTTAGCTCTTTGTTTTCACATGCTTTGCTGACCTCAGAACCTCTATCCCAGCCCACATTGCTTAAATAGCATAGAAAACTAATCCCGTCCTAACATTCTGATTTGGAGCCAACCTCTTGGAATAAAAATAAGTTTGCATCTGAGTGCAGGAACTGTCGGTTTTGAATTCCAGGTAGAGTTGCAGAGAGCTCAATTAGCAAACTTGCAGCGGCTGGCTATTTCCATAATAATAGCTCTTATTTATTAAGCCCCTATCGTCTGCTTGGCACATTGCCTACTTTATCTCCACTCCATATTGCAACCCTAGGAGTGAGGTGCTGCTGGCCATTAGGAACTCAGAAACTGAGGCATAGCAAATGTTAACCACTTGGCCAAGGTCACCGAAAAGCTATACTGGGATTTGAAATCAGGTCCATTTGACCCTAAACCCTGGCTCTTCCCATGCTGCCATGCAGCTGCTCTTAACCTACACTCAGCAGCTCTACCCAAGCCTCTTTCTCCAGCTTCCTCTTGTGTTTGTGTACATATCTACCTCCAGCCATACACTGGAAACTGAAAGTACAGAAGCACAGATTGTTTTTCAGTTATCATCATGTACCCCATCATTGTGCTTTATAGAAAGCAGATATTCTTTTTCTCTCACTGTCTCATATTCACTCTCTGTACACACTCTTGCATGTGCACTCACACATGTACACACACACCTATCTATGGGGATAGTGAGTTGTTTCAGATGATATTAATGGCTGAGTCTTTCCATTTTCTTATAAACAATTTCTAAAGTGAAATATCCAGCAATACCCTTCGTGTAGCAACTGCCTAAATAAAAAGATTGAAAACCTGAATGGCCCCTCTCTACAAAGCACAGGGAACGAAAACTTTGAAATCTCTAGAACAACATCAAATCCTCCCTCAATAATTGACTCAGCTTTGCTCAGACTCAGAGGAAGACAAATGAGGCTGAAAAGTCTTTAAACATAAACACTTATGCGTACAAAGTGGGTTTCAAGAAGCCAGTAATAGTTGACTTCTGGAAATAGTTTGAAATCATTGTTTTGTTTTTTTGTAAGATGTTATAAAGAGAATGAAAATCAGAATTGAGGAAATTTGGGGGGCATAAATCAGACTGAAAATTACTGACAGTAAGAATAAGGGGATCTGGATGTGAGGGGGAAAGAGGGAGACTGAATTATCCAGTTTTTGTCCACTATCCATTAGAATTTGTTGGCAAAGGTAGGCCTTTGATAAATCCTATGGAAATAATTCTATATCATTAATCCAAAGGGCAGTTAGTTTAATTGTCTTTGTTTATCTAATTTTGAGTTCATATGTGTACTTATAAAATATATATTTTTTAAATCCTGCAAGTAAATATATGGTTTCCCTGATTTATTGGAATGAAGATACTTTCTCTTAATTTCTAAAGTATGAGGACTAGCTGGATAATTTCTTCAAATTGCAGATTCCTAGGCTATCCCCAACCCTGCCAAAAATCTAAGTTACTTAGATTGTGGTTTAATCTTGGACTCTACACTTTGAAAATAATCTTAGGTGATTCAGATGCAGGATCCTAAAACTGTACTTTAATAAATGTTGGTTTATGTGATAGTGCTAATAATGTGATTAATGAAATATCAGATACAAAATACCTTTATAACAAATTAATGGCCTAAAATTCATTTTCTGTCTTTATGATTATTAGATGTACTATATTCATGAATATGTAGAAAGGAGCAGAAGTCTCAATGCCATGTGGTTATAGCTATCAGGGAGGAGTGTATGGAACTTAGAACATATGATTTACATTTGAATGGGTATGAAGAACCAATCAGAGTTGGGATGATCAGAGAGCTGTGGCCTACCTCACCTTAAAGGAAGAAAAAGGGGACTCCAGCATGTGTCTGTGTGTATGTGTGTGTCTGTGTGTATATCTTTTTAAATCTCTTTCACATTTCCACTCAATGTCGACATAGTAAAATGACGCTCAGAGTGTTGCTGGAAATATGTCTTCACTGGTAGATACTGTCTGAATCTATTTATCAATAAGTACATCTAGTTATAAGGAGGACATTTTTTGCCTTTGTGAAAGTAGTCACAAATTTATAGTCTAAGGCTGAGAAACAACAGTATCAAATGAACAAAATAAGAGTTCAGAAATGAGATTTCAGGTTTACAAGATAAATAGTCTGTATTAGTCAGTTCTCATACTGCTATAAAGAAATGCCCAAGACTGGGTAATTTTTAGAGAAAAGAGGCTTAATTGGGTAATGACTTTATCATTTCATTCAAATTTTCTCCTACCCCTTAGCTCAGGACTGACACATGTAAAGGAGAACAGCATAGTCTTTATCTTCAATACCTCTTCACCTTGTTCTTCCATTCCTCTTCTTCCTCCTCCCCTTACCCTCTTGTTTTGTTGCTTCTGGCCTCTGGAGGATCAGGATCAGGAAAGAATGAACAAACTGAAAATGGAGAAGACATTTTTACTTAGGTAAGGTTAATGGGAGTTATCTCTTGCCTGTCAACTACTCTCCTTCAGGGCAGGTATTCTAATACTGGCTCTTCCGTGGAGGTCTTTAGTAACCCCTCCTTCCCCAGCAGAAGGAATCTCTACTCTGAGTTAGCAAACTCATGTGACCCTCCACCTTATTTCTGCACCTCTACTCGCACCACAACAGGTACATCAACAGCCTTTTAAGTCTGCAGTTATAGTTCCCTCAGCCTTAAAGGCAAAGAATTCTTAGAGCAAATACGGTGTAACAAATTTCAGACCTTATTTCCCTCTCCAGCAACCACCTGTGTCCTAAAATAAACAATGCTCATCTTTGGTCTGCTAAATCAACACATTTCAGGATGATTCCACTTCTTGCTCTGTCACCATGAGTAGCTTGAAGCAGAAAGCAAACACCTGCAGCTTTACATTGTTATTGTTGTTTGTTGTTTTTGAGGCGCTCTCTTTTGGGTCTCTTGGAACTTTCTACAAAGTAGACTTTCTACTGTCTATGGAAGGTAGGAAAATAAATTATATAGAACTCCATCACTTTCTCTAAGTCCTCTGTCAAACAATCCTCCTCCATGAACTCTTAGTCTTTCTTACATAAGCTGTGGAATGTGATGATTACTGGGCCATTTTTCTACCCTCTGTTAGATCCTTCACAGAAGTATCTAGTAGACTTTTCAGTTTCTTTCAGCTTTTGGGCTCTGAAATTCTGACATAATAGGAAATTTCCATTCAACATGTTTTTATATCTGTAATTTATTTTCTTTCATCTTTGAGATGATGATTTTATGCCTTTTCCTTTGATTTCATACATTTATTTTCTTCCATTCCCTTTCAGCCATTGACTTTGTCCCACATTCTGTTGAAAGAATAAATACCATGATAAGGAATCTAAGTAGGCAAATATAACCACATGCTCTAGTTTCCTTTTCGTTACCGGGAAAAGATGTCCCTTTCAACTGGTGTTTACTGTGGCAAAATGTCTAAACTTATAAAACTGGAAAGACAATTTGCAATATTTGTTTTGAAAGACAAGAATTGGAGCATCAATGCAGGAGAGGATAACTGGGTCATGAAACCTAGTGCTATGGTTTGGATCTGGTTCCTCTGGCCCCACCAACTCTCATGTTGAAATCTGATTCCCAGTGTTGGAGGTGGGGCCTAATGGGAGAGGTTTGGGTTAGTAGGGCAGATCCCTCTTGAGTAGATTAATGCCCTCCCTGGGGAGCAGGTGTGGGGGTGGTGAATGAGTTCTCATTCTTAGTCCCAAGTGAGTTCCCTAGAGAGCTGGTTGTTAAAAAATGCCTGGCACCTTTCCCTTCTCTCTTGCTTTGTCTCACCATGTGATCCCTGCACACACTGGCTGTTCTTCCCCCTTGTCATGAGTAGAAAAAGTCTGAGGTTCTCACCAGATGCAGATACTGGTGCTATGCTTCTTATAAAGCCTGCAGAATTATAAGACAATAAATCTCTTTTTTTAAAAAAATAAATTGTCCAGCCTCAGATGTTCCTTTGCAGCCACACCAACAAATTATACCTGATCACCAAAATTTAGAGGACCCATCAGTTTAAATAAAAAATTTTTAAAATACTCCTCTATTTTTATCAGATGAAATTATGTATAGCTTTATTTGATTTATTTTCATAAACATTAACACAGGCATATGTTTATTGATATCAAGAAGTCCAGAAGGACTTTTATCTGTTGTTATGCTTTGAGAGCAAATAACAGAAGTTCCCAACTCAACTAGTTGGTACAAAAAGGAAAATTTGTTATCTCACATTCAAGACATGTCGAGAATTTAATGTTATTTAGTTGCTAATTCAATGACTTCATCAAAAACTCGGGTTCTTTCTTCATTCTGCCATTCTGTGAATATTGCTTTTTTCCTCAGTCTAGCTTCTTCTTTGTCACAACAGTTATATCTGTCCAGACATCAAGTTTAGACATGTCAATTTTGAGAAAAAGAAGAGTACCAGCCGCCCCTCAATAATCCCTCCTTCACATCTCATTGGCCATCCTCTAATCCAACTGCTGGTTAGAAGTATAGGATTACCCTGATTTAATAGACTAATCAGGATTGGCTCCTTGGTTGGAGATGGGATCACTTTCTCTCAGGAGTAGAAATCTGGATTCTGTTAGCAAGGAAACAGGGGCAAATTTAACTGCTGCAGGCTTTTAACGAATTTCAACAACAGTGTCAGACTTCCTCATTTCCTCCTCCATTCCTACACATCATTCAGAAAATTTATTCCTTCAGCAAATGTTTATTTAGCATTACAGTCAGCCCACTACTGTTCTAGGCACTGGGGCCACCATAGTTAACTTCTTCCATTTTTATTTCTTTTGGGGTTATTCTGATATGTCTAAACTATATGTTTATGGTGAAGCTTCCTCAAATATCAAAATTAGACAATGTCCATTGACTTCCTGCCATGAATCATGGGAACATGAAGATTTAGCTGTTTTATGTCACTACTCATCTCCCCTACCTCTCTCCTATGTATATAATCCATCCATAAAACTTTAAAAAGGATTTTAAAACCTGTTTCTTCTTTAATAAACCACAATCTACTTGTATTAGTCTGTTCTAACACTGCTATGAAGAAATTACCCAAGACTGGGTAATTTATAAAAGAAAAGGTTTAATTAACTCACAGTTCCTTATAGTTGGGGAAGCCTCAGGAAACTTAAAATCATAGCGGAAGGCAAAGGAGAAGCAGGCACCTTGTTTACAGGGGCAGGATGAAGTGAGTACAAGCAGGGGAAATACCAGCTGCCTATAAAACCATCCAATCCTGTAAGAACTCACTATTATAAAAACAGCATGGGGGAAACTGCCCTCATAATCCAGTTACCACTACCTGGTCCTGCCCTTGAAACATGGGGATGATGGGGATTGCAGTTGGAGGTGGGATTTGGGTGGGGACGCAGAGCCAAAGCATATGAATACCCCTACTCTTCGTTCACCATTTAGCATTGTTTGAATGCTTGTTAGCAGTTTGGCAACAGGAACAAGATCTCTTTGTTTTTTTTTCTTCTCAGGAGAGTTCTCCAATGCCATTTTCAGTTGTTTTTAATTTCCACCCCTTTGGTATCTTGGAGGTTGGTGCTTCTCCTTTTCACACTGCTTCTCCCTCAGTCAAGGACATCCAAAAGTTAAAGACTTGACATTCCCTCTCCTTTAGAACTCAGTAGCTGAAGGCAGATGGCAGAAATCTGCAGGAAGCCTTTCACTTTACAGACAGCATCTCTTGGCTCCCAAACTAATAAGGCGAAATCATTATTCTCCTTCCACATATCCCCATTCTCTTTTTATTGCTCAACCTCAATCAGCTATATCTTTCTTTTAATATTGTCAATATTAAGAATATTTACATTTTATACCTTTTTCCTTTGATGTACCCTTGATTTTAAAAGGTGAAAATCAATAAATCATAATATCATATTATGACTATGTAAATATTTGCTGCTGCAGAGTCAAACAGTTCACTCATATTATGTTTTTCTCCATGAATCATATCACTCCAAAGAAATTGTTTCTGTCAGAAATTCAATTGTATTTTCTTTCTCTCTTTTTAAAATAAATCACCAGTTGTCTTTGTCATATTATCAAGTTATTCCAAGCTTTAATAATGCTGTGTAATTCAGAGCTTTCCAACTACTGATGGTATCAGTAGCTGACACCTCAGCATTGGGGTCAGGCAAGCTCAAGGCTCATCAGGGGTATGAAACCTCCTTTATTTAGCTCATTGTGCTAGACAAATATTGCCATTTTAAATTCATGCTGTGGTGTAAGAAAGGCTGTGAGGTGCTAGAAATCTATCCACTTTCTCCCTTTTCTTCCCACAGAGATCTCACAACCTGAGGTTGTGCTCTGTTTCTATTGCAAAGTTGTCATCCTAGGACTTCCCCGCTCTGCTGTCCTGGATTAGATTCATTTTCCTGGATTAGATTCATTTTCCTGGATCCCACATTTTCTTCTTTCTGGGTTTACTCCTTTGTTTTCCTAGGGTGCATCTTCAAATTATGTCCTGAGAAGTGTAGCAGGAGGTAAGAATTATGAGTCCTCCATTTCTCTAAGTTTCTTTATTTGGCCCTTTGCACAGGATTGAGAGATTGGCTGAATATAGTCCTCTCAGTACTTTGACAGCATTGCTTAGTTTTCTACCATTCAGTTGTTGATGAAACATTAGAGCCACTATAATTATGATTATTGGTACATAACTTGAAAGCTTTTAGGATCCTTTGTTTATTCCTCGTCTTTTGAAATTTCATGATCGTATGTTTATGGGGCTATTTTCATCCATTTCACTGGCACTCAAGAACTCCATTTTAGCTTCTTTAGCTGTAGAAAATAGTCTTCTGTTGCTTTGAAATTTTTCTGTTTATTTTCTCTATTCTGTTTTTCTAGAATTTTCATTAGACAGATGTTGGGTCTCCCAGGTAAACCTTTACTGTCATTTTTTTCTTTTCTTTTATATTTATATTTTTCTGACCCTTTATCTCTTTGTTCTATATTCTTAGAAGTTTCCCCGATTTACTTTCCAGGCATGACTATTAAGACTCAACAGCACAGGTCTCCTTACTGTAAAATTAGGGGTGTCTAAGTATCACTGTTCATCCTAAAGCAGAACTTTCTAGTTGGCAAACCTCCTCTATGCACACATAACTTATACTCAGCCCTTTGATTGCCTCACTCTTAAGAGAGAACAGATAACCAAGGATCAACAGGCATCTGTGGAAAACTTGTAGCATGTAATGGCAATAAGCAAACTCAAATTTAATCAAGGTTATTCATCAGGAGAGGTGACTCCAAAGGAAAGAGATAATTCCAAGACCAGAAGACAACAAAAATAAAAACTGTCCTTTGCATGGATAGAGCTGAAGGCCATTATTCTAAGCAAACTAACATAGGAACAGAAAATCAAATGCTGCGTGTTCTCACTTATACATGGTACATATGAACACAAAGAAGGGAATACAGACACCAGGGCCTACCTGAGGGTAGAGGGTGGGAGGAGGGTGAGGACTGAAAAGCTACTTATCAGGTACTATGCTTGTTAGCTGGGTGGCAAAATAATCTGTACACCAAACCCCTGTGACATGCAATTTACCCATATAACAAATGCATATATGTACCCCTGAACCCAAAATAAACGTTTAAAAAATTCTTGAAGAAATATCCTTTTATTCAGTTTTACCTGAATAAAAGTTATAGGATTTCAGTTCATTACATACAATTTTCAATGCAATCCCCCTTTTTTGTGCCACTTTCCAGTCTTAATCCACAGCCTCTTTGGTGCATGTCTGGTTCCTTCCTTTCCTGGATACCATTGGAAACTAGCTGTATCTATTAGTTTCTACTGGGTTTTGTTTCTTAAGAAAGTTTTGAAAACTCTTATCCACTGGTATTGCCCACATCCATTTTCTTCATTATTAGGAAAAAATACCTTTATGTATTTTTTGCCATCATTGTTAGAGATCTTTTAGCAAAGTGCAAGGTCTTAAGTAACAAATTCTGATTTCAACATTTTTGCCATTTTTTCATTTAATTTACCTGTTGGTGACGTACATACTTCCCTAAAGAAAGTGCCTGATTATTCGGAATTATTAATTAAAGCATCATGATACCAAATGTACCACCCTGCTAATAATCCCCAGCTGTGAACTACATCCTAAATTATGAAGTTGATGTAGACCTGATTCTATGCTGCTTGCTCTGTCAATGTTGACAGTTAATATTCCAACTAACATCAAGCATACCAACTCAGACTAACCTGGGTGATGAAAGGCTGCACTCAGCATATATTTTATTACTAGGAAAATTATAAAAGAGAAGACTAATTAAATAATTTTACATAAGAAGAAAATATTCTTATATTGGGATGGTCTCATAGATTCCTGACAATAGGCTATAAGAGGATTAGATCAGTGGCTGTATTTTTTTGTATGCACTTTATAAAACATTTTCAAAACTTATTTTCAAAAAGTATCCCTTTCTGTATTTTATGTATCTAATTTTTTGTCATGAGGGTAAAAAGCTATAAAGGATATTAATATTGACATATACAATTAAATTGCTATATTTTAAAACATATTAAATATAATCTAAATGTCATATGAATTTATAACTATCACCATCCATTAAAAAATACATCAGCAAGCACTATTTAATAGTATATTTTTATTGCATTTCCCACTCTGAATTTTATCCTAGTGTAATATATATTCAGAATGGAAAGTCTTTAATTAATTGCCTTGATTGAGTAATTCATGAAAAAAATATACGAAATGAAACTGAAATTGACGTATCAATACACTTCCTGTAACTGTAGGGCTCTAAGGGTTAAATTTTTCATTAATTTATCATGATGATGATTAGTATCAGATACTCAAAACAACATAAATGTCTATAAATTATAAAAAGTATAAAATATAAAATATAAAAGTTTATTGGAAATAAATCTTTTAAGGAGATAGAGGCATTTTTTGATTAACTCACATTAGTATGAATATTTCTTCTTATTTTAAAAAGGGCTCAGTATCTTTTCTGTTCTAGTTTTTAATTTTTATAGATGTAATCTATGTTGGTTTACCTGTTATGTAAATGAGAATAGTTTTGTTACAATAATGCCATTTATGTTTTAGAACTCCTTTTGAACTATTTGCCAAAAATCGCGATATATTTTGAAAAATAAATTTTAATGATCTAGAATTTGACAACACAATTTTGCTCTTTTTCCATTTTTTAAAACATATGATTAGGAAACTACCTGAAAGGGACATGAATTTGTTACTCAATCTTTTAAGTCATTGACTTTCCTGACACTCACACACCAGCATTTTAAATTCATTTTGTGCCTTGTAGGTTTTTACATCCTGAAGCAGTGCACCAGATTTAGATACAGTGGGACTTGAGCTCTACTTCTGTGAAGTGTAAGAGGGCAACTGTAAAAGAAATGGCTTGACTGTAACATGTTCTCAGTCCAACCAATTTTAGGAAAGAAAATATGTGAAGGCTGAGGATCCAAAGTGATTCCCTTCAAACCATCCTACCCCATGGGAAGACTGTGAACTCCCTAAGGTAACAGCAGTCCAGGACACTGCTGAACTATAGGATTTCTGTTCCTTCCAGCTTTTTATTTTACCACAGAGGCTTCCTTTCTCCTACAAAGGAAACAACAGCTTCAAAACTTTGAAGATGGTCTCAAAGTGATTGGGGAAAAAATATAAATAAACTGCAGAATAGAAAGAGCTCTATGGTTAGGAAGTCCAATAGGTAATAAGGAGAGACAAGACGAAAGAGAACCAAACAAAATCCAATGTTACAACCTGATTAGAAATAGAAACTTGATTTAATCCATGAGAGGGGTCACAAAAAATATAAATGCAGATCTTTTTTTGTACTAAAACAGCTGGCCGTCTTCTTATCTGAATCTTGAAGTCATAGTAAATTATCATTGAGTTGTAGTTTTGGAAGATTTTGAGTAAAGGTAAGCTGACAGATCATGGCTCTAAGATGGTAGCTTTCAATCTTTTAAAACACAGCTAACAGCAAAAATGCGATTTACAGCTATATAAGGGAAACAGGAGTTCCAGTTTTTGAAAAAGGATAATGTTTACTGTCATGCTGGACCCCCTGCTGGCTTTAATAGGGATGGCACCAGGTTCGAGAGGCCAAAGAAGAGACCTGGAGCCAAGAGACAACACCTAGGGTTTATCGAGGGGACTGACGTACAAGGCCTTCCACTGGCTGTGGGCCAGACAGAAGAGCTGTTCTCATTTGTAAGATGCATGCACTCTATGTAGATCAGCTGCAACTGCATTCTCAGATTACGCTTACGTTATGGCTATCAGGTGGGTCTACCATACATTCACACAATGTGGGTATTCTATAATGCTTTGGCTTCCCTCCTCCATTCTTCTTATGTATTAAAAGCAATGCTGGTCAAGAATCACCAATTTATTTCATCACTCATCTAATAAGTAATGATTTACAATCTGAAAAACACAACTGTAAGGGCCTCTGAAAAACAACCATATATTTTTGTATTAAAATTTTATTTAAAAAACACTTGTGAAGAAAATCACACTTACATTCGACTCATCTCTGCTCTGGAGAAATCAAGCCGTTCACACCCCAAGGACATAACCAGGATCCCTTTGTTGGCAGCCCATCCCAATTGTAGGCACAGTGCCCAAGATGAAATAGCCTCTGGCATGCTACAGAATGATAATAAACAGGGGGAAAATATCATCCTAGTAGAGAGAGTGCTCGTAAGCCAGTCTCTTAATTGATGCCAACCTTCTGTTCTGTGATGATAGTGAGTAGGGGTGAAATGGGTGTGGAGGAGGCAGGGGAAGAAGTGAGATTTAAGAGAATGGATGATGTAAGTGGAGACAGAGTTCCTGGAGCTTCTTCACACAAACAATCTTCCCAATAGAGTGCTAGATTATCTACGCGTTCCACACATCTTGAAACTGATAGTTGTCCTTGTTTACCCCCTCTCTCTAAGAAGAGAAATGTGTGGAATTAAACAAGGCATCAACTTCCTAAGAATGTGCTATTGCAATGGGCTCAAGCCAGTGAGGGTAATGAGAGAACAAACACATCATTAGGGTGCAATTCAAGCAATACAAGTAAATGAATGCAATAGAAGAGACCTATGAGAAGACTGCTGAAGACAAGAAATGCTTTTTTTGAAAGAAAGACAATATATAAGCTTCCAATCTACCTACAGGTATAAAGAGATATTTTGAAAGGTCCTTTTTACAGTAAGTTTTTAAAAAGTTAAAGGCAAAACAAAAATCTCTGGGATATATAGTGTCATCACTTCCAAATCAAATTACAAAATAGAAAATTAACAAGATTTATTACTCTGAAATATTCCATGACTGAAAAAATACCCAGTGTGCTAAAACTCTGAACACTTAACAGTCCCTGGATCAGAGAACTTCATGGTAGAATTAAAAATAAAATTAATTTAAAAAATCTGTAAACCCACTGGAGCGCCATTGCAAGTGTCAGTAAATAGAATCCTAAATGGAATCACCTGGAGAAGCTTTTTAGAACATTGGAAACCAAAGTTGAATACAGACCAATTAAACGAGTCTCTAGAAATGGAACCCAGGTATCAGCATTATTCAAAGCTAATGTGTGGCCAGTGTGGTTGAGAACCACTGCTCTAGACTCTTGCCACTCACAGCATGGTCCATGGGCCAGCAGCAACTGTCTCACCTGGGAGATAGTTGTATTATTAGAAATACATAACCTCAAGCCTTCACCCAGACCTGCTGAATCCGTAATTTAACAAAATCCCCAGATGGTTCCTGTGCACATTAAGTTTGAGAATCACTCATTTAGAAGATGGATGCTATTACGTGCCAGCATTCACTCTTCCTTAATATTCAATCATTTCTTGCTTGATGTTGATGTACTGTATTTGCTGCTACTTGGCAGCACCTGCTATGTTGTGCTACGTCTGACTTCTCTAATTGCTCAGAGTTGGTGAACAAATGCTTAAGACCTGAAGGGTCAGTTTCTGTCTTCATCCTAATTATGAATAGCCTTGTCTCTTCCTCACTGGGATCAAAATATTGCCAGGATTCTACCTAGAATCCAGGGTCTTTTGCTGCCAACGAGATTCTAGACAAAATTTGGTATGTTAATCTTGTTTATATATTTTTAGGTTGGGCATCAATGGTAGCCCTAACACTGCTCCCACCTTCTGCCTCTCCTAGTTTTCTCTACCACTAATTCTAATTACATAGAATGAACTCAAAATCTAACAAAGTGGCTGTGGGGGCAGCTGGCCTTCTCACTTATGCTAATTCCCTTTATAAAAAGGTGGCTGGGGTTCTGAATCCATATGTAGAACTGGATGATGATGCTACTCAGTTGGTTCTGCTGCTACTGGTTTTTCCACTTATCTTAATTTCCTATGGCTTTTACATTTCATTTGTCCACAAGGCTACTGAAATGGACAGATAGCCTTTAAAATGACTTCTAGAGCAGAATTCCTCTTGCATTCCACTGCAGATGACCTCTGCAGTAGAAATACATCATTCCCTGGCCTTGGAACTGGGTTTTACAAAGTCACTCCTCTAGTCTTCTTTTCTGCTATATTTCACTGCATGTAACCCATGAAAATGTCTCATGCTCAGCTGAACTCTAACATTATTATAGGGTAGATGGCCAATATAAAGTCATCTCAGGTTCATAAGACTGGTAAGAAAATCTCAGAAGGCCTTTGTGTGTAGAGACAAAAAAGCAAACAATAAAATAAAAATGTAAAAATAGCATTCAGTAAACCAGAAAAAGCTTTTCCATGTTTTTCTGGTGAACACCAACTTATTCCAGGACATACTATTAGATTGCCGTTCTGCAGATGTGCTCTAAGATCCTTGAATAAGTGTATCTCCAGTCACTAGAAGTGGAAGCCCTAAAGGGTCTAAGTTGAGTAGAACTAGATTTACCTGTGTAATCACAGATTGAATTTTGGAAGACATACAACTCTGGCTCACTAAAGAAGAATCAATTTCTGAAAGGGAGATTATGAGATTTTTCCAAAAAAAGAACATAAAGGTTCCTATGGCAATCAAATCATAGGACCAAGATGTGTAGTTGGTTTAGAATCAGGAGCTTTTTAACAGAACAGCTGTAACCCATTTGGGCAGTTGTGCAAAACAGAAAGTTGGCAGACCAGATACTCTTTTCAGACATTAAACACAAGATGCTTGGGGCCAGATCTGGTGATTAAGAAATCAAATGTTTTCTTTTTTCCCTTCCAACCTGTTCTCAGAGTGTGGAAAGTTATGTGGTTTTTCTTCTTTGCCTCTCTGGTTGTGGTTATCAGGCCTGTCTCGTCAGCCAGACAAGATCCAGCCACTGGAGGTCAATTTGATTCAACCCAGTCCAGCCTAATCTAATCCAACTCAGCCTTATCCACCTTTCTTTCAAGGAGACCTATATGAACATAAAGAACTTAAGTGCCTTGGGGGCTGATATACCAGGTTGTCTACAGCTCAGCTCGTAAAGTGTCTTGACTCTGAGGCAAACCCTATGCCTGTTTGCTTCCACTGAGGATGTACAGATCTGATTTCTAGATACTTTACCACATCCTGGATTCTGCGTCATCTATAATTTCCAGATTCTACACATTATTTATTTTTCTAGTCCATCTGGGCATGACTTACTCTTGTACCTGACTCTAATTGACCTAACTACATCCTGAGTGCCTCCCAACTCTCTTCTTTACTCTTTCCCCTGGTCCCTGCCTCTATCTGTCCTTCATTTCAACCTTTCAGGTTTCATTTTCTCCTTCCACAACTTGGCCTGGCAGAAACTGCTTCCTCCGAAAGGGTTTTCTTTCAAGTACACATACAGAAATATGCATGAGCATCTGGTGTGAGCTTTTGTTCATCTTCAGCCTATAGTGAAATACAAAGACAGCTACTCTGAGCAAAATAGAGAAAAAAAATCAAGATTAATGAGAATGAACATCAGAGAAATATCTTCATGTCTAGAAAACATTAAGAGCCTGCCTTGGCCACATGGCAATAGTTGTGTGTCTGGATATCAGCTCTTTCCCCCGGTCTACCTGTAGTAGATCAGACTCCCAAGAAGCCTGGCAGTGGGAAGTGTGGGGCTCTGATGAAAAGTGGTTGCTGCTTCCTGGCTCTCACAAGGAAAGGGGTGGATCCATAATCCACCATAAAGCCACACCATAAAGTGTGCCATCCATAATGGTGTTACTGGTTGTTAAAAATATGAAATACTACCCTATTAATTAATAAACAGCCATTGTCCATCCCTCCCATCCACCCCTGTCTTTGCCTTGGTGCCCTGACTACCTTCATTGGTTCCTCTCCTGCCTCCACCAACTAAAAATTGAACATTCTGATTGGTGGCTCCTGGGCTCAATACCTTGTTAAATATTATGATAATCTCTCCTCAATAATCACTCCTGACTCTCACAGGAATAGCATGCTTCGAGCCATCTAGAAACCAATAAGCAAACAGCCTTTGAAGATCATCTTAGGGAGCACGATGCTCTTACCTCCTCAGTAAAATTATTCAGAGGCTGCTCAGATCCACTCAGCTCCTTTTGTTTGTCATTCCACTTTCCTCATTGACATGATTTTTTGACTGTCTGTCTGATGACCTAATTTTGCTATCCCTCTATCCATATCCATGGAGTAGTCTACAGGGAGCTGTCTCCATTTACTATAGTTTGAATGTTTGCATCTCCCCCAAATTCATATGTTGAAACCTAATTCCCAATGTGATGATATTTGGAGTTGAGGTCTTTTGGAAGATGATTAGGTCCTGATGGTGGAGCCTTCATGAATGGAATTAATGCCCTTGTAAAAGAGACCCCAGAGAGACCCTTGCGCATTCCACCATGTGAGGACCAATGAGAAGGTGCCATCTATGACCCAGGAAGCATGCCTTCACCAGACACTCAACCTGCTGTTGCCTTGCTCTTGGACTTCCCAGCCTCCAGAACTGAGAAATACATTTCTTTTGTTTATAAGCCACCCAGTCTATGCTATTTTGTTATAGCAGCCCAAATGGACTAAGATACCCATTAGATACTACTTTAAACTCCTTTTCTTCATACATTCAGCTTCCTGGACAGGAACATGTTACTTCCAAGTCTAATGATCAGATTCCTCTCAAATGTTCATGCTACACCCCTGTGCAGCCATGTGTGAGATTCCCTGCTGCAACCACCAGAGGCAACCGGGTACCAGTTAAGCCTAGCACCTTCTGCAGTTTCCCTTCCCAACAGCATCATAGCAGGACAGAGAGGGCACTTTGGAATCAGGCAGACCTGGGTTTGAAATTTAGCTTCTCTTTACTACCCAAGTTACTTGATCCAATGACTGAATCTTTATGGAACTATTTTTTTAAAGTCACAAAATGAAGATAGATATTACTTCATAGAGATGATAAGAGGATTAAATGAAATAATGCTGTTGTAGTGATCTACTTACTTTCTTTTTCTATTCAGTATCTGTTAAGGAACTCTTTCTTTCCTATTCTTATTTTACATGATTTGGTAATGGATGTGGTCACGTGACCCGTGAGGCCAGTGTACTCTATGCCTTCTAGCCATAGTGTTGGTCTGATTTGTGCCTATGACCCAATCTAGCCAATCAATATCTTCTCTTGAAATTTGCTAGAATAACCTATAAAGAGGCATTCTCCTTTCATGAGCACATTTTGAATATGCAGTAGGAGAAAAAGAATCATTGTATTTTTTATGATTTGTATCCAATGTTACGAATTTTGAGAAGAATTTTTATAATGGTATTCTGCTACTTGCAATCTGAAGAGTCATCATATGTATATAAATTTCCAACTCTACATATATGTAATTCATGTCAATATATAAATTTAGAGCAGTAAATTAATTTTTGATACATGGTAGCCATATATATCTGTACATCTTTAAAATGGCTTAAGCAGAAGAGAAGTTTGTTGGTTCTTGTGGCCGAGGGCCCAGTTGAGTGTTGAGATGAAGAACTGGCCTTAGAGACTCCTGGAACTCTGAGCACGTCTGTCATCTCTGCTTCCTTGATGCCCATTGGCTTTATGATCTCTACTGCAGATGAGTTGCTAAATGAGGGACAGACGCTTGACCAGAGACTCATCTCAGCTTAGTAACATTAGAGGAAAGAAAATATGTTTTTCTCTGAGCGTCTGTAAAATGTCTCTCAGTGTCTCTGAAGACACATTCACAAAGGGATATTTTCCCAAAGCTTAGGTTTTTCTAAAGCTGGTTTGAGCTTTAGAAAAATATCCCTTTGAATAATTTTCTAAAAGTATCATGCAATGATCAAATCTGACCATTACTGAGCCAGTCTCTGAGACATGTGTATGTGCATGTGTGTGAGTGTGCTGTGCACTGTGACTGATGCATTCACTACAACCATATGGAGAAACAGTAGTTCCCAGAGGAAAGGAGGTAGAATGACCAAAAGAATGTTTGGGATGGGATGCTGGGCAGGCCCAAATAGTATAAGTATCTGCTATTGATCATTTCCATCCTGTTACTATTGTTCATGACTATCTTCATAAAAGATAATGGTATTTGGACTGATTGGCAGTAAAGCTTGACCTGAACTCTCTGGCAACAGCATATGTAGGTAGCATTTCTTTCTTGAAGGGGAAAAAATTTTGTCCCTAACTTATGATGACAAACTCATCCATTAAAAATTATTAGTGCTGGTTGAGGTTGAAGTCTCACGAGAAAAAGAGCATTTTAGAGATGCAGAAATTTCATGTGCCAAGTGCTCCTAGAAACAGTGTCCTTACCTGAAAGACACTCACACCCCATATGGCACAGATGGGTATACTTTGTGGCCACTGAATGAATATGAATTCAATATAATTTTTGAACAAGGACTACAAAGGTAATATCTTTTAATAGTTTATTTTTAATGTGTCTCGTCTTTGGTAATAAGATGCCAAAAGGGATATGTTTGGTTGTGGTTGGTTAATATTACTCCATGTACATTAGAAGACCTATAAAATATCTGTTTCTTCATTTCTGCAGTAATTTTTTTTACTTTATTGTGTAATTGGCTTTAAAAAATAAGACAAAATAAAGTCTCTCAGTATAGCACATGAAAGTTGACATGACAACCAATTTTTCTAGTGCATTTTGGATATAGACATTCAGTAAATGCAGATATATAGTTAGGCAAATTCAGAAAGTCACACAGAATTTCTACTTTATATAAATTAGCAAGTCATTTGGAGTTTTTATGGCTCTTGGTGGTAAACTATATTAAATCACCTTTTGAAGAAATAGATTTTTATTTTCCTAAATTGTATGTATTCAGGCCTTCATCATTTCATATTAACATGTTACTAGCTGATGCCTAGTAGTAAACAAACATTGATATTTCTTACTAAAAAAATTCTGGCCAGGTGCAGCGGCACAAGCCTGTATGTAGTCCCAGCTACTTGGGAGGCTGAAGTGGGAGAATCACTTGAGCCTAGGAGTTCTAGGATGCAGTGAGCTATGATTGTGCCACTGCACTCCAGCCTGGGCAACAGAATGAGACTCCATTGCTTAAAACAAAAAACAATTCTCATTTTTTAAAACTAGAGGGAGAACCTCTAACACTGCCAAATTAAGTTCTGACTTCAGAAATGGAGAGGATAGTGATCATGAGATACCCTTCTCCCCCTTGCCTTTTACTCCACCCTACGGTAGACTTGCCAAATTTAGCAGGTAAAAATATAGGATGTCCAGCTAAATTTGAATTTCAGATAACAACAAATTTCTTAGCATAAGTGTGTCTCATGCAATATTATGCATATTTATGCTAACAATTATTTGTTGTTTATCCTAAATTCAAATTTAACTGGACATTTATTTTTATTTGTTGAATCTAGCAACTCCACTGAAACTCTAAAATTGACTTGTTATACTCTTATTAAATACATTTTTCTGCTAAAATATGCACAAAGAGAAGGATCCCAAACCTATTCATCCTAAAATATAAACCAGTGTTCAGCTCTTAGGGCGCATCTCAGCTTGCTACTGTACTCAGTAGATACACACATATGACTCAAAACCAGCCTTTAAAGGGCGGCGATCTTTCCTGGCAGTGCCTTGAAGTTCCACAGCACATCACACAAATCTTCTGAGAGGATGTCTTCTTTTTATCCTTCCAGAGTCTTTCTTCCCAGTCTTGCTTTCTCCTCTCCACATCTTCTCCTCAAGTTCCTCCTTCCTCTCCCACTGCCGTGGTGTTCAGTTCTCTTATCCTCTCCAGGCCTCTGCCGTTTGCATCATCACACACATTCCAGCATCACCAGCAGACTTGGGAAGGAGAAAGTAAAAGGAGGCAATGCTGTGGATGCAAGTTTATATTGACATGCCCCCAACATTAACCATTATTACAAACAAAATATGTGTAATTATTTTACTAACTCAAAAGTTGAACTAAAGCTAAACTTCTAGTTTTCCTTCCAAAATTTACAATGATCTAAATTTCTTAAAATATACTCCTCTCGGCATTGCAGTTGTGTTTCAGTGTCTGATATAATGACTTCTAACATAAAATATAGAATAAGAAAGCTCTTTGCCTTCTTTTTAGCTTCCAGAGTCATATCAGAAGCCTAGAAATTATTCCATGCAAGCACAAGTTCATATTCTGCCTTCCCTCTGGATAAATGGAGCTTGTCTACAGCAATTTCTTTGCACTTCCTACCCATGTCTTATTATAGCTGCCATTGTCCAGCAGTGTTTTTCACCGCTCATCATCATAACAGCTTATAAGTGTTTGATGGAAGAAAACGGAGCAAACACAAGTCTGTCATTTAGGCAGCCAAATTCATGAGTCCAGGCATCAACGTGTAGTGATACAATGTCCAGAAGCCCATGCCTGCTGATTGTTATCTGTATCAACTGTGGATGGCTCAGCCTGGTCTTAAGTTGCAGGATCAGGTAAACCCTTGGTATAGCAAAACAAACAAGGTGTGAGAGTTATCGTTGAGTTTCTTTGTTAAAATCTTCCCCTAAAGTTTATTTTTTAAAAAGCCTGTAAAGTCCATAGTTGGTGACAATCCAGTGCAGGCTTGACAATAGCTGTTTACGTGTCCACTGGCCCAGAATAAATAACAATTATTTTTGGGTGTGGAGAAAAAAAAATTGTTTACTTTATGTTCCTACCATTGAGACACCCACACCCCAACAACAATCAAGGAAAGGCAGGCTGGAAAAGCACTTTTTGGAATATATAATAATAATAATGGTAATAATTTAATATTAGCAATAATATAGACTGTATTTCAAATTATCAGTCTGGCATGTTTTAAAACAATTATACAGAGACAAATGTGAAAGTGTGATTTTTAGAAATATTGTATTGCTGAAGACTAAACGTTATCCATCTTGAGAATAAAAAGATTATTGAATGTCACTGAAAGCAGAAAGCAAGCTGTCCTGCCTCTTTGTACGCAGCTTCTCATTTTGTAAACAGTGTGGCTCAAACTTCGTAAATGAATTAGGTAGCATCTACACAGTAGAAAAACATCCAGTTGAAAAACAGTTAATTTATCCAAATGATGTTTAAAAACACAGTATAGTGCCAACAAATTAATGGATTCATTTTATTTCATGGACCTGTTCCACATTCCCAATCAACTATTTTCCTGATGATTTATCATGTTTGTCTCTTCCTGTGGCTAAAACTTTATCTTTTTGTCTGGAATGTATCTTTGCATTATGCAAAGATATCTTTTGACTCTGATGATTTTATTTTTCTGATAAATTTTAGAAGATGAATCTGATAGAATACTAAGCCGTACGTGGGCTACGTTGATGAGGCCCTGTGTGTACAAGAAAATGTTACACCAAAAAATTAAAAAACTGGACCCCAAATAAAATACACATATTGATTTCAACTGTGTGAATGTATTATACACATTAGCAAAGAATAAAACTTAGAGGATAATAGTCTATGTTCATTAAGAGAGTGTGTGTGTCTGTGTAAAGTTGGTTTTATAATAATTTTTTAAAAGGATCCCAGAAGAAAAAGTACTAAACACTTGTTTTAAAATGAAGTTTTATACTCTAAAAACATGCATATGTAGCCAACACAATTTATTGCTAGGGGCGGATTAGGGATTTAGTGGTATTATTCTTAAGGAAAAAAAAACAACAGCACAAGATTAATATTTTAAAAGTTTACTTAGAAAGAAAACACTACTGGCCGTCAAGATACCATGTGCCAATTTTCCCCTCTGAACAACTTTTACAGACAACTTATAACCTCCCTAAATTGTAGGTTTATGCGGAAAAGTAAGGGCTTGTTATATAAAAAGGAAGCTGACAAATCTTTAACTGTAACAGTACTAGTTATTGCTACTGTAATTTATGCACAGATACTGATTCTAATTAAGTAATAGCAGAGGTTGCCTTTGAATTTATGAGGCTATAATCAGCTCCCTTGTGCTCAATAAATGCCACAGCTACAGTCTGTGGTGTTAATTTCACACTACAGTGGGAACTAGTGGTTGTTGCCAAATATACTCATAAGTCACAGGCAATTTGGATTATTACCGTAGTGTGTGCTGCATTGAGAAATGAACTAGTTCATAATCACTTTTTAAAGTCATTATTGAGTGTTTGTGTATGATAACTCTTCTGACATTGATGAGGCATAGTGCAGTAGCTTGTCTTTTTCCCAAAAATCGTTTCTAGATAAAATAAATATATCGAATCCTCTGGAAAAATAACAATATAAGAAGCCCCTGCTTCCTCAGCTTTCTCACTATGTCTGATATATGACAGCTGGAAACTTAGAATGTTTTCCTATAAACTACCTCCTGTGTGATGTTCCCTAAAGGGATAGTGCCTGGTATGGGTCATTCCATATGGGAATTTTATGAATTAATGTGATGAGATTTTATAAATGCCATGAGCTTGCTGGCAAAATGGATTCTGTCCTTTTCTAATTTCCTGAAGCCCAGGTGTCAACTAAAGCACTTTCACTGTGAGGCTTAATTCTGGAATTACTTTCCTCAAAATGTCACATACACATAAAGATGGGAAGTAAGCTAAAAACAGTATCTCTTGTTCTTTATTTTACTATCTTCTATTTCAAAGGAGTTACTCTCGGCAGTGGGGTTTTAAGAAATTCCACGTAGGATTGCACAGTACTCCACATCTCGTTCTTAAATCTGCAACACTGGCACGACTCCTTATTGTTAAACAGCAAACGTGTTCCAATGCCATCTGTTGACTATAAGGGGTCTTCTTTGTAACCGAGAGGGCCGATTGCATTAATTCCACGGACAGCATGCTCTGGCTGTTGCTGGGACCACAGATTTCTGTTTCGAGTGTGTTCACATTATTTCCTGAAGAACTCACTAGGCTCCAGTGCAATCAACAACATAATAGAACTGTGTTTTCTTCGTAAGAGGCAAGCACAAAAGGCAGATGGCTCCCTAATGCGATGTTTTAGACCTGCCAAAATCAAGACACCAAGAGAGACTGAAGCTAGTCAAAGAGTCACTGCAACCTTGTATTCTAAATAAAATGCACAAAATATCAGATATTTTCTGTGTTGCTTTCCATTATCGACCAAGAGAGGATTCTTCAAACATCCAAAAGATCCTGCACCCTGGAGTTCAAGCTGATCCTTTGTCTATGGCCTGTACACAGAAAGGTATTTTCAGCGAACTATAACCAATGCCCTGAGGAGGTAATAGATAATCGTTTTAGAAAAACGTGTGTGTGTGTGGCTGTGTGCACGTGCATGTGTGGATGCTTTGATCCCTTTCCTTAACATTCCAGGGGCAGAAATTGTAGTCTCAGAGTGGCATATAATCACAAATTTTCTTAATTTGTAACAGAAAAGGAAAAGTCTTTCTTCTGTTGTTGTGTGGACAAACAACAAAACCTCAGGGCAGCAGCTCTAACAACAAAAAGGCTTTCTGGAAGATTTGCAGGTGTTACACATCCTCCTCCATCAGGGCAAATGTGCCGCCTAGCTTTCTGGAGTAAAGATGGAGGCCTTTACCAATTCTTGCTTAGCAACACACAGTCTATTTGTGGTAGCCATGGGGGTGCACCAAGCAATCTCCTATCTAGAGAGACCCTGCTGAGAGGAGCATTGTTAGCTGACAGCTTCTGCAGCCACATCTCCATATTCACCATGGCATTCACGCCAAGACCTGTTGTCTTTCTTAGAAGCTCTCAGCCAGTACCTGAGCATGCTGGGGACCCTAGGGACCGGCCATTCCTGCCGAACATATGACTCCTATAGTGGACAATCCCTATTCAAGGATTCCTCTTCAGCCTGACCAAGACTTTTACAGGGCAGCAGTGCAGCCTGGGGCTCAGCCTTCTCCTTCTCTCTCTCCTTCTACAAGTGTTAGAGCTACAACCCCACCTAAAGGTTCTCTCTATGCCCGCCATCTTGTCCTTGTTTCATACATGTCTTGAGATATTGCCAAATGTCTACTGGGAGACAAAAATCTCCATTCTATGAGAACCACGGGCATAAGCTAAGAAAGTTTCCCTAGGAAGAGCTAGGTGCTTGCTCCTCAGGCTCCTGTGGCACTTGGTTTCACTAAAGCACTTTTTATGTTTAATTGTCTTTGTTCATCTGTTGGGCTCTCCCACCAGCTTATGAGCTTCTCCATAGGAACTGTGACTTTCACATTCATTGCGTTCCTCCAGTCCCGTTTCGAACCTGTTTTAAAAAGGTGTTTGTTTAAATGTCAAGGAAGAAAGGGGAGAAGGCAGGGAGAGCAAAATGGGGACGGAAGGACAAAAACAAGCAGTTAGGCAGCAAAAGAAGGCAGGAGAGAGTGAATCTATGAACCGTTTTTCCTGGGCTAGCCAAAGTGGCCTGAGTTACGTTCTATATTTGAGCCTGGTCATTCTTAGCTTATTGCCTCCCCTTTTGGCCTTACTGCATGACTCTTTCTATCTACAATATTTGTTTGTTGAAGAATCATTCATTTATTATCCTCCATGTGCTGAAGTCCTCTTTGGTTTTTGGATCTTCTCAGAGCCTCCTCTGCCCACTTTAAGGCCATTTCCAGGCAACCGCTGGCAGCTCCTGGTCCCTCCCAAGTAATTGACATTTTTGGTTGTTTGGGTCAACAACCAAAAAAATCCTGAATAATGCATGGTCCCAAATGGAAAGACAGATAGGAATGCAGTCAATTAACTTGGATGATGTCATAATCCACATGCATGGCAGAAGAGCTAGAATTCCAGGCCCTTCTGTGCTCAGCTCTTCTGAAGATGATTAGCAGTGTTCCAGGGAAATTCGGCCCATTGTGTTGTATATCTCTAACAATACGATAGGCCTGAGAGATTTGGAAAAAGATTCATTAGCTTACTAAAATTATTTAAAACTCATACAGGCCGAGCATAGTGGCTCCTGCCTGTAATCCCAGCACTTTGGAAGGCTGAGGTGTGTGAATCACCTGAGGTCGGGAGTTTCAGACCAGCCTGGCCAATATGGTGGAACCCTTTCTCTACTAAAAATACAAAAATTAGGGGGGCTATGGTGGCACGCACCTGTAGTCCCAGCTACTTGGGAGGCTGAGGCAGGAGAATTGCTTGAATCTGGGAGGTGGAGGTTGGAGTGAGCCAAGATAGTGCCACTGCACTCCAGCCTGGGAAAAAGAGCGAGACGCTCTCTAAATAAATAAATGAATAAACCTCAGACTAACAGGAATGAGAATGATGCTTGTAGGCACAGAAAGAAAAAAAAATACTAGCATCTGTTTTTGGCTCATCTTGCTCTTGAAACCTACAGTCTTCTATATTTCAAAAATGAGTACACGTAGCCAGAGGCAAAGGAACTCTGCCCAGGCATGGGCTAGGTAACACCACAGCCAGCCCCAGAAGTTCTCCTATCCCACACACTAAGTCCTTCTTTCTAATCCTCTTCTTCTAAATCTGTTCTCTTGATAGAAGTTAGCCAACCTTAAAAAAAAAAATTTAACTTCTACAGTTCTTAGTCTTCCGTGTATTTCATAGTCTGCATTAACAGCTAAAAATATCCTTTGTCATCTATCTTTGACATCAAGTAACACTGCCACCATCACCCAATTTGGAGTTTTATGGAATTCTAAATTCGTAAGAGATGAATAAATTATTAAATTCAGTAGTTCCCAAATTTTAGTGAATAAAACATCCATTGAGGGAGCTTGTTAAAAATTCAGATTCTGATAAGGCCCAGGAATTTGCAAAGTTTTGACTGAGTTATAGCTTAAATACAGCAAAATTCACTCACTTGAGGTGTACAGCTTAGCAAGTTTTGATAATTGTATATGGCCATGTAATCTCCATTGCAATCAAGGTATAAAATAGTTGCATCACCGTACAAAGTTTAGTGCCCTTTTGCAATCCATCCCCTTTCCCTCCCCCACTTATAACCCCCAGGCAATCACCTGTTCCATTTCCAGTCCTGTAATTTTGCTGTTTTGAGAATTTCATATAAATGTAATCTGGCAGTATATATATAGCATTTTGTGTTTAACTTTTCTCCCTTAGTATGATGTTTTTGAGATTCATCTGGAAATTTTGCAATTAAAATAGAAACTCTTGACGATTCTGTTCAGAGAGTCTCATAGCTATATTTTGAAAAGCACTCTTCTAGTCCAAACTTTATTGGAAATATTCATAGGTAAGGAAGCTGAGGTTCTGTGAGTTACTTACCTGAAGTGAAATATTACTGAGAAATACTTGGAACGTATGTCCCTGAAGATAATTCTGTGAATCATTTAATTTTCCTTTATCTCTCTATGATGAGAGATTGGATCCTTTAGCAATCATATCCTTAAAACCAATGATATGAGATCTAATGTGTGAATATATTTTGGATTTTCTTCTGGATTACAGAATATTATTGCCAGGGCTTTGCTTAAATTCAGAAAAATTTACTGAGAGACAGTATGATTTAGTAACAAAACAACTCTATGGCCTTTTTGAAAATAGTACATTTGCTTTTGTACATGGTGAAATGTAATGAACGAGACTCCTCAACTTGTGCTTTTTAACTTCACTGATGGAGAACATCTCTTTCTCACCTGCCTATTCCCATGCTTTCCAGTTGGAAACTGGTTGTGCTGTCATTGAGGAGCCAGCATGGTGAGTGTTTTCCCCACCTTTTCTGGATGACGGGTCCCTTTGGGAATCCGATGAAGGCTCTGAAGCCTCTCAGATGGAAGAGCTGGAGGAACATAGGTAGGTCATGTGGCAAATAAACCAGAGGACCCAGGATCAGGGACGCCATAGTCAGGGGAATGTTGGGAAGGTTCATATAGGACCAGTTATAGTTCCAGATAGCACTCCACAAGCATGCATCAAAGCTCTGTAGGGGCATTCCTGCTGACTGAGGCTTTTCATCTCAGGGAGCTCGGGTCCACCCCATCAAATCTAAGCCTAGGTCTAATTTACAGATAAGGAAACTGAATTTATGGGATGACAAAAATCTGCCTGTAGCCAGCTCTTAGTTTAGTGCTGCAGCCTGTATGTAGGTCATGACTTGAACCCTTAACCCTAGCCCACTGAATTTCATCACCTATCCTGTGCTGTCTTCACTCTTTGATCGAAAACTGAATATAAGAGAATGACGTTGGGTAGCACGTCAGCTAGTGACCATTATAGACAGGGAAATGTCTCAAGGTCCTCACTATTTGATCACGTATTCACAGGACCATTTTAAAGGGCTTGTATGTGTCGTAATGACAGTTTATGAGGCCATTTCCCCTTTTTGTTGCTTCTCTAAAAACTAGAAGTGCAACCAATGCCATAAAAATAAAATGAGTTAATCTTCCTACAAAAGTAGTAAAAGAAAGGAGAAATGACCAGTGTATACCATTTAAAATAAGCGGACAATTCTAAAGATAATACTCTGATTTTCATTTACAACTTTCTTGTGCTCATCTTCAGTACTCTAGAGTGGACATTTGTAGTTTATTGATCCCAGACCAGAGCACCCAGTCCTTGTCCTGAAGAGACCTGTTATCTCCTATTACACCCTTTGGGGTTTGAGGCCAGATGGATGTTCTGGAACTGACTTCTGTAATCTTTCTTCAGAGCTCCAGAGAGCTGAAAAAATGTGAATGCCAAGAAAACAAACAGATGGAAGGTGTGAATTACTTGTATAATTAAATTACATATTGATATGCAGATGTGTACAGTGCAACAAAAATTTTAAACTTGGACAAATTTCTAAACAACAGTCAACACATATTTTTTAAGTTGTCAAAATAATCACATTCATCAATAATTATTGGTCTTTTTCTGTTGAATCCCTTTCTCAGTGGCATTAACTATGTCTTTCCCTCTGCTTTGAATTCCTTTTCCTTCTTTATCTGCAAATCTCTCAATCAATCTTCAAGACTTAGCTTCAAGACTCAGCTGCTATGACTTCCTTAGCATGATGTATATAGTATTGGTTTTCCTGTCTGTCTCTCTATGGGATTATGAGGACTCTCCTACTCATCCATGTTGCCCTGCATGCTGTTGATACTCAGCACTGCTAGACGGTAGAATTAGTGAATGTCACCTTCTTGTCACTGGATCTACAAACTCAAGTTCTTGTCACTGGATCTACCGACCTCAAGGTCACTTTCCTACATTCACTGATAATTCTGGCATCGTGCTTCACTTCACTTCCTCATCTCTTACTATCATCCTGAGAGACTTTCATGTGGTTAATATCCAACATCCTTAGTTAAAGTCAGGGATTTTCATGCTGATTCTGCTTTATGAATTCATCCCTATAATTCAAGAATGGCTCCTGTCAATGCACCAACGTGTTTTCTTCCAAAATAGTAAATTCCAATGTGCTGCTCCATAACCTCAATTTTACATCCTTTCAATCTGACCAAACCAGAATTCCAATATGTTAGGACTTCCAGACTATATCTCTGACATTATTGGACTACTGCTGGACATGATTCCTTCTTCACCTTCTTCAGATTTTTATGATGGGTCATTTCATTTCTCACTTGCAACATCATCTCCTTTTACCTTCTATTAATCCTATCCAAGAAATCTCCACTTTAACCCCCCCAATATAATTATATCATTCTTACGTCTGGACCACTTCATTATACTGGAGAAAATAACCTGGTCTTGCAAATTATTGCCAGTATGAATGCATGTAATCTAATGTGCATGAGTGCTGCTCATTTTTAAAATGGGCAGTTGACTTTTGGAGACATCACTATTATTTTCTAGTTAACTTCCTATTTTCAGACACCTCTTACACATCATGTCAGAACCTGGTGGCTTGCCCTCTGTTGTGGGCTCCCAGCTTTGCCCCAGCCCCACTGCAACCATCTGCTGTTAGTTTCACCTGCCATCTTTGCATGGACTCAATAGCTCACCTCCCACCCTGGGGCTTCCCTGGGAAGCTGCTAGGCACTGAGATATTACAAACTGTAGTATGGGGCAGTCAACACTCTCTGGAACAAACCATGAACCAATGGAGATAGGAGCTGCTAGCAAAATGATTTTCTCTTCATTCTCACTCCCTTCCTGGATGGTCCTGTGATATTTCACACAGCCTTCTACAGATGCCAAATAATCAGTTACACTTGATAACAAACCTCTGATGTGACATAATCAGTTATACTTAATAACAAACACAATTATTTCAGTAATGTACCTTCTCATCCTTGTTTTTGGACCACTCTTGGACATGATTCTCTGTTTTGCTTCCTTTTTTTCTCTCTTCTGCTTCTTGGAATTGCAGGAATTCCTGCTCACTCACCCTCAAACACACACAGTAAAGCACTAATTTTCTAGTACTTCATTGTGTGTGCGTAAGGGTGGGTGAGGAGGAATTTTCGGCAATCCAGATTAGGATACTTCCTGTGTTCCACTAACCTTACTGCCAAGAGACAACTTACTTTCTATTTTATAGAGAGAATAGAGGTTACTATGTGTGAAAATATTCAACTTTCTTGTTCTACAGCTGGAAACTTCATTATCTGTTTCTGTGTTTGTCCCCAGTCTCAGAGAGGAGGTATCACTTCCTAGCATTTTGGTTTTTTTGAGACGGAGTCTTGCTCTGTCACCCAGGCTGGAGTACAGAGGTGTGATCTCGGCTCACTGCAAACTCCATCTCCTGGGTTCAAGCGATTCTACTGCCTTAGCCTCCCCAGCAGCTGGGGTTAGAGGCATGTGCCACCACGCCTGGCTAATTTTCGTATTTTTAGTAAAGATGGGTGTTACCATATTGGCCAGGCTGGTCTTGGACTCCTGACCTCAAGTGATCTGCCTGCCTCAGCCTCCCAAATTGCTGGGGTTATAGGTGTAAGCCACCATGCCTGGCCTTTTTACTATGTTTTGAAGGTTATCCTCTCCCTTCCTCAAAAACCCATTTATTATTAGTTCCTCTTTTCTTTGATTTCATTGTCTTTATTATAGATCCTTTCCCATAGGTTATAAATATCCTACATTAAAAAAAGAAAAAACTCCTCTAAAACTGTGACTGTGTTCTTCTAGTCTGACCTTCTCTTTATAACCAAGTTTCTTAAGGGCCATTAGCAGTCTTTCCTCCCACCCCTATTATCATCCTCAGACACACTCTTCACTTCATGTAATGTGGTTTCTGACCGACATCACTGCTTACATTAAGCTGTCCAAGCAAAGGCTGCCAATCATTTCACCATTACCAACTCCAATAGGCAGTTTTCAATATTGATGTCCCTGAGCTTTGTGACACTTTGGAACACCATTTTCTTCCTTAAACTCTTTCTTCCTTTGATTCCAGGATTCTACTCTCTGCTGAATCCCAAACCCAGTTTCTGACTGGTCTTTTTCAAAAGATTCCTTTGCTGTTATCTTTTCCTCTGTCCACCTTTAAAGAAGAGATTTTTGACAGATTTCCATCCCCTACCCTCATTGTCCCTCACTCTACATACTTTTCCTATGGGATTGCATCCACTGCCATGATTCTGACTAATGTCAATATTTTCATGGCTCTCAAATCTCTCTCTAACCTAAACATGTGTCTCAATACAAGGCTTACATGTTCATCGGCTTAAGGGTGTCTTCATCTGGCAAATCAACAAAATATGGCAAAATCTCATGAATGTATTATGTTTCTTCTACCCACAATGCTCTTCTCTGCCATTTTCACCTGTCAAATTCCTTTTCTCCCTTCAGAACTCATTTTCATGTCATGTTAATTATACATTTTCTGATTTCTTGGGTGGAGTTGATCCCTCTGTCTTTTCGGCCCCACTCTGGTGAACTTCTTCTAATAAACTTCCATTGCTAACTTACTTTATGCCAAGCCCCAGAGAAAGAGAGATGAACTCATCCCAGAGTCACTCTCACACCAGCCAAGAAGTCACTTCAGAGGTACAAGTTCCTCTAGTAAAGGAGAGATGCAAGAGATTCTGGTAAGGCCATCACTTTCAAAGTGGATTGTGGACCCTGGGGGAGTCCTAAGACCCTCTTAAGGGGGCTGCAAAAACAAAAGTACTTTCATAATAGTATCAAGACATTATTAATCTTTTCACCGTATTGAAATTTGCGTTGATGATGCAAATGCAATTCTGGATAAAACTTGGCGCCTTATAATCAATCAAGGCAGTGCTACTAAACTAGTAATAGTTAGATTTTTCATTGCCACCCACTCACTATAAAAGAAAATGTCAGCTTTACTTGAGAGTATCCTTGGTGAAGCAGTAAACATTAATTTTAAATCTCAGCCCTTGAGTGTAAGTCTTTCTAGTAGTCTCTGGCAAAATGAGAAGTATACATCAAATAATTTTGCTACATATTAAAGTATGGTGGTTATCTTGAGGAATGGCAAGTTATAACCCAGACCAGCCACATTTTGTGAAATGCCATGTTTGCTTGAATGACTGGTAAGCAAACAATGGTTATTTAGATTTAAATATTTGGCAAATATTTCCTAAGAATGAGTGAGTGAGCCTGTCACTTCAAGGAAAACAACTCACTGTGTTTGTTGCCAATGAAAAAATTCAAGTTTTCAAGTGGAAATTAGCATTTTAGAAACACATCCACCTGTAAGTTTGACAAAGTCCTAATATTTAAGGCCTTTTAAAATGAAATTGATGGTGATGTTAACAATATGATTTTTTTTCTATTATATAATGAAATGTGCCAACATTTGGAAGGTCTGCATAACTCAGTGAACCAATACTTTCCAAATGAACGATGCATGATGTTAGACAACCATGCATAGGTAAGAGATCCTTTCACAGTGGAAGATGGTCCAGTTAAAATTCACTGAAATAGTTTCAGATTTGACATTACAACTAGTCTTTTAAAAAATACAACTTGGCAAGTTTTGATGCAGTATTAAAGAAGAATATCCACAATTGTCTGAAAATTCTATTAAAATTCTACTCCCTTTTCCAAATGCGTATCTGTGAGAGGCCAGATTTTCTTCATATACTTCAACTAAAACAACATATCTACAACAGATTGACTGTAGCAGCAGATATGAGAAACCAGCTGTCTTCTTTTGTGCCAGACATTAAAAAGATTTGCAAAAGTACAAAACAACTCCACTCTTCTCATTAACTTTTTTTGTTTCAGAAAATACAATTTGTTAGAAGATAATTTTCAAAAAGAAAAGTAAAATCATGACTCCCATACAGATGTAAAAATAAACATGGGCTAAAGAACTTTATTCTCCTCATTAATCAATGAGGAATTAGGCAAATATTACAAACAGTTCAAATAAAAAGTTAAACTCAAATTTATATCAAATAAAGGTAGATTCAAATAAATCATAAAGGGGGCAAAGAGGGTTTTCCAATCTAATCTTTATTAGAAAGGACAGAATTTTCATGTCTAATAACCATCTGCAATTTACAGTTATAAAATAGTTCAAAGAAAAGAAAGGCTAGACATTGGTAACCCAGAAGGAATGTCCGCTAAACCATGCATAGTTTCCCATTGAAACAAATTTTTTCAAAAAGTTAATTTTTATTACAAAATGATAGTTATGTTAATAGGAAATGGGTTTGTTACCCATCAATCAGTACTTTTTCACTCTTAATTTCTAATATGGTAAATATAAATAGATATATTCCAGACAAACAAAAACTCTCTGGAAGCCTCCATAATTTTTTAGAATATAAAGGGGGTTCTGTGATCAAAAAGTTTGAGAACCACTGTGGTAAGGAGTCAACAGATTAATTAATCCTCACCCAGCCTGGTCACTGGATGAGAAATTCCTCCATGATCAATTGATCTTGTAGTCTGACGTAACTTCTCCCAGAGAGAACTGGGTGTGTTCCTTTCCCCCAGCCCTCTTCCAGGATACTGCTGCACTGAGTCTATTTGGATCACATGAGGCTAACCAAATCCATCATGCCTTACACCTCTACAAAGGCCATTGGCTAAAATGTATGCTGTTCTGGTCATCTCTTTCAACTCAACTTCTCCCTAATCTCCTTATCCTAATTTATTCCATTGCACTCTTGATCCATGACAAATGGCTTTTTCTCCTTCCTTGACCTCATCATTAAATGTTTCTTTATCTCCTGTCTATGCTAAAGCCTGCTCCTCCCCTGAGTTCTGCTTTCCTGGAAACTTTATTAAGAGGCAGCTGACCAATCTCCACATACTTTAGAGTCAGGGGGTAGAATGGGCACCCCCCTGCTTTCTGTTACTGCTTTTAGACCATTGCCCCACCTGCTTATGCCCCAGACCAAGTTCCTTTGAAGTTCATATCACCCACCTTCTACCCTCATTGTCATCAACTACTTACCCTTCATTTGTTCCAAGCTACCGAAGATTAGGCATCAGTCTTTATAATCTGTTATCATTCTGGATGAAAAACACGTTCCACTTTTGACCTTTTGAACCCTCATGATTTCTACTCCTTTTCTGTGATCCTATAACTTGTCCTCATGGGGAGCTAATTCCCTCCATCCAAACCACACAGTTCCTGGACACAGTTCCATATTCTTCCCCTTCTCTCTGTTATTCTCACCACATCTGCTCTTCTGTCTCTTTGTGATCTCCACTCCCTTATTCTTTCAAGTGTCATCTCCACATCGTCTTCTTTCCCATCATGATCCCGAGGCAACTTTTTGGAGTCACTTTCTTAGTAAAGTCTTCAAGACCTCAGTGTCTTTTTTTCCGTCTCCTCTGCCTGGTGAACTCCTAACTTTATAATTCTCCAAATGATTGCCTTTTCTGCTCCCACTTGCATGGCTCTGAGTGCAACACGTGGAGCTTGACACCATACAAAATCATGTTTTCTAATTTTATGCAGGCTTTAAAGATGCCTTCAATCGTACATTCCTGAGTCAACTCTCCAATGGTTCCCATATCCTTCAACCCTCACCTCTATTCTCTCTTTCTCCTGTGTAACAAGAATGCATCTGCCTCCTCCTTTAGTGGAATGAAGGATGCTATCATGTGAGCTCTCTCAATTTCCTGACACTCCTACCCATAACTACATCCACATGTAACTTTGCTTCCTCCTCTCTGGTCACAGTAGGAGGGTCAGAAAGTGTCCTCTCTAAGGCTGATCCCTATCCCGACAAGAAGGATCAAACAGGAGCTGTGCTATGGGTTGAAGGAGGTAGTCAACCTGCAGTGACCCCACAGGGAAGGGCTCAAGGAATCAATACCTCAGTCTCGCTTATCTTCTGTCTTCCTTTGTCTCTTGCTGATGCTTCCCATTAAGTGAGCCCAGTTGGAAGCCAGAGGGCAAGGGAGCCCATTGATACAATTCCTAACAGTTTCATCTCCCAGGATACAAGGCAGAGAGGAGAAGGTAAGGAGTATATCTAGAAAGCAGAAAGCAGAAAGCAAACATCCAGCACATCCTCCTCCTTTAGAGCTGGGGACTGAAAATGATCTTCCACATTTCCCAAGCTAATGAGATTTGATCCCCAAGGCACAGAGTTCCAACTAATTAATGTGTAGGGGGCAGGAGTAGTGGAGAGGAGTGGACTAGGCCCCTTGTTCTGTGTTCTTCTGTATATCAGGTCCTCTAGCTGGAAAAGAGCTCAGCATTCTCTCAACAATGCCTGTAAAAAAAAAAAAAAAAAAGGAAACACCCTTATACCTTCTCTCTTGCTTTCTGCCCAAACAGCACCTGTTATCAGGCGTTCTCTAGCTTGGTCACATGGCCTTTTTTCCTTAATCGATTCTCAGGCTATAAAGACACTTCTACTCTCCCACGTGAAGCAGTATCCTAGGGGACTTCACCTGTGGCTCAGAAGGCTCAGCTAGCACTTAGGTCGATGATTAGTACTTACCTAAGGGGCTTTTGTGAGAACACCTGCCTCCAGTCGGCTATGGTGGGGAGCTGGACTGAAGGTCTGAGGAGCTCCGAGAGGTAAGATGAAGATGTTTGCTATTTTTTTTCTATGTAGCCAACTTAACTTCTCCTAGCTCTTCGTTGCTCGAGATAACATCTAGCGGCCCCATTTATTGCAGCAAGAGATTGCTTTTGATATTAAACATGTATGCTTCTATTTGTCATAAAAATTATATCCAGTCACTGTGTGTAAGAAATTAAACCAAAAGGTTTTCCAAGCCCTAAGCCTTATTACAAATAAATATGTGCAAGCTAGGTTGACACTGTGTTTTAAACATAGTGTAATATGATGGGGAAGATGAATATCTGCTCTTCTGATTTAGATTTGAGGTTAGATTGGGTACGTTTTTACCAGAGTCGGCCAGTCTGAACTGCAAGCAAATCACCTTTGGTGAGATCAGACTATAATAGAAAATGAAGTCGCCCAACCAAAAAGAGTTGAGCCTTACACAGGACTTCCTTGGTGCTCTTGTTTATATAGGCAGATTACTCACTGTGACGGCTCCTAGGCCACTGCACTGGCTGAGCTTCTGCCTGCTATTTTTGAGCCAACCATTTATCACAACTAGAGCTTTATTAAAAAGTACCCTCCACTCTTCAGAGAACAAATATGAAAATCTGGTTTCTGAAGATATCAGAACCATTTATTTTTGAAGTTGGCAGCCCTGGCTGTGAACACTGCTCTGGGATAGATCTCTTCTGTTGAAAGAGTAGTTATATATTTTTCAGAACAAGCTTTTTTCCTTTCACATGAAACAATGAAATATTAAATATGATCTGAAAAATATTGAAGCATTTTGAAAGGGAAAGAAAAAGAAAATCACATCCCTGATTGGAAACCACTGCAGGAAGCCTCTCTGATAATAGGGAAGAGAAAATTGTTGGGACCGGGGCTCTCTGATCATTCCATCTGTCCCCTGGCTTCCCTGCAGAGCTGGCTGCCCTGCTCTGGGTGACAGCACTAGCTGCTTCCCCTATAAGGGTGACAGGAGCAGATGAAGCATCTTTGGGGTGGCTGTCCAAGTCTGACCAGGACTTTCTTATAGAACACTAGGAAAACTAGTTGAGAAGTGAGAAAATCAGCTGGTTAGTTAGCTGCTTGGGATGAGAGATGGGTTGGAATTAGAAAGACTTGAAATTGCCTATCACCTCTGAAATCCATTTTCTTTTCTCTTCTTGGGTTTTTTTTCTTTTTTTTTGAGACAGGGTCTTACTCTGTCACCCGGGCTCACTGCAGCCTTGACCTCCCAGGCTCAAATCATCCTCTTGCCTCAGCCTCTTGAGTAGCTGGGATTACAGGCACGTGCCACCATGCTGCCCGGCTAATTTTTATAGTTTTTATAGAAGTTGTGTTTTACCATGTTGCCCAGGCTGGTGAAATCCATTTTCACATTAAGGAAAATAGAGGTAATAATGTCTACTATGCACCTGGAGGGACTGGCTATGATCATTGATGTAGAGCACGTGGCTTAGAGCGGGTATTTCTCATAATGACAGCAGCAAACACTTAAGTTGTGCTTGTTATACCAGACACTTTCCCAAGCACTTTGTCTTAACTCATTTAATCCAAAATGACCATGTGACAAAGGCTCGATTTTTATCCCCACTAAAGACAAAGAAACCGAGACACAGCAAGGTCGAGTAACTGCTTTAAAACACACACACTGCTTATAAGAGCGCAATGCAGATGTAGAATTTATACCCAGATAGTTTGGTCCTGGATCTCAATCTCTAGTCCTGTGCGTTTCAAGATGGAACAGTCTGTATGAATTAAAGTTAATTTTCCCTACTCACAGTAACAATTTGGCTTTCTTTCCACAGAAATGAAAAATGGTAAAAAATTAAAAAAAAATTAAAAAAAAAAAAAAAAAAAAAAAAAAAGAAAAATGGTTTGTTATTGTTCTTTTCGCTTAAACATGACCCTGACAAATTTGAGAGTGCATCTCAGGACTCTGAATTTCTCTTTTGCAGTGAATGACCTTCCTTTTCACCGTCTAAACAATGCAACTCCCTTCTGATTGATGATATTTAGTTTAAGTCCATCATGTTCCAGCAGAAACCAGCTGATTTCATTGCCCTGATGAGCAGTGGACAAACAACTAGTTAATATTTCTCATTTTCGTTGGTTTGTCAGGGATTTGTGAAGACATTTTATTTTGTTTTTTTCTTTGTATAACTTTTTGGGTACAAGTGGTTTTTGGTTACATTAATGAATTGTCTATGGTGAAGTCCGAGATTTTAGTGCGCTCGTCACCCAAGTAGCGGCCATTGTACCCAATATATAGTTTTTATCTCTCGCTTTCATCCCACCCTTCATCCTCTGACTCTCCAGTGTCCATTATACCACTCTATATGCTTTTGGGTACCCATAGCTTAGCTCCCACTTATAACTGAGAACATATGGTATTTGGCTTTCCATTTTGAGTTACTCGTGGAGACATTTTAAAGCTAGAGAATCATAGAACATCAAGATGCAATCTAAGATGTCATCAATAAAGTTGGTATCAGTTGCCAAGTAGCAGCTACTGATTGAGGGACAAAAATTGAATTACTGTCACCTTTGTAGGTGGAAACAAAAGGACACCATGTTAAATCAGGATCTTGGCTTGTTCCGATTTATATATTAGTCTTGCTCTGCATAAATTGATGTGTTTTTTAAACATGACTTGACAGTCATCCACAAACATTTATGAGTGATAGAATGAACTGAAGGCTGAATGAAAAATTAATTTTGTAGATAAATTAGAATTTAAATTCCTGAAGAAATTTACTATTTTGTAAAATCACTTTGTGCAATGGGGGCTGCTTCTGTGATGGAATATATTCTGGTTAGCATACCTATTCCTCAATACATTCAAATTTGGTATGTGAGGTTTCTTAAAAAATTACATTTATATCAATCAGCAACAGTGAAATGGCATAATCCTGAGTTTTTGACGGGCACAGGGGTTTGAGAATGATGTTCTTATGGGTGTCACATTTCGTTTTTCCTGTGGTATCTACCTGTGAGTTGTTGGCAATAATCCAACTGTAATCAGACACCATCTGTGATCGCTTTTCTGTTTAACGTCAAAACTTCACTGAATATAAATACCTCCCTTCCTTCCATCACCACCTCTCTCTCTGCTTCCTCCTCCCCAACAGACTTCAGAGTTGCTGTCTAGTCAATTTATTCTTACCCAAGAGGCACACAAGTTACAACATAACGGCATGTTGAGTTTTCCAAGTGCCTGTGTGTAAATTGTACAATCCTATATCAGTAGAGATATGAGTATGACCTAAAGCATAAGAAGCTTAAATTCTTGAACTAGGTCTATCACGAGTTCAGCCTGATAGCAATTTTACGTTTCTTGTTACAGCTGATATTGCAAACATAAGAAAAGCACTAAAACCACACAGGCATAATGGCATTTGAGGGAGTGTGTGGATGATGTCTACCCACATACATTTCGGTTATCAGAGGATTCTGTCTTTATCTATGGTGATGATTTGATACTACATGCTCTCGTAGTGCCATATTTACATAAAGAAAGGAATGAAATGAGATGGGGTTGGGACTTCAGCGGAATGGCTCCAGAGCAGAAGAGATTGGAATCGATCTACTGGACTCGAAACTTATTTTAGCTCTAAGAATATATGCACTTTGCATTCAACCCTTAAAAAGATATGTTTAAATTTTTCTTCATGACAAAGATATTTTCTTTTCTTTAAATGTTTAATCAGCATGAGTTTCCTGTTCAGCTAAGGTATAGCAGAACATCTGTGTAAAGGGAAAACTGTTGCTGGTGTAGAAAGGTGATTCCTTTGCCCTTCTTCTGGCAGGAAGGCAGTCAATATGCAGGTTACTATATTTAGTCATCTTTATTTTGCGAGCACAAGCTGACTTAAATGAGAGAGTTCACTCAAAACATAGAATAAAATAGGAAGAACTGAGAGGATTTGAGGAATCCTTAACTATAAAGGAAGTGTACAGTCTGCAAGGACGTGGGGAGAACCTGCAGAAAAACAGAGGGAGCTGCCGTGACAGGGAAAGGGGTCTCTGAGGGACCCAGGCAGTAGAGAAGTGGCTTGGATTAGTGCACATGAGGAAAAAAGGGCACAAAAACTTGGAAATGACCAGCAGGCACATGGGAAGATGGAAAGATGGTGAAAGCAGCAGTTTGGGAATCATCTTCAATAAAGAGACAGTGATGCATTAATGAGTTATGTTGGGTAATATCCTAAATCATATTTAGCATCTTATTGGTTGTTCTAAAAAGATCAATTTACTTTTGAAAAAAAAATGAAATAATGTACATTTCGGTTCAGGATAGACTGAACACGCACAATCACCTCCCTCCCTCTAGAGGACACATTCAAATGACAAAGTTTTTTAAAGAGTGGAAAGAGAATAGGGAGGAAAGCTACAGTAGATGAGAAACTGCAAGAGACTTCTGGAAGATGAAATGTGGTTGGAGGCATGTAGGCAAATGAAGCGTGGCAAAGCACAGGATGTGCTATGGGGGTCAGGAATGGGGGAGGGCACCCACCTGCCTGGAGGGGTTAAGGGTGTGGAGTCACAGGAATGATAAAAGAGGACTGAGCAGAAGAGGTCAAAAGGGGAGCATGGAATAAAGGGCTGTGCCCAGCAGCCCTGTTTGCTCCCTGACCCAGGGAGATTTTCATGCAGCCTGGCCATTGACTCCAGGATCCTTCTCTAATGATAATCCAGGAAGAGCCATGCCCTTTTTTGAAACTCTTTTTGACCCCTCAGAAGAAGGCATTCCTCTTGCTGGCATTCAACCTACAGCCCACTGTCCACAAAGCTGATCTTTCAAACTGCCCAACCCTCCTACCCAGATCTTGCAGATGGACTCCCCTGGCAAGGAGACGACTACCAAGGAAAAATAAAACTTTCCTGCTGAACAGGGGAGGAAGCAGACACACTCATTACTAATATGAATCACCTAGGGAGGATCAAACACATGAGGAAAACAAATAGTGTGAAAGAAAAGGACCACAGTTATCAGATAAAATAGATATAATTCAGGAAATAGAAGAGGACTTACAAAGAAATCGTTTGGTACCCTCAGTGAGATTCGAGAAGCTATTATATCCATAAAATAGAATCAAATTACTGTGAAATAGGGACACAGAACCAGTGATGTGCCTAAAAATTAAATTAAGTATAATTGCTATAAATGCAGAGGATCTACAAAACATAAAGAAAAATAAGAGAAAAATGAAAGAAATATGAAGCATGGAGGCTTAATTAAAAAATGTTTATCTTCTGACTAAGAAGGGTTCAAGGACAATAGGTCTTAATGAAAAGCAGTGTGTGCTAGGGCTGGCATAATTGCCAAGTACCACAATCGGAATGGCTCAAACAATAGAAATTTATTGTCTCACAGTTCTGGGGGCTGGAAGTCATGGGTCAAGATGGCAGTAGGGTTGGCTTCTTCCGAGGACTCTGAGGGAGAATTTGCTCCACGCCGCTCTCCAGGCTCTGTTGGCTTTCCAGCAATCTTTACTGTTGCTTGGCTTGCAGAAGCATCACCCCATCTCTGCCTTCGTCTTTTGTGGCATTCTTTGTGTTTATGTGTCTGTTTCATGTCAACATTTCCCCCTTTAGTAAGAACACATCTTCTTGGATTAGGACCCACCTTAATAATCCATCTTAACTTGATCATCGGCAAAGATTCTATTTCCAAATAAGGTCACATTTGCAGACGTTGGGGGTTAAAACTTCAACATACTTTTTTGGAGGTGGGTACATTTCAATCCATAACAGGATGGAAATTTCTCTAAAAATTAATAGAAAAAAATCCCAAAGATAAGGATAGGCATAAGGATTTGAAATGAAAAGAGATACTAAGGGGCAAATGAGATGAATGAAAAAGATTCCTGTCTAGAGACATCTTCATGGAATTTAAAAATAAGTTTAAAGCATATTTCTCAAGCTTCTAGAAAGGATAAACTTGTTGACTTCTAAGAATGAGAATCAGACTGTCACAAGACTTCTCGGCAACATCAGTGGATGTTAGAAGACAAGAAAAATTTTCAAAGTACTGAAGGAAAGCATCTTCAAGCTAGAATCCTTTTGCTTTTTTTTTTTTTTTTGAAAAAAAATGAGGTATAACACGTGGGTTAAGGTGTACAAATCTTGATTGTATAGCCCAATGAATATATATCTGTGTCACCGCCAACCTCGTCAAGATATAGACTATTTCCATCATTCCAGAAACTTCCCTAATGCTCCTTTCCAGTCAATACCCATCATTCCCCACAATCCAGGTACTCAAAATTCTGACTTTCATCACCACTGATTTGTTTACTCTTTTTTTGAAACTTAATCATGTAGTATACACTTCTTATGCCTTGATTTCAAAATTTACTGCAATAGTTTTAATGTTTATCTAAGTTGTTAGATGGATCAGTAGTTCATTCTTTTCTATTAATGAGCATTATTCTATTACATTATTATAGCATGATTTGCTTATTCATTTTCCTATTGAAGGATATGGGTGGTTTCTACTTTGAAGCTGTTAAGATAACTATTAAGCAGTCCTCAATAATATTGTTGCACAAGTTTTTGAGAAACACTAATTATATCTTTTGATTATATACCTAGAATTGAAATTGCTCTGTCATAGGTAGGTTTGTATTAAAATGTATGAGAAATTGCTACATGGTATTTCAGTTTCACCCTTTTATCAGCAATGTATTCTGAAGTTTCACATGCTCTACATTTTCTCCAATATCTGGTATTATCAATCTTTTTTTTTAAAAATCTTCTATTTTAGCTTCAGGGGTACATATGAAGGTTTGTTGTATAGATAAAATTGTGTCATGGGGATTTGGTGTACAGATGATTTTATCATCCAGGTACTAAGCATAGTATTCAATAGCTATTTTTTGTGATTTTTTTCCCTCCTCCCACCCTTTACCCTCAAATAGGGACCTCCCAGCTGGGAGGGAGGCCATACCCCCCAGAGCCACAGGGGTAGAGCTGCCCAAGACCATGGGAACCCAGCTCTTGTATCAGCATGACCTGGATGTGAGATCTGGAGTCAAAGGAGATCATTTTGGAACTTTAAAATTCAACTGCCCTGCTAGATTTCAGATTTGCATGGGCACTGTAATCCCTTTGTTTTGGCCAATTTCTCCCATTTGGAATGGCTGTATTTACCCAATACCTGTACCCCCACTGTATCTAGGAAGTAACTAGCTTGCTTTTGATTTTACAGACTCATGGGCAGAAGGGACTTGCTTTGTCTCAAATGAGACTTTGAAATTTGGACTTTGAGGTTAATGCTAAAATGAGTTAAGACTTTGGGGGACTGTTGGGAAGGCATGATTAGTTTTGAAAAGTGAGGACATGAGATTTGGAGGGGCCGGGGAGGAGTAATATGGCTTGGTTATGTCCCCACCCAAATCTCAAATTGTATTTCTCAGAATTCCCACGTGTTGTGGGAGGGACTCGGGGGGAGGTAAGTGAATCGTGGGGGCCAGTCTCTTCCATGCTATTCTCATCATAGTGAATAAGTCTCATGTGATCACGTTATCGTGGGTTTTGGTTGCTTCCTCCTCATTTTGTCTTGCCACCAACATGTAAGAGGTGTCCTTTGACCTCCTGCCATGATTCTGAGGCCTCTCCAGCCATTGGAATTGTAGGTCCTATTAAACCTCTTTTTCCTCCCAGTTTCGGGTATGTCTTTATCAGAAGCAAGAAAACAGACTAATATACTACTGATTTTTGTATGTTAATTTTATATCCTGAAACTCTGTTGAAGTTGTTTGTCAGCTCAAGGAGCTTTTGGACAGAGACTACTGGGTTTTCTAGATATAGAATCATGGTCATTAGCAAACAAGGATAATTTGACTTTCTATCTTCCTATTTATATGCCTTTTATTTTTTTCTCTTGCCTGATTGCTTTGGCCAGGACTTCCAATACTATGTTGAATAGGAGTGGTGAGAGAAGGCATCCTTGGCTTCTGCCAGTTTTCAAGGGATGCTTCCATCTTTTGCTCATTCAGTTGATGTTGACTGTGGGTTTGTCATACCTGGCTCTTCTTATTTTGAAGTATATTTCTTCAATGCCTAGCTTATTGAGGGTTTTTAACATAAGGAATGTTGAATTTTATTGAAAGACTTTTCTGTATCTATTGAGATAATCATGTGGTTTTTGTCCTTAATTCTGTTTATGTGATGAATCACTTTTATTGATTTGTGTATGTTGAACTAACTTTGCATCTCAGAGAAAAAGCTTTATTGATCGTGGTGAATACTTAGGTCTTCTTGTCATGTGTATTTGTGTATTTGTGTGGTCTGTGTATTTGAATATATTTTTGTAGTGGCTGATAATGGTCTTTCCTTTCTATATTTAGTGCTTTCTTCAGGAGCTCTTGTGAGGCATGTCTGATGGTAATGAATTCCCTCAGCATTTGCTTGTTCTTCTTTTTAATTTATGAAGCTTAGTTTGGCTGAATATTAAATTCTTGGTTGGAGAAAGTTTTTCTTTCAGAATGTTGAATATAGGCCCCCAATCTCTTCTGGCTTATAGGGTTTCTGCTGAGAGGTCTGCTGTTCATCTGATAGGCTTCCCTTTGTAGGTGACTTAACTTTTATCTCTAGCTGCTTTTAACATTTTTCTTTCATTTTGATGTTGGAGGGTCTGATGATTATGTGTTCTGGGGATGGTCTTCTTGTGTAATATCTTGCAGAAGTTCTTTGCATCTTATGAATTTGAATCTTGGTCTCTCTAGCAAGGTTCAGGAACTTTTCATTGACCATATTCTGAAATATGTTTTTCAAGTTGTTTGCTTTCTCCCTGTCTCTTTCAGGGATTCCAATGAGTATAGATTTGGCCTCTTTACATAATCCTACATTTCTTAGAGTTTTGTGGATTCCTTTTCATTCTGTTTTTCTTTGTGTTTTTGTGACTGTCTTGTTTCAGAGATTCAGTTTTCAAACTACGAGAGTCTTTTCTTAGCTTGGTCTATTCTGCTGTTAATACTTGGGATTGCATTATGAAATTCTTGTAGTGTGTTTTTCTGCCCTATCAGGTCAGTTTGGTTCTCTTTTATACTGGCTATTTTGTCTGTTAGCTCTGGTATCATTTTATTTGTGATTCTTGGATTCTTTGAAATGGATTTTGCTGTTCTTCTGAATCTTGATGATTTTCATTCCTGTTGATATTCTGAATTTGATATCTGCCATTTCAGCCATCTCAGCCTGGTTAAGAACGCTTGCTGGAGAATAAGTGTAGTCATTTGAAGGAAAGAAGTCCCTCTGGAAGGAAAGAAGACCCTCTGGCCTTTTGAGTTGTCAGAGTTTTGTGCTGGTTCTTTTCTATCTCTGTGTGTGGCTGTTCCTTTAAATGTGGTGTAAATTGAGTACAGTCAGTAGATTCCTTTTCTGGATGTTTTCAGAGGGCCAGAGGTTTGTGGAGGGTTTTTACTAGTATTTCACTTCTTGTCTTTAGTTTCACAGGCAGGTATGTTAGCAAACTATTTTTGGAGTTGCAGTTTTGGGGTATGTTCCAGTAGGTGACTTGGCTTTCCTGTGCTGCCCATCATGGCTCTGGAGTGACCTCAGGGTTTATGTTCCCTCCCCGCCTGGAGGTATCAGAGCAAGGGACCTTAGCAATGGTATTGCCAAGGGTGTTTCACTTGTCTCTTGGAGCTCCATCCCAGAGAGAGAGGCAGAGCTACAGTCAATCAGTGTGATTTGCCCAGGATGGGGGCTGCACTGTGGGCCGAAGCCAGGAGGGGGAGTAAGGGAGAGGCCTGCCTGGTGATGAGCAGGGATGGTGGGTGGGACCTGTGGAAGACAAATTGGCCTTCTCTCCTTAGGGCAACTGCAGCTTTCTGGAAGTATGGATAAGGGACTTGGAGACTTTGTTCCTTCCATGTCCAAGGGCAGCAGGGGCAGTGGTAGAGGGACTTTTGGTTGTCCCTGGGAGCTCCACCTCTGATAAACATGGAGCCACTGCTATTGGGAGTGTTCAACCAGAAGATGCGGCAGCTGCACTGCTGGCCTGAGCTGGGTGCTTCACTTGTTTGGAAGCTGGAGGTTGAGGGTTCACACGGAGAGGCTGGTTTCCTCACTGTATGGTGATGTGGCATGCTGTAAGCTTGGGTGTAGTTCTTGGGCAATTTGTTTCTTCCCCAGACTGAGAGCAGCAGGGGCAGAACCGCTGCTGTGGCGGTGGCAGAGGGGATGTTGGTTGCCTCTGGGAGCCTCTCCCCAGGAATACTCAGCACCACTACCAGTGGGTATGCTCAGTAGTGGGTAGGGCAGCTATTCTGCGGTGAAATAAGAAGATGCCCAGTGAACAGTGGGAGCTGGGGATTCCCAGGGAATAAGAATTGGACTCCTCTCCATATGGTGGCTGTGGTGTGCTGGATGTGCCAGTGTAGCAACTAGGCCCTTTGTTCTTTCCCCAGTCCAAGGGCAGTCAGGGCAGTACTACTGTAGCTGTAATGGCAGAGGGGTTACAGGTTAACTTTGGGATTTCATCCTCAGAGGAATGCAGAGATGCTTCTGATTGAAATGTTCAAGCCAGGGCAGGGTAGTTGTACTGGGTAGGGCATTGGAGGGTAGTCAGGCGGCCTGCCCAGTGAGAAATGAGGACGGGGACCTGCTTGGGGAATAGTCTAGTCACTTTTCTGTGAGGCGGCTGCCCTGTGATCGGGGTCCACACCAGCTCCTGTTTCCTGCAGTCTCCAGAGCCTGGAGGCAGCAAAGGTGACGGTTGCAAAACAGCAAAGATGGCAGCCCACCCCGCCTCTGGGACCTCTGTCCCGGTAAGTTACGTAAGTGCCACCAGTCCAGTCGCCGCCATGGAATGCGGCTGGAGTCCCAGATCTGGAGGTCCTGCCCAGTCAGGAGAAATGTGATCAGGCACCTGCATATAAAGCAGTCTGGCCACTTTTCCATAGGGTGGCTGACTGCTGTGAATCTCCACCAGTCCCTAGTCACCTTGAACTCTCCAGAGGACTAAAGATAGCAACAGCCAAGGCTGTAAAACAACAAAAAGTGGCAGCCTTCCCCTTCCTCTGGGAGCTCCATTCCAGGGAGGCGAGGAGCTGCTCCAGCCCAAGAAGACTGGTTGGGAGCAGGTCGAGTCCCAGGTTGGCAGGTCCTGCTCAATGTGGAGAAATGGGATTAGAGACCTACATAAAAAATAGCCTGGCCACTTTTCTGCACGGTGGCCGCACTGTGCTGTGAGTCTTTGCCAATCCCTGGTCACCTTGTACTTTCCATAGCTTAAACGTGGCAACAGTGATGGCTGCAAAACAGCAAAGATGGCGGCCCATGCCTGCCTTTGGGAGCTCCATCTGGGAAGTTGCAGAGCTGCTGCGGCCTGAGAACACTGGTGGGGTGGCTGGAGTCCCAGGTTAGAACTCTATTGAAGAGAAATGGGATTAGGGACCTGCATACAAAACAGTCTGGCCGCTTTTCCATAGGATGGCTGCACCGTGCTGAGGGGCCACTTTAGTGCCTCCTCACCTAGGGCTCTCCAGTGCCCAAAGGCTGCGAAAGAGCAAAGATGGTGGCCTGTCCTTCCCTCTCAGAGCTCCGTCTCAGGGCTGCTGCCAGCCTGAGAACACTGGCAGTGGGTGTCTGGAGTCCCAGGCCAGTGGGTCTTAACCTGTGAGGTACCATGGAAGTGAGGCCTGTGGACCATGGCTGCTCAGTCCCCTGGATTCAGCCTCTTTCCTGGGGGTATGTGAGAGAGCCTAACCTCCCCTTTTTCCAGAGCTATAGCTGCTATTGCCAGGATGCCTCGGGGTCCAAGGCTCCCAGGACTCTCTGTGTGCCGGTGGCTCTGCCCATATTCTGTGTAGCTCTGCCCAGATTCCATGTAGCTCTGTGTGTCAGTCTGAAGGCATTGGTGGAGTGGGTTCACAGCGGGATCTCCTGATCCCAGGGTTGCAAAGATCTATGGAAGAAGGGTCAATCCCTGTCACTCACTCACCATTTCCCTGCAGAGTGGCGCCTCCCCTGGCTCCATATCACTCCCAGGTTGGCAGTCATCCTGTCTTACTCCTCTCCATTCTGCATGATTTGAGTTGTTTACAAGATGAATCCCAATGTGTGCACCTGGCTGTTTCAGTTGAAGGTATTGTATTCCTTTTTCTTTCTTCTGAGAGACCAGCACACACTAGCTGCTGCTGGTCAGCCACCTTCAATCTTTTCAATGGCCATTTTGATCCGTGTGCAGTGACATGTCATTGTGGGTTGAATTTGCTTTTCCCTGATGAGCACTGAAATCCAGCAACTTCTTAAATACATCTTAGTCATTTGATTATCTTCTTTGTGAAGTTCCTGTTCAAGTATTGGCCCATTTTAAAAAATTCCATTGCTCATTTTTTTCTTATTGATTTTTAGAAGTTCTTTATTTATTCTGGGTTTGGGTCTTTTTTCCATATATATGTATTACAAATATGTTCTCCTAGTCCGTGGCTTGTGTTTTTACTTTTTAATTTAATTTATAATTCTCCACTCAGCCTACCTTTCCAGTGAGTATGAGAGCAAAAATAAAGTGTTTTTAGATGTACATGTCTCAGGGCCTCCTAAGATCCCATCTTAGGAAATCCTATCGGGGATTACCTTGAAGAATACAGGAACAGGGAAATATACATTCAAGGAGAGACATTGCTGGGAGAAAAGCAGGACTCCATGCACTGGACGATATGATTGAGTCTAGGTAAGCTTGAGAAGAAGGTGAGGGTGCATCATTCTTCTATCAACAAGAAAAAAGAAAGCAATTACAGACTTCAGGAAAAACAAAAGGTTATGCAAGAATTTATGGTTTGGATATTATGAAATAAAGTAAAATACATCACAGTTTTTTTCATGTGGTGTCAAAGATAAACACAGCTGGACATTTTTTAAAGTAGTGAAAACAGATTTTATTCAGTAACTAGTAACAGGAGGGGAGCTGAGCTCCATTCTGACCTGTGCAGTGATGACTAGGCATTTTTAAAGGGAGACTGAGAGGGGCTCCAACAGAATCAAGGAAGTGAAAAATTAGACAAAGCAGGAAGAGTGTGGGGGTCATTAGTCCAAGGGAAACCATGTGGATTTGCTAACTGGAACTTTGCAAAGTTAGGCTCCTACCATCTCACAGAGACTGGGAGACAGGTCTTTCTTCAGGTGTCGGCCGGAACAAGCAGCAAGTACTTTTGGCAGCTTTGGGTTTTCTCAGACAGGTGCTTTAAAGGAAGGATAGGGTCATCCTGAGGATGTGGCCTTGAGCTGTTAGAAACTGTGAGTTTTTTTGCTTAACTTTATAGGCCAGGGTTGAAGCCCAGTTAAGAAATGTTTCAGAAGAGCATGGCTAGAGTTTGGCCACAGAGAGAAGCTTTGTTGGTGCCATGATACGATTTCAAACATTTTGCTCATTAGGTACAAGAACAGAGAATTCATTTTACCCTGGTGCTTGGAGTATGAATATTCTCCATTAATTGGCTCAGGGGTCATGCCGTGAGACCTTTAAGAGAAGGAAGTATAATTATAATACATTTCTTGGCTCTGCAGTTAGCAGTATTTACATATATATGATAATGTAAATCTGTTTATGAATTTTTGACTTTCGAATCAAACTAAACAAAGCATGGAAGGCCTATTTATATTTGAAAAAACAGAATGCTAAAGTTAAAAATTCTGATACTGTACAAAATACAAGTACAGCTGTAAAAGAAGAGTAGGGCAGAGTATCTTATATCAACAGAAAGGAGTTAGTTGAGACACTGAATTTGGTTAGAAAATGAATAAAGAGGACCGGGTGTAGTGTCTCACGCCTGTAATCCCAGCACTTTGGGAAGCTGAGGTTAGTGGATCTCGAGGTCAGGAGTTCAAGATCAGCCTGGCCAAGATAGTAAAACCCCATCTCTACTAAAAATACAAAGATTAGCTGGACGCAGTGGCAGGCACCTGTAATCCCACCTACTCAGGAGGCTGAGGCAGGAGAATCGCTTGAACTCGGGCTTCAGAGGTTGCAGTGAGCCGAGATCGTGCTACTGCACTCCAGCCTGGGCGATAGAGTTAAGACTTCATCTCAAAAAACAAAAAACAAAACAAAACAAAAAAAGAAAATAAATGCATAAAGAGAACGTAATGTTAGAATATGAGCTCCATGAGGGCAGGGATTTTGTGCGCGTGTGAGGGATTTCTTTGCTGCTATATCTGGCACCTGGAATAATGCTTAGCATACAATTTGCCTTTAATGCAAATGTGTCGAGTGAAACACAAATTAGAAGTTTCAAAGGGAACAGTTAGAGGAACAAAATATATGCTGCCTCATACTATACATCTTTGTCCACTCCTTCACAAGGCCAGGTGTTGAGTTACTGGCCTTGCTTAATCCCTGAAAGAATTTTTCACATGCTTCTCAGTTCCAGTCTCTGCAGCCCAGTGGCCCTTCTTGTCTTAGGTCCTCACACACAGCCCCGCTCAGTTCAATCATCCAGAATGCAGGCTGCTCAATGAGGCAAATTTGGATGGAAGAAGTCAGTGTCCTACTCCAGCTTTGTGGCAGAACCCCGGAGTTGGGGATGTGCCCAGTGACCCGCATCTGCACCAAGAATAGGGCCCGCCCCATATTCGGGATGAAACATGAACTTTGGAGGCACTAAGGCTGAAAAGGCCTAAGTGATCTAATGAAACAAAAATGAATTGGCACCATTTGAGACTGGTTTCTTTGAATTTCTCAATTTTCTGTCAAGAAATAAGGAAATGCCTAGCAAATCTCAATCTGACCATGCTCACCTTTTTTATCTTAACTTGAGAAAAAGGAGCTTGTTGTATTAATCAATTTGAGACTTTAAGGACTAGAATCACATGGGCAAGCCCTAGAAAGTGTAAGGCAAGAAACAGAATGCTTCAGCAGGAAATCTCTCATTGAGATTTCCCCTCATTTTATAAGAAAAGGAAATAAGGGGCAGAGAGCTTTGAAGACTGTTGAGATCCAGATACAAATGAGGTTTGAATGAATAAATCAGTGTCCACTTAAATCCTAGCCAAGTGACCTTTTTACATGGTGAAGTAATTTCTCGTGTTCTTGCCAAGGATAGATAAGCTACAGTTGGCCAGAGGTAAGTGATTTCTGTTGGCCCACGTACAAAATTGTGATTTTTGCCATCTCCATCTAGAAACCCTTGAAAGATTACTTAAATTTTTAAATAAAGGCTGAGCCTGTGAACATTAGTGAAAATGTATAAAGATTGTAATGAAAATAAGAGAAAAAGTTCTGCTGATAGAAAGCATAATCTCAAGAAAAATAGGAGCAGGAGAAATTCTCACGCTGAAATTTATCTGGTATGGATTTCATGAATGCATCTATACCTTTTAAAAAATACTGTCAATTTGGGAAGTCACATGCTAATACTTTAAAAATATCTGATTGAAACTTGTAAAATAGTCCATTCATCAGATTGTTTAAAAAATTATCCATTTTAGCAACTTCATTTCATTTGTTTATTGAATCTCTTTGAATGGAAAAAAAAAGCCCATAAAAGAAATAAACAAGAAAAGGTTATGTCAGGTATGCTGGTATATATCATAGAGTTCTGGAAGGATTTGCAAGAAAGGTAACAAGGGTATCTTCTAAGAAGGAAAGTAGAATTACTATCAAGAGATGTAGAGAGACTTTTTTAAATTATACTTTGGGCTCTGGGGTACATGTGCACATCCAGCAGGGTTGTTGCATAGGTACACACGTGCCATGGTGGTTTGCTGTCTCCATCTCCCCATCAGCTACATCAAGCATTTCTCCCAGTGTTTCCCTCCCCAGCCTCCCCACCCCCTGCTGCCCCTCCCCTAGCCCCCCACTCCCCAACCCCAGTGTGTGATGTTCCCTTCCCTATGCCCATGTGTGCAGCTTGTTCAACACCTGCCTATGAGTGGGAACATGTGGTGTTTGGTTTTCTGTTCTTGTGTCAGTTTGCTGAGAATGATGGTTTCCAGATTCATCTATGTCTCTATAAAGGACATGAGCCTGTCATTTTTTATGACTGCATAGTATTCCATGGTGTATATGTGCCACATTTTCTTTGTTCAGTCTATCATTGATAGGCATTTGGGTTGGTTCCAGGTCTTTGCTATTGTAAACAGTGCCACAATGAACATATGTGTGCATGTGTCTTTATAATAGAATGATTTATAATCCTTTGGGTATATATACCCAATATTGGGATTACTGGGTCAAATGGTATTTCTATTTCTAAATCCCTGAGGGATCACCACACTGTCTTTCACAATGGTTGAACTAATTTACATTCCCACCAACAGTGTAAAAGTGTTCGTATTTCTCCACATCCTCTCCAGCATTGGTTGTCTCCAGATTTTTTAATGATCGCCATTCTAACTGGCATGAGATGGTATCTCAATGTGGTTTTGATTTGCATTTCTCTAATGACCAGATGAGCATTTTTTCATATTTTTGTTGGTCGCATAAATGTCTTCTTTTGAAAAGTGCCTGTTCATATCCTTTGCCCACTTTTTGATGGGGTTGTGTTTTTTTCTTGTAAATTTGCTTTAGTTCTTTGTAGATTCTGGGTGGTAGCCCTTTGTCAGATGGGTAGATTGCAAAATTTTTTTCTCATTCTGTTGGTTGTCAGTTCACGCTAATGATTGTTTCTTTTGCTGTGCAGAAGCTCTTAAGTTTAATTATATCCCATTTTTCTATTTTGGCTTTTCCTTTCAGTTATCTGACCTTTTGAATTTTGTACCATATACGTGAATTACTAATCCAAAAATTTTAAACATAAAATTTATGTTTGGGGGAGACAGTAAGCTGTCTTGCTGCTGCTAGGGGTATAACATCCTGGAATATCTTGGGGAAAAAAATTCTAGAGTCATTTTGTAGGGCTGGTTTAGAAGGAGAGCCGCGGCCCTGCTAGCACTGAGCTGCTGTTTTTTTTGTTTGTTTGTTTTTATTTACTATACCTGTAACAATATGGATACATGACCACCAGAAGAAAAGACTGCACCTTAATCACTGGCAAAGCATGCCTTGAGAAGCTTTTCTCTGGGCCATGTTTTTCCAATAAAAATTGGCTTCATGCTTCACTATCTTTTTTCCCCCTGCTAAGTCCATACAAATGTCAAAATCGCATTCGCATTTCCAACTATAAAGTTAACATGACCAGCAAAAGGGGAAACTGTCTGCTTCCCAAGCCTTGCCTTTACTATGGATTTTTCAAGCATGAAGCTTTTAATAAGCCCTCTGCATGCAGTATTTCATTTCCTTCAGACGAGACGCTACCTCACGGCCTCCACATACCCTCCCCTTTGCTCACAGCAGCTGCCATGCCATGTGGATCCTGCCCAGGGTGGTGTCCAGCTCTTTAAAGAACCCCACGTTTGAAGAAAAGAGATACAGTAATTAAATTTCTTTAAAGTGGCGTGTGTAGCTGCTTCTCTCTAAAACAACATAGTTAAGTGTTTGTGCACTTTTGGAGCCTAGCTGGGTACCTGAGCAAAGGCCACCAACATGACAGGGACCACAAATATTGGAGGACGCTGATGGAGAGGATTTGGGACTTGGCACTCCTGGGATATCAGATTTTTCTTGTCTCTTTCCTGCTTTCTTTGAATTGGAAGCCCCAAACAACAAATACTATGATTCTTTTCTTCCTGAATCAAATGTGGAATTTAGAGATGACCCGCCAACGCTTTTAGACACCAGTTTTTTATTAAGCATCAGGTGGAGTAGGGTGAGCATTTCCAGAGACAGCTGGCCAAGAAAGGTGGAAAATCAGCATTTTTACAATCTACCGTGAGCTCTGAAAAGGCAAGAGCCTAAATGATACTGCTGGAAATTACAGACCTTACCATGATTACACACTGGGGACATCCGTGTGAGAAGGAGCCTTTCATTTATTCCTCTAGTCACATGTTTCCTCTGCTTGGATCGGCAGGGACTGCCTGCATTACCTCCAGGACCCTTCACATCACAGGCATCATCGGTGTAACACAGGCAAAGGATATCGTTTATCTCTTTTGGAGGGCAACTGGAGGGTGAGAGAAGAATTCGAAAGTCATAGAGCAGTTTGAGAAGGGAGAAGAAAGTGTAGAGATAGCAGTCCTAGGGCCCCTTCACGTGTTTTGGGCCCTTTCCAAAATATCAGTGTTGGCTTCCACTTAGGTGAGGTCTAATTTTGGTTCTTCAACATTAGCAGCAAGGCAGAAAGTTCAGGACATGAAGAGACACCAGAGACTCTAAAGGGTTTCCTACTTCCCTATAATTGTTTAGCCGTCTGCTAATAAGATTCTTTCCTTTGTTACTTTATTGTCCTTTTATTTTTCATCATCTAAGAAGATGTGAAGAAAGAGAGGATTTGGCAACAACCTCACGTCTGCCTCAAAGTTAGGATGACTGAGGACAGGGCTCAGTCATCCTAACTTTGGTTACTCCCCTCTTGGGGCGGGGACTGGGAAGTACGTAGAGGCAGAGATGATTGACTGCTGAGGAAAACATATCGACTGTTTTAAATGTGGTTCCTCTGGGCCTGTCCTCTTTTCTTCAGCTGCATCATTAAACAATAACAAAGACCCAATTTGGGTAGAGAAACTTCTACCAGGAGATTTGCAAGCATCATGCGTTCTGTTTATCCAACAGTGTGAATTCATCTTTCTGAGAGAGGTACCTGCGGAGCTCGGTGTACCTTTAACTTCATTAAAGAGTTAACAGTTAAAATTTGCTAATCCCATTTGTTTTCCCAAAGAGAAAAATATCACAGTTTTGCAGCAAGTACCCCATATTTCATGGAACATAATGTTATTCACTATAAGAAACACTAAGATTACCAAAAAGGAAAAAATGCTGTCAGTTAAATTTATATAATATCCTTCTCTCACTTAAAGTTTTTATTTTCTACTTATTGAAAGAACTATTTTAGACTTGTTTAGGCATAAATTTTTATGATATAGCACTCTTAGCATTTCTAAAAAAGCATAGCAAATTAAATTGGTTAAAGTATTCCTAAAACTTCTCTATATTCAGATACTGTCTCTCTGGAAAACTTTGACTCAAGGCAGTAGATATGATTTTTTTTTCACATAAAACTGTCGTCTACAGCATCATGAGTGCCAGTGATGTTGTATTTTATAAGAAAATGCTCCAACCAACCTTTCCAGGAATTCCATCCAAACCACTGACACCTACCTTTCTACTCTGGATGCACACACACACCATGGCACCCCCATCTTGACTGCTATCTGACCAGCAGGGATTTTTGAGAGATGCTTCCCCATTTCAGAGACGTAAAACATGGAGTGGAGGAATATGGGCCATAGCTTTAACACCTTGCCCTACGGGACTTGGCAATGGTTTCCCATATTACTATGACAGTCTGCGATGGACAGCTACTGATCTTGTACATTATATGTCATGATACCTCAGTCCAATTGTAGGATTCATTTATTCATTTATGCATCCATCTATGTGCCCAGCCATGTAACATCGGGGTCCCCAGATAGTGGTCTAGGCCTGTTAGGAACCAGGCCACACAGCAGGAAGTGAGTGGCAGGTGAGTGAGCGTTACTGCCAGAGCTCTGCCTCCTGTCAGATCAACAGCAGCATCAGATTCTCACAGGAGCATGAACCCTATTGTGAACTGTGCATGGGAGGGATCTAGGTTGCATGCTCCTTACAGAATCTAATGAGGTGGAACAGTTTCATCCTGAAACCATCCCTCCTCCCCATCCATGGAAAAAATGCCTTCCATGAAACTGATCCCTGGTGCCAGAAAGTTTGGAGACCATTGATGTAACACCTGTATTGAAGACCAAATATTCCTCAGGCATAAGGTACTGAGAGTACAAAGATATAGGGTCCTGGCCTTAATGAAATTGCAACCAAATTGAAAAACAGACTTAAACCTAGTAGTGATGAATACATTATGGTGTCATCAGTGAAACAATGGAGATATGTAAAAGGTACTTATTACAAAAAAAGCCACCATGGCACGTGCATACCTAAGTAACAAACCTGCATGATCTGCACATGTACCCCAGAACTTAAAGTATAATAATAACAATAAAAACTAAAAAAAAAAAAAAGCAATAGTTGGAATATGGTAGGATCAATGAAAGAGACATGTAATAGGTACTTTTTACAAAGAAAGTATCTTTGCTTGGGTGGGCTGAACAGAGAGGAGACATAGGCCTGCTGTTGAGGGCAAGGAGATTCCTGGTGGAGGAAAGAGCTTACCTTCTTCAAGAGCAGTCCACGCATATGTCTTAGCTACATTGCACTCAGGTAGAGGGCATTGCCTAGGTAGAAGCACCACTGTCCATCCCTGACTGGGGCTATTGTGCTGTTCACAATGCAGTCAGGCCCTTCACTTTTGTAGACCTCTCAAGATTGGTGAACCATAGCCTTAAACAGGAGGCATGCTCTAACTTCCATGGCAAACCAGGGGAAATCAGAGAGAAAACTGGAAACATGTGGGCCAGAGCCAACAGGGCTAACCCAGGTATGCATTAACCCCAGAAGAAGCTAAGCCACAGGGCACATGGCACTAAACCAGGGCATGAGACCTTATGGCTGACACTCAAGAGATGATGACAGCATTTCCTGGCAGAAACACTGTTATGACTAGCCAGCCGGCAGCATTTGTAGTGAAATCCAGTCAACAACTGCAAGAAAACAGGTCTTTCCCTAGAGCTAGGGGAAGAGTCACACCTCAGTCATAGGGGTTCCACAGATGTTCCTGTCTAGGGAAATTGGAACAGTTTAGGGAATCAGGGTAGAATCTGGTCCTGGGAAAACCCAGATTGTTCAATGTGCCCCCACTAAAATCAGTAGCTTATCCCAGGCACGTAGGCTTCATGTTGCAAGACTAGGGCTCAATCCTGTCCTGTTTGCCACCTCTTTGGGAGGCAGGAGACCTCTAAGAGACTCCCAGAACTGCTCAGGATTGGCCCAGAGAATTTCTCAAACTAAACTTAACACAGGGAGTATCACAGGGAGCAGTGATACTCATATTTTTTAGAGGGAATGGAGATTCCTAGATGATAACTACCTAAGTTTATTCAGCTAGTTAGTGGCGGGGTTTGAACCCACACTTTTAGATTCAAATTACTTAGGAGACACACTGACACCTAATAAGAAGGGAGACTCCTTCTCCCTTGAACTTATCAGCCTTGTCCAAAGGGACAATCGAATTTTTCCCAAGCTACTTTTCTTTTTCCCAGTCAGAGGCATATAGGAAGAAATATCCATGGCTCCAACTGCAACTTTCTTACCAGACTGAGTAATTTTTTTTTCTTTTTTCTTTTCTTTAATTGACGCCCACTTTCACTGGGTTCACTAGTGGATGGGTTCACTGCATTGCTACCAGAGGAGCGTCAGTGACTGGTGTTTGCTCCTGCTTCCGATGGCAGGCACCTCGATCACATTCAATTTCCACATTCTTCCCTGGGGTTTTCTCCCTCCCTCCCTTCCTCTCTCTCTTTCTTTTCTTTCTTTCTTTCTCTCTCCTCCCTCCCTGGAGTGCCGTTGTGATATCTTGGCTCACGGCAACCTCCACCTCCCAGGTTCCAGCAATTCTCCTGTCTTAGTCTCCCAAGTATCTGGGACTACAGTTGCATGCCACCACACCTGACTAATTTTTGTATTTTTAGTGGAGACAGGGTTTCACCATATTGGTCAGGCTGGTCTCAAACTCCTGACCTCAGGTGATCCACCCACCTCGGCCTCCCAAAGTGCTGTGATTACAGCCATGAGCCACTGTACTCAGCCTTCCCTGGGGCTTTCTATTCTCAAGCAGTACGGCTGCCTGAGCACAGATGTTGATCCACCTTATGGAGGCAGGCTGCACCAGGACCTTTCCCCACAGAAGAAAGCCACTGCTCTCTCTGTTGCTCCATTTTATCTCACACAGCACCTGCCTATCAGTTAACAGCCCAAGCCAGTGGGGGTTGGGCAGCCTAGGCAGCTAAAGAGTAAGAATTGGGAAAAACTACATGATATTTAAAAATTTTTCTTTCTTGTTTTCTTGACACTGACCTACTAAATGTATTTTGAATTGGCTTTTCAATGAGGTGAAGGCGAAGCGGTGGATGCTGGTATAGGCTGAAACCTTATTTAATCCTTTTGGCATTAGCCATGTTACAAAGTCTTCGTTAGAACAGTCTTCATTAGTTGCTGTTTTCTAAGATATTTGGCCATAAAACCTTCTGTGTTTGATACCTTCAGCCTACAACTTGGAGGATAGAAGAGGTAAGTAATACAATTCAAGCCCTAAAACCCAAACTCAACCTTAAATCCCTAACAGCACCATCCGTGACCAATAGTAGCTACTCAATTAATAGTAGGTACATTTCAGTAAAGCTTTATTATATAATGAAATTCATGTCCATATGTATCATTACTATGTTTCTTCATCTACAGAGCTCATTAATTTTCACATTTTCTAATTAATTAGTCCAAAGACCTCTTTTAACTCCTAGAAACTAAGATTTGACATTTAGCATTTATTACACTCATTCAGTTTCCACATGAGGCAGTGACATTTCTAAACCATACCATAGGCTATTGTGAGTTATTCTCATTCGCTGGAAGCCAAGATAAACCGTGCATCTTCCGTCTTTTGACAGCGATTGTTTGTTTGGAAAAATGTTTTCTCTGGTAATGTGGCATGAAAATAAAATTACAACAGTCAGAAAGTTTTGCACACTAAAGAGAGGCAGACAGTGCAGAGTTAAAAGCAGGCAATGAGTCACATTGCCGTTTGGAAAACAGTTCCTAAAACGCACTTGTAAAATGCCAACTAAAGAGACATTCAGCTACAAAATAACAGTTTCATCTGATCAGAATTTTTGGCACGATGTGAAATTATTTTCTATGATTAGTGCTTCCTACATTAAAGAACTTTATTTTCATGAGAGCATTTTTGAAAAGAAAGAGAAACAGAAGTATTTTGCCTTGTAGCAGTGTCTTCTTAAGAGTGCCAAAATGTTTCTTTAATTTAAAACAATATCTCAAGTTGAAATTTTCAAGTTAGAAACAAAGATTTCCTCCAGTGATTTGAGGTGTCTTCACAATGCAAAGTTGTTGGACCAAATTTACGTTACCAAAAATATTGAGAATCCTTGCAGTCTACCAAGCAATCACTTTGGCTATTTATCTAGTTGATAATAAATAACTGTTTCGATTCAACTTTGCGTTTTTGACTTGTTTTTCAGTGTTTTAGAAATTTAAAATTATTTCAGGGAAAGGAGCCCCAGGCCTTTGAAATCTCCTCTGAATATATAACTGGTTAATTTACTGTGTGACTTTGGACAAGTCAATTAAATTTGCTAGGCCTTAGTTTCCTCATTTGTAAAATTAAGAGGTTAAACTAGATGGCCTTTAAACTAGTTGGAGATTCGTCTTTGATTTCAATTCTCTTTCCTTTATTGCTTATATTACTTTGGAAAGGAAGGCTGTATTTTATAATATGCCAACCAGATGCAACTGCTGTATCTCCCTTGTACTCAGACATTTATTTCCATTCCTCTTATTTCATTGATTCTTATTTGCAGTAACAACAAAACGTAAACAAAATGCTTCATGTGTATGAAATAATTTGTCTGAGCCTTATTCTCTAACATACTGTGACTTTTAGTAAGGAACCTATGCTTTAGCATTGTGTGAGGACTGGCAAAATGACATTTGCAGTACATTTTGCAGTGGAAAAATAGCTATGTACCATTGAAAAGCCTGTTATTTTTACCAGACAATGCGCCAACAAGAAAACAATACAACTCTTGAGTTCTCAGACTGTTTGGCTGGGTATGCTGATTTGAATGCGTATTACTTGAAATATCATTTGCATGTTTATAGTTACTTCTGAAATGCCTTCTAAACAATATGCCGTTCTCGTTTTGCAAATCGTGGCAGGCAGCCTCTAAGTTTGCCCCATTGAGGCTCACTTCCCCTGTTAAATAGGATTGACCAGTTGGAACCAATAGGAGATTGTGGAATTGCTGGTGTGTGACATCTGAGGCTAGGTACTAAAGGACATGTGACTTCCACCTTGCACTCTCTTAAATTATTCACTTGGGAGAAAGTCAGCCACTGGGCCATAAGGACACTCTGGCAGCTTTATGCAAAGGTACATGTGGTGAGGGAGTGAGGCCTGTTGCCAACAGCCAGTACTGACTTGGCAGTGATTGAGAGAGCTGTCTTGGAATCAAATCTTCCCACCCCAGTCAGTCCCACAGATGACTGTTGTCCCGATTGCCATATTTACAGCAATCTCATGAGAGTCTTTGATTCAGTACCACACAGCTAAACTACCCTGGAATTCCTGAGCCACAGAAATTGTGTGAAATGAATATTTATAATTGTTTTAAGTTGCCACAATTTAGGAATAATTTGTTCTGCAGCAACAGATAAATAATACATAAGCCAAAGAAAATGTAGTGGGTATTCATTTTTTTAGCCAGTAATTCATGTGTAGGGAAGAAAATAATCTTTTTTATTATTCTATAACTCAACTTAATCTCTATTTGAAACTCCATTCTGTCTGATTACAGGGAAAAATAACCTTAATACATTGTAGGATAATTCAGTAACTTCAGATTTTAACTTAGTTAATTTAGAACATTTTTTCTTCACAGTCCCATTTGCCTAGGAGTGGCATCTCCAACTGGAGGCTTACCTGGTGTCACGGTGTCAGGAGTATGTATAGCTGTCTTATTCCTGGCCTTTGTAATAAGTCCACTTAAATATTCATGAAAAGACACAGGTTACCATAGGTGCATTACCAATAAGAAATATAAAGGTAGACTTTTCAATATTCTTTCTAGGTCAATGATTTTTACTATTTTATCAGCTCTAATATTTCATTAAAATCCAGGGGAATTGTAGAGGGCACAGAGCCAACCCATAAAGTCCAAATTAAAATTCTATGGCTTCCTGCAGAGTTAGAAGGCCGGCATTAACTTAAATATGTGAGTTCTTTCAAAAATCTGTTCTCTTACTGTGTGTCATGAGCTATCCGTGAAGTTTTGTCAATACCCCGAAGCTATTCTAGATGGGCAGAAAGTGTAAGAAGCTACCTTAACATGAGTTGATTCTTTAAGTGAATGCTCATTTGGGTAATTACCCTCAATGCCTCAAACTGCCTTCAATATTTTAAAACAAAAAAAAAATTTTTTTACCTGCAACTTCAGTGTTCCTGGAATTGGTATCATTGTTCTCCCTGCAGTCATATACAAATGAATATGTTGGATAAATGACAGAAAAAACATATCAGTGACAGAAATGTGGATGGTTAGCATTCGGACCGGAGTTGCCACACAGTGAATCACATACTTGGAAGGATATAGCACAAGATTCTTGAAAATAACATTAACGATGACAGTTGGTCATGACCAACACTGTAATGTGCCACATCCCTTCGTATGATATACCTCAGAAATAAACAAAATCAACCCATACGTTACATTTCATTTGAAGGCTTTCCTTTTTGTTTCTTAGCCTTTGTTTCAGTTCTAGAATTTAAATGACTTTCATCATGTTCCATGTTCAGTTCTATCTCCAGGTCTAGGCCACTTCTTCAAAGTAACAGCCTAAGACACATTCCTGTGCGCAGCTCTCTTTCTATTTTTATCATGGCAAAAGCAATTCATTTGTTAGCCTCTAAAATTCTTATATATGCTGAAGGGTAAAAATAATATATTGAGAGAATAATAATGAGAGAAATCCTCTCCTTCTGAAGACAGAAAATTCATGGCCCCTTTGTTCTTTTTGTTTTACTTGCTATTTCTTAATTTCAGGGTAAATATTACTTGTAAAAGTAATCTGAGTTCTCAAACCATACTAATGACTGTTTTGCATTACATGCATTTAGATGTGTATTTAGTTTTCTGCAATGCATACTTTTCTGTGTTTTTAAATTATCTTTTGAAGTTGCTTTATCATTTCATATGATTGATTTTGATGCATTTTTTGGTACGTTAAATCAAGTCATAAAGGAATATTGTGACAAATTGCAAAATGTGATGACAGAACAATAATATCAAGTTCTACAATAATGTTTAAATAAAAGAAAAATGATGAAAAAATACTGTTATTATAGGAAGTGTTAAACCAAGACCTTAAAATGAGATTATTCCTATTGCATTTTACATCTAAAATTAGTTAGGGAAACATATAAATTGTGATGTTTGTGTCAAGGTGAAAGGTAAGGACTATTAGGAGAACAGTGGGTGTAATTATTGTAGTAACAAGTGACATGCTGAATTGAGGGAACCATCAATTATCTTGTCCCTTTGAATTTCCACTGCAACATTTGGGACTATGAGTGAAATGTATTCTTGGAGACATACACTATTCTATTTAAAGTCAGGGAATTCTGCTCTGTGAACAAGGACATCCCATTCCCAAAAATAATTTCACTGTGATATTTTAGTGCCTTAGAAATACTATTCTGGTTTGGAAATGCTTTTATTCTCTATTGGCTGTATAGACGTTATTTGGAAACATGTAGACTTACTGTAATGATTGTATCTGTGTTAGACTCTGTAATCAGAGAAGACTGCCCCTTATCTTCCAAACCATAATCTTAAAGTGGTATTTTTTCCAATAGAAAAGCACACTTTGTCAACTCTGTTACTTTCATTATTACATTCAAAAGTGTCTGTTGAATGGCTAGCAAATATCTGTTCCCATACAAGTATTGCAGTCAACTAGCAATACATATTAATTGTAAAACACAGCTTGGCAGGTTGCTCATAACCTTAGTTACTTGCTTCATAAACTTAGATGGAAAAAACCTAAACGAATTATCAAACTAAATTCAGCAGAATTAAAAAATGCTATTATATCACACATGTAACTCAGTTCATCCCAGAAATGCCAAGAGTGATTTAACATTAGAAAAAATTAAATGTAATTCACCACATTAATGAACTAAAAAAGAAAAGTCACATACCAACTAAATAGAAGCAGAATAATCGTTTGATAAAATACAACACGTATTCAGCTTAAAAATACTTAAGCAATCTCTGATAATAGAAGAAGATATTTTTTCTCAACAAAAATTACCTAAAAATAAGCAAACTCATTATTAATAGAGAAATGTTGGATGTACACCCTTTAAAATTAAGACCAAAATAGAATGCTCTATCACTGCGTATATTAAACATTTACCAAAGTCCCTTGTCAGTTTAACAGGAAAAAAAGAAACAAATTAGAGGCATGAAGATCAGGATAAAAGTAATAAAATACTCATTATTTTTAGATTGATGATTTACATTATTTATTAAACAAGAGAATAGAGCAAAATGAGTATATATAATACCAATGTGCAAACATCAATTGCATTTTTAAATGCCAACAAAACTTTGTAATTTAAAAAAAAATGACATTTAATATAGCAATGAAAAAATAAAAGATCCTTGGGAATCTAATAGAAATTGTGCCAAATCTGTTTGGAGAAACTATAAAACTTTGTGGAAAGACATTAAAGAAGACTTAATTTGTGAAATTTATCAGATATACAGATAGAAAGATCTAATATCATAAAGATTTTAATTCTGCTTGATCTGATCTATAGTGTCAATACAATTCCAGTTTAAAAAAATAGAGTTTTTAGACAATTGAAAAGTTATTTTTAGAAGACATATCAAAGAACAAAAAGCCCAGAGTAGGCAATGAAGGAGAGGGATTTACCCCATACGCATCAATACTTATTAGAAAGCTTTATTAATTATGGCAGTGTGGTATTGGGACAGCTTGTATTATAAACAGAAAAGAAAACGCAGAAACATAGAATGTTTATCAATACTTGATACATTATGGAATTACTATTTAACAACATTGCTGAGATAATTAGTTACTGATATGGGAAAAAATAAAATTGTATCCCTACGTTATACCATGTACAAAATCATTTCCAGTTAGATTAAAATCTCATATGTGAAAGGTGAAACTTTAAAGCAGTTAGAAGGAAATATAGGAGAACCCTTTTTTGATTTTAGTATAAGAGAAACAGTTCTTAAACAAAGAAGTTATCTTAGTTTGTTCAGGCTGCCATAACAAAATACCAAGCACTTATAAACAATAAACATTTATTTCTCACAGTTCTAGAGACTGGGAAGTTCACGGTTAAGGCACCAACAGATTGTCTTGTGAGGGCCCACTTTTTGGTTCATAGACAGTCTTTTCGCAGTCCTCACATGATGGTGAAGCAGGTTATTTCCCTTACCCTTTTGTAGGACTCGCCATAGGGGTACCTTGTTTACCCAGCATGCAGCTTTCAACTCCTCATGGGAGGGAGCATGCAAGTGAATGAGGCCGGAACTGGAGTGCATGAATGCTGGAACCAGATGGCTGCTTCAGCACCAGCATGGACAAACTCAGCTCATTCACTCGGACCCCCTGTGTTTATGGAGGTGGGCAGATGCAGAAGCCAGAGCAAGTGCTTTTGGGTGTCAGCAGGAGCGAAACTTCATGCAGGCCCCACAGCAGTGTCTTTGGGGGTGTCCACGACCCCTGAAGCCCCAGAGGGTGTGATACAATGCTCTTTTAGCCCTGCCATCTGTGGACAGCTTAAGTGTCAACAGTTCAATGGACTCTCTGCTTTTTTGCATGAGGTGACTGCCTTCCACCAGCAAAGGGCAAGTTTGACAGCCTTTTGTATCCACATTCATGGCACCTTAGCTCTTGTCTGGTGTCCAGGAGAAATCAGATCACACAAACGAATAGAAGGATGGTAAATGTGGAGGATTTTATTACCAATTTAAGTGGCTCTTAGCAGGATGGGGAGTTGAAAAGGAGATGGAGTGGGAAAGTGGTCTTCTCCTGAAGTCTGGCTGTCTCCAGCGAGATTCTTCTCTGAAGTTATGCTATCAAGCTGTCCCTCTCAAGTCAAGCCACTTCTCTCCAATGTCCAGCCACAGTCTTCAACATGCAACTGCTTCTCCTCTCTCTGCCAGCTGAGTCTGGGGTCTTTATAGGCAAAAAATGCCTGTATATAAGACCAATATACAAACATCAGTTGCATTTTAAACAGGATCAGGGCTGGGTGGGCCCATATGTGGTTTTGGAAAAGGCAACATTTGAGCAGGAAAACAGGGATTGAAGTTCTCACTTTGGGCCACTTTCAGACCTTTTGACTTGAGGGTGGGGCTTTTGTCAGGGACCCACCCTTTTCTGTCTAGAAATTTTCTGCCTCCTGTCCCCATCATTTCCCCTCTCTGAAGAGGCACATCTAACTGCCGTTGGAATATGCACGATGCCTCATCTTAGCTACTGCTCGCTGACAGGGACATGGTTTTGGGGAGAACAGGCAGTCAGATTCCTCCCAGAGGCCTACCTAAGTGTCCTCAGCAAAAAGGAGCTATCATCCAAGCCTCCAGTTGCCTTACTGTTTGGAGTTTGTTGGCATCTAGGCAAGAAGAAACAAATTTTACAAGGTTAAGTATGCATGACTCAAATACGTGTATTATACAACAAGGGGTTAAAAGGAAAGAATCTAGTTCCAAGGATAACAGAAATAAGACGTGAAATATACTAATCGTTCTGAAAACATTACTGTACTCCATGGTATGGAACAGAATGAAGATAAGAACAGCAAGCATAGGCAAGACCATAAAGAGCCTATCCATGGAAGGTTAATTATTAACACTTATCTTTTGTGATTTTTAGCTTGAGGTCCTCAATCTCTTCACATTGGTATTTTGGGTACTCTTCTGGTTTGCTGGAGGTAACTCTGTCAGCTTCCCAGGACTTTACTGAGATACAATGAATTCAAGAATCTATTCCAGTGACCTATTTTTTTTTTTTGAGACGGAGTTTCGCTCGTTACCCAGGCTGGAGTGCAATGGCGAGATCTCGGCTCACCGCAACATCCGCCTCCCGGGTTCAGGCAATTCTCCTGCCTCAGCCTCCTGAGTAGCTGGGATTACAGGCACGCACCACCGTGCCCAGCTAATTTTTTGTATTAGTAGAGACGGGGTTTCACCATGTTGACCAGGATGGTCTCGATCTCTTGACCTCACGATCTACCCGCCTTGGCCTCCCAAAGTCCAGTGACCTATTTTTAAAGACCGAGATGGCCACTTTCAGGAGGTTCTCTAAAGTACTGTCGGGTCCCATGGCCTGTTTCTGCCGCTTCCTCCTGATATCAGGGGCTGCCTGAGTAATAAATTTATTCTTTAGGATTAGTTGTCCCCCATCTGAATCAGGAGATACAGAGGTGTTGCTTTATCAAGGCCTCTCTTAGCCTTTCCAGGAAGGCAGTGGGATTCTCATCAAATCCCTGGTCTATCATGGATAGCTTGGTATAGTTGAGAGCCTTAGTTCTAATCTTGCATAAGCCCTCTATTTTGCATGCCTGAAAATGTTTCCTATTCCATTCTCCCATCTTGTCATTGGGATCCCATTTAGGGTCTGCATCTCCGTCAGTTGGATAGTTTGGCCCCTTCCTTGACACTATATGCGATACACAGCTCATCCCCAAATCTCTCCACCACTTGCAGAGTGGCCTGCTTCTCATTGTTAGGGTTTGATTCAAAAGTAACATAATGTCTTTCTAGAAGAACTCACATACTTGGGCTAAATTCTGGAATGCCTCTATATATCTGTCAGGGTCATTTAAAACTTGCCAAGATACCCACTTAATTTTCCTTAAGTCTTGTAGAGAGAAGGAGATCTGCATCTTCCTGGGACCAAATTCATCAGGCATCTTGGAGGGGCAAGAGTGAGACTGGGGCTTGTCTAGGGTGAGGATTTCTAGGAGGGGCAAGAGAGAGAGAGAGAGAAACTGGATAGGGAATATGAAATGGACCTGGAGAAGCAGGGCTAAAGGGAGCTGGTTCCCCTGTTGGAGGTACCTCTGGGGTTTGTTTTTTCAGTTCTCTGGGATTACCCCCTGCAACCTCCCCTGAGATGGCAAACAGGAAGGCTGCATCAATCCTACACTGTTGGCAGAGGTCTGGGTTACTCTGCAAGGTACGGAAAGCCTGCACATACGGGGCTTCAGACCATTTGCCCTCATGTTTACAGAAAAGGTCCAATGGCAGGATGGTATCAAAATGAATGGTCCCTTCCTGAAGCCAAGCCGGTCCTTTCTGCAGATCATAATTTGGCCGAACCTTTGTGCAAAGAGCTATGAGGCATTTTTCCTCCGGAATCTGAGGGTCAAAGCTGTCCTGGTGATTCAGGATACACTTCAGAGGACTATAGACTGAGGATGGTGAAGATGGTTGCCCATTCTGAAAGAGGGAAGAGAACGTCCCTCATTTCCCTTCTCTCTTTCAGCAAAAACTCTGGGTGTGAGACAGAGAAAACAGGTATGGCTCTTTTCTCTTCCATCTTTTTATCCCTGAGACCCAGAAACCTTAGACAGATGCCACCTATGGGTGCAATTGCAGCCTGCAAACGTGAAGCAGAGAGGGCTTAGAGAATAGGAATTACCCTCACTCACCGATATCTCCGTTCCTCCTACTGTCGGCAACCTTTGGGTGCCCTGGGCCTTATCTATGCCATGGGGCATGGTCTCCTTTCATGAAGTGGGGGCTTAATTGGCAGGAATTAGTCTTGCCTATTTACACTGTGCCTGTTGCCTGGCTTTGGTTCCCTCAGATATGGTTTTCCTTTCTAAGACTTCAACCCGAAGTGTATAATTGAGTTTGGGACAAAAAAGTGTCTCGGGGGTGCATGGATTCATTTAAATTAAGTCCCAGACAGGCCTAGCCAAATTTGCAGTTACTAGCCAGTGGAGTCACACCTCTGCTGCTTTCCTATCACAAGCAGAGGGCTGAGGTAGGAAAAGAACCCTGTTGCATAGAAAAGGACAGACGAAAAAAAAAAAAAGTTGAAGGCAGGGAAGAACCTCTTACTCTATGCAAAGAGATTCCTTCCCCCTTTTTCCTTCCCTGGATTTGGACTAAGCTGGACCCCTCAGCCAGGGGATAAAAGACTCTGTGGGCATGTAGCAGGAGGGAAAGTGTGTGGGAAACGCTGGCCAACTGGCTGTGTGGGGCCCCTGACCCCTGACACTGCCCTGGGGCCCCGGCGGCAGCTGCAGCTCTCTCCCACCCCATGTGGACATTGGCTACAGCACATGCATGCTGTGAACATGCCCAAGTGCCCCAGATGGGACGGGAGGGGAGAGGAGGGGAGCCTCTGTGTGCCACCCATGCCTGCAGGTGTTGGGGCGGGAGTGGAGATGGCACCTCTCAGAACAGATGGCAATCACATTGTCCTGAATTGCATATCTGGTGGCTAGGCCAAATGCTTATTGTACCTAATAACATTTCTGCACTTTTCAGCAATACCCTTATCATTGTAAATGAATAAATAGGAGCCATTTCAAACCATGAAAGAATAAAAGGAAAGATACCATAGAAAAGTCTAGGGGTCTTAGTAGATGCTCTAATTGGCAATCAGGGATGGGGTCCAGTCTGGTGGCTTTCCAACAACAACAAGGAGTAGGCTTAGCCAGATGCCTTCAATTGCTTCAGGACTTTATTCCAGTTCCATATGAAGGCTGTATCTCTGTGAAGGGAATCAGAGTCAACATTCCTTTCACCTGAAAGAAAGAGAGAGATGACAGAGTTGCATCCTGTCCTCAGCAAATGGCATAGCTCAGTGAAGAGACATATCTGGCAGGTCCTCATTTACTCACTCTTTTGATGTGTCCCAGATGGGCCCAAAATGAAGCAGGATATTTCCTTGACCCCTTCATGGGACTTGGGATAGTGGTGCCTTGTTTACCCAACCAACAGCTTTCAGCTCCTCATGGAGGGAGCATAGAAATGAATGAGGCAGGAACTGGAGTGCAGGAACACTAGAACCACCAGCCAGCCACTTTGGGGCCAGCAGGGGTGGATTCCACTCACCTAGACCCACTGTGTTCCACCCCTCACTGGAGGGAGCACACAGGGGAAGGGGTGCAGGAGTGCCAGGGTGAGTGCATTTGGGAACTAGCAGGAGTCAAACCCTGCACAGGCCCCACAGCAGCATCTTACAGGGTGCCTGTGACCACTGAAGCCCCACAGGGAGTGTTACAGTGCTCTTTTAGTTCTGCTGTCCTTAGACCCTTAAGTGTTAACAGCTCCTTGGGCCCTTTGCCTTTTCACATGAGGCAGCTGCTTTCCACCAGTGAGGTCAAAGGGCAAGTATGATGGCCTTTTGAATCCACACTTCTGGAACCTGAGCTCCTGTGGGGCATCCAGGAGAAATGAGGTCACACTAATGAATTAAAAAATGGTAAATGCAGGAGATTTTATTGCCAATGAAAGTGGCTCTCAGCAGGAAGGGGAAGTGAAAAGGGGATGGGATGGGAAGGTAGTCTTCCCTGAAGTTGGCCATCTCCAGCCAGATTATTCTCTGAAGTTACCCTGTCAAGCTGTCCCTCTGAAGTCAAGTCACTTCTCTCTGATATCCAGCCATAGTCTTTGATGTCCAGGTGCTTCCCTTCTTCCTGCTGGCTGAGTGTGGGGTTTTTGTAGGCACAAGACGAGGCAGGTAGGGGTTTTGGGTGGTCTGGGAAAAGGCAACATTTGAGCAGGAAAACAAGGAAGTAAGTTCTCACTTTGGGCTGTGGTTTCAGGCTTTTTGGCTTACGGGTCAAGCTGTCTCCAGGGACCCACCCTTATCTGCCTAGAATTTCTCTGCCTCCTGTCCCTATCAGTGGAAGGGGCAAGTGGTCTCTCTGGGTCTCTTTTATAAGGGTACTAATCTCATCCATCAGGGCTCCACACCCATGAACTGATCACCTACATCACCTTTAAAGTGAGAATTTCAACATACGAATTTTTTGGGGGACGCAAATAGTGAGACTATAGTAGAATCATGAAACATATAAAGAAAAGATTGATAAATTTGCTCATATTAAAATCAAGAACTTTCTGTTCATAAAACATTACAATAAAGATAACAAAAAGTCTAATCAAAGCAGTGGGAAGATGTTTGTAACCAATACAATTAATGTATTAAAAGGTCTACATGTCTTAAAACAGATAAACAATCACATTAAAAAATGGGTAAATCATGTGAGCAGGTATTCCAGGGAAAACGAGAATGGTCAATAAACATGTGAGAAGTTTCCCAGCCTTATTAGTAACCAGAAAAATGAAAACTAAGACCACAATAAAGTGCTATTTTTCATCTACAAAACTGGCAAAACGTAGGAAGTCTGAAATACCAAGCATTGGCAAAAATATGGATAAGCATATACTTTTATGCTGATGGTGGGAATGTAAATTAGTAAGAATGCTGCAAAGCACTTTGACATTATTTTGTAGAGATAAACCTTCTCATGACCTGCAGTCTGGCACCTAGGTAATCTTGAACTTCCCAGCCTCCAGAACTGTGAGAAATTCTTGCATGTGTGCAGCAAGATCTAGATAAGAGAGTCCTCAGGAAGTATAGTTTATAATAAAGGAAATGAAATAACTCGAATGCCTGTCCGTTAGGAGAATGGAATTAAGTCCTATTCACACAATGGAACAAGATGATTGAATCTTAAAAACAAAATGGTGAGTGGAAAAAAGTTCCAGAAAACTGCACATATTATGAATCAAGTTTTATAAATTGCAAAGCAAACAAAACTAAACAACATGTAGTTTAGAGGCATACACTTATAGATACATTTTTGTATAAGGCAGGGGAATGATCAACAAAATTCAAGATAGTGCTCATCTCTGTAATATAAAGAAAGTGCCAGAGAAGAATATTTTTAGAAGCAAACATCCTGGAAAAATTCTGATCTCTAGTGAGGTGAAAAGTTTAGAAGAGTTTATTTTAATACTCTGTTTCCATGTGTCAAATATTCAACAATAGCCAAAACTAAAGGTCACACTTCATGATGAGAAAACATATACAGAATAAAAAAATTCAAATTCTTCTGATTATTTTTAACTTTAAAAATGAAGAAAGTTATTATTCAGTGCTAAAAAGAAATAAGATTTCAAGCCATGAAAAGACATGGAGAAGCCTTAAATGCATATTACTAAGAGAAAGGAGCCAGTCTGAAAAGGCTGCTTCCTGTATGATTCTAACTATGTGACATTATGGAAAAGACAGAACTATGGAGAAAGTAAGAAGATCAGTGGTTACTAGGGATTGCAGGGAAGAAGAGATGAATAGGCAGAGGACAGAGGATTTTTAGGGCAGAAAAACCACTCCGTATGATACCATAATTGTGGATACATGTCGTTGTATGTTTGTTCAAACTCATAGAATGTCCAACACCAAGGTGAATCCTTGGATTCTGAACTTGGAAGATAATAATGGAACTGTGAATTTTGGTTAATAATAATGTGTCAAGGCAGATTCATTGATCGTAACAAATGCATCACTCTGGGAAAGGCTGTTGATGGTAGGAAAGGCTATGCATGGGGAAAGAAGGGATACATGGGAACTCTGTACTTCTGTTCAATTTTACTGTGAACCTAAAACTGCTCTAAAAAAGAAAATCTGGTTTAAAAAAAAGTACGGGGGTGGGGAGTGAAGATTTCTGAAGTAACAAAAGGAAAAAAATATCAAGGTGTCCTTAGACTTCTCACAGTAGAATTTAGTATCAGAGACTGTGCAGAAATAGCCACACGGTTCTCTCAATAAGAAAAATTTGGCCCAGCCAGTTACCATTCAAATTTCAACACAAAAGGCATTATCATATATAAAAAATCTAGAAACATAGCACTCATGAGCCTTTCCTGGTGGGAGGGGGGAATCTAACTGTTGCCAAAATCCAGTCAACTGGAGATTAAGTAAAGAATTTAGATACTGGGAAGTCCTTGTTAGGAACAATGGATCCGTCTTAATATAAAACTAAAATTAACAACTGAGAAGACTGTGGTTACAAAACAGAAGGCAATTGTAATCTCTGACCTGAAAACAAAACAAAACAAAAAACTAAAACAACAACAACAATAAAGCAACAAACAAATAGTAGATGTAAAAGGAGGATAATAGCATTGCGATTCTATTTCATAGCAGGGCATCATATTGTCAACAACTGAACCAGCTAAGTACACACACACAAGCACACACACACACACAAACTCAGTACAGCTTAATGGTCTTCATCTTGCAATTTGTTTTTTAAAAGGCTCTTCTACAAATTAACATCTTGAGAAGTAAAGAAAAATTTTGTAAAAATTAGCAATTCCTTCTTTTTTAGTTTATTTTCTTCTACCAAATCAAAACAAAAAAAAGACTTCTTATTAAAACACTGTAAATAGTGTTATCCCATTTTTGTCAAGTGATTTTTTCTCCCTATCTTTCCGCATGACTTTTATAATTTCTTCTATCTATGTAGATGAATGTTACCCAGTAACACTGATTGTTTCTGGTAGTGATATTTGAAGTGATTTGTTGCTTTATTCATATCTTTTAAAAATTCTTTGACTTATTTATAGTATATGTTTTATTTTAAAATGTAACAACGAAGTAATTACTGAAAAATAATTTATTTTTGTTAAATGGACAAATAAAACATTTGAAGGTTTTTAATGACTGGATTAATTTAGAGCTGTGGTAATGCATAAGATTGCAATATTCTTAAAAGAACTCTCCATTATGTTCACATCCCTCACAACATCATGCACAAAGCAAATGTCAAATAAATGTTTTTTAAATAAAATCCCACATTATTTGCTAGTTTTCTCTTAGATTTGAGAATAGTCTGAGAGAAAAACACCTCTGAGAAATCATCATTTAAGTACTCCTCTACAAAGATGCCTGTTGAAGTTCACTGACTGTATCCTTAAAGCACAACTTTCTCGATTTGTCTCTAGGTGGACATTAAACCCTGGATAATCATCTTTTGAATCTACACTCAACAATTATTTCATTTATTTGTTCTTTAATTTATCAATCAAGTGTCTGTTGAGGACCTATCATACATAAATGTCTTTCCATGTATGCATACAGCAGTGGACAGAAAAACCTCCTGAAAAAGTTTACATTTTTATTTACAAAGGAAATAAACAACATGTACATTTTCAGTTGTCAGTAATGCTATGGAAAGTGACAAGGTAGAGGACATAGGGTGGTTTCAGAAGACCTCTTTAATAAGGTGACATTTGAACAGAACACATGAGTGACCTGAAGGCAGGAAGCATGTGGATCCTTCCAGACAAAAGGTTCCAGTGTATAGTACAAGCGTTGATCACAGATGTTGGCCTGAGCAACGAAATGAATAAAGGTAGCATTTAATGTGATGAAGACAGGTTTCACAGGATGGGTGGAGCAGAGGTGTATGGAAAATTAAGAGTTTAGTATTAGATATGTTTAGCCTGAGATGCCCAGTAGGCAGCCACGCTGAAGGGTTGAGTAAACAGTTGGATAGATGAGTCTGGAAGTCAAAGTATATGTTGAGTAAATAGTTGAATATAAGAGACTGTAGGTCAAAGCACATGTGTATTTACATTTAAAATATATATAAAGCTGAGTAAAGTAACACAGGTTAAAACAATAATGAATATTCTTCCCTACCAAATGGTCTACTGCTTTCAAAATAGAAAATAAATTTCAATAGCAGTTTTCTTTCTAAGCAATTTGCTCTTTCAATGTATGTACAGAAAGAAAAATTTCTGGTTCAAAGCTGTGGTGGGATTGTCCTTCTGTGTGGTCATTTTAAGCAGCAAAGCAGGGGCTTATCAACAAGGCTTTGCAAAATGGAGGTGAGATCCTTTGTCTTATTGAACACTATGCTTGCTGGCCTGGCTGTGCACAGCATTCTGTTGCACCCAGTGTCTTTCAAACATAAAGGCCCTGCGGGTTGAAGAGTCACTGTGTCCTTGGAGCCAGTGCTTTGACAAGCCAGTTTGCTCCTGCAGTGCGTTTTCAGTGGAGCAGAATAACAAAGAGAAAATTCTGCCAAGTAGTGAATGATGGTGGGCTGCAGGGCAAGCTGTGCGGAGGCTCAGGGGCAATTGCACCTAAAGACAGGAATATTCCATTCCCTCTCCCTCTTTGTGTCATATGGCTCAAGAGCCAAGGTTTCAAGTTGATGTTCATGCCAAGCAGTGCCTAAGCAAGACCTCCTCTTTCTCTCTGCCCTCCCACTTCTGATTAATGCTGAGGTTAGGGGATCTATGGATTTCATTAGGCTCCGCATTGTGACCTGTGGCTAAAATTTGGCCCCAATAGCAACTAAAACTTGTAACCTTGTAGAAACTCAAGCAACATGACACAATTCAGAGTATTGACTATTATAACTCTTCCTATCTAGAAAATGAGCACTATTCCTATATGCCTCACAATAAAGCAAGGATATATGTCATACAAAATGTTTATCACAAGGCTGTCTAAATATAGGGATAAATGATAGGCATCACCCATTTGGAAGCAAGAAACTATATGTATGTCCGTTGTGCAGAATTTATAAGTAAAATCCTAATGTAAACTGAGGTTTCCATAACCCCTGCAGATCTCAAAGTTGTCTCAAACTCAACCCCCAGCTCCTCATTCCATGGCCAGAGACAATCCAAAATCGTCCTCCTGTGATTTCAATTGGTCGTAAAATCTTTACATTTTCATGGTTCCCTCTATCCCTGGTACCTGTGTTCACTTTCAGTGTCTCTCTTTTCCCCCACATCAACTCATACTCAAAACTGAAACCTTTCATTAATTTTCACAAAACAGATTTACTTCCACAAAACATATTGTGGGTTTAGTGGCTTTACTAGAGATTTGAAAGGTAGCAGGCGCGTGGCAGGGGAGTCTGGGAGGGGCATTGCACATTGTTCACTATCCAGCTTTGGTAATCTCACTGGTTTTATCCCTGCTCTCCTCCCCCTCTCTCACCCTCAAGGCCAAATGCATTCTTACTTGAGCAGAGTAGTTGCATTATCTTCTTCAAAGTCTGGATACCAATAGCCAACAACCACGCTGTTAGGAACAGCATTAGGTGACCTAATAAAAGTGCTTGAGGAAGGAGTTCACACCCGTTTTTGTCCCTTCTGTTTCTTCTGCCCTGTGAAGACACAGCACTTTTCTCTCTAGAGGGTGCAGCAACAGGGCACTGCCTTTGAAATAGAGAGACTAAACTTCGCCAATCAGTGTCTCAATCTTTTACTTCCCAGCCTCCAGAACTGTGAAAAATAAATTTCCTTTTCTTTTTCTTTTTTTCGGAAATTACCTTGTCTGTGGTATTTTGTTATAGCAGCATAAAGGGACTGAGACAGGGATCTTTCCCTCCTGAAAAATTGCCTAATATAATAAAACTTGTGGGGGTGAAAGGGAGATAGAATTTGCTTGGCAAAATGTGCTGCATACCCAATTCAACTAGAGTTTGTCCATGACTGGGCTAAGTCTTCTCCTCTGCTTTTCACTTATTCTCTTTCTCTGCCACCTAATTATTCAAATCTGCTTGATTATCTCCTGCCTCTCTGAGTTCCAATTACTCCTCTTAATGCAGATACAATTAACACAATACACAAAATATTTTCGTTTCATTAATTCACTATAATTTATTGAACACAGATTGATAAACATTGTGATAACCATTCAATTTTTTTCTGTTTTAGAACCATTTCCTCATACCCCCACCACTTATAAATGTATACTTTTTCTTTGTATTACTTTCATGTTAAATAAAATATGACTGCTTGCTTTATTCTTTTATGAAACAATACAAATTTGTGAAGCATGTAGTGACTGTGACAGGTTAGTGTTTTCTCTCATGTAAACATTGTAAAACTTTGCAATATGTTTATTTTCTAGATCTATTCCTTGATGGAGAGAAATCTCAGATGCTGACATGGCAGGTATGTCAAATGTTAACTTTTTAAATGAATTAATAAATTTATCCTCAAAAGGATAAAAGGTAAATACCCTTCATGCTATTTAGCCCAAATGCTCTGTTCACTATAGATGCGTTAGGTGGATAACACATTATTCTCACCTTCATTATTCTCACACATTATTCTTCACCTTATAGCAGACTGATGTGTTTTCTGCTATAAGAGCATCCTGAAGGCATTTTTAGATGGTTTTGTTGGGTATCATTGCTTCTGTCCTTACGAGCATGCTATTAGCATGCTTTTTTTTTTTATAAGAATGCCTGCTCTGAAACTCTTTGTAAAACTTCTCTGTATTTTTCTAATATACATGTTAGTATGAACTGATTCTGCAGTGCAACCATGCTTTAGGTAATCTTGCTGTCTTATTAATTCCCATGTTACAGGGTACTCACACTACAATTTATACATGATTGAGTTATAGTTGATGTGATTCATGAGCCAGATTTCCTTTTGAGGGCTGATGCACTTACTCTCCCATCTAAGTAGAAATGCTGGCTGCTGAAAGCTTACAGCTGAGTCCTCCTTTAAGCATTGCCCTTCCAAAGGGAGTCACTTCACCTAAGGTTAGCCCGCTAGTCCAGAGGCAGCCCACATCCAGTGATTGGTCTAAGCAAGGCCACAAAGGTCTGAGTACTTGTTTCGATTCAGGACAACTGGAAAGGCCGGTCTCAGCAGCAGGGCTTCCCATGATTGTGGCTCAGGCCACATTTGCAACTACATGGCTTTCCAACTTCTCCTTCTGTTCAATCCTGATTCCCTCACTGTTTACAGGGATTGTTTCTAAGAAGATCCCCAAGTAAATCTCCTACAGGCAAATCTTCCCCTCAGAGTCTTTTCTTGGAAACTAAGCTAAGATGGTTGTCACCATAAATGGTCCTAGGAAAGTGAGGTTTTGAAAGTGGATTGCCTGATGATCTGACTTGTAATAAGGACCACATCACAAGTTGTAGGAGGACTACTGATAGATTTTGGCATGCTGAAACCATGCAATTGTTTCAACTTTCTTCCTTTATGAATGTTTGTTTCTTCAAACCCAAGAGGACATATGTGTTTTATATATATGGCATTAGAATATATATATCAATATATCTCCAATAATGGCGGAGACAGCTCATCATCTTTGCCATATTCTATTGGTTAGAAGCAAGTGAGAGATCTTGGCTACACTTAAGGGGAGGAGATTATATGGGGCATAACAGAGGGGATGGATCATGGGGCCAGCTTAGAATTCTGCCTACCATAGTATTCTTTCTTTTGCACTTAATGTCTAAGTAAAGAAATACTAAATTTTTAAATTATTAGGAATTTAACCATTTGTTATGATATTGCACAATGTCAGTTTTAAACACAAATATGAGAGCATTTAACTCAGATGTGAAAACACCAAATTTACACAATTTGTATTTCATAGCTCTTACATGTATCTGCCTTTTACTCTTACTAAAACATTGGAAATACTGCATAAAACTAACTCAGCTGGATGTTTGTTTTTTTCCACTTGTTAGGCACATATTCAACCAACATTCTCTACTGTCAGCTTACTGATGAGTAAGAAATGACTGAAAAATAAACTATGGTTATCCTATCTTACCCTTTCCCTCTATGCATGTTTTAAGCATTAGTGGTTGTCTAAAACAGGGAAGTAAGCTGGGTAAGAAGGGACATGATTGGGTTTCTTGGTCATTTAACTTCTTAGGACACCATTGCCTTTTTTCTGTATTCATAGCAAGCTCTGGTTCTTTTTTTTTTTTTTTTTTTTAAGGAGTCTTGTTCTGTCCCCAGCCTGGAGTGCAGTGGTGCAATCTTAGCTCACTGCAACCTTGCCTCCCAGGTTCAAGCGATTCTCCTGCCTCAGCCTCTTGAGTAGCTGGGTTTACAGGCACCCACCACTATGCCCAGCTAATATTTCTATTTTTATTAGAGATAGGGTTTCACTGTGTTGGCCAGGCTGGTCTCAAACTCCTGACCTCAAGTGATCTGCAGGCCTCGGCCTCCCAGAGTGCTGGGATTACAAGCATGAGCCAGTGTGCCTGGCCCGAGTTAGCTCCGGTTCTAACAGAAAATGTGGGCTCTATGAATTGTCAACACCCTCATTTACTCAGTCATCAACACGATATGATTAACCTTGTATTTGCTTTGAGTCCCTGTGAACTCCCACATGTCATGGGTCCACTGGAATTTCATAATCATGGGATATCACAATTACTATCACAAAAGGGGAAGCAAGGGACAGCAGACACACATATTGCACATGTGTCCTTTGCACACACATGCTTTCTTGTCTCATTAAAATTTATTTCTGAAGCTGACATGGTTTGGATGTGTGACCCCTCCAAATCTCCTGTCAAAATGTGATCCCCAATGTTGGAGGTGGGGCGTAGTGGCAGATGTGTAGGTCATGGGAGCAGATTCCCCATGAATGGCTTGGGGCCTTGCAGAGTAATGAGTTCTCACTCTTGAGTTCACATGAGACCTCGTTGTTTAAAAATGCATGTCATGGCTGGGCACTGTGGCTCACACCACTGCACTTTGGGAGGCCGAGACAGGTGGATCACCGGAGGTCAGGAGTTTGAGACCAGCCTGGCCAACATGATGAAACCCCATTTCTACTAAAAATATAAAAAATTAGCTGGTTGTGGTGGTGAGCCGAGATTGCACCACTGCACTCCAGCCTGGGCAACAAGAGCCATGATTCACCCTTCACCTTCTGCCATGATTGTAAACTTCCTGAGGCCTCACCAGAAGCTGAGCAGATGCTGATATCATGTTTGTACAACCTGCAGAACTGTGAGTCAAGTGAAACTCTTTTCTTTATAAATTACCCGGATTGTGGTATTCCTTTAGGGCAGTGCAAAATAATCTAACGCAAAAGCACAAGTTCAAAGATAAAAAATTATTAAGAATTTCAAGATGGCAATTACAGTAGAGTATTAAATTTCCTGCAAGGCCTTTCTGAACATGGCTCCTTAGGCGACTACACAAGTTACATGCCCATGAAGCAGACTTTGCATCCTGTCCAAGTCAAGTCTTTAAATTTTTGTAGCCCTGACTGATGTCTAGTTAAACCTTATGAAGTAGCAAACCAGAAACACTCAAGTGAGCCTCTCCCAAATATGTGACCCATAGGAACTGTGAGAAATAATAAATATTTATTATGGTAGAACAGATAACGGATATATGAGCTCAGTAAAGTGCAGACTCATAGATTATAATTCAGAGTCAGGTTGTGGCCCAAGAATATACATTTTTAGCAATAATCCCAACCATCAGGAAAATACAAACCAAACCACAAAGAGTTACCACTTCAGACCCACTAGGCTGGCTAATTGAAAAAGATAATAACAAGTGTTGGTAAGGATGTGGAGGAATTAGAATCCTCACACACTGCTGTGTGTGATACAATAGAACGGCCACATTAAAAACAGTCTGGATGTTCCTTAAAATATTAAACATAGAGTTACCATATGATCTAGGAATTCTATTCCTAAGTATTTACTCAAGAGATTTGAAAACATATCTCCATAAAAAATCTTATACACAGAAGATTGCCAAAAGGAAGCTTCTCCAGAGTGTAGCTACCACCGAGTGAGACAGAACCAGAGTGATATCTGCATCTCCGAGTGAGGTACCGGTTTTGTTTTAAAGGGACTGGTTGAACAGCAGGATTAACCCCCAAAAAAGGTAGTGAAAGCAGTCCAAAGGCATCCAGTCAAGGCAAGGTGGGGCACTGCCCCACCTGGAAAGTATATCAGGCATGGAGCACCGGAGGGGCATTGCCTCCTCGTTCTCTGAATCAGATAGAGCAATTCACTCTGAGACTTCAGCAGCACACAGACCAGGGAAACACTACCTTTCTGAGAACCACCCGGAATCGCAGACCCAGGTGACAGCCCAGGTCAGCAGCCCCGGCCAGACCGGTGCCTCGTTAGCGCAGACCAGGGCAGAAATTTGGACTAATACCAAGAAAGTTTGCGAAAAGAAACTGCCCATCTCACGGAAGGGAGAGTTCAAAGTGGGGACGGTGGGGATACAACCAGACAGGCCCGTCCCTGACAAGATCCAGCAACCGAGTTCCTCTCCCAGGAGACTTTCACAGTTAACACATCCTCCATCCGGGAACAGCGGGCTCAGCAGAGGGAAAGAGCCCACAACTGGGAAGGCAGGGCTAACCCCACCATTACGGAAACCAGGCAAAGAATAAACAGCAGCCCGGCTGAGACCAGAGCAGCCCAGCAGTGCCTCCGAAGGCAGACAATGGACAGATTGTCTCAAGTGGCACACTGACACCTGTGTTTTAAAAAAAAAACAAGCCTCATACAGGAGAAATAACCCCAACTTTAACAGAAAGGCCGTCCACTCAGAGAAGATGGGAAGAAACCAGTGCAAAAAGGATGAAAACATCAAAGTCCAGAATGTCTCTCCTGCCCAGAGAGACCATAATGACTCACCAGCATGGCAACAAAACAGGTCAGAAAACAATTTTGAGGAGCTGACAGAAGCAGGCTTCAGAAGATGGGTGATAACAAACTTCTCTGAGCTAAAAGAACATGTTTTAACCCAATGCAAAGAAACTTATAACCTTGAAAAAAATTAGATAAAATGCTAACTAGAATAACCAGCATAGAGAAGAATATAAACGACTTGATGAAGCGGAAAAACACAGCATGAGAACTTTGTGAAGCGTACACAAGTTTCAGTAGTCGAATTGATCAAGCAGAAGAAAGGATATCAGAGATCGAAGATCAATGCAATTAAATAAAAAGAGAAGGAAAGAAAAGAGAAAAAAGAGTGAAAAGAAATGAACAAAGCCTCCAAGAAATATGGGATTATGTGAAAAGACTAATCTATGCTTCATCGGTGTACCTGAGGAGGACAGGGATAATGAATCCAAGCTGGAAAACATTCTTTGAAATATTATCCAGAACTTCCACAACCTAGCAAAACAGGCCAACATTCAAATACAGGAAATACAAAGAACACCACAGAGATACTTCTCAAGAAGAGCAACCCCAAGGCACATAATCATCAGATTTACCAGGGTTGAGATGAAGGAAAAAATGCTAAGGGCAGCCAGAGAGAAAGTTTGGGTCACCCACAAAGGAAAGCCCATCAGACTCATAGTGGATCTCTCAGCAGAAACCCTACAAACCAGAAGAGAGTGGGGACCAATATTCAACATCTTTAAAGAAAAGAACTTTCAACCGAGAATCTCCTATCCAGCCAAACTAAGCTTCATAAGTGAAGGAGAAATAAAATCCTTTATGGACAAGCAATTACTGAGAGATTTCATTGCCACCAGGCCTGCTCTATAAGAGCTCCTGAAGGAAGCACTAAACACAGAAAAAAAAAAAAATCCAGTACCAGCCACTGCAAAAATGAACCCAATGGTAAAGACCAATGATGCAATGAAGAAATTGTGTCAACCAACAGGCAAAACAAACAACCAGTAACAAAATGGCAGGATCAAATTCACACATAATAATATTAACATTAAATATAAATGGCCTAAATGCCCCAATCAAAAGACACAGACTGACAAACTGGGTAAAAAGTCAAAACCCATCAGTGTGCTATATTCAGGAGACCCATCTCACACACAAAGACACATATGGACTCAAAATAAAGGGATAGAAGAAGATCTTCCAAGCAAATGTAGAGCAAAAAAAAGCAGGGGCTGCAATTTTAGTCTCTGATAAAATCGACTTTAAACCAACAAAGTTCAGAAGAGACAAAGAAGGACACAATGTGACCCCTTCCTTACATCTTATATTAAAATTAACTCCAGATGGATTAAGGACTTAAACATAAGACCTAACACCAAAAAAACCCTAGAAGAAAACATAGGCAAAACCATTCAGGACATAGGCATAGACAAGGACTTCATGACTAAAACACCAAAAGCAATGGCAAGAAAAGCCAAAATAGACAAATGGGACCTAATTAAATGAGCTTCTGTACAGCAAAAGAAACAATCATTAGAGTGAACCAGCAACCAACAGAATGGGAAAAAATGTTTGCAATCTACCCATCTGACAAAGGGCTAATATCCAAAATCTACAAAGAACTGAAACAGATGTACAAGAAAAAAACAAACAAATCCATCCAAAAGTGGGCGAAGGATATGAACAGACACTTTTCAAAAGAAGACATATATGAAGCCAACAAACATATGAAAAAATGCTGGTCATTAGAGAAATGCAAATCAAAACCACATTGAGATACCATCTCATACCAGTTGGAATGGCGATCATTAAAAAATCTGGAGACAACAGATGCTGGAGATGATGTGGAGAAATAGGATCACTTTTACACTGTTGGTGCAAGTGTAAATTAGTTCAACCAATGTGGAAGACAGTGTAGTGATTCCTCAAGGATCTAGAAATAGAAATTCGATTTGACCTAGCAATCCTATTACTGGGTATATATCCAAAGGGCTATAAATTATTCTATTATAAAGACACACGCACACCATGTTCATCACAACACTGTTTACAATAGCAAAGACCCAGAACCAACCCAAATGCCCATCAATGATAGACTGGACAAAGAAAATGTGGCACATATACACCACAGAATACTATGCAGCCATAAAAAACGATGAGTTTGTGTCCTTTGTAGGGAAATGGATGAACCTGGAAACTATCATTGTCAGCAAACGAATACAAGAACAGAAAATCAAATACCGCATGTTCTCACTCAGAGGTGGGTGTTGAACAATGAGAACACTTGGACACAAAGAGGGGAGCATCACACACTGGGGTCTGTTGTGGCTGGGGGGCTATGGGAGGGATAGTGGGAGGGAGGGTGGGGGAGGGATAAATGGGGAGAAATGTCAGGTATAGGTGATCAGGGGATGGTGGCAGCAAACCACCTTGCCGTGAATGTACCTATGCAGCAATCTTGTATGATCTGCACATGTACCTCAGAATCTAAAGTACAGTAAAAACCAAAAACATCTCATACACAAATGTTCATAGTGGCATTACTCATCATAGACCCCAAATTGAAAACAATCCAAATGTCTGTCAATTGATAAATGGATAATACATGTGGTACATGCATACAATGAGCTATTATTCAGTATAAGAAGAAATGCAGTATTGATACATGCTACAACATAGATAAACCTTGAGATCGTTCTGCGAAGTGAAAGAACCCAGTCCCAAAACACCAAATATTTTATGATTGAGTTTACGTAAAATGTCTCCAATAAGTAAGTTCATTGAAAAGAAAGTAGATCAGTAGTTGCCTAGAGCTGAGGGGTTTGGAGGGAAATACAGAGCGGCCCCTAAGGAATAGGGGGATTTCTTTTGAGGATGGTAAAAATATTCTAAAATTGATTGTGTTGATGTTCGCGTAACTGTGAAAATATTAAGTCATTGAACTGTACACTTTAAATGAGTGAAATGTGTGATATGTAAATTATATCTCAATAAGCCTATTATAAAAAATGCCTCATATTATTCTAATATCCACAGTCTAATTGCTATACTTCACAAATGCCACCTAGACTTTTAAAGTTGGTGTTCATTTAAAATAAAAAGCGTTACTGTAGTACTTGTAATAATTTCCTTGTTATGTTCACCACTTACGCCTTTCTAAAGAGAAAACATAACATGAGACAAGTGAGGAAAAACTTGGAGTAGAACAATCTTTAAATTCAATTGAAAATGACTTTTAACTCATCCAATTTTCTTGGCAAAGAACAAAAATAATGACAGTAACAGTAAGGATTGAAAAGAACTCTCAAGAAGAGAACAAGTGTGTCAGAAAGAGAAAGAACATTAGTAGTTCCTTTTCAGAGGCTGTAAAGAGGAGGCTTAATTTCTCCATGAAGTGGCTTTCTTGCTCATTCTTAAGATGCTGCATCTAGGCCTGGACACCACGAGTGTCATTCATTTTGTTTTCTCTCTAAGATTAGCGAGAATCTCTTCTTTTAGCTGGGACAGAATGACAAAAAACAGGATGCATCTGATAACTTGGGTGAAAGCAGTTTTATTCTGACTTGGTGTTTGTTGATGCCTTGCACTCTGTCTTTTCTTTGTAGAGCTTTCAGACACAGTGATTATTTAATTGCTTGAGCTCTATTTATCATAGGTATGGTTTAAGCTCTATGGAAGCTGAAGCTGAACTTGTAGAGAGAAGAGGAAGAGGCTTTCTGCAATGAAGAGCTTTCCTCTTGAGGTTGGCATAATCCTTCCTTTCTTGTACAAAATGGGGAAGGTCAAAAAGTCATCCCATTTCCACCATCTATTCTTTAATCATAAAATCTGAACACTTAAAAAGACTAGTCTTCAAAAATGTGTTGCCTCTATATATACAATGTATAGAAACATTTGACTCTCTCTCTGTCTCTGTCTGTCTGTCTCTCTAGATATAGCTACAGATATAGATGTACGGGAATACCTCATTTTATTGTGCTTCACTTTATTAAACTTTACAGATAATATGGTTTTAACAACTTTGAGTTTTAGGGAAACCCTGCACCGAGTAACTCTATCAGCATCATTTTTCAACAGTATATGCTCACTTCATTTCTCTGTGTTACATTTTGATAATACTCACAATATTTCTAACTTTTTATGATTATTATTGTTATATCTGTTATGGTGATCGGTAAGTAGTGACCTTTGCTATTGTAATTGTTTTGAACCACACCCACTTAAGACGGTGAACTTAACAAATGTGTGTGTCCTGACTGCTTCACTGACTGGCTATTCTCCCATGTCTCTCCTCTTCTTGGGCCTCTCTATTCCCTGAGAGACAACTATAGGTCAGTTATTAACCCTACAATGGCCTACAAGTGAGCAAGTGAAAGAAAGGGTCACATCTCTTATTTTAAATCAAAGGCTAGAATGGATTAAGCTTAGTAAGGAAGGCACGCCTATAGCCAAAATAAATTAAAAGTTAGGCCTTTTTTGCACCAAACAGTTAGCCAAGTTGTGAATGCAAAAAAAAGTTATTGAAGGAAATTAAAAATGCTACTACAGTGAACACACAAATGATAAGAAACCAAAACAGCCTTACTGCTGTTAGGGAGAAAATTTTAATGGTCTGGATAGAAGATTAAACCAGCCACAACATTCCTCTAGGCAAAACCTAATCTAGGGCAATTCCCCAACTCTCTTCAATTCTATTATAAGAAGGTTGATAGGGGTGAGGAAGCTGCAGGAGAAAAGTTGGAAGCCAGAAGTTGGTTGATAAAGTTTAAAGAAAGAAGCTATCTCCTTAACATAAATGTGCTCATTAAAGTACTAATGTATTAATAGAAATTGCTGGAAGTTATCCAGAAGATATGGCTAAGATCACTGATGAATATGGCTGCACTAAACAACAGGTTTTCAATGTATACAAAACAGCTTTTTATTGGAAGATGATGCCATCTGGGGCTTTCATAGCTAGAGAAGAGGTCAGTGTGTGACTTCAAATCTTCAAAGGAGAGGCTGACTCTCTTGTTAGGGGCTAATGCAGCTGACCGCTTTAAGTTGAAGGTAAATGCTCATTTACCATTCCCAATATTCTAGAATCCTTAAGAATTATTCTAAATCTACTCTGCCTGTGATCTATAAATGGCACAACAAAGCCTGGATGGCAGCACATGTTTCTAGCATCGTTTACTGAATATTTTAAGCTCACTTTTGAGACCTACTGACCAGAAAAAAAGACTGCTCTCAAAATACCATTCACTGTCGATGACCTGGTCACTCAAGTGCCCTGATGGAGATGCAGAAGGAGGTTAATGGTGTTCTCATGCCTGCTAACACAACGTCATTCTGCAGTCCCTGGATCAAGGAGTAATTCCTTCTTTCAAGTCTTATTTAAGAAACATATCTGGTGAGGCTATAGCTGCCATAGATTGTGATCCCTCTAGTGGATATGGGCAATGTAAATTTAAAACCTTCTGGAAAGGATTCACTATTCTAGATGCCATTAAGATCATTTGTGATTCATGGAAGGAGATGAAAACAGCAACATTAACAGGAGTTTGGAGGAAGTTGATTCTAACCTTCATAAATGACTTTGAGGGATTAAAGACTTTAGTGGAGAAAGTAACTAAAATTATGGTATAAATCACAAAAGAACTGGAACTACAAATGGGGCCTGAAAATGTGCCTGAATTACTGCAATCTCCTGAGAAAACTCAAACACACTGAGGTGCTTTCTATGGATGAACAAAGAAAGTGGTTTCTTGAGATAGAATCTATTCCTAGTAGACATGCTGTGAAATGCTGAAATTACAACAAAGGATTTAGAATATTATATAAACTTAATTGATAAGACAGTGGCAGGGTGTGAGGAGTTTGACTCCAATTTTGAAAGAGAATTATTGTGGGTAAAATGCTATCAAACAACATTACATGCTATAGAAAAACCTTTCATTAAAGTACAAATCAACTGATGTAGCAAATTTCATTGTTCTTATTTTTAAAACTTTCCACAGCCTCTCCAGTCTTCAGCAAACCACTCTGATCAGTCAACAATCATCAACATAGAGGCAAGACCCTCTACAGCAAAAAGATAATGTCTCACTGGAGGTTTAGACGATTATGAGCACTTTTTAGCAATATTTTTCAATTAATGTGTATACAGTTTTTATAGACATAACACTATTGCACACTTAATAGACTGTATCATGGTATAAACATATTTTTTTATGCACGAGGAAGCCAAAAAAAAAAAAAACTTGCGTGAACTCACTTTATTGTGAGATATTCACATTATTTCAGTGGTCTGGAACTGAACCCATTTTATCTAGGAAGCATGCCTGTATATATGTTTCTCATAAAACTAATAATTTAAGAATGGAATCATTTGTTGGGACTTCAGAAATTCCTTTTTAAATATCCAAGGTGATATTAAAAATGCTACCATTTGAAAAACTGTGAATTAGAGTTGTAAATAGGGAGAAAAGCAGATTCCCATGACAGCACTTGTTATAGGAAAGTTTTATGTTATCAACTTTCTGAGTCATTTAATATAAGCTATTGTATTCATTATCAAAAAATCATTTGAGAAACAAGATCTAGTTTTTAGCCCTGAGCACCCGCCAGGGAGGACTGTGTTCGTTTGTTGGCACTAAGCCCAGACGTACCACAGTACCTGGAATATGGCTGATGTTTAGTAAATATTGGAGCTTTCAAAATTACCTAGAGAGCTTCCCTATTTCACCTTTAGCATCTCCTTCTCTGCTTCCGTACATCCAAAATCTTTATTTTCCAAGTCACTTTAAGTATTGCCTTGTGTGGCCTCATCTGCAGCGTAACCCCTTCAGTGGCAAGGTGTTTTATAATGGGGCTTTACTGTGTTTCACTGAGTGTTGTGTGCTGTGAAATGCATGGTAGCAAGATCATTTTTTAAGGAATGGCTGGAATTTACAAATTTTTCCAACTGTCTTTCCAAAGAGCTCTATTAGGTCAGTTTTATTCAGTAGTAGTGCCATTATTTTGGGAAAAACTTTTGGGTTCTTCCTGGTTCTGCTCCCAGAAACTGACTTTAGAGCTCACTGGAGGGTAGTTGGTGGAGGAAGGGAGTTAATAATGGAGCTACAAACAGTAGCGCCCCGACAATCAGCACAAAAGTCCCAGTAAGTATCCTGTTATTTGGTAGGTTCTGCTAATTTAGCCATGGGCAATGCGGAGGGCTATGGGATGCCATAAAGCCCAAGGTTATGGAACCTTAAACAATCCATTAACTTGAGATGCCCATAAGCCTGAAGGGGAAACTTTCTTCTTAAAAACCTTTTATTTCCCATGAGAATTCTATAAATAGGTTTTTTTCTAGTTGAGAAATATGCAGAAGGCAGTGGAGAGCAGGTTACAGTGAGAGGCCAAGATAGGATTTATCAGCTGTCGCCTTTTCTCTCTGCATCAGTTCATACACGTGACCTTCATGAGCCCTCAACAAATGATGGAGGCCTGGAGAGTGGTCTTTCTTAGAGGACCCCTACATCTATAGAAATGGAAAAAAGCGCCATCATTTTCTTCACTGGAGAATCAAATGGATTGCCTTAAATTTTTAAAAGTCATTTTACTTTTGTTTATTCAGGAAAACACACTACACTTTTGACACTTAATTCCAGAGAAATTCTATTTAAATGAACAGGAGGAAATCAGAGGATTTAATAGAAAAAGATCAGCTTGATTTTAAAAGCGTATTGAAGCAACGAAGCATGCTGCCATCATGAGAAGTTAGACTGCTAGAAGTAAAAAATGGGCTTGTGTTTGCACAGATCTCCATATTGTGCTTTGTACTGACTGTATGATGAGGCTGGCTTCAATGTGTTCTCATTTTTCTTCTCACTCATAAACACTTGATTTCTGGTCCTTCACATAAAGACTAGAAGAATGTATGTAAGCCTGACTGTGGGAGCAATTCTTAGGAAGCAGAACTGGATCATTTAAGATACAAATGAGACCTTAGAGACCAAACTGCCCTGCCTCCCTGAAGTTCAGTCTCCTCATCCATGAAATAAAGGGTCCTGCAGGGTCTTTATGTTCCCTTTCGATTCTAAACCTAAGGATGATAGCAGTGCTATACCTATTAGCCTAACTTCCCCAGTTCACTTTTTAAGTGTCTTCTTTTTATTTATTCATTGGAGTGTATTGTCAAGAACATGGGCTTTGGGGTCAATAAATCTGGGTTTGAATCCCCATTTGGCTCTTTCCTAGCTGTGTGACCACTGACAAGTTAACCTTTCTGAGATTCAAATCGTCTCCCCTGAGAAATGGTGATATGGTACCGGTGATGTGGTGAGGACTGGATGAAATAAGCTATATACTTACTACTGTGACTGTACCACTGTCTGTTTTTAAATAAATAGTAGGATTATTACCATTCACCCCAAATATTGGTTGGATGCTTCAAGCTGGCCCAAGGATTGTAAAGATAAATGTGTCCAATCCCTTTCTAAAGAAGCTCATCGTCTTTTGGGGAGATAAATATATTAACAATTAGCATACTATAGTGTAATTAATACTACAATAACAGCATGTTCCTCACTGATTTTGCCATTCTCCCTTTTCTATATAAATTACATGTGATCCTTTTACCACTGGTCCTAGTGGGTTTTTTTTCACCTATTTCTTTCCCATTTAGTACTATACATGCCAAGGTATTTATTTTTTTCCTAGTTGGGACTACCTAAAATTCTCATTTCTTTACTTTCATTATTCAGATCTCTTATTTGTAATTTTTAGAGCCATCACTAATTCAATTACTGATTTCCGGGAGAGTCATCTGCCCATACAATTCCAGTCGTTCTGAACAGCATCTGAACCTTTCCGTGTGCTGTAGCTAAGCAGTGGCTTTCTTGGCCTCTCAATTGCATCGGGTTTCCATGACAACATGAGTTTGCACTGATAGTTTTAAATTTTGGAGCTCTGAATTCCCAGGCGTTTTTCTCCCCACTTTCTCCATTACTATACTTCATTCCCATATTTTACTGAGTGGTACTTGGTAATTTTCTCTGTATGGCTTTAAATCAAAGTGTTTTAAATATGCAGGTGAGGTTTTTTTTTTTAAATATGAAATTAATTTTATCTAGTATGGGTTATTTAGATCCTTGACAACTGTAGATACCCAGACAGGAGTGGATAATTGAAATTACTCACTCTCAAGCTATGGCAAACCCACATGATCACATTCACATTCAAGGATAATTGGTGGGTGTTCATAAAATATTGAAATAAAGACACACACACATGTTTATTTAAAATTATGACCCATCTTACCACTTATCACATATCTAGGAAGAAACCTCTATTTTCAGTACTTTATGACTTTTCTATAAAATAATTCTTGTGGAATGAAAAACCTGGAGTGTTTCTCAGCTCAAAAACATATTTGTTTTCTTACTCCTTTTCTAAACTGTATTATCAGTTTTTAATTACTTCTTATTCTGGGGAGTTGGAAACCATCTTAGTATAATGGTTTTCCCAGTGCATCCTACATAAATTCTGAGGCATTTTTGCCTTTGGGGTTTTTTTCGCATGTTCTTTGTAAAACTTGTACGTGAAGATATAGTGCAAACTTAAAAATCAAAAGATCAGTTATATCACTTTGGAGGATGAGTGTTGGAAATCGATGACTGAAAAAAAAAAAAGGAAAAAAGCAGTGGGCCTTGGGACATGCACATTGTCAAAAAAAAAAAAAAGCAAGGGACTCAACTCAATTGTTTTGAACAACATACAAAAAAAAAAAGAAAAACAAGTGAAAAACTGTAGTAGAGGAGGCTGAAGAACTACACCAAGAGAGAAAAAGAAGGGAGGGGCGGGTGTGGTGGCTCACGCCTGTAATCCCAGCACTTTGGGAGGCCGAGGCGGGTGGATCACGAGGTCAAGAGATCGAGACCATCCTGGTCAACATGGTGAAGCCCCGTGTCTACTAAAAATACAAAAAATTAGCTGGGCATGGTGGCACGTGCCTGTAATCCCAGCTACTCAGGAGGCTGGGGCAGGAGAATTGCCTGAACCCAGGAGGTGGAGGTTGCGGTGAGCCAAGATCGCGCCATTGCACTCCAGCCTGGGTAACAAGAGGGAAACTCTGTCTCAAAAAAAAAAAAAAAAAAAGAAGGGAAGAGTCAGAAGGAGATTCTCTTAGGCACAGCATCTGCCTTTTGTTGCTTTCATGTCAATTAAGGAATCAGGCTCTCTAGCCTTAGGATATCAGCCACGTGAGACCCTTCCCTCTCATCTGTCCCCATTCCAGGTGTCTACAATATTTCTCCACCTCTCTTCCTCTACAGCCATCATGCCTCTCAAGCTTCTCACCCCCTTACTGCTACATTCCTCCCATTGCCCCTTAGCTTTTTCTAATGTTTCATCCATCTCTCATCTTCCTTTGTAGCACCATTAAATGAGATAGCACTTACAGCCTTAATACAGTGCCTGGAACAGAGTAAGGTGTCAAAAAGTTTGGCTACCATTTTTCACCTCTCTAGTCTGACCTCAAAAACATTTATTTTATCATGTTACCCACATAACTGTGACTCCTCATGAGTTCCTATCTCCCAACATAAATTCTTTGGCTGGATATCTGAGGCCCACTTTTAATTGGCCTCGATGTAAATTTTCAAGATCACCTCTCAGCATTGCTGTCTCTGACCCCACCAGGCTGACAGATGGCTTTTGTTTAGGTCTCATGCATTCCTGCTCCTGTATCTTCAGCTAACAGTTATGTAACACTGGCTAACGTTTATGCTTCATCTGATTCTCCTACCAATACTATGTAATCTATATTATGATTTTCATTTTGCTGATTAAGAAACTAAAGCTTCGGGAGGTTATTTAAAATGGCAACTAGGATATTGGCTTAGCCAGAACTTGACCCACATTTATCCAAGTCCAAAACTCATAATGGTCACCAGGACTTCATTCTTTTCTCTGAGCACCACCAACTGAAAAGTCTCCCTACTCCCAGTCTCACCTTTTCTCATAAGTCTCTTGACTAGTCTCAGAGACCTCAGTCTTTCTCTGTCAATCTTTTGAGGCCACAATCTTCTACCGTCTTGGCATTTTTAAAATGTTGGGTGGTTTGTTGTCCCTATTGTCATCCCCTCAATCCTTTATTTCATTTGTCTATGGCAAACATTTGTGTGTCTTTATTTTAATCATCATAATGTCTGGTTTGGCGCTCTGGGTGTAGAAGTTTACAAGAGGTAAAATGAATGAATAGTATTGGAAGCATTGAGCTTTTAGCTGTATCCATTTTTTTTCTTTGAACATTTGGAAAAGATGTTTCTGCCAAACTCAGTGACTAAATATGAGGATATAAACATTAAGGGGCTAAACCAAATCTTAAATCTTAACCTTGGGAATTCTGGCACAAAACATCTGCCCTGGCTAAATGTACTGCACGTGACCAGACTCCCTGAATTACAGAGCAGTGTGTGACAAAAGAAACTAGAGAAAATGTCTATGGGGTTCTGGCTTCATGTTCCCAAGACTGTTAACAAGGAATTCCTGCTACAAGTAAAAGGACAGATCCAGCATGCAAAAGCATCAACAGTTCTGCAGATCTCTGTTGAGAACTGAGCAGAGGCTGCAGGAATAACTGTGGACTATGACTTAAAAAGCAAACTGCTCGAGCATGGACTTTGTTTTCTACCTGCATGAATTGAAGCTTTCTAAAGTCTTACCTCTGTGTAAATGTCACTATATCTAGGATATGCTAAAAATTATAGCCTGTAAGATAAGAGATTCTATATGGCGTCGGAAACCACTGCATTGTCAGCACCAGAAAGCAAATTCAAACTTGTGGCATGAAATTAATGCATTTTTTACTCATCACTTGTATTAAAGATAATTTAGTGATGTGCAAAATTGAAGAGCTAACTTTCGCATCTGCCACCCAAGCAGGGCTTTCTAGTTTTTGGTTGATTGGATTTGGTCCCACAATATTGCACAGTAGACTGGGAGTGACTTATTGCAAGCTGCTGTTAACGAGGCTCAGTGCTGTTACTATCCTCAAGGGACAGAAGGGATTCTCTCTGGACTTTCAACTGCCAGGCCAGGAGTGACCTTTAAAGAAAAAAGAGATGAAGCCAAGAGGAAGCATTAAATCATGTTGGATCACCCCCCTTTAAGAGTGCAGGTACTGACTTGAGATGATTAACTCCACTGGCTATCAACTTAAGTGGACTCAACCAGATAGAAGAGAATTTGAATGGGACCACTTAAATGGTCAAGAATTCAAGAGCTGCTATATGAATATTAAACAGAACTTGAATGCTTCAGATCCACAGAGTATTACTTTGCTTTCTATTGATGGCGCCTTGGTCCTGTGGAAGACAAAGTAGATGCTTTGGTTAAACTGCATGTGTTCTAGTCCCTGAAAAGTTGGGTTTTATCTTTGTATCACATAATGCTGTGAATGAGAGTAAGAACAGCCATCTTGCTTTGGTAGTTACAAATCAAGAAAAAGCCTTGATTGCATACACCTCATCAGGAGAGAGATTTATTACACCTACGGCTCCTAATCCTCTTAATGCGTCCTGTTCTCTGCTTTTTAATTTTTTTCCTCTTGTAAGCTGACATCAAATCCTTCATGTTATTGGAATGTTTCTTTGTGTGTTGTATTTCTAAGGGATCCATAAGTAGTACGGGAAGGAAAATCAGAATATTAATGCTACTTGTTTTATTTTTACTCACTCATAGTATTCCTTTGGGCTGAGCCTTTGCATTTTGTTCTATTTTCCCCCCTCAAATTCTGAGCTAAATGTCTTAATCTCTTTTGTGCATAAACAGATCTCCAGTGGGAGATTTAACTGCCAACTCGAGAAGGACTAAACATTTAAAGTTTCAGTACCACCTCACAGCTGTCAGTAGTCCTAGTGGATATGTCAAATAGTGATGATTTTTGTAGGTTGCATATTGTTTTTCAGGGCACTGATTTTAGCTGGTAAGACTGAAAACAATCATTTTAATTCACTTGCTTTAAACTATATTATGAAGTTTACACTGCGACCTATTTATGATTGTGGAAGCCTGTGATATACCGCATTTGAGCGCTTAAAATTATCATGCTCGTGGCCTTTTCATCACTGTTGTCATATTTTTATGAGTATTCTCTGAAACTAGTTCTTTCATTATTTATTCTTTATTAAAGAAACATAGCAAGAAGTGAAAATATATTCATCAACATCCATTTTTTATTCAACTTTTCTAGGGGCCTTTTTCTTTCTTATGTGCTTTTGGTTGGTCTTCACTTTAACAACACGACTGAACTGCAACAAAGAGTTTTCCAGGCTGAGAACCCATAACTTAGAGCCTGTACACACCTCCTAGTCAGGGGACAATTCTGGGAGAGATGAATGGTTCAGCAGAAGGACGATTACCACTGAACAAAGGAAACCAGGACCCAAAGAGTTGCTATAATGGTGACATTAGATATTTTTAATGAGCCAAACTGTCCTGGACATATAGATCATCACTGGCGTTTCTTGTTGATGATTTATGACATGGTTACATTGAGTGTCCTTGTGGCCTCATATGCAGCAGATATTATTTTCATTTTCTTTCTTTTTTTTTTTTTTTTTTGGGTTTCATTTTATTCCATGGAGCACAATCAAAGAAAGCCAGAGAGGTTCCTGTTTAATATACCACATTCTATCTGAGCAGGTTCTTTTGGTTGAAGAAGAAGAGAGAAGAGGGACTGTCAAGTTTTACCTGGTAGGACACTAACAAATAACACTAGCACTGAATCATCCTCATCTTTACTGAAATGCTACACTTTACTCCCCAATATAATTTTTTATTTTTCCATATGCTTCTTCTTAACAGAAGAAATCAGAGTAAAACTCGACATTCAAATAATTTTTGATTTCTTTATCTCTTCAATTGAGCCAGATATTTTCAAATATATCGTAATTTCATTAACATTTCAACAGCCCTAGGAAATATGTAGAATCATTAATCTGTTACAGAAACATACACATTCCATATTTAGTAACTGGTAAAATCAGAATTCAAACCAAAGCAGTCAGGATTAAAACTCAAAAGTCATATACTTCTTATTACATGATGTTAAAATCTTGGTGAGTTTCTCTATATAATACACATTATTACTAAAAAGATTTTCAGTATACCAATAATTCATCCTGGGCACACTTCCTTTAAAAATTCCAAGCTAAACTAGATGATATTTTTGCATTCTGGACCTTAGACTCATTCTTTTTTTTAAAATTGAAGGATTATAGTTAAGCACCAGGATAAGAAAGGGCATTTTAGGACAAAAAGGAAGAGACTGTTTATTTTAACTGATGTAGAAACATTTCATGTTCAATTATAAGCCACTACTTAAGCCAAAGGAAAAAAAAATAGTTATTGTTTTGATGCCCTACTGTGATATTATAAAAGAAATCATTAAATCACATGACTCACAAAGAAAATGGCAACCTTTTACCAGATGGATGGTAGTAGCATATAATCAGGATCCCAAGATCAGATTTCCCTTCACTTTGGGGTGAAATTATGGGTCTGACGTTTGTTTTTGGTTTCTTTCTTTTTAAACTTCAAAGATTCTAGTCAGTGGTATAACATCTAGAGATTACGAGTTTCATTTTCATTGACTAAAAGAGAACATTCTAATTTGTTTATTGACTCAGTACTGGCCACTCCTATTAGTGTTATATTTGATACGTTAGCTGGATTTTCTAGGGTTTCAGGTTAGATTTTCCTAGAAACAGATTGGAAGCAAGCATTTGAGAGGAAATAGTTTATTTGGGAAGTCATCCTAGAAAATACCAGTAGGGAAGTGGAAAAGTGAGGCAGGGGGAAATAAAGCCTATACTACATGTGTTTAGGAAGCCAGTTTCTATAGTAAGCAACTGTAGTGGATATTAGTTCCAGAACTGTTTACAATGAGATTAGAAATTGAGATTAGGCATTTATAAATGTTTGTAGCAAGTTGATAGTAGCATGATGTAAAAATAGATTTTTATTGTATTTTACAAAAACTTCGGTCAGAAACAAACTAATCTGGTACCTCAAAACTGATGGATTTTTGCTTTTGTGGCCTGAGTTTTAATGAGATATCCAAAAAAAATTATTGCCAAGGTCACTGTCCAGGAGCTTTTCTCCTGTGTTTTCTCCTGAGAGTTCTATAGGTTTTTGTCATATGTTTAGATATTTTATCCATTTTCAGGGATTTTTGTGTATGGTGTCAGACAACGAAAGGTTCAGTTCCATTTGTTTGCATGTGAAAATACAGTATTCCCAGAATCATTTGTTTTTGTATTTTTTTTTGACAAGGTCTCATTCTGTCACCCATGCTAGAGTGCAGTTGTGTGATCCTAACTCACTGCAACCACAAACTCCTGGGCTCAAGAGATCCTCCTGTCTTAGCCTCCCATGTTGCTGAGACTATAGGCACACACCACCATGCCCAGCTAATCATTTTTAAATTTTTTGTAGAGCTAGACTCTCACTTTATTCTTCAGATTGGTCTCAAACTACTGACTTCAAGCAATCTTCCTGCTTCTACGTCCCTGAGTGCTGAGATTATAGGCATGAGCCACTGTGTTCCTCCCCCAGCACCATCTATTGAAGAGACTATTCGTTGTCAGTTGTGTCTTCTTGGTGCCCTTGTCAAAAATGAGTTGACTATATATGTTTCCATTTATTTCTGGGCTCTCTATTCTGTTCCATTGGTCTATGTGTCTGTTTCTATGCCAGTAGCACACTGTTTTGACTAGCATAACATTGTAATATAATTTAAAATCAAGAAATGTGATGCCTCAAACTTTTTATTTCTCAAAATTATTTTGGCTATTCTGGGTCTTTTATGGCTCCATATCATCAAAAAATTTTTTTCTATTCCTGTGAAGAATGCCATTGGGATTTGATAGGGGTTGTGTTGAATCTGTATATTGCTTTAGGCAGTATGGACATTTTTAACAATATTGACTCTTCCAATCTATGAGCACAAGTTATTTTCCATTTATGTGTGTCTTCTTCAATTTGTTTTACCATTGTTCAGTAGTTTTCATTGTATATCTCTCACCATTTTTATTAAACTCATTCCTAGGTATTTTTTGATATAATTATAAATGGGACTATTTCTTGACTTCTTTTTTGGTTTGGTCAATATGTGTGTATAAAAATGTTACTCATTTGTATGTTGATATTGTATCTTACAACTTTACCAAATTTATTTTTTAGTTCTAATAGTTTTTTGGGGATCTTTGGGGTTTTTAATATATATATAGGATTATGCCATCTCTAGTAAAGATAATTTTACTTTTTTTTTTCTTATTTGAATGCCTTTTATTTGTTTTTCTTGTCTGATTTCTCTTGCTAATACTTCCATTACTATGTTGAATAAAAGTGAGGGTGAACATCCTGTCTAGGACCAGGCCTAGTGAAAAGGCTTTTAGTTTTTTCCAATTGATTATAATGTTAGCTGTGGGTTTTTCATAAATGGTCTTTATCATGCTGAGAAACTTTTCTTTTATATCTAAACTGTTACGAGTTTTAATCAAAAAAGAATGATGATCTTTGTTGAATGTTTTTTCCACATCAATTGAGATGATCGTGGCTTTTGTCATTCATTCTCTTAATGTGATATATTATATTGATTAATTTGACAGTGTTAAACTGGCCTTGCATGCGAGAGATAAATCCCACTTGGTTATGATGTAAAATCTGATTGATATGTTGAGTTTGGTTTACTAATATTTTATTGAGGATATTTGTACCAATATTTATCAGAGAAATTGGCCTGTAGTTTTCTTATGATACCTTTGTTTGGCTTAGGTGTCAAGGTGATGCTGGCTTTATAAATGTGTTTCAAAGTATCCTCTCTAGGTCTATTTTTTGGAAAAGTTGGTAGGATTCAGCTGTGAAGCCATCTGGTGCTGGGCTTCTCTTTGTTGAGTTTTTTCTTGTTCAATCTCTATTTGTTGTTGGCCAGACTGGGAATTTAAAGCAACTATAATTAATATGGTAAGGGCTCCAGTGGATAAAGTAGATAGCATGCTGGAAGAGATAGGCAATGTGAGCAGAGAGATAGATACTTTAACAAAGAATTGAAAAGAAATGCTATAGTTCAAAAACATTGTAACAGAAATGAAGAATGCCTTGGTCTTATTAGTGGACGGGACATGGTGGAGGACAGAATCTCTGAGCTTGCAGTTATCTTGATAGAAACTTCCAAAACTGATAAGCAGAGAGAAAAAAAAGACTTAAAACAACAACAACAACAAGCAGAACAGTATATCTATGGAGTGTGGAACAACAACAAAATGCACCAATCAGAAGAAAATGCCAGAGTGGATCAAAAAACAAGACCCAAATGTATGTTGCCCATAAGGCACATACAAGAAAAAGTAAAAGGTTTAATCCTTTTTTGGTTCCTAAGTGTAATGATTGAGTTTTTTACAATCATGTGTGAAATGCACTTCTCTCAAACCTTGTTGCAATGTTGGCATACTATTATACCAGATTGATGTGGGGAAAAAGTAAGGGATTTGAGAAAGATATACCATGCTAACACTAATAAAAAGAAAGGGACAGTAGCTATATTAATTTGAGGCACAGCAGATTTTATAACAAGTAAAATTATTAGAAATAAAGAGGGATATTGCATAGTAATAAAGAAGTTAACTCTGCAAGATGATATAACAATCCTTAATGAATATACACCCAGCAATAGAACATAAAACTACATGAGTCAAAAACTGATAGAACTTCAAAGAAAAATAAGATTAATTTACTGTTATCTTTAGAGACTTCAACATGTCTCTATTAAAAATGAATTGATCATGCAGGTAAAGTCCTACTAATGTCATAGTTGAATTCAACAACTGGACGTTAATAAACTGGGTATAACTGACATCTATAGACTACTTCATCACACAGCAGCCAGTTGCACATTTTCCTCAAGCTTACATGAAACATTTGCCAAGATAGACCATATTCTGGGCCATAAAACATACTACGACAAATTTTAAATAATAGAAATTATACAAGGTCTGCTCTCAGACCACAACAGAAATAAATTAGAAACCAATTTCTTTTTTTTTCTCTTTCCAGAAAGACAGCTGCAAAATCCCCCAAATACTTGGAGATTAAATAATACATTGATAAATAACATATTAGTCAAAGATGAAATTTTAAGATAAATTTTTTAAAATTTTTGAGCTGAATGAAAATAAAAAAACTTTTTAAAAATTTCTGAGATGCAGTGAAAATAGTACTTAGAGGGAAAGTTATAGTATCAAATATATATACTAGAATAAAGATCTAAAATCAGTACTCTAAGCTTTTACCTTAAGAAACTAGAAAAAAAAAAGCAAATTAAATCCAAAATAAGCATAAAAAAGAATTGCTAAAAATCAGAAAAGAAATTAATGAAATTATAAGTAGAAAATTAATAGAGAAAGCCAGCAAGACCAAAACCTTGTTTATTGAAAAGATCAATAAAATTAATAAGCCTTCATCCAGGCTAAGAAAAAAACAGGATACAGATTAAGAGAAAGAAAAGAAAGACTATCACTCTGGATTCCATGGATATTGAAAGGAGAATAAAAGAATATCATGAGCAACTTTATCTCCACAGATACGATAACCTATTAGATGAAATGCAACAATTCCCTGATAGACATAATCTGCCAAAACTCACACAAAAAGAAATAAATTATCTGAATAGACCTATATTTATTAAAGAAATTAAATCAATAATTAATAATCTTTCAAAACAGAGACCACTGGGTCTAAATGGATTCACTAGTAAATTCTGCCAAACATTTAAAGGAGAAATTATATCAATCTACAATCTTTTTTAGAAGATAGAAGAGGGAATACTTTCTATCCCATTCTATGAGGCTGGCATTGCCCTAATAACAACAAAATAGAAAAAGACATTATAAGAAAACTACACACCAATATCTCTCATGAGCATAATTGCAAAAATCCTCAACAAAATATTATCAAATAGAATCCAAAGATATGTTTTAAAAATTATAAACCACTACCAAGTGGGATTTATTCCAGGTATGTGAGCCTGGTTCAACATTTGAAAATCAGTTAATGTGAGCCATTGTATCAATAGGCTAAAGAAGAAAAAAAAATGTGATCATATCAATAGATGCAGAAAAAGCATTTTTCAAAATCTAACATTTATTACTGATGATTTAAAAAAAACTTAGAAAACTAGGAATAGAGGGGAACTTCCTTAACTTGATTAAAAACACTTATAAAAGAAAACATATAGCTAACATTATACTTAATTATAAGAAACTTCAAGCTTTTCCAGTAAGACCAGCAGCAAAACAAGGATGTCCCCTCTCACCACTCCTTTTTGACATCATACTAGAAGTTCTGGCTGATGCAATAAGACAAGAAAAGGAAATAAAATGTATCCAGATTGGGAAGGAAGAAATAAACCTGTCTCTGTTTATGGATAACATAATTATCTATTTGGAAAATCAAGAATTAATTTAAAACTTTCTTGGAACTAATAAGTGATTATAGAAAGTTTGCAGAATATAAAGTTAATATATAAAAATCAATTGCTTTTCTACATTGCCAGCAATAAAAAAGTGAAAATTGAAATTAAAAGCACAATAATACTTACATTAGCACACCCAAAATGAAATACTTCGATATAAATCTAAGAACGTACGTATAAAATCTACATGAGAAAAAAACTTTTAAAATCTTATGAAAAAGTCCAAAAAGAACTAAATAAATGCAGAAGTATTTCATGTTCATGGATAGGAAGGCTGATATTGTCCAGTTGTCAGTGTTTGCCAACTTGATCTATAGGTTCAATGCAATCTTAACGAAAATCCTAGGACATTAATTTGTACATGTAAACAAACTGTAAAGTTTACATGGAAAGGAAAAAAATCCAGAATAGCCAACACAGCCTCGAAGGAGAAGAGCAGAGTTAGACAACTAATACTGCCTGCCTTCAAGACTCACTATTATATAAAGCTACAACATTCAAGAGAGTGTGGTATTGGCAAAATAAAAGACAAATAGGTCAGTGGAACAGAATAGAGAGCCCAGCAATAGACCCATGTCAATTCATTCAACTGATTTTTGACAAAGAAGCAAAGAAAATATAATGGAGAAAAAAATTCTTTCAGCAAATGGTGCCGTAATAGATAGACATGTGAGAGAAGAAAAGGAAAGAGAGAAGAGAGAAGGGGAGGGGAGGGGGGAGGGGAGAGGAGAGGAAGAATCTAGGCACAGACCTTACACCCTTCACAAAAATTAACTCAATTGGCTCCCAGACCTAAATATAAAATACAAAACTCTAAAACCTTTAGGAGATAACATGGAAGAAAATCTAGATAACCTTGGGGTGGGCAATGGCTTTTTACATATGACACCAAAGGCACTATCTATGAAAGAAACAATTGATAAGCTGAACTTGATAAAAACAAAAAATCCCTGCTCTACAAAAGACACTTTCAAAAAAATGAAAAGAGAAATTATGAACTGGGAAAATATATCTAATAAAGAACTATTATTCAAAATATGCAAAGAACTTTGAAGACTCAACAATAAGAAAACAAGCAACTCGGGCCAGGCGCAGTGGCTCACGCCTGTAATCCCAGCACTTTGGGAGGCCGAGGCGGGTGGATCACGAGGTCAAGAGATCGAGACCATCCTGGTCAACATGGTGAAACCCTGTCTCTACTAAAAATACAAAAAATTACCTGGGCATGGTGGCACGTGCCTGTAATCCCAGCTACTCAGGAGGCTGAGGCAGGAGAATTGCCTGAACCCAGGAGGCGGAGGTTGCGGTGAGCCGAGATCGTACCATTGCACTCCAGCCTGGGTAACAAGAGCGAAACTCTGTCTCAAAAAAAGAAAAAGAAAAAAAAAAAAAGAAAACAACTCAATTAAAAAAAATAGACCAAGGACCTCAACAGATACCTCCCCAAAGAAGATATACAGATGTAAAATAAGCATATGAAAAGATGTTTTTCATCATGACATCACAGAAATGCAAATTAAAACAATGAGATACTACTACACACCTATTAGAATGGCCAAAATCCAGAACACTAACACCATCAAATCCTGATGAGGATGTGAAGAAAGAGGAACAGTCGTTTATTGCTGGTGGGACTGTGAAATGGCACTGCTACTTTGGAGGACAGTTTGACAGTTTATTACAAAACTAAACAAACTCTTGCTACGTGGTGTGGCAATAATGTTTCTTGTTATTTTCCCAAAGCAGCTGAAAACTTATGTCCATAAAAACCTATACAGAGATGTTTATTGTGGCTTTACTTATAATTATTAAAACCTGGACAACTAAGCTATCCTTCAGTAGGTAAATGAATAAATAGACTATGGCACATGTAGACAATAGAATATTATTCAGAGCTAAAAAGAAATGAGCTATCTAGTCATGAAAAAACATGAAAGAAACTTAAATGCACATTATTAAGTGCCAGTCTTAATAAACTTCATATTGTATGATTCTAATTACGTGGCATTCTGGAAAAGGCAAAATTATGGAGAAAATAAAAAGATCAGTGGTTTCCAGGGGTTAGAGTGGAAAGAGGATTATCACTGTAGAAACTTAAAAAATGTTTTAATGAAGAGACTATTAGGAACAACTTGGTGCCAACAAATTTGACGACTTAAAAGAAACAAGAACAAATTTCTTGTAGAATCCAACTTAGAAAATTAACACAAAATGAAACAGAAAATCTGAATAACCTTGCATCAGTTAACTCAATTGAATTCATTATCAAAAAGCTTTTTGAGCAGGAAGTCTCCAGGCCCATATGGTTTTACTTAAAATGTTCAAGGAAAAATATGTATAAAATGTTCAAGGAAAAATAATACCAATCTTACACAAAAATCTTTGAGAAAATAGATGAATATGAAACTTTTCACAACTTATTTTATAAGGCCAGCAGAACTCTAGCACCAAAACCTGACACAGACATTATAAAATAATAATAATAATAATAGACCAATACACACATCCTTTAAATGTAAGCAAATCAATATTTATAATTTATGTAACACATAAAGGGATAACACATCACAACTTGGTAAGATTTATCTAGGATAAGAAAAAATCAATCTACCATAGCAACAAAATAAAAATTAAAAAAATGTTCATTTTAATAGATGCAGAAAAAGCATTCATTAAAATGCAGTATTCATTCTTTATAACTACTCTTACTAAACTAGAAATACTAGAGAATTTTCTAATCTGATAAAGGGCATTTACCAAAAAAACTGTAGCCAATTTGTACTTTAGTTAGAAAAATCTAAATTCTCTCCTAAAACTGGGAACACAGCAAGAATGCTTATTGCAGTAACACCTACATAACATTGTACTGAGGTTTCTAACCATTGCAATAAAGCCATAAGGCATAAGGATCTGAGAAGAGAAGTAAAACTATCTCTATTAGTATATGGTGTGATTGTTCACATAGAAAATCCAAATTAATGTATGAAACAATTACCAAACTAACAAATGAGGACCAATAACCTTAACAAGCTTACAGGTTACAAAGTTAATATTTAGTATTAATATGTGAATTTAGCAAGGTTAGAGGATATAAGGTTAATATGCAGAAATCAACATTTTATATACTAGCAACAAAAACTGGAAAATTAAGTTTAAAAAATTGTTTATTTACAATAGTGTAGAAAACCACAAAATATTTTATAGTAAATTGAAGAAGACATGTAAGACCTTTGCAATGAAAATTAAAAAGCATTGCTGAAAAAATTAAATAAACCAAAATAAATAAGAAGATATACTATGTTCATGGATTGGAAGACTTAATATTGTTAAATGTCAAATTCCCCTACCTGGTCGGTAAATTCATCCCAATCTCAATTAATATTTGTGATGATTAATTTTATTTGCTAGCTTGACTTGGTTAAGAGATACCCTGATAGCTGGTAAAATAGTATTCTGGGTGTCTGTGAAGGTATTTTGGGAAGAGATTAGCATTCAAATCAGTTGACTGAGTAAAGTTCTATCATTACTAATGTGGATGGGCATTGGCCAATCCATTGAGGGCTCAGATAAAACAAAAAGGCAGAGAAAGGAAAAAATTTTTTTCTCTCTTTTTGAGCTATTCTTGCCTGGGACATTGGAGTTCCTGGGACCTTCAGATTCTGCAGCTTACACCAGCCCCTCATCTTCTGCACTCACCATCGCCTGGGTTCTCAGACCTGTGGCCTTGTACGGAATTAAAACACCAACTTTCCTGGTCCTCCAGCTTTCAGGCAGCATATGATGGGACTTCTGAGCCTTCAGAATTATATAAGCCAATTCCTGTAATAAATCTCTTCCTAATATCTACATACATTCTATTGGTTCTGTTTCTCTAGAGAACCCTCATACAATATCTCAATAATTTTTTGAAGATATTGACAAAGATTTCTAAATGTGTATGAAAATCTAAATGATTAGAATTGCCAAAGTCAATTTAAAACTGAAAGAAGTTGGAAGATGTATTAGTCCATTCTCACACTGCTTTAAAGACACACCCAAGACTGGGTCATTTATAAAGGAAATAGGTTTAACTGACTCACAGTTCTGCATGGTTGAGGAGGCCTCAAGAAACTTACAATCATGGCAGAAAGCAAGAGAGAAGCAAAGGCACATCTTACATGGCAGCAGGCAAGACAGAGTGTGTGAGTGAAGGGGGAAGAGCCCCTTATAAAACCCTCATATCTCCTGAGAACTCACTCACTATCATAAGAACAGTGGGGAAAAACTGCCCCCATGATCCAATCACCTTTCACCAGGTCCTGCCCTTAACACATGGGGATTATGGGGATTACAATTTGAGATGAGATTTGGGTAGGGACACAGTGCCAAGTCATATCCTATGATTATATAAACTGACTATAAGATTTCTTATTAAGCTACAGTAATTAAGACAGTATGGTTTTGGCAAAAAGATAAACATACAGATCAATGGAAAAGAATACAGAGTCCAGAAAGTGAGACCATGTTTCATGATGAATTAACTTTTGACAGAGACACCAAGGCAATTTAAGAGGGGAAAAGATAGTCTTTTCAACAAAAGATACTGGAATAATGAGACTATCTATATGGGGAAAATGAACACTGAATCTTGCCTTATCTTATACTTCAAACAGTAATTAAGTTGAAATGGAGCACAGACCTAGAAGTCAGAGATAAAGGAAGAAAACACAAAAGAAAATACTTAAGACTCTGACATAGGCAAATATTTCTTGGCTAGAATAAAAACAACATGAATCATAAGAGAAAAAATTTGAAAAGTTAGACTTTAACAAAATTAAGGACTTTTGTTCTTTGAAAGACATCATAAAGAAAGTGAAACAGCAAGTTAAAAATGTGGAGAAAATATTTGCAATATTAATCTAGACTATGTAAAGAATTCTTGCAATTCATTAAGAATAGGAACAGCCCAATAAAAATATGAACAAAATGTTTAAAGAGACCCTTAATAAAAGAAGATATAAGAATGGCTGATAACCACATGAAAAGATGCCCAACATTGTGAGTCATAAGAGAAATGAAAATCCAAACTGCAATGAGATATCACTACTCACCTATCCATGGAATAAGTAAAATTTAATAAAGGTTGATAATAGGAAGTATGGGTAATGATGAAGACAACTGGAATTCTCATATGCTACTGTTGAGAATGTGAAATAATACAGCCCCTTTGGAAAACAAGCCAGCAGTTTATTAAAAAGTAAAACATGTGCCAGGCACGGTGGCTCATGCCTGTAATCCCAGCCCTTTGGGAGGCCGAGGTGGGTGGATCACGAGGTCAAGAGATCGAGACTATCCCGGCCAACATGGCGAAACCCCGTCTCTACTAAAAATACAAAAAAATTAGCTAGGCATGGTGGCACGCACCTGTAGTCCCAGCTACTCGGGAGGCTGAGGCAGGAGAATTGCTTGAACCTGGGAGGTGGAGGTTGCAGTGAGCCAAGGTCGTGCCACTGCACTCTAACCTGGCGCCTGCTGACGGAATGAGACTCTGTCTCAAAAAAACAAAAAAAAAAAAACAAAAAAAAAAACATGCACTTACCAAACAACCCAACCGTTCCAGTCCTTTTCCTTACAGAAAAGAAAACGTATGTCCACAAAAAGACATGATCACAAAATGCTCGTAAAAGCTTTATTTCTAATTGTCAAAACCAACTTCTGCATCTACTTAAAATATAGAATGCTACAAAGAACAGTTCTTTTCACCTAACAATGAGAAGAGGTTAGATAAAAATCATAACACTTATGGAGCCTATTGGAGAGCTAATGTTGCAAGACAACCAGTACACTGATTTTAAAGGACAAGCTCTTTCACAGAGAGATAAACACATGAACCATTACATTTTTAGCAGAGGATGGGAGAAGGAGGTGGCTTTCATACAAGCAGACTTTATAAACAATCTGCTAAAATTTTGACAAATACTTAAAAGTCATGTGCAGGCTAGAGTGGCAATTAGTAACCTTCCTTTCAGGTTTTTCAAGATAAATGAATGAATTCTTGAGACCTAAAAACTCTCTCATCTGTCCACAAAGTTTTGATCTTCTCACCCTCATCTCCTCACCATTTTCTGTTATTCCTTGTTGTTTGGAAGACTGTAATCAGTTTTCCCCACCCTGGAAGGTACCGTCCTGAGACAGTTGGCACACTGCCAAGCCTCTTTTTAGGTTCCTAATAAAGAAGGCTTTCTCTGTTCTCTTCCCTCCTGGCTACCCCCAAATTTACAAACATATTACAGTGACAGTTTCCTTCAAGACAGATAGTTTTTACTGAGGCATTCAAGATTCCTAGCACTAAAATCCTTAACTTTAATCCTTTGGCTTCCCTCCTTATACCAAAATGGATCATCTGTAATAGACATTTTTACAGTCCAAAGTTGAGATTTTCTTCCTTCAGGATACAGTAAAACCACTTGATAAAAATAAAAAACTGTTTTTAAACAAGCTTGAACAACTTCTCTCAAATTTAGTTTCCTGATTACCTTTCATTCGAAATTCAATTAAAAGTTTATTTTCTTCAAAGACTATTTCCCAAATGATTCAAAGAGCCTTTTTCCATATTTAATTCTATGAATACACCAACATGCAATAGTATTAGTGTTGTCTGCTTTAATTCATAAGTTCCCTGAAGAAAGAAAAAGCTTATGTTTAATTTACATACTCTTTATTTAGGGAAGAGATTTAAAAAAGATGAGGATGGGAGTTGGAGGAGGAGGAGGAGGGAGAGAAAGAAGGGGAGAAGCAATGAGGAAGAAGGAAGAAATGAAAGAAAAGGAAGGAAGGAAAGGAGGAAATGAGATAGAGGGTGAGAAGAAGGAAAGCAGGAAGGGGAGGAGGAGAAGGAGTTGCAGAAAGAGAAGAAGAAGATACTTCCAGAGTGGACAAGGACAGAAATGTTTCAAGCAGTCACTCTGGGCAGTGTTTACAAATGCTCTAGTAGGAAGGAATTAAAATTCCACATAAGAGATATATATTATTTCAGTTTGATTTTCTAAATATTTATGTTGACATCAAGAACTGTTCACCTGACGATCTCCTACACTGCAATACATGTTGTAAAAATACAATTAAGTTCTTTCTGTAGTGTTCATGAATGAGGTTCGATGCTTTGATCATCTGGTGGTGATGATAATTTTATAAAGTCAATGATTCTTCCCAGTGAAGTCCTTGCTCCTTTAATAATGATTGGTGATATGTAAACTCAAAATTGAGTTCTGGTGCCTGGGACCATTCCCTGTAGTGCTGGTGATGTTGGTACTCACTGCTCCCCTTCTCATGGCTTGGGGAATTCGGCTCGTAAGATGTAAAGGAGACGTGCCTGAGCAAGGAGTAGGTGCTGGCCTCAGAATTCACAGCTGAAGGTCAAGAAAGTGATGGCTATTTAGTTTGCTGGAGTATGAGAAATCCTAGACTTGAAGAGATATTAGGCAGATTAGCAAATAGGGGCAAACTCTGATCCTGTGCTCTAAGGTTTCCATGGAAAATTCTGTAGAAATTTTAAGGAAATATCTCCAGGACACTCCAGATGTGAAGCTCTGCTAGAGCCCTTTCTCTGGATGTGTTCTGGAAGGATATGCAATCACATCAGCATCTGGGCGTGGATTTGTGTTTTCACTCTGGATCAGTTTTTACACCGCTCTGTTTGCCATTTAGTCTGCTCTGTAGGTAAGAGTTGGGAGCGCAGAGCTGTGGAAAGCCATATGTGGCCACTATGTCTCATGAGGTGTGGAAAGTTGCCAGGCTTGGTTTAAGTGCTGTTCACAATCCAGAAGGAGAAATGAGGCAGTAGAGTGAGGCCTGCAGAATACCACATGGGCCTCCTGATGTCACCTGAGCAGCCAAGAGCCAACTCAGCCGGTTTGTTTGTCCCTAGCTGTGGTTCTCTCCCTCGTGTAACACGGGAATTGCAGCCCTTGTTCCTTCGTCCATCAGTGTGCAATGAGGAATTAGCAGTTATTAGTTTCTGAAAATGGAGAACAATGTGATAAAATGCCTTGGAAATCTGAATTATTTATTGTTTAATAATTTTGAGAGGTCCTTCAATAAGAATGTATTTAATTGTTTTATTTTAGATATTTTTCCAGACCCTATAAAGTACACATTTATTAAGCATAAATTTATTGTGAAGTATCCTCTAGAGCACAATGTATTCACACGTGGTACTTGAGGTACTGCTTCCTTGTTACTATGCATTTTTAGCTTTGCTTGAGAGAAGTAGAGTTGACTACATACCTAATATTTTGAGCTGATAGAGTGCTTTGAAGAATGTGGAGCTTTCTTGATTTTACATTCTGAATTTAAAAGTTTCTAAATATAAACCTTAATAACACTCCTGGACATCAGCATAAGTAAGATAAAGTGAGTTTTTATTTAGTAACTGAAGCCCCATCGTTTGTGTTTGAGCAGCACTCTGCAGGTGACCTTCTGATATACTATGGTTATTTTTAAATTTACAATGTGACATTAGGTGTAACATTAAAACTGTGATTGCATGACCCTATATATTTTCATACGGTGGAAGCATGAGGAGGAACTCGCTCACTATGAGAGATAGCCAAAGGTGAACATTATTACAGTGTTCCAGCTGTCAGAGGTGTGAGAGAGGTGGTGGGAATTTAAACCTCAGTGACTCCGGCGGCTCATTTAAATTATAAATTAGATGATTGTTAATTCCAGATTTATTTGACTCTAACATCAACATTTCACTATTACACTATCAATGTTTATTTCACCACTGTGTTCAATATTTTCCACCCCAGACACCTTTATTCTTCTCGTCTGGCTTTGTCCATGGAGACTTTTGATTATCTATCCTTTCCTCTCCTCTTCATGTCTAGAGCCTTTATGTTCCCGCTTTAGCCCCCTGGTGGACAGACAACCCAGAAATGACTAGCAGAAGCAGCAGGAAGTAAGGGACGTAGGAGGTGGGCAGTAAATAAAAGTTACCTCTTTTAACTTTAACATGTATTGGGCTAGGAAAGTGATGGTAGGAAGGCTCTAAATGGGGTACCAGGACCTTGTAACTATATTAGTCATTTATGAAATAGGCGTAATTTCTCTCCTTTATGGAAGTGGTTTGTCTTCTGCAAGGTTTTCTTCCAAGCTTTTGTCTTTTCACCTTTCTACAGGCACTTAGGGCTCTCATGCTGGTTTTGGTGGTCCAGCCTGTATTCACTGACAAAACTATGTCCCATCAGAATTATTACCTGTAATGCTAGCTCCCTAACAAACTAATCCTAGCAATGAATATTTACGGTTACTGTGTTAGCCTTTCTCAGAAAAGAAATTTGCATTGCAGGAAGGTGTCTTATTATAGTCACTTTGTTCTTTGTAAAGCAAGTCACTCAGGAGAGACAATGGGAAACCCTCTGGTGACTTAATTGCAGCAAGCAGGCAATGTGCATTCTGCCTACTTTTGTGCACCAGATTGAGAGTGTACAAATCTTCAGTCCATCGTTGCTGCTTTTGCCATCTCCCAAATGACACTATGACCTAATGCAGAGGCTGGAAAGGAAAAGGAAAGATGTGACTTGCTAAAAATGGCATCTTCCGAGTGCTGTTAATAGTAGATGCAGCAGCAGAGGTGATCTGTGAACCAACCCATGAATCCCAAAGTACTGCACAGCATAGGTCTGAAGTCACAGAGCTGATAAGTGCCAGTCTTTGAACTCAAAATTAAACCTGTAGATTTCAAACCAAGCTCTTCCACCTGATACTAGTAGTATATCTAATTCTCTATATTACTGTTTTATTTTCTCTATGAAAAAAAGAAAAGGGGTAAGGGGGAGGGGAAAGAATACCATAAAGAACAAGACTGGGGAAGGTTCCTGAAAAAATGAGAAAGGGGCATAGAAATAGAAGCAAGAACCTGTTGGATATGCAGATTTTTCAACAAACCAGTAACCAGCATTTTTTAAAACGGCAAATCTTGGCAACCAAATTTCACACTAGCAGGTATTTCTTGATTTTCAGTTGTACCAGTCAGAAACAAGATGCCCTCTAATTCCCACCAGTGGCAAAGCTGTGAGCAGTTGAAGACGTCTGTCATCTTGCCTAAGTGTATGGCAGGTAGCAAATATTACCAGCACAGGACAGCTGATCTCCAGGGCTTTCCAAGCACAGCCTTTCTGGTGGAACATTCCCCTTCTGTGCTAAGCTAAAAATAAAACTACCTGACTGCCTTCAAGTGTCCCCATAACCAGCTGCCTGCCATCTATTAATGGAAAAGACTGAGTAAGAAAAATGACTAGTACTTTCTGTGTTTTGATCAAAACGACCTGAATGTAGATTTTAAAGTTCAGCTTGGTATTTCCTATAGAAACTCTACTTCAGACCCTCTCTTCCCCTTTTGTCTTTTCCATATGCTAAATAAAGACTCCAAATATTAATATTCAACTCAAATAGGTCTTCTCCAAGACATATTATAGTCAAACTGTAGAAAGTCAAAGACAAATAGAGAATTATAAAACCATCAAGAGGAAAGCATCAAGCCTATATACGGAAACCCTCATCGGAATAAGAGCAAATTTCTTAGCAGAAACCTTACAGGCCAGGAGAGAATGGGATGATATATTCGAAGTGCTAGAAAAAAAAAGTTCACAGATTCAGTGCAATCTCTATCAAAGTATCAGCAACATTCCTCACAGAAATGGAAAAAAAATCATGAAATTCACATGGAACTACAAAAGCAATACTAAGCAAAAAGAACAAAGCTGGAGGCATAACACTACCTGAATTTAAAAGTTACTACAAAGCTATAGTAACCTAACAGCATGGGTATTCACATAAAAACAGGCTCAAAAGACCAGTGGAGCAGAACAGAGTACCCAGAAATAAATGCACACATTTACAGTCAACTTTGTACATTAAAAAAAGAACACCCTCTTCAATAAATGGTGCTGGGAAACGTGGATATCCATATGCAAAAAAATTAAACCAGACCCCTTTCATCATATACCAAAAAACCCAAAATGGATTAAAGACTTAAATGTAAGACTTGAAACTATCAAATGACTGGAAGAAAACTTAGGGGAAATGCTTCAGGACATTGGTCTAGGCAAATAACTTATGACCAAGACTTTGAAAGCACAGAAAACAAAAACAGTAAGAGAGAGATGGGACTAAATTAAACTAAAAGCCTTTTGCACAGCAAAAGAAACAATCAACAGAGTGAATAGACAATCTGTACAATGGGAGAAAATATTTGAAAACTGTTCATCCTATAAAGGACTAATACTCAGAATGCAATAGAGACTGAACAGGAAAAAAAAAATCCCGTTGAAAAGTGGACAGAGAATCTGAATAGATATTTCTCAACAGAAGATATGCAAATGCTAACAGGTATATGAAGAAAATGCTCAACATCACTAATCATAAGGGAAATGCAAATCACAATGAGGTATCATCTCACCACAGTTAAAATGGCTATTATCAAAAAGGCAAATAATATTAAATGCTGGTGAGCAGTCAGAGAAAAGAGAACTCATACACTCTTGGTGGGAATGTAAATTAGTACAGCCATTATGGAAAACAGTATGGAAGTTTCTCAGAAAACTAAAAACAGAACAATCATACTATCCAGCAATCCCCCTACTGGTTATTTATGCAAAGAAAAGGAAATGAGTATATTAAAGGGATACCTCCACTCACATGTTTATTGCAGTACTATTCACAGTAGCCAAGATATAAAACCAACCTCAGTGTTCATCAGTGGATTCATGGACAAAGGAAATGTGGTATATATACATAATTAAATACTATTCAGCCATAAAAAAATAAATTCTGTTATTTGAAGCAACATGGATGGAACTGGAGGTCATCATGTGTAATGACATAAGCCAGGCATAGAAAGAGAAATATCACATGTTCTCACTCCTATGTGGGAGCTAAAAACATTTATCTCATGAAGGTAGAGAGTAGAATGATAGATACCAGAGACTTAGAAGAATGTGTGGCAGAGGACAGATAGGTGATGAAGAAAGGTTGGTTAGTGGGTACAAACATACAGTTAGATAAAGGGAATATGTTCTAGTGTTCGATAGCACAGCAGGATGACTATGATTAGAAGAATTCATTGTATATTTCAAAATAGCTAGGAGATCTGAAATGTTCCCAACATAAGAAATGAAATGCTTGAGGTGATTGATACCCTAAATACCCTGATTTGATCATTACATATTATATGTGTGTATCAAATTATCACACATAACCCATAAATGTGTACAACTATTACACATCAATAATTAAATAAATAAATAAATACAAATTGGGTCCATGCTCTCAAAGCATCAGCATCATGTGGAAGTTTATTAGAAATGCAAATTATCTGCCCCCACTTTAGATCTGATCGAGACTGCAGTTGAGCGAGATTCCCCAAGTAATTCATATGAATATTAATTCTGGATTTTTGGAAGGACTGTTCTAAGACACCTACGGCCTCGCTCATTTGGCATTTAGCAGACATTTCCACACACAGATCTTAAGCTCCTGAAGGGAGTAAATCTAGGTTCTAGCTGTTTGTATCCGCAGTGCTATGCTCACAGTGGCTGGTGGTTGATTGTCATAGAGTAATTCAACAACCATCCAGCTAGACACTGATTGTCTCCAAGGATATTGAAACAATTGGATCATATTATTTTAAATGTCTCTAGGTGCATCTCCCTACCCAAGTTATGTTGCCTGGAAGTCTCTACAGCAACTAAAATAGTGAGTTTTAATGCTTCAGAGGAAAGGTAAATTCTCTTTTGACTAGAAAATTAGAATATTTCCTAAGTCTACCACAAGGGGATTCACTGAAATTTCTAAATTTCTTTGTGTTCCCATTAGCAGATGGGGCCTGGCTGAATTAATTTTGGAGCCAGATGATACCTTATAAGGTATAGGGTAGAGAAAATTCCAGATTCAATGTAAGGAAAAGGGACATTGCATAATCCTTGATGGATTATGAGAAGACATTGGAAGCAGGGAAACAGATTATGAGACATGTTTGCCTTTACTTCCCCACCCCTGGCCATGGTCCTGGAGCAGATAATTATTTTAGATAAATCAAGGGGAAATTCAACAGAGAAGAGGCTTTGTTTCACTTCCATGTGTGAATGTGGAAGCAGAGAAGACAATACCACTTTGCCCTGCAGGGTCAGGGACCAAATGGAAGGTCCAGCCTTACCTCAAAGGACTTACCACTGCAGAGCTAGGGAAAATTCCACTGGGCAAATAGAGATATGTGATATGAAGGAAATAGATTTTGAGGTAAATGAGCAGTAGCCAGTAAGAGGACAATCCAGGACAGAAGCAAGGTGTAAAAATAATTAGAGATTATAGTCAAGAGCTGATATGTCAGTTCATGATCATCAAAGACCAACATTTTTTTCATCCTACTGCTTCACCACCCACTGCTTTCTTCTATATAACCCAAGATGGCTGCTCCAGCTCCAGCCATTATGTCATGCATTCCAACCAGTAGGAGAAAGAATGAGGGAGGGTAGTGTATATCCACACCTTCTTAAAGAAATAATCTTTCAGGTAATAAACAGTATTCTCAAATGAGGTAAGTGAACAGAATTTAATAAAAGGACTATTGGCAACAGAATGAGAAGTTTAGAGAAAAATAACAAAGGATAGCCAGATACCTAGGAGTGTTACCAGAAAGGGGTCCTGATCCAGACCCCAAGAGAGGATTCTTGGATCTTGCACAAGAAAGAATTCTAAGTGAATTCAAACAGTAAAGTGAAAGCAAGTTTATTAAAAAAGTAAAGAAATAAAAGAATGGCTATTCCATAGGCCAAGCTGCTGGTTACCTGTTTTTATGGCTATTTCTTGATTATAGGCTAAACAAAGGGTGGATTATTGATGAGTTTTCTGGAAAAGGGGTGGGTAATTCACAGAACTAAGGAGTTCCTCCCCTTTTTAGGCCACGTAGGATAATTTCCTGATGTTGCCATGGCATTTGTAAACAGTAATGGCATTGGTGGGAGTGTCTCTTAGCCTGCTGATATAATTATAATTAGCATATAATAAACTGTGAGAACAACCAGAGGTCACTCTAGTCACCATCTTGGTTTTGATAGGTTTTGGCCAGCTTCTTCACTGCAATCTGTTTTATCAGCAAGGTTTTTATGACCTGTATTTTATGCCAACCTCCTATCTCATCTTATGACTAAGAATGCCTAACTTACTGGGAATGTATCCCAGCAGGTCTCAGACTTATTTTACCCAGCACCTATTCAAGATTGAGTTTTTCTGGTTTGAATAACTCTAACAGGACTGTCCACTGACAGAGCCATTACCACCAGTAGGCCTGAAGATACAAAGAAAGGAAGTAGTTATTGTAATCTATAGAGAACTGTATCTTAGGAGAGGGTGATAATTCAGGAGGCTCAGCTTTTAGTGAAGGAATGTACCATACCAACTCACAGCCTGGCACATGGAGAAAAGACATTTTTCCAAATGACTTTAAACTGTTTTGAAAGTAAATCCCTAGGTAGAAACATCCTGGGAATAAAAAGAACTGCAAATATATCATAAATACATTCAATAATCTTATAGTTAGTAATAGCCCAAATTCTCTCCCCTCCTGTATTCATCCATTTTCACACTGCTGATAAAGACAAATCTGAGACTGGATAATATTTAAAGAAAAAAGTTTAATGGACTCAGTTCCACATGGCTGGGGAGGCCTCACGATCATGGTGGAAGGCAAAAGGAATGTCTTACATGGCAGTAGACAAGACAGAACTTGTGCAGAAAAACTCCCCATTATAAAACCATCAGCTCTTGTGAGACTTAACTGACTGTCATGAGAACAGCACAGGAAAGACCCACCCCCATGATTCGGTTACCTCCCACTGAGTCCTTCCCATGACACATGGGAATTGTGAGAGCTACAATTCAAAATGAGATTTGGGTAAAGACACAGCCAAACCGTATCCCCTTCCATCCTTCAGAGTCTCCTCTTGGTGCTTTCCTGGCCAAGGCCAAATGAAAGTTGGAGGTCATGGGAGCCCATTAATGTGTTCCATAAAATTCCGTGTCACAAGGTAGAAAGAATAATGGAGAGGGATGTAGAGTTGATTTGGAGAGGCAACCAGAGTAGACCCAGGATCTTCCCCCTCATTTCCACGTACCACTCAGGCTTACGTGTGGAGTCACATGGCTATTTAGAGAATGTGATCTTCTGTCTAATTGGCTCTATGATTGCTAAACATCAGAGTTCTCATTATCAAGAAAGATGGTCAAAATGGTTCAGAATGGCAATTACCAATCTCTGCAATGTAGGCTGTTTCCTGATACAGAACTCTCATGGTACATTTATCTATCTGTTGTCTTTAAAGAAATTGGCATATTTTAATAGTGACTGTCTACTATTGTCTTACAGTAAAAATCATATGTGCTGCTAGACATTGGTTACTAAACTGTCCTCCCCTTGAATCAAACCCTCTTATTTTTAAGAGAGGGGGAGAACGCATAAGAAACCATTCCCAACTGAGTGGATGATGCTCTTTGGTGTACCTGAAAGAGATCTCCCTCAATCCGTCTCCTGGTCAGCAGAGCTGCTTTTCCAGTGAGCCAGTGAGTTTGATGTTCCTATTGCCATTTATCATTTTTGTTCAGTCAGGGTTCACATGTGGTTCAATGGGTATAGAATGTAGAATTTCTCCCATATATCTTCAATTTTCTGCCCTCCATGCTGACTCACAAGTGTTCCATTTAGTGCTCCTTCTTCTTAGACCATTTAAAGAGAGTCTGGCTCACATCTTTTTCATTTTTCTGCTGATATTCTCCATGCATGTTAAGGTTTGTGACCTGAAAGTGAGGTTAACTTCCTTCTAAAAGTAGGAAGATTCAGCAGGAAGCTTATAGGAAGAAACTTCATGCTTTGTAGGTGGAGATTTTTATTTCTGAACTTTGCCATCTATGAGAAATAGGAACTTGGATATTCAAAGCTCTCCACTTAGGGTCACTGATCTTAGTGCTTGACAACTGTATATCCTGTTGCAATGGAAATTCAGCTACTAAAATAGCTCTCCAATGACCTTCCTTGAGGATTTGATGTAACAAGATCTTAGAAGCATGAGGAATATATTTAGTCATTTAATAAACTATTTTTCTATGTTACTTTAAAAGATACGGTTAGTAGATAGTATGGTTTAACAATTAATATCCTTTCAAATTAAGACTGCCACAAACCACATTATAAATCTTATCTCAAAAGGGTTTAGGCATGCATATAGAAAAAAAGGAAATGAGAAATAGTTGTGGAATAGGGTAGAGTGGCATATTTAATATGCAGGCCAAAAGTTTGGATCGTTGATTAAAAGATGTCTAAAAATTTTTATTCAAATCAGCTTGGTTTGCAACAGAAATAGAAAACTTAAAGGTGAGAACTCATATTTAGCTTTACAGTGTTTGAGGAAGAACAAAGTAAACATCACATACCTCGCTGGTGTATGTCTGATGAGAATTGAGTTACATTTTCACACAATGGCAGATCCACACAACTGAAATTAAACTGCTATACCACATCAAAGTAAATCTACAAAGGTGAAAATAAATTTTTGGTTCGTTCTTATTTTCTCCTGGGAGATTCTATAATAAACCATTATTTTTCCTCCCCCTAGCTGCCTAGTTTTCCTCCCTTTATTTTCATAAATTGATGGGAAAATATCACCAGCATCTAAACTAATTTGGTCTTGTGGTTAGAACTGCACAGAAGATTAAATCGTCAATTAACAAAAGAGTGATTTAAAAGTCATCTCACCCTCTTTCTGTATTCCCTGATGAATCATTTGACAAGACGTCCGCGAAGCAGCTTGGTTTACAAGCCCAGTATTACTGTGCACACAAAAGCAAAAAGCTCAGTGATGATCATTAGCCATAGTATGTCTGTTTTTCCCATAGTGAACGCATCAATTTCTAATGGTTCCTAATTATGTGTGACATGCTGATGTGAGGTTTATAAATGGGAAAGGTGAATTTTACTAACCTCCTTCTAATGCCACACACACAACCAATTATATAGAAATGTATTCAAACAACACTCCTGTTTTTATCAAGAATAGAGAAAAAAGAATAAAAGGAATATTTGGGTTATAAGGTACAATGGAATGGCAAACAATACAATGTCTTAAAATTGTAGAGAAAAGCAAATTGTGAATAAAGCAATGGTCCCCCCCCACAAGCCATCAAAAGAGAGTAGGGAAGATGCAGAAAAGGCTATTTCCAATATCAGGATTTATGGGATTAGAAAAGTAAAATGTCTTAAAAACAAAGTAAACCATAAAATGACACCACGTGTTTACAAATTAAAGAGCAGTATCCTAAGCCAGGTGCAGTGGCTCACACCTAAAATCCTATCACCTTAGGAGACCAAAGCTGGAGGATTGCTTAAGGCCAGGAGTTGGACACCAGCCTAAGCAACACAGTAAAACCCCATCTCCACTCTCCCAAAATACAAAACTTAGCCAGGTATGATGGCATGCACCTGCAGTCCCAGTCACTCGGAAGGCTGAGGTCAAGGATGGCTTGAGCTCGGGAGGTGGAGATTCAAGAGAGGTGAGATTTTGTCACTGTACTCCAGTGTGGGTGATAGAGCCAGACTTTGTCTCAAAAAAATTTATAAAGAGAGAGAGAGAGAGAGGAAGAGGAAAGTATCCTGATCCACTATTTTATGGGACACGTTAAATTTCAAAGAAAGTACCTGGCAATGTCAAATGTGTCTGGGGTGAGTAGATGAGTATTTAGTGTTTGCCAATACACCCAAGTGTTAGCATTTAAACTTAACATCCTCAACTTTATGGTCTCATAAACTCCAACTCAAAGCTTCAAATATGATTAGACATAGGGATGCTGAGTCACACAAATCAAACTCACAAGGAGCTGTTATTTATAAACATCATAACAATTTCATAATTTACAGTGAATAACAGAGCTCTCATGAGGAGTAGATTTTTCTTTTTTACATGGAGAGCCCATTTTCTTCCTATTGAAAAGTCACACAAAAAGGCAAATAAAATTCAAATGTTTGCTTCATGAGTATGAAGTTAACTACGGATTACAAAACTTTCATTTCCCTGGAGAGGGAGAAACCAGTGTATTCATATTCACAACAGGGATTAGTTGCAAAGTGGGTTTTTTTCTTGTCAAGAGACAGTGCTTTTTTTGGACATTGCTTTTGTGACTCTGGGTGTGTGTGTGTGTGTGTGTGTTTGGCTCTCTTTTGTCTATATTTCATTGCTACCCACTTTCTTCTATACCTTTCTGAAGTACGAATTCTTTCCTTAGACAATAACAGCATCCGTCAGATATTATTACCGTTATTGCTGGTATTTGTCTTTTAGGCCATTTTCGTTTCCTTAAAGTACTCTGAAGCACCTTACAGCTTAAAGTGTAGTCTGGGGATCAACAGCATGAGTGTCACCTGGAAGCTTGTCGGAAATGCAGAATGTCAGCCCCACTCCAGATCTACTGAATTGAATTGCTTATTTTGATAAGGTCTTCAGGGATTTGAGTGCACGTTAAAGTTTAGAATGTACTTTTCTACCTCATGTTCTTTACCCTTACCTCTCCTTCCCTCTCTCTTCTAGTTTTGCCTTTACAACTGGGTTAACTCCAATAGGGAATGTAATCTCTGGAATAATCTCTTCTCTACACTGGCCCACTATGTTTTATGTCTTAGGCCTCAAAGGACAATATTCATTTCAAATTTTTAGGGGCAACTTCACTCTTACATCCAGGAAAACAAGCTCTCTGAGGACTGGGCCTGAAATTGAGCCCCACGGCCTCAGTCGTGTACCTGAGACAGGTAGACATAGAGCTAGACATACATTTCCCCTGCTATGTAATACCTGAGGCAATACCCAAGGCATACCTGAGACATAGCTCTGTAATTGAATGAATGAACCTAAATTCCAGCTGAGGTCTCCTGTCTTCAGATTAGTCAGGAGTCCACCAGTTGGACATTACAGAAAGTCAGCTAAAACAGCTTTAACAAAAGGAGAATTATTGATTCTCATAATCAGCAAGGGCTGGAGTTTATGTCATTGATGACACGGGAACCCAGGACATCATGTTGCCATGCTCTCGCTCAGCACCTCTCAGGCCAGCTGTGCTCTCTCCTCCTACAGAGAGTTGTTCCTTCTGAAAATGGTTGCCAGCACTTAGTAATCCGGGTAGCTTGCACTCTGATTTTCTAGTGTCTTGCAATTTGGAACACATATTTTCCTGCTACTTGGAGCACTGGAGATCTGATATATTTCTGATCAAAATTAACTAATTCCATTCCTACTAGAGCCAACCATGGAAAGCTGAGGAAGATCATTACTAAGTGAATTGCTCAGCAGAAGGAGCAGAAGAAAGGGTTAGGCATAGTGGATGAGTCTGGGCTTCATCCCCATTCTGTATTTACATCCAAGGATGAGAAGACTCACCCAGAACTATGCTCATGATTGGTGGTCACTAAGATAGACTTTTCTTTCTCAAGTGTTTGTACTACTTCAGCTTATAGTCCATTCATTATTTAGATTTTTTAAAAAACTTATTAACACATACTATTTGTACATATTCATGGGGTACATAGTGATGTTTCAATATATATAATGTATAGTGATCAGATTAGGGTAATTGGCATATCCATCATCTCAAACTTTTTCATTTCTTTTTATTATCAACATTCAATATCCTCCTCCTACCCAATTGAAACTATATGTTATTGCTAACTCTAGTCACCCTACAGTGCTGTAGAACTCTAGAATTTATTCCTCCTGGCTTTCCAACGTTCACCTTTACAATGGCTGTGATTTTGTATCCTTTCACAGCAACAACCACATAGTTGATCTCATAGAAGTGAAAGTAGAACAAGAGGATACTAGAAGAAGATATCTGTGGAAGTATATATTTTTTTAATCCTGCAAGAGCCAAAATGCATATAGCACATCTGACCCCTCTAAATTGTGTACAATATATTCAAGATTGAAGGCAAATAATTTTTCATAACTTTATTGTAATCATCACATCATGGAACTGGCTGTATTGAGGTTTGTGTGTAGCTCCCACAATATAATTTTTACATATCCATGAAAGCAAGAACAAACCACTTTGGGGGAAAAGCTTGTCAAGTTTAATCTTACTGCATATTAGGAGTGATGTCTCATTCAGGGAATATAAACTTACTTAACAATGCTATTTCTCCATAAAGAAAGCTTCATAAGGAATCACATAATAAAAGCCCGAACTTTGTGAATAAAATTATAATCAATCATCCTTGGGAGAAATTATTTGAACTATTTACTAACAAGAACAAGAATGGAAAATGGATCCCACAGTGACTTAGTTATTTTTTTCTTTTCTTCCCCCAATCAAACGCTTGCTTTGAAAAGCATTTGTCTAAGGTTAGGATGGAAGTTTACACTCTAGGTGTAAACTTGCTTAGGGAAAAACCATTGATTTGGGGGAGTTATATTGCTTAATATGCTGAAATGATGCTGTGCTCAGTTGACTCTGTCATATTATAGAATACAGATTCTTCAAAGTATAACTTAGAGGCAATGCAAATATGTTTTTCATCACAAGGGTCAGTGGTAGATATGGATATCATTTTATCAAGGCAGGTACTGAAGACATGCATGAATTTGAATAGCACTATTAAAAGTGACTGGAACACTCAGCTGTTCAAGCAGTCCTGTTCAAATGAGGCATTTAGAGATGGCCCTGAGGGCCAGATGTCCTACTACAATAACACTGAAGGTTACATGTTGAGTGCTTAAAATAAGCATATCAGTCAGACTAGCAGAAGAAAGCAGATAACACACTCCAGTTGGGTAATTAGAACAGAATTTAATAGTAAATAGGAGTGTGTAGGCTGTTAGAGAACCAAGAGAGAAAGTGCAGTACCTTGAAGCTAACAATAATGGCGTACCTTAACTACTGATAGGTGTAAAAAGATGGGGACCTGAAGACAGAGCTGTGCATGGTGAGGTGAGTGGGGTGCAGAATTTAAGGAGACAGTCCCAGAGTCCCTTCTCGGGCTCTTGCTCCCCTACCCCACCCTGCTGAATGACCACTGCCCCTGGAGGTGTTAATCCTTAGTTCTAGTTTTATTACATCCTAAGACAAAATCTTGAGGGAGGAAGAAGGAAGACTAACAGAGGAAGCTTGTCACTTGTCCTAGAATGCCATCATTATAGGTCAGTCTTTGTTCACTCATTAGAACTTCTGAGAACAGAAATAGGCTGAAGGGACATTGCCCCTGGCCCCATGGCCACAACCCCTGTGGCCACCAAATAGGGAAGTGCCAGGCACTTCATCAGCATCTTACTGTTTTGCCCTCTGACTCTCCTATGCCCATCCCAGCAATTCCAGAAGATCTCTGTCACTTCAGAGACAGATTAAACACACGATTGCATCATGCATTTGGTTATCTACTTTTTTCCAATAGCAAAAATTAAAAAAAAAAAAAAAAAACCTTTTCTTTCAAGCTAATGTCTCTATCAGAATTTATGATATTGACTTTGAAACTCAAAAGCCAAGTATTGTCTCTTCATTTCTCTCTGCTGTAACAGCTCTACCCTGAACTGAGGAATCTGGGAGCAGTTTCGGAGTAGTGGGACATGTCAGCCAAAGAAGCATGGGTTAATGTTTCAAAACATAATCTGATGCCCATATACGTACTGGCAGGCAAAATCATTCATTTCTGGATGTCGTCAGTCTTGCCCCGTGCCCTTGTTTAGTGAAGAGGATGACGGGTTGACCTACTAGATCTATCTACTTCTTCATAGCCTTTTTACCTCCACCCCACCCCAGCGAAGATCCTGCCATGATAGACTGACTCTCAGGCTTTCATAGTGGATAATCTGGATGAAAAGGAGAAAAGAGGAGCCTGAGAGGCACATAAAAGGAAGAGTTGGAGTGGCTGAAGAATGGAGTTGAGGAAAGCAACTACAGCGTGTGATGGCAGTGTTCAGAGCACAGAAAAAGAGAAGGGATTTCAACAAATATTGCTAAAAATAGTAAACCCTTTTATACTGCTCAAGAGATACAGCTAAAGAACTTGAGTTACTTCTAGATTGCTTTTTATTATGTGGATTATGTTGTTTTGACTGCAGCTTCACTCTAGGATTGAACCACATGCATCACATCATGTTAGCTTTCCATGTCTCTGTCTCTGCTTTCTCACTTCTTTCCTCTCCTCCTTCTGACATCTCTTTTTCTTCCTACACTTCTCACCAGGGTACTGCTTTATAAGGTGAGTTTTGTGGACTTATAGACTATTAGAGCTTGGGTATCAGCATATCCACAGGTTTAGACCATGATGATGAAGGAAAGGCATTATCTCATTTATCTGTATTTGGCCTTAAAATTTTGGCTTTGGAGTATTGTATGTCATATATTGTATGGTACATATTACAATCCTAATGAGTGTTGCCAAGTCTTAATTCCACTTTATTCCACCTCATTCTCTCTGCCAAGAACCTACACACTCTAAGGGTTGTCCCTTGTCCTGAACTTGCTTCCAGACCAAGCCCAGTACCGGCCAGCATCATCAGCAGCCCTTCTCCTTTGATTGCAAGCTTGCATTACAATTTACATTAGATTCCTACGACTGCCTTCACAAATGACCAAAAACTGGATGGCTTAAATCATTAGAAATTTTCTTTTTCTCAGTTCTGGAGGCTACAAATCCAAAATCAAGGCTCCAGTAAAGTCCTGCTCCCTCTGAAGGCTTTCGAGAAGCGTTCTCCCTTGCCTCTTCCTAGATTCAGGTAATCACCAACAATCCTTGGTGATCCTTAGCTTGTATAGCTTCAGCACTCCAATTTCTGCCTGTGTCTTGACATGGCCTTTTTTCCCTCTGTGTGTGTTTCCACTGTATCTCTGTGTGTCCTTGTTAAGGACACCAGTAACTGGATTTATAGTCTGCCATAATCCAGTATGACCTCATCTTATCTAGTTGAATCTGCAAGGATGCTATTTCCAAAAAAGGTCACATATCAAGGTTCCAGGTAGACATAAATTTGGGGTACACTATTCAACTCAGTACCCAGTTTAATGTCATGCAGTAAGCACTTCCTTTACCTATAGATTCTACACCAGCCCCGCGCTGCCATCTCTATTGAATCTGTGGTCAGGCACAGACACGGGAGTTAGGTTTGCACGCTGCCTGTCTGGACCCTGCTATTAAAATCCAATATTAGGCATTCAGCTTGCTCTGGTACTTTACCTTTATCTTTCCAGAGAGTCATTCACCTGCAGGCTGTGGGGCCATGTTTTGGCATGCTGTTGAAACCACTTAACTTGTTGCAGTAATGAGGTTAAAACCTCCCAGAGTAGCCAGCTATTCAAACAGGGCACATCAACTCTGAGGCATTATCTGGTTTATCCTTTTAGAAAGCACTTCAGAGAATGTGGCCAGATTTGTTTAACAATGCTTTAAATGTTTCTGTGGTACCAGTAAAGGAAGAGCCAAGTTTCGGGGAGTCAGTTTGAATTACCGTTGTCTTTCTGTGTTTATGCTGCCTTGTGATGCAGATTTATGAAACTAGATTGAACTCTAAAGTAAAGCCAGAAAGAAAAAGCTAGAAAAAAGGCAAAGGAAATTATGTCTTGCTGTATTGGCTCCTGAATGGAAAAGTTCAAATAAATCAAAGTTTTCCAAATTAATTTACAAATCAAAAATAGATCAATGCCTTTAGCATTTGTTTATGTATGTTGATCCATCTCCTGTATCTATGAATGTGGCTGGAAAAGTCTAGCTGTTGCCTTGAGGTTCCTTAAGCACTGAGTATTGTCAGAGCATGGCTTGAGGCCTGTACTGTTAATATTTTGTGTTGATGGCTGTCTTGGCAATTCATAGGGAAGACTCTGGTGCCCAAAATAATCTTGGCTTGATGGCAACTAAAATCAAGCATTAGGGAGCAGTCTCATAAATTTAAGGCAGGGATTGTAAAATATGTCTTTTAGGGGTCAAACAGGTCACAAACAAAAGAGGTGGGTGAGTAAGGACTGTGACCACTGGAGAGCCTGTGGTCATAGTCCTTACCTACCCTTGGCTACTCAGAAAAGCTATTTATTTTCAGTGACTGTCACCCCCTCAGTGACTGTCACCCCATCAGAATGTGACTTTCAGTGCTAGTAGAGCCAGATATTGAAATTATTTTTTTTTTTTAAAAACCAACTTTTATGTGAAATTCATGCATTTTCAGGTGTAGATGACATTGAAATTCTTTAAAAACATAGTCCAGGTAAAATAATAATAGCACTAATCCATAGCTTCTGGCCTCTGCAAGCGTCTACTGATTTACTGTCTCAAAAATAAAGAGAAAATATCCTTTGCTGGAGGGACAAGAACAGCTTTCTATTTTTAACCATATCGTAACAACAGTTTGCCTTGTAGACAGGAGATGGGTTGTACTCACAGCTCTGATAGTAATGAATTCAAAACCCTTGAGCAAGAAGTTATTTTCATTGTTGGGACATCAGTTGCTTTATGTTAGACCAGAGGATCCCTGAGTGTTTCAGAGATATGCTCTATTTATCCTGTGATTCTGTGACTAAGCCCCTTGAAGGCAGCCAGTAAATCTCTTTTCCCACTGTACCTGGCACTCAGTCAGCACTCAGTGAGTACTGTTCAATGTAGAACTAAGTTAGGAAGGGAGTTAAATTACCTCCACTTTCAAGAAGAATCAAGTAACTGAGTCCCAAAAAGGTTAAGTAATATGTCTGAGTCCCTACGATTAATAAAGAAAGACAGGGTCTTTCTTGGTCTTCCTGCTCATAAAATAGTAAAAAGAAAAGCCTGGAACATTGACCATGGAGGAAGATGCAGCAAGTGCAGAGTCCTCCTGCATTATTTTGCTAGAAGTTTTTCAGCTTGGTTCAGTTGCTTGCTACTGATCACTTTTTCCTTAGTTTTTAAAATTATCCAGTTATAATTTACATGGAAGAAAAATCCACCCAATTTTTAGTTTACATTTCTGCAATTCTGAAAACATGGTAATGAAGCCACAACCAAAATGAAGATACAAAGCATACCCATCAAAATTATAGACATCTTAGCTACACTTACGTGCCCTGCAGCTGATGGTCATTTTTCAGATATCTTCCTCTCTCTATTTCATTTTAGCTAGTTTCTACTGTATATCTTTAAATTCACTGCTATTTTCTTCTGCAATATCTAGCATCTGTGAAGTTAATTATTTTAAACTTTAAAGTATTCTGAGCCTTGAGGGGCGTGTGGCTGTGCAGCCTGAGTCACAAGGCATGTAGCTGCAACTTCTGCCTTTTTTCTTCTGTAAATAATTAGGAAGGCCAAATGGTGCCAGAGTTAAGACATCCTGGGATCTTTACTCCACCCCCATCATAGAGTAATAAAGTCATCTTCCTTAGAATGTAGCAATCTGCCATCAAATTGCTATACTCTGTGCTCTGGCCTTAAAAAAAAAAAAAAAAAGAAAGTACTGGCTGAGCACAGTGACTTGCACCTATAATCCCAGCACTGTGGGAGGCTGCAGTGGGCAGATTACTTGAGGCAGGAGTTTGAGGCCAGCCTGGCCAACATGGTGAAATTCCACCTCTACTAAAAACAAACAAAAAATGAGTCAGGCATGGTGGTGTGTGCCTGTAATCTCACTACTTGGGAGGCTGAGGCAGGAGAATCATTTGAACCAGGGAGAAGAGGTTGCAGTGAGCCATGATCATGCCACTGCACTGCAGCCTGGGCAACAGAGAGAGACTCTGTTTCAGGAAAAAAAAAAAAAAGTTATAATTCTGCTAAAATTTGTCTGTCTTAACTAATAAACTGAAGCCCACAGCAGAGACTCACAACAAAGAAAAGGGCAGGGCCAAGGCTACAACCTCCAGAGGACTGAAGATGGGACCGCAGTGGGAGTATTGTGTTGAGCAGCAAGGAATTTGCAAAGAAAGCAAAAGCTGGCCTGAGAAAGCACCTGTGGCTGAGAAGTCAGAATGTTCAGCTTCTGCTGTCTTCCTTGGATAAATGCTTTCCTCACATTGAACATCTTCTGTTAATAGTTCCCTTTTCTTGTTCTTTGCCTCACCAAAAACATTTTAATATTCATTTTAGCCTTGGCAGATGTAAACCTCACATATCTCTCATTGGAATGTATTTGGCATCTGGTTATAATCTGCCTCAGATGGACATTTAATAGGTGTGTGTAGCCTAGGTTTCTTGTCCTGTCCAATACAGTACTATCCTATTCACATGTGGCTTTTTAAGTCGAAAGTTAAATTAATTAGAGTTAAATCAAATTTAAAAATTCAGTTTCTTAGGTTCACTAACACATGTCAAGTGCTCACCAACTACATGTGACTAGTGGCTATTATATTGGAAAATACTTAGATCTGACAGCATCTTCATCTTTGCAGAAAGTTGTGTTGGACAGTGCTGTTCTATGCAGAACAGATCCAAAAACAAATGCAACCAAGAGATCGAGCCTTCTTTATAAATCTCTTCTTTACAGGCCTCTTCTTTACTGCAATTTACGTTTAGAAAATTTATAGAACTTGTTCTTGGACTCTAGTACTGAAAAGCACATGGCTTGTCCTAATATTCTCTGAATCCTGTTGTATCATTTCCAAAAACCTCATATATACATTATCTGATATTCAACCTCAGAGGAAAGTACTCACCTAAGGATGATTACTTCCACTCACTATGAGGGAAATTATATTGAAGAGTTTAATCTAACAACGTAGATGAAACTCTCTGTCTTAATGAATAAACTGAAACCTGTGGCAGAGAATCGTGAGAACCATGAGTTGTCCGAGACATGGTACTACTAAGTGGCTAAGCCACATAACAGTATTGCAAGCGCAAATAAACCAAACTTTTCACTGCAACATGTTTCTCCCTGAAGAGAAACCATTGGTGTTATCACATTAGCAATATTATGGGGGAAAAAAACCATACCTACAAGGCATAAGAATCTTTTCCCTTATATCTCTGTCAGCAATAGAAGGTCTTTTTTTACTTGTTTCCTGCTAAAGATCAATATTTATTGATTCAATTCTCTGACTACTAATAAACTTAAGCATTTTTCTTTAAAAAAATGTTTGCCTCTGCTTATATAATTGAAACGTTAACTTCCCACTCTTGAACAGTGACCTCGTTCATTTGGAGTTTATATTTCCCAGGGGTAATCCTCATGCTTTGTGCTCAAGCTATGAATCAATTTTTCTGAATTTCATTGTTGATGTTTGACACATCTTTTTAATCTCATCCTGTGTGTTTTTTATCTCAGACATTGTGTTTTTCATATCTAGGTGTTCAGCTGGGATCTTTTTCATCTAGTCTAGATCTCTCCTTGACATGCTCATGTATTCCTCTGACTTCTCAAACTTATGGGATACAGTTTTAATAACTGGTTCAATATGCTTGGTACTGATTCTGTCACCTCTGTTATTTCCAGGTAGCTTTGATAAGTTGTTTTTGTTTCTGCTCGTGAATCATACTTTCCTGCTTTTTTGTGTGTCTAATAAATTTTTATTAGATGCCAAATGTTTTGAATTTTACATTGCTAGGTGTTGAATATATATATTTTTAATATCCTTAAACTTTTGGTTTCATCACATGCATAAGCTAGTCAGCAAGTGGTTCTCTCTCTCTCTTCCTCTCTCTCTTTGCCTCTCCTCTCTATCTCTGGATCTCTTTTTTCTGGTACCCTAGACTTTGTGAATTCAGAGTGTCTTGGCCTTGAAAACTCCCATCTCCACTCCTCAACTCAAGGAGAACTCTAGGATTTGCCTGGGTTTTCCCTTGCTGTACTGTGGCCTGAAAACATTCTACAAGCTATAGGCTGGGGCACTTTATTATTTCCACTCTCTCAGAGACCACTGTCTTGCACTGTTTGTTATCTAATGTCTGAAAAACATTTTTAAATATATTTTTCTGTTTATTTAGTTCTTAAGAGTAGAGGGTGGGGTAGGGTGGAGCGGGAGTATAATCAAGTCCTGTTATTCCATGTTGGCATGAAGCAGACCATAGATCAGTTTTTGATTTTACCATTCTCTTGTTCAACCACCCATGAGATGGTTCTTTCAGTGTCTTTTTTTGTCTTTTAATAATGCCCAATTCAAATTTTCTTCCCTGTCACATCTCCAGTGCTTAAATAAATTGGAAATGATAATAACTTTATTATTTTATTTCTAGTCAAAAACCATGGCTAATTCACTTTTTCAGTTGCTCTATGTTGCTTATACATTGTCACATCAGCTACTACTTCTGTTTAGTATGGATTCCTTGCACAAATGCGTAACCTCTCAGGACCTGCAGACTTGTCAGGGTATGGCTGTGTCCTGGAGTCTGACTTTAATTCCTGATACCACCTCTAGTATCTCCATTGCCCCATTCATCTCTTAGGTCTTTATATTGTTCACATTCATTTGTATTCATTCAGAAAGTATTATGGAGCATCCGCTTATCTGGTCAGTAATCTAATATTCATTTATATGTTTATAAAAATGCAGCTCTGAAGGCTTTCATTTTTTGCAATGTTATAGACTACCTGCACTGATAATGTTCTTCTGTTTCTCAAGACTTGAAAATGCAGAATAAAATTATTCTCCAAACACATTTTTTAACCATAGCTGAGCAGCCAATAAAGAAGAAAAAAATTATAGAATAGATATAAAATAGGTATAATTGCTTCAAAATAAGCTAAAGAGGCATCAAGGTCTGTATCCCCAGGGTGCTGGAGGCTGGTTTTCAACAGGCCACATATGAGAGGGGTCAAGAAATGAACCTGGAGCTCAAAGAGACAAGAACAGATTAGAAAACACTGTAGAGAGCCAAGACCCTTAAGGGTGGTACCTCAAGGAGGTGAGCTAGCCACAGCTCCATTCCATACAAGTTTCAGTCTTACTCTTGGCTCTGGGTGTAGCAGGAAAAAAAAAGTCTCCTCTGAGAATTCATTACTACTGCCTTCCATCACCGGATACTGAAACTTGGATTCAAGTTTTGGATCCTCAGGCCAAAAATTTAATTTAAAATATTGCTGATACTTCACAGAAAATATACATGCAAATGACTCTTTAACATATGGCAAAATGATAAACTTTGGTCATAATAAAAGTATACTGAGCTAATACTTTGCAACTACGTAATAAGCAAAAATACCAGAGTGCCTCCTTCTCCACTGCTGTTCTGCTGTAGAGAAACAGACATTCTCGTCTATTGCAGCTGGTATCACAAAATGCTTCCACCTCAGGGGAGGAGAATATCTTGTTCAAAACATATGCACTTACACTCTTTTACATATCAACCCATGCCTAAGAATGTATTCCAAAGATATCTCAGAAAAAAATACAAATTAATGTCAGTACATGCCTAAATATCACGCCTCTATTTGTAATAGCAAAAGACTAGAAACAACCCACATGTACATTAAACATTACATGAATAAATAACTATAATAGACTACTAGTAAATTGACTGAATACACATTAAAAATTCTGCTATATACTGTTTATACTAGAAATATGAAAACTTAAAATGATTGAAAGTAAAACAATAGAAAAAGATACATCAGACAAATACTGACCATAAGAAGGGAGGAAGAAGTCAACACATAAATTTTAGACAAAATAGAATTTGATACCAAAAAATACTATAAGAGATAAAGATCAGAACATGTTAACAAGTAGTTAATTTCACTATGAAGAGATAACATTTCTAACTTCGAATACCCTTAATACCATAGCTTAGAAAAATATAAAGCAAAAGTTAATAGAACTTAAGGAGAAATAGGCAAATCCACTGGCATAGTAGAAGATTTTAAAAACATGCTCAATCATGGCTAAAGCAAAGACAAATCATAAGGATTGTGGCAGTCACAGCTACCTTCAGCCTGGTATCTGGAGCTATTTTCTTTACTTGAAATAAGTACCTGGCTATCCAGAATAAAGACCACATTTCCCAACTTCCCTGATACCCAGGTGTGTTCGGGCGACCAAGTTCTTGGTAAAGGAAATGCAGAATTGATAAGTAACTCTTCTGGATTATCCCTTAAAAGGAAAATGTGGTCTGTCCAGGTTTCTTCTGTCTTCCTTCCTGCTGGCTAGACTAGATATGTGAAAGTAGGCGCTAGAGACGAACCATGAGATGGAGGCATGTGTTGAGGGAAGACCAAAAAATAGGAATGTGGGCCCTGGATACTATAAACTTCTTGGGTTGCTTATGTGGTAGTGGCTATGTAAGAGGGAAGTAAACTCCTGGCTGGCTTATTTTGAGTCTTTGATACAATATCAGTATCATACACATGTAGATTTCGACCCTGGCAGTGGAACTGTAGGAACAGAATCTTGGTGGTATGCCCTGGGAAGGTGCACTGTAGGCTCTGAGAATGCAGATACAGCAGGCTGGAATATGCAGGCCTGCAGCAAATCATCTGGTAAATCTATCTCCTGAGATACTTTGGCAGGTTTTCCACATGCTGACACAGCCCTCCCTCTCAATTCCTTTATCTTTAATAACTTCAAGGTAACTGCCAACAGACTGAAGTAGAATGGGACTGGCAAAACACAGAGATCATTAATAAAACTCCAGCACTGGGAGACTCTGCTTAGATTAGTGCTTTCCAACTCTGTCCACATCATGCCCCTATAGTATACTATGATCTTTGTGTCGCCATAGGCATACATGAATGAGGCTACTAATGGCCAGTGGTGACCAGCCTGCATGCTCCAGCCATCCCAAACAGAGGCTAAGGGAAAAATATCTTGGGTATATTTGTAATCTGTTTGTGGCTAACCAGTATACCCAATGCACTGCTTGAACAGCTCTGTTTGACATAAGATCTTTGGCTGTGGTTACTCTAACATGAAACTGACCAGAAGCAAGCAGTCTAAGATGCCTAAGGGAATTTTGCTAAAAAACCCACATGTCTAGCCTGCAAAAATCTGTGCTTCTTGATTCCTTTAAGGAGTCAAGCCCCAAAGTCTGGATGAGCAGGAATTGCCAGCAATATCATTGCCCTCCCCAAGGAGGAAGCATTTTCTAATAGCCATTTCTATGTGCCCACAGGATGTGTAATAGACAGGAAAGCACCCTCTAATGGCAAAGCCAGAGGGCAAAAGACAGAGGAGTTTCTGCCAGAAACAAAACAATAGTGTCCACAGGAGCTAAGCAAGAACCTTCCTCCACTGCCAGGACAGGAAATCTCCACAAAGCCTGCCCAGCAGTATTAAACTTTTCCTATGGAGGACCGACTACTGGATGTCCCTTGTGTTCCCTTTTCTTGAGGAGTTTCTATTGTCATTATAATATGAAAAGAGTGATGAGAGTGGACATATAAATAGCCTGTATTGACGGGTCCCATAGCTAGACCTAGTGGGGCAAAGAGGGCATCATGCAAAGATTCCACACATCTGCATGGGATTTCAGGGAGGCACTGTGGTCCTCAGAGAGGTAATGTTGGGTTATATGTGATGAAAGGTGTGTATGCATGTGTTTAAATAGGTACAGTAGGTAGCAGCCAAGGATTACTGATGCTTACACTATTTTGGAAGAGAGAGATACTTCTACCTTCTGTAAGTCACAGATCTGTTGCCCTTTGCTATAGTAGCCTAGCCTATATCTTAACCACTAATAGAGATAGAGCCAATTTGAATAATGCAACCAAAAACAATAGAAGACATGCACCAAAATAGTCATAGCAGCTACTCTTAGACTTGCAAAAAAACTGTAAACAATTGAATATTCATCAGAACAGAAGGGATCAATTCATTGTAGTTAATCAAACAGTAGAATACAAAATGAAAGGGGGGAAAAAAAGAAATAAACTACATGAATCCACCATGCCACAAACCTGATATTGAGTGAAAGAAAATCACAAAAAAATACATGCAGGATGATTCTATTTGTGTAAAGTTTTAAATGAGGCAAAACAGAATATTTATGGTTTAGGTATACATTCATATGTGATATAACCATAAAATGGCTAATTTTATGTGTCAACTTGACTGGGGCCATGGAGTGCCTACATAGTTGGTCAAACATTATTCTGGATGTTTCTGTGAGGAATTTTTTATGAAATTAATGTTTAGCACAGTAGACTGAGTAAAGCAGACTGTCCTCCATATAATAAGCGGCCCTCATCCAGTCAACTGAAGGCCTGAGTAGAACAAAAAGGCTGACCTCCCCCTAAACAAGTGAGAATACTTCCCATCTGATGGCTTTAAAACTGGGACAACAGCTTTTTTCTCCTTTTGGACTCCAACTGAAACATCAACTCTTCCTGAGCGTTGAGTCTACCAGCCTTTACACTGTGACCACATCCTCGCTTTCCAGGGTCTCTAGCTTCCTGACTCGCCCTGAAAATACTGGGACTTGTTAGTGTCCATAATTGTGAGTCTGTTCCTTATAATAAATAGTTTTCTATATTTATGTACATCCTACTAATCTGTTACTCTGGACAACCCTAATATAAGCATTTAAAAAAGTAAAGTAGCTGGGCACAGTGGCTCACACCTATAATCCCAGCACTTCGGGTGGCCAAGGCAGGTGGATCACAAGGTCAGGAGATTGAGACCATCCTGGCCAACATGGTGAAACCCCATCTCAACTAAAAATACAAAAATTACCTAGGCATGGTGGAGGGCACCTGTAGTCCCAGTTACTTGGAAGGCTGAACCAAAAGAATCTCTTGAACCTGGGATATGGAGGTTGCAGTGAGCCAAGATTGTGCCACTGCACTGTAGCCTGGCAACAGAGTGAGACGCCATCTCAAAAAAAAAAAAAAAAAAAAAAAAAAAAGTAAAGCAAGAGTGATTAACAAAAAATTTAAAGTAGTGATCATATCTGTTGGGGACAGATGGGAAGATACATTCAGGAAGGGACAGACAAGGAAGGGACTGTAAGGTTCATGGCAATGCTCCATTGCTTCATCTGGGTGGAAGACTTTATGAATGTTTACCTAATTATTGGCCTTGAAAATTACTCTCATTATATATTCTTTTATATGAATGATATATTTCACAACAGTTTTTGTAAAATCAAAAAAGCTGTGACTTTGAAAGTGCTTTGAAAAGAGAGGATAAAGCTTCCATGAGCACCTAGGTAACGGTGGTTGGGGAAAACATCACTGATTATTCATGTCAGGTCTTCTGCATCTGTAACTAATGTTCATGGTGTTCATATTTCGAGCACACAAAGGACTTCCAAATAAATATGACTTTTGTTCTTTCTCATCATGCAGTTCATTAGGGAAAGAAGAGTTTAGTCTTTCCTTGAAATAAGCACTAGTTCAGCAGCTCAGGAAGCTGAGTGGAGCACCACTGTGTGTCCCAGAGCACACATGGAGGTCATATTACACCCACAGAGGCAGGTACTGAAAACATATCCTTCTCTCGATTGGTTCCAGCCTTCTTTGGTTAATTCCACTGGGATCATCTCAGACAAGAAAACATTTAGTCTGTAAAAAAGATAAATGGTGAGAAGAAAGCACATGGGAAATCATTGCACAAGTGTCAAGGGATGTATATGCTGAACTATTCATCACTCATTAATGAAAGAGTTTAAAACTCTAAAATTCTTCATGCTGGTGTGGATTGTGAAGCTGGATGCTCCAGTAGTGATATAGAATCTCTTACAGCTAACTTGGGAGTGTGAGAATACCTGCCCACCATAATGGAATTTGACAGGAAAAGTCTATTTAATGTGAAGAAACAAACCACTAGCCAATCTAGTAATTAAAACAATAAATAAAACAAGAAAAAGGTCATTGTGTATTATGTGGCCATTGGAGGTGGTTATGTGTGTATGTATGGGGTTTGGGGAGTTGATAACACAGCAAAGTAACACTACTAATCATTTATTAGGTGCCTACTATGTACCCAGTAACCATAACTGTGTGCGCTTTAGGCATATTATCTCTTATTTTTACAAATACCCTGTGGTGTAGGCTTTTTATCCCCATTTGACGGAGGCAGGTTCATCATCTCTCTTGGATGTGAGAAACATCCCTGATTTGAGGCAGAAAGTATAGAAATAGCTGCTCACTCCCCCATCTTTGGGTGGAGCTCTAAAGTGCTTCTGATGGGGTGCTGCTTTTACCAACCTGGTTTTAAAAGGTACCTGCTCCTAAGTAACTTATCCAACATCAGCTTCAGCTTTAAGGGTCAAAATTCTCCATTGTTCTTCCCTGTTCCTGGCCTGCATGCTAAGTATTGCCTTTTCCCACATCCTGTCTCCTTTGCATTGGGTCCTGAGGAAGGCTCCTTGGCTGAGTATCCTTTTGTTGTTATGTTAGATGGTTCTTTACCTTCTAGATGGAATTTACTGCTCCTAAAAGATGGATATTTGCTGCTGCCCATCATCTCATTCTATAGCAAATAACTGAGGATAGGCCCAAAGTAAAGTTCAAACTACTTAATATGGCTCTTCTAACAGGAGAGCTTATTTAAGTGTCACTTTATTGTCTAAGTCTACTATAGGAGACTCAAGACAATGAAAAGCTAAACATTTCTTACATTCATCTTGTGGAAAGAAAACGGTGTTACTCTTCTGGATTCCTTGTCCTAGCAATAGTTGGGACAAACAATTCCATTGTGTTTCTTGAATGTCTCTAAAGATACCCTCCAATGCTTTTGTTTGGGAAACAATGGTCTATATAAGACAGGATAGAAATAGACACTTTGAGAAGAGGAATTTGACCCAATCTCAGAGGAAGAACCAATTCTTGGTTACTCTGAAGCTGGGGGTACAGAAGAGTTGTGGGTTTCATGAAAGGCAGGAACCAGGGCATTGCTTATATTCAAGGCCATAGAGGGTGGTGAGACCTTAAATGCATGTGTGTTCTTGAATGCTGAGACCTGAGTGCTATATCTTGGGATCCATGGAAAATGTGCCTGTCTATGTAGTGGTCATCATGGATAGGGTGATGCTGCTGGCCTTCAGATGGGGAGTGGAGGAAGGATAAAGAGCAGGGGAGCAGCTGCTAGGGTAGACAAGACCTCAGAGGTGTGTCCCCAACTTTTCTACAATATAGATACTCCAGAATTCAAGTACAACAAGGAAGAGCAAAGAGTCGCAAAACTGGGACTGAGAATCGATACCTTCAATCCCGCAGAGAGGAACTGAGCTATTTTCATAATTCAGAAATATTAAAAAGTATTATTTATCTTGCATTTCTAAAGTTCTGATGCAAATTTATATCTATTCAGCTTTGCTCTATCCATTTATCAGCTTGTATTTTACCTTACTCTAGTTTGATTTGAATTTGTCAAGCACATCATGGGTTTTCTTAACTCCAGACCCTTGCATTTGTCATTACATCTGTTCGAAAACTTCTGTCTTCTCCCTCCCACCCTCAACACACACACACACACACACACACACACACACACACACACACAATGTCACAATATGCTGTCATCCTTAGATGGTCAAACTTGGGATTGGGAACCTGAGGCCCAAGTGTTGATGGCAAGCCTGCCATTCTGTTTCATTTGTGTGGCTCACTAGGAATTTGTGCCTGCTTACTTTGGTCACTACTAAATACAACATAGATGACTCAACACACAAAATAAAAATTGTGTGTAACCCTGATTTGAAAAGAAACAAAAGTGCTAGCAGAGTTAAAAGGATTTTATGAAGAAATATGGTTCCAATACTGTGAAGACTGTCACTTGCCTTTTATTATAAATCTGATGCACTAGCAAAGGCCTTGAATCATTCAGCTCTGGTTACATATCCATAAAATAGTCCTCTCTAAAGAGCTATTTCAACCTTTTTTTGTATAACACTCATTATAAATTAATTCTCCCTGACAACTAACTAGGAAAATATTTTAATCTAGATAGACAAAACCACACTCTTCTCAGAGGCCACCGTACATTCTGTGTTCTGTTATTAGAAATGATTTTATTAAGGTTCAGGAATGATTTGCGAACTAATGTTGTTTTGATGTTTTTAATGCACACATAGTTGCTGAGTTTTTCTACTGAATTAGTCCCTCCTGGTGCACACTAAATTGGGAGCAATCTCGGGGAATAATAGTGAAATTGAACCTTGTTTCATGTTTTGATTACCTGTATTATTATTACTTTCCCCCCGAAAGACTTTAAAATTAAATTTTTCTTGAGAATAGAATGAGAGCAAATATTATTCTTCTTTGCAGACATACAATTGTAAAAATAACGCAAATGTTTCAAAGAAACCAAAGACAATTCTGCCTGTGGGAGGTTTGTCTTCTTGTCAGATGCCTATAAATTAAGTTTGCTACATTAAAATCAAATAATACATATTTCAGTCAGGGGATATTGGAAGTAAAATTATATCTCTGTGTTCCACGCATGAACATCAGCAAATAATTCAGTGGTTGCTGAGCAGTTGTTTCTTTTGGTAGGGATTTTGCAAGCGTGTTTTGTAGCTTTGCAACTCTCTTGAGTAAAGTGATAAAGATGATGAATGTCTATTTTGAATTAACTCCTGTTACAGTGAAGTGCCAGTTGATCCAAGCTTGTTAGTCATGACAATTCACATGTATCTCATTCTTTTTATAAGAATCTGGGGAATACCTGGTTGAAATGCTACAACTCACAAGAAGTACACCTCCCTGGTGATAAAAGATAGATGGGAATCATTGCCTTGATTTGTGAAATGTCATTGTCAGACTGCACTGGACTGCCAGCAATCACTCAAGTACAAAGTTGCTCCCCAGTCTGTTCTTTCTGTTCTTAACACCAATTCTATCCAAGGCTTTGGACCTTATCAAAAAGGAAAATACATGGATTTTTATATCTTCCTGAATCTATTTCTGAAATAGCTTCAACCCTCATAAATAAAACGTGAATAATATACTTTCCTGGCAATACATTGAATCATAAAATGTTTAAGAGTTAGAAGAGACCTGAAAGGTTATCTTTACCTTACCCTAAGGAAATGGGCCATAGGAGGTGACATAATTTGCTAGTTTGTTGGTGGAAAAGCCTAACTTGAAACATAGCAGAACACATGTATATTAGTCAGTTCAGGCTACTATAATGAATTACCATAGACTGGGTGGCTTAAACAACAAACATTTATTTCTCATAGTTCTGAGGCTGGGAAGTCCAAGATCAAAATCCAGTGTCTGGTGAGGGCCTGCTTCCTATCTGCAGATGGCCATCATCTTGCTGTGTCTTCATAAGGAGAGCAGTGAGAAGGGAAGCAAGCTCTTTCCTGACTCTTCTTATAAGGACACTAATCCCATCATGAAGGCTCTACCCTTCTGATCTCATTAACACCCTATCTCCAAATGCCAACACTTTGGGTATGTTTCAATATATGAATCTGGGTGGCGGGGTGGACAACAAATATTCAGTTCATAACAATATGGTATTGAATAACTGCTTCATCAGTTTTAGCTGAATTTATCTGAATTTAATGTATTATTTTAGTCCATAGCTCAGAATGCAACAGTAGTGCTTTAGAAATGTGTAAGATGGCCTGGAAAGTTATCTCTGATCAAGAGAAAAGAGCTAACATTTGAAAAATTCATTCTATGTGCCAAGTATTATTTGTACACACACACACACTCACACACACACACACACACACAATCTAATCAGGTATATCTTCTCTGTTTCTCTCTCTTTTTTCTCTCTCTCTCTTTACATGAGGAAACCAAGAATGAGGAAGATTAAGTAACCTGGCCAAAAGTACCAAGCTAGTAATAAAAACTAGGATTCCAACTGGAGACAATCTAACTCCAAAGTTTGCTTTCCTTTTTAACCACTACGCTGTGACCAAGTGTTTTTATTGGCCAAGCTAAAGAGTTAAAGTGTCCACAGGATGACTCCAAGAAATACCTGTCATGAAATAAAGATTTATTGAGACTAAGAGAGTTACACTGAAAAATGCGGATAGTAGTCTAATTTTACTTTCAATTCTGGCAACTTGGCAAACTAAGCTAATCCAGAAACTCTTATGGAACAAGTATTTGGAGAGCTGGAAGGATTTATTTTTATTGTAATATCCCTCAGGCACTTAACAGAAAGTTACACATACATACATACATGAGATATAGCTACCAACAAAGATGAGAGATTCCTATATGGAAAACAAACCTTGGGGAAAATTAATTCTCACTCAAAAATTACAAAACATGAAAAATTTCACCATGAGTCAAAGTCATCAGACACAAAAAACCACAGCATTAATACCACCAAGAACTTGGAATATACATAAACACACCTATCTGAAATTATGACAGATACGGACTCCATCAGGAAACAGCAAGAATCTGAAAAAAAGAATGAGTATGTGTGAAGAAAAATCAAACTAGAATTTTTGAAATAAAAAATATAGTGGTTTAAATTAAAACATCAATATACTGACTAATTAGACCAGATTGAAGAGAAAATTGGTGCAATTAAAGAGAGATCTAAGCTATTTTCCAGACAGTAGCTTGGATAAATGAAAAGTTGAAAATGAAAAAAAAAAGATTCTGAGCACCGTGGAGGATGTGATGAGAAGTTCCAATGTTATCTAAGAAGAGTTAAGGAGAGAATAGAGAGAATGATCATTGACAATATTCAATATAATATTTGATATTCAATGAAATTTTCAGAACATATGGATTTTCAAGTGGAAGACATGTAAGTCCCAAATTCTTGAGATAAATAAAAATCTACACTAAGGAATTCTTTGGTTAATTTAGACAGATCCTTTTCTGTGCCAGTATCAAATCAATTAAAAATATTTCATGGCAATAAATTAAAGGCTCAGAAATCCAAGAAAAAGTCACTAGTGAAAAGAATTTTTCAACAAATTCATTTATACTCTACTCAAAATAAGAGCTAATCAGCAGATATTACTTTCATTGCTTCCAAATGTCACTTTCATCATTTTACAGCCTTCTGCTGTTAAGGTTTGTATCTTTTCCTTGTTTTCTATTTCTATCTGTGCAGAACTGAAGGATATCCACCTCTACAATTGCCATCTTAGGATCAACAGACCAAAGGAAGTTTGTTCATGGTAAAGCTTTGTGAATACAATCTAGCCACTGTTTCCCCCAGCAAGCCATGCATGTCCTAGAAAACCTGATAGATTCAGAAGAATGGTCACAGATTGTGTAACTTCTAAATGAATCAGGTAAAAACGAAAGGGAAGAAAACTCAAACCAACAGAAAACACTAAAGAAATCCAAGAAAACACATTATTCAAAAAATACAAGGTAATATGGAAGAAATAAATTTAAATATGCTGTTAATCACAATAAATGTCAATGGGCTACAGTTGCCAGTTCAGAGACAAAGAGTCTCAATTTGCATTAAAACATACTGCTTTATTCTGTTTAGAGAAGACATTCTAAAGACACAAGGTAATCAAAAAAAGAAAAAGAAAAATGCTGGGCAATGTATTCCAGACAAATACTAAGCAAACATTAGCATTAGGGAGAGAAGCTACATGCCTTCAGGTGGACCGTGGCACAAGGGCAAGGACCATGCGGGCAGCAGCTCATATGAACTAAACATCAGAGGTCTCTCCTTAGCTTTTATAAAATATGACTACTTCATACTTCATGTACAGAACAAAAAAGATAAAAAATATCACTGTCTTATTCTTTTTACAACTTATTTTCTCAAATTGGATACTTAGCTCATTAATTTTCAGTCTTCAAACTCTCTGCTTTCACATGTATATATACACACATACATATGTTAATACATGTTATAAATTTTTCTCCAAGTACTGCTATAGCCCGTGAATTTTAATATGTATTATTTTCATTGTCATTTACTTCTAACCATTCTAATTTCCATTAAAGTTTCTTCATTTGAGAAATGAGAATATCCATTTCCAAATATCTGGGTTTGACTGTGTTTTTGCTTTTTTTTTTTTGAGACGGAGTTTCGCTCTTGTTACCCAGGCTGGAGTGCAATGGCGCGATCTCGGCTCACCGCAACCTCCGCCTCCTGGGTTCAGGCAATTCTCCTGCCTCAGCCTCCTGAGTAGCTGGGACTACAGGCATGCGCCACCATGCCCAGCTAATTTTTTGTATTTTTAGTAGAGACGGGGTTTCACCATGTTGACCGGGATGGTCTCGATCTCTTAACCTCGTGATCCACCCACCTCGGCCTCCCAAAGTGTGTTTTCACTTTTAATTATACTTTATATTGAAGTGTAAATTAAATATAGTGACAAAAGAGGCAAAGTTCCTACTTTGTGAAACATATTCCGGTGGAATGAGCGAGATAATATACAGGTTATTAAAAGTAAACAAGATCGTTTCAGATCATGACACAACTATAAAGCTGATAAGCTAGGATGTGTAGTAGGCCTTATATAAAAAAATAGTTTTCCAATGAGAACACATGGACACAGGGAGGCACTGGGGCCTGTCGGGGTGGGGCAATAGGGGAGGGATAGCATTAGGAGAAATATCTAATGTAGATGACAGGGTGATGGATGCAGTCAGCCACCACGGCACGTATATATACCTATGTAACAAACCTGCACATTCTGTACATGTACCCCAGAATTTAAAGTATAATAACAAAAAAGAAGAAAGAGATAATAGTTTTCAAGTAAAGTAGCCTGGGGATATATTGTATACGATACAGCCTCCTCTTAGAGATTCACTGTGTATATTAACACATGAAAGAATGTGAAAAGATGCGCAGTTAAGCAGCCTAGCAATTGTTTTTATGCATTCCAAAATTATTTAACGAGCAGTCTGTTTATAACATTGCACCAGTTGCAATAGAAACTATTGATGCCCTGCTTATATCCTTTCAAAACCCAGAATTCCAGTATGTGCCTACAACTACAAGCGGTTGAGAGCTTTATAGGTGAGAGGAAGGCTGGAAGTGCTAGGGATATAAGGCCCTTGGGAGCAGTTCTTAGGCATTGATGAATGAGAGTTAAATGACGTAACTTTGGGGTAGAAAGCATGTTCTTTAGTATATCCCAGAGTGCCACAGAGGCAACCCTCTTTATAATCCATATTTTCTTGACTTTCTTCCATTTCCTGTCTCATTTCCCTACTCTAACTCCTGAGAATTCAACCCAAAACATCAATTAACAACTTATGATTAAGTGATTTTAGTGTTCTGAAAGAAACAGAGTTTTAGGAATGGAGAACTAAAATGTTGGGCTACCATGGTAGTTTCGTGGTTTACTTTGCTTTTTTACCAGAGATGAGAGAAATTTATTTATATTCAAGGAATAAAGAACTCTAGGCATGTCGGGGAAACATATTTTATCCCAATGGAGAGCTTGTATTCCCTCATTTTACTTTTAGAAAATCTGAAACTTTAAAAAAATATTACTCTTTTTCAGAATACTATATGTACAGAATATTGTATTTCCTAATGAGAGAGCATAGGATATTCACTAACAAGAGAAAACCCTGATGTTATGTGACGATCATATCACGAGTTGTGGTACAGAGGAATGAAACAATACATCTCCATTTCATATTGATATTTTCTTTTTTGTATATGATAGAACCATTGTGATGTGTATATCTACCAAATGCAAGAAGAAAAGGTTTATACATATATAACTTTTCCATTTAACATTTGCGAGTATAAATGACAACGATCTCAGTTTAATAATTCATCATTATCAGAGCAATTGACCAATGTCTCTTTACTGCTAGGCTTACCAACAGTAAATTACAGATGAATAAATGTCCTTTTGTTTCTCTTCTCTCACCCTCCTTGTCCAGAGACATTTTGTCATAAAGTTTCAGTGCAGCTCAGATCTAGCCAAAGGTCATCTTTTTATTAGGTTGGTGCAAATGTAATTGTGGCTTTTTGCCATTGAAAGTATGGCAAAAACTGTGATTACTTTTGCACCAACCTCATAGATCAGTACTCAGTTGCTCTGAATTTTGCTTTTTATTATAACCTATTTTGGCCAGGCGTGGTGGCTCACATCTGTAATTTCAGCACTTTGGAAAGCCAAGGCGAGCAGATCACTTGAGGTCAGGAGTTCGAGACCAGCCTGGCCAGCATGGTGAAACCCCATCTCTACTAAAAATACAAAACTTAGCTGGGCATAGTGGCAGGCACCTGTAATCTGAGCTACTCTAGAGGCTGAGGCAGGACAATTGTTTGAACCTGGGAGGTAGAGGTTGCAGTGAGCCAAGATCGAGCCACTGCACTCCAGCCTGGGCAACAGAGCCAGATTATATCTCAAAAACAAACAAGCAAGCAAGCAAAGCAAAAACAAACCCAAGCATGAAGCTCTGTATCTTTCCTGAACTGCAAACGTCTTCTTTATGGCAGGTCTCGCTTTGTTTTGACCTCCATTCTGTATGGTCGGCGGCACTTAGTTCTTCTTCAATTCTTAAACCACACCTCTACCCTGAACTTGGGTAAGTTGAGTTTCAGCACCACCTCCTCCTGCATGGAAATGTCTGAGTACTGGGTCTTAGCAAACAATACTCCCAGCACACATAGCTGCTCCCAAGTGAATGTTGTCCTCTCCCTGTGCTGTTTCCAGGAGGATGGCCAGATAACCCACGTAGGAGTCCAGCAAGTCCATACCTGAAGTTCTCAGATTTAGCCCATTGACTGTGTAGGGTGGTTGCTTAAGATAAGACATCGCCGGGCGCGGTGGCTCACGCCTGTAATCCCAGCACTTTGGGAGGCCGAGGCTGGTGGATCACGAGGTCAAGAGATTGAGACCATCCTGGTTAACATGGTGAAACCCCGTCTCTACTAAAAATACAAAAAATCAGCTGGACAAGGTGGCACGTGCTTGTAATCCCAGCTACTCAGGAGACTGAGGCAGGAGAATTGCCTGAACCCAGGAGGCAGAGGTTGCCGTGAGCTGAGATCACGCCATTGCACTCCAGCCTGGGTGACAAGAGTGAAACTCCGTCTCAAAAAAAAAAAAAAAAAAAAAAAAAGATAAGACATCATGCTAAGGTTGTTTGGAGGCACAAATTTGGCCCAAATGGGCAGGAGCAGAGGTGGCGTGGGGGACCCAGCTAGAAGGTTTCCATGTGCATGGAGTGGACAGGTTCAGGGTCGTGGTAGGCGGCTTTGGAGTGGTGTAACTAAAGGCAAAGCAAACAAGCAGAGGTGCTGGTTTACTGCTTGGGGGGCAGCAGCTCTTCCACATTCTACCACTAACTTCAAATGACTACTAAAAAGTACTGTTTTCTAAAGAAATTACAACTGGCTGATTTCAATTAAGTCCTGTACTTTGAAACTCCTTTTAAAGGGAGAAATGGGATGTATGGAATGGGAAGACACCCGCTACATTTTGGATGCTACCTCTTGAGGAAGGCAGTCATATGTATTACCGTGTCCCAGCAACTTGGCATTAACATTCAGAAAGTGAAATGTCTAGAAACAAAAGAGCAGGAGGAATGTGTGTGCACGCCTGCATGCATATGCATGTGTCCTTGTGTGTCTGTGCTGGGATTTGTGTGTTTGCATATGTGTGCAGTAAGAGGATAAGCACAGATGTGGCAGTGTGGCACTTCATCCTGGAAAATGTGCCCTCCCTCAGTACAGCAGAAGGAAGGTGACAGAAAGAGGAAGGGTCTTAGCAGCAGTGCATGCTGGGATTGCTACTTTCATACATCCCAGTTCTCATATCAGGTATAGGGGAGAGAAGGGAAGATGGAAGGAAGGGAGGGGACAGTGGACAGAAGTTTCTAATGTGGATCTGCATGTATAGCCTTAACAATTTGGCGGTAATTCCTGGCACACAACAAGGCATAGCAGGGCCTGGATTGTGGGCTCAGGAATCCCTGTAAGTGAACGAAAGGGCACAGCTGAGCATGTGGAAAGATAACTGACTCCTAAGAGTTAATGATTATAGCTGTAACCTCTCTACTAAAAGACCAATAGCATCAGTATTTTATTTTCTTAATTGAGCTTTTATCTGAACATGGCACAGCAAGATTTTAAGCTTTAAAGAAACACAGAGAAAAAAATCTATTTTTCAGGCATATATAGAAGGCTATTATATAGAATGAAGCCAAATGATTGCCACTGATTCTCTTATTAGAATCTTAGGATCCCATAAGTACTGTCTGAATGGGTCTAATCCTCAGTAATACTGTAGGACAATAGTTAAGAGCTTAGATCCTGGAGCTGAACACCTAGGGTCTCAATCCTGTACCCACAATTTATTACTTGTGTTTCTTTAGCAAGTAACTTTACTATTATACCTAAATACCTATATTCATCTGTCTACAAAATGAGAGGATGTGGGGAGGAAAAATAGTATCTACCTCATGGAATTGTTCTGTTTAATGAGTTAATATGCATTAAATGGTTGATTTGAGCCTCTTTAGCAATATTGTAGAATTATTAGACCCTTCTTTCTCAAATTTCCTCCTTAAATAACTTCAAAGTGCTTGATTACACAGCAAACTGAACTAATAAGAAAGAAAATGCTAACTGGTTTTATTTTCTCATTTTTACATTTCCACCTCCAGAAAAAAAGTCATACTTTGTGTTCCTTAAATGTTCCCCAGGGGAAGTATAGTAGATTATGTTATTGTTCTCAATTTTTCAATGCCTCTTCCAATGAGTAGTGTACCTCCCTACCTGTCAGCATCAATATATTTTGGACAGTAAACTGTGAGCAGAAATGATGTATGCAATTCCAAACCAAAATTTGAAGGATCATTTCAAGGTTGTGGTATTGCTCTTTTTCCCTCTGCCATGAGACCAAGCAGGAGCAGCTCTACAAATCTAGGTCTACTAAGAAGGCATGATTGACAGCCATAGCCAATCTACAACTAACATGTAATGGGAAAGAAACACACCTTTGTGTTGTAAGCCCACTGAGAGTTTGAAGTTGTTGTTAGTACAGCAAAATTTGCCTATTTGCCTAAACTGGCAGATATAAGGGAGGATGAAGAAGAGTGTTAGTCATGACAGAGGCAAAAACTGTCTGTCTGGAGGAGGGGGAAATTATCCAATACTGGAAAAGGGTATTTTTTTCAGGGATCCACACCTACTCCTCCTGCCCTGCGATTTCTCTGTCTTGAGTTGAGGACTAACCTGAGAAAAACAATAAGTTTGATACATTTAAGTAGAAAGAAATGTTAGTCATAGGGACTTCTAGCCTCCACAGAGATGCTCTTGGGGACCCATCCTCAAAAGAACAAACCATATTAACTTTTCTAAGTAAGGGTATCAATGACCACTGTGAATCAACAGCTAAAGGTGACTGTGAAGTTCTGGACTGCGTAAGCCTCACTCCAGGACTTCAGCCTAATCCTGATGGAATTGGGATCCCTAAGGAAGGTATGAGATTGAATTTCCCACTACCCTAACAAGATAAGAAATCTGATTTAGAAAAGTGAATTAATATGAAATATCTTGCCTGCGACTGTGGTAGCCATGAGTCCATGCCTGCTGTTTGCTTGCTTCCAGAGACATCACTTCCATTTTAGAAGCTTCTTTGGAAAAAATGATTTTTAAAAATATTAGCAACATATTTTCTACTTTTTAAAAATTGTATTTTATGTTCTGGATACATGTGTAGAATGTGCAGGTTTGTTATATAGGTAAACATGTTGCCACAGTGGTTTGCTGTGCCTATCAACCCATCACCTAGGTATTAAGCCCTGCAAGCATTAGCTATTTATCCTGATGTGTTTCCTACTTTTGAAGCAATAACTGAATTATAGCACAGTCTCTTTGGTGACACTTTTAGCACAGTCTCTTTGGTGACAATTTCCAACATGGCAATTTCCCACTGATGAGTCACTATAATTACTATTTTATTGACAGATATCTATCTTCTCCACTTTCTGTGGAACACGTTGGACTGTTGACCTTTATACAAACAACTTTCCCAGCCCATGGAGCTATTTTTAACTTCTTGACTGGCATTTTAATATCCACCAGTTTCTTTTACTATTGAAATAATCCAAAATTATGTATTCAATGAAAAGCATTTAATTATTTTCTGTGTAAATAAAGATATTCCTGAAAATAGGATGTTAGTAGTAGAGTGGCACAGCAGAGTGACATGGAGGTCGTCAGTGACTTTTGATAAGAGCTGTTTCAGTGGAGCAAAGTGACAGAGTAGGCTGAAAGCTATGTGAATGTGGACTCTCTCTCAAAATGTATTATTATACTGACCCCACCTATTTTCAGACTACAGTTGGCCATGTGTAATGAAACCATGGAAAGCATAACTGAAGACAAGAGGGTCCTACTGTGCATATCAGATGCTCAATGAATATTTCCTGAATTAATTCATGGATAAATGAATGAAGTGTAGCATAGTGCTCTAGCAGTCATGGACCAGAGCTGACGCCCCCTACGCTCACATTTGACTGACCTGGACTATAAAAAAGTCAGCCTGTCCTGTAGGCTCTGGGGTCTTCATCGCTGGATCAAACACTTGCATGACCCTAAAAGTGAAGGTCCCTTAAACTGTGTCCTAGGCACCTAATTGACCTCACCTAGTCCTGGCCTTCCCCACGTGTGATAAAGTCTGATTTTTAACTAAACGTGTAAACAGAGAAGATAATAGAGAAACAACAAAGTGTGTCCTAGTGAACTTTGAATTTTATTTCCTGTAAATTTAGGAACATACTTTTTTTTCATCTTTTCATTGAGTACTGTACCAATCAGAGCAGAAATAGAGAAAAGAATGCACTTTCTTCTGGGGAATGAAGGTGACATCAGAAAGGGAAAATCTGTGATTGCCATATTTTTATTAAAAGTTGTTTGAGTCCACAGTAATAAAAAAGTTATGAAATTGCACAGTAAATTTTGAAAAACATTAGACTATAATTATTTTCTCTACTTGCTACTGTTAAGACTTAGCTATTCAATACAATTCAGTGCTGCTCAGTTCAATTATTAACCCTTTGCTTCTCCAATATGCAAAGGTCATTTAGTTATCTGGGAAACTCTTCCTAGGTTTGAAGAGTTAATATTCAAAGACTAGCTGAGAGGTGGCAAGCTGTAGGCATCATTCACACATTCAGAAATCTTACCTTGAACCTCCAGCTGGGATAAATACTTCCGTATTCAGATCATAGTATTGCTGTCTGCTCAGATTTTTTAACTGAATTCATCAAGAAAAGCCCTCCAAAAGGATGCATCATGTGACTTCGCACTTCTGCCGTATCTAAAATGCGATTGTCTACTTCGTAGTATAAAGATTCCCAAGGAGAAAAGGGAATACCTTCCGTTTTTGTTTGTTCCATTGCTGGTTTGTTTCCTGCTGTTGTAGCAATTGCAGCAGAGACCTGGAACTTCAATAAAGAGAAAGCTTGCTCCTTTACCAAATTAACAGTGCTTCTGATTACTTTAATCTGATGGTTTTATCGTTTTGCTTTTATTTAAGTCACAAATTGAAATTGTCATTTAAAGTACCATAGCATTATAATTAATACTAATTATAATGGTAATAACCTCAGAGCCAGGAGGTAGTGTGGGAGGGAGTACAATAGTCCCTTTTCAGGACACTCATTAAAAGCAACCTGTCACTGTCCTTCCTTGTGGTCGCAGTTCAGATTAATTCAGTACCGGATGGAATGTTTACCTCTCCTATGCAGAGCCCTGAGCTTGTTTTTAGACTGCAGTCCTTCATTCATGCATAACCAGAGCAGCCGCAGAATAAAGCTTCCCATCTGTACTGGCACCACCTTCAACCACACATGGAATATTTCTGTGCTTTGTAAATGGCAAACCAGAGGTGCAGGCCATGAAACAGACCGTGAGCTGTGGTTTTTAAGTGTCTTCATGGAGAGGTCACCACAGAGAAAAATCCAGCAGAAGCAGATGTTTGTAGATGCTTTTTATATCCCAAAGCAGAAAAAGGAGGAGGGCGCTGTGAGATTGCAATTTATATTTGGATTATTTATTTATACGTTAAACACAGACTGGGAAAGTGTTGCTTCTAACTCACACAGTGGGCGGAATGGCCAAACTGATACCAGTGCACCTTCCTGCTCTGCAGGTTCGGCATCCCACTCACCCACTGTCAAGCAAACAGGTTTGCCTTCTGATTTCAGGTTATAGCCATACTCACTCACTGGGTCTCCTAAATAAATGCTAATCTGACCCCTGTGCCTAAAACACAGATCTGCAATAAACTATCTGCATATGGATCTATTCCAACGCTTGGTAATTTCATGACTTTGGACACATGGCTCTGTGACTCTAAATCTCTGTTTTCTTATCTGTGAATTAAGGGTAATGATAGCTCTTATGTTATATGGTTTGTTTCTGGGCCAAATCCATGAAAGGAGTTTAGCTCAGTTTTCAGCACAAAGTAAGTACTTAATAAATACTAGCTATTATTATTATTTCTTACTGGCAGCATAGAATGACTGCTTCCCAGTTAGTTTTCATAAAGAAATAATCTAAAATTCTGGTATGTGCTAAAGATTTCTTGGTCTCTGCCTAGTTTGGGGTCACACAAAAAAAGACCCTGTCTCAAAGATTTAGTTGATCTAGGAGGTGATGTCAGGAAGCATGGTGAGAAAGTGGGGAGGTAAGGCATGAAAGGGAGAGCCAGTTAAGTGTGCATTTACATCACGGTCCTGTGCAGAAGCCAGTTATACCCACTGGTGAAAGCCAATTGTTAATTTTTCAGGACTTTGGCAAGCAAGTTGCTAAATGCAGTCTTTGGTAAAAAATTATATAAACTTTCAATTAGTTAAATTATGTTTTAAAAACGAAGATGATCATCACTTAGAATTATTTTGCTACGATCTGTGTCTTAAGGTCATTGATTTTTCCGGATCCATATGATGGGAACATAACAGTGTGCTTCTGCCCAGCTCCCTCCCACTCTGCGCTCAGTGACAGCACACTGGTAGCTTCAAGTCAGTCATGGTGGAGACTGGCAAACACTGTAACACTGGGGCAAGTTTTGTCAGAGAGCCAGTTGTTCAACATTTACCAGCACCCCACTGGCAATCTAGGGTTACTGCTGTGAACACCTAAGTTCAGTCCAGCAGAGAATTCTCTGAGCAAATGTATGGAAAATGACAGACCTTTACTCCATTGAGGGGTGAGGAAACGGGAGAAATCGCCCCTCATTGATGAAGTTTGTCACAGTGGGAATAACCCAGCCTGCCCCTCCCATGGTTAGAAAACAGCCATAAGTTGAGACCAAGAGAATTCTAGAATGTACTGCAGTGTGTGCTATCTGTAGTTGGAGGGTACAAAATGAGATTCTTTTTAATTAAAAGAGGTTTTGTTCTGAACTGCTCTTAGACTTACGGAAGTTGAAAAACAGTATCGAGAGCTTCTGTACACCCCCGACTCACCTAACATCCTCTGTGAACATAGTACAGTTATGAAAACCTGGAAATTAACATGGGTACATGACTATTAAAGTATGCATCATATTCCAATTTGACCAGTTTTTTCACTAGAGTCTATTTTCCACTCCAGGTTTCTATCCAGTATCTCACATTGTAATTAATTGTTATTTCATCTTAGTTTTCTCTAGTTTGTAAAAGTTTCTCATTCTTCCCTTGTCTTCCATCGTCTTGATGCTTTCGTGTCAAGTATACTAATTTAATCATAAAGATAGCAACTTTATCGTGGAAAAACAAGAAGACACCACTTGTGATGATGAATTTTCTGTGTCAGCTTGACTGGATTATGAGGTGCCAGATATTTGGCCAAGTCTTATTCTGAGTGGGTGAAGGGGATTCTGGATGAGATGAACATTTGAACTGATAGATGAGTGAGGCAGAGTGCTCTCCTCATTGTGGGTGGACCTCACTCAATTAGTTAAAGGCTTGAATAGAACAAAAAGGCTGAGTACGAAGACCTGCCTCTGCCTGACTACATTTGAGCTGGGATATTGATTTTCTCCTGCCTTCAGACTTAAATTGAAACATCAGCTCGTCCTGCCAGTTTTCAGACTAGGACTTATACCATTGGCTCTCCTGGTTCTCGAGCCATCAGACCTTGGATTGCAGCTACATCATTGGCTCTCCTAAGTCTCCAGGTTGCCAATTGCAGACCTTGGAACTTGTCAGCCTCCATCATTGTGAGAGCCAATTTCTTATTTTTTTTTTTCTCCCTCTTCTCCCTAATTTGTTTTCCTGGAGAACACTGACTAATACACCACCCTAACCAAGTGATCAAAGCTAATATCACTAGTCATAAGACATATTGACATGACAACACTCTTGACAGGATGCACTGGGAAGGGGAAACCTCATTGCTTAGGTATTCTCATTCCAATCATGAGAAATATTGGACAGTCTCAATTGGCTTTCTCTTGATGTTCAAATTTCAATGTCAGTGAACCAGAAAACCCTGGTTTCCTTCTGGGATTCTCCAATCCCCACCTCCAACATTCAGGATTTCTTAGCATGGCCCAGGTATCAAGTCTTCTCTCTTTTACTGTCCAAAGGGTACAGGCACTGAGACAAACCCTTCACGGTGAATCTCTAAAATTGTTGCTCTCAAGAAATCCTCATGTGTTAATCTCTCTTATTCTCCCCAGTGTTATACTCAGTCTCAGGAGGCCTAGGCCAGAGTAGGTCTGGGCTCCTCATTCTACAAATGTTATTAGCCAACAATTCCAGTTCAACCTCCTATGAAGCTCTTTCCTTAAAGACATACCCAGAGTGCCAGGGTAAATGGGGCCAGAAGAGATTCAGACACTGTACTCAACAGAGCTTCCTATATCAACATGAGCCCTGTGATTGAGTGCAGCTCATCAGACCAAACCTCCCCTTTCTGGCTAATAAATTTAATCTTAGAACAAGTGGCATGGCTTGTTCTTCCTGACACCTGATATCAATCAAGATGATTCCAGCTCATCAGAAATCTCCTAATATCCTAGTAGCTTGGACTGTTCAGAGAGATATATCCTTGGTATACTCTCCTTCTGCACCTGCCCTCATCATAATACATTTTAAAAGTTCCTTGTAAACATGAATAGCACGTATGCACCAGGATCTTGTCAAGCCAAAAACTCCTGGAAATGCTAGTTTTTAAATAGTGCTTCAGATTAAAAGAAACAAAATTATTGATGACCTAATGAAGAGGATGTAGTTACTCTCATTCTCCATATCCAAACCATAGTACCAGTTTTCAAAATAATAGGTGAGTTTCATAGCATCCTACAAAAGTGAACAAATAGCTTTTCTAAGTATTATGAACCCATGGTTTAAATGTATCGATGTGTTTTGATCTATTGCAACTATCACTTTTTTTTTGAGATGGAGTCTAGCTCTGTCACCCAGGTTGCAGTGCAGTGGCACAATCTCGGCTCACTACAACCTCCACCCCCTGGGTTCAAGCAATTCTCCTGCCTCAGAATCCCTAGTAGCTGGGATTATAGGCATGCACTACCACACCTGGCTAATTTTTGTATTTTAAGTAGAGATGGTTTCCTCATGTTGGCCAGGCTGGTCTCAAACTCTTTACCTCAAGTGATCCACCTGCCTCGGCACAAAGTGCTGGCATCACAGGCATGGGCCACCACACCCAGCTGCAGTTATCACTCTCATTGGTGCTCAGTTGTTGCTTTTGCCAATGGGAGCTTTTTCAGGTTGGATTCTGAATCCTTTTGTCATGACCACAGTAGTCTTTGGTAGAGTCCTTGCTCTCCACTGTGATAAGATGCTCCACGCTCATTTTGGACATTTCCTGTACCAGGCCTGGAATCAGCTTTTTGCTCAAGAAGTTCTCTTTTCTTTTCATGGGAAATAGTATTTTCAACACCGTCATTTGGACTTCAGGAAAGTCCATGGCTACGAAATTAATTCTTTTTTTCTAATCCTTTTCAGTAGACAGAGACAGGATTATTTCTTGGGTTTATACTAATACTATCAATTCAAATTCATAACTGCAGGGATTTTTCTTAACATCTTTCATTTTAAGTTTGCATCTTCTTTCTTTAATACTAAGAATTTGGGTTGTTAAGGTGACAGAGAATAATCAAATTTGAGTATCCTATAATTTGCTTATTTACACATGTAGGACAGTCTCAACATAATACCACTACCAACACCATAATTACTGAAAAGGTAAACATGTGTGTATGTATATGAGTGTGTGTGTATATATATGTATTTGCTTGTGATCTCTTCTGTTCCCCTCTTTTATGTGTGTGTGATTATAGGTATGTGTGTATGTGTATATGTGTATATACATACATGCACACACAGACACACACAATTGCACTGAATCTATAGTTTTCACCTGTTTTAGTGGTATATCTTTATGAAGTTCTTTTATTCTCTATGAGAATGTTCTTTGGCTTCTTATTCTATTTAATAATTTTATAGAGATTTTCCCTTAATAAATTCCTTTGATAGTTTTTACACAAAATAAGTTTTACTGAACTTGTAGAGAAAGGTATGTTTCAAAAGAGCTTCCCTAACTTCACGTTCTAGTGTATCAGTTGCTTTTGTGTTGTGTTTAAAAATATGGAGAATTTCTTTCTGAAATCTCCTGCCTCTCTTCACAATCTTTATCTGGATTTTTTCTTTCCTTTGTTTCTGTTGAACACGTGCTGTTCAATGTGAATTTCATTCCCATCAGTTTTGCCTCAGATGAATCTTTGTTCTGTAGAGATCATTGGGCAGTAAGATTCGAGAGTTCATGGGGTCCAGGTTGCCCAGCCCTCCCAAGCCTTACTGCAGATTTCCCTGATACTGTGGTGCTATACTTTCACTATCACTCTACACTGTAGTTATTATTTCACTTTTCTGTAACCCACATTAGATTATAAACCCTGGATGGAAAGTGCTTGTGTTTGCACATCATCATTGTAAATTTCAGTTTTGGCTGCCAGCCCTTAGAGCGTTCCAAAGAGCCCTATTTCAGATGCGCTATTGCTTCCCTTTACTTCCTCTGCAAAGATGCTCATTCCATGCATGTCTTATGTCAGTCAGCAGTTGTTCTTCACCAGGTAACATTTTCAGGCTCATAGCAATGCTTTGCCACTTTGTTTTATTGTAGATCTGATCACAGATTTTTATATCAGACTCTGTTTTCACAGGGGTATTCAAAGAGATTTAAAAACTATACCACAATAAAGATGCAATTATAGCAGTTTTCAAAAGGTGAACCTTGTCTCTTTAGTTACAGAATAGAATTCCAGTGGCGCCTCTTAAATGTATGGTTTCTAGCCCAAAGATTCAGACACACATCTAAAAATTCTACTTGGTATGCTACAAGCTCCTCAAAATCACCAATATTCTCCTAAAACATGTTTTCTTCTGTGTTGCCTACTCAGGGATTTAAAAATGAAATAAAAATTGACTCAATTACTCAAACTGGAAACTTCAAGATTATCTTTAGAGCCTCCTCTCTTAGTCCAGAATACAATCACTTAGCAAGCCCTGTTGTTTCTATTAAATATATTTAATTCTCTCCATCCTCACTGCTACTATCCAAGTCCTTATTTCACCTGTACTATGAAAAAAGTTTCCTAATAAAAATTCCTGCCTCTAAACAGTCACCCCCTTCCACCCTCTCCTCATTTTGTGGTATACCTCCTTAGGGTGGTGTGTCTCAAACACAAATTGGATCCTATCTCTTTATTGCTTACAGTTCTTAAATATTCAGAATCCTTATGATCTGGCATTGCTTATCTCTTGAAGCTCATTTCATTCCTCTGTCGCATTACAACCTACCATTCAGCTATATTGAATTTCTTTCAGTCCCATGAACGATTCAGCTCTACTTCACTTATAAGATATTGTACAAAGATCTCCTCTGCTTTGAACACTCTCCCCTCTCTCTTTACCTGAAGAAGTTCTGGTCATCTTTGATTCTCAATTTAGATAGAATTTGAAATCTGGTCCCCAGATTGAGTGAATTCACTTCCCATGTCCTCATAGCTTCTTTACTTCCAGTTAATATTTTACTTTACTTTCCTATAACCTTCATTAGATTATAAGCTTTGGGAAAGAAGTGTCTGAGTTTACTTTACCTTCTAAAACAAGCTTCTAGCATGATCCCTAGTAGATAGTGAGCATTCAACAAATATTTGCTGAATAAATATATTGTAGAAAACTGTTATACATAACTCATGACTCTCTTAATCTCACCATTACCAAATAACTATCCAGGTAGTCAACAATAGAGGTGAGTCAAGAGGTGCTGGTTGTGGAAACTGAGTTTCTCAGGGTGGTTCTAGCAGAATTTATAGTTCTGTAACTGTCTTTCTTATTGATTTTTTGGTATGGCTTTTTTGTATTTTTTGTTTTTGTTATTATAATTTTCCTGTATTACACTCAAACTATACTATAAGGCTACAGTAATCAAAACAGCATGATACTGGTACCAAAACAGAGACATAGACCAAGGGAACAGAACAGAGGCCTCAGAAGTAATGCCACACACCTACAACCATCCGATATTTGACAAACCTGTCAAAAACAAGCAATGGGCAAAGTATTCCCTGTTTAATAAATGGTGTTGGGAAAACTGGCTAACCATGTGCAGAAAGCTGAAACTGGACTCATTCCTCACACCTTATACAAAAATTAACTCCAAATGCATTAAGATTTAAACATAAGACCTAACACCATATAATTATAGATTATGGAAAAAATGCTCATTATCACTGGTCATTAGAGAAATGCAAATCAAAACCACATTGAGATACCATCTCACGCCAGTTAGAATGGCTATCATTAAAAAATCTGGAGACAACAGATGCTGGAGAGGATGTGGAGAAATAGGAACACTTTTACACTGTTGGTGGGAGTGTAAATTAGTGCAACCATTGTGGAAGACAGTGTGGCAATTCCTCAAGGATCTAGAAAGAGAAACACCATTTGACCCAGCAATCCCATTACTAAGTATATACCCAAAGAATTATAAATCATTCTGCTATAAAGACACATGCACACATATGTTCATTGCTGCACTGTTTACAATAGCAAAGACTTGGAACCAACCCAAATGCCCATCAAGGATAGACTGGATAAAGAAAATGTGGCACATGTACACCATGGAATACTGTGCAGCCATAAAAAAAGGATGAGTTAATGTCCTTTGCAGGGACATGGATGAATCTGGAAACCATCATTGTCAGCAAACTGACACAAGAACAGAAAACCAAACACCACATGTTCTCACTTGTAAGTGGATATTGAACAATGAGAACACATGGACACAGGGAGGGGAACATCATATACTAGGGTCTGTTGTATGGTGGAGGGCTAGAGGAGCAATAGCAGAGTGTGGGGAGGTTGGGGAAAGATAACATTAGGAGAAATACCTAATGTAGGTGACGGGGGGATGGAGGCAGCAAATCACTATGGCATGTGTATACCTATGCAACAATCCTGCAAGATCTGCACATGTACCCCAGACCTTAAAGTATATATATATATATTAAAAAATCTAAGAGTTTCTTTGAAGAGGAACTTTGTCATGTTTTTTTTTGGGGGGGTGGGGTTTAATTAAATGACACTATTTTTAATTATATGTATTATCACTATAAATATGGGAAATTTTTTGTTCTATTCATTCAAAACAATACTTTTCTCTAGATTTGTTTCTCCAAATGTATTGTAGTTGTGGTTACACTATATTGTTTTCAAAACCACTATTCATAAAAAACATCTTAATGTATACATCAGATTCTATTATTTGACCCGGAATCATGAGCTGAAATAATTCATCTTTTGATTCAGCTTCTCAAACTATTTCCAGGAATATCAAAAAATTTTAACTGCAATTAATATAAGCCTGAGTTTGCAAAGAAAACTCTTCTGCAACATATTACTCTCAGCTGAGATATATACTAAAGGAATAGAATATCCCAAAGTTTCTAATCAAAGAACTTCCTGGCACTTCTTAAGAAATTAGTCACAGACCACACACTTCTCTTTATTACTTATAGAATCTCCGAGAGAGATGTGCAATCTGTAGTGCCTTTACTTGTCTTATAAGATGCTAAAGCAGTAGAAAGGACACTAGACTAGGAGTCACTGAGACATAAAGTCTAGCTCTAGCTAACTCTTACCTACCTCTGAGACCATTCAAAAATTGCTTACTATCTCTAGGCCTCAAGTTCTCATACCACAAAATACTGATTCTGTTTCCTACACTATCTCTTCCATAGGAATGTTGACCAAATCCACTGCAAAAATAAATATATACAACTGTTTTGAAATTTGCACAGCCCTACATGGGCATGGTTAAGATCAGATAAAGTGTACAAATCCATCATTTATATTTGTATGGTTTAATCAATAGCATTGCACTCTTGCTTCTTTTCCAGTTACAATGGTAAACTAATTCTAAATGTTTTTGACTGAAAATTTTAATCAAGCAATGGTAACAACTCATCCTCCATGTGTATTAGTCTGGTTCCTACATTGCTAATGAAGACACACCTGAGACTGGGTAATTTATTATTATTATTATTGTTGTTGTTGTTGTTGTTATTATTGAGATGGAGTCTCACTCTTGTTGCCCAGGCTGGAGTGCAGTGGTGTGATCTCAGCTCACCGTAACCTCTGCCTCCCAGATTGAAGCAATTCTTCTGCCTCAGCCTCCTGAGTAGCTGGGATTACAGGCACTCACCACCTCTCCCAGCTAATTTTTTTTTTACTTTTAGTAGACAGGGTTTCACCGTGTTGGCAAGGCTGATCTTGAACTCTTGACCTCAGGTAATCCACTTTCAGCCTCCCAAGGTGCTGGGATTACAGGCTTGAGCCACCACGCCCGACAGAGACTGGGTAATTTATAAAGGAAATAGGTTTAATTGACTCACAGTTCAGCATGGCTGGGGAGGCCTCAGGGAACTTACAATCACGGCAAAAGGGGAAGCAAACACATCCTTCTTCACATGGTGGCAGGAGAGAGAATGAGAGCTGAGCAAAGGGCGAAGCTCCTTGTAAAACCATCAGATCTCATGAGAACTTACTATCAAAATAATAGAATGTGGAAAACTGCCCCTATGATTTAATTACTTCCCACCAGGCCCCTCCCACCTCATGTGGGGATTATGGGAACAACAATTCAAGATGAGATTTGGATGGAAACACAGCCAAACCATATCATATAGCAAAGCTTCTATTTAGATAAAGCCTCAGTTTTCCTTTCTGAAAGGATTAGCCAAAATGTTTCTTCTGAAAGTAACATTTTGGCTAATCACGAGAATCTGCAGAAAGACTGATACCTTCAAAAGCACTGGGACAGCAAGGGGACAGAGTGGGTGACAACTGGTCAGAAGCAGTCCTGCAAGCAATCAGGATGTTCTGTGCAACTTGGTTTGATCTGTTGTGTTCCCCAAATTCATCAAACAGCATTTATAGTTCTTTGTTTTTTTTTTAAGATGAACCATTTTAGTCTGAAGACAACCTTTAAAAGTACTAAAAACTCCTAAAAGTATTGAATAGTTTGAGTAGTGGTTACAAATATTTTTCATACTTCTCATTAACTGTACCAACACTGGTAAATACAGCCAATCTTCCTGTCTGTTTTTCTCATTACTGTTTCTCAGCTACTTACAAATGAAGACCTGCTATGGAATCACAAAGCTTAACTGGCTCAATGGTTTTCAGTAATATATGAAATATTATATATGTGTAATATAAAATATTTATAATATATAAAGACTCTGCTATAAGTCCCTAAATGACTGTTAGTTCTCATGGAGACAACAGATCATAATGGCAAGAACATAAGATTTGGAGTCAAATAGACAGGATTTCAAACCTTGAATCTGCCATTGCTAACTACAGTGATTACAGGCAAGGATTTTATGCCCATAAGTATCAGTTTTCTCATCTGTAAAACAGGAATACTAATGCCACATTAGCAGTTAGAAGAGATAATTAGGTATAATAATGGTGCAAAGAAGATACTCACAAAAGATTGGTTCACTTCTCCTATCACCGGAACTGATGTTTTATGTCTTTCATTTACCCTCAAGAGTTTTCTATCTGTTGCTGTATGGCAACTTTCATTCAATTTTGCTGACATGCTGACAAGATAGATTTTTTTCATCTTTCACATTTCAAGCTTTTGTTTGGTAAGCCAGCCTGTTGTTCAGCTATGATTGCATTTTCTTTCTGTTTACGGGGAAAAGAAAAGAAATTACCAAACAGGTTTAGGGATCAAAAACAATAATAAAAATGCCTTTGGCATGAGCAAAAAGCAAATATCAATTAATGCAGCCCAGTAGAAGTAAAAGCGTGTGACTGGTGCCAAGTACTCCATCCACTCACTTCATCTACAAGGTTGTGTTTGTTGAGAGTGTGCAGTGTGCGTGACTGTGTGACATGTTCCAGATGTTTTAAATGCTATCATTTTTTTAATGCTATCATTCCTCCATTCTCAACACAATTGCCCCTTAATTTTGCTTAGGATTTCTTTCTTTGTTGGTTATATCCTGTGTTGTTTCCTTGACCTAGACTGCCTTCCTTCTCTCCTTATCCTCCTCCATCTGTCTAAATCCCATTCATCCTCCCAGGTTATGCCTTAAATAATATTCCTCTTTGGAATCTCTCTGCCTGCTTGAAATTCAGTCAGCAGTGCCTTTCTCTGCATGTTTCGGTTTCTGAATTTGTGAAATGGAGATGATAATAGTATCTGTCACATAAGATTGTAGTGAATACCGAATACAACAATGCATATAAATCCCTTAGCCAAGTAAACTGTGTTTTTAAAAATGTATCTATCATATTATTCATATTTTATCATTACCCTTATCATCATCATTGTCTTTATTATTATACTTCTGCACATCTGTAGTATTCTGCTTATGCCTTTATTTGGTATTTGCTTTATTCTGTCAGATGCTAGTGGAAATTACGTGTGTGTTTCCTGTATGACAATATGTATCTCCGGCAACCAAGAGCAAAACTCTTTCCTTACAATTTTGCCAGTGCCTTGTCCAATGCCTGGTGAAGAACAGACACTTATTAGATGTTTACTGAAAAAAAAATGGACAAATCTTTCTGTTTCCATAAATGAAATTTTTAAGTGTCCTTGTCTACGGTTTAAATTTAGCAATTCTTATCATAAAATGTGTCTTGAGTATGCAATGTGATTAAAAGGGGATTTTCTTTGTTGTCTTTTCTTTATTATGTGTTTTTACGGCAAATTAGCTTTTCCTCTTGCAAGGTAGTCCCTGGAGAGCAAGGATTTGAGAAAAAAGTGTGTGATTGTGCAGACTTGGAATAACTGGTGCTCTTTTCCCCCAGGGCCTGACTCTCACTTTGGGAGTTAGCAAGGCAACTTGGGAGACTCACTCAGGCATTGAGATCCCTCAAGAACGGTGCAGTTCAGGTCTGTCAAACTCAGAGCTGTATACTGGGCTGAACGTTCTTTGAAAAAACTGTTAATCTGAATTTATTTTGTTAAAAACTCTTAGTCTTTGGAATGTAAGATATTTTTAAAGAGCCAGTATATAGTTACAGAAATATTTCTTGCACTAAATAGTATTTTTATGCAAATCTGATTTGCAGATTTAGCAAATTAGTTTTAATACATTTAGTAGGGAGGGCCTGGATCACTCTGTGCTAACCAGTTCTCACAAGTCTGAAGCCTGAGTAAGTCAGAAGGATCTGGCTCCAGCTGTAAGGGATATTACTTCTATTCAGGCTGCCAGTGGAAGACTGTCCCCTGGGGTTGGCTGTGGCAGGTGGAGGCTGATCTACCACCTGCATTGAAAGACTCAGCATTCTTATACTTGGGAATCCTTTTTTCTGCAGAAGTTGCTAAGAGCATTTTGAAATTGGATACTATATTGGAGTGTTGAAACATTAATGGGAAAATCATAATCTCAAACTTTCAAGTGTTACGAGAAGTTCAGAACTTCAACTTGCTCTTTGGAACAAATAGTCATTTCTATAAAACCCATTTCTATAGACTTTTGGTGGTGAAAAGGAAAAGGAAAAGAAAGCAAGGAGCCTCAGTAATGTTATTAAATTATCAAATTTATATTCTTTTTGGTGAAGTCTAATCTCTAGATACCACTTCCTTTAGAATTTTTTCCCATAAATGTGGATTATAATTACACTTCACTTGAAATTGCTTTTGAAAGATGTGTGTGTTCTCATTCAAGCACTTACCCACGGATAATTGATGACAGGAATAATTCGGGGACATAAGCATAAAGCTACCAGATGATTTTAATTGCTAACACCCAAAAAGAGCATTTGTTATAGTTGTATCCCTCAGCAATGTTATTCCAAACCAAATTTTCTAGATATTGATGAAAGTGTTGATATTAGATATTTGCGATGTGATACATAATCCCGAAGGGATAATTCTGGAGTAAGGCCAAGGATAACTGCCATGGATAAAAAGTGTCAGTTTTTGTTGTTGTTGTTTTTCTTGTCAGTGAAAACAGTGTCCCAAAAGCCAATCATCTCATAAGAGGGAGGATCTGGGCCACAAAACAGAGACTCAGAAAGCAGCTTTGAAGCAGGCGATTGTGGCCTTGGACACAAGGGAAATGTTCTCTGTCATTTCCGGAGAGGTTGACAAGCTTTCTCCACATGGAAGTAAACTCAGAGCTGGTTCATGAAGCATCCAGGTCCCAAGGAAAGGGGCTTGACCTTTGTGGATATGAGATCAGCCATATCTACCTTCTGAACTTGAGTTCCTGTGAGATGTAATTCTCTCCTGTTATACCAAAGCTTTCAGTAAAGTTTTGCTAAAAGTTTTAGATTGGTTTGGGCAGCACAGTATCTAAATCATTGTGTTCATGCTTAGCACATTAGTAAAGAAGAAAGCAGTTTCCCCCCACCCCACTCCCACTCCTGAACGTCATCTTTTCTGAGATCATTGTTGTGGTTGCTGTTCAAAGAATTGATGTCTTAGAAATCTGTAAGATGATTGGCAGCATAATAAAAAGTGATCCATGGCAGGGAGAGGACAGTGATCTGGAATCAGTCAGCAACAAGGGCACAACCTATTTCCTAACTTGGTAGCAAGACATCTCTACCAAATGGTTAAGAGAGAGATTTGTTCAGCTCAATTTAGTCATCAAATTTATATTACCTTAGGTGTTTTTCTGTCTGACAAACATGAACTCTACCTTATTGCTCTAATGATCAATCAAAACCAGAACTTATTTCTTTCTTATGTGTCATATACTTAATCAACTCTCAATAATTTTTTGATAGACATTTTGCTATGTTTTTGATGTATGCAATAGGATGACATGGTGAATGAAAATCATAATCTCAAACTGAATGGATGAGACTATTATGAGGATCATCCTTATTTTGGAAAATGGTTAAAGCCCACAGATGAGAACAAAGGGGGCTGAGTGCTCTGTGATAATTGCAAAGTCCCTCAAGTTTTAGGATCGAGATGGCAGCCCGCAGGATTTATTGAGAGATGTCATCTTGACATAGTGAGCACTCCCACCACGGCCACAGCTAATGAATGAGTTAATATGTAAAAGGGCTGGGAGGGTAACAAAACTTCTGGGGAAGGCATAGTCTCTCCTTTTTCTTCACATGGGGTATGAGAGAATTCTCAAAACTAGTCCCCCCTCTCCCACCAGCCTTGAAGATGAGAGGAAGGTCCTTCATCATAAATGCTTTTAACGTTTGATAGTTACTTAAAGAATGGAATCCTGGCGTCAAGACTCCATGGTGATGTATCTTCCTAACTATTGAGCGTGGTGGCATCTTCCAGAGCCATGGAAAGACTGCAGGAGGGATGAGGGATGGTGATGTGGACAGAAGATAAGGAAGCAATGCAACTGCTCCCAAAGTCATGTCCTTGAGGAGTATATAAAAGTGGACTGTTTCCTTCCTTCATGGCTTTCAGAATTGGGACCACAGGATTGATGAGCCTGGAGGCTGTAGACTGCTGGGAACCACTGCATGGAAAATAGGGGTACAGTATCAGAGGTCCCTGGTGTAGGTCCTCCAGCTGGACATCAAAGTTCTTAGGCAACTATCTGATCACTGAGAATTAGACCTTAATGACCAGGGCTTATTGAAGAAATTACCAATCCTTGCAGAACTTACAGATAATGAGCTAAATTTGCAGTAATAATTATCAGAAAAAGAACAGCGTCTTGCCATGGCAGGCATGGAAGGAGTTATCTTTTACTTCCTTATTCTCCTTACTACTCAGACACCTAGTACAGCTGGTAAGGCCAGAATTATGTGACCTTCAGTATAATAATGAGAGTATATACCCAGATGAATAAAATCCTTCACCTACAGCAGAAAAAAAAATGTATTTAAAAATCTCGAATGTAAAGTAAGGCTATAAAATTGTGAGGCAGGTGACATAAATGACATGGAAATCAGCATCATTAGTACAGAGTAAGGAACAGCAAACTATAGCTCCCAGGCCAAATCTAGCCCATTATCTGTTTTTCTATGGCCTGTGAGCTAAGGATACTTTCTCTGTTTTGAATGTAAAATTGCAAAATATTAAGAGGTTTTATGTCTGGAGTCATAGCATGAGAATCTCCATGGACCTGTTCCTCAGCAAAACAACTATAACTGGTGAAAATGTTAACACCAAAACCAAACAAAAACAAAAATATTTAAAGCTGCTGGAAATTGTCTTGATGGTGTACACCAAAATGAAGAAATATTTAATCAAAAATATTTACTAAATCTTGGTAAAAATGAGTCAGAGTTTGTGGAATTTGAGCATACACCACCACACGTGTATTTTTAGTAGAGACAGGGTGTCACCATTTTGGCCAGGCTGGTCTCGAACTCCTGACCTCAAGTGATCTGCCTACTATGGCCTCCCAAAGTGCTGGGATTACAGGTGTGAGTCACCATGCCTGGCCACAAAGGCTAAATTCTTGTCAAGTGTGGCAAAGAGGTCAAGGCTCTCTTTTTCCAGATAACCCCTACTCATAGGGGAGAGGATCTATCTGTGCCAGGCATAGTAGACCACTTCACCTACAGGGCAGAGATTTCATGCCACAGTAGACAAGCTGAAAAAGCAGAGACTAACATTACTGCCCAGAGCCCTGTTTATAAAGCAAGAATGTTATTCCTGCTTTCAGCTCTGGAACATAGCTCTGAAGTTTTGTGCAAGGAAAGAGGTAATACAAAAGAACAGAGAACTTTGAGGCTCTCCCCAAAGAAACTGATTTTATTTGAAACAGAGTGTGGGGAAGTTCAAGCCTAAAGGCATTCTAAAAGACAATGGAGACTTTGGTGGTATGCAGTTAAGAGGAAGCTGCTAGCTCTGTGAGAGCATCAAGTAGATCATAGGACTGCTAGTTTACCAGAGAGAACAAATAAACCAACCAACAAACAAAACCCAGCAAGTTCTCCTGCGATTAAAACAAACCCCAAAAACTAGATTCAAAATTTGCCCCTGCAAAGTGCCCTAAGTTTAATTGGACTAGAGTGTGGGGCAATTTATGCCAAGGGCATTGTCAAAAGCAACAGAGCAATTAGGTGGAAATTAGTGAAGCGTAACAGTATAATAATGAGAAGATCCATGAAGATTTAACTATTCGGAACATATATGTACCTGACAATAGAGTCCCAAAATACATGAGGCAAAACCTGACATAATTAAAGTGAGAATCAGACAATTCAAAAATTAATACCAATACTTCACAAATTCTTCCAAAAAATAAAAGAGAGGAATATTTTCCAACTCATTCTTTGCAACCAGTATTATCCTGATACCAAAACCAGACAAAGACATTACAAGAAATGGAAACTACAAACCAATATCCTTGTGAACACAAACACAAAACTCCTCAACAAAACACTAGCAAACCAATATAGCTGTATATGACGTGATTATACACCATGACCAGTGCGATCTATCCCTAAATGCAAGGTTGATTCAACATATGAAAATCAATCAATGTAATTCATCATATTCATAGACAAAGACCACTTTATAATCTAAATAGATGCAGAAAAAGCATCTTCCTCAACCTGATAAAGGGCCACTAATCCACAGCTAACATCATAATTATAATGAAAAAACAAAACTAATGCACATAAGATTAATAACAAGAAAGGGATGTCCCCTGTCACCACTTCCATTGAACTTTGTACTAAAGATTTTAAACAAACCAATTCAATAAGAGAAAGAAATAGAAGTCATCCAGATTGAAAAGTAGTAAGTAAAACTATATTCACAGATATGGTATTGCATATACAAAATCCTAGGAACCCACTCAAAGTATCAGAAGTAATAAACAAGTTCACTAAGATTGCAGGATACAAGATGAATGTACAAAATTAAATGATAACTCTTTTTTTAAGTGTTTTGCTAATTTATTTTTAATTGAGAAGTAAAAATTATATATATTTATGGTGTATAACATGTTTAGATATAGGTATGCATTGTGGAGTGGCTAAATAAAGCTACTTAATGTATGCATTACCTCACATACTTGTCATTTTTTGTATTAAGAATACTTCAAATCTATTCCTTTAGCGATTTTCAAGTATACAATATGTTGGTATTAACTATAGTAACCCTGACATTCAATAGATCTCTTGAATTTATTCCTCTAGTTTAACAGAAATTTTGTGTCATTTGGTCAACATTTCCTCAATTTCCTCACCCCCTTCTGATAATCACCATTTTACTCTGCTCCCATGAGTTCAACTTTCTTACACTCCAAGTATGAGATCATGTGGTATCTGTGGCTGGCTTGTTTCTCTTAGCATAATACCTTTCAGATCCATCCATGTTGCCACAAAAGAAAAAGATTTTCATCTCTTTAAAGGTGGAATGGTACTCCATTTTGTATAAATTTACTACATTTTCTATCTCTGTTCATCCAGTGATGGACACAGATTGATTCCACATCTTAAGTATTTCCACCTATATTTCTATATACTACAGTGAACAACCCAAAAATTAAGTTAATAAAACAATTTCATTTACAAAGCATTAAAAAGAATAAAAACTAAGGAAGAATATTAACCAAAAAAGTCAAAAGTTAAATTCTAAAAACAGCATAATATTGTTGAAAGACATTAAAGAAGACCTAAATAAAAGATATTTCATTTCGTGGACCAGAATATTTAACATTGTTAAGATGACAATACTCCCAAAATTGTTCTATAGATTAAATGCAATCTCTATCAGAATTCTAGCTGGCTTTTTTGCAGAAATTAATAAGTTGCTTCCAAAATGGACATGGAAACAAAGGGACCCATAATAATGAAAACAATCTTAAAACAGGAGAACAAAGTTGAAGGACTCGCACTTCTCAATTTCAAAGCTTACTACATAGTTACACTAGCCTATGCAGTTCTAGCATAAGGATAGATGAACAGATTAATGTAATAAGAGATTCCAGAGATAAGCCCATATATATATAAATGATCAATTGACTTTGACAAGGGTGCCAAATAATTCTATGGGGAAATAACAGTCTTTTTGACAAATGGTACTGGGACAAATATCCATGTGGAAAATAATAAAGTCAGATGCTTATCTCACATCATACACAAAAATTAACTTAATGGATTCTAGATCCAAATGTAAGAACTAAGATTATAAAATGCTTAGAGGAAAAGAGAGGCATCATCTTCATGACCTTGGATTAAGCAATAGTTTCTTAGATAGGACACATAAAACCCAAGTAATAAAAGAAAAAACAGATAAATTGGACTTCATCAAAATTAAAACTTTTGTACTTTAAAGGAAGAAAGGATAACTGAGAAGATAAAATGAGAGAAAAGATTTGCAAATCATATATATAATAAGTGGCTTGCATTAAAAAGTATAAGAAACTCCAACAACTCAAAAATAAAAAAAAATACCCAGTTTAAAATGACAAAAGATCTGGCTAGAAGTTTCTCCAAGGAAGATATTCAGATGGCCAATAATCCCATGAAAACATGCTCAACACCATTAGTCATTAGTAGAATGTAAATCAAAACCAAATGATAATACTTCATATGTGTTAGGATGACTGTAATAAAAAAAGATGAATACTAACAAGTGTTAGCAAGGACTTAGAGAAAGGAGAAACGTCATACACTGCTGGTATGAATGTAAAATGGTACAGCCACTTTGGAAAATAATCTGGTCATTCATCCAAATTTAAACAAAGAATAACTATGGGATCCAGCAATACTATTCCTGGGTATATACCCAAGAGAATTGAGAATGCATACACACACACACACACACACACACACACACACACACAAACTTGTATATTAACGTTAACATCAGCATAGCCAAAAAGTGGAAGCAACTCAAATGCCTATTGATTAATAAATAGGTCAATAAAATGTGGTATATCTATACAATGAATATTACTTGGCAATAAAAAGAAATCAATTACTGACACATGTTATAACACAGAGGAAGCCTGAATACATTATGTCAAGTGAAAGAAGCCAGCTACAAAAGATCACATATTATATGATTCCATTTATGTAAAACATCCAGGATAGGAAAATATGTGGAGACATAAAAGAGGATAGTGGTTGCCTAGGACTAGGGGGCTTGGAATAAAAATTGGGTGTGACTGCTATTAAGTGCAAGGTTTTTTTAGGGGTGATGAAAATGTTTGCAACTCCATACAAACATCACCACAATAAATTTTAGAACAACCACTGCATTTCACACTTTAAATTGGAGAACTGTATAGCATGTAAATTATGTCTGAATAAAGCAATTATTAAAAAAAAAAAAAAAAAAAAAGGCCGGGTGCTGTGGCTCACGCCTGTAATCCCAGCACTTTGGGAGGCCGAGGCGGGTGGATCACGAGGTCAAGAGATCGAGACCATCCTGGTCAACAAGGTGAAACCCCATCTCTACTAAAAATACAAAAAATTAGCTGGGCATGGTGACGCATGCCTGTAATCCCAGCTGCTTAGGAAGCTGAGGCAGGAGCATTGCCTGAACCCAGGAGGCAGAGGTTGTGGTGAGCCGAGATTGCGCCATTGCACTCCAGCCTGGGTAACAAGAGCGAAACTCCATCTCAAAAAAAGACGATTAGCCTTTGGTGAGAACAGTTGCTCCAAGTTTTGAGGGCACTGTTTCTTGCATTGCAAGGTCTAAAATAATTACTACCCACCCCTTTATGGAAAAAGTTTACCCACCCTACTATAGAGTCCCACCTCATATGGGAAAGTAATATGGTTCATGTAAATAGAGAACAGAAGAATGTGTACCATAATATTATTGGGGTCTTAGAGTATTTTAAAGCAAAAAGTGGTAAAGAAACACTTGACAGGTAAAATCATTGGCACAGCTTTTACAGATGATGTTAGACTTCAGATAGATTTCTCAAAATACATATGTAAGAAGAAAAGATTACATTTTACTCTACTTGGTAATTTCTTTATTCCTTAAAGTCATTCTAAATGGGCAAGTCCATGTTTTCCTGAGAATTTGTATGAATTTTAATTTTTTTTTTTTTTTTTGAGACGGAGTTTTGCTCTTGTTACCCAGGCTGGAGTGCAATGGCGCGATCTTGGCTAACTGCAACCTCCGCCTCCTGGGTTCAGGGAATTCTCCTGCCTCAGCCTCCTGAGTAGCTGGGATTACAGGCACGCGCCACCATGCCCAGCTAATTTTTTGTATTTTTAGTAGAGACGGGGTTTCACCATGTTGACCAGGATGGTCTCGATCTCTTGACCTCGTGATCCACCCTCCTCAGCCTCCCAAAGTGCTGGGATTACAGGCTTGAGCCACCGCGCCCAGTCGAATTTTAATTTTTATTCACTGAGATTTGCAGGAGGGTATAGAAGAGAAAGAAGGTCACTAATGAGACGTTTAGATGAAACAATCAGGGTAATTTTTGCTTCAAGGAAGAAAGAGTGTGTTAGAAAGGAACAATGGTTGACCGCCGAGACCGCGTCCACCCCGCGAGCACAGAGCCTCGCCCTTGCCATTCCGTCGCCCGTCCACACCCGCCGCCAGCTCACCATGGATGATGATATTGCTGCACTTGTCGACAACGGCTCCGGCATGTGCAAGGCCGGCTCCGCTGGCGATGATGCTCCCCAGGCTGTCTTCCCCTCCATCATGGGGCGCCCCAGGCACCAGGGCGTGATGGTGGGCATGAGTAAGAAGGACTCCTACGTGGGTGATGAGGCCCAGAGCAAGAGAGGCATCTTGACCCTGAAGTACCCCATCGAGCATGGCATTGTCACCAACTGGGACGACATGGAGAAGATCTGTCACCACACTTTCTACAACAAGCTGTGTGTGGCTCCTGAGGAGCACCCCATGCTGCTCACTGAGGCCCCCCGAACCCCAAGGCCAACCGTGAGAAGATGACCCAGATCATGTTTGAGACTTTCAACACCCCAGCCATGTATGTGGCCATCCAGGCCGTGCTTTCCTTGTACACCTCTGGCCATACCACTGGCATCTTGATGGACTCTGGTGACGGGGTCACCCACACTGTGCCCATCTATGAGGGGTATGCCCTCCCCCACGCCATCCTGTGTCTGGACCTGGCTGGCCGGGACCTGACTGACTACCTCATGAAGATCCTCACCGAGCGCGGCTACAGCTTCACCACCACAGCTGAGCGGGAAATCGTGCGTGACATCAAGGAGAAGCTGTGCTACGTTGCCCTGGACTTCAGGGAGAAGATGGCCACGGCGGCCTCCAGCTCCTCCCTGGAGAACAGCTATGAGCTGCCCGATGGTCAGGTCATCACCATCGGCAATGAGCAGTTCCGCTGCCCTGAGGCGCTCTTCCAGCCTTCTTTCCTAGGCATGGAATCTTGTGGCATCTACGAAACTACCTTTAACTCCATCATGAAATGTGACGTGGACATCTGCAAAGACCTGTATGCCAACACAGTGCTGTCTGGTGGTACCACCATGTACCCTGGCATCGCTGACAGGATGCAGAAGGAGATCACTGCCCTGGCACCCAGCACGATGAAGATCAAGATCATTGCTCCTCCAGAGAGCAAGTACTCCGTGTGGATCGGTGGCTCCATCCTGGCCTCACTGTCCACCTTCCAGCAGATGTGGATCAGCAAGGAGGAGTATGACGAGTCTGGCCCCTCCATCGTCCACCGCAAATGCTTCTAGGTGGACTGTGACTTAGTTGTGTTACACCCTTTCTTGATAAAACCTAACTTGCGCAGAAAACAAGATGAGATTGGCATGGCTTTATTTGTTTTTTTGTTTTGTTTTGTTTTGTTTTGTTTTGGCTTGACTCAGGATTTAAAAACTGGAATGGTGAAGGTGACAGCAGTAAGTTGGAGCGAGCGTCCCCCAAAGTTCTACAATGTGGCCGAGGACTTGATTGTGTGCATTGTTTTTTTTAAGTCATTCCAAATATCATGAGATGCATTGTTACAGGAAGTCCCTTGCCCCCCCAAAAGCCACCCCACTTCTCTCTAAGGAGAATGGCCCAGTCCTCTCCCGAGTCCACACAGGGGAGGTGACAGCATTGCTTTTGTTGTAAATTGTGTAACGAAAAATTTTTAAAATTTCGCCTTAATACTTTTTTTATTTTGTTTTATTTTGAAAGACTTTAGCCTCTGTGGCTACCCCTTTTTTTGTCCCTCAACTTGAGATGTATGAAGGCTTTTGGTCTCCCTGGGAGTGGGTGGAGGCAGCCAGGGCTTACCTGTAACTTGAGACCAGTTGAATAAAGTGCACACCTTAAAAAAAAAAAAGAAAAAGAAAGGAACAATGATTGACCTTGAGTCAAAAGTGAAGTTAACCACCTATCGCCTTTTAGTTTTTATAATATGTCCCATTAATTTGAACATGGCTCTCTGTCTTTTTCAATTACTCTTTGGATATTATCAAGTGAAAATGCTGTTCATTTTTCATAAAGAGGATCAAGCAAGTGTTTTCTGTTTATGTTGTCGTTTTGAGACAGAGTCTCCCTCTGTCACCCAGGCTGGAGTGCAGTGGTGCGATCTCAGCTCAGTACAACGTCCCAGGTTCTAAGTGACTCTCCTGCCTCAGCCTCTGGAGTAGCTGGGATTACAGGCATGCACCACCACACCCGGCTAATTTTGTAATTTTAGTAGAGACAGTGTTTCACCATGTTTGCCAGGCTGGTCTCAAACTCCTGACCTCAGGTGATCCACCCACCCAGCCCAAGCAAGTGTTTTCTTTTGCATAGCTCTAGCTTTGTTACAGGTCTCACTGCATAATGGAGGAGTTGCTGGGGCCATCAGAATTTGTCATCTTCTAATGGTCTCATGACAGTTATATTCCTGGGTTTAGAGCTGGGTCTGGGTGTTTGGGGAAAGGAAAGGGAGAAACTGAGGCCGTTCTCATTCAAGTCCAAATTTGGAAGGTCTCTATGGCCAACATCAAATGCCAAATTATAGGGATGACAACTTATTTGAATCTGTATAAAACCTCAAATTCTTAAAAGTCAAAATGTCTGAAAGAAGAAAAATACAAAGGCATAGTAGTAATTGTATTTTTAAGGTCATGCTCTCAACCAAATGAAGAATTGGAAATAGATTTCAGACTAGATTCATTATAATATCCCTTTTATTTACCTTGAAAAAAATCTGTGATGAATAGAGAGGTGGTAGAAGCATGGAAAGAAGCATTTAAGTTTAAGAAGAAAAGGCACATACAAGGTAAAAGCCCTTCCCAATGCATCTGTGACAAAAGACATCTCTGCAAGTTGGTCTACAAAGTGGCCGTGATAATTCAGAGAAATTATTTAGCACTCGGGAAAACATTGCCACCGAATGATGGAGAGGTCTGGCAGAAAAAAATTGTCAAAAGGCTGGCATCAATCACAGTTAAGTGTGGTGTCTCCACTGATTACATGTACCCTGCAGTGAGCCTGCTAAAACAGATCTCTGATACTACACTGACACGTTAATAGGTGACTGTGAGAATGAGTGACGGGGGGCCTGCCCACATGTGGGACCAGAAGGAGCGAACTGCCATTGCTGAGTGCTTGAATGCAGAGTAATTCTTGGTCATCCAGGAACTAATTTTTTTGAAGCTAAATGTACACAAGGAGAAAGAGAAGATGTCCTGTGGACTGGCTTTTCATGTGAGCTTATCTTCATTATTTGCCAGGGAAACCAAAGGTTTGGAATGGCACAAGGTTTGTCTAAAGTATCCTAAGAATCTGTAAAAACAAAGAACAGAACAAAACAAAACAAAAAACTCCTAGAATTTTTCCAATTCAAGCCCATAGCATGTTTATTATATTTTCTTTATACTTTTAATGAATGTAAGAATGATAGCAGCTACCACATTTTGACAGTCACTTATGTGCTACATACATTATATATTAATTCAAACCTAACACCCACCTTACTAAGTATATATTAATAAGCCCATTGTACAGCTGTGGCAAATGAAGTCCACAGAAATTATGTCATTGGACTGAGGTCACCCAGCCTATAAGTAACAGTCTCTCCCTGGAATTCAGAAGTGCCTGATTCCAATGACAGTTCTCTGCCCACTTTGTCACACTACCTTTTCCCAAAAAAATGCTTACAATATTCTCTACACTGGGTCTCTTAAGAGATTACATAGCCACCAGATAAGCAGTGATGCCTCAGTTTTGAACTCATTGTTTTGAACAATTAAGCTGTGCTTAATTAAGATGTGAAAACTCAAATAATAGTTCTCTTATTTACTACCAACCTCAGTCTCTTTAGAATTCTCTTTGTGAGATTAAACCTAATCAGGCCTGTTCATGCCCTACATTAGGCAGAAAAGCAAGCAAGCAATGGCTCATATACCTATTAATTGTTTATCAGATTTACCATGGTTTAGATCAGTGCTGTCTAACAAAAAAAGAATGCAAGTCACAAGCGTTAGTTATGCAATATCATTTTAATTGTTCTAGAATTTTTTTAAATAAAAAGAAATATGTAGAATGTATTTTAATTACATATTTAATTTAACCAAATATACTCAAAGGTGATTATTTCACCATGTAATCAATATAGAAAGATATTATTCACTTTTTATACTATGTCTTTGAAATCTCATAAGCAGAACATTTCAATTTGTACTGGCTGCATTTCAAGTGGTTAATAGCCACATGTAGCCAATGGCTGCCATTGGACAGCACAGTCTTGATAGTTCTTGGCTTAACTGACCCAACTCCCTATATTCAAACCATACCTCTACTTTATCTAGAGATCCATTTATATATCAACTGATTGATTTATTGATACATTTTCTCAAAGAATTTGAGAAGAACTGGCACTTGTCTAAATATCCTCTGTCTTACCTTATCTGTTCTTAGGCTCTGGTAACCTCAAACTCCTAAAACCCTGACTTTGATGTAAAGTTAGGACCTCTCTGGCTTTAGCTGTCTGCCTACTGCCCTGAAGATTTTGCCTGGCCCTAAGAAAACTGTTAGCTTTCTTTTCACTTAATTAGACTTTTGTTTGTAATATGCACAAATCATAAGTGGGAGGCTCAATGAATGCTCACAAAGTGAGCTTACCTAAGCAACTGGTACCCAGATCAAGAAATCTCACCAACACTCTGAAAACCTTCTTGCACACTTTTCAGTCATTGCCCCCTCCAATGAAACCACCATCCCAGCTTTTAACACTGCAGATTCATTTTGCCTGTTTTAATATTACATAAGGGGACTCTTTTAGGGTTCATTCTTCTTTCAGTTACATTATACATGTGAGATTCATCCATGTTGTATGCACGTTATAATGTTTTCATTCTCATTGTTGTAAAATATCCTATTTTACAAACATCATCTCTTGTTCATCTATTTTACTGTTTATATATATTTGAGTTGTTCTACTTTCTATAAGTCATGCTGCTATTAACATTTTTTAACATGCCTTTTGGTAGGAAAAAAATGCTCACATTTGTGTATGTGCAAAATGGCTGGATCATTGTATATGGTGCCTGTCCTAGGCAGAATAATTGTCCTCCAAACATAGCAAGTCCTAATTTCTAGAACCTGTAAATTTTACCTTATGAAGGAGAAGGATCTTTGCAGATATGACTAAATTAAGGGTTTTTATGTAGAGTCTACTCTTCAGATCCTAAATGCAATCACAGATATCCTTACAAGAGAGAAGCCAGATGGAGACTTTCCATACGCAGAGGAGATGAAAAGGAGATGTCAAGAGGAAGCAGACATTGGCATAATGTGGCCACCAGGCAAAGAATGCCAGCAGCCACCAGAAGCTGAAGGAGGCAAGAGACACTACCCTGGGGCCTCTGGAGAGAGCCTTGGCCCTTCCAACACTAGTTTCAGCCCAGTGGTACTAATTTCAGGCTTTTGGGATTCAGAACTACAAGGGAATACATTTCCACTGTTTTAAACCACCCAGTCTGTGGTAATTTGTTGCACGATACTAATGCAGTATGAAGTACTTTTCCAAATTGACAATTATCTGTTTAAAAGAAAAAAAACTTGGTTATCTAATTGCCAACAATATAAAAATGCAAAATATTGATATAATATATAATATAAACTCTAAAGGGGAAGGTTAAAAAGGAAACAATCTTAGCTGGACATGGTGGTGTGTCCCCAGCTACATGGGAGGCTGAGGCAGAAGGATCACCTGAGCCCACGAGTTCAAGGTTATGGTAAGCTATGATTTTACTCCTGCACTCCAGTCTGGGTGGCAAAGTGAGACTCTGTCTCCAAAAAGAGAAAAAGAGAGAGAGAGAGAAACAATTCATGGAGTAAAATTATTTACCTTGGTAACTATCCTTGACTCATCTCAACTACTGTTTCACAAACTGGCTTTATCTCCAGAGTTAAATGTCATGTTTCCAGAACCTTATTATTTCCTTAAAATTTGGGGGAAGAGAAGCACTAGGTGACTGGTAATTTGCCCCAATACTTTCTATTCTATAACAGACTATCTGTTTTTGAGGGGAAGGTTTTATTAGTTGGTACGAAATATATGAAACATAAGTTTACCATTTTAACCATCTTAAGTACATAGTTTAGTGATATTAAGTATATTTACAAATTTGTGCAATCATCACCACTGTCCATTTCCAGAACTTTGTCATCAACTCAAACAGAAACTCCATACCTCTCCATTTCTGTCTTCCACCAAGCCCTGGTAACCTCTCTTGTACTTTCTGTCTCTCTGAATTTGCTTATTCTGAGTATCTCATGTGAGCAAAATCATACAATATTTGTCATTTGTGTCTGGCTTATGTTACATACCATAATGTTTTAAATCCATGTTGTAGGGTGTATCTAAATTCCCTTCCTTTTAAGGCTGAATAATAATATATGTATATACTGAATGTATTTTTCTATTCATATGTTAATGGCATTTGGGCTGTTTTCTCCTTTTGGCTAGTGTGCATATATGTTGGTGTGCAAGTATCTACTTGAGTCCCTGCTTTCAATTCTTTGGGGTATATACCTAGAAGTAGAATTACTGGGTCATACAGTAATTCTATGTTTAACTTTTTCAGGTACCTCTGTGCTGTTTTCCACAGTGGTAGCACCATTTTGCATTTCCAGGATCAATGCATGAGAATTGCAATTTCTCCACATCCTCACCAACACTTGTAATTTTCTGGTGTTTCGATAATAGCCATCCTAATGGGTGTGAGGTGGTAACTCATTGTGTGATTTGCATTTCCCTAATGATTAGGGATATAGAACATCTTTGCATGTGCTCATTGGCTGTTTGTATATATTCTTTGAAAAATGTCTGTTCAACTCTTTTGCCCATTTTTGTATTAGGTTGAGTGGTCTATCTTTTTTTAAGTGGAAAGTAAGTTAGACTAAACACAATATAAAAATAACCATGTGTAATAATCAAGTATTGTCATTTGCTGTCCTTTTATTTTATATATGAGAAATCTTAAAGGGAGGATTTAAGGAGATGAATGATAAAAGTATAGCACCAAGTGACTCCAAGTGACATGGATAGCAAATATTCACTAAGCCCTTAGAACAGCCTGGCTTTTTCATTCATAACCCGTGGAAGAAAAACAGCAGTTCCTGATGTATCCTCTCCCAACTTCTTAGTAAATATCTAAATTGTTATGAAGATACAAGATGAAGAATGAAGACAGATCTTCTCAACAATTCTATCTACTATGACTGAAACACCACCTAAAGCCAAAACTTGAGATGAATATAAACAAATGATAGGGCTTTCGTTCATAAAACACCTTGGGTTGTATACCCCTTCCTCTGGTTCTGAATTGGTTAAAAAAAAAAAAACAAAAACAAAAACCTAGGCCAATATATATTCATTGCCCTCTTTCTGGTTCTGAAAAGTACTCTTTCCCCATCTTTCCTTCCCAGTGTCCGTGGTCTGATAATAAGACAGATACTAGAAATCTCAGAAAGCAAATGATCAGAAACCAGATAAAAATTAATGGTAATACAAATTTGGGGGATTATTGTAATCTTCTATATCAGCTCAGAGGAAAAGAAAAGAAAGAAACTAGGAATAGAATAAGATAAGAGATACACCTGCAAAACCAGCAGGGGATCTAGAAGTGAGAAACTGTTTTAGGAACTACTGTCAAGCTGTCCTTCAGGTATGATTTGGGAAATTTGCTGGACCAAGGATAATCCAGTCTGGGGACAAACAGTGAACCTGAGTAGGTTGAATGAAAGATAAGTGGGAAAACAAACAAATATGAGGCCTGCTATGGCCTCATATGAATAGTGTTTCCCACAAAGGGACACAATTGAAGTCCTAACCTCCAGTACCTTTAAGTGTGAACTTATTTGGGAATAGGGTGTTGCAAATGTAACTAATTTAAAGTGAGTTTAGACCAGGCCAGGTGTGGTGGCTCATGCCTGTAATCCCAATACTTTGGGAGGCTGAGATGGGCATATCACTTGAGCAAGGATTTCGAGACAAGTCTGGGCAACATGGTGAGACCCCCCCCCCGATCTCTACTAAAAATATACAAAAATTAGGCAAGTGTGGTGGTGTGTACCTGTAGTCTCAGCTACTCAGGAGGCTGAGGTAGGAAGATTACTTTTTGAGCCCAGGAGGCAGAGGCTGCAGTGAACAGAGATCTTACCAAATAAAATAAATAAAGTGAGGTCTTACTAATGTAGGTTGGGTCCTTGATCTGACTGGTATCCTTATAAGAAGACAGAACTTTGGACACAAACACACAGGAGAATGCAGTGTGACAGTAGACACAGAGGGAAGATGATCACAGAGATTGGAGTGATGCAGCCACAATTCCAGGCTCTCTTGAGGCTACCAGAAGCTGGAAGAGACAGGAAGATTCCTCCTCTAGAGGCTTGGTGAGGGGAAGGGGGGATGGCCCCTATCACCACCTTGATTTTGAACTTCGAGCTTCTAGAACTGCGAGAGAGTAATTTCTGCTGTAGTCACCAAGTTGGTTTTGCTTTATCACTGCAGCCCTAAAAAACTAACACAAGGCCTATTAAAAAGTTCTGCCTGAATAAAGGGAAAAAAATCACCATTCAGAAGGCTCAAAAGAAAAACATACTCAAAAAGGAATTTGTTGAAGGGCACACATAAAAATTTCAGTAAACCGTTTAGCATCCTCTATAAAATGTGAGCAAATTTGGATTCTATTATAAGGGGGAAAAAATGACTTGTTAAAAATGAAATGAATTAGATTTAGAAAAATTAAAAAACAATCCAAATTAGAGTACATTAAGTAAAGATGCAAGGGGAATATTGGAACTGTTCGTAATGTCTTTATGATTTTTCTGTAAATCTAAAGCTGTTATAAAATATAAAGTTTATTTTTTAAGAAAAACAGAAGAATAGTCAACACAAAATTCAACATTACATTAACTCCCAGTAAGAAGTATGGAGCATGGGGTTGGTGAGGAGCACACCCTCAAAAGTATTGGTAGTGTTCAGCTCATAAGATGGATATTAAATTAGTATTTGTTTTATTATATTCAATAATGTGTATACTTATTACATTATTTTATGTGATAAATATTATGTAATAAAAACTTTAAAAGAGTGTCAGAATAAAAACACATGATTGAGTAAAGACCAGCTCTCATCCTGTAGAAAGAAAATTTTAGTACTTTCCTGTGAAGAAATGAAAATAAGAAAAAAAGATATGAAACACCTTACTTACAGAAAATGAAGAGCTAGACCGTAGAATGAATGTAATAGTAGGAAAACAATTTTCCTTGTGTTGAGGGAAGAGCTATGTATTGAACAAGCTCACTCCAGGCAAAACTAATTAAGAGACTTATTTCTAAATGCAGACCAGAAAATTTTTTTGAGGTACAGAGATAAAGACAAAATACTGCACTGGCATTCAGGCAGAATAAAAAAAGCCTTTCTAAGAAACAAATGATAATCAATTTACCACAAACTCCTTTTCTGTAACATTAAATTCCAGAAAATAGTAGAACAACACCTGGAGTTCTAGCAGAAATGCTATGACCCAATATTTTATAATAAAAAATATCATTCTTACAAGAAGGCAACAAAAAGACATTCTCAGACATAAAAGAGCCCAGGAAATAGACTACCCACATACTCAACTCAGAAAAAAAATTGACGTCTATATTCCAATCAATTGAGATGAAGCAACACCAAGTGCTTTGAAAATTGGGAAGTTAGAATATTCAAGGTCTGAGTAATATTCATATTTTAAATTTCTAAATAGTATTATAAAGCTGTTAAAGACATGCAAAAACAAAGAAGAATTATTTCAAGAAAAATATGTGTAAAAACAATTTACAACTATTTTCTGGATTTTAAAATGAAAATATAGGATCTGGATATATATGACTATAGATAGAAATATATAGATATTTTCTATATAATTGTCTCTCCATATTAGATATAATCCTTATAATCCTTATATCCTTATAATCCTTATATCCTTATAATCCTATAATCCTTATTATAGGATTATAAGGATTATATCCTATAATCCTTATAATCCTTATAATTCTATTTCTATATGCATAGTATCTATGTAATTATCAAAATAGATATACTCTATAGATTTATAAATTTATATATCTATAGATTTATAAAAATATATATTTATATAGCTTTATATAGAGACATAAATTTATATATAGACAAATTTCTCTATGTATAGATATATAAATTTATGTCTATCTATATCTATATCTAAAAGACTCCTAGTAAGATTCCCTTTAAACATTCCTAATAACCACCATTGGTAAGAATCGTTCTCATCCCTCCTTACTGTTACTGGCAACCTAACCTAAGAGATCATCAGAAATAATCTTATTATGCTCCATTACTGATATCAGTCACTACCAGAAGCCCAAGACACTGAGGTCATCTTTCTTTACTGGGACTCTAATCCTCATATAACCTTGCACATTTCTTACACTGATCTAATCTCCTATTGTTTTTATTTCTTTCTTTTAATATTTATATATTTATGTATTTTAAAAATATTATTGTACTTTAAATTCTAGGATGCATGTGCAGAACGTGAAGGTTTGTAACGTAGGTATACATGTGTCATGGTGGTTTGCTGCATCCATCAATCCATCCTCTACATTAGGTATTTCTCCTAATGCTATCCTTTCCTTTGTCTCCCACCCCCACACAGGCCCCAGTGTGTGAAGTTCCGCTCCCTGTGCCCATGTTTTCATTGTTCAACTCCCACTTATGAGTGAGAACCTGCAGTGTTTGGTTTTCTGTTCCTGTATTAGTTTGCTGAGAATGATGGTTTCCAGCTTCATCTATGTTCCTGCAAAGGACAAGAACTCATTTTGTTTATGGCTCCATAGTATTCCATGGTGTATATGTGCCACATTTTCTTATCCAGTCTAACATTGATGGGCATTTGTGTTGATTCCAAGTCTTTGCTGTTGTGAATAGTGCTGTAAGAAACATACGTGTGCATGTATCTTTATAGTAGAATGATTTATAATCATTGGGGTGTATACCCAGTAATGAGATTGCTGAGTTAAATGGCATTTCTAGTTCTAGATCCATGAGGAATCCCCACACTGTCTTCCATAATGGTTAAACTAATTTATATTCCCACCAACAGTGTAAAAGTGTTCTTATTTCTCCACGTCCTCTCCAGCATCTGTTGTTTCTGGACTTTTTAACGATCACCATTCTAACTGGCATGAGATGGCATCTTATTGTGGTTTTGATTTGCATTTCTCTAATGACCAGTGATGATGAGCTTATTTTCCTATGTTTGTTGGCAGCATAAAAGTCTTTGTTTGAAAATGTCTATTTCATATCCTTCTCCCTTTTTTGATGGGGTGTTTTTTTTCTTGTAAATTTGTTTAAGTTTTAATTCTAGATATTAGCCCTTTGTTGGATGGATAGATTGCAAAAATTTTCTCCCATTCTCTAGGTTGTCTGTTCACTCTGATGATAGTTTCTATTGCTGTACAGAAGATCTTTAGTTTAATTAGATCCCTTTTGTCAATTTTGGCTTTTGTTGCAGTTACCTTTGGTGTTTTAGTAATGAAATGTTTGCCACTGCCTAGCTCCTGAATGCTATTGCCTAGGTTTTCTTCTAGGGTTTTTATGGTTTTAGATCTTGCATTTAAATACTTAATCTATCTTGAGTTAATTTTTGTATCAGGTGTAAGAAAGGGGTTCAGTTTCAGCTTTCTGCATATGGCTAGCCAGTTTTCTCAACACCATTTATTAAATAGGAAATCCTTTCCCCGTTGCTTGTTTTTGCCAGGTTTCTTGAAGATTAGATGGTTGTAGATGTGTGCTGTTATTTCTGAGCCTCTATGCTGTTCCATTGGTCTATATATCTGTTTTGGTACCATTACTATGCTATTTTGATTACTGTAGCCTCCTAATGTAGTTTGAAGTCAGGTAGCGTGATGCCACCTGCTTTGTTCTTTTTGCTTAGGATTCTCTTGGCTATACGGGCTCTTTCTTGTTTTCCATATGAAATTTAAAGTAGTTTTTTCTAACTCTTGAGGAAAGTCAATGGTAGCTTGATGGGAATAGCATTGAATCTATAAATTACTTTGGGCAGTATGGCCATTTTCATGTTATTGATTCTTCCTATCCATGAGCATAGAATATTTTCCCATTTGTTTATGTCCTCTCTTATTTTCTTGAGCAGTGGTTTGTAGTTCTCCTTGAAGAGATCCTTCACCTCCCTTGTAAGTTGTATCCCTAAGTATTTTATTCTCTTTGTAGCAATTGTGAATGGGAATTCACTCATGATTTGGCTCTCTGTCTGCCTGTTATTGGTGTATGGGAATGCTTGTGATTTTTGCACATTGTTTTGTATCCTGAGACTTTGCTAAAGTTGCTTATCAGCTTAAGGAGATTTGGGGCTGAGACAATGGGGTTTTCTAAACAATCATGTCATCTGCAAACAGAGACAATCTGACTTCCTCTCTTCCTATTTGAATACTCTATTTCTTTCTCCTGCCTGATTGCCCTGGCCAGAACTTCCAAAACTATGTTGAATAGGAGTGGTGAGAGAGGGTATCCTTGTCTTGTGCTGGTTTTCAAAGGGAATGCTTCCAACTTTTGCCCATTCAGTATGATATTGGCTATGGGTTTTTCATAAATAGCTCTTATTATTTTGAGATATGTTCCATCAGTACCTAATTTACCGAGAGTTTTTAGCACGAAGGGGTGTTGAATTTTATTGAAGGCCTCTTCTGCATCTATTGAGATAATCATGTGGTTTTGTCATTGGTTCTGTTTATGTGATGGATCACATTTATTGATTTGCATATGTTGAACCAGCCTTGCATCCCAGGGATGAAGCCAACTTGATCGTGGTGGATAAGCTTTTTAATGTGCTGCTGGATTCAGTTTGCCAGTGTTTTATAAATGATTTTCACATTTATCTTCAAAAGAGATATTGGCTTGAAATTTTCTTTTTTAGTTGTATCTCTGCCAGGTTTTGGTATCGGGATGATACTGGCCTCATAAAATTAGTTAGGGAGGAATTCCTCCTTTTCTATTGTTTCAGAAGGAATGGTACCAGCTCCTCTTTGTACCTTTGGTACAATTTGGCTGTGAATCCTTCTGGTCCTGGGCTTTTATTAGTTGGTAGGCTATTAATTACTGCCTCAATTTCAGAACGTGTTATTGGTCTATTCAGAGATTTGACTTCTTCCTGATTTCAATTTGGAGGGTGTATGTGTCTAGGAATTTATCCATTTCTTCTAGATTTTCTTGTTTATTTGCATAGAAGTGTTACGGTATTCTCTGATGGCAGTTTGTATTTCTGTGGGATCAGTGGTGATATCCCCTTTATCATTTTTTATTGTGTCTATTTGATTCTTCTCTCTTTTCTTCTTTATTAGTCTGGCTAGCAGTCTATCTATTTTGTTAATCTTTTCAAAAAACCAGTTCCTGGATTCACTGATTTTTTGAAGGGTTTTTCATGTCTCTATCTCCTTCAGTTCTGCTCTGCTCTTATTTATTTCTTGTCTTCTGCTGGCTTTTGAATTTGTTTGCTCTTGCTTCTCTAGTTCTTTTAATTATGATGTTAGGGTGTTGATTTTAGATCTTTCCCGCCTTTTCTTGTGGGTATTAATTGCTCTAAATTTCCCTCTAGACACTGCTTTAAATGTGTCCCAGATTCTGGAACATTTTGTCTTCGTTCTCATTGGTTTCAAAGAACATCTTTATTTCTGCCTTCATTTCCTTATTTACTCAGTAGTCTTTCAGGAGCAGGTTTTTTAGTTTCCATGTAGTTGTACGGTTTTGAGTGAGTTTCTTAATCCTGAGTTCTAATTTGATTGCACTGTGGTTTGAGAGACTGTTATGATTTCTCTTCTTTTTGCATTTGCTGAGGAGTGTTTTACTTTCAATTATGTGGTCAATTTTAGAATAAGTGCTATGTGGTGCTGAGAAGAATGTATATTCTGTGGATTGTGGGTGGAGAGTTCTATAGATGTCTATTAGGTCTGCTTGGTCCAGAGCTGAGTTCAGGTCCTGAATATCCTTGTTAATTTTCTGTCTAGTTGATCTAATATTGACAGTGGGGTGTTAAACTCTCCCACTATCATTGTGTGGGAGTCTAAGTCTCTTTGTAGGTCATTAGGAACTTGCTTTATATATCTGGGTGCTCCTGTATTGGGTGCATATATATTTAGGATCGTTAGCTCTTCTTATTGCATTTATCCCTTTGCCATTATGTAATGCCCTTCTTTGTCTCTTTTGATCTTTGTTAGTTTAAAGTCAGTTTTATCAGAGACTAGGATTGCAACCCCTGTTTTTTCTTGTCTGCTCTCCATTTACTTGATATATCTTATTCCATCCCTTTATTTTGAGCCTGTGTGTGTCTTTGCACATGAGATGGGTCTCCTGAATATAACACACCGATGGGTCTTGACTCTATCCAATTTGCCAGTCTGTGTCTTTTGATTGAGGCATTCAGCCCATTTACGTTTAAGATTAATATTGTTATGTGTGAATTTGATCCTGCCATTTTGATGCTAGCTGGTTGTTTTGCCTGATAGTTGATGCAGTTTCTTCATAGTGATGATTGTCTTTACAATTTGGCATGTTTTTGCAGTGGCTGGTACCAGTTTTTTTCTTTCCATATTTAGTGCTTCCTTCAGGAGATTTTGTAAGGCAGGCTTGGTAGTGACAAATCCCTCTGCATTTGCTTTTCTGTAAAGGATTTTATTTCTCCTTCACTTATGAAGCTTAGCTTGGCTGGATATGAAATTCTGGGTTGAAAATTCTTTTCTTAAGAATGTTGAATATTGGCCCCACTCTCTTCTGGCTTGTAGAGTTTCTGCAGAGAAATCCACTGTGAGTCTGATGCACTTCCTTTTGTGGGTAACCCAACCTTTCTCTCTGGCTGCCCTTAACATTTTTTCCTTCATTTCAACCTTGGGGAATCTGACAATTATGTGTCTTAGGGTTGCTCTTCTTGAGGAGTATCTTTGTGGGGTTCTCTGTATTTCCTGGATTTGAATGTTGACCTGTCTTGCCAGGTTGGGGAAATTCTCCTAGATAATATCCTGAAGTGTGTCTTCCAACTTTGTTCCATTCTCCCTGTCACTTTCAGGTATACTGATGAAATGTTAGGTTTGGACTTTTTACGTAGTCGCATATTTCTTGGAGGTTTTGTTCATTCCTTTTCATTCTTTTTTCTCTATTTTGTCTTCATGCTTTATTTCATTAAGTTGATCTTCAATCTCTGATATCCTTTCTTCTGTTTGATCGATTTGGCTATTGATACTTGTGTATGCTTCACAAAGTTTTCATGCTATGTTTTCTAGCTCCAAGAGGTCATTTATATTCTTCTCTAAACTGGTTATTCTAGTTAGCAATTCGGCTATCCTTTTATCAGGGTTCTGAGCTTCCTTGCATTGGGTTGGAACATGCTTCTTTAGCTCAGAGGAGTTTGTTGTTACCCACATTCTGAAGTCTACTTCTGTCAACTCACCAAACTCATTCTCTGTCCAGTTTTATTCCCTTGCTGGTAAGGAACTGTGATCCTTTGGAGGAGAAGAGTCATTCTGGTTTTAGGAATTTTTAGACTTTTTGCACTGGTTTTTCCTCATCTTAATGAATTTATCTACCTTTGGTCTTTGCTGTTGTTGACTTTTGGATGGACTTTTTGTGTGGTCATCTTTTTGATGATGTTGGTGCTATTCCTTTCTGTTTGTTTTCCTTTAACAGTCAAGTCCCTCTGCTGCAGGTCTGCTACAGTTCGCTGAGGGTCCACTCCAGACTTTGTTTGCCTGGGTATCACCAATGGAGGCTGCAGAACAGCAAAGATTGCTGCCTGCTCCTTCCTCTGGAAACTTTGTCCTAGAAAGGCACCTGCCAGAAGCCAGTGAGTGCTCTCCTGTATGAGGTGTCTGTCGACCACTGCTGGAGGTGCCTCCAGTCATGAGGCACCTCTAGTCATGAGGCACCTCCAGTCATGAGGCACAAGGGTCAGTGGCCCACTTGAGGAGGCAATCTGTCCCTTAGCAGAGCTCAAGCACTGTGCTGGGAGATCTGCTGCTTTCTTCAGAGCCAGCAGGCGGTAATGTTTAAGTCTGCTGAAGCTACACCCATAGCTTCCCTTTCCCCCAGGTGCTCTGTCCCAGGGAGATGGGAATTTGATCTATAAGCCCCTGACTGGGGCTTTTGCCTTTCTTTCTGAGATGGCCTGCCCAGGGAGGAGGAATCTAGAGAGGCAGTCTGGCTACAGCAGCTTTGCAGCATTGTGGTGGGCTCTGCCCAGTTTGAACTTCCAGAGGCTTTGTTTACACTGTGAGAGGAAACCCACCTACTCCAGCCTCAGTAATGGTGGACACCTCTTACCCCATGAAGCTCGAGCATCCCAGATTGACTTCAGACTGCTGTGCTGGCAGCAAGAATTTCAAGCCAGTGGATGTTAGCTTGCTGAGCTCTGTGGGAATCACATCCACTGAGCTAGACCACTTGACTCCAGGGCTTTAGCCCACTTTCCAGGGGAGTGAATGATTCTATCTTGTTGGCATTCTGTCTCACTGGCATTCCACTGGAGTACAAAAAAACAAAAACAAAAACAAAAAAAACAAAAAAACTCCTACAGTTAGCCTGTGTCTGCCCAAACGGATGCCCAGTTTTGTGCTTGAAACCCAAGGCCCTGGTGATGTAGGAACCTGAGGGAATCTCCTGGTCTGTGGGCTGTGAAGGCCATGGGAAAAGTGTAGTATCTAGGCCATATAGCACTGTCACTCACGGCAGGGTCCCTCATGGCTTCCCTTGGCTAGGGGAGGGAGTTCCCTGACCCCTTGCACTTCCCGGGTGAGGCAATGCCCCACCCTGTTTTGGCTCACTCCCAGCTACATCCATTGTCTAACCACTTCCAGTGAGATGAACCAGGTACCTCAGTTGGAAATGCAGAAATCACCCACCTTCCATGTTGGTCTCGCTGGGAGCTGCAGACAGACCAAAACTGTTTCTATTCAACCATCTTGCCCAGGAATCTAATCTTCTGCTCTTTTCAACACCTTAAAACCTCTTTTTCAACACCTCTTTTCAACACCTTCCTTGTATCCTATATTAGGTTGGTGCAGAAGTAATTGTGGTTTTTGTCAATACTTTAATGGCAAAAACCGCAATTACTTCTGCACCAACGTAATAGAGCTCACTTTTTCTTATCTACAAATTCCTATATATTCAGCTTTTTGTGGAATTTTTTTTAACCTCTTTTCTATAACTAAGACCTGGTCATCACCTGAGAATACACTGTCAGTCCTCTCAAAAAGTGCTGCTTTCTCTCCCAACGCCTGTTTGAGCCACTGGGCATGAAGCTAGGATAGATGACCTCTTTGGTAGTCATTCTTCGAAGATTTTACCAGCTGGATCACTGTCGCCCTCTCCAAAATTACTTTTTGTCATAATTGTTGACAATATCAATATCCACGTTGACCAATCCAATAGACTTTATCCAGTAATGGGAATAGTCTCTCTCTGCACTATCTAATATGACAGTCACTAGACATATGTGGCTATTAATCACTTGAGATATAACTAGTACAGCTGAGGAACTGGAGTTCTACTTTTGTTTAATTTTAATTAATTTTAAATAGCCAGGTGTGCTACTGGCTCCCATTTTGGATAGCACAGACATCAGTGATAATTTATATAACCAAGGCTCTCAATTTTTGGCCTCTGTTCTTTGAATGCACTTGTCCTCCACACTGCCTCAAGCATCTACTTCCTAATCCCAGAATGTGTCATTACCAATAACTATACCTCTTCCAAAAATTCAGTTTCAAACATCTCGCTCACCAACCTCCATATCTCTCTGTAGAGCTCATTTCCCATCATATGCTCCTTCAACAATTGCAAAAATTCACCTAGATATATCTCCAGTACCCTTGCCCCTGTGTCTTCATTTTTTTAATATGACAAAATACTAATCCTGACTAAATTCAATTATCGGTCTATTTTCATCAGCACTTTGTTGACTAAATGTAACTGGTGTGCTGACTTCTTTCATTTTAAGTTCATGTCCACCAACTGCCTTTAGCTCTCTTCCAATATTACTTCATTTCTGTAGCCCATTTATTCATTCACACTCATAAGCAATTATTTTACACTCTATCCCAGTTCCTCTAACTTTTAACACCTCTTCCCACTGTTGATTCTCTGCTGAAGATTTGATTTCTATTTCACTGAGAAATTGAAAGTAATAAAAGCAGAACTTCTCTGTTTTTAACAACACATCTTCCAGTGCACCTGCAGCTATTTCGATTTCTATATTTGACTGTGTTTGAATGTGCTGTGGTGAGTTTGGATGCCCTATAGCAATTATCTCCCATATCTCCTGCATCATCAATTTCTCCCTCTCCTGACTATTCTCATCAGTATGTAAACATCCTGTAATATCTCCCACATTAAAAAAATTAAAGCTGTATTTGGTTCATTTGACTTATATTCCCCTTCAGCCATAGTTCCATTTCTCTGCTCTTCTTCACAGCAAAAGCCCATGAAAGAATTAATTTCAGTTGTTATCTTCATGTCGTCTTTCCAATTCTCTCTTGAACTCATACTTGTCAGGTGTTATCCCCACTACATCCACTTAGCTATCTCATGCAAAGGTACATAGTGACCTCCATGTGGCAAAATTTGACTGTCAATTATTTGTCCTCATCATACTTCACCTCTAAGCAGCATTAATAATAGTTATCACTTCTTCCTACTGAATAGTTTTCACTTGGCTGCCAGGGTTTCTCTCTTGGCTCTCCTGCTACAGCACTGACTTCTTCCTCATCTCTTTGATAGTCCCTGCTGATATCCCTGAACTTTAAACACTGAATTTCTGCAGACTTCACTTTTCTGATCTCTTCTCTATTTGCACTCACTTCTGATAGCACATGAACCTGAGCTCATGACTCTCTAGGTGCTGGCAAATACACCTTTATTTTTTCAATGAAAATCTTCCTTTGAAGTCTAGATTCACATTCCCCATGGCCTGCATATCCAACTGACTACTTAACATCTCCATCATCTTCATAGGCTACCTAATAGAAATTCACATGTAACACATTGAAAACTGTCCCACAGATTGTATAATCTCAGTTAATTCCAACACTATTCTCTCAGTTGTTCAGATTAAAATCCTCAGTATAAGTCTTCAGTTTCTCTCTCTCTCTCTCTCTTTCTCTCTCTCCCCAACCATCCATCCTGTATCCTAAGGTGCAGCAAATCCTATGTGTTGCATTACTTTCAAAATGTGTCTTCAATTCAATCCCTTTTTACCACTTTCACCGTCATCATCCTTCATCTAGATCACTCCAACAATGCCCTGCTTTCAATCTTATCTTCTGAAGTTCACAATTAGCCATAATGATATTTTAAACATAAGTCAGATCCAACCACTTCTCACCTCAAACCCTACAATGGCTCTCATCTTACTCAGAGTAATCTTTGAAAAGACCTAAAAAGCCATGTATAACATGGCCCCAGCTCGTCATCATCTCTGTGACCTCATTTCCTATGAGTATCTTTCTCTAGCTTAACCCTTTCTGGCAATCCTGCCCCTTTGCTGTTCTTTAACAAAAAATTCTAGGAAGGGTATAGGAAGATTGTGGAATAGAAGGTCCCACTGGTCTTTCCCCATGCAGAAATACCAAACTCAACAACTGTCTACACAAAAATACCTTTATGAGAACCACAAATCAGGTGAGCACACACACTATCTGGTTTTAACTTCATCTTACTCAGAGGCACTGAAGAGGGTAGGAAAGACAGTGTTGGATTGCCAACACCACACTTTCCTTATCCTCCCAGAGTGGCTGTGTGGCATGGAGAAATCTTTGTGTTTGGGAGAGGGATAGCATAGCAATTAACTGATTTCCCATTGTACTCAGTGCTGCCTTGTCATAGCAGAAAGCAAAACCTGGCTGAATTCAGCAGGTGCCCACACATGAAGGGAGTATTCAAATTAGTCCTAGCTGGAAGGAAATCACCCATCACAGCAGTCAGAACTTGAGTTCTGGCAAGCCTCACCACAACAGGCTAAAGTGCACTGGAGTTCTAAATAAACTTTAAAGGCAGTCTAGGCCACAAAAACTGCAAGTCCTAGTGCTGAGCTGGGCTCAGAGCCAGTAGACTTGGGGGACATGTGATGTACTGAGACCCAAGCCAGGGCAGTCTAGGTTTTGTGCCACCTGTCCACCAAACCTAGGCAGCACAGCTTGTGGCTCCAAAAGAGACTCCTTCTTTCCACTTGAGGAAAGGAGAGGGGCGAGTAAAGAGGACTTTGTCTTACATCTTGGATATTAGCTCAGCCTCAGTAGGATAAGACTGCAGAGTCATGAGGCCCTCATTCAAGGCCCCAGATCCCAGATGATGTTTCTAGACACAGCCTGGGCTAGAAGGAAACCAATTCCCTTGAAGGGAAGGACCATATCCTGGCAGAATTCATCACTTACTGACTAAATAGCCCTTTGTCCCTGAATAACCAGCAGCAATACCCAGGTAGTATGCCATGGGACTTGGGTGAGACTCAGAGATGCTGGCTTCTGGTAAGACCTGGACACATTCCCAACTGTGGTGGCTACAATGAGAGACTCTTTCTACTTGTGAAAAGCAGAGGGAAAAGTAAAGGAGACTTTGTCTTGCACTTTACATACCAGCTTGACTGCAGTGATGTAGAGCACCAGGCAGACTCTTGGGGTCCCCAGATCAAGGTCTTGGCTCTTAAATGGTCTTTCTAGACCTGCTGTGGGCAAGAGGGGAGCCCAGCGCCCTGAAGGGTGAGTCCCAGGCCTGGCAGCGTTCACCATATGCTATCTGAAGAACCCTTGGGCCTTAAGTAAACATTGGTGGTAGCCTCGCAGTACTCCCTGTGGGCCTGTTGTTTTTGTGGGCATGAGATGAGGCTCTTCTGCCTATGGAAAGGAAAGGGAGAGAGGGAAGGATTGTGTCTCTTGGTTTGAGGGTTAATTCAACCACAGTAGACTAGAACACTAGGAATACTTTTAAGGTTTTTTACTTTACCTCCTAGCTCTTAGATGGTGTCTCTGGACCCCTCCAGGGTCTGGGAGAACTCAGTGACCTGAAGGGAAGGATACCAGCCCTGGCTGGCTTCACCACCTGCTTATTGTAGAGCCCTAAGGCCTTGAATAAACATGGGCAGTAGCCAGGTAGTGGCTACACTGGGCCTTGAACAAGACCCAGTGCTACATTGGCATCAGATCTGACCTAGCACAGTACCAGTGGTGGTGGCCACAGGGGTGCTTGTGTCACCACACTCCCAGCTCCAGGTAGCTCAGCACAGAGAAAGAGAGACTCTGTTTGATTGGGAGAAATTATGGGAAAAGGATAAGAGATTCTACTAGTAATTTAGATAAGTCTTCCAAATCTTATCCAAGACCACCAAGGTGATGCCTCTATGAGTCTGCAATAACCACAGCTTTATTGGGCTTGGGATGCCCTCTTATGCAGACATGGTTGAGATCACCACACCCAAGTCCTTTTGAATACCTAGAAAGCCTTCCCAAGAAGGACAAATGCAAACAAGTCCAGATTGTGAAGACTACAATAAATACCTAACTCTTCAATGCCCAGACACCAACAAACATCCATAAGCATCAAGTCCATCCACGAAAACATGAACTCACCAAATAAACTAAAGTGCCAGGGACCAATCTTGGAGAGACAAAACACATGTGATCTTTCAGGCAAAGAACTAAAAATGCTATTTTGAGGAAACTCAAAGGAATTCAGGATAAAACCTAGAAAGAATTTGGGATTCTACTGAATACATTTAACAGAGAACTTGAAATAATTATTTTAAAAAAGCAGAAATTCTGGAAATGAAAATACAATTGAAATACTGATGTTAATGAGCAATAAAAAATTATCTGAAGGTTCAAAATGTACTGCTAATAGTAAGTCCACAGAAAAACACAGAATATTATAACACTGTAATTGTGAGGTATAAACAACTCTTAAGTAGACAATAAAACAATTTTAAAAAATAGCTGTGACAACTTTATAAGATATTGACAATACAATAAGACATAAATAGAAATAACAAAAAATTTAAAAAGTCGGGGGACAAAGTTAAAGTATAGAATTTTTAGTTTTGTTTGTTCATTTATGCAGTAGTGTTAAATTGTTGTCAGTTTAAAATAATGTGTTATAAGATAGTATTTGCAAGCTTTATGCTAACCTCAAATCAAAAAATATACACCAGATACACAAAAAATAAAAAGAAATTAAATCATATCACCAGATTAAATCATTTTTGCTAAAAGGAAGACAGAAAGGAAAGAAGGAAGAGAAGCAACTAGAAAACAAATAACAAATGGCAGGAGTAAGTTCTTATTTATCAATAATAACATTGAATGTAAATGGACTAAATTCTCCTGTCAAAAGACATAGAATGGCTCAATGGATGAAAAACGAGACCCATTGATTTGTTGCTTACAAGAAACATGTTTCACCTATAAAAATACAAATAGATGAAAAATAAAGGGGTAGGAAAAAGATATTCCACACCAAAGGAAACCAAAAGAGAGCAAGAGTAGCTATATTTAGACAAAATAGATTTTAAGAAAAACACTATAAGAAGAGACCAAGATAGTAATTATATAATAATAAAGGAGTCAATTCAGCTAGAGGATATAACAATGTTAAATATATATGCACCAAACACTGGAGCCCACATAAATAAAGCAAATATTATTGAAGCTAAAGAGAGAGAGAGAGACCTCAAAACAGTAATAGCTGGAAACTTCAACACCCTACTTTCAGCACTGGGCAGATCTTCCATACAGAAAATCAACAATTAAACATCAGATTTAATCTACACTATAAACCAAATGGACCTAACAAATATTTACAGAACATTGAATCCAATGGCTGCAGAATATACATTTTTTTCTTCAGCAAATGGATTATTCTAAGGGATAGACCCTGTGTTAGGACACAAAACAAGTCTTAAAACTTTCAAAAACATGAAAGAATATCAAGCATATTCTTGGACTACAATGAAATAGATCTAGAAATTATGAAACATACAAAAATCAATGTGATACATCATATCAACAGAATAAAGGATAAAAACCATATGATCATTTCAATTGATACTGAAAAGCATTTGATAAATTCAACATTGCCTTATGATAAAAAAAAAAAACCTCAAGAAACTGGGTATAGAAGGAACATACTTCAACATAATAAAAGTCATATACAGCAGACCCATAGTTAGTACCATACTTGATAGGGAAAAACTAAAAACCTTTTCTTTAAGATCAGGAATATGACAAGGATGCACACTTTACCACTGTTATTCAACATAGTACTGGAAGTCTTAGCTAGAGTGATGAGACAAGAGAAAGAAATAAAGGGCATCCAAATTGTAAAGGAAAAATTCAAATTAAACTTGTTTGCAGATAATGTGATCTTATGTCTGGAAAAACCTAAAGACTCCACCACTGAAAGTATTAGAACTTTTAAATAAATTTAGTAAAGTATCAAGATACAAAATCAACATACAAAAATTAGTAGCTTTTCTCTATGCCAACAGCAAACAATCTTAAAAAAAAAGGAAATTTTAAAAACCTCATGTATAGTGGCCATAAATAAATTAAATACCTAGGAATTAACAACCAAAGAAGTGAAATATCTCTATAATGAACACTAAAAAATGCTGATGAAAGAAATTGAAGAGAACACTAAAAAATGGAAAGATATTCCATGATCATTAATTAAAAGAATTAATTAAATATACTTGCCACCTAAAGCAATTTATAGACTAAATAAAATCTCTATCAAAATTCCATTACATTCTTCACAGAAATAGAATCCTAAAATTTATATGGAACCACAAAAGATCCAGAATAACCATAGCTATCCTAAGCAAAAAGAACAAAATTGGAGGAATTTCCTGACTTCAAATTATACTACGGAGGTATAATAACCAAAATGTCATGGTACGGGCATAAAACCAGATACATACACCAGTGGAACACAATATAGAACCCAGAAATAAATCCATATATCTACAGTGAACTCATTTTTAACAAGGTGCCAAGAACATGCATTGGGAAAAGGACAGTCTCTTCAATAAATGGTGCTGGGAAAACTCGATACACATATGCAGAAAAAGAAACTAGATGCCTATCTCTTGCCATATACAAATATCAAACCAAAATGGATTAAAGACTTAAATCCAAGTCCTCAAGCTATAAAACTACCAGAATAAAACACTGGGGAAACCCTCCAGAACATTGGAGTGAATTAAGGTTTCTTGAGTAATACTTCATAGGCACAAAGCAACCAAAGCAAAAATAGATAAACGAGATCACATCAAGTTAAAAACCTTCTGCAGAGCAAAGGAAACAATCAACATAGTTAAAAGACAACCCACAGAATGGAATAAAATATTGGAAAACTACTCATCTGACAAGAGATTAATAACCAGAATACATAAGAAACTCAATTTTATATGCAAATGGGCAGAAGATTTGAATAACTTTTCCCAAAAGAAGACATACAAATGGCAACATCGCACTTATTCCAAAATTAACCACATAATTGGAAGTAAAAAACTCCTCAGCAAATGCAAAAGAATGGAAATTATAACAGTCTCTCAAACCGCAGTGCAATCAAATTAGAACTCAGGATTAAGAAATCAAAACTACATAACTATGTGGAAACTGAACAACCTGCTCCTGAATGACTACTGAATAAATAATGAAATGAAGGAAGAAATAAAGATGTTCTTCAAAACTAATGAGAACAAAGGAAAAACGTACCAGAATCTCTGGGAAACAGGTAAAGCAGTGTTTAGAGGGAAATTTATAACACTGAATGACCATAGGAGAAAGTGAGACAGATCGAAAATCGACACCCTAACATCAGAATTAAAAGAACTAGAGAAGCAAGAGCAAACAAATTCAAAAGCTAGCAGAAGACAAAAAATAACTAAGATCAGAGCAGAACCAAAGGAGATAGAGGCACAAAAAAACCCTTCAGAAAATCAACGAATCCAGGAGCTGGTTTCTTTGAAAAGATTAACAAAATAAATAGACCACTAGCCAGATTCATAAAGAAGAAAAGAGAGAAGAATCAAATAGACACAATAAAAAATGATACAGGGGATATTACCACTGATCTCACAGAAATAGAAACTACCATCAGAGAATACTATAAACACCTCTATGCAAATAAACTAGAAAATCTAGAAGAAATGGATAAATTCCTGGACACAAACACCCTCCCAAGACTAAACTAGGAAGAAGTTGATTCAAAACCCCTTCATGCTAAACTAGGTATATATGGAACATATCTCAAAATAATAAGAGCTATTTATTGATGAACTAGGTATTGATGGAACATATCTCAATATAATAACAGCTATTTATGACAAACCCACAACCAACATCATACTGAATGGACAAAATCTGGAAGCATTCCCTTTGAAAACCAGCACAAGACAAGGATGCCCTCTCTCACCACTACTATTCAACATAGTATTGGAAGTTCTGGCCATGGCAGTCAGGCAAAAGAAAGAAAGAAAGAGTATTCAAATAGGAAAAGAGGATGTCAAGTTGTCTTTCTTTGCAGATAACATGATTGTATATTTAGAAAACCCCATCATCTCAGCCCCAAATCTCCTTAAGTTGATAAGTAACTTCAGCAGTCTCAGGATACAAAAATCAAGGTGCAAAAATCACAAGCATTCCTATACACCAGTAACAGGCAAACAGAGAGCCAAATCATGAGTGAACTTCCATTCACAACTGCTACTAAGAGAATAAAATATCTAGGAATACAACTTACAAGAGATGTGAAGGAACTCTTCAAGAACTGCACACCAGTACTCAAGGAAATAAGAGAGGATTTAAACAAATGGAAAAACATTTTATGCTCATAAATAGTAAGAATCAATATCGTGAAAATGGCCATACTGCCCAAAGTAATTTATAGATTCAATGCTATTTCCATCAAGCTACCATTGACTTTCTTCACAGAATTAGGAAAAACTACTTTAAATTTCATATGGAGCAAAAAAAAACCCACATAGCCAATAAAATCCTAAGCAAAAATAACAAAGCAGGAGGCATCACGCTACCTGACTTCAAACTATACTACAAGGCTACAGTAACCAAAACAGCATGCTACTGGTACCAAAACAGATACATAGACCAATGGAACACAAAAGAGTCCTCAGAAATGAAACCACACATCCACAACCATCTGATCTTTGACAAACCTGACAAAAACAAGCAATGGGGAAAAGATCTCCTGTTTAATAGTGTTGGGAAAACTGGCTAGCCATATGCAGAAAACTGAAACTGGACCCCTTCCTTAAACCTTATACAAAAATTAACTCAACATGGATTAAAGACTTAAATATAAAATCTAAAACCAAAAAAACCTCAGAAGCAAAGCTAGGCAATAGCATTCAGAACATAGGCATAGGCAAAGACTTCATGACTAAGACACCAAAAGCAATGGCAACAAAAGCCAAAATTGACAAATGGGATCTAATTAAACTAAAGAGCTTCTGCACAGCAAAAGAAACTATCATCAGAGTGAACAGACAACCAACAGAATGGAAAAAAAAATTTGCAAGCTACCCAAATGACAAAGGGCTAATATTCAGAGTCTATAAGCAATTAAACATATTTACAAGAAAAAAACAACCCCGTTAAAAGGTGGGTGAGGATATGAACAGACACTTTTCAAAAGAAAACATTTATGCCACCAACAAACATATGAAAAAAAGCTCATCATCACTGGTCATTAGAGAAATGGAAATCAAAACCACAATGAGATAACCAGTTAGAATGGCAATCATTAAAAAGTCAGGAAACAACAGACACTGAAAAGGATGTGGAGAAATAGGAACACTTTTACGCTGTTGGTGGGAGTGTAAATTAGTTCAACCATTGTGAAAGACAGTGTGGCAATTCCTCAAGGATCTAGAACTAGAAATACATCTGACTCAGCCAGCATTCCCATTACTGAGTATATACCCAAAGGATTATAAATCATTCTACTGTAAGGACACATGCATATGAATATGAATGTTTATTGCAGCACTGTTCACAGTCGCAAAGACTTGGAACCAACCTAAATGCCCATCAAGGATAGACTGGATAAAGAAAATGTGGCACATATACACCATGGAATACTATGCAGGCATAAAAAAGGTTGAGTTCATGTCCTTTGCAGGGGCATGAATGAAGCTATAAACCATCATCATCAGCAAACTAACAAAGGAACAGAAAACCAGGCACTGCATATTCTCAATCCTAAGTGGGAGTTGAACAATGAGAACACATGGGGACGAGGAGGGGAACATCACACACTGGGGCCTTTGTGGGGGTGGGGAGCTACGGGAGGGATAGCATTAGGAAAAATACCTAATGTAGACTGTGGGTTGATGGGTGCAGCAAACACCGATGGCGTGTGTTTACCTATGTAACAATCCCGCACGTTCATCACATGTATCCCAGAGCTTAAAGTATAAAGAAAATGTGGTACATATACACAATGGAGTAATATTCAGCTATAAAAAAGAATGAGATCCTGTTATTTGCAATAACATAGATGGAACTGTAGGTTATGATGTTAAGTGAAATATGCGTCATGGACATATGACACATATTTTCTATGTGCGTCATATGTCCATTGACACATATTTCACTTAAGACAAACTTCCTGTGTTCTCAGTTATTTGTGGGAGATTAAAATGATTAAACTTACGGAGATAGAGTAGAAGGATGGTTACCAGGGGCTGGGAAGGGTAATTAGGGATGTGTGGCAGTGGGGGGAAGTGGGTATTGTTAAGGGATACAAAAATAGAAAGAATGAATGAGACCTAGTATTTGGTAGCCCAGCATGGTGACTATAATTAAAAATAATTGTACATTTAAAAATAACTAAAATAGTATAACTGGACTGTGTATTACACAAAAGATAAATGCTTGAGGTGCTGGATATCCCATTTATCCTGATGTGATTATTATCAATTATGTGCTTGTATCAAAATGTCTCATGTATTCCATCACTATGTGTATACCTACTATGTACCCACAAAAATTAACAATTAATAAAAAACAAATTAAAAAATTTTAACCTCAGGATGTTGGCACTTCAGGTTTGGGTTATCTAGAATGCCCTTCTCCAAGACACCCACATGATCTGCTCCCTTACTCCCTTCCAGACTCTTAAATGATGCTTTATTATAGAGCCTTCCCCAACCACCTCATATATAATTTCTGTAACTCTCACCCATTGTCCCACGTATCTTTTCTACCCTGCTTTATCTTTCTCCAAAAAACATGTCTTCAACTGAGCTAACACTATGTCTATATTGTATATTTCTCTCCATCTATGTCTATCTATACCTATGTATCTATGAGAGAGAGGGAGATACAGAGAGACATATCTGATGGCAGAAAGTTTATTTTTTTTCCATGCTCTATTTCTATTTTGTGGCACATATTTGCAATCAATAAATATATTTTGCATGGCTGAAAGAAAAACCACAAGGAGGGAAAGAGATGGAAAAAAAGAAAGAATAAAGAGAAAGAGAGAGGAAGGAAGGAAGGGAGGAAGGGAGGGACACTATTCTAAATATTTTAAAGTTATATATGCTTTATTTATATAATATTTAAAGAGATAAATTAAGAAATAGAATTTTCAGAGTAGTCTTTTTTCCACAAATAGAATTTCTAGAAATGACAACCATACTCATTGCAAATGAATAAAAAAACAAATACAATATATGGGTTGAACAAAAAATTAGACATATTAAGAGAGTATTAAAGAAAAGATTCATAATTAGAAATCACCAAGAATTCAAAAGAAATAAAGAGATGAAAATTATGAAATAGAATAGAGCAAATAATAAGCTTTAAAATATATCTAAGAGAATTTCCAGAATGCAAAAAAGGAATGGAGAGATGTTACTGAAGAGATAATGTATAACTCAAAGAAAACTAATTCAAAGAAAAATCTACAGCAGATTTAAGTATGTCAAAGGAAAAACCAAAGAGAACTCATAACAAAAACTATAGCATATCAGAGATCGAGAATCATAATAGCTATCAAAAGTAATAAAATCATCTAAACAGGTAAGACCATCAGATAGGCAGCAGACTTTTCATCAGCAAAAACAGAAGTCAGAAGTAAAAGCAAGAACATCTTCAAAGCACTAAGTAGAAGATAACTCTCAAGCACGACATTCCCACCAGCAATTCCAATTTCTCCACATCCTCACCAACATCCATTTTTTTAAATTACAGCTATAGTTTTGATTCACATTTGAGTCATTAGGGAATGACTCAGGATGTTGAGCATGTTTACATGTGCTTATTGGCTATTTGTGTGTCTACTTTTAAATAATGGCTATTTAAATAGTGCCCATTTTTTTCCTCCAACTTTTATTTTAGGTTTGGGAGTACATGTGCAGGTTTGATACAGGGGTAAATTGTATGTCACTAGGGTTTGGTATACAAATGATTTTAGTGAGCTTAATACCTAATAAGTAGTTTCTGTATCTTCAACCTCCTCCCGTCCTCCACTCTCAAGTAAGTCCTGATTTCTATTGTTCCCTTCTTTGTGTCTATGTGTTTTCACTGTTTTGCACTCACTTATAAATCAGAAAGTGAGGTATTTGGTTTCCTGTTCCTGCATAATTTGCCTAGGATAATGACATGCAACTGTATCCATGTTGTAGCAAAGAACATAATTTCACTCTTTTTTATGGCTATATATTATTCCACGGTGTATATGTGCCACATTTTCTTTATCCAAACCACTGTTTGATGGGTATCTTGGTTGATTTCATATGTTTACGACTATGGAATGTGCTGCAGTTAACATAAGCATACATATGTCTTTATAGCAGAATAATTTATATTCCTTTGGGTATATATCCAGTAAGGAGATTGCTGAGTTGAATGGTCATTCTGTCTTAAGCTGTTTGAGAAATCACCAGACTGCTTTTCATAGTGACTAAAATAATTTACATTCTCACCAGCAGTATATAAGCATTCTCTTTTTTCTGCAACCTCGCCAACATCTGTTATTTTTTGACTTTGTAATAGCCATTCTGACTGGTGTGAGATGGTATCTCACTGCGGTTTTAATTTGCATTTCTCTAATGATTAGTGGTGTTGAGCATCTTTTTCACATGCTTGTTGGATGCACGTGTGTCTTCCCTTGAGAAGTGTCTGTTCATGTCCTTTGCCATTTTTAATGGGATTGTTTGGTTTTTACCTGTTGATTTGTTTGAGTTCCCTACAGTTTCTGGATATTAGACCTTCACTGGATGCACAGTTTGCAAATATTTCCTCCCATTCTATAGGTTGTCCGTTTATTCTGTTGGTAGTTTCCTCTGCTGTGTAGAAGCTATTTAGTTTCATTAGGTCCCACTTGTCAATATTTGCTTTTGTTGCAATTGCTTTTGGAGTCTTCATCATGAGATCTTTGCCATGAAATGTCATTTCACAGATTTTCTTGTAAGGCTTTTATAGTTTTAGGTTTTACATCTAAGTCTTTGATTTGTATTGAGTTTATTTTTGTATATAGTGAAAGGAAGAAATATAGCTTCGATTTTCTCTGTATGGCTAGCCAGTTACCCTAGCACTATTTATTGAATAAAGAATTCTTTCCCCATTGCTTGTTATTGTCAGCTTTGTCAAAGATCAGATGGCTGTAGGTGTGTGGCTTTATTTCCTCTAACCAACTCAACTAACCTATGTGTCTGTTTTTATACCAGTACCATGCTTTTTTGGTTACTGCAGCCTTGTAGTACAGTTTGAAGTTGAGTAGTGTGATGCCTCTGGCTTTGTTCTTTGGCTTACTATTGTTTTGGCTATTCAGGCTCTTTTTTGTTTCCATATGAATTTTAAAATAATTAGCTTGGTGGTATATGGAAATGCTAATAATTTTTGTACATTGATTTTGTATCCTAATACTTTACTGAAGCTGTTAATCAGTTCTAGGAGCCTTTGGGCAAGAAACTATGAGATTTTCTGTGTATAGAATCTTACCATCTGCAAAGAGAGATAGTTTGATTTTCTCTCTTCCTATTTGGATGCCTTTTATTTCTTTCTCTTGACTGATTGCTCTGGTTAGGATTTCCAGAACTATGTTGAGTAAGAGTGGTGAGAGTGGGCATCCTTGTCTGTCCTGCTTCTTAAGCAGAATGCTTCCAGCTTTCACCCATTCAGTGTGGTATTAGTTCTAGGTTTGTCATAGAGGGCTTTTATTATTTTGAAGTATGTTCCTTCAATGCGTAGTTTGTTTAGGGTTTTTAACATGAAAAGATTTTGAATTTTATTGAAGATCTTTTCTGTATTGATTAAAATGATCGTGTGGTTTTTATTTTTAGTTCTGTTTATCCGATGAATCACACTCATTGACTTGCATATGTTGAACCAGCCTTGCAACTCAAGAATAAAGTCTAATCCTGGTGGATTAGCTTTTTATGCGCTGCTGGAATTGATTTGCTAATACTTTGTTGAGGATTTTTGTGACCATGTTCACCAGGGATAGTGTGCTGAAGTTTTTCTTTCTGATTGTATCTCTGCCAGGTTTTGGTATCAGAATGATGTTGGTCTCATAGAATGAGTTAGGGAGGAGTCCCACCTTGACTTTTTGGAATAGTTTTAGTAGGATTGATACAAGCTCTGCTTTATATGCCTGGTACAATTTAGCTGTGAATCTGAATGTTTTACTTTAAGTTGTGGGATACATGTGCAGAATGCACAGGTTTGTTATGTAGGTATACATGTGCCATGGTGGTTTGCTGCACCTATCAACCCATCATCTAGGTTTTAAGCCCTGCATGCATTAGATATTTGTCCTAATGGTCTCCCTCCCCTTGCCTCCCACTGCCCGACAGCCCCGGTGTGTGATATTCCCCTTTCTGTGTCCATGTGTTCTCACTGTTCAACTCCCACTTATGAGTGAGTATATATGGTATTTGGGTTTTCTGTTCTTGTGTTACTTTGCTGAGAATGATGACTTCCAGATTCATCCATGTCTCTGCAAAGGATATGATCTCATCCTTTTTTATGGCTGCATCCTTTTTATGGCTGGTTGTTTAATTTCCATGTAACTGTATGGTTTTGAGAGATCTTCTTGGAATTCCATAGTGTGTATGGCTCACATTTTCTTTATCTAATCTATCATTGATAAGCATTTGTGTTGATTCCAAGTCTTTGCTCTTGTAAATAGTTCTGCAATAAACATACATGTGCATGTGTCTTTAAAGTAGAATAATTTATTATCACGGATTCAATGTGGGAACTCATTATTGATCAGGTATCCCATGTCTCCCTGGTTTAATCTTCAGAGGTTGTAAATTTCCAGAAATTTGCCCATTTCTTCTAGGCTTTTTAGTTTGTATGCATAGAGGTGTTGATGATAGCCTCTGAGTGTTTCTTGTATTTTTGTGGGGTTGGTGATAATGTCTTCTTTTTCATTTCAGATTGTGTTTATTTGTCTTGTCTCCTTTCTTTTCTTTATTAATCTCGTAGTGGTCTACCAATCTTATTTATTCTTGCAAAAAAACAGCTTTTGGTTTCATTTATCTTTTGTGTGGATTTTTGTGTTTCAGTTTCATTCAGTTCATCTCTGAGTTTGGTTATTTCTTGTATTCTGCTAGATTTGGGATTGGTTTGCTCCTGTTTTTCTAGTTCCTCTTGGTCTGATGTTTGGTTGTTTATTTGAAATCTTTCTGACTTTTTGATGTAGGTATTTAGTACTACTGAATTCCCTCTTAACACTGCTTTAGCTGTGGCCCAGAGATTCTGGTATGTTGTATCTTTGTTTTCATTATTTTCTGAGAAGTTTTTGATTACTGGCTTTATTTCCTTCTTTACCCAAAAATTATTCAGGAGCCAATTGTTTAATTTCCATGTAATTTAATGGTTTTGAGAGATCTTCTTGGTATTGATTTCAATTTGTGTTGTACTGTGGTCTGAGATGGTGGTTGGTATCATTTTGAGTTTTTAAATTTTTTGAGAATTGCTTTGTGACTGAGCATGTGGTTGATCTTACAGAATGTGCTGTGTGCAGATGAGAAGAAGGTATATTCTTTTGTTTTTGGGTAGAGTGTTCTGCAAATGTCTGTTAAGTCCATTTGGTCAAGCGTCAAGTTTGGGTCCTGAATATCTTTGTTAGTTTTCTGCCTTATTGATCTGACAGTGTCACTGGGATGTTGTAGTCTCCTAATATTATTATGTGGTTATCAAGTCTCTTTATAGGCCTCTAAGAACTTGTTTTTATGAATCTGGGTGCTCCATTGTTGGGTGCATTTATATTTAAGATTTCCATTTTCTTGATAGATCTTTCTCCATTCCTTTACTTTGTGCCTTTGGGTGCCACTGCAGGTGAGATGAGTTTCTTGAAGACAGGATACAGTTGGGTCTTGAATCTTTATTCAACTTGCCATTGTGTGCCTTTCAAGTGAAGTGTTTAGCCTGTTTACATTCAAGGTTTATATTGATACGTGAGGATTTGATCCTATCAGTGAGTTGTTATGTTAACTGGTTGTTGTGTGGATTGATGCTTTATAGTGTCAGTGGGCTATGTACTGACACTACAGTGTGTGTTTTTGTGGTGGCAGGTAGTAGGTTTTTTTGTTTCTGTTTAGCATTCCCTTAAGAACTCTTGAAAGGCAAATCTTGTGGTAATAAGTTCTCTTAGCAGTTGCTTATCTGAAATGGATTTTATTTCTACTTCACTTATGAAGCTTAGTTTGGATGGATATTTAATTCTTGTTTGATACATTTCTGTTCTTTGAAGATGCTGAATATAGGCCCCCAATCTCCTCTGGCTTGTAAGGTTTCTGCTGAAAGTTCTGCTGTTAACCTGATGGGGTTCCCTTTATACATGATCTGCCTCTTCTCTCTAGCTGTCTTTAATATTTTGTTTTCGCATTGACCTTGGAAAATCTGATGAGTATGTGTCCTGGGGATGGTTATCTTATGTGGTATCTTGGAGAGGTTCTCTGAATTTCCTGAACTTGCATGTTGACTTTTCTAGCAAGGTTGGGGAAATTTTCATGGACAATATCCTCAAATATATTTATTTTCCAAGTTACTTGCTCTCTCTCTCTCCCCTCCTCTCTTTCTGGGATGCCAAGAGTCATAGGTTTGGTCCTTTACATAACCTTGTATTTATCAGCTATTTTGTTCATTTTTTAAAATTCTTTTTTCTTTCCCTTTTTTTTTTCTTTTTTGAGACAGTGTCTCACTCTGTCATACAAGCTGGAGTGCGGTGGTGTGATCACAGCTGACTGCAACCTTGAGCCCCTGAGCTCAAGCAATCCTCTCACTTCAGCCTCCTGTATAGCTGGGACCACAGGTGCATGCCACTATACCTGGCAAATTTTTTTGTTGTTGTTATTTATAGGTCTCACTATGTTGCCTGAATTGGTCTTGTCCTCTTGGGCTCAAGCCATCCTCCTGCCTCAGCCTCTCAAAGTGCTGGGACTACAGAAATAAGCCACTCTGCCTGGCCTTTGTTCTGTTTTTATCTACGTGAGTTGATATGCTGAGCCAGTCTTTGAGCTCTGATATTCGTTCCTTAGCTTGGTCTATTCTCTTGTTAATATTTCTGATAGTATTTTGAAATCCTTATCATGAGTTTTCAATTCTAGATCAGTTTGGTTCTTTCCTAAAACGACTATTTCATCTTTCAGCTCTTGTGTCATTTTGTGGTATTCCTTAGATTACACTTTCTCTTGAATTTTAATGATCTTCATTGTCATCCAGATTCTAAATTATTTTTTTGTCATTTCAGCTATCTCTGTCCAGTTAACAACCATTACTGGGGAGCTGACGTGTCATTTAGAGGTAAGAAGACATTCTTTCTTGCTTTTAGAGTTACTAGAGTTCTTTCACTGTTTCTCACCTGTATGAATCAATGTTCCATTAATTTTTGAAGTTGCTGTCCTTTGGATGGGTTTTTATGCTTTTATATTCTTTGATTCCCTTGAGGGTTTGGCTGTGCTATAAGTTGGGTTTAGTCAATTGGCTTTATTTCTGGATGATTTCAGGGGTCCAATGCTCAGCTCAGCACTCCTGGGCTTCATGTTCTAATCCTTGAGGGATGAGACCAGGCCTGCAGCTTTTTTTTTTCCTCTGGCCTCTTGAGGTTATGCATCTGCTGTGCTGGTGAGCAGCAGGGGCTTCCTGCAACTGCCCACCAGTGGCAGTGGTCAGCAGAGAGTACATGTGTGCATGCCTGCGGCAGTACATCAACCACTTTAAAATGGTATTATTTGTCTCACTGGAGTTTTGAGTGTTCTTTTTGTATTCTCTATAAAAGTCCCCTATCTGATAAATTTTCTCCCATTCTGGTTTTGTTTGGTTTTGCTTTGTTTTCACTTATTTTATGGTGAGAAGCACAACATTTTAAAGGACAAAACTTTTTAGTTCTGGGGAAGCACGATTTATCTGTTGCTTTCTTTTAGTTATCTTTTAGTCTTATAGCTAAAAAACTATGACAAACTCAAAGTCAGAAAGATTTACTCCTATTTTTTGTTCAAAAGTTTTACAGTTTAAGCTTTTACATTTAGGTCTTTGATCTATTTTGCATTCCTGTTGTGCACACTGTGAGGTAGAGGTCTAACTTAATCCTTTTGCAAGTGGATATTGAGTAGTCACAGCAGCAATTGCTGAAAAAACTGTACTTTCCCCTCACAGAAGGATCTTAGCACCCTTTTCAAAAATTAAAATTAACAGTAAAAGTGAGAGTTCATTTTTGCACCTCATTTTTATTCTATTGATCAATACAGCTATGCTTATGCCAGTACCATGCTATCTTGATTACTATTGTAATAAGTACAAAATAAGTTAAGTATTGAGTACACTTTGCAGTAAATGTTGAAAATGCGGAATGTGGGTCCTCCAACTTTGCTCTTTTCTAAGATTGTTTTAGCTATTTTGATTTCCTTATATCTCCATGTGAATTATAGGTCAGCTTTCAATTTCTTCAAAAACCAGCTAGCAGTTTAATTGGAACTGCATTGAATCTGTAGGTCAATTTGGGGAGTATTGACAAGAATATTAAATCTTCCAATTCATGAGTATGAATGTCTTTCCATTTATGGAAACTTTACTTAAATTTTCAGTGTACACATCTTGCACTATTTTGCAAAATTTATTTCTAAGTATTTTATTTATTTGAGGGTATTGCAAATTGAATTTTTAAAATTGTATTTTCAAATTGTCACTTTTGCATAGAAATACAATTAATTTTTCTATATTATTTCTGTATCATCAATTCTTGTTTGACTTGATTATTGGTTCTAATAGTTTCTAATAGATTCCGTAAGATTTTCTAAAGGCAAAACATCATGTCATCTGCAAATAGAGATAGTTTTGCTTCCTTGTCTCCAATCTGGAAGCCTTTTTCTTTTACTTGCATAGTTGTTCTGGCTAGAACCTCCAATACAGTATTGAATAAAAGTGGCAAGGATGGATCCCCTTGTCTTGCTCCTAATCTTAAAGGGGAAGAAAACATTTTGGTGTTCAATATGAAAAATAGTGTTAGTTACAGGTTTTTCGTATACGATCTTCACGATTTTTGTCAGGTTGAGAAAGTTTCTTTCTTTTCCTAATTGGGATTTTCTCAAATGCTTTTTCTGCTTCTATTATTTTGTCCTGTATTCTAATAATATGTTGTATTATATTGATTGATTTTTGTATGTTGAACCAGTCTTACATTCCTGAGATAAATCACATTTGGTAATGGTGTATGATTCTTTTTCTATGTTGCTAGATTCTTACCAAGATTTAGTTGACTGTTGAATGAGTATTTCCTTATTTGCTGTATATACTAATACAATTTCCATGGACTTTATGTTTTTGTGTTTTACAATTTTCACTGGTTAAATTGTTGTTTTACTGAAGAGAGAGACCACCAAGCTCCTTATTCTGTCATTCTGAAAGATTCCATTTCATTCTTTCTTATCATTATACAGTGTCCACTTGTATGATATTCTAAAACTGATGCGTTCAACTTTTATAGATATTTTATTTGTTTCCCATTATTTTGGTTACTCTGAATTCAGTTTATAGTAACCAAAACAAATATGCAAAGTTCTCTACTGTATAAATACACACACTTGTCAGTTATGATGTATGTTTATCTTCAATTTTGTTGGATAATATCAGATTATCCAATGGTGAGTGTTTATAGTGAGATTTCACACTGTTAGTTATCTTTGCAACACTGCATATTGTCAGACTTCTTAGGTTTTACCAATATGGTGGGTGTGAAATGTTATCCTGTTGCAACTTTAAGTTTTATATATTTGAATACTACTGAAGTTAAGCATTTCTTTGTCACATTTATTAGCATTAATGCCTTTGCTTCTGTTTATGTATCTACACACACACATACACACACACACACACATACACACACACACACACACACAATCTTTCCATAAAGGATTGTTTGAATTTACTGATTTGAAGTTACATTTTCTACACAACAAATCTTTATTGAATATATGTGTTAAAAATATAAATATTTTGTCCTCATTTGTTTTTTGTCTTTTCATTTTCTTTGTGTGTGTGTGTTTTTTTCTTTTGTTTTTATATTTTATTTTAGTTTAAGTTCCAGGATACATGTACAGGATGAGCAGGTTTGCTACATAGGTAAATGTGTGTCATGATCTGCTGCACAGATCAACCCATCACTCCATTCACCCCACCTCACCCTTTGTGTGTTTTTTTAATCAAAAGTAAATCTCAATTTAAATGTATTTTAATTTATCAAGACTCTCCTTTGCGGTTTCCATTCTGAGGGTTTTATTTAAGAAATCCTTTCCTACATCAAAGCCACAAATATATGTTGGTATGTTTGCTTCTACTCATATAAGCTCTAAAATTTGGGCTTTTACAATAAAATCCTTAACCCATTAGAATTAATTTTTAGATATGATTTGAGTTAGGAGTTTTATTTGTTTGTTTGTTTGTTTTTTATTTCTTTTTTTGGATAAGAAATTTTGAATAGCACAATGTATTGAATAGTCATTTTTTAACCCACTGATCTACAATACCAGCTTTGTCATATCACAAGGTTATATGTATACCTAGACCTGTTTCTACACCCTTTATCATACTGGTCTACTTGATGGTTAATACTGTCAACTTGATTAGATTGAAGGATACATAGTATTGATCCTGAGTGTGTCCGTGAGGGTGTTGCCAAAGGAGATTAACATTTGAGTCAGTGGGCTGGGAAAGGCAGACCCACCCTCAATCTGGTTGGGCACAATCTAATCAGCTACCATCAAGGCTAGAATATAAGCAGGCAGAAAAATGTGAAAAGAAAGACTCTGGCCTAGCCTCCCAGCCTACCTCTTCCTCCTGTGCTGGATGCTTCCTGCCCTCAAAAATCAGACTCCAAATTCTTCAGTTCTGAAACTTGGACAGGCTCTTCTTATTCCTCAGCCTGCAGACAGCCTATTGTGGGACCTTGTAATCATGTGAGTTCATACTTAATAAACTCCCCTTTTTATTTATATATATATATATACATACACACATATATACACCATTAGTTCTGTCCCTCTAGAGAACCCTGACTAATATAATCTATTTATCTCTTCTTGAACCAATATGACTCACTATTACTTACTATCTTATTATAACTCTCTAACAAAGTCTTGATAATCTAGTAGGATAAATGCCCCTGTCCGGTTCTTCTTTAAAACGGTTTTGTCTATTCTTGATCCTGTAAGATTTTATAAATTATAAGATCACATTACAAGTAACAACAAAAATTCTTTTAAATTTTTATTGGAATTATATTAAATTTCTATATTGAGTTTAGGATGATTGTATCTTCCTTTGTCTGAATATGATCTTTCTCTCAGTTTATATAATTTTTAAGTATAATATAATAACATTTTTTATTTTCTTTTTCAGCTTTTGAAAATGTTTTATTTGCAAGTATTTTGTGGGTTTTTTTTTTTTGTTATCGTTCTTTTTCTAAGTTGTCCCTTTTTTAGTTCATTTTGTAATTGTTGTTAAAAGTACTTAGGAATGCCATTGATTTTACACATAGCTCTTTTACCTATCAATCTTGCTAAACTTCTTTATTGATTCTACAAATCAGTCTGTTTTGGTTTTCTGTGTAAACAGTGATACCATTTGGACTTAATCACAGTTTTGTTTTGCTTTTTACTTTTACATTCTTATGAACTATTTTTCTTCTCTTATTGTGGTCATATTGACCAAAAGTGGTGATAGTGGTCATCTCTCCTTAGTTCTTGACTTTACGGAAAATTCTTTAAACTTTTCATCATCAAGAATGATCTTTGCTGTAAAATATTTGTAGTTACTTTTATCAATTTAGAAATTTCCTCTGTTTCTAGGTTTCTACCATTTGAATATTAGCAAATGGTAAAATCAGGATGCTCAGATGGCTTTTTCCTTTAATCTGTCAATGTGGTGAAGTAAATAAATTTTGTAATATTCAACCAAACATATATTTCTTATGTAAAGCCAGCTCACTCATTATTTATTATCACTTTTTGATGTTTTTGCATTTTATTTGCTAGTATTTTGATTGATTGCATCTGCATTCATAGATATGATTGGCCTATAATTCTATTTCTTGTATTGTCCTTGTAGCTGGGTATTATATCACTGTTATATCAACTTGATAAAATGAGTTAGAGAATTTCCTATCTTTTCTGTTCTCTGGAAGCATTTATGTATGTTTGGAATTATAATGTTTGTTAGAACTTGCCAGTATAACTCTATAGGAAGATTTTAAATTTTTGATTCTGTTCTTTTAATGATCAGAACACATTTGCATTTTATATTTATTTTGATGCTTTTTTGAAGATTTTTTAAAAAATTGTTCATTACGCCAAAATTTAAAGTTTATTTCTGTAAAATAGAATACTATTTTATTAAATGATTTTTATTAATTTTATTTTTTTATTTTTTAAGTTTCTTATGTATTTGTGACTCTTAATTTCTCTTATTATTTTTTACTCCACTTTTTTCTTTATTACTCTCATTAATCTTATTGCACTTTTCAAAATTTTTTTTCTTTTTCTTTTGAGACAGTCTCACTCTGTCACCCAGGCTGGAGTGCAGTGGCATGATTTCAGCTCACTGTAGCCTCCATTTCCAGGGTTCCAGAGATTCTCCTGCCTCACCCTCCTGAGTAGCTGGGATTACAGGCATACACCACCACAACTGGCTAATTTTTATATTATTGTAGAGATGGGGTTTCACCATATTGTCCAGGCTGGTCTTGAACTCCTGATTTCAGATGATCCACCCTCCTCAGACTCCCAAAGTGTGGGATTACAAGATCTGTTATTTTAAACAGTCTGTTAACTCTGTTGATCCTCTCTATTCTGTCTTCTCTAATTCATTAATTTATGCTCATATTTATTATCTTCTCTATTCTACTTTTTTTGGTTTTATTGTTCTTACTTCCCAAGTTAAATACTTGGCTCATTAATTTTTGACCTTTCTTGTTTTCCATTATAGGTGTTTATATATTTCTTTCTAAGTTCCACTTTAGTAGTATTTTTCAAATTTCAAATTATGTATAAGAAGTATCTTCAATGTCACTCAATTTTAATTATGTTTTAAGTTTCATCATGGTTTTTTTTTAAGTTTTTTGTTTCTAATTACAAGAAGCTTTTTAAAGTTATTTTGATTTGCACTGGAATTCTTTGGGGTTCAAATAAAGCTGTGTTTCTAATTACTCTCCAAAGATTGCCATATAGGAAATGCATTTCCTTTTCACTTAAAAACTTCTGGTGTCCCCAAGAGCTGCTCTCTATGAGTTTTCCTGACAGTCACAAGTCATACAGAAATTTATCTCTAATTATGGCTTCTCTCTCTCTTTTTTTTTGTTGTTGTTGTTGTCCTAATTCTATCTTAGTTTTCTGCTGCTATAACAGAACACCACAGACTAGGTACCTTAAACAGAATAGAAGTTGATTTGGCTCATCATTCTGGAGGCTGCAAAGTCCAAGAGCATGGAGCTGGCATCTGGCAAGGGTCACACCATGGTGAAAGGTGTCAGATGTCAAAGAAGCACATGCAAGAGACAGAGAAAGAAATTGGGGAACAAACTTATCCTTTTATCAGGAACTCACTCCTGAGATAACTAACCCACTTCCAGGATAACATCAATCCATTCATGAGGGTGTAGCCCTTATGACCTAATCACTGCTTTAGGTCCTACCTCTTAATATCATTGCTAAGAACTAAGTTTCCATCCCATTAAGTTTTGAGGGACACACTCAAACAATAGCAAATCCCCATATAACTCTTGAGATCATCTGTAACCAAATGTCTTAAGGTCTTCACAGGCATGTGTGTCTTTTTCCCAATCTCTTAGCTTTCTCCTGCTGCCCAGTGTCTCCATCACAGTCAAAGACAATGCCAGAAAGCTCCCAGAAATCCCTGCACTTAGTCCTGATGCTCCTCAACCTGTCTTATATGATGGGTTGCACCTCAGTCTTTTTGTACTTTGAAACCTTTTTCATCCAGTTAGTTGTGTTTTTGTCCATTTCACTGTCATGACTTCCTATCTTGGGTCCTGATTCACTCAACTTCCCCAACTTCCTTCAAGTTAATTTCATATGTAATTAGAAATGCCCCCCAAAACACCAAAACACACAAATACACACACTCCTACTTTGCACTTCGTCTGTTTTCCGTAAGTTCTACTGGCCATATGCTTTCTGTGTTTCCTTTCTAAGTCTGGCTCTTAGGTTTCTATAATTTGTTCCTTGTAATGTTCCTCACCCACATTCTTTTATTCCCTATTCTTTTCCTTTATTTTTATTTCTTTATTCTGTATAGAAACTAAATGTTACAGTGTTTTAATTTTTTTAAATGTAGATACATAGGAGGTATGTATATTTATGGGGTACATGAGATGTTTGATATAAGCATGCAATATGAAATAAGCACACCATGGTGATGGGGTGTTCATCCCCTCAAACATTTATCCTTTGAGTTACAAACAATCGAATTACATTCTTTAAGTTATTTAAAAATGTACAATTAAGGTATTATTGACTATAGTCACACTATTGTGCTATCAAAAAGTAGGTCTTACTCATCTTTCCAATTTTTTTGTATTTGTTAGCCATCCTCACTTCCCCCCAACGCTTACTACCCTTCCCAGCCTCTAGTAACCATTCTTCTACTCTCTATGCTAATGAGTTCAATGGTTTTCATTTTTAGATCACAAATAAGTGAGAACATGCAATGTTTGTTTTTCTGTGCCTGGCTTATTTCACTTAACATTGCCATCTCCAGTTCCATCCACGTTGTTGTAAATGGCAGGACCTCATTCCTTTTTATGGCTGAATATTGCTTCATTGTTCTAGGTACCACATTTTCTTTATCCATTCTTCTGTTGATGGACACTTAGGTTGCTTCCAAATGTTGTTTATTGTCAATAGTGTTGCAAGGGACAAGGAAGTGCAGATACCTCCTCAGTGTACTGATTACCTTTCTTTTGTGTATATACCCAGCAGTGGGATTGCTGGATCATATGGTAGCTCAATTTTTAGTTTTTTGAGGAATCTTCAAACTGTTCACCATTGTGGTTGTAAATGTTACAGTTTTAATTCTTAATGGCAGTTCTTACTATTAGTAAGTACCAGGCACTACTTTTAGCACTTTACAACTATCACCTCAGTTAATACTCCTACCTCAGGGATAAGAACTATTACTACCATCCCCATTTTATAATGCAGTAACTGAAGCCAGGGAGAATGAACAAATTGTCCAAGGGAGACAGCTAGTTAAATGATGGCACCGAGCTTTAAACCCAAACCCAATTAATACTGTTTTGATAATCCTCCTCTTGAAGGCTACTCCACAGTGCCCATGTGAAGCCCTCTCCTGCCACTGCTCAGAATTGCTCTCTTCCTCCTCTGAGCTCCCACTCAACCTTACTGTCTTGCTACCATGGCATGTAAGGAAGACCACCTTTCTTATAAGTTAGCCCAGTATGTGTCTCTTATTCAAGGTAATGTGCTCCTCAAGGGCAAAGATTGTTCTACACCCATTCTCAGAGCCAACGCTCAGGTTGTGCACAGTATAACCATTCAAAAAGTTGTTAATGAATAAAGGAAGACTTTTAACTCTGAGATCATTCAGAAGGCAGCAACAGTACAGGAGAATGAGAGAGAATTTTGAATTAGAAAATCCAAGTTAGATTCAAGTATTTGATAGTTACGTAACCTTGTGTAAGTCACCTTATCTTCATCCTCTCAATTCTCTTAATAAAAAATAGGAATAATGTCATCTAATTTGTGCAATCTAAGTGTTTGGCTTCATATGTATTTTACATGAATTGTTACAAAACCCCCTAGTCTTCCTTTTTCCTAAACTGTAGGACCATAAGCCATTCCAACAATCCTTCTTTGTTAACTCTACAAAGCCCTCTCCTGTCAGAGCAAACTTAGATTCACTTCTTCCCTACATTCTGTAATAACTCCATTATATGGGCTGTAAGTTTTTAAGCATCCCAGGAGCAGCAATGTTTCTATATTGAACACTGTAGTGCTAGGTTGTGCTCCCGTCACCTTGGTTACGTTAGGAACTAGAATTCCTTTCTCCCTTGGTAGCTGGTTGGAGCTGGCCAAAAGAGAAACCTGCGTGTTATTTGAGAGACAATGTTCTGACATTACTCTCAGAACATCTTTTTCAAAATCAACCACCATCATGGAAAGAGGCAGAAACGCCTAGCAGGTCCCGTCTTGTCTCGGGTTTCCTGTGCTCAACATCCAGGTGTTTCCTTGAATGCTGGCTGTGCTAATAGGTAGCAGATCAGACCCACCCCAGATGCTCGATACAGAGGTAACACAGATCCCCTTAACAGGCTCTCTTTAGCATTAGAATGCACTCAGTTTCTTGGATTTCTCTGCAAGTTCCAGCTTGTCCACACATACCAATCTTCTGATAACTGTATTGTAGCTTAGTTTCTAATATTCCAACTGCCCCTTTCCAGACCTTTGTTTCCCCAACTCCTCCCACATTTATACAAGGTCAAAATATACATGCAGTGTGTCTAGTTTGGTGTGTGTGTGTGTGTGTGTGTGGTGCCTGGCATAGAGTAGATCCTCAATAAATGTTTGTTACATGAATGAATGTGAATGTACATACTGATTTAATTCCCTTATACGATATTTTCTTTTTCATTTTATTTTTAGAACACACTACGTAACACACTCCATGCTACATAATATGCTGCATGACCTTCTGGCAGGAGTAGATAACCATAACTGAGTTATTCCCCTATGAGACTGTTTGACCTCTAAGATGAGAGACTGCAAGTAAAGACTCCATTAAATATTTTAGAGCACTAAATTAGTATTTGTTACTTTTCAAAATGGCACATAGATGAATCAAAAATGAATTTTGATAACAAAGGGACAAAAGGGACAGCAAACATAGCTTGTAGGCTTTTATATGACACACTTAAGCCCCATGGGAAAAAAAAAACAACTAAATTCTATAAATTCAAATAAAAACATGAGGTGAATCAGACTTTGGAAAAATGATCACTTCATAAAGCTAAATGTAGGATACGGTTAAGCCAAACAACAACATCATAAAAAGATTCTCCTCTATTTATATTTTTTGAACAATCTGGCAATAAAATTTCTGTGGGTTTATGTCCTAAGAGTCGAATCGTGTCCCCTTTTTCTTATGTTGTTTTTCTACCAATGAATAACTTGGAAGGAAAAAATCTGTAATAAGAGAATTTGATATGCTGATTATCAATTATATATGTTATAATTTTTTTCACATTCTATCCTAAGACTTTGCTATAGTCTTTTTCTCTCTCTCTCTCTCTTTTTTTTTTTTTTTTTGCCTAACTGCAAGGGTACCCACCCAGATGTTTGATCCCTGAACAAGTGTGACCTGCTCAAGAAGTACACTTAATTAAATAGGGACTCAACAGGAGCACTGGTGTGTGACTTTTCTTTTTGAACTACATAGAGAAAGCAAGCCAAAATCCATGATAATGTGACATTTCAGTTGCAAATTCATACTGGAAAAAAAATTAGGAAATGCAAAAGTTATGGTTGTCATAGTAATTCTAGCTAAACCACAGTATGCATAGCGTACTTCCTAAGACTCATTTACATTATAAAATCATATATGACATATAATGTATTTTAGTGTTACATGCTACATGATTCCTACTAACACATGCATTTATATGAACACAAATTCAGCTCTTTTTTCATTTACACATTTTGCTGTATTTCGCATATAAAAAGCTGAATCTAAAGAATTTTCCTAAATTCATGCTAAAATTAAAACTTTTAAATTCTGGCTATAGTTTATTGACTATGTCCTCCTTTCTCTTTATCAGAACATGGTGTTTGGAGTAATGCATTCAAAGAGATATGAGATTGTCTCATTTGACTCCATCAGTATTCACATCAAAGCCCTCTGAATGGAAGATGAAACATTAAAAAAAAAAGTGTAGGACCGGGCACGGTGGCTCACACCTATAATCCCAGCACTTTGGGAGGCTGAGGCAGGCAGATCACGAGGTCAGGAGTTCAAGACCAGCCTGGCCAACATGACTAAACCCCATCTCTACTAAAAATACAAAAATTAGCTGGGTTTGGTGGCTGGCACCTATAATCCCAGCTACTTGGAAGGCTGAGGCAGGAGAATCGCTTGAACCTGGGAGGCAAAGGCTGCAGTGAGCCAAGATCATGCCACTGCACTCCAGCCTGGGCAACAAGAGCAAGACTGTCTCAAAAAAAAAAAAAAAAAAGGTGTAGAAGGCTGGATTCTGTAATCCCAGTTAACCTTTTTTGGCATTTCTACATGCCACATTAAACATTGCATCCCAGGTAGTTAAGGTCCCTTCCAGCCTAGAAATTCTGTGATTCTATGATTCTCCCAATTTACAGACTTCTTTCTCAAAAAATACCTACCACTTCTCCAATAGTTATTCCACTAACTCCCTGATGAATACTTTTGAAATCTCATTTATTTTTGTAAGACAAGACAAAATTGAAACATCCCTCAGGCAACAAATAATAGTATGCACATTATATGCTTTTTTCCTCCACTAAAAGTTACGGTTTTCTTAGGGCAAAACTTGATAGCAAAACCAAGATTTTTATGAATAACTTGAAGGCAAATTATTATAGCTCACACCTTCATACCTTCAAACCATCGCAAACAAAATATATACTATTTTTGGTATATTCTATCAAACAAATCTAAGTGAGGGAAAGGATTTTTCAATTTCTGTGTTACTTGTAAACATCACCCCAATTAAACATTTCCCTCTTGTAAAGGGAGATAGCATTGGAATGTTCTTAGCTTTAACCAAACGCAGCCAGCCTGCAGTTAACCTTGGCATCTGCTCATTCATGTCACTTACCTTGGTGTATTTTAGTCCCGTGTTTACTTATCTGTCTCCCATAGAGAACTCAGAATTCAAACCTTATCCTGTTCCTATATTGTGTACACCATTGTACCCTAGTCACTTCACAAAGTGTACCACCACATAGGAAACACAAAGAGATATATTTGGGAATGAGTTAATTAATGAATTATGACTTACTAAACCTCTGTCTCTCTAGTATGGATGCTATTATTATTAAGTTTGTAGTAGATGCTCAAAAATTTTTGACAAAGAAAAGAGGGAAATAAGGAGGAAAAAAGCCTCTAGCTGCACTCTGAGTTGAGTAGATGAATTCTTTAAAATATTCAAGAAGAAGTACTGCTTTAAAGGAAATCACAGATATCAGCAGCCACCAGTTTTTCTGTTTTAGGTATATTTGGCAATGGTGTCTGAGATGCTAGTGCCTTATATCAAAATACTCATGAAGAGAGTTAAATAAAGGTTTGGGCTGGGTGTAGTGGCTCATGCCTGTAATCCCAGCACTTTGGGAGGCGGCGGCAGATGGATCACCTGAAGTCAGGAATTCAAGACCAGTCTGACCAATATGGTGAAAATCCATCTCTAGAAAAAAAAAAAAAAAATACAAAATTAGTCAGGTGTGGTGGTGTATACCTGTTAATCCAAGCTGCTTGGGAGGCTGAGGCAGGAGAATTGCTTGAACTCAGGACTCAGAGGTTACAGTGAGCTGAGATCATGCCATTGCACACTAACCTGGGCAACAATAGCAAAACTCCATCTCAAAAAAAAAAAAAAGTTTGCTTGTGCAATACTTTGTAAGTCACAGCTCCTATTTGGCAGTGGAACCAGCCCAGGGTTGATAACCGCCATGTTGTTGCATCTAGGTGTTTGGCTGCATCAAGGCCACTTTGTTTTCCTCTGTCCTAGTGACATTCCGCATACTGAAAGAGTATGACAGCAGAAACAATGAGTTATCATTGTCCAAAAGAGCCTTGGACCAATAGCCACCATTTCAGCATGAGAAGCCTTCAAGTATTTGAAAATCAGGAGGTAAAAACATATTAAGAAGGTAGTTTGCACTTGGTGGAGAGCCAGGGAATCAATGTAGGAGGTGGTGCTAGGTGGAGAGTTTATTTTTCTTCTTTTCAAAGCCATCCATATCCAGTCTTTGCTAAATTCTGAGTTTCTTATAAACATTCACTAGTAATCATTGGTTGCTTTTTATATTCCACCATGGATCTTAGTTTTTTACAAATGCTAACTCATTACACCCAGGCGACATTATTACAAGTGTGTCAGATACTGCTATTTGCTAAGCCAATATACCTTTCCCTCCTTTATGCCACATAAATAAGAACTTCATTTTGTTTGGGTGTGGCAATATGGCAAGTAAATTATTGAAATTTCTAGCTTCCCTTTCACAGTCATGTGATGCAGTTCTGTTCAATGAGAAAGAGGCAGAGGTTTTGGGAAGGGCTTGCATCACCAAACAATCAGGCAGAGCATTTGAAGGAAAAGATGTTATGCTTTCTCTGTTTTCCTTCTTCTCTGAGGTCGCCTGGAATATAAGTATCAGTAGGCACAGAAGATGTCTTTAGACCATGAGAATAAAAGTCACATATTGCTCCACACATTAAGATAGTGACGCGAAACTATTTTTAAAAGTCTGGAACATGGATGGCCTCTCGGGGCCATTGCTTCATCCCTGGACTGCCTACTCCTGACTTTTTGTTACCCTAGAAAAACACACTATTTGCACAAGCCACTCAACTCACATTTGTTACATGCAGCTAAACCTAAAACCTCACTGATCAAGGTAGGTACCATTTAAACTCCTTCCTTTCTAGTGAGAAAATAAGGCACAGAGAGATTCACTACATTGGCCAAGATCTCTGACGGGATGTGGAGGGCCTGGAGTAGAGTCCCAGCCAATGGCTCCTAAACCCCTGCTTCCAGCATCCTGTCTGAGCTCTCTCTTTCTCGACTCCTGCAGATCCTTAGGGCTTTGACTCATTTTTTTCAAGCCTTGGTCCAGTCATCCCTGTTTCCTGGTTCTGACATAGAGAAAAACAAAGTAATCATGACAGCCTTTACAGCATTTGAAGTCTTAAGATTAGAGAAGACTATTTCATAAAGAAATTATCTGTGATATTCCTAAGAAACACATGAAAGCTTTTAACAAAGTCTTAAAACTAATAGCCTTCAGATCTATCTAGCAATGGACTTGGGAGGAATAAACTGAAAATGAGTGAAAACATCTTTCACTTCCAAGGGCTGAATCCCTGTTTCTCATTAAGACAATGTAGTTCTAAGGCCACGTCGGGAGAGCCGTGACTTAGTTGTCAATCTTCAACCATCACGCTCTCAATCTTTTCTCTCCTTGCAAATCTTTAAGATGCGTATGTTCTACCTCTTGATATAAATTGTTTTAATTGCTTGTTGAGGTTTAAAATGTACAACTGTGAAAGCAAGAAGAATGCAAATTTTCTGTCAGCATTCTTTCTTCTGAGAAAGCTCCCAGCAAGTTTAGCAGCCACGGGGATTTAACTTTATCAAATGTAACATGGGAAGGGGAGAATAGGCAATATACCTAAGGTCTGGAAATAGGCTTAATCCACCCACTGACCCTGAGAAGCATTCTAGAGAGTGGTCATTTGACTATTTTAATGATAGTCTTGCAGTGTAAATGCTCATCTATTAAAATAGAAAATTTCTGAGCATTAGAATTAATTCTAAGTGAATTTGTCAGAAATACCTTAGAGTAACATTTCCAAAGGGTCTAATAGTCAAATTAAGGAAATACTATATTTTGAAGAAATTCACAATGTACATTAATATATTAAAGACCTTGAAAGTTTCTGCAACAAAAGGACCAGTTTGGAATCATTCAATACATTTAAATACACTCTGAGGAAATATTTTTACCTTACCAGGTTAATGCTTACATTTATACTTTTATAATTTTCCCTGACTCTCAATCCAACTCATAAAGCCTTTAGATATGTAGGAATATTGAGTCAATTATAGTCAGTCTTTGTTTTTGGCAGATTCCATATTTGCAAATTTGCTAACTCACTAAAATGTATTTGTAATCCAAAAATCAATATTCGGAGTGGTTTTGTGCTCAGACATGCAGGGAAAAGAAAAACTTTGTTACCCAACATGCCCGTTCCCAGCTGAGGTCAAATGTTCTGCCCTTTTTCAACTCTCATACTGCAAATGAGTGTTCTTTTCTCCAACATAGGAAATGCCACATTTTCCATATTTTTGTCCTTTATGTTGGTAAATTAGCTGTTCAAAATGTCCCTTAAACTTCCTAGTGTTACAGTTTTCTCTGGTGTACCTAAGGGCAAGAAGGCTGTGATGTGTTTTACAAAGAAAATATGTGTAACATTAGCTTCATTCACACATGAGTTATAGTACTATTGGCATATATAGAGATATACATATAGTATAGTATAGTATGTATTTCATAAATATATGTATATATTTATATATAATATATATGACATTGGTTCTTGACATTAGCACTGTAACTCATGATGGAATGCCTATATTTTATTAATATATATATAATGGTAATGAATCAACTACATGTAAAATAAACTGTCTTTAAACAGACACATTAAAAAAAGACTGTGTACTGATTGGTTGACCAGAATATGACTAGAGGCTCATGGGAACCTACTCTTATATTTCTCCAGGGAGCAGGTGTTCAAGATTGGCAAATTCAGTGTTGATAATAACTTTATAGAACATAACTACTATAAATAATGAGAACTGACTGTGTTGTGTTAATAATTTTTAAATTTTCTTCAATCCATAAGGACAAGGAACTAATAGAAAACTTTATTTGTGTCATTTCTTGTCTTTGGGAACTTATAATTTAAGAATAGCCATAGTGGAGTCAAAACTATAACATTTACTGAGCACTCACTAAGTGCTAGGCACTGTTTTAAGTTCTTCACATGTATCACATCATTAAATCCTTAGAATAACTTGTGAAGTAGAAACACTTTATGGTCTATATTTAATCTAAGGAAACAGACAGAGAGAAATTAAACAACCTGATCATACTCATACACAGTTTTTTCTTTTTTTAAAAAAAAGTTTAGAAACATCTCATGATAGTTAATGTTAGATTATCTGCTTTGTAGATCATGAGCTATTTGTGCCCTACTTTCTGACCTACAAATAGCTACCAAGGGTCTCCCTCGTAGACCCTTCTGCTTTGGCTTTTTTTTTTTATTTTCTTCCCTTTATAACACCCTGAGTTAAATAATTAGGTCATTCACTACTCAACTCTCCTGAGTTTCCAAGACCTGCAGGATGAAGTCCAAGCTCTGGAAACTTATATTCAATCTGATCATATTAAGCTAAACTCAACAGCTCCCAATGGTCACGAGGCTAGAGAGGTAGTCTTGGAGCGAACAGTTTGGACACTATGATGGGACACTATTCAGCCTTGTTGTTAGCTAGCTTTGTGAGTGGATATGCCATTTCTCTCTGGTTTCTATCTTAAACAGTTTGAGTGTTGGAACTGTATCTCATCCTTCAGCACAGTACTCTCCCCTTCTCACGCCTTCCTAGTACAGCTGAAACAGTAGCTTGCACACAGCAGATGTGCTAATAAGTGATCGCTTATTAAACAATACAATGTATTATAGGAAGAAGTAAATAAATAACAGCACATCTGAAACCACTGTGGTGCTTGTATACTTATACATGTATTTTATTCTACAAAATACGTGAGTTCTGGGAGAAAAAAAAAGTATATGTGGATTGATTTTTATAAACTTTCAATTCCGGCAAATAACTTTAAAATAAAAGAATTATGATTCCTGAGTAATGCACAATATTTTTGTGACATAAAATTTATTCCCACATCCCAGATCTGCTTTTTATGTATAATTTAACTTTTATGTGTATCCAGAGCTCTAAGTTTTAAGACTGAAAAGAATGTAGAAAGTCTCTGTGGCCTGTGGGACACTGTAAGCAGTCTAATATACGTTTCTATTTTGAGCCCTAGAAGGAGAAAAGGAGGCAAAAAGTTTATTTGAGAAAAGTGTTATTTGGGAAATTACCAAATAATTTCCCAAATTCGGTAAAAACTAAACCCACAGATCCAAGAATCTCAATTAGTCCCTGGCAGAATAAACACACACAGAAAAAATGACTAGAGGTTATGAAAATTAAATTGCTGAAAACCAGTGATAAAGAAACTTGAATATCTCACTTTTAATTGCTGGTCTTCAGTATTCTTTCATCTGTAAAATGGTTAAGATTATCCACTTTGTTGGGATTTTTTTTAATTATTAGAAGGCTAAGTACGTAAAGCAAACAATATGTATTTAGGAAGGCCCCCATAACGTAGTGATTCTCAACAAAGGTTTGGAAATCTAACATTTCAGGTTCAAAGCTTAGCTCTGCTATTAAGGGATCTTTGGCAGGTACATAATCTCTTTGTGCTTCATTTTCTCACTGGTAAAATGGAATTATATGACAATCCTACTAGTTGTGACAGTTAAATGATGTGAGATGGTGGTTATAAAATATAACAATACCAGAAAATAGCTGATGTTCAATAAATGGTAAAGCTACTATATTATTCAAACAACCATGCTCTAGCACTACTGTGATGCCTTCACCAAGCTGTGCCTGTTGCATCCCAGTGTGCCGTTAGAACCGATTCTCGGTTGGATAAAGAAAGTGTTCTGTTTTGATGAAGGAAAAAAATCAAGGGAAGTCAACTTGCAAAACCAGGCAGAATCTAGTTTCCCTTAGGCTCTCTTGAAAGACAGTCTATTCCTGCCACCAGCAAATTTTTTTAAATAGAATAGTGTTTTCATAAAAAGCCCACCAAGAGTGGAGAAGAAACCTAAAAACTATTAGGTAATATTAATCCAGAAATAAAGGAGGAAGCGCTGCCCACTGGAACCTGTAGCAATCAATTCTGACTCTCCCAGCTCTCACGAGCTTCAGAATTAGAGGTTTGGTTTGAGTTCTCAGTTAACATTCATCCATTAGGATAAAATGTCCCCTTGTGAGCAAACATACAGATAAAAACATCCCTCCTTGCCCAAGAAAAAAAATGACTACAAATTCACTTAGAGATCTGTCCATCATTCTGTTACCAAGTTCCATCTTGCTTTGTTGGACTTGGCATTTTAATAAGACTATTTTATCTTAAAAAGACTAAAGTCGAATTTAGTAAGACCCTGTTTAAGTTGTCGTATTGTGTTGATATCATTTCATATCATCATAGGGCAAAAGGGTTTGGATCAACATCTCACTTGCCGCTGACTTTACTGACAGCACTGAGGATCTCATCTCAGAGAAGTGGATGTAAATGCATTTATTTACAACACGTAAATAAAAGAAGATTAGTGGTTTTGCTGGTGAAATAAAAACAGCTTGACTTTCAAAAAGCCTGTTTGAAACTGAATGCTCGTGACTATATACAATTGACACTTGGAGTTATTCCATCTTACCCTAAAGTATAAGCAAACTTTCTTACCAAGATTCTTTTGATTGCAAGTAATTGATAGAAACTCAAGTTTACTAAAGAAAAAAAAAATGTGTTTATTGAAAAGTTGCTGAGTCATCTTACAGACTGAACCTGTCAAGTCATTGCAACCAGAACTGGAAATTCAACAAGAATTCAGGCTGTCCTCTTTCTCTCTGTTTTTCTTCTCTACTTCAGTTTATCTCAGTGCTCTTTGTTTTCTCTTGACTGACCAGTTTTACACCTTTTCCTTGCATGTGGCAGGTGTCTGACCTAGTTCTCTCAGTTACATTCCACAGGCAGAAATTAATAGGTTATCTCTGAATCCCGACTCCAAGCTGCTAGGAGTGAAATCTCACACTCAACTCAGGTCAGATATCCTCTGGTAGTCTAATAAGCATGTCAATGTGTAGACACAGTACAGGGTGCAAGATTGTATAACGAATTTGTGGGATATCTGAGCTCTACTTCTGTGAGGAATTAAGGGGCTCTTCTCAGAGAGGGAGGGTTATTTAGTAAATATTCCCCAAAACATTAAAATATATATTTTTACATATTAATAACAGCTACAAAAGAAGATAATGTCTATGCCCTGCAAACGATTCAATTATTTTACTCCTCCAAAATCACCTTATGTGAGGAAGAGGCTCCCACAGACAACACTCGTCCAGCCTTAAAGAGACTTTGTGCATAAACAGGTGACTCCAAAGAGGCCAGATCTGTGATCAGTAAGAAAACACAACTTGAGACTCCGGTTCTTATTCTTCTTTTCAACGGTCAAAACAACAGTGTTTTTACAAAAGTCTTTCTACAGTTAGTGGGAATTTGAGCTGAAACCTAAATATTAGCAAAGATAAAATTTAATCTAGAACTTTGTACCTTTTATTTTTAAAGCATTAAAATTTATAGCTAAGCTGAAGTCGGTTTAAAATATAGTAAAACAAGCTATTCCTTTGAGATAATACTTTGGGACTATGCAAAGGAATTGATAAAAGCCTGAAGGCATTTTCACTTTGATGTGTTGACTTGATGGTAAATATAAACCTTCAGGATGCTGTGAATTTCTTGTAATTTCTTTTTTATTTTCTGCCTCTCCCTCATATTTTTATCCTGAACTCATTCAGAATGGACTGGCTCTTCACTTTCCTCGTAAATTCTCATTTTCCACAGCACCTGTGATGAATTCCCGGTCTTTTGACTAAAGTAGATTTAAAAAATCATTTACATAAAGAAGTCCATACATTTTAGAGTTGTAGATTGAGATATATTGGGACAAAATTGCATGATATCTAAGGTTTGTCTTGAATACTTTAGCAAAAAAAAAAAAGGTATTTTATAGCTAATATGGTATGGTCTAAATCATAGACATTTGGAGGTGTATTGTACTATACTCTCTACTTTTGTAGATATTTTAAATATTTAATAATAATATAGTTTAACATTTTATTAATACAAATACATACCTAGTGTAGCTATTCTTCTGATGTTGGAAGCCCTCCTTCATATCCCTGGCCTTGCGTTGTTGAGCTTCTCTTTGAAAATCCAAGGCAGTCCATTCCATCTTGGGACAACTATGACTGTTTTTCCTGGTGTTAAAGCTTATTTATTTCTACATCTATAACCCCATATTTATCCATCTTCTACCTGGAAGTCATTCAAATATCCATTGGAAAAAATGATTTAAGAATTATTGCTAGTTTTCTTTAAGAAATAATGAAATAATTGTGTTTTTAAAATGTTCTTAGAGAAGCTTTGCAACGGGATGATCTCAGCTCACCGCAACCTCCGCCTCCCAGCTTCAAGCGATTCTTCTGCCTCAGCCTCATGAGTAGCTGGGATTACAGGCATGTACCACCGTGCTCAGCTAATTTTTTGTATTTTTAGTAGAGACAGGGTTTCTCCATGTTGGTCAGGCTGGTCTCGAACTCCCGACCTCAGGTGATCTGCCCAAAGTGCTGGGATTACAGGTGTGAGCTACCAAGTCTGGATGAGAAGCATTTTTAATGTTCATCTCATTTAAAGTATTTAGTTATAAAAGGATATAATATCTGGGCTTTGTTTTGAAATAATTCTTCAGAAGAAAAAAGTAGTTTTGGGGGAAGATTAAAAATAAGTTGATAATTGTTAAAGTGACGTAAAGGCGAACTGGTATTTATTATATTATTCTCACAAGTTTTATGTATGCTTTAAAGTTTTTTGGCAATATTTTTTCTTAAAAGGCTATATGTGTTTTTGTATATCTTTGCAAAAATTATATGAGACATGTGTTTCCAAAAATATGTTCTATACATTCTTGCTATGTTTATTTTAAATGAATATTTGATAATAATTGGGTTCACACTCTGAGTAGCCATGTACTTTGTTATTATTTATTTCACCATGGTCTCTGAGAGTACTCTGAGATTCTGGCCCCTTTTGAGAGATGGCATTTCTATTCTGTCCCAAACTCAACCCTCCAACCACTTCACTGTACAAGATAGTAATTGTGCTTAAATGTCCCAATTATATTCTAAATTGGTCACAGACAAAAGCTGTCAAACAGAAAACATTGAAGTGATATCAGTAGAAATAGTGAAGTAAGATCCTCTGAAAATCCTCTCCTCCATAAAAGCAAAGGAATCCTAGAAAGAAATAGTCAAAATCAATTTTTAATAAATTTTTACATTAACCAAAGAGTTACAACAATCTGGAGAGAATTTTATTCAAGAAAAACAGCCAAGTATCAGTAAAACAACATGCTTTGTGGCATTTTAACTTGTCCTATTTCCATTCCCACTTCCGCATTTTCACAGGAGATTTAAAAACCAACAGTCTCACAATCATGGTGAAAACAAGCAGGCTAGCAGCCACTGAAGGTGATAGAAAAGAGTTGAAATTTCTCCAAAATCCTATTTACAGAGAATTGTCATTATTTAACCTGTCTAGCATTTTCCTGGCAAACCCACTTGCATGGTTTGTCCTTATTTGACCTGACTCAGAGCTTTGCCAATTGGACAACAGAACATACTTTTGCCCAGGGGTGCTTGTTTAAAAAAAAATAGTGCAACTGTTTAATGCTGCATCTGCTTAAGGCAGTGATAACAGTTGAAGAAAACAGCAAGCTGACTTTAAAAAGTAAAATCAAAAGCTAAAGAAGGAGATATCTATAAAGAGCTTTAAAAAAATTTCCACATTTTCCTGGGACTCTAGAAAACCATACACATGTGTAGGGTTGTATGCGTGCCCAGATCTGTGTGCTTGCTTAGGGAAGATCTGCCAAGGCCTTAAGCATTCACTCAAGGGTGAACTTGAAGCTCTGGTCAGGCAGTAAGTGAAAGATGTGGCAGAGTAGGAAACTGCCTGGTTCAAGCAATTGTCCTGCCTTAGCCTCTCAAATAGGTGGGATTATAGGTGTGTGCCATCATACCTGGCTGATATTTGTGTTTTTAGTAGAGATGGGGTTTCACCATGTTGGTCAGACTAATCTCGAACTCCTGACCTCAAATGATTGGCCGGCCTTGGCCTCCCAAAGTGTTGGGATTACAGGCAGCAACCACTGTGCCCAGCCTCCTTTACTAACTTCCTAAATAAGTTACTTTATTTATTTTGGTTTTGTTTGTTTGTTTGTTTGTTTTTGAGACAGAGTCTTGCTCTGTCACCCAGGCTGGAGTGCAGTGGTGGGATCTTGGCTCACTCCAACCTCTGCCTCCCAGATTCAAGCAATTCTCATGTCTCAGCCTCCCAATCAGCTGGGATCACAGGTGCCCACCACTGCACCTGGATAATTCTTTTGTATTTTTAGTAAAGACAGGGTTTCCCCATGTCTTAAACTCCTGACCTCAAGTGATCCACCCATCTCGGACTCCCAAAGTGCTGGGACTGCAGGCATGAGCCACCGTGCCTGGCCTATTTATTTTGATTCTTATTTTTTATGTAACTATTTAAGCAATGAATTTGCCTCTGAGCCCTGCATTAGCTGTACCCTATAGGGTCTGATCTGTGCTGATTACAGTGTTGAGAAAAAAAAAAAATTCTGTCTACCCTGGTCTGGCATAAGAGAAATGTTGAGTATAGCATATTTAGTGTTATTATTAATGGTATTACTATTATTACTATTGCTATGACTAGTCCATATTAAAATTTGTTTCCAAAACTACTTGTATGCTTTCAGTACTTGGTGCACTGGAGAAACCTGATTGTATATTATAACATTTTAAGAAGTAATTCAAGTAGAATAGTAGCCTGTGTTTACAAAATGGAAGAAGAGGAAATTCCATCCATATTACATAATTCAGTAGAGTCATGTGTCACATAGTGACAGGAATACTTTCTGAGAAAAGCATCTTTAGGCAATTTTGTTGTGCAGACACCATATAGTATACAGTACCTACACAAACCTAAATGATATATCCTAATTCATACACCTAAGCCTATTGCTTCTAGACTAGAAACTTGTACAGCATGTTACTGTACTGAATACTGTAGGCAATTGTAACACAAAGCACTAGATGAAAGAAAATTTTAAACTTCATTATAATCTTATGGGACAACCATGGTCTGGTCTATGCAGTCCATCATTGACCAAAATGTTGTTATGCAGTGCATGACAGTACTTGTGTCTTAGAAAAAAACTATGGAAAACTAACTACATATAAACTGAAATTTGCCAACTGACTTATTCTTTGAGCTGACATAGCTGGAAAGGAAAAAATGTAGCCCTGGATGTAATAAAACTTCCTGGGGCCCATGCTAACCATTCTGTATACAAACCAACCCTTTTAATATAATATTTGTGTGTTCTCTTTAAGATGTAGCAAAACAGGGGCAACAGGAAATCATAGAGACTTGGCTGGTGGCATAAAAAGTAAACATTAGAAGATCCCAAAATTGTGTGTGTTTAAGGAGTGAATTCCTTAAATTCAGAATTCTGTATGTGAAAGTGCAGGTAGAATATTTTTAAGTGGAGGTGAAAGTGACCGGAACATTACTTTTTAATCTTCTGAACTTCTTCACAAAACCAGACAGAAGAACTAAACTAGAATTTAAAAAAAAATCAAAGAAAATATCCCCAAGAAAATATTCCCAACAAAACTTAGTAACAAAATATTCCCATAATGCATCAAACCAATTCAAGACAGCTACCTGACTCATGTGGTAACAACATCTGATGGGAGAAAGCAGTAGGAAAGTCACAGATCTTTTTACAGTTTTGGAAAGACAGGACCCAAAATCACAACAGATACTAGTTAGAAAACTCAGCCCATTAAGTTACATGAGTTGAACAAAGAGTTCCAAAGAGTTCCAGGTTCCAATCTAACCATGGGTGGAGGGGAACTGCTACAAGACTAGGTCTAAAGATGCTGGGGCAGTCTGAAATGTGTAAACCTTCAAAGCCGACAAATTCAAATCCTTTTCCAAGACAGAGTTCCTACCATTGACATTTATGGCTTTCTGCACCGTGTGGAAGAATCATTGTAAACCACAATTCAGGAATAGCCATCAGGAAGGGTAGGCTCTCTGCTGCTGCTGAAAAAAATATTGTTGAGAATAGAGTCCAAACTAAGCAGGATAGAAACAATAGAACAAAAAAATTGGAAGATCCAGATTAAAGTGGGACAGAGAATAGAGGGAGTAGATTTCAGGAAATTCACTGCCATAGTTATTATAAATTTTGTGAAAATAACAAAAGAACAAACTTTAGAGATATGAGGTGGTGGAAGCTTCCCTGGACCACTTTTTTTTCTAAAATAATGCAAAAGCTTATTTCGTTTGGAAGTGATTTAAAAAAAAAAAAAAAAGATAATGGGCAAGTCCCATAGAAAAGTTACTATAAGAAAAAAAAGTGTTAGCTGGGTGTGGTGGCACACACCTGTAATCCCAGCTACTTGGGAGGCTGAGGCAGGAGAATCTCTTGAACCTGGGAAGTGGAGATTGCAGTGAGCCAAGATCGTGCCACTGCACTCCAGCCTTGCAACAGAGCGAGACTCTGTCTCAAAAAATAAAAATAAAAATAATTTTTAAAAAGTGAATGAAGAGAGAGAAGACATGTCTGCAAACAAAGAAAGCACATCAGAAAGTATGTTCACTACACATATAAAAACTGTAACCAAATATGTCCAATTGAAAAAGAATGGGAAAGAGAGAGACAGAGAGAGCCAGCATTTTGAGAAAACAATACACATAAGACCTGGAAAGAAACTCAGAACTGAGGTGATCATAGAAAATTGAGATTTGAAGAGGAAGCTGGCAGAGTTAAGAAAAGAATTAAAAATGAATGAAAAAAATATTTTATCAATGTATATTAGAAGAAATTTAAATTTGTGTACATTAAACTTTACAAAAGAAAATAATAGATAATTTTATTAAACAATATTTTGAGAGAAATAGAAGTAGAGGAATAAACAAAATGATTTAAATAGGAAATAAATTAAAGTATTAAAAATAAGGATAAACACGGAAAGTAATAGAGAAGATAGGCAAGGAAGATCCAACTTAGTTATAATAGCAACTTCCAAAGATAACTAAGGAAATGGGACAGAACAATTACTTAAAATAATAGTTCAAGAAATCTTTATTGAAATAAAAGATACTTGTAACTACATAGTAAATGTCCATACTGCATGCCAGAGAACATCAGCCCCAAATGACAAACACCAGTACATATTCAAATAAAATTACAAGGCTTTAAAGAAAAAAGAGTAAATCCTTTGTGCACCAAGGCAAAGACAAAGTTCCATTTATAATGGAAAAACAAATCATATTATCAGACCTTTCAGACTTTTCAGACCCTTTATATAAGAAGATTAAAGAGTAATACATTTTAAATGGTCAAATTAAAAAATTAAGCCAGAGCTTTTTAATCCAGTCAAACTGATTTTAAGATGTGAAGACACAGACCAGCTGCTGTGATCATGCAGAAATTCAGGAAATCTTGTCTAATGAGACCTTCCTAAGGAATATTCTAGAGAACAAGCTTCAGCCTGAAACACTGTTGACATAAAGATTAGTGGCTCCTCTGTGTATCAAAAGGAAGCTGATGAATACATCAGTAATGTCTGTCAGGAAGGGAAGGCTCGCTGCTGCTTGCACTGTAGTTTTTCCATTTTTTCTAGATAATTACAAACCTTCAGAGAACTCCCCTATAATCCATCAACCCATTCTTGCAATGAATTGGAAAGAAGCAGGGATTAGCTCTCACTATCTTAGTCTGTTCTTTAGAAGTTACTTCAGTAATTGTAAGGCTGCTATAACAAACTACCCTAACTGGGTAGCTTTTAAGTAAAAAAAATTGTTTTTTGTTGGCAGTTGGGGAGTATGAGATCAAGATGTCAGCAGATTCAATGTCTAGTGAGAGCCCACTTTCTCATAGATGGCACCTTTTTGCTGTCGCCTTACATAGTGAAAGGGACAAGGCATCTCTCCAGGGACTGTTTTATATGGGCACTAATTCCATTCATGAAAGCTCCACCCTCATGATCTCATCACTTCCCAAGGGCCCAACTCCTAATATTATCACATTGGTGGTTAGGTTTCAACATACAAAATTTGGGGGGATGCAAACATTTAGACCATAACACTTACAAAGTCACATTTCCCCCTTACTCTTTTATTCATTTTAATGATTTCAATACCAAAATTTACAAAAAAATATGGCGCTTTCTAAGTAACCATGTGCAGACACCTGTATGTTAAATTCCCTTCTGCCATAATAATGAAATAATTCTAAAATAGATTTAAACTATAACATGAAAATTTGCTAGATTTAAAACATAAATGTGAATTAGTTACCATTCAATAAATTTTAAAAACCATTTCTCTAATGGGCACATAATCCTTCTGCCAAATAAGCAACTTTGTCATTTAGACTTTATACTTCAATATTTGAACATTTGAGAGTTTCTAGTCTGAACATACCCTTCAAGAAAAAATATCCATATGCAATGAAGAAAAAAAATCCACTTGGAAAAAATATTTATATGAAGATTAAGAAATTTTCCCCATCTTGCAAACTCTGTGGGAACTATTACTGAAGTAAGTTCTAAAAAAATGTGTTAAGCCTCCAGGTGTCCTGTGTGCTGACAGAGATAGGCATAGTTTATATTACTTGAGAATTCTCCTTTCCTTATACAGCAAGCCAAGAAAATGAACACAACTTTGATTGACTGTTCCAGGAAAAGAATGTGCAATATGGTACAAGCACATTTTGTTTAGTTTTGTTTTTTCTTTTTCTAAATAGAATGGTTCTGAGAAAGCTACACTGAGATAGAATTCTGTGATTTTCTTTTTTTTTTTTCCTTGTATTATACTTTAAGTTCTGGGATACATGTGTAGAATGTGCAGGTTTGTTATATGGGTATACACGTGCCATGGTGCTTTGTTGCACCCAACAACCCTTCATCTACATTAGGTATTTTTCCTAATGCTATCCCTCTCCTAACTCCCTACCCATCAAAGGCTCCGGCGTGTGATGTTCCCCTCCTCGTGTTTATGTGTTCTCATTGTTCAACTCCCACTTATGAGTGAGAACATGCAGTGTTTGGTTTTCTGTTCCTGTATTAGTTTGCTGAGAATGATGGTTTCCAGCTTCATCTATATTCCTGCAAAGGACAAGAACTCATTTTGTTTATGGCTCCATAGTATCCATGGTGTATATGTGCCACATTTTCTTTATCCAGTCTAACATTGATGGGCATTTGTGTTGATTCCAAGTCTTTGCTATTGTGAATAGTGCTGCAGTAAACATACATGTGCATGTGTCTTTATAGTAGAATGATTTATTTTTTTTTGGTATATACCCAGTAATGGGATTGCTGGGTCAAATTGTATTTCTCTTTCTAGATCCTTGAGGAATTGCCACACTGTCCTCCACAATGGTTGAACTAATTTACACTCCCACCAACAGTGCAAAAGTGTTGTTTTTTCTCCACATCTTCTCCAGCAAGTGTTGTTTCTTGACTTTTTAATGATCACTATTCTAACTGGTGTGAGATCATGTCTCATTGTGGTTTTGATTTGCATTTCTCTAATGACCAGTAATGACGAGCTTATTTTCATATGTTTCTTGGCCACATAAATGTCTTTCTTTAAGAAGTGTCTGTTCATATCCTTCACAAACTTTTTGATGGGGTTGTTTTTTCTTGTAAATTTGTTTTCATTTCTTATAGATTCTAGATACTCACCTTTGGTCAGATGAATAGATTTCAAAGGTTTTCTCCCATTCTTTAGGTTGCCTGTTCACTCTAATAATAGTTTCTTTTGCTCTTTAGTGTAATTAGATCCCATTTGTCAATTTTGGCTTTTGTTGCCACTGTTTTTGGCATTTTAGTCATGAAGTCTTTTCTCATTCCTATGTACTGAATGGTATTGCCTAGGTTTTCTTCTAGGATCTTTATGGTTTTAGGTTTTATGTTTAACTCTTTAATCATATTGAGTTAATTTTTGTATAAGGGGTAAGAAAGGGGTCCAGTTTCAGTTTTCTAAGTATGACTAGCCAGTTTTCCCAACACCATTTATTAAATAGGGAATTCTTTCCCCATTACTTGTTTTTATCAGGTTTGTCAAATATCAGATGGTCATAGATATATAGCATTATTTCTGAGTCCTCCGTTCTGTTCCATCAGTCTATGTACTGTACACCAGTACCATGCTGTTTTGGTTACTGTAGCCTTCTAGTATAGTTTGAAATTAGGTCGCTTGATGATTCCAGCTTTGCCCTCTTGGCTTAGGATTGTCTTGTCTATACAAGTTCTTTTTTGCTCCATATGAAATTTAAAGTAGCTTTTTCCAATTCAGTGAAGAAAGACAATGGTGACTTGATGGGAATAATATTGAATCTATAAATTACTTTGTGCAGTATGGCCATTTTCACGAATTGATTCTTCTTATCCATGAGCATGAAATGTTTTTCCATTTGTTTGCATCTTCTCTTATTTCCTTGAGCACTGGTTTGTAGTTCTCTTTGAAGAGGTCCATCACATCCCTTGTAATTTGTATTCCTAGGTATTTCTAGGTATTTTATTGTCTGTTTAGCAATTGTGAATAGGAGTTCACTCATGATTTGGCTCTTTGTTTGTCTGTTATTGGTATATAGGAATGCTTGTGATTTTTTCACATTACTTTTGTATCCAGAGACTTTGCTGAATTTGCTTCTCAGCTTAAGGATATTTTGTTCTGAGATGATGGGGTTTTCTAAATAGAGAATCATGTCGTCTGCAAACAGAGACAATTTGATTTTCTCTCTTCCTATTCGAATATGCTTTATTTCTTTCTCTTGCCTGATTGCCCTGGCCAGAACTTCCAATACTATGTGGAATAGGAGTGGTGAGAGAGGGCATGTTTGTCTTGTTCCAGTTTTCAAAGGGAATACTTCAGTCTTTGCCCATTCAGTATGATATTGGCTGTGGGTTTGTCACAAATAGCTCTTATTATTTTCAGATACGTTCCATCAATATCTAGTTTATTGAGAGTTTTTAGCATGAAGGGGTGTCGAATTTCATCGAAGGTTTTTTCTGCATCTATAGAGATAATCATGTGGTTTTTGTCATTGGTTCTGTTTATGTGATGAATTACGTTTATTGATTTGCATATGTTGAAACAGCGTTGCATCCCAGGGATGAAGCTGATGTGATCAGGTGGATAAGCTTTTCGATGTGCTGCTGGATTCAGTTTGCCGGTATTTTATTGAGAATTTTTTGCATCAATGTTCAGCAGGGATACTGGACTGAAATTTTTGTTGTTGTTGTTGTTGTTGTTGTTGTTGTGTCTCTGCCAGGTTTTGGCATCAGAATGATGCTGGCCTCATAAAATTAGTTAGGGAGGAGTCCCTCTTTTTGTATTTTTGGAATCATTTCAGAAGAAATGGTACCAGCTCTTTGCACCGCTGGTAGAATTTGGCTATGAATCTGTCTAGTCCTGGGCATTTTTTGGCTGGTAGGCTATTAATTACTCCCTCCATTTTAGAATTTATTTGTCTATTCAGGGATTTGACTTCTTTCTGGTTTAGTCTTGGGAGGGTGTATGTGTCAAGGAATTTATCTATTTCTTCTAGGTTTTCTAGATTTTCTAGTTTATTTATGTAGATGGGTTTACAGTATTCTCTGATGGTAGCTTGTATTTCTGTAGGATCAGTGGTGATATCCCCTTTATCATTTTTTATTGTGTCTATTTGTTTCTTCTCTCTTTTCTTCTTTATTAGTCTCATTAGTGGTCTATTTTGTTAATCTTTTCAAAAAACCAGTTCCTGGATTCATTGATTTTTTGAAGGATTTTTCATGTCTCTGTCTCCTTCAGTTCTGCTGTGATCTTATTTATTTCCTGTCTTCTGCTGGCTTTTTCATTTGTTTGCTCTTGCTTCTCTAGTTCTCTTAATTGTATTGTTAGGGTATTGATGTTAGATTTTTCTCACTTTCTCCTGTGGACATTTAGTGCTATAAATTTCCCCTCTAAACACTGCCTTAGCTGTGTCCAAGAGATTCTGGTATGTTGTGTCTTTGTTCTCATTGGTTTCAAAGAACTTATTTATTTCTGCCTTAACTTCATTATTTACTCAGTAGTCATTCAGGAGCAGGTTTTTCAGTTTCCATGTAATTGTGCGGTTTTGAGTGAGTTTCTTAATCCTGAGTTCTAATTTGATTGCACTGTGGTCTCAGAGACTGTTATGATTTCCCTCTTTTGCATTCGCTGAAGAGTGTTTTACTTTCAATTATGTGGTCAATTTTAGAATAAGTGTGATGTGGCACTGAGAAGAATGTATATTCTGTTGATTTGGGGTGGAGAGTTCTGTAGATGTCTGTTTGGTTTGCTTGATCCAGAGCTGAGTTCAAGTCTTGAATATCCTTGTAAATTTTCTGTCTCATTGATTTGTCTAATATTGACAGCATAGTGTTAAATGCTCCCACTATTATTGTGTGGGAGTCTAAATCTCTTTGTAGGTCTCTAAGAACTTGCTTCATGAATCTTGGTGCTTCTGTATTGGGTGCATATATACTTAGGAGAGTTAGCTCTTCTTGTTGTGTTGATCCCTTTACCATTATGTAATGCCCTTCTTTGTCTTTTTTGATCTTTGTTGGTTTAAAGTCAGTTTTATCAGAGACTAGGATTGCAACTCCTGCTTTTTCTTTCCTTTCTTTCTTTCTTTTTTTTTGCTTCCATTTGCTTGGTAAATCTTCCTCTATCCCTCTATTTTGAGCCTATATGTCTCTTTGCACGTGAGATAGGTCTCCTGAACACAGCACACTGATGGGTCTTGACTCTATGCAAATTACCAGTCTGTGTCTTTTAATTGGGGCATTGAGCCCATTTACATTTAAGGTTAATATTGTTATATGCAAATTTGATCTTGTCATTATGATGCTAGCTGGTTATTTTGTCCATTAGTTGATGCAGTTTCTTCATAGTATCTATGGTCTTTACAATTTGGTATATTTTTGCAGTGACTGGTACTGGTTTTTCCTTTCTATATTCAGTGCTTTCTTCAGGAGCTCTTGTAAGGCAGACCTGGTGGTGACAAAATCTCTCAGCAGTTGTTTGTCTCTAAAGGATTTTATTTCTCCTTCACCTATGAAGCTTAGTTTGGTTGGAAATGAAATTCTGGGTTGAAAATTCCTTTTTTTTTTTTTTTTTAAGAATGTTGAATATTGGCCCCACTCTCTTCTGGCTTGTAGGGTTTCTACAGAGAGATCTCCTATTAGTCTAATGGCCTTCCCTTTGTGGATAGTCTATCCTTTCTCTCTGGCTGCCCTTAACATTTTTTTTTTTTTTTCATTTCAACTTGGTGAATCTGATGATTATGTGTCTTGGGATTGCTCTTCTCGAGGAGTATCTTTGTGGTGCTCTCTGTATTTCCTGAACTTGAATGTTGGCCTGTCTTGCCAGGTTAGGGAAGTTCTCCTGGATAATATTCTGAAGAGTATTTTTCATCTTGGTTCCATTCTCCCCGTCACTTTCAGGTACACCAATCAAATCTAGGTTTGGTCTTTCCACATAGTCCCATATTTCTTGGAGAATTTGTTCATTTCTCTTCATTCCTTTTTCTCTAATCTTGTCTTCACACTTTATTTCATTAAGTTCATCTTTAATCTCTGATATCCTTTCTTCTACTTGATCAATTCAGCTATTGATATTTGTGTGTGCGTCATGAAGTTCTCGTTCTGTGTTTTTTTGCTCCATCAGGTCATTTATGTCCTTCTCAAAACTCGTTATTCTAGTTAGCAATTCCTCTGGGTTGGAACATGCTCGTTTAGCTTGGAGAAGTTTGTTACTACCCACCTTCTGAAGCCTATGTCTGTCAATTTGTCAAACTCATTCTCCATCCAGTTTTGTTTCCTTGCTGGCAAGGAGTTGTAATTCTTTGGAAGAGAGGAGGCATCCAGTTTTTGGAATTTTCAGCCTTTTTGTGCTGTTTTTTCTCATCTACGTGGAATTATCTACTTTTGGTCTTTAATGCTGGTGACCTTTGGATGGGGTTTTTGTGTGGACGTCCTTTTTGTTTATGTTAGTACTATTCTTTTCTGTTTGTTAGTTTTCCTTCCAGCAGTCAGGACCTTCTGCTTTGGGTCTGCTGGAATTTGCTGGAGGTCCACTCCAGACCCTGTTTGCCTGGGTATCACCATCAGAAGCTGCAGAACAGCAAAGATTGCTGCCTGTTCCTTCCTCTGGAAGCTTAGTCCCAGAGGCGTACTCACCAGATGCCAACTGGAGCTCTCTTATATGAGGCGCCTGTCGACCCCTGTGCTGAGCGATCTGCTGGTCTCTTCAGAGCCAGCAGGCAGGAACGTTTAAGTCTGCTGAAGCTGTGCCCACAGCCACCCCTTCCCCCTGGTGCTCTGTCCCAGAGAGATGGGAGTTTAATCTATAAGCCCCTGACTAGGGTTGCTGTCTTTTTTTCAGAGATGCCCTGTCCAGAGAGCAGCAATCTTGAGAGGCAGTCTGACTACAGTGGCTTTGCCAAGCTGTGGTTGGCTCTGCCCAGTTCAAACTTCCCAGAGGCTTTGTTTACACTGTGAGGGGAAAACTGCCTACTCAAGCCTCAGTAATGTCAGACGCCCCTCCTCCCACCAAGCTTGAGCATCCCAGGTCGACTTCAGACTGCTGTGCTGGCAGCAAGAATTTCAAGCCAGTGGATCTTAGCTTGCTGTGCTCCACAGTGGTGGGATCCACTGAGCAAGACCACTTGGCTTCCTGGCTTCGGCCCCCTTTCCAGGGGAGTGAACGGTCTTGTCTCCCTGGGAGTGTCTGCCCAAACAGCCACCCAGTTTTGTGCTTTTGTGCTTGAAACCCAGGGTCCTTGTAGTGTAGGTAACCAAGGGAATCTCCTGGTCTGCAGGTTGCAAAGACTGTGGGAAAAGCATAGTATCTGGGCCATTCCTCATGGCACAGTCCATTCCTCATGGCACAGTCCCTCACAGCCTCCATTGGCTAGGGGAGGGAGTTCCCCGACCCCTTGTGTTTCTTGGGTGAGGTAACACCTCACCCTGCTTCAGCTTGCCCTCCGTGGCCTGCACCACTGTCTAACAAGTCCCAATGAGATGAGCTTGGTACCTCAGTTGGAAATGCAGAAATCACTCACCTTCTGTCTTGATCTCACTGGGAGCTGCAGACCAGAGCTGTTCCTATTCAGCCATCTTGCCAGCCACCCAGGGATTTTCTTTTTAGCTTCCCCTATGGTAGCCTCATGGCTCATTAGAATGGAAGATGTCTTTGCAGACTCCTATCTGTGCTCTTTAGGATCTAAGTCATTTCTTTCAGTCCTTTCAATAATCGCTATTTCCACTAAAAATTTAACAGATAAGACTTCTCCAGTGAATTGCCATGCAGCTTGCTGAGATAAAAATTGAAAACTATGAAAACAGTATTACATCTTGAACTTAATATGCTCCATACAGGATTATTGATTTCTAACTCTCCTAAACCTGTTCTTCTGGTTTTCTTCATCTCAGTAAATGGTACCACAAATCATCTAATTACTAAAGCCACAACCCAGGAGACATCCTTATTCCTCCATTTCTCTCACCCTGTACATCAAACTCATCAAGTCTTATAGGTTATAACTCCAGGCATGTCTTTAATTCATTCATCACTCTATGTCCACTGCTACCATACAGGTCCAAGTCATTATTCATCTGACATGGACCACTGCAATAACCTCCTAACTGGTCATGATTCTACTTTTGTCCCACTGCAGTACACTCTCTCCTGAATGACTAGATTGGTCTCAGCAGGCCATGTCACTTTCCTGCACAAACCCATCTCCCTGGAAGCATCCCATTACACATAAAACCCAAGCCATTTATGAAACCCCATTCTACTGGACCCCTGCCTTCCACTCTGAACCCCTCTCCTCTATGGTCCCCTCACTCACTTGATGACAGCTTTCTTGCTATTTTTCTAATATGATGAGATCATTCTTGTGTTAGATCAGTGGATATCTCGAACATTCTGGTCATTTCAAGTGTCAGCCTGAAAAAGACCTCCTAACATTAACTTTAGTAATAACTACTCAATCTCATGTCTCTCCATTACCTTAAAATACCTTGTGGTATTTTAATCATAATACTTATCTTTATTTAAAATTATTTTATTTTTAATTATTTATCAAATGTAATATCCACAGAAAACAACTTATTTTATTCCCCACTTGAGCTCCAGATCCTATAAGAGTGCCTGGCACCAAGTAGAAATTCAATATATATGTGTTTAATGATTGACTATATTTTAGGACTGCATTTACTGAGCAGTACATAAGTTCCTTAAAAGCCAGGCAGTTCTTTTCAAGAAGAATTTTTTTCAGTACTTTAGTAAGTGCTAGGCATGACGCCAGAGGCATAGATACTAAAATCTTAACTTTGTGTACCTGGTGCTCCATTCTGTCCCCTAAAGGCCCTCAATATATTATGATTGATATTGAATGATCAGTTGATTATGCCCAGGTAAGATTACTACAGGAGATATTGAACATTTTGATAATTTCCTACACCATTATGTGAACAGAGACTATCAATTTATTCAAAGCACAAATTTGTAATTAAGAGATGTTAGGTCACTAATAATAATATGCTAGAATATTACTATAGCTGCTATATTATAATTATTTTTAAAGTAGCCACTGCATAAGACACACCTGAACTGATGGTCACCTGGTGAGCACACTGTGCCAGAAAAACAGCTGATGACCAAGGGACAGTTTCACTGACTAGGCTACCACTTTGTAGTAGCACTGATGCCAATGCGGAGGTTGTCTCCAGCATGAGCAAGTTGCTGTCCAAGATCTAGCATCTTATAGCACCTGCCAGAATGAGCTATGTCAGACAAGTGTCTGTACCAGCTTTCAGGACATGACATGGAATCGAGGCAATTTATTAAGTGTTTGCTGTGCATCTACAGCGCCGGGCACTCTGCTGGGCATGGAGAGTCAGAGGTCACTGAGACATAAGTCTGCTCAATTAGGGTTATTTATTGAAACTCAAGGCTCAGTCCTCCCAACTTTTCTGCTTTGAAGACTAATTACAAGTCACTTTAATATAATAATTAATAAGAGCTTTGCAAATATTAATTCACTTAATCTTTGCTAAATATCTGTGAAGTGGTATTATAATCATCTCCATTTAAAAAATTTAGGAACCTGTGATACACTGAGATGAAGGAACTAGTGCAAGATGCATCTATTATGTGGAGAAACCTTGCCTGTACCACCAGCATCTACACTGAACTCAAAACCCTCAATCCTGCACCTCACCCTGCATCTGATTTGACTTTTCATGAAGTTGGCCTTCTAGGTCTCATATCCTAACTTCTTCCTCTGCTTATTGTTTTTGGTAACATCTCAACCTTCCCTTGCCAAGATCCTGAACCAGCTCTCTGTCACTCTCTGATTGGTGTACAATAATCCTTCCCTTGCAACTTCAAGTTCCATTGATAGAAACCATCTTTGGGCTGTGATGACTATTCAAATGGACTGGTTGTTTCAGATTCATTCATTCAACAGAAAATTGGGACACTGTATTCCCCACACAGACATCTTGAAAAATGCATTCAGATAGGAAATGAAGGCAACTCAACAACTACAGACAAGTGTTTTGAATCTCTACAAATAAGCTGCAATATAAATGTAAGACTATCATCTTTTCCAGTAATTTAATTTGCCAAAGGGACACTATTCCCAGACCAATGAAGATGAAGAGTGTTAAAAAACTGAAAATGACAATTATAATTTCCCCCCAAAGTGGCCCAGATTTTTGAGTGTGCTGTCTATTTGCACTCATTTTCAGTTTTCTAACATTCTTCTCTATCTACCCTGTTACCCTCCAGTCTTTTTAATGAGGCATTTCTGTGTATGTGCAGTATAGGTATGTATTTTCTTTTTATATTGAATGGAAATGGCTGTGTACAATTGTGTTTGTTATAAATAGGAAAGTCAGTCAGCAAGTGATTAAGAGCACCACAGTGAGTCATAAATATTACATTTCTCTTAGAGCTTTTGGCGCTATGCAATGTTGTTTCCCAGATAATGTGTACATAACCCCCGGTCTTATTGGCATGTGAACCATCGGTTAAGACTATATTGCTGGTTTATTCCCTAAGACCTCCTAGAATATCACCTACTTTCCAATGTGCAGACACTCAAAGCACCCCCTTTTCCCCTTAACTGTGTTTATCTGAAAGTCCCACAAGAAGGGGGTATAAGTTCCCATGTAATTTTCCTACTGCTGGTACTTCTGCTATCCTTATGTTCCAACTCAGCGCTTGCCATCCTTCTGATTTGTTTCTAATCATTTGGCTTGGAGTGCTTCCTAGGATTCTCCTGGGGCTACACATGAGGAAACACTGACCTAACTTTTACTTCCTGTGCCCTTGAAATGTCTGCTGTTGCCACCTGGAGCTCTGTAACTGCCTGGCTGTGAATCTCCATCACCAAATGTCACCTGCAACGGTTCTCTGAGCTGCCAAAACTGTCTGGCTGCCCATGTGTTGTCCCTGAGCTGCTTTTGACCTCTGCTGCTCCTCTCCAGCTGATGGAAAAAACCTGTACTGCTTCATATCCTCCTGTTTGTAAAGTAAGAGGGAGACCTTTTACTATAGTCACTTGAGTATCCTAGTGTTGAAGATCTAGTTGTTTGAGATTTTTTTACAGCCTTATCGTGAGCTCATCCACATTTTCCAAGGCATCAGATATACCTGTTTATGTCTCAACTCCAGCTGCAAGAAGTATTCAAGCATTTCCCTATGCCCCAAGGAGGTGCCACAGTATTTAGCACCATACCATTCTCTTTTGCCAGCTTTTGACTAAGTGAACTGAAAATACAGAGGACAAAAAGTGGGTGTGATTGTGGAGTGGGGGATAGTCAGTGCTGAGAGTCAGGCTGGACAAAGAAAAATCTCAGTGTTTACCATGCCAATAAGAATATTAGAAAATATACCCAGAATGGAATGGAAAGAAAACATAAAACAGAAGGGTTAGGACACAGTAGGTCAAAACCCAGGAAAACCGAGAGAAAATATGGCTCAAGTGCAGAGCGAAGTGGAGGTTCAAGAGCAATACACATGGCTGGCATGGAGGATATATCATAAAAGGCAAGAAAATCCATAGATAGCAAGAGCAACAACAGGATAAGCTGAAGAACAGCAGTGTTACTCAATGGAAGCTTCCAATTGTGGTTTGTCCAGGTTTTTGAAGCGTTGAACAAAGAATCAAACAGCATGCATGAACAATCAGTGAAAGCGTAGATTTACTGGAGAAGAAGGCAACAGAAGTGAAAGTATACTCCATGGAATAGGAACAGGCCCAAACAAGTGGCTCAAGAGCCCTGGTAGCAAAGTCTTCTGGGGTTAAACTGCCCTTTAGAGGTCTCCCGTTGGTTATACCAATGTATATGAAGAGCTGGCTCATGGCCAATTAAAGGCAGAAGTGAACTGACCTGCAGCCAATCCAAGACTGGCATGGATTGGTGCCTTATGCAAATGAATGTCCCAGAATGGGCCAATCATAGGTCAGAGTGCAGGTTTGGCCCATGGCCAATCAGTGGCTGGCATGGATTGGTATCTTATGCAAATGAAGTTCCTAGAAGACTAATCATTGGTCAGGGTGAAGGGCTTTTTTTTCTTTTAATTTAATTCCAGGAAGGTTCTGTGACTCAGCCTTAGGTTCCCTGCCTTCAGACTCTATTCTCCCACCTCTGCAGCATCAGTAGCAGGAGAGGGACCAAGAGACCAAGGCAGCCAGCTTCCTAAGACTGAACTGACTGTGCTCTTCTCTTGCTCAGTTGAAAGCTAATCTCAAGTAAACTCAGCCTGAAGATCTAAGAGGAATGATATCAAAAAATAGCACATCTGTAGACAGCAAAGAACAGTTATTTGAGGCATTTCCTTTAGAATAACCATGATATCAAATAAGATGATAAGCTCTGTGCACACATATTTTACAGAAACTCCACAGCTCAAGAGTAGATTAGGTCCTAGAAACTCCTGGAGACTGCCTAAACTGTCCCTAAATCTACTTGTCTATAAGTCCAAAGGGAAAACACATATGTGACCACTGTTACCATCTGCTGTTGGCAGAGGAAATATCATTTTTCTCTGGCTTTGTCCCCCATTTGCCTCCATAAAATTCCAGTTGAAAATCCTGAAATAGATTAGTGTCTTTACAAGCAAAAGCAGAATGTGGATGGACAAAAACCACGTGTGGGAAGTGAGCGATTCAGGCACCTGGATATTCTTTTCTCAAAGCTCTCATCTCCTCAAGCCACCATTCCTCAGTCCTCTGCATGCCGATTAAAGTCAACAAACACTGAGGGCTCTTATTGGGCCAGGCTCTGGGCTAAGCACTAGGAGAAACAAAGAAGAAGAAGACTCGAGCTCTACTTTCAAGAAGCTTCTAATCTAATAAGGAGATCAGTTAAATAATTACAAGCAATTACATCTTCTGTGTTACAGATTCCCAACACGATGCAGGAGTCTTGAAGGATGATTTGATTTGCCAATTGAGAAAAGTGTGGAGGAATCTTCCTTTAACATTTGAAACAGTACATAAGAAATGCACTGGGCACGGTGGCTCACATCTGTAATCCCAGCACTTTGGGAGGCTGAGGCAGGTGGATCACCTGAGGTTGAGTTCAAGAACAGCCTGACCAACATGGAGAAACCCCATCTCTACTAAAAATACAAAATTACCCGGGCATGATGGCACATGCCTTTAATCCAAGCTACTTGGAAGGCTGAGGCAGGAGAATCACTTGAACCCTGGAGGCAGAGGTTGCAGTGAGCCAAGATCGCACCACTGCACTCCAGCCTGGGCAATAGGAGTGAAACTCCGTCTCAAAAAAAGAAATGCATGAACAGATTCTTTTGGATAAAGAAGGCTGATTGACTATATGCATTTTATTTTCATTTCACTCCCTACTAAAACCCCCCAAATATACACCAAAGTAATTTTTAAACATATATGCACAAGAACAAAAGAGATTGGAAGAGGAGGCAACAGTCACAAAACTTTGGAATCTGGAGCAGATTAAGTAAAGCTGTGAAAGCTAAAACCTAAACTGGTAATGGGGAAGCCAAGAAGGAATTGATCTATTCCACAAAAGCTACCAAAGGCTTAGAAACTGATGGTTCCAGATATCTCTGAAACTAAGCACGATGGTGATATTAAATGACAGAGGAAAGCCTGTTTAAGAAGGAGGTTGAATCCCTGCTCCCTTCCCACACTCTGCTTAGTCAAGTATTGCCCCTCTCCCACTATCTCTTTAATAAGCATAACCCAGAGAATTTCTGAACTAGAGTGTGTTAGTCTGTTGTCATGCTGCTGATAAAGACATGCCTGAGACAATAATATAAAGAAAAGAGGTTTAATTGACTCACAGTTCCAGATCACTTGGGAGGCCTCACAATCATGGCAAAAAGTGAAGGGGAAGCAAGACATATCTTACATGGCAGCAGGCAAGAGAGCTTGTGTAGGGGAGCTCCCATTTATAAAATCATCAGATCCCGTGAGACTTATTTACTACCATGAGAGCAGCATGGGAAAGACCCATCCCCATGATTCAATTACCTCCCACTGGGTCCCTTCCATGACATGTGAGAATTATTACAAATCCGGTTAAGATTTGGGTGGGGACACAGAGCCGAACCATATCATAGGGGTTATGGGCATAGTCCAGGGAGGAGGTGTAATATAGACACAGAATGAATAAATGAGTATCAATGCATAGAATGTTGGAAAGTCCAGTCCTCTTCTCTCAGTAAATTTCCAGACCATCAGCAGACAGATTGAGCCCTGCAGGATACTAGAGAACTTTTCTGTGAAATCTGAAAATCTCAGCCCAAAGGACAAACCTGCAGATGATGATACAATGCTTCTAGAGAGACACACCCTCAGAAAATCCAGCTAGCTTGTTAGTGCCTCATTCTGAAAATAGAAGCACTCTTAGGTTTTTGCCCAAGAAAAATGAAAGTGTATGTTCTCACCAAGACTTGTACATGAATGTTTATAACAAGACTATTCATAATAGCCAAAAAGTGGAAACAACTCAAATGTCCACCAGATGATGAACAGATAAATAAAATGAAGTATACTCCTACAGTGGAACATTATTCAGCAATAAAAATGAATGAAGGACTATTCCATGCGGTAGCAGGAGTGTACCTTGAAATCATTCTGCAAAGTGAGAGATATCAGTCACAAAAAGCCACACATTGTATGATTCCATTTATATGAAATGTCTAGAATGGGTAAATCTATAGAAACAAAAAGTACTTTAGTGGTTTTCATGAACTGGAGGGAGGTAGGAATAAGGAGTGACTACTAATGGGTGCAGGGTTTCTTTTTATGGTGATGAAAATGCTCTGTTGTTTGATAGTGATGATTTTCACAACTCTGTGAACATACAAGAGCTACTGAATTGTACCATTTAAACGGTGTTTTTTTTTTTTTTTTTTTTTGAGACTGACTATTGCTCTGTTACTCAGGCTGGAGTGCAGTGGCACAATCATGGCTCACTGCAACCTCTGCCTCTCAAGTTCAAGTGATTCTGATCCCTCAGTCTCCAGAGTAGCTGAGATTACAGGCGCATGCCACCACGCCCAGCTAATTTTTGTATTTTTAGTAGAGATGGGTTTTTGCCATGTTGGCCAGGATGGTCTTGAACTACTGGCCTCAAGTGATCAGCCTGCCATGGCCCCTCAAAGCGCTGGGGTAATTATAGGTGTGAGCCACCATGCCCAGTCTAAAAGATGTACTTTATAGTATGTGGCTTCTGTCTCAATAAACATACTATACGCACACAAAACCAAAATTCACCAGACATCTGAGGAAGGAGCCTAACACAGAATTGCCCATTAGAAATACAATGCAAGTTACATATGTACTTTTAAATTTTTTAGTAGTCACATTAAAATAAATTTTAAAGAGCTAAAATTAATTTTAATAATATAATTTACATATCTCAGTATATCCTTAATATTATCATCTTAACATGTGAACAATACAAAAATATTTGTGAGATATTTTACATTCTTTTTTTCATTCTAACCTCTGAAAATCCAGGCTATATTTTGTATAGTGTATCTCAGCTTGGACTAGCCAAATTTTAATTACTCAATAGCCCAGGTGTCTAGTGGCTACTGTATTAGACAGCATAGGTCTGAAATGAATGCTATAGGCCAAAAAATAAGCAAAAAGCAAAGCAACTAAAAAAGAAAAATCCTTAGAGAAAGTAGAAGCTACAGAAGAAGAAGATTTTAAAAACTAAGCTATTATTAATATGCTCAGGGAATAAAGAGAAAATGTACACTCAGAAAACAAGAACAAAATATCATTAAAGAACAGGGAATCAAAAGGAATTATTAAAAATTAAAATTATGATGGCAGACATTAAAAATTAAATAGAAGTATTTAAAGATAAAATTAAGGAAAACTCCTTTATAGTAGAACAAAAGGACAATGAGATGGAAAATTACAGGGGGATAAAAAGCAAATTAGAGAACTCATCATGAAGAAGGGAATCATGGAATTAATCAAAGGAATCATTCCAGAATATTTCCCAAAATTGAACAATGAGAGTTTCCTGATTGAAATGACCCAATAATCAGATTAAAATAAACCCACAGTGAAGCACATCAGTTTTGAAATGCCAGAACACTTGAGACCAGGAGTTTTCCAAAAAGGTAAACTATAAGTCATGCTTCCAGAAAGGTAAACTACAGGTCAGATACACAGATCAGAAATTCAAATGTCTTTGAGACTCTCAGTGGCAACCCCGGAGCTAGGAGACGATGGACAGACAAATGCCTTAGAAATTCTGAGGAATACTGACTTCCAGACTGGAATTCTATACATAATCATGCTACTAGTTGAGAGTGAGAGTAAAATGAAAAATTTCTGGACCTGTGATATCATCCCCCTCTCTCATTTTTCTCTGCTTTTGGCTGGATCTCTGACAGTGGCTGCTCTTCATAGCTCCTGTTCCCCACAACGTGGGTCCTTCCATGGCCCCAGCTTCTGTCTTCTGGATCTAAACCAGTAATTATTGAATACTACAGTCATCCTTCTGAAACACGCATGAGCAAGCTTTACTTTAACAGAAATTTTAGAAATATTAATCATTTCAGAAATTTTAATCACTTTTATATCCTCTTCAGGTTTTTTCAAACTTTCATTCTACTTTTTTTACATAATTTTGTATATATGTAATACTTATGAATCATTTTATCAAATGAGCAACTTTATTTAGTACATAAAATACTTAGAACATAAAATACTTTATTTAGTACATAAAAAATTGTACATCAAATGTTTTAGTTGGTTTAATTTCCTGTGACCATAAGTCTTATGTGATCAAATTTTTTCTGGAATTCATTGTCATTATAATTATGAGTTGTAAACACTTACTCTAAACAACATTTATATATTATAAATTTTGATAAGTAACTGAAAAATAAGGGAAACATTTTAATGCAAGGGCTGTTCAATGAGACAAATTTTTTTCCTCAATTAGTTCATGTATCTGTGAATGAAAAGGCCTTATTGCCAAATGAGGGAATCAGCATTGACTCTGTCTCCATTCTGTGCTTCTATAAATATAAACAGTGAGAAACTATGTTCACATGAATAAATATATGGGATGGACATTTTTATTTCTTTTTGAAAAGCAACGTCACTTGATTCTTTTAACACCTTCTTGGTTACAAACCAAAATCCAAACAATAATCTACCATCAAAAGTTGTTTTTTAATGACATATCACCTGACAATTTTATTGGATCCTTTTTTGATTTTGTGGAATGTAAAAACCTGAAAACCACCTGAATTCAAACAAACAAACAAACAACAACAACAACAAAAACCTAATATTTGGGGGAAAATGGCCTTTATGCAAACTTAGAAAATTCTTATTATTTGTGTTTCTTACTGTTCAATTTAAATCCACCTTGGTAAACTTTAGAATGAATTGAGAAAAATCAAAATATTATTAAATTTAATACTCCTTTGCAATTGCAATATTTTTTGATAAAAACTTTCATTCAATCACAAGCTTTATATATACATTCATCAAAACCCTGGAGCTACAGATTTAGCTTATTCAGGTTATGGGAATTCTCACCCATATAATTTAGTTAGGAAGGCCAAGTCTCATTTTCTACCCATCAGCCATGTAAGACCTATATTTGTTGGAAACAGTCCAATTCTATTTTTCAATTGCAATAAGCATAGTATTAAGCACTTCAGGGAATATATATTTTTAAACACACACACACAAAAGACCACATATTGTAAAATATATTACTAAAATTATTCAAGACTACATATATTTCACAAGATTTTAAGATACTAAATCAATATCCTATTGTTCATTTTCTACCTAATAAGAACATGCTATGTTGCTAAAATTGTTATTTATGAATCAAGAAGTATGATAAAAAGACATGAAATTTAGTAAATATATTCTAATGCTTGGCTTTTAGGAGTAATTAAATTGGAATCAAATCTTTAAAATAAAAATAATTCCATTTATTCATTATGCATTAAAATCTAACTTTACTTATATACTTTATGAAAGAGCATAGACTGCTAAAAATTAGATTGGCTAGCACATATATTTTTTTTTTGGTAGTAGAAACTAGAAATGCTAAATATTTTATGGAATAAAATAAAATATTTACCATGTTTGAAATAAACATTTCAAAACATATTTTAATAAAATTGCTGTTACTGTTAACATCCCAGACTCAAAGGAATTACATAAAAGTTTTATCCATAAGTTTTCATCACTATATCTGGAAAATTTTGATAGTACTGGGAAATATTCCAGTTATATTTAAAAGAATCAATGACAGCACTCAATACTGCTTTGGCTCTTGGAAGGTGCTTTTTGTTCTCACTAATTATATGTCATGAGGATAAGTATGGAGAATAGCTGAAATAAACTTGTATTTTAATATTTTCTAAAGTCGTTTCAGTGTTCAATATTTTCTGCCACTTTCCTTTGCTCTTATGGGACCTTCCCTCAAAGCTATGCAGTCTTAATAGTTGGAGGATTAAAGAAATTAATGACTGCTACCACGTATCTATCCTATACATATATATATGGGATAGATAGGCCCTACTCTATCATATATCTGAATCTGAATAGGCCAACGAGGACAAAAATATTGATTTTCCAAGAACAAGCTTCACCTTTTTCTCTTTGTTTGTTTAGTGGATCATAATTAATTTTTTAAAAATATACTTTGGTAAGTTGTGGGGTACATGTGCAGATTTTGCAGGATTGTTACATAGGTACACAGACGCCATGGTGATTTGCTGCATCCGTCCACCCTTCACCTACGTTATGTATTTCTCTTAATGTTATCCCTCCCAACCTCCCCACACCCTGCTATCACTCTGCTACCCCCCACCACTCAACAGACCCCAGTGTGTAATGTTCCCCTCCAGGTGTCCATGTGTTTTTATTGTTCAACACCTACTTATAAGTGAGAACATGCAGTGTTTGGTTTTCTGTTCTTGTGTCAGTTTGCTGAGAATGATGGTTTCCAAATTCATCCATGTCCCTGCAAAGGACATGAACTTATCCTTTTTTATGGCTGCATAGTATTCCATGGTGTATATGTGCCACATTTTCTTTATCCAGTCTATTCTTGATGGGCATTTGGGTTGGTTCCAAATCTTTGCTATTGTAAACAGTGCTGCAATGAACATATGCGTGCATGTGCTTTTAGAAGAGAACAATTTATAATTCTTTGTGTATATACCCAGTAATGGGATTGCTGGGTCAAATGGTATTTCTCTTTCTAGATCCTTGAGGAATTTTCACACTGTCTTCCACAATGGTTGAACTAATTTACACTCCCACCAACAGTGTAAAAGCATTCCTATTTCTCTACATCCTCTCCAGCATCTGTCTTCAGATTTTTTAATGATTGCCATTCTAACTGGCATGAGATGGTATCTCAATGTGGTTTTGATTTGCATTTCTCTAATGACCGGTGATGATGAGCATTTTTTCATGTTTGTTGGCTGCATGTCTTCTTATGAGAAGTGTGTGTGTTCATATCCTTCACCCACTTTTTGATGGGGTTGTTTGTTTTTTTCTTGTAGATTTGTTTTAGTTCTTTGTAGATTCTGGATATTAGCCCTTTGTCATATGGGTAGCTTGCAGAATTTTTTTCCCATTCTGTTGGTTGCCAGTTCACTCTAATGTTTGTTTCTTTTGCTGTAGAGAAGCTCTTAAGTTTAATTAGATCCCATTTTCCTATTTTGGCTTTTGTTGTCATTGCTTTTGGTGTTTTAGTCATGAAGTCCTTGCCTATGCCTATGTCCTGAATGATATTGCCTAACTTTTCTTCTAGGGTTTTGATGGTGTTAGGTCTTATGTTTAAATCTTTAAGCCATCTAGAGTCAATTTTTGTATAAAGTGTAAGGAATGGGTCCAGTTTCAGCTTTCTGCATGTAGCTAGCCAGTTTTCCCAATACCATTTATTAAACAGAGAATCCTTTCCCCATTGCTTGTTTTTATCAGGTTTGTCAAAGATCAGATGGTTGTAGATGTGTTGTATTACTTCCAAGGCCTCTGTCCTGTTCCATTGGGCTGTATCTCTGTTTTGGTACCAGTACCATGCTGTTTCCATTATTGTACCCTTATAGTATAGTTTGAAGTCAGGTAGCATGATGCCTCCAGCGTTGTTCTTTTTGCTTAGGATTGTCTTGGCTATGCAGGCTCTTTTTCGGTTCCATATGAAGTTTAAGGTGGTTTTTTCCAGTTCTGTGAAGAAGGTCAATGGTAGCTTGATGGGGATAGCACTGAATCTATAAATTACTTTGGGCAGTATGGCCATTTTCACAATTGATTCTTCCTAACCATGAGCATGGAATGTTTTTCCATTTGTTTGTGTCCTCTCTTATTTCCTTGAGCAGTAGTTTGTAGTTCTCCTTGAAGGGATCTTTTACATCCTTTGTTAGCTGTATTCCTAGGTATTTTATTCTCTTTGTAGCAGTTTTAAATGAGAGTTCACTTATGATTTGGCTTTCTGTGTGTCTGTTATTGGTGTATAGGAATGCTTGTAATTTTGCACATCGTTTTGTATCCTGAGGCTTTACTGAAGTTGCTTATCATCTTAAGGAGATATTCAACTGAGATGATGGGGTCTTCTAAATATATAATCATGTCATCTGCAATAAGACAATTTGACTTCCTCCTTTCCTAATTGAATACCATTTATTTCCTTTTTGTGCCTGATTGCTCTGGCTAGAACTTCCAATACTATGTTGAATAGGAGTGGTGAGAGGGGGCACCCTTGTCTAGTGCCAGTTTTCAAAGGGAATGCTTCCAGTTTTTCCCCATTCTGTGTGATATTGGCTGTGGGTTTGTTGTAGATAGTTTTATTATTTCTAGATACATTCCATCAATATCTAGTTTATTGAGAGTTTTTAGCATAAAGGGCTATTGAATTTTGTCAAAGGTCTTCTCTGCATCTATTGAGATAATCATGTGGTTTCTATCTTTGGTTCTGTTTATGTGATGGATTACATTTATAGATTTGAGTATGTTGAACCAGCCTTGCATCCCTGGGATGAAGCCTATTTGATCGTGATGGATAATCTTTTTGATCTGCTGTTGCATTCGATTTGCCAGTATTTTATTGAAGATTTTTGCATCGATGTTCATCGTGGATATTGGCCTGAAATTTTCTTTTTTAATTGTGTCTCTTTCAGGTTTTGGTATCAGGATGATATTGGTCTCATAAAATGGGTTATGGAGTGTTCCCTCTTTTTGTATTGTTTGCAATAGTTTCAGAAGGAATGGTACCAGCTCCTCATTGTACATCTGGTAGAATTTGGCTGTGAACCCATCTGCACCTGGACTTTTTTGGGTGATAGGCTATTAATTGCTGCCTCAACTTCAGACCTTGTTATTAGCCTATTCAGGGATTCAACTTCTTCCTGGTCTAGTCTTGGGAGGGTGTAAGTGTCCAGGAATTTATCCATTTCCTCTAGATTTACTGGTTTTTGTGCATAGAGTTGTTTGTAGAAATCTCTGACGGTAGTTTGTCTTTCTGTGGAATTGGTGGTGATACCCCCTTTATCATTTTTTATTGCAACTATTTGATTCTTCCCTCTTTTCTTTTTTATTAGTCTGGCTAGCAGTCTATCTATTTTGTTGATCTTTTTAAAAAAAACCAGCTCCTTGATTTATTGATTTTTTGAAGGGCCTTTTTGGTGTCTCTTATCTCTTTCAGTTGTGCTTTGATCTTAGTTATTTCTTGTCTTCTACTGGCTTTTGAATTTGTTTGATCTTGCTCCTCTAGTTCTTTTAATTTTAACAATAGGCTGTCGATTTTAGAACTTTCCTCACTTCTCATGTGGGCATTTAGTGCTATAAATTTCCCTCTAGACAATGCTTTAAATGTGCTCCAGAGATTCTGGTACATTATTTCTTCAATCTCATTGGTTTTGAAGAACATCTTTATTTCTACCTTCATCTCATTATTTATCCAGTAGTCATTCAGGAGCAAGTTGTTCAGTTTCCAGGTAGTTGTGCGGTTTTGCTTGAGTTTCTTAGTCCTGAGTTCTAATTTGATTGCACTGTGCTCTGAGAGACTGGTTGTTATGATTTCCATTCTTTTGCATTTGCTGAGGAGTCTTTTACTTTCAATTATGTGGTCAATTTTAGAGTAAGTGCAATGTAGTGCTGAGAATAATGTATATTCTGTGGATTGGGGGTGGAGAGTTCTATAGATGTCTATTAAGTCTGCTTGGTCCAGACCTGAGTTCAAGTCCTGGATGTCCTGGTTAATTTTCTGTCTCATTGGTCTGTCTAATATTGACAGTGGAGTGTTAAAGTCTCCCACTATTGTTGTGTGGGAGTCTAAGTATCTTACAGGTAGTTAAGAAGTTGCTTTATATTTAGGATAGTTAGCTCTTCTCATTGCACTGATCCCTTTACCATTATGCAATGCCCTTCTTTGCCTCTTTTGATCTTTGTTGATTTAAAGTCCATTTTATCAGAGACTAGTATTACAACCCCTGCTTTTTTTTTTCCTCTCCATTTGTTTGGTAAACTTTCTTCCATTCCTTTATTGTGAGTCTTTGTGTGTCTTTGCACGTGAAATGGGTCTCCTGAATACAGCACACCAATGGGTCTTGACTTTTTATCCAATTTGCCAGTCTGTGTCTTTTGATTGGGGAATTTAGCCCATTTACATTTAAGGTTAATATTGTTATGTGTGAATTTGATCCTGCCATTTTGATACTAGCTGGTTGTTTTGCTTGTTAGTTGATGCAGTTTCTTCAGGGCATCAGTGGTTTTTACAATTTGGTATGTTTTTTCAGTGGCTGCTACTGGTTGTTCCTTTCCATGTTTAGGGCTTCCTTCAGGAGCTCTTGTAAGGCAGGCCTGGTGGTGATGAAATCACTTTATGCTTGTCCATAAAGGATTTTATTTCTCCTTCACTTATGAAGCTTAGTTTGGCTACATATGAAATTCTGGGTTGAAAGTTCTTTTGTTTAAGGATGTTGAATATTGGCCCACACTCTCTTCTGGCTTGTAGGGTTTCTGACAAGAGATCCACTGTGAGTCTGATGGGCTTCCCTTTGCATTTTTTCCTTCATTTCAACCTTGGTGAATCTGATGATTATGTGCCTTGGAGTTGCTCTTCTTAAGGAATATCTTTGTTGTGTTCTCTGTATTTCCTGGATTTGAATGTTGGCCTGCCTTGCTTGATTGAGGAAGTTCTCCTAGATAATATCCTGAGGAGTGTTTTCCAGCTTGAATTCATTCTCTCTGTCACATTCAGGTACACCTATCAAACATAGATTAGGTCTTTTCACATAATTACATATTTCTTGGAGGCTTTGTTCATTTCTTTTCACTCTTTTTTCTCTAATCTTGCCTTCTCATTTTATTTCATTGAGTTGATCTTCAATCTCTGATATCCTTTCTTCTGCTTGATCAATTTGGCTATTGAAACTTGTGTATGCTTTGCAAAGTTCTCATGCTGTGTTTTTCAGTTTCATTAAGTCGTTTATGTTCTTCTCTAAGCTGTTTATTCTAGTTAGCATTTCATCTAACCTTTTTTCAACGTTCTTAGTTTCTTTGCGTTGGGTTAGAAAATGATCCTTTAACTTGAAGAAGTTTATTATTACCCACCTTCTGAAGCCTGCTTCTGTCAATTTGTCAAACTCATTCTCCATTCAGTTTTGTTCCCTTGCTGGTGAGGTGTTGTGATTCTTTGGAGGAGGAGAGGCATTCTGGTTTTTGGTGTTATCATCCTTTTTGCACTGGTTTCTTCCCATCTTCGTGTATTTATCTGCCTTTGGTCTTTGAAGTTGGTGACTTTTGGATGGGGTCTCTGAAGTGGGTGTCCTTTTTGTTGATGTTGAGGCTATTTCTTTCTGTTTTTTAATTTTCCTTGTAATAGTCAGGCCCCTCTGCTGCAGGACTGCTGGGGGTCCACTCCAGTTCCTGCTTGCCTGGGAATCACCCGTGGGCGAGGTGCAGAACAGCAAAGGTTTCTGCCTGTTCCTTCTTCTGGTAGCTTCGTCCCAGAAGGGTACCCACCAGATGTCAGCCAGAGCTCTCCTGTATGAAGTGACTCTGGATATACCAGGGTTAGGGAGCCACTTGAGTAGGCAGTCTCCCTTTTTAGAGCTCAAGTGCTGTGCTGTGAGCTTTGTTGCTCCCTTCAGAGCTGCTGGGCAGGGATGCTTAAGTCTGCTGCAGTGGAATTCACAACTGCTCCTTTTCCCAGGTGCTCTGTCACAGGCAGTTGTGGCTTTATTTGTAAGTTCCTGACAGGCTGCTGCCTTTTTTCAGAGATGCTGAAAAAGAGGGATTCTAGTCACAATCTGCCTGCAGAGGTATTGCTGAGCTGCTGTGGGCTTCCCCCAGCTGCTGTGTAAACTTTTTTGTGCTTTCGTTTACACAGGTAAGGTTAGAGCTGCCTCAGTAATGGCAGACGCCCCTTCCCCCATGTCACTTGACCATCCAGGGTTGAGATCAAACTGCTGTTCTGGCTGAGAAAATCCCAAGCCAGTGGGATTTAGTTCGCTGGTCTCTGTGGAGGTGGGACCCATGGAGCCAGATCACCTGGCTCCCCATCTTCAGCCCCCTTTCTCTCAAGTGTATGGGTGACTCTGTCTTGCAGGCACTCCAGGTGCCAGTCAAAATGGCTGCTCAGATTTGTGCTGGGAACTCACAGTGCTGGCTGAATCAGCCACCCAGATTTCCCTGGAAATGCATGGCGCCTGTTGGCATGTGGGAATCTCCTGGTCTGTTGCAAGGACTGTAGGAGAAGCACAGCATCAGAACCAGAGCTTTGGAGTGGCCGGAAGTCCCCGATGGCTTCTCTTGGGTAGGAGGGAGTGCCTTCTGGCCTGTTGCACTTCCTGGGTGAGGCAGTGCCCCACCCTGCCTCAGTTAGCTCTCCTCAGTTTGCTCACCTACACCCACTGTCCAACCAGTCCCATTGAGATGAACCTGGTACCTGGGTTGGAAATGTGAAGATCTCTCGCCTTCTGCACTGCTGTTGCTGAGAACTGCGCTCCAGAGCTGTTCCTGTTTGGCCATGTTGGTGGAAGTCCCCTAAAATGCTGGGGGTTTGACTACCATTTCATGTCTCTTCACATTCCAAGGTTCTTTTCCTTGCTCCAGATAGGTGATCAGGTCTGGCTTAGAGGCAGCAATACCCAGGAAGACCAGGTTTCTGTAGTTCTCTAACATCACATTCCTATATAAATTCTACTGTGCAGTGTCCAGGCATTGCCACTCCTCCAGACAGAATTCTGTGGCCGCATCCCTAAATGTCAACACTCCCATTTCTAGGCTTCAAGGGGGTCCTAGCATCTTAGCTATGAATCTCCAGTACCAGAAGGTCACAGGGCCACAGAGACTGGACCTCTATGAGAAAAGGGCACAGAACAGTGAAGATGAGACCCCGAACTCCAGCTGCAGCAAGAGACAAAGACCCAAAGCTTCACCTTTGACTGCAATATATATAAGACAGGAAGCATTACCAGGTTATGGTGACTTGATTGGTTGTTAATGGAACCTTCTCTTTTGTTTGATATTCTTTAAGTTTATATAGACCAGAAAAGATTTATGGACGAATGAAAAGCAATGCCTTTGCTTTGTCAAATGGGAAAAGAGCAACTGTTGTACTCAGACTCAATCTTAGCTACCGCAGTCTTAGGAAAGAATATATATGGAAGTTGAAGGCCTAAAACTGAGTATCTAAATCTGTGCCTATACAATCCTTAGAAAATCTTGATGTGGCTCAATTTGAGGACCACCAGCCTCATCCACTTTACTCTTGCAGCATTTGGATTCAGCTAATAGTCTTCCATGTAGCTTTTGCTGTTTGTATTGGATATGACATGCAGGGGTACTCCTCACTTACTAACTTATCCAAAGTTTCCCTTGCAAAATCTCTATTCCAGACGACTTCTTGAAGGTTTGATCCTAGAAATGACAGTGAGCAGCTGAGAGTTTCAGACTTGACCTAATCTTAGTCTTCACAGATCTCACAGACCTTCACAGCCCTAGTCGTCTCTGCTGTGGTACAGTAAAGGGCGGGGCCATTTAAACTCTGGTTGCACTCACTTCCTGATTTGAGTGAGAACTGAAAAACTGCCCATTGTGCAGTGCCAGGACACTTCCTGTGTAGCACAATTAACAAACCCTCTGTTGGGGTCACTGCCATGTCTTAACCACATTATGCTCACTATTTTGTGGGCTTCAGTTACAATTCAGAAAACATTTTTTTTTAAATGTTAATATAACTGATTTTAATTATTTTGAACCTTTTAATTTTCAACCTATCAGAATTTTGTTAATGAACATGAAATAGTTCATTTGAAAATTTTTATTTTAAAAAGAGTATTTAACGTCATTTATACTCATTAATTCAGCAAATAGTTCCTAAGTAGTTGTGTGCCAGATTCTCATGGTGATGCGTATACAAAGATGAAAAAAAAAAAAAACCAGAATTGTTAACAATAGAAGAGGAGAATAGATTAGTGGTGGGGGACAAAGATGAGGTGGGGGTGGGGGTGGGGGTGGGCGAGTCCCACCCTAAATGGGTAGCACAAGGGAATTCCTTTGTGGTAACAGAAGAATCCTGTATCCAGAGGCAGATGTAAAACAGAGGTTGGCAAACTTTTTCTGTAAAGGGCCAGATGGTAAATATTTTAAGCAAGTTGTGCTTGGAGAAACAACTTTAGCAAGAAGTTTGTTTGTCTTATAGGTAGTTCACCATGAAAAATTTGGAGGCCTTTTACAACTACAGACAGAACCTCTAAATCTACCCTTCTAAGGTAGAACCGGGAGTCCTGTACTAGAGCAAAGGAGTCTGTGGGGACTAGGAGGGAAGAGAAAGAGGAGGGAGACCAGAAAGAAGGGAGTCTGCTGCATCTTGGACTGACACAATAGGAAAAACGAAGATCTGTATTAAAGTTGGCAAACTGTGGCCTGTGGGGCAAACCTGGCCCACTTTTTGCTTTTGTAAATAAAGTTTTATTGGAGCACAGCCACGTTTATTCATTTATGCGTCATCAGTCGTTGTATTAGCACCACACCAGCAGACTTAAGTAGTTGTTACTGAGACCAAATGGCCCACAAAACCTAAATACTTACTATTGGCTCCTTAAGAAAAAGTTTGCTGACCCTTATTTTACACAGACTTTGGACTCTGGCTTTCTTTCTGTCACTGTGCTGAGAAGCCCTCTCGGGTGTCAGAAGCACAACAGAGGACTTACATTGAGTTCATTCATGCACCAGAGTTGTCTGTATCTGTTAACAAAATTTTATGTAAATTCTACATAAAATAGGAAATGTAAAAACTAATCAATATGATCCAATTGAAAATAGTAAGTTGCAGAGAAATAAATGTGATCTAAAGCCATTTTATAAAATATAAATGATTTTTTATATTTATAAAACAAAATATACATTTTTGTATACTTATAGAAGAGAAGCCATTGATACAGGTGAGATTGTAGGTCAGTGGGGATAGAGGGTGTTCCAAGGAGCCATGTGTTGCAGTAAGGAGGGAAGAGGCTAAGGAAACTATTATTACACAATCTAAGCCCAGTGAGGAAGTGAAATTATTTGTTGAGTTTGTAGACCTGGGGACAAGTAATGAAAACTAAATTTTATAGTATCAGATATGAGATACAAAAATATTTTGAAGTATCAGGTAGTTGTCTACAATATTGAACCTTAGTAAAATTTGACAATGTCATTTAATATTTAATTTCGGAAATAAAAGGATAGATGATTATTCGTTTTCGTTTTGTTTTAATGAATTGAGTTGCATTCCAAGACAATGTGCACATTTAAGTGGTAACTTCTTCTCTTAACAAAATCGTTCTCCTCAATACTTTTCTAAGCAATTTCTTGAAATGACCTTAACAGATTATGGCTAAAGTCAAGAGAATTGTTTCTTAAACCATGATTGACTTTTATGTCTGTTGCATTCATTTTTGTTGTCAATCTTAGCTTAGTAAGCCTTTTTTTATCTATAAGGAAACCTTGTTCTACTTTTTTAATTGACCTGTGAGGTTGGCATTGGCTCAAAATTAGTTACTACACTAGTGCCATAAGCCAAGATTCAATTGGTTACCTCAATTGCAGGTATCACCAATCGGGAGCTCACCTTGTAACAACTACAGATTTGACAATGACCCCTTACAACCTTGGCACGTTTCCATGGCAATGAACTAAGAGAAATGAAAGTACTGAACAGATAAGTGACATATATAGAAAGCAACGATTCTTTAAGAAAAGGGTAGTAATTTTACATCCAGATAAATTTCTTTTTTTTTTTTCTTTTTTGAGATGGAATCTTATTTTGTTGCTGAGGCTGGAGTGCAGTGTCACGATCTTAAGTCACTGCAACCTCTGCCTCCCAGGTTCAAGTGATCCTCCTGCCTCAGCCTCTCAAGTAGCTGACATCACTCCTAGCTAATTTTTGTGTATTTTTAGTAGAGATGGAATTTCACCATGTTGGCCAGGCTGATCTCAAACTCCTGACCTCAAGTGATCCACCTGCCTTGGCCTCCCAAAATGCTGGGATTATAGGCATGAGCCACTGCACCCAGCCTACATCTGAATAGATTTCTTTTTTCTTTTTTTGTTTTTCTTTTTTAATACAGAGTTTTGCTCTGTTACCCAGGCTGGAGTGCAGTGGCACAATCTCTACTCACTACAACCTCCGCCACCCGGGTTCAAGTGATTCTCCTGCCTCAGGCTTCCTAGTAGCTGGGCTTACAGGTGCACACCACCGTGCCCGGCTAAGTTTTGTATTTTTAGTAGAGACCAGACTTCACCATGTTGGCCAGGCTGGTCTCAAACTCCTGACCTTGTGATCCACCTGCCTCAGCTTCCCAAAATGCTGGTATTACAGGCGTGAGCCACCATGTCCAACCCCGATAGATTTCTTAATGTTAGAGTATAATGATTTTTAAAATATATTTTCAGTCATACGCCAATACAAGTTTAAGATTAGTAAACTGTGAACTTTAGAAATACATACAGTCAAGTCTATACATGTCAAACATTTAGAATTTCTCATAATTTAAAGAGAGACTGGCTGCAATTTAATATTATACTATGCATGAGGAAGCATAGAAGAGAAAGAAAATGTATTGGCCAATAAATCAGAAAATCTCCTCAACTTACATAACTTTAGACAAAACACTTAATTTTCTGAATTTCAGTTTCCATATTTGACAACAATTGAAAGACAAATTCCTCATTCTTCTTCAAATGTGTAAGGGCCAATATTTGTGAAAGCACTGTACAAATGTCAAGCTTTACAGAGAGCCATTTCTTGACTATCTACACTGATTATAATGAGGGATATTCAAGATAGAACCATACCACAGAAAATTGCATACTTTAGCCCAGTTGGCTATGGTATAGTAACCTTTGTATAAATCGGCAGGTTCAATTTGCTAACACTTTGTTAGGGAATGTTGTGCTTATGTTCATTTGGGATGTTGATCTGTTTCTCTTTTTTCTTGTCTGGTTTGGGTATCAGGATGATTACAGCCTCATCAAATAAATTTTGAAATGTTCCCTTCCCTTCTAAAAAAAAAAAAAAAAAAGGAAAGAAAATTGCATACTATTATTTTCCAAAATATAGAAGCAAAAAATTTCAGAGCCAAAAGCTATATTTGAGATCATATGTTTTTCTCTTGTTTTAAAATATTTCTCCTCTATATGCTTCCAAGACAGCACTCAGCCCTGATTTTCCTCCTACCACTCTAACCACGCCTTCCTAGGCACCTCGCCCACACATCCTCCCCTAACAGGCCTTTTAACATTGGAGCTCCTCCAGGCTCATCCCTGGCCCCTCTTTTCTTCTTATATTATACCCTTTCCCTAAGCTCTCTCTCGGCTACCTCCCTAGCTTCCATCTCCAACTTCATGCACGTATCTTCTAAGATTTTTATCTCAAGTCCACACCTCTCTCTAGCCCCAACCCAACAACCCAATTGCCTGCTTAACACTTCTATTGAACAGTTCAAAGGCAGTTCATGTAAAATCTCTTCAAACCTCACCTCATGTTTTTCTTGCCCCTTTGTTTTTCAGACTCAGTCCTCTTCCATGTTCTTATCTCAATGCATCTTAAAGTTCATGTACCCAGATGAACAAATCAGAACCTTGGAAATCGTCCTTGTCATTCCGCTCTCTATTACTTCCCATTGTCAAGAAAACACTTTAATCCTATAGGTTTTGTGTTTAAAAAATTATCTTCTCTTCATCTCTATGCAAGCCTAGATAACTCTCATCTTTCAGCTGAACTATTTTAAGAACCCTCTAACTCTTCACTTGTTCTGCATTTAACCTGTCTTTCCACTGCATCCTAAATCTATGATTCTTATGTCAACTTCCTTATGAAAATCCTCCAATGGTCCCTTAGGCTAAAGGTGAACATCCAGCCCACCAGGTTCTATGTGATCTGTCCTACCTACCTGTCTAGCCCTATAGTATTTCCTTTTCTCCCCAACATTATACACTTACCATCTGGCCTTCTTTCTGTTCCTTCAAAATGTCGTGTTCTTTCTTGTCTATGGATCTTTGAACAACTCTCCTTTTGCCTGGCACCATCATCTCCCCATGAATTCACCCAGAAAACTCTTATTTATCCAGAAGACGCAGAGCAAATGAAATGCAAGTTTTCCTGAAGCCGCCGATGAGGTCACGTTCGCTTCTGTGTGCTCAACTTTTTCTTCAGAGTGTTTATCACAAATTGTATTATATTTTCAGTGTATGTGTGTCTGTATGATTTCTGTCACTGCTTAATATCTGTCTATGCTTACTGGACTGTAAACATTACCTATAATCATGTCTGTTTGCTTAGTCCAGTGTGGGCATAATGCCTGGTACTCAAAAAATATTTCTTAAATGAATGAAATAACGTTAGTTCATAAGGGAGCCAAACGTCACAGGCCATCTTTCTGACTGGTGACGATTCCATTTCTGGTTGCACTATATCAGCATGGCAAGATATTACACTTTGGAACAACTCTATTAATTAGAGTGTTTTAAAGTACTGAAATCTGTTTCCCCAATTTTAACCAAATATTTGAGGGTTTTCCCAGAAGAACAGGAATAAACAAGCTTTCTTTTTCTTCCTTACAATTCCCCCTGAATATTTGAAAATCTTAAGTATGAATTATTTTTTAGAGATCCCCATTATTTCTCATTGATTTACTGATGTGATTCCAGGATCTTCTATTACTCTGATAAGTCTCATCTCTACAGTGGTTAGGAGAAGAGGAGGCTCCAGAGCCAGAAGTCCTGGTTCACTTTTGGTGCTGCATTCACTAACTTGAGAAACCTTGGCAGATCTCACAACATCTTACTGTTTTCATTTTCTCATTTGTAGGATGGACATAATTATAGTATCTACCTCACACAACTGCTATGAGGAATAAATAAATTATATGCAAATATCTTAGAATGGTGCCTGGCATTGAGTAAGCATCCTTCAGAAACAGAAGAATAATAATATCTAAACATGGCAGGGCATGGTGGCTCATGCCTGTGATCCCAGCACTTTGACCGGCTGAGGCAGATGGATCACCCAAGGTCAGGAACTCGAGACTAGGCTGGCCAACACAGTGAAACCTCACCTCTACTAAAAATACAAAAATTAGCTAGGTGTGGTGGTACATGCCTGTAATTCCAGCTACTCAGGAGACTGAGACACGAGAGTTACTTGAACCTGGGAGGCGGAGGTTGCAGTGAGCTGAGATTATGCCACTGCACTCCAGCCTGGGCAACAGAGCAAGACTCTGTCTCAAAAAAAAAAATATATATATATATATATATACACACACACACACACATATGTATATGAACACTATATAGTAGTTGTTATGATTATTGTTATGTAACTGAATTAGAGTTCAATTGGGGAAGCAGATATGAGTTACAGAATAAGGATATTAATAGAAGAATTACAAAGTTATAGGAGGAGCTAGGGAAGTAAAGGTCTAAAAGGAGAAGTTGGGATATTAGGTGAGTCACCAGTACATCTGAGAGGCCCAAATCACCCACCTGCCAAAAGGAGTGCCACAAAGCAAGATGTATTAGAAATACCTACGTGAAAAATGGTGGATCAGTGTTCTAGCATCTGGTGATGGGCTGGAGGCCACCACTGGTCCATAGTCAGGAAGAAGAGAGGGATGTAGAATACAGAACAAGGACACCTGTCATTGCTGCCTGTCACTGCTTCTACCACCATCATCTTCAGAGAGCAAGGGCTGCTGCTTGAATTCAGCTACGCAAATCTCAAAAGGACAAAAAAAAAAAAAATCTGCCCCCAGCAGTAGAATCCAAGCAGGACACAACAGCACAGCATGGTGGGGCTCCTGTAGCCCACACTCTGCAAGTGGAACGTCTTCTAGACTCTAATGAAGCATCTTCTTCCAATCTTGCATGACTTTTTGGTCATAGCACCGTTGTTTCTTATTGAATTTTCTGACATTGAAAAATCCCACAGCCTTCTTCATACATACTGCTTTTAAAACAGATCTCTCAGGCCCACTATTTATATCTCTGATTTTGTTGTTGTTTTTTTTTTATATAATTTACCCTCATTTCAATTTCATCATATAAATTGGCAGCTATGCTTTCATGTGTTCTAGTTGAAGTCATTTCATCTCTTGATGCTGAGATGCAAATATTAGCTAGCCCTCCTTTATTCATTTCATATGCAAACCAATGCACATGTATTGAGGGATGCAGAGGAAAGACCCTGAATAGGACAGATCTCTATAGCATTTCTCAAATGCTCCGTGGACATTAATTCACTAGATGCTCACAACAAATGTATACAACATTTCCCTCCCTCTTTATACTTCACTAAATAACTGTGGGAAATAATAGATTCAGCAAAATCTACAGGTTGCTGCTGAACATCCCAGAAACTCCATTCAGTGTATGTATATATGTATACACCTGCTTTCTTTCCCTTTTTCTAGGGAACTAAGATTTCGTATATCAAATACTGTATTGTGACCGTGGCATTTCCATTAACAGCTCTGCACAATGTTGAAACTTCTCCCTTACCCTGACCAAACACATCCACATTTACCTCTGGCCCAGGTCACCAGCCAGAAGGTCTTGTTTGGGACCCACCTAGTTCATGGCAATTAACCTCCATAATTCTAAATCTCAGGGAGAAAATACTGGAGGTAGGGGTAAGGAGCAAGTATTTATTATTTTCCCCCAGAAGAACCTCAAACTTCTTATATAAATTAGGCCATCTCTGCCTAGGACCAGCTTTGCATACAAAGGAGTGGCAGCATTAATCAAGTCAAAAAAAGGTTCTTAATACTGTTATTTATAAAACGAAATGGCCACTTAAGTGCTTCTATGCTGAATAAGGTCTGTCCCTGTAGCCTGCTGTCTCCACCCTTAGACAAAGGAGAGGCTGGGATTTTCATCATCTCCTTAAGTCCTATTTAATCTTTGCTTTGACAGGTGCCTGATTAGTTACTTCCTAGGATTTTAAGAAGCTTTAAAAGAAAGAACCTACCTAAAGTATTTAGCATGGTTTGTGGAATGGAATGCATGCTACATAAATGGAAGCTATTTTTATGACCAAGTGTTTTAATCTCCCTAATTGCCTTTAAGGACCCTAAGGATAGGGACCAAGTTGTATGTTTCTTTTTATCTCCCTAGTAATTAGCGCAATGTCTGGCTCATAGTTGGCTTAACAAATATTTATTGAAGAAATGAAGATGCTTATTTCACACTTTTCTTTTTCCCTTGTTCCTGTGCTCCTTGAATCCCATTTGGATAATGTAATAATTGCCATTGGTAGCAGACATTTACTGTCTTCAATTCCAGGTTCGTCTGAAAACCTCTAAAGTATGCAGGGGAAGCAGAGTTTGAAAAGTCCTCATAATTATGTCCGCTATCTTGGAAGACCAATTCCAGGACTCAGTCAAACACCTGCTTACAGAACAGTCTCTTTCTCTACATTGTCACATAAACAAAGTTGGTGCCTTGATTATGTTTCAATTAATTCTATAAATCTCAAGTTCGACTTCAACATCCTCCACACATGGCTGGTACTGTGCCAAGCTGCTTCTGCTCACTATTGGCAGATAGTTGCAATCAGGGATTCATCCAGAGGGTTAACCTGCTAGCAGAAAATGTTATAGTCCAACCTGGAAGCAAATAGCATGCAATGTCCAGCTCTACTCTCATGCAGAAAGTAGGAAATGGGGCTAACAGTGAGATATTCAGGCCTCCACAAAGCAGAAGACAAGGTTGATTCTGTGGCAGAGGTCAGGGCTAGAAAACTCTTTCCTTAACCTTCACAATCAGCACTGTCCAATGGAAATCTTTACAATTATAAAAATATTCTATTTGTCCTGTCCAAAATGTTCACATGTGACAATTGAGCATTAGAAATGTGACTTTTGACTCTGAGGAACTGAATTTTATGTTTAGTATTAATGAACTTTAATTTATATTTAAATAACCATGTGAGGCTGGTGGCCACCATATTAGGCAGTGTGACCTTAAGCCATGGGATAGAATCCTTCAAGGAAAAGCTGAACAATGTAATCCATGGCTCCCATACAATGATCTCAGTTTCTCAATCTGAAAAGTGCAAATAATAAAACTAATCTGCTATGTCACATGATTTTTATGAAGATCAAATGGACTACAAATGTAAGTGTACACAATGATGAAAAAAACAAAATCCTCTACCAATGCAAGGCATTGTCATACAGTAAGCTATATGATTATATATATAAAATATATGTGTGTGTGTGTGTATATATGTACACACGTACTTATAGACATATTATATATTCAAACTTACATAGGAAGAGAGGGCAAAAATATGGCTACCATTCTACCAGTCTCTGTTCCCAAAAGATGACTTCTTGCTTCCTGAAAGCCCTTTTTTATATTACCCTCAACTGAGGGATGAGAAGTGTAAGCACAGGTTCTTCCAAAATGGCGCCTCACAGCATGTCCTTAGCAAGAGAGTTGGCCCCATATCTGAAGTTCTCTGACCATAAGGTGAGAGGTAGTGTCCTATCATCAGACTTGGGATCTGATTGCCAGTTTCTGAGAAAAAGGGAATAACGCTTTGAAAACCTCACACCACGTGTTACATGAGGAAAGTGGTATGGACTAAATGACTGTGTCCCCCACGCATTTAGATGTTGAATCCCTAACCACCAATGTGATGGCATTTGGAGATGGGGCCTTTGGGAGGTAAGTAGAGTTAGATGAGGTCATGGGGATAGGACTTGCATGATGGGATTAGTGCCCTTATAAGAAGTGACATAGGAATGCATTCTCTCTCTCTCTCTGCATGCACACAAAGATGTCATGTGAGCACACAGCAAGATGATGGCTGCCTACAAACCAGAAGGAGAGCCCTCACCAGGACCCCAATTCACCAGAACCTTGATCTTAGACTTTCCAGCCTCTAAAACTGTGAAAAAAATAAGTTCTGTTGTCTGAATCACCCAGTCTGTGGTATTTTGTTATGGCAATCTGAGCTAAGATACCTTCACATCCCCATCTCCCACTTTTCCTGTTTCTAAGAGTTAGTAACTGTCACCAGTATCTCCTTCTGTACTGTATCAGAAATAGATTTTCCTTACAAGCTTATTAGCCAAAGGAATTCCAAGAATATTCAACCAAATGGTTTCTCACGGTCCTAAACACATTTGTCAGCAGGGTGCAGTGGCTCACACCTGTAATCCCAAAACTCTTTGGGAAGATGAAGGAGGAGGATCACTTGAGTCTAAGAATTGAAGTTTATAGTGAGCTATGATTGTGCCATTGCCTGGGTGACAGAAAGAGATCTTGTCTCTTAGAAAAAAAGACACTCTTCATCCTTTCTCCTGAGATCAAACTATTAAATAAATGCTAAGTCTTAAAAATAATGTGATTAGTTTATGACTTCTGCTGTAACAAATCACCACAAATTTAGCAGCTTAAAAAACACATTCTCTTAGAGGTAAGAAGTCTGAAATAAGTTGTTTTTTTTTTTTAATTGTATAAACTTATTTTATTTTTAATTGAAATGTAATAATTTTACATATTTTTAGGGTACAGTGTTATATTTCTTTCTTTCTTTCTTTCTTTCTTTATTTTTAATTGCATTTTAGGTTTTGGGGTACATGTGAAAAACATGCAAGGTTGTTGCATAGGTGCATACGTGGCAGTGTGATTTGCTGCCTCCCCCCCCTTCAGCTATATATGGCATTTGTCCCCATGCTATCCCTCCCCAACTCCCCACCCCACCGCTGTCCCCCCCAACAGACCCCCATGTATAGTGCTCCCCTCCCTGTGTCCATGTGTTCTCCTTGTTCAACACCCGCCTATGAGTGAGAACATGTGGTGTTTGATTTTGTGTTCTTGTGTCAGTTTGCTGAGAATGATGGTTTCCAGATTTATCCATGTCCCTACAAAGGACACAAACTCATCGATTTTATGGCTGCATAGTATTCCATGGTGTATATGTGCCACATTTTCCCTGTCCAGTCTATCATCGATGGGCATTTGGGTTGGTTCCAGGTCTTTGCTATTGTAAATAGTGCCACAATGAACATTCGTGTGCATGTGTCTTTATAATAGAATGATTTATAATCCTTTGGATATATACCCAGTAATGGGATTGCTGGGTCAAATGGAATTTCTATTTCTAGGTCCTTGAGGAATCGCCACACTGTTTTCCACAGTGGTTGAACTAATTTACACTCCCACCAACAGTGTAAAAGTGTTCCTATTTCTCCACATCCTCTCCAGCATCTGTTTTCTCCAGATTTTTTAATGATCGCCATTCTAACTGGCGTGAGATGGTATCTCAATGTAGTTTTGATTTGCATTTCTCTAATGACCAGTGATGATGAGCATTTTTTCATATGTTTGTTGGCCTCATGTATGTCTTCTTTTGTAAAGTATCTGTTCATATCCTTCGCCCATTTTTGAATGGGCTTGTTTGTTTTTTTCTTGTAAATCTTTTTTAGCTCATTGTAAATTCTGGATATCAGCCCTTTGTCAGACGGGTAGGCTGCAAAAATTTTTTCCCATTCTGTTGGTTACCGATTCACTCTATTGACTGTTTTCTTTTGCCGTGCAGAAGCTGTGGAGTTTGATTAGGTCCCATTTGTCTATTTTGGCTTTTGTTGCCAATGCTTTTGGTGTTTTGGTCATAAAGTCCTTGCCTACCTATGTCCTGAATGGTTTTACCTAGGTTTCCTTCTAGTGTTTTTATGGTGTTACGTTTTATGTTTAAGTCTTTAATCCATCTGGAGTCAATTTTAGTGTAAGGTGTCAGGAAGGGGTCCAGTTTCTGCTTTCTGCATATGGCTAGCCAGTTTTCCCAACACCACTTATTGAACATGGAATCCTTTCCCCATTGATTGTTTTTTTCAGGTTTGTCAAAGATCGGGTGGTTGTAGATATGTTGTGTTGCCTCCGACGCCTCTGTTCTGTTCCATTGGTCTGTATCTCTGTTTTGGTACCAGTACCATGCTGTTTTGATTACTGTAGCCTTGTAGTAGAGTTTGATGTCTGGTAGTGTGATGCCTCCCGCTTTGTTCTTTTTGCTTAGAATTGACTTGGCTATGCAGCCTTGTAGTAGAGTTTGATGTCTGGTAGTGTGATGCCTCCCGCTTTGTTCTTTTTGCTTAGAATTGACTTGGCTATGCGGGCTCTCTTTTGGTTCCATATGAAGTTTAAGGTGGTTTTTTCCAGTTCTGTGAGGAAGGTCATTGGTAGCTTGATGGGGATAGCGTTGAATCTGTAAATTACTTTAGGCAGTATGGCCATTTTCACGATATTAATTCTTCCTAACCATGAACATGGAATGTTTCTCCATCTGTTTGTGTCCTCTCTTATTTCGTTGAGCAGTGGTTTGTAGTTCTCCTTGAAGAGATCCTTTACGTTCCTTGTTAGTTGTATTCCTAGGTATTTTATTCTCTTTGTAGCAATTGTGAATGGCAGTTCGTTCTTGATTTGGCTCTCTTTAAGTCTGTTATTGGTGTATAGGAATGCTTGTGATTTTTGCACATTGATTTTGTATCCTGAGACTTTGCTGAAGTTGCTTATCAGTTTCAGGAGATTTTGGGCTGAGGTGATAGGGTCTTCTAGGTATACAATCATGTCGTCTGCAAATAGAGACAATTTGACTTCCTCCTTTCCTAATTGAATACCCTTTATTTCTTTTTCTTGCCTGATTGCTCTGGCTAGAACTTCCAGTACTGCATTGAATAGGAGTGGTGAGAGAGGGCATCCTTGTCTAGTGCCAGATTTCAAAGGGAATGCTTCCAGTTTTTGCCCATTCAGTATGATATTGGCTGTCGGTTTGTCATAAATAGCTTTTATTATTTTGAGATACATTCCGTCGATACCTAGTTTATTGAGAGTTTTTAGCATAAAGGGCTGTTGAATTTTGTCAAAGGCCTTCTCTGCATCGAGATAATCATGTTGTTTTTGTTTTTGGTTCTGTTTATGTGGTGAATTACATTTATAGACTTGCGTATATTGAACCAGCCTTGCATCCCCGGGATGAATCCTACTTGATCATGGTGGATAAGCTTTTTGATGTGCTGTTGTAATCGGTTCGCCAGTATTTTATTGAAGATTTTTGCATCTATGTTCATCATGGATATTGGCCTGTAGTTTTCTTTTTTTGTTGAGTCCCTGCCGGGTTTTGGTATTAGGATGATGTTTGTCTCATAAAATGATTTGGGAAGGATTCCCTCTTTTTGGATTATTTGGAATAGTTTCAGTAGGAATGGTACCAGTTCCTCTTTGTATGTCTGGTAGAATTCAGCTGTGAACCCATCTGGGCCTGGGCTTTTTTTGGGTGGTAGGCTCTTAATTGCTGCCTCGACTTCAGACCTTCTTATTGGTCTATTCAGGGTTTCGACTTCTTCCTGGTTTAGGCATGGGAGAATGCTACTGTCCAGGAATTTATCCATTTCTTCCAGGTTTTCTAATTTATGTGCATAGAGTTGTTTGTAATAATCTCTGATGATGGTTTGAATTTCTGTGGCATCTGTGGTGATATCCCCTTTATCATTTTTTATTGCATCTATTTGGTTATTCTCTCTTTTCTTTTTTATTAGTCTGGCTAGTGGTCTGTCTATTTTGTTGATCTTTTCAAAAAACCAGCTCCTGGATTTATTGATTTTTTGTAGGGTTTTTCGTGTCTCTATCTCCTTCAATTCTGCTTTGATCTTAGTTATTTCTTGTCTTCTGCTAGGTTTTGAGTTTTTTTGATCTTGCTCCTCTAGCTCTTTCAATTTTGACGATAGGGTGTCAATTTTAGATCTCTCCTTTCTTCTCATGTGGGCACTTATTGCTATATATTTTCCTCTAGAGACTGCTTTAAATGTGTCCCAGAGATTCTGGTATGTGGTGTCTTCATTCTCGTTGGTTTCAAAGAACATCTTTATTTCTGCCTTCATTTCAGTGTTTATCCAGTCAACATTCAGGAGAAAGTTGTTCAATTTCCATGAAACTGTGCAGTTATGGGTTGGTTTCTGAATTCTGAGTTCTAACTTGATTGCACTGTGGTCTGAGAGACTGTTTGTTATGGTTTCCGTTCTTTTGCATTTGCTGAGGAGTGATTTACTTCCAATTATGTGGTCAATTTTAGAGTAGGCGTGATGTGGTGCTGAGAAGAATGTATATTCTGTGGATTTGGGCTGGAGAGTTCTGTAAATGTCTATTAGGTTTGCTTGTTCCAGGTCTGAGTTCAAATCCTGGATATCCTTATTAATTTTCTGTCTCGTTGATCTGTCTAATATTGACAATGGTGTGTTGAAGTCTCCCACTATTATTGTGTGGGAGTCTAAGTCTCTTTGCAAGTCTTTAAGAACTTGCCTTATGTATCTGGGTGCTCCTGTATTAGGTGCATATATATATAGGATCGTTAGCTCTTCTTGTTGCATTGATCCTTTTACTGTTATGTAATGTCCTTCTTTGTCTCTTTTGATCTTTGTTGCTTTAAAGTCTATTTTATCAGAGATGAGAATTGCAACTCCTGCTTTTTTTTGCTCTCCATTTGCTTGGTAAATCTTCCTCCATCCCTTTATTTTGAGCCTTTGTGTATCCTTGCATGTGAGGTGGGTTTCCTGGATACAGCACACTGATGGCTTTTGGCTTTTTATCCAATTCGCCAGTCTGTGTCTTTTGATTGGGGCATTTAGTCCATTTACATTTAGGGTTAATATTGTTATGTGTGAATTTGATCCTGTCATTTTGATGCTAGCTGGCTGTTTTGCCCATTGGTTGATGCAGAGTCTTCATTGTGTTGCTGCTCTTTACCATTTCATGCGTTTTTGGAGTGGCTGGTGCTGGTTGTTTTTTTCTATGTGTAGTGTCTCCTTCAGGAGCTCTTGTAAAGCTGTTCTGGTGGTGATGAAATCTGTGAGTACTTGCTTGTTCACAAAGGATTTTATTTTTCCTTCACTTATGAAGCTTAGTTTGGCTGGATATGAAATTCTAGGTTGAAGGTTCTTTTCTTTAAGGATGTTGAATATTGGCCCCCACTCTCTTCTGGCCTGTAGGGTTTCTGCTGAGAGATCTGCTTTGAGTCTGATGGGTTCCCCTTTGTGGGTAACCCGACCTTTCTCTCTGGCTGCCCTTAGTATTTTCTCCTTCATTTCAACCCTGGTGAATCTGATGATTATGTGCCTTGGGGTTGCTCTTCTAGAGGAATATCTTTGTGGTGTTCTCTGTATTTCCTGGACTTGAATATTGGCCTGCCTTGCTAGGTTGGGGACGTTTTCCTGGATAATGTCCTGAAGAGTATTTTCCAGCTTGGATGCATTCTCTTCGTCACATTCAGGTACACCTATCACATGTAGATTAGGTCTTTTCACATAGTCCCATAATTCTTGTTGACTTTGTTCATTCCTTTTTACCTTGTTTTCTCTAATCTTCCCTTCTTGTTTTATTTCATTGATGAAATAAGTTTTAATAGAACTAAAATCAGGCTTGGTTCCTTCTGAAGGCTTCAGGGGAGAATTTACTTCTTGACTCTTCCAACTTCTAAAGGCTGCCAGCGTTTCTTAGCTTTCCTTGTCATTCCTGGGCATGCTGCACACCTGGCTCATCCAGGATAATCTCCCTATCGCAAGATCATTAACTTACATCTGCAAAATCTCTGTGCCATATAAGGCAACATTCACAGATTCTAGGGTTTAGGTCCTAGCTATCTCTGGGGGCCATTATTTAGCCTGCCACAAATAATAGCACCACAAAAATGTCACCTATTTTATTGGTGCTATGCATAATTCCTAACTTTTATTCAGTGTTACAATTGCTGGCCTATTTTTTTATATGCTGTTGAGAAGGTAGTAATTTGACAAAATTTGGAACTGGTGGCACGGACAGTTTTCAGAGAAAATGGTATTTTCCAGGAATAATCTAATTTTCTCATGCACTGTAGCTTTAATTTTTCAACAGCAAGGCAAGCTGGCAAAAAGTGCCTTTCTCTTGTGAAATGCATCCAGTTATCCTCATTTGTGGGTGAAATGACTCTCTGTTAATAAAAAGCACAAATTACTTTAATAAACTGGATAATTTCGCAAGCTCTGAAATGCCACAGCATTTGATATATTTTAGATATTCATATAAGAAAAAAATCAAATTGGTTCAAGGCAATTTGATAGATGAAGAAACTAAGACCCAAAAGGTATAAGATCATGAAAGATTCCTACGTTTGAACTTTTAGAGATATACAAGATGGCAGAGTGCAATTACAGAAGTGAGCAGATTGCTTTGCTATTTCACTTGCAGACGTTGCCTCCCATATATGCCCTCACACAACCCACCATAGAGCCTCACACCGGTCTCAGTTGTGCCAAGTCCCCATGCAGGAAGAAGTGGGCAGGCTTCAGACATACTGAGGAGGGTAGAAGGAAGGGCAGCCTCTCCAGGTCCCAGCCATCATCCTCAGTTAAATGAGGACTTCACACATTAGAATCCTCCTTTTAAAGGCAAGATCAGAGAAGGCTTTCTCGGCAATGGGTCCAGCCCATGTAGCTAGTTTGTGGCAATGCCAGCAAGAGCAGAGTCACAGACCATCTCCTAAGTTAGTGTCTCGCAGAGGCTGTCTCCATTTCTCAAGGCTCATGGTTTACTAATAAATGCAGATCTGCAAATGTAGAATCACAGAAACTGTGGGATGTCCTACATGTTGACATTAAAGTAATGGTTTAACATTTTGAAATATAATAAGATTCTTCTACTCTCAATATAGTTATAGGATTTATTAGATGTATATCATATATCACATATATGTAAAGTAATAGTTTGCTTGAGGCACTATGGTCTGGGAAAGAGACACGAATTTAAAATTCTTTGATAGTCATCTTCTAGCAATATTGTCATTGTGTCTTTTTGGCAGTGTGCATAAAATTGGATGTTGTCAAAACTCCACTATGTGCCATGACAAGCCACAAGTATAACCATGAGCCTATAAGATTTTTGAAAAAACTAAGTACACAGTATACAGAAAAAAATAAAGGCTCCAAGAGAAACACATCAAGCTGTTACCACGGGTTGCTTTTATAAAGAGAAATTAGGATTGAGGAGGGGAAAAGTATACATGTTGGCTCCTATCTTCAAATCCCTTGAATTTCTTTTTTACAATGAGTATGATCCTAGATCATTACATAAATTTTTTTAATGCAAGTTTCCTGACCAGAAAACATCTTATCCAATGTGTAGTTAAATGTATTACCAGGTGTGGTGGCTCACACCTGTAATCCCAGCACTTTGAGAGGCCAAGGAAGGTGGATTGCTTGAGCTCAGGAGTTTGAGACAGGCTTGGGCAACACAGTAAAACCATGTCTCTACCAAAAATACAAAAAAATTAGCCAGGCGTGGTGGCAGGTGCCTGTGGTACCAACTAATCAGAAGTCTGAGGCAGGAAGATAGCTTGAGCCTGGGAGGCAGAGGTTGCAGTGAGCCAAGATCACACTATTGCACTCCAGCCTGTAACAGAGCAAGACACTGTCTCAAAAAAAAAAAAAAAAAAAAAAAAAAATGGAGAACTTAAGTCTTTATAAAGAAATCAGTCAGGAAACTGATCCATTGAATACAACAAGGAAGGAAATAGGAGGTCATCACTGAAGCACGCATAATAAAAAGCAATTCATGAAACATACCCCATTGTTGCAAAGATTCAATACATGAAATTAAGTTGGGAAAGTCCATTTCTACCTTCTAATAAGTCGTGTCTTTCAAAAAAATAAGTGAAAAGATTTGAGAATGTAATTTCTTAATAGTGTGGTGAAGTAGAGGCTGGGAGATAATTTGGAAGTCCTGAACCTTAGTACTGACCTTCCCATTTAACAGCAAAAAGGAAAAGTCATTCTGCTTAGTCAGCTCATCTGTGAATGGGAAGATCACAATCCAGTTGTAAGGCATACTGATTTACCTTCTAAAATCACTACAGTCAATTTAGATTGGACAACTTCCAGATCATAAACATCCTAATGCTGAAAAGCATGAGGTAGAGGAATCAGAAAGCCTGGGGGAGTGAGGTAGGGGTGGAGGTGGGAGATGGATAGGCTCAACTGAGCTTTGTGAATTTAGGCAAAACCATGTGATCTCCCTGGCCTTCTGTACAGGTCTGCTAAAGGAAAATGAATAGATAAGCCACACTGCAAATTCTGAAGCATTCTGCAAATATATTAAAGATTAATGTTGATCTTATTTCCCACTTGCTGTTTTTGTGATATTTTCAAATTGTGTTATTCTCCATAGATCTTTGTAACTTATTGATATCCTTTTTTTGGAAAAAGATTTTGGAAAACTTTTGAAGACTTTTTTTTTTTTCAGAGACAGTGTCTCACTTTATTGCCCAGGCTGGAGTGCAATGGCATGATTATGGCTCACTGCAGCCTTGACTTCTGGGGCTCAAGCAAATCTCCCACTTCAGCCTCTCAAGTAGTTGGGACTACAGGTATACCACCAAGCCCAGCTTATTTCTGTATTTTTTTTTAGAAGCAAAATTTCACCATGTTGTCCAGGCTGGTCTGGAGATCATGAGCTCAGCAATCCACTCACCTTGGCCTCCCAAAGTGCTGGGATTACAGGCGTGAGCTATGGTGTCCAGCCTGACAACATTATTTTTATCCCCAAATATTTTGCTGTTATCCAGTGCAGCAAGAAAACAATACAGTGGGTAAAAGAATATGGTACTGGAGCCAAAAGCCCCAGGTTCAAACCTTAGTTTTGTCTGGTTCGCTGTTTCTAGAAGCTTAGTGACACTGTCAAGATTAAATGACACAGTAAGTGTAAAACTTAGCAGGTGCCTGGAAAATGTTTGTTTTCTCCCCTGCTTAAGAATTTGATATCACACACTCACATGCACACACATGATTTAGAAAGCTTCATGAGCAATCACAGAAAAGCAAAACATGCATCCTGACTGGCTGCACATCCTCAGCTCTGCCTTCCCACGCAGCACGTGATGTGCTGAATTGAAGGCTCAAGAATGATGACAGGGAGCTCCTCTGGAAAACAGCATTTGCAGCTTCCAAGACAAATTTTTTGCTTTTAGACAAAGCACTGTATCTTCTTGAGTTTAATTATGCATAATTGTGACTCTCTTCTAAATTCAATAAACAAATATTGACTTCATTGTTTTAGAAGAACAAAGCTATACATCTCCAATGCAGAAACTCAGAAAGATTTTTAAAAGAAGTAAAAATAAAAATTTATTTAAAATGAAATTTAGAGCTTGTCCTTCTTCCTATTCCAAACCGCATTAGACAACGTTTGGTAATTGAGGAATGAAGGAGCACAGCAGGCATCACCAGCCAGTACATTCCCTCCCAAATCTCTTAGCATCTTACAGAAGGAACAGATGGTTCAAAGTGGTCTAGAGAGTGTGAGAAAATTGAGAAAATCAGGTCGGGAGACCTGGGCCCTGCGCATTGACATATTATGCTACCATGGGCCATAATTTCCTCATCTAATCATGACTGTTAATGGGTCTCCAGTTTGTAAATTCAAAGTTACATAGATCCCATATCTCACTTCCCACTTTGAGAAATTCTTTCTTTGGTAGTTCTTTCTCATATCTTCCTTTGATTACACCCAAGGCTGTCTTACACTGTGGTTCAGGCTTTGGCTTCAGAGGGTTTACCATCTGAGAGACCTTGGAAAATTATGCAATCCCTCCTATCTTCAATTTTGTCACTTCTAAAATAGCAGGAATAATACTATAGAATTCACAGAGGTTTGATAAAGCAATTAACATAAAGTACCTACAGAGTACATAGTAAATATTATTTATTACTTATCTTTAATATTATTTTTTCAAAACATTCCTTGAAATTTCTCTCTTCTTATGACTTTATTCCAACTCTCACAGCCTGACTCAAGTGTTTAGGAATACAAACAAACTTTTTTTGTTTATAAAAAAAAAAAAAAAACGGGATATTTTAGTATGTATTTGTCATGCAGGGTTTCAGGAAATGTATCTGATATACAGGTCATGTTTACCAGTTGGATGAATTTCAGTAAAGTGGGTCAATGTATGATGAGCTAGAGATCATTCTATTATAAATTCTTTGGTATTTCAGGATTTTAATTCTAATATTGGTCTTTTTTCAGCAGTATTATAGGCCTCTGAGAAGGGTTATTGTTTTTCTTCCAGAAAGTAGAGTGGCTTGGCATACCCTGTCAGTGACTTTAGCAATCAGCTATAAGAAAGCCAGACATTATACTACTCCGACAGACCACATCTTCAGGTTCTCCAGGCCCCAGCCATGTGAAGTGGGCTTTATTCTGGGACTCAAAATGGTTGAAATGAGCTTCTCTTTCTCTGAAAGAAACAGCCAAACAATTCCATATTTTCCACAATTCCAAATTACTTATTTTGGGGGTGGGAGGTAGTATTCGTTACATTTTACTTTTTGAGAATTGGCCAAAGGTGAAAGAGGAGGTACATGGCTTCTCTCTGCTCATTTACCAAAGACTCTGATCTCAAATGGAGAAGAGTGTGTTCCAAGATCCATTCCACTCCCAAGCAGCCAGTTGTTATAAGGGGGTCTAACTGACCTTTTCCAGATCGTTCAGCTTTATCCCTCCCTCCTTCATGAAGCCTTTTCTATAGTAAGCGCAATCAAGCCAGACACTAAATTTAGTCCTTATACACTGTCTTCAGTATTTGGTCTGCATTGGGCCAAGCGCTGTGACTCACACCTGTAATCCCAATACTTTGGGAGGCCAAGGCAGGTGGATCACGAGGTCAAGAGTTTGAGACCAGCCTGACCAACATGGTGAAACCCCATCTCAACTAGAAATACAAAAATTAGCCAGGCGTGGTGGTAGATGCCTGTAATCCCAGCTACTCAGGAGACTGAGACAGAAGAATCACTTGAACCCGGGAGGCCTAGGTTGCAGTGAGCCGAAATTGCACCACCGCACTCCAACCTGGGCAACAGAGCGAAACTCTGTCTCAAAAAAAAATATATATATATATATGGTTTGCATTGCTTTATCAATCCCAGCAGACAGTAAGCTCCTTGGGTGGGAAGACCACGTCTCGTTCTATTGTAACTAGCACAGTCAAAAATATGCAGTAGGCCGGGCGCGGTGGCTCAAGCCTGTAATCCCAGCACTTTGGGAGGCCGAGGCGGGTGGATCACGAGGTCAAGAGATCGAGACCATCCTGGTCAACATGGTGAAACCCCGTCTCTACTAATACAAAAAATTAGCTGGGCACGGTGGCGCGTGCCTGTAATCCCAGCTACTCAGGAGGCTGAGGCAGGAGAATTGCCTGAACCCGGGAGGCGGAGATTGCGGTGAGCCGAGATCGCGCCATTGCGCTCCAGCCTGGGTATCAAGAGCGAAACTCCGTCTCAAAAAAAAAAAAAAAAAAAAAAAAAAAATATGCAGTAAGTGCTCAATCTGATTTCTGGTCATGTGTCACTTAATAATGCAGATACACTCTGAGAAATGCATTGTTAGGCGATTATGTTGTTGTGCCAACATCATAGAGTGTCGTCACACAAACCTAGATGGTCTAGCCTACTACATACTTAAGCCAAATGGAATAGCCTATTGCTCCCAGGCTGCAAACCTAAACGGCATGTTACTGTAATGAATACTGTAGGCAGTCGTGACACATGTTAAGTATTTGTGCATCTAAACATTCTTAATATAGAAAAGGTATGGTAAAAATAGCATTTAAAAGATTAAGAATGGTATACTGATAGAACACTGATAATGGCTTCACTCTGTGTCCCCACCCAAATCTCACCTTGAATTGTAATAATTTCCACATGTCATGGGAGGAACCCTGTGGGAGGTAATTGAATCATGGGGACAGGTTTTTCTCATGCTGTTCTCCTGATAGTGAATAAGTCTCATGAGATCTAATGGTTTTATAAAGGGGGGTTTCCCTGAACATGCCTTCTTGGCTGCCACCATGTAAGATGTGACTTTGCTCTTCCTTTGCCTTCCACCGTGATTGTGAAGCCTCTCCCGCCATGTGGAACTGTGAGTCAATTAAATTTGTTTCCTTTTTAAAGTACCCAGTCTCTGGTATGTCTTTATTAGCAGTGTGAGAACAGAGTAATACAAGCACTTACCATGAATGAAGCATGCAGGACTGAAAGTTGCTATGGGTGAGTCAGTGAGTGAGTGGTAAGTGAATGTGAAGGCCTAGGGCATTACTGTACACTCCTGTAGGCTTTATAAACACTGTACATTTAGGCTACCCTCAATTTACTTAAAATTTTTTCTTTCTTCAATAGTAAATTAACTATACCTTACTGTAAGGTTTTTACTTTATGAAATTTTAATTTTTTTAATTTTTTGAGTCTTTTGTAACAACAGTTTAAAACACAAACACGTTATACAGGTATACAGAAATTTTTTTTTTTTTATATTCTTATTCTGTAAACTCTTTTCTGTTTTAATTTTTTTAACTTTTAAAGATTTTCTGTTAATGATGAAGACACAGACATATTAGCCTAGGCCTATACAGGATCAGGATCATCAATATCACTGTCTTCCATCTCCACATCTTGTCCCACTGGAAGGCCTTCAGGGGCAATAGGATGCATGGAGCTGTCACCTCCTATGCTAACGATGCTTTCTTCTGGAAACCTCCCGAAGGACCTGCCTAAGGCTGTTTTACAGTAAACTTTTTGAAGGAAATAATGTATACAGTGGTCCATTTTCAAGACAAAGTCCCTTGAATCGACTTAAGTTAGCAAACTACAGGAGAAACAAGATATACTAGGCCTCTGCTTGACTAGCCAATGCCTGCTTATCGGCCTCCCCCTCCCCCTGTTTCCCCCCAACACTTAGTTGCCCTCACCTGAACCAAAAAAGTTCAGTCTAAAATGAAAGCTTACTAGCCTGCAAAATAGCTCGCTTTTTATGTTCTTACCAGCCCGCCCAGCTACTTAGGTCATAAGTCAAATACTTAAAGAGCCCTTGAGCTAACTAGGATTGCAGTGCATTGTGGGCTGCAACAAAATGCATCAAGACAACCCTAAAGAAAACACCTAAAGTCCCTACTCAACATTCAATAGGCAACATCCGGGAAGACTGTGACCCCATAGTACTCAGCCTATGAGGAGCCGGGGGAGGGACTTGTGCACCAGGGGATAAATTGCTTGTTTAACTGTGCTGGGTGTGCCTGACCATTAAACAATGATCTTGCAAGACTGTTCTGGGTCTCTAAGTCTTTGTTCTTTGGGCTTAGATAGGTAAGTTTGTTTCTCACACTTTTTTAATAAGCAGAAGCAGTATGCTCTAAAATAATGATTAAAAGTATAGTAAATACATAAACAAAATAGTCATTTATTATAATTATCAAGTATTATGTACTGTACATAATTGTATGTGTTGTTAGACTTTTATACCATTGGCAAGGCAGTAGGTTTGTTTATACCAGCGTCACTACAAACACCTGAGTAATGCATTGTGTTATGTCAATAGGACAGCTAGAACATCACTAGGTGACAAGAATTTTTCAGCTCTACTATAATCTTGTGGGACCACTGTCATATATGTGGTCTATCATTAACTGAAAAGTTGTGCAGTGCATGACTATATTCTGTCATCACAGCTTATTGTCTAAACCATGTCCTTTCTCAGTCCAACGCAAGTATTCCCAGCAGTGGTGTCTCAGCTATCCTCTATAGACTGCAAATGCCCTGAGGGGTAAGAGCTGTTACTCAACATTATATCCCCACAGTCCAGCCCAGTGCTCGACTCACAGTAGACTTTGCAATAAATTGATAATTTGAATAGAATTATCGAGAGCATCTATGCTAAAAGCTTTCCCTCCCTCTTCCTAAACACCACGTTAACAAATATCACACTGGGCAAGGTGGCTCACGCCTATAATCCCAGCACTTTGGGAGGCCAAGGTGGGCAGTTTACTTGAGGTCAGGAGTTCCAGACAAGCCTGGCCAACATGGTGAAACCCCCGTCTCTACTAAAAATCCAAAAATTAGCCAGACATGGTGGTGCATTCCTAGAATCTCAGCTATTCAGGAGACTGAGGCAGGAGAATTGCTGGAACTGGGGTGGGGGCAGGGGGCGGAGGTTGCAGTGAGCCAAGATTGTGCCATTGCACCCCAGCTTGGGCGACAGAACCAGACTCTGTCTCAAAAAAAAAAAAAAAAAAGAAATATCTCTACTTTTTCTCTCAATTGTTTCTGGACTTCCAAGTACTGCAGAGCCTCCTTAAATGGATGCAAAGTAAAGACAATACTCTAGGTCAGGAGTGGGCAAACTCTAGGGTCAAATTCTGTCTGCTGCCAGTTTTTATAAATAAAGTTTTATCAAAACACAACCACGTTTATTTGTTTAGTGTCCACAGTTGCTTTCTGGCTGCAATAACAAAGTTGGGTAGTTGCAGCTGTAGGGCTTGTAAAGCCAAAACTGTTTACTACCTGCCACTTTCCTGAAAAGCTCGCTGATGCCTGCCCTAGTTTAAACTGCAAAACCACTGCGCTCTTTAGTTGCGAGAAAAAGAAAAAGCAGCTCTGAAAATTTCCAGCTACAGAAGATAATAATATTTGATGATGATTTTATAATAATAGTAACCTTTCTTGGTGTATTATATATATGTGTGTAAAAGCATATTTACAAAATTATTTTACACTAGATTCTATCAATATCTGGATATCGTAGGCAGTACAATTATAGCCCTATTTCACAAATGAAGGAATAAAAAAATTAAGTGACGTGTTCTGGGAGACAAAATACTTTTTTAAAAAAAGTTAACATTTGGGCCGGGCGCGGTGGCTCAAGCCTGTAATCCCAGCACTTTGGGAGGCCGAGGCAGGTGGATCATGAGGTCGAGAGATCGAGACTATCCTGGTCAACATGGTGAAACCCTGTCTCTACTAATACAAAAAATTAGCTGGGCATGGTGGCGCGTGCCTGTAATCCCAGCTACTCAGGAGGCTGAGGCAGGAGAATTGCCTGAACCCAGGAGGCGGAGGTTGCGGTGAGCCGAGATCCCGCCATTGCACTCCAGCCTGGGTAACAAGAGCGAAACTCCGTCTCAAAAAAAAAAAAAAAAGTTAACATCTGTTTGGGTCTTTTCATAACACCTAGTTATTGAATAACAACAACAAAAAAAAAACCACTGTGCCTTACACTCTTATTTCTTCTTTACCATTAAGCTGGTTAGTACATGAAGGTCTCCAGGGCTGGGCTTTGAAGAGTTCCGCTTCATAAACATTTCCATGCTAAAGGTCCTGTGGTCTTATTATATCAGTAGAATTTATTCCATTTAAATCGTTGTGGGCCCCATTTTCTGGGATAGCTCTGTCAGTGCACCAAAAAATATTTGCAGAATGGAAAACGCTGTGAAGGTCTGGTTGCCCTGGGGAGTCTCTCAGTCTCAATGCTCTCCTATTAGAGAGTAGCTATTGGTATATTCTTTCAAATGCTGCTGTAAATGCACCCACGTTAAATATTTTATTAGAGAAGGCTTATGACTTTTGGTCAATTCACAGGCTCCTGAAGTGTACTCAAAAGGCCCCAGGCATCCATCTCTGTATGTGAAAATAGGACTGTAGCCAGAACAAACGGATGATAAATCTCATCACAACCTCCTCCTTGGTAAATTCTGAAAGTTTGAGTAATCCCATTTCAGGTACTAGCTTCTTCCTAACCAGTCAGTGACTTCTCATAGCGCCTTAGCAAGAAATTGGTTGCTTATCAAATATATTATATATAATTAAGTTAGCAAATAGAAGTCAAGACATTTGAGCAGGTCTGCTGTAAAGCATTCAGTCTTGCAGAAGGGAAGAAGGGGAGATGACATCCCGGGTAGACAACAATTCAGAGAAAGTTTAGCAGAGATGCAGCCTTCTTGGGACAAACTAGTCAGCAAATTTCAGGGTCGTGCTTCTCCAACTTTAGCTTTATAGTGCAGCAGAATCATTTAGAGGGCCTGTAATAGATTGCTGAGCCCCACCCAGAGTCGGCCAGGGTTAGGACCTGATAATTTGCATTTCTAACAAGTTCCCAGGAGATGCTGAGGCTGCTAGTTCAGCGACCACACTTTGAGAACCGTGCTGTAGTCTAGAACCTAGACACTAGACCAGTGTTTCTCCAGTCTTAATGTGCCAATGAATTCATCTCCTTGGAATCTTGTAAAATGCAGATTCTGATTATGCAATTCTGGAGAAAAGAGGGCTGAAATCTTAACATTTCTAACAAGCTCCGAGATGTTGCTGACTTGGTATATCTGGCCCCAGTAGGTTGGGTGTTGTATACAGCATGGGATTCCAGACTACTCTCTGGAACACACAATTGATTTTGCAACTGCAGTTGGCTTTTGAAGTTTCTGTGAGGTTATAGCATGCTTCAAGACTTTATATTTACGTCAGGCATTTTTTCCCTGAGTCCAATGCCTGTCTTTCTTCTCCTTTCTTCCTCTTGTTCCTTTCTTTGTTTCTTCCATAACTGGAGTTTACTCTCTCATCTTCACCTCTCAGCTCTGAATTTGTTACAAAGTCAATAAGAGCTCAGTTTAGTGAACACAGAGCTGAGTCAGGTAACTTAGATTCTGCTTGGGCTGTGGCTCTAAAAAGGTGCAAGATATTGGGCAGGTCACAGAATCTTTGTCAGCCTCAGTTTCCCCAGCTTCAAAATGATGTGGCTGTTTTAGATGATGTTTAAGGTCCCTTGAAGTCTCCATTATGTTAAGTGTAATCAAAAGCACACCAAAAGCCAATAATACGTGTGCTGCCACCTTTGGGTGGAAAACATAACTTTAGCTGGACCAGTTACAACTTTGAAACAAAAGACATTTCACTGAAATTCTCGTACCCTGCAGGCCCAACACAAATTTAATATTTCTTCCATATGATTACAATTCATAATGGCTTCCGTTTAATGGGAAATTTCAGACACAAACCAACATAAATTTAATTGTGATGTCATTTACCTTTATACACATTAAAGCTTTACAGTCTGATCAATCTTCTATGGATGTTTTTCCCATCTTAGGAAATTTTCATGGTTTCAGAAAGTCTGAACACTCAGGTTTATAATGCATTTCAGTTAAATTTTTGATTAGTAAGTAACTGACCAATCCCAGGGATGAACTGTAGAGACACAGAACAAAAATATCGGCATTGGAATAAGATTAATCTGGATTTGAATTTTTGATCATTCTATTTCCTAACTGTGCTCTTTGGTAAGTCATTTAACTTCTCTGTGTCACATCTTCTCACCTGTGAAATGAGTGTAAAATACTTCTCTTCATTGTTGAGGGGTTAAAACAATAATGTTGTAAAGTCCTTGGCAAAGTTGTTAACACTCAGTAAGTGCTCGATATGTAGGAGGTATTACCAAACGGCCACTGCCAGGCAGCCTGTGATGTTGAAAATAAATCTGGCTTTGAAGCCAGAAATCGGTTTCAATCTCCGGCTGTTTTACTTTATGACTTTGCACAGCTCGCTGAACCTCTCTAAGCCAGTTTCCTCATCTGTATAAGGATACTGAGACCTTCTGAAGCTGATTGAGGATTAACTTCTATTGCTATAGACTGAAATGGTCTCCCACTGCCACTACCCAGGAAGAGAAGCAAGCATACATGGGTTTATAATCCACTAAGACTCATTTCAATTTTTCACAATCACACTTTCGTCCAGTGGAAGGTGGACATGCCTGGGATATTGCCTCTTATCGAGGGAAGGACAGTCTCAGATCCTACAAAGCTGTCTCCTGTCTCACAGGCGGAAGTAAGTTTTTCCATAAGAGAGAGACGTCTTTGGAAGGATTTCCTATTCAGTGAATCCAAGCCTGGATCTACTAATAAAAGGGTGAATTTGTTGGCATCACTAGCAGTAAGATGAGTGCAGAAGAAAAAAGTTTAAGATTCCTTCTCCCAAATTTTAAAGATCTTCTTTGGCCTCCAATTATATCTCTGACCACTTTTTTCTTGACCCGTCCCTCACAGCACGTAACTGCCTACCACTTGCCATGTGTACCCCATACATTCCTCTTTCTGCTCTTTGATCATCTTGGCCTTTCTCCTGGGAATTATTTTTCCCCAGTCTATGGTTGGGACACATTTCTCCATGGGTTTTTATCATGTTTCCACAGGTTTTGTGAACAGCAGCACTGACTAGTCTTTGTTCTAAGTCTAGACTGTCTTTTCAAAGATATTTGTATAGACAGACTTGGAAGATAGAGATTGTGTCTTCCTCAAGAGCAAAGGCACCTACTGCCCCTTGTTAAAGATTTGGCTTCCCTAAACTCAAGGTTTCTCTCCTCTAACAAAACCCCCTGCAGGTGCAGGCATTATCTGGCCCTCTTTACATTGCCTTGTGGGAATTAGGACTCGGAGAACGAATATTTTTAAATGCTGATACTCTAGCTACCGCTTTTGCAGTGAATAATAAACTATTCTTTGTTTCCAGGAGTCACAAATCTTCTTCCAACATCACAGGAAAGGAGCAGGCTAACTTGTTAGCTTCCAGATAGGTAAAATCTCAGGCTCGTCACAATTTTTGACACTTATTTTACTTCTAAATATGCAGATCCTACTTATATTTTAAAGTTTACTTTAAATGCTTGGGCTTCATGAACATACCCTGGTTAGTTTTTGCTCCTATCTGTAAAATAAGGATGATAATGATAGTATCTATCAATTTAGGTTGTTGTGCAGTTTGAATGGGTTGATATATGTAAACTATAAGTGCTATAAGCATTAGCTATTAATATCATTATTATTTTTTTACTCCAGAGAAGTTTATGAAAGGTGACATAGTGTCCTTGGCAAATAACAAATCTGATTCAAATTCTGTTTTTACTTCTGTCCAGCTCTGTTACTTGGGAGAAAGTACTTGGCCTATACAGGCCTCAGTTTTATCACTATAAAAATTAAGATGGTAAGTCCTGCCATTTGGGGGAGCTTTTAGTAATAATCGAATTATATATAAAGCACAGAACATATAATAGATGTTCAGATAAGCATGAGGCTAAGTTATTATGGCACTTTCTACTTTCATGCAACTAATTTCTCCAGGTATATTATTTCCTCTATCGATCTGTAACTTCAATGGAAACAAGAACTCTAGTGAATTCATCTTGATGGCCTTCAAATGCCTAGCACAAAAGAGTCAACTTTTTAAGTCATTCATTCATTGATTCATTCATTCAAAAACGTATATGGATCATTTACTATGTGCCAGACGTATACATTGAAGATACATCAGGAACTACTAATGCTCAATAGAAGCAGGAGAAAAAATATTAAATTTATTATTTTTCTTTTTCTAGGGACATAAAAAGAAGTATTTGGAGATTAGAAGTAGGGAAGAAACTTGCTTATATTATACAAGTTTGTGAGCCAAAATTGGAAATTACTGTATCATGAAAAACTCATGATTACTGCATTTAATCTTTAGCTTCTTTAAAACAATCTTATTTTCTTCATTGTTGGATATTGGTTAAAATATTTTTTTAAAAAAGATCGTAGACTTTTTAAGTTTTATTCCATTGCTACACAATTGGGTTGATTTAGATGACCCCTTATTTTCTCTTTTATTCAAAAATTCTTTACATTTGTAATTTTTCTTATCCATTCTGGTCTCCCACATGCTGTCAACTTTCTTAACAAGACTAACCTCGTGGTTCAAGTGTGGCTGGTGGACTCCACCCCGTTTGGGTTTTGGCATCTGACGTTGGTATAAAAGGTCTCAGCATTGTAAGTATAGGAAGGGTGGGGCTTCCCAATGACCTCACCCTTTCATACATGGATAGGTCACTCCCAGATAACAACCACTCTGAAACATGCCAGCCGGAAGGGAAGGGCCAATTTTAGAAAGTCAACAACCCCACTACCCATTCATTCAATCACGGGCCTCAATGCCCTGAGAAAATCATTTTGCTAAACCATGGTTTCACCTACTGTAACCTTATTCAAAACACACCATCATCTCTCCAGGAGATGTCAAGAAAGACAGACAAGTAGCCCTAATTATAATCATATTTGCAACAACAAAAATGAGTATAGATATGTGTCGAAAGGGATTTTTTTCTTTTCTCTTGACACTACAACATGTTAAAGAGACAACAGCTAACCTGATATTGCCCTTACTTCTCCTTGCTGGAATTTTTTTGACAACTTAGTTTCCTCTGTGTGTTTCTTGATTAACTCAATCAGCACAAAAAATAAGCAACAGTAAACATAAACTTCTTTTTATATGTGCAAATTAGTGATAACAACTATCCAGAGAGTCACTTTCTAATATGGAGTGATCCAAAGAAGGAGGAAGGCAGTCTAAATGTCAGGGTCTTCATCTGTTCTCCTATCCTGCAAATAGTCCTCATAAAAGTTTTCTACATTACATTTCCAAACAAAATTGACTCTTTCAAAAACCCTGGTATATAGAGGGACTCAAAAAGTATTACCTGAATTAAAGTGAAATGTGTTTGTTAAATTTTAGGGAAATAAAATATACCACTGTCATAATACATCTGGTTCTGGACTTCAGACAGGTCTTGGGGTCAGAAGTTGTCACCTTTAATTTCAATAGCTATTTGTTCTACCTTTATTCCAACTAAGACGAGTCTGCAAAGCTCCAAAGCCAGCATGTTAAAAGAATTGCATTATCTACCTTAACGAACAGCTGGGCACACATACTTCAGTAGCAAGAGGCTTCCTGCCATCACCAAGCTCTATTTGTTTTCCAAAAATAAAGGAAAACCTTTCTATTAACAAAGAGAACATGTTCTAGTGAAACCTTCTTATTGACAGAAATTTTGCAAATAAATAATATAGGCAACATAGGGATGGACTTTCATGTAAAATAATTTTTATGTTATTAAAATCGTTCCCTTGTCCGACTGGTTCATGAATATTCATTGAGTGCATACCCTTTCAGGCACTAGGAACCAGGAGATGAAGAAATTGTATTGAAGGAATAGAGGCTCTTCCAAACCTAGAAGTTTCAGGGATCAAAACAGCAGCCCTCTTCAGGGGGTTTCCCAGGGTAGTCAGGGAGTTTGAGGATACAGAGTCCAGAGATGTGAATTTTCTTGTCTCTGGTGTGGTAATCGGTGGCATCTAAAGGCTGGCAATTTCAGTTTTTCCTGTTGGTGACACCATCTCCCTCTTTTCTCTGTGGACATGTTGGGTGCCTGAGTATGCCCTGCTATTCAGACTAAGGATGTGGATAGAGTCAGAAGATCATCTCTGGATCTCTTTGGCCCTACCCAACTCCACAGGATTTTCTTGGAGGCTCCCAAGGAGAGACCTAGTTTGAGTTTAATATCTTTCCACCCCAACAATTCCTCTTCTTACCTGCTGCTCGTTCCTGAAACTCCTTCCATGTGAACATTCTCCTTCTTATCAATTTGAGATATGTGGAAAAGTGTAAATAATTGCTCGACTGTGGCCTGGACTCTACTTAAAATGTAATCAACTTGTCAATCAACAAGCAATAATGACTTCTTCATTTCTTTTCAGATCTTTCTTGGGGCACTAGTGTTTCTGAGGCAAACCTTGTGCTTACCCACCAAACTGCTTGCATGCTAAGGTTGCATCCTGAGCTTGACCTCTCTGAGATTCCATTTTCCTGACTACAAAATGTCTGTCCTCCCTATTATGTGAAGAACAAATGATATAATGAGTGGAAAAGTTCTTTGGAAGCCGTAGGTGTGGTGCAAACACAGGGATGATGCTAATGACGGTGACTACCCACATGTGCTCAGCCCCCTCTGGCAAGGTTTATATGTCTCTCTAACTCCTTACATCTTCAGAACTTCAGCTCCAGAAAAGCGAGCTGTTGATTTTGCTGCCATATCACCAGGCACCCTGTCAGTGGCAAGAAAGTGAATTAATGTTCCGTATATGTTGCCAAGAGGTCTTTTCCCTCCTCTTTATTATTTAATCATAACATCATAAGGAGTTTTCTCTTCCAAAATTCTTACCAAAATTCAATTGAAAACTTTGTTAACTTCTTTGAGAATGCTCTTTTTAAAAATTACTATTTGTTACACTTTGGTACTATTAGAACAGAGATATTAAAATATCCTGTTAGCTTCATAAAGCTAGAAATGTTGAAAAAGATTAATATTGTATTCCCATTCTATGGATGAGAAAACAGAGTCCAGAGATGTGAAGTTTCTTGTCTCTGGTGTGGTAATCGGTGGCATCTATAGGCTGGCAATTGCAGCTTTTCTTTTGGTGACACCATCTCCCTCTTCTCTCTGTGGACATGTTGGTTGCCTGAGTATGTCCTACTATTCAGACTAAGGATGTGATAAAGGATCTAACAAGCCAATATTAAGTGGATCACCTTATTAGGTCACCTCAAGTGGCATCTGTCGAAGCTCTGGGAATAAAGAGAAAATAAATGGGAATAAGGTTCATGTAGATGGAGAGTCTACCAGGGAGGGAGAAGAGATTAAGGTAGGAAGAACTTTCAGTAGCCTAGCAAACCAACAGAACAGTCATGTATTCATTTAGCAAATAATGAATGCCCGCTATGTGCATGACTCTAGGGAGACAAAGGTGATTGGCAACCGTTGTTGTTTTGGAAGAAAGATACTATTGTCAAAGGAACAGAATGAATTGATGGATGAGAACTCACTTCCACGTGATGGTCTCTCCTCAAACCACTCTACAGTCCTCACCAGAACTTACATGTGTAAGCTACAATAAGTTGGTAATATTTTATCACTAATACCAGCCCTAGATACATAATTACCAACTAAATACTGTTGTCAAAGAAACTGAATGGATTGAAAGATGCGAATTCACTTTACCTTAATTATCTCTTGGTCCTGAGACCCAGTAGGGCCACTGGTGTAAGTTCAGGAGTCTTGTCTCACCTCAAACAAGTTTGCAGTTGTCCCCAGGCACTTACAGGTACAAATTAACATATAATAAATTAGCAGAAGTGAAGTTTGGCCAGGACCCTGAGGCAGCCCTGGGGCTGGGTGTCTGGGTGATGAATGGAAAAGCTGCAAATGCTGCACCCCTCTAGACAACATCAAAGCTAATGCTGCCAAGGGCTTACACAGTACACAGCAATGTTCAGTTTTGAGAGTGCACGTGTTTTTAGACTGGTTCTTGTTCTCAGATGATAAGAGAGAGAAGCCTTTTCTTTTTGTCATAGGCTATCTTTGAGAAATTTACAAAAGTCTCTGTCTGGCAGGTGGAGGGGGAAGTTGAGTGGCAATGATGAAAATGCATTCTAAGTTTCCCTAAGAGACTCTTAGAAGTCCCTATCCATTCTCCTTCGGGAGGAAATAGGACATCTGATTTTATTGTTTTTTAATTATAAACGCTACGTGCAGTTGTTGCTTTCCTTAGATTTATTTATTTGATGGCCCTTACAGTATTTTAACCCATGACAAAATTCATTTTAGAAATCTTTTTTATTTCAAAGTTGTTTGAGGCTCACAAGAAATTGCAAACATAGTACAAAGGTTTCACGTATACTCTTCACTCACCTTCCGTCAATGATGACATTTACACAACTATAGTACATTGCTAATTCACTAAGACCTGAACTAGGCCCTAGTGATTGCAAGTTAATTGAAATGTGGCTTATTCCCCAAGGAACCCGAATCTAGTGAGGGAAACAAACCAGGAGTGCAGTAAGTCCTAGGATACAGAAACACGTTTCTACTAAAGATGGGAGGAGAGGCATTTCTATCAGATTGTTTGCCCAGGAAGACTCCTCAAAGACAAGCCTCACTGGAATTGTAAGGCCTAAGTAGTCTTTACCCCCCAAGGGATCAGAGATTATCTGAGGCAGAGGAGTGGCATGTGCTAAGTTTCAGCAATGTAAAATGGCCAGCTTCATTCAGAGAATGAAACTAAATCAACTTGGATGGATTAAGGAGCATGTATGTACTGTAGGTAAGGAAAGGTTAGGGAGAGAAAGAAGGGACAGCAGATATGTCTAGAAAGTCAGTGTTTTAGGGTTCTTCAGAGAAACAGAACCAACAGGACATATACTGAGAGACGTACCTGAAAGGGGATTTCTGATGGACACTGGGTCACTTGGTTACGGAATCTGAGAAGTCCTGTGATATGCCGTCTGCAAGCAGGAGAACAGGGAAGCCAGTGTCAAGGCCTGGGAATCAAGAGAGCAGATGGCTTCACTGGAATAACAGACAAGACGCTCTCACTCTCAGCCTGGAAGCAGCAGGTCAGATGACATTCTTACAGGGTTATGGCCTGAAGTTCATCACCACCTTCTCCTTCTTTTGTAATGATGCATCAAGACTATTGAGAGAAACAGAATGCACAGTAAATTAGAAGTTATCTTTAAGTATGAAAAATAAGACCTTATAAGGGAAGCATGTTCTTCTTTCTCAGTAGAACATTTAACCAATCTTTACCTGGCCGTGTCCTGCATGTACTTACTAACTTCAGGTTATTAACCTCTTCTCAGAAGCCCTTCCTGGCCCTCCTACCCCCACCATGCACAGAAAGACCAGGATACTCCCCCTCCTGCATCCTCCACTAGCAACACGCACTTTTTCCTCTTACGGGACCTACGGCACATATGAATTGTAGTTACTGTGAGTTGTAGTTAACGACTCACCTGTTTGTCTTTCTCGTAGGCTGTGATAATACTCCTTGAGGGTAGGGATTACACATTGTATTCCCAGTGCTTTCCGCTAAGAAAATATCTGTTAAGAGAATGAAGTGTTGTGGCTACAGGTAAGACTCAAGGAACCAGTCTCTTCTAAACCAACAATTCTGTCCATAATCCAGAATTTTCCTGTTGATTTTATATTTTCCACTGAACTAAAGTGAACTGTTTTTGTTAGAAATATGAAATCCAAAGCATACACTAAACTAATTGAATGTTTATTTAAAACCAAAATCAAAATAACCACAGGAGGCTTTGAAAACCCCGCGCTGTTTCCCAAGAAGAAAACTTACCTGTTGGCAACGTACAAGGAGTTGTCAAACGATCTACTTTCCTGATGACTTTGGATAATTATTCGGCATTTTACCAGCTGGGAAGGTTCCAGTGTTCAATACAGAGTAGATAACCTCTGGCACTTTTTAAAATCTATGATTTCCCAAGCTGAGCATAACCTCCATCACTAGTGTGTTCTTTATCTTCCCGTTTAAGATGAAAGCTGCTTCTGTGATGTGCACCTACACAGAACAGATGTTCCAGTTGGCTTTACATAAACAAGCAATTCCCCCAAATCAAGACTTGTTCCCACCAGTGCAGTTAATTAAGCTGTCCGTTAATCAACAAATGTTTATTGAAGAGCGGGCACTATTCCAAGCATTGAAAACACAGCAGTCAACAAAACAGATGAGACCCCTGACTTCACGGAGCTCACATAATTCAAGGAGTGTGATTGTACTGATTGATGATAAACACACAAATAAAGTTATAAGAAATGTCTGAGGTTATAGAGAAAGGATTTCCTGCCTAAAGGAAATAACTGTTAGGTCTTTGCTTTCTTGAGTGACTGGCCCAGGGCCAGAGAAAGCACTAGTTGCAAGGATTATTATTGGAAAAAATTTGTTGTAATTAGGTAAACCAAGTGCTATTAACTCTGAGCTACAGGGATATGGAAATAGAGAGCCTTCTTTGACATAGCATTGGCAGCTGTGGGACTTTGCCCGTGGGCTTCAATGGGATTAAACATAGAACTGTACTGTTTGGCACAAAAGAAATTTTCCCCCTTTTTCTGTGTGTCCCAAAGGAGCAATATGAGTTATTTAATATATGTAATAAAGTGAAAACTTGACCAGTTGAAAGGAAATTAGAGCACATTTGTTTTTCTGTGCCAGCCTGATTAAAGTCATTAGTGGTCAATCCCAGTGTAGAACCAGATGCACCACATGTGTGAAAACTTACCGAGTCAGGAGACAGAGCTGTGGGTTTATTGCCAATAACTCTACCTGCTGTTACCATCCGCACATCTCTTGACTTAACTGTGTACCACCTGTACTATTACTTACCCAACATTTTTCTTTAAATCAATTCATTTTTTTACTTAAAAAGCAAATGTGATGGCACCATGGATAGAGAGACCAATATCATTGTTATAAAGAGCACATAGCCATAAAAAACCAATGCAACAAATCAATCACTACTATTAATTCTAGCTAGATAGTGTTGCCTGGTCACCCCTCTGATTTTTTAACAGTAAAAGCTTTTTTTTTTTTTTTTTGGTCAAAAATGAGAAATTCGTAACTGATAGGTTTCAGAAACCTCGAAGGATAAGGAGAAGGCATGTTCCTTGAGGCCATTAGAAGGATTAGATTCTCCTTCTGTGAGTCAATGTTGCTTCTGTCTATTCATAAGCTAAAATAACATCCTACTCTATGAACAGAAGATGCTCCTCTTTGGGAAATATTGAGCTAGGTGGCCTTGAGAATGCCTTCCGGCTCTTAAATGGCACAATTCTCTGAGACACACTCTCTAGTTAGGAGTAGGGAGGAGAGATGTCATTCATAGCTTTCTTCCAGGTTGCCAACCAAAAGTCAAACAGTGCTTCCTCTTCTCCCAGCCTTCGCTCATATTTCACATCCCATTTTCTTTACTCTACCTGTGGCAGGCAGGCCAACCACTCTCAGCCTGGAAAACTCCCTTTCAAGCATGGAAAGATAGAAGAAAGAAGAAAGAACCATGGTGAGATCAGTTACAGAAAGGGAGTCTGGGTGATCTGGGACAAATGAGGAAATCACAGCTCCTTAGCTCAATGCTGAGCTCACATGATACCTAACATGAAGGTACAGTATCTGAAAAACATCTTTTGTGGAGGCAATATGTTGACTCTTGATGGAATGTTTCACTTCTCATACCGATGTTTGGAGTTCCATAAACAGTGACTCCCATCGCCGTATGCACCAATTTATTCTTTGCTAGAATTATTTGTTAGACACAACTTGAGTTGTCAGACACATAAAACTCTTTACCAAAGCGTCAGGAAACCCCCCAGGATTTGCCAGTGTGCAAAAAATAAGAGAAGCCCTGAACAGGCTTGAATTCCTAAGGAATCTTTGCAGGAAAGTCAAGACCTTCTTTCTTTGTTGTAGTTGTAGATAATCGATGTTTTTGTTTGATCTATCGATCCTTCTCAATCGTCTCTCTTTTTTATTTTTATGTTTTGCTTTGTTCAAGCAAGAAATTGTTCACAATTTAATCTAAGTAAGAAAAGTTAATAAGCTTTTTAATCTTTTAAAATTATTTATTAAAAACCATTGAGTTCTGGGTGCTCAAATGTTATTGTTTGCCTAAATCTTTTCATTAAAACTATGCATAGTATTTCTAGTATCTCAGAAAAATGACTCCCTCTTGTGGCAAGAGCAGTTTTTGCAGCCAATTCTAGGGCTGTTGAGTTCTTAGATGCTAAAGAGCTGGGTAAGATCTTAGAAACTCTCATTTCATAGATGAAGTAAATGAAACCCAGAGTACAAGTTACGTATTGGTGTTTATACCTGGTTGGTGATTGAGCCAGACCCAGTATCGAGGTCTCCAATTTCCTAGGGAAGGGATTTTCTTTTCCCTTATACTTTCACAGTTTAAGAAGTGCCCTTACTGGTGTGATTTCCTCTGTCAAAGGCTCTCCTTTCTGTTGTCTCTGAACAGAGCTGGTGGAGAGGCCATGCTCTGTCTAGGCAACACTTTTCTCCATGTGAAAACTGCTTCTTGGTGGGCTTTCTAAGCTGCATCCCCACATCCAACAGCAGTTCTACAACAAGGACTCTTCATTTCTCTGGGAACAGCCACCATCTAGCATCCTTGGGTGCTGCTTCCTGTCTAATTCTCGCTCTCTTGGCTTGTTGTGACTATGAGTAGGGCTTTAAACACAGCACTGGGTGATACAGGAGGACACATCCACAACCCGGCTTCCTATAAGGGTAACCACTGCAACTACTAGAAATATGGTAAAACTATCTGCAGCCTTACTTCCTGAAATGTGTTCTTTGGATCAGTAGCATCAGTATGACCTGGGAGCCTCCTGGAAGTACAGAATCATCTTGTTTAAAAGCACATTCTGATTTAGCACCCATGAGTTAGAGCCAGGAGCCAAAATTGTGCACTTCTCATAAGCTCTCGGGTCAACGCTGTTGATTCACACATCACAAATTGACTATCAAGGGTCTAGAGCAAAGCAAGTTGCCTACCCAAATTATAAAGCACAAGTCACAGTTCTGTTTGTTTTATGACGGGTACAAATTGATAGTCACTCATCAAAGCAAAGAAAATGACAGACTTAGATTTCATAAACTGGTAAAGAGAGCTACCAATAACCCCACCAAGTAAACTGTGCTCTGCTCCATGTAGATTTTAGTCACTACAGAGCAGGGAGAAAGACAGTAATTCTTGGATTCTTAAATCTACCTCTCACTCTGCCCGTGCACCTCACCTCTAAGTCTACCATAATACCTCTAACCCACAAGTCAGAAGTTTCTGCTTGAAAAACCACAACTGTCAGCCACAGCTGTCTCCTGTGGATAACTCTTCAGGTTTCTGTGAACCAAAAACCTACTCCCAACAAGCCTTCCAGTAAAAGCTGCCATCAATCTTTGCTGGTTTTGACCAGGAGGCAAAGAAAATCCAGGAAATAAGCCAATTCAGGAAAAGAACAAAGCAACATCAGAGATCCTTGAGGGATACCCATTGGAGGAAGAGGAAGTTGAGCAGTCCAAAGACCCAGATATGGCGAAATGATTCTGGAGACATCTGAGAGAGAAAGGACAGTCACAGTTTTTCATAATTATTTTAACTGATTTGGAAAATGTAGATAAATGTTTCCCATACTAAATGCTTTGGATGCATTCATTAATTGTGGGTGATAGCCTCAAGTTTTCCATCTTTTATGATTAGTAGAAATGTAGAGATTTTTGGAAAAACAGCTCTATTGGAAAAGCAGCTGCAGTGTAGTTCTGAGTTGATGGTGTAAATAATCAATTTTAGCAAAACAAATACTGGGGTTTCTTGTTCCCGCTTGAGAAATGCATGTGGACAAGGACTAAAGCTAAGCAGTATCCCAGCAAGGCCTTTGTGATTATCTCAGGTTAGGTTCCCTGAGAAGCAGCCTCTGAGAGATTTCTAGGCAGCTGGTTTGCTGGGAAACGCTATAGAGAAACACGCTTGATAAGCAAATTGGGAAGGATTAGGAAGCAGGGGCCATTCCAAGAGGACTGGGCAGAGAAAAAATTGACCTGGATACAGTTGCAGAAGAGGCTTAGCTGAACCCATGGAGAGCTCTGAAGCAGGGATGGCCCGTCAGATGTGTCTCAAATTGCATAGGCCAGGCACGGTGGCTCACACCTGTAATCCCAGCACTTTGGGAGGCTGAGGCGGGCGGATCACCTGAGGTCAGGAGTTCGAGACCAGGTTGGCCAACATGGTAAAACCTCATCTCTACTAGGCAGAGGTTGCAGTGAGTTGAGATCGTGTCACTGCACTCCAGTCTGGACGACAAGAGTGCAACTATGTCTCAAAAAAAAAAAAAAAAAAAAGTGTCTCAAATTGAGGCAAGGGGCCTGGGCATTTTCACTTGTACAGTTGTTAGATGTGGACCACGGCAGGAGGAGGAATGCAGCCTTGAGTAAAGCAGCTTCCTTGGGTTGAGGCAATTCTCAGAAGGATTCAGGTGTGAAATAAAGCCTTCAGAGGCCAACAGTCTTGAAAAGGAAGCTCAAAGAATGAATGCCTTGGTCTTGGCAGGGTGGAGGGGGAATATCTGGCCAGCACACCACAGTCTCCCATTGCAAAATATCCTCTTTTCATTTCTCAATACTCACGACATTGTTCTGTGGTTGAGACTGCTGTCTTACAGCTTTTAAGGTATTTGTCTACCAAAGCAGAATCATTTGGGCAACTCTTAAAAATGTCTATACCCAGTTCCTACTTTCTGATTGAATTGATGTTACTGTTTAGCCAGGGTTGAAAAATCTAGGCCTAATCAAGCAGTTGTTCTTAAATCTGAAGGGCAATAATGTCTCTTAACACGTGGGTGCAGTGTCTCAGGATTACATGTGGCTGGCATGGGACAAGACCATGAACTATGAATGCCAGCCACCGCTGCTCCAAAGGGATTAATTAGAGATGCCTAAGGTATGCAGGGGAATGAAGCAGCCAACATAAACATATACACTACCACCTCAGTCAGCTGCCGTCTCCCAGGACTTTGCAGATGAGTTTTATTGGCCAGATTTTAAACATTTGAAGCTTATAGTTTGTTTCTTTTTCTTTCTAAAGCCCATAGTTTGTTTCTCTTTCTTTTTATTTTTGGTTCAATGTCGGCCTTTGGATCCTTGTATAAAGGAGACTTTTATCCATCTAGTTCTTGTAATCCCACAGGTTTTGGCTGAAGTACGGTAGTAGTTAGACTTTCATAGCAGAACAAACTATACAGGGAGCCTGGTTCAAATCATATGCCCCCAAACATAACAGTTGTGCTATAAAAATCCACCAATGTCCACCATTTTCTAAGATGCTAACATTATAAAGTCAGTGTTCTTCAATTGTGCCTTTTTGTTTTCTATTTTGTGATTGTGTATGTGTATTTACTTTGTATTACGGAAGTTTTCAAATAGACAGCAATTTAGAGAGAATAGTACATTTATACCCTCCTTGTTCGTGACCTAACTTCAACAATTATCTGTATGTGTCCAGTTTTTTTCATCAATACCTATAAATTCTGTCACTATCCCCCCAAAGAAGCTGGACTATATTGAGGCAAATCCTGGATACATCATTTCATTCATAAATACTTCAGAATACACATGTATTTTACTCTCTGTCAATATTACTAATTGATGAGCATATCTCATGGAATTGAAGTGATATGAACCATCACTTCATACCAGAAATGGTAGACTACAGAATTATTCATTTAATAAGCAGATATTAGGTACCTAACTCATGCTTGCTGCTTAGAACAGAAAATAGAATTGAACACGGTATTTGTTTTCAGGAGTTTTAAGTTCAGTGTGTGTGTGTGGGTGGGTGGGTAGGCAGATAGATGAAGGAGGCAGGAAGGAAAAGCATGAAGTTGGCCACAGTGTAGTTTGTGATGTTGTGGCAAGGGAGGCATTAGCTTTGGGAAACACTTTTTGCAGAGCAGGTATCTTGAGCTGAATTTTGAAGATTCATCACCAAATGATAATGTGGAGGTTGAAGTATATTCCAGGCAATGAGAAGAACCCTATGAAGCTCCTAATCTATAAGGCATGTTAACTGCCCATATGTTCATCGGTTGAAATTGCTCTATTCAGTTAGCTATCCTAAGGGGCCCATGTAGCATCACTTCTGATGCTTAATGACAGTCAGTCACTCTGATTCCGAACAGAATTTCCAAAATGAGTTGAGTCATAAAGTGATAGCAGGTCTACTCCTCTGTAACCTCTTTGACAGCCTGCACCAGCTCTTATGTCTTGGATCCATAGCCCAGCTAGAAAAAGTCTCAGTAGATACTGTGTAGAAGGGGTATAGCTATGAGAATCTGGGCAAATCACCAGCCATGTTCTACCAAGGGTAACTCAGTACTGTAGTCTCTGCACAATATAATGCAATGAATCTATTAGATCATTTGTGTTATTACATTAAAAAGTATATAAATGATAGAGATAGCACACTAACACAATCAGCTAAATAGGTTAATCGTATTTTGAGTTTTTATTATTTTTTTTAACATGGGATCCAATTAAAAGCCTTTAGAATGTTTTCAGGGAGAAAGTAAAGTAATACTTGCTACTTGATGGTGTTCCAAGGTGTTTTGGTGCACAGTATTTCATAGACTAAGATATTAATAAAAATAGCATTTACTTGCAATTTTATTACAAAACTACTATATGAAGTAACATGCTAAATCCCTTTTCATAATTTTTTTAAATCTTCGCAATATATTTATAAGTACATCCTAGAATTATACTCATTTACAAACAGAGATGGACCAAAAACATTAAGGAATATATGCAAGATTGCATAACAAGCAGTAAATGTCCAATTTGAGCCTAGCAGTCTTATTTCAGCCTTCATGGTGTGAAAACTATGCAATACATCTTCATTGTAGAGTTTTTTACAATAATATGTTTTCATGGAAAGTAGATTATCTCAGAAGTTATACAAGGAACATTTAGGAAACCTATCAAGTCCTCTGGAACTTTGTGAAATTTACTCTGTTAAAATCATTTAACTCTGCTATCTTATGACCAAAAACGTGGGCCTCTTTCTAGATACTGATACAGCAGTATCTGTAATTTGCACCCCAGATTGGAAGCTGCTTATATTTCCAACAACAGAGTAATGGTTATATAGTCATACAGTACATAATGACATTTCTTTCAATGGCAGACCACATGTATGACAGTGGTTCCATAAGATTTTAATAGAGCTGAAAAATTCCTATTACCTAGTGATATCCTGGCCTTGGCAAAGTCATAGCTCAATGTATTACCTTTTCTATGTTTAGATATATAGATATTATAACTACAAAGATAAAAAGTATATATAAACATTGTGTTTCAGTTGCCTACAGTATTCAGTACAGTAACATGCTGTGAAGAGCAATAGGCTGTGCCTAGGTGTGTAGTAGAGTAGGCTATACCGTCTAGGTTTGTGGAAACGCATGCTGTGATGTTCACACAATGACAAAATCGCCTAATGATGCATTCCTCAGAATGTATCACTGTCATTAAGTGATATGTGACTGTATATGTGTGTATATATAATGAATATGTATGTGTGTATAGTACATTCATAGGATAGACTCTTTTGAGCCATGAAAACCCACATATTTAAAAATAAGTAGAAAAATAGAAATAATATATTTGAAATATATAAGTAAATGTAACTGAAATATTTAAATATAATAAAACTATGTTTGCATGTATATAGGTGTATATGTATGTACATACACGCATACATGTATATACGTATACATATGTACATATTTTATAATTTTATTTATATATGTATACCTATAAATATATAGATAGATAGAATTTGTATAATAACAACAGAGAGAGAGAGAATTTAAAAATACATACACCAAGATGGTGAGTAGAGGTTTGAAGTGTTTGGAGAGATTATGAAATAGTTATTTTCTACAATAAACTTCTACTGATCCAATCAGAAAATGATTTTTTTAAAAGTACACCTATCTCTCTTGGGCAATACCCACAAGCACAGGCAACCAAAGCAAAAATGGGCAAATGGGATCACATCAAGTTCAAAAGCTTCTACACAGCAAAGGAAAAAGTCTACAAAGTGAAGAGACAGTGTATAGAATGGGAGAAAATGTTTGCAGATGACCCCTCTGACAAGGGATTAATAACCAGAATATTAAGGAGCCCCAACAAGTCTGTAAGAAAAGAAATCAAATAATCCAATCAAAAAATGGGCAAAAGATCTGAATAGACATTTATCAAAAGCAGACATACAAATGGCAAACAGGCATATTAAAAGGTACTCAACATCATGGATCATCAGAGAACTACAAATCAAAACTACAATGAGAAATCACCTTACCTCAGTTAAAATGGCTTTTATCCAAAAGACAGGCAATAACAAATGCTGTTAAGGATGTGGAAGAAAGAGAACCTTTGTACACTGTTGGTGGGAATGCAAATTAATACAACCATTTTGAAAAGCAGTTTGGAGGATCCTCAAAGAACTAAAAATAGAGGTATCATATGATCCAGCAATCCCACTGCTGGGTATATACTCAAAAGAAGGAAAAACGATATATTAAAGAGCCATCTGCACTCCTGTGTTTGTTGCAGCACTATTCACAATAGCTAACATTTGGAAGCAACCTAAGTGTCCATCAACAGATGAATGGATAAAGAAAATGTGCCACATATACACAATGGAGTACTATTCAGCCATAAAAAGAATGAGATCCAGTCATTTGCAACAACATGGACAGAACCGGAGGTGATTATGTTAAGTGAAATAAGCCAGGCACAGAAAGACAAACTTTGCATGTTCTCACTTATTTGGGGGATCTAAAAATCAAAACAGTTGAACTCATGGACATGGAGAGTAGAAGGATGGTTACCAGAGGCTGGAAGGGTAATGGGAGGCTGGAGGTGGGGATGGTTAATGGGTGTATTAGCCTGTGTTCACATTGCTATAAAGAAATGCCTGAGACTGGGCAATTTATAAAGAAGAGAGGTTTAAGTGGCTCACGGTTCTGCAGGCTGTACAGAAAGCATAGTGGCACCTGCTTGGCTTCTGGAGAGGTGTCAGAAAACTTATCCATGGTCCAAGGCAGAGGGGGAGCAGGCATGTCACATGGTCAGGGCAGGAGGAAGAGAGAGCAAAGGAGAAAGGGCCACCAGATCTCGCAAGAACTCACTGTCAGGGGGACAGTACCTAGGAGGGTGATGCCATTCCTGAGAAATATGTCCCTATGATCTAATCACCTCCCACCAGCCCCCACCTCCAACGTTGGGGATTACAATTCAATAGGAGATTTGGGTGAGGGCACACATCCATATCAATGGGGTACAGAAAAATAGAAAGAATAAATAAGGCCTTGATAGCATAACAGGGCAACTATAGTCAATAGTAACTTAATTCTACATTTTAAAATAATTAAAAGAGTGTACTTGGATTGTTTGTAATCCAAAGGATAAGTGCTTGAGGGGATGGATACTCCATTTTCCAAACTGTGATTATTTTACATTGCATGCCTGTATCAAAGCATCTCCTGTGCCCCATAAATATATGTACCTACTACGTACCCACAGAAATTAAAAATAAAAAAGATTTAGGATAAATAAAATTATTTAAAAAATTAAAAAATAAAGTATATCTCTACCTTTGAGGTAATTAAATTTTTGGTTGAAGAATGTATCATCAGCGTAAAAGAATCATGCATTCTTACAAATCGTACTTGTGTTCCAGTGGTACTGTTATTCCATTTGTAGGTTGGGAGGAAAATTTTATGTTCAAATACAGTGATAAGCATTTCTAGTCTTGTCTGTACCTTGACCCATTTCTAAATGTTTTTAACAAAAAATAATGATATGCCTTCACATATATTGCCTTTCTTTAAGCTTCTGAAGGTCTTTTCTTAATTGATATGTATCTGATACTATTAAGCAAAATGGTCTTTATTTTTTTTGAGACAGAGTCTAGCTCTGTCACCCAAGCAGAAGTGCAGTGGTGCCATCTCGGCTCACTGCCACCTCTGACTCCCTGGATCAAGCAATTCTTCTGCTTCAGCCTCCTGAGTGGCTGGGACTGCAGGTGTCTGCCACCATGCCCAGCTAATTTTTGTATTTTTAGTAGAGATGGGGTTTCACCATATTGTCCAGGCTGGCCTCGAACTCCAGACCTTGTGATCCAATCGCCTTGGCCTCCCAAAGTCCTGGGATTACAGGCATGAGTCACCACGCGGACCCATAAAATGGTCATTTAGTTCATATTTGCAGAAGGATATATATTAAGATAAGAGCGGAGTAGAGATTGCACTATATTCTGTAGTAAATTGTCTGCGGTAGTGCAGTGTTACGCAGTTTTCTTCCATTTTGCATGGAATCATACTGTCTTCATGCATACTGTAGTCTCAAAACTGTCTTTTCTTTAAATAATGCAGTGAAAAAAATAAATAATTGAAGTTGCAGGCAAGAAGTATCAAAGACTTTAAGCAGAAAAAAAAGGGGATAAGTGAAAGAAGAGAAATGAACACTTTAGAGAAAATACAAGAAGCCTTTAAATGCATCTCCTGTTTAAAGAGAAAGCCTCGTGCATGAGAGGTGAAGCGATGGGGGAAATGGCCACTTTTCGTTAGAAGGGAAATTGGTGATCTTCACTGACTGTCTTATTTGATTACTGCCTCTGGTATTGTTGACTAGATTGCAGTGTTTCAAGCAAATTTTAAATTACTTTATAAATAAACTGTTGTTCAGGATGCCTAAATGTATTGGAAACGTACTCCCGATCTCTGGTTACTAGAGAAGCTTAAAGCTGCATTTTGAAGAATCTCTTGGCAGATTGAGTCTCAGATGAAAATCTTTTTGGGGAAGGTTTATAGTAATACTGTTTTCCTGCTCAAACCTGGTTTTCTCCATATTTTGATGACTGGGAGATTATTTTGAATGGATTTTAAATGTCTCAGGGAACAGAGCACTTTCTCCAGGTTCCTTTCGGCTGTTCCCTAATCAACAGTCGAAACCTTCACACCCACACCATGCTCAGAATTGACTTCTAAGCTTCAGGAAAAACACAAAGTCATAAAGACTCTCTTTAGTTGAAGAGGGATTCCTTGGTACTTTTCAACCTGGAGAGTTGGAGAATGGTTTGTTAAGTTTAGCCTAATTCTGCATCCTTATATATTTTAGGATTGGCCTAAAGGTTTCTCCCTACTTAGTGAACTGTCACCTAACTGGATGTGTAAACAGACCACAACCTATTCTTGTAACAAGTAGCCGAGTCTCAGCCAGTCATGGCAGCGAGTTTCAGTCAATAACAGGCAACCAACTGTATAAACCTGTTCAAGGAAAGCAAACACTGAGCTGTGGGTAATCCAGCTGTTTCTGCACCTCACTTCCATTTTCTATACATCACCTTCCTTTTCTGTCTATAAATCCTATGCAAAGGGCCGGGCATGGTGGCTCACACCTGTAATCCCAGCACTTTGGAAGGCTGAGTTGGGCAAATCATCTGAGGTTAGGAGTTCAAGACCAGCCTGACAAATGTGGAGAAACCCTGTCTCCACTAAAAATACAAAAAAATTAGCTGGGTATGGTGGCAGGCACCTGTAATCCCAGCTACTCGGCAGGCTGAGGCAAGGGAATCACTTGAACCCAGGAGGCAGAGGTTGCGGTGAGCCGAGATCCCACGATTGCACTCCAGCCTGTGCAAGAAGAGTGAAACTCAGTCTCAAAAAAAAAAATTCTGTCCAACCAATGTGGCAGTCCTGGAGGGAGTCACTCCAAACCCATTCTGGTTTTGAGGACTGCCCGATTTGAGAATCATTCTTTGTTCAGTTAAGCTCTGTTAAATTTAATTTGTCCAATGTTTTACTTTTTAGTTTAAAGTTATAAAAAGGGCTGGGTTGCCGGGCGCGGTGGCTCATGCCTGTAATCCCAGCACTTAGGAGGCTGAGATGAGCTGATCACGACGTCAGGAGATTCAGATCAGCCTGGCCGATATGGTGAAACTCCACCTCTACTAAAAATACAAAAATTAACCGGGCATGGTGGCACACACCTGTAGTCCCAGCTACTTGGGAGACTGAGATAGGAGAATCACTTGAACCCAGGAGGCAGAGGTATCAGTAAGCCAAGATTGCACCACTGCACTCCAGGCTGGGTGACAGAATGAGACTCCATAAAAAAACAAAAACAAAAACCCACAAACATACAAAAGGTACAGTAAAAATATGGTACTAAAATCTTATGGAACCTTCTTTGTGTATACGGTCCATTGTTGACTGAAACATCCTGATGACGTGACACATGACTGTGAAAATCAATTCAAGGTTTTCACCTTAAAGCTTTGTGGAAAATGTGAGTTTTATATTAGTCATCATTGATCAGCCAGTACCCAGCTAGTATTGGCTGACTGACTGACAGATGGATAGATAGATGGATAGGTGGACATATGGAGGCAGCAAGATTAGCAGACAGGGCAGTAGATTCAGGGAATGTGGTCAGAGCTGAGACAAGATGTGATTCAGTTCACATCTTGTATTTATTGGCCTACTTCACCTGTTTAAATTACCTGCCTGGTCTCTCTAGAGTCTGAGGCTGCAAACTGTTATCTAACTTTTGGAACCTAAGAGACCTGAAGGTTTCGAATTCATCCTAAGGAAAAAAATCTAAAACACATGCAACCTTTATTCATGAAGACATTCTCTGCTATATTATAGACACGGTAATAAATTTACATATCTTACAATGGAGTTTAGTAAATTATGATACATCAACCTAATGGAGTATGGTCATTAAAATGATAATTACGAAGACGATAGAGACATATTTATAGCATATATTACTTGAAAAATGCAGAATATAAAAGTATATTTGTGTTAACTTTATAACTTAATAAATATATGGTTGTTTTCAGGCCAATACTAGAAAAGAGTTCATAAATATGAAACTCGTTATGTTTCAGCAGTGAAAAGAAATATCACTACACTTCTCCTTTTCTCAAACTGTTTTAATTTTTTTTATTATTTATTCCAGTGAAGAACAGGGTGTTGAAATACAACATGCGATGGATAGATGGATAGAAAACTCGGAGCAAGGGAAATGTTGGAAGAAAAATGGGGCTAGTGTGGGGTAAAGAAATTAAATTTGCCATAAAGGGAAGTGATTCTGTTAAAGCTCTAAACCATAATGAATTTTACTTGTGGCATCTGCCACCTGTAAAATTAACCTGTAGCTGTGTGTCTCAGAGTTCTGCTGACTATTATATGTGTTGGGGATGTGCCTGTGTGTGTATGCCTGTGCCTGTGTGTGTGTGTGTGTGTGTGTGTGTGTGTGTGTGTGTGTGTGGTGGTAGTGGTGATGGTGGGGAGGAACCAATTTTTAAAATGCACCTTTTGTCTTCATGTAAGAACAGCTCTGGTAATAGAAACCACTCATAAAATAAACATGTTACTGGTAAGCTTAAGGGAATTTTTTGTGAGAGTATCTGTTGTAATGAATTCCAACAGACTTTGCTATTGTTTCTCATAAAGCTACTGGAATTTCACCACAATGAGCATATTGCAATTAATCGCGTCAGACCAGGATAATCAGCAAATGAAAAGAAAACCTCTTTCTTCACTCAGGACAGGAGAAAAGCATTGTAGACACAATGAATCAAACATTCACTTCCATCCTACAAATGTCTGGGTAGCATTGATTTGGATATTCGTCTAGGGACAGAGCTGAGAAATGACTGAACTTTGAGGTGAAGAGAGATGAGAGGCGGAGGTAAAAAGTAACTGCCACTCGCGGATGGACCCAGGAAACCCTGAAGAAAGGCTCTCAGCTTTGAATCCTCCAGTCTTTCCTCCTCAACTGACGCCGTAAGAACTTTCCAGAATGAATGATTGGCGTATGCACAGGGATAGGACAAAAGTACATATTTTCCACCAGGCGCGGGGGCTCACACCTGTAACACCAGCACTTTGGGAGGCAGAGGCTGGCAAATCACCTGAGACCAGGAGTTCGAGACCAGCCTGGCCAATATGGTGAAACTCCATCACTATTAAAAATACAAAAATTAGCCAGTTGAGGTGGTACACACCTGTAATCTCAGCTACTGAGGAGGCTGAGGGAGGAGAATTGCTCAAACCTGGTAGGCGGAGGTTGCGGTGAGCCAAGATTGTCCCACTGCACTCCAGCCTAAGCGACACAATGAGACTCTGCCTCAAAAAGAAAAAGTACATATTTTGAGGGGCTTGTCTTTGCAGAGACTTTATTGTAACTCTGGAATGTTGGAATAGTGCAAATACAGGCTTCAGAAAACTTGAGTTCCAGTTCAAGCCCCATCACTCACATCTGTGTGCAGCTGAATGAATCATTTCACTGTCCACTTTTCATATCTGTAACATGATAGTGATAGCTACCACAGTGTTAAAATAATCACGCTGTCTCTACTTATTTGGCCTGTCACTGTGAGAAGTAAATATGATGAAAGCAGCGAGTATTTTTTAAAGTCTATATAAATGCTATATCAGTGCTCTGTCAGTGTTAGTCATTAAGATCACTCTGGGTCATTATTTAACCAATCAATGTGACAGGGTTTTACTTTCACCCTTCCTATACAGATTCATCAATTCCCTCTTTTCATTTGATCCAGATGTTTTCAGGGAAATTTGCTTTAAATTTGTAGAAAGGAAAAGACCTGCTCCCACCCGGACTCCATTTAGCAGAGATTTTATCATTAAACATACAGAGAACATGACTAACACAGGAGAATTGCTGCATTCTAAGCCCAATGTAAGGAAAAGAGCTATTGGATAATAGAATATTGATTAGATAATTTGTTTCAGAGTCATTAGTTTCCACACGTAACTGAGCCACTTCTGGAACCTCACATCTCTCACATCATGAGAATCAATCTGCTAAACCCAAAGCTCCCCACACATACACTTGAGCAGAAAAATTGTTTTCTAAAGTGTCTAGGGTATTAAATGTAAAATCAATTTTTTCATTTAGCCAATGCTATGGCCTTAAGTATACCACTGACCTTTAGGTGGTCAGCTTTTTACACATAAGTATAACTTTTCTTTTCTATCAAGCATCTAGCATCCAGCTCCTTTGAGCCTAAAAGTCTTAACTACTGTCATCCCTTAAGATTTTATTTTCTAATACTGCGTAGCCCAGTTTTATAGAATGTCACTGTTTTGCATTGCTGACATTTACTACAAAATTCTTTTCATTTTTTATTTTGCTGCCAAAATGTCAACATGCAAATATCCTATGAATTTGCCAACTTGTGTCTGTATGGACACACAAAAATGTATGACAAGGACTAGAATAAGAAATGATTAATGATGCTGAATATATTTCCTGTTCTTTCCCCATGGCATTCAATCTATGCTCACCTTTTATAGTTCAATATGCTGCCAGATCTCAAAACAATGCTGTAATTATTTTAAAATAAATAACAGTGCTAGAGAAAGACGTTCTCCTCACTCAAACCCTAACTATGAGGCACAGTATGCTCGTGGAACTTGGTCTCATTTTCACAGAGAAGGCAATATTTAGCATTAATACGACAAATTTTTGTTATAGTATTATTTAGCACTTCTGAAAAATAGACTTTTACTGTTAATATTTGGAGAAAATTGAAGAGAAGCCTGCCTTAAGCTTTCGAGTGATTTAGTAGACTTAGCTGTTGAATTTCTGGAAAAGCTAACTAAGTCATAGGATTTAAAAGGGTAGCATTTGCCAAAGTTCAAACTGGGGTCTGTTTTTTCTTTATGCAGTATCTGTTTTTGAGTCATCACGGGGAACTTGTAAACACAGAGCTGGGGAAATCTTACACTTTTTAAATTTGAAAGCCCTTAGAAGCTTTCTGCTGAACTGTGTTCCACTAATCTTTAGAAAAATAACATTTTGTTGATAAATTATTTCTAAGTGTAGGGTAACCTTTTTGAAAATAGAACATTGCTGCTATTCTAGATACATAATAGGAAAGGATATTTGCTGCTCATTGGTATAAGTTTAACGTGAACTCAGTTTCTTCCAGGAAAATCGTTGCAGTGAGGTCTGGCTCTGAAATGTCTTAATGATAAACACCTTTACCATGAATCGAAAGGTTAAGGGTTACAGAAGATGTCTGTTTTTTGTTGTTGTTGTTTTATTTTTTCATGTGTGTATGTGTGTCTGTGTTTCATACATAGACTGTCCCTGACTTACAATGGTTTGACGTATAGTTTTTTGACTTTACAATTGTATGAAACCATAATTTTGAGGTAATGTATTTAATACATTACATGAGATATTCCCTACTTTATTATAAAATAGGCTGTGTGTTAGATGATTATGCTCAACTGTAGACTAATGTTAGTGTTCTGATCAGGTTTAAGGTAGGCTAGACTAAGCCAGATGTTTATTAAGTTTAGGGACATTAACAACAAAACTTTAGGATATTAAATGCAGATTTGATTTTTGGTATTTTCAATTTACAATGGGTTTATTGGGATGTAAACCCATCATAAATTGAGGACCATCTGTATTACTAAAATACGAAGCAGGGGTAGGGAAGATTGGTGGAGAGATGCCTAAACAATAGCTACACAATGGCTGTGTAATAACTACATCTTGAATACATCATCGGAAGAATGAAGTTATGTCACACACAGGGAGCAGTAGGTGATATAGACACGCAGCTTCTGGAAATGAAGGAATGTAATAAATGTAAAGGATGTGCTTACACAGTATTTTCCAAATAATTTTATTATAATTTATCTTGCTTCATATTGACAAGTAAAAGTCATACTGAATATGTTTGGATTTAGAATGCCTCATTTGGAATCAATGAATTAGATCTACTCCCTGGAATCAAAAAAATTTTTTTGTTGTTGTTTTGAGATGGAGTCTCACTCTGTCACCTGGGCTGGAGTGCAGTGGAGCGATCTTGGCTCACTGCAACCTCTGCTTCCTGGGTTCAAGTGATTCTCGTGCCTCAGCCTCCCAAGTAGCTGAGACTACAGCTGTGTGCCACCATGCCTAGCTAATTTTTTTGTATTTTTAGTAGAGACGAGTTTCACCATGTTGGCTGGGCTGGTCTCGAACTTCTGACCTCAGGTGATCCACTTGCCTCAGCCTCCCAAAGTGATGAAATTATAGGCATGAACCACTTTGCCTAACCTCAAAAAATATTTTAATTATGAGAACCCATTTAACCTTGTCTTCCTAAGTAAGATGAAGTTGCTGCATCATTAGTTATTAATCCCCTGGTTCTTTGAGGGGATCTTAAAGAATATGGAGATCCAGTTTATATATAGAAAGAATATATGGATCCAGTTAATTATATTCTTATAGAATATAATTCCAGTTTGCAGAATTTCAAGATGGGTCTTTATTGGGTTCTTGTTCCCTTCTCCTTCCATTAAATGCTTAGATTTCTGTTCATTGCATTTCAGTGAAGTTTTCTTTTACAGATTTAAGGGACTTTGGTGGAGAGGCCAAACAATAGTGGGACCTCATTATCAAGTAATATGTTGCTAAGTATAAGGCAAGGTAAAACTGAAAACTGCCTGGTTTCCTGCCATATGGCACGTTACAGAGGACAAGTCAAGGGGCAAAGCTTGCAGATCTATTCTTTGCATACAAAAAGAAAACACTCATGTAAGACTTGGATTTTAGCTTCTTTGTATTCACAAGAGCCAATAAAATGTTTGGAAAAAGGGTCCAGAGACACTACAAAAAGAGCAAGCTTTGACTCTTGGGGAAAGGCTGCTGCCATTGGCATAGGACCCATTCTTTTTAGTCAGGGAAGCGCAAAGACTCAAGCCTTTCTCTTTGATTTCTACCCCCCTTTCCCTACCTGCTTTCTTTCTGAACTAGAGTCCAAGGTGGACCAGGGATAGGGAGGGAACCACTTTTATACATCATATCCATCCCGAAGGAGACGCTGATCTGGGACCAGAAGCAGACGCTAGTTGGTGTCACTTCCTTCGTATATATCTAAAGGAAATCACCTACAACCTTCACACTTCAGTTCTAACTGAAAAGCTTTCTGGGAACCAGTTTGTTATTTTAGGATTTAAATGTGCACAGAGGAAGGCCAACAGTGCCAAATTAAGTCAACTTCAAACAGGTCACAGAAGGGGCTAAAGCTTCTTGAAATCCATAGACTGTTACTCACCTATTGGTGTCCCATCTTACAATATTATACTATACTTTAAATGTAGTATCAAACCCTGAATCAACGCTTGTCCTAGAAGCTCATGTGTCATGGATTATGGTTTTAAGTGGTAGTGGTTAAACGCCTAAAGCATTGAAATGTTAAGTTTCCATTCTTCTGAGTGTATTGATTTTATTAGCTCACGTAAGTAAACTGGATTAATGTTAATCCTTGTTTCATAGCACACAGTCATCTTTGACCCATGTAGCCCTTCCTTTGTTTTATTTATATTATTCATTTATTTGTGAACTTATTTTTCCCTGATAGAATTACTGTTCCCCAAATTGACTTTCTCTTGGCCTCAGCATTTTTATCTATTAAATAAGGACATTAGATTATGTGATATATTTGGTCTCTTTCAGCTTTGATGTTCTATGAATAACATTAAGACCTGTTTGGCCCAGAGCCTAGCATATAATTAGTGCTTAACGAGTGGTAGTTAATACTTTACTGTAGACCTTAATGCAGGGGCTGGAGTGCCCTGACTCCCTGAAGCTGAAAATCTTGTATGACTTTTGATGTCTCCACAACATAACTAATAGCCTGTTGTGTACTGGAAGCCTTATAGTTGATTGACACATATTTTGTATGTGTCTTGGCTTCTTGTTTTGTTTTGTTTTGTTTTGTTTTGTTTTGCAACAGGGTGTTGCTTTGTGGCACAGACTGGAGTGCAATGGCATGATCATGGCTCAGTGTAGCCTTGAACTCCTGGCCTCAAGTGATCATCCCACCTCAACCTCCAGAGTAGCTGGGACTACAAGTGCATGACAACTTTTCTTACTAATTTTTTATTTTTTGTAGAGATGGTGTCACACTATCTTGCCTAAGCTGATCTCTAACTCCTGAGCTCAAGTGATCCACACGCCCTGGCCTCCCAAAGTGCTGGGATTACAAGCACTGACCACACCTGGCCTATCCTGATGGTTTCTTTTAAAGCTAAAACTCTAAAATTATCAAACCATCCTTTGCTAGTATTAAATTCCCCAGCTTTAGATTCTTCAGCTCCCTTTTGCTTTAAGTTGTTATATAACAACTTCTCTTTTTCTTGAATCACATTAGATTCTATAGGTATGCCTTTCTTTTAGCAATCCTGCTCTCATATAAAAGCTGTGTTACCAATACCAAATAAAAATACATTTTTCTCACCTGCTGGTGTAGCTACAGTGAAGTCTTTACAAATTCTCTTTTCTTTTTTAACAATGATTTTATACTGTATGATTCATTTATCTTAAAAAGGTAAGCAACTGCAGCTGCAGACCTCTATCTATGGTACGTATCAAGCAATTCAACTTTTTCTTGTAATTTTATGACTTTTCTCAATTCTTCGGAGCACTTCCACCATCACTATTAGCGCTTCATATGGGTCCCATGGTGTTATTCAAGATTTACAGCATTGCACTAAATACAATAAAACATATGCAAGAACCATGAGAGATCACTTTTTGCTGTGATACACAATTTAGTAGGGAAACTAACTGCTCACGTGGAGATGATTAGTGTCATCAGATACTTGTAACACTCGAGCTCACCGCAATAGCAACAGGAGGTCCTGAGAAATTATTACTCAGTACAATATGCATTACAATTAATTTTGTACAGTTATAATTTAATATTACATCTATGTTTATAGTTCTCTCAACTGCGAATGGTGCTATTTATGGTCTGTGTTTGTGTGTATAACTTTTAATATATTTTAATTTTTATAAGACATGGTAGTAAATGATAAAATAGACTAGTGTATTTTATGTACTCATAACATACCTTTTTCTTGATTTTTTTCAATATATCTAAGCTACGTGGTTTGAGAGTATTTTAAATAGTGGCAATCTCCAAAAAAACTTCCAATATATTTATTGGAGAAAATCTGCATAAATGGACCTGTGCAGTTCAAATCCATGTTGTTCAATGGTTAACTAGTAATTTTTCATTATTAGCATTATTAAATTTGCGGAACTTTCACACCAATTCTCAATCCGATATACTAGGATACCATAGAGTTGTTAACTCTCCTAATAGGCAGTGAAATGTCCAGTAGCATTTTTTTCTCCTATTGGTTAGCTCCAAACAGCCCTTTACCAACTTATTATTGATTCACAGCATCACAGGTTATAAGAGATCCTAGAGGTTAATTTCTAGCAATTGATATAGCAGCAGAAGAAATAAAATGTCTCATAAGGCAAACTCTTCCCAGAATAATTCCAGTTTGCAGAATTTCAAGATGGGTCCTTAAGGAGTTCTTGTTCCCTTCTCCTTCCATTAAAATGCTTAGATTTCTGTTCATTGCATTTCAGTGAAGTTTTCTTTTACAGATTTAAGGGACTTTGGCGGAGAGGTCAAACACTAGTGGGGCCTCATTATCAAGTAATATGTTGCTAAGTATAAGGCAAGGTAAAATGAAAACTGCCTGGTTTCCTGCCATATGGCACGTTACAGAGGACAAGTCAAGGGGCAAAGCTTGCAGATCTATTCTTTGCATACAAAAAGAAAACACTCACGTAAGACTTGGATTTTAGCTTCTTTACAATGTTAGAAATGGTTTTCCACCAACCACTACTAGTCTACCAGTTCCTCCTTCTTTGGACTACTGAGACATTTGTAATAGAATTGACTGTCATAACCATCAGAGCCTAAGGTCATGAAATATGACAGATTCTTTGCTGTTGCTTATCTGGAAGCTTCATTCTTGGCCAAGAAGTCTCCGTCCAAAGATGCTAATGAGTTCATTAAAGTAGATCCCAAAGCAGGAAGCAGAATGTGCCTATTCATCAATGGAAGTGGAACTTCTTTGATATCATTTAGGTTGAAGAATCACACTTTTTGAGAATGGACTTCTTATAATGGAACTGTGATAAAACTGCAAAAGCTATGGACAATAAGAGGAATGAGTCTATATCCATACATTTTGATTTAACAGATGAATAAGGATTTAACTCATTAAAAAAAAAAAAAACAGAGCTAGGTTTTTTCCTTTTAAATACATATGCATTGAAATGAAATAATATGCCCTTTGAGTAAGTTTAAATGTTGACCCAGGGATTAGTTTACAAAGCAGAAAAGTGGTTTGCCCCTCATTTTCCAATTCTCTCTCATGTTCAATGCAGTGAATGTTACGTTTGTGTGTGCCAACCAGGGCATGCTCACAGAAGGCAAGAGTGGTAGTGGAAAGAAAAAGAGAAAGACACCACGGGGACAAAAAATATTAATGAGCAATTTTTCCACCCCAAGAAAACAATCTCCAGGCTTCAGAAGACTGAGTGCAGTGATTCCTCTTCATTTCATTCAGAATTTGAAGCCCGGAGACAATATGGCTTTGAAAGAGAAGCATTTTGTGTTGCCTTTGTAGTCCTAAACAGTAACAGCTCCAGAGTCCCAGAGATAAACCTGCAGGGCATCCTGCAAACTTGTTACAGAAGTACCTTATGTAGTGGCAACCCTTCTGTGGATCATGGTCCGACAAGTTCTTCCTCCTCTGAAATGCCCACAATTCTGGGAAAAAAAATTGTCCCTTATATGTGTATTGAGATTTGGACCTTGACTGAAGTCTTATCCCATCTGAAACTCACCATCTTCAAGAGGGATAATCCAATGTCCTTATGCATAGATACAGATCGTCAGAGTTAACAGTGTAGTAACAGATTGTGAACTTTCCGACTCCATGGCTGGGAAGGAGGAAGAAATGTGTCTACAGGGACTGGCTAGTAGGGAGACTGTACCAAAACTCTAAAGCACAAGCATAGTGCTTATGTTTTTCCTCTTAAATAGTAATAATAATAGGCTGGACATAGTGGCTCATGCCTGTAATCCAAGCACTTTTTGAGGGCAAGGCAGGTGGATCATTTGACATCAGAGTTCGAGACCAGCCTGACCAACAAGGTGAAACCCCGTCTCTACTAAAAATACAAAAAATTAGCCAGGCATGGTGGCAGGGCCCTGTAATCCCAGCTACTCAGGGAGGCTGAGGCAGGAGATTTGCTTAAACCTAGGAGGCAAAGGCTGCAGTGAGCTGAGATCACGCCACTGCACTCCGGTCTGGGCAATAGAGCGAGACTCCATCTCAAAAATAAATAGGCCAGGCGCGGTGGCTCACGCCTATAATCCCGGCACTCAGGGAGGCCGAAGCAGGTGGCTCACCTGAGGTCAGGAGTTTGAGACCAGCCTGACCAACAAGGTGAAACTCTGTCCCTACTAAAAATCCAAAAATAGCCTGGCGTGGTGGCACATGCCTGTAATCCCAGCTACTCGGGAGACTGAGAGAGAAGAATTGCTTGAACCTGGGAGGCAAAGGTTGCCGTGAGCAGAGATCGCGCCCTGCACTCCAGCCTGGGCAAAGGGGCGAGACTCCGTCTCAAAAACTAAATAAATAAATACAATAATAAACCACATTTACTCTAGAGTATTCACAGATTCTGATTTCCAATAATTTTTTGTCCCCCCCCTGCCCTTCCCCTTTCCCCAGTGCTCAGCACAATTCATAGCACATGCTAGGTGCTCAAAACAGATGTGTCGAATCAGTCAAATAAATTAACGAATAAAATAACATACCCTTCTGCACATGTTTTAGTTCTTCTGATCTTCTATTTCTTCATCTATAATGTGGGGATAATGTTATTTCGTGAGTTTGTTTTCAAGATGAAATAATATAGCATACCTTATACAATGTGTAAAATGTCAAATGCTATGCTCAGAGTTACCAGTGGAATTTTAAGTCTGCAGGTATGTTTCAGATTAAAAAAAAAAAAAATCAGTACCAAAAGCTATAGGTGGGATGAGTTAATTAATCTCAAACACATTTAACTAACAGGAAGAAAGAAATAGGGCATGGTAGGAGGAAAGAAAGGAGGACAGTTAGGGATGTAGTGAATACTCTTAAAGTCAGTTGAATTATTTCGTGCGAGGTAATTTTTCTTGTCACAATAAATCACTCTGTGCCCCACCCCCGCTCCAAGAAGGCAGGGAGGTTGTAAAGGAGAAGCGAGAGGAGGGTTAATTTGGGCTCCCTCCTGCCTGCTGCAGTGGAGTAATGAAGGTGACGCGGCCACATATTTCATCTGAACTTCCTCTGCGGTCTTTTTTATATTAAAGTCTTTCACTGTTACAGGACTGTGCTTGGAAAAGTTGGAAAATTTTTCCCTTGGTGGAGGAAAAGACGCCATCGTCAGACGCAATCCAACAAATGAATGGAGTTATTCCTTTGGCCCAACATCTCCATCAACTAGTATACCAGATATTCATAGAAACATGTTTCCTCACTTCCAAGGCCGGAATTTTACTCTCCCGTGGCGTTGCCTAGTATTGGATGCGCAGATTTCGAAAGTGAGCAGGCAACGGACTTGGCTTTCGAGCCACGGTGGTTGGCTTTTCTAGGAGTCGATGCGACTTACTGTCCAGTGTGGTAGCTTCTCCCGGGAGCAGAATGTGTAAAATAAACAATTGCTGAAAAGCATGAAGAATTAACGAAGTGAAAATCTCGGGTTATTTGTTCGGCAATTGACACGCAAGTGACCTCCTTAAATGCCTAGTTGTTTTAAGGACATTTAGAGCGAGGATGAATGAATCTTCAGGGTGCTTAACTCGCGCCGGCGTGTAAATGTCTTTAGTCTTTCGAGAAGTGGCGGTACATTCAGACAAATCCAGCAGACAGGTGAAAAAGGAGGGTAAAACCACGGCCTCGGAGCTCTCTTCCCAGCGCCGTGGAAAGACTTGCCTTTGCTGCCCGGAACCCTGGAGGTTACAGCTGGGAGAACGCGGAGGCGCTAGGACCTGGTGGGCGCCCTGGCTGCGGCCGCTTTCAGGAGGGCGGAGGAGGGAGAGGAGGAGGGGGATGTGGGAAAGGAGGGGTGTTAAGGGGGGCGGGGGAAGTCATTTATGCAGAGCAGGCGCTGCTGCCATTGCCACTCAGAATCCCCGCGCGCTGCTCGGAGCCGGAGGGAGCGCAGGGAGCGAGCAAGCGAGCGCTCGGAGCCTGGGCCAGCAGAGGGGGCGCCCGGTCGCTGCCTGCACCGCTCTCACTGGCTGTCTCCGCCGCGCTCGGGGGCCCCGGGAGGAACGAGAGCGAGTCGGAGAGTCCGGGAGCCGAGCCCGGGGAAGCCCAACTGCGGAGGGCGCCCGCCCCACTCAGCCGCCTCCTGCGCCCGAGCCGGGGAGCATCGCCGAGCACCCGGCGGGCCGGAGAGCTGGGAGCACAGGTCCCCGCGGCCCCAGGGATGGTCTAGGAGCCGGCGCGAGGCTCGCTGCTCTGCTCCCTGCCGGGGCTAGCCGCCTCCTGCCGCAGCGCCGGGCGGCCCAGGCCGGAGAAGTTAGTTGTGCGCGCCCTTAGTGCGCTGAGCCAGCCAGCCAGCGAGCTAGGGAGCAGCGAGGCGCCGGGACTATGGGCTGGGGGAGCCGCTGCTGCTGCCCAGGACGCCTGGACCTGCTGTGCGTGCTGGCGCTGCTCGGGGGCTGCCTGCTCCCCGTGTGCAGGACGCGCGTCTACACCAACCACTGGGCAGTCAAAATCGCCGGGGGCTTCTCGGAGGCCGACCGCATCGCCAGCAAGTACGGATTCATCAACATAGGACAGGTAATGAACTACAGGCTGGCCCAGCCCTAGGCCCTGAAGCCACTGGGGGCTTCTTGTCCCCTCTGCGTGGAACCCCCTCCCCCTCTTCCAGATGTGCTCTAGCAGCTGTTGCCCTAACTCTTGGGCGATGCTCTGTCTCCCGCGCGCGCGCGGACACACACACACACACCCCAAAGTTGCCGGGTCCGTGTTTTGTTTACTTGTCTTTTGCAAGCCACGCGGGACTGGTAGGGTCTTGGGAAAAATCCAGAGTGCCCCCGTGGTGGTTTCAGAGACGGCTGGACCTTTTGACCCGAAAAGTCGAGTAACACTAGAAATCAGAGGCAAAGTCTCAGAGAGTCATCGTGGGGAGAGGGGGATATGAGGTGAGCGGGGGATAGAGGGTGAGCGCGCCTCTGATGCCGGCGGGGAGGGAAAGCCTTTCCTGCTCGGACCTGAATTTAGCCCAGAAAGAAGTTTCCTCTTCTTGGGCGAGAGAACCGCTGGCGCTGAAGACGCCGGAGGAGCGGGGACTGGAGCTGGAAGGGAGGAGAAAGGAGGGGAGGGAAGAGGGGGCGGGGCCCTGTGTGAGCACAGATTTAGGGGAGACCTCTAGGCTTCTTCGTCTTAAGCGAGGTCCGCGTGGGGGCTCCCGGAAGGGAGTTAGAGTGAGGAGGTGGGAAACTTCCGAAACCTGCTGGCTGGGTTCCGCTCCGGGAAAACAAGGAGTCTTACCCCGGGACGGAAGGTGCCAGGCCGGGAGGCTGCGCTGTGGAGCGAGAGTTGGGCAGGCAGCAGGGGTGCGGGGTTTTTGTGGGGTGCCACTTGCGGGGTTTTGGCAGAGCTTCGCTGCTAGGGAGAAATGCCAATAAACTAAGGTGATGCTATGAGGATGATTGGAAGTGTAACGGATTTGGAAGCACTCCGGGTTCAGTGGTCTTGGCTTCCTAGTTCTCTTCCCCCTACACCCCTGCGAGAAATGGGGGTAGAGAGGGCTTTGAAAGTGGGTCCCAGAAAGTACACACACAGACACACACACACACACACACACACACACACACACACACACACCCCGCAAATATTTCTGGGGCTGGCCGGAGGAGCGGGCCCTGGCTGGGCTCTGGCGAGAATCCCCTGGAATGGGAGGTGATGGATGGCGCCTTTCCAGCAGGCGCGCTTTGGGGACTGCCCGGGGTGCACGCACCCCGTGTGCTCTGCCAGGGGGAAGGGAGAGGGAGGTGCTGGCTGGTGCCAGTGGAGTGGTAGAGTACGGACAGTTTCTGAGGCCACTGCGTTCCACGCCCAGGAACCCGGGGACACCCCCTTCTCCTCCCCGCCGCCTGGGGAATGCGGCGCCTGGAGAGGAGGCAGAGCTGCTGTCGCTGCATCTAGAAGGAGCTGGGGAGCGCGGGAGTGTTCCGAGGAGCAGGAGTACAAGATCTTGCTCTTTGCCCGCCCAGAGGGAGGACTCATTCCAGAGAAGCCAACCCTGTGGAGAACTGAGACTAGGGCAAGGGGCACGGTTTGTATTCCCTCCCGCCCCTGGAAGTGAGGAAGTAAGGGAAGCCAGCCAGATTTTGTTGCTTGAGTGCCTGTCATCTGCGGAAGATTTCCATTCTAAAGGCTTGTTGGGATTCTACTGGCTTCTTTTTCTCTGGAAGAAAACACCGAGTCCGTTCAGGTCTTGTTACATGAACTTAAAGTTGGGCACTGCCTATGCCCTGAAAGTAGCTAGTAGTATTAATCATCTCGGGTTCTGCTAACACTGAACATCTTACACCTGCCAGGCATTTTTGGAAGAATAGATTCTTGAACGTACCCTTCTTTCTTAATCTGAAAACAACCTTGTTTGGCAAATGTCACCTCAGACACAGGAGATGAGGAAACTGAGACCAGCTGGACAGTGGCAAAGCCATGATTCAGATCTGGGACTCTGACTGTTGCAAGCCCACTCCCCCTTGGATCCTGCCTTTAGGGAACCCTTCCATCCTATGGGTGAAGGAGGAAGTAAGTAAAATCTCCATTTCCTTGCATTCTGATTTTCCAGTAGACTAGAATCAAATATCTGGTCTCAATTCACAGATATTTAGTTCAAACAAACCTAGATATCTTGACTTGAAGAACAAGGGCAGAAACAGCTGTTACCTCTTTGAATTAAATGAGCAGAACTGGTATATTACCGAATCTGGTATAGTGAGATGGGAGAAATTGTCACCCAACCCGTTTTTGAACAAGCCAACATTGCAATGTCCTGCAACCTCTGCCTGACTTTTTACAAAAGGCCTTATAATGAAGATTTGTGGTTTCGCATTAGAAAAGTAAATACTAAGAAAGTTTACCTACAAATAACACCAAAGATGATTTATTGTGGTTTTTACAGCGCCGATGAGGACATTTAGTGCTTATAGAGATTACGGAGGACCCCTTAAACCAGTGTAAAAAGATGAGCTATTCTACAGTGGAGAGCATTTCCTCTGTAGATCAAAGGAGCTTAAGCCCATGCTAAGTCTTTAGGGTGGTAAATTGAGTTCACACGTGCAATATCATTGCACTGTAAGTGCCAAATGTATTCCTTATTCATCCTTTACTGCTCTGACCTTTCAGCACTTTAGACATCCTTTTGTTTTTCTTTTTCCATCAGTAAAGCAGCTGTGGATCAGTTGAGGGCAGTAACTAATTTGCCAATGTCTCTGGAATGTTCTGTTTTTTACCCATTTGGGCTTGGGGGTCTCATCTTATATATTGCAAATTGGAACTGAAACTTGTTATTATTTCTGAAGCCATTTAGTAACCTGGTAGTATTTTTTATATCTTCAGTATGATATTCTAGGTGAGTAAGATAGTGAATTTTTACCACAGTAAAGGTACGGTTTTGACCATTTGCTCAGAATATCAGTGTAATGTTTTGTGTAGCATCTTAGCCTTTAAAAGTCTCCAGAGGTAACATTTCTGGCTTGGGGATTTCTATGGAGAATAGTTGTGTCTCTTCTGTTCATAAAAGATGGGATGTGCAGAGTAACACAAGAAGGCAACAAACAAGCAAAAAGGACGTGCTTGGCTTCCAAAAGGGAACACAAATGAGGATTTTCTTGCCTTTATTTATAGAGCTAGCATATGTTTTCACAAAATGTTTATATTTTGTGAATGATTGTGCCTTGAAATCCTGCAATAATAATACTTAACCATAATCATTATTAGTTGTGGTCATGTTAGCTTATATTATATTTTGATAGGTATCAGAATCAGAGTCAGAATGCCCTGCTTTTCTTCCCTACAAAGTTCTGACTACAAGCCCTCTTAGTATCTAGTTGGACGAGCACCTTCTGAGCTGCCTGAGAGTAGGAGGTGTGCATGCCTATTGACCTGCACAGGAATGGAGCAAGAGGCCTTTGTCCTCACTCACTAATCATGTGCTCTGACCCTTTGAGCTAACAATCTACTGGTTAGAGAATTGAAATGATGTAAAGGAATAAGACCTGACATATTGTTAATTGTGAACCTCCGTTTAGACTAAATCTACAAAGAAGAATTAATGTCTGGTTATTAGAATTCAGGGAGAAGGTCCCCTGTGAACAAACAGATTGTTTGCAATGTGCAATAGCTGTATTTATCCTTCTGTGAGTTGCTTATAATCCTTGATTCCAGCCTGAGATTACCAGTAGCAAAGCCCCTTCCCCAAACCATGTAACAATTTGAGTAACACCTCTAAAGGATAAAACTAGATGTAAGCCATACTGACTGGGGAAATATTTTACCTGGAGCCCCGCTGTTGACAGCATGTGGACTTGGAAACTCTGGAGAGGCCACTTTCAAGGCTGTGAAAGCAGGAAAGTCACTGAACTTAATGGAGCCTCTGTTCCTTCATCTGTAAAATGATAAATCTCTAGATAATAGAGTGAGTTAACTATGCATTGCTCAGCACATAGTTAGGCTTGCAGCGAAAGGTTTGTTTAATCTGAATCTGAGGAGAAAGGTCAAAATAAATGAGATCCAAAGTTTTAGATAAGGAGAAAGGAAGACATTTTAAAAATGGAGATGCAAAATGTGAAGATCAGGAAAATAAATTTTTGAAGATTGAATTGCAAGAGCTATATCGTAGTTTTGTAGGCAGGGAAAATGATTTTCCTTTTCAACAAGCAATTTAAAATATTAATAGTTTAAAAATAGTTTTATGTTAGAGTCTAAACAATTAGGATTGATTTCCCATGGGAGGGCCCTCTTCCCTCATTGATCCTTGTCACAGACCATGAAAGGTTATAGGATCAGCATACTGCAGATGGACGAAAGGGAGGGAAAATACCTGAGAAATTTTGTTAAATTATATTTGCATTTACATTCTATTTTTCATTCTGAATGTAGTTTGAATGAGTAAAGCTAGAAGAAGCATTTTCTAAGTAGGTAGGAAGAGATACATGAGCGGAAGAACTTTGTTCAGAGATGTCCTGAACACCTTCCACCCTGTTGATTAATTTTGAGCTGTGAATATTATAGGATGCTTGAAAGGTTGATTCACAGTGGCCAGTGAATTCTGGGTGCTTATGGATAGTACTGGAAATAGGGGATGTGGTTAGTCTAATGGGTTGTATGGGAGTAGATTGTGCTTGCCTAATAAATTCTTAGGCATTTTGTAAACAGGAGAGTTAATTGGTGCTGTAGTCCCAGGTTGATCTCTGGGTGATACATCTGGCTTTGCACAGGGCAGCTCTTTATGCCCAAAAACCTTAGCCCTGACCCCTGCCAGCCACTCTTATATGCATATATATATATTTTTTTGAGACGGAGTCTCACTCTGTCACCCAAGCTGGAGTGCAGTGGCGCGATCTCAGCTCACTACAATATCTGCCTCCTAGGTTCAAGCGATTCTTCTGCCTCAGCCTCCCTAGTAGCTAGGACTACGGGCATATGCCACCACACCTGGCTAATTTTTGTATTTTTAGTCGAGATGGGGTTTCACCATGTTACCCAGGCTGGTCTCGAACACCTGACCTTGTGATCCGCCTGCCTCGGCCTCCCAAGGTGCTGTGATTACAGGCGTGAGCCACCACACCCAGCCACATATTTCTTATGATGAGGCCAATGAAGGAATAGCAGGGGAACCTTTACTGGAAAAAGCAATTTAGGGTGCGTGGCCTGATGATGATGAGTCTGTTGCATTAACCTCATAGATAAGGAATGGCTTGTATGTAGTCATTAGGGATTTTAGGGGTCTATTCGAAGTGAAAAACTGCATTTTTGTAAGCCTAAAGGCAGCTGACTTTGCCTTATCACTGTCTTTCATGGGCTTATATCCAGAGATCCTAACCTTAAAGGTCAGCCAGAGAAACAGGGTAGTATGCTGGGAAAATTTTCAGCAATGTCTGACTCTTTGGCTGAGAGAGGGAGTCCTGACCCAGAAATATCCCCTGGGCAGGGAGGAGTATTTGTGTTGTCGGTTCAAGTTATGTGAAGCAGTGTCTGGTTTTCACCAAGGCTAAAGTATCTCCAGGCATTGCTCTGCATTGAGACTTCATTATTCATTTAATTCAGGTTGTAATCAATGACAAAAAAGCTGACTTTAGCTTCCTGGCTGGTAAAAATAAATGCTTATAGACATTTATGCATGCTAGAATACACACACACACACACACACCCTGTATATAATATATACGCAGATATGTATGTGTGTAATATATGTATATATACACAGCATATATATGTCAATTTTTATTTTTACCCCAGTACAATTTGCACATAGTTTAGAGTAAAATAACTCATGTAGTGTTCTCATTAGTTTCAACAGATTATCTATCTCTGCATCTAAGAGTACCAAGAAGGAACAATCAATGCCAATAAACTCTCGAATTTGAGTTCATCCTGGGAGGAAAATTAGATGGGACAGAAAACAAGACTAAGAGCCAGGTTTGAGTGAAATTCCAGGGTCTTTACTTTTATCAACCAACCTGACCCTCTGTTCCTCATTTTTCAAATAGGGAACGATAATACCTACTCCATCCATCTCTTAGGGTTGCTGTGAAAATCAGGTGCCCTAGTAGTAAAGATGAGTGTGTATATAGCTCAAATAAGGCATAGGGAGCATTAGATGATCTTTAAAGACACCAAAGAGATGCAGAGGCACTCAAAGGAAAACAACAACATGCAGTGACTTTCCAGATTCTTGTGATTGTCCATGGAAATAAAATGGCGACTGAAAGGAAGAGGAGTAAGTGATGTGCCTGATTCTCACTTAGGATGATGTGATAACTATACTTTTCCTCCAGGAGCCATGGAGACAGGGCTGGGGTGGGGGCAACTGACAAGAAAATCAGCCAGCGAAGACTCCCGTCTCCTGTTGGATAGCTCTTGTTTATAAGACATATACAAATATGAAGGTGGCAAGATTTTCTTTCTTTTTTTTTTTTTTAAGATGGAGTCTCGCTTTGTGGCCCAGGCTTGAATGCAGAAGTGTTGCTATCTCAGCTCACTACGACTGCTGCCTCCCAGGCACAGGCAATTCTCCCATTTGAGCCTCCAGAGGAGCTGGGATTACAGGCATGTGCTACCATGCCTGACTAATTTTAGTATTTTTAGTAGAGATGGGGTTTCACCATGTTGACCAGGCTGGTCTCGAACTCCTGACCTCAAGTGATCCACCTGCCTTGGCCTCCCAAAGTGCTGGGATACAAGCGTGAGCCATCGGGCTCAGGCAAAATTTTCCATTTAAAGTATCAAAACATAGTCTTTTAGTTTGACTCCAGTGTGATCTGTGTAGAAGACTAGTGGGAAGTAAAACTGAAACATAATAGGCACATGAGGAACAGAGGTGGACTCTTTCAGGTGCAAGTGTCAAAAATCGACCTCATACTGCTTAAGTAAAACTGACAAGCAAGCAGATAAGCAGACTGGGCATTTGTTGGTTTAAACATATTCACATGCATTTATGTGCATTTCTGAAAGCAGAAGCTAAACCCATTTTGTAGTCAGACTTTACCTGATCTGCACTTTCTTCATTGCAAAACCTGCCCTGACCTCAACTGACCTTAATTAGGTCATTAATTTGTTTCATTGCAGAAATATGAATGAGTGTGATTGTGGGGACGTCGCCCTTGATCCATGGAGAGGTATACGTAACACTCGAGTATGTGCCTCATTGTGCTTTTCTCACCTGATAGAATTCTGAATTCTGAAACATATTTAAATCCAAGAGTTTCAAAAAAATGATTGTGGGCCTGTCCAGCTGAAAAGCCAGAGGTAGTGCTAATGTCAACTATTTCTTCTTTTCCCTCAAAGGCACTTTCCAGAAAGCAGCAAATTCATGTGCTTCTTAGTACCATTTTTATCCAGTATTGAAATAAACCCCTGAAACAGACTCCTCATTGGGTGGGGTCGTATCCCCACACGTGGGCCAAAAATCACTTTGTCTAGGAAGGTAGCAGTATTTTGATGGGTGAGCTTGGGTCCCATGTCCTCCCTTGAAGGGAGATGTTGACCTTTGATGAGCAATCCACCAGTTGGGTAGGGATGGTTCCCCAAAGGAAAGTGGACTGCTGTTACTAGAATAAGAGAAAAGAGATGTGGGATAGGGAAGAAACCCACTAGAGATCAGGTTTTGTAGGCCCTGAATTCCCAGGCTAGAGAGTTTCAATATTGTCATTTAGGATAAGTTTATACTGAAAATCCCTGAGAAGGAGAGACAACAACCCACTGATTCTACAACATGAGTCTACCATGTAACACATAGATCAGAAAACGTTCTCTGTTCTCGAGGAGCTAGAACATTTTCACCCGTAACTATCATTTAGTAAGACAAATAATAATGGACTTCTGGGTAGCGTAGGATGGTTCAGTCATGCCTTGGGAGAGTCTGCTGGTAGCAGTGTGCACGATGAACTGCATGCAGAATGGCAGAGTGGTGATTGTGTTGGCAAAGATTATTGATAATGAAAACAGGAGCCGTGACAATGGAAAGATTTGGAAGTTCTTGTAGAGGATGATTCAGTAGGGCTGGGTAACTAAATGGAAGTAGGGGATGAGGAGGAGGGAGAATGTGAAGATCGCTGCAAAGTGTTAGCCTAGGGACCAGGAGAATGGTGGACCGTTTTGTAGAATTAAGACAGTCTGCAGGATCGTTTTTGAGAACAAAAGGATAGGCCCAGCATTAGTTTTCTTTTAGATTTATTTGTATTATATATATTTAAGGTATACAACATATTTTAATATATACATATACAATGAAATGATTATTACAGGTAAGCACATTTACATATTTATCGTCTTCCATAGTTACCCATTCTTTTTGTGGTAATCTGTGTGCTAGGCTCTCAGCAACTTTTCAGTAAACAATACAGTATTATTATGTTGTATATCCCTAGCACTCCTGCCACACATTCCATCTCTAGACAAATTCATCCTACATAACTGTGAGTTTGTACCCTTTGACCTTCATCTCCCTCCTCCCCCTCCTCACCCCTGGTAGTCACTGTTTTACTGTTTATATGTAGTCAACACTTTCCCCCCCAGATTCCACATATAAGTGGGATCATCGACATTTTTTTTGTTGGACAATAGAAGGACATGCAGATAGCAATGTCTAGTAGGTGGAAGAACATTTAGTTTGGAGTAAAAATTGGCACTCATCGACCTTAGTGTAAAGGAAGCTTGTGGAAGGGCTTAGCATTGTTAAGAGACGAAGCATGAAGAGAGCGGAACTGAGAAGAGAAGGCGGATGGAAGAATGTCTCCACTTAGGGAGCAAGGGAGAATGGGAGTAGATGAAAGGGCCAGGGAGGCAGGAAGATGCAGAGAGCCATGGGAAGAAAGGGTACCTCCTTTGGATGGTGTGCAGTAGTAAGAAGTGCTATAGAAAGAATCCAGGAGGATGTGTGTTACGTGATAAGACGGTTTCCAGTGCTCTTAGCACCAGTGCTTGATTGGATAGTGGAGTGGAGGTCAGCTTGTGGGGCAGGAGAAACGGAGTACAACAGTTTTTCATTGCCCATCGGCTTCTACCCACCTGCTGGCCTCCATTCCCTCCCTTCATCTCTTTCTAGCCAATGTGCTGAAGTAGTTAGGAGCATGGGTTTAGAATTAAAAGGGTTTGAAACCTAATACTGCTCCTTCCTAGCTGGGGACCCTAGATAAGTGTCTTAAGCTCTCTGTTCCTCAGTTTCTTCATGTGTGAAAAGGATATAATAACAAGAGTGATTCCCCATACAATCATTGTGATGAGTTAAAAGTAGCTAGAATATTACCTGGCACACACATACTCAGTAAATGAGTTATTATATCTTGTTTAAAATGTTTTGGCTGGGTACAGTGGCTCATGCCTATAATCCCAGCACTTTGGGAGGCCGAGGCAGGCAGATCACTTGAGGCCAGGAGTTTGAGACCAGCCTGGGTAAAATGGTGAAGCCCCGTGTCTACCAAAATTACAAAAATTAGCCAGCTGTGGTGGCACACAGCTGTAGTTGCAGCTACCCGGGAGGCTGAGGTGGGAGAGTTGCTTGAGCCTGGGGGGCCAAAGCAGCAGTGAGCCGAGATCACGGGGCGGGGGCAGCAGTGAGCCGAGATCACGGGGGCAGCAGTGAGCCGAGGTCACGGGGGGCAGCAGTGAGCCGAGTGCCACCGCACTCCAGCCTGGGTGACAGAGCAAGACTCTGTCTCAAAAAAAAAATTTTTTTTTTTTACCCTGCAGTAAGTCAGTTCACCTCGTTAATTATTTTTCACTCTCAAACATGTCCAAGTTGAGAAGAGAAAAGATAGAGTCACCCCAATTGTATGTGAATTTGTGTATGTGTGTAATTACACATCTATCCTTCCACTAGCTGGTGAGCTTTTTGAGAGGGCAGTGCCTCATTCATGATTGTATCCCCAGCACCTAGAACAGTGTGTGGCACAGGAGAAACACAATGGGCACGCGGGCAGGGGGCATACAGGGCGTAAGTAAAGAGGAATAAAAAATCTGTCTGGAAAGAAAGAGAAATGTTGGTGCCTCAGACTAAACAGGAAGGAAGGGCGAGTCAGAGGAGTTCTGCCGAGGAGAAAAGGAAGTGTAGGGTGGCCTCAATCTCAGTCACTTAAAAGGATTATAAATCATTCTTCTATCAAGACATATGAACACGTATGTTTATTGCAGCACTATTTACAATAGTAAAGACTTGGAACCAACCCAAATGCCCATCAATGATAGACTGGATAAAATAATGTGGCACATATACACCATGGAATACTATGCAGCCATATACTACACAGCCATAAAAAGAATGAGTTCATGTCCTTTGCAGGGACATGGATGAACCTGGAAGCCATCATTCTCAGCAAAGTAACACAGGAACAGAAAACCAAACACCACATGTTCTCACTCATAAGTGGGAGTTGAACAATGAGAACATATGGGCACAGGGAGGGGAACATCACGCACCAGGGCCTGTCAGGGGATGGAGGGCGAGGGGAGGGATAGCATTAGGACAAATCCCTAATGCATGTGGGGCTTAAAACCTAGATGATGGGTTGATAGGTGCAGCAAACCACCATGGCACATGTATACCTATGCAACAAACCTGAACATTCTACACGTATATCCCAGAACTTAAAAGTAAAAAAAAAAAAAAGATGAAGACCACCTGTGGCAAGTTGAGGTGGGGAGGGGGGCGACTGGGTGAAATGGATGTCTGGATACTTCGGTATTTTGGAAGACTTTTAGGAAATGCTGATAACAGTCAATGAATGATGACTATATAAAAATGTGCCAAATAGCAATGAGGTTATTTGCTGCTTGTCCTTAGCCATTGCAGAGCGAGTAGTGATTAAATGAGTGAGTGAAGAAGAAATGAACCAGTCTGTATTGTTTTGTGCCTTTCTCACCAATGCTTAGGAGCCTGAGATTAGAAAAGGACAAAACAGGCCATGCACACTGGCTCACACTTGTAATCCCAGCACTTTGGGAAGCCAAAACAGGTGGATCACCTGAGGTCAGGAGTTCGAGACCAGCCTGCCCAACATGGTGAAACCCCGTCTCTGCTAAAAATAGAAAAATTAGCTGGGCATGATGGCGAGTACCTGTAATCCTAGCTACTCAGGAGGCTGATGCAGGAGAATCGCTTGAACCCAGGAGGCAGAGGTTGCAGTGAGCCAAGATTGCACCACTTCATTCTAGCCTGGCTACAGAGCAAGACTCCATCTTAAAAAAAAAAAAAGAAAAGGACAAAACAAGGAGTTTGAATTCACCAGAGTAAGAGAGAAGGAGAAAGACTCTGGGAAACTAGGAGGCAAACAGTTCTTGAATACAAAAGGTGCCACCTCTGAAGTAGTTGACCACAGGCTACAAGGAAGGTAGTGGGGCCAAAATAGGACTATTGGACCAAAGGAATTGGCTGGGTGCAGAGGGCTTTATGAACAAAAGAAAAATGGATGGCCAGTTTGATAAGAGTGGTAGAAGCAGAAAAATGAGAGCCATCCCAGAGAGTATTTTAATTTTTTCGTAAGCTACTAGCTAGAGTTGTTCTGCTCAATGATAACGTCCAGGGTATGGAGATGCAAAGAGACGACCAGACAGAAAACGGGTGAAGGCTGATGGGTTGAAAGAGTCAAGAAAGAGAGGCTAGAGTATTTGAGGGGTTATCAGTGTGTAGAAGAAGAGGATTCCAAGTAATTTGTGCTGATGTATCCACTGTGCGGATAAACATGAAGCTTACCCAGCATTTCATTCTCTTTGGATAAATGTAGGTATTATCTCTGCTTTACACATCTGTGTGCTATTATTTGCACTGCAGGTCCCATATCAGCTTAAGGGATGAAGACAGAGACATGGGTGATTGCTTTCAACTCCCAAATGCACCTTCCCATATTTGGTTTAAAAACTGAAGATTGTGTTGAACACTGAATATAGAGGGAACAGTGGAAACAGAGAATGTAAAACCAGGACATAATATTTAAGGATGATTTTTAAAATGGTCTACACGAGCTCACATTTTAGTTGACTTTTAGCTTAGGTTGTCACATAGTCTACTTTCCATCTCAGTATTATAACAGATAATTATAACTCTAACTTATTCACATGTCATGTATTCTGCCCTTTATAAACATATTTTATATAGTACAGTAAAGCTGTGTTCTGAACATGCGTTTCATGTATTCTTAGCCTAAACTTTACCACCTTATAGGAATACAGACATATTTTTAAATATGAGTCTTTAAAATTATTTATAGATTGCTCTATCTCATATAACATTTTTAGATTATTCTATATAATTTGTTTACATTTGTATGACAATCTGATTGCTAATTTAGGTTAGCATCACAAAAGAAGTATTTAAGTTTCTATTTCAATTTTCTGTGCATTATCTAAGAGGTTAATTCTATCCTGGGAAAATTAGATTTTGCATACCATGCCAGCATTGAACCTAGTTAAGATTTATTAAAAGCAAGTCTTTCCTTGTTGCCTTTCCCAGTATGACAAAGTGTTTATATTCTCTCTCTCTGTGTGTGCGTATGTGTGTGTGTGTGTGTGTGTATGTGTGCATATATATATATATGTATATATATATCAAATAAGTACTTTAGGGATGATATTTCTGTAATAAGTACTTAAGATCTGGTATTTTTCTATACCGAGAAGCTCTTACAGCTGTAAAAATATACCAGATCTCTCCATATCCATGTTCCCATGCTTGCACCTTGTTTTCTCTGGTGGGAGTTCCTCAACCAAAATAAAGCTGGGTAGTCTGAATACAGAGCAGGGAAGAGAGATCATCCCAGGGCCTTTAATTTTGTAAGCAAATATCCATAATGTAAATTTAGAAAGATACTGCTTACTCATCCTGTGCCTATTCTAGTTTCATTTAACTAATATGTTTGTGTGTCGGGCAGGAACCCCATTCATCAATTTCAAAGTTTCTCAAGAGAAAACAAAATTGTAGGCCACTTAGGATTTATTACAGGCTAGCTTCCAGCAAACCCTTTTTTCTTTATGTTTAACTATGGGGCATCTTTCTATTTGGTGCTCATGGACCAATTTAACAAATGCTGCATTCTTTGACTCATCACAGGATGATGTCATTGCTTCTGGGCTGGTTGGACAATGCTGGGAACCAGTAAAGTAAACTGAAAGCTGAAAACAGGTGACCTGGCTGGACGCGGTGGCTCAAGCCTGTAATCCCAGCACTTTGGGAGGCCGAGGCGGGTGGATCACGAGGTCAAGAGATCGAGACCATCCTGGTCAACATGGTGAAACCCCGTCTCTACTAATACAAAAAATTAGCTGGGCATGGTGGTGCGTGCCTGTAATCCCAGCTACTCAGGAGGCTGAGGCAGGAAAATTGCCTGAACCCAGGAGGCGGAGGTTGCAGTGAGCCGAGATCGCGCCATTGCACTCCAGCCTGAGTAACGAGGGAAACTCCGTCTCAAAAAAAAAAAAAAGAAAACAGGTCACTTGAGTCACCCTTCTAGATCCAGCCCCGCCATGAATTTGTCACATATTTATGAGCCAGCCACAGGTTTCCTTTGTCATAAAAGGTTAATTCTATTTATTGTTTTATTTAAAAAATAGTTATTGAGGGACACTGTCAAGAAGGTAAAAGGACAACCCACAAAATGGGAGCAAATATTTGCGAATCGTATCTAAGGAGGACTTGCATCCAAAATATATAATGAATTCTCACTCTCAATAATAAAAGACCAGCTGCCCAATTAAAAACGGGTACAAACGACCTGAGTAGACATTTTTCCAAAGCATATATATGCAAATGGCCAAGAAGCACATCTAAAGATGTTTAACATCATCAGTCACCAGGGAAATGTAAGTCAAAACCTCAGTAAGCTACTGGTTTACACTCACTAGGATGGCTATAATAAAAAAGATCATTCCCATTGTAAACTCTGCAGTTTACAATGGGAATGCGCTAATGGGAATGTAAAGCTGTGAGACCACTTTGGAAAATTGTCTGACAGGTCCTCAAAAGGTGAAACATACGGCTACTGTGTGACCTAGCAGTTCACTCCTAAATGTATACCCAACAGAAATGAAAACATATCCACACAAAATCTTGTAGATAAATGTTCACGGTAGCATTATTCACAATAGCTGAAAAGTAGAAACAGCCCAACTGTCTATCACCGGATAAATGGATAAACAACGGATAAATGGATAAACAAAATATAGTGTTTTCATATTCATATCATGAACTATTTTTTTACAATGGAAATGAAGTTCTGATACATGCTACAATGTGGATGAACCTTGAAACTATGATGCTAGGTGAAAGGAAGCAGTCACAAAAGGCCACACGTTGTATCATTCTGTTTATAGGAAATGTCCAGATTTAGCAGCGGTCTATAGAGACAGAGGTAGATTAGTGGTTGTGTAAGGCTGCAAGTGTTGGTGGGAAGTGGGGAGTGGCTGCTAATAGGTATGAGATTTCTTAGGAGGTGATGAAATGTTCTAAAATTGATTGTTGACCAGGCTCACTGGCTCTTGCCTATAATTCCAACACTTCAGGAAGCCAAAGTGGGAGAATCGCTTGAAGCTGGAAGTTCAAGACCAGCCTGGGCAGTAAAGTGAGACTCTCTGGTCTCTACAGAAAAAAAATAAAAATTAGCAGGACATGGTAGCCTGTAGTCCCAGCTACTTGACAAGCTGAGGCAGAAATATGGCTTGGGCCCAAGAATTTTGAGGATGCAGTGAGCTGTAATTATGCCACTGCATTCCAGCCTGGATGACAGCAAGACTCTGTAATAATAATAATAAAATTGATTATGGTGATTTTTGTACTTTTTTGAACATACTAAAAACAATTTAATACTCTACTTGAAAGCAGGGGTCCCTAACCCCCAGGCTGTGGACTGATACGGTCCGTGGCCTGGTAGGAACCAGGCTGAACAGCAGGAAGTAGGTGGCAGGTGAGCTGTTCCACCTCCTGTCAGATCAGTGGGGGTGTAAGATTCTCATAGGAGCGCAAACCCTATTGTGAACTGTGCATATGAGGGATCTAGGTTGCATGCTCCTTGTGAGAATCTAACTAATGCCTGATGATCTGAGGTGGAACAGTTTCATCCCCAAACCATCACCCCCTCCCCTGTGTGTGAAAAAATTGTCTTCCAGGAAACTGGTCCCTGGTGCCAAAAAGGCTGGGGACCACTGCTTTAAATGCATGAACTGTTTGGTATGTGAATTATATCTCGATACAGCTGTTAAATAGTTATTGGGTACCTATTTTATTAGCCATTCTACTAGGCACAATACAACCACATTTGTCTGCTCACATGGTGCTTGTATCTTAGTGGGAGGAGACAAGTCATAAGCCAGTGATGACATGAGTAAAATAATTTCAAATTATGATAGGTGCTGTTGGAAAGCAACATATTAGTAGACTAAAGTGTGACCAGGGGTGAGAGAACTACTTTCATTGGTCAGGGAGACTCACAGAGGAGGAAACACTTGAGCAGATACCTAATTTTAAGAAAGCACCAACTACATTGTAGTCTGGAATTGGACAAGGTCTTTGTAAAGGAGATAGCAAATGCAAAGGCCTCTGAGGAACAGAAGGCCAGGCAGGGTAAATGGAGACTAGTTAACAAGGAAGAAGAGGTGGAGCTTGGGATTGGAGAGGATGATCGTAAAGCTTAATTTTGGTGATGTCATTTCCCTGTTCAGAAGCCCCCAGTAGCTCCTATTTGCCTATCACATTTCAAAGGATTCCTGCTCTGGGCTTTTAAAGGCCTGTACCTACTTGTCCTGAAATATTTTTTCCATCATTTCTCCTACTCTTTCCCTTAAGAAAACTAGACTGACCTTCCCATTGTTCCTCAGATATTTCGCTCAATGCTTTCCTGTTGCTGTGTCAGTCTTTCCGCCTGGGTTATTCTCCTGATCTGTTGCTCCTCTGGAAATTTAATCTCTTCTTGAAGACACCTCTCAAATGTCTCCTCTTGTCTATGGCCATACTAGGCTGAATGTGCCCTGTCTCATCAAATATCACTTCTTTACCTACATTTTGCTTTGGAAGTATAGGTAAACTATAGGTATGGGTAAAATAGCTCTAATTTTTAACTTGATTGACTTGCATAATAGCTTGCCCAAAATTCTCTTAGGGGATTAAATATAGTTAAGTTTTTCTTTTATGTTTTTCTTCTACAGGGATTTAATTATTACTCTGTAGCACATAGCATAATGTCTCACTCTATATACATAGTCATTAAATATTGGTTGAATTCTAAAGTATTTTGCAGACATGGAATGTACATACAATGTAAAATAAATATGAACACTGGAGAAAAATTACAAAAAAATTCTATATAGTCAAGGATGAAATCAATAGTGCATTGTGTATTCTATAAAGGGGTATGGTAAAAAGCAGGGGTCTAGCATTGATGAATCATTTGCGTGTGGATTCAGAAGTCCAGGCTTCCTGGGAAATAGCCTAGCCCTTAACTTTTAGCAGGGTCACTCTTCTGATTTTGACTTCTATGAGCATTTCTGGTGTGAGAGTCAGAGTACAGTATGACAGCATCCACTCTGAGAGCCAAATCCCAGATTATCCTATGACTGTGATTGCTTCTGTGTGGATCTTGGTGAACCCTAAGAACCCTTCTGGCTGTGACCATCTCCCTGGGGTGGCAGTGAAAGTCTTTTGTCTATTGGAGCAGTGGGAAGAACAGCACAGAGTTCCCTAATGAAGGAACTGGTCTGTAGTAAGAAACAATTTCTAATCATGGGCAAATTTTACTGTGTATGTAGAAGTAGTAGAAGTAGCAAAAACAAGCAGGTTTGGCGCACTTGAAAGGTCCTAAGGTTCTGTATCAAATAAGTTGTAGACTCTTGTCACGGTCAGAGGCTCATGGCAGGGCCTAGCTGGATTGGCCTTTTAATCATCAAACTCTGAAGTTAAATCTGGAGCGGAGGAGGAATTGCAGACTCTAGAACAAACAGACATAAATTAAGCCCTGCAGCTCAGTCCTTAAGGAGTGGCTTCAGAAACATCCTTGGAGATAGGAAACAAACTCAGGACAAATAGAACAAATATTTATTGGGAGTTAACTCCCTTTAATGATGAAAGGAACATTCTCTTGGTTGGGTGACATAGCCAGAATCCAATCTCTCAGTAGAGATGAGTCTCCCCATTTGACCTCTTTTCTTTTATCAGATCCAAGCCGCAAATGTCCAGGCCTTCAGGCTTGGGCAGATAGAGGGAAAGGTGAGTTCTATTTTCTAGGTCAGATAAAGGAGCAATGGAAAAGCTGAGCATTTTTATGGGATGTATGGTTTGAGAGTAGAGCTATTCCTTCCTCACAATTGTGATAGACCTACTGTAAGTAAGGCCTTTGTCACTCTTATTTGGATTATTGTGCAAGTCTTATCCTGTCCCCACTGTCTCTCCCTTTGCTTTGGGCAAAAAGACTTGACTTCTTCCTCTTCCTTTTTCTTCTCTTTTCTTCCTCTTCCTTCTTTTATGTTTTCAACATCATTCAACCTAACTATTTTGCCATTCTGTGCACATGAACTGGCATGTCCTGCTTTTCTGCCTCTACTCGTGTCATGCTTACTGCCTGGTCATCTACATGTCCAGATCTCGCTGTGTGTTACAAAACCCTTCTCAGATGTCATTTCCTCAAATGAAACTTCCTATGGCGAAAACCTCCTTTGTTTAAACTCTCATTGAACCTTATATACTTCTTTTTATTGGCATTTGGCATTTCATCTTATATTCTATCTATCTATCTATCTATCTATCTATCTATCTATCTATCTATCTATCTGATTTTCTCTCCTCTGCTAGATAATAATCCCCTTAAACATAAGATTTCTTGGCTGGGTGCAGTGGCTCATGCCTGAATCCCAGCAATTTGGGAGGTTGAGGCGGGCAGATCACCTGAGGTCAGGAGTTCTAGACCAGCCTGGCCAACATAGTGAAACCCCGTCTCTACTAAAAGTACAAAAATTAGCCAGGCATGGTGGTGTGCACCTGTACTCCCAGCTACTCTGGGAAGCTGAGGCAGGAGGATCGCTGGAACCCAGGAGGCAGAGGTTGCAGTGAGCCAAGATCATGCCATCCAGCCTGGGTGACAGAGCAAGACTCCATCTCCAAAGAAAAAAAAAATAAACAAGATAGGATTTCTGTGTGGTTCACCTTTGTGTCTCAGCTGGCACCTAGAAGAGTTTTCTGCAGTTAAAATGCCCTCAGGAACGTATTCTAAAATGGATAAATGGCAGTGGGCAAAGCCAGGCAGAGAGTAAATAAATCCTGCAGCATTTGTTGGTACTGCCCACTGACTGTTTCTGGTTCTCTCCCTTGGCTGTGTTATAAGATTGAATTTCCCTATATGTGGTGTTGAGCATGTCCAGGTGACTTCTGTTGGCCAGGGAAATGTGAGCAGAAGTGACACGTGTCCCTTCATTTACAGTCAGTGAGTGATTTGTGGCGAGTGCATCTGCCCTGTGATTGGCAAAGCTCCAGACGGTGGATGCTTCATTAGTCTCGGTCCTTGAGGGATGTGATGAGCAGCATTCCCAGCCCAGTGCACAATAGATAACATGAGCTAGAAATAACCCTTTTTTTGCTTTACGTCACTGAGATTCATGGGATCAGTTCATTCCAGTGGAACCTAGTCTATCCTGACAAACATGAAAGACCAAGTTCAATAGTTTTGTCCTTAGCCTCGCATGCAGTGTAGACTAAGATATGCGATCGAAGGAGAGAAAAAGATTGTGATACTCTGGATAAGAACCCTGTGATGTAATAGGATGACCTTAGTGATCTCCAGCATACGTTTTGCTGATTATTAAATTAGTAATTATGTAAATCCAAAAATATCAGAAGCCACTTATTAGGTATTTCCAAATGTGTATATATGATTCTGTTGTTTAGAGATTTGCATTTCCTGAAAGAAACCCTAAAGATCCTAGAGCTTAATTGTCCTCAGAGTTGCTGCTTTGTCCCCCCATTATATATTGGCCTTGCCAGTTCTTTGAATGAGACTTATTCTGTGAGTTCAGATAGACCTGTTAATCACTGGTAAGCCTCGTTAGAAAATTCAGAGTTTGTTTTTTTTTCTCTTTCCAGGAAGACAGAAACTTAATATGTGGAAGGTTGTCTTTTATTCTTCCCCATCAGTCGAAAATAATGTTAATTTTGTACTTCAAAAAATCGTTTAATAGAGAACTCTCTTTCTGTTTGCCAATAGCACTTGCTCGTGCCTTCGCTGAGGGCCACATTGTGCTTGCAGAATTATGACACCCACTGCTACAGAATCCACTTCAATTTGCCTCTCCATTCCAAAGGACGTTATGCTTTAATGTTGTGAGAGAACTGGCTTCACAAACATGTGGGTATCTGTTCACTCACTGACTTATGTGATGTGGACACAGTGGGGAACATCTGAGATTTAAAATGTGATGGCCTGAATTTCCAACTGTTGAAATGAATCCAAAGCAGCAGATTTTTCTTCTTTGGCAAGACAGAATTGAAGCAACATGCAGTGATTTGGTTTGCCAATCTGCGATCTGTTAAAAATCTGAATAGCTTAAAAACGGGAAGAGTAAAGTCTGCATAATGTGAAAAATATTCTAAAGGTCACATGGTTGTAAAGTCTTAGGCAAGCTAGGCATCATGAAACTGGAACTATTTTGAAGTAATTGATACATTGCATGTGAACATATAGTTTTTTGTTTGGTTTTTGTTTTTGTTTGCTAAGACATTCTATTGCCAAAGTAGTTAAAATCTTATTTTGTTCCATGTAATTCTGAAAAGGCAGAGTTTGTAGAGAACCCAGGAAGTCTTTCTCCCACTTTCTAGTCTCTCACCTTTGGAGCTCATGGCTGGCATTTACGCGTTTCTTTCACTTGTGAGTTTTCTCATTGCCATCGTTCTGTCCTTCAACATTCATTGCAAACATTCTAGAATGCCCACACTATGCTGAGCACTGTACTAAGCCCTGAAGATGCAGCGGTGCACAATGATCCCTATCTTCATGGAACTTAAGTGCTCATCAGAGGAGTTCATCAACTGGCTTTGAAATAAATCACCTGATCCCTACATTCTTGGAACTTAAGTGCTCATCAGAGGAGTTTATCAACTTGCTTCGAAATAAATCACCTGAAACTCAGTGGCTTAACACCACAGTCATTATTGTTTCTGAAGCTATGAGTCGACTGGTAGGTTCTTTAGTTGATTGCTGGGTCACCTGGGGCCTGGCTGGGCTAGGATGGCCTCACTCACATATCTGGTGGTTGGTGCTGGTTGCTGGTGCTGGCTTGGGTTATGGGGAGTGGTGGGGTACCTGGCCATTGTGTTTCATTATTCAGCCAGCTAGGTATCTTCCCATGGTGACAAGAAGGTATCCCAGCAGCTAGAAAGAGGTAACCTCTATGCAAACTGCTTTTCCAATTTCTGCCTGTGTCTTAATATGCCATAGGTCAAACCAAGTAATAGACCAAGCCTAGCTTCAAGAGGCAGAGATATATATTTCATCACTTGATAGAGGTGCATGGAATTTGTGGTCATATTTTGCAGTTTATCAAAGTGATTGGTAATAATCAAATGAGTAAGAAACAAAAGGTGTGTCAGATAGTGGTAAGTGCTATGGATAGAGAACAGGAAAGGAGAAAAAGAACAACAAAAAAGCAGTGAAGAGGGGAACAGAGACTGGAAAAGTTTTAATTGTAAACAGGCTTAGGAAGTCTTCATGGAGAAGGTAGCATGAGCGAATACGTGAAGAAGGTAAGGGAAAGAAATGAGCCTTTCAGATGCCTGGAGGAAGCACATTCTGGTTGAGGGAGCAGCCAGTGTGAAGGCCGTGGACAGGAGAGAACCCTACTATGTTGCAGGCATGCCAAGAAGCCCAGTGATGCTGAGTGAGCAAGACTGTGGTAGAAGATGGGCTGGAGAGGCAACGGGAGTGGGTCAGAGACACGGGTTAGATTTTGAAGGTTGGTGCTTTTCACACTTTCATGTGCACCCGGGGATCCTGTTTAAATGTGGATTCTGGTTTAGTAGATCTGAGATGGGGCTGAAGGGTCAGCAATTCTAACAAGCTCTCAGCTGTTACCGCTGCTACTGCTGCTTGTAGTCCTGAGACAATGCTTTGAGGAGGAAACCTGTAGATCTTTGCAGACCTGCATGCACTGTCAGTACTCTGGATTTTCCCTGAGTGAGGAGGAAAGGCATTAGACAGCTTTGAGCAGACATGTGACCCGTTCTTTACTACGTGATAACAGAAGGTAATTGTTGAGAATGTGGAATGACTTCAGTCTGTAGAGAACATTGTCTGTTTTCAGCTTGCCTTAGCTTCAGTCATCTGAATATCGTTCCTCTACAGAAAGCTTTTTTCCTCTGCTCTTTTGGTAAATGGCAAAGGGACCTAGCTCTGGACACCTCCCTACCCCGCCCTCATATCAGATTCTTTCTAGAATGAACCTGCTCTGTCTCCTTAGAGTCGCTCAAGCCCTGAGTTTTTGGAACTCTTCTTACTTAACCAGCTCTTTCCCTGAGCCGCAGCTCCCTGACTCAGGTGTCTCTCAATCCCGGCTACTTGTTTCAAACAACTAGGAGCCTTTAAAGACAACTTCAGAGAGCCCAGTTAATTGGGTTTGGGTGGGGTCTTAAATATGCAGCCAGGATTCAGAACAAGGACGGGACACGTTCTTCCTCACCACCTGGTATGTTGGCTGTTCCTACAGAGCTCGGAGCTTCTCTTTCCCAGAGGAGTCCACTGTCCCCCCACTCTGGTCTCAGCCTTTTCTCTTTTCATTACCATCAAAGCACGTGAATCATTAGCGTATTTTCAACCCTATTGCATTTTGATGCGTCCGTGGTCAGATTTTGCTTAATTACAATCATTCGCACTTGAGGTAGCGGATGGTCGTCGTTATGTTGCTACAAATATGTGAGTATTTAAATATTTGTTGATGTTTGGTGTCACGTATTTGTGCTTTTGCTTTTTAAATGTAATTGATTCTGTAGAAGCCCTGTCCACATAACAAATCTTTAAGTAAGCTTCAGGGTCTTACCCAGGGGATACTGGGAACATGGGCTGGTGGAAGATTATTTGGCTTCAGGCTGCATACTTATGAGATACCTTCCAATGAGTTTTTAGATACAGTTTTGTGCCCCGTCTGGACTGAAATAGTGTTCGTTTAAAAACTTTCATCTCACGTCTCATTATCACATCTCACTGCTTCTAGTACACCGAAAGCTAATACACATTGTGCATTCCAGAACTATCTGGTGAATAGTATAGTTGTATTTGGAGGTTACATGTAAATATTGAAATTAAATAAGCTACATATTTTGGCATTCCTTTTTTTGTAAGACAGTAGGAACCTCATGCAGTAATTCCTACTGTATTACAAAAAAAGGAATGCCAAAATATGTATATAGAAGTAGCCGGGGTCTGTCTCAAACTTTGCAAGGCCCTTCTGAAACCCTATATTATTCCTTAAGATAATGTTTTATTTTCTCCTCTTTTAATCCAGCCTATATATATATATATAGACAGATAGATACATAGATAGATAGATCTTATTTATAGGTCCTGTTTGTTCTTAAATAATTTGTAGTTTTTCAATCATTGGAGGAAATAAGGAAATATGAAAGGCAGTGCAAAATGTTATCTACAAATTGTGTCACAAATTTGCTGTATCATCATGTACCCGGAATGACTTGGCTGTGCATCATTAACTTGTAACAGATTTAAACTAATTATTAACTCAACCAGATGGATTTACTTGAGTGTTATCATAAAGGGCTCTGAGATGTGAGAGTGTGACAGAGTTCCATAAAATTTATTGCTTGAATCTTGTTGGATCCAGTGTTCCATTAAAGCACTGCCTTTTGCCCCTGCAGCACCACGTTGGATTTGGTTGTTACTTACTATCAGGAAGAGTGTATTTAAATTAATGGTAATTTATTTGTCTTGAAAGAAATGCCACTTCCAACAGTCCATGGCTTTACAGGAGCCCCAGTACTAGTGTCCTAAAATATAAATGACCCTTAGGTAGTTTTACATGACCCAGTGACCTAAAACCCAGTGACTATTGGGTTTTAGAGTTGGGAGCAAGAATGTCACCTGGCCCCCTCACTGTAAAAATGAAAAATCTAAGTCCTCTATCAGTTTGGAGAGAACCCTGAACTGGTATTTAGCAGACCTGAATTCCAGTATCTTCAAGCTCTGATTTTGAAAGCGGCTCCTGAGAGTTGCCTCATTAATAACGTAGCGAAGCTTTTCTATTCCTCGGGATCCTCAGTAGGATGTATATATTTCTTTAATAATTCTTGCTAATAAGTTTTGTATTCACCAGGACCTGTGTTTCTTTAGGAGATACGTGTGTGGGGAAAATTGATCAAGAGAGTTAGCATGTATAGGTATATAGCATGAGCCAATAATTCAATTTTAGAGGAATTTTTTTCCTTAGTTCTGTGAAAATCTGACTTTTACACCCCTTTGATTAAACTGCCTTGATAAGAAATGATAAATGTTCCACACTTAGACACAGCAAAAGGTGTGAGGAATAGTTTACTGTTCTACCTTAGTGACTTTAGGAATAAGGTAAATGATTGAATGGCTAAAAGATGCCCATCTTGGTGTGTCCCTTGGAACCAGAGAACTCTTTCCTAGGGGAAGTTAGAGGACTCATCTTGGGGAGGTGTGCATAGTGATGACTTGCCAAGTAGGAATGTGACTGTGTTATAATGGGGATGCCTTTACCCATGACTGTAGTGCTGAGGGCCAGCAAACTAACCTTGGCTTTCCTTGGCTGATCCTGACTGTGCTATATGGTTTGTGAAATTGTGTGATGAGGAGTAAGTTGCTGCATCCATCATGTTGAGCAGCCTGTTCTGTTTATGCATCTGTAGAAGTTATAAGTAACTAAAACAATAGAATAGAGACATATCTGCATATCTAATGCAGTCACTGTTAAGAATCAAAATTAACATGATACATTTGAAATAGAAGAAAGTGCTTGTGGCTGTGGGAACCATCTTTATCACTTTAATTTGTTGGGGCTTTAAACCTTTTTCACAACTTAGTGACAGACTGTTGGCGTGTTAAAACTAAGAGGGTTGGTTGAGGGATAACATGGGGAGAAATGCCAGATATAGTATGCACCTAGAGTAAAATAAATAAATTAAAAAATAAATAAAAAACTAAGAGGGAGGAAAACTTGTGAAGCCCTGTTCTTCCACTAAATTACCTGTGTGTATTTGAACAAAGCAAATGTAACAATCAGGCAATATCCAGTGTTTGGATATTAAAGTATTCATGGATTGATTTTCAGTCATGTAGGAGCCTCTGATAGAAGCTTTTTATATATAACACCACTGTGCCCAGCTAATTTTTGTAGTTTTAGTAGAGATGGTGTTTCCCCATGTTGGTCAGGTTGGTCTCAAACTCCTGACCTCAGGTGATCTACCTGCCTCGGCTTCCCAAAGTGCTGGGATTACAGGCATGAGCCACCGAAACTGGTTGCTTAATATATATTAAATGCACTCTTTCTTCATTTATGCAGATATGCGGAATTGTCCAGATAAGTATATGTTTTGAGTTACTACAAAAGTCTCTAAATGTTGCAGTGATTCTTTTGGTAAAACACTGTGTTGAGTTTATCTTTTAGATTAACAGTAAGTACTTAGGAATGATGGAAGAGAAATGCTTAGAACTCGAATCTGGTAATCTAGTGCTGGAAGTTACTTTTTTTTTTTTTTTTTTGAGACAGAGTCTCGCTCTGTCGCAGGCTGGAGTGTGTGATCTCGGCTCACTGCAACCTCTGCCTCCCAGGTTCAAGCGATTCTCCTGCCTCAGCCTCCCAAGTAGCTGGGACTATAGGCACATACCACCAGGCCTGGCTAATTTTTTTTATCTTTTGTAGAGATGGGGTTTCGCCATATTGGTCAGGCTGATCTTGAACTCCTGACCTTGTGATCTGCCCACCTCAGCCTTCCACAGTGCTGGGATTATAGGCGTGAGCCACTGCTCTGCTTCCGTTCAAGAAGTTACATGTTTTTAAACATCCCATATAACTTTCTTTTTTTTTTTTTTTTTGAGACGGAGTCTTATTCTGTCACCCAGGCTGGAGTATGATGGCCCAATCTCCGCTCACTGCCACCTCTGCCTCCCAGGTTCAAGCAATTCTCCTACCTCAGCCTCTCGAGTAGCTGGGATTACAGGCGCCCACCATGATGCCCAGCTAATTTTTGCATTTTTAGTAGAGACGGGCTTTCATCATGTTGGCCAGGCTGGTCTCGAACTCCTGACCTCAGGTGATCCACCCACTTCATCCTCCCAAAGTGCTGATCTAACTTTCTATTTTATGGATACAAACATTTATTTGGTAGGCATAGTGGCCATTTAAACTCTCTTTTTTGGTTTGTTTGACATATATTTAAACTAAGCAAGCTGGTGAGATAAAGGTCAGTGGACTTTTTACGTTAAGAAAGAAAATTAAGAGCTTAGGACTTTAAAGCCAGGCTCAGAAATTGTTGAGATAAAGATGTTAATCTTAGTTAATCAGGTCAGGGTTGAAACTGTAATAAAAATTGAAAATATGACTCTAAGCACCAATTACGATATACCTTAGCATTTAGCCTATTTAGTTTTAATCTAGTATAGTGAAAATAGCACTGAGCTTGGTGTCAGAAATATCTTGTTTCTTTCTCTTGCTATTAGTATAGACTTGGGTAAATTACTGAATTTAGCTGAGCCTCAGTGTTATTATTTCAAAAACGGAGATTATAACTTATTCATTCTGTAAATGTTTATTGGGCAACCACTCTATCCCAGCCATTGTGATAGGTGCTGGCAATATAGTCGTGGGTTTTTTTTTTTTTTTTGAGAATGGAAACTTGCTTTGTAGCCAAGCTGGAGTGCCTTGTGGTGCAGTTTTGGCTCACTGCAACCTCTGTCTCCCAGGTTCAAACCATTCTCCTCCCTCAGCCTCCCAAGTAGCTAGGACTATAGGTGCATGCCACCAAGCCCAGCTAATTTATGTGTGTGTGTGTGTGTGTGTGTGTGTGTGTGTGTGTGTGTGTGTGTGTATATATTAGTAGAGATGGGGTTTCACCATGTTGGCCAGAATGGTCTTGATCTCCTGACCTCGTGATCCGCCTGCTTTGGCCTCCCAAAGTGCTGGGATTACAGGCGTGAGCCACCATGCCCAGCCTATTGCCATGTTTTTAAAGTGAGTAAGAAAATAAACAGCCTGACCAGATAGGGAGTAACTGGGGAAGGCAATTTAGCAGAGAGGCCAAAGAAGACTTTGACTTCTGAAGAAGTGATATTTGAGAGCTTAAAAGCTTAAAAAATGAGAAGGAATTAAGAAGCAAGAGATTGTAAAAAGGGGAATTCCAGGCAGATGGGGCACAAGTGTAAGGGTTCTGAGGCTGGAAGGAAGGCCAGTGGGTTGGTGTGTAGTGAGTGAGGGCCAGGGGGAGGTGGGAGGGGATGATATTAGACAGGTAAATGAAAGCCAGATACGATAGTCCCTCGGGTCAAATAAAGGCATTTTTGATCCAATTATAAAAATAACAGGAAGTAATTGACAAGTTTCACAAAGGGGTAATATTATCTTACATAAAACAGTGTAAGGGAAAGCACTTTAAAGATAGGAAAAGCATATGAATCTAGCAGTTAATATTGGTGTTACATAGGTAAGACAGACAAAGCCATGTGGCCTGATGAGTTATTTATCCTGTTTACAAGGTTGTAAAACTGTTGCAATGGGCAATCACATGTGGTGCTGAAACAGACAGATAATCCAAAACACTTGGCATTTTAATGTGTTTTGGGAGCAAGTGTGTGTGAAGGTGAAAGGCAGCAGATCTATCTTGGTAATATTTTAATTAAGCTGATATTCAAATTTTTGTTTCTTTGAGCATGCGTCTACTGAAGAACCATGTGTCCCCTGAGAGCTAGCATCAGATTCAATATTTGCCCCTAGGCAATTCAAAGAGTAGATAGTTCATTTATGCAGAATCGGGGATTTACAGTCCATGGATATCATGGGCAGATCGTATGAGTAAAGCAGAACCCCAAGAGGAGACATTGATAATTTAATGCAAATAAAGCCTTGCTTTACACATTACACATATCTGCTGATTTAATTGTAAAGATATTTGGGACTACTTTATTCATCTTGCTTGTGTTTGATGAACTCCTGTTAAGCCTGATAAGAATAACATTTTGCTACTGAGATATCTGTTAAGATGTCTAAACATTTTACTTGAAAAGAGGAAGGAAAATTCAGAAACTATTATTGGTTCTTCTATTTAGGAAGTAGAAGCTAAGAAGATCATCCATCTAAAGTAGAACATGGCAGGATCTAATGGTTATAGGAAGACAAACTTTTAATTTTTAATAGTTACAATTATTAATATGCATGTCATCTGGTAATTTTTAGTTCTGAAATTTTAGTCACTTGGTTATGAAGCGAACTGAGTTTCTTAAGATAGTCTCTTATATGCAACTATACTTCTTTTAATACTGTGAACATTATTAATGTTTTTCATTATCTTCTGGATTTGAGTTTGGATAAAACTCTTCTTGAAATCCCATTTCATTTTAAACAAAGATTCGTCCCATGAAATTATAAGAGAATAAAAATTAATATAGATTAGGTGGGTATATGCAGGGTGTATTTGTGCTGTATCTTGACTGCATAGGTCAGGATAGATGATAATGTGCTTGCACCCTTTGTTGAATGTTGCTTCATCAACCCTCTTGGTGACCTCTTTCTCACCTCTTGGATTGAGTTGGCTGAGCAGGTGATGACTAGATTCTGATTCAGTTAGGGTGGGGCTCATTCATGTGCATTTCTGCCAAGCTCATAGGCAATGCCAGTGCTGCTGGTCCAATGCTTCTGGCCCCAGGGCTACACTTTGAGAGCCACTGATTTATAGATTTTATTACTTATTTCAAGACATTTATATTAGGTGTTGTATGGCTGATAGCACTTAGGAGACACCAAGCTATATATACCTTCTCATCTTTGTTTCAAAATTACCAGACTTTTTTTTTTTTTCAGTTTACAGGAGTTCCAAATGATTCCATCATGTAGCATAATTGTTTGTATTTTGTTGTGACTAAGATGGTTATGTTGATGGAAAGCTGCACTTTACTAGAAATGCTGAAATATTTCATTTATTTTGTAAAAGGAAAGCTTTACATATTGTAAATGATTCTCAAGGTTGCTTTTTGCCCTGTATAATTCCAAATGTTGACGTGGTTGCTATGGCTTCAGGGAAGTTCTTCAATTGAACAACATTCGTTTGATAATATATTTTAATCTAAACAACTTCTTAACATTTTGCCTTTCCTTTGCATTACCTTTCCAAGTAGTTTTGATGACTAGACTTTTCTCTACAGAGTTAAAAAAAAAATCAGGTTTATTGAGGTGTCATTTGCATACAACAAAATTAACTGTACAGTTCTGTGTGTCTTGACAAATGCATAGGGTTATATAGCCACCACCATAAGAAAGATGTAGAAAAATTCCTTTGCCTCGAAAAGCTCCCTAGTGCTGCTTTGTGGTCAGCCCTTTGCCTCACCTCCCACCTTTCATCCCTGGCAGCTGCTAATGTGTTTTCTGGTCTACCTTGCCTTTTCCAGAAGGTCGTATAAATGGACTAATACAGTAGGCAGCCCTTTGAGTTTTGTTTTTTCCTTTGTTATATGCATCTGAGATTCATCCTTGATTAATCAATAGTTTGCTCCTTTTAGTGGTGAGTAGTGTTACATTGTATGGATGTACCAGTGTATCTGTTCTCTAGTTGTAGGGCATTGGATTGTTCCCAGGTTTTGGTGATTATGACTAAAGCTGCTCTAACAGTCATGTACAAGGTTTTGAGTGAACGTTAAGTTTTTATTTTTCTTGGGGGAAATAGGAGTAGGATTTCTGGATTGTATATTAAGTGAATATTTATTTTTATTTATTTATTTATTTTTGAGATGGAGTTTTGCTCTTGCTGCCCAGCCTGGAGTGCAGTGGTGCAATCTTGGCTCACCGCAACCTCTGCCTCCTGGGCGATTCTCCTACCTCACCCTCCTCAGTAGCTGGCACCACCACGCCCACCGCCACACCTGGCATGCACCACACCCGGCTAATTTTGTATTTTTATTAGAGACAGGGTTTGTCCATGTTGGTCAGGCTGATCTCGAACTGCTGGTCTCGAACTCCTGACCTCAGGTGATCTACCCGCCTCGGCCTTCCAAAGTGCTGGGATTACAGCCGTGAGCCACCATGCCTGGCTGTGAATATTTAATTTTATGTGAAACTGCCAAACTGTTTTCCAAGTATTCCCAACAACAACGTATGACTGTTCCACTTACTGCACATCCTCACCATCATTTAATACTGCCATTTTTTCTTTTATTTTTATCTATTTTGATAGATGTGTATCTGTGATCTCTTTAATTAATGCAACAAGTCAATAGCTGCCAACAGTGGCTGAACCTCAGGAACTGTAAAAATAGGACCCAACCTCCTCACATCTGCCTAGATGCAGAACTTCACATCTGGTTAGAAGCCTCACCCACTTCCCCCCTGCCATTATCCACAGATGCTGCTGCTCTTCCCCTGCTCTGGGCCCACTTTTGTGGTCACCACAGTGCAAGTGCTAACTCTGCCAATCCCTAGAAGGACTCAGATGGGGACTAGTGAACAAAAAGCATCTCTGGGTTGGGCATGGTGGCTCACACCTGTAATCCCAGTACCTTGGGAAGTTGCGGTGGGTGGATCACCTGAGGTCATGAGTTCAAGATCAGTCTAGCCAATATGGTGAAACTCTGTCTCTACTTAAAAATAAAAAAATTAGCCGGGTGTGGTGGTGCGCACCTGTAGTCTCAGCTACTCGGGACACTGAGGCAGGAGAATCTCTTGAACATGGGAGGCAAAGGTTGCAGTGAACCCAGATTGCACCACCACACTCCAGTCTGAGAGATAGAGTGAGACTCCATCCCAAAACAAAGAAGCATCTCTGAACTGAACAGCCATTAGCAAAGATATGGGGGGAGCTTCTCTTCCTAATAGGGTTTTTAAACTTGGAGTGACAAGGCCATAAGCTGTCTTGAGCTAGTCTCTATCACCCTTTTTTTTTTTTTTTGCCTGACCTCAGGAGCTCGAGACCATCCTTGGCAACATGGCAAAACCCTGTCTCTACTAAAAATACAAAAATTAGTTGGGCATGGTGGTGCATGCCTGTAATCCCAGCTACTCTGGAGGCTGAGGCACAAGAGTCGCTTGAACCCAGGAGGTGGAGGATGCAGTGAGTGGAGATCGCACCACTGCACTCCATCCTGGACAACACAGTGGGACTCTGCCTCAAAAAACACAAAAAGCTATAGAGCTCAAAATAGCCTCTGTTTACCAATATGATAAAGTACAGTTCTGAATCTGATTATACCGTACACATTCAAATGCATATTTTCTAAAATTTTTTTTGATGGGAGAGAAAGCTTTTGGAATCATTAATGGAAGGCACAAAAGAATGAAACATGCCACTTACATTCGTTTTAAAATAAAAAAATGATTAGAGATTTTTCTCATTTAAGCTTATTTTAATGAACTAGACAGGAATATTTAATGGAGATTGCAGAATTCCGGGTAAATGTTTCTATTCCTGCCAAATGAGATGGATGAATTAGAACAGGAGTTTGTCACCTTGTCTCCACATTAGAATCACCTAGAAGGTTTTCAACAAGAAAGTACCGATGCCCTGGCCTTAACTCAGACCCTTAAGTCAGAATCAGGGTCTCTGGGGCAGGTATGCGGGGGTCTGGGGGTGGTGGTTCTCTGGCATTAGTACTTTTTAAAGTCCACACATAATTCTAATGCATAGACAGTATTGAGCATCACTGGACCTAAAGAGAAAATGTACTGTTCTAGGTGGTAATTCTAGCAATGTTTTCACCTATAAAAATATGTACTCTTTTCTGTTTATTTCTATATATGTGGCAATGCTTCAGGTGACTGAGATGATGGTGCAGAAAAGAGTGCAGACCCCATTTTCAGACGTGTGTTCTTTCTCTCAGCCTCTCTCTGGGGTGTGTGTGTGTGTGTGTGTGTGTGTGTATGTATGTATGGAAGATGTATGTCTTAAAAACAGGTGGGATAGCTTAAATATTAAACAATAATTTCTTTTAGTTTCTCCAGAAATTACTTGCAGATGGGTTTTGAAGAACTTTGCGTAAGAATGGCTGACTATAAATAGCAGTAATAGCTCTTATCTGAGGAATAGAGTACATGGATTATTTTACATTAAGGATATAATTACTCATTTCGGACAAAAATGGATTGAAGAAAATAAAAGCGTAATGTCATTTCCAGGTCATTCTTAAAAAGTTGTTACAAATGTACTGTAAGTTGAATGTTGAACCCAATCCTTATCTGTAGTGTGCTAATATGAAAACCGATTTGAGTACTCTGGGGAGAAATGTTCTAATGCAGTAGAGGACATATGTTTCACACTCACAGTTGACCCCACGGGGTTGGCAGAATCAAGTCAGGACATTATGTTTACATCAACAAGGACTGTGTTTTGTTCACTCTATCTGCAGTGTCTTTGGATCACTGTTTGGCACATAATACACGCTCAATTAATAGATGAATGTCTGACAGCCTATAAAAGCATTAGTAGGGTAGAGAAAATGAAATTCAACATTTGACAGCAATATAGATTTCTATCATTTATATGTACGTTTAAAAAATTAAAGTACAGACTAGTTAAAAAGGGTTCCCAAGGATTATTTATTCTGCTAAAGTATTCTAATTTTAAGCTACTTTTTTAGAAGTACACTGCCAAGGGAGGTCATGGTATCATGGACTCTATCCCAACTCCTTCTTACCTGGAGTTGAAATGTGTTATGTTCTGGGCTCCAGGCTTTCTGGGGAGACATTACAGATGGCTTGTCTAGGGGAAGTAAGCTTGTTACATGAGAAAAAAAAAAAATGGAGAAACTTGGATGTTTGTCCAGAAACAAGGAAGACACAGTAGGGATGTGCTGGCTGTCTGCCATATAGAAGAGGGTTGATGCTATTGGGTTATTGCCTTGAGTAGTCAGTGCATCTAGGCTAATTATCGGGAAGAACTTTCTAACAAATGAGCTGCCCCAGAAAACGCAGCACCCTAGCCCATTGGAAAGAAGGGTTTCTGCATCCAGTGGGGAAGGACAGGGCAGACTAAAATCTTATGAAGGTGCTTTCCAACTCTGAGACGCTATGATTTGCTTTGAGGCAAATCTCATGTCCCTTGTGAATAGTTGGGCAGACCACTGGATTTTCACTTGAACCTGGGGAAAACTGGTGCTTATTCAATTTGCTGTTTTAAGTTGAGTTTCCTTAGTGAAAGTCTTGTATCTGTTTCTTACCTGCTCAGGATTCGTAATCATATGGTTTTGATTACCTGCTTGTAAGGTAAACTATGAGGACTTAGATTTTTCTGTACTCTATTCAGGTGGCTTTTGATAAAATAATGAGGCCTCATATTAGTGAGGGCAAGGAGGTGAGATAGGGTGGGGGATACGCTGTTAGTGTGCCCGTAGAATTGAATCTGGCTCCACAGAACCCTTTGAATACGTTTTAAATAAAATCAAAGTGCTGTGCCTGGGAAAAGTGTAGATTTTTGGAGTCACGCTGACCTGGTTTCAAGTCCTGGCTTGGACACTTCTTTACCTGGCCATGTTACTTAACTTCCCTTAGGCTTAGAGTCAGTTTCTTTGTCCATAAAATTAGAGTAATTCTCCCTCCTTTGCAGGGTTGTTGGGGAGATTAGACATAATGTAGCGAAATCATGCAGGAAGTGGGAACTTTTATTAGTAGTCGTATTAATTACACAGTGGCTTTGAATAGATAAGCCATTTACTAGTTCAGTTTTTCTAGGCAAGTTGCTTCATTTTGGACTTCAGTTTGTTTTGAGGATGAAACAAGGTCAAGATCATGTGAGAAAAGTGCTTAGCAGAGTACCTGTATTGCTATAGCTATATTAGTATAACTGTTTGAAAGTTGATAATCAAATACCAAGGGATTCCTGAAAATTACGAAGAATAAAAAGGCACCAAATTCTAATAGTCTGTCTAGTTTCATTTCCTTTTCTTATGGGTGTCTCCTCAGGTACTAGTTCTACCTTGTGTTAGGTTCCTGTTGCTGCTGTGACAAATTGCTACACACTCAATGTCTTAAAACAATGCAAATTTATTATCTTGTGATTCTGGAGGCCAGAAGTCCTAACCTAAAATCGAGATACTGGCAGGGCTGTGCTCCTTCTGGAGATTCTAGAGGAGACTTTGTTTCCTTGCTTTTTCCGGCTTTCTAGAGGCTATCTGCATTCCTTGGCTTGTGGCCCCTTCCTCCGTCTTCAGAACCAGCAGCATAGCATTTTCAAATCTCTCTCCGATCTCGGCTTCCATCTCTTTCTTTCTGACCTTGGCTTTATCACATCTCCTTCTCTAATTGCTGCCTCCTCTTTTCTTTATAAGGACCCTTTTGATGATATTAAACCCCATCTCAAGATCCTTAACTTAATCACACCTGCAAAGTCTCTTTTGCCATAAAGGTAACGTATTCACAGGTTCTGGAGGTTAGGATGTAGACATTTGGTGGGGAACACTAATCAGCCGACCATATACCTGCATTTCTTAGAGATTAGACATCTGAAATCATAGAGCTTATACATCCTTCCATCCTTCCTTGAGCATCCTGCTTTGAAAACATGTATACAGTAGTGATTTTGCCCTGAATGCCCTCTAATACCATTCTCTGAAGAGCTCAAAAGCTGAGCCTGAACCTAAAGGAATTCAGGAAGGAATCAAGGCTTCTCTGAATGATTGACTTGAAACTAAAGTCTAAGAAAAATAGCTTTTGTGTCATTGTGTGGCATTCTACTGCCTGTTGCAATAGCATTTACAAATCTTGGTGTCAGGGTATTGTGCTTGCTTTGGAGTCAGGCTGACGTGGTTTCAAATCCTGGCTTGGACACTTTGAGATGAAGGTATGCCTTAAAGATACTTTATTGCTGACATGAGAACAGTAATGTAAGTTTTCTGGGGTCAGCAGTATAACCAGGTATGAAGGCCAAGATTCTTGCCCTCCCCCACTCCTCCCGCCCCCAAGAACCGGAATGACCTCTCTCTTACTCTTGGAGGTACCTGGCAACTCTCTTTTTGCATCTGCTCAAAGTAGATGAAAATATTCCTAGAAAATATCCCCCTCTATACAACTCTTAGAAATATAGTTTTCCGGACAATTGTTGAGATCTCTGGATAGCTGTAGTTTTAAGTTCATCCTTAGAAACTTTATATTTCAAACATCTTTTAGAGTGGTTAAGAGCATCCGCTCTGGAATTAGGCTGCCCACCATCAACCTTAGCTTCATCCTTTAACTGTGGCCTTAGACACCTGGTGAGCCTCTGTTTTCTGATGTGTAGGCTAGGGATAATGATACCTGCTGATACTGTTGTGAGGCTTCAGTGAAGTAATAGCTGGTTGTACTCCATAAATATTAGCAGTTCATCAGATTACTGCATTTCCTCGACTTCTGACTTGCTGTTTTAAAATTAATTCAATAGCCTTGGTATAAATATCATTTTTGTTCAGTGATTGAAGAAGCCCTTAACTGTGATGGGATGAGGGAGGTGACTAAGAAATGTAAAGACAGACTTTGATGATTATGTGGTTATTGATGATAGATATATTTTTATTCATTCACCATTTATTTATTAAGCATAGAGCATATGTTACATTATATGTCAATGATTTACCCAAAAACGGCTATAAAAGAATGAGCAAGAAACTTTCCATAAGGTTTAGAGACATGCCCACCGTTGTTTTGAATTCCGCTGTGCCAGGGGCCATTCATTCATTGCTTTATTCTACTCATTTATTGAGTGTGCCTGGCACTGTTAATAGGAGCTGAGACTAATCCAGCAGTGAATAAAACAAAAATTCCTTCCGTTCTGGGGCTAACATTCTCATGGGAAAGACCAACAATAAACGGGCCACATAACGAGAAATATATATGTTATGTGGGGATAAGTGTTATAGAGAAAAATAAATTAGGGTATGGAGTATGCCAGAGGGGCAACAGTCATTTTAAATTAAGCCATCACAGAAAGCCTCCCTGAGAAGGTGGACTTTGAGAAGTGAGGAAGTGAATCCTGGAGATTTCTGGAGGCGCATTTCAGGAAGAAGGAAGCAGGTGCAATGGCCCCTAGGTTGGGAGTGCTCTCGGGGACTACAGAAGGCAGTCATGGCCTCTTTCTCATGGATTCTCCTTTGAATGTTATGAAGTCTAGAACATAGAAGGCAGGTAGTTACAATTATTACATTCTCACACTTAGCGAAGTGCTGCGGAAACATCACACTTAAATTTTAATGAAGAGAAAGCAGTATCTCATGCACTGCCTCTGTAAGTTTCTGTCTGAATCAGAAATGAATTTAACAAGTGGAAGTTTCAGACTTTTCACTTTGGAGTATTGGAAAGAGGTTGGTCAACAAGAACAATGGTCTTGATGACTTGGTTCTTCCCCATCTCACCTGAGCAGGTAGGAACAGGTATGAGCTGGAGGACAAATTCCAGCTCCACATCAGGGATTCTTCCATTTCCCAATCTCTAAGTCACTCTATGGATTGCAAAGAGATGACCAGAATTCAGAAAAGGGTAATTTATAACTTTCTTGACATCATTGGTTATTGAGGTATAATTTACATATCCCAAATGCAGTCATTCCTGTATATAGTTGGCTGAGTGCTGACAAATGTATAAACCCAGTGGTGTGCTGATAAATAGTTAATTGGCTCTTCCTGGAGAAAAGAAAGCCCTCATTTGTGGCCTTTGCCAGTTTTTTGTGATGTAAATACTTCTATCCTTGTTGATGTTAAGTCATCAACCTGCTGTCACTGAATATGGTACTGGGAAAAGATGTGTTTGGATGTTGGAAGCCAATGAGAAGAAGCTGTTTGTTTCCAGCAGGCACCTTTGCGCTTTTTACTGATGGGATTACCATCATAATCAAATTGCAAAACGTTCTCAGCATGGTTCTCCAGGCGTCTCCCAGTTCCTTCCCATTCCACAGCAAGGCTATCACTGTTCTGTTTTCTGTCACTATACAGTAGGTTTATCAGTCCTAGAATTTCATGTTGATGGAATCATATAGTATACATGTTTTTGTGTTACCATATTTTGAAATGTATCCATGATTGTCTATTCCTATTTTGAAAAACAATCAATGATTGTTTTACATTACTGGGTGGCATTTTATTATATGCCATATGATGTTCTATTTTATCCTATTCCATTTTATACTTTATTTATAAAAATAAGTTCTGGTACGTTTATTTTTTCATTCATCTATACATGGACATTTGCACTGTTTCCAGTTTGGGGCTACTAATAAGAAAATTCTGTGAACATTTGTGTATGAGTTTGGTCTAGAAATAATGCCTTAATTTCTTTTGGGTAAAAACCTAGAAACAAAATGTCTAGATCATGAGGAGAGAGTGCTTGTTTCGTAAATGGCCAAGTGGTTTTCCAAAGATGTTGAACAATTTTACACTCCCTGTTAGCAATATATGAGAGTTCTCATGCCACACATCTCGTTAAAAGTCGGTATTGCCTGTCTTGTTAATGTTAGCCCTTCTAGTGTGTGTGCATTGTTATTGTGATTTTAATTTGCATTTGAGCATCCTTTCATGTGTGTTTTGGCCACTTATATATCTTCTTTTATGAAGTGTCCATTCAAACGTTTCGCCTTTGGTTAGTTTGTTTGTAGAATGGAGGTAAATAACTTTTTAAAAAGTGGGTACAGATTTGGAGGAATCTATACATTGAAGAAGGCAGGAGGGAAAACCAAGCAGAGAAGCAGCCCAAGAGAACGGACAGCTTTCTCAAGGTGGCCACAGTGCTGGTGGCCCCACCCCCAGTGCTTAATAACTAGGTGACCAACTGTCCCTATTTCAGCACTGAAAAATTCTGTGTCCCAGGAAATACCTTAGTCTCTTAGGTAAACCCTCTGCGGGGGTCGGTTGGTTACCTTACAGAACTATGTACAGGGATGCTGCAGACTCTGTGCAAGGAGCCGTTAGACTGGTGAGGGGTTTTGCTGCGTGCTCAGGTGAAGCTGTCGGCCGTCAGTGATTTCTGAAAGGCCACGCAGCTCCTCCTCAGGGGCAAAGCCAGTGTAACAAGTGGGTCTCAGCTCTCTGTTCAGAAGTCATTAGCTTGCTTGTGATATGAAAATTTAGGAACATTGGGAAGGTTCCTTCCTGCTGCTAGAAACAAAAGTAAACCAAAAACTTCAGTGACTATATTTTTGAAATTGCGAACTCTGTGAACTCATTTGTTTGGCTTAAGTTTTAATTTTCTGATCAAATGCAGGTGTCTCTGAAAGAACTGAAACATTGAGTCTACCAGTCATTTATTAGTATAAACTAGTTTACAATGCCTTTCCTAAGAACACACTTGGTTCTAGAAAGGATAGAGATAACGAAAATTCCAGGTGCAAGGGTGATGGTCCACCACTCAGGAAGAAAACGCACAAAAACTTGACCGAATCAGGAACAAGAGATGAAATTCATTGACTCAGTGTTGTGTACAAAGTTGCTTTAGTGTGTGACTGTACAGAAGAGGAGCTTTAGAGGGGCAGGAGGGAAGAAATTATTCTCTCTTTCCTTTATGTAGCTATCATTACGGAAAAGGTTGGGCTTTACACTATTTGCTACTGATTTTATACTTCATATACTCCTGTTGTTTCTGATTTATTTATAAGATGTCCCCATGTGAGTTATATATTGTTCCTTGTTTTAGTCCTTGCTGGTATGGCATAACATAACCACAGTCAGCTTTTGTTTTACATTAGAAGCTAGATGGAATGCCTGCTTATAGATAATATCACTGCTCTGTTTTCATACACTGCCTTTCTTTTGAATAACTTCCAACATGTTGTGACATTTTTTTCTTAATGTTTATTAGACGCCCTCAGCATGCTTGGGGTATAAAGGGAATATAAAAGGAAGGAATATAAAAGACAATTCTCATCAATAAGGGACATGCGTATTAATAGATGAGAGACATAAACATGCTTTTACATATAAATATATACATATATATATATAAAATCCTAGAAGATGATAGAGTATTTTGATTGGATGGGGCAGAATAATTGAACTAATGTGCTTTACTCTTTAGCTGTTGTCTTGCAAACAAAACAAAACAAAATAAAGAATAGAGATGCCTCAACCCACAACTTTGATAACGGTAACCTTGGGAGAGTCGGTACTGCAGTTAAGGTAGAACTAAACCATTTTTTCTGAAATTAGCCTTAATGTGATAATTCTTTGATACTCATACTGAGATTATGAGCTGCATGTAGCTCTACTGTATGTGGTTTTAGTAATTTAAGGATTCTGGTGTTTAGGCCATTCATTGAGCAATCTTTTCTGAGATCCTCTTCCATGTTGAGTCATGTTCTAGGAGCTGGGAATAAAATGGTGAGCAAAACAGATGTGTTTCTGTCTCTGGAATGTACGGACTGATGGGCACACAGGCATTAAACCAGTAGTTGTACTAATCAAGATATAAATAGAGGTGCATATTCTTATGATTCTCTTAGTATGAGATGGTATAATTAATGAAACTGACCTTGCCTGGGGAGTTTTAGAAGACTTCCTACTTGAGATAAGACACCAAGTATGAGGAAGAGCAGTCTAGCCGGAGAGGGTGGAGATAGGGGCGGTGCTGCAGGTAGAGGGAACAATGAGCATGACACAGTCAAGGACTGAAAGGAGGGCAGCATGGCCAGTGTGTTAGTTTTCATGCTGCAGATAAAGACATACCCAAGACTGGGCAATTTACAAAAGAAAGAGGTTTAATGGACTTACAGCTCCATGTGGTTGGGGAGGCCTCACAATCATGGAGGAAGGTGAAAGGCACGTCTCACATGGCAGCAGTCAAGAGAAGAGAATGAGAGCCAAATGAAAGGGGTTTCCCCTTATAAAACCATCATTTTTTTTTTTTTTTGAGACAGAATCTTGCTCTGTCGCCCATGCTGGAGTGCAGTGGTGTGATCTCGGCTCACTGCAACCTCTGCCTCCCAGCTTCAAGCGGTTCTCCTGACTCAGCCTCCCAAGTAGCTGGGATTATAGCATGTGCCACCATGCCCAGCTAATTTTTATATTTTTATAGAGACAGGGTTTCACCGTGTTGGCCAGGCTGGTCTTGAACTCCTGACCTCAAGTGATCCACCCACCTCTGCCTCCCAAAGTGCTGGGATTATAGGCATGAACCACTACACCCAGCTGATCTCTTAAGACTTATTCGCTACCATGAGAACAGTATGGGGGAACCCACCCCTGTGATTCAATTATCTCCCACTGGGTCCCTCTCACAACATGAGGGAATTATGTGAGCTACAATTCAAGATGAGATTTGGGTGGGGACACAGCCAAACCATATCAGCCAGAGTACAGAGAAAATGAGGGTGAGTGTGATTTGAGGTAACGCTAGAGAGAGAGGCTGGGCCAGACCATGCAGGCCCCTAGGTCAGAGGAGGATAATATTCTATTCAGTGAGTTAGATGAAGCTTATGGAATAGTTCCTGGCACAATGTGAATAAAAGTTTAATACAATATTATTAGTCTGATTTACCTTTTTAAACTGTATTATGAAGTAGTATTAATTGTTGACTGATACTATTTATTTTAAGAGCAAAGGGAAGCTACTAAAGGATTTTAGGCAGGATAGGACATAGAACACAGCCAGATTTGCATTTTGAAAACTTCATTCCAGCTGCTGTGTAGAAAACAGATATGAGAGGAGATTGTTCTGTGAGGATCTTCCTTATGGAGATTCTGTTTCTTTCCATGAGAACTACTGTATTTACCAAAGAAAGCTCTTGACAAAAGTTACAGAAGATGAAAACTCTAAGCTTCTTGGGATTTTAAGGTTTTCTTGTAAAGGATTATGCAACCACTCCTGAATTCTACTCTTAGGCCTCTGGAATCTTAAAATGGGCCTGCAAATCCCTCCTTAAAACACTCCTGGAGGCTGGGGTTGGCATCTGTGCCCTCTTCCTCATTGTTCACTGCTGCTTCAGAGTCCAGGATCATTGAGATGAGAGGCTTCCCCGCCTGCATTCCCCAGTTGTTTTCAGAGTCCAGGATTTCATCTGTGTAGGTCAGAGCAGTTTCCACTTGAATCAAAAATGTGAGACTTAGACTTTCTTTCAAATCTTAATGATGAGACATTCAATTACTGTGTAAAGCCCTAGTGAGGAGATGATTTCTAAATAGCACAGAAATTGAGTGGGATGATGGTTGAGAATGTGATGAAAACAAGGGAATGAGAAATAAACCTTTCATTTGGAAAAATTAACCTGAGCCAAGACTTTTTTTTTTTTAATTAGGAAAGCTGAACTTTTGACTTGCCCCAATTGGAAAACATCCTGATGATAGTCATTATTTTAGGGCAGAGCCGTGGATGTCCTGGAGACATAGCCACTGTAGTATTTTCCCAAAGCATGTGAGTGTCAAAGAATGGAATCTGGGCACTGCAGTGGTCTTGGAACTTAACTAGCCCAAAGTCCAATTTTATAGAAAAGGAAACAGAGACTTAGTGTATGTTATTTAGCTCTGGTGAGTGTCTGCTGGAATTAGAACCAAGCTCTTCTGCCTTCAATGCATAGTTCAGTTTTCATTCTGTGATTCACATTTTATAATTGAGAACATTTTATAACTGAGAAAATATGGTTGGTTGAGGTTTTGCTAGCTGGTTTTTCCCAAAGTGGACAGGGGCTTATTTTCAAAGCCATTCTAAACAGACCTAACTGAGGAAAGGTGTATGTAAATAGGAGGACTAGAATGTTACAGAAATGGATAAGATAAAGTAGAAGCGAATGTTTTTATACAGGAAGCTTAGCTGATAGGTAGGATGTATGATTTTTGTTTTATTTTAGAAGTTACGATTTTACTTGTAGTTCTGCAATAAATGAATAAGAGCTATATATTTATACTGTCTACTGAAGTCAGAAACAAACGAAGTCATGTTATCTTTGTGAATGATCAATTGCTTAAGACATATTTCAAATTAACTATATAAATAATCTAACAAGGTCCTTCATTGTACATTTCTCAGAGCAAACAAAATGCAATGTGTTTTTATAACTAGATAGCTATTTGATTTTTCCCCCTCTTTCCCACATTTGGGTATAGATTGATATAGAATTACTTAAAATGCTGCATATAAATTAAACATTAAAAGGAGATTTGGAGAGGCTAAGCTGCCCCATTACAATCTTGAGTTCCACAGTCACTGTCTCAAGGACACTCCATTTCATACCACGTGTCCTTTTGAAAAGTGATCACCAAGGTTCAGGTAACGTTTACGCACAGCCAGCAGCTGCATAATTTATAGACCTTTTTTGTTTTGTGTTTCTTCTTAAATGAAAAACAGGAAAACAGAAGATGGTTTTCATACATTAATGTCTTCGCTTTGTTCTTTCTTTCCCACCCTTCCTTTGCAGATAGGGGCTCTGAAGGACTACTACCACTTCTACCATAGCAGGACGATTAAAAGGTCAGTTATCTCGAGCAGAGGGACCCACAGTTTCATTTCAATGGAACCAAAGGTAAGAAGAACCAGTTGGGTGGGGACCAAGAGGCAAAGCTTCTGCATTTTTCATTGGTGATGAAACACCAGGAGCTGATAACCAGCATGAAGGCTCAGCTTTCTAGAACTGTCATATTATCCTTTGGTCTGGTGTCTGCACTTCCTCTTTAGATAAAAATCGGCAGGGGCTTGATTTTTATGGATGTGCCACCCTCATCCCAGTTGTAGAGCAGCCCAGGGGTATCCATAGCTATGGGTTCTCACGGAGAAATGAGAGGGGCTAGGAGGTGGGGAAGATAGAGTTTGGCTGAGAATGAAGTGCAAACAGTACCATGCTGTCTACCTATCTGCATACAAATCTGAGGTTGTATGAACTCCACAAAAGGAGGGGTTTCTTCCAGAACCCTTGGGTTAGGGTACAGATCACCGTGAATCCTCGTGATTTTACCTGGCACTGATAGACCCTCATCATTGGCAGCCTAAGGACTAGACTGTGTCTGGAACAGGTGGGATACTGAGCACAGAAAGGGGAGAAGCTGATGTGCCCAGCTGTTTGGGTTTTACAGACAATGTACCCCTGAGAGAGCCTAGAAGGAAGCATGCTGATGCTGGCCGGGTGCGGTGGCTCATGCCTGTAACCCCAGCACTTTGGGAGGCCAAGGCAGGTGGATCACGAGGTCAGGAGATCGAGACCACCGTGGCTAACACAGTGAAACCCTGTCTCTACTAAAAATACAAAAAAAATAGCGAGGTGTGGTGGCGCGTGCCTGTAGTCCCAGCTACTAGGGGGTCTGAGGCAGGAGAATCGCTTGAACCTGGGAGGCGGGGGTTTCAGTGAGCCAAGATGGCATCACTGCACTCCAGCCTGGCCTCTGTCTCAAATAAAGGGAAGCATGTGATGCTTAGGTTCTCCGGTGTTAGAGAGGTGGGGCAGCTTTGAAATGGGAGATGGAAAGCTGAGCGGTGTTAGGGAGAAACTGATAGCTGGCCACTAAGACTCGGAGGTCAAGTTAAGTATCTGCCCTCAGGAATTAAGTTGGAGGAAGGAATGGACTTCTGACTGAGAACTAATTGGCCTCTCTGATGTGTCAAGTAAAGGGGAAGAGGGTGCAGCTGTACCAACTTGCCCTAGTTCGTTTGTGGGCTCCCTGTGCATTATTTATTGTAGGATGTTCTTGCTTTTTTCTTCTCATTATAATTTGGGTTTGCCACAAGTACTTATTTTCAAATAAATCGGTAGATAAGTCCCTACCAGTGAGCATAGCAATCTCAGCTAGAGATCCTTGAAAATTATATTCCTTATAAAGTGAAAAGGCCTCTGTTTGAATTAATATGCAAATTAGGTTTGCAATATTGAGTCTTGCCCTCTGTTATGTGCTGTGGTTAGACTTGTTTATTTTTTCTCTGGAATATTGTGGCACAGTGTTCATGATTGTGAAATTGTAACTTGGCTTAAAAAAAGCACATTTCTTCTAGGTCCCTATTTTCTGTGGGTTACAGGAACATCCCCTAATACATTTCCATCGCCTGTGGGTTACATGTTTTTTCCTTCCTCACTATTCAGAATTGAATTTTTCTGGAAAGGCAATCATTAGTGAATTAGATGCATTTTCAAAACAAAGTCATATTTTTCATCTCAAACTTTTTTGAAGCTTTTCTTGAACTTTGGTATTGAAAATGAGGCTAATTTCAGACCTCATACAAAAACAATGTGAATTTGCAAAACCAAGTACTAGTGGCTTGGGAAGTAAGAACAGAATGTTATAAGGCATTATTTTCATGATGAAGGGTTTACTGAATATGAAGCTATTTCAATCCTTATTGTTATCTTAAGGCATCTTGGTGTTTATTTCTTCCTATTTTAGTGCATCGTGTGGCTTATGCATGATCCAACAGAGACCTTGTATGCTGGGACACATAATATCTTTCAGAAGAGCAGAGCCTTTGCAGGCCAGTCCAAGGGAACATGCTGCACTCCCCTGCCTCCTCAATAAAAAGGATCCCTTAGAGTAGAGCCGCAACTTACTCTCCATTCCAATGCCTTTTGTTCATCGTTCCCACCCAGCGTTTATACAAGACACCCACAGTTCCTAGGAGCTTTGCAGAGGAAGAGTCACAAATTGGGGTTTGCCTACAGTTTTGGATCTTGCTTGTAGTTCATTTATTCATTGGCCCTCTTTTGAGCCCCTAGTGTATGCCAGGCCCTGTATTAGGCTCTGGGGTTTGGAGATAACATTGGTGCCCTATTGACCTCGCTGCTGGGGTGTCCCATGATGGCTTTCAGGGAAGACTTCCCAGGACATTGCAGTGCTTCTTAATGTTGGGAGTCGGGGGAGCAAAGGACATTGGGGATTCCTAAGTTTTTATTTATTGATTTTTATTTTTATTTTTTGAGGTGGAGTTTGAGATGGAGTCTGCACTCCCAGACTGGAGTACAATGACATGATCTAGGTTCACCGCAACCTCCAACTCCCAGGCTTAAGTGATTCTCCATCCTCAGCCTCCCAAGTAGCTGGGATTATAGGTGCCCACCACTGCTCCTGGCTAATTTTTGTATTTTTAGTAGAGATGGGGTTTTACCATGTTGGCCAGACTGATCTTGAACTCCTGACCTCAAGTGATCCAGCTGCCTTGGCCTCCCAACAAAAGTGCTGGGATTACAGGCTTTAGCCACCACTCCTGGCCTGTTTTTTTTTTGAGATGGAGTCTTGCTCTGTCACCCAGGCTGGAGTGCAGTGGTGTGATCTTGACTCCCTGCAACCTCTGCCTCCCAGGTTCAAGCAGTTCTCCTGCCTCAGCCTCCTAAGTAGCTGGGACTATAGGCGCATGCCCCCACACTCAGCTAATTTTTTGAATTTTTAGTAGAGACAGGGTTTCACTGTGCTACCCAGGATGGTCTTGATCTCCTGACCTAATGATCCACCCGCCTTGGCCTCTCAAAGTGCTGGGATTACAGGCATGAACCACTGTGCCCAGCCATTTTTCTTTTTTCTTAGAAACTTTTTATTTACAGAGAATTTGCAAAAATGAAAATGTTACAAAGAATTTCTATGTACTCTTCCTAGATTTCCCAAATGATAATGTTTTACATTTTAACACAGTTGGTCCTTCTTTCTCTCTGTGTACACACACATATACACACATGTATGTATGTAAGGTATGCATATATATAAATTTTCTGAACATTTGGGATAAAGTTACAGATATGATGCTCTTTCACTTCTAAATACTTCATCGTGTATTTATTTAAAATAGGGACATTCTATTTTGTCACCATAACAATAAAAATCCAGCTATTAATGTTAATTTAATATTATTATCTAATCTACAAACTTTATCCGAATTTTTCAGTTGCCTCTTTTCAAGGCCAGGATCACATTTAGTTGTCATGTTTCCTGAGTCCTCTTTACTCTGTGATATTTCTTCAGCTTTTTTTTTTTCTTTCACAAGCTAGAAGTCATTTAAAAAGTACAGGCCAGTTATTTTGTAGAATATTTCTCAAGTTGGGTTTGTCTGTTTCCTCATGATCAGATTCAGGTTTGGCAAGAACATCTTTGTCAAGAATATCAGAGAGGTGATATGTTCTTCTCAGTGCATCAGATTGAGAGGCACATGATACCTTTTTGTTCATTACTGGTGGTGTTAACTTTGAACACGTGGTAAATATCATATCTGCCAGTTTCTCTACTTTAAAATGACTACAGGCACACTTTGGAGACAGTGCAGTTTGGTTCTAGACTGCCTCAATAAAGCAAATATTGTAATAAAGCAGGTCACACAAATTGTTTTTCAATGCATATAAAAGTTATGATCATATTCTCCTATAGTCTATTAAGTGTGTAATAGCATTGTGTCTGAAAAATGTACATACCTTAATTAAAAAATACTTTATTACTAAAATATTCTAATGATCATCTGAGCCTTGAGTAAGCCATATTCTTTTTGCTGGTGGAGGGTTTTGCTTCAATGTTGATGGCTACTGACTGCTTAGGGTGGTGGTTGCTGAAGGTTAGGGTGGCTGTGGCAATTTATTAAAATCCAGCAACAGTGAAATTTGCCGTATCAGTTGACTCATCCTTTCACAAAAGATTTCCCTGTAGCATGCAATGCTGTTTGATAGCATTTTACCCACAGCAGAACTTCTTTCAAAATTGGAGTCAATCCTTCCGAAACCCTGCAACTGCTTTGTCAACTAAGTTTATGTCATATTCTAAATTCTCTGTTGTCATTTCAACAATGTTCTCAGCATCTTCACCAGGAGATTCCATCTCAAGAAACCACCTTCTTTACTCAACCACAGGAAGTAATTCCTTACCTCTTCAGGTTTATCACGAGACTGCAGCAATTCCGTCACATCTTCAGGCTCCACTTCTAATCCTAGTTCTCTTGGTGTTTCTGTCACATCTGCAGTAACTTTCTCCACTGAAGTCTTGCGATCCTCAAAGTCATCCATGAGGTTTGAAATCAACTTCCTCCAAACTCCTGTTAATGTTGCTATTTTGATCTCCTCTCATGAATCACGAACACGCTTAATAGCATCTAGAATAGTGAATTCTTTCCAGAAGATTTTCGGTTTACTTTTCCAAATCCATTGGAGGAAACACTGTTTGTCACACTGGTAGCCTTACAAAGTGTATTTCTTAAATGCGTTTGAAGGTAGAAATTACTCTTTAATCCATGGACTGGAGAATGATGTTGTGTTAACAGGCATGAGAACAGTAATCTCCTTGTAAATTTCCATCAGAGCTCTTGGGTGACTAGGTACATTGTCAGTGAGCAGTAATATTTTGAAAGGAACCTTTTTTTTTTTTTTTTTAGAGATAGGTCTCAACAGTTGGCTTAAAATAGTTCAGTAAACTGTGCTGTAAACAAATGTGCTTGTTCCACTTATAGAGCACAGGTGGAGTAGATTTAGCATGATTTTTTTTTTTTTTTTTTTTTTTTTTGAGATGGAGTCTTGCTCTGTCACCCAGTGGCATAATCTCAGCTCACTGCCAACCTCTGCCTCCGCAGTTCAAGTGATTCTCCTGCCTCAGCCTCCTGAGTAGCTGGGATTACAGGTGCCCACCACTATGCTTGGCTAATTTTTGTATTTTTAGTAGAAACAGGGTTTCACCATGTTAGTCAGGCTGGTCTTGAACTTCTGACCTCAAGTGATCCACCTACCTCGGCCTCCCAAAGTGCTGGGATTACAGGGTGAGCTACCATCCCCAGCCTTCAATTTAGCCTAATTCTTAAGGGCTGTAGGATTTTTTAGAATGATAAATGAATGTTGGCTTCAACTTGAAGTCACTAGCTCCATTAGCCCCTAACACGAGAGGGAGCCTATCCTTTGAAGCTAGGTACCTGCTTCTTTCTAACGTGAAAGTCATAGATTTAATCTACGTTGAAAATCTGTTGTTTGATGTAGCTGTCTTCATCAGTGATCTTAGCTGGATCTTCTGGATCACTTGCTGCAGCTTCTCATCACCTGCTGCTTCACCTTGGACTTCTATGTTATAGAGACAGCTTCTTTCTTTAAACCTCATGAACCAACCTCTGCTAGCTTCATACTTTACTTCTGCAGCTTTCTCACCTCTCTTAGCCTTCTTAGAATTGGAGAGTTAGGGCATTGCTTTGGATTAGTCTTTGGCTTAAGGAAATGTTGTGGCTTGTTTGATCTTCTATCCAGATGACAAAAACTTTCTCCCTATCAGCAATGAGGCTGTTTCTCTTTCTTATCATTTGTACATTCATGAGAGTAGCACTTTTAATTTCTTTTAGGAACTTTTCCTTTGCAGTCACAACTTGGCTAACTTTGGCTCAGGAGGCCTCGGCTTCTGCCTATGCTTGCTTTCGACATGCCTTTCTCACCAAGTGTAATCATTTCTAGCTTTTGAGTTAAGTGAGACAGGAGTGACTCTTCCTTTCATTTGAATACTTAGAGGCCACTGTAGAGTTATTAATTGGCCCAATTTTAATATAGTTGTGTCTTAGGAAATAAGGAGGCCTGGGGAGAGGAGGAGAGACGGGGAGTGGCCAGTAAGTCGATAGAGCAGTCGGAACAAACACAACATTTGTTGATTAAGTACCCTGGTGGAGTTTGTGGCACCCTAAAACAATTACTGTAGTGACATCAAAGGTCATCGATCACAGATCACCACAACAGATACAATATCAACGAAAAAGTTTGAAATACTGTAATAATTATAGCAATGTGACACAGACGTGTAAAGTGAGCACATGCTCTTGGAAAAATGGCACTGACGGGCTTGCTCAGTACAGGGTTGCCCAGAATCTTCAGTTTGTAAAAAGCGCAATATCTGCTTAGTACAGGGTTGCCCAAAATCTTCAATTTGCAAAAAGCACAATATCTGCAAAACACAATGAAGTGAAGTACAATAAAACAAGATATGCTTGTATTTTCCCTGTCCCAGTTAATAAGTATTTTGTGGGAAAAATACTTAGAGACTGCAAATTTCTATAAGCTTATTTTTTTTTCGCTCCCAGCTGACTTCGTTGGGGATACAAGGCAAGTGTTGGTGTGACTTGGTTTCTTGGGCCCGTCTCCTTTTCCTTGATCTTGGGTGTGTATAGGGTGAGTGATTTGTGTGCCAGACTGGAGGCACATTTGTGGGTTTGGACCATGTGAAATGGCTTTGTGGAAAATTTGGTGATGCAACCTTAACGTTATTTTTGATCACCACCTTCTCAAGAAAGGGAAGTCACATGAGTGAATCACAGGGATACACACACTAAACACATCCTGGCTTTTACTTACTATAGTAAATTGCACACTCCTTTTTCCCCTCCTTTTATTCTTTACTTACAAAGCTCCAAAGGAGGAAATGCAAAAGTAGGAACATTTCAAGAATAACCCTCTTGGTACTAAGAAAAAGATGTGGTCAGTTTGGGCACATGAGCCCAGAGAACAAGAATAGCCTTGACTCACACACATAATGTGTGTTAACATTATGTTATGATTCACTTTTTAAATGACAGAGATTCACAGACTTCTAACACAGGGACAATAATGACACAGTTTTGCAGAAAGTGCTGTTGTATTTTATAGCACTCTGGCCAGTAAGTCTTTTATCCTTCTTGTCCACATCTTTTTTTTTTTTTGACTTTTCAACATTTCTCCAAGACATCTAAACTACATTTTAGAAATGATAGTCTGAGTTCACGTTCTCAAAGCCTCTTACTAGTCTGTTTATAAATTTTGGCCAGCCATAGACATTTGGGTCAAGGACAGGGTTATCTGTAGGAGATTACTGGATGGAAGCTCTTTAGTTGCTCACAAAGTTGGAAGGGTGTGAGGGGCAGTGCGAAGATATTTTCTTTCATTTTCCTTCTCCTTACCCAAAAACAGAAAAACTAAAATCCAAAAGTTTCTAGTAGAATAGGGCATATTTGACTTTTAAAAATAAAAACCATAAACTGCCATTAAGTTAGCCACCCATATCCTATGTATATGTAGTTAATTACATAAGCATAGCTTCCCCTTTTTCCCATTAGATTGTATCTTGAAGATTCTAGCGTATCAATCTTTTATCTTTTCCAGTCCTTTTTCTTTTTTCTTTCTTTTTTTTTTTTTTTTTTTTGAGATGGAGTTTAGCTTTTGTTGCCCAGGCTGGAGTGCAGCGGTGTGATCTCAGTTCACTGTAACCTCCGCCCCCCAGGTTCAAGCGTCTAATCTAATCCTTTTTCTATCCTCAAATCTATTATGGGGTCAGTTTTTGTCCAAGAGTAAGACAGTGTCACTCCCTCCAATGGGTCAGGAATGGGTATCTCCCATCTTATTTCTTCCTATGCTCACCTCAGCCAGCCTGCCTCATCACACAGATGTGTGTGGCTACGTTTCTCACGTGGAAAAACTATTCATGTAACATTACTTATTGTGAAATCACAGACTCCTTAGAATTAGAGTTTATTTAGTCTTATCACTTTATTATCCAATGCTGCCATACCATCCATTGTACTTTTAAAAGGAATTTTTTCAGATCTGTTTGAACACTTCCAATGAAAGAGGGTTCACCATCAGATAGGGCAAACATTTCTATATTTGAAGAGATTTAACTCGTTAGTTATAACCTGCTTGCCTGTAATGTCTACCCATTGAGTCTGCTTTTGCCTTCCAGAATTCTATATGGTGGTAAATCCATTTCTCCATAATAGTTCTTTAAGTATTTGAAGACTTTTGTTTTTTCTCTTGGAAAAGCAATTGTCTTCTTATAAGTGTGGCCCAGCCTCAAGTTCAAGGCTTTAGCTTCCCATTTGTTACCATCCATAAGCCATTTTCTCTGAAGAGAATTTAAAGCAGAGCATTCAAGCGTTGCGCAATGAGGAAAGGGTGTAGGAAAAGGACAGGAAGGGAGAAATGAAGTGATTGATGTAGCTGGCAAGATCAGATGAAATCAGACCTGTGAAAGAAGAAAAGCAAGTTCAAGTTTCCTACTTATTCAGGTTGGTGCCTGTTGTGCTCAGGATTAGATTTTCAGGTGCCTGGGGTTTCTCTTTTCTGCCTCAAGAGTAAAGTGGGTGTAAAACTGGAGTACAGGAGCACTTCCCTGTTCACAATGGAGAGGTTGTGCACATTTACTCCTTATCAGTCAAATTCCATTTCCCCATAGATTCACGTTATACTTTCAGAAGTATTTTCTCTTTACTACGAATTGATCTGTAATTGATCCGTGGAGGCAACCAGCATATTTGCTGTTTTCTGAACTTGGAGATAAAACCATTTGCAAGCTTTTTACATACAGCTGATCTACTAGGTGAACTTTGGAGTTAAAGAACTTTATTTGGTTTAAAAATAAGTATTCAGAAGTGTCTGAGGTTAATTTTACATGGCTTACGTTGCTACCATGCCTCTTCATTAATTGTGGCCATGCCTTTTGACAAATAATATCTCATGTTGTCTAGCGTAGCTTCACAATGAGTTTCACCTGGAGTTCAGGTGCTTCCTGTGCAGGCCACCCCTGCATTGCCTCTCTCCCAGCCTGCCCTCCTTCCAGTGGGCACTCCTAGGTGTTTTCTTTGGCAGGTTAATGTGCTGCTCTTCAGTTTTAAATGTGATAATGACTTAATGATTGGGCTTTCTTTTGTGGCAGTGCAGTTTTATAAGTGTAATATAACATTCCAAGGTTGGTGCTCATCCAGCTGTGTGGGCTCATCCAGGGTGGTGTTGAGATCTGTGGCTTTGGCCTTGTGTTCCTGCACAATGAGGGTGGCTGTGTTCTCTTGGGTAAGTACCTGAGGCTTTGTGTGGCTGCTTAGGAATTGTGATTTCACATTTGCCTCTCATCATCTTCCTGGTAAATGAAAATGGTTACCAAATATCTTGAGAATGCCCTATATTCTTCTGGAAACAGCATGGGCTTGGATCCAATGGCAAGCAGAGAGGCTGCAGAGGTGCCTATCAGGAGGGACTTCGGGGAACTCTCTTGTTTCTGGCTACCTTTTGTCCATGTTTTCACCAGCTATGAATGCGATCATTATAGCAAATGTCTGTCTTTAGCATTTGATAGCATTTCTGTGTTCGCAAATGCCACTAGAATGCATACACTCTTGGGAGAAGTCTTTCAGCCTTAGATCAGCCCTTTGATCCATTTATGGTGACAAGATGGCTAGGAGTGTGGGAGAGACCTGAAGAGGTGTGTGGGTTCTGGGTCCACTGTGTTCTCCACCCTCCCTGTCCTGTCTGTTTTGTTTCCAGGTCTCCTAGGTGTCTGGATGATCAGAAACCAGAGGGTCAGATTGTATGCTGCTGGAATAACTGATGGGAAAATTTAGATCAGAAACCAAATCTCTTGTAGGCAGAAGTAAATTAAAAAAAAAAAAAATGATTTCTCAGCTACTTTGGCAAGGCTGCCAAATCTTTATTAGAGAGTGCTTGGCAGTACTTCTCTTCGAAAGGTCATAAACTCACATGCCGCGAGTGGGAGTGCAGGTAATGTGAGTGAGCCAGAAGGGCCAGGCAGGAGCTCACCGGGCATGCGCCAAAGCATAGCGCCCTCGCTGCCTGCACAGAGCAGCTGCTATTTACCTGTGGCCCATTGTCCTCAGGCTGAGGAGCTGGCTTGGTGTTGCCAGTTTAAAAGGACCTTGAGGTCTCCATTTTTACATTTTATTTCCCAATTTCAAACACTGCCAACTAATTCAAAAGTTTAAAAATATTTGTGTCGGCCAAAGGAAGCACATCTTTGGGGCACCCCAGTTTGTGACCCCTTGGGTTGGCTGTGTTAAGAGAAAGGGAGGAAGGCGTAAACAACAGATCTTAGCACCTTGATGGTTTCGCTTTGGTCTGAGGCTCACATGGACTCACAGTTTTAGTTCTGTCAGTTATGTAGCACGGTGGGGCTCAAACATGATTTCTCTCTGTGTCTTTTTAATCTCCAGATTGAAATATGAGTACCAGTTAGGCATAAACATAACAGGCTCAGGTCTTGCAAGTTGTGGAGCGAAGGCCGCCAGTGATGATGGCAGAAGGTGGAGGGCTTTTTCTAGTTCTCTTGTGCTTTATCTGGTTTTGCACTGACACCTATGACTGCCCTGGGAGACAGGCTTAACAGACTTGTTCAAGGAAGCACTGTAAGTCAAAGCAAAGAACAAATGGGAAATAAAAGTGATGGCCATAAAAACAGGAAGAAGAGCATGAGGAGGGGAGGCAGGTTATGGATTTTGCATAATCTCTTCAGCCACTTGAAGGAAAGAGACTAACTGTAAAATCTTTACTTCTCTAGTGGTTGTGGTATTTCTAAGACGTCAGAGTCTAAAAAGGTAGCTATTGAATCTAGACAATGTAATGATAACATTGTAAATTTCTAGATAGGTATTAAGAAGGGAATTTTGAACCTAAAGTTTCTGTTGAGATTTTGGAAAAATTAGGCTAACAAGTAAGCAAATCTAGGGAATAAGTGGTAACTGCAAACAAACAAAAACCCAGCAACAACAGAAGACTTAAAGCTGTTTTAATTGTCTGGCTTTGAAGAGAAATCATACTAATTCATGTCTTTATTTTAATGAATGCAAGAGTAAATAAGAAATCCAATTAAAACACCACCATTGAAAGGACGTTATTTGTTAATTAAATGCTTGCAAATTTCATTTGTGTGCTGAGTTCTTCCAAATATCCATCAATTCTTACAATATAAAAGGAGGCAATATGACACCATGGAAAGAACCTTTGTGTTTTAGTTCTTACTCATTCCTGTAGGGTGAGCTCTACCCATCAATCTTTCCTCACCTGAAGACTTATCATTTTTCATGTATATACTGAGAGAAGTATACAATATAATGCAATATAATGAATTGTGCATGTAAGAAAAGATTAAAAGTGTAGGTTAAATCCTTATAACAATAGTAAGTTGCCATTAAAATAATGTTATAAATTTATACTTTCAGGTAAGGAATGATCTCTAAAATCCTATGTAGGCTGAGTGTGGTGGCTCATGCCTATAATCCCAGCACTTTGGGAAGCTGAGGCAGGGGAGGATTGCTTAAGTCCGGGAGTTCGAGACCAACCTAGTGAAACCCTGTCTCAACAAAAAATAAAAAAATCAGCTGAGCTTGGTGGCATGGATCTTTAGTCCCAGCTACCTGGGAGGCTGAAATGGGAAGACCAGTTGAGCCTAGGAGGTTGAGGCTGCAGTGAGCCAAGATTGCACCACTCCACTCCAGCCTGAGTAACAGAGTGAGACCCTATCTCAAATACACACAGACACACACACACGTACAGTTTTAAAAAGCAGTATATGAAGAGAGTAGAAGATGATGATGTGTTCCCTCTTATGTTTTACGTTCAAATGAAAAAGACCTGTGTATATGTAACTTGTTTTATGCAGGATAGGTTTGGAAGGATGCACAAATGCATAAAAATAACTCTTAACCTTTCCACAGTGTCTGATTTTAAAAATGATACTAAAATTGCTTTTGTTGCAACAGTGCTTTGATATTTCAAAGCCAGTGGTTATATTTCTGTTCTTATTGACTCCATCGTTCACTTGACATCATGGTTGATAATTTGCTCCTTCTTAAAAAAGTTGACTTGTTTCTTGAGAGCACATTCCCCGAGTTTTCTTTCTGCCTTTTCCCCTGTACCTTCTCTCTTTATCGAGGGCAGCTTTTCTATCTTGTGTGTAAAGTTTGGAGAGCCCACAGTCAGCTAGCTCTGTTCTTTCCCTAGAGGATTTCATTCATTCCCATTGCTTTAAATCACCATTATGCTGGTGTCTTTGCCTCAAATTTCTATCCCTGTTTACCTTCCTGACATCCCTAACTAGATGTTGAATAAGCACCTAAAATGTAATAATAAAAATAACATATATATATAATAATATAAGAATAACATAAAATAGGTATGTTATACATATATAACAAAATATAATAACATATAAAATATAAAAATAACATATATGTAACTTTTACATTACTACCCATTACCATAGTCCCCAAATCTTTTCTTTCCCAGTAAATGGCACCATGATTTATTTTTGCTGAAGTCAAAAATGGAACAGAATCATTCTTGATTCTCTCCCTTTCCCTCGTTTGTCCTCATTGAGCCATCAAGAGATATTGTTGGCCCCACCACTAAACTTTATCTTGAAGCTATGAATCTATGGACTTTCTCCCCCTGCACTGCCACCATGCTGGTTAATCCTACCATCAACATTGACCTGGTTCACAGCAGTTGCCTCTAATTCTACTGCTGTTTTTCTATAGTCATTCTCCACAAAGAATTCAGAAGAGATATTTTTTAATGACTTTCCATTGATCTTGAAATAAAATCCAAATTTTTTTTTGAAGTCATCTTTAAGGGCCATCATGATCTAGCCTCTTTCTGTCTCTCTGAACTAGTCTTTCACACACCTCCTTTTTGCTCATTACACTTGGCCCCATCTCTGTCTCTCTTTCTGTCTTTCAGACACGCTAAGCCCTTTCCCTTGCTCCCTTTGCCTGGAATATCCTTCCTTTGGTCTTTGTATGATGGATATCTTCTCAGCCTTCATGTATCAAAGCGAATGTCATTTCCTTGGAAAGCTCTTCCCCAATAACCCTTGCTAAAGTACATCTTTAATCTCACCTGCCCAACTCCTGTCTGGCTTCAGCGTGTTACTTTCCTCTTTGATATCTATCTGAATCCAAAACCGTATTATTTATTTGGTGACTGTTGGTTTTCTCACTCTAGGATATAAATTCAGTGGAGGCCATGCATCTCGTTAACTGTGGTATTCCCGTGGCCTGGAACAATATCTAGCACATAGAAAACCTTCAGTAGAAGAATAAATGAATGAATAAATGATATTTGAAATTAATTTTGGAAGATAAGTGATAGAGGCAATAATAAAGCTTGGAGCTGTAATTTTTTTTTCTTTATTCTCCTAGTACTGACATCATTTTATGGTGACATACACGGTAGTGTCTCATTTTAAGCGTAGACATTAGAACACCCAGTTGGAGAGACACATAAAATGAAAGCAGCATCAGCTGCATTTAGGTTATTTGGATTCTGGTCTCAGCTTTACTACTAGCTCAAAGTGGCTTTTGCATGCCACTCCTCATTGGGCTTATTTCACTTGTAAAATCAGGGAGCAGATGAGCTATTTTCTAATGTTCATTCTGCTCCATTAATTACCATCTTGAATCAATGTCACTTGTGATTTTACTATAAGTCCACATTGCCCTCAGATCGCCTTTTGCATATTCTCTGTTCTAGTTTCTTTCCAAACTTTCTCCTTCCCCCTTTTTCCTCAATATTTAGAATATTTCTTAGCACTCTGAGCTCTTCCCCAGACACTGTTTTGCCTTAAAAGGCTGATTTTGCAGTTAGACTTGAGATTAACTTGGTTAGTCTTGAGACAAATACAGTTGTGATCTATTCAGCTATGCATATGATAAGTGAGGAACAAGTAACATTGCTTGTTTGTTGCTGCAGTATGTTTCTCACAATGTAAGAGAATGATAATGAGAATAATAATTAAGTGTTATTGCTGGTGTTCATGAAGTTCCAGAAGAAGATAGTTCCAAATAGCAAAACGCTGTACTTAACAGAGGTTCTTCTAAGTAGTTAAATACTTTATGTGGTTTTTGAAGAAATAGAATACCTTCTAAAATGACAACAACCGTAGAACAAATTTTATGAAGCCATGAAAATTAGAAATTAGAAATATAATAGGAGTCCAGTGGTGGGGGGGGTCAGGATAGAAAAGAGAAGAAACCAAAAAGTCGGATGGAACAAGGGTAGATGCAGATAGTGAAAATTGTTGGTTGCTATGTAGATTACTTTTTAATCCGTTGGCAAAGCTAAGTAAGCATTTTCATATCTGAGTTGGCAAGCTTAGGCTGCCCATTCCAAGAAAAATTTAAAAAAATAAAGAAAGGAACGAAACAACAAACAGAAGTGCAAAAGACTAACAGAAAAGTGGTTAAGAAATAGGACTGTGTCCTTAGGATAGATTTGCTAGGCCTCAACTCAAAGGCAGGTTTTGCTCTAAAGGGAATGTTCCAGTAATATCCCTTAGGCTGTGAACACACTTTTCAGACTTAATCCTGGGACTCATGAGATTCCCTTCTTCAACTCCTGTTGCACAGAGAGAAAAGAAGATAGAAACTTTGGGGAAAATGAGGTTACTCCTTACATGGGGAAAATCTGAAGTCTCCCAGGAATGAGGTATCATGAGAGAAATACCCAGAATTCTACCAACCATTCACATATTTGCTTTCTCCACAAATATTTTAGAGATAGGGCCTCATTCTGTCACCCAGGCTGGAGTGCAGTGGTACAGTCACAGCTCACTGTGGCCTCAAACTCCTAGTCTCAAGTGATCCTCCCACCTCAGCCTCTTGAGGAGCTGGGACTATAGGCACACACCACCATGGCCACCTAATATTTTTTAGTTTTTTATTTGTTGTAGAGACAGGGTCTCACTATGTTAGCTAGGCTGGTCTCAAACTCTTGGCCTCAAGTGATCCTCCTGTATTAGACTCCCAGAGTATTAGAATTATAGGCATGAGCCACCATGCCCAACCTCCCTAGATATTTTTGAAAGCTCACTGTGTACAAGGCACTGAGCTAGACATCAGATATAAAACTAGAAAAACAAACCTAGTCACTGCCTCATAGCACTTATTATCTTATCAAACCTAAAGTCCAGGCCTTATGTAAATAAAAACAAAAAACAAAAAAACTGCTTTTGAAAGTACTAATGAATATATTTTAAGAAAACTTTTCACTAACACATCGCAAGTTTATTTTTGTATGTAGGGATGCTAGATAAAATAACAAATTTTTAGTATGTCTCAAATGTATCGTGGGACATACTTATATTGAAGTATCTACTTGCTGCTTATCTGAAATTTAAGTTTAACTCAGCATCCTGTTGTTATTATTTGGGTGACTGATTTATACCTAAACGATTTTGAGATTAGAATTAGGAATACAAATACTGTGACACTGGTGCAAGTACTGAGGCATAACATTTTTTTCAAATGGGCTTGGAGCATTTGAAAGGATTTGAGATGTAAGGACTGACTGAAATCCCAGTATCCCATGACATCTGTATGTCAGGGGATTTCCTATATTTCCATGTCATGAAGTTTTCCTTGAAGTCATCATCATAAAGGAACATGCATGGTGTAACCATCATTATTTTGCCATATATTTATGTTGATGCATTTATTTATTTATTAAAGTTTTAGAGTTTTGTGGATACATAGTAGGTGTATGTATTTATGGGGTACGTGAGATGTTTGATACAGGTATGCAGTGCCTAATAATCACATCATGGAGAATGGGGTATCCATCTATGTTGGGACATTGAGACTGGTTTCCCAATTTTTAACAGCATCTGTAATACAACAAGTGAAGCCTCTCCACCCCATGGTGGTTGTTTCTTTGTCGTTTAGTAGAAATACAAACTTGTTCTATACCTTTTAAGACATTTTACAAACTGTCCTTCTGAATACCTGACCCTTATACAGAAGGGCGCACGTGTGTGTGTGTGTGTGTGTGTGTGTGAACTGTCCTTCTGTATACCTGACCCTTATACAGAAGGGCACGTGTGTGTGTGTGTGAACTGTCTTCTGTATACCTGACCCTTATACAGAAGGGCATGTGTGTGTGTGTGTGTGTGTGTGTGTGAACTGTCCTTCTGTATACCTGACCCTTATACAGAAGGGCACGTGTGTGTGTGTGTGTGTGTGTGTGTGTGTGTTGGGGTAGGGAACCGCTACAGCTAACCTTCTCAGAGCTGCCCCAAGGGTCTTTCAAATGAATGCATCTATTTAGTAGCCTTCTGATCAGCTGTTGTCTTTCAAATTGTATGATTGTAGGCAAAGCAACCATTGGAAGATTTGCAAATTTTGGAAATTTTATAAGCAGCGTAGTTGTAGCGCTGTTCCTTCACAGGAGAAAGTTTCCACTCGATAGGCAGAAGTCCTAACCAGTAGTTAGTATTAACTGATGGAGACAGGGTCGAGAGTCCAAACTGGCACTGAATCTGAGATTGCTGAATTACCCTGGGAGGGCAAAGGCTCCACACGCAGACCTAAATGAAGATAACAGAATGGGTCGCCAGTATATGCAATGCTGGCCTTTTCCAGTTTCATGACTGCGCAGCTCAGACTTTGGGGGATATTGGGATTACATCACTGGGAATAAAACTTAAGAGTTTTCCCCAGTGGAGCAGCATCAGCCCCTGCGCTCTGAGTTAATATAGGGGCAGGGAATTATGAAGGCATTCTGAAAGAGTTGGTTTTCTCTTATAATCAATGGATAAATAGTTCAGCCTCGTGTGTCCAGTTCGAGTTCGTAGTTGAGCAAACTGGGTAAAGAGACAATGGACAGTTCTGCATTTGTGGCATTTGTACAAACTTTGAATCTGAATAATATTTCAGATGCTTCAAAAGGATAGACATAGAAAAATGATACCCCACATCTTTTTAACAGTTTATGGTGTTAACTCCTATATCCTTTAAAATCCTTTGCTTTATATAGTAATAAATAAAATCAGACCTCCTTATCCACAGATTCCCACAGATTCAACCAACTGTGGATAGAAAATACTTGGGAAAAAACGGTAAAATAATACAATAAAATAATAACAAAATAAATAACAAAATTAAAAGCAATAAAAATGTCGTATAACAACTATTTACATGGCACTTACATTGTATTAGGTATTATAAGTAATCTAGAGATGACTGAAAGTGTATAAACTATATATAACTACCGCTCTATCTTACATAAGGGGCTTGAACAGCTATGGATTTTAGTATTCTCACAAATATCGAAGGATGACTGTATTTTAATTCTTTACAACTGATGTCCCCACCAACATTTCATCATAACAAATTTCAAACATACAGCAAAATTTTGAAGGAATTTAAAGTGAACATCACTATACTTACTACCTACATTCTACCATCAGCATTCTACACACTTTCTTTGTCACATCTATGCACCTACTCCATCTTGATTCATCCACTAATTCATCTAATTTTTTGATGCATTTCAAAGTAAAATGTAGACATCCATGCACTTCCCGCAAATACCTCAGCATGCATGTCATTAACTATAATTCAATATTTGTTTATACCTTTTTCCCTTTTAATGTAAAATTTACATACAGTGAAATTGCAAGTCTTAAGTGTACAGTCTTTGAGTTTAGACAAAAGTCTATATCCCTGTCAAGATGCAGACTGTCACCGTCATCCCATAAGCTTCCTTTAAGCCCCTTCCAACTCCCTTGTCTCAGTACTGAAGCCATCCTTGTCTTTTTTTTCCCACCATAAATTAGTTTTGAATGGCATACTTTTTAAAAATAAATCGAGTTTAATTTATATGTAGTAAAATGTATCCTGTTTATTGGACAGTTCTGTTGAATTTTGACAACTGTATATGGTTGTGTAACTACTACCACAGTCAAATCAAACAACAGTCCCCCTACCCCCTGCTAAAAATTCTCCTGGGCCCCTTTATATTCAGCTTCTTTCCCTGCCCCTAGCTTCCTGCAACCATTGATCTGTTTTCTGAACCTGAAGTTTTACATTTTGTAGAATGGCATAAAAAATGGAATAATTTGATATGTAGTCTTTTGAGTCTGGATTTTTGCACTTAGCATAATGCCTTTGAGATTTCATCTATGAGGCAGTGTGTGTCAAAGCTTGTTCCTTTTTGTTGCTGAGTAGTATTCTATTACATGGATGTATCATGGCTCATTGATACATTCACCAGTTGAAGGACATTGGGGATTTGCACTATCCACCTTTTGGTGTTTATTTGTAACTTTATTACCATATAAGAGAAATGCACAGTCAGGAACTTCCTGGGATATAAACTGTATGATGTGGAGAAAATTGTTCGGTTATTTCACTCCTGTGAAATCTGCAGCTTATAACACCTGGTTGACTGTGTATTACATTACATTTTGTATTTTGACTTTGGGAACCTGAAAAAATATCGTTAATTTTTAGAATTTCATAGTCTAAAAGGACTGCCTCATTGGAAACTTTTTATTTCAAATGGACTTGGGAGCATTTTTCTTTCCTGGGCAGGGCAAATGTTTTAATTTTCCAGTCTCATCTCAGAAGCAAGTATGTGCAATCCACCCTTGTACTCCCAGCACCAAGAGTGAAGATTTAATGGTGAGGAAGCAAAAGAAGTGAGATTAGGGAAAAGAGATAGGAAGGAGGGGAGGGCTTCCAGAAAGAGCAGCAACCACCAATAAATATTTTATTGTGTGGCTATGTGGCAATGGTTACACCAGGTCAAGTTGCTTAATAGTAAGTCAGGTTGATGCAGGGTTTGACGTGATCTGAGCAACTGATGAGGGGATGAATTTCACCATGAGATTGTCCTTTGGTTTTGGCCGGGAATCTGGTACCAGATGTGAAAACCTGCTGCCGGGTGCCTACTGGAAGGAAATAAACTGTTTCTTCTTGCTTCTTGCATTTTCTGTTGAAAGCAGAAACAATTTGGTAGTTTTATTGGCATGCATATGTGCGTGTGTGTTTACATGTGCAGATTTACACTGGGGTTAGAGATAGCAAAATAATTGTATTTGCTTTATTCATTTACTCAGTTATTCAACAGAAATGTTTTAAGCACCTGTCAAATTCCCACACTTTTGAAACTGTAAGTCAGAGTAATTAGACCTTAGTAAAAGAAAAAAATATGAGTCCTTGGTTTTGTCAGTATTATAAGAATTAAGAGTAGAGATGGAATTTTACTTATGAGCCCCAGGTCCTGTGGGGAAAGCTTCCCTCTCTTTGCCCCTCAAAGCAGTAATTTGGACTTAGAGCTAAGAATCAAGATGAGAAAGATCTTATAGTAACCTTTGAATTCACATCCACACTGGAAGGTGCTAAGCCTATAAACTTCAAATAGGAATAGAAGGGCACTGGAAGCCATCTGAATAGGTTAATAATCGTAACAGTGTGGGTAAACAGTACACAGAAGTATAGAAAACCAAGTGATTTTGTAAACATGCTGGACATTTCCTTGTAGAAACAGGCCTATTTTTTCCTCCTGGTAGAGTCTGCACATGGCTTCTGAGATGATCATCAGGACGTGTTTTTCTTTATTGGTACACTATTGTTCAGATTACACTCATCAGTCATTTTAACACTCGGATCACATCAGTAGTCTGCCTTGGTGTTTGTAAACCTTCATGGTGCTAATGAATTTACAAGCACATAAGTTGGTTAATGAACATCCTGGGTGGGAGGGAAAGCATACCCTTGAATATCTCCTCCTCCCACTCCTAGTATTAGAGGAAACTGATGAAGCACCCAGGAACACACTGTGGTGCTTTATCCTTATTATAACGATGTCTGTGTAACAAAGTTACCGAGTTACTGCACCTTGGCTTCTTTTAAGATCGAATTTACTCATAATTGCAGCTGTCACAATGGCAGTTTGTTAAACTTAAGATGCCTGGAGACTGAAGTGGGAATTTGGCTACATGGATCAAGTGGATTGAGACATCAAGAAAACCAAGGGGAGGAGCACACATACTCCGTGGAAGCCTCCAACAGCCAAACCAAGCCAGCACACTGGCTGCATGGCCTGAAAATCTGCCCTTTCCTTTTGCTCTAGGCCTTTCTCAACAGGAGACCAGTTCTGTGCTGTCCTTACCAAGGAGAAAGGAAGATTATGAGAAAGCATACGAAAATTTTATTGTGTAGTGGTTGCCTGTACGTCTCTGAAATGCCATCTATTTGCACATTATTTCTGAACCATGAAATAAGTCTCTTTTTAAATTAGACATCTTCCTTTAAAAATGATTTGGAATGTTGTAGGTTCTACACTGAATATTGACTGCATCCTAATGAAAAATGTGTGGTTCACATTAATTCAGACTGCCTAATACTAAGGGAAACCTAGTAATTGTCAAGCACCTAATATGTGCTAGGCAAGTGCTGTGTGCATTTGTAAGCTTTCTGTCAATCGATGCTTTCAACAAACTTTTGGGGAAAGTGCACCTCTTTCTAGGAACCAGACTCAGAGAGGCCCAGTTACCAAATAATGCTGTTTTCACTATTCCGGGCTATCTCATGCATATTTGTTTTTCTTCTGACAAAAATATAGCATGGGAAAGGGGAAAGTAGCAATGAAGAAAGATGAACATCATTTACGCTGGAATTCACAGGCATGGTTGGAAAACCAGCTTCCCTTCTCCTACCCTCTAAATCCCCTCTCACCAACACACACGCTTTGTCGTCATTTTCTAATGACTTAACTAACTGTAAAGTGCCTAAAACATTGAAAATTTAGTTTTAAACTGTAGCCTCAAATTAATTCAATTGTAACATATTTAACTGAAGCGAGGAGACTACCACTACTACTAAAATAGGAAGAAAAATCACCACAGTAAGTATTTCTTAGATGCTTATTATATGTCAGGCCCTGCTACAGGTGCTTTGTACACACTGACTCAGTGTTTCTCAGCCTTTTGGTTTTTCCTATTATTGTCTCCCTAAGGAGAAAAATTAAATTAAATTTAGGTTTAATTTAAATTAACTTAATTTGAATTTGAATTAAATTTAATGTATCCATAATGAGAGAAATTAAATACAAAGGAATAATTTTTTGTCAGACAGCGTTGAGCTTTACAGGGCCATAAACCATTCTAATACCTAAGATTGCTTTTACCCTCCAATGTGATGTCACTCCTGTTGAGACTGCATGTACTAACTCAAATCACTGACTGCTCTTGGTTACCCTAAGGGGTTGGCACTGTTAGTATCTCCCTATTGTACAAACGAGAATACAAAGACCCTAAGAGGTTCAGTAGCTTGCTCAAAGCATATTTAATAAACAGCTAAAGCATCCAGGCTATACCTTATAACCACTGCACTCTATTGCCGCTAACTCTTCAGTCATTCCTGCTGGCTGCACCCTCTCTGCAAACGCATTTTATATCTCATAGACCCATCTCTAATCAATATGATCATGTCTATTCAGATTGCTCTGTTTGTTACCTTCTGGCTTGAAGTTTGGCCTTGGCATACTTTGCAGTCCTTAGCATGGGCACGTACTCTTGTCTCAGCCCTTTACTAAGCTTGTCACTATTTTATCTAGTTTAATCCTCTTGATAACCTGTAGAGTGAGTAGGTGTTATTACCCTCATTTTACAGATAAATCAGGGAGGTGCTGAGTGTTAGGAAACCTGCCCAGGGCCACAGGGCGGGTCAATTACTGAATGAGGCAAGCAATCCTGAGTGGTTAGATTCCAAAGCCTGTGCATACCCTTGGTCACTTCCCAGATAATCTTCCATGGCAACCTCGGGGGAGACTTCCAACATCTCCTTACACATTAGAAAATATATTAATATCATTCAGAGTTTTCTTTGAAATAATCCTAGATTTGTAGACAAAAGTAGAGTGACTCAAAATTACCCTCTTTGAAATCTAAGAGATTTACAGATATAAGATTTAAGATATAAACTACATAGAATTTTCCAACATTTATTGGAATGTCGGCTAAAAGTCACTACAGCCTGCCCATCAATAGAAAGGAAGAGGAAATATCTTGGAACTTAGACAAGATTGCAAAATAGATCCCTTTTTTTCTTGGTGGTCTGCCTCTCGTTGAAGTTTTCTTTCCTCTATTTCTGCCTCTTTTTGTTCTTATTCTCCTATAGTAATTCCTCCTATTCTCTTCCTCAGCACTTCTCAGACTGATTCTCAAAGGCATAATTCACAAGTTGTGAAAGACCAGTACTAGCTTAAAAGTATTATTTCTCCCCAGCAGATTTGCAATTAGGCAGCAATCGAAGCTTAGGGGGCAAAGTATTACGAATGATGTTCTTTAGTCCTGGGAGAGGGAAAACTCCTAAGAGGGTCTTACCAAGTCCCTGGCATCCTACACAGAGGGCTGGTGTCTGTGGGCTCACCCATCAGCGAGTTATAGGTCAAATTAATGAGCGTTGGTGTCATGAGATTTGCTGTATACCCACCGTTTTCAACAGCTGAACTGCTGTGCTAAGGGAAGCCCACCTTCTCAGTATTGTGTCTTTTTATTAAACGGAACCTTGACGCAGCCCTGGCAGGATGATTCAGGCCAAGTGATCCGTAAGATGGCTTCTGCTCTTGGCTTCTCAGGGTGACTATGTGGGTGGTCTCGCGTGCCTTAGTTTCTCCATCTGTTTTAGTAGAAAAGATTGTAACATTCTTGGAGATCACAGAACGGAATGTGCTGTGTAAACACCAGGCAGTGTTGTTACAATAAATAGCAAATTAGTGACTCTAGCTTAAATTTCCTACACTTGATGACTTGTGGGTGTAGCAAAGAATCAGAAATTGTCACTAGGAAAAAAAAAAAATCCTTCCTCCAATTTTCTGACAACTACAGAATTTTAGGATTTTGGCTACCATCTGTTGAGGAACACGATCTTGCCTCTCTGTGGAAGGCTGAAATGATGACTATAGTGGGATCCGGCTGTCTCCTAATTATATATAGCTGGCTTGTTAGTATCTGCCCCAAAAGTTCTAACCTGCGTGTCTAGTCGTTTTGTTTTTTAATCTAATTTGTCACAAATCTCATTTTTAAAATCTAAAATATGCTTTTGGAATACACTGCCATATTAATAACAACATTTCCTGTTAGGCAAGACGAGAAAATGAGAACATTGCGGTTTTAAAAGTCTGGCTTCCTAATAGGAGCCATGATGTAGGTATACAGAGAGCAATTGCTTTGCAGTGGTTATATGGCGTGACTGTTCTCTTTTAGGTGATTCTATTTTGAGAGATTCTGTTAGGATTTAGGGTTTCACCAAGGATCTACTAGTGGGCAAATGGATCCTCCCTTCTTACCTGAGAATGACGGTTTATGAAACAGAGGAAAGAACAATGACTTTGAGCCTTAAATCTCAGACCTCAGGTTTGTCCCAGGCAGTCATTCGTTAGGAACGATGTCTGCCCTCTCTCTCTAACGGGGTTGTTGTGAAGCTCAAATAAGATTTAAAACCACTTTGTAAACATGAAAAGATTATGCAAGAAGTAATCAAAAAGTAACACATTCACGATTGTAAGATTTAAGGTCTAACTAAGTTGGGGCAAACCTACTTAGCTTTAAATGATGCCTGGGTGAGAATGGTCCCCTGTCACAGCCTTAGAATAAATTCAGCCTTTGACCCAATCCAGGCTCGATAGTGATCAGGACCTGACCTCTCTTAGCTCCTGTCCCAGTCAGAATAGAGTGCAATTCAGGGGGGAGAATGAAATGAGTTTATTAGGACGTTTTACTCTGTATGCTTAACAGTGATTTACACAACCTGACTATAAACAACAGATGGAAGGAATTCTGTTTTCTGAGTACCCATGTGTGTTCATGGACTGTGTAGCTTGGAGGCAGCTTGGTTCAGGGGAAAGGTATGAGCTTTAGAGGCTAAAACCTGTGTTGAGGACCCAGGCCATTACCTGCGTAAGATTCATGAACTTGAGACTCTCTGTGAGATAATGCACTGGGATTTTTTTTTCCCCATGGAAGATTCTGGCCCCTTGATTTGGAGTCAGGAGACCTAGTTTTGTCTCTGTCTGTCATTGACAGTGAACATTTGGGCAGATGATTTAGCTCTATGAGCAAAAGTTCCCTCCTGTATAAAATGGAAATGGTAATAATAAGAACTCAGAATAGTGTGAAGGTTAGAGAGGTTAATTCGTGGAAAGAGCACATTGTAAACTTGAAAGCAGTGTATTTATTCATTCATTCAATCAACACTACACATCCCCTGTGCAGCCTAACAAGGAGTTGGTAATCGAGAGGGCAGATGACATAGAAGCTAACATTGTGGGCACACTGTGCTTAGACCTTCCTTCAAAGGTCTAATCTTGCAATTTGGCAGAAATCAGAGCTTAGGGGACAAAATATTACAAATGACATTTTTTAAGCCTGGGAGAGGGGAAATTCATAGGAGAGCAGTGGTCATTTAACACCTCTGAAGGAAGTGTGCCCATGACATGGAGGGAACATTGAGGAAAGAGGACGCAATGTTGTTCAGAGAATCTAGAGTACCTTTCCAGAGAAGGGAAGACTGTTGAGTCAGTCTTTAAGAGGAAGTTTGCCAGTGGACAAAACCATTGAAGTGTCTCAAGGACATTCTAAGGAAGAAGACTGGTGAAACTTGAGATGCGTGACAGAGAGTGGCATTGTTTAGGCCACATTTCATTGTCGCTCGAGCTAAGGCGTGTGAATATGGAGCAAGTGGGGTGAGGAGGGCCAGGCCGATAAGGGAGATAGCCTAGGAACTGTGTCACAGAGGGCTGCTTTTCTGTGTTGGCGAGCTTGGACTTCACCTTGCATGAGTTAAGATTTCATGTACACATGAGACTACAGAATGTCATGCTCTTATTGAAAGAGGATGCTATTGAGCCACTCTGAGCTGCTCATGTAATTTGATGATACCCCCCTGCCCTCTACCCAGATTGGAGAAGCATTCGTGTTAACCCAGTTAACTTCTTACCGAATGCCCCAGGTCCAGCAGTTGCGTACATTCCGGCATGGCTGGGCTTGGGGCTGACTCTGTGGCCATGGCACAAATGGAGATATTCGCTGGTGAAACTCAAGAATCCTTACGGGAGCCAAGTCCCATTGGTTTCATTTGCAGCAATAAACACTCAACTGAAAAGACCATTTATTGGGTGCACACCATGTGCTGGGCACAGCACTGTGCTTAGTGCAGGGGAGAAACAGGAATGAGTAAGGAATGGTTAAAGCCTTATGGTAAAGACACAGCTTCCTGTTGAGTGCTCACTGTGGGTCTGGGGTGGTTCCACTTAAACGTTGCAAAGCCCTCTGAGGTAGATATTGTAATTCCTATTCTATGTAAGGTAGAAGAAGCAATTATGCACAGCACACTAGTTTGTGAAGGACCTGGGATTCAAACTCATGTGCCCAACACCAAAGTCCGTGTTTGTAATCCTACCTGTGTTCTATGATGGAGACAGACGTGTAACTAACTGTGCATAAGGTGAAGACTTAGAAGAGTGAAGGAGATTGAAGGAGTGATGTAGAATAGATTTTGAGTCTTTTTCGACTGTGAAATAAAAATAAAACAGACAATTCTTTCTTCTTCTGCCTACCTTTGTTCAATTATAGGTCAGAAGACTCAGTCAGAGCAATTGTCATATTCTTACAAGCTGGAGAACTGAAGGGGAAATAAATGAAAGACTGGGAAGGAATAGGATTAGTTTGAAACAACCAGAGGTCAGGGCAGCTCAATAGTGTAGACTTCTGAAGGAGTGAGAAATCCAAAACTCTGTGGGCAGTTAATCCTTGAAAGGAAATAGGGGCTGGGGAAGAAGCGAGACAAGAGAGACAGACTGTCAGAGGAAAAACTGATTTTAATATTCTGGAAAAACAGAGGGAACGTGATCATGCGAAAAGGGCATGAATAAAGCAAAACAACTGAGGAGCAAAAGGAAATTAAGACGCCAGAGACTGTAAATTAAATCTTATTGCTATAAAGGCCAGTTTACGCTTTTTCTATATCAGAGGGTTGCGTTTATTATTCCCTAAATTTGTATTTGTGGAAGAGAAGGCCAGAGATGAGCATCGGCCATCTTTCATGCTCTGGCTACGCTCTACTCATTAACATTCAACAGCTGTTTCCCGAGTGCCTGCCACGTGCTCAGTTCCTGAGAGTCTCTGCCGTAAATTATCATCTTCCAGAATTTGAGAGTGAAAAGGAGTACAGATGATACCAGGGCAACAGGCTTGAATTCCAGTTGTCCTGGTCAAATGGGCACCTCTGGTTACTCTGTTCAGTGATGAAAAAGGCTCTCTCCAGCAAACAAGTAGATGACTCTCCTATAAGGGAAACTGAAGTGATATCCACAATAAGTTAGAATGAAACGTGGAAAGTGCTAACATACCAAAGGAATAGCATCTAGTAACATCTGCCTGGGAGAAGGATGGCTTCTTGCTAATCAAACAAAAGAGCTGTATGGCTTAGCAGTGTCCCTGATTCTACCTGTTACTGTTGCTACTGAACTGAGTCCTTGCGATTGAGCTGAACCTCAAGCCCAGTCCACTGCATCGGGTGCCTCTTACGTAGCCTCACCTCCCACTGGTGGCCCAGCCCACGGGGGCTGGTGCTCCCCTACATGAAAGTGATACAAAATACCACTTACTTGCTACAAAGTGATTTAAGCTCCTGAGGAAATCTGTGAAATTTAAGGCCTTTCAGTCAATTAGTGCCACAGTACTTTCTTACACTTAATTGATGAAATAACCAATATTGTAAATGTATTCTAAATTCGTTCTCTCATTTAATCACTCAAATCTGACTCCTGAATATGGCAGCCACTAACCACTGTGGCCATTGTGTGCTTGGCATGTGGCTAGTACATCCGAGGAAGTGGATTTTTAATTTTACTTAATTAATTTTATTAACTTTAACTTCAGATTTTAAAACTGATGCTTGACTCAGTTATTAGAACATGTTTAAGTATGTGTGATATGATTTGGATATGTGAGCCTATTTCAACGGTCAATTTTATGAAATCTAAATGCAGAGCAATATTTCCAGTGAAAACTTGGCATCCAAACTGAGATGTGCTATAAGTGAAAAACACAGCTGATTTTAAGGACTTAGTACCAGAGAAGATAACGTGAAATAGCTCATTAGTAATTTTTATATTGCTTACATGATGAAATGATAATATTTTGGATATGCTGCCTTCAATAAAGCATATTGTTAAAACATCATCTCGACTTTTTTTTTTTGCATCTTTAATGTGGACACTAGTAAATTTAAACTGGTGTGGCTTGCATTCTCTTTGTTGGACAGCGCTAATTCTGGTATCAATTATCTGCTGTGTCCCTGGCTCTGTGCTCACCATGGGCAGTAGGGATGGAGACTGTGAGGATGCTGCCCAGGTAGAGCACAGGGTTTCTGTGCAGGGATGGAAATCAATCAGATAAACATGAATAACCAGAATGATTGGGATTGTGGTGAACACTAGGAGGTGGGGCCACAGGGCGGTGCTCAAGTAATTGGGGGAGGGAGGCCACGTTGAGAGAGTGTGGTCAAGGAAGACCTCTCTGAGTGGAATTGAGGATTGGGAGGAGCTGGGAAGGAGCACGGATGGTTTCTCAGAAGAGGAGGCCTTTGATGTGGGCCCTGAAGGGTGGATATGTCGGGCTTCCTTTAGCTCCTTCAGAAAGACTTCTTCAGCTCCTGGGTCAAAAGGAGGATGTGGAGAAAGCACTTGGCTTGAAACCAGGCCTGGCAACTCGGCAGGTGCAGCTGGGCCAGGGGCCAGGCAATCAGTGAGTGCATGGGGTGAGAGTCTTGGCAGATTCATCCATCCTGGAGCTAGCTGGATATTGAGGGCTAGAAATGTGATAGAGTGGGTCTTTCATAAGAATCAAAGCTCTGGCATTTTGACAACTGGGTATTCACTGCAGAACAGATAGTAGGTTTTAATTTGTGGTGCTGGAGTGTGTGCCTGGCTCCACTCAGCAGCAGCCTAACCTTGAAAAGAGACAAGTGCTCTGAAGTAGACATTGTCATCTGCCCGCAGAGCTCTCAGCAGAGATTTGGAAGTGGACCGAGAACCAGCATTTGTGATGGGCACATATAATTTGGCCCATCTGTACAGAGTGGCCACATCAGTGAATGTCAGGGAGCTGGGAAGATATCACACCCAAATGGCTGGTGAAGATTGAAATGGGACCCACAGAAGTGCTGAGTGGCACCAGAGTCCCGAATGGGCCTCTCTGTACACCCAGAGCTGGTCCCGTCTTGCTGTCTTGCTTCATAAGACACTGTGTGTATGTTGGTTAATTGCATGGGTTCTGGAGTCAGATCTTGCCTGAATTCTGCTTTGCCAATCACTAGCTGTGGGAACATGGGCAACGAATGAAACCTGAGGCCCAGTTTCCTCATCCGTAATAATGTCATTTACGTGATGCCAACCACACTCCTAATATTGTTGTAAGGATAATTTATAGCTATTATTCTTAGTTAGCATAATTTTTCTCCTTTTTCTTTCTCTTTTTAATTAACGTACAAAACCAAAGTTAAAAGATCAGGCCACAGCTCACAGGTTAGCATTTGGGGATACTTTATCAAACAAAAGAGAGAGATGGCTCTACTAACATACCACTCTGGGGAAAAATAACATAATCTTGGCTCTTCTGGGCTGCAGGCTTTGGCAGACCTATGGAAATCACAGCTTTCCTGTAAAATTATTCTCACATTCTCAATTCTAACAATTTATGGTGAAAATCTAAGGAACTTTTGTGTTTAAAATAAGCAACTTGGAAGAATAAAAATGATAGAGCGTCATCTTCACCTGAATCATTTTGTTGACAGTGTCTGCCACATAGAGCCTCTTGACATTTCATTTTCCTGTGGTTTTTAGCCAACTTGAAGAGGTGTAGACTTCATGCCAGGCGTGGGCTGGGGGTAGTGTTAGAGCATTTGTTTGAGTTCATTTTTACTTTTGGTTGAAAAATAATTCAATCACTGTATACCATATAGTGGAAAAAGCAGAGGCTTAGGAGTGGGTTCACATCCCAGCTCTGCACATCCTTATGTGGCCGTGGACACTTTTCTTAACCTTTTTGAATCTCAGTTTCTCTATCTGGAAGATGGAAACAGCATCCAACCGCTTCTTTTGTTGAGAGGATTGGAAGCTATGTAGGGAGACTATCTGGACTGACACGTGGCTCTTGGTGAGCACATCTGATGACACTTGCTGCTGCATTGTTTTTCTTCCTCAAGAGAACATGACGAATTGTGTATATGGTTAAGGAAGACACTGGCCAGAATACCAGAATAATCTAATTTTTATTTTTAGATGGAGTTTCACTCTTGTTGCTTAGGCTGGAGGTCAATGATGTGATCTCAGCTCACCGCAACCTCTGCCTCCCAGGTTCAAGCAATTCTCCTGCCTCAGCCTCCCAAGTAGCTGGGATTATAGGCGTGTTGCCGCCACGCCTGGCTAATTTTGTATTTTTAGTAGAGATGGGGTTTCTCCATGTTGGTCAGACTGGTCTCGAACTGCCGACCTCAGGTGATCTGCCTGCCTCAGTCTCCCAAAGTGCTGGGATTACAGGTGTGAGCCCCTGCATCCAGCCGGAAAATCTAAATTCTGTACTTAGGTAGCTCAGATCATTACTGGGTGACAGTCCTTTGGCCAGAACACCAACACGTCAGGGTTCTAAAAATGGCTTATATTGTCAAGTTTTTCTTTTTAATTTTTTTTCACTCAAGATAGTGAATATTTAATTGCTTGACTAGTGTGCTTAAGAACATTGAGAGTATTCTAGAACCCTCTTCCTGACATTATCGTAATATTTTCAAATATTTAACCACACCTCGAGATAAAAGCAATGAAATAAAACTTGTGTTTAGGACACAGTTGCAAAAAACATGCCAACAGCACAGTGAGTTACGCGGCAGCGAGCACCACCCCAAGTGCCTTCCCTAAGCCGAGAGCCTGTGCTTTGCACCTGGGATGTTTGTCCTTGATACTTGATGGTTACTAGGTGTGTGCATGTTTATGTATGGCTCAGAGAATAAAGCCCATAAACGCCAATGCATGACTAATAGCAGTAGAATTTTGGTTTGATGAATGCCGTTATTAATTCATGGTCCATTTCAACTTCATGTATTAATTAAGCGCTCAATGCATAGCTACTATATAGGTTTAACAAGGCTGTTTCCTTGTAGGCCCACATTCCAAATCAACAATTTGTTTAGGAAGCCAAAAATTTGTTTTAAATAGCATCTTTTCTCTTCTTGTCGATGAAGGGGTCCGTAATCCATTATTGGTTCAATTTCATGTCAGAGCCAAGCATCAAGGATTAGACAGTGAAGTGGTGGTGGAATAGTGGTCCGGAGGCAGGCCTGAGAGGGAATAGACCTTTCCTATCACAAATAAGTTGTGATCTCACTTGGATTCATGTTCTTCGTTTGTAAAATGAAGGGTTTGAACTGGAAAATCTCTAAGATCCTGTCTCAAAGGCAAAGCATCTGTGGGAGGACACGAGAGGCAGCATGTGAAGCAATTTGTAGCCTTTTAGTACGTGCTGTATTAGGGTTCTCCAGGGACCCAGGACCAATAGGCAATAAACATCTCCTGTTCACATGTGTATGTGTGTATGTTTGTGTGTGTGTATGTGTGTATATATATATTATATATGTAGAGAGAGAGAAAGAGCAATACTAATTATGAGGAGTGGGTTCACTTGATTACAGAAGCTGAGAGGTCCCACGATTTGCCTCTGCAAGTCAGAAACCCAGGAAAGCCAGTGGTGTAATTCCAGTCTGAGTCCAAAGGTCTGAGAATGAGGGGAGCCACTGATGGAAATCCAGCCGTAGGGAGACCAGTGCCCCAGCTCATGCAGGCAGCCAGGAAGGGGAAGCATCCTCCCTTCCTCTGCTTTTTGTTTATTCAGACCATCAATGGATTGAGTGATGTCCACCCACATTGGGGATGGCAATTCACTTTACTGAGCCCACCAATTCAATGCTGATCCTATCCAGAAACACCCTCACAGTTATACCCAAAGAGAGTATTTAATCCGGGTACCCTGTGGCCTAGTCAAGTGGCCACATAAAATTAATTATTATACTATTGGTGACTTTTTTGGTAAGGTTATTTCCCCCATTCTTAGGTCTATGAAGTAAAAATTAATGAATGTAGAAAGCCAGTTGTTTGCATTTTCAGTCACTGATTCCAAAATAAAAGGGGATTCTTGGGAAGAACAGTATTTTAAACTCTGCAACCACCATCCCAGGGCTACAGATTACTAGCAGTGATGTGGTTTGTAATTGGGAACATGGACTAAATTAAGCCGCATGTGAGCTATCAGGGACGCATTATAGACAGACATACCCGAGGGTATATCTGTTGTAAGGTAGACAAGTCCAGTGCAAGGATCTAGTGTATGTCCTCAGGGTGTGTTGCCCTGAGATGCTGTGTTGGCCTCCCTGGGCCCTAAGCCCTTGTGTCAACCAGTGCCTCTAGGAATCAATCCAAGGTTAACACTTTGGGTACATACTAACCTATACTGAGGCAGGGCTAGAAAGGGTACTCAATACTCCACTCTGGAGGTATGTCAGAAAAAGGAACAATCTCTTCAGAAGTCAATCTTGACAGATTGTTTATTGGTGGGGACTGGCCCAAATGCCTGTCAGATACTTATTACAATGGTGACTGTGAAACAAAAACTCTGATAACTTAACTGTATTTTGACCAGTGTGCAGCAGCTCAAATGTGGAAAATGACATCATGATTGTCAGCTAAAGTGTCTCCCCTCAACAATAACTTTTTAAGATCTACTTACAAGTAGGTTATTTATTGGATACATTGCCCATAAGGAGAGCAACTGGTCATCCCAATTTCATGGGAATGTGCTCTTGAAAAAAGTCTCTCTTCTTGCTGTAAAGGTAGATCTCTTTTAGTGGTTTTATAAATTTCAGTGAAATTTAATTAATGGCAGGTGAACCTACCCATGTTTTAACTTCCAGGGTGTACACTTGACCTGTCATTAAACGTATGTGACAATTTTGTAGCAAGGGTGGTAGTGAGATTGAAAAAGAACTATTTTCTACCAAATACCTACCATGTGCCCTGCACTTTGGCTCACAACAAAATGAGAAAAACAAATAAATTAGATAAGTTCAGTCACTTGGGCAGGGTCACATAGTACGTTCTGTTTCCTAGATTTAAATCTAGAACCATCTAGTTTTGTCCATCCTATTTCTACCAAAGCATATGTTGTGAAAACCCTTAAGCACTGTAAGTTATATCTTTAACATAAAGGAAAACTAGCTCTGCCTCTATATGGAGTTTGGTTCTCTTGATCTGGGTCACAAGTAGTCTTAGTAAATAGTCTCCAAGGGGAAGGAGGTAATCTGTTTCTTCTTGAGTCTTACTGCAAACACAGGGTAACATACCCCGCCTCCCTTTTTTAAGTTTTCTTTTTTTTAGAATTTAAACTTTTACTTTAGGTTCGGGGGGTACACGTGCAGGTTTGTTACATGAGTATATTGCATGATGTTGAAGCTTGGGGTATAATTGATCCCATTACCCAGGTAGTGAGCATAGCACCCAGCAGTTACTTTTGCTCCCCTTCCACCCTCTAGTAGTCCCCAGTGTCTACTGTTGCCATCTCTATATCCATGAGTACTCAGTGTTTAGCTCCCACTTGTAAAACATGGCGGCATTTTTTCTACATTAATTTGCTTAGGTCTCCAGCTGCATCCGTGTTGCCGCAAAAGACATGATTTCATTCTTTTTTGTGGCCTTATAGTATTCCATGGTGTATATGTAGAGAGCAACGTTTTATAATGCAGAGGCTGGAAGGGGCTATGATGTACCTTAAGGGAACAGCTTTCACAAACAGTCCTTGAGGATTAAGCTTGCGTGCCCATTTTCTGTATTGTTGACCCATTTCATACAATGCAGTTTAGTGGTAAGAGCATGCTGAAGCTTTTGAAAGGTTGCCTGATCGAACATTTTAGAACACGAAAGGACCAAGGGGATTCCTCTGTTGCTAAAGACGTGTCATTTGGTCTTATAGTAACTCCCTCAGTGGACTCTGAGCACCTCCAGGGCAGGGCTTAACCTTTTATAGTTAACTGCCAGCAATTAATAAGTCATCTTCACTGATTCAGGGAGTCAGAGGGATGTTGTTGGATTCACTGTTACAACACTAGTGCCTAGCACAGTGCCTGGCCCCCGATTGTGCTTAGTAAATGAGTGTTGAATTGAATTCATTTGAAAGCTCAGCAAGGAACAACTGTGTTCAACAAGTGTTGAGGGGCCAGTCTCAGGAACTATGCCAACTGATACAAGGTCTTGACTGCCAGTCTGTCACAGAGTCCTGTTATATTGTTCATGCATTAACAGGTAAATTAATTCATTCAGCAAACATGTATTGCACATCTGTAATCAGCGAGTAATCTGCCAGATGCCAGGGACACAGATATGAAAAATATAGCCTTTTCCTTCCGGAGGAATATGCTTCGTGAAAGTGACAAATGGTTAAACTGCTTTTAATAGTGGCTGTGGCAGAGAAAAGCCTGGTGTGCTCTGGAAGCACCATAGAAAGGAAGACGTCCTCATCTAGAAGGTATGAGGGTGAGAGAATTTGCCTACTGAAGTCCACTGCAAGAGCTTGGAAGATGAACTACGTGAGGGCCAGACTTTATAGAAATCCAGCCAGGGGATTGTTAGAGATTTCATTGAGCAAGATAGGAGAAAATGAGAGTCTAAGTTAGAGTTATGTCTATGGAAATGCAGAAAAATGGCCAGATCTGATTCATCTCATAAAGACTCAGAAATTCCCTATAGTCAACAGTAGGGACTATTTGATAAGGTGTGTGAAAACTTTGTGTGACCTTCTTTATTATAAACTTAATTATTTATCATCATAGACATCATTAGGTACCTTACCCACTTGCTTTTCTAAACGTGGCTTTGGTGTCCTTGGAGACATTTGTCTTCATTGGAATTGCTATAGAGAAGATATCTGGAAGTCCACTTCAATGGGGAGACCTCATGGCCTGCCCTCTGTGGGGGTTCTGGCATGAACACAGCTGGGGATGGTTCTAGCCTTCACTTTAAGTCTACTGCTAATTACTCCATAAGAAAAAAATAGTTGGAAAATTTGTCACAAAAAACAAGGAATCAACTTAACATAGCTCTAATTTTTTGTAAACTATCTGGATGCCAGTTTTCAGAGGTGAATGCAGTTGTTCTAATACTAGACGAAAGTAGGTCTAAAAGTTTGAGACTCAGTAGACGCTTACCTACTACACAGAATCTCAGAACTTTGGTGATTGTCTTTTCTTCTTTGAAGCAGAACATTTCATTCGAGAGATGGCCTGCTTTAAAGAGTAGAAAGGAAGGAGGCCAGAGCATTGATTGGCCTTAATGCTTAACTTTGCTCCCTGGGTCTTGGAGGCACTTCCCTGGACCCTTGGAGGCAAATCACTGACCCCACTCAACCCCTTGAGCTTATACCTAGGGAAATTGAAACAAAGAAGTAACAGGGCTGGATAGTATAGGTCTCCTGCTCTCTGGCTTCTTTATAAAGCTTCTACTTCAGTATCTTTCTCTGGTCAATTGAGTCTAAACTCAAGCTTGCAGTTCTTGGGCTAATAAAAGAAGCAAGCTCGTTGGTGGGCATAGCTTGGCACACAAACCCATCGTCGCATCGTGGATATTCCTGTGCCAAGGACTGTGCTGAGTATTTGACATGAATCAGCTCATTTACTCTCTAGATTCAGTGATCTTCCCCATTTTATATACAGAAGTTAACTTGTCTGATGTCATCCTGCTTTGCACTGGGCAAGTAAGAATTCTTAAACACAGGTTCCTTGGACTCCAGAAACCCATTTTCTTTTCTTTTTCTTTTTTTTTTTTTTTGAGATGGAGTCTTGCTCTGTCGCCCAGGCTGGAGTGCAGTGGTGTGATCTCGGCTTACTGCAACGTCCGCCTCCTAGGTTCAAGCAATTCTGCTGTCTCAGCCTCCTGAGTAGCTGGGATTACAGGTGCACACCACCACACCCAGCTAATTTTGTATTTTTAGTAGCAACGGGTTTCACCATATTGGCCAGGCTGGTCTTGAATTCCTGACCTCAGGTGATCCGTCAACCTCGACCTCCCAAAGTGCTGAGATTACAGGTGTGAGCCACCATACCCAGCTGCAGAAACCCAATTCTTAATCAGTAACCATCATATCTTTTGCCTCGTCTTGTTAATTCAGTCTAATTCAGAGCAGCTGGATAACTAAGGATTTTAGTTACAGGGTTTTTTTCTTTCTTTTTTAAAATTTGGGCAATATTAAGGCCTTGAACTTTATGTGCTCTTAAATTACAAGTCAGAAGGTGCCCTGGAGGGAAAAAGGATTTCTGTCATCACTGCCAAGACTGTGCCTAAGAACTCTTTTGCCTGTTTAGGTTTTTATTCTCTACTCAGCAGACAATTCTCCCGGCGTTTGCAAACTAAATGAGTCTCAACGATTTTCAAATGCTTCCAGTTAAGTAATTGAGGACCTCCCAGAATTCCTAGTGTGGACCGCACAGGCTCTAGCGTCATGCCATTCTCTCTCCTGTTTTCTTCCTTTTTTTAACCTTAAGTTCTGGGATTCATGTGCAGAATGTGCAGGTTTGTTAATAGATAAATGTGTGCTCTGGTGGTTTGCTGTACCTATCAACCCATCACCTAGGTATTAAGCTCCACATGCATTAGCTATTTATCCTGATGCTCTCCCTTCCCCTCCCACCGCCCCCCAACAGGCTCTGGTGTGTGTTTTTCCCCTCCTTGTGTCTATGTGTTCTTACTGTTCAGTTCCCACTTATAAGTGAGAACATGCAGTGTTTGTTTTTTTGTTCCTGTGCTAGTTTGCTGAGGATAATGGCTTACAACTCCATCCATGCCCCTTCGAAGGACATGATCTTGCTTTTTTATGGCTGCATAGTATTCCATGGTGTGTATGTATCACATTTCCTTTATCTGGTCTATCATTGATGGGCATTTGGATTAATTCCATGTCTTTTCTATTGTGAATAGTGCTGTAGTGAGCATACACATGCATATATCTTTATAATAGAATAATTTATATTCCTTTGGGTAGATGGGGATTGCTGGGTCAAATGGTATTGTCTTTGAGGAATTGCTACACTGTACTGTCTTCCACAATGGTTGAACTAATTTACATTCTCATCAACAGTGTAAAAGTGTTCCTATTTCTTCACAGCCTCAACAGCATCTGTGGTTTCTTGACTTTTTAATAATTGTCATTCTGACTGGCATGAAATGATACCTCGTTATGATTTTGATTTGCGTTTTTATAATGATTAGTGATGTTGACTTTTTTTCATGTTTGTTGGCAGCATAAATGTCTTCTTTTGAGAAGTGTCTGATCATGTTCTTTGCCCACTTTTTAACAAGATTTTTTCTTGTAAATTTGCTTAAGTTCTTTGTAGATTCTGGATATTAGACTTTTGTCAGATGGATAGATTGCAAATTTTTCCACCCATTCCATAGGTTGGCTGTTCACTCTGATGATAGTTTCTTTTGCGGTGCAGAAGCTCTTCAGTTTAATTAGATCCCATTTGTCAATTTTTTCTTTTGTTGCAGTTGCTTTTGATATTTTCATCATGAAATCTTTGCCCGTGCCTATGTCCTGAATGGTTTTGCCTAGATTTTCTTCTACAGCTGTTATTGTTTTAGGTTTTACATTTAAGTCTTTAATCCATCTTGAGTTAATTTTTGTGTAAGGTTTTGGAAGGGGTCCAGTTTCAATTTTCTGCATATGGCTAGCCAATTCTCCCAGCATCATTTATTAAATAGGGAATCCTTTCCCCATTGCTTTTGTCAGGTTTGTTGAAGATCAGATGGTTGTAGATGTGTGATCTTATTTCTGAGATCTCTATTCTGTTCCACTGGTCTGTGTGTCATTTTTGTATGACTATTACGCTGTTTTGTTTACTATGGCCTTGTAGTATAGTGTGAAGTCGGGTCCCATGTTGGCTCCAGCTTTGGTCTTTTTGCTTAGGATTGTTTTGGCTATATGAGCTTTTTTTGAGTTCCATATGAATTTTAAAGTAGTTTTTTTCTCAGAAAAATGTCAATGATCGTTTAATGGGAATACCATTGAATCTATAAATTACTTTGGGCAGTATGGCCATTTTCAAGATATTGATTCTTCCTATCCATGAGCATGGGATGTTTCTCCATTTATTTACGTCCTCTCTGATTTTCTTGAGCAGTGGTTTATAGTTCTTCTTGAAGAGATTCTTCCCTTCCCTTGTTAGCTATATTCCTAGGTATTTTATTCTCTTTGTAGTAATTGTGAATGGGAGTTCATTAATAATTTGGCTCTTCATTTGTCTATTGTTGTATACAGGAATGCTTGTGATTTCTGCACATTGATTTTGTATCCTGTGACTTTGCTGAAGTCACTTATCAGCTTAAGAAGCTTTTGGGCTCTTTCCTATTTTCTATCCTTCTTCCCCCACCTTTCAACTATGGAACTTTTAGTAAAGTGTTTGGTCGGCTTTGTGTAATCTCCAGGCTTTGAAATGTTGTGATGACCCAAAGGGAGATGCCATCAGCTGAGAGGCTATTTCAGAAGGGAGCCCCTGTGCTCTTTGGAAAGAAACATGGGCATGGATTTACATTATCAAGTTTCCTATTTCAGGTCCCTTACAGTCATGTGACTGGGTTAAGTCACTTAACCCCACTGTGTCTCAGTCTTCCTGTGACTAAAAATGGACGATTCTTCCATGGGACAGTTTGGTGGCATTAAGGAAACAATAGGTAGAAATAGTTTATTTTGCACAAAACATGAAAGAGAATAAACAGCTTTATTTTAGAAATAATTATAACCAGTGATTTCTCTACCCATTGGAAGTCAGAGTACCCGAAAAACAACCATCACCACCTACATTATTTATGCCTTGGCTTTGTGACAAAACTTATTGGTCTGTCATGAACCTAAGACCAGATGCTCCTAATTGTAAATGACATAGGATTATTTTCTTCCTCTTTCCAGACTGAGAACTCTTCAACTAGAGCTTGCTTTTCTGCTTTCTCCTAGGTGTTTAGGCCCTGCAAAACAGCAGAACTACCAGTTACTCTTTTACTAAAAGAGCAGTGAATACAGTCATTCATTTTGTAAATCTTTCCGGAGCACCTACTCTGGAGAAGACACTAGCATAGCCACCATGGGGACTGGAGAAATTTGGAGACCTGGCTTTGGCCTCCTGGATCTCCAGGAAATCTAGTTAGAATCCTCAGCCTCTCTCTAGCCAATAGTCTCAGTCTTTATCCTCTGCTTTTCTTCTCTCTGATACTGAGCTGCTAAATATTTAATATTATACTGAACAAAATCTTTGAAGAGTAACGCAGGTGCTAGAAATTTGACAGCCCTTCTTCAAGTTACCAGTGCTCGGTAGGGTTGTTGGGAACTGTGGTCAAGGGCAGCTCTCATTTTAGTGTTGAGGGCCCAAATGTGCCAAGGTGGAACCGTTTTAGGGGTGGGGGGCCGAGGAGTGGATTGAGAGAACTGGCGATAGGCGCCCCCTCGGGTCCAGTAAACACATCACATTTCTGTGAACATTGACACAACAGACTCTAGAGTGAGCCATCCAAAGCACACAGCATGAAAGGAGGAAGCTTGGTGGGGGAGATTCGCTGTTTCTGGGTCTTCAGACTGAGAAAGTGTCAGGTTTGATGACAGTGATGAAAATGTGTTTTCTCTCTCCTTCCCTGAGCCTCAGCCCCAGGGCTCCTGTAATTGACTGTGGTGGGCATGGATTGCGTGTACAGGGTGAGGGAGGTCCAGTGAAGTGACTTGTCACTCCTCTCGGCGACACGCATGGAGACCGCCGGGAGGCTGGGAGCTGGGGCGCTGCTAGCCTTCCCGTAGGGCTGGCGGCGTAGGACTGACGGGTCTCCAGCCGGTGCGCTCATTCATCAGGCCCTCTTCCAGATTTTTATGTGCTATGACCTGCAGGTTTTGTCAGGTACCACCTTGCTGGAAGCCCCGACAGTGGTTTCTGAGGTGAGGGAATAGCACTCAAATTGAGAAAACATTCAGTTTCCCTCAGGCAACTGGATTTAGGGGAGAAAATGCCAATCCCTTTGCTCAGGGATTTTGAACAGCAATTTTCCCTGAGGCTGAAAGGCATGCTCTTCCCCCACCCTGACCAAAGTAGCCGTTTGCTAAATATTTCAGAGGGTGATGATGGTGTTTAAGAGCTGCCACAATTCCAGTGTTTTTGCTTGCAAAACACCCCTGCCCTTTCTGCCAAGTATAAGGTTAGAGTTCAGGAAAAAGAAAGGTATAATGAAAACCCAAGTCAGAGACCTTCCCCCAAGGCAGACCCTTATCATTTCTCTCAGTTGTGTGGGGGGCCCACATGGGGGGGGCTTCATTCACACTCCTCCTTACCAACGACTTCATGCTGTTTATTTATTTATGTATTTTGAACTCATTTTAGGATTTAAAAACATAAGTTAACCTCAAGGGGACAGAATACACTTATGCAAACTTCACACATTTCCCTACAAGTTGCATATTTATCTTCTAACAACAGAAAGAAAAGACTAATTTTTACCCATCTCCCTTTGATTCGAAAAGTTAGAGCTTGCCAACACAACAATTGGTCATAGATTTTAAATCCTGACAATGAAGAGATTAAAAGATGCTGGAAAGATTTTAAAAACAAAAACCTGAAGCTCCCGGAATATTGAGAATGCCTCTTATTTAAAAAGAGAAAGCCCAAAATGGATGAAATGAAAACTCCTGGTACCCAGCTCTGAACTTACCCGCTCAAACCATTCCCCATCCTTCCATTTTCTCACTGTGATCAAAACCACAGCAGTAGGAGCCGTGGAAATTTAGAAACAATAGCCACTGCCATTTATATTTAAATAGCTAGGAGAAGACAGTATGTGCAATGGAGCCGAATCAGTCACAAGGGAAGAGTATTTCTCTCCATAGGAATATAGCTTTCATGACCATTGCTTATGAGCTATGGAATTAAGTGGCATGTCATATTGAGAAGCAAGATGCTGACATGCTTTTTGATATTTAGCAGATCACCCTATATCCTCTGCTTGGAGAAATTATGAGAACCACTGCCCTTTCCTTTGCCAGCGTTTGCCTCTTTTTTATACTAATCTCAGCTGAATTGAACAATTTCTCTACTCTGGGCAAAATAAAGCTCCTCTTTGTATTCACTTGATATACAACTTGAGGGCATCCAATTTTTGCAAATACAGATCTGGGAATATCTGAAATGATTTATGCACAGACTTGTGGGATTGGTCAAACAACAAAACTGTTTCCCTTAAGTGATTAATGCTTTGTTTTAAGGTAAAATTGTCATTCTTGCAGATATCTAAAACTTAAGTGATACTAACAGCAGAGTGAGATGTAACATATATTTACTTTAAATGTTTAATAGATATTATTAATTACATTGCCTTGGCTTTCAAACTGCTTGGAGGATGATTATTCAAAAGACAAATAAATGGAGAATGAAGTCATGTCACTGTGTTTTTAATGCAGTGAGGATTTTGATCCTAGAGTGAAGCTGGAGGGAATTATGTGTTATCCCAGTCCACTCTCTGAATTAAGCCTGTGTTTACTCAAATGGTGTGAATTTAACCCTAGGTGGCATTCAGACAGTAGAATTTGTTTTAGGGACTTTAAAATTTGTTTTCTTTTAATACATGAGCAGTCAAAATTGTTTTCAAATTTTCTCTTGTTGCTTAAATGAGTCGTCCTAAGTTTAAAATGTAAGAACCTGAAATACAAGTTAGAAAAAGGAAGGTTTGGGGATAATAATCTTTTCATTCAACAAGTGTTTAATGAGTTCTCATCACTGGCTTTTCCTGTTAATATCCCAATCCCCTTACTTCATGTTGGGTATATTACACAGACATCACACACACAAACCACACACACACATACACAGACACCACACACACACACACACACACACACACACACACACACACACACCCCTTTCTCTCTTTTCCCTCCTTCTTTCTCTTTTTACATAAATTAAGTTCTTTTCACCCTCTGTAAAGCATCTTGGCATGACTAGGAATAAGGGAGCTATTCTCTTTTTTATCCCCAGAGGACAAATCAATCTTGTCCCAAAGAACAAATTTACTTGAGACAAATATAAAGTAAGTGTCTTGCCTTTGAGAAATTTTAAGCAAGTTCTGGGAGTGACAACATCAATGGAAAAATAAGCATGAAGTCTTTTAAATTATCTTTCCTGGAAAGATAAAGTAAAAAAAAATTGTCCTTACAAGTTGTGAAAAAAACAATTGCTTATGGGTATTAGTACTAGCAGCCAAGATGGGCAGTCTGAAACTTAAATGTTTAAAATATTAAATACTTTATTCAATATTTATGTTGTTAGGTTATAATATTAATATATTTAATTAAACATTAATATTTAATATCAAAATATTAAAATTCAAATGTTTAATCATATTTAATATTTAAATGTTAAAGAAAAATGCTCTAATTTATCAGTTTGGCACCTCTTCCTACTTAGCTACAAGAGTTGGTTGACAGTCATTTCTGTGCTCTTTAAATTTTCCCCTACGTAAGTGCTTTTAAATTCAGATTTCTTTTGCTTTGTGCTGAGATGATGGACTAGGCGTTGACAGTTAAAATGTTAATGTCTTTTATTAGTCCAGGAGAATGTATCACTTAACACATAGGTTTCATTGACTTTACTCAACCGTAGGCCTTTGCAGTTTATGAAACAACTGCTCATATCTACTTCCAGATTCATGTGTTTGTTTATAACTGCTTTATTTATCATTGCCAACAATTAGAATAAACCAAAATGTTTTTTAATGGGTGGATGAATAAACATACATGTAATGAAAAAAGTTTTAAGCTTATTTTAAGTTCAGGGGTATTTGTTCAGGATGTGCAGGTTTGTTAACGTAGGCAAACGTGAGCTGTCCATGGTGGTTTGCCGCGCAGACCATCCTTTCACCTTGGTATTATGCCCAGCATCCATTAACTCTTCTTCATGATGCTCTTCATCCCCCCACCCACCCCATATTCCAGCACCTACTTTTTCTTCTGTGTTTATCCATTTTAATTGTACCCACTGTCTTTTCCTTCTGAGATTTTTGTCTCTTCAGATGGAACCATTTCCCAGTCTTACTAGTCTTACTGGTAAGGTGGAGGAAATGCCTCCATCTCAAAAGATAAAAATATGTACAGGAGTGAGTTTCTTTTCTTCTTCTTCTTCTCCTTCTTCTTTTTCTTTTTCTTCTTACTCCTCCTCCTTCTCCTTCTCTTCCTTCTTTTCCTCCTCCTTCTTCTCCTTCTCCTCCTCCTTCTCCTCTTCCTCCTTCTCTTCCTCTTCCTCCTCTTCCTTCCTCCTCCTCCTCATCCTTTCTTCTCCTCCTCCTCCTCCCCAAGCTGGAGTGAAGTGGCATAAGATAAAAATAGGTACAAGAGTGAATTTCTTTCTTTTTTTTTTTTTGAGATGGAGTCTCACTCTGTCACCCAGGCTGGAGTGCAGTGGTGCGATCTCGGCTCACTGTAACCTCTGCCTCCTGGGTTCAGGCAATTCTCCTGCCACAGCCTCCTGAGTAGCTGAGACTACAGGTGTGCACCACCACACCTGGCTAATTTTTGTATTTTTAGTAGAGACAGGGTTTCACCATGTTAGCCAGGATGGTCTCCATCTCCTGACTTTGTGATCTGCCCACCTCGGCCTCCCAAAGTGCTGGTATTACAGGAGTGAGCCACTGCGCCCAGCCTTTTATTTATTTATTTATTTTTTAAGATAGAGTTTTGCTCTGTGTCCCAGGCTGGAGTGCAGCGGAGTGATCTCAGATCACCGCAACCTTTGCCTCCTCAGTTCAAGCAATTCTCCTGCCTCATCCTCCCAAGTAGCTGGGATAACAGGCTCATGCCACCACGCCCAGCTAATTTTTTATATTTTTAGTAGAGATGAGGTTTTGCCATGTTGGCCAGGCTAATCTTGAACTCCTGACCTCAGGTGATCCACCCACCTTGGCCTCCCAAAGTGCTGGAATTACAGGCTTGAACCACCATGCCCAGCCAAGAGTGGGTTTCTAGTGGGTGTCAAACAGAGAACCGGTCAATGAAACATTAAAAGCATGGAATTATATAAAGAAAGAACATATCCTTCATTAATATTTTTATGTGTTCTTCATTGCTAGTAATGTAATTATCCTTGTGCTATTATCTATCTGTTGTTGAAATACAAAACGTTTTATAACTTGATAGGTTTAAGGCTAGATTTGGGCTCCTTTTTTTTCACTCCCTTCTATTTAAAATTTTCTATTTTTTTTCTTTTCATAAGGAGAACATTTAGACATCCCTACCTAGAAATGTATTTACAATGTATAAATACCCATTCATCATACCTATTTCTTGAGGGCCTGTTGCTAAGCATTGCCTTTGGTACTAGAGATACTAAAACCTCGTTTCTTTCCCCCAAGCTAGTGGTAGAAACATGCAATTAAAACACAAATTGCTCAGTACCATGGGAGCTTGCATTTGTGAAGCGCATTATAAGTCTGACCCTCCTAACAATACAGGCAATTTTATTTTACACATGAGAGTATAGAATACTAAGAATTTATGTGATTTGCCAAAGTGGCCAGACTAGTGATTGGTAGCACTCTACCAAGAACTTGAGTAGTATGTTTTCCCAGTTTCTTCTACACTGCCCAGCTGTGGCAGAGTCTAGCCTAGCTCTGGGCACAGAGGGCATCGTGCTGCTATGGTAGGTGTAAAGATGACACACAGGAAGTTTTTAGGTATATTAGTAGCTCCAGAAAGAAGTACTTTGCTCTTATAAAAACTAATTTAATGTTAAGTTGTTTTGCAAGATTCATCCAACAACTGATATGATTTCTTTTTCATAGAGTTTCAGAGGTGGTCATATTCAAGATCAAAGGATTAAGTCACTATGTTTTCTGATTCTGAGTACAATGTTCTACATCTGGTGCTGCACTAAATTGAATATTATATGTTGTTTGAATGTTTCCTACTTGGGACACTTTTTATCATAGACATTATTTTATAATTTCTCTGCTGTTTAGATGGCAGCACTGATTGAATCTGTGATTTTTTTACTCCATAATTTAATTAAAAAGACAGAATGTTTATCAAAGCCCTCTAAAATAAAACCAGTTCACACTGGCTAGCATCACAAGAGTACCACTTCCCCATCTGGGCAAGAGGGTTTTTGCCTAGGGCCTCATGCTTTAGAGGGCCTTGCCTGTTCCTTCTTTTAGCTGAGTTTATCACCATTAGCTGAGAAGTTGGTGGAGTTGTGGGGACAAGTTCAGTCTGAACCTGTTTCCCCCTTCTAGATCATATTCCAGGTACTCAGGAGCCCACCGTTGATTGACCAAGATGGCTGGGGATATGCTTCCATGTTCTGAGTGAGCTTCTTTGTCCACTGGAGGGCGGATGCAATACCGGTAGGCCTAAGGGATTGCAGTAGGCATCTGTGGCTTACGGATGAACTGTAAACAAAAATACAAAGGTACACAGTCATTCTAGATGGCTTTGCATTAGCCCATGTGGTCATATTGCCAGTAATATCTTCTTTGAGAAATTTGCACGGCTGGTTTCTCATTCAAGATTCTGTAAAAATATCACACCTTCAAAGAGGCCTTTCTTGACCACCTTACTTAAAATAGCTCCTTCCTCCATAATCACTTTCTACCTCCTTACATTATTTACTTTTTGCATCATTTAACTTTTTTATCAATAACTATGAAAGTCAACTGGTTGTTTTGTTCATCGCCATTCTGTAGTATCCGGAAAGTGCCTCCCACGTAGGGGCTATTCAATAAATATTTTTAGTGTGAACAAAAATAAATGAAAGGATCTTGAGGGCGGAAAGCACATCTTACTGCTTTGACTGGATATAACCATTTCTTTTTCACATTCACATTTCATCTTATCAAAACCGGGGAAAAGAAATAAGCAACACATTTTAGAAAATCAAACTTTTAGAAGTAGGTACATAGTAGGGGAGTAGTTTAAGGGGAGAAATATGATGTTAATTCTTTGAGAGTGAGTAATATAATTAGAACAATAACACTATGAGTTTTTCTATAAACAAAATGTAGCAAGATTAAATTGATAACATACGTTTCCAAAATTCTGGCTTCCTTAGAGAAAGCCGACTAAATATAAAGTTTTACGGCAGAGTCAGGTTTTTCAATTTGACCTGTATTTTCTTCTGCAACACTGTTCTGAATGTACATGCAGTGTTTATTTCACAACTTCCCTCTGAACGACCTTTCAAAAATTATATGATTCTTCACATTCATGACCAGATGTGTTCTTTAATGTAAGCATCTGATGTTTGCAGTCATCAAATAAGATTCAAAATACCTGTTTCAAGCAAATCAAGTAAAAATTCTCTATCACGTAACAAGCAAGGCTTTATTTGGTTCACAAGTAGCTATATGAAATAAACAGAATTTAAACAATCTTGATAATTTTTTCCTTTAAAAAGGTGACAAAATAACAACGCCAATATTTAAAAACTCATTAATGGTAAGTTATTAGGTGGAACACAATGGAAAGTATGGAGTATCCTTGTCTAACAAATACTTTGACTAGATTCTCTGATTTTTTTTCTCACTGGTTAACTTTGATGCTTTAATCAGAGTTTTAGAAAATTTCTAGGGTGTGTTGCCTTTGGACTTGAGAGCTTCTTGGAACAGCATGTCAGTACTAAAACGTTTTCTTCAACGCTTGCTTTCCATAGCAAAAACATGTATGTCCATTATCCACCTAACTCATACTTAAAAAAAAAAAAAAAACCCAAGATGCTCTATTTTGTTTTCAAAGTCAGAGAAGAAAATAGAGGAGAAGTATTTTTATGTTCTTTTCCCTAAATCGGTCAAAGCTAATTAGTTCAGAAAAGATACAAAATATGGAATGCCACCTATTTTATTTCCTGGCAACTGTTTCATTCAAATCATAGAATTATATATAATTTACTACACTCCTTTCTGCATATTAATCTCGTATCTTCACAGAATGACTTAAGATCATTTATCAACCAGAACATCAACCTCAAATGTCTTGGGTTTGTTTTTTTTTTGAGATGGAGTTTCATTCTTGTTACCCAGGCTGGAGTGCAATGGCTTGATCTCGGCTCACCGCAACCTCCGCCTCGTGGGTTCAAGCAATTCTCCTGCCTCAGCCTCCTGAGTAGCTGGGACTACAGGCGTGCGCCACCATGCCCAGCTAATTTTTTTTGTATTTTTAGTAGAGACAGGGTTTCACCATGTTGACCAGGATGGTCTCGATCTCTTGACCTTGTGATTCACCCGCTTGGACCTCCCAAAGTGCTAGGATTATACGCGTGAGCCACTGCGCCCGGCTGTCTTGTTTTTAACAAAATGTTTATTCCTAGTCAAACCAGAGAATTAAACTCTCAGATAAAATTTCAAAACTGGAAGAAAGAGAGTAGAGGGCACATTTAGTCTGCCTTTCCTCATTTTACAGATGAAAGAGGCCCACAGAGATTTTTGCAAGATCAAAAAGGTGACTGGTAGCTAATCTAAGGTAATAACTGAGCTCTTCTAATTCCTCCTCGTTTTTCTTACTTTACCCAACTTTTCTCAATATTTAAGTCATGTTGGAATATAACATAAAATCACCTAAGGCACTTTTATGTACCATTATTTTGCATTAACTGCCTTTTAAAGAAATATGTTGTGATTTAGACATTTAGTCTTTTTTTAGCAACAGGGTCTCGCTTCACCACCCAGGCAGGAGGGCAATGGCTTGATTATGACTCACTGCAGCCTCAAACTCCTGGGCTCAAGTGATCTTCCCACCTCAGCTTCCTGAGTAGCTGCGACTACAGGCTCATGTCCCCACACCTGGCTATTTTTTTAAACTTTTTACTTTTATTTTTTTAATTTTTTTGCAAAGATGGGTGTCTTGCTATATTGTCTGCGCTGGTCTTGAGCTCTTGGGCATAAACCATCCTCCTGCCTCAGCCTCCCAAAGTGCTGAGATTATAGGTGTGAGCCACTGGGCCCAGCCTAAGTCATATTTGAAATTGTTCTTTGAGTGTATGATAGTTTGTATACGTAATATATTCCCATGGTTCCAAAGTAACAAGATTTAAAAGGACATGCAGTAAAAGGTGTCCCTCTTATCCCTGTATCCAGTAACTAGTTTTCTCCCGAGAAAGCAACCAGTTTATCAGATTTAGAAAGTTGCCAAAAATGTAGTATCCCTTTAAACCATTTGTAACTTTTTTTTTTCCACTTTAACTGTATCATGGAGATGGTTCTTTGTCAGTACATTGAGACCATTTCATTTTCTTTTATGGTTGTATTTTACTTTACTCCATTGTACAGATATGTTATTTATTTAAGTTTACAATTTTTAGTTCCTACTGGCAGTGTTTTAGTAAATAACCTCACACATTCACATGTGTAAATAGGAAGAATAAACTCCTAAAAATAGAATTACTTCTTTGGTCCTTTGTTAAGGAATTGTCCAATTACCCTTCATAGAGTTGTACACGTTTCCATTCCGCTCACTATTATGTGAGAATGAGCCTTTTCCCATGCCCCCCCCAGCAGTGTGTCATCAACCTTTAGATCGTTTGTGTCTGAAAGGTGAAAAGTGGTACCTCAGTTTAGTTTTATTTGCTTTTGTCTGAATATGCATGAGGCTAAGTGTATTTTGTATGTTTAAGAACCTGATTTAGGCCTGGTGTGGTGGCTCACGCCTATAATCCCAGCACTTTGGGAGGCCGAGGCGAGTGGATCACGAGATCAAGAGATCGAGACCATCCTGGTCAACATGGTGAAACCCTGTCTCTACTAAAAATACAAAAATTAGCTGGGCATGGTGGTCCACACCTGTAGTCCCAGCTACTCTGGAGGCTGAGGCAGGAGAATTGCTTTAACCGAGGAGGGGGAGGTTGTGGTGAGCCGAGATTGCGCCATTGCACTCCAGCCTGGGTAACAAGAGCGAAACTCCGTCTCAAAAAAAAAAAAAAGAACCAGATTTACCTTTCCAGAGGTTTTTCTACCCCTACCTTTTGCTACTTATCCTAGTGAATTGTTCTCTTATTAATTGTTGAAACTCTGTATTAGGAAGATAGTCTTTGGTTCACGGTAGGAGCTATACACTTTTGCCCAGTTTGTCTTCTACCTTCCCTGTGATTTTTTTTTTTTTTTGGCCGTGTCGTTTTTATGTGGTTAAATTAGTCAATTTTTCTAAATCATATCTTTGATTTATATGATACTTAGATACAGTCTTTCACTCAGATTAGTTTTAAACATCTCTCATATTTCTTATAGTACCTTTACATTTAAATATTTGATTCATTTGAAATTGATTCTGATCTAAGACATGAGAAATGGCTTCAGCTTTATTTTTTCCAGTTGGTTGTTTTTCCAATCAACATGTTCTAAAACATTTATGAAGCAATTTGTTTTTCCTCTACTGATTTAGGATAATACCATTATCATATACTCTATTCCTACATGTTTTGGGGCAATTTCTTGACTTTCTATGCATGCTATTTCATTGGTATATCTGTAGACATTTGGTACTAGTATATGTTTTAATTATTAGCATAATACTTTTTAATATCTAAAGGGCTGATTTCCTATCACTGCAGGATGCATTTTTAAAGCAACAGCATAATTTGTTTCCATTTATATTTATGTAATAACATATAATTTATATTCATATGATCACATTTTTTTTCCTCCTATTGCTTTCCCCATGTGTAGTAGCAGAAAGCTGGTAAATTCCAAAATAATGAGATACAAGTTCAGCTGAGATTATGAGGGCAGGCTTCCCATAATTGTCAATTAATGTGTTTTGGATCTTATGAAGGAGGACATTTCCAGACAAAGGTTCTTAAGCAGCAAATGCACAATGTTTACTTGGACCAAGGTCCAAGAGAAGAGAGCACTGTGAGTAGAGGGAGGGAATGTCCCTGAAACCATGTAGCGTATGTATGTTTAAATTAACCAAGGATAGACTGACGATTTGAAAGGGCCTATGGCTTTTACACTCTGGATTAACTGTAGTTCCTTAATGTATTGGAAATAGAACTTTCAAAAGTTAAGCCAGTGAGGCAAAGCACACAATAATTCCCTTCTCCTGGGCTGACCATAGTTTTATGAAAATGAATGTTAAAGTGTCTTTTCTTTGCATGAGGCTTCCTGGCAAGAAATAAAGTCTGTATAATGCATTACCTCTGGCTTTTTCCTTAAAGAGCTCAAGGATAGACATATGGATACTAGCTTAAAAATATAAATATGGTCTTTCCAGTCATAGAAACCTTCCGATCCAAGAGGTACTTTTCCCACTTTCCAAAAAATACAGGGCTATATATTCATACCCGTAAGGCACCAAGGCAAAATACATGGTATTTGACACTAAAAAAATCCCACTGAACTTTTCTTGAGTATTGCAGCCCTGTGATCAGACAGAGTGACTTGTAGTCAAACCTAGTTGCCAAGTTGCTGTGTCACCTTCTAGCCACCAAGTCCTGTAACTAAGCATTTTGTTTGGTAAAATTATAGAAGGGATACTGTTGGGTAAGATATTTTGTTCTATTTTAGTACCTATAGTTCATCTAGGAAAATGGCTGTCATTTGGTTTTCTCACATACTTATTTCATTTGTCTATTTGAATGTGTGCACAGGGAGAAGTGAATATTTATAGAGTCTTTCTAAGGAACAGTTATTCACTCCTACCCCAGGATAGACTGTCCTGATGTCTAGGAGTCTCTTTATTGAGTCCACACTGGGGAAGACGTGATACTTTCTGGTTTATGCACACATAGAGGTTTGCAGTGTGGAATTTATGAATGCTTCCTTAGGAAAAGCCACTGCCAATAGAGGATTAGTTTTGAAAAGAGTTGTCTAAGCAGTCTTCTTTTACCAAACATGCAAATATGAACTAGTTAACTTTATTGGGATAAGACTTATAGACAGTAATATAAATAGTCTTAGTAATACAATGATAGGGCCTGTGTCAGATGTCATTTATGGATATAATGTTATTTTTATGAAGTGGAGAATTATGGAATACTTGTTACATTTCCTTGGTAAAATGTAAGTCCTTCAAAGGTTCTTACTTTGAAGTAATTCTTAATTCTTACTCAGCTTTGTATTTCTAACACAGTACCTAGCACTTAATGTTTGTTGAATGAATAAATGAGTGAATGAACCTCATTCCTTAGATTTTTTTGAAATGAAGAGGTTAAAATGTTTACTGGAAATAAAAAATGTACATGCATGCCCATCCTTGCTGCTCTACTTTAAGAAGGATGCCTTAGGATCCATTCTCCTCCAGCAATCGTTTAATGGAGTAGGTGAAAGAGGTTTTAAAATCTTTGCTGGCTGGATATGGAATTCCAGCAGTGGACCGCAAAGTTCTCTTCCTCCCCACTCATTTTTTAATTCCTTTGTAGAGAGGAGGGATGAATGGTGGAACAAAACATTTCAGAGAGTTATGACTAAGTTAGCTATCAAAGGAGTATTTAGGAACAAATTGAAGAATGTCACCAACACTGTTTCTGCATGTGAGACATCCCACTAAAACTGGAACATGCGTATTTTTGTGTTGCCATAAGGATAATCTGTTTTAAAGAAAGTGTTCCCATACATACCCCTACCACGAGGTTATAAATTCTGCATTAGACTTAAGGTTTCTGGTTACTTTGTGTAAACGAGCTTTTAACTAAATGTTAAGACCTTTCTCAAATGTAGCTAATGTTTGAATTTTAGAGCGGTTAGGGAGCCTATGGCTTAGGAAATTGAGTGGCTTCTCCAGTTTCATGCCAGGGATAGGATAGGCCTTTGGTTTTTCTAATTCTCCAAACAGTGCTTCTGTACCACACTGTTTTGTAGAAGGCCATTTTAAAAAATTCGTGATCCTGGAGCATTTTGATCCCAGAATGTTTTAAAAAATTGTTGCATACTCTAAGTCAGAAATTATAAACTGTGGCATGCGGAACAAAATTCGGCCTGGTTTTGTATATGAAGTTTTATTGGAACATAGTCACACCCATTCATTTATGTATCATCTATGGTGCTGTAATGGCAGAATGAGTGATTGCATCAGAGATCATGTGACCTGCAAAGCCTAAAATGTTTATTATTTGAACCTCTATAGAAAAAGTTGGCCAGCCCTTAGTAAAGTAAGGATGAAAAATTACCCTAAAAATTAACATTACTAATTTGTAGCGAATTGGAAGTAAAATAGGATTTCTGAGAAAGCTAAAAGGTTAGCTTATTGTTGAGAGATATAAATAATCTGTATATAAAAAACTAAAACACCTACTTACATTAAACAAATAAAAAAACCCTGGGTTTCTAAGGAATCTCTGAGCACTTAGAGATTTTAGTTGCCACAATGAAACCTGTGACTTAAATAGCATTGACTTAAGATGGGAAATGCCTCAGACTGTCATTTATGTTGTGCTAACCCTGATGGAACGTGGATACTCACCAAATATCCTTCTTGGCAGGTGGAATGGATCCAACAGCAAGTGGTTAAAAAGCGGACAAAGAGGGATTATGACTTCAGTCGTGCCCAGTCTACCTATTTCAATGATCCCAAGTGGCCAAGCATGTGGTATATGGTAAGCCTGCTAAGGAAGCCTGGCACAGGGCCATGTCTTCCAGTTTTGTGTTGTATGCAGAGAATCTGTCGGACTTGGGAGGACACAGAAATACTGACCAGAGATTATTTCCTATTTCAATACCCACCATTTGAGATTGGTTAATGGCCTATGATGCTGTCTGGATTTTCTTTTTACTTTAGCTTGTTGGTTATAATAAGGAGAAAAAGAAGGGAACGCCGATTCACGGAAATTCTGTTTGAGAGCTTACTTTGTGCAGTAGCTTTCTAAGTTTGGGCCAGAGGATAGAAAAACACGCAAAGGTGCACACACCCATAGACCTATCGATAATCATGTTCACCTCTGATACACACTCACTCTACTTTGAAATCAGTCTGGCTAATACATACTGGTTCTTGAATATCAATGAAGTGACTCTGCTGGTTAGTAACAGACCCCAGACTTACGTCGTGTAATGTGTGTCCTCTCACTTTAGGTAAAACTTTATATAAGTAGACCAGGAAAACAAATAGTTGGAAAGTGTGCGATTTGGTAGTTCATGGTTCAAGCAAAAGATTTTTCAGTGAAGGAAACTTACTTAACATGTTGGGAAGAGTAATCCACCAGTTCACTTGGCATGGCCTCCTTTGAAAACATGCATCACTAATCTCTTAGGGATTTTAAGTTCATGATCACTGAGAAATGAATTTGAATGTTACTTACTCTTAGTCATGAAATCCACGTCACTGATTTGCTCTATAATGTGCAAATTACCCTTTAGTTTTTTCTTTCTTGAAAGTTTTTATTGCTAAACTTTGCCAGCATATTATCTAGTATACTACTTTAATTTTTGTATTCCTGTTCCTGCTTCTTTACAAAATGTCTCTAAACTGTAGGAAGAACATGAATCCGTAGCATTCCCATAGCTGCCTTATGCTTTCCTGGCTTCCTGGCTCCCTCCCTCCCATGCCTTCTGCCTGGAGTATGTTCCCTGCCCTTCCCCACCTCCTAGGGTCAGGATTGCCTGTCCTCAGGGCCCACACCTGAGGCTGACTGCTCTGGAAGGCCTTCCCTGTGTTCCTATCTTTTGTCATATTCCCTCCTCTGGTCTCCTGGACCCTCTCCCGGCTGCTCATGGCATCCATCATGGCACTTTATACTGTAGTTATTAATAATGTTTTTTAATCTTCCCCATTGGACTCGGGGGTGTCACTTGAGGGCAAGCTTTGCATCTTGATTCCTTTTTACATCTCCCTAGACACCTAACCCACCACCTTGTAAGTCTAGGAATTTGTGCTTATTTTGAGATGGGCGAATGTGGCTGGTATTTCTCTTAATTTCCCTTTTCTTGGTCTTACCTAGAAATGAAAGGTTATGAAATATTTTGGACCCCAAACAGAATTTTACACAGAAATCCTTCTCATGTTTAAGGGGAAAAAAGGGAGGAGTCATAAAGCTAAGTTCAAGGGAAGGTGGGAATCTAATCCCCTGAGGGAACAGTAAGACTCATGGCAGCTTATTAGCCCCAAGACCTGCAGAGAGTGAACCCCAAAGGAAGGCAATGGAGTGAACACTGGCTAGAGCTAAGGAGCTTTGTCTGCACTGACAAAATGATAAGGATGTAATGGGATTAAGAGATAGGAGGAAGCAAATCTGCCTCTACACCCCTGTTAATACCATGAGGATGACAGAGATCCTCTTTGCTTGTTCTCGTAGGAAAGAGCCAAATTGCTGTCTATGCATGATCCACTGGACAGTGGAATGATGGGGCAGCTTTCCCCGATCCTCTCATCACCCCAGCAGGGCAGACTGGACTCTAGCAGGAGCCATGGCCAAGGCTTTAGCCGCTTGGCTAGCCTGGCAGCTGAAGGTTTCAGTGCCTGCATAGTGAGATCTCGTCATTCTGAAGAACTGCTCTTATTTCATGTCTTTCTGACATGAGGAAAGACTAAGAGAAGAGCTCTCGATTGACCATTTAACATGATGGGCATTTTTCAACACATACTTGATGATAATATTACAAATAGGTAACATTTATTGAACATTCACTATGTGCTGGGCAATGTGCTAAGTACTTTATTAATATTTTTTCCTTTTTTTTTTTTTTCTGAGACAGAGTCTCACTCTATCAGTCTGGAGTACAATAATGAGATCTCGGCTCACTGCAGCCTTGACCTCCTGGGCTCAAGCAGTCCTCCCACCTCTGCCTCCCAAATAGCTGGGACTATAGGTGTGCACCACCATGCTTGGTTAATTTTTGTAGTTTTTGTAGAAAAGGGGTTCGCCATGTTGCCCAGGCTGGTCTTGACCTCCTGGGCTCAACTGGTCCTCCCACCTCAGACTCCTAAGTAGCTAGGATCACAGGTGCATGCCACCATGCTTGGCTAATTTTTAAACTTTTTGTAGAGATAAATTCTCACTGTATTGCTCAGGCTGGTCTTGAACTCCTGGACTCAAACAGTCCTCCCACCTTAGCCTCCCAAAGTGTTGGGATTACATATGTGAGCCACTGTGCCTGGCCATGAGTATTTTTATAGTACAGTGGAACAAATGCATGTGTTAAAATTGGCCCTAGTATTAAAGTGAGAAATCTGTGAGGCTTGCGAAATTTAGTTAACTTATCCAAGTGGTGGAGAACTTATAAAAGTGGTGGAGATGCTAATACGGGCAGGTTGATGCAGAGTCCATGGGATCAGTACAACATTCTGTCTCCACCCGTGTGCTGTTTAGGAGTGCTGTGAGGAAGCCTCTTATCTATCCAGAGAGAAATGACTGAAATACATGGCAGAATGGGGGTCCCCTGCAGGAGGAACAAAGTATCTTGAGGATAATCAAAGTGCTTCACAGATTCCTATTAAATGATTACTTTCTCTTAATAAAAAGAATGGGAAACAGGTTCCATACCTTATGCTTCTCTGTTGGGACAGAACGAGGGCAGGACCTCAGAGCTGCAAACTGGGTGCCCAACCCCATTGCTTGGTATCTCCATGATTGAATCGGTCAAACTCTCCTCAACTGAAATATAAAAGTATCTAGCTCTTAGGTATGAGTGGTAGTTTGCTGCATAAAAAAACACTACACAACTTAGTTTTTAAAACAATTATCTCCCAGCCTGGGCAACATGAGGAAACCCCATCTGTATCAAAAATACAAAAAAATTAGCCGACATGGTGGCTTGCTCCTGTGGTCCCAGCTACTTGGGAGGCTGAGGTAGGAAGATGGCTTGAGCCTGGGAGCCAGAGGTTGTAGTGAGCCATGATTGTGCCACTGCGCTCCAGCCTGTGTGACAGAATGAGACCCCCTCTCAAATGAAACAAACAATTATAGATTCTGAGGGTCAGGAATTCAGAAAGGGCCCAGGAATAATGGATTTCCTCTGTTCTGGGATGTCTGGGGCTTCAGCTGGAAGACCCAAAGGCTTGGTGAGAGCAGGAAGATAGACTTCAAGGTGGCCCAGTCACAAGGCTGGCACATGGATTCCTCTGTATATGGGCCTCGCCACAGGGTTGTGTGAGTATCCACTTGACATGGTGCTGGCTTTCCAGGCAGGTGATCCAAGAAGTCATGTTGGAAGTATGTGGTGATGACATCTAACCTCAGAAATCACAGACTCTTGTATCTGTGGTTTTCTATTGGTCACATGAGTCAATGTTGATTCAGTGTAACAGGGAATACATAAGGCTGGTGTACTCGCAGGTAAGGCGCGTTGGGAGCCGTCTTGGCGGCTGGCTACCACAATTACATGAAGTTTTTACTGAGAAGCCTTTAGTACAGTGCCTGACACCAGAAAACCCCCAGTCAGTCGTAATTGTTATTATTCTCTGACTTCTTAATTGCAATACATGGTAGTTCCTTTTTACCTTTTGTTTAAATGAGTCAAAGAAGGGTGAGAGCCCATATCCAGTGGGCATTCTTTGGAGTATTGTTTGGCAACACATCACTGACACAGCCAAGGTAGGGTGCTGGTTTCCTTCTTCCTTTTCTAAGCCCTGGAGCTGCTGCAGCGTCTCTAACCTCCATAGGGTCCTGCCTCCAGCTTGTTGGCCTGGGCCCATTTCTGCCGTTCGATATTTATCACAGGAGAATGGAGATTTTAAAATGGCATGAAGTGTGCCTGAGTGTCTCTCTTTTAATTAATTTAAAAGTTTTTCCCATGTGGCTCCTCCCCCTGGAAACCAGTGTGTGAAATCATTATGTCTAGCCTTGAGGCATGGGCGATATATTCAGGGAAAAGTGCATTTACAAGAGTTTGTTACGGAGATGATAGCTGTATAATTACTGTTCTGTCCTGACATACTGTGTTGAGATTTCTAGGAGTTGGAGGATTAATCCTAGAAATACAACTCACTTCTCGTTGCATTGACAAACTTCTGCATCTATTGTTTGTTAGACATGGTGCTAGGCACTGACAGTTTAGAAAAACATGATTTGTGCCCCCTAAGATTAATGGAGCAGGGGAGGAATATATAAGCATCAAAGAAAACTTGCTGGGCAAGCGAGTCCCTGCTAAAAGTTTCTCTGGGATCATATGCATACATCTAGCCTCTACTCCCCAGACCTTGAGCTGTAATTTTTGCTTGCAGATTTGCGTCTTCCATTAGAATCTCCTGCAGAGCTGTTAAACAAATCCAAGCTTGGGCGCTACTTTAGGTTTTGGTGTGGAGTGGGGCTCAGGCAGTGGGATTTCATCAGAACTCCCCGGGTGATTGTAACGTGTAGTGTGGGGTAAATGCTCAATAAATTCTGATTGAATACCTGGATGAGCAAACTGTAATAAAAGCAAGCCTGTGTCATTTCCATAGTAGAGAATGCGTAGTGTGTGTCAAGCATTTTACCAAACTTTCATGTGTATTATCTTATCACCAGTGTTCCAGTGAGTTCATAACCCCAGTTATTATCTTCATTTTATAGATGAGGAAGTGAAAGCATAAGTTAAGTAACTTGCCCAAAGTCATGCCATTTACCGGCGACCCACCCTGGTGTTCAAATGAAGTCACTTATTTGTAACAATTCTACAGCATGGTTCTTAAAGGAGCAGGCATTAGAATCACCTGGAGGTCTTCTTAAATCCAGATTTTTGCCTACCCTCCCACCCCTGGCACAGAATCTGGGAATTTGTATTTCTAGCAAGTTTTCAATTGATGCTGATGCTGAGTTCTCAAAACCCCCTTGAGACTCCACTGCCCTACTGTATTTAAACTCAAGGTTATGTGAGCACAGCCTCCCAATTATCAGAAAGGGAAAGAAAGGCTTTTAAACTTATGAAGCATTTTAAAGCACACTTGGTCAATTTAACTTTTTCTTGATCTTATACCTTTCTCTTCCTGACACAATTTTCTATTTGGAAAGCTGCAGCTTTAATATGAGAAGGTATTTTCACTTTGCCTTCACTGATTGAAAATACCCTTGGCTTATATATTCTTTCAAGCTACTCCAGAGACAAAGGATATCTGATAGGAAAGGTCATGAGGATTTGGCCACATCTTTGGGAACTCAGTGTAATAGAATTGCTTTTAAAGTACCCAGCTGATACAATGAGCCATTTTTTTACAACTAAAGAAAATTCAGTTTGACTCTAGAGACACCAAGGTGAAGTGAGATTCTTCCCCAGGAATCTGGGACTACCAATTGAGAATGTTCAGGGAGTTAAATTATTATTATTTGAGCCAGAGTCTTTCTCTGTCACCTAGACTGGAGTGCCGTGGCACAATCTAGGCTCATTGCAATCTCTGCCTCCCAGTTGGCTCACTGCAATCTCTGCCTCCCAGGTTCAAGCAATTCCCTGCCTCAGCTTCCCGAGTAGCTGAGACTACAGGTGCCCATCACCACGCCCGGCTTTTTTTTTTTTTTTTTTTTTTGGATTTTTAGTAGAGACAGGGGTCTCAGCATCTTGACCAGGCTGGTCTTGAACTCCTGACCTTGTGATCCACCTCTTAGGCCTTCCAAAGTGCTGAGATTACAGATGTGAGTCACCATGCCCCACTGGAGTTAAATATTTTTAAAATTATAAAATATTTAAGATGTTCAAGGTAGCCTAGGCAACATAGCAAGATCCCCTCTCTAAAAATAAAAAAATAAAAGTAAAATAATAAAAAAACATTAGCCAGGCATGGTGGCATGTACCTGTAGTTCCTGCTACTTGGGAGGCTGAGGCAGGAGGATCACTTGAGTCCGGAAGGTTGAGGCTGCAGTGAGCTGTGATTGCACCATCATACTCTCACCTGGGAGACAGAGCAAGGCCCCATCTCTAAAAACATAAATAAATAAATAAATATTGAAATGCCTGTCCACCCACCCCCAAACTAAGGAATGGAGCATCATCTATATAATTGAAGTCTCTTGTGATCTCTATTTTAGAAGCATCTCTTCATCCTCTACAGAGTCATCACTTGCGCTGAATTTTAAATACATTGTGGGGGTTCTTCCTTGTTGGTAGGAGGCTTCTCTTTGTAGGAGAGCTTATTCAATTTATAATAGATGTATGTTTTTTTGAAATCAACATAAAACACACATTCATACATGGAATTCAACAGTTAGACTATTGCATAGTCCTAAGATGACAACTTAGAAATGAGACTTGACTGAAAATGTGAGTTTAATAGAAAAGATCTTTTATTCCTTTAGTTATGTCAATATTTCATTGCTTAAGGAAATTGATATCGCGTTGTGTGGTATTTCAAGTTTAACTGTTGGCCAATAATGATTTTGGAGAAGCCCATAGTAAATAACTTTAAATGCACACACATGATTTTTTTTCTGCCTCACAGAAGGACTCAGAGTGTTTCTATTTGACTCTCAGACTCTAGTAATTCATATGACTGGTACTCTTGACTCATCATGCTAGTTAACACAGTAGAACTTTTTTGTGATGAATATTGGGTGGCCTATTTAATATGCATTATTTAAAGGCAGACTGTAACAAATGGATTCATTTTTGATGCACTACCTCAGATTTCATGTCATGAACACTCTCTGGGTGGTTTTTCCGAGGAGGAAACTAATTCATATTTGTCGATCAGCAGAGTGAAAATTAGCTGAGTTCGGTTATGCATGTGGGGCATATCTGCCAAAAACTATAAACTAGCTAGGATGGTAATTGTGAAAAATGATTTTAAGCCCCATGGTTTTTTCTCAGCCAACTGGATGGTGTTCAGTACTCCAAGAGTTTGAGACATCGCTGTCTGCGGTTGGCACACATTTTTCTAATGATTTATACTGTCATTTGACTCATAAAATCTGATGGAGTTTGTGGCATTAGTGTCCTGGCAGCTTGGAAATCGTCCTTTTAAGACACCCCATTTAGCTGTTTTAATTGAAAATGCAACATGGTAGAAATCTGCAACCATGTGGCACATTCTGATGCAAGCAGGAGACCTGAGAAAGGACAGCTGCCAGCTAGGCAGTAACTAGTGAAGTGGTAGGAACGAGTGGGAGCTGAGATGTGGTTTTGCTGTACTGGTACCAGCTCTGTCTCCTCTAGAAAGGTTATTTTACCTCCCTCAAGCTTAGGTCATTTGAAAAACTGAGGAATCTGGACTTTCGTAAGATCATTTCTGCTTGAACATCTAGTTCCACATGGTGAATTGTACTGAATATTGAGCCTAGAGTGATCACATACCATCAATGGGTCCATGTCTTGATCTCATACCCTATGAGATGTATACGGTGCTTTCAAGACATTACTAATTCAGACTCAATGTGTACCTTGTTTTGGAGATCCCAAGACCACCTGCAAATTTGGCAAGTCACTAGGAGGACTTACATGACTCATCATGTAGTCATACTCATGGCTATGATTTGTTTCCTAAAAAGGATACAAAGCACAATCAGCAGAAAGAAAAGGGGCAAAGTCTGGAGGAAAGCAGGAGCAAGCTTCCAAGAGGCTTACTTCAGTAGATCACACAGAAAGCATTCAGTTTCTCTAGCACTGAATTGTGACCACACATGCGAAATGTTGTCTACCGGGAAAGCTCACTAGAGGCTCAGTGCCCAGGGATGTTATTGGGAGATGGTCTCATAGGCATCCTTGCCTACCATATACCAAAATTCCACATTCACAGAAGAAAAGCAGGTGTTCACAGTAAGCCATATCATTTGTATAAACAGTTTAGGTTCAGTGAGCAATTTTAATCAGGGAATGGGGGGAACTCTCCCAAAACCCAAATTCCCAGATGCCAACCAGTCCAACCTTGCACACAGGACTTTCAAAGGGCACCAGTCTCAGGCCTGCTATGTTAACTGCTCTGCACTTTTCCAAACCAAATTCATGATCTTACCCCCGACACATTTACCTGCTTCCACTGTTCCTGCTCTTAGTGAGTGGATAGAAACCTGGATGTCATCCTTGACTCTACCCTTAAAGCCAATCCACCACAAAGTCAAAGCTATTTTTTACCTCTTGACTCAGTTGCCATCTTTCCCCCCCACCTCTGCTGACCTTTTAGTCTAAGCTGTCATTGTCTCTCGACTAGACTACTGCAACAGCTGGTTATCCAACTCCCGTTTTCTTTCTTTCTTTTTTTTTTTTTTTGAGATGGGGTCTCGCTCTGTCGCCCAGGCTGGAGTGCAGTGGCGCAGTCTCGGCTCACTGCAACCTGTGCCTCCCAGGTTCAAATGATTCTCCTGCCTCAGCCTCCCGAGTAGCTAGGTCTACAAGCATGTGCCGCCATACCTGGCTAATATTTGGCATTTTTAGTAGAGACGGGGTTTCACCGTGTTAGCCAGGATGGCCTCTATCTCCTGACCTTGTGATCTGCCCACCTTGGCATGAGCCACCGCGCCCGGCCCCACCTCCCAGTTTCTACTTCTGAACTCTTCTAGTTTGTCTTCATATACTAGTCAGAGTGATTATTAAAACCCCAAACCAACCAACCAAAGAAAACACCTCCTCGTTTAGTCACTTCCCTTTGCTTAACACTTCTGAAAAGACTTCCCCCTATTTTAAGAATAAAAACCCAAATCTATAGCATTGCCTTTAAGGCCTCAGATGATTCGTTCTCTGCTCACCTCTCCAAACATCTTGCAGTACTTCCTACTTCACTTTCTGCTCTCAGCCCATAGGTCTTGTTTTTCTTCATAAAACATACCAAATTCCTTCCCTTCACAGATCCTTTACACATGCTCTCTCTCTGCCTGGATGCTCCTTCCATGCTCCTCAGCTGGGTTAATTCCAATGCTTCCTTGAGATCATCGTAATCTTGAGTAGCCAGGTCCCCCACTGAATTTGCTGTATCACCATGCACACCTCTTTTTGTGCATTTAATGCAATTATAATTTCCCATCTCTGTGTGTGATCATGTGATAAACTACCCTTCTCATTAAATACATTACATGGAGGAAGAAACCATAAAAATCATCATGGAATCCTTAATCCCTCACATAGTTCCTGATATATAATAGGCCTCTATAAATATGTGTTGAATAAATGAATGGATTAAGAAAGCATGAATAAGTAGAACATTATTTGTGCTGATGTTTATACTGTACTACATTTCTAGTTTACATTAACTTCAGTAAACTGCTAGTGAAAGAAGAAATGGGTGTTTTATGATTTTTTTTGGTATGTTTTAGAAGAAGTTATGTCTTTGTGATTTTATCTGGGAGTGCTTTTTCTGATATGTCGAATTGGCAGTTGTGTTCCTGAGGTATTCTTGTAATTTGGTCCTCATATCTGGTGCATTTGCAACTGTCCTGCTTGGCCTCTAGTCACAGAGGACTGTTTCTTTAACTTAGGTCTGTGGGCTAGATGGAGGTCCTATCTGTTAATAGCTGCAAATGTTGACAATACTTTTAATGGGATTCACACACACACACACACACACACACACGCCTCTCTGATCTTGTTCTCTTCCCAATGATGATGACTTCACTAGGAAGAAAAAGTCAATAATATTTCACATTTCTTCATTTGTTTTCTACCCATTATTTCTTTCATTATGGGTAATAATCATAATTTTCTGTGGTAGTTTGTGAAAACCTATTTCTACTGTGGCATTTTGAAAATTTACCATTTTCTTGATGAGTTAGACCTGTAAGACTTTCAAATGCTGGCCCAAGGCTATTTAGGGAGCCAAACATGTGAATGACTGAGCTGGAATAATAGCACCTCCTTTTAAAAAACAAAACTTTGTGTTCATTAAATCAGCAACACAAAATAAAAATGTTCATAATTAATAAAATTCCAAGAAAAAGCAAACTCATATCTCAGGCATGGTCTGTATCTGTTCTACCGCTTGGGGAATCCCAACTGAATCAAAATTCCTATGAAGAAGACTTTTATTAAAGCATATATTCATTCATTCATTTATATTTGTTAAAGATTTAATTTTTCCAAGAACCTACAATGTTCCTGATGCCAAGGATAAAATAATGAATGAGATGACCGTGTTGTGTTCTTTAATGAGGCTTAAGGGGAGCATTTTATGGGTAGGGATTTAGATAATTTTTATTCTTTTGCCTAATCAGTTGATACTGGCCTACTGAGGGTACACAGCAGAACTATAATTAATACTTGCTAATTAAGTTATGATAATTATGATAACTGTGATTTCATTGTCCCACATGATGGTTGTGATGGAAGTGGCTATATTAAGAATGTTAAATTAACCTAGTCAAAGTGCTTTCAGAAGAGGCCAATAATTAATGATCCACTTAGGAAAATCATTTTGATAACATCTATTCCTGCCAGTGCATATTACTACAACCTTTTAAGAATTTCCTTACACAAGATAGAACTTATTTCATACTGGTAATTCATCTTCTCAGCTTTGCTTTCAAAGAGTAAAAAATATGTGGGTAGTCTTGCCCTCTGGGCCCCTCTCCACCATTATGGTGGGTCTGTTAACAGAAACAAAGGTGTTTTTTAAATCAAAATCTTAGCTAAGATTTTTCTTTAATTAGTAACTCATTCTCTGTTTGAGAGCAGATAGGTTTGACCCTTGACCTGTCTTAATCTGCGGTTGTCTTCCCAAACATGTTGATTCAAGTTCTTTTATCAAACAGCTGCTCTGATGCCTCATTGCTCATTTACTTTTCACTCAGTATTGAGATTAGTTCTAGTGATCAAGGCACATTTTTCTGGCTTACTGTAACCTATCGCTCTGCCAATAATGAGGGTTCTTTTAGTAAATGCTCAGTAAATCTCTGTGGATCTAAAGAGAGGAGAGAGCCGGTCATTTCGATTTCCTCATTTTACAAATTCACAGAACTGAGTTTGGCTATTTCTAAAAGGTGATTGTGCCTTCAGATGTCCTGTGTTGAGATTCAGGTTCTAAAATTATCTGAGACAGAGGCATCTGGAATGCTTCTTTTTCTTAATTTTGGTTGGCAGTGAACTTGGCCAGGAAATTAATGGAGTAAAAGGAAGGATTTATAGCAATCCAGTGATGAAAAGAATTGGAAAGAAGAAAAATACCTAATTTGCCTGGAGAGAAAGTATTAGCCATCATCAAATAGAATACACATGCACATCAATGTGATTTTTCCAATTTCTCCAATGTAAGGAAATCCTTGGTAGGCTGCCTCAGCCTAAGGTTGGGATTGTAGACTAGTGGTGGATAGTCCAAAATGCAGATGATTGAAGCTGAAAGAGCTGCTCCACAGAAAGTGAAGTGAAATTAGTGAGACATGCAGAAGAAAACTATTAATTCCTGAAACAGGCTTTGATTGCTTAATTGCATAGGTCAGAATTGAAATCAGGTTCAGAATGCAGAGGTATTATTTTTTGATGGTAGACGATGTGGACAGTCAAAAATGCATTCACCACTTATTCTTTCCATGATTAAAAAGAGGAAAAATCTGATGAGAAACATAATTTCTTTGTTTATGCTAAAAAATGTCAGTCAGTTTGTCTGAATGGTGTCTATTCACATATTTGGTACAGAGTTACAGAATAATCTTAAATGACTCTTTGGAAGAAGTCTAGCTTTTGTTCTACTTCTTTTCTCTTTTAGTGTCTTGGTATGTTGAATTTGACCCTTATAAAAAGCCTACTGGTATAGAAGTTCTGATCCAGACATACAAAATTAGCATGTCTGAAGCAGAGTAACACAAACTATGCTTAGGCAGCACAGAACTGTGTTCTTCTAATGGTCTCGTTGCATGGTTTCCTGAAACTTAGTTAAATTAGTGTCTTTAAAACTTGGTCTTTGGGTTTGTTACCTAGTGATAGAGAAATCATTTTTATCTTTTAGAGAACTCAAAGAAATTCAGTGGTATTCTCAGTAAGTTAAGCATAGCAGGTCCACATACATTTTTTTCTTAGCTCATTCCTGTTCTGCCGAAATGTTTTAAATCCTAATTCTGACTTTGCTTTCATTACCCTGTGTCCCAAGCCCTTCCACTTAACATTCGCGCATTTACACAAGCACACAAAAACAAACACTGTGCATGTTTTTGCAATTAGTGCTTACTTTGAATCAGGTGGTCTTCAGGAAGATTTAAAAAAAGCTCACAGACCACTAAATTTGAATGGGTCTAAATTGTAACTCAATTCAAGCCCTCAGGTCATGTTCAATACCGACCTAGTATGTTTTCAATAACTAGACGTAGACTCTACTCAGATGGCTCTTTCTGTAATGGGTGATTCCACTCAAAAACACTTCCTTGTACTTTATCAGAAACTTACGTCACTTGGTCTAAATTCCAGGTTGGGGATCACATATTTAATCTAGTTGGCATGCTTTCACTGAAAACGTTATAGAAATCTTTTACAAAATTTAAATCAAAAGTCAGGAGACTAATATATAATGAACATCCACATCTCCATTACCAGCTTCAATAATTATCAGCTCAAGGTCAATATTCTTTCATTTATTGCCCCCTTTACTCGAATTATCTTAAAACAAATAGCACACCTCATTCATCACTGAATAGCCTACTATGTATCTTTTTAAGATAGGATAGGAACTACTTTTCATAAAACCATGTTACTGTCACATAAAAATTAATTTCTTTATATTGTCAAATATCCAGCCAGTTTTCAAATTTCCCTTACTGTCTTAAAATTTTTTCTTTGTCATTTATTTGAGTCAGGCTCCAAATAAGTCTTATATATTGTGATTGATGATATGTCTCTTAAAACTTCTTTATTTTACAGATTCCTATCCGTTTTTTTTCTCCTTTGAAAATTTTGGGTTGAAAAATCTATGTTATTTCAGGCTTTATGTGATCTGGATTCTGCTGGCTGCAGTCTCATGGGGTTAGTTTGCAAGTTCTATCCCTGATATCAATAAATTGGTAGGCAGTCAGAGCAAAAGGCTCAAATACAAGTTTAATTTTATTTTTGAGAAGGTGAGGGAAGACTGCTTCCCGGGTGATGGTGTGTATTTCCATCTGTAGGTGCAAAATGTCTGCTTGTCTCTTCCTGTGATATTAGCAGCCACCATCACCTAGATCTTTGTAAGTGTTCACTGAGGTTTGCCAGATAATGATATTCTGTGATTTCTTCTTCATTTGCTGGCTAGAATACTTCTTTAAAAAGAAACTTCTCATCAGTTATGTTTACAGTGAGATACAGTTTCCGTAGGAAGGGCAAGATTAATCCTCAGTTCTTTCATTTTATTTATCAGGGGTTATTTCCCTAGCATTCACTAAAGGGCACCAATGAGGTGTTTTCCTAGTTTCATTACAAATTCATGAACTTAAACATATTTGATGTGTTTTATTTCATTGAAGTTGTACACCTGTTCTTGCTTAAATTGCCCCATTTTTGGCTAGAGAAAGCCTATTCAAGTTGACTTCTAGGTCCTTTAATGTGACCCCAATATATTCCTTTTCTGGCATAATAAACGCTTCCATTATTAGCTTGTATATTTTGTGTTCCAGGCCTGAAGTCAACCTTTTCTCTGAGACCCTTTGTTCTTTTTTTTTGAAACTCATATTTAGAGACCACAATATGAATGTTGTGATTCTCATTGCTGTTGGATTAATATTTAGGAGTTTTAAGTGCACAGAGTTGAGCATTTTTTTTAACATATAAAGTATCCCATGAGTTTATATGGATATTTCCAATTTAAAATCAATTCAGTTTTACTCTCACCAATTTTACATCTGCATCTTTTTCCCACATTGAAAATTCTGTGCTCAGTGCCACCAACATAATTCCTCTTTGATTTTATCTCATGCTATATCCAACATGCTCTTAGAATGACAGGTCCAGCATCAGCACTGTGATAGCTGCCAGTCATTTAAATTATACATAGTTCTTATTGTCGTTAAAAATGTATCCCACACACGTCATGTGGTCAAGTTATTTGTTCAGAATTACTTGGAATACTTCTCTTTCTGTAAATATTTTGAAATGGCTCTCATGCTGCCCAGAATCTTCTCAAGATCAGCTATCTTCAGTCCTTCAGAAAAAAATCTTCGTTATATATTACATGATTTCAAGTCTGTTCTACCATCATAGCCTTTTTTTTTTTTTTGCCAAAATAGTTAAGTTTATGCTCTCTCTGCTGTCATGGAAAAGTTAGACAATATTACAAAGATACGCATTACTCTGGCTTGCATAGGCAGTAGTAAGTGGAAGGTAGTAAAACCATCTGTTGCAGCAACCTGATGTCCTGGAAATAAACATTCTATCTCAAAGAGATGACGTTAACTCTACTAGGTCTATGCACAATAGCATATAATTATTGCCCCTAATGTGCATGTTTTAGAAAGGAGTGTGTTAAACTTGCCATTCTTTCTTAGTCTGAAAGATGAGGTAAAGCAGGACTGGAAACATTTCTAATTGTAGAATTTTGTCCAAGAAAATGAAAGATTAGAGATCCGTAATAATCAAACCTGATTCATTCTGAACAAATGAAAGGGAATGTGCAGTGAACAAGTCATTTAAACTAGTTGTACACACTAATGGGCATTGAATTTGTTCTATCCTCCCAGGACTAAGAACTAGGAGTTACTACCAGCTGCTCAATAAAGGCATTAATTTAATGTGTAACAGGAGGGAAAATGAAAGAGAGAAAGAACTGTAATTCCCGCAGAAGAAAAGTAAATTGGTAATGATTTTATTCATTCAGCAACATTTATTGAATCCCTCCTATATATCAGGTGTAATTCAACCTGCTGGGGATAACAAGTATGAAAAGGTTATATACCCTGCCCACTAGCAGGTCATAGTCAAACTGGGAAATAGCTAACTTTATGTAATATCTAATAGTATAGTGCAGGCATGCATGAAGTACTGCGAGAACCTTGCAAATAGACTCAAGCATTTCAATCTTGTGAGAATCTTCTGTTTGATGACACGGACTTCAAGTTCCTAATGTGAGAACAGACATATGTTATATGTCAAAATTATGTGATACAGGAGAGGATTTCCTTGCATGCAGATGAACAAGTTTCACACAATTACCACAAAAATTGCCTCCCTTGGAATACCACTTCTAAAGATTCTTAATAGGCATCTCCAAAGGCAAGTCATACTGATATGAACAAACATAAGATTTTTTTACTGCAGGAATTCTCATAGACTTTATTATCCTAATATGCTGTGTGAATTGGCAGAAGAGGTACAAGTAGGCAGTATTTCCTTCCCTAACCTGTTTTTCTGTTTGTCCAGAGGGTACATTTTTACAGCAAAACATTGTGTCCATTGAGATTAGGTTGTAAGTGATCAGAAAATTCAATCCAAACTCAGAACAGGGAAAAAAAAGTTAAAGAAGGAGGGAATTTATTGGCTTCTTGAACTCTGGCATGCCTCACTTGATCTCAGAGGTAAAGCAGGGCTACAGGAACTCAATTCTTTCTGCCACTCAGTATAGCCCTGATCTCTCCCATTGCTGGATTCTCAAACAAGCCACCTGCACATCATGGCAAAATAGCTGTCAGGAGTCCTCAGATCAAGTGTAATAGGAAAAAAGTGACAGCCTTTGCCTTGGTGTGCCGAGAAAAATTCTTGCAGGTACACATTTTCCTTTCCGTCTCTCCTCACCTCTTTCTGTGGTCTGTTCTTGTTTTCTGACCACTGAGGCTTGAGTACCTTCTTATATGCCTTTGGGACAAAGTGATTGAGTGAGAGAGTAGCGTAAGACATAGCAAGAGTCTAGAGAGGACCGCAAGGCTAGGGAAAGGAGGTCATCCCACCCCAGTAGAAATCTTGGGGCATGGACAGGAATCCTTATCACGTGTGTTCAATCGTAAAGGCAGCTCTTGATGAAGAGCCCTCACCAGACTTCTTTCAAGAAGAGTCAGCTTGCAGGCTGAGGTGGGAGGATCGCTTGAGCCCGGGAAGTTGAGGTTTCAGTGAGCTGTGATTGTGCATCTGCGCTCCAGCCTGGGCAACAGAGCGAAACCCTGTCTCAAAGAAATAAAAATAAAATTGTGCCTGTGATGGTTTTTACTTTCCAATAGTTTGTTTTAATAAATTTGAAATCTATAAACAAGTTGAAAGAGTAGTATAGTGAACACATATTGACACCTTTATTCACCTGGATTTACCAAAAGTTAGTATTCTTTTCTGTCTCTTCATACACACACCGAATGTTTCTTCTGAACTCTGAAAGTAAGTTCCAGACACTGTGAAAACATAGTCCAAAATATTGTAGAATGCATCTCCTAAGAACAGCATTCTCCTATATAACCAAAGTACCACTTCTAAGAAAATTAATGGTAATTTTATCAAAATTATTGTTCATATTCAGTTATCACAATTTTTTTATAGATCTATCCCTTTTGATTCCAGAACCCAGGGTTATACATTGCCATTGTTTATTCCATCTTTCTCTTATTTATTTTAGAGACAAGGTCTCACTCTGTCACCCAGGCTGGAATGCAGTGGTGTGAACACAGCTCACTGCAGTAAAAAATTCCTGTGCTCAAGCAGTCCTCTGGAATAGCTAGAACTGCAAGTATTTGGCACCACCACTGGCTAATTTTTTATTTTTATTTTTTGTAGAGCAGGGTTTCATGTTCTGCAGGCTTGTCTCAAACCCCCCGGCCTGAAGTGATCCTCCTGTCTTGGCCTCTCAAAGTGCTGGGATTATAGGCATGAAACATTGTGTCCAGTTTGTGCTATCTCTTTTAACTATTAATCTAGAAGAGCTCCTCTGCCTTACTGGAGGAGTGGGAAATTGGGGAGGATAGGAAGTGGTCTTTCATGCTGATGATTTTGATGAGACCAGGCTCATGGTTTGTAAAACAAATCTTACTTTGGATGTATTTGATGTTTTATTATTATTATTATTTGATTTTTGTTTTTCTTTGTTTTTCAGTAGATAAGGGGTTGAATATTTTTAGCACAAAAACTACCTAGGGTCACACTGCATCCTTTTCAGGGCTTCATGTCAGCTGGTATAACGTCAGAAGTTCCATTTTTTTGGTGATGTTAACTTTGTTCACTCAGTGGATCAAGATGGTACCTGCTAGATTCCTCTATTATAAAGATATTGTTTGTCTTTGTAATTAACAGGATATCTGAGGGATGATATTCTGAAGCATGTACATATCCTATTCTCTGTCAGTTTTTCCCCAGGATTTTTGCATTTATTGATGACTCCAACCTAAATAAATATACCAGCGCTTGCAAGGTGTTGGTTTTTCTAATTCTCGAATCTCTTCTTTACTCTGCTGTTTTTTAAAAATATCATTACAAACTCATGGATTCTGTTCAACTGTGATGATTCATTACTGACACTATTGACTTTTTTTTGTTTCCAAAATTGGCCCTAGTTTGATGAATGGGAGACCTCTCAAGTTAACTCCTGTGTTCTTTTAAGAAGTTCCCATCAGTTTTCCAGTACTTCTTCCTTTTGGCAAAATGGAATGTTCACCTTGTATCTTCTCTGCTCCACACCTACAAATAGCCATTTCTCTACTAGGTGTTTTCTTATGTTTAGGAATGGTGTTTAAAAATCAAGATATCAGTGAAAAGGGTGTCATTCGTTCTAATGTCTCTTTCAGCAGAAAGAGCTAAGAAGATATACCTGGAGGTTATAGTGGTACCCCCAAATGCAGTTCCATACCACAGGTTCTTCCTCTTCCTGACACATTTCAGGTTTCTTTCCCTTTCTGTCACAGTTAGAATAATAGTTATTAACCATATCCATAAATTTACTATAGTACATGCAAAATACTGTTGGAATTACCAAACCACCACTACTGCCACCCACAGACTTAAGTACAATTTAAGATTTCTCTTTGTCCTTAGAATATATATTCCCTGAGGCAGTAGAGTCGGACTCTTTGGTTCCAAAGTTGCTTAAATAAATTTTTTTCTCTATGATTGTAACATTAATTTAATATATAGTTAGGTTAATTTGTTTCTATTCTGTTCAGTTTTAGAGCTCTCTCCCTCATCTTTATATATTTAATCTTATTATTTACTTAATTTTATGTTAAAATATATAAAATACATGGTTCAAAGTAAAATACATAGAATACTATATATGTACTTCTTTACATTTTGCTTTTATCACTTAATCTATTCTTGGAAATCACTATGTATTAGTTCATAGAGAACTTTATTCTTTTTTGCAGTGATTTTCTGGTAGAGTTACTGTAATTTATTTAGCTACCAATGAGTGTGCAGGTAGGTTGTTTCCATATATTTTTATAAATAACTCCAACTGAATAACCTTGTACACATACTTTGTGGTTGTTTTTGTAGGTGTATTTTCATGCTATATTCCCTTCTACCTTTGGAATGAGCAGTCTAGCAGTAGACTCATTCCTAGCAGTAGACTGCTCATTCCAAAGATCAAAGGGAATATAGCATTATTAGATATTGCTAAATCCCCCTCATTAAGGGCTAGGATAGTTTACATTCTCATCAGTCATGTTTGGATGCCTTCTTCCCCTCACCTGGCTCTGTTATCACTTTTTGAAAATTTTTTTTTTTTAAGAGACGAGGTCTTGCTTTGTCATTCAGACTGGAGTGCAGTGGCATAATCGTAGCTCACTGCTGCCTCAGATTCCCGGGCCTCAGATTCCTAAGTTCCACTGATCCTCCCACCTTAGCCTCCAAGTGGCTGGGACTACAGCCTCCCAAGTGGCTGGGAGTACACCACCACACCCATTTTTTTTTTTTTTTTAATTTTTTCTAGAGACTAAGACTCACCATCTTTCTCTGGCTTATTTTGGCTTGTTTGATGGGTGAGAAATGATTTCTCTGTATATTTTATCTGGTATCAGAATCACAGCCCTGTGTTGCCCCAACTCTTTATTCTTAGGCATTTGAATTACTCTATTTGAGGTGTTAGATTTTCCTTTGTGAGGCAATTTAAAGTATTTTTTATTTAATAGAGATTTTTAAGCTCATTTACATGTACAAATATAACCAATAAATTTAATCTTATCTGTCACATTCTTTTAGATTTTATGTATATGTAATTTACATTGTGTTACTGTGTTTTGTGTGGGGTCCATTCCTTGTTCTTTTGAAGTAATTTATTTTGGTTATGGGGAAGGTTGTATTATTTTAGTGGTTATTAAACATAACTTTATATGCTTTTTGTTTCTTTTTCCTCACTTAATCTATATTTGGTTTTTCAGCTTTAAATCAGATCCGTTGAGTCTATCTATGGAACAATTCATTAGCTGATTCTATTTTATCGTTTCTGTGTCTTTTCTCTTTCTATTTTAAGTTCATTATTTCTATTCTGTCAGAACACATAACACATGTTTGCTTACTCTTCTTCCACTCTGGTTTCCTCCTTTGCTTTTATCTTAGATTTGCAAATAAATGTTTCAGGCACCATCAGTTCTTTTGCCAGTCATATCTTGGTTGGATGAAACACATTGTTAGATTACCTAGAAAGGCTTGTAAGTGCGGTATACCCTGGGTTCTTAATTGTATAAAATGTTTTCTAGAGTCTTGATATTGGAAGGATAACTTCACTGATAGTTTTTTCCCCTGCAAGTAACCCTTTTGTTTGTTTGTTTGTTGGTTTGTTTTGGTGTGGAGGTCCAGGAGACTTTTTTTTTTTTTTTGGAGACGGAGTTTTGCTCGTTACCCAGGCTGGAGTGCAATGGCGCGATCTCGGCTCACCGCAACCTCCGCCTCCTGGGTTCAGGCAATTCTTCTGCCTCAGCCTCCTGACTAGCTGGGATTACAGGTGCGCGCCACCATGCCCAGCTAATTTTTTGTATTTTTAGTAGAGACGGGGTTTCACCATGTTGACCAGGATGATCTCGATCTCTTGACCTCGTGATCCACCCGCCTCGGCCTCCCAAAGTGCTGGGATTACAGGCGTGAGCCACCGCGCCCGGCCGACTTTTTTTTCTTAAAGTGTACTGTTAAAAATTAGACACAGGTACAAGAGTATTAGGTCTTCTTTGCCAGTTTTCTTTATTAGTTACTTTCTCTTGAATACTTTCGACCTCTACGTTGCTTTTTGTTCTCTTACCCATATTTATGCCTTTCCTCAATGCTCCTGATTGTATTTTCAGTTGAATCACTTCTCTTTCAGACACCTTGTAATTAGTTTTTATTTCTAATATAGTTTAGTGTTCAATTTCTTTCCAGGATTTAATTAACTCTGGTTTTACAACTTTCTGGTATTCTGTCCATATATTTTAAAAATATTTCTTTGAGCTACATTTCCATATCTTCAGATTCTATTTCACTGTATTTCACGTAGGTTTAGATGTGTTCCATTTTTGTTCTGTTGTAAATTTTTGAGTAGAATTTTATTGACCTGCAATATTTTGATTGTCTTTTTATACTTTGTTGTTATAGAACATTGAGTGGATATTTGTCTACTTGTCTCTATGCATTTTGAGATGTTCTATTTTCTTAGATCATTAGTAGCAATTGTGTATAGCAAGTGGGAATTTGAATGACTTTTTAAGTCTCCTAGTTCAAAAGAACAATAATATTTTCTTATATAACCAAACAGTAAGAATCATTTGGTTCTATCTTGGAGGGAGTGAGAGGAGGGTAGATGGCCTTCTGACTTAGTGATTCTCCTTTGCTTTAATATGACTTCTGCTTTTCATCACTTTCTTTTTTTTGAGACAGGGTCTCACGCTGTTGTCTAGGCTGGAGTGCGGTGGCATGATTATGGCTCACTGCAGACTTGACCTCCTGGGTTCAAGTGATTCTCCCATGTCAGTTTCCTGAGTAGCTGGGACCACAGGCGCCTGTCACCATGCCTGGCTAATTTTGTTTTTTTGTATGTTTTATAGATGCAAAAAAATATAATATGGTTAGCCATGTTGCCCAGGCTAGTCTCAAACTCCTGAGTTAAGGTGATCTTCATCACTTTCTTATCTCTTTCTCCACCAAGTCTTCAAGGGGTTTCCATTCTAAGTTGCTCCTTCACTCCCAGAACTGGTGCCTTTGTATAAGTTCCTTCTCTGCTCCTTTGCAGTCTGAGCTTTGTGCAGGTCTCAGATCTGTTCACCTTATTTCCCTGCTGAGGAGGGGCTTTCTCTGTAGAACATTATTCTATTTGTGTCTCATCACTGGTCTTTATCTGACTTTCTGCTCTGGAGTGATCTCAAGAGCGGGTGCTGCTGGATTTGAGTAATTTTTTTCTTCTGCTTATGTGTAATTTGAGGTTGTTTTCTTTTTCCTGGTTATGCTATAAATTTGTGTGAACATTTTTATAGTTTCTCCTTGTTTTATCCGTATGTTGTTTTTGAAGGGTACATGGGGATATTAAGATTTAGATGGCTTTCATTATCCTATTGAAACCAGGATTAGATTCTTTAGATCCTATTCTGGATATGAAGCAAACAGAACACTGCATATTTCCTTCTCGGTGGGTTCTTTTTGTTTGTTTTTTGAGATGGAGTCTCGCTCTGTCATCAGGCTGGAGTGCAGTGCAACAATCTTCACTCAGTAGCTGGGACTACAGGTGTGCACCACCACGACCAGCTAATTTTTGTATGTTTAGTAGAGACAGGGTTTCACCATGTCTGGCCACCAGCTTTGGCCAGGATGGTCTCTATCTTCTGACCTTGTGATCTGCCTGCCTTGGCCTCCCAAAGTGCTGGGATTACAGGCACAAGCTTTGCTTTCTTTCTATGGGCATCCTAATTCTTCCTTAAGAAAGATAAATGCAGTTGATTAAAGTTGGAGATGTCATAGGATAAATTATTATTATGCTGTAAAGTTACCCTCCCTTAGACTGGTGGCACTAAGGGTTGTCAGATGTAGAAAGTGAAAATAGATGTTCATTTGAATTTCAGATAAGCAATGAATAACTTTTTAGTATAAATATATCCCATCCAATATATGGGATCTACTTGCACTAAAACAGTTTTTCTTCTTTATCTGAAATTCAGATTTAACTGGGGCTCTTGTATTTTATCTAGCAGCTCTCCTTTAGGGAAAGAAATGTTCGTTACCATTTTTCACAGTCCATGTGGTACCTAGTATGATACCTGGGATGGTGCTGAGCAAAAAGCATGTGCAAAATAGTTGTTGAGTTAATGCTACAAATTTAATTTAATAACAAACTTAGTGATCATAATGGTATTTTCTAATGAAATATGAGGATAACCAAAAAAAAAAAAAAAATTTCAGTGCAGTTCTATTCAATCTCATTTCCAGTTGGACTAAGACATTTATATTTTTCAGTTATATGAATTGATGTTCTACTTAACGGTGTTCTTCATGTTTGATTTTTCAAAAAACCTTTAAAAATTCTGTTACCTTAAACTGTCATATATATATGAGAGCTAGATCATATATTACTACATAAGTGGAGCGAAAGTTAGATTGATACACGCAGCAATCACAAAAGCTAAGGAATAACCGTATTTCAGACAATGTCTTTCTTTTTTTCTACCCTACGATCATACTTCGTGATTACGTGCTTTATATCCCTAGGTTTATGTTTATGTTTATGTAGCTCTGGTGGAGATGACCTTATCTCAGAGAACGTAAACTGTCTCCTAGCCCTAGGGAATAAATGGGATGAAGAAAGAGGTATACCAGTGACCCAGTTTTAGCCAATAACAACTACTGATGAAGCTGATACCGAGGAATTTCTTTCTCTTAGGAGAGAAAGTCTTTTGTGACGTCTTTCCTTCTGCTTGGGATTCTGATGAGGGATATTATACAAGGAGCTGTGGCAGTTATCTTGAAATCAGGAGGCACTTTCAGAGGACAAAGGGCCAACAACTAAGTCTCGTGGCGGAGAACATAGTCTGGTTCCATAACAAGTTCTTTAACTTGGAGTCACCAACTTTCAGATTAACCGGATGATGATTAAATGCCTATTCTGAGAATGGTTAATTGGGGCTTTTTTTTCCTTGCAGCTAAAAACATTCCAAGCTATGAATAGTACAAACTTCTCACTAGAAAGTAACTTAGGGAATTTATACGTTAAACGAATCCTTGTAAAGGAAGTGTCATTTTTTGTTTGTCTTGGTTAGAATCTTTGGAGTACTGTGATCTGTCACTTTATTGTTCACTGTGCCCTTTCTTCCCTTTTAATGAAAAATAAGGTGTTGGAGAATAAAGTAGGAAGGGCTGCATTTTGCTGCCATGTCAGCTGAGCAGCTTTTAGGATCTCTGTAACTCCAATTTAACATCTTTCAACATCTTTCTCCACTTTGTCCACCATGGAAAGCCCTACTCTAAATTATCAGTGAAAACATACCACTGTCAGACATGACGATGTTTTGGACTTTGACTGTCTATAAGGTGTTTATATTAGTTATCCATGAAGAGCTTACTAATTAGAAAGGAAAGACAGTGTGCTTGGAAAATGATGTTCTAAAATATGTATGTGGGCTGCGGAACGTGGCTGTGGAAAGCTGCTACCCTAGTGTTGAATTTAATTGTGTTAACATTATTCCTTTCATTAATGAATGGGAAAAAATGTGGTTTAGGCTCCAGAAACAGTATTCCAATTTACCTCGAATATGCCACTGTAAGAGGTTAGGAGTTGCTGTAGAGAAAGTTCTGTGTCCTTGCTCTATGCATGAAGATGTGTCACTGTGTTTGGATAGGGACTTTTCTGGAACTACTATTTTTCTCTAACAAGAAATTCTGTTGGATGCTATTAAAGCAAGTTGCTTGGTTAGATTCTTGAAAGGATTCGACATTTTTTATTAATAAGAAAAACATTTGCAATTACGCTTGCTAGTGGAGGATAAAAATGAGTTAGTTTTCTTGCTCATTATACTCCAGGGTCTGGAGAGAATCTCATCAGGTCAAAGAGGAAATCTTCTCTGTAGGTTCCTTTACTGTGTAGCTGAGCAAATGCATTGTGGGATCCTTCATCTTTTCTGAAAGCCTCTGCTACTTGCCACTGTGCAAGAAGTCCTGGACATATTATTGGCCTATCCAAGCAAAATGTTTCATTTTCCTTGCAAGCAACTTTGTAGATTTTATTCTAGTTTACATCTTCAAGTGAACAATAAAAGCAAAGATATCAGGTAGGTTCTGACAATTATTTTTACTGAGTCTAGAAGGAATGATATTAAAGCACTCTTTTTAGTAGCTATCAGAATTGATTTTGCTGATTGTCAGAAGTGAGACTGTTTTTGCTTTGCCCTGTAAGTAGATTTATTTTTCTGTGGATACATCATAGCAATAGCATATTATCATACTTTTGAAACGTCACACATATCACAGTGTGGATTGTTTTTGTCATAAGTAGTTTTTTTGTTTTTAATTTTGTATTTGAAATGCAGAAATGTGTTTTGTTTTGCTTTTAAATTTTAAATGACAGTAGGTTGGGAGCCTCAATTTTGCTCTAACTTGCTCTTCCATGGTCAGAGTTTATTGCCTGATGCCTATAAAAGCCTCTTTCCAAAATGAAGTTTCAGTGTTTATTGAATAAATGTCAGCTCAGTAACAGAAAAACTATAAAGAACTCAGGGTATAAATTTAATAACACATTTCCCTTAATGTTATCCAAGGCCTCTTTTTTATTTTCTTCTAACTATTACCGTGATCTGTAATTATAGTTTGTCTTATTTGCCTTATTTATTATGCCTCTGCCCAAATTTGAATATTACCTTTATGAAGACTAGATCATGTGTTTTCTCATTCCATAATGTAGACTTAGTGTCTAAAAGGCATTTAATATGTACAGTTGGGAATTTTTAAAAATGAACACACACACAAGCGAATAAATACATGTTATGACAGTTTACAGATGTAAGATAACTGTAATGTAACTGTCATTACTCTAGCTATTATAGGATAAGCCATCATGCAATAGATATATGTCCTTCAGAAGGACTTTCAGATAACTCAACTATGACAGACATTAATAACTAAATCCTACACATCAGATTGAAAATTCTCCCAGTGTTCACATGAATGAAAAAGCCCATATTAACATCCATGTCAGTCACTCCTTCAAATGCCTTTATCCCCAGTGGACATGTGACTGCAAAGTATGGGAGGCCCCAAGTGAAAACCACACAGCTCATCCTACTCAACCCATAGAATTGTGAATGGTAATAATAAATTATTGTTTCTGGCCATTACATTTTGGGATAGTTGGCTTGTGCAATATAGGAAAAATAGAAAGTTGGTAATATAAACTTCAACTATTGATACTGAGTTATATTCCTTTTCTAAGCAGCACACCTTTATTTGAGGTCATTATGTATATTAGACATACTCTTTGATTATATAAAAACATAAAGATGAGTTATACTGAAAGAAGTCGTGTTACTAGGAAAAAGAAAAGATTTGCAAGAAAGCAAAGTTGAATTCAGATTTTGTCTGTAACTAGTTAAGGTCCATGTGGATCTTAAGAAACCCTACGTCTTCTGCTACGGTTGCTTGATTTTATATCTCTCCCTGTTTTCCAAGCTTCCTTACCACAGTTCCTTCACATTTCTTATAGAAATAAATGTACTTTGGATAATAACTTATTAGAGGGCATGGTGAAAATCCTTTAGAACCATTAGAATATTCAAAAAGTTGAGCCAGAAGTCTCATAGATCTGGAGAGAAGCAAGGTCAAAAAATCTGAAAAGACACATTTGAAATTCTACATCCTCCTTATTTTTAGATACAATTTCAATACACTAAGAAGTCTTTTTTGTCTTTTAAGGTATCTACCTTAGCACCTTAATTTGAGACAGAAATTAGGGACCACTGTTAATGTTTAATGCCAAATGTCTGCTGCTCTCTGATGAATTTAAACAGGTTAAACTTGTATTTTACCAGGAAATTTCAAGTGGTTCTTATTCTTGGAGGGACCAAGACTAGGTAATGATCATGTGCCCATCACTTGAATGTGCACAGCTTTGTCGTTCTGTGCATTTGATCGTCTCTTCCTCTTCCATCCCTCTGTGTCCTCTTCTCTTCATATATATGCCACCTGTGTGACTTAGCTTGAAAATATCCTTTGAAAGCATGTTATCTATGGAAGTTTTAGGGGTTGACTTAAGGAAGCTGAAGTAGCTTTTACTGTTCAGAATTTCTGCAGAGTCCTGGAAAGAGATGTAGCCTTCAGTAAAAATTTGTGAGAAATTGAAATGTGATAGAACTTGGAGAGCAAATTTATGTATTGTTTTTCTATTTATTTGTCTTTCTGTCCATCTGTTCATTCATTCATTCATTCATCCATTGAAAAGATGATGATTATGTTGTCAAAAGCTGAGTGCAGAATGAATGAAGGTTTGGGGGAATATTATATAAATATACCCCAGTGCAGCTTGATTTGTTCAACTGAAAAATGGATAGTTTTCAGTTGCCATTATGTTTCATGAGATTACTGTCATTTATGAAGCAATGTAAATGAAGAAAGGTGACATATTAATAAAGTTGTTTTTTAGTATTTTTGAATGATGTTTAAATTTCCTCTCCTTGACCTTATATGTCTCCAACATTAGAAAAAAGTTATTTCCCATAATGTTTTCTCAACTTTCTTTTTGTGACTTTGAAGAAATAAAAATAGTGGGAACTGAAGGCAGTTGGTTGTGCTTATCCAAGCCACACCACATTCTACTCACTTTTTAAAAAGTACTCCATTCTATGAGCACCGCTTCCTGAGACCTCAGTGAATAAAGAGGAGGCAGAGGTTTCTGAGCAGATTTATGCATGCGGAATTTTGCAAATAATATAAGCAAAAAAATTACATTTTTGGAAATAATGGGAGTTGCTTACTGCTCATGTTTCCATAATTATTAAATAATGCAGTTCAGTTGCTTCTAAAATTCATTTTTATGAGCTCCAGCATAGGAATTGTTTCTTGGCATACAAGCACTTAAGGAAAACATTTTAATTGAGATCCTTCATAAGCAAACACAATTAACTAATTTACTAATTGTACAATTTGTGAGAGAGAGTAATGTGTTAAGAAATATTTGATTTTTGATTCATAGACAGGAAGAAAGTCATTCGGCAAAACTGAATTTCCCGTCAACTTACGGTAGAATTGCTGCATGACCTAAAAAGGATAACAGTATTCAAATTGAGCCATATACCAAAACCAGAGGAAAGTTGAACAATATTCGCTCTGTCATGCCCTGTTGTTCCAAGAGAAACAAACTTCTGCATCCCTGAGCTCCTCCCTCAACAGTAGAAATTTCCCACCAGACTTCCAAGCTCACCTCTTGCTATGTTACATCTCTTCTGACTACTTCTGCCATGAGGATTGAACATTGTTAGTGGTGTATTAGAATAATCAGCAACCCCAAATGAATGTCTTCTCTTCTCACATAATTCCCTCTGAAGACTTCAGTCCCTGCACATTTCCTGTGTTCTTTCTTATACCTTTACATTGGCAAAGTTGAATAAGCGGGTGCCCTATTATGAGTCAATCTGCAAAAGATGAAGATTTCTAGATCTTTTCACTTTCTTTATTACCTGTTTTATATGTATTACCTGTATTTTATATATATATGGAAAGAGAGAGAGATTTATCTTGAAGGATTGGTTTATGTGATAATAGAGGCTGAGAAGTCTCATGATCTGATATCTGCAAGATGGAAGCCTAGGAAAGCCATTAGTTCTAGTCCAAGCCCAGAAGGCACGAGAACCTGGAGAACCAATGGTGTAAGTCCCAGTCTGAGTGAGAAGACAGGAGAAGCAGGAGCACCAGTGCCCAAGGGCAGGAGAAGATGGATGTCTTAGCTCAAGCAGAGAAAGCAAATCCACTCTTCTGACTTTTTTTGTATTCTGACACTCAACAGATCAGATGATGCCCACCCACATTGTGTGGACGGTTTTCTTTTACTCACTCCATCTATTCAAATGCTACTCCCTTCTGGAAGCATGTGAACAGACATATCCAGAAATACTATTTACCAGCTCTCTGAGCATTCCTTAACCCAGTCAAGTAACACATAAAATTAATCATCATGTCCTCTCAAAAAATACTGATTTATGAATTATTGAGTATTTTTATTATGAACATTAATGATTATAAAGATATAGCACAAGTGGCTTGTAATTTCACTAGGAAGATAAAACACATATATAACCAAAGATGACTAATATGAAGAGTGTTGGATGGGTGAGCAGAAAAACACTGGGCTTTCGTTGAAAAGAATGTTCAATTGAATGCCCAGGGATCTTAGAATTTGCTTTAGAATCATGTATTAGACAAATTTAGGTGTTCTCATTGCCTGTCATCCCCCAGTTATACAGCCAACTCCCAGATAAGCAGCTTCAACTTGGTGCACTGATTTTCTCCTACCTTTCTGGTTTGGCCAACTTCCCTCAGATTGATAACCTTGAATATTAGTGAGCTTTTGTTGTATAAGAAACCACGGCCTGCTCACCTCTTCAGCCTCAACTCTTCCCATTTTTCTCATCTCCCACCTCACCTTTTATAACCTGTATTCTCTAGCTATGTTGACTTTCCTTAAACACTCCAGTCTCTCTATGATTATTTTATACTTTTACCAAGATGGAACATATCCTCTTTATCCCCCACTTGCCCTTTGGCTAGTCAGCTTGCATTAGGGGCTCAGTTTAAATGTTATTTTCTCTAGAAAGTGCTCTTAGCCTTCCTATACTTCCCCCTGACTGGGTTTCATGTTCCCACAATATCCTGACAACCTGTGTTAATAATACCTAACATGTATTGCCAAAGGGCAAGTGGGGAATGGAGAGGATATATTCCATCTTGGTAAAGGAATGGACCGACCATAATGTACCACTGGGTCCACCTTCTGTACCTCATGAACAATTTTTTGTAATTGCTTGTCTGTCGCATGGACTGGACTTCAGGGACCTAACAATAGGGACAGTGTCATGCCAGTATGGTGACTGGAATGTAGTAAGTGAGAAGGAAAAATGACAATAGAGATGGAGGCAATGGTTTCAGACCTAGATTTCTGAAACCTGACTCAGTTTTTTGAACTGAGATATTTGAGATTGGTGTGAACCCTGGAAGCTCCAGAGAGCTCTACATATAAAAGATAAACTTGTTCTTGGTGCTGCAGAAATGCCCACTAAGTTTTAGGAGCATTAGTTACCGTTGAGCACCAAGGCCTGGTAATATAGTGGAAACCAGTTCTCCAAATACTAACATGAGACTTGTAAAGATTCCTTAAAGGGAGACCTTTAAGGCTTGTTGATTTATTGGTATTTATTTTGTTAAGTAGTTTTAAGACTAAATGGTTTCTAATGCAAGATGGGTCAAGTTTGGAAAGATTCAAAGAGGGTCACAAAATGTACAAATGAGAAACGCCATCCACTTAACTAAATCTAAAGACCATCTAGTTAGACTTTGACTGCTGTGCTTTGATTTCTTAATCCTCAATTATGAGTAGAATTTTGGAACTGGATTTATTCTGCTTTCTTCTCTATAAGCCTATCTTGTACACCACAGCTGCCTTCTCCCAACCTCCACTATTTTCTGATGTTCTCTTGGCATTATGTGTGGCGCTGTGACATTTTCTAACTGAGAAATGATCTTATGTCAAGATTATATCATAGTAGTTGGGAACCATGGTTCTAGCAGAGTTGGAATAGTGGTATAAATGTGTGGAGTAAAAAGGATGATTCATAGGAGACCGAAACTTTCAACCAGTATACCAAAAGGCAATTACACGCTGTTTCCTCCTTGTGCACCCCATCCCCAGGCCCCGTTCCCCAGTTCCGGCCCACAACCTCAAATGTAAAATTATTCAGGTCATCCCAGCTAACCTTACTAATGACTAATTTCCCTTTCAAGTTTGCCTGATCTATCTCCCCAATGAAGAAAACCATCATCTTTTTATTTTATCATAATTGATCTCCTTTTTTAGTTTTTTGAAAAAAACTAAAATGTTCTCTAATTCTTAGGAACACTGATGCCCCTATATAGGTGCTGCGATCAGTAGTAGCATGATCATAATAACAGCAACCAATTGTTATGTACTTTATCTTTCTTTTTTATAGCAATTGTCTGTGTTCAAACTACAGATGAGGTTTTAAGAATTTAGGTGACTTGACACTCAGGTCATACAGCTGGAAAGTCGCAGAGGTGCAATTCAAACTCTCCTCTGCCTGATTCCCTTTAGCTCGCATCCTTAGCTGCTCTGCTGAATCTGGTGTTGTTGAATGTATTGGGCCTCCGTGGGATTTCTGGATAATCCATGGACTGAATAATCATCTCCTGAATAATTGGACAGAGCATCTATTTTGTCTGGGGGCAGTTGTGTGTGTATGTGATAACCAAGGATTTGAAGTTCACCAAATTGGAAGTATTGTAATAAACATCTTAGGACTTAACTACCTTGATTTATATATATTTCTAAGAATTTTAAAGGCACCTGCAGTTTTGGAGGCACAGAATCTGTGCTTCATAAAACCCAAGAAGAACACATCAATTTATGGTCTTCCTTGCACATGTCAAATGTTCATTTTTAAAAGATAATCTTGAGAAGGAAAGTTTAAAGAAGGTCTCCTCCAAAAAAAAAGTAAAAGAGAGTGAAATTATTGTCTGAAACTGCAAAGAGGAGAACCGAGCCTTAGGTAGTTCCCAAGTACTGAGAAGCAGATGTCAGACCCATGGGAAGGCATGACTTAATCAGAAATAGATCAGGACTAACCATAGGGGGCTGTTTCCAGTGGTACCCTGGATCGACCTTTTTTAAGTCATGAACATTGATTGTTACACGTTTCGAAATGTTGCAGTTGTGGTGGTTTAAAACTAGTCACGATGTGAATATTTACACTGTGGAAACTGGGAAACACTACACATAGGGCTGTTTTTTAAAGCAGGGGTCCCCAAGCCCTGGCTGCGGACCAGTACTGATTGTGGCCTGTTGGGAACCGGGCTGCACAGCAGGAGGTGAGTGGCGGGTGAGCATTACCTCCGGAGCTCCTGTCAGATCAGCAGTGCCTTTACATTCCCAGAGGAGCATGGACCCTATCGTGAACTGCACATGCGAGGGATCTAGGTTCCACACTCCTTATGAGACTCTAATGCCCAATGATCTGAGGTGGAATAGTTTCCTTCTAAAACCATCCCCCCCACCGCATCGGTGGAAAAATTATCTTCCACAAAACCAATTCCTGGTGTCAGAAAGATTGGGGACCACTGTTTTAAAGAACTGATTTACCAGCACTTTATTGCCTTTTTAATAAAGAGGTGAACTTCCTGTTGCTAAAAGTTTTCAAATATAAACTTGGTACTTCCAGAAAGATATGATGCAATAAATGGAATAAGGGGAGTATATTCCACTTAAGTATTCATCATAGTGCTTAGGCCAGAGTGATTTCTGTTATTTGAGTTTCTTTTCTGGAACCTTTCTCCAACACCCGCGGCTTATCTACTCCTTATCCACCTTTATCTGAATTTTCTTGTGTTTGGCCCTACTCTAAGCCCTTTCTGTTTTAGTTTTAACACAAGAGTTACCTAGTTCTGTGCTCTGGTGTCAGACTGCTTGGATTTGAATCCGAATTTTACATTGGCCAGCTGTTTGAATTCCGGAAGGTTACCTAGGCTGATTTAAGTCTCATTTTCTTTATCTGTTAAAAGCAGATGACAAAAGTACCTCTCACAAATGGTTGTTCTAATTTTAAATTATGGTAATCCACATAAAGTGATTAGCAAAATGCTTGGCCATGGTAAGGACCTCGTAAACGTTAGTTATATTTTCACTTAAGGAATATCAATTTTTTTTTAACTTCTAACAACTCCTGAACTCCAAATTTTACAAAGAATTTCAAGTATATGTACACTTTACCTAGTTGACTAGATGTGATTCTTCATTTGTCTGTAAAGCAGGTTTTTGTATATTTAATTTTCTTTTCTTGTTAATGTTGTGTAGTCAGAGATGAAGTCTTATAAGCCACTGTATCAGTAATAATGAGCAATAGATATTTTCATTCTTAGCAGAATATTGACAGGATTTAAATTGGCGGTTCACTGGAGACCCTCAGAACTTAGCGAAATTTAAAAAATACAATACCAAAGGCCCCCCACCTACCCCCACCAGCACCTCCCACCTCGGTCTGAAGAAAATGATGATGAGAACAAAGGTGTTTATTTGAGGTATAAACTACCTTTCATTGAGCTGTGAGATGTTTATGAAGACCCAAAAGAAGTGGACACACCCAGAGTGGTTTCTGAGTAGAATAGTTCATAACCCTGGTATGGAAAAGGCCGTTTCTTGAATTCACAGAAGAATGTCTTTAAAATTTCATTCCTAAAAAAAAAAAAAAAAAAACAAGCTGATACAGATAAGAAAGTGGGAGACTTTGTGGTAATCATTGTTTCTTCGGGATATTTTCTGGTTTACGGTCCAGAGTCATTTCTACATACTTAAATACAGTGCATTACTGAAATACAGTACATTATTCAGAACTGAGGGTACCTACATTTGCTATAAATATTTATCTTGCATATACTGTGCACGTATGTGGTTTTCAATAGCTTCAAATATGCTGGAAATTTCTGACTGGCCCCTTTGGTGAACACCATGCTGTGGGCTGCATGTGTGGTAATACAATTCCAGACACTCTTTAGTTCCAGCTCTGACAGAGACCTTCTCACCATGGTTGATGATGTATGAGGGAATCATGGCTAATATGTGTTCCTTTTACCTCTGGGTGCTGCTGTAACATAGATTCCTGGCAAGTAAATAGGGCCTAGTTTAAAGACCATTTCAGCTAGGCGGTTAAGGAAATGAACTCATTTTCATCTTTGGTCAGCATTGAGTGACATCAGTATTTCCCGTAGTCTTTGCTCTCTGGATCCTTGAGGTATAGGAAACAACTACATTAGAAACACGTTTGGAAGCCTGGCCTACTTGAAATATAGTAACAGTCTAAGGTTCACATTCAGGATTTAGAGTTCTGATTTAAGTGCCCTCTGACCTTACTTCTAACATTTCAAAAGACACCCTAGGCTTTAACATTCTTTTTTGTCTTCTGTATTTTGGCTGCTTACTATATTAGATTGTTCAAATGAAAGCATCAATTGGATATTTCCTCTCCTTCACCTCCTACCATGGTGACATACATAAAGAAAACAAGCACAAAGGTGGTACAAGAATATTTAATGGGAAAGTCAGATTCAACAGAAACAAAGGTGGAAGAAAGGAACCTAGTTGCTTCACTTTTAACGCACATGTTTTCCATAGACAGCTGGTTTTCTTCAGTTTTCGTAATTACAATTTCAGGCAGCATCCCTCCACTTCAGGCTGGTTATCCCATTTGTGGGTTACCCATTTCCTGTGCATTTCCTTCCTCCGGCCCACCTCTTGGCCACATTAACATTACTTCATGTCACAATCGATACCGCAGGTGGCCGCAGCAGGTTTTGAAAGGAAAATGGAATAAAAACCTGTCAAGGATGCTTTGTGTTAAATTAAAATATTTGGTGAGGAGAGGACCAAACTCTTGGCCAGAAGGAGGCTTCTGAAAAACGGAGGCATTTCAGACATCTACACTATTTTTTTAATCAATCTTCCTTAACCAAGTGTTAGCTGGCTGTGTATCTTGGAAGAAGTCAGAGCAGTACACATACTGGAAATAAAGTTGAGAATATGCCCTCATTTATGGGGTATCATTAGCCCGTATTTCTGAAGTCCTAGGTGAGACTTAGTTTATTGCGTGGTCTTCTAGGGACATACAGTCAGGGAGACAAAATTCACACCCAAGATTCAACAGTCAACAACAGTTCAGCAGAATTTACTAGGTCGGTGTTGGTTTGTCTAGAACAGAGAGAGACAGAGGGAGAGACACACAGTGAGAGAAAGTGTGTGTGTGTGTGCGCGCGCGTGTGTGTGTGTGTATTTCTAAGTTCAGAGAAGGGAAAAAGCCAAGTAGGCTGAAAAAGGTTATGTGTTAAGACGTAGGTCCAGAGCTGGCCTCCAAAAACTGAAGGCACAAGGAAGCGAGAATTCGGATTAGTAGAATAGAATAGTAGAGTGTGTGTGTGCGCAGGGCCTCACGTGCCAGAAAGAAGTCAGGAAGGTGGGGGAAAAGATACAAATGTTCCCAACAATGTAAAAGCCCCTATTCTCTAAGAAATTGATGTTGTCTATCATGAAAACATGGGTGCACCCTTTCTTAGAATGAATCCTTGAAACTACTCAAATGTATTTATAATACTCAACAAAAGACAGTCTCATTTGGGGAATAATGAAAATTTTTAACAAATTTATTTAGATTTGGAAAGAAATCTAAGCTTCTGCTTAGGATGTAGTTGGAATAGAAGCTGAATTGTGCCCTCCAATGCCCTGAATGATCTGACCATGCCTCTGCTTCTAACTTTCTGCCTTCTGTGCCATTCTTTCCCTGTTCACTAAGCTCCAGCAATACCCATCCTGTTTCTCTTTCTTTGACATGTTAAACTCTTTCCTGCCTTACCATCTTTGCATTTGCTGTGTCCTCTACCAAGATACGTGTCCCTAGGCTCTTGGGCAGACCAGCTACTTTTCACATTTTACATTTGCAGAGACTGGAGATTTTTTCCTGACCATCTCATCTAAAGTGGCGTACTCACAGCCCTGAGCATTCACCATTGTATCACACTGTTTAAAACACAAGGAGCCTTTAAAACGCGGGGAGCTCTCTGAATGGTCTTGTTTATTTGGTGGTTTATCTTCTGCATCTCTCCTTTAGGACAGGGACCTCATCCGCCTTATGCACAGCTGTACCCTAGCATATAAATTCAACCCAGGTAACTGAAAAATATATACTTTCTAATTTCTTAATTATATATAGTAGGTATTCAATGAAGTGTGTGTTAAGTGAATCAATGGCAGTGAGGCCTCCATTATATTTAGGGCATATTAAGCTTCTATTCTCCTCCATTCCCAATATGCTGAACTATTTGTTACAAAGCAGGAAGAAAGTAGTGAATGGAGAAAGACCTGGGGTGGCCCGTGTTGCTATGGAATTATATAGCAGCACATCTCTCCTCTTTTGTTCCTCTCCCGAGTCTTAAGAACCTAGAAAACAACATCACACGGAGGGATATTTCAAAGACATGGACTTTAAAGGAATAATCGTATGGGTTAGATGAATGCTAGTAAATTATATCAGGAAAAGCTGCTGGCTTAATTTGTTTTTCAGTATGTTTGTATGGTCGTAGCCATCGCAGAATGAAATTACTGCACATAATAAGCTTGGGTTCCATGTTTTACAGCCTGCCCTTTGAAGCCTTTACACACATTGTCCTGTGTAGGGCACCTTTCTGGACTTGGCACTATTCTTCCTTCCCTTCTCAAAGAAACAATGCTGGGTGAATCTGTCTACTGCCTACAAATTATAGTACAATAGCCATAGTTAATTTAGTGAAAGAAGTGTGGAGGACCTGTTATTTTTTCTCGCCCATGGGTTTTTCACAGGAGCACACGTCTGGCTGCTGTACAGAAGCTGCCTGAGTGGTTCCATTTGTAGCTGGATTGGCTTCCAGGTGCTTGGTTAAGAAATTATAAAGTATATGTTCTTCAGTTACCTGGTTTGGATTTACAAATGAAATGCTATGATGCCTATTTGTGTGCCATTGAAACATGTTAACAATAAAATGATACATCATTTTCTGCTGTTGAGATACAATTTGCTTATTTCATGCTTTTCCAAAAGATTTATGGTATCAGAACAGGTCAGAGACGGTGGCGGAGAAATTTCTATTTTACTTGCTTTTCCCACATTTTTCCTTCTTATCTAACCCTGTTCATGCTGGAGATCTTTGTTTCTACTCTAGTAAACAATGTACCAAATTGCTGTTAATCTGATAACATTGTCTACTTAATTTAATGCATTATCTTAAGAAGTAGAGCCAGGCAGGATGGCTCACACCTGTAATCACAGCATTTTTGGAGGCTGAGGTGGGAGGATTGCTTGAGGCCAGGAGTTCAACAGACTGGGCAACAAAGCAAAACCTTGTATCTGCAAAAAATTTAAAAATTTGCTGGGCATGGTGGTATGCGCTTGTAGTCATGCTGAGGCAGGAGGAGATCCCGTAAGCCCAGGAGTTTGAGGTTACAGTAAGCTGATCACACTACTACACTCCAGCCTGGGCAGTAGCGAAAACAAAAAAGAAAAGAAAGAAATAGGTAATTCTTCAGTGTCCTCCCTATTTAGTAATCTTGCAGCATGTTCTTCTTCTTTCAGCACTGCAGTGACAATACACATCCCTGCCAGTCTGACATGAATATCGAAGGAGCCTGGAAGAGAGGCTACACGGGAAAGAACATTGTGGTCACTATTCTGGATGATGGAATTGAGAGAACCCATCCAGATCTGATGCAAAACTACGTGAGTGTATGCTGTAGTTAGAAGGTCTCTTTTTCTGGGAAACAGGGAAACTCATGTTAGGATTATCAATAAGGTGGATAGCTACTGAAAAATGTAGCACCATACAATAGGGTATTATGTTTTGCTTCTCTCTGGTAAAAGATGAGTTCTTTGAATACAGGAAGCATGAGCTAACCCTTTCAACTGTCCAGTGCCTTTGATGTTCTGACTTACAAAAAGAAAGCAATAAGGTAGCAGAAACCCCACCACCAACACCATCTGCTGCCAGCAACATTCGCTGTTCTCAACAATTTATCCAACCAGCCAGGCAATACTCTTTGTTTCTTTTATGGAGAAAAGTGTACTTCGAACTTTGGTCTTTTTCTCTCTGTGCCTGTTCTTTTTTTTTTTCAAGGACAGTAAAGATCAGCCTCCCAGGAGTCTGCAGGAATCAGTTCCTTTCTTAAGAAGAAACCACAAACTCATTTAGTTCTCATTTGAACAAAACGGTTGAGTTGCTGCATCCAAGTGCACTCAGATAAACTCGTGTCTCTTTACAGAATAGAATTCTAAAGCTAAAAAGAAACTTCAGGTTTAGTCTCCTCATTTGATAGGAGAATCAACTGTAGCCTGAAGACTGAAGTGAGTTATCCATGGTCAGATGGAAGAACGGAAACCATGGCTGCCTGTCCCCCGGCAGAGATGTCTTTCTTTTCACACACGAAGAGGGTTTTACAGCATGCCCCTGCTCCACACTGCATATGAATGTATCTGACTAAATACAAATAGCATTCATGTAATTGTGAGTGCAGTCTTTTATCTTTTTCATTGTTCTCCTCTTGAGAAAAAATTCTCCAGAATGGTCTGTGCAGTTGGCATGATTGGTGCCCTCTCGGTTCTTCTTTTGTTGGACCTGGTGGGGAGTAGAGAAAGTGCGTTGGGTGAGGTGTCAGAGACTTGGGTTCCTTCCAGTCTTGATCTGTTTCACCATTTTTAAAGGCAAACAAGCAAATCCAACTTTGGTTTTGGAGATACTGTTTCCTCATTTTGAAATACCCTAGGGAAACTTTGTTCCTCATTTTGGTTGGTCCTCTGTTTCAGGCCTCTTTTTCCTTATTAGTATAATTAGTAAGATACATTAGATGTATCTTACTAAGGACACTAAGCGAGTCTGCAGTCTCTTTGGCACAGGAAACAGGAACTTACCACCTGTATATACAGTGTCTATTTTGCTTAATTTCCCTAAACATTTCAGGCTTTATGTACTAAAAGTTATTTTCAGAAAGAAGAGTCTTTGATAAAGACAGAAAATCAAGATAGTGTCGACTTTCACTAACATGGAAATTAGGAATAATAATAAAGTATAAGAATATTCAGGCTAGGTGCAGTGGTTCATGCCTATGATTCTAGCACTTTGGGAGGCTGAGGCAGGAGGATTGCATGATCTCAGTAGTTTGAGACCAGCTTGGAAAACTGTGAGACTTTATCTTTACTAAAAGTAAAAAAATGAGGAGAGAGAGAGAGAGAGAGACCAAGTCACTCAACAGACCCCCGGAACTGAAAATAAGCCAGATTATACTCCAGAGAAGGGATGTCAATAACACCACATTATTCCAGGCTAGAAGGAGGAAGCAGCCCATTTTTCATTTGATATTAAGATACGAGATACCATTTTACCCTGCACCTATATTCCTATACTATTTATCTATACGTGTTTCTTACAGCCAACTAACCTAAATAGAAAGAAACTTCTGCCAAATTATTCTAGTAACCACATGTATTTGTGGTCTTAATCTCTTGTATGCCCTCTGAACACTTCTTTTCTCTCCTTATACTCATGTATCTTTCCTAGGAAATTTAACCGAAAAAGACTTAAGGTAGAAATTATGCCCATGCTTGAAGTAAGCATTTATTAAGTACTCAGATAACCAGAATTGCTGTAAAAATGTTCCACTGCACTAAAATGAAAGCCCCTCAGGATTTCTAACCAAATTATGAAAAATGGCTCTAACTGAATTATTAAAATGCCAAAATAATTAATTTTTTTAAAAGAAAGTAAAAAAATTAGCTGGGCATGGTGGCACCTGCCTGTAGTTCCACCTATTCAGAAGCTGAGGCGGGAAGATTGCTTGAGCCTGGGAGATCAGGGGTGCAGTGAGCCAGGCCGTGACCACACCACTGCACTCCAGCCTGGGTGACAGAGGAAGACGCTGTTTCCATCAATCAATCAATCAAAGAAAATTCAAAGCATGTTAAATTAGGCTAGCTACAGTGATATAAATTTGATTGATGGTAACAGTCTAGTAATATTTTTTCAGTAATTTGGATATTTTTCACAATCATTTTTAAAAGCAAACAAGCAAATCCAACTTTGGATTTGGAGATAGTATTTCCTCATTTTGAAATCTTAGTATAGGAAAACTGTTCATCATTTTGGTTGGTCCAAAAGCCAATGGGTGTTAGTAGAATGTTTAAATCGTGGAGGCCTTTATAATAGATACAATATCTGAAACAAGATGAGTGTTTTCTAATAGAGGTCCTAAGATACCTGACATAATGAAGATCTAATACTGATTTTTAATTGGCTTGCCAATGATATGTGAATGATTTTTGTCTTCTGAAAACTGTATTATGATAAGGAAGTTGCAAACGCAAGAAATCAATTAAGGAGTGGGGAGAGAGTCTATGGAGAATAAATCACTTTGTGCCTAGGTAGACAAGGAGTACCTCAGAGATAAGGTGGTAGAGGATGTCTTTGAAAGATACACATTTCATGAACTGGGTCATTCTAGCTGTGAGGGGGAAAAAGTGCTGGCAAGAATGAACCAGGTAATTCTGTGGACTGTGTGGAGTTCTTCTTCACCTTAAGGGGGAAAAATACAGCAGTAATTATTACTGAACAAGCACTCCCTCCCTAAGGCATCCTGACACCACCGAACCGTGAGCGTATTAGTTAACCTAATTACTTTCCTGCAGAAATGTATTTAAAAATGCATGAGCCTGTGGGTCAATGGCTAATTAATGAATGACCATTTCCTTTCTCTTGCTTTCTCCTCTGTGGCCATAGGATGCTCTGGCAAGTTGTGACGTGAATGGAAATGACTTGGACCCAATGCCTCGTTATGATGCAAGCAACGAGAACAAGTAAGGCCCCAGTGAGGGGTGGCTGGCATGTGGCTGGCAAGGAGCTTTGTTTTCTGCTCATGCTGAGGGAAGTATTTTCTTCAAAATCCTTGATAATATGTGATTCTTAATTTGCTCCAAGATAAACAAGTGCCTTTCAACTGAAGCCTCTGAGTAAGAGAAAAGGGGTGGTCCGTATAGACAGAATGGTTACAGATTGAGCCCTGGGGAGTGGCTCAGCCTTACCAAATCTTGAGACTGGAACTAAGAGATGACCCCTCACGTGGTAATTGCCCTGTGCCCATTTGTTTAGGGACGGGGTGGTGAAGGGAGAAGCCAAGCAAAGTACCTCCCAAAAGAATTACTTTGTTCTGTTAAATTCAACACATGATTGAATACTGCGTTTGAGGTTCCTACCCAGGCCTTTCTTTCTTTTACTTCTCCTTTGCTCCTCTCTACTCTGTAGTCATGTTTTCCACTGGTATACCTGAAATACCTAGGAGATTATTGCAAATTGCAGAAGGCATTACCTTTCTTATTCCCTGCCCCGCCCCAGGTAAGAGGCACAGAAACCCAGTTAACCACAATTACACTTTCCGGTTAGTACGTGCTTTTTAGTGAATGCAAATCAACATTCACAACCATTTGATAACATAGAATATTTTAATATTTCTCAGGCAAGTAAAAGAGAATGGCTTTTCTTGCTTACATAATGACCCAGATTCCTTATAATATTAGTAGATATTTCTAATCTCTAAATCACATTAATTTTTTCCCTTTTACTATGAAGCTCCTCGGGATAATGCTATAATTTAGATACTTGCGTTTGAATTTTTATTTACATATTTTATTTACATTACATGCACAGAAGTTGCAAATAGAACTGTTTAGCTCATTTATTTTGTTGTTTCTAATATGCTTTTTTCTTTAGGGAAATGTTTCTCAACTAGGAATATTTGATTAAGTCAGTCAGTAAGTTTAGATAAAACCATATGACCTAGAAAATTGTCACTGTACCTATGTGGTTTTTCTTTAAGGCCTACAAAGAAAGCTTAACAAAATAACTGTAGAAACATGCTGTTTGTTGACATGAACAATCATGTAAATCTTCTAAATCAGATTCAGTGGTGAAAGCATTAATACACAAATTGATATAGGTAGAATTTTCTGTAACTTCCAAGCAAAAAGAGAGACCTACATTAAACTGTATAGTTTTCTTTCAGACCTACTGTAACCGTCCAATGAGTTCACCTTGCCCACTGCCTAGATAAAGCCAATTTATCAAGACAGGGGAATTACAATGGATAAAGTGTAATTTTATCTCCCACGCAGCTGGCTGTGTGGGAGACCAGAGTTTTATCATTACTCAAATCAACCTCCCTAAGCATTTGGCGATCAGAGTTTAAATTTAAAGATAATTTGGTGGATGGGGGCTTGGGAAGTGGGGAGTGCTGATTGGTCAGGTTGGAGATGGAATCATAAGGGGTTGAAGTGAGGTTTTCTTGCTCTCTTCTATTTTTGAGTGGGATGGCAGAACTGGTTGAGCCAGATTACCAGTCTGGGTGGTGTCAGCTGAAAATGGATCAAAATTCAGTGAAAATGGATCAAAATTCCTCAAGCACTGATCTTAGGTTACACAATAGTGATGTTATCCCCAGGAGCAATCTGGGGAGTTTCAGACTCTTGGAGACAGAGATTGCATGACCCCTAAACTGTAATTTCTAATCCTGTAGCTAATTGTTAGTCCTGCAAAGACAGACTGGTCTCCAACCAAGAAGGGAGTCTTTTAAGGAGAAGGCTAATTAGTATCAGTTTGTTTCAGAGTTAAACCATGAACTGAATTTCTTCCCAAATTTAGTTTGGCCTGCACCCAGGAATGAACAAGGACAGCTTAAGGTTAGAAGCAAGATGGAGAAGTCGGTTGGGTCTGATCTCCTTTACTGTAATAATTTTCTCAGTTATAATTTTTGCAAAGGCTGTTCCAGTTCCTCCCTTTGAGTTTCATAGCACCTTATTCTTGAAGTGTGGCCTATGAAGATGGGAAAAGGCCATCGATCACTCTGGCTTCCTCCTGCTGATGGGGGCATAGTGGGGTAGGTGTTGACTCAAGGTGAGAGGAGTGGAACCGCTTTGAGCTGTCTGACCGTACTCAAGCAGGCCGGGCTGGGGTTCCAAGGCTTTCATGACAACACGTTAGTATTCTCATCTCTAGTTTTAGTACAGCATTTAAGCAGACAGTGCTTAAGGTAAATAATGAGTTTTAGGATAACGAGTTCAATTCTCAGTTTTAAAAGTAAAGATGTGAAAGCGTTAGTTTGGGGACTTAGAGTCCCCCAAAATTAGGATTTAGTTTAAATTGAAGAAAAATAAAAATAAAAATTCAAAAACAACTAATAACAGGTATACTATAGCTTTTAGAGCATAATTTTTCTCTTTCCAGTCCTTATTTTTATTAAAAACAAATATTAAGACTGATTTGTTTACAAAATAAACTTTAATTTTATTATACTTGGCCCGATTATTTGCATAAAGTACAACAAGGATAATTATTTTTTACATAGGCTTTTTAAATTGACTTTGATGAAACTGTGTTCCATAAGGAATCTCAGATTTGACTTTTTTAAAGCCAAGCCCAGTCATGGGTTTGTACCCTCAAATACCTATGAGTTGGGTAAATTTCTCTCCTCTTGAGGTCCCAAGGTAACTTAAGGCTCCTGGGGCTGTCAGAAAGTGACAATCTTTACTTACCACAGGTCAGGAACCCGTATAGAGGGACTATGTAAGGCAAGGTCTGAGGCAAGTTTTCCTAAGGTGCTATTATTGGCTTTGTAAGTCAAGTTTGAGTTCTTAAAGGAAAGCATGCCATTCCAGTCAAAGCCTTGGTAAAATAACCAGTTTCTCCAACTGTGTCCTGTTCAAAAGAAAATATACTTATTGCACTTATGCAAATGACTATATTATTGCCATAAGTTAAGAATACTTACAAATAGTTTTTAAATTCTGGAGAAATTAGGTAAAGAGAAACAAATATGCTCTAAATTTTGTTCACAGGAGTATACTTTTCTCAATTATTAAAAGCTGGAAATAGCTCAAAAAAAAGTATTTTTGTCTCCGAAAAACAAAAAGGATCAGCAAAACTTTAAGCTACAAAAAATTGAAAAAAATTTACTTCAATTTTCTGTTAGTTCAGTCCATTTAGTTAACTCCTGTTCTGCTGGATATTCATAAACATTTTAGCTCTCCATGAGAGTCCTGAAAGTTTTTTTTCCTTTTTTCTAATATCATATCTCCAAAGTTATTAGAAACTTGCATTCAAGAGCACCCATTAAAGTTGTATAACCGATTATAAAGCCATCTTCTAAAGAGGACCAAATCAACACAACAATTGTCTCTAGATGACAAAAACATTTTAGGGAAGCCACAGTCAAAGACACAATTGACAAGGAAATTTGTTACCTCTGTGGCACACAATAATTCAGCATAACAATTATAATTATTACTGATGACATACATTGAGGCATATCAGAATTATAGGAATCTTACACAATTTTGTAACACATACTAATAATGAATTTATATGAATATAACCAAAAGAAAGTTAAATACCATTTTATATTTGACAATGTTTCCTGCATGATTTTAATACATTAAATAAACTGAATATGTGTCATAGTCTGGATTATAATGTCTGTATGTAAAGACAATTCATTGAATATTGGCTTTGATGGCTTTTTGTAGACCATCTTTTAAACTGTTTTTCTTCCTAAGGATTTCTTTTAAACTTGGCCATTTCCTAAGACCCTTGTTTAAGAAGAATCACGACAGTCATGTCATGCTTATTGGGGGTATTCTAGTGTGTCCTGCTTTGACCCATCCTAAGCACTGGCCATGGGTCACTGAGTTCAGTGAGGGATTAATTATTGTTCCCAATATGTCCTTAGGTTTGCCATCCTGACAGTGAAGTATGGAATTTTCATAGGTATATCACCAGCACTCTCTACCTCTCTTTTGTGGGAGTCAGTGGTGCCTTTGGGGTATAGATGTACCTTTAACTCCCCTCAGTAGTTCTTCCTGATTTTTCTTCTCGATTGGCCAAGAGCATGTCATCAGGCATTTAGGATTAAAATGCCCTCTTTTCCCATTAGATCATAATAATGAATATAACCAGTGGATTTATATTTAAGTGTGGATCCACAGATAGATAATTCTTTTGGATAGTGGTCACCTAGAGTTAGGAAATGAGTAGCTTTGTAGTTTAGAGGAGTTGACTTTTAGCCTTGGCTCTTCTTGATTAGCTTTATGGTCTTTCAAGCTAATGACTCTGAGCTTTCAGTACTTTATAAAATGTCTCTAGAATGGACATAATAATACTTCCCTTGAGGCTGGGCACAGTGGCTCACACCTGTATCCCAGTACTTTGGGAGGACAAGGCAGGAGGATCCCTTGAGTCCAGGAGATTGAGACCAGCCTGGGAAACATAGGGAGACCTATTTTTACAAAAAAAAAAATAATAATTAGCCAGATGTGGTGGCACATACCTGTAGTCTCAGATACTTGGGAGGCTGAGAGAGAAGGATCACTTGACCCTGGGAGGTCAAGGCTGCAGTAAGCCAAGATTGTGCCACTGTACTCCAGCCTGGGCAACAGAGCAAGACTCTGTCTCAAAAAATAGTAATAATAAAATAAAATAAATACCTCTAAAGATTAGCAATAAAATGTGTAAAATACCAAGCCTACTATAAAACAGATGCTACATAATTACAGCTGTTATTGTTGTAATTATATGTTCTAATTCATATATCTAATTCTTGATAAATGACCAGTTAAAAATTATGGTTATCTCAAAATATGTGTGCCTATGAACACTTCAAATTTAAATTAAAACTTACAGTTTATTTCCAGGGTAAGAAGTTGAGATAGGTTTATTTGTTTCCTTGGGCCTGGGAGCTGTGACTCTTTTCAGTCTACAGTAAGTCTGCTTTTCTTTAATTCCATTTCCCATCTCCTTTGGTGGAACGTGAGTCCTTGAATTTGATATAGTGAAGATGGTGAATTTGTAATCATTATCAGAAAAAGGAAGTTGAGACATGTCCTTTGCAAATGCCTCCTCATTGTACAATCAGACCAGTACGCTTCAGAACATATTTGGAATTATGTCATACTTGCCTGCATTTGTTTATTCATTCAACAAGTATTCACTGAGACCCTGCTTGGCAAGTGACTTTGTGCTAAATGCCTGGGGAATTGATGAAATAATATAGATTATTAATGGGCCGGATGGGGAGAAAATTTAGTAAGAAATTCTAATGCCTGAAGGGTTTTTAGTACTAATAGAGGATCTACCTTCAAGACTTTATGCAAATCATCTCTCTCAGACTTGCATGATTATATTTCTAGTGCCAAGGCTTAGGAGTGAAGGAAATCACCTCTGAAGTACAAAAGTTATAAAAATCCCTTTCTCGTCACTTTTGCAAGTTACCAAATGGTGGTATGTCAGACTTAAATTACTGATGCTAAAGAAATAGCATGATTAGAAGAGACCATAAAAACCCATCCTTCGATTCAGCTTTGCCTCCATTTATATTAGCTTGCCAAATAAAGCTGACAGCATTGTTCTAGGCTTAAAATAGAAAATGCCTCCCTACAAATGAAACAGTCTGCTGGCATTTCATACTACTACTCCTATTTCCAATAAAATGAATTATTGATGTCTGAGTTAGATCAGCCCTTCCCTAGGTTACTTCCTCTTAGAAGTTCTCTCTGCTTAAAAGTCATAGCAACATTTAGTAAGAGTTGAAACCACAGCATTATATTTTGAATGAGTATATGTGGGTCCAGAATCTAATTCTTTTTCAAAATAAACCAAGCTCTGGGTTAAAGACTCATTTTCTAAAAGGAATGGATTTCTCATGTAGTTTCTTATCTCTGATTCAAGGAAGATTTAACCACAGTGAATGGAAGTAAATTTCTTCTGATTTTTTAGTTTCTCTTCACACATCATTTCTGGTTTTATGAATGTTGCCATGTTGCCGAAACCAAAGTATATCCTTCTGTTTCCCATTTCTGTAGACAAGAACTGCTGGGAGGATAGTGTTCCAAAGCAAAGCCAATAGATATAGTCAGCATTTTCCACTTATAGGGGAAATGTGTTACTTATTATAATAGTACAAAAAAAAACAAAACAAAACACTGTAGGTCTGTGGCCTTAACAAGTACAAACATTTTTTCTTCATACCAAGGATTTGGCCAAATATGTTAAGATAAAGTTATCCTACAGCCCAGTAGTTCAGACAAAACCTACCAAAGAAAATGAGGGTCAGTATCAGAGGCTGATTTGATTTTCAAATATTTTCAATTTTTTTCCTCTAATACTTTTGCAAAATAACATCTACAACATACTACATAGTAGATACTTGATCAGTGATTATCGAATGCATTTACATAACATGGACTGCAAGTGTACATTACTAGAGGCTTACTGTACACCAAACATACAGTTGTAAAAAAAAATCTGGCACTTTTTATATACAGATGTCTTAATTCAGGTTTTTGTTATAGACTGGGTAATTTATAAGTGATAGAAATTTAATGCTCTGGAACCTGGGATCAAGGCCCCAGCTGTTTTGTTGTCTGCTGAGGGCTTGTTCCTCATTAGATGGTGCCTTCTTGCTGTGTCCTCACATGATAGAAGGGACAAACAAGCCCCTTAGGCCTCTTTAAAAGGGCACTAATTCCATTCATGAGGGCTCCACCTTCCCGACCTAGTCACCACCACCCAAAGCCCCGCCTCTTAACATGAACACATTGGGGATTAGAGTTTAACACATGAATTTTGGAAGGACACAAACATTCAGATCATAGTAATAGCTATAGATTTTGTATTCATCAAAGAACCTACAGCAAATATTTTAGAAAATTTCTTTCTATATGTACAGGTTTATGATGTAATACACTGAAGTAAATAAAATCTTTGATCATCGTGTAGGTTCTGGGAAGTGGCCTCCTACAGAAATTGCAGTGTAATAGGAAAAGGCTTCTTTCAGACTAGAAGCCAGCCATCCCTTCCCCTTCATCTCAATAACTGTTATTCATCAAGTCCTGACAGTTCACACCATTTAATTCCTCCTCTGTAATAGCTCTCAAAAACCTTACACACAACCCCCCAGCCACCCACACTAGCCACTATGTTTATCCCCCTTCTCTTACCTATATCCTTATAAGAGTCTATTAAATTGTTTCCTTGTTTCTGGTCGTCCCCCATCCTGCTGCCCGAGTGTTATTTCTGGACCAAAATGAGAACATTAAAGTCCTTTAATGTCTTGACATAAGTTAAAAATAAAAGACTGTTCAGGACCCATTCCCTTCCTTATTATTGAGTCTATTCTACTCTATGTACCCCCTCCTCTTCCTCCTTTTCTTCCTCTTCCTCCTCCATTCGTCAGCCCTACAGAATTTGTGTCATTCCCCTAATGTGCTCCAACTGTTCACCCTTCCACCACTTACACTTTGAAAATTCCCCCTCCACCTCCTATGCATGTCCCTTTCCTAGTGATGCGTTCTCTCACCCCCATGGGATGAGCTGGTTATCCCTCCAATCAGTTTCACAGCATCTGTGAACTTATTACTTCTTTCATAAAACTTTTCTTGTTGTAAATAGGATCACATTTGCCAGAGTAGAAAATAGAAAGGCAAGAACAGATACTAAGTTGATTTTCAGTTTAGTTTGGAATATACAATGTCCATTTGTTCTTTCTTAGAATAATTACAAGAGTACTGACCTTGATTGGTTTGTCTGGATGAATGAGCAAAATGTGTCCGAATTGAAGTTGCTGACCTATTAAATAGTGTTATATATAGTGGGCCTTTGTGCTAGACATCTTTTTTCTGACCTTCCATTTCTGCTCTGTATCCCAGAAGGCTGACTTTGAGGGACTGCATTAATGGTCTCTCATGCCCTCTCGCTTCCCACTGGGTTTGGGAAGTCCCTTGACTAAATTCAAGTCAATAAATTCAAGTCCCTTGAATAAATTCTTCTCATGTTACCCATTGTAAAAGAGCCCAGTGTTTCCTGACAGGCCCTTGACTGACACGGGTATGTTTGTTCTTTAGCCTGGTGTCTTTGGTAGAATAAAAGGGAAAATGTTTAAATGCCTCTGAGAATGAACTAAATTCATGACAATTGTCTAAATACCTGTTTATTCTTTAATAAATGCCAAATAAATATAGAAAATGATTATCTAACCTTGAATTCCTATATACCTGTTACCTGAAGTGTAAATATTCATCTTTGTAAAACAATGCATTCATTATTCCCAGGCTCATAATCACGATGATGCAGGCTTCAGAACTTGTTTTTCTCTTTGCCAATTTTAGTGGGTTCTTCTCTGGATTTGGGGACTTCAGTTTTGATAAAGGGTCTGATTGATGTTATAAGTTCAAATGAGGTATGAGTATAATTTATGCTAACTCAGTGTATTATTGACATGAATAATTGATAGTTGCTTGAATTTAAATTTCTTATTTAAAAAACAGACTCACAAATTCCTGGGGCCTCTAAAGCAGATGGAAATTGCAGTGAAGGAAAGAGATAAGTATCCTTTTTAAATCATGGATTAAGCATTTGAACAGGTTTTCCAGACAGGTGTATTTAATTATCTTTCTCTTTTAATCTTCCATTCTAACTTTCTCTTGCATCCTTACATTTTATTGTTTCCTTATATGTAGAAATATGTAAGATATAAAGCCTGAAGCCCTTGAGAGGTTAGCAGTAGCAGCGTATTGTTTATTTCATTACGAAACATTGGAGAAGACATCCAAGAACTTTCAAATCTGATCAGCCAGTGAACACTCAAGTTAGTTGCTGAACAAGAAGGAACAAAAGGCTTTATCTTATTTTTTTTCCTTCTCTTTACAGCTAGCTACCAGAAGAGCATGCTGAAAAAATAATAAAACCTCAAACTTGTAGATTATTCATTTTAACATTACCAAAATATTGTTTAGGTATTGGTTACCCTGCTATTCATATCATACAGCTTCGGAGTTAAATAACTAAAGTTAGAATTTTATTTTTGTAAGCTAAAAGAAAGGTTATAATTTTTATATTCTAGCAATTCAGTTAATTACAATGCAAGCTTCCTGTTCCAGTGTATTTAAGTGTTTGTGTGAGTATGTGTGAGTAAAATGCATACCAGTGATAGGTATGCATTTTAACTATAATCCTTAGTAAAAGGTAAATAACGCAGGGCCTGTAGGCTATTTAAATAAATGTGGAAGGAAGAAAATATGTTCTTTAGATTACAACATATGTCATTCTCATAAAATAGTTCACCAAAGAAGGCAGGGTGATATACTAAAAAAATTCTGTTTTTAGAGGAGATCTAGGTACCAGCCCCAGCTTTTATATTGACTATGACTGTGACCTTGGAGAAGCATTCTTCTCAGAATCTTCCTCACCACATCAGTATCTCCATGTTCCTGTTTAAATTAACCCCAAAACTTACAAATCCCTGAGGTTGCTATTTGCCTGTATTTGAGTGCAAGGTAAACAACTGCTAATAAAATTAGTGCGTCTGCATGTTGTCTCATTTACGTCTCACAACAACCCACATTCAGAGAAAAAGTCGAGAGAGGTTAAATAGTGTGCGTAATGTCGCTGAATGGCAAAATCGGAATTTAAGCTTGTTTGTTCTCACACTGTCTGATTACCTGCACAGCTAAATTAATTGGTGGTCAAGTAGATGAGTAGATGAGAAATCAATTCCTGTGCAGAGCACAAGCTTCAGTAAGTTTACTATCAGCAGGTAACTGGAATCACCAGAAGTGTACAGCATTGTGTCCAGTAAACACTTAATAACTTGGCTGTACCAAGTGCTGGCACTCAGGGCCCTGTTTCTCCAGAGGGAAGGGATTGGTCTTCAAAGTTCGCTAACACCATATGTACGTGTAACTTTGAACAAGTAGCAAAAATTATTTTTTACAGGAAATGATTATATAAATTTGACTCCACAGTGGTATTCATTTTGTGAAAGTAAATGGAGGCCTCCCAACTGAAACAAGACACTATGCAGATCTTGGAATAGCAGGGAGTCAGCCACCATCACTTGTAGAGACTCAAAAGCAGACACAGGACTGGGAAAGCTTTCTAGTGAGGAACAAAAGCTAGGCCAGGTGTGGTGGCTCAGGCCTGTAATCCAAACACTTTGGGAGGCCAAGGCAGGTGGATCATGAGGTCAGGAGTTCAAGACCAGCCTGGCCAAGATGGTGAAACCCCTACCTCTACTAAAAATACAAAAAATTAGCCGGATGTGGTGGCATGTGCCTGCAATCCCAGCTACTTGGGAGGCTGAGGCAGAAGAATTGCTTAAACCCAATTTAAGGTGTGTTTAAACCCAATTTGAAGTGGAGATTGCAGCGAGCCGAGATTGGGCCACTACACTCCAGCCTGGGCGACAGAGTGCGACTCCACCTCAAAAAAAAAAAAAAAAAAAAGCCAAACAAAGGAAAGGGAAAACTCCATGTTTGGTCTGTTTGGAGAAGCTGGAGTTTGGGTCTCTTTGTTCCCAAACAATTCTACTCATATATTGACAAATTTGTTTTTTAATTAAATTTGAATTAGTTCCAACTGGTGATAATACAAACAAAGGTTTTCGGAAACCATATAAAAGAACCACAGGTACAGATGTTGTTATTACTATTACAGGTGACAGTAAGTAAAGATAAGTTCTTAATCTAATTCCCAGAGGGCAGGTGGTTAGCTTTCACATTTCTCTATTTGGAGGTATGGAGTCTTTGAGGTTGGAATCACATAAAGTAAAAGACACTTTTCCAGTGTTTTTGCACTTCAGTGACAACCTTTGTGAGTCCCTCCGGAAATGTGGGCTGTGAAAGGAAGATTCTCTGTAGGAGGAAAAGACTGAGCCAAAGAAGAGCCTGCGAAAATCAGAAACTTCCCCTTACCTAAGAAGGGGATGGGATATTGAGGATGTGTCCTACTTGGGGAATTGTGGCGAATTCTCTTGCCTATAGGACACCTAAAATAGCTCCGAGGAAGTGAGAAGAGCAGTAGAGTACCTGTAGAATCCCCACCGATTCTCCTGAATCCCCTCCTTCTCCATTTTTATCGAAAGCTGCCCGTGAATTTTAGAAAAGAGTGACCTTTGTTAAGCATTTACCACTTCCTATTTTTAGATACCCACGTACCAGCGGCATATAATTTACATATGCTAGTAGATACATTTGAATTTGCATAAATTGCAGATAAAATACCTTGCGGTGACATCCTGAGCTGAGATGAGCTGACTGCTAAAAATTGTGTATGACCTTTTTGCTCTTGGTTGGTATTCCCTCCTTCAGAGGTTCATTCTCAAAGGATCACACCCCCTCCCATGCCTGTCCCAATTACCATATATAGAATCTCTTTTTCTCTCCAACCCTTCAGCACCCCCAAGTATCCGGTTGTCACATATCCCATTCTTTTTCCACTATCCTGATACCCTGATCTTCCCACAGGCTCTAGTATGTTATTCTGCAGAGAAAGAGGCACACATTTGTCTCTAGCAGTTGCCTCCATCTTGGGACCAGTTCATTTTAGTTTATGCTAGGTAATCTGATTTGAATTCACATTGGTCAGCCATCTTAATTGTGGCCTGTGTTGTTAATTTTATGAATGTCATACTCTTTCATAAGATTTATTTTCTTTTTCTTAAAGAATGACAGATCCCTTTAATGTTTTCCAAAGGAGTGGGAAATAGACGCTGTTATACTTGAAACAAAAACACTTGATTTTTTCTTCTCTTATCCACCCATCTCCTGTGTCACATAAGAAGTAATGAGATAGGTTGGGACAGTGGAGCATCAAAGGGAAAATGCAATTTGAATTGAAGAGATCAAAGAATTAGGATACTTGGCTTTGTTGAAATTTAATTCATAAAAATGGAAAGGGAATCCCCAGAGTTAGTAACAGTCTTAGATGCAGGTCCACTGACAACCATGCATTCACTTTATCACCCATGCATTGAATGTCCCATTCCTGGGACAGTAGGAGCCCCGTCATTGTGACTGTTTGTTTCCAATATGGAGATGCCACAGCAGCTGGGGTTTAATTCCTCCATAGGTTGATTTTTATATCAAATTACTCACCCCTCTGCAGGGAGAAATACTCGTGGCATTGCTTTAGTAGAACCACATCCCACAACACGGAGTGCAGGAACAATCCATACCAATTTCACTCTTATATTTATAGGTGTGTTCATATTTGTTGAAATCTTTATAGCCCAACTGCAAATATGAGAAGGTATTTAGGTAAACAAATGCAAATTGTGTTTCTGTTCTTTTATATTTCATGTTTTCAGATACTGTTTTTACATCAGTTCATTCCATTTTCTCATTATGTTTTCATAATCTTATGTCAGAATCCCCACTGTAAAACTTATTTCAATTACAGGGTATACTAACACATGTTTAATTCATCCTGGTTGGGACAAAAAAAAAAAAAAAAAAAACAGAACTTCTTTATAGCTGTGATATCATTTTTTTCCCCTTGTCTTTGGTTAGGGAGATGTCATACTAACAAAACATTTATAGATTTCTGACATACATGTGGATAGTACATACTCATAGATTTCCAAGACATGTATTTGGAGGGAAACAGATTTTATATGAAGACAGGAGGCCCAAGTAAATGCTAGGTAAATTGTTTAATAAAATTTAATTATTCTGTTATGTGCTAAGAGAATGTACTGAGCAATAACCTATGAAAGCATGCCTGTGCTGATCCACGGGCAAACACTACATGTTTGTACTTGAAAAGTTATTGTTATGTTGTTACAATAATTTTTAAAACTTAATATACGTGAACTGCTTAGTGGGTCTTCCTGTGAGCTGTTCTAAAGCTTTGAGAAGCCTGCTGTATGATTTGGGTGGGTAAGCAAAGAATATTTTGTCTTCCAAAGAAGTCTTGGCTGCTTTTGCCTTGGGGTATAAACTCAGTAAAGTCTAAAAAGAGTTCAGTAGGGTCATTATGTGTTTTTCAGGACAGAATGAGAAAAAAGAACAAATCTCAGGTTTTCTCGAATGGCGTTAGCCCCTCCAAGCTGTCTGGGATCTCACCTTGTCAAACAAGGAGGAGCCATCAGTTAAGAATAATAATGTATCTAAAACTTGACAGTTCACAAAGTACTTTTACATGTATGCCCACTTCACTTGTAAACATTCATGTCGGATAGGTAGGGTAGAGTTTCGTCTTGGTCCACCAGTGTCTGAATTCTTTTCTATGTATCAGGAATCTTCTGTCTTATCCTGGTTGAGGACAAAGACTGCTCTATGGCAGCTGAAAATGTCAAATACTTCTCACTTCGCATACTTGAGGGCACAGGCCATGTGATCTAGATTGTAAAAATCAATTGCACCTGCTATTAATACCATAATCCAGGTAAGGTCTTACTCCCTTGCATGTGTTCACTGTCTCTGTCTCTTTCTCTCTCTCTCAACAGGTCTTTCCTCATAGATCAGCTGTGTGTTTCTCTTGATCCATAGCTTCCACCCTGGTTAATCAGTGAGCGCTCCCAACAGTTCTGAGCTTCCCAAGATCCCTTTAACAAACTACTTTTCTGCTTAACTCAGTCAGTTACAGCAAAGAATCAGAGATTAAATGTCATTACCAGTGCCCACTCTTTGCACAGAAAGAAAGTAAAATTGAAGGCAGGCTCACATAGCTTATGAAAGTGAATCTGGCCTCCAAACCCATGCTTCTTGTATCACGTAATACACTCTAATTTGGAGCAGGAGTCTAGGTGCTTTTTCTGAACATAGTGCTTATAAGCAATAGACAATGTTGATTCATGGAAACAATCCTAGTTAATTTATGAGAATTTAGTATTTATTTTATGGCATATCATTTCATTTAGAAAAGATTTCTGAATACCTAGTAGAAGCTTAGCAGTGTTTTGGTTATTCATTAAAAATCTACTAGTGATATACTAATAGTATGTAGAAATTTAGTATTGATCCATCACTTAACTAATGCAGTGCAGTTAAACCATTAGGCTTGATGTGATTTGGAGACCATTGGTATTCCAAAAGTGTTTAAGGGAACCCTGAAGTCTGCTATGGATCTCACAGGCTGTCCAACTGTAGCTCAGGAGATTGCGTAGACGGGTGTAACTCCCTCTTCCTCAAACAAACCAAAATCGATTTTAAAACCTTATTTACATGTGGAATTCTCCTTAGAATTATATTTGAAGTAAAAAGTTCTTTTTATGTGAAATAAAATACGTAATTGTAAACCAGGGCTGTAAATCATAGGAATGCGATTTAGAGGAGTTATTACTGTAGGTTAAATTCAGAGAAGACTTCTGGAGGCAATAGCATTTCACCTGATTCTTGGAAAATGACTGATGGAAGGGAACAACCATCACGAGATGACTTTTGTAATGACTGACAGCGCCCTGGCATTAGTGAGCTCCTTGCAAGCTTTGGAACAAAAGGCATCTTCTAGTTAAGCTAGCCATTTCTTATTTTCCCTGGAGCTTCATTTTTATCTAAAACTCAAACATGAGTGTGTTTTGCCTCTATCTTCAAACCCCTTATGACCATGTCCAAACTCTTTAAGTGTATGTAAAGAATTTATAATATGTTCATTATCTGTTTAGCCTCACCCTGTAACCCTTTCTACAATAGGCTGTGGTTTCAACTAATGTATTTTATAGTTGTCTGAAAATAGCATACCTCATTTGTGCTGGAGACTGATGAATAGTGGTTACTCAATAAGTGGTCCTGTTGTTACTCTACAGTGCGTGGAGATTCTTATATATAGGTTGTTACCTTGTGCATTACAATTGATTCTAATTTAACCTAGTTAGAAGCACATACCTGCCCTGTGGCAAGATCATTGCACCCTTTTACTTCTTAAGCAAATAAATGGAAAGAAGAAAGGCCATGAAATGCAGAATATTCAAGTTTTATGGATAAAGAACCTAAAACCAGTGGCACAAATAAGTTTTAAATGAACTTTAATTTATTCTTATTCTCATATCCCAAATTTTTGTGTAAAACTGTCCTAACTGCCATTTTTATCCTTTTTTTCTCTTTCTCTTACATGGCTTTAACTAAAAGTTTCAGGCCGGGCACAATAGCTTACGCCTGTAATCCCAGCACTTTGGGAGACTGTGATGGGCAGATCAGTTGATATCAGGAGTTTGAGACCAGCCTGGCCAACATGGTGAAAAAACTCCATTTCTAATAAAAATACAAAAACTAGCCAGACGTGGTGGCACGCACCTGTAATACCAGCTGCTAGGGAGGCTGAGATGGGAGAATCACTTGAACCCAGGAGGCAGAGGTTGCAGTGAACCAAGATCATGCCACTGCATGCCAGCCTGGGTGATGGAATAAGACTCTTTCTCAAAAAAATAAAAAAACTAAAAAACTTTACTGTAGACTGAATGTTGTGTTTTCCCTTAGCTAGAATTAAGAAGCACTCCAGCCCCACCAAATATCCAACTTACTTATGTACAAACGTACGTAAAGTATTAGCACCATCACACAGTGATGTTCCTTGAGATGTTTTTGATGAACATGCATCGCAGGAGCCTGTAATTCCTTCCCATGAAGTGCCTTCTCTCAAAGGGGACAGTGATAGCAGCTTCATTGTTATCACTGTGGATTAGACTGTAGCATTAGTGAGATAAAGAGTTTGAGGTTTTAAACCCAACCAATCTCCCAAGATTTTCTATTGCAAAAGGATTGGTAGACCAGGAAGGGATAAAAGGGTAAAGAAATGTACTTTTGAGGTATTTACAGATATTAAAAGACAGGCTTCCATTTAGACTCTGAAAAAAAGACTACAATTTTCATGGAAAGAAAACGTTGCAAGTTATCTGGGGCCGGTGTTCATTAACACTGACTAATTCTTATTCTTTGGCATCTGAAAGGAAATTATGAATTAATCTTTGATTTGGAGGTTTTTGTTTTTCTTTCAGATGTCATGTGCTGGCCTTGCTTAAAGGTGGTAAATCAGTGGTATAACCTTTATAAAAACGTGTTCAGTAAGAAACTTTAGGATGAAAAAATGAAAACAGGCCATACACATATAATATTGATTAATATAACTTTTTATTTTATTTTGTTTATGTATTTAGTTTGAGCCTGAGTTATGAGACTGGCTAATTTTTGTATTTTTGATAGAGACAATGTTTCACCACACTGCCCAGGCTGGTCGTGAACTCCTAGGCTCAAGCGATCCACCCATCTCTGTCTCCCAAAGTGCTGGAATTACAGGTGTGAGCCACTGTGCCCAGCCTGATAAATAAAACTTTTGAAATCATTTCTTGAGATATTTGAATTCTAGCCAAAGTCAGTCAATCTTTCCCTCTCTCTCTCTTTCTCTCTCTGTGTCTCATCACACACATATAACCCTAGCTTAATATTAGGGATAATTTTTTTTAAATAAAAGAGGGTGATTTGAAAAAATTTATCAACTTTTTTATTGTTATTATATTCTTGTTAACCATATAAATGTTAATAAATATAAACGTTGATCTTAAAAATTAAGGTTAAGCCTCTTAAATAGCATAAGCAAAAATGAGGAAACATATAATTAGACCAACTTAAGGAAAAACTTCAGATTTAGAATTTGACTATAATTTTAACAACTTGAGATTTTAAATATCAGAAATAAGAATCATAAATGAATTCCCATGTATTCATGGTAGTATTTAAAGTCAGACATTTCCACACTGATTTATCTTTTACTAATATAAGGAGATTAGAAATAATGAGATGGGAAGTAAATGTGATAGTTTTGAATTGGGGTTATAAGCTAGAAACACAAGTTTGTCTGTGCAGAACTATCATGAAAGTCTGATATGGGAAGAGAAGCTCAAAGGTTGTAGGAAGAACTTTGGGTAAGTCTTATTACTGCTGGGAGACTTAATTGTCTTCTGTGTGTAAAACAGTGGGGGAAAAAAATAGCTACCAGCAGTTTTCTGTGAGCATTAGAGATGATGCATTCTGAATGTCTGGAATACCATACACAATGTGACCCTTTGTAATAACTCGTGGTATTAGAGCTAATTTAGAGGTTTTGGTTACCAGGAAAGCCTAGTAATAGCCTAGTAAGAGTTCCAAGTTAAAGGAATTGTTGACATGTTTTCATCCTGTTACACCTTTGTGGGAAATTGTTAGGATATTTGTCTTTTAAGTGTGCGAACAGTCAAGGTGATACCTGGATTTTTTTTTTTTTTTTTTTTTTTTTTTTGGTGGAGGGGGCCATTCAAATTCTCTTGGAAAGGCTGAATGGTTTTAAGAGCTAAAAAGATTATTTCTGCTTTGCAATAATTGGTCATTTAAATAGTCTATTTAAATAAAGTTTGATTTTCATGGTAGAGTTTCAAAAAATTGAATACTCTTCCAAATCTTGTACGAAAAACAGATCAGTCTCTTCCCTCTCTGAAAATCACCATGTGGCTGGCGCAGTGGCTCACGCCTGTAATCCCAGCACTTTGGGAGGCCGAGGTGGGTGGTTCACCTGAGGTCAGGAGTTCCAGATCAGCCTGACCAATATGGTGAAATCTCATCTCTACTGAAAAACAAAAATTAGCGGGGCATGGTGGTGTACACTTTAGTCCCAGCTACTTGGGAGGCTGAGACAGGAGAATTGCTTGAACCTGGGAGGCGGAGGTTGCAGTGAGCCCAGATCACAACACTGCACTCCAGCCTGGGCGACAGAGCAAGACTCCGTCTCAAAAAAAGAAAAAGAAAATCACCATGTTTCTTTCCTCATACATTTGCTAGGAGGATGTAGAAGAGGAACATGATAATACATTTTGAATGGAGTTCTTGGGTTTGGAATTTTCCTGTTTTCATATATAATTTATTTATTGAATTTACAGTAATTTGTCCTTCAATGAATGATCAGAAAACCTCACTAGGATACAGTAATTATGATTATGAGGAAGAGTTGCAACAGTAATGCAGCAGTGAGTTATTTATTCATACAGACATCTCCGTGTGTTTTCAGAGATTAGACTATGCTCTTCATCCTGATGCAAGAGAAAAGTTTTAAAACAGTGATTATTTCAACATTCTTATTCAAAAATTTGATCTACCTTGTTTTCACCAGTTGGTGATTGGTTTCCATGGAAATGGAAATGGAATAAGCATTCCTCCTTTTAGATTCTCAGCTACCCCATGCCAACTGAGAGCTGTAAATGCCATTTGGTTAACAGCAAGGATTCAGAATTCTTCCATTTTAAAGTGGCAGAGGGAGGGGAAAAGAAAAGTTTTGCCAAGTCATTTCACTTTTCTCCCTTTGAAAAGGACACAGATTTATGAGTGTCTGAGCTATTGACAGATGATTATCGGATGAAATGAAGTCCAACAATGTCTCCCCTGACTAATCAATTTAAATCTCTTTTCCACCCTTCACAAAGTTCTTTAACTCATTGTGATTTATTAATAACTGGCCTGTGATGGTCTGCCTCTCCACCTGCTGTTCCTATGGTGGGCACTGAAGTGATTTAGCTGTTGGAAGGAGACGGTTTGGTGATCTCACTGATCTGTAACTGAAGGGAAAGGTAATCTGTTGATAAAGGGGGTGTTGGGGGTGGTTGAGAGATGGGAATTGGCAAAATGCTCACTTCTGAGAGATTATTAGTTAATTTGCCATAGGGTTTTCCATTTCTGCAATTTTTATTTATAACTGCTACATTTTCCCAAACTAATCCATAGGAAAGAGAATGAAGAATACTATAAATAAATGCTTTAACATATAGTGGTTAAACATCAATACAGATGGGGTTTTTTGTCTTCTTTTATGACTCTGGACAGATGAATCAACATAAATGCTCAAATGCTAACTTTAGTAGCATTAACGCATAATTTTTTCTTTTATATTTTATGATGTTTAGATACTAGAGTGAGAAGGAATATGACTCTAGTTCTTAAGTATCACCCAGTACAGTTGGTGAACATACCTCTTCTTTTGGGGATCAAAGGAGTTTCTGTATGTTCCAGTGTCTGACATTAATGAAGAAAAGCAGACATAATGGCTTCAGGTCATGGACTGCCCCTGTGTCTCTAAGTGTGATCTCACACCTAGCCAAAGCAGGTAGTATGTCAACCAAGGAAATGACATCCTTATCAATAGACATAGGAAACTGCATGGATACTTCAAGGGAAATCTTACTGATGCTGAGCATGCAATTCTGGGCCTGGCATGTTCTGTTATCACATTGTATTCATGGGAGACTACCACTTTGATAACTGTTTTGGTGTAAACAGCTTGTGACTTAGAGTGACTTGAGAAAGAGTCACTTAGGATATGGAAAGAGACTTGCATAGAATATACATTAAAGGTCAAGGTAGAAAACCAATTCTGCATTTGGCAATGACTGGATCACTATCACCATTTCTGCCCTCTCAAGAGAGGAGAGCTGTTTCCTTATTCTCTTATTTAATCTACAACTTGACTGATTTAGAGCGGCAGTGCGGGAGGGACTCGTTAATGGGATAACTGGGCGTTGGAGGGAGAAAACATTAAAAATGAATCTACTTAAATTGAGGCCAGAGTCTTGTTATAAACATCTCAAATGGTGCTTTATTTGTAATAATAAAAGTTAAAGTATGAAAATTCATGTAGTTTATTACCTAATAGACTATGCAGCTATAGTCATTCTTACATCAAACAAAAATGAATCATGTTTAAAGTTCTAGTTTTTCTGTAATATTCTGAAATTTGAATTTTAGTAGGGTCATAAACAGACTCAGTTTATAAAAATCTTTATCGGTTTTTCCAAGGGCCATTTGGAATCATTTTATTGACAGATCATTCTCATTTAAAGCCACTGTCACGTTGCCATCCTTGTTGATTTTTCTCTCTTCCATTTTTACTGATCTCACACTTCTGAATTCTCTTTGAACTTGGCTATTAGTGTGAATGAAGCTGTTCTCAAACACTATTTTCATTCTTTGTATAAAACCCTGTGTCTTTTGAAAGTTCATTAGGAAATCAATTTGCTTTGACTTTTTTGTTTGTTTGCATTTTATGTCTACACAGATATGAAGTCATGGCACTGAAAAGGAGAGGGGTGGTAGAATTGGCACTAATTTCGTTAGCGACACTATCATTCTTGCATGAATTTTTTTTTCCTTTCTCACTTAGGAAACCTAATAATTATGATATCCTATTAGAAGGAACCTATGAACACTGATACAGATAGCTTCTGAGCAGTTGTCTCAGGAAAGATCTCAAATCATCATTACTTTGTTCTGGTACTAAGTATGTGTGTACCTGACGATGTGTGTGTTTTCTTGTTTAAATATATTTTGCATTTACTGTTAAGCTCTAGGACTTGGTTTCGGAAGATGTGGGTTTAAGTTCTTTCAAAGTAAGATGGCTGTATTACTTTAGGAGAGTCACTTAACCTGCAAGAATTTCCATTTTCTTACCTATAAGGTGGGGCTAAAAATACATGTAGTACAAGAGTATTAGATCAAATAAAATTAAATAGGAGAACCTAGGTGAAACTGCCTGCCAAATAAAAGATAAGTGATCCTTACAACCTTAATTGATTTGATGTCTAAATTGCAAATTTTCTTTCAAATGGAAATTATTATTTCAGTAGATATGAATCATGTATTTATTGAGTTTATTGGTTTACATACAGCAGCATTCCATATCAATATAAAATCATATCAAGTGGAGGTAGAAAAGGCAGAAGCATGTGTTTTTTGGTACTGAAGATGACGTAAATGGCTATGATCATATTTATCCTTAAGACTAGAAAGTAGAGATAGGCACACTACAGATTGGGGGCCAAATCTACCCAGTCACCCTCTACCGGAGAGCAGTTTTTATGTTTTCAAAGGGTTAAAAAAAAAGAAAAAAGGCGACATGTCAGAGCCTGCATGTGTCCCCATAAAGCCTAAAATATTTACTACTTGGCCCATTGCAGAAAATATTTGGCAATTCCTGTTCATAAGCTCATGCAAATACCATCATAATAAAAACCCATCCCATAAGTTATTTCTAAATGAAATATGATGTATATGCTAAAATACTGAATTGATCATTAGGGATTATAATAAATTATATTTTGAAAGGAAGCATTCTTTAACTCTTGGGTTAGTACTTCCATAATGTTGATAGCCTCCCAATGTATGTGGAAATGGCCCTGATGAACTCTGCAAAAAGAACCAGGAATAGCTGTCAGTAAACAGAAGGGCAGGCAGTTACTTGGTGTAGCTAATTTGAAATGGTAACACGGAGCTCAGTGAATAGACGGCATTAGGGCTGCTTATCTGTACTTCAGCACCCCCTGTGCAGAGTGCAGTGTAACCCTGGGACAAAGCTCCACCGACCTTCTCACACCCTGAAGTGTATTGCAGAAGAAATTTAATAACACCAAGGAGCCCTTGGATCAGAATTTCATGGCCATTGTTTACCTGTATTCCAGTCAAACAGGATTATGTAATAGTCACCTATTGTCAACCCTTTCTCCCTGCAAAGGAAGGCTCCTATTTTCAGAAGTGTTTTCACAGTTTTCTCATGATCAGAAAACAGTCCTGAGCAGAGTGAAGTCAGACATTTATAATATCATCTTTCCTTATCAATCAATCATTAACAGATTTTTGAGGAAAACAAGTATTTTTGGCCTGTTTTACTAGTATTGAATAGTATATTTTAATAAAAGCAGATCCATTAAATACATTTATTGTGAAATATAGACTTATAAATTATTGTCTATGATTCAGGATTTTCTGGCCAACAGAATTTATTAAAACTATGTTGTATCATATCTTTTTTTCTCACTGTTAATCCTTAGTGAATAATCCCATTCTTATCAGGTAGTTGGTACTTGGTAGATATTTGCTGAATGAATACTTCAGAGAAGTAAATTAATTATGAGTCAGAAGGTGGAAGTAGTCTCATTAAATATAGTTAAGTAGGGCTATATAATAATATTCATAAAATTGGATTTTACCTGTATGCAGGAGTACTGGTAAAGTTGAAACATTGTTTAGGGTACATTCTGCTAGGCTGGTGTCTTGCTTTGCTACTTCAGAAATATTTACATGAGATTGATTTCAGTGTACATTTCAAAAATAAATACATGGAAAGAAATAGGCCACAAAAAACAAAATTATAATTTGATACACGTCATTATTTCTTTTGTTATCTTTATAGATGTTTTGTAGTCTCTTAGCATATACACTCAGTGTATACTTCATATTTCATGCTTTACTGAGTTCTAATTATAAAATTTTCTTTTAATTATGATGTGAAATTACAGGAAAATCAGTTCAGGTGTAAGGAGGAGGAAGTTGTTTTGATTGCAAACTAAGAATTTTTACAAGCACCAATCCCAGACCGAACAACTGAAGCAGAAACTCTTGTAACACCTTGTACATAAACCTCGATTAACATGTACCACAATTATTTGCGTAAGTCTTGTAATGCCCCTGTCAGTTGTTTTAGGTTCCATTATTTAGTCAAATTAATAGAACTCATTTGATCACCGGAGGTAATTATTCTGTCCGTCCAGGATAGAAACATAATGTGCTAATAGGATAGTATCTGGCGCATATCTTCACCAAGAGTGATCAGCAGTTCCAGAACAATTTTCTGCTCCTCCCCTGTCTTACTGCCTCCCAAGTGACACCACAGTTGTGAAGAATGAGCCATATGGAGGATGGGGGGTATGACAGTCACTTTACCTTAAAAGCCCCATGCTCACAAGAAACAGATTTTTTGCAATAGCCTATGAATGTAACTTCCAGGGCCATGCAAAGAAGGCCACACTCCATTTCTAGGGGTCTAATCTCAGAAGCCCAATGCTAAGACTCCCCATCACTTATTTATAGTCCTGGTCACAGATCTTCCAGTTCATGGTAATTCACCAACCAGGGTTCATTTTTACTGTAAGCAGCATTGCTTAGTGGCTGACATCTCACATTTATCAGATATCAGGGAGACCAGAGCTAGAAAGTTAAACCAAAGTAATTTTTCCAAAGATGAGGAAAAAAGGTTTTGTTAATTCTTTACTCAGAATATTCCCCGCCAAGACTGTGAGCACCACAGCCCTGCATTATTAAGCTTTGTACGCCCATACTCCAGAAGCACGTAAGACATAGTATGTGAAGTATCTGAACTTGAGAAAGGAAAGAGGGAAGGAGAAGAGAATTAATATTGTTAACGAAAATATTTCTTAAGTGGTACTTTGGTATTTTCCAGGAAAATGAAAACAGCATTTCTGACAGTTCAATACTTACTTAAAGAGAAAGTGTTATATTTTTATTTTCTGATATCATATGTAATACTTAATTGAGCAGATGTCCAATAAACAAAACAAAACAAAAAAACAGGCATCACATTGACTGATCCAATTTCAAGGAAGATTTAGATGCTCCAGATTCACATTTGTGAACATTTAAGAGAAAACACTGGCTCCCAGCACACTAAGAACAGACCTAAAGTGAATCAGCAAGGATGACTACTTTCTGTATATTGATTGTCAAGAAGTAAAGGAGACAATTTCCCAGTCCTCCATTTGTGGTGGAAAATGAGACAGGCTGCTCCCAAAGCTCCAACCACATGGAGTAAACACTAGTGTATCTAAGTCTCAAAATAATAAACAAAACCCTCTGATAGAGTTAGAAAGCTTGAAGAGCAGGATTTAGGAGTCCTAATAGGCCCAGTGCGGAAGGAAAATCATCTTGCATCACTAGGGGCTACAGATAGACATGGCAACAAACTCAACTAACACGTCGAAAATGAATCATTCAAAGCAGAAAGAAGAACCAGGGTAAATCTGGAGTACTAACCAGGGAGACAAGACGAGGGGTTGCATTTCATTGTCATGATTAGTATATTTCATCAACAGGGAACTCTCATACCCTATGGCCTTGTTGTTGATCCCCAAGATACAGGTGAGAAGAAATGTTGGTAAGGAGATGCTTAGCGTCTTGGTCAGACGATAAGCATACATACACACTTAAACCCTGTGTATTAGTCTGTGCTCATGCTGCCAATAAAGATATACCCAAGACTGGATAATTTATAAAGAAAAAGTGGATAATTTATAAAGAAAAAGTGGAAAAACTCACAGTTCCACATGGCTGGGAAGCCCTCACAATCATGGGAGAGGTGAGGAGGAGTAAAGGCATGTCTTACATGGCAACAGGCAAGACAGCATGTCCAGGCAAACTGCCCTTTATAAAACCCTCAGCTCTCATGAGACTTATTCACTATTATGAGAACAGCATGGGAAAAACCCACCCCCATGATTCACTTACCTCCCAACAGGGTTCCTCCCACGGCACGTGGGGATTATGGCAGCTACAATTCAAGATGAGATTTGGGTAGGGACACAGCCAAACCATATGATTCTGTCCCTGGCCCCTCCCAAATCTCTCATGTCCCCACATTTCAAAACCAGTCATGCCTTCCCAACAGTCCTCCAAAGTCTTACCTCATTTCAGCATTAACTCAAAAGTCCATAGTCCAAAGTTTCATCTGACACAAAGCAAGTCCCTACCACTTATGAGCCTGTAAATTTAAAAGCAAGTTAGTTACTTCCTAGATACAATGGGGTCACAGACATTGGGTAAATACAACCATTTCAAATGGGGTAAATTGACCAAAATGAAGGGGCTACGGGTCCCATGCAAGTCTCAAATCTGGCAGGGCAGTCAAATCTTAAAGCTCCAAAATGATATCCTTTGACTCCATGTGTCACATCTAGGTAATACTAATGCAAGAGGTGGGCTCCCATGACCTTAGACAGCTCTGCCTCTTTGGCTTTGCAGGGTACAGCCCCCTTCCTGGAGGCTTTCATGGGCTGGCATTGAGTGTCTGCAGCTTTTCCTGGCAAATGGTGCAAGCTGGTCAGTGGATTTACCATTCTGGGGTCAGGCGGACGATGGCCCTCTTCTTACAGCTCCACTAGGTAGTTCCACATTGGGGACCCTCTTGTGTGGGGGCTCCCACCCCAGATTTCCCTTCTGCACTGCCCTGGCAGTGGTTCTCCATGAGGGTTCTGCCCCTGCAGCCAACTTTAGCCTGGACATCCAGGTGTTTCCATATATCCTCTGAAATCTAGGTGGAGGTTCCCAAACATCTGGCTTCTTGTTACTTATGAAAATTTCTGCAGTGGCTTGAATTTCTCCCCAGAAAATGGGTTTTCCTTTTCTGTTGCATCAACAGGCTACTGCAAATTTTCCAAACTTTTATCCTCTGCTTTCTCTTGAATGCTTTGTTGCTTAGAAATTTCTTCTAAGATACCTTAGATCATCTTAGACCAGATACCCTAAATCATCTCTCTCAAAATCAAAGTTCCATGCATCTCTAGGGCAGGAGCAAAATGCTGCAGTTTCTTTGTTAAAGCATAACAAGAGTCCCCTTTGCTCCAGTTCTCAAGAAGTTCCTTATCTTCATCTGAGACCACCTCAGGCTGAACTTTATTGTCCGTATCTCTATCAGCATTTTGGTCAAAGCCATTCAGTAAGTTTCTAGGAAGTTCCAAACTTTCCCACATCTTCCTGTCTTCTGAGTCCTCCAAGTCTCTAAGAAGTTCCAAACTTTCCCACATTTTCTTGTCTTCTTCTGAGACCTATAAACTGTTCCAACCTCTGCCTGCTATCCAGTTCCAAAGTCACTTCCACAGTTTTGGTTATCTTTACCGCAGCATCCCACTACCCAGTACCAGTTTACTATATTAGTCTGTTCTCATGCTGCTAATAACGACATACTTGAGATTGGTAATTTCAAAAGAAAAAGAGGTTTAATAGGTGGCCTCACAGTCGTGGCAGAAGGCAAGGAGGAGCAAAGGCATGTTTTACTTTGTGTCAGGCAAGAGAGCATGTACAGGGAAACTGCCCTTTATAAAACCAACAGATCTCATAATACTTATTCACTGTAACAAGAACAGCATGGGAAAAACCCACCCCGATTATTCACCTCCCAACAGGTCCCTCCCACGACATGTGAGAATTATGTGAGCTACAATTCAAGGTGAGGTTTGGGTGGGGACATAGCTAAACTGTTATAACCCTGCCTCGGGTTGTTACTATACTTCATCATTCCATGAAACCTTATATTTGAGAAGGCAACAAAAGTGAGGTGAAGAATTACATTTTCTGATAAAACAAGCTACTTATTCATTTCTTTAGACATGGACCAGTGTAATTTTTCATGTTCTTTCAGTTAACAATGAATAAGCTATTTTCCTCAGCTGGGGCAGAGAAAAGATATCAAAGATCTAGGCAGGGAAGGATAAGGAAGAGGCAACATGACAGAGCTAAGAAAACACTTCTAAAGCAGTATATTGACCACTTGAGTTTTATTTATTTTGATGTTATTGTCAATATTATTTGTACTCTGACTGAAATCTTGAATTACAACCAGTCTTATAAGTAACTACCAATTCTTCAAACCTATAATTTTTTTAAAAAATACTGTTTTTGAGAAAACATTATAAACTTGCAGAAATTTGCAAAAATAGTATAGAGGTATTTACTTAGTTTCCCGTGATGGTAACAGCTTATGTAATTCTAGTACGATATCAAAGTCAGTGAACTGACATTAATACAATTTACAGGCCTGATTCAGATTTCACTGGTTTTTACATACTTGTGTGTGTATATGTGTGTGTCAGACTGACAATACCTTTAACTCACCATAAGAAATATTTTCTTGCTTTTAAAAACTTGCTAGTTATATACATTTGATATATCTAATGTTAATTATCAGTAGTGATCTATTACTCAATACTATGAAATTTACTTTTCATTTTTTTCCTTGCCTACAACATATCTGTCAGATGTTGGAGCAATTGATGAATGCTAACTTTTAATAATTTCTTAAAATATTGTACATTATTCCCAATAGCCAAAAGGAAGATTAGGAATCTCTATTGCTAAATATAAAAACCATCATAATTTATAAGTTCAAGCTTAAGATTATTTCGGTACTAGATTATCAAAAGGTCTCTGAACATAATCTTGTATTAATTTATGTATCTATTTGTTTGTTATTTTGAACAAGTTTTCCTGACTCTCTTACCCCATAAGAAAAAATTTAATGTTTTTAAGGCCTCATGGACTTCATGTAATTACAAGTACTTCAGAAGCTATTATCACCATTGAGTCACAAAAACTAATCACCACAAATAGACTATATGATTTCTTTTTACTTCTTAAATGTTTTAATTTATTTTTTTCCAAATATGTTTTGGTAAACTTTTGATAAGCTTTTTCAGCTACTTTCCATTCTTAAGTTTCATTTTTAAGATTCTTAGTATTTTCTTCTTGTAATTAAGTTGAAAAATATATCATGGAGGTTCAGTGAAATATACTATCCAGTATCCTGTCATCAATACTAATGAAGAATATAGTCACCGCTACCTCACAGAGCATTGATAGTAGGCAAAAAGTAGGGTAGCAGATAAAGGAGCTATGAGATCTTGGCAATCATTCAAAGCCTTAAGAATGTAGGTCTCTGTGAGTCTTAGCAGAATGGTGGAAAGTCATTATACAAGGACCTAGGATACCCCGGTCTAGTCCTTGCCCCGCCACATTATATATCTTCCAGTGACCCTTCAACTGAATTTTCTCATTTGTGAAATGAGAGAAATAATATCTATTTTGCTTACTTTACAGGGTTGATGTGAGAATCAAATGAGGCAAAAGTACTTTGAGCAGTACAGAGTTTGGTATAAGCAGGAGGTGGTAATAGGATGACCAGTCAGAAACGTCAATTTTGTGCAATATGCTGGAGAACAGATCCCTATTTCTGGCTCTCCTCCCCCCTTCTAAACGGCTTTTGAAATAGACCTAAGTGGTTTTTGCTTAGATTCATGCAAAATTAAAGACCTGCAAGAAAGAATGGACACCCTAGATGTCAGAAGGGAATACCAACGGTGAAAGTAGACAGAATCCAACGAACACCTGAAGATGTTTGTTCCAAGAAAGGAATGAAATATAAAGTCACCTTTCTACAGCTTGTCATTGCTTGAGAACCTACAAGTATGATTGTGACTGTCAAGCAATGCAATGTCAAGGGTAAAGGGAGACCCCCTGTGTGTGACCTGGTATCTCTGATTCTTCCTGAGCTCACTCACATCTTGTCTTCAGATCTGGGGTGAAACCTCAAATAAGTTAATGTTTCCATCCACATTAACTGATATGGAGAAAAAAAGTTCACAAAGCCATGTGATGAGGGAGCAAAAGGAGAAGTGAAGGCAGCATCTCCCCATTTAGCAAGACACAGTGACCCCATGAATGCCCCACATTCACTTCGCCTAATTTGTATGTGTTCATGATATACAGAAATTAACAGGCACTTTCTCATCTGATTTTCCAGCTTTTCAATAAGGTATCCCAGTTAAAACTTGAGACCTTTAATTACAGCGGTTTATTGTTAGTGGTAGATGATAAAATTTGATAAGAAAGGCAGTAGAACAAAGGTGGGCGTGATCTTTAAGTCAAGATTCTCTTTAAGAGTTAAAATGGTTTATTGAGGTAAAAATTATGTAACACAATGTTTCATGCTTACTAGGGCTTTGACAACAATGGCAATATCCTTAAGAGAATCAGAAGGGATGCAGTAAGAAAGCATTTTTTAAATTATTACTTTGTCTACAGGCAATTTATTTTAGATAACATCCAATTTCTTTTAAGTCATTGGTCCATAGATCAATTATAATTTACATAATGGGTTGTCTTCTGGAAGTCTAGGAAAATATGCATTTAGTAATATTGTGGGCATGGCATATGCAAGAGAGCTCAACAGATGACTAATTTTCCAATAAGTATTTATTACAAGAGAATTTGCTAGTAAAGTGTAGGTGTGTGTATGTTAGAGTATAATATAATGAATATATTGTTTTCTGGACTAAAATCTACTAAAGTTTTCTCCCTATGCTGAAAATATTCTAAATGCTCATACTCTGTGGTCTCTGAACAAAAACACATCTGAAACATAGACTTTTGTTTTTATAACTTTTATATTTAACCAACATCACAAACATACCTCTTGCTGACCACCCATATAATTCTGTGGGAATTAAAAAAATAAATCTTGTTCATATACTTGAACTTCAAACAGATCATGATGATATTTATTGCTCTATAATTTGTTTTAAATTCATATGAAAACACTGAGTCCAACTAAGATATAAAAATGTAAAATAACTGATACTTTTCTTGGGGTAGTGATCATTGTTATCTGAAGAGAATGGGCTAGGGTGATTTAAATGTAATTGAACTAACCATTTGGACCATCAATTACAGTATGCTACAATATATTATTTAACTGTTACATAATGCATATATATCAGCAGTAGAGTGAAGGTTCAGCTCATATAATTTCACTCTTTCCCAAAAGTGGTTCATATAATATGGTGGAAAGCAATGTACAGAAATCTTTACAAGAAGCCCTTTATAAGGAAATAGTCACTACGTTATTCACTCAGGAACATTCACTACATATTAACGATGCATGTAACCTGTGCAGGGCTTTGTTACATTTTAGGACTACAGAACCAAGTTAGCTCTTCCATATTTTAATAATATGGTAGAATAAATATGCAATTACATCTTTCCTAGTATAGTACATTTAAAACTCAGGAAAGTATTCAATCAACTTTTTTTTTTTTTTTGAGACAGGTTCTCACTGTTACCCAGGCTGCAGTGCAGTAGCACAAATACAGCTTACTGCATCTATGAACTCCTGGGCTCAAGTGATCCTCCAGCCTCAGCCTCCCGAGTAAGTGGGACTACAGGCACTTAACACTATGCCCAGCTAATTTTTGTGTTTTTTGTAGAGACAGGGTCTCGGCATGTTGCTTAGGCTAGTCTCCAACTCCTGGGCTCAAGTGATCTTCCCACCTTGGCCCCAACAAAGTGCAAGGATTACAGACATGAGCAACCATCCCCGACTTTAAGGGACTTTTTAGTGTAAGGTTGAGTTGGTGGGACACCAAGAGAATTTATTTGAGAAAGTTCAAAGCTATAAGACTAGGCAGATACATGCATTTTCAAGAGTGAGCAACCAACCTCAGCTAGCCTGGAGCTACATTTTAATAAGCTCAGGGCGTTGGTTCACTGGGTGAGTGAGATTCTGCGTAAAACAGAACCCCTGACAGACCATCTACAGTACTTTATGGGAAAAACAAAACCTACACACAGTATGATAGAGGACATATTTGACTTTCTCAACCTGGGTAATAGATGAGACAAGAGGATAAACAAACAACTACACTGTGTATATGAATTAATAACATCCTCACAGGATTTATGCCTGTAATTCATGTTACCTGTATGGCCCAGATTTTAAATGTGGTTGAACAGGTCCTTGTTGGTTTACCTCCAACTATATGACAGTGGCAAATTTAAATCTTCTTTGGATCAAGAAGCTTCCCCTTCAAGCCTCAAAAAATTCACAGAGATAAAAGCTCAAGCAACATGACCTCTAAATGGAAAATTCATGAGCTACATGGGAAAAAAAATTAACATGAAAACAGAAGGGCAGCAGACACAACAGTGGGATTAAATTCACAATTTTGGAATTATTACATACAGGATACGATATAGGTATAAAGAATTTTTTTTAAGTTTTTAAATCAAAAGAGATTATCAGAATTAACCAGGCAGATTTGAAAAGAAACTTCAAAAAAGAAACTTTTAAGCCAGGCATGGTAGCGCACACCTGTAGTCCCAGCTACTTGGGAAGCTGAGATAGGAGGATCACTCGAGCCCCAGAGTTTGAGGCCAACCTGGGCAACTTGGGGGACCCACCCCCATCCCTCCACACAGACAGAAAAAGAAAAGAAAAGAAACATATAATAATCTGAGTGAATAATGCAGTGAGTACATTAAATAGCAGAATAGTCATGACTGAAGGTAGCGTAAGTGAAATATAGAATTGAGCAAGTTACGTAGACTACAACCCAGAGAGAGAAGGTGATGGGAGTCTGAAGGAGAGAGCAACCATTAAGATGGTGTGAAAATGTCTGATGTATGCTTCATTAGGACTTTGAAAAAAGGAACTAGAGAAAGAAAGGCAGTTTTCAGAGAGTATAGCTGAGAATTCTGAGGAATTAGACTTTAAAGATACAGGTTTAAGAATTCCTAGAAAGAAATTTTTTAACCAGGCAGATTTGAAAAGGAACTTCAAAAAATGAGAGAGATTTTTAAATTTTAAAAATGTTTTATCCTACAGGATTAAAAAAAATTCAAATAGAAAAGCATCCAGAGAAAAATAGATTGCCAAATACCTGGTTTCTTACCAGAAACAATGCAAGCTAGAAGACAGTGGAATGCCACTTTCCAAGTGGATTTACTCTAAAACTCTACCCAGTGTAGTCATTTTTTAAGAAAAGTAAAACATCATTTTCTGAAGACTTTCAAGAACCGAGACTCTGAAAGGTCTTTTCACATTTATAGAATAAATGCCCAGAATATTTATGAAATGTTCTTCAGAAAGAAATCAGTGATCCAAGAGGGAAGTGTGAGCACAAAAAGAAGCAGAGCAAAGAATGTCCATTTGACCCTTGAACAACTCAGGAATTGGGCAAGCTGACTCCATTCCGTGCAGCTGAAAATCTGCATATAACTTTTAACTTCCCCCAGACTTAACTACTAATAGTTACTGTTGACTGGAAACCTTACTGATAAACATAAACAACCAATTAACACATATTTTGTATGTTACATATATACTATATTCTTACAATTAAACAAGGCAGAGAAAAGAAAATGTTAAGAGAACCATAAAAGAAAATTATTTTAGTATTCATTAAGTGAAAATAGATCATCATAAAAGTCTGCATCCTCATCACCTTCATATTGAATAGGCTGAGGAGGAAGAAAAAGGGTTGGTTTTGTAGTCTCAGGGCGGGCAGGGGTTTAAGAAAATCCATATACAAGTGGACCCAGGAAGTTCTGTGCTCTCCAAGGTCAACTGTATTTGTAAATCTAGGCAAACACTGTTCAAAGTAGTAACTAATTAATTTCTAGGGTTAGAAATTCCAGGGTATTACTATAATCGTAGGAAGCTCGTACATGGGTAAAACAGATGAGTAATCATAGTTAAATCAGTCTAAAGTCTGTGGTGTTTGGGAAGAGAGGCTTGATAACTTTAGACTTTGTATTGTTATGTATTTGTGATCAAATACCTAGGATTATCACTAAATAATAGAGTGAATAACAACCAAGCTGGTATAGGGAAAAAAGATACAGAAATAAACATGAATAAATTAATAAACATAGTTACTATAAATGGTCTTGCCCTCTAGTTAGAGACTCATTGATAGTCTAGTTTCAGAAAAGACCAAATTATATTCTGTTTATAAGAGACATAATTAATATGAACATAGAGTATTTGAAAGTACAGTATATATATACAAATTAGTCACTAAATATCTTTTTTTAACTGCAAGAGCCATTCAGTGTTACTACATATTTATAAATGGTGTGTTTCACTAGGAAGATTAATAATTCCATTCTAAGTAAAGCAAAATTGATAAAACTGCAAAGCATATTAATAAACCCACAATGTAATAAACAAGCCTGATATGATGGACACATAAAGAATAATTGGAGAATAAACATCATTTTTCAACCACATAGAACATTTATTAACAATAATCACAGACTTGGCCGTTGGGTGAATCTCACAAAATCCAAAGAATTGGTTCATAGAAATTATATTATTTTATCACAATTTAATCAGATCATTATTGATATCAAAAGATAACTACCCACATACATTTTAAAATATCAAAAGATGCTTACAAGTAACCCATGGGCCAAATAATAAACCAGAGCTGAATTTAAAAATAGAGGCCCTTGTGGTTCAGTAGCACTGGGCATTAATTAATAATAGATAAGATGAAGTATAAGAACAGTAGTCTCATTAAAGGAATTACACATTTGAATCAAAATAACTTATGAAGCCCAATGAAGGATTATAGTTAATAATTGCTAGGTTTGGGAGAAAAATTAATAGTTGAGCTTGGAGTTTCCAAAATAAATTGTTTTCTTTTAAAAATTGATCATAGTTTACAATTGGTTATTGTTTACAATAATCTATTATATATCTCTATCTAAAAGAGAATAATTCAAATGTTTCTAACATAAAAGACAAATATTGAAGATGATAGATACCCCAATTACACTGAATTGAGCTTTACAAATTATATAAAGGTATTAAATTATCACATGTATGCTGAAAATATGTATGTCTCTTATGTATCAGTCTTTTAAAATTTTGAAAAATGTTTTAAATTGATCATTTTTTGATGATTAAAGCGATAAAACCAAATACCAGAAGGGAAGATAATTACAAGTACATCAAAGCTAAAGATAGTCTGTAATCCCAGTGCTTTGGGAAGCCAAGATGCGAGATTCACCTGAGGCCAGAAGTTGGAGATCAGCCTGAGCAACATAGTGAGAACCTGTCTCTACAAAAAAATTTAAAAATTAACCAGCTATGGTGGTACACGGTTGTAGTCCCAGCTATTCAAGGGACTGAGGTGAGACGATTGCTTGAGCCCAGGAGTTTTAGGTTACAGTGAGCTATGATCAAGCCACTGTACTCCAGCCTGGGTGGTAAGAGCAAGAGCCCCTCTCTTAAAAAAAAATAAAAAAGAAATTGTGTATGACAACCCAAAATTGATCTAAGTAGACTGTATGTTCTAAATATCAAATTTGGAAACACTTGTGACAGATATGACAGGAAAGAAATAAAGAAATTTGGGCAAAGGGCATGAAGAGATTATTTACAAAGCAAGAAGCAGAAATACCTAATAAATAGTTGAAAAAATGTTCAACATCAAATATAATGGGCAGGAGGAGGGGAGGAACACTGAGATAACAGTTTTCATGTCGAATTATCAGGGTGAAAGAGACTGAAAAACTCACATGCGGGGTGTGTATACACAGGGTTTATTCAGATATTTTCTCCATATGTCACTCAGCTTGGCTTATGGCCTTTTTGTCTGCCATGCACAAAATTTAATTTTTTATAGTAATATTTTCTAGTTAAATATTTTTGATTGATACAGAATAGTTGTACATATTTTGGGGTCTGTATGGTATTTCAGTACATGCATGAAATGTATAATGATCAAATCAGGATAACTAGGTTATCTATTGCCTTAAATATTTATCTTCTTTCTGTTAGGACTGTTCTAAATCTTCTAGCTATTTTGAAATACACAATAAGCTATTGTTAACTATTGATTATATTGTGCTATTGAACACTAGACCTTATTCCTTCTATCTAACTGTATTTTTGTACCCATTAACCAACTCCTCGTCATCCCCACACTCCTATCCTTCCCAGCCTCTGCTAATCATCATTCTACTCTGCTTTAATGATCAGCTTTCTTAGCTTTCACATATTCTGAGAACATGCAGTATTTGTCTTTCTGCTCCTAGCTGATATCACTTAACTTAATTACTTCCAGTACTATCCATGCTGAAAATGTCAGGATTTTTTTTGAGACAGGGTCTTGCTCTGTCAACCAGCCTGGAGTACAGTGGCATGATCACGGTTCACTGCAGCCTTGATCTCCCAGGCTCAAGTGATTCTCCCACTTCAGCCTCCCAAGTATCTAGGACAACAGGTGTGTGTGCCACCACACCTGGCTACTGGCTAATTTCTTTTTTATTTTTATAGAGATGCACTTCCTATCTTGCCTAGGCTGACTCTGAACTCCTGAGCTCATGTAAAGCTCCTGCCTTGGCCCCACAAGGTGTTGGGATTACCAACATGAGCCACCACATCTGGCCAGGATTTTTTTTTTTTTTTTTTGGCTAACATTCCATTGAGTACATATGCCAGATTTTCTCATTCATTCATCTGTTGATGGACACCTGTCTTGGCTATTGTGAATAGTGCTGCAGTAAACACAGGTGTGCAGATGTCTTTTCAGTATGCTGATTTCCTTTCTTTTGGATATACACCCAGCTATGGGATTGCTGGATAATATGCTAGATCTGTTTTTAGGTTTCTGAGGAGCCTCCCTACTGTTTCCTGTGGTGGCCACACCAGTTTACATTCCCAGCAGCAGTATTCTCTTCTCCCTGCATTCTCACCAGCATTTGTTCTTCTCTGTCTTTTTGATAATAGTCCTCTTAACTGGGGTAAGATATCTCATTGTGGTTCTGATTTGCATTTACCAGGTAATTAGTCATGTTAAACATTTTTTTCACATACACTTAGGCCAATTATATGTCTTCTTTTGTGAAATCATTTGCCCATTTTTAAATTGGATTACTTGGCTTTTTGCTATGAGTTACTTATACGTTCTGTTTATTAATCCCTGGTAAGACAGAGAGTTTGCAGATATTTTCTCTTGTTATGTGAGTTGTCTTTTTACTCTGTTAATAGTTTCCTTTGCTGTGGAGAAGGTTTTTTAGCTTTGTCTAATCCCATTTGTCTATTTTTGCTTTTGTTGCCTGGGCTCTTGAGGTGTTACCCAAAAAAATCTCTGCCCAGACCAGTGTCCCAAAGCATTTTTTCAATATTTTCTTCTAGTAGTTTCATAGTTTCAGGTCTTACATTTTAATTTGATTTCCATATAAAGTAAGAGGTGGGGGCATGTAGTTTCATCCTTTTATATTTGGAAATCCAGATTTCCCAGCATTATGTATTGAGGAGCCTATTTTTTCCTCAATATCTGTTCTTGACATCTTTGTCAAAAGTGAGTTGGCTGTATATGCATAGATTGATTTCTTTGTTCTCTATTCTGTTCTTTTGGACTGTGTGTCTGTTTCTATGCTAGTACCATGCTGTTTGGGTTACTACAACTTTAGTGCATTTTAAATTCTGGTAGTGTGATTCTTCCAGCTTTGTTATTTTGCTTGGGATTGTTTTGGCTATTTGAAATCTTTTGTGGTTTCATATGAATTTTAGAATTTTTTTTTCTATTTCTGTGAAGAATGTCATCGGTATTTTGATAGGGACTGCATTGAATCTGTAGATTGCTTTGGGTAGTATGGACATTTTAACAATATTAAGTCTTTCAGTCCAGGAGCATGGAACAGCTTTTCATTTGTTTGTGTTCTCTTCAGTTTCTTTGATCTGTTTTTTTATAGTTTTCATTGTGTAGTAATTGTTTCGATTGTGCAGCTTTTATGAGTTTTGGTTATATTACTTTTGTGTGCTGTTAACAACTTGACAACATATTCTGTACTCTTTGATACAGTAATTCTACTTCTAGGAATTTGTCCCAAGGCATAAAGTGCTATCTGTACTCAAGATTGTTCCTCGTATCCTTGTTAATATTAGTGAATAACTGAGCAAAGTTCCAGAAAAAGAGGACTTGTTAAAAAGCTTATGGTATGTGTAAATATAGACAGATACACTCACATACACAGAGATATTATTTATATGTATACAATTTAAGGAATTATGCAGGACATGAATAACTATTAAAGTAATATATAGATTAATATTTATATAGAAAGATATGCATGATATTACTAAGTGATAAAAGCAGTATGTATCCCTTTTATATAAACTTGCATGTGTACCTATCAGTTGTAAGGAGCAACTTGTTTATAGTTGCACAGGCAGTAGTGGTCTGAGGCAGCTGTGCTGTAAAATTAAAAGCACTGAAATGGATTGGGGTGCTTGAGTTTTACTCGTTGTTTTGCTAACTGTGCTCCTCTTGACATATCTTTTCATATCTCTGGTCCTCCTGGATGCCTTCCTCTCTAAAAATGAGGAAAGGAATGGGCATTTCACTTTATTAGCAGTGACAGATACACCATAATGCCTGTCACATCACTCTTCTGCAGGCGTGGTAGACGTTGGAGGTCAGTCTTAGCGTACTTTCTCTGGGCTCACTCATGTTCTAGAATTCTTCTCAGCACACAGTTTTAGGCCACCGTTTCTAAGTAAATTGTGCTTTATACAGAACACTGCTGTCCTTGAAAGAAGATCTTAGATAGTCTTTCAGCTAAAAGATTTCTCTAATCTAAGTACAAAATTATTGTGACAAGAACTAACAGAGAATGCTTTTCAATAAATAATTTTTTAATTTTCTAGCATCCACATTTTTTTTAAAAAAGTAAAAAGGTAAAAACAAACAAGTGAAATAAGTGTTGATAACATTTTATTAAATAAAATATTTTAACATGTAGCTGGTATAAAACAATGATTAATAAAATATTTTGTCTTTTCATTTTTGCATACAAAATCTTTGAAATCCAGTGTTTATTTGAAGCACATCCCATTTCAGCTGATAAATTGTTATTGGAAATATTTGATCTGTATTTAAATTTACAGTTTAAAAAGCAGATTCTCATACCCATCTTAAGTTTTCTAATAATTGAATTGAGTGTTCTTATGCTTAAATAAAAATAAAAATTGAGATATCATATTTCAAGTATCTAGTAGCACATATATTCAGTGACCATATGCAGATCAGTAGAAGTTTGGGGGATACAAAACTTTTTCTAACTTTAACCCATCAAAGAGATTTTCCAGTTGGGAAAGCAAGATATCAAAAAATAAGCATGTCAAGAATATAACCCCATACAATATAATTAAGTGCTAGAAGTTTGCCATGGACAGACAAAGTGCTACTTGGGAAGGAAGTTCCAGAAACACCACAGCTGGGTACTTTCTTCACCACTCGGAAGTCTGAGTAGTGGCAGTGATGTGTTGACTTTGTGAGAATGGAGTGTCTTACTTTAGAAAGTGTGTGTGTGTTCTGCCTGCAGGCACGGGACTCGCTGTGCTGGTGAAGTGGCAGCGGCTGCAAACAACTCGCACTGCACAGTCGGAATTGCTTTCAACGCCAGGATCGGAGGTATGGGAAACAAACTTACGTGCATATAGAAATGTGCCAGTTAAAAAAATCTGGAGACCGGTGGCTCACACCTGTAATCCCAGCACTTTGGGAGGCCGAGGCGGGTGGATCACAAGGTCAAGAGATCGAGACCATCCTGGTCCACATGGTGAAACCCCGTCTCTACTAAAAATACAAAAAATTAGCTGGGCATGGTGGTGCGTGCCTGTAATCCCAGCTACTCGGGAGGCTGAGGCAGGAGAATTGCCTGAACCCAGGAGGCGGAGGTTGCGGTGAGCTGAGATCGCGCCATTGCACTCCAGCCTGGGTAACAAGAGCGAAACTCCGTCTCAAAAAAAAAAAAAAAAAAAAATCTGGAGACAACAGATGCTGAAGAGGATGTGGAGAAATAGGAATACTTTTACACTGTTGCTGGGAGTGTAAATTAGTTCAACCATTGTGGAAGACAGTGTGGTGATTCCTCAAGTATCGGGAAAATGTGGCATATATACACCATGGAATACTCTACAGCCGTAAAAAAACGATGAGTTTGTGTGCTTTGTAGGGACATGGATGAACCTGGAAACCATCATTCTCAGTAAACTGACACAAGAACAGAAAATCAAACACCACATGTTCTCACTCATTGGCGGATGTTCAACAATGAGAACACATGGACACAGGGAGGGGAGCATCACACACTGGGGTCTGTTGCGGGGGAGGGATAACATGGGGAGAAATGCCAGATATAGGTGACAGGGTTGGAGACAGCAAACCACATTGCCATGTATGTACCTATGCAACAATCCTGCATGATCTCCACATGTACCCCAGAACCTAAAGTACAATAAAATATATTTTAAAAAATTAAAAAAAAATTTTTTTAAAAGAGGGCCAGTTAGCTCTTTGGCTGACAGGCTTTCAGAATCCTTTTTAAATGGAGGTGAAATGGTTGGGCATATCTTTATGTAATAGTGTTTAACTATTGCTGGCCCCAACATGACCATGTTAGCACGCTCTGCTAAATATATTTAGTTAAAGACTTCTGAAGCAGTAACCCTAAAATATTGTAAACAGTTTTCTTTTAAACAGACTTGAAAAAATGTCATCTAGTAGTGAAGATGGGGGTCCATTGACATCTGTACCAAAATGCCACAATTGGTGCCTGGGTCAGAAAGAACTGATAACATAAACATTAGGCCATAATATCTCTATGGAAAGAAGCATTTTGTAATTGTCTTAAAGTAGAAAATCTTGGTTTTGTTTGTTTTTGTTTTCTGTAGGCTTAGACTTTTAAAAGTTTCCTTTAATTGTAATTAAAATGATAAATGGCAAAAATATCCTTTTGTAATCCCATAATGCAGTGATACTGTTTCCATGAATGATTCAGATTGTATCTATACACAGGCACATATATGTGCGAACTCAATTATACATATACTTACTATAAGGAGCCAGCCAAAGCAGTGTAAATTTAAGCATTGATAAAAGCAAATTCTTAACTTTCCCACTTGTAATCATCTTTGTAAGCAACAGCCTGGTGCCACAGCCACACACACATAGGAAGAAGACATTGTCATAGATTTTATGAATCCTCATGATTTTATCATTATACCTGAAGGTGTTCTCTAGGGGTCTCCTATGGGTGTCGTAAGATAAATGAAGCTCCTGGAACTAGGTTGACCTCCTTATTGCCAACGCACTATTTGTTTTCAAGTGGGAAAGAGTGTTGGAACTAAAAAACAAAAATGGCAATTCTTTCTAGGATAGGAATATAAATATATAGTTTCCCTAACATGAGATATTTAAGGTATACAATAATAGAAATAAGGCTTTCTGAAACTACCTTGAATTTCAGTCCATAGTACATTGCCTCTTTCTTTCCTTTTTCTCTCCCTGAATTCTTAGGAGTATGATTGTTTGTTAAGCAGTAATTAATTAGCAGGGAGCATCTGCTATTTATTAAGTGCAATGCATATGAAAGAGCTAAAGAAAAGAGGCAAAGAAAAAATTCTCCATTCCCTGAAGAATGATAAGCATTCTGGAGGCCCCTCATCGTCCCAAGAGAGATCAGAGGCTGCCAGGTCAGCCCTTATGGTCCACGATATAGTTTCTCGCATACACAGACACACAGCCCCAGGTTCTCATCATTACTCTCCAGCACAAACTCAGAAATCTTAATAATTTTGAAAGAATGAGGGGATGAACTTGTGAACTCACAGATAAACCAATGACCTAGCTTACAGAACCGTATTTTTTAAAAGAAGAATGTATGGCAATGACTCAAAAATGTTCTAAAACAAGAACATTCCGAATAATAAATTTAACCCCAGACCCAAGGCATGAAGGCTTAGAGTTAAATGAGGAAAAAGAAGCAGCGTTTTATCTTTAAACTTGACAAAGTAAAATAATTCTTTTTCATGAAATTTCTGTTAGAAAATTAACATCATCCTCTTAGTATGATTTACAAGCATTTTTCTGTGAACGTCACATCAATTGCATGACATTGACATAGAAACTGAATTCAGGTGTTATATCCTACTGTTATGTTGGCATTTAGAACACTAGAGGCCTTATTTGTGGCAATTACTGTGTTTATTTCAGACCTCATTGTACCAATGACATAGTTTCATTTTATGCTTTTCACAAAAGCATAAAAGAGGATGGAGTAGTTCATCTGTCTTTGCTAAAAAAAGACATGCAGATGAATTTTGAGTGTTCGAATTGAATGAAAACAAACCAGTGGTTACTCAGCACGCAGTACATCAAGAACATCATGTAGGATTTTTCATTTACACAAAACAAACCATTGACAAACTTTCCAATTTTCATTGCAAATTTTTTTTTTTTTTTGAGACGGAGTCTCGCTCTTGTTACCCAGCCTGGAGTGCAATGGCGCGATCTCGGCTCACCGCAACCTCCGCCTCCTGGGTTCAGGCAATTCTCCTGCCTCAGCCTCCTGAGTAGCTGGGATTACAGGCACGCGCCACCGTGCCCAGCTAATTTTTTTTTTTTTTTATATTAATAGAGACGGGGTTTCACAATGTTGACCGGGATGGTCTCGATCTCTCGAACTCGTGATCCACCCGCCTCGGCCTCCCAAAGTGCTGGGATTACAGGCTTGAGCCACCGCGCCCGGCCTCATTGCAAAATTTTTATTGGAACTTGCTCATAGCCTTCATTCTCCACCTCTCCTGTTAACACACATCTCCATTAAAAATTCAAAAGTGTAGAAGAAAGAGAGTTGAGAGACATTAACCAAATACAACGTCTTTAGAGATACGTGGGGCGGAATGGAATGTTGGCTAGATGTTAGATGACAATGGGGACTTATTTCCCTATTTCTTGTAAAAAAAAATTTAAAGGATGAAGGATCATATCTGTCATGGAATTCAAAATAGTTTAACCTAGTATTTATATTTTTGGATTAAGAAAATGAGACAAAATGTTAACCGTTATGGAGTAGTGAATACATATTTATGTTCACTCTTCATTCTTTCTATTTTTGTTTGCAAGTTTAATAGTTAAAAGTTAAACATTATTAATGCACAAAGAAGATATAGTTTCCTCAAGAATATTTTTATTTCTACCAGTATTCCCACCTCAATCCACATAGACTCTATCTAAAGCTGTTTGATTCGGGGTTTTATTACTTAATCCCCATTTGTTGGTAACCAATAAAAACTTAAAATCCTACTGATGACAAGCTTTTCCTAAGGATTAAATCTGGCCTGTAAAAATATAATTTTTAAATGATACAGTGTTTCAGTGATGGTATTTAGTTTAAGCTGAAGGATAGATATGTTTACTTAACAATTAGATGTTTGGTTGTGGTTGTTTTTGTGAGCCTCCAAAATAAAAGGAAAAATGGAAAGCCTGACATTTTCATAGAATTTATTTCTGAATATCTTAGTGTCTCTTTTTGCAAAATAGGGTTAATAGTAAATTCCTATCTGTTTGATAGAAATATACTTAAATGAAGATTAATAACTAAACATTGCTAAAACCCTTTGAGAATTCTTTGAAATGTTACATCCACAGAAGTTATTCTCATTTATTATTTGACGTAAATAACTTAGCAAAAAAAGAAGTATTAAGTTTACATCAATCTATGATTAGGGGCTAAAATTAAATATGGAGGACACAAGACCATTCTACCTTGGCAGCTTTCCAAATAGTATATGACTGCTAAGGTTAGATAGAATGTTTTATAGCAATTATGAACACAAGTTATTCAATGAAGAGCTTAAGGAAGATGAATTGCTTGAAGATCTCTTTGTCAAGTACTCATGCAAGAGAAGGAAGAGAAGGTAGAGACTGTGGCAGCTGTTATAAGAACTGGAACCTTAGAAAAAGCAAATGATGAATAAAAAAAAATTTTTAATTTTGCTCTTTTACATGCAATGTGACATCCTTTCTCCCCAAGATACTGCCTGCAAAGTATACATTATCCTTTTGCTGGGGGAAGATATGCTCACTTAAGTGTTGATTAAAAATGTATTATTTGCCCTGAGAATCCTACAGCTCTGTTATTTGAGTGTTGTGGAGTGAAGCCCCTGTAATGAGCTAGTTCTCCTTTCTGTGTTGAAGGAGTGCGAATGCTGGACGGAGATGTCACGGACATGGTTGAAGCAAAATCAGTTAGTTTCAACCCCCAGCACGTTCACATTTACAGCGCCAGCTGGGGCCCAGATGATGATGGCAAGACTGTGGATGGACCAGCCCCCCTCACCCGGCAAGCCTTTGAAAACGGCGTTAGAATGGTAGGTTTTAAAAGCATGGAGGCTTATACTGTGTGGATGGGTGATGATTCTCATACAAAGAATCTATGGGTTTCTAGCCGCGGTCTAGAGACTTGGACGGAGCTTTCAGGCTGAGCCAGCAGTAGGCTAATGGAAAGAGGTGGTGAACATTTGGGATTGTGAGTTATTCTGTTCTGCCAATGAACTAAGAGCTAGAGAGTTTCTTCTGAAAAGAACAGAGGTATATTACAGTGCTTAAATTCTTTCAAAAGAAATACATTAATACATTAATCTTGCATTCGGAGAAATAAATTCTTAGGACTGTGAAACTGAGTGAAGGTATTTAACACTCTCCAGGTAGTGTTAATAGATACCCCTCGGGGCATGTCCCTTTTTTAAGTAGTTTCCCTAGTCTCTCTCACCTCTGACACAGGACAGTATTATTTGTGTTCTAGTTCCCGATCTCTACAACCAAGTTGTAGAGATAATGCATTGTTATTTTCCTTAATTATACCAAAAAATTGACCACTCTCCCCCCAAAAACTTACCATATAATCTAATGTAATAAAATGTCTATTTCAAATTGTAGATCTTAAGAAATCCTGTCTAATTGAAATTAAATTTCGAATATAAGGATACTAATCTTTGTAATCATGAAAGGAGGAGAGCGCCACCAGAAGTAGTGTCTTTTTCTTATTCCTGAATAGACCTTTGGGTGATTTAAAGCATACATTTAGTCTTGTTCCTTTAAGGCCATTATTAATCTGGCCTAGCCTCCTCCTTGCTCCGCCTTTCTTTTACTCCTTATAATGCAGACGTGCTGCACCCCTGTCCATCAGCACAGACGGCTTTCCTTGTTCTTCCTGCATAGCTCCGTGCCCCATCCCCAAGTCCTGCCACTGTAAGCCAAATGCTGTTTGACCATCAAGCCCCAGCTAGAAAAAGTTTACTTCTTCCCAGAAGCCTTCTCACTGCCCAAACTAGAATTAAATACAAGCAGCCCCTACCTATGCTTTGTATTCTTACTGTTGTTACATAGAGTTCTTATCATATTGTGTTTGATATCAGAGTGAGTTCTGAGTCTGTCTTCCTTACTAAGTTGCAAGTTCCTAGAGAGCTGAACTTGTGCCCTACACATCTCTATGGGCTTTGCAAAACCTAGACAGTGCATTGAATTCTATTGAGTATTCAATAAAAGTTGTTGAATCAAATTTAATTTACTAAAAATGATGCTAACCGCAGGGTGGTTAAATATCTAGCTCAGATATTTACAGTGGAATGCACTGTTGATTAATAGAATGTTGCCGCTGGAGGAAAAATAATAATGATTTCCCACATCTTTGTGGGATTTTGTTAGGGTTTTAATAGAAGACTGAGCTAAGCTCTCTTCTAATTATTCTGAAATAGACTCGAGGAGAAAATTATATGCTGATTTTGTAGGTAGTTCCTAGCTGAATGATAGTTCAGGTTTGGTTAAGACATTCACTTTTTTAGCTGTGTCAGTTTTCAACTCCCTATATTAGAGGCTTTTAAACCATAGGATAAGGTTTTAACTCATTGTCTACAAGTTTCTTTCAAGGTACCTAACAGCAAATGAATATATTCTGTGTAATCTGGTGATTTCATGACTGAAGCCATGGACTAAAAATTGCTGTTATCTCTCTCTATGTTGTCAGTAGAATGATCATTCAAACTAAGTAAACCAAGCTTTGTTCATATTTAATCATGAAATTGTATGTTTATGACTCTTATAATGAAGAACAATCTGGGCTTTCTCATTAATCTAAAGATACTTAAATTAGTAATACACATAATTTCATGAATGAGAATATATATATATATAAAGAATGCCCCATATTCAATAGCTAGTTTTACTGACAGGCTAGTAGGTGTGTCATTGAATCAGAAGACATGAACCAACAATTTTCAAATTTATTTTTGTTGGGGAATCTTTCATTCGGTGGAAATCTTAACTGGCAGCTTAGTGTGTAAAAAATTTAAAATGTGGTGCTTTGGTTAAAAGAAGAGGAAAAAGGGTTGAGATTAGAAATAAAATCATCTGAGAAAATTATTCAAATACATAGGAAGGTTATATTTAGAAATAATTTGGAGGAAATTTACTTTATACTCATTATTTATTATGAAAGTAACCTATGCCTATTGTAACAGATTATACACAAATGAGTATACAGATGAACTTAATAATAGATTTCTCCACCCAACTGGGTAACTGCTGTTAAGAGTATAGGCTACACATTTCCATGCTCTTGTGCATATGAACCTGCAAACAGGGATTATATACTTCCACACATTACTATTTGCACCTAACGGTCTACCATGGGCATCCTTCCAGGGCAACCCCTAAGAATAGAACTCATTTATTTTATTTGTTTCAGATTTTTTAGAGTATACCATAATTAATTCAACATTCCATTGAAAATGTTTCAAGGTTTTACTTAGGGAAAAAGGGGAATTCAGTTTTAAATCAAACCATTTGCGTTTAGAGTGGAGGTAGTAACAAAAGAAATAACTATCAATAAGAATAAATTGTTTTTTGGTTCAAAGCACTACACATCTAAATATGGAAAAACAGTGGTGATGCATTTAAATGTGACGAAGTCAACAAGATACTGTTTTCGGGTGTTTAATATAAACGGGCTTTCAGGTTAGGCTAGGATTGAGCCCAATATTTGCCATTTACTTCTCTCTAACCTTGTATGGATCAAATCACCTCTCTGCTTCCATTATCTCATATAAGTTAGGGCACTAACAGTGTTCACAGAGATGTAATAAGTGTGAAATGAGATGATAATGCATATAAAGCAACTAATATAATACCTGAAATATAAACGCATTTATTTTTCGGAGAAAAGATTATGTCCTTCTACAAAACTTTAAATTTTTCCTCAGCCCATCATCCTTCTCTCCTATACTATTTCCACATTACAGAGTTCCAGATGATTCCATTAAGTTACCTTTTGGGGTAGATTAAAAATAATATGATGCAGGCCAGGTGCAGCAGTTCACACCTGTAATCCCAGCACTTTGGGAGGCCAAGGAGGGTGGATCACCGAAGGTCAGGAGTTGGAGACCAGCCTGGCCAACATGGCAAAACCCCATCTCTACTACTAAAAATACAAAAATTAGCAAAGCGTGGTTGCAGGCACCTGTAATCTCAACTATTCGGGAGGCTGAGGCAGGAGAATCACTTGAGAGGATGCAGTGAGCCGAGATTGCACCACTGCACTTCAGCCTGGGTGACAGAATGAGACTCTGTCTCAATAAAAAATAATAGTATGATGCAAGTCAACATAGCCTTCCTGAGCTCTGTAGTGTCATTTATTTTGTTCTTTCTATGTCTGTACACACCTTCAATTTCACTTGCCTTTAAAAGCATATCTTCAATTTCAGTGAAATAACCTCTGGATATATAAATTCTGTCTAGTTATCCATGTTTGTAGCCCTGCATTTTGTTTGTATTTTCCCAAAGGATGTTTCTCTAAATATCTATTAATGTATAATTTAATATTTTAAGCAGTATATTTCTCTTTCCCAGATTAAAGAAATCTTTACTTTGTTTTGAGGCATCAAGTGAGACAGTAAACTTTATATTTGATAGTATTCTCATTTATATTTTTGTATCATACACATTGTCAAAGACAAAGAAAATAATTGAATAAAAACTTAATGCAATATTAGATTATAGGGTACAACAAAGAAATACATAAGTGATTTACTGGCTGAATTAAGAAATGAAGAAATAAATAACTGATAAAATAATTCCTTCAGTTAGCTAGCTGAAAACCTGCACAGCAGCCTACCATCACTCTGGCCTATTGGGGTTTTAACCACGTCACCTACAAAAGTGTAAGAACTGGAATTTATTTATTCATGATATTAAATTTAGTGAGGTCCCACTTTCTATGTACTGTAGATAAAAGGGTGAAAAAGACATCTGCATTTTATATGTAATACATAAAAGTTCCTACATTCTAGAAACAAGACAGGAAACAAGGATAGAAACAATCAAGACTACTTCAGCTGAGGATAAGTGTATGAATGAAAGTAAACTGATTTCTGCTGAAGGAAAGCACAACTGCCTTAGTTAGGGAGGACAGAACATCCTCTTTAAGGAGGTGATATTTGAACAGAGACATAAATGATAACAAGCCAGTCATATTAAGAACTGTAATATACAGAAGGAACAGAAAGAGCAAAGAACCCCAGGTAGGGAAAGATTTAGATGTATTTCCAGAACACAGTACTAATTTAGGTGTTGGGAGCAAGGTGGAACAGAAAAAGGGCAGAGGGAGATGTGTTGGAGGGGAAGGCGGGGGCCAGCTCAGCAGGGCTTTCTAAATCATGGCAGGCGTGTTCTGTTACAGGAAGCCATGAGAGGCTTTAAACAGAGTTGTGGCCTGACCTTATGCAATTTTAAAAGATCACTGCTGTGTAAACAGTAACTGTATGTGGGGTGACAGATGAAGAGGCAAGACTGGAAGATTGAAGTGGTCCGGGAGAATGCTGAACCAGGGTAGCAGCAGCATCAAAGACCACAGAAAAGATGAGGCACCAGTAGAGAAGCCTAAGTCTCAAGAGAGATTTTCACAGAGGAAATAAATAGATTTTGCTCAGGGAGTCCAAGTATTGATTGCATCCATTCTTTCTGCAAGCTATTCAAAAAATGTAGCAAATATTGAATTCCAAAATGTTTCCTGTTTGTTTACTGTAAGATAAAAATTTGGCTCAAAGAATGTAATACTGTTTTCAAAGACTTTAACAAAATCAGAATTGATTCAATTTACAGCCCTTTTAGATTAATGTGACAAAATTATATTAGAGAAACTATGTTAAACAAACTGTGTCACAGTTGACAACTTGCTCTTTCTCCTAAGGAATGTATTTTATTTGATGCTAAGTAGCTATAAAATTAAGTGCAAGAGTTAGAGTTATATAATTTGAGCTGCATACAATTCATAATAATAGCAACATGAACATTTAACATTTTGTCCAGTTTATTATACTATAGTCATCTTCTAGGCCTTAAAATAAATGATCACATTTCATCTTCATGATAATCTCAAAAGATAGGTACTGTTCTTTCTCTTTTTTTTTTTTTTTTTTTTTTTTTTGAGACAGAATCTCGTGTCGCCAGGTGCCAGGCTGGAGTGTAGTGGCACAATCTCTGCTCACTGCAACTTCCACCTCCTGGGTTCAAGCAATTCTCCTGCCTCAGCCTCCCGAGTAGCTGGGACTACAGGCATGCACCAACACGCCCAGCTGATTTTTTTATTTTAGTAGATGGGGTTTCCCTATGTTGGCCAGGATGGTCTCGATCTCTTGACCTTGTGATCCGCCTGCCTTGGCCTCCCAAAGTGCTGGGATTACAGGTGTGAGCCACTGCACCAGGCCGGTACTGTTCTTTCTAATTTGTAGAGAGGGAAAACAGAAATTCAGCATAGCTAAATAAGACAAAACATAGGCTTCAAAGAAATCTGGTAAACTCTGTTACATGTTGTTGTTTCTATTTTATTTGGCACATCTGACCTTCCACCTTCATCTGTGACCACATACTCTAGCTTCTCTTCTGTTACTGTGGTAAATTAATTGTTAATCTTCTACCTAAGCCCACCTCCTCCATTTGTTCACTGGACCCCATCCCATGTTGCCCCATCAAAGACCTGCCTCAAAAAATTATTTTATCATCAAAATTTCTCTCTCAACTCTGTTATTACCATTAATATACGTTTGTACTGTTCATCCTCCTGTCTTAAAGGAACAAGAGGAGACTCCCTCTTTGGTCTTTTTAAAAAATAGTTTCAACTTTATTTTAGATTCAGGAGTACTTGTGCAGGTTTGCTACAGGGGTGAATTGTGTGATGCTGAGGCTTACCAGGTAGTGAGTATAGTACCAAGCAGATGATGGTTTTTCAACCCATCCACCCCTTCCTCTCTCCTTTCCCCATTCCTATAATTATGTTCATGAGTACCCAGTGTTTAGCTCCCACTCATAAGGGAGAACATGCAGTATTTATTTTCTGTCCCTGTGTTAATTTCCTTAGGATAATGTCCTCCAGCTGCATCCATGTTGCTGCAAAGGATATGGTTTCATTCTTTTTCATGACTGTGTAGTATTCCATGGTGTATGTACACCACATTTCCTTTATCCAATCCACCATTGATTGGGCACCTAGGTTGATTCTATGTCTTTGCTATTGTGACTAGTGCTGCAATGAACATAAGAGTGCTTGTGTCTTTTTCGTAGAACAATTTATTTGCTTTGGGGTATATGCCCAATAATGGAATTGCTGGGCTGATCAGTAGCTCTGTTTTAAGTTCTTTGAGAAATCTCCAGCCTGCTGTCCACAGATGGTATCCCATTGTGGTTTTGATTTGCATTTCTCTAATTATTAGTGATATGGAGAATTTTTTCATGTTTGTTGTCTGCATGTATGTCTTCTGTTGAGAAGTGTCTGTTCATGTCTTTTGCACATTGCTTAATCGGATTGTTTTTTGCTTGTTGAATTATTTAAGTTCCTTATAGATTCTGGATACTAGACTTTGTTGGATGTGTACTTTGTGAGTATTTTCTCCCATTCTAAGATTATCTGTTTATTGATAGTTTCTTTTGCTGTGCAGGAGCTTCTTAGTTTAATTAAATCCAACTTGTCAACTTTTGTTTCTGTTACAGTTGCTTTTGAGAACTTGGTCTCAAATTATCTCCCAAGGCCCATATCCACAATGGCATTTCCTAGATTTTCCTCTAGAATTCTTATAGTTTGACTTCTTACATTAAAATGTTTAATCCATCCTGAGTTAATTTTTGTATATGGTGAATGGTAGGGGTCCAGTTTCATTCTTCTGTATAAGGCTAGCCAGTTATCCCAGCACCATTTATTGAATAAGGAGCCCTTTCTCTGTTGCTGTTTTTTGGTCGAATTTTTTGAAAATCAGATTGCTGTAGATATGCGGCTTTATTTCTTGATACTATTGTTATGTTCTGTTGGTCTACATGTCTGTTTCTGTACCAATACTATGCTGTTTTGGTTACTATAGCCTTTTAGTACAGTTTTATATCAAGAAATGTAAGCCTCTGGCTTTGTTCTTTTTGCTTAGGATCACTTTGGCCATTTGGACTCTTTTTTTGGTTCCATGTGAATTTTTGAATAGTTTTTACTAGTTCTGTGAAAGAAATGACATTGGTAATTTGATAGGAAAAGCATTAATTGAAAGATTTCTCTGGGCATTATGGCTGCTTTAACAATATTGATTCTTCAAATTCATGAGCATAAAATGCTTTTTCCATTTGTTTGTGTCATCTTTGATTTCTTTTAGCAGTGTTTTCTAATTCTTCTTGTAGACATCTTTCACCTCCTTGTTTAGACGTAGCCTTAGGTATTTATTATGTGTCTGTGGCTACTGTGGGTGGATTGCATTTTTTTTTTAATTGAGGTGAAATTCACTCTGTCACCCATGCTGGAGTACAGTCACATAATCTCAGTTCACTGAAACCTCTGCCTCCTGGGTTCAAGTGATTCTCCTGCCTTAGCCTCCCAAGTAGCTGGGACTACAGGTGTGTACGACCATGCCCAGCTAATTTTTGTATTTTCAGTAGAGATGGTGTTTCATGTTGGCCAGGCTGGTCTCAAACTCCTAACCTCAGGTGATCCATCCACTTTGGCCTCCCAAATTGCTGGGATTACAGTTGCGTGGTGGTGGATTGCATTTTTTATTTGGTTCTCAACTTGAACATTATTGATATATAGAAATGCTGCTGATTTTCATACATTGATTTTATATCTTGGAACTTCACTGAAGTTGTTTATCAGTTTCAGGAGTCTTTCGGTGGAGTCTTTAGAGGATTTTCCAGGTATAGAATCATATCATTAGCAAAGAGAAATAGTTTGACTTCTTTTCCTATTTAGATGCCTTTTACTTCTTTGTCTTGTCTGATTGCTCTGGCAAGGACTTCCATTACAGTATTGAATAGGAGTGGTTAAAGTGGGCATCCCTGTCTTGTTCCATTTCTCAAGGGGAATGGTTCCAGCTTCTGACTGTTCGGTATGATATTGGCTGTGAGTTTGTCATAGATGGCTCTCATTATTTTGAGGTAAGTTCCTTTGATGCCTAGTCTGTTGAGGGTTTTTATCATGAAGGGTTGTTGGATTATATTGAAATCTTTTTCTGTCTCTGTTGAGTTAATCATGTAGTCTTTGCTTTTAATTATGTTTATGTGGTAAATCACATTTATTGATTTGCATACACTGAACCAGCCTTGCATCCCAACTTGATCATGGTGTATTAGCTTTGATGTGTTGGCAGATTCGGTTTATCTCCTCCCTAACACTGCCTCAATTCTCCTTTTTTCCCTTTGGAATGAAATTCCCTGAAGCCATTGTCCCTACTTGCCATCCTCCAACTTTCTGATTTTGTTATCTCTTGGAGCCACTGCTTCATGACTCCGCCCATGCAATCCACTGAAGCTGCTTTTGTCAAGGTCACAGTGACCTCTGTATACAAAACCCACTGCTTCTCTGAGCTCTTATCTAACTTGTTTTTTAAAAAGGCTTCCTCGTTTCCCCTATAAACAATATAACACACACATACTCCAGCCCTTCAGAATCCCTTCTTTGCAATTATTGTACCTCTTTCTATTGATTATTTCTACTTATCTAATTATCTCTTTAATGCTTGTTCTACTGTATCCCAAATACCCACAACAGTATCTGATACTCAGCAGGGGTTTAGTGAAGAAAGGATGAATGAACTAATGAATGTATGGATGATTTCCATGCCAATTTGCTGCAGGTACTGAACTAATTTACTTAAGGATCACACTGGCATTGTTTTTGCTTAATATTCTAGAAATAAGTTATAAACATACATGGTATAGTATGGTAGTTAAAGTACCCAGACCTTGGATTTGGAAATATGAATTCCAGTACTTTTGTATCATGTTCAAGTTAATTAGCCTCTCTGAGGATCATTTTGCTTCTCTATTAAAATGGAGCTAAATATTAGTAAATGCTTTATAGTAATGTTTGAGGATTATATGATTAATTCCTGTAAAATATTCAGCGGAGCTCCTATAACAATGTAAAGTCTCTAAATATGTTATGAATCTTTATTATTATTATTATTTAAAATGGGCAGAGGTAATAAAAACAAAATACTGATTAATCATGCAAAATATAAAAATTTTTATTGTTCTAAATCTCATGTTGCTGAATAATCCTTATAGAAGGTAATTATATAATCTTGAGATTATTATAAACAAATGGCCTATAGAAGTGGGAAAAATATCTAATATAATATTTTCTAAAGCATATGGCAGAAACCACTAATTTAATAAAATACTAGGCAAAGGGGTTGGGGGTAGAACGATTTTACTGTCAAGTATACTTAAGAAACACCACTTATTATATGCTCCTTTTGAAGATTTAAAAGCATATTAAGGCCAGGTACAGTGGCTCATACCTGTAATCCCAGCACTTTAGGAGGCTGAGGCAGGTGGATTGCCTGAGGTCAGGAGTTCGAGACCAGCCTGGCCAACATGGTGAAACCCTGTCTCTACTAAAAATACAAAAGTTAGCTGGGTGTGGTGGCGGGCGCTTGTAGTCCCAGGTACTCGGGAGGCTGAGGCAGGAGAATGGCTTGAACCCAGGAGGCGGAGGTTGCAGTGAGCCAAGATCACGCCTTTAGATTCTAGCCTGGGTGACAAGAGCAGAAACTCTGTTAGGAAAAACAAAACCAAACCAGCATATTCAGGGCTCTGAGAAGTCCTGTAGTAAAAAGATGCATTTAACCAAGATTCTCAACTTTAACTACATAGAAGCTTTTCTTTTTATTACTTTTTTGGATTGCTTTTAAATTTAATTTTATTTTAAAATTTGCAAAATTACTTTGTGAAATTCACCTAAAGTCATTAGGCCTCTAGAGTCAGAAAATGGAACTAGAAATAATATTAGTGGTTAATTCTATCAACATTTGTGTGTTCCCTCACTTGTTGAAAGCACTCCCATTTACCCAGTCTCCCTTTCTAAAACCTGAGATTTCTCTCATTCCTCATGCTAGTCATCTAGTAAGTCTTGCATGTACTGTTTCCTAAAACCTTATGAAATTCGTTGTCTTGTTCTCACAGTTAGAAACAACATCTCTCATACAGACTTCCACAGTAGCATACCTCCCAACCTTCCCAGCTTCAGCTTCGACTTTCAATTCTGCCTGAATACTGCAGTCAGTGAAGTATTTTCATATGCAAATCTTGTCATTTTTTTCCTCTTTAAAACTCATCACTGCTCCTTATGACTGACAAGGAACATCCTAGGCTTCTTAGTAGAGCATGTAGGTTCTCTCGAAGGTTCTTTCTCAGTTTTGCCAGGGTCTCAGAATTGAAAATTTACATGTCATCTCAGGAAAGCACAGTTTAAAAGTTTGTCTCATTCAGACTTACGTAGCTGCATTTACCATGGTGAGCCTTTGTCTCGGCTCCTCGGCGTGAATGGCATAGCATTCTCTCAGGGAACTTTCTTGGCTTCATTTTCCCAGTCAGTCCTAAATAGGAAAATGATTTTCTAATACAAGTGAGTGAATTGACAACGTTTGAGCTGTAGATGACCCCAGGTTTTGTGTCAGAATAAGAAGCTAAGACCCTAAAGTTTTCTATGATTGGTTCTTTCTTCATTCATTTATTCCTGGTTGCACTGAGGAGACATTCACTGAGGGGTTATAATATTCAAGGCACTTTTCTAGATGGTAGGGAAAGATTAATAGCACTCAGCCGTTGTCTTTGGGGAGCTCACTGTATAATGATGAATAAATGTTCTAAATAAAGTGCAAGCCAAACTCCCATAGTCCCTTCAGTTTACAGAATCTGGTAAGCTAGGGCAGAATAAACAGCCCACGATAAGAATACTTACTGTAGCACAGTCTACGTGCCTTGGAATCATCTTTTTTGCCCCACTTGGATTATTAAACTTTAATAACACTTGGTGCAATCTATACTCATCAGCAGGTGTCTAATACTGATGTCATTTCACAACTTCCTGACAAGTGTGTTTAGTAACATTTTTTTAGAAAATGAAAAATAACTTAAAATGGAATCTTTTTCATAATCAGAAAAGCCTATTTAAGGTTACCTGTATTCCCATTATTATTTTACTCAAGAAATATTTTTTAAGGCTGGGTGCAGTGGCTCACGCCTGTTATAACAGCACTCTGGGAGGCTGAGGTGAGTGGATCACTTGAGGTCAGGAGTTTTAGACCAGCCTGGCCTACGTGGTAGAACCCCATCTCTACTAAAAATACAAAAATTAGCCAGGCGTGGTGGTACACGTCTGTACCACTGAATAGCCAGCTATTCAGGAGGCTGAGGCAGGGGAGGCACTTGAACCCGGGAGGCAGATGTTTCAGTGAGCTGAGATTGGGCCACTGAACTCCAGCCTGGGCAACAGAGCGAGACTCTATCTCAAAAAAAAAAAAAAAAAGAAAGAAATATTCTTAAGTACCGACTATATGCCAAGCACTGGTTTGGCATTTACCTTAGTCTTTTTATCTGGAGAAATCATGCAGGGTTTTTTTGTAGATATTTTAGGAGCGCAGCTTATAGGGTTTGTTTTATCATTTTATCTACAAGTATACTTTGAGCTTCTTCAGCTTTAGTAATGTCAATTAAAGCTTTCCAATGAATTCTACCAGAACAGAGCCATTGTCTAGGATGCTCAAGAAGAGTCAGTGCAATCAGGATCATTGGCCCTTTCTCTCTCTGTTGAAACTGTGGACCTCATCCCATCCTCACTCTATTGTATTTAGGGGTCCAGATGGAAACCAAGACATCTGATAGACATCTATTGGCATCTATTGACATCTATTGACTGTCTAGTCTCTTAGGAAGACTCTGATTACTATTTTCCCTTCCCATTATCAGTTGCCTTTTCAATTCACCAGATTTTAAAACTGATGGGATGTGTGGAGTGTATGCTAAAAGCAAAGATTGCTTGTATATACACACAAGTGAACATACACATATTTCCCCACCCTTAAAGGCATATGTTCACCAGGAGGGGAGAGAAGAGGTATAATGATCTTATATAATAAAGCAATAATAATAATCATAATAAACTTAACCAGTTCCATCCAGGAGGGATATGTTTTTGTCTGATATGCACTCAGCTGTAGCAGGATTGGTACCAGTTTGCATTTTAATAAATGACAGATTGCTGTTAACCTGGTTGGCAAATGTAAAACTTTGGAATAATATATAGCTAGGCAGAAAGAGAAGGAGCTTATTTAAAAATTGGTTCCACTTAATGAAAATTGACTTTAACTGGGATTTGCTTTAGAAGTTCTCCCTCCAGATTTAACTACATCCTGATGGAATTCTGTGTATTTAGAACATTAACAAAGCTAAGACATGGTTTGCTGAATGTGCCCAATATAATATCCATTTTGGAAACAAAGAAATGTGTGTTTTTCATAAATACATGTGTGGTTTCACATTATTTAATTGCACAAAGTTATCTGACATCCAAGAATCAAATTTAGGTTACTATATTAATGTGAACTGTTGTGCATTTTTATGGAGAGGAACACAAATCTATTCTAAACTTGTGAGGTGCAATTTTAAATTTTTATTACCATCTTGTTTTCAATTTTAGTTTACAGGTCCATTAGTAACTGTGTGGGCAGTTTAAACCAACTTTTGAAATCCTATTCTAAATCCCTCTGTTAGACTGTTCTGCTCCTAGATTGACCAGTTATCAACAACAGTCCTCTGTTCTGTTGGTTTGGCTTGTTCTGTTTATAGTCACTGCTGGGCTACCTGGGAGGGAAGAACCCCTCCTCACAAGATTCAAAATCATATAGGGATTAGATTAGGTCAAGTTCAGGTCTGTCCTAATCTTTAATTGCTATCATTCTAAACATAGATTTGAGAAAGTTGATGGGGAGAAAAGACAGATCAGTTTTCTTCAACATGACATGGCAGTAATGGGAAAAGAAAAACCACTTTGTAATAAACAAGGGCCCATTGAACTCACTTGATAATATCAAGTGATTTTAAAGTATATATGGCTTAGACAGCAGATTTGTTTTTCCACTTCACCTGAGCTTGCATTCCTCACCTCATGTTTGATGAAGACAGTCAAACCTAATAGTTACCTGTGAACATTAATATAATTATAACGCCTATAGCTAGTTGAAGTAGTCATGGGCATGAGCCTCACAGGAACACTCAGCTTATTGATTTGTCAACTGAGTCTTGGCAAAGTAAGGCAACATGGCGAGTAAGAAGCATGACCGTGGCACTTTTTGCTACCATGCTCCATGCAATAGACATTCCTGTCGAGTGGGTCACGTGGGCCCAGCTGTTCACAGTCAGCTCCCAGTCAACTGTAGCTGAACTGTGGTCACAAAAGTGAGCACTACAACAAAGATCTCTCTCTTCTCTGAGTTCCTGGAGAACTGATCATCCAGGCAACTGATTTGGCATCTCCCTGAACCCCACTGTGTGGTCTGTTCTCTTCCTCTTCATCCTTGGATGAGGCCTGCAATGGTATGGAGAGTCCCTCTCCTGCCCGGTTTGGTTACTGTCTAGCTATTTCACCTGAGACAAATTATCGGAGCTTCTGTTTCCCAGAGAAAAGGCTATGATAGGACTTGCTTTACAGAGCGATGGCGAGGGCTGAATGATACTGCACATGTGATGTGTCCAGTCCTGTAGTGGGTTTCTTTTCAAAGAAAGGGCCACATTGAATGGATCTTTAAGGATCCCCAAATAGTCATTACAGAGTCTTGTAAATAATGCGAGCCTGATAACACCTGTAATTTTCTCTAAAGCGTAATTTGTTTTAATTAAGACAGGATTGTGTTCATGGGTAGGAAATGGAGAGGGCTGACCTTCTCTATTTCAGAAATTCTAAACTCTATTTAGAGTTACTCTGTGGTGTAAGATCGAGATGATTACTTCATATCATAGAGGCGTGTGACACAGTTCAGGCCCCATGCTGGGCTCTTGACGACAGTAGCTTACCCTTGCAGACTTGAGCTGGCACTTGGAATCACTTCACAGTGAGAAATTTCATAAACTAGAGCTAACTTAGAGAAGAGTATGAACTTTACATTATTGCTGGAGTATTCTATCCTCTTTTCCAAATGCGTGTCGAAATATTTACAGTAAGTTCCTTTCATACCTCTGTCGATAATAAATGTGTTGATTCTCTATGAAAGGAATTTTTCACATTTTACCTCTTCCATATACATTTAAGGGTGATATACATTTCTGAGCATTTTAACATTGGTAATCCATGTTAATATTGGAAATGTCCTTCTCAGTTTCATAAACCTGGCTTTCCTGAAAGGCTGAGCATGGTTTTGCCTTGACTCTGGGATGAACCAAGTTGTAAAAAGTTTTGGCAGGTGTGAGAATAGCTTTCCTTCTCCCAAAAACGGGGATGCTGAGATGGTGGATGTACCCAGAACAGCTGTGTTGGTGCGAGTCATTATTGATTGTAGTTATTTCAGAAAGCATATGAGATGTACATTTATTTTCTTAGCTGCTTGGAGTGAGGAATTGAGAAACCTAGTCTGCCTGCCCCTCTTTCCAGCCAGTGTGAGATGGCCCCACACAATGGGAAAACAGCTTGTATAGGGGCTCAAAGCGTGGAGGATGCAGGAGTGACCAGAATGAATCACCTCGGTCTTGCTGAGGCATCTGTGAATCAGATGAGATGAGGGCTGAGAAAAAAACAGAACTGACAATATCAGTTGACCACAGATGGACTATTAAAGCAGATAATTATTTGGGAATTTTTGATTGGCAGATGAGATAAAGCAGAAGGGAAGGTGGTGGTGGTGGTGGTGGTTGTTGTTTTTTTTTCTTTCAATTTTCTCGAACCCACTACTGTTAAGCATGTTTTCCTAAACAAGTTGTTAAGTATTTTTAGGAACACCTAGTGTCAGTACTAGTCAGGGGAAATCAGCGTTGGATGAGGCAAGACTGGGAGCATTCTGGTCCCATCCCTGCCTCTAACTGGCTCTGGTAACTTCATTTCCTTAGTCTCCTAGTGTAGGAATGTAGAATTATACTGAATGAACCTTTTATGTGTCCAACTTTACATAATATCCACAGGACATTATTCAGCTCCAAAATTTTATTATTTGAAGTTCCTGAATGTACAGAATATCTAAAGGTTAATCGAAATAGAATTCTTTGTATGCCAGCATATTTATTTCCATTGGTAAACTCACCCAGTTTTCATTTCTTCACAGATATTCTAATCTTTCTCCATGTAAGATTGTTTTTCTTCTTCTAGTTATGCTGTAAAAGTACAGTAAAAGAAATCTACACGATATTGATATTGTTGTCAGGAGCCAAGGATCACACCAACTTGTACACTGTCGTGATAAAGTTAAAAAGCTGTGTTAAGTGTGTAAGCTCTCAGTGTCAATCAACCCTTAGGAAGAAAGGGCATCTCTGATAAGGAGATTGAATCTACTAAGCCTTTAGTGAGTTGATGCTCTACCAAAGTTATATTCTAGTAGATATGGTGGATAAGTAACTCATTTTTTTTCTTTCTATTCACACAATAAACATAAAATTAGCTAATTATAGACAACCTGAGTGTAGGCAAGTTCTGTATTTGCAGCACTGATTCATTGTCCTTGACACTTGTCTTTGACCACCTTATTCACCATTTCCTAGTGTCACTTTAGAAAACTGACCTGAAGTCCCTCAATTCAATGCAACATGCTGTCTGTTTGTAGAGTAGGACTTTAACAATATCATGAAAAGACCCTAAAAGTAGCTTATAAGTGGCATTTAAAATTTTGTCATTTGCAGCTGATCGTGTCATTATTGGGCTCTCTCTTTTTTTGAAAGTGAAGTTGACTGCGTTTGATAAGCTCAGGAAGCATCTAAAATGGATTTTCGTTTGTGAATGGTAAAACTAATGTGATTGCTAATAACTGCATCTGATAATTTCAGTGCATCATTAAAAAGTCAAAAGAACATAAAAAATATATTGGCTTAGTGACCTGTTGTGTACACAGAAAATCATAATACAGACTACCTGGTATGGGGTTGAAAAGATAGATTGGTGAGGTTGAGATAGGAAGTGAAGTCACACCACATGAGAAATGGCAAGAAGACAGAAATGAGCAGAAATAGGTTACTATTCACAAAGGCCTTCTTTGCTCCAATTTTCTCACTAGAGAAATAGAAAATAACTGCATTTGTATTTCTCACCTCTCTTATCAGCCATCCTTTGAGTGTTTAAGTAGCATAGAATGTGAATGATGAAGATCCTCTTGTACAGTGTTCTTTGGAAGCCAGTCTGCGGATGTTTAGACAGCGCTTCCTCGGAGTCTCTCTTGGGCTGCATGGGCAGGGCTGGCAGCTGACAGGCTAAAACAGGTGCATAAAGATGGAGACCAGTAGCAGGGCCAGGAACTGGGCTGCGAGAAGCACTGGACGTCAGCAGGTGCTGGTAGAGGGCACTCACTGGTTGTTGGCTGGTTGCTGAGATCAGCTTTAGGGAGCTGTTGCTTTCCATTGGTAAGCATTTTCAATTCTGGAATTTTTGCTTGGAAACAAGCGGAATTAATGAACTGTTTACTCAAATCACCAAATAAAGCATAATTAATGACAATTTGTTTTAAAATACGTATAATAGTATATGTCTCTGTTTACCTTAGTTATTCTGAGAGCACAATCATGAATTATTCTAAGTGTAGAAGCAGAACAAGAGAAACCTAGATACTCTCTACATTGGACAAAACTCATATTGTCTCATTCAAGTTACTTGCGGGTTTTCTGAGGGGCTGGACCACCTTATTCCCTGAGTCTAACTCAATTCCATATAATTAATTTTCCTAACCTCAGCTCCATTTTACTTGGATGAACTGATTGAAAAAACAAGTCTGGGGCTCAAGTAAGCTCTTATCCCATAGATGTCTTAATACACATTTACCATGACTACATTATCTCTGTGCATCACAAAGAACACTTTTTCCCATCAAGTTATACCAGTTTAGTCTGTTTCTAACAATAGGATAAATGTTATCAAAATGTTATTTAAATTGCTTAAAGAAGCAATATGTTTTAGAATTCTGGAACAAATGTTTTGTGTGAGTGCCACAAAAAACAATAGTTTTTAAAGGGGGTTTTGGTGGTGTTTGTGAGGTTTTTTAATTCTGGTGTTTTGTTTTGTTCATCTTTATGTTTCTAGATGAATCTGTTTCTTTCAATGAACCCTCTTCTATAAAGCAACAAAATTTATTTCAGAAATGCTAGTCAGAATGTCCTTGAGCTTTAAAAATAGGAACAGTTCTTTATTTCTTAGATACTAAGTAATTAGTAGTAAGTGTCCTTTTCTCTCTCCAACTTCTTCCCTTTATCCCTGAATGTCCCTTGATCCAGGGAATATGGAGGATGGAATAACCACGGCATATGGAAGAACTTACAGAGACAACTGTGCTCTTTTCTTCCCGAGAGGAGGAGTATCAAAAAAGATGGGGAGAGGAATGGCAAGGGGCTTTGATAAGCTGGGTATTGAGGCGGTGCTTGGAAGACATCACGATTGAAGTGCCGAAGTTGTTTTATTGTGTCTCTTCAAGTCGGCATATACAGATCCAGAGGTTCTGATCAGACCCAAGGTCTTGACCTCTTGTCTCTACCACGTCCAGTTATATGATACTGGGCCCATTACTTAATGTTATCAGTTTTCTAATCTGGAGCAATCCATTTAATACTGTCTGCTTTGCTGGCGTTGCTCTAAATTTTGCTCTAAATTAATAATGTGTGAAAGCTTCTAGCACAGAATCTAGCCACGTATTAATATATATTATATCTTACTCCTTTTTAAATGACAAGAAACGTGTATCAATTATTCAAAGCCTTCTAAAAATACTAAGCAATATAGGAGAAGAAAGTAATACTAAAATATCAAATAAAACCTAACTGCACTGACTAAAAAGTAATCACACTATTTTAAAGAAAGAAATTTAGTTTCATCATACGCTAATGTTCTCAAAACGTGGCTCGGAATGTATGATTTAATTGGTAATCCAGCATAAGGTGACCTTTTCTGACCACCTGAGCCACAGGAAATCCAATTCTTTTCTGTCCTTTAATAATAATGCCTATAGGGTAATACAAATTGATTTTCATAGGGCATTCATGAGAAAAAAAATACATATTTAGTTACAAAGAGAGTATTTACAGGTTGTTCAAATGGATCCTGCATGGATTCCACAATATATTTTGCCTTGAGTTAACTAACTTTTAACGGAACACTCAATTAAATTGAAGGGATTTTTCTTTTTTTGCCATGCAAAGCCATATTTAAATAGCCAGTTGCAATCACACTGCTTCACCAAGCTAGAAAATGTCATTATTGCCCACACTTTAGGAAAATATATGCCTTAAGATTATTTTCTCTTCATAGTACTCCGTGCACCCTCCCTTCCCCCTGCATCTCACATTAAGACTTAATTCTTACATTACTTTTTTTTTGGGAGAAATGTCCAGATTTTTAGTTTTTTGCCACGTTTTGGTTTCTGGATATTTCATATGAATGGAAACCCCCTGTGCCTCTGTAGGAAATGTATCTTTGAATTGCTAATTGTTTAGAATTAACCCCATAGATGTTTAGCTGCTCACTTGAATTTATGGTCATTTCCAGCCCATAAATTCAGTCTGTGTATTTCTGGGACTTCAATCATAAACCATACTCACAGGAATAAAGGTCAGATTGCCTCATGGGTAGAATGATGGCAGCCTCTGTGTTCTGTGGCAGAGCACGCAAAATCCAACGAGGGGCAGGCCATTGTTCTTCTCTTCCTCTCTCCTCCTATTAGTCTGCCTGGGCTCCTGGAACAAAACACCACAGACTGGGTGGCTTAAACCAGAGGTCCTCGATGTTTTTGGCCCTAGAGACCGGTTTCATGGAAGTCAGTTTTTTCATGGAACGGGGGATTGGGAGGTGATTCAAGCATATTACATTCGTTGTGCACTTTATTTCTCTTATTATTACATCATAATATAAAATGAAATTATACAACTCACCATAATGTAGAATCATGGGAGCCCTGAGCTTGTTTTCCTGCAACTAAATAGTCCCATTTAGGGGTGGTGGAAGACAGTGATAGATCATCAGGCATTAGATTCTCATAAGAAGCTCACAACCTAGATCCCTCACATGCACGGTTCATAAGAGGGTTCAAACTCCTATGAGAATCTAATGCCAGAGCTGATCTGACAGGAAGCGGAGCTCGGGCAGTAAGTGAATAATGGTGAGTGGCTGTTAATATGGATGAAGCTTCGCTTGCCCGCCCACCACCCACCTCCTTCTGTTCGTGGCCGGGTTCCTAACAAGCCACAGACCGATTTCCGTTGGGGACCCCTGGCTTAAACAAGGGGAATTCATTGTCTTACAGTTCTGGAGGCTGGAAGTCCAAGATCACGATGCCTGTACAGTTGGGTCCTGGCTCTCCTTGGCTTGCAGACAACCACCTTCTGGCTGTGTCTTCACATGACCTTCCCTCTGTGCCCACACCCTGAGACAGAGACAGAGACAGAGACAGAGAGAGAGAGAGAGAGACAGAACACTACAGAGCCAGAGAGAGCTCTGGTGTCTCTTCCACTGTTTATAAGGACACCAGTCCTGTGGGGTCCCATACTTATGACCTCATTTAAGCTTAATTGCCTCACTGAGAAACCTTCTTCCAAATAAAGTCACTTTGCTCTTCAGGGCTTCAGCATATGACTCTGGGGGAATACAATGCCATCCATGGCACACCTTCAGGACAATTCCAGTGTCTCCTGTTTAACCCTTAAGATCTCCCCTTCTCTTCACGAGCTCTTTGCTTGCAGACACTGATCTCTACTCCCAGGTCCCCTGGCTTCTGATGGGGTTTGGCCAATGGGGAACGTTGGCAAGAAATTGGGAGTGTAAGAGGAGGAGATTGAGGGCTCAGGTATGCATTCACCTGCCCCCAGCCTGTAGGGCCCACACAGGCTAGCGTGTCCCCTGACCACCTTCTGTTAGCCCCCTGGTCTCCAGCTCCCTTGACTCCCCTCTCTCTGTGCCCCTTCAGGCCTGGGAATGGTTATTGACCCCACACTGTCTTTTGAGATTTTCCTAATAATTCCCTCAAATTATCTGTTCAATACAAGGACATCACCTCTGTCTGGAAGGGACACTTTCAGGGCAGCAGCACCCCACTGTCCTCTCAACTCAGGACTCTCTCAACCCAGTGGATCCCCAAAGAGCCCCTTAGCAATGCCATTGCCCCTCCTTAGTGGTGTCTTCTATGAGTGCTGCTGGAAAAGAATGACCTGTGGTTCACACTTCTGAGGGAGTCCCCCCTCAGGGTGGGATCGCAGGGAACTTGGGGGTTCAAAACTGCATCCTGCCCTTTGAGGGCAAGGCATGCATCCATTCTTTATCAGTTCAAATCCTACCGCCAAGTCTAGAAAGAACTTGAGGACTGCTCTGCTCTTACATCCTAAGGCCAAGCTTCAATGAAGACATGGGCGATTTGGCCAGAAAGGGTGCAATAACAATTAGCCTTCTTTTTGCCCAAAAGAAGTCTATTGTAAGGATTAATAGCTCAGGGTCTGGCTCCAGTCAGTTTTCAAGGTCTGGCATTTTCTTTTTTTGTTTGTTTGAAGACAGTCTTTCTCTGAGCTCTGTTGCCCAAGCTGGAGTGCAATGCTGTGACCATAGCTCACTGCAGCCTCAACCTCCTGGGCTCAAGTGATCCTCTCGCCCAGCCTCTCTAGAAGCCAGGAACACAGACACATGGCACCATGCCCAACTAATGTTTTATTTTTTTCTTAGAGACAAGGTCTCGCTATGTTGCTCAGGCTTGTCTCCAAGTGCTGGGATTACAGGCCTGAGCCACTGCACCCAGCCCCTTAGTAGCAATTCTGAGAGACCGAGTTTGCTGTCTATAAAATGATGATAATGTAAACTTGAATTGTGCAGAATAATGTTTGTAGAGTGGTGGGCACATAGAAGGTTTTTTAGAAATGTTAGCCTCTGTCATTTTTAGTACAACCAGTGGATCTTCTATGGGTAAAACCCCTTTTGGCCATAACATAAAATTATCTTTTAAGAATTGAATCTGTGTTTTCCTTCTTAGTAGAGGAATTAATGTGTTTGTTTATTTATTTATTTTGGGGGGGAGTATTTATCTTGTTTATTCATATTAACTTCTGTGAAATGAAAACAATACAAACTATATTTCAGAATTTTTGTGTGGGTGAAATAAAGTGTTGAATATAGAAGCTCTATGTAGATATTACGAAATAAGATATTACGGTATTTAATACTGATAATATAAATTTAAAAGAACTTAGTTCTTTTTTAAGGCATTTTAGACAAAAGGCACAAAGGTATTTATTATTTAATGTAGGCCATATTTCCTTCAGCCTGAATTCTATATTTGATCATTCATTTTTCTTGTTGAAGATTTAATTCTTTTTTTATTTTTATAAAAGTAATACATGGTCATGGAAGATTGACATAAAAAAGAAAATAAAAATCTTTTCTGATCTTACCATAGAGGATAACTTCAGTTACATTGTCACTTTATAGTATGCATCTAAATTTATGCGTATAGACTTCTGTATATACACACTTTTTTTGTCTTGCCCTTTTTTTTTTTTTTTTTTTTTTTTGAGATGGAGTCTTACTCTCTCAACCAGGCTGGAGTGCAGTGGCACAATCTTGGCTTACTGCAACCTCTACCTCCCAGGTTCAAGTGATTTCCCTTGCCTCAGCCTCTAAAGTAGCTGGGGTAACAGGTGTGCACCACCACACCTGGCTAATTTTTTTTTTTTTTTTTTTTTTTTTTTTGTATTTCTAGTAGAGATGGGGTTTCACTATGTTGGCCAGGCTGGTCTCGAACTCCTGACCTTGTGATCTGACTGCCTCAGCCTCCCAAAGGGCTGAGATTACAGGTGTGAGCCACCATATCCAACCCCCTCCCCCTTTCTTTTTTAAGCTACAGGGTCTTTTTCTGTCACTCAAGCTGGAGTGCAGTGGAGCAATCATAATTCACCATAGCCTCGAACTCCTGGCTCCAAGCAATCCTTCCACCTCAGCCTCCAAAGTAGCTGAGACTACAAACATACACCACCTCACCCAGCTATTTATTTTTAATTTTTTGTTAATATGTGGTCTCGCCCTATTGCCCAGGCTGGTCTCTAACTCCTGGCCTCAGATGATCCTCCTGCCTTAGCTTCCCAAAGCACCGGGATTATAGGTGTTGACCACTACATGGAGTCTACACACATTTTTTCCTAAACTGAGACTGCTATATCATTTCGTATCCTAGGTTTATAACTACGTTATCACAAAAGTGTTTTCTAAATATTTTCTTATTAAATATTTTTAAAAATCAAGTTACTTTTTAAAGATAGTTTAATTGAATTTTATACATGGGCACACTGTCATAATTTTACATATATATATATATATATATATATATATACACACACACATGTGGTTGTGCTTGTACCAATATGCTTTTCATTGTTTTGTGGGTCTTTGTCTATCATCTGTTACGGTGCTGTTTAAATCAGGTGGGTTTTTGCACAATCTCATGTGTGTTCTGTTGACCTATCAGGTGAGGCCCAGTGGGACCCTGAGTTTTGCCTGTAACACAGCCCCTCAGTGTCTGATAGAGAGAGAACATACTGATGATGAGTTAGACCATTCTTTCTTTCCATCTGGTATGGTGTTCTGTCTCTGAGGTCTAGACATGAGTTCGTCACCATGGTTTGTTAGTCTGACCACCCCCACCATAGCAATGCATAATCCCTCCTAGAGATTAACATAGCATTGAACAAAATTCTCAGTTTATGATGGCTTTGTGATTTCTGCACCTTTCTCTATATATCATGAATATTTTGATGGGACGTTGGGGGATGGTAAACCAGGCCCAGCTGTCTAGCAGCAATAACAACTGAAAGTTTATCCCCTTCTCTCTTCGTGAATATTTCCAATTCTTGGGTAATCATAACGCATTTTTTCCAAGTTCAAGGACAGAAAGAAATGAATGTTCAGGTCTATCAAATCATGTCATAAATATTCTGTTCCTTGAGGATTCAAGGTCTGGAAGAGTTTATCACAGATACTCCAGACTTTGTTGTCTCTTTTGCTTTGGCTTTTTCCAGAAATTCTAAGACAGCATCCCCCAAGTGCTTTTCCTTCCACCTGGTGACCAGAAAAGTAGGACCTAGAAGGAAAAGTCTCCACCATCACCAGCTCTGTGACTTGAGTTCTCACTTCCTAATACAAAATGATGGATTTGACCTAGATGTCTTCCAATGTGCCTTCTAGCTTTAAAATTGTAACATTTCTTAGGGAATTCAGCTGTAACTATTCCCAGAAATACTCTTCATTTTGGCTTAATTCTCTGTTTTCTCCTGAAGACATCAACTTACAGTCATTTCACTTGTATTTCTGTATTCTACTTTGCTTCTATTTCTTATTATTGAGGACTTTAAGAAAGTCTTTTTTTTTTTTTTTTTTGAGATAGAGTCTAACTGTGTCACCCAAGCTGGAGTGCAATGACATGACCTTGGCTCAGGGCAATCTGCAATCTCTGCCTCCTGGGTTCAAGCGATTCTCATGCCTCAGCCTATTGAGTAGCTGGGATTACAGGTGTGCACCACCATGCCTGGCTAATTGTCGTATTTTAAGTAGAGATGGGGTTTTCCCATGTTGGACAGGCTGGTCTTGAACTCCTGACCTCAGGTGATCTGCCCACCTCAGCCTCCCAAAATACTCAGATTGCATGCATGAGCCACCGTGCCCACACAAGAAATTATTTTAGTTATTTTTAGCTACCAGCTTTTGGCATGAAGAATGTGGCACTGTCTTCTACCATTCTAAGAAAATGTCAGTGGATCTGTGGTCACATATGTTTGGAAAAATTATGTTAGACTGTGTTCTGCTCTTAGAATTTTGCAATAAGCATTCATTTATTAAAGGTTCTTAGAGGTTTTGCAATAAAGAGCCTCACTTAATTTTGTTTAACTCAGGGATTCCCAAACATATGTGACCTTGAAATCCTTTTATTTATGGTAGCTTCCGTCAGCATCCCTCAGTAATTCGTGTCTACACCACGCATGGGGAGATCGGCTCTATAGAAAGAAGTGCACAGTTAGTACTTGCTTCTGACACTCACTGACAGTGTGATTTAGCATAGAGGCATAACCTCTCTATACCTCATGCTCCTCAGATGTAAATGAGGGTGCGTAATAGCACCTAATTCATGGCGGATTTGAAGATTTTAAACAATAGTACATAACCGTGGTAATTACAACTAATAATATCCCAACTCTCAGGTCTCACTGTTTGGGTTCAAATTTTGGCCCTACCATTTATTGCTTATGACCTTAGGAACAATTACTTAACTTCTTTAAAAAAATTTTTTTTAATTGAATTACTTCTGTACCTCTGTTTCTCTACAGCATAATGGGGACAGGAATTGTGCTAGCCTCACAGGATTGTTAAAAGAATTCAATCCAGTTCATATAAAACACTTTGAATTGTGCTTGGTCCGTAAAGATTAGCCATTATGGTCATCATGCGTGCTGTTGTAACTTCTCTGACCGTTTTAGTCTATAACAGCAGCTCCTCTTACTTCATTCCCAAAAGGCGCTTAAGCCCAGCATTTTAAGATAGCAACACACCCCACCTGCAAATACGTGATTTGGCTCAGTTGATGCTGACCTCTTCATTTAGAGTAATTTCACACCATCATTTAGCTTTCTCTGTTTGTGAACAGGGGCGGAGAGGCCTTGGCTCTGTGTTTGTTTGGGCATCTGGAAATGGCGGAAGGAGCAAAGACCACTGCTCCTGTGATGGCTACACCAACAGCATCTACACCATCTCGATCAGCAGCACTGCAGAAAGCGGAAAGAAACCTTGGTACCTAGAAGAGTGTTCATCCACGCTGGCCACAACCTACAGCAGTGGGGAGTCCTACGATAAGAAAATCGTACGTGACATTTGCATGCCCATCACGATCTGTTTATTTAATGTTCAAATACGAAGGGAGAACCATAAATAGATATAGACAAGTAATACATGGTAATCGAAAATTAGATTAGCTGATAATACAAGAAGGTGTAAACATTACCAACTGAAAATACTTGTCCGGTCATCACATTGCAACATTTAATGTGGCCTCAGACATGACTAAGCTTCAGTTTTATTGAGGATACGTGATTGGTTCACATTTGCATTGTGAGTTAATGACAGAGAAGAGACTGAAGTCTATGCCTGACTCAGCCCTGTGCTCCTTAGTGCTTTGGTTTCTATGTACAGCCGGTTCAGTGTGAAAAACAAAAGTGCATAAGGAAACTCAGAATTTCATCAAAACTATACTTAGTTAACACAAACTAAACCTCTATAAAAGGTGTGTTTCTTCTTCTTCTTCTTCTTCTTTTTTTTTTTTTTGAGACAAAGTCTAACTGTCACCCAGGTTGGAGTGCAGTGGTATAATCTCAGCTCACTGCAACCTCCACCTCGTGGATTCAAGCGGTTCTCCTGCCTCAGCCTCCCAAGTAGCTGGGATCACAGGCGTGCACTACCTTGCCCAGCTAATTTTTGTATTTTAGTAGAGACAGGGTTTCACCACGTTGGCCACGCTATTCTCAAACTACTGACCTCAAGTGATCTACCCGCCTCAGTCTGCCAAAGTGCTGGGATTACAGACGTGCTCCACTGCACCTGGCTAAGACATGTTTCTTTCTTTCTTTCTTTTTTTTTTTTTGAGATGGAGTCTCACTCTGTTGCCAGGCTGGCGTGATCTCAGCTTACTGCAACCTCCACCTGGGTTTTAAGCAATTATCCTGCCTCAGCCTTCCAAGTAGCTGGAAATATAGGTGCATGCCACCATGCCCAGGTCCTTTCTGTATTTTTAGTAGAGGCGGGGTTTCACCATGTTGTTCAGGCTGGTCTCGATCTCTTGCCCTCCTCAGCCTCCCAAAGGTGTGTTTCTTATAGGCAGCACAAAGTTTGCTGGATGGAGAAGCACATAAGTTGTAGGGGATCCCCTGTTTACCAACATATCCTGCACTCTAGGCAAACAGCCAGTGTGATTAAGAGTTCATGTGGCAGGCTCAGCCTGCATGAGTTTCCTTCACTCGTGAGCTATTTGCTAGTTGAGTAATTTTGGACAAATTAATCTGTCTGTCTCAACATACTTATATATGCAAAGAGGGCATTTAGTAGCACATAGTGCATGGAGTGATTACAGAATAATGAGGAAGGCAGTAAAAAGTGCTTAGCACAGTACCTGGGACTTCAGTGCTTAGGAAAGCTCTAACCTTTAGGGGGGTGTCTAGCACTGTGCTGCTGATTATAAATTTCGAACACCTTTGCACTTTGTTCTTTTTCCTGATGATGATTTTGTAAACTGGCTCAGGATTTGTCTTTTTAAGGTAGAGCTAAGCGGCCGTACCTGACACTTTTTAGCATTTAGCCAAGACCCTGCTTTTGGCTGTAACAGGTCTGTGCAGGTTGGGGTCACTCTACTGATGCTACATCTGCCTTTCCCGCTGTCTATAGGGGATAGGACTGTACCTCCTTTGTGCAAGTCCTAATCCACATCCATTATATTCCTCTTGATTCTTGGTTATTATATGATTTTTATGTTTGATTTTTCACATTCTGTTTACTACCTTCTTTAGTTACATTTTGTAGATTGATTTAGGTAAAAATTGCCTCCCAGTATCCATGTCCCATCCTTCCCTAATGGCTCCACGATGTCTGCATTTAAATATATGCACCCAATTCCACCTTCTCAGTACTTTCATCATTCATCAATAAGCATAACTCCGAAACACTAAGTAAAATATAAAAGGTGAAAATGCAGAGATGAGCTTTGCATTTGAAGTTTCTGGCTTCCTTAACTGGAAAGTGATGCCCCAATGAAATTTTGCCTTCATTAAAGAAATACTATAATCTAGAAATATCTCTTTGCTTTTAAATAGGAAGACCTTGTGTCTTCTAACTCATGGTCAACGTCCACTAGTATGGAGTGACATCCATCAGTCCCGCATCGTGGAGTTCCCGATGAGAACTATATCTTGTTCCTCTAGAGTCTGAAATCATCTTAAGTCAAACTCACTATCTCCTCGAAGTAATTGTGCCCATTTAGTGAGCCCTGTTATTCTCTGTGGGGTGCTTGCTGTGGGGAGGGTATTGGTAACTTTTATAAATGCCTTCTATAAGAGAAGCATATCGTCTCATGGTAAAAAGGTTGTCTTGGTCCGGATGGCAGAACACAGTGTGTACAGAGGGACTGCAGAATCACTGCTGTGAGTTTTACTCTCTAAACTTAACCCTCCTGGGCCCTTCATTGTGATTTGCTGTGGTTGTGTGGTTGCTGCTGTGACTCCTGTGGCAGGCATATCATGTAGGATTCTCCCATGGGTAGACAAATTGATGCATTCTGTGGGCAGGGAGAGAGCTTACTAGGGAAAGTGGACACCGTGACTAAATGTTAATATCCTTCATGAGGCCATATAATTTTCCCCAGTTTTTGCTTGTGATATCAAAACCTTCACTGACTCACTCTATATGTTTAACATATTTTTTCTTCCTTTTTCTTTAATGCCTTTCTTCTGTTTTTGTGAGATTATGTTAGCAAATTTTCTCTAGCTAGCTCTTAGATTCCCTTATTTTGCCCGAGTCTCCAAATTACCCCCAATTTGAGAAGAAATTTGGAAGCTGTTTGTATTAGACTCTAGCTTCAGAGAGACCACTCAGTGGATAAGCAACCCTCATGGAGTCTTGATTGCCTCATCTGTAAAATGGAGATAATACCAGCACCGACCTCAGAGATTTCCATGAAGATAATAAAATACTGAGTTAAGGTACCTGGCGCCTGGTACACAGGAGCAGTTCCGTGCATGGCCAGTGGCATTGTTGCTTAACTCTACTAAGCTCCTGTAGCTTTCTGCATCCTGGGAGGTTAGGGCATTTTTCCAGCGACTGTTCAGAGAGGTGCTTGTCGTACCTCAGTTTTTCCAGTCTATAAAACACTGCGATCTGTTTTCACCCATCCCATAAAGAAAGACATTCTGATCGGGAACATGTTAACAGTTCGAACATGAGTGGAGCAGGCAGCAACATCAGCCTTTTATGATCCAGCTGACCCCTTTTCCTTCTAGATATCAGAATGACACATAATCCTGTGTTGCGCCTGGGACCTTTCCTTCACCAGGCTTTGAACCCAAACGCCTTTGGTCCCTCAGTGATGCCCGCATCCTGTTAGTGGCGTACGTGATTCAGTGTTACAGGAATGGTAGTGCCTGTCTTTCTACTGGGCCCCCTTCCCTGAGACACTCATTTCCTTTTGTCACCTGCAGCCTCTCCAGAAGAGCACAGTTGTCATTCTTCATTCATAGAGCACCTTTGTGATTTGAACCAAGACAGTTGCTTAGGAGAGAGGAAAAAAAAATCTCCTCTCTGCTTCTGGGAGAGCATTTTTGTTAAATAAATTTTACTTGTTCTGCAAAAAATGACTTCATGATACGCAAGCAGGAAAACCTTGCCCTGGGTTTCAAAACATAAGGAAGTCCCTGTGCCTTGGTTTCCTGCCATTGCTGCTAGCACAGTTGTGGACCTTGGTGTTGCATTCCTGCTTAGTAGATGTGGATCAGCAGCAGCCTTATATCTTATTACAGCAAAGGAAACATTCACTGTATAGAGATTACAATGAAAGGAGCTCTTGCATAAGCTAAATAGAAATCATTTAAAATGGCTAGTTATTTTAAAGTCATATAATGAATGTTTTAATTAACATAATTATTCACATTTTATTACATGTCTTGCAAGTAATACATTTATATGTTAGCATGTTGAAAGTATCACATTTTTGCCCCCTCTTTTCTGCCTGACGCTGTGCTGTGCACGTCGAATGCAACATCTCATTGTATTCTTGGGAAACCCTATGCAGAAAGATGACAGTGCTCCTACTTTACAGACAAGAAAACTAAAGCTTGAAAAGTTAAAACCAACAAGCAAGCAAGCAAACGAAAACCACAGCTAGTACATCATTGGATCCCAGTCAAAGTCAGGATGGATCCCCAAACTCATCTTGTAGGCGGTGTGCTATTCTGCCCTGACATCCAGTATGGGGCTATGTGAAAGAATAGTGCTTTTCTTACCTGTTGTGTGTTCTCTTCAGAGTCATAAAGAAGCATTTAGAATATATATATTTCCATTGTTTTTCACTATTTAGTCTACTCATTTTGAATTTCATTCCTTTTTTCATACTCCCTCAGACAGTTGAACCTCTTGCAAAAAACTAAAGCTGAGTTGCTGGTTCCTGTGGCAGCAGCGTTAGCGCTGAGCCAAGGTCATGGCTTTTGTCTGATTTTTCAAACCAGAGCTCTCTGATGTGCAGAGTGCCCTCTGTTAGAACACTCTTCTACCAAACATCACTTCACTGATGTCTCCTCTCAAATTCCACCTCACAGAGGATGTTCTTCATCACCTTTTCTAAAATAGGGGCACACCCCTCCACCACTCTCTACCCCTTGACTCAGTTCGGTTTTTTGGAGTACGCTTATAGCTGCTTCACATGGTGGTACATATTTCTTATTTACTGTCTGTTTTTCACGCTACAATGGAAACTACTTGAGGATGAAGACTGTGTTTTGTTCCTTTCCAGAGCCTGAGCTCAATAAATATTAGTGCATAAATGACTAGCAAACATTTGGAGGGATGGAGGCTTCACAAGTTGTTTATATAACTACAGAAGACAGGGAGCTGCTCTGTGTCTTTCAGAGAAACTTCTTCTGTTGGTAGGTTGGTAAAAGTCAAACGTTGTTTGACAGGATATTTAGCATAGAAAATTGCCAGCGGGAATCTTGCTAAGTGATGAACCTGTTCATATAACCTGTTTTTTGTGTCAAAAAGCCTAGAAGATCCTGTCTATAACCCCTCACCCCCTCCTGACATTTCTCTCAAGTTCTGTTTTATAAATAAGGCTCCCCCTTCCCTCCAGTCCCTCCCATCATTAAATTATCTCTTTCTTTTGGGACGTTTTCAGACTTTGACTTTTTCCCTCCTAGTAATTTATCTTAGTGATTGGGACATAGGGTCTATCACATTCCTCCTGGGAGGGGTTCTCTGAGCCAAAGTTGGGAGAAGATATGTTCTGCTTAGCCCTCTCCTGATGTCATTTTATTTATTTGTGTTCAAAACAGAGTTGCTGCCTGGGGTATCTCAGAGTTGGCCTGAACAACAAATTCCACGTGGAGGAATTATCTTACTGCTTATAATGCTTCTAAGCAGCTCTACGTTTTCTTTTGCAGAACTATTCTGCTCTCTCCTCTCCCTCCTCTTCTACCACCCGATTCATTTTTCAAACGCATTCACCATTTGTACTGGGTTGCTGTCTCTCATCTCTCCATTTCTTCTTTTGACTTAGAAAATGCCATTATTTTTCATGAGTCAGAGTCTAGCGAATCCAGATGTGTTTAGTTTGTTTGGAAGTTTGACACATATTCTCTTGAGAATGTTAAAAAGCGAAAAGGAAACGTTGCTTCTGAAAAGGTCTCGTTTTAACGGCCTGAGGAGAGCCTCCACGTGGACCTGCTGACTTGGGCCCGGCCGCAGGGCCAGCTCCGCCATTGCTGTTGCCTCTGCTCTGGTGAATGACTACACTTTGTAACGCAGCCTTTTTTTTCTTTCACTGCTATTTTAGGATTTGATATCTTTACCACTTACCAGCCCTTTTGTAGCTGTTTGCCCCTAGGCAAGTTACTTAACCCCTCTGAGCCTCCATTTCCTTAACTAATAAATAATAAAATATCTTCCTTGCAGTGCTACTGTGGGTTTATGTATCATTTTATACACACACACGGATACCTCTTGGACATTGCCTCACTCATTGCGAGTTGCTCATTGTGGTAGTTTTAGAAACAGCAGTGAAGCTCGTGGTAGCTGGTGGTAGATAAAGCATCCCTAACACAGAAATCCAAAATCTGTAGTACTCCAATGAGCATTTTCTTCGAGTGTCATTTTGGCATCCCAAAAGTTTGAGATTTTGGAGCATTTCAAGTTTTCAGATTAGAGATGCTGAACTGGTGTAATGCAGATATTCCAAAATCTCCAAAAATCTAAAATCTAAATTGGGACTAAAACACTTTTGCTCCTAAGCGTTTTGGGTAAGGGATGCTAAACCTGTAGCATTTGTGAGAATGTTAGCTGTACTTTAAAGCCGGGATTGTTTGTACACTTATACACACGTAGTTTTTGTAGGTTGACTACAAATTTCTGCAAGTTCTGTTTGGATGGTGGTAGAAGAAGTGACCTTGAGCGTTTCCTAATGAATGGAAGAGTTGAAGTATAGAATGAAATGAATATAAAGGAGCTTGATTTTAGAGATTCAACTTAGCAAATAAATATTGTGCCTCTTGGTACATGGAACTGAATGGCACATTATGGAGATACCAAGGTGATATAAGATGGAATTCTTCTTTAGTGATAGTAACCCCCCATTTGTAAGCAAAATCTTCTATTTGTATTTCACATTTACAGATTATTTTAGCAACACGGGAGTGGGATTTCATATGGACTTGTCAGTCGTGATTGAATTTCACCCCAGTCTTTGTGACTTCTGTGGACACAAAAAGCTTTCTTTAGTCTTCAGTTCTTTTTTATTTTACTGAGCTTAATAAATCAGCTTCTTCTATTTTAGTCATTGACACATTTAAGATTTCGTTTCTGCCCTTCTCCCCCATAGCTGTGTCTGAAACAGCTTTCTTGGCACAATTCTAGTTCAAATCAAAATCAACACCAGAAACAAATTCAACCTAACAGACAAGTAAAATCATTTCATGTTTTAAAAATATCTGTCCAGTTGCTCTTTTAACAGATATGAGGCAATATGGCACCTTCAAAGTGAAACAGATCACTAGATATAAAGGAGAGAGAAAAACTCTTGACTGTGGGGTTGCTGTAAAAGCTTGTCACTTATGGCCAAAGTCAGTCTGAACTGAGATTCCCTAGAGAATTACATCAACAGGCTAAAATCAAATATCCAATCAGAACAAGTAATGAAATGTGAAATATTAGGAAATAATTGCTTAGGATGAGAAAAAGTGGTGCTTCATCTTAGTGGAGGCTGTCTAAACCTGAACGATACCCACTCCTTCTCACCAAAGGAAGACGACATCCCTAACATAGTGGAGTCTAAAAAACCATCTGCTACTGATCCTGAGAGACGCTGAAAATCTAATTTGCTGATCAGGACGGCTTTGATCTGGCTCAGGGCCTGGTGTCCTTTCCAGTTTCCATCACTCTGATGGGCACAAATGATATTTTCTTGAGCAATCTGAGAAGTTCTTTGGAGAAAAATTCTGTTTCTGATTTGTGTAGTGAATTGGGAGAATTTGGAGCCTGTGCCATCATGATTTAGACCAAATTCTGAGACATTCTTTAAAATGGAATGTAAAGTGAAAGTGCTTGCGTGTAGAATCTCTGTGCTCCCTGCCCCATGTAGTGGGCCGACCGTTCAGTGCAACTTGCCTTTAAATTACACTGTCAGATCCTATATGCATGTGTTGCGATTAATGGGGAGATTCCATGTGGTTCCAGTTTTCATAACATCATTTTTCTTCAAGATTGCCTGCTCTTTGGTGGTCTTTGCCTTTTATTTCTAAAGATAGACACAAAAACTCCAATTCTGTGACTTCTCTTAATGATGAAAACTCTGCCCTAGATCTTTCCAGTAATTTACACCTAAATATTGCCACCTCTGATAGTAACTTCCTCTTGAAATGACCCAGCTGGAATTTCCATTTCAAGCAGGATGAGAAGGGAATGGGGATGTTTTTGTTTCTTTTCTCCCCATTCCTTTTAACTTAAAGGGGTAACCCTTTCCCTCACCTTTCTCCTCCACCCTATCCAGCCCTGCTCACCAGTCTCAAGTTTCAGTTAAAGTGATTGAAAAAAATTATAACACAATGGGAATCTGGAATTACACAGACTTGCCTACATTAATAGCATTTAACACTTCATTGGTGTTTATATATAAATGTACTAAGTAGCTTTATATTAAAGCATATGTTGTATGCATAGATACCTGGTCACTATACAGATGGAGTATATTCCTATTGCAAACTCAAGATCATGAAACTTTGCTTGTTCACATTTGAGGTTGGCTGAAGGTGGTTATTTATTAGACTCAAAAATGCTGCACACACTTGGAGTGTTTATTCTGGATTTGTTTCTGTGCATTAAAAGTGTCTGGTGCAGCTGAAGAATAAGCAAGGAGAGCCAAGTGGGAAAACATCATGAAAAATCTTGAATCCAGGCACCAGTCATTGAAAAAAACAAAACTCGCACAAAGGAATGTGACCATGGGGTGAAGTAAAATAGGAATAATGCAGGAAAGGCCATCTCAACAACAGCAGATCTGGACACCTGGAAACAGGCTGCTTTGGGTGTGTTCATGCATTGACTTAGGGACCAGGGCTTTGGAAAATCAGGCTGCGAAATCACCCGTAATTTCAATTAAGGCAGCAATCCCTTTTAACAATCCAGCAGTTCCTCTTCTGGAATTATCGGTTTGAAAGAGAAGAAAACAGGATCTCAGATTTCTGCACCCCCATGTGCATTTTCAGCCTTATTCACAATAGCTGAACAACCTACGTGTCCATCAACAGATAAATGGATAAAGAAAAATGTGGCATAATGGAATATATTCAGCCTTATAAAAGAAGGAAATCCCATCGTATGCTGCAACATGTATAAAGCTTGAGGACATTATGCTACATAAGATAATCTTATTATGAAAAGACAAATACTGTAGATTCCACTTACGTGAGGTATGTAGAGGAATCACACACATAGCAATAGAAAGAAAAATGGTGGTTGCCAGGAGGTATGGGGAGGTAGAATGAGGAATTGTTCAGTGGGTACAGAGTTTGAGTTCTGCAAAATGAAAAAGCTTAGTGATATTGTACAAGCTTGTACATATGGTTAACGACACTGTACACATAAAAGTTGTTCAGAGGGTAAATTTATATGTTTTTTAACACAATAAAAAAATGCCTTTTTAAAGTCAACAATGAAAAGTCCAGACAGTTTCTTAACATAGAAGTGGGTGGGGCCCTATTTACCCAAACATTCTGCAAGCATCAGATGTGGAGGTTCAGTAGATGGCTTCAGGGTTCTGGCACACCATTCATTCATTCAGGAAAATGCAGTGAAAGGTTTGACCCCTTCCCCCACCACCATATCTATGTAATTCTATAGATCTTTGTTCACTCTTCCACTTCTTTTATATCACTACCCGCACCTATCTAGTACAGATAGTCTGATAACGTTAGTATAGTCAAAAGGAACAAAGAAAGGATGGTAAGAACTTAGGGTCTCATGTGAAACTAAATCAGCCACAATGCCTATCTAGATCCATGAGAGGTCATAAAAGAGTCCACTTAGACATCTTTATGTGACATAGAATAAACTTCTAAGCTAAAGTTCATCTCTAAGGAGCTATACAGCACTTTGTTCCTGTTAAGATCAAATTTCTTTCCAAACCAAATTTAACTAATTTTCACACTCCTCTCGAAGGAAGCACTTTGAAGGACAGGGCTTTTGTTTTCAACCACCTGGATCCCCCTTCACCTTTCTGCTGACCGTTCAGGACAGTTTTCTTATAAGTAATATACTTGCCTTGATGTACATTGGTCTCATTATATGTAACTAATGGTCTTCCAATAACTTCAATGAGACCACTAACTCCTCTCACAGCCTTCTGCACTCCCCCAGAGGTGATACTGTCCCCAAGGGGTCAAAACTGGGTTCTTGTCCAAGAGGGAGGATTTAAAAAATCTTAGAGCTATTATAATGGTTTCTAGAATCTTGTTTCATAGTATTTAAGGAGAATTTAAATTTAATGTATTTTTTTCCTTAGTTAGAAAAATAATGAAACAAAGGCTGAGAAACATTGCCTTTGCTGGATGGTAATATTATTCCATCACAGCTGAAGTGAACTGGATTTAAGCCAAGAGGATTCAAATGACCTAGTTCTCACATTATGATTAAAAAATAAAATGGAGAAATAGCTACTCTTCTCTAACATACAAGCGTACACTTAGCGCTGTAATTGCATATCAAGTATGCTGACTTCAGCCTTATTTTTAGTATCCATGTTATGTCTTTGAGGAAGTCTTGGTTCGTCCATGTAACATTTCTATTGATTGTAGAAACAGGTCCACAACCAAAGGCATACTTTTGGCTTGAAATCTGTGGTGCCCCAAGGTGACAGTGCTGGGCTGCAGGGACTGTGTACTTTTATTCCACGTGTTACCCAATGCCTGCTCAGTGTCTGGATTTAACACAATGCGTTTGATTATTTTTAAATATTGGGGCAAGGAAAGAACTTCAGTTTTAACTGGCACTAGGGAGAAGCCAGCAAGCTGCTTCCAGAGCAGAATTTCAGGAGGTATTTGCACGATCTTTCTGTTTTCATCCATAGGCTATCCCTGGTTTTGACCCTGGTTTTAACAGTAATGGAGTTTAGTTTCCAAACCCTTCCCTTTTCAGAGTTGATCTACGCAGGCAATTCTCTGGAAGTGATATGATTTACAGGAGTGTAGGAACGAGGAATTTAAAACAGATAATTAACATATACGCCCATTCCATTTCTATGAGTATATTTCTTTCTGCTTGCAGGTGACTCACATTGGCCTCAGAGATCTAAACTTTTCACTTTGTCTTCCAGATCACTACAGATCTGAGGCAGCGGTGCACAGACAACCACACTGGGACGTCAGCCTCAGCCCCCATGGCTGCAGGCATCATCGCACTGGCGCTGGAAGCCAAGTAAGCCTTGATCTCTATATGTCTTCACTGGTGACAACCCCTGATCTCAGGGAAAACGTACCCCTTCCCTTGTATATGGCCCCTAGCATGACAACCTAGAGTATAATCTTCCCAATCCCACCTTTAAAACTTCAAAGATTTGGGCTTTAAAAAAAACCTCCCTTATATTAAGAAGATGATAAGGTTTTGGTTTTACATGCTTAAAAAAATAAAACTCTGTAATGACTTGGTTATGGAGTCATAGTGCACGCATGCCAGATGGCTCCAACACTCTTGCCTTGTTGAGGTTTTTATTCTAGTTCGGGAATGTTCCTGAGGGTCCCAGAGAGGTCAGGTCTGCCCATTTCTGATCCCTTTCTCTGAAGCACGACTAGGCAGCTCAGATTCCACGAAAATAGTACAGTCACAGACTGGCTCTGCAGAATAAAATATGCCAGGGACAAGGACCACCCACTTATCTCCAATCCTGTTTAATATAGTCAAATTCTAAAAAGATGACTGTGAAAGACCCTTTCAGGTTACTTGTAAATAGGTCCCCATCTCTTTTTTCTCTAAAAACAAATAGGTTAATTTGTCTTAACTTTTTGAAAACCTAATAATACAGATCTAAAATCTCTTGTCCTCAATTTTAAAATCCAAAATGCCAGGAAAACTGAATGTTCTTTTGCAAATTTAACACTAGAATTCATTTTTTGACAAAGTTTGCCGTAAACTCACTTGAGGCTATTTATAATATTTATAAAATTCATTGTGAAATATTCATGTATTTGATTGTGAGGTGCTGGCCCAGACCTTGCTGGAGATTTTGTGTCATATATGTTATGGGTACCAGCTCTGAAAAAATTCTGAATTCCAAACATGTCTTGTCCAATTTTAGAATAGGGATTGAAGGCCTATTCTCGGAGGCTCTTCCTGCAGGAGGGTCATAAGAAAAAGGAACTGAACTAATGACGTAGCGGTTTTCTAAAAATAGCCTTGCACCTCTGCCCTAGAGAGGAAGGGAAAGGTCCGTTCATCTGGCTGCACCCTGACGTAGAGCAATAGCCAGTGACAGGGAAGGAATACAAGGATAATGAAGAGGCTCAGAGATTGCAGTGAGAACCGTGCTAGTTCATTCTCAGGACGCAGGTAGTTTCCCAGCGTTCGCAGCTGCCCTCTGTAAGACGGAGAGCCTATGTTAAGGCAGTTGGACCTGAATATAACATGGATACAGCAAATTGCTAAGTCATGTGTTGAACTGAAACTGGGCGAAGGACGCGGGCTCTGGATATGGTGCCCTGTCTCTCGATGGCTTCTTGCCCAAGTCTTGACATTGAGAGACACCAAGCCCCCGTGAACATTTGAATTTCTATTTGACAAGGTTAAATATGAAGCCATTTTCAACGTAGTACATCTTTTAAGGTGTTAAGAATTTGGGTTTAGCAAGGAACTGGCACTTATCCTATTAAATTCTCACTTCGCAACTTTAAAGTGTTCTGGCAGCAGAAGTCTCAATTAAATGTCTGTGTTTTTAATTTGGTGAACTCTACCCAGGATTTTTAGAAAATATATTGTTTTAATTATGAAATTCTAGGTTGTTTCTCTGGAATATGTTTCTGTCCACAAAATTTTAAAGGAAAAATCATCAGGAATTCCTCTACCATGCTCCCCCACAGAGCTATCTCAAACTAAAACTTGGCAACCTGATACTGTAACTGTTGCTACATAGAATTAGGTGATACTCAGTTCTTTGAGATATTACTAAAACACTATTATTTTTTTAAAAGCAGTTCTTTTAATCACGATTTAAACTGAAATGCAAAAATCTTGCTTTATGCATCAAATAGCCTGAGATAACATCACTTTGGACTGCATAACACATAGAAAGACTACAATTTTTTTTCTTTTCATTTTGAGCATTTTTAAAGATCTATTTTTGCCAAAACTGTGATGAGTGGAAGGAAGTTCCTAACATACAGGCTACCTGGAACATCCACTGTGTTTCAAGATGTTAACAGTCTCTCCAACTGTGGGTACCAAATGATAAACTATCTGATAAACTGAGGAAGAACAAACCTCTTTTTTGTAGCTCCATTGGTTTGTTGTACAGGCCAATCTTTGCCTGTAAATAAAGCTGAAAATTATGGGAAGAGATCTGAGTACCAAAAGGGTGGGTCAGATATTGATGTCAAATTAGCATCAACAAGCATCGGCCCTCCAGCTTAGTGTGAAACGTATCTAAAACTAAGAAACTGCAGATAGGAGCTGTAATAACTCTCTCAGTGCATAAGGGCTGCAATTGCTCTAAAGCTAAACCTAATCCTTGTAAATGTGCATCGCTCATTTACTCAGCCTCACCCCTTGCAATCTCCTCTTACACTGTTAATTCTCAACAGCACTTGAACATTGGTATTTTTGAGATTCAGCCTTTGCTATCACAAGTTAAGGAGCCAGATATAGAAGGTAGTCTCTTTTAAGAGGAGAGGAGAGAAAGCCACAGCTCTAGGTTGAGTTATGACTCAGGACACTGCCTTACTCGCTGGATATGCGTAGCCAGTCAGGGTTCGTTCAATAACTGGATAGGCTGAGCCTTCAGATGAAAAGCTGCAACAATCCGCCAGTCCCTATATAAGTGCATGTCCTAGCTATCCCTGTACTATCAGGAGAAATTTATTGTTTCTCTGAATATCACTAGATTACTGTATTTACTCAGTCATAGCAACATTAGAGAAAATTAGATCCTAAGCTTTTCCCCAGCCTGCTTCCCTTACACTCCAGATGTCTGCCTGCATGGGTAGGACTGTGGTTCCTTCTGTGATGCTGCTTCTACCATTGGCCTCTCTGCCACTTGAAAACCTTCACAGGAAACTAAGAGAAAAGAAAACGAATACACCCCTTAGTCCTAGCTACTCAGGAGGCTGAGGCAGGAGATCCCTTGAGCCCAGGAGTTCAAGGCTGCTGTCAGCTATGATCAAACCATTACACTCCAGCCTGGGTAACAGAATGAGACCTTATCTCAGAAAAAAGGTTGTGGGGGATAAATAAAAATAAGTGAAATGAAACAAAACAGATAAACTTAAGGTATCCAGATCTCTTAACCAAATGTTTGAAAAGTTTGATCATGAATAACTTTGCTATGGCCAGGCTTAGTGGCTCACGCCTGTAATCCCAACACTTTGGGAGACTAAGGCAGTCAGATCACCTGAGGTCAGGAGTTTGAGAGCAGCCTGGCCAACATGGCAAACCCCATCTCTACTAAACACACAAAAATGAGCCGCGCATGGTGACACACGCTCGTAGTCCCAGCTACTCAGAAAGCTGAGGCAGGAGAATTGCTTGAACCTGGGGGACAGAGGTTGCCCTGAACTGAGATCATGCTGCTATACCCCAGCCTGAGCGCCAGAACAAGACTCTGTCTCAAAAAAAAAGAAAAAGAAATAACTTTGCTGTAACAGCTAGTAGGACTCTCAGGCCATCCTTTGCCTACAGGATACATAAGAATACGTGTTACAACAAATTCCACTCTACTGTGCTCCCAGATACTGGAATGAAATTATTCTGCTCCCAAGACTACAAGAATTCTCAGTTCCTCTGAAAATCTTCCTTTTTTTAACCTTTTTTTGCTGGGTTTGAGCCTCTTTGGTTTGGGTTGTGTTGAGCTCTACAGCCACCTTGAGACAGTCTCATCATGAATCTTGCCTTTCTGATAAAGTAGGAGATTGCCTCCTTGTTTTCAAAGATGCTTCTAAAAATTATGGACAATTTCAAAATGAGAAAATACTGTAATCTTAAAAGAGAGGGGAGAAAAAACTTTTTGTGTTGTGGTACCTCAGAACATTCTTGTTAGTTCAGAAGGTTTAATAGTATTTTGATTTTTTTTTTAGTTTTGTGGATTTTTTTTTTAATTGTACTTTGGGCTCTGGGGTACATGTGCACATCTTGTATCCTACAGGATTGTTGCATTGGTACATACGTGCCATGGTGGTTTGCTATTTCTATTCCCCACCCCCCGTCGCCTACATCAGGCATTTCTCCCAGTGTTATCTCCTCCCATCCTCCCCATCCCCTGCTGTCCCTCCCCTCCCCTCCCCCCACACCTCACCCAGTGAGTGTCATTCTCTTTCCTGTGCCCAAGTGTTCTCGTAGTTCATTGCCCGCCTTTAAGTGAAAACATGCAGTGTTTGATTTTCTGTTCTTGTGTCAGTTTGCTGAGAATCATGGTTTCTAGATTCATCCACGTTCCTACAGAAAACACGAACTCATCATTTTTTATGGCTGCATAATATTCCATGGTGTATATGAGCCACATTTTCTTTGTCCAGTATATCATTGATGGGCATTTGGGTTGGTTGCAGGTCTTTGCTATCATAAACAGCGCCTCAACAAACATACATGTGCATGTGTCTTTATAATAGAATGTTTATAATCCTTTGGGTATATACCCAGTAATGGGATTGCTGGGTCAAATGGAATTTCTATTTCTAGATCCTTGAGGAATCACCACACTGTCTTCCATAATGGTTGAACTAATTTACACTCCCACCAACAGTGTAAAAGTGTTCCTATTTCTCCACATCCTCTCCAGCATCTGTTGTCTCCAGATTTTTTAATCATCACCATTCTAACTGGCATGAGATGGTATCTCAATGTAGTTTTGATTTGCATTTCTCTAATGACAAATGATGATGAGCATTTTTTCATATGGTTGTTGGCTGCATATTTGTCTTCTTTTGAAAAGTGTCTGTTCATATCCTTCCCCCACTTTTGAATGGGTTTGTTTGTTTTTTTCTTGTAAATCTACTTTAGTTCTTTGTATATTCTGGATATTAGATTAGTCCTTTGTCAGATGGGTAGATTGCAACAATGTTTTGCCATTCTGTTGGTTGCCGGCTCACTCTAATGATTGTTTGTTTTGCTGTGCAGAAGCTCTTAAGTTTAATTAGATCTCATTTGTCTATTTTGACTTTTGTTGCTGGTGCTTTTGGTGTTTCAGTCATGAAGTCCTTGCCTGCACCTATGTCCTGAATGGTGTTGCCTAGGTTTTCTTCTAGGATTTTTATGGTGTTACTTCTTATGTTTAAATCTTTAATCCATCTGGAGTTAATTTTTGTATAAGGTGTAAGGAAGGGGTCCAGTTTCAGCTTTCTGCATATGGCTAGCCAGTTTTCCCAACACTGGTTTTTATTAAACAGGGAATCCTTTTCCCCATTGCTTGTTTTTGTCAGGTTTGTCAAAGATCAAATGGTTGTAGATGTGTGGCTTTGTTTCTGAGGCTTCTGTTCCATTCCATTGGTTTGTATCTCTGTTTTGGTACCAGTACCGTGCTGTTTTGAATACTGTAGACTTGTAGTATAGTTTGAAGTCAGGTAGTGTGATACTTCCAGCTTTGTTCTTTTTGCTTAGGATTGTCTTGGCTATGCAGGCTCTCTTTTGGTTCCATATGAAGTTTAAAGTGTTTTTTTTCCAGTTCTATGAAGAAGGTCAATGGTAGCATGATGGGGATAGTATTGAATCTATAAATTACTTTGGGCAGAATGGCCATTTTCACAATATTGATTCTTCCTAACCATGAGCATGGAATGTTTTTCCATCTGTTTGCAGTGGTTTGTAGTTCTCCTTGAAGAGATCTTTTACATCCTTTGTTAGTTGTATTCCTAGATATTTTATTCTCTTTGTAGCAGTTGTGAATAGGAGTTCGCTCATGATTTGGCTCTCTGTGGGTCTGTTATTGGTGTATAGGAATGCTTGTGATTTCTGCACATTGGTTTTGTATCCTGAGACTTTGCCGAAGCTGCTTACCAGCTTAAGAAGGTTTTGGGCTGAGATGATGGGGTCTTCTAAATAAACAATCATGTCATCTGCAAATAGGGACGATTTGACTTCTACTTTTCCTAAGTGAATGCCCTTTATTTCTTTTTCTTGCCTAATTGCTCTGGCTAGAACTTCCAATACTATATTGAATAGGAGTGATGAGAGAGGGCATCCTTGTCTAGTGCCAGTTTTTAAAGGGAATGCTTCTAGTTTTTGCCCATTCAGTATGATACTGGCTGTGGGTTTGTCGTAAATAGCTTTTATTATTTTGAGATATGTTCCATTGATACCTAGTTTATTGAGAGTTTTTAGCATAAAGGGCTGTTGAATTTTGTCAAAGGCATTTTTCTGCATCTGTTGAGATAATCATGTGGTTTTTGTCTTTGGTTCTGTTTATGTGGTGGATTACATTTATAGATTTGTATATGTTGAACGAGCCTTGCATCCCTGGGATGAAGCCTACTTGATTGTGGTGGATAAGCTTTTTGATGTGCTGTTGAATTCGGTTTGCCAGTATTTTATTGAAGATTTTTGCATCTATGTTCATCATGGATATTGGCCTATAGTTTTCTTTTTTAGTTGTGTCTCTGCCGGGTTTTGGTATTAGGATGATGTTGGTCTCATAGCAAGAGTTAGGGAGGATTCCCTCTTTTTGTATTGTTTGGAATAGTTTCAACAGGAATGGTACCAGCTCCTCTTTGTACATCTGGTAGAATTCGGCTGTGACTCCATCTGGACCTGGACTTTTTTTGGTTGGTAGGCTATTAATTGCTGCCTCAACTTCAAACCTTGTTATTGGTCTATTCAAGTTTTTAACTTCTTCCTGGCTTAGTCTTGGGCGTCAGGAATTTATCCATTTCTTCCAGATTTACTGGTTTATGCGCATAGAGCTGTTTGTAGTAATCGCTGATGGTAGTTTGTATTTCTGTGGAATCTGTGGTGATCTCCCCTTTATCATTTTTTGTTGCATCTATTTGATTCTTCTCCCTTTTCTTTTATATTAATCTGGCTTACAGTCTGTCTATTTTGTTCAACTTTTCAAAAAACCAGCTCCTGGATTTATTGATTTTTTTGAAGGGTTTTTTTTGTGTCTCTATCTCCTTCGGTTCTGCTCTGATCTTAGTTATTTCTTGTCTTCTGCTTGCTTTTGAGTTTTTTCACCTTGCTCCTCTAGCTCTTTCACTTTTGATGATAAGGTGTCAATTTTAGATCTGTCCTTGTTTCTCATGTGGGCATTTATTGCTATAAATTTCCCTCTAGACACTGCTTTAAGTGTGTCCCATAGATTCTGGTACGTTGTCTCTTCATTCTCATTGATTTCTAAGAACATTTTTATTTCTGCCTTCTTTTCATTGTTTATCCATTCATCATTCAGGAGCAGGCTATTCAGTTTCCATATGATTGTGCAGTTTTGAGTGCTTTTCTTAATCCTGAGTTCTAATTTGATTGCACTGTGCTCTGAGAGACTGTTTGTTATAATTTCTGTTCTTTTGCATTTACTGAGGAATGATTTACTTCCAATTATGTGGTCAATTTTAGAATAAGTGTGATGTGGTGCTGAGAAGAATGTGTATTCTGTGGATTTGGTGTGGAGTGTCCTGTAATGTCTATTAGGTCTGCTTGGTCCGTATCTGCATTCAAGTCCTGGATATCCTTGTTGACTTTCTGTCTCGTTGATCTGTCCAGTATTATCAGTGGAGTGTTAAAGTCTCCCACTATTGTTGTGTGGGAGTCTAAGTTTCTTTGTAGGTAGTTAAGAACTTGCTTTATGTATCTGGGCACTCCTGTATGGGGTGCATATATATTTAGGATCGTTAGCTCTTCCTGCTGCATTGATCCTTTTACCATTATATAAATGCCCTTCTTTGTCTCTTTTGATCTTTGTTGGTTTAAAGTCCGTTTTATCAGAGACTAGGATTGCAACTCCTGATTTTTTTTTCTCTCCATTTTCTTGGTAAATCTTTTTCCATCCCTTCATTTTGAGTCTATGAGAGTCTTTGCATGTGAGATGGGTCTCCTGAATACAGCGCAGCGATGGGTCTTGACTTTTTATCCAGTTTTCCAGACTGTGTGTTTTGATTGGGGCATTTAGGCCATTTACCTTTAAGGTTAATATTGTTATGTTTGAATTTGATCCTGCCATTTTGTTACTGGCTGGTTGTTTTGCCCGTTAGTTGACGCGCTTTCTTTAGTGTGTCATTGTTCTTTACCATTTGGTATGTTTTTGCAGTGGCTGGTATTGGTTGTTCCTTTCCATGTTTAGTACTTCCTTCAGGAGCTCATGTAAGGCAGATCTTGTAGCAACAAAATCTCTCAGCAGTTGCTTCTCTGTAAAGGATTTTATTTCTCCTTCACTTGTGAAGCTTAGTTTGGCTGGATATGAAATTCTAGGTTGAAAGTTCTTTTCTTTAAGGATGTAGAATATTGGTCCCCACTGTCTTTGGCTTGTAGGATTTCTGCCGAGAGATCTGCTGTGAGTCTGATGGTATTTCCATTGTAGGTGACTCGACCTTTCTCTCTGGCTGCCCTTAGGATTTTTTCCATCATTTCAACCCTGGTGAATCTGATGATTATGTGCCTTGGGGTTGCTCTTCTTGAGGAATATCTTTGTGGTGTTTTCTGTATTTCCTGGATTTGAATGTTGGCCTGCCTTGTTAGGTTGGGGAAGTCCTCTTTTATAGTATCCTGAAGAGTGTTTTCCAACTTGGATTCATTCTCTCTGTCACATTCAGGTATGTCGATCAAGTGTAGATTAGATCTTTTCACATAATCCCATAGTGTTTGGAGGCTTTGTTCATTTCTTTTCACTCTTTTTTCTTTAATGTTATCTTCTCATTTTATTTCCTTGATTTGATCTTCTATCTCTGATATCCTTTCTCTGCTTGATTGACTCAGCTGTTGAAACTTGTGTATGCCTTGTGAGGTTCTCATGCTGTGTTTTTCAGCTCCATCAAGTCATTTATGTTCTTTTTTAAGCTACTTATTCTAGTTAGCATTTTGTCTAACCTTTTTTCAAGGTTCTTAGTTTCTTTGCATTGGGTTGGAACATGGTCTTTTAACTCAGAGAAGTTTGTCTTTTCCCACCTTCTGAAGTCTGCTTCTGTCAATTCATCAAATTCATTTTCTGTCTTGTTTTGTTCCCTTGATGGTGAGGAGATGTGATCCCTGGGAGGAGAAGAGGTGTTCTGTTCTTTGATGGTTTCATCCTTTTTGCGCTGGTTTCTTCCCATCTTCGTGGATTTATCTCCCTTTGATCTTTGAAGTTGATGATTTCGAGAAGAATCTGAGTGGGCATCCTTTCTGTTGCTGTTGGAGCTATATCTTTTTTTTGCCTGTAGAGGTGCTGCTGGGCTGCCTCAGATTCAACTAGGTTGCTGGGTGGATGGTCTTCCCCTGGAGTTTATTTGCGGGTGCCATTAGCCCCACCTTCCCAGTGGCTTCTCTCCTTCTCCAAGCTTGATCTTCCCAGTTGGGGTCAAACTGGTGTATTTGCTGCCAAGCTCTCTAGCGTGGGCTTCAGTTTGAGTTTTGTAGGGGTGGGGCCTGTCAGGCCTTATGGCCTGTTTCCCTGCTTTCAACTCTGCCTCTTTCTGTGGGACGAGTTGTTGTGTTCTGCTGGTGTTGGTCCAAACTTCCGTCCAGGTCTGTGTGGACAACTTGTGGCACCAGGCAGGAGCTGTTGCTCAGATTTGCATCACAACAGAAGGCGCCCCTCAGTTTGGAGGGGCTCTCGTGGACCGTGGGTTGCAGGAGGGATGAGGACAGCATGGGATCCAAATGGGAGCACTGAGAGGGTGAAGTCCCTGACCCTCCAAGCCGGCTGCACGTTCCAGGTGGGGATACGCCCCGCCCTGTCTCCGTTTGCCCTCCCTGGGTGGCTCTTGCCCTGCTTTGGCTCCTTCCCTGGGCTATTTTCAGATTCCTACCTGTCCCACCGAAACAAATCTGGCACCTCGCTAGGAATTGTGCAGTCCTCTAACCCTCTGCGTCTCATTCACTGGGAGCTGCATTCCGGTGTTGCCTCCTCTCAGCCATCTTGGTGTGCTTCTATTTTATGGATTTTTTGGTAACTTTCTGGTGTTTCAGGTAATTGAATAGAGAACATGTAATTAGTGATTATAGGATATCATTCCGGCCATTGCTTCTTAAAATGATGTCTTTTTACATAGCCTCACTAAAAAAGTTCAAATAAAACAAGTATGCAAGGAAGCGGGTTTATTAAACAAAAAATCGTAATGAAAGACAGCTGTACTAATTTTAGCTTAGCAACTTGGCAGAACACCTTATATTTGTAAAGTGTTTTTCACCTAGGTCCTAGTATATGTTCCTAGTGCTATAGACCTATTGGTGTGGGTGGGGGGAAAGTAAAAGAGCTTACTGTTAAATGATGTTTTGTATAAAATGGTTTATAAAATAAAGTGAAAATAACATTCATAAAAGTACAGTGTGCTCAGAATTATAAGTTGTACTGAAAGTTTTCCTGACCCATCTGTAATTATTAGCAAAGAAAAGCTTATTTTAGTGGACTATTTCATATGTTAAAATATCAGCATTAACTCAGGAAATACAAAAATTAAGTTCATCAAGGAAACCTTTCTGCCTCAATTGCAAAGGATCTTTCACTGGAAAATTGAAGAACATGTGTTCAGTAATCAAGAAATGTTACACTATACAGTGGATGGTGAATAAAAGGGATGGAGTCAGGTTGAAACTTCTGAAATTATCCAAAACCTCCTAAAAGGGTATTGATAAAAGAATCTCCTACAAATTTTTGACTTAAATGACCCCAAAGCCTTTTTCTTACATTTCATATCTCAGAGACTACAAGAATACCTTACTTTGAGAAAACCCAATCTATCTAGGTCTAAATTTAGAAAATAAATTAAAAGAACAGCTGCTCTATCGTAGTAGAAATACACGTGGTGCATATTGAACGTTAGCTCCCACTGGTATCCTATATATACACATACATACACACATTCACATATTTCTAGGTAGACTCATTACTTTCTCCTTATTACTCACCTTTTCCCTCCTATTGCAAATTAAATTTAAATTTCTTGAGAATAAGGATTATATCTTATCTTTATTTATGTGTATATAACAAACATATTGAACACTACAAGAAAAAGCATCGTGTTAGGCATTTAGTTACTTAGGGCATAATTCAAATATGTATAAAATATATATCATTTGCCCTCAGGGGATTTTATATTCTCATTAGGGAAGCAACTGAACAGTAACAGATATATGCAAATTATTTAAGGAAATCAATGAAATCATTCTGGGGTAAAGGTTGTAGAGGATACAGGACTTGGATGAAAATAGAAATGGTCAGCTTTGATGATTCAAATTGGAATATTGGTTCCATAGAAATTTTTATCCTCCATGACACCTAAGCATAATGTTTTGAACAAGGTCAGTTCTCAGCAAATATTAAATTAATTCATCTAGTCCAACCTTATTTTTTGTACGATGGAACTGAGTCCTAGAGAAGTTAAAGAATTGCTCGATTGATTACTTCTATCTTCCAAATCCTTTAGATGATACTTATTAGTGACTTCTTTTTCCCATACTGCCTCAACTCACCTCTCATCCTGTTATCATTCACTAGAAGTGGACTTCACCTAGCCAAAATTAAGACATGATGCTATTTCCTCTCTCACCTTCCAAGGGAAGCCCTTCTACCTTTTATCTTTGGAGGAAGGGGTCATTCGAGACATGGAAAGGTCAAAGTGTGAAGAGTTAAAGAAGTATTGAGCCAAAGGATGATTCACACCATATGCTATTGATTTCACAAATCCATCCTAAACATTTTCTCAGGAAATTAAACTGACCGTCTGCATTTCTTGTATACCTAAAAAGTCCGTCTACGTCAATCTTACATAATTCAGATGAATCAGCCACTCTGTATCTTTGTTTCACCTTTTATTATAATCTGTCTTACCTATGTGTTTCCAGTGTCGGAAAAATGTAGGGAAATGACTAGAATATTTGGGCTACAGTGATTGTGAGAAGTTAATATGTGGGACAGCCGAGAAGGGAGTCTGGAGTTTTGAACAAGCCAACTCTGAGTTAAAGTACCTCACTGGGGTGAGGAGTGCTTCAAATTTCTAGAACTGAGCACTGTCAAGGGAGGCTACATAAGGATACACATAAACATTTCTTAATATTGGGGTTAGCATCTTAGTACTGATATCCTGTAAACTAGTCTTATCATCTTTGTATTTTTTTCATTAAAAACACATTTCATCTCATTAAAAATTTTCCCTAGGACCACATTCAGCTCCGTGAGATTGCAGTGGGCAGGGAGCACAAGTGTGTTTGGTTATTGAGGTAAAATTGCAGAGTGCATACCAAGCTTTTTTTTTCTAAGACAGTTCCATTTAGAACGTAGAAGGCACACACACAGAGAGAAATGCAGGCATTTGTGCCCTGATTCCACACAGTTACAGGGTAAAGAAGCAGGTATTGCACGTGCCCTGATTCCGCACAGTTACAGGGTAAAGGAGCAGGTATCGCGTGTGCCCCGATTCCGCACAGTTACAGGGTAAAGGAGCAGGTATCGCACGTGCCCCGATTCCGCACAGTTACAGGGTAAAGGAGCAGGTATCGCACGTGCCCCGATTCCGCACAGTTACAGGGTAAAGGAGCAGGTATCGCACGTGCCCCGATTCCGCACAGTTACAGGGTAAAGGAGCAGGTATCGCACGTGCCCCGATTCCGCACAGTTACAGGGTAAAGGAGCAGGTATCGCACGTGCCCCGATTCCGCACAGTTACAGGGTAAAGGAGCAGGTATCGCACGTGCCCCGATTCCGCACAGTTACAGGGTAAAGGAGCAGGTATCGCACGTGCCCCGATTCCGCACAGTTACAGGGTAAAGGAGCAGGTATCGCACGTGCCCCGATTCCGCACAGTTACAGGGTAAAGGAGCAGGTATCGCACGTGCCCCGATTCCGCACAGTTACAGGGTAAAGGAGCAGGTATCGCGTGTGCCCTTCCTTTCATACACTTCGAGTTTCTTTGTGTTTTGGAATGTTGTATTTTGGGCTTAAAATTTTGCTGAGATTTCTGGTATGAATGGTTGGGGTGTACAGCATGAAGAGGGTGAGGAGAATTAAAAGAAAACCAGGGAGGAGAGCTAAAAAGGTTTATAAGGTGAAAACAGCACACATTTCTACTTGAGGCCGAGGGGACAGAGGAGGGATGTACTGTCCTGAATTATTCCCTATAGTGAAATAATTGTAACCAGACCCACAGAGCAGTTACCACGGGCCTTCTGCCAGGACTGTGCATGAAAATAGCTTTGTTATGTCTACATACACACAGACAATACACTCTGTCCTCTAGACCTTCTCAAGTTCAAATTATGTAGAAGCCAATTTTTCCTGGACTCAACTTTGTACCTTAACTAATAGTTTCAAAAACTACAGCTTCCAGAGGTGTCTATTATGACTGGAAAAGCCCTGGTCAACAGGCTCATTCACCTTGGATCGTCTTGAAATGTAGCCAGTGTGTTCCAACTCCTTCCCTCAATGAAGAAACTAAGAAACATGTTGGATAATTGACTTGCTCAGAGACTGAACTGAGGTTAGAAGAGTCCTTAGGAGACTGTCACCTGCCTCTTTTTGCTTAGCTGCATTTTGAAAAATGTATTAGTCACTAAAAACATTTTATTCTTATTACCGTAATAATGAAGATTGCTTTTTCCAAAGAATAGTTGTCAGTCCTGTGGCAATCACCAGACTTTTCCTTATATAGCTGGTCAAGTAACATTTTCAAGTGTCAAATGTTAGAAATGTCTCATGTTATAAATATCCAGTTTGTGCCGGAGCAAGGCAGGTAAACCATTTGGGAAGGTAGTGTAATATAGTAGTACAGGAGAGATTAGCATAGCCGGTCAAGGTGATGGAAATAGGGACAGAGAGAAGTAGGTAGATTTGATGTATATTTTGTAGGTGTAGCCAACAGGCAATGAATTACACATGTGCCTTTGGGAAAAGGGAAAAAATCAAGGTCTAGTTACTTCGCTAAACTCAGGAAAATTTTGGTACCATCTATGGAAATAGATACCCTTTATTCTTCCCATGGGATAATGGGAATTAGAAGCTGCATAAAAATCTAGTAGTACAAGAAAGTCTCTGGGCCTACAGATTTTGCAAAGACCTGTAGCACGTATCTCTGGCAATTATTGACTGTGCTTGGGTACCACCAGCCTCCTCATCAGTTAATTAATCTACAAAAAGTGTCTACCCTGAGATCATAATTGCTGTAAATGACTGATACAGCTCCCACTTTTAAAAAGTAAAACAGATAATATTATTTACATTATAAATTGCTTATCTGCTTCTCTGTCTCTTAATTTAAACAGAGTGTTAGCAAATTAACCTTTATGCAGTTACCCGATAAGATTGCTTAGGAACTCGCTTGATGTATTAGTGAGTTTATAAGAAATATGTGAAATTTAGTATTTAAATTTAGTCTCTTGGGGGTTTGTGGATTTTACTCATTGCCAGGAAATTTTTGTTCTTGATAGTACCTATGGTAACACTCCAAATACCATCAAATAAAATTTTACTTGCTAAGAAAAAGAGAAGATGACTTTTTTTAAGGGTCCATTAGTTTCACATCATAGCCTGCTACTTAATCATTTTAGTCAAAGCATATTCAAGTACTTATTGCATAATAACTCATTGGATGGCTGCATCAAATATTACTGTTTTTGTATTTGAAAATTCTCAAATTATATTACTATATTCTATATTGAAATACAGTTCAAGCTTAATCTGTTTATATGCCAAGTTTTCTCGGGTTGAGTTTTGAATCGATCTGGCCTGTGGCTACATTGTCTTGCCTTATACTTTTTTACTTCTAGGACATTTTTGTCATATAAGAGTTAGGATTTTTTGGTGTCATTTGCTAGGAAGAGCCAATTTTTTCTAGTGACACTAGAATCTAGTTTTTGTATTAACTGATTCCAGTATTCTTTTTTTCCTCTGTTTAAAAATTTTAATCATAATGCATTTTGCCATCAACAGGAGAGAAAAGTCAATAAGGAAAATAAAAATGACAGATTGAAATCATGTCATTTTACTAACATGTAAGATTTTATTCATTCTGACATCAAGTGGTTTGTGCATCTGATGTGTTGAAAGCTCCAAGCAGCACATTCAAAGTGAAATAAACTGTAATACCTGAAACACACACAAAACAGATATTGTATGTTTATAAGATTGCACTATTTCTTACCAACTTGGATTAAGCTTTCATTTCTCTATTCATGATAATTCTGAACCTTACTGAGTAACCACCATATGTGTGACTAAGAAGAAGAAAAAGTTTATGTTGTTTGCATATCCCAGAAAAATCAATAAGTCTGGGAAGCCTGGCAGTATTATCCCTAACCAGTAAAGTTCGTAGTACATCAGACAGTGACATCCTGTTTGTGACACAAAACGTTCTTCTTGCCATTGCCCCCCCCAACCCCCACTTGAGTGTGGAGATGTTGCATGGTGCAAAAAGATAAAATTAAGAGATAAAATGGTGGCAAAAACAGCAGTCAGCCTTCATTGAATACCTGCTTTATGCCAAATACTGAGCTGAGTGTTTACATTGGTTATCTCATTTTATCCCCAAAGCAGGGCTCTAAGGTAGGCATTATCACCACATTTCCTGTGTGGAAAATGAGAGCTTGTAATTCACACAGGTGATAGGTGTGCAAGGTGAATTCAGGGTAATGTGACACCAGAACCCACCGTCCTACCACATCACCTTTCTGTGTTAAGCACTGTAACAGGACATGGTTAATTACACATGGACACTATAAACTGTAAAGTGAATGAATGAGTAAATGGAGAGAAGGAACTTTCCCTACAATTAATTCAAAAATATGGATAGGTGTCTGTTTGGGTGTCTGTAGTTAGTGAGATATAGTGCCAACAAGTTTAAACTCTAAATCTCGATGGATTCATTCAAGAAATATTTATCGAGTCATGCTTCTTACCATAATTTCTTTATTTTGAAACAAACTTTTTTTCACATCTCTGAACCTGTAATATATCTTACAAGTCATAGTTGCAATGTTCGGTATGTGCCTGGCACTGTGCTAAGAACTCAAATCCATCTATGAGCAAAACAAGCATGGTCCTTGCCAGAGCTGCCAGTAAAGGTCAAGTAAGTTGAGCACAAATGTATGTGAGGCCTTGAATTTGACTCCAATAGAGCCTACATTTCAGTCAAGGGAGGCAGAGATTAAAGACAATTATATCTGGCATGAAGGAAAAATTAGAACAAAGCATTATATTGTGCTAGAGGGATTGATGGTAAGGTAAGAGTAGGGAAGGATGAATAGTGGCAAGTAAGGAAAAGAAGTGGCAAGGCCATCAAGGAGATGACAGCATTTTTTGCTGCAATTGGAGTCATAAAAGTGATCCACCTTACACTTGGTTTTTGTGAGTTTTTACTGAGTTACTGCTTTCTGGCAACGTTAAGCACATCTTACCTTTTTCATCTAATAGAGCTTGCAATCACGACCAAGCTTTAGTAGAAGGCCAAATGATAAAGAGGAATACTTGAATGATCCATAATTTTCTATATTCCTATAACAAATTTCGAAACCTGCCTGTATATGATTGAAAACAGGTTGAAAACTGGCATCACTTCACAGATTAAAATTGTTCATGTAGTCAGCAAGAATGCATTTATGTAGTCTTCTGTGAGCACTCAAATTTATGTGAAAAACTCAGTACACAACCAGGGAAATGTTGGTACAAAGGAAGAGTATTCGAGTGAGACTGAAAATAGGGAGGTGAGTTCTCTCAAGGGCTCTCAGAGGAGTCTGCTTGTTACTTAGTTATTGGAAACCTTTACGAACAACTTGAAAGAATGTTGTAACGAGCTTCCTGGAGAGACTATGATACGGGAGTGATTGTGTTAGTCATGCTGAATTTTTATTTGCTGCTCTGAATTTAGGTGCCATTGGAATTGACATTTAATAGCCTCTTTTTCCATAGCAGATATATTCAATTTTATAATTTTCATTGTGCTGAAATTCTCAAGCATTTGGGTTTCCATACCTGGAGTATAAAGTAATTGTTATCAGTTTGTCCAAGGAATCATAACATTGGAAGATTGCCCAGAAACCATCTGGTCTGTGGAGATGCTATTCAGCGAGAGGGTTCAAGGATCACCAGGCAAAGGTGAATAACAGTGACAATGTAGGTTATTTTTAAAAACAAGGCATTTTTTAAAATTTCATTAAAAATAATTTTTAAAGTGACTCATTCTGATTATATATACTGTTTTGACATAGCATTTCCTTACTTGTATGAAATGAGGATATCCTTACTTAGCAATGAAAGTGACCAATCTCACATTGATTCCCAAAGTGAAAAACAATGTTCCAGTCTTTGAAATCCAAAAGATTGAGAGCTTTTTTGATCACAGTGATGCTTGCAAGCATTCTACTGATTTCATTTGCCACTAACGTCTTAGAAGCAAATAAATATTTATTTAATACTGACAGATTCCAAGAAGAAAAATCCCATGACCATTTATAATCTACTATTAGCAATAGAACAATATTTTAAATTTAGATATTTATTTATATAATGTATTATTTGATGATAATATCTTAAAATTAATTAATATGATTATCAAAATAATACCTTTAATAAAAATATATATATCTAAATCATGCAGACATTTAAATCAAGTATCTCCCTACACAGACAACTTTTTAAGCATGTTTTAAGCTTTTAGTATAACTCCTAATGCTATGATGCTAGTTGCAAATATTGTTAATATATGCATCATGTTTATTATAATTATATTGCATATTGATCATTAGTCTGCATTTTGCTTTCCTTTCAGATTCTGTTATTCATTTTGTTGTTCCCTTCCCATTCATTTTTTAAAAATCAATCTTTAAAAAAAAAGAAAACAAATAATGTTTTTTCTAACCTGCAATCAAACATTATTAGCTTAAAGAAGGTTTTAGGGTTTTGTGGGTGCTGTCTCCATTCAGTTGTTGGCAATTAGGTTTTGAGACATTTTTGAATTGTAAAGACTAGTATTCAAATTGAATTTCAAAAGTGTGTTTCAAAGTCACTCAAGAAGATAAAAATGCTTTGAATCCTCTACTAATCAACTAACCATATTTGTATTTTTCTTACCTGCCGATACTCAACATGTTACCTTTTGGCCATAGTTACAGCAAATTTTTAAAAATTTTTTATTTGCTTTTAGGTATTCTTCATATTGCTTTGAAATAGGTAATGTTTTATTTATTTTAAAAGTATTATTTAGTCAAACATATGTATCCTTTATGAAATCTTCAATTAAATAGTCATACCTGATCCCTGATCTTTTTGTACCTTCTAGAGAATTTTACATATGCTGATGAAAGCTATGTATGTTTTACCCTAAAATGAGGCCAGATTTATATGTGGCAGGGAATTTTCTGTATCTTAGAGGAATTCGTGGATCCCAGATTAAGAAGTCTCAGGCTAGAAAGTTCTTTCCTATCTCAAAATGTATTAATTAATGACTGACATTTTCATGTAGTGTTTTCTTTATTCTGAGTTTTTGATTTTTAATATTTTTGTGGGTACATAGTAGGTATATATATTTATACATGAGATGCTTTGAAACAGGCACACAATGTTAATAATCACATCATGGAGAATGGGATATTCATGACACAAACATTTATTCTTTGAGTTACAAGCAATCCAATCACTGTTTTAGTTATTTTTAAGCGTACAGTTATCATTGACTATAGTCACCGTGTTGTGCCATCATTTAGTTGGTCTTACTTATTCTTTCTGTTATTTTCGACATCCCCTAACCATTCCTACCTACCCCCCACCCCAGCACTCCCCATCACCACCCTTCCCAGCCTCTGGTAACCATTCTTCTATTTTCTATATCCATATGTTCACTGGTTTTGATTTTTAGATACCACAAATCAGTGAGAATATGCGGTGCTGCTTTCCTGTTTTATTTTTCATCATTAAAGTTTAACCAACTAGAGTTTATTTTATCTTGTTGTCCAGTATGAGGATCTAAATTGAATTTTTATATTTGTTCAGTGTCATTTGTTTAGTAATCTATCTCCTCCAAAAGCAGTTTGTTTTGTGTTCTTTTAAGTTGTTGCATTTATGAAGATCTCCTTTAGCATTTTCTGCTCTATCATTCTACCAAATCTTTAAACATTGTAGATTCACTTCATATTTGAAACATTTTCGTAAACATTCTTATCTTTTCATTTTCTTAGATAAAATTCAGAACCAGTCTTTTGTGTTCCCAAAACAGTTGCAGTGGCAGTTTGTAACAATTGTGTAAATCTTGGCTTCTTTACAAGTTTTCCCAATCAAGAAGATCTTTCTACGTTGTTTGGATCTTCTTTTTAGCAGCACTTTAATGTATCAGACTTTATCTTAGTTTCGTAGTTTTTATTTCAGACTTATTTTTTGGGATAGCGAATATTTGTTTGTTTTGCTATTACCATTATGTCTTTAGCTGATTACTGCTATCTATAACAGAGCCATTATTTTTGTAAGTTTTTCTTTTCTCTAGGCTGTTTAACTCACATTATTATAGCTGATTGTCTTATTTTTTTTTCAGAATATATTCATAGCATCTGATGGTAGTAATAATACATCAGATAGTAGACTAATCTGATGATAGTCTATGTTTTAAGAATTTTTCGTATTTGTTCTTATTGGATAATAGGACAGATTAGTCATTGTAAGTTCAGATTTTGGAGTCAAGCTAACTTGAGTTCCAATCCTACCTCTGCTATTGTTACCTGGATAGACTTGAGCAAATGAAAGTCATATTTCTTAACCTTGTTTAGTTGCATTTTTTTCAAATGAAATTTGGGTCAATAACTCAGAATCACAGGATGGTTGCTAGGATTAAATGAACTTAAGTGTATGGGAAGTCTAAAAATAGGGGAGGTGATATCATCACAATATTATTTCTATTACATTAACCATTCAAAGAGTGTTAAATATTATGAATGATAATAAGCATTCACGTTTAGATACTGATTTTCTCTGGACTTCTTTCTTTTTTTTTTAACCTTCTGTTTCACTTTTTGTCAATGTTTGCTTTTCTTTTAGATGTTCTTCATAATGCCTATGCAGCGTTTTTGGTTTTGTGTTACCATTAGGATTGACATTTGGATGTTTCCATATCTGTTGAGATGAATATATACTTTCTCTTGAGATGAATATATACTTTCTCCAACTAGATTTGTTGATATGATTTATTAGAATAATATATTGTTAATATTCTTCCCTGCTTATATTTATGAATCAGATTTAGTTATTTAATATGCTATTGGTTAAATTTTAGCATATTTTAAGTATTTGAGTTTATTTTTCTGAGATTTTGTTTCTTTTACTAAATAATGTGGGTGTATATATGTGTGTTCTATGCTATTATTACAGCAGCTAGCTAACATTAATTGTGTACCTACAGCAGATAAATAGCATTTTCTAAAGTATACTTTTGGTATATTTTATGTAATTTTCATCTATAAGGTAGCACAGGAATTAAACAGAATCAAACTTTTAACCCATATTGGTTTGACCTTGAAACCAGCCTCTGTCTCTGCAAGTTTTTGGTATCAGGTGATGTTAAATTCACAAAATAAATCGTGGAATTTTGCAATTTGTAATTTCTCTCCAGAGATTCTTGGGATTAGAGTTCTTGCATGTTTGAAGGAAACCATCTGGCCTCAAAGCCATTTTTAGAAGTAATCCCAGTATTTTCTAATACCATAAACATCTCTGTATTGGTTTTTATGACTGCCTTAATACTCAAAGTTTATTTTATTAGTGTTTTCTTATTGTTTTCTTGATTAGATTTTTTGTTACTATTTTTCAAATGTCCAGTTTTTAGATTTCTTTATCAGTAATTTTTTTTTCCCATTTGTCTTCCTCTTAAAATTTTTTTTCCTGTTTTCTCTTTATTCTTTTATGAATCTTATTGACTGAATGATGGTTCATTTATCTTTTTCCTTTTATATTAATAAAACTTTTTAAAGATGTGAATTTACCTCTGAACACACTTTTGATAGACTGTCATTTTCTAATGATATTTTCACTTCCTCTTTGATAGAATGACAACTGAGTAAAGTACTCAATTGAGTAAAGTAATAACAAACTTTGTCACTACTGAGATTTATTATTGACCTTTTTTACTACATTGTGGTCTCATAATAAGGTTAGATGATCAACAACACTGGTGTTTTGTGAGCAATTGTTTTTGCTTAGGGCAATTGTTGAAATTTCCTTTTGGCCTAATGTAGCTTCAACTTTTTGTTACAAACTCTTAAGTTGATCTGTGAAGTCTTAATAAAAATTATTCTTTGTAGGACATGTATTTCAATATTATTAAATTTTAACTGTAATGTAAACAAATCCTGTATGTTTTTCTCCTGACATAAATGGACTAAATTATCTGAACACTACTGTGTTTCTATCAATTACTTCTTTTTTTTTCCTTTCTTTTTCTTTTTTTATTGAGATGGAGTTTTGCTCTTGTTGCCCAGGCTGGAGTGCAGTGGCACGATTGACTCACTGCAACCTCCAACCTTCACCTCCCGGGTTCAAGCTATTCTCCTGCCTCAGCCTCCTGAGTATCTGGGATTATAGGTGCCCAACACCATGCCCAGCATTTTGTTGTCGTTGTTGGTTTTTGTGGTAGAGAATTCACTGCAAACAATATAACATTTTAGATTAAAAAACACATAAAAGGACAAAAAGTTGAATTTACTTGAAGAGAAAGTGCTATCTAAAATAAATATGTAGCAGCATGACATTTGTGCATCAAATTGGATGAATCAAAGACTTTAAGAAAAAGAAGTAGGCCAGGTGCCACGGTGGCTCATGCCTGTAATTCCAGCACTTTGAGAGGCCATGGTGGGCGGATCACTTGAGGTCAGGAGTTCACAACCAGCCTTGCCAACACGTCTTTGATTCATCCAATTTGATGTACAAATGTCCTGCTGTTACACATTTGTTTTAGATAGCACTTTGTCTTTCAAGTAAATTCAACTTTTTGTCCTTTTATGTGTTTGCAATGAATTCTCCCATTCATGGATCTTTGTATATGTTTTGTGTGGGGGAAAAACATCTGTGTCTGTTGTTTAATTTTTAGTTTTCATATTTTATAGGTAGTTGTAAATAAAGAATGCTGATATTTTAAAATAAATGTGTTTTGTAATAGAAGAGGTATCACCTTTGACTCCTGCTGTATAGACATGGCTTACATTTACTTGCCCTCATCTACTTGTTTCCCTATCTTTAATTTTATTATCTGAATTTCTATAACAGACCATTTTTGTTAATTTATTTCTTATTACTTTTTATTTCCAGAAGAATTCTTTTAAAACAATTATTAAATTTTAATTCTGTTCAGTTTATTTTGGAGTCATCATTAGGTCTTTTCTAATAACAACTATACATTCTAAAGTTTTAAATTTTGAGTTATTCATAAACTGAAATAAACCTTTAAATTATTTACTTAATTTATTTTGATCTTCAGAGTATGTATTTGTTGATGGGCAACTTAGTCTGTTTTCTCAGTCCTGCAAATATGTGTCTTCTGTATTCACTCATGAAGGACGACAAGTCTAGTATAAAATTTTGGGGTTTATTTCTTTTAAATCTCTTTTACTGTTCTTTTATTATCTTCTAAAATTAGCTTTGCAGAGAAAGTCTTAAGCTAAGAATTCCTGTTTGGCTTAGTTTTCGGATGTTTTTTCATTTTGTATTGTAATGAAAACGTATATATTTTAGGACTAGTCTAGGGGATGCAACTCTTTTCATTACTATGTCCTGGAACACGTAAAGTATTTTTAGCCCACCTTGAACATTTTTAATCAAATGTGACTTTGATTCGTGGCAAAGATCACCATGGAGCTTCAGAGCATGGGCTCTGAAGTATATGAGAAACCTGCCTTCAATTCCTGTTCTGCTTCTTACTGGTTACATGGCTTTGGGAAAGAAAGTTAATATTTCTAAGTCTTAGTTTCCGCACCTATAAAAGGGGAATAATAATGCTGTTTACCTCACGGGGTCGTGTGTTCATTAAGTGAAGTTATATACAGAAAGTACTCAATGAAGCATCTGGCAAATAGGAAAGACTCAATCATAGTTAGTCCTCAGAGCAAGGTATAGCTGATATTGTGAAGCCAGATGTGTTTCCTGTCCTCCAAATCCATCATCTTGGCTTCCTTGTCTTCTCTTTCCTTAAAAATATGCAAGAAGTTCTCACATTTGTATTCCACATCATTAACTCAGCTTTCCATCATATCAATTCCCCCTATCCATGTCAGTTTACACCTTCCAGTACATCCTTTGCTTTTGTTATTACCACTTTATACGCCTCATAATCTTCCTCATTCTCACTCAGTTTGCTTTATCGCTTCGTTGATTCCCTTTTTCCTGCACTGTGTTTTCCGTAAGCTCCATATTATTGTTATTCTAGTCTGGACTCTTCTCTTTTTCCTTTCACTGTACTCTCCTCTTACATTTCTTTCTTCTTCTTTTCTTTGTCCTTTCTTTGTTTCCATCCTTCTTTTTTTAAAAAAAAATTCATTCTCAATTAAAAAAAAAATTCATTCTCAATTAAAAAGAATAATTCGTTCTCAATTTAAAACAAAACTGGCTTCAGAAAGGCTGCGGCTCAGCCCTTGCTGTGCTCGGTCTCCAAGCACAGACCTACTCAACTCTGCCATTGAAGAATGCGGTGAGAGACAAACTTCCCTGTCCAATTCTGAGATTCTAGCAGAGATCTCTCTGAAGTGAAAGGACCATTTCCTACCCCTTCTGACAAAACTGGAGGCTGAAAGGCCAGTCCCTACAAGCACTGTTAACCTACTCCTTCCATCATGCCCTCTTCCAGTCCAAGATGGTGCAGGTGGCGAGGGTCAGAGCTGAGGCTCTAGAGTCAGGCTGCCTGGGCCAGTCTCAGTTGTGGCTAATTGTATGACTTTGAGGAGGATCATTAAACTTTCTCTTCTTTGATGTCCTTTTTATTAGAAATGAAAGTATAACAGTATTTGACGCACAGGACTGTCATGACTAATAGATGAAATACTGAATATGGAATATTTTTGATAGTGTGTGCCTGGCACGCAGTGAGCCTTCAATACATGCCATCTTCTATGCCATAATTTTGGAGATACATCTTTTAGGAAATGTCTTCAGTAGGAAGAAATCCATGAGTTTGCAGTCAAGATGCTGACTCAAGGCTACCAAAGTCAAGCCTACCAAGGCCAAGGTCTTTGTGGGTTTATTTTTTATTTTCTGAATGGTTGCTGCAGCTCAAATCATCATATCCACATTCCAAATAAAAGGAGAAAGGAAAAAACGATGCAGGACTGGGAATCCTCTAGTAGGAAAGCAGAGCTTTCTCAGAAATGCCCAGTAAACTTAGGTTTTATTAGTCAGAACTCTGTCTCCTGTGTACCCCTCACTATCGGGGAGTCTGGACAGATACCATTATGGCATCCCAAGATATATAATAGTGGGAGAAAATGAAAAAGAAAGTTAAAAATTATTTTCCTCACAGTCGCATTAGCCATAAGGTTTTCTGAAATACTTCCAACATTTTTGTAATAGATTTCTGTGAGTCTTCATTGATCTTTTCCTGTGTATGTGTGTGTGGTGTGTAATTTTTAAAATATTTTTTGCTTCTATTGATGATGTCTAATAATTAAACTGCTAGGAATTGATACACTAAACCAGGAGTTTCTAAAATAGGCATAATAATTCAGCCATAAAAAAACGAAATCATGTTTTTTACAGCAATGTGGATGGACTAGAGACCGTTATCTTAAGTGAAACAAGTCAGACACAGAAAGACAAACAAAATACTGCATGTTCTCACTTAAAAGTGAGAACTAAATAATGTATGCACATGAATGTCAAGTGTGGAGTGATGGACAATGGAACTGAGAAGTGGGAGGTAGTGGGAGGAGGTTAGATGATGAGAAATTAACTAAGGGGTACAGCATACATTATTTGGATGATCGATTTCCTAAAAGCCTTGATTTCATGACTGTGCGATATATGCATGTGACAAAAGTACACTTGTACCCCATAAGTTTTTACAATTTTTTTAAAAAAGGCATAATAACATTTTGTTCAAATTCTAGAACTCAGAATGCTTATTTTCATTAAAGTTGACAATTAAAGCTGATCATTGAAAAGCTTCATTTTAAAATATAATTGAATAAATATCTAGAGAAGCATCCTTTTAATTCTTTTACTTAACAGGAAAAAATTGGAGAAAAAGGCTATAAAGCAATTTCGAATCATGATAATAATGGAGATGCAACCACAGATTTCTGCTGCCTCTGCAAGGGTTTAGCTACTGGCTTTTGAGTTGAGTACTCTGCAAATCTCTGAACTATATGGAGAAGTATCCAAAGCACTGCAGTCTGGCAGTTTGGCTAAGTAAATAAGTATACTTGTAGTCCTTATTCTAATATTTGATACTCTAAAGCACTCTCATATCAAACCAAAGAACATCTCACCATCCTCCACAATGACATCAATGGCTAACCATCAAGCAGGAAGATCTCCCACACATAGAGTGGATTTATTAACAGTCCTAGCGGGTCCAAAAAGTTCATTCCGCAGCCAGTCAAATTGCCACCTACACCATGGGCTTGTGAAAAACAAATCTTTTTGACAGATCTTAGTAGCACTGTTCTTTCACTGAGCAGAAAGATACCAAGGCATTCAAGGTGTAAAATTGTTGTTTTATTTATCTGTTAGACTATAAAACATGTTACTAATGTTTAGGAGCATTGCAGAAACTTATTCTAATCAAATACAGATTCATCAAACGCTGGTGTAAATTCAGCAAAAGTAGTCCTTCTGAGTTATAATGGTACAGTAGGTTCTTAATCTCAATAAATCATCATGATGCTTGTCTTCGGTAGCCTATCGTATGCCAAGCTCTTTATATCCATCACCTCAAATTCTTGCAACCGTCTTGTGGAGTCAGCATTATTTTCTCCACATTGTGGCTGAGGAAACAGAGCCCACGAGAGGTTCAGTAAATGGTCCAGTGTTACAGAACTATCACGTAGGAGACCATGATTCACCCTAGGTCTTCCTGACTCTGAAGCATAATTTACACCATTCTCATGTTATTATGGGCTGTAGAATGCAAAACGAAATTTATCATTATTTTGAATGCCAAACAGAAATGAGGGGGGTAACCATGTCTTCCTGCAGGACTTAGTCTGTTAGTCTAGAACTGCATAATTTATCCATGCTAAGTCCTGGGACAGCCCACAGAATAAGCAGAAAAGGGAAACTGAGCAAGAATTTCTCACAGGTTGAGGGAGATACATTTAGAAACACTCATACTGTCACATTTTGCCTACTCTGAATGGTTTCTAAGCTTGGGGAATAGATAAAGGCCAGAACTAGATTCTGGGTTATGGGTCTGAATAAAAAGAGGCCTTAAGGATCATATTCAGGGTGCATTTGTTGGAGGAAGTTAAGTATACAGAGAGACCTGGTGGAAAGCTTCATAATTGCTGTTGGATTTCAATGCATGTGATCTCAAATGAGTGTCTGACCTTTCTTCAAGTTCTATTTTCTAAGAGCTTATATAGCAAAGTATTTTGAGGAAATGATTTTTGAGCTTGCAAACAAAATATTATTTTTTCATAGGGGCTGCATAAAACATAATTTTTGTCTTTTAGATGCAGTAAATATTTGCAGTGATAAGCCAGGATTTCTAAGGAAAAGAAGACACTTCACCTTCAATGACATTTTTCATTATAAATTCAGGGCTAACTTTTCTTAAGTGTGTTTAGAATCCAATGTCATTACCTTGGTTTAGAGTAAATCCAGGGGATTAGAATATTTTCACAAATAAAACTTTGACTTTGCTTGATCCTGAACCAATTTTTTCTTTTCTTTCATTTTTTCCACTTTGGTTCAGGATTGGAGGAATCATAAGTGGGTATTTGGGTAATACCGGTACAACTCACATTTCTAAACCTTGAGGTATTGTTAACTGTGTTTTCCAATATTACAAACCAATTTTAGGCCAGTTTGAATTATTGTAGAACGCGAAACAAAACAAAGCAAAACAAATACACCCCCAGTAGCAGATACTGCTGCTCGCGGTGGGACAATCTCATGAACCTTTGGGGCTCTTCATTACCTAACAAAAGAAGATTGGTTTTCTCTGTTGGGCGGTCAATATTTTATTCTTGAATTACCACTTTCATACACTAGCTGCGATCAGAGTAATGTTTTTATGATCTCAGCAAGCTTTAAGGACTTCCTGCCTCATCTTTGTGTCTCCAGATCACAATGGATCAGTTCCCATCACTGCCTATTTCTTTTAGCACTGGTATAGTGACAGTAAGTCTCTGACTACTTGTTCCAGTTTCTATTTTACATAATCTTAAAACACTGGTTTTATTTTAGATTGAAAGAGACTAGTTTCATCTTCGATTGGTTTTGAACATTTAATAAGTTGGATATTTGTGATTGCTGATTGATCATGCCATTTTCCCATTGATCTGGGCCTCATCATTTCATTAGACAGAATCACTCTTTTATTTTAGGATTGCTCTTTTAGGAAACAGTTTCATTATCTGGACTAGCTGTTGCTCCTCTTATTGATAAATTCTCTTTCTGTAATAAGATGTCTATCTGTTGTCTTTTTATATCAGCTGCCCCTAAATTACAGTGAGGATGTATTTGGGTGGTGGATTGACTGGGAGTTGGTTATTTTTTTTCTCTTTAATAAGTACAGGTGAGTCAGTCACCCAAGATTTCAAATTGGTCCTTGTTTTTAAAGACCACCAGGTACAAATGTATTTCTAGCACTCACACATCTGTAGAATTATCTGGGAAAACTCTTTGGTGAAGAATTTTTTTTTCTTTTTTAATTTAAGTGCTAGCAATTGCACTTAGCCCAACAAGAAGCACTACACAAAATGTCTCTCTTGGGATATGTCTTACTTCTTCTAAACCTAGTGTTGGGCCCATGAAATACTCTGAACTGCGCAGAGTAAAAATGTAATGCAAACACCAGGTAGTGATAGTGTCATTATTTATAATGTTTTTGCAACTGAAAAGGAGAACACTAGAAGTATTTAACGTGAGGTTCAGCTGAGGTTCATTGACTGGAGAGGAGTCACCTAGCCAGGCTGTGAACACATCCAAGTGTGGCCATGGCAGGCAAGATGACAAGTTCATAACAGTAATGGTATACAATAATACACTGATGTTATGACGTACAGTATACATGTAAGCTATTATAAAAATTGTATGATTTTCCTCGTGTACTATTTTTCTGTTTACCTTTCAAAGAATGGGCAAAAGTTAGGCCTTTGGAACCTGCAAAACAAATTAAGACTCAGGAATCTTCTGAATGCTCTGGTAAACAAAAATCAACTGAGTCGAGACAGAGAGTGTGTGTACAAAGAGTACATAACCATGAGGACACGAGCTGCCATACTTGGCTTTTTGATCCAGTTGTCAAAGAACTTCCTGACAAACAGATGTGTGTGTGTCTGTGCTTCACCTTTGTGGATCCGTTTGGAAATAGTGTGATGTGGTGATTGATAGCGTAGGTTATGCAGCCAAGTTCAGCTGGTTTGAATTCTAGTTCTACCACTTACTACCTGTGTATTTCAGTTACTGTGTGTAACTCAAAGCCTCAGTTTTGTCATCTGTGAAATGGAAATAGGAATGTTACCCACATCATATGATTTTCAATATCGTGCCACAATAATGCACGTAAAACATACAGTGCCTAGCCCCGGCCAAGTGCTAACTAAATGTTGGTTATTACTATGAGTTCAGTAAAGCATGCAAAACTAGAAATGATTGTATATACAGAACCCCCCAGAAAGTCATGGTCATTCCATTGGTTTGAAAGGTCATAGATAGCTACCCATATCTTGTAGGTATTTATAAATGTTACTCTTTTATGTATATTTTTGTTTAAGGGCATTTATTAATAATCCCAGGAAGAAATTGGAGGGGCGTGTAGTATAACTGCATGTGATTTGTTATAGGGCGGTGGCCACGAGACTCGGGATTGGGAGATATTGTTGTTTTCTCCAGGTGGGTTAGACTTTTGATCTCTCAATAGTTACTTGCTTCAAAGCTCTTGGTGCACAAGTCTGTCAATTCTTGGAGATCAGAGAGGTCTCGGTTTTCAGAGGCCGTTGGAGTTTCGGTCCAAGATACTTTGCAGAGTGGAATAGGTCTTAGGGAATCCTACATTATGGTTGTGGACTGTGGAGTTCCCTGTGAAGAGCGCTCGGCCTTCTCTCTGCATTTGCTTTATAAATGGCTTATGAAATCTCTCGTAGTTTGGCTTAGCCTTCACTTCCACATCATCCCTGTAAGTATAAATATAAATAAAAAGTAAGATGTGAATCAGACATTTCCATAAACAAGAGTCCTCTCTGGATACTAGCAATAAATAAACCATAATGTCCTGCAAAATTAACCTATGGCTGTTTCCTGAGCTAATTATCTTCCCACAGATAGAAACGTTACTGATTCTAGGTCCACTGGTTTTTCAATTTATCTTCTCACTTTATTTTGGTGAAATTCAGGAAATTCTCAAATTAGATCATTTCTCAAGTTGTGCATTATCAATTATCAGAGTAAAACCATCCAAACACCTCCTCTTTGCACGTGTAGTTCCAATTTCCTGAAGCTAATTTCTTCTTTTTAATTACAAGCACTCCAAGAACTAGGCTTTGCTACTTAGCATGAGAACAAGTAACTCATATTTCTTCAGTCTGAGTTTGAATGCAGGAGGCTTCCTGAATCTGCCAGAATGCAGGTGCTTAAGGCATAAGATCAATGTAAATGTTCCCTGTTCCATTATAATTATTAAATTTTTAGTGCTAAGATTCACTAGGGAAAATGTGGATCTCCCAATGATCAGAATTTCTTGCTTGATATTTCTGGAGAAATCTTGCCCTGGTGATAGGTAACATGAGACACTGACCTCTTTTCTTTTTTTCTCTTCCCTAAAGGGGAACATGAAAGTTTTAATTGTGTGTCAATGTTATTTTTAAATTACTAGGTTAATTTAGATATTTTCATCAAATTCAAATGGGTTCTTTGGTGTCTCGCTGTTTACTCCTGACAAAACAAAAACATATATGTTCACTTGGGAGGATTCTACTTTATTATAAATAAGTGGCTAGAATGTCTTTTTGGACCAAGATTTCTTATTGTTTTTGCCCTTCACCCTAATAACTAGGACATCACATCTTAGGCAAAGCTAGAACATCTTATGTTGAGACTGGCATTCAGAATTATCCCTTGACTCATTTTCTAATTTCCCTGACAGTAGTGCGTTGAGTCTCCTGAATGATCGTGTGAATTTAGTGTTAGTCAGCAAAGGGTCAAATCATGCTATTTGTTTTAGAAGCAAAACATCCTGCCTCCTGGATTCCAGCAAGCAGCCTCCCTCCCTTTATTGAAAGTTTCTTGCTTTATCGGGTTCTAAAATTGGTTCGTAACAAGTGCTATATCCTAAAAAAATAATTGTTTCCATTGTTCTCGTATTTTTAAAGTTCATATAGATAGGTTTTAATTTCCAAAATTCAAGTTCTTTTGTTAATGTAACTCTACCATGCAGTCTAGATCCAGTCTTACCCGACTCTGGAAACTTTAAAAAAATGGCAGTACTCACTCTCCTCTTATTTTTAATCTGAGAACGTAACAGAAAAAGTATCAGAACTCAATAGTACTTTTCTTTCCCCATTTCTTTCATATTCAAGGCACCAAATAAGAACTGTGCCTGCAAATTTAGCAAAACGCTTTGCTATCTACCACTTCTTAATAGCTTATTGTGCACCAGGCACAAGGTTGAGTACTTGACATTATTTTAACTGATTCAATCAGTTCAATGAAGTAAAGCAGATATTAGCATCCATGTTCTAAGTGGGGATACTAAGACTTTCAGAGGTTAATTTCACATAGATAGAAAATGAAGGAGCCAGAATCTGATCACTAGACCCCTTCCTACCAGAAGGCCGCCCTGACCACCCTAAAAAACACAGATGTGGTGAGTATGATGGGAAAAAAATGTAGTATAAAGTGAAGCAGCATACAGGCCCTATCATGAAAAATTAGATATAATTAAGATATTAAGTTCTCCCTCTGCCTGAAAGACCCCAATGTCCATACACCTACAAAGGAGAGTGCAGAAAGACTGCCCCAAACCCCATCACACCTCAAGGCAGGTAGTGAGCAATTTTCTCCTCTTCTCTAAATCTTCTCTCCCATCCTTTGCAAATTGACTGCTGAAGTGAAGGTGGCTGGTGAGAAACAAATAAAATGGCTGCACACACTGCATGAAAATTGCCATATTTCCTAGTTAAGTGAAAGATCAGCACACTTCAGAGTTCAAGACTGAATCGAATAAGTATCCTGAATTGTATGCATGTGCTAAGTCAAACACCTTCGAGTATATACATAGTCTATGAAAGGGAATAAAAGTCTTTGTGTATGTGCTTGGATTTGTTCTCTGTGTGTTTATGATTATCATTGCAGTTCTCCAGTGAAAGTGTCTCCTACTCAGTAGTCTCTTTTGGGCTCTTCAGTGCTAGTAGCCATAAAAACTAGCTATCTAATAACAGAGTATAACATAACAACTACCCATTGTAAATTAAGAATACTGTTAGAGCTGTCTGTGCCTTGGAGCCAATCTTTGGGTTCTGTACCATATTCTCGTCCTTAAAAATGCTGAAAATTAGGATGCTGTTTCGTTGAGATTTTTCCATAGCCCACATATATATGTGTAGAAGGTTAAACATTGCTAAGTTCTTTTGGTAAAGTGCAACTCAATTACCTAACTATTTGATGATTCAAGAAGAAATGTTCCAGAGGCCTTCTGTTTTGATTTTAGCTTACTGTAATCTTCTGATGATGATGCAAGCTTTTATACAAAGGACGACAGCGCCACAGTGGGCAGCCATTTTGTTGAGGAAACTGGAAACACTCACCCTTTTAAAAACTAAGTTACCCTGACTACAGTCTTATTATTTCTTCAGTTCAAGGTTACATTTTCTGCCTCCCACAGACTAATGTCACTTCTCCATGTTGAGAACAAGAGCGGCATTTGGCATTTGGTTATCCCAAACCCAAATCTCTGACCCTTTGTTTTTAGTACTTTGCCATCTTGATTTTGCTTTTTTAATTTGCTTGTGACTCTCTGCTTCCCCCATCTTTTTTTTTTTTTGGTACAATGATTCTTACCTTGTCTTTCCCCAGTCCGTTTCTGACCTGGAGAGACGTACAGCATGTTATTGTCAGGACTTCCCGTGCGGGACATTTGAACGCTAATGACTGGAAAACCAATGCTGCTGGTTTTAAGGGTGAGAACTTCTTTCATATTCTGTCACAGGCAAAATATTTTTATTTTTCCCCCATTTTAAATGGAGAGCAGGAAATACAGCCCCTTAAACGAAACTTTAAATTTTGTGCTGACACACAAAGAGCTTGATCTTTTAGTAAATAAAAGGCAGGTTGATTTTTTTTAAGTTAAAACCACAGAGATAAGGCAGATTTCTTTGGCTTCCCACATCATAGGTCAGTTTTTTTAAAAGATCTACCAACTCCTACATAGAGTCGACCTATGGACCCCTGATTAGTTTACTGTTTGCTGTCATTGAATATCTAAGTGGTATTTATAATACTGTATTTTAAAATTCCTCACCTTCTATAGGACTACTTCCACTTAAATAATAAATAATATATATTGTTCACTTTACTGTAGCACTGTTTGTTGCTAAGGCCACGCATTCTACAAATTTCGTTTTTGTTTGTTTGAAATCTTCCACAAACAGAAAAACAGGCAATAATTCTAAGAAATGTGACTTTATATAAACTAAAAATTCTGATGAAGCTTTATAATGTCCAGTCCTTATGCAATTGTGCACAATATGTAACAAGTTCTGAATATTTTCCCATGGCTAATATGGATCATAGTTCCCAAAGTCTTATTAACAGTAGCCATTCTAGTTGTTGTCATAGGCAATATATGTTATAATAAAAATAAAACAGCTGTATAAAACATATATCCTAAAGTTTGGTATATTTACTCAAGTTGTAAGTGACCTGTTATAATAAACTTGTAATTCATTAATCTAAATTATAACAAAGATTAATTTGTTTATGTCTGCAGACTTAAAACATATTCCCAAATAATTTTAGAATCATTGTATATCTGTATGGATGAAATCCAGTGTTTCATAGCATAGGGCACATCTACTCAAAAATTGAAGTTCTGATGGTCAGGCCATCGGTAACATGGTCATGAGCAAGTCATTTAATTTTTAAGGGCCCTGATAATTTAAACATTTTGGATGCCAAGTAATATTATCTACATATCATATCTTACATATGATCTTAATATATCCTTATATATTTCCTTATATAACCAATATATGCAAATAACTGCCAGAATGTATATTTTTTTTAATTATTTGAAAATGATTTATTATAGACTCATGCTAAAACAAAACCTAGAAATATCCTAGATAACCAGTGGCACATCAATAGTTCTTTGATTAATATCTTCGTTGAAGGCTTCACTCTATTTTTAGGAAAAGAATATTTCTCTGCTTTGGAATATTATCAAACACCTTTCCATGCATGTAAACTATATATGCAGCAGTGTTCAATGAACTTTTAATCTACAGTTGTGAATACCTGTTGGCATTGCATTCTCTGAAGCCCAAATCAAGACATTTGATCCCAAAGTTGTAATTGTATGGGCGACATCAAAATTATTTAAAATTTCAGTTGTTCCAGAAAATCCAGGATGTAATTTGCCATATGTATGTTTCATTTTGATTAGCTTCCACATGCTTCCAGCTCCTACAATATAAATCCATGAGGCTGCAGGGGAGAAAACGGGCCGACACATAACCTTGGCTGGTTGAAAGCTGGAATGAACTTCTTAGTAGAAGGATCACAGACTAAGGATGTTAACCTCCATGAAGCTGAGGAAACTTTAACCCAAATAAATGGCTTAGTTTTATTTGTTCCTTTTTGGCAATTTAAAAAGAGCAAATGGTTCTAACAAAAATGCAGCTCTTTTGAAAACCTCTGTTGGTTTAGGAGAGGGGGAAACAGAATTTAGACTAAATCACCAGACCCAAACCTGAATCTGAAGGGGGCTGTGCACTGCTTCTGGCAAGGAGGAAATGATGTTTTACTATTGCACGTGGCAATATTTAGTATAATATTTCACTCTTCTCTTAGATGGCTGCCAAGAGTAACAATTAAAGTTTGCTTTTTCACAGATGAATTATTCTGAATGGGCTGGGCTCCCAGTGGGATTGTTTTGTAATTTTGTTGATAGCAAGTCCCATATTTCATCTAAACAGGATCATAATAAGATGACTTTAAAAAACAGAGTTATTTTCTTCTCTGCTCTAAACATTACCATCCCCTCCCTAGAGTCCCACAGATAAATGTGATTGAGGCAGAGGCTAGCAGGGGAAGCAACATGCTTTGGGGAAGTGGAGAATACAGGGCACTAGGACTGCGGACAGATGGTATGACTTTTTATGAAATAGTAACTGGAAAGAACAAAAAAGAGCTAATGCTTAGAAAAGGTTCCCACAACAAGAGCTCAACAAGGGCTTGTATTTAAATTAGGTCAGCCAGCTTTGCAGGTCTTGCTTAGCAGGAATCCATAGTCACGTTTCTCTGCAGACTAGAGAAAATGGAAATTGGCTGCCTACAGAAACGTGTGGTCTTGGGTGCCCTCCTTTGTCCCACCCAACTCAGTCCTAGCGCTGAGTGAAATATGTGCATGAAATGAATCTGAAAACACCTGTTCTTCCTTGGGCTTGCTTTTTGTGTCCCAGTGTTGAGTAATTTATCAATAACTTGTTCGAAGAGTGTTTAAAAAATAAAATATGAGAGCAGTTTCACAAATTGCTCTATAGGTACCTGTCAGTAATAGGGACATCAGTGCCCCCATCAGAATTTCTTTCTCGTCAGGTAAAGCAGAAGCCACTTAGAGTAGCAAACAACTCAGTTTTGGAGTTCAGACATCGCTAGACTTGACAGTCTTTGTTATCACTGATAACCTCAGGAAAGCCAACACCCCAATGAATAGCCTCTACCAAAACCCTACCAAATCCATTTTATACAACCTTGCATTTCTTCAGACATACCCCCATGTCCTACGTCCTAGGCAGACAGCAGGGCTAGATGATGTACAAACTAGACTTCTGTGCTGCCCTCCTGAAGGCAGACTTGATCTGTCCTTACCCACGTGTTATGGACTGGAACAGGGATCCTCCTCCTGAAGCAGCTGCTGGCTTGGACAGGTTCTCATTCAGGCTAGGAAGCTGGCCTTGACAATTAAAGAACGTGGCTCTCTGATGACTCATCTCTGTTTCTCGGAGAGTGGGATTGGAGTTGCTCACTGATGAACTAGGGACAGAGAACTTTCTTCTCCTTTTTCTGTGCCCTCCTTATAAAAGCACTCTGTAAATGACCCTATAATGAGATGACCTGACAGAGAGGGAAGCCACATACAGACATTCTTATGCTAATGTACCTTAATTTTCAACAATTTTAATCAAACTAAGATTATTCTGTCCTGCTGCTTCTTAAATAATAACAATCTCTTAAAGTATAATTAAAATCTTTTCCAGTAGATTAGTTTTTCAGAATAAACATAACCCGATGAATACATACCTATGGAAACTGACTAAACATTGTTTTGCCTTGCTCATCTTGTGAATAATCCTAGCTAAGTTTTAGACAACAGCTTTTGACTTTAAACCTCCTCCAGAGATTTTTTTTTTAAATAAATGGAACAAATATCATGTACCTATCGAAGAATCTTCTTTAGATTCCGCATAAGAATAGGAAATTATTTGCCTTAGACCAGATGAACAGATGTGATATTCTTCCACTAGAGAACTGAAATCCAAATTCCAGCGTTTTGCTCCTGACCAATATTTGCAATGCTAAGAGATGTCTTTGGCATTAAGTTGTTTGGGGTTTTGTTAATATTATTTCTTTCCTCTCTTGATCCCTTCCCTTTCTGCTTATAAAAAGGCTTTCTGTTTCGTTTTGTTTCTCTTCTTTTTAATTCTCCTTTGTGTTCCTTAAAACATACGAATTAGCCATAAAAGTGAAGGCTCTTGCCACTCCGGGTGGTTTTTCTTCCTGGAATTTAATGGATGCTATCCCTTCATTTATTTACCAGTATTTCATGAGCACCTTCAGCATGCCAACCCAGCACATGTTGAAGCCCAGAAAGTTGGAGGATGAGGGGAAGAAACGTCAGGGACACCATGGCGTTGACTAATCTGACCTGCCCTGGTGTAACTTACATGCAGAAACAAAAATTTACCCTCCACCTAATTTTCTTCAGTCAAGCCCCAACAATCTGCCAGGTCATGTTAGATAAATATTGGTGATCCTTCTCTTATCGTCTAAAGTTCAGGTTAATGTCAGCATCAGAGGGCATCTGCTATGGAGGGTATCTTCTGTGGTGTCTGATGTGTGTTTTGACCAGCTCCATTTGGGTGTAGAGTATATGCAGATCCGTAGAGCCATGCGGATGACTTTAATTCAGGCATGTTTCATAACCCGTGGCTTGTATCATTTCAGGAAGAAGTTAGCTCTTTCTTGTGATCTCCCTTTTGCTGCTATAATCTGAGGAAACTGCACATCTACCGACCTTCTCTCCCACCAGTGCCTGAGATGTGCAGGCTGATTCTTGCCCCTGAGTCCTCATCTTTGGTTTGGGTCTAATTATAATTGAATGCATGCAACATCAGTGATCTAGTTTTTGGTTTTTTTTTCAAAGTGTTTATATTGGATTATATGACTGTATACAGTTAAACTCTCTTAAATCTAGGAACAGGAATAGACGTCAGATAATAAATTAGGACCTTCTGTCATCTTTACTAGGCGAAAGAATGAAAAAAATGTCATTGAAAATCAAAAAATGACAACTAAGTGAGAGAGGTTACCACGCCTTCCATTTCACTGCCCTCCCAGACTATGTAAGTCTCTTTTTTTCTACCAGCATGTTGCTGAAACCTCCCCCATCCCCACTGACTCTTTCTTTGACCACAACTAAACTACTAGATTTTTTTTAATTTCTAACTGATTGCCCACCGTGGGGAAAACAGTTGACAGTCTAACATGACTTAGCCTCCGAGGCCTTAACTTTTAATAACCTGTGTTACTTTTAATTGCCGTCATTGTATTTCCACTGGTAGGGTTGATAATTTTCAGATGTTCCAATATATTTTTAATACCTACTTGTCTTGCTTTCAGTGTGTAACACTTATTTAAAAGAATTAGAAGTGCTGAACCCATTAAGCATGCTCTGTGTTCAATCAAAACGAAAGGTTTTGAAATGTGTTTTTGAGTTTTGTTTTGAGTATAAAGTGATTTCTGATGTGTTACCATTTGAAAAAGTCAAGTTTCATGTTACTTTATTATTTCACTGTACATAATATGCCATCTTCACTACCAACTATGCTGATACGCTGTCGGTAGCTATGATTTAAGCTACATAATATACTTTAATTGGTAATCTATACCTCATGGTTTTGATGAAAGGTTGAAGTGAAATGTTACTCATCTGGTCAGTGTCAGAGGTGGTATTAGAATCAGTCACTTGACTCCAGTCTTGATCCCACTTGCAGAAGTAAGGCCCTTCCTACTTGAAAAGACAGAGGGAAGTAAATACATTTGATTCCACCTAATAAAATGTGCTCCCTGGAAATGCCACCTAATATATTTTTTTAAGATTCTATGTTTTCTACCACTGTGCACTGTGAAGGTTTACCCATTTCATATTTATTGACTGAAACCCTTTTATTTTTGTATTTATTGGCCATTGTATAGATGAGCTTCTAGCTCATTTACCAAAAAAAAAAAAAAAAAATGTGAATCGCGCAGAATTTGGGAATTTTACCTTTATTCTTTTGTCTGGTAGATGATTTACCCAAACATCTCCATGGGAATATAGAAACCCTGATAGGAAACTCTGCTTAATTATGGCTTAACCTGGAGTCTTATATCCAAAATGTCCACTTGTCTCATCAGAATGTTCAACTCATACCTACCAAATACATGATGCTCAAAAATATTTTCTACAAATGGAAAGTGATGTTTTCTCTATGCCTGTCCTTGACTGAATGATGGCATTAGGTTTGTTAGACTTTCGGGGTTTCATTTTGATTTGCCCTTTCATCTCTGTCAGTTTTAAATGCATGTGGTTTCACACTGAAAATCCATTCGCAAAATGGAATTAAAATGGTTGCACTATTTGCCTGTTATCTCTATATAAGATATAATTAGTTAATGAAGAGAACCATGTTTGGAGTGGTTTTGTGATTTTGCCAAAATCTTAAGGGCCTTTAAATTCAAGTAGAAAGTCTATTAGTGATATTTTCTGTGGCCTTTGAGGAAGCCAATTAAGGTTTTTGTACCTTGGTTTTTATGGAATGTGGATAGCTAATACTAAACATAATGAGAAGAATGAATTCAATGAAAACTGCTTTGAAAATGGAAAATACCAAAAAAAAAAAAAAAAAGAGTCTTAAAAGTATATTTTTATATGTGAAGATTTCCACTCCTTGAAATGTGAATAAAGACATGGAACTGTGATGTGAATTAGAATGTTTTTGGGGGACTGAAAATTAATTCAGTTACCTGGAGTGGGCTAGAGAAAATATATCAAGGACTTTATAATAAAATGATTATTAATATGTCACCAAAGTTTTTTATCCATTAATCGTATATCAATGATAATGCAACTATACTTAAATTCTGTTTTGCAAATTAATTTAAATGTTTAAATGTCACCTTAAGTTCAACCTACTAAATCTTTAAAGCTATAATTAATTGCTTCGACATAGGAACTAATGATAGAAATCTGAGCTGATTGTAACCTGTCACCAGCCTATCAACTCTAGTAATTGATATACAGTATAAATCTGTGAGTTGAAAGTATGATTTTTAACAATGTGTAAAAGTATCTACATTTAAGAGAAAGTAGACGTCTCATTTGTGTAATCACCTGAAGAAATTCAAATCTCTAATTCTAATGAGGCTGGACTTTACCTAGGTATTTGTAAGACTGTTCTTTTAGCCCATGACTTTTACTATTTTTAATAACAGCAACTCTTAATATTTTGTGGTTATGGTTGATATTTTAGGCAAAGATATATGTCATCAAGCTCTAAGCTTGGGATTATAGAGGATGATGTCAGTCCAAAAGTGTATTTTGACTATAAAGTAATGAAATTGAACCACTCATAATTGGATTCTGAATCCAGTTCCAAAATAGGATGCCCAAAAATGATTTAAGTCAAGACAGTCTTAGCAAAGTACACACACACACACACACACACACACACACACACCCCTCTACATTCTTTTACAGCCTATTTTAAAATTCAACAATCATCTTGTTATTTGAGGTTTTGTATTTATTTAAAACAAAAAATTCACTCAGCTCTGAACTCAGTGTTTCACAGAATGGGCTCCAGAGTCCAACAACCTGGCAGTGAGTCGCAATCCCAGCTTTATACAGTATGTCTGGTAATCTTCATACATTCTTAATCAACTTTATTGAGGTAAATTTACATACAATAAAAAAGCATTATTTTATGTGTACAGTTCAATGAGTTTTAACACATGCATACATCCATGTGACCATCACTACCATCGAGTTATAGAAACCTCTGTCACCCTGAAGAGTTATTCTGTGCTCCTTCCTCACCCTCTGCCCTCCTCCTACCCTGGCAACCACTGATCTACTTTCTGTCCTATAGATTAGATTGTCTTTTCTAGCCTTTCATAAAAATTGAATTATTTGAAACCAGATTCTTTCTTGCCATGTAATATTTTTGAGGTTCATCTGTGTTGTTAAGTCAAGCATTCTCACGATAAAAAAGAATGATATCGTGTCTGTGAAAGAATGTGGATGAAGCTGGAGGCCATTATCCTTAGCAAACTAACCCAGGAACAGAAAACCAAATACCACATGTTCTCACTGATAAATGGGAGCTAAATGAGGAGAACTTGTGAACACAAAGAAGGAACAACACCCACTGGGATCTACTTGACAGGGGAGGGTGGGAGGAGGAGGAAGAGGAGCAGGAAAAATAACTATTGGATACTGGGCTTAATACCTGGGTAATGAAATAATCTGTACAACAAAGCCCCGTGACATGAGTTTACCTATATAACAAACCTTCATATGTACTCCTAAACCTAAAAGTTAAAAACTATAAAATAAGTAATGTTTTACATTTTTAAAAGTATATCAGGCATTAATTCTCTTTTATTGCTACTTAGCATTCCACTGTATGAATATACCACAATGTCTATACTCATTCACTTTTTCATGGAACATTTTATTGTTTCTGGTTCCAGGTTAGTATGAGTACAACTGCTCCAAATAGTTAGACACAAATCTTTATGTGGACAAATCATAATTTTTAAATATTAGAAAAGTCATCTTTAATTTGAACAAAGACCCTGAAGAGTAAGGGGGCAATCTAAGTGGCTTACTAAACAGAGCATTTCAGGCAAGGTGAATAGCACGTACAAAACCTGTTCAAAGAAAAGCAAGGAAGCCATCCTAGCTGGGGTAGAGTGAGCAAAGGGGAGAATGAGGAACACAGTATCGTATAAAGAATTTAATTCCTCTCTTTGTTCACAGTATGTACTTAAGTAAAATTATGAGCTATATGCCATGCATTGTAATATAACATACTCAGTCAATATTCTGTTCAGATTTTTGTAAGATAAGAATTCAGCATATTTTATATAGAGATACAGATGTAGGTGTGTATAGCGCTATATCCGTTAACATGGAATTTGCATCTTAGAAGTGAAATTTGGTCCACTATCACTTTCCAATATTAGACTCACTACATTGTAGTCACATCGCTTATGACACTTTTTTTCTCATCTTTGTAGTCATTAGGTACCTTTCTGTAATTGACAGAAGTCCTACATGGGCATCCCCATTGTATGGAATTCTGTTGTGATTTCTTCCAGAGCTAATTTAGGCTATTGTTTTCATTTCCTGTTGTCATCGATTTTAGTTGGTGGTTCTGGATAAATCATTAACCTCCTTATTTGTTTTCCCTTTTTTATAAGATTACTTGGATTTCAGTTAACAGTACTTGGGCTCAGAAGTGTTGGAAAAAGTATAATCTGCCAATGATTATGAATTATATTAATGTCATATGCCTAACCTAAATAAAGCATAAATAAATACAGTGAGAGGGTGGAAGGTGTTTGAGAACTTGAGGATTACCAAAAGTTGGGGAACCAAAGTTTATCTGGAATACTATAGTTTGCTTTTTTCCTTTTTTTTTTTTTTTTTTTTTGAGACGGAGTCTTGCATTGTCGCCCAGGCTGGAGTGCAGTGGTTCAATCTCAGCTCACTGCAACCTCCACCTCCCAGGTTCAGGCAGTTCTCTGCCTCAGCCTCCCAAGTAGCTGAGATTACAGGCACCCGCCACCACGCCCAGCTAATTTTTTGTATTTTTAGTAGAGACAGGGTTTCACCATCTTGGCCAGGCTGGTCTTGAACTCCTGACCTTGTGATCTACCCACCTTGGTCTCCCAAAGTGCTGGGATTACAGGTGTGAGCCACCACACCTGGCCAGTTTCTTTAAGTTTAAACAAATACCTTCTTTTGTTTGTGTTTCCCAGGGACTGGAAATTATAACTGGAGGAGACAGCTATGGTAAAGTCAACAGATCAGGGGAAGGGGCAAAAGAGAGGGCCCAGTGTGCAAAAGGGACAGATATAGTGTGATGAGGAAAGTAATGTAAAAAATATCAAAAGCAAAACTACTTGAATCCTAGGGTTAGGAGTTCTCATTTGATTGGAAAAACATTTTGGAGCCACTGCGGTGATTTGATAAAGTGAGCTAGATAATAGTAATGACTTTCAAGCAAGTTGATTCAAGTTGCTAGTCTGATGTCGAAAAGAATATTATTTCTTACACTGATGGTGTGAATCCATTGTTCCTATGACATGTCTTAGAAAATGGCATGTATGTAACAAATTGACTGGTTGAAATGAAAGGAAATTGTCTTGCAGTGATCATTTTATATTATCTTAGTATGCAATTATGTATTCATGACCTTAAGACTGCGACATTCAGAGAAATTTTTTATCATCTCTTGGCCTCCTTCTAAATGAGGAAAGTTATAGAGTTGGGATATATAATCATCTTTGCTACATCCCCCCGCCCCCGCTTTTTTTTAAGAAGAGAAAGAAATGCTTTTTAAAATGACTCTTTAATAAACCCTGAGCGAAGGGTGTGGTGATGGGATTGCTTCTTGAAAAATGTCAGGTCAGTAATTGTGCTTTCAGAAGCCTTCACAAATTTCTTTTGACCAAAGTCTTTTCTCTGGTTGTTACTGCTCACCATGACCTCCAAAAAGCCACCTGACTTCCTATATTTGAATTTTTTTTAGCATACAATTGTAGTCTTTGTATTTGCCATATAACCTCACAAGCATTTAAAGAATGCAAGTATACATAATTGCGGTGAGCATCTTGAGTTGCTGTACACCTATTATGCAGGCAGAATGATAGGAGCACTTAGGGTTTATAAATGACTTTTCCTCCTTTCAAGTACTGTATTAATATTCTTTTTCTCAGCCATGAAGCCAACTTAGAATTTGCAATAGTCTTAAGGAGCGGTATTGTTTTTCTGAACCCACCAGAGTTTACAATGTATATGCTTTCTTAATATACTACGTGGGTTGGTTTTGTCAGGAAATCATCTGCTGCTTTTCATGTTTTACCCTCAGAAGTATCTTTACAGCCAAGGCAGAAGATATGTATCCAGCTTTGTTCCAAAGCACAGTATTGTGCATCTTAGAAGCCTAAAACCCCCACTGAATTGCATTCACATATCATGAAAGAATCAGAGAAAATAGCCAAAAATGTGAAAAATGTCTATGATTGTTTGACAGAGCTGCCACACTTGGTTGCATAGGTTGTTAACTGCACAAGGGAGCCAAACTGAAGGGTCGAGTGGGTGGGGACCGAAATCTGGCCTTGGATGCAGTCACCAAGGAATGCGCCCCGCAGTGGGATGACATCCACCTTAAGGAAAGAGGTACCTTTCTCTAATCAACATAAAAGTTCCACATGGGCATCCCAGTTGCATGGAATTGTGTCGTGATTTCTTCCAGAGCGATCAAAGGCACAGGCATCTTTTAAGAAGTATGCATCCAGAGATGGTTCTGTTCATTTTAAACTGCAGCCATTGCTTCAGTCCGGATATCCACAGATTCTATTTCTTCATTAGCAAAGTCACTCAGTGTTACTAGAGTCAAATAAAATTTTGCAATATCTGGCCAGGTGTGGTGGCTCACGCCTGTAATCCCAGCCTTTTGGGAGACCAGGGTGGGTGGATCACAAGGTCAGGAGTTTGAGACCGGCCTGGCCAACATGATGAAACCCCATCTCTACTAAAAATACAAAAATTAGCTGGGCATGGTGGCAAGCGCCTGTAATCCCAGCTACTCAGGAAGCTTAGGCAGGAGAATCGCTTGAATCCAGGAGGCAGATGTTGCAGTTAGCCGAGATTGTGCCACTACACTCCAGTCTGGGTGACAGAGCAAGACTTTGTCTCAAAAAAAAAATTACAGTATCTGTGACTATTTCATCACTATCTTTATCACCAGCTCTCTAAACAAAGTTTGAAGTAAAATCTCAGAATCTTAAGTGAGCGTAAGTGCTAAGCACAAATCTATAATTCTTTTCAGGTCCTTTTTTTACATTCAGCAAAAATGATTGAAGCTTCATGAATTCAAATGTATGATTCTTTCATTTGAGTTTCAGTAGAAGATTCATATTTGAGTTAGAGTCCATGTCCACATTGGCATAGGTAGGATACATGAGCCCACAGCAGTGGTGAAAAGGCTTCATTTGAAGTCTTCCCCGATTATCATCAACCTGTCTTGTTAAAATACTCTCCCCAGCTCACTTTTCCTAAGAAGGAATAGAGCTTTAAATGCAAAAGGGAAAACTGTGATTGAGGTAAACAGGAGAAACTCTCATATTGAAATTAATACATGCATATCAGTTTGGACTCTGGCATCAGATATTCCTAGCACAGACTGCATTACCAGTTTCATATCCCACATCAGGGACAAAGGGCTCTAAGTTGCTGTGACCACGCTGAGACCGTGGTAAGTGGGCACGGTGGAAGCTAGTTGAGGATCAATAAGATGAAAGGGGGCTTATGTTACATCTTTTCCAAATTTAATTCTAGTAAAGATGGCTTAGCCTATCCTATTTTGTTATCTAGAGAGATCTTTATGTTGGTGCCAATGTCTATAATATAAACCAAATTCAAAAACTCAAAAAGAAATCCTGCCCTGGTTCTAAGCATGACTTCCCAAGGCCACTGCATCTAGCAGTGTACGGTGACACTCCAGGCAGTTGCTTTGCAGAATCCATCTGGATACATCTGGACAATAAATAGATCCAGACTCCTCTTTTTTTTTTTTTTTAATTTCTTCTTAGAATCTCAATTCAGACTTTTTACACATGCTCACATCTTGCTAGCGTTTGGCATTTCAAAGCGATTAAACTTCTACCACACATCCCAATAATGGCTTCATTTTATGGTGTTATACCAGAAGATACAGTATGCCCTGAAATTTCCAGAGTCATCCTTGGAAGAGCCAAAAAGAAAACTGTTGTGATTACTGCTGGATGTTAACAAATGGGAAGTTGCTCTTTGATACTCAGTGTCATTCTTCCATCTGGGTGTGCCTGGTTAGCTCTAATAAAAAAAAAAAATAGGCAAAGCGTGAATATAAAATAAAGTATCTTTTCCATATTAATATCTTCATGCTCACAGAAAATCCCTGATAGAAATGACTGAAGAAGGTTATTTCTCAGCAAGAATAGGGGAAAGTGTTATGGGCCAGATGTTAAACTTCCAAGCCCAACATACTCTTTTTCTCTTGCTCATGTTTTAATGAGTTAAGAAGTTTTGAAGATGAGAGCAGTACTTTGTGCAGTTGACTTGGAAAAGACAAAGTTATGTAGACGATTTCCTCAAATGTTTTTCCCCTTTATTACTTTGCAAAGTTATTCTGAAGATTATGATTGATCTGAGACCTTAGTGGAAAGAAATACTGTATGTCTCGTAGACCACAGTAATCAATGGATAAATATATAGTAGAAAGATTCTGCAGACTTGAGCTGGAGTTTCTATGACTTTGCGCAAGTTCTTTTCATGTTCATGAAACCTAGTTTCTTCAGCTAGAAAATGTGAATAATACTATCTTGCTAATAAGATTGTTGCAAAGATTTTATTAGCTAATGTGTAATAAAATACGTATGTGAGATATGAATTTTGCCTCCCCTATAATATTTCCTCTCTGCCTCTCATTTTGAGAAGCATGCTCAATACATTAAATGTGCTTCAATTGGAGGGGCAGTAGGATTCAGAGAGAGACACTTCAGTGCATCTTCTATTTTCACCTTTGTACACTGAGCATGATTTTTCATCTCAACTCAGTCAAACACTGATTCTATCCTAACTATCTGTCCCTGAAGTGTGTGATAATGTAAGTCTGGGTTAAGAGAACTTTTATCTTCTCAAAATGTTTTTGTAAGAGAAGCAGAAATGTTTGGGATAACCATATAAAAAGCTACTGACATTATATACTGTGCAGTCAACTCTCATTTCTTTTGCTCCTGGCATGAGGGAAGGGGTATTTGAGAATCATGTCTAGAGTCTCAGGTCCTGCGCTTCCTATGTTAGCCTAATTAACCAGACTTTTCCACGAGATGCCATCCCCAGTAACCTAAGTAAGTGGTTCTCAAAGTGTGGCCCCAGACCAACAATACACCAGCACCACCTGAGAGCATGTTAGACATTCCCATTCTGGGCCTTACCTCAAAACTCCTGGATCATTGGGACTGAGCAGCGTGTGCTTCAACAAGTCTTGAGTGATTCTAATGTGTATGGAAGTTTGAGGACCACTGTCCTAAGTCACCCACCGTATGTAATGAATTACCTTCTCTCCTGTGCATCTGGAAGTGCCATCGTTAGAAGAATAAAGTGCCATCCCTAGAATAAATGATAAAAACACTCTCTCAAATTATGTTCTTCTTGCTGTTTCAATAAGGAAGTTGTGAAAGGTTTTCCCTAAACATCTCTCTTGTCAGTTTCTGAACCAATTGGTCCCAGCCACATTCATTCTCTTTTCTGTCCGTTGGACCATGACCCTATGTTTTCAAACTTTGTATCACTCTTAAAGCGGGAGAAAAAAAAAAATCTGTTCCATTCTGCTGCCTCAGTTCCATCCCTTCTTTCAGAACTAAAAATTCCCAGCAAGTAGTCTGAATTAGCTGCATCCATTTCCTTACTGTTCATTAGTCCTTCTGTAATTCCTTGCAATCTTGCTGCAATCGTTTCTACTTTTGTTGTTTCTGCTTCTACCCTTGACAGGAAATCATTCTACAACCTTGACCCATCTCCTGCTTGCCAAATCGGAAGACCTCTTGTCTTTCTCTAGGATTCATGCTCTAGATCAACCGAGACTAGATCTCTCCCTTATTTTTTTAATGATGCAAAGATATACCCTTCTTCTTTGGCTCTTTACTTACTCCTTTCTCCCTTTCTTAAACCTTAGCCATTCCCTGAGGTCTGTTTCTTAGAGAGGGAAGGAGGGAATCAATCAATCAATCACTCTCTCTCTCTCTCCTCCTCTCTCTCCCCCACCCCCACCACCTCCTCTCCTCTCCCATCCTCTTAATGCCACTGCTTTTCTTTTACATACCTGCCTTTTCAGTTACAAATATCATGTCTTCACTAAAGAGTTTCAGTTCTACGTCTTCAACATTGATGTCATCCTAGAATCTCTGCACAAGGCTCTCTCTATGTCATTTACAGCTGAGAACTTCTAAAACAGAAGCCATCAATCATCTTTCACAAAACAACTTCTCCCCAAAGCTGGCCTCTGTTGTCAGGGGATACCCTTCTGTCCATCACCCTGTTCTTGACTCCTTGGTCGCCTCCAGTTTTAGTTGCAAGATTCCATTGCTCCTTCCTTACCTGATCTCATTTCATTCACCATTTCCATAGCCTGGTTTATGATCTCTGATGCCTGCGCCATGGCAGTAGGTTCCCTGCCTCAGTCCTTCTGCCTCTGATATCCTGTATAACAAATCCCAGATTAATCTTTCTAGAATATCAATTTAATTATCATTTCCTTGATCGTTGGCACTCATTGCCTCCAGAGTAAATCCAGCCATGCATTCCAGGCCCACACAGCTTCCTTGAAACTGTCACCGTTCCAAATATCCTGGTCTCATTACCATCTCTCCATGAACCCAAATCTGACTGAAGGATTTGAGGGCCATCTCAAGCCTTATTTCTTCTAAAAGAACATCCAGTTCACAGTAATGGCTTACTTTTCATAAAACAAAAATTGTTTTTTTGAGACATAGTCTTGCACTGTCACCCAGGCTGGAGTGCATTTGTGCGATCTCAGCTCACTGCAATCTCTGCCTCCCAGGTTCAAATGATTCTCCTGCCTCAGCCTCCTGAGTAGCTAGGATTACAGGTGCCCACTACCATGCCCAGCTAATTTTTGTATTTTTAGTGGAAACGGGGTTTCACCATTTTGACCAGGCAGGTCTCAAACTCTTGACCTTGTGATATGCCCACCTCGGCCTCCCAAAGTGCTGGGATTACAGGCATGAGCCACCGTGCTCGACCCACTTTTCATAAATTTTACAGAAATTTCCCTATTGACATCCATTAAGCTTAAAAAGTATTTGAGTTTTATGAATATGAAAGGGAATGTTCATGAGAAGCCTAACATATTGCCAGAAACTGAGAAGGATATGTGATAACTTTCTTCCTGGCGAGATGGTGACATTCCCAGTGACGAGGAATAATTTTTCTTTGTTCTTTGCCATCATCACCTCCAACAGTGGGTGAAGGCTCCTTGTGAGGTGAGCTCATGGATGTGTACATAGATGAAATAACCAAATCTTTGTAATTACTATTAACCACTGAGTAAACAGGCGCTCACTTGAAATAAATGTCAACTAAATTTTCTATTCCCTTATCTTACGAGAGCTTAAGGGAAAAGCAAAGCAAAACGAAAGGAAAATTAAATGAAGAATTATCTAAAAATAATACGTAAATAATCCACAAATAGGAATTTTGGCTGCCGGCTAATCAAAATCCCATTTCATTTATTGTTTGCTCAAGTTTAATGTCAAGAAGATCTAGGTTGGGGAACTGACATATGGTCAATCTAATCTTCAATTAGCCCTTACCCAAAGGCCCTTGTAGTACATTTTTTATCTTGTTCTCATCTTTGTTCAGACAATCATTCTTAAAAACAAGCAAAAATAGAATCTGGGTATGCTGTGTGTTACATGGCTGAGTCTCCCCAAGGTGGTATAATAATTTTCCTACTCCTTTTCAAGAAATATTTGTCAATTACCTTAAGCAAATTACTTGCTTATTGTAACCATACTGGGAGCAAATAAATGAAGACTGGTCAGAAGAAAATAAGAAAATAATTTGACACTTTTTTCTTTTCTTAAAATGGAAAGAGGCTCTTAACAGAAGGCAGACGTATCTCCTCGTTTTAACTCTGCAAATGAAACAAATAGTAATAAATATGTTTCTATATGTTCATATAGACTATAATAAATTGTGTATGTATACATAAACATTATATTCCCATATGTGTATAATGAAGTACATCGTACATGGAGAAGAGGGGCTCAGCAGCATTTTCCTAAACTCCTTTTCCTTAGTCTGTACTGATGAGCCTGTCTAACTACGTACAGCTGCTGACCAAACCCAACCCCAAGAGAAGTTTTGAAGTGCAGACCCAGGAGACAGTATCTGGAAACTTTCCATGTGCAAGTTCTCAGTAGCACTGGTGACGGCTGGCATGTTTGGATCTGGCTGGAAGTTGTTACTAGAGCCTGAGATTTTAGGAAGAGCAAGGGAAAAATAAAAACAAACCAGGCAGCAGAACACAGGTGCCGGCTGCTCCGTTTTCCTACCCCATGGGAGTCTGCATTTTGCACTGAATGACAGAAGAAAGCATTGTAACTCTAGTTCTGATTCTCTCTCTAAGAAATTCATGCACCTTTTGCACTGAAATGTAAAAGACTGCACAATGAAGAGATAGCAGAGGAAGGCAATAAGGCAGAGGAAGTAGGTGATTCTGGGAGCATTCTGGCTTTCTGCTGTCAGATATTTAGGTGTGAAACTGACAACATGAGACTGAAAAGTATCACTTCCCACTTTTTCTTTCTCCCTTAGGAAGCTTCCTTTTGATTTCATATTTAGCTGTTTCTTTTTACATTTTAAAAACAGTACTTAAGTGTTTACATTATACATGTGGGATGTGGCGACTTGGGAAATCGTCTCGAGTCCTCTCAGGTGCATGCCATCCTCCTGTCCTGCACATTTGGCCTGGTTTAATTAGTAGGTGCAGGAGGCATAGGATCCCTGATGGGAGCAGTTACTTCAGAGCAGGTGGTTCAGCACATTGAGGATCAAAGAATCCGAAGGTGCTGGGACTGCAACAGCTGCAGGCAGCTCTTTGATCTCTACTTCCAAATTTCTACCCAGCCCACAGATCAAGCAGTCCTCCTCAAGACAGGAATTTGGGTAACTACCTTTTATTCTGACGGTTTACTTATAGGTAGATGAGAATAGCAACAACTTGATTGATGGCAACCCAGCAATCGTGGTTGTCTTTGAGTTCTCCTGCAGTCTGGTCTCACCCTGTATTTCCTGGATATTTACCACTCTCCCCTTCTCCTGCTGACCATTCATTCCAGACTCCAGCGGTGCTGGTTTCCTGGGTGCCTCAATGAATCACACAAAGAATTATCTAACCAGGATGCCCAGTTCTGGCCCCTGCGATGTGCTACCTTCATCTCCACCTAAATCCTACACATGCCTGAAAGCACAATCCAAATATGGATCACTTTCCCCTCAGGTTACCTTACGTTACTGTAGATGTTGGCTAACGTGGATTGAGTACTTACTGCACACCTGGCTCTGTTAGGTTGCGTTACATCGCTTGTATTTGACTGATTTCTTACTCTTTGGACATCCTTTTATACTTACGGTAATTACACAGTTTGGTACTTTTAATTGTTTCTCAGTAAAATTATAAAGTTATTCTCGTCTCACCTCCCACTTGAGTGAGAACACAAATTATTTTCTGTTGCATTTGGATCTCACTGTTTAGTATGGTGTTGAATACAGAGTGGGTGCTTTACAACCTGAGTGATATAATAACTAACTGGATCAATTATTAGCTTATATTGTTGAAGTGTATTGAAATTGATGCTTTCGTGTAATCAAATAATTGAATCTAATTTATCGGCCATGTTTCATATTTTGATGATTATGTACAGCCTAACAAATAGAAATATAGGTGCAGGAGGCCTGTCTGCCCTCCAGGTACTACATTATTGATATTAACAGTTGGGAGAGTACCGTGTCACTCCATAGTACTGTCACATGACGATTTCATTTGCACATAGGATGACCAGTCTCCTGGTTTGCCCAGGAATGAGGGAATTCCCAGGGCACAAGAATTTCAGTGCTAACATCAGACAGTCCTGAGCAAACCTGGACATTTAGTCTCCCTGGTCATAAGGAATAGGAGATATTTTTAGATGCACTTTTATATTAAATACTCAGTAATGGATAGTTGCTACCAAGTTGCATATTTTTCAGGTATAGGCGAAATTCAAAATTTCTGGTAGGCTCCTTGGAGAGTTTTTGTTGCTTGTTTGCTTTATTTTATTTGTTTACCCTATTTTATTTATTTGTTTGCGGGATGCTGCTTAACAACACTGTGTTTTAGCAGAAAGGTCCTCTTTCACTTTAGGGAACACAAACTCTTTTTAACCAGTCAATTACTTATAGAGTGATTTACTAATAATCACGTTAGTGGCATCTTGAAATATTCAGTGTAATTTTTTAAAAATGTTCAATAGCTGGCTTCAGTAGGGACGGTCCACTAAAAGAGATGAACGTATACCACATGGTCCTGGTTACAGCTTCTTATGCCCAGAAATTTCTAATTTTTCTCCTGCTGAGCTTTTAGCTTATCTTTAGAATGGAGTTTTTTAGGCCTCCTAGCTAAAGCTGTTGCGTATATTAACTGAATCTGCTTTTGAACTATGCAATTACCTACTTGGGTGCCTAATGATTATCTCCTCTCAGCACTTCCGGTCTCATCAGAAAATAAGAATGTGCCTGCCAGAGACTATTAACTATTTTCCTGTGTTCTCTTGTCCATCTGACTATTCCAAGTGGGAAAGCCTTTGGATAACTTTGCATAAAAACTAGCTGTACTTCTGGTGCCAAATGAAACTGCTTTCCTGAGCTTATGTCCATAAATAAGCCTATTTGTGAGGTCTCAATTGATATCTTACACCTATCAAAATGTAAACAGCCCTGAACTCTAAAGGAACAGATATAATGGTAGGCAAGTTTTACAAATCTCCTTTATTGAAATAGAGCTTGTCCTATCTCACTCCACTAAAAAATAAATTTACTTTCTGAAATGTACTCCAGGAACTTTGCTTCAAGATCTTTAATTATTCTATATACACACCTTGTTCCCTCAATATCTTTTTAATATTTAATTTTTGAATTTTAACTAAGGTTAAAACTGAATTGAATGTTTCTGCCCCCACTCTTAGGAATGACAAATTCTATTTGAACTGGTCGGGATTCCTGTTCACACCAATGTTAATAGTACTCTGATTTCATGGAATTTTGCATTTTACACAGTGCTTGCACAGAGCAGCTTCCACTTGATCATCTTAAAATTATATTCGGACTCAGCTTTTGCTCTGAGCTTGGTATGAGAAATGTGCATAAGTAAGATTAGTTATGGAATGACCATATCATAGCCAAATGTTTGCATGGTATATTTGCTGTAATTGTACATTGTAAAATGTGAATATTGGCTCTATCCTTGAATAAACTTCAAATGTTAAGGGTGACTTTACAGAAATCAGTAATAAAAAGAACAGATCTCTTAATGTCCCCTTACAATTCCCTAGTAAACACTTTATGACACTTGGTGAATTAAATAACATTTCTCTTCTTAGTACCATTCATTCATTTCACAAATATTTATGGAAGTCCTGCTGTAAGCCAGGCACTCCACAGACCCTGGAGAGAATCATACTCTGAGCCCTTGGGAGCCCTTCATGGTAACAGTGGATGAATAAGACAGACTTGACTCAAATGGTCACCAAGAAAAGTCAATGTTTCTCTCTTTATAGGTCATTTTGAATATGAAAATTTTATATTATATAAAAAATTATTAGTGCTTCCAAACGGCTTCATGGCTCTTTCCCCTATTGACGCCACGTTTTGAGGGAGTTCGTCTGCCCAACACAGTTATTGTGCTGTTTCCCTTATTGACTTAGTGACCTTCATTGATCTCTTCAGCAACCAGTTTTCTTGTTTATTAATATTATATTAGTATGACGTATTTTTTGGTTGACCGGCCAGTCTGTAGAGTTTACCTGTGGGTAGTCAGCCTCTTTTCTGAGCATCTAGTTTGAGTGTTTCATGAACAGACATTGTCTCTGGAGGGCAGAAATTGAGTTGGAAAAGGAAACAAATTTATGGCCTTCATAAAGTCTCAAGGTGCTTTTCTACTTAACTCAAGTGGTTGTTTAACAGGCATGAAGTGTTTGCTGTATCTGATTGTTCGTGTTAATTTATGTCCTCATGGCTGTTAGGTGGACCGTTATGGAGGAGTGGAGGGTGAAAACAGGAGCCAGTGCCGCTGAGTGCAAGCATGGACGCTCAGATGGGCACGTTTCTGGTATTGCAGTGACAGCTCAAAGACCTTTCCCTCTCCAAGGCCCCACCTCCCTTCTCCACACCCCCGGCATGCCAATCAAATCTCTTATTTCCCTAAACTGAAATAAAATGATGAGTTGTACTAGTTTAAAACCACTTGACACTAGCATGGGGGATATTTAAGGACTGATCAGGCTTCTATAACGTCTTTGGTAAAAATTTCAATTTTCCCAGGGTGGGGGGTGTATGGAAAAATACCATTGACTGTCCATGATGACATGATACAGGCTGTGGTTAAATGATAAGTAAGAACATGTGATTCTCATGAACTTTTACAAAAGATCTCCACAATTTAGTCCCTTAAGCCCAAATTTGACATTTCTTCTGTATCATGTGAGTACCTCTATCCCTTTTTAATTACCCTTCACGATGTTATGAAACTAAAGCTAAATATTCAGAATTGTTCATAAAAGTGATCAACTTGGGATAAATTTTTGATAACTTTTGTTTATCCTTTTCTGGATAACATGTTTTACAATAAATATGCTTGCTTTTTAATTTTAAAAAATAATAATTGAAGAAATACATATATAAAACTCCTACATAGATCCTTGCCATAGCAAAGTAGGTTTACTTTTTTTATTTAATATGTTCTATCTGGCTGATACCAAAGTAAGGAGACCTTACCTTTGTATGGTTCTTTACACAGAATTTCTCACATGGAGCTTTAATGAATTTAATAATGTAGATGAGACACATCATAATATCCCAAAACAAGAAAATTGTTATTTCTTCTTGTTTGCTGAGAATTATGTGATGAGCAAATCACATAAGACCATATTTTTTCATGCTAGCACAATGTCCTTTTTTATATACTGTAATTTATTTGTCCTCGTATATGCATCAAGTTATGTTAACATAGAACATATAAAGAAACAAGACCCAGTTCCTGCCATCAAGCAGTTTACAATGCAGCTGGAGTAAAAAGACATTTGCTGACAGAGAGATTTAATTTGGCAATGCAATTGATGGCTCTGACAAAGAGTGCAGTGCCTGATACAGTGTGTGTTACATCAAAGGCATTCAAGAAATGATGGATGGATGGAAAGATGGATGGATAAATGGATGGATGGATGGATAGATGGATGGATGGACAGGAGGGCAGATGGATTGACAAATTAGTTACCAGAGTAGAAAGGAGAAAAGTTCACTAGTCACAGATAGTCGAATTTCAGTAAATGTCTTTTGAGTATTTTATTGGTCAGTGAATACTTCTAGAGGGAAAGATCGACTAGCCAGGCCTTCAGGAACTTAGAGTAGGGCTGAACTCTGCAGAGAGAAGGAATGAGGGGTTGTCAGGCCTAGTGCTCAGCCTGGACAAAGGCAGAGAGGCAGAAAGCGCAGCCTCTCACCGAGATCTCTAAGAGTAGCCTTCCTAAAGCAAGAGGTTTGCTGATGAGAGTGTTTTGCAGTAGAATGGAACTGCATCTGACAACAATGTGACGATTAAGCTGATGTATTTAAATAATCCATAAGCACGGGCAGCTATATAAACCTTTGCATAAAATCATTCATGTGGTGATAAAAAATGTTTTAGACAAAAACTGGAAGTATGACCTAGTATTGAATATAAAGTTATGAGACAGTTCAGTAAGAAGTGGAGATTTTAAGTACCAATGGGAATTTTAAAGTATTTTTAGAAAGATCTACACATGTAGATATTACTATATCAATCAAGTATTCCTGTACCTAATGGAAATTTCTGAGACAGTTATGTCAAATTCACCTTTAGATCAATAGGCATGCTGAGACCTAAAAGATTCAAAGACTTGAAAGTGGCATAAAAGTCTAGAGGCCTCCAAATATTTCATGGATAAAGTTTAATAAATTTTGTATATGCTAGAAGAAAGGTAATAATTTAGGTCTTCTAAGGTAGTCAACCTAATTACTAGACAGGTCAGAATATGGCTGTCTCTTGTATGTAAGTTCTTCTTGCACTATGAGAAGTCATATACATCGTTACTTCTCTTTAAACCTATTAATTATCTTATGAAAGCAATGATGTCATCGCTTAAATGCAAGTGATTAAACAGTGGGGCCCTGGAGAAAAACTATGTGCATTGGAATCTAGTTCAACCACTGACTTGCTAGTTAATCTTGGCTGAGTTTTTGTCTGTTTTTCAGTTTTCTCATTAATGAATGGTGATAATAATAATAATGGCACTAACATCTGAAGACTGTCGGGAGGACTAAATGTAAAAATGTAGACGTGGAGTAATAATTCATAAATGATAGTCTAATTACTGGTAGTGAATAGATAATGAAAACTATACACGTCTTATTTTCTTGACATGATTATGTATTTGTTTTGCTTTATTTTTCAAATCATTGCTGGAAAGATAGCTAGGATCCCACAGGGGTGTGTTAGGGGTCTTACTGAGTGACACTGTAACTCGACATACGTAGTTTAGTGAAACTGACCAGTCTCTTGCTTTCCACAGTGAGCCATCTTTATGGATTTGGACTGATGGACGCAGAAGCCATGGTGATGGAGGCAGAGAAGTGGACCACTGTTCCCCGGCAGCACGTGTGTGTGGAGAGCACAGACCGACAAATCAAGTAATGCTTGCTGCTGGCAAACAGCATGACAATGCCCCAAAATAGAGCAAGCCAGTCAACTGCTCAAGACGGCCCCTTGTTGCACATGGAAGCTAAAAGCTTCTGTAGTTTCTCTCTAATGTGACTATGAAATTGTAATAGAACGTCTAGAATTCTGAGCTATTAAATTCATACTAGTATAGCCCAGGAATCCTTAAAAGAAAAGCATCTTTGGCTCACGCCTGCAATCCCAGCACTTTGGGAGGCTGAGGCAGGAAGATCACAAGGTCAAGATTGAAACCATCCTGGCCAACATGGTGAAACCCTATCTCTATTAAAAATAGAAAAATTAGCCGGGTGTGGGGGCATGCGCCTGTAGTCCCAGCTACTTGGGAGGCTGAGGCAGGAGAATCGCTTGAACCTGGGAGGCGAAGGTTGCAATGAGCCAAGATCATGCCACTGCACTCCATCCTGGGCAACAGAGTGAGACTCTGTCTCCAAAAACAAAAACAAAAAAAAAGGAAAGAAAACAAGTATCTTTTTAAAAGGGATTGTGGGATACGCTTACCCCTGGGCTCTTGAAAGTTTTCTACTCTCAATTTTTCCATTTGATGGTACAAGCATTCTCCAGAAGTCAGTGTACTTTTAAAAACTGTAACAACTCTTTACAGTGTAGTTCTCCAAAGAGTGGTGCAAAATGTACAGTAAATGAGATTGCAGTTTACTCACAGATTTCAGGGCCTCTTCCCCAGTTTTAGCAGCACGGACTTGGAGGCTGTGCTGACAGCGTTTGCCAACAGGATTCCGTCTGAGCAGGCTTGTTAGTGTTTTGCTCTTGGCTTTCTGTTCGGTGACTTTTCTCTCTGAAAAAGTATTTTTGATCTTTGGTTAATGATGAAACTAGAGTTATTGTATTTCTTGAGAAAATTTGTTAGGAAGCAAAAGTAAATCAATGTTGTTGGGGTTTATTTTCATTCTACTCTTGTGGCAAAAAATGAGAGTGAAAAAACAAAAGGGTAGGAAGTTAACCAGTGTTTGTGGAGCACTTACTATGGGCCATGCCAAGGGTAGAAACTTCATGTATGTTTTCCTCTTAAAGCTGTTTAATGACCTGGGTATTATTCCCATTTGACAAATGAGGAAATGGGATCAAAGGAATTATTTGTTTATTTATTCACAAACTCATTCACTAAGTATTTTTCTCATACTTACTGAATATCAAGCACTGAGCAAAATATTAGGAATAAAAGGGAGAATAAGTGATGCTTCCTACTGCCCTGTGGAGCTTACAGTCTAATGAAGGCATCAAACCAAAAATGTAATAAGTAGATAATTACAAATTATAATCGAATGTCGGAAATTTTAAAAATGTAAAAAATAAAAGACAGGGGACATATTTTCACCTGTGGCTCGATGAAGGTCTCAGGGAGGGGAAATTTAAGCTTTGGGCTTGAAGGAAGAAGACTTAGCCATAAGGACATCAACAACAACAAAAAGTACTCAGGCAGAGTAGTGTGTGCAAAGTCCCCAAGGTGGGAAACTTGAATTATCCCAGAGGTTGAATCTGATGCCATTGTGTGCAGCCCCAGTGTTCAAGGGAAACTGTGGCAAAGGAGGAAGCTAGAGAGGAAGACAGGAACCTGTAGGCAAGAGGGACGAATGTGCTGGTGGATTATAGAACAAGGGATGTGAACCTCCATATGCTAATTCCCAAGCTTCCACTGTCCCACAGTGCAGTGGTTCTCATGGTCTGTTTCATAGATCAGCTACATCGCTATCACCTGGGAACTTGTTAGAAATGCAAATTGTTGAGATCCATCCCAGACCTACTCAGTCATACACTCTGGGGCCAGCAATCTGTGTGTTAATAAGGTGATATCAATGCACACTCAAGTATGAGATCTACTACCTGCACGAAGATGAAAGAACCTCGTTCCTTTTTCACCTCTCCCTTGCATCTTTCCCGCTAACTGGTAATCCTTTCAGTGACCCAGTCATTTGGGTGATAGCACTATTGTTTAGTATCCAGCGATCAGCTGCTTGTCTTACATTGTGTATTTATTCCACGCCTCCAGGTTCACTCAGTTGAGCTCTGTGATGTCATTTGCTCAAACTCCCTCTCTCTCTGTTGCAGGACAATCCGCCCTAACAGTGCAGTACGCTCCATCTACAAAGCTTCGGGCTGCTCAGATAACCCCAACCGCCATGTCAACTACCTGGAGCACGTGGTTGTGCGCATCACCATCACTCATCCCCGGAGAGGAGACCTGGCCATCTACCTGACCTCACCCTCGGGAACTAGGTCTCAGCTTTTGGCCAACAGGTACAGCAATGGCCTCTGCCCACCAGTGTAGTAGTCACAGCCAGCGACACTCATCTATTCCTTAGGTAGAAGGAACCAGCAGAGGGGACGTTTAGATGTCACGATCTCACTGCTCATAAATACAGAGTGTAAAGCTGCCTATCATCTGTACACGTGGAGAAGTGGGGCCTTTAATAGTTGGCTAAGAAAAGGATGCAGTAGAAAAATTGAAGGCCACTTGTTCTTTATCCTACAAAAGAACCGCAGTGCGCTAACTCCTAAGGTCTCTGACATCCCCTCCTGCACCATTAAGAGTCTCCTGCCGGCCGGGCGCGGTGGCTCAAGCCTGTAATCCCAGCACTTTGGGAGGCCGAGGCGGGTGGATCACGAGGTCAAGAGATCGAGACCATCCTGGTCAACATGGTGAAACCCCGTCTCTACTAATACAAAAAATTAGCTGGGCACGGTGGCGCGTGCCTGTAATCCCACCTACTCAGGAGGCTGAGGCAGGAGAATTGCCTGAACCCAGGAGGCGGAGGTTGCGGTGAGCCAAGATCGCGCCATTGCACTCCAGCCTGGGTATCAAGAGCGAAACTCCATCTCAAAAAAAAAAAAAAAAAAAAAAAGAGTCTCCTGCCATTCATTACAGATTAACTAAATTCTCTTTCCCAAGCACTTACTTTCAAAGGTTAAAGGAAATACTATTTTTTTAAAGCAAGTATTAACAAATTTTTCTGCACAAAGCCAGACAGTAAATATGTGAAGCTCTGTAAGCCGGGTCTTTATTCCAACTACTCAACTCTGCCATTCCAGTACGGAAGCCACCTAGACAATATAAATGAATAGGCCTGCCTGTGCCAATCAACTGTACTTACAGACAGGCAGCGGGCCAGATTTGGCCTGAGGACTGTGGTTTACTGACCCCTGTTTTTAAGGTTGACTCTTTAGTCTTATTGTGCTTGAGGGCACTCAGTTTCTCGTTTGCTCTCCTTCTCCCTGCTTCCTCCAGAATACTTCCTCAGCAGGTAGGTAACCATATTCTGTACAGGCCAAGATCTTGCTAAGAGAACATAGCCAGAATGCTCAATCACACTTTTCTTTTGCTCCCTTGGCTTTTTGAGTGGCTGGGAGCATGGGAGAAAGTTATCAGCAAGTGGGACCGAAGAGAGGAGATGTCAGGTTGTCTTACAGTCCTCATTCCCATGGTGGTTCTAAAAGACAAACCACAGCCTAAAGCTTCTTTGATTTTTTTTTTCTCCCAGAAGAACATTTAATGGAAGCAAAAACTTTCTTATCAGTGGCATGTATAGTTCAAATGGAAGTCAACCTTTTATGTAGACGAAGCCACTTGTCCACACACCAGGTGACCATGGCAGTGGTGATCTTTGTTAGAATACTAACAACAGGCCAGAGGCGTTGAGAGGCACGAGGCCCATGAAAGTCTGCACAACCAACAGTGAGCCTGAACTTGCCCGGTTGCTTTTAAAAAACCCCAACTTCCTCTGCTCTAGGACAGTTAGAAAAGGAGAGAAGAATAGAACAGAATCTGAAATCTTTTTTTTCTGAGATGGAGTCTTGCTCTGTTGCCCAGTCTAGAGTGCAATGTTGGCACAATCTCAGCTCACTGCACCCTCCGCCTCCCAGGTTCAAGCGATTCTCCTGCCTGAGTTGGAATTACAGGCACATGCCACCACACCCAGCTAATGTTTGTATTTTTAGGAGACACGAGGTTTCACCATGTTGGTCAGGCTGATCTTGAACTCCCAACCTCAAGTGATCCTCCCTTGGCCTCCCAAAGTGCTAGGATTATAGGCATGAGCCACTGCGCCCAGCCCAGAATCCAGAATCTTCATGTGCATTTTATTTCTGTGCTTAGACTTGCTGTGTTCTTTCAAACCGAACATCTTCCATTAGTATGTGGGAAACCTGGGTTTAGTACTTTAAATGCGAAGTGTGGCTTTGCCAGAATAAGTGTATGCAGGTGCAAGGAACATAAGGATTCCTCAGCCTAGAATCCCTGGGCACTTCCTCATGTCCTCCTCCCACTGCAGACAGAGAGGCCTCAGCCGGCTGCCTGCAGGGTAATTGCAGCTACCTGCCTGAGGTTTCTTTCCAGCAAGCAAAACTTCAGATACACGATTACGTGATTGATGAAGGTCCCTCCAGCTGTTGTTGCCGGAGCCAGGGAAGGCCTTTATTTCTTGCTTTTTTTATTTCCTTTCTTTACCATTATTCATCTGGGTTTAACTTGAAAATGTATCCTGGTGAAACATTTTTAACTTGAAAACGTAACCTGGTGAAGTGCAAAGGTTTGCTTCACATATGTGTGGACCATATTCCCCGAGCCCCCTCCCTTGCAGAGAAACAGTCCCTCCGCTGTTGCTGTTTGCTTGAAAAACTCAACCTCTTCAGCCTGTCTGGGCTCTTCCTGCATATTTCGCTGTTTATTTTTGGCTTCCCCTGAAATGACGTCAGTGAGGAAACTTGTGAGCAGAGGCGCTATGGATTCCATCACAGTTATTTGGTGGATTGCAGTATTGCTGGCTTGAGGCTCGCATGCATTCTTCAACAGCCGACATCTGCTTTGCTCTTTGCAAAGTGCTGAACACAAGAGTGCTGCGTGACTTCTGTCACAGAAAAGAAACAGGCATTTCAGACGCTCGGTGACGGGCACTCCAGTAGCGCACCTTGGTCTCCCTCATCAAGACCACCTGGGAATAAAGTTTGCTCCCAGAATGTGTCTTCTTGGTCTGGACACATTTCTTCAAGTGCTGCTCTCATTTATCCTTTCTCATTCCTGAAAATAAGTAGCCACCGAAGAGAGATAGAGAGTGCGGAGATCGGAGGGAGCTGGACACCCCAAGAGATGTAAAGGATGTTACGAATTCATTTGTCTACAAGCTCCCCAGAATTATTACTCCGAGCAGCTGACCCTTTCCATGTGAAACAGCTGCACCAGGTCCCAAAACCACGATTGGCCACCTTCCCAGGCCTGGCTCCCCCAGTCCCGCCGTGCTTGACACTGGTAGCGTCCCTCCTACCGAGGCAGCTCAAGAAAGACAGTTTCTTTTGGCACTCTTTCCATCTGGCGTATGCTGAAGCTTTCATTTCATTAGAGGAAACCTCTACTCAAAACCTCTCAGTCTCTGACCTAGTGACAAGGAGGCCTCATGCCTTCTCACCTTGGCCCCAATTCAAAGGACATTCCCAGAATGGAGAGCTGGGAACAAGGGCATAGAAAGGGGTGGCGAGGAGGTGAAGCAAAGGCCTGCTTTGCTCCTGGTGTCCTTCATGTTGGTATGCAAGATAATCCGTCTCCACGGTGGGGAAGGAAAAAATGAAGAGGTCAGGTTTTAGAAGGAATTTGCCAGAGATGATCGGTAAGAGCAATAAATACCTCGCCTGCCAGACCCTCGTGTTTTTCTCAGAGAAATCAAGATTTCTCAGGAGGACCATGTAAAGCAGTGAACAAAGGTTTTGGGTTTTTTTTTTTAAATAAGGATTCTGAAAAGTTTAAAACGATGTTTCCCTAGCAGAGGTGGTTTGGGATGAAGATGTCGGCTTCTTGTGGCAGACTTTTCCCCATTTTATCTGTCCTACCCCTCTGGGGGCGGGGTGACTCTTTTCATCCAGAATTAGAATTTCCAACACTGCACACTTAGCTAGACTGGCAGCCAATGTGGAAAACTCCCCACGGCCTTTGAAGCAGCTCCCCTGCTCTATGGCTTATTCACAGCAGACTGCGTGTTGGCTCCTGGGAGAAGGAACTAGAATCTGGAGGCTCACTTGGCATCACCTCTCCTTTGTGATGAAAATAGCAGACGCCGGACAATGAGGATGAAGCAGAAGGGGAGAGTCCAGAGGACAGTGCTCTCCTGTTCAGTACTGACAAAATATGCATCCTAGTTTGGGGACCTGAAACTGTGGTCACTATGGTTGGCTTTCCAGAAGTCCTTATTTGCCTAGATATTTCAGTGAGGAATTTCTTCAGAATTGTTTATCCCCTCGCCACAGGAATTCCTTGAGAGTCTGTTTTCTGCAACGTTCTGAACACGTTGATGTAGTCTGTGTGGGCCGTCTGGAGCCCCTCAGTGGCTCCCTGTCCTGGCTGATGGGCACTTGCCTGAACTCCCGTGGAGAACAGCTGTTAGAGGAGAAACAGTTTCCCCAAGCATCTGCAGGTGCTAAGCGCTGGAAGGCACTCAGCAGCATTCAGAGCTCCAGTCCAGCTTGAGCTCCGTGCCCCATTAGCCCGGCATGCTTGCTCCCCTGGCAGGCCCTGTGGATCATTCAGTGGGCGGGCACCATGGGTCAATGGAGAAGTCCTGGAGTGGGCTTTCCTTTGTTCTCCCCCTACTCTCGCACCCTCTCAGTTCTCCCCTTGGCCTGTAACAAAAAGGCAGATTGAATATTCACAGCAAGTTATTTACTTCTATAAAGAGCATGGAGGCCAGGTGTGTAGGGAAAAGCCAGGGGGGCTTGGGTCCTTTGAAAATGTTTTTAGATGAGAGCAACTTCAGATATAAGCCTATATACTATGCCACATCCAAAGTCTGCCTGTGTCAAAATTTTTCAAACACAAGCTTATCCCAGCAGATTCTTTCTTCAACTGCACTTGTTAGAATTATGAAAAGCTATCTTTCCGCCTCCTCCAAATCTCCCTCATTGAGTTTTAGATTTAGCTTAGATGTACTGGCTCTCTGTTCTAAATTTTGGCCTCCGACTGAAAGCTGAAACTTTGCCTCCCTTTCTAAATTTGATTACAGATGAATATCTCTGCTTCTAATTATGGCCTTAAATAGAAGGTATACTTTCTAATCTGCAAAACCTATAGGGTCCTATAATTAAATATGTTTTAAATGTAGTGTTTATGCTTTAGTCGTTTCTGTCACTTCCCTACCCAAATGTTCAATGACAGACTATTGACATTTGTAAGGCATCGTGGTATATAAATGCATCTGTGGCTTGCAGTAAAAATTAAACTTTTGCAGTGAATGTTTTACATTCCAGTAACACCCAACCACATGAACCTTCTCCCTTCATTCAAAAGAAGGTACGGCCTTTGGAGTTAGACAGAGCTGGGTTTGTCTTGACTTCACCAATATCTGTGTTTGAATTTAGAAAATCGAATTTCCTCACTTATAAAACAGATGTAATAGTATATACCTCACAGGGTTGGTGGGTACACATATTAAGATCATGTACAGTTACATTCTTAGCACGCTGCCTAGCATAGTAAGCACTTAATAAGTGGTAACTCTTATTTATGCAGTGCTTCTCAAAGCACCTGGTACATGACTCTATCAAATGCAGATGGCTGGGCCCCTCTCTTAAAAGTCTAACTCTGTCAGTCTGGGGTGAGGTCCAAGGATGTGCCTTTCTAATAAGCTCCCAGGTGATATTGAAGCTGCCTGTCCACAGACCACACTTTAAATAGCAAGGATTTAAAAGATCATCCAGCTTTTTCATACACATTCTTATTACTTTTGTGGCATCAAAAGACTTGGGAGCAGTATGCTGCTGGATGCTGTGCAAGGAAATTACAAAGGGGTTTATAATACAAAACAGATACTTCAGTAAAAGCCATCTACTCTAAAATGAATTAAATCTTCAAGAAGATTAAGTACTTATGTACCCACAAGAAGGAATGCATTTTGGGGTTGGTGAATGAGTTGATAATAGTTTGCATATTGGAAGTTTTTTACCGAAAAAAAAAAAAAAAAAAAAACCACCTTATTTTAGGTATTACAGACCTCTAGAACCAGTTCCTTCCTCCTTCTCGATCTTTCTTAAAGAAGCAATTTAGATTAGGAAAGAGAGAAAAAGCAAATAGTATGTTTTAAATACCCTGTATTAAAAGACATTATTTAAAACTTACAAAAGCCAAACATTTAAAAAAACAAAAACTCAACTACAGGAGAGCCAAATGAGTTCTTCCAGCTCTACCTTAAATTGTAAAGAACCACTTAAAAAAAAATAAAAATAGAAGAGAGAAAAGAGAAAGCTTCCAGGAATATTGGTCTAATGTCTAGTTCTGTAGTGAACATAAATACCGTTTGAATAGTAGTAGATGATTCTGAAATTAAGATCCATTTACAACTTTAGAAATAATTATATGATAACACATAGCTGTCAGGATTTAGAAAACGTCTTGTTACTGAGTTGCCATAACATCGTGGAAGAATGCTGTAGCCCTGATACATTGGCTAGACCGTTTAGGAGGAAGGGAGAATAAAGCTTACAGTAATTATATGAGTTATTTCCTGAGTTAATTCCTCAAAAGGATATACTACACTTGATGGCAGTCTTTTTACCAGGCTTGATCCAGAGTAATTTATTTGAAAACCACTCACAGGGATAGGGCTGTGGGGCACCATTTTAATAACTGGATGCATAATTTGTGCCACCACATGCATATATCATTTCATCGAGCACATGATTATGAAGCCAACTTTGACAGGACAGAATTTCACTGCAAGAGGAGAAGTGGATAAAGGCATGGAGTTAATCTACTTAGGCTTTCAGCACACTGGCTCTGCTTTATTGACATTTTACCCACACTAATAATGTTGGCATGTGTCTGATTTCTTCCCTGTTGGCACAGCAGAGACATTCACACTGGGCATTAAACTTTTTAGTTAATAAAAGAAGATCCCACAGTTAGAATCTCCTTAGCAGGTGTCCATGGTTTGACACTCGATTGTCTTAAGCAAGTATGTTCTTTGCAATGCAAAGCAAATCTCCAAGCTATATTACCTTTTGTCATATGCAGAGATGCAGTTTCTTTAATGTTACTCTGGTAGAAAATAGGAAGTAGGTGAAGTATTGAATCCGAGTTAAAATACACAACTATGTGTACTTATAAAGGACAGAATGAAACTAGAAATGTGAAGCCCAGTTAGTTGACACAACAACCATCGTGCCTGGTTTTTTCCCCATCAACTCTTTCAACAAAGTGTGATGATCGTGTTTGGCTGCATTTTCATTCCTCTCCTCAGCTTTTATATTCACATGAAATTAATGAACATTCCAACTCTGAATAATGTGAAGAGACCAGGGGGTGGAAAACCGCTTAGCCGCATGGACGAAGCCCATTTATGTTTGGGCTTTGAAACACTTATTTGAATTACGATTTGTGGATATTTCTTCCTGGCCCTCAGTTTATATTTAATTTTTGTTCCCCATGTGATTTGAAAGTGATTGGTAGCAATGGAATGACTTTCAAAGGCGCACAGGAAAGGGTGGAAGGGAAGAAACATAGGGTCTGCTAATCCAGCAGTCAAATCATTGACCCATGAGTGATTAAAAGTTGGCTGAGGTTGTGGAAACAAGACTGCCCCTCATGTGATGGCAGCTTCAAGTCTCCTTTGTAGTTTTTGGATGTGAGGCAGTGAGCCAAATGTTCTATCTAAACTGTTTGGGAACTGCTTTTAATTTCGGCTCTCTTGGAGAGGTATTATGTGACAAGTTATTGCTTCAGTGCCCTCAGATGGCACCATGGCCCCCACGAATTAGAGCTTAAGCTGGAGCTGTGGGGCTAAAGGAGGGAAGTGGTTCTAAACTGCTTTTCTGCCTCTAGCCATTTCTGTATCAACATACTCCCTATACAACATCTCTCTGTTAGAAAGGGCAGTTTGACAAAGCTCCTCTTGCCCTATCGCTGTTGCCTTTTTGCCCGACATACACATGTCCTGGGTTTTTAGTGAAGGACTCAATGGATGCAAGTTAAGTGTACAACGACACAGCCATTTCTTCTTGTCCAAGTCCAGTCTTAAGCCATAAACTTATGAAATGAGCCTATTGCGCTTGTTCAGTGGATTGTAGGATCTCCATAAAGTGCACCATCCTTACTCTATTGAGGTCCCATTCAGGTGGGAAACTATTCATGTAAAAAGTTACCATCTTCATCCTTGTCATTATGAGGCAAAGTTGCCAGATCCAACCTGGTTCCTCACTGAAGTGTCACACTCCTCTATTTTGAGAGGGAATATCCATAAGTCATATACAGCTGTTCTAAAAAGAGAGCGAGAATAGACTTTATGTCCAGGTAGAGTTTGAAAATCACTGCCTTCCAATTAATCCCGTTATGGAAATTAACAAAACACATTGCATATTCTAAAGATCTGAGATGTCCTCCATTAAAGAGTTCTATTCATCTTTGTTTAATTCAGCCTTTCCCAAATTTTTGGACCATGGGACACCCAAGAATGGCGCCTAATAATTTTCATTTTTTTATCTTTCAAGGGTTCAGGAACATAGAACAGGTGATTTTGCTGTTACTGCTTTTCTCTAGGGAACTGCAAAGTGTTAGCCATTTACCTATCATGGTCCAAAATTGTGTTTCTGAACTCTTAAGCTTTAGAATCCTGCTGGCATTTTAGAAAGAGCCTCAGACACACTGATAGAATATGTTTTTTAAAATAAGAGTTCTAATATATTGTTATAAGAAGATTGAACTAGCTCTTTTTATGTTTAGAAGCACACATTTTCTCTCAATGGGAAGATGTACAGAGAAGGCCAAATTCTAACCACCAATTTGCCTGGTAAACATGAGATTAAAGCAAAGAGAGTTGATTGTGTGTTCTGAATAGCTGTCAAACGTCACTTAGCATAACCTTTGTTACTATTTGTCCCCATTGAAGTAGAGAAATATCCCAGTTACTGGACACAATTGCTCCTAAGAAAATTTTAAGAGATATTTTTCCTGTTTGCCTCTCTCACTTGCAATTTTTTACCCTTTTTTATTATTTTTTTTAGTGAAATAATAGATGTACATAATTTTTTTAAGTACTATAAAAAAGTACTTGCCCCATCTTTCATTCTCCACTATGTAGGTCTCATCTTTCTTTACAGAAAATGTCTTCGATATCTTTTGGATATTTATTTGGGTAGTGAAATCTACGTTATATACCTGTATAAGTAATGTGTTTCTTTCTTTTTTTTTTTTTTTTTGAGACAGAGTGTCACTCTGTTGCCTAAGCTGGAGTGCAGTGGTACAATCTCAGCTCACTGCAACCTCTGCCTCCTGGGTTCAAGGGGTTCTTCTGCCTCAGCCCCTCGACTAGCTGGGACTACAAGTATGCCACCATGCCTGGCTAATTTTTGTATTTTTAGTAGAGATGGGTTTCACCATGTTGTGCAGGGTGGTCTGGAACTCCTCACCTCAGGTGATCTGCCCACCTCAGCCTCCCAAAGTGCTGGGATTACAGGCGTGAGCCACTGCACCCACTTATTTCTTAGTATGCAATATTAGATATTATTAATGTCTCTTTATTCTTGAAAGGGAGTCTGTTTGTTTTCTTTCGCTTTGTATTTTATATCTTTCAGGATTCCATTGCAGGAAACAGAATAATTCTAGCTATTTCAGGCAGAAAGAGACTGCAAATTAGAAGCTTTGGAAATCACTGGAAGGGCTGAAAGAGCAGGATCTAGGCTGGGATTTCAGGCATAACTCCCTGAGCTGGATAAGATTAGTGGGCAATCTTTTTAGTGAAGCATAATTTACCTACAATATAATTCAGTTTTTTAATGTAAATAATTCAGTGAGTTTTGACAAATCTGTTTTGCTGTATAGCCACACATCATTACTTTCAACATATAAAACAATTCCGTCACCCTCAGAAATTCTCCATGCCTCTTTTCCCCTCTCCTCCCCAGCCCCTGGCAACCACTGATCTGTTTCTTTACTTATAATTTTGCCTTTTCTAGAATATTATATAAATTGAACCATGCAGTATTCAGTCTTTTGTGTCTGGCTTCTTCACTTAGCATAATATTTTTGAAACTCACGCATGTCATGGTATGTATTAGTAATTATTACTGGGTAGTTTGTTGTGTGGATATACAGCCATCCATTTTTCAATCTGTGATTGAATTCAGAGATGCAGAATTTACAGATACAGTGGGCCGACTGTACCATAATTTGTTTACACATTCACCAGTTGATCGACACTGGAGTTGTTTACAGTTTGGAGGGATTATGAACATTCATATGAAGTTTTTTATGTGAACATATGACTTCATTTATCATGAAGTTTAAATGGGTAGGAGGGGGATTGTTGAGTCTTATGGTGAGTGTGTGTAACTTTATAAGAACAGTCAAACTGTTTTCCGGAGCCTGGTTTCATTTTGCACTCCCATCAGCAGTGTAAGAGAGCTACAGTTGCTCCACACCTTCAGTACTCTACTGTCAATCTCGTAGGTAAAGTCATAACCTGGTTTTCTGGATCCCCAATGGGATTTCCCTTCCAGATTTGCTGTTACATAGCCAGCCCCAGTTCTGTTTCTCTGTGGCAAAACAGTGATATATATATCTGCAAATTAGTGACCTCCAGGATGCAGACAAGCTCCAGCACCCAGCTGAACTTGCTAATGAGTACCAAAAAAAAGTGTTGATTGTAGTCTTAACTAGGCCCTCACTGGATTTGAAATACTGTACATAACAATGTTTTATGGTTCTCTTTCAGGCTATTTGATCATTCCATGGAAGGATTTAAAAACTGGGAGTTCATGACCATTCATTGCTGGGGAGAACAAGCTGCTGGTGACTGGGTCCTTGAAGTGTATGATACTCCCTCTCAGCTAAGGAACTTTAAGACTCCAGGTGAGAACTCCCTTTCTATACATTGGTCTACTGTGTAGAAGAAAATGATGGGGTATGTTTTGGCCAAAGAGTGTGTCACATTCACCCATATTAGCATCATCTTTTTTCATGTGATTTCATCTCATGTGTGCTTTGAATTACCTGCACATATTTCAGTTCTCAGGATTACCATTGAAGAGGTAACAATTTAAGGATAGGAAATAAAGAATACATGTATTATAAAAGAAAATGTGACAGCTTTTGATTGATATTTCAGAATACATGATCCACATTTCTACTCAGCTTTCCAGACTTTCTTTGTGGCAATGAGTTCAGTTGCATAATTTCACAAGAAGAGACAGGCTTCCTTAGTTCTCTATTTCTTTTTAGTTTTCCCTAAATTTACTTTTCAGTGTAGGCAAAACATTGAGCTCAGTCTATGCCAGCTAATCTCGATACCACCAAAGAAAATGATGATGGTATTCCGCCCTACATGAGCCCAAGAGCCAAGGAAAAAGAACCCCTTCTTGAGATGTAAAACAGAAATTACGATGTTAACAAAGATCTTTTCAGGTAGGCTCAGAGTCTGTTTCTGCACACAGCCTCTTCCCCACTTCATGCTAATGTGTAAAGCTTGTTTATAATATAAAATAAGGGAAAGTACAAGGCAACATGGGTGACAGACTGTGTCGCCCATTACAGAGCCCTACAGAGTGCTTGGCTGAGCAGTGAATGATCTGTTTGATAATTAACTAGCTTCCCATCCATCCATGAGCACATCTTCAGCCATCAGATAAATCCTCCTTCTCAACGCTCTATCCAGTCCTCTTTAGAAGAACCAGGCTTGGGGGAAGTTTTAGGACTGACATCCACTTCTAGCCCTCTCCAGATTACGGAATGAAGTAACCTACACATTCTGTAATTGTAGGAGCGTGTACCGTTCAGATACAGATAGCTGCACAGGACAAAGGAGGCACACAGCAGAACACAGGGATAAAGGACACATTTGCCAGACTGTTGCCTGCCAATCTGAGAAAGTTACTCATTCTGAGAGGTCCATTGTTGACTGTACATTCTGGTTCTCTCTTTTCCCTCATTCTGTGATGAGGTTCATCTTTGTTGCCACACTGGTCCCATAATCAGGGAGGTCAAAGCCAGAATGGTGGCCAGGTCACAATGAATCAGAATAAACGTTTTGTTAAAGAGTATCTGTAGGCCGGGCGTGGTGGCTCAAGCCTGTAATCCCAGCACTTTGGGAGGCCGAGGCTGGTGGATCACGAGGTCAAGAGATCGAGACCATCCTGGTCAACATGGTGAAACCCCGTCTCTACTAATACAAAAAATTAGCTGGGCATGGTGGCACGTGCCTGTAATCCTAGCTACTCAGGAGGCTAAGACAGGAGAATTGCCTGAACCCAGGAGGTGGAGGTTGCAGTGAGCCGAGATCGCGCCATTGCACTCCAGCCTGGGTAACAAGAGCGAAACTCCATCTCAAAAAAAAAAAAAAAAAAAGAGTATCTGTGCCCAGCTCACCTCCAGGATTCAGCCTGAATATAGTGGTTACCAAGCTTTTATCAAGAAAGCAAGTATTTGTCAATAAGACAGGAATGATAGAAAAAACATTCAGATTATAGAACAGAGTTTCTAGACCCTTTCACCTCTTAGTCATCTACATAGTTCCCAGGACCTTCCTCTCTCCTTTCTTCCTCTTTGCAGTGCATGCTTATTGCCCCTTCCATGAGGATGCACAGATTTATGGCACGTAGGTGAAATGGAAGCCTGGTGACTAGGCTGTGACCTGTTAGCATGCATCACTGCCGGACTCTTATAGGGCAAGAGACTCCAGAGAAATAAACACTGTCACAAGGAGGCAGTTGTGTACCAAGGGAGGTGCAGACATGAAGAGTACATTACTGAGCATTTTAAACCGTTATAAAACTTACTAAAAGTGACTCTGTTCATGATTACCACCAGATACCAGCAATTCTACTCTCCATGATAAGACCAGGCTCCTCTAAGGGTTACTGGTTAACCATGCATCACATGTAAGGATCAGAGGCCACAAATACAAATCCCTCTGCCCTCAAGAAGTTCTGAGTCTATACAGAGCTTACTATGATTATATGCATTTAAAACGCTACAGTAACTCCGATAATCTAGAGTTATCTATTTCATTACATTGGCATCTCTTTATATTATTTAAATGTTCACATTTAACCCTAGTTACCTCCAGTCATTTTAGAGGTGTTCAGGTGTTCTTTTTATGCCAGAAGAGAGATGCCCTAATGCTATTACTGACCTAGAGACTTTAATAGAAACACGTGGCCTTTGTGTGTCTTTCCTTCAACCAACCTTCCATTTCAGAATTAGTTACACCTTTAGTAAGGAACTTTGAGTGTCTTGTTTATGGATGTATGTGTGTGTGCATGCACAAGCATGTGTCTATATTATTGTTTTGTGGCATACAGTCCTATGATAGGTTTCTTCCTGTCTGATTAATAATGGGTTACATCAGTAAGCAAGTAGAAATTCAGTTGGATCTGTAGAATTTTCTAGCCCAATTAAATGGTAGACTCATCCCCAAATATAAAAGTTCCTGGCTCCAAACTGAATTTATATTTCTTTATTGTTTCTTCCAATTTATTATTACAATACATATTAAGAGTTTTTGGGGTGCTGTTTTGGTTTTTGGCACATAAATCTATAGATGCCTATTGCATTTATGTGTTAGCAAGTAGATTTTTCTCCTGCTGTATTTACACAGCTATTTCATAACATGTTTCAATAATAAATGCAAAATCATCTGTAGAATTTAGCAAACAGGAAAGGGGGTAGAGGAGAAAAAAATGATGGCCCAAATATGGCAGTTATTTGATGTAAATCATAGTAGAGGTTCTAAGGAAATAAAATTACGTAACAAGTGAAATATAAAGAGATGAATTACACAAGGAAGGATATCCCTAGTGGGCTTATGATGTCCTTCAGAAGTGGCACAAAGGGAAATAATCAATTTTGAGACAGTAGTCTTCAAAGCACTTAGAGGGTAAACTTTTACATCCAAAATGATCTTAAATAAAATGAACTAAGTTTTAAGGTGACTGATGATTGGGATGACCTATAATGTCCTTGTATTATATGCTTCATTTGTACACTTGAGAAATGCCATAAGGAAAATGGGCTCTCTTTTGCACTGCTACCTAAAGGCAATCAATCAGACAGGTCATCAATTTCCAGCAGTCATGTGCTTCTTGCCACTACCTAATGCATGCTACTTAGAATGCTGGGCCTGAATAACACCCTGATTGTGAAAAGCATGGTCATTAACAAATGAGTCCAAAGAAAAGCTGGCAGAGGGCAAACCATACATAAACCAATTGTACTGGTCCAATGTGAAAGTCAGAAAGAAATGCATGCATCACAGAATGTGTTCATTTTTAAAGGCAAGGCTCCTAAACTCCTAGAAATGAATAGGAGAAAATATTGCATTGGTTTAAAAACATAGGATTTGGACTCAGAGTATGTTTTAATATCAGTCTGTTCTCTTACTGCCTTTGAGGAAGTTACCAACCTCTGTGCCTCTGTTTCCTCCTCTATATATTGGGAGTCTTAGTACCTACCTTAGAGTTGTTTTGAACATTTGTATGTGTGTGTCTGTCTCTTTGAATAAAACTTACAAACCACTTAAGCCGGTGCTTAGCATGTAACAAGCAGTTAAAAACATCAAACGTCGATTTGATGGTGATGGTAGGTGCTAATAGATGAAGGAAACTGATAGCTGAAATCCATCACTCTCTGAGCTGGCCCCAGACCCTAGCCCCTGACCTTGCCTGGATTCTGTGCATTAAGCCAAGGTGAGAGGGGTTCTGAGGAGCATCCTACCTTCCTACCAGCATATGCCTATGTTCTGCTTCAAGTTGATTGCTTTTGAGGTCAGTTTCACTAACTTTAATGAACTGGAGGCATGTTTCCTTTTTTTAACTTTTTGCATTGAACACTAATTTTATGAAGCTAAGAAATAAGTTAACAAGTAAGAACTAAAGTAAAACAAAATGCTCCTTGTGAGTGATCCAGATTCATAGAAGGTAAAAGACTGGCCTCAGGTATCCAGACGTTCTTGACCAGAAAATGCTGTTTTGGGCCAGGCGTGGTGACTCACGCCTGTGATCCCAGCACTTTGAGAGGCTGAGGCAGGTGGATCACCTGAGGTCAGGAGTTCGAGACCAGCCTCACCAACATGGGGAAACCTTGTCTCTACTAAAAAATACAAAAATTAGCCAAGTGTGGTGGTGGGCGCCTATAATCCCAGCTACTTGGGAGGCTGAGGCAGGAGAATTGCTTGAACCTGGTAGGCAGAGGTTGCAGTGAGCCAAGATTCCACCATTGCACTCCAGCCTGGGAAACAGAACAAGATAAAAAAAAAATGTTGTTTTGCACATTGTCCTATAGAACATTCTGCAATGGTGGAAATGCCCTCCGGTAGGGTGGCCACTAGCCACATAAATCTTTTGAGCACTGGAAATATGGTTAGTGTCATGGAGAAGCTGAATCTCAAAATTTTTCTTAATTTTAGTTCACCTAACATGAAATAATCAAATGTGTAATAGCCATCATATTGGACAGCACAGGTCTATAGACTAGTGTAATTAGTGACATATTCTTATTACTGAATGACTGATATCAGGAATTAGGGAGAACAAAGAGTTGTTCTGTCCCCTTATTAACAAGTCAGATAATGCCAAAAAATTTTCAAAGCTCAAATAAGACTTTTATACCCAGAAAAGCAAAGCCTTCTTATTAAATCCTGGGATTCTCTTAAATATTGGTAATTTGAAATTCAGCCCTTGATCTAGCAATCTGAAGTGTGCTTGTTCCTCAGTCTTCCTATAAATGCTGATTAAATCAAGGCCTCTCCTGTATAGTAGGTGCTCATTCAATATGTAGTATGTGCGTTGTTAATTTTGCAAATGGTGAGAAATAGGCATTTCAAGCTCTGTCTTTGACGTGGTGATTCATATCTATCTGCTTCCCCTGGTTCTGTTGCTTTTTCTTGAGTGAGAAGGACTTAAAGATATTACAAAGCTAGAGTAAATATTTGGTCATGCTGTCATTTTATTGTTATTTCTCAAGGTAAATTGAAAGAATGGTCTTTGGTCCTCTATGGCACCTCCGTGCAGCCATATTCACCAACCAATGAGTTTCCTAAAGTGGAACGCTTCCGCTATAGCCGAGTTGAGGACCCCACAGATGACTATGGCACAGAGGATTATGCAGGTGAGCTAACTTCCAGTGGGACACAGCCTAAGAGAGAAAGCTCATGCGTCATTCCACCATATGTGAGAATGGAATGGAATGGGAGAATAGAACAAAATAGAACAGAATAATATACTACCCACATTATGACATATTTTCTTCCATCTTATTTTTATCCCCTTAAATATTTGTGTATATCAGTGCATTCATATATTCAGATATCCATATTACAAAGCTAATAGCCCATTCTGTGATTGTACTGTAATATAGTTAATCCATAATCTGGGACACATAGCTCACTTACGGAGTATTACACTATTTTAAACATGGTTTGGATAAACATTATTTATCAATCTTTGTCTATATCTTCATTATTTCTTTAGAATAGAGTTCTGTTTTGATACTTACTAAATCAAAGAGGATAATCAGCTTTAGGGCTTGGAAACATTTTGTCACTTGCTATCCAGACAAGATGTACCAGTCTACACTGTGACCAGCTATGTGATTGTTTATTACACTCATTTCTGCCAACAGAAAAAAAACTAAAGAAAAAGGAAAGTAAAAAAGAAAGAGGTGAACATTTTTAAAATGTTATAGCTTTGATTGCCTGTAAATCTAAACATTTTTCCTCTGCAGTTCTCTGAATTAAGTACAACTGTCTTTTACCCATTTTTCTATTCAAGGTGCAGTAATCCTCTTATCTACTTGTGAACACTCTGTATGTTATTGTCTCTCACATTGTTTCATATTTGCTGAAAACATATTCTCACTTATCACTGAGAATGTAAGTTTGGTTTTGCTTTGTGTTGTTTTGACAGAAAAAAAACTTTCAGAGGCTGAGGTTTATGGTCGCAGATGTAACACTGTGATTTTTTGCTGAAGTTTTATCCTTTCATGTCTGCTGCATATTTGTTTGGTAATTTCTTATTTTTTAAATTTGCCCATTAATTCATCTGGAGCTCATTTTGGTTTATGACATACAGTGTCAGTTGAAGCTCTGTCTTTAGTTATTTTCCAAACAGACTAAGATCATTGACTGAGTAACTAGCCCTTCTTTTTTTTAGTAGTTTAGGATGCTTCCTTTTTAACAATATAGTAAGTTCTTATCCCAACATTTTTTCTGGTTCCACCTTTTCTGATTCATCAATCTAATAATCTCCAACCAATACCACCCACACTGTTTTATTTTCATTTCATGATGTATTTTTATATTTGTAGAACATCTGCTTCCCATTTCCATAGCAATTATTGCCCTATTATTCTTCCAGATGAATTTTAGCATGATTTTTAAGTCTCCCTTTAAAAGTCTCATTGCAATTTAATTTGAATTTATATGCAATCTCTGGGGAAGAATTGTTTTTACAACATACAATCTTTCCATTTAAAACATAGATCATGTCCCATTTTACTGAAATATTTTAATTTTATGTAGTTTTCTTCTTGTTGTTAGTGTTACACCTAAGTATTTTGGGTCTTGTTGCTCTTATAGTGGAAAATATTCCATGATTTCTAACTAGTATATGCTGGTGCGTAGGAAATCTATTGGTTGTATTTATTTTATATATGACCACTTTGCTTAACTCTCTCATTAATTTATAGGGTTTTCTCGGATGGTTTAGGTACTACAGCCTTATCATCTGCAAATTGGTTTTATAGTCCTTTTCATCATTATTTCTGATTACTGTCTTGTTGCACTGGCTAACACTCCTAGGAGCATTCAGTCCTTCTGAGGTATGACATATAATACATGATGGACAAAGCTGCTCCTAATGAAGAACTATGTATAGGCCAGGTACAGTGGCTCATGGCTCATGCCTGTAATCCCAGCACTTTGGGAAGCTGAGGTGGGCAGATTGTCGAGCTCAGGAGTTTGAGACCAGCCTAGGCAACATGGTGAAACCTCATCTCTACTAAAAATACCAAAAAAGAATTAGCTGGGCATGCGCCTGTAATCCCAGCTACTGCAGAGGCTGAGGCACAACAATCACTTGAACCCAGGGGGTGGGAGTTGTAGTGAGCCAGGATAGCACCACTTCACTCCAGCCTGGGCAAGAGAGTAAGACTCTGTATCAAAAAAAAACCTATTTACAAACAATACAAAAGTTTAATGTATCATTACATGAGAATTAATTATTTTTTCTTTCAGTTGAGCGCTTCCTCTAAATACTAAAAATAAAAGTACTTCATTAACCACCTGAACAGAGTATTTTTTTTTTTTTTTTTTGAGATGGAGTCTTGCTCTGTCACCCAGGCTGGAGTGCAATGGCACCATGTCGGCTCACTGCAACCTCCACCTCCCAGGTTCAAGCAATTCTCATGCCTCAGCCTCCCGAGCAGCTGAGATGATTACAGGTGTGCACCACCACATCCTGCTAATTTTTGTATTTTTAGTAGAGATGGGGTTTTTGCCATGTTGGCCAGGCTGATCTCGAACTCCTGACCTCAAGTGATCCACCTGCCTCGGCCTCCCAAAGTGCTGGGATTACAGGCATGAGCCACTGTGCCCAGCCCGAACAGAGTGAATATACATGTAGTTACTTTTATTCTAAACAGATAGCATCCTAGAATCAATAAACACGCTTGAAATGGAGACCAGTTGAGCTAATCAGAGCTAGATTGTTTGAGTTTGTGATGTTTTGCTTTGAGCCTGTAGCATTACTATTTATATTTTAACTAGCAAACCGTTTTGTCTTCTTCTCTCTCTGATAGGAGAAAGTATATCCAAAAAACAGTGTAATAGTAAGCTGTTACTCTTTATTCATATTTTGGTAATGTTTCCCATTCAAATTTTGGAATATTGAGATTCAGAACAGTTATACATCTTGTAGTGTTTCTGATTAGATCTCTAAAACATCAACATTGGCACTTATGAGAGAACCAAGACAATGATTTCATGATTATCCTGCAACCTACAATGCTAAACTGCATCTGGGACAGTTTACAATGATAGAAGAATCAGCATAGCATGTGAACTTGCCATACAGAGCATTTTTGGCAAATATAAACAATAAATGTTTGGTTTTGGAGCTGTGATTTTTTCACCTTCATTTAGAAGTCTGCCAGATGATTAGAGGCACAGATGGCGTTATCATAACCAGATCCCCTTACCGCTTCATTGGATCCCAGGGACTATGAGATCACAGCTGGCTGAACTTCAGTCCATAGGCAGCAGAGACACCACTCCTCTGGTGTATGATGGCAGACGGCTAAAATGTCCCAAGTTGCAGTAGCTATGGAATTTAGAGATCAATTTGAAGCTGTGGGGAAAATAGAAATAAGCAGGTTGTCAGATGACACTTGCAGTTAATCAGAAGTATATTCAAGGCTGCAGCATTTTGAAATGACTTATTTCCATTCAGATGGAGAAGTCACCCTTAGTACATGATTTGCTACCTCTAAGCAGGAAGCTTTTACCTAGGTGTCAGGACCTACGTTGATCCCTTCTCCTCACCATGCGATACTGGGCAAGCCACTGAAACTCTTGGAAAATCAGTTTCCTCATCAGTAAAATTAGGGTATTTGTAGATTTTTCCCTATGTCATTCCACCCCAGTTCTAACCTTAATGTTTCTGTGATTCAGTAATTATGAAACATAATCCCATATTGACTCAAGGAAGCTAAGGTATAACAGTAAGTCCTTCTGATTAAAATAAGTAGAGTTCAAAACATTTCTACTACCCTTGACTATTTGTACATTTCATTAAATATATTTATTGCTAGTTAAAATATGAATTTTCAGTGGGAAAGAGTTTGCAGATTATGAGACCAAATATTCCAGAATATGGAGAACAAAGAAGAGAATTAAAAACTTCTATAACTAGCCCATATCATTAGAAAGTTTTTCATCAATCACAAAATAGCTCTATCTTTCTGGCATTTTTTTTTTTTCTTACTGTGTATTCTCTCCAGTTCTATACCAAAGAAAATGTAGTAAGAGAGATTGGGAACTTTCAGCCCAGGTCTGGAATCCTTTACGCTTGCTTGCATATTTTAAATTTATATGTCATTTTCTTTTGTTGAATTGTCCATTGGCCTTTGTGTAGGATACAGTTTTAAATCTATTATCTGAAATAATAATACATTTAAAATTGTATCCTACACAAAGGATGTGTCTGAGACTGGAAGCTGATAAGCTTGTGCCAGGTGCCATAATGATGATTCTTTCCGGCCACAGTATTTCAGAGGTATTCGGTAGCTTTAATGACCTTAAATGAGGTGGTTATTTAGTCCAGGCATTAAATAATAACGCTTTTTTCTTTTTTGCTAACTACTTCTCACTTTTTTACAAATCCCGTATTTTTATTATTACACACACTTAATTGCAGTTGGTTTTTTCCAGTTGCTACAGTTCATTTGAATTCTGAAATGTTTCTCTCCCACAAGGCAGCCATATGCGCTTTGAAAACCAGGCCATGACTAGGATTTACATTCTTTATACCTAGGCAATTGAGGTTGCCTAAGAATCAAAAGTCAAAAAAAGTCAAGAGTTCATCTCTGGACCTAAAGCCACATTGACCGTTCTTCCTCTGTCTTAAAGAAACTTGCTGCATAAGAAAAAAAAAAAAAGTCTTATTTTATACCAAATTCAAGGTAAAGCTGACCTGCTCTAAAATCATTTTCCCAAATATTGTTCTAATATCTTTTGGAAAGGTCCCTGCGACCCTGAGTGCAGTGAGGTTGGCTGTGACGGGCCAGGACCAGACCACTGCAGTGACTGTTTGCACTACTACTACAAGCTGAAGAACAATACCAGGTAAGAGAGGGGCCAAATCACATCTCCACAGCATGTCCCAGGCATCTTAGGAGTTCCTGCACGGCTAATAATCCCATGGGGTGCGTGCAGGCTGCTGGCATCTTCCACTATTCTCCCACCAGAACTAAGCATACAAAAGAGGCTGCTGTGCAGGCTGACTGCCTCCCTGTGTCATTCAGAATGGCGAAAACTATGTTGAGTTACAAAACACAAAATGTGCATTTATGTTGTGAAACTGCAAATGTCTTCTCTCACATTTGGAGGAATGTGGAGGGAGCAGCTAAGCACATGCCCCTCCAGTACTTTTTTTTCTTTTCATTGGCAAGTAAAAAATGCCTATATTTATAATGCACCACATGGTATTTATATATGTATGTTTTGGAACAACTAAATCAAGCTATTTAACATATGTATTAGCTCACATACTTATCTTTTTTTGTGGCCAGAACACTTAAACACTACTCTGGTGACAATTTTCAAGTATACAATCAATTGTTATTAACCCTATTGTCATGATGACAATAGATCTCTTGAATGTATTCCTCCCATCTCACACAAGTTTTGTATCCTTTCCACCCCACTGATATTTGATGCCATGGCTTCACGAAGATGTCAGTGCACAGGCAAAACTGATGCTTTTCCACATTCCCCAGCACGTAGGCCATCAGTGTGGCAAAGGGGTTGGTCCTGCTTGATCTCACTCTTCTGCCCTGGATACTGAGGTAGACTCTGTTTCTGAGCCCCTGGTGTCTGCTTGAGCTGTGCAGATGTGTTTCCATGGGCAGGGCCAAGGAATCCTAACTGCCCCAATCAGAGTTCATCCTGCCCTCGCCTAGTCTCCCACAGCCCCGCCCCCCTTCTCCCTCCTCCTTCAGGAAGAAACTCAGTAAGTGGAGCTGCCCCATGGTTCCTCCATATTCCAGTCCCACAGACAGACCCAGACATGTTAAGTCGGCTGGAATTTAAATTCTTTAAAAGAAAGGAGGACTTTGGCTATCTCACAGCCTCTGCTATCTCCTGCACTTAAAAAAATGCCTGACATTTAGTTGGTACACGTAAATATTTGCTGAATGGATAAATAAAGCTCTGTCCTTCCATTATAAGCAAATAAGGAAGTTTTTGAGTGTTCTCATACACAACATAAATTAATATTTGTATTAGTTTAGACAACAGCCTACAACCACCACTCAAACATTCACATACAGGATCCATATGACAACACACGAAAATAGAAGTCACACATTATTAAAGGGACCTTTTTGAATAAAGTGGTGGTTCCCACATACTTGTGCTCTGATTCACCACCATAACCTTCCTCTTTGTAACCATCGTCCCTTTTTAAGAACTAACTAGATGCAAACCAGGAAATGGTTTGACAAGTCTTTGGTGGACTTGGTATTAGGTAACTGCATTGCTATTTCAGCACCCTGTGCTGGAAGAAATTTAACAAACAAAATGGATGTGGTGTTGGCATCCTGGTTTAAGAGTGATTTGGAGGCTGAGCTCAGCCATTTGCTCAGCACCTCCAAGAGAATGCTGAGGACTGGTTTGCTCGTGATGCTGCCCACTTTCTTTTATTGCTTCACAATGCAGGATCTGTGTCTCCAGCTGCCCCCCCGGCCACTACCATGCCGACAAGAAGCGCTGCAGGAAGTGTGCCCCCAACTGTGAGTCCTGCTTTGGGAGCCATGGTGACCAGTGCCTGTCCTGCAAATATGGATACTTTCTGAATGAAGAAATCAACAGCTGTGTTACTCACTGCCCTGATGGGTCATATCAGGACACCAGTAAGCTCACTTCAAATATTTGGATTTTAGCGAAGAAATGTGGGGTTTTCATTTGAGTGACCTCGGAAGGGATAGTCCTCTTTCTGAAATGTGGACTTGTGCTTCATAACAAACAGGATCTAGCTCATTTATTTTAAGAGAACCCTTTAGAAGCTTTATGTAAAAATGCCTGTAACTGTCAGAGTATCCTGAACACTACCTCCAGATTCAGTGATTTGCTGGGAATATTTACAAGGCTCAGGATATAGTTGTGCTTACAAACTCAGATAAGAGAGATTACAGCAAAAAATCATCAAAGGGAAAAGGCATATGGGACAAAGTTCAGCCACACAGGACATGTTCAGTTCCCCTTGCAACAATTTGTGACAACATACATGAAATATTGTCTACCAGGGAACCTCATTAGAGACTCAGGGCCCAGGATTGTCACTGGGGGCTGGTCAGACCTGACACATGCCAAAATTCCAAACTCTTCAAAGCAAAATAATAAGTGTTCACCATAAAGCATATCGTTTATACAAACAGTTTAGACAAAGTGAGCCACTCTTTTCAGGGTAGTGGGAACCCTACCAAAATTCAAGTTCCCAGATGTGCCAGCCATGGGCCAACCTTACAAGCAGACTTGTGAAGGACAACATTCAAGCCCCTTTTCTGCACACTCACCAAATAGACACCAGGCCTGTATGATATCAAAATATACTTTTAAAAAGTTCAAAAAATATGACTTTAAGAGTGGAATGAACATTTGTCAAAGACTTGCTTAACCCACTAATGAGGGAACTTGCAAGGTGACAAACAGGGCTGAAAGGTGATCAGGTACCGCAGTCCACCCGGAAAGGCACAGTTGGAAACACAATGAAATAATTCAATAATTTTCTACATGGCAATACATGTAGAATTTGGGGGAGTGTTTTTTTGTTTTAATGAATAGAAGTAACTTGCAACTTTACCTAACAACATCTGTGCGTTAACGCAGAGTTTGGGCCCTTATCAGCCATCATTAGGAAACAGAGGAAGGTATGTTCCCCTAGAGAATTAAATAGTCTTAAGGTAAACCTATGAGACAGTGCTCTAGTGTGGTTCTGAACAGGACTGCAGTTATCTTTTACTTCATTTCTGAGCTATGGATAATTCTCTTAACAAGGAAATCATACCATAGTATATAATGGCACTGAAATTTCATGTTTCTGCACAACCTTAGGGGAAAAAAAGAAAACTCAAGTTTAAAGGAACGAGAGTTGTTTAAAATAAAATCAGACAAGAAATCTGAAGTGAATACTCTTGCTTCTTAAGAAGTGAAATTGTCTCTGGTTTCAAAGTGCACGTCTCTGTGAGGCAGAGACGGTCTCTCAATTTACCCTTTAGGGCAGTGGGTGGGGACTCCGCTATGGTTCTTGCTTGCCCCAAAATTTAGAACATGAACTTTGCCTTGAGGGAGAAAGGAGAAACTGGAAGAGAGAAGGGGGCATAAAGAATCCACAGGAATACGCAGTATTCCTCGTGGGGGAAAAAAAGTCAAAATTCTATCAAGAAGGCTGAGCCTTGGAAAAGAAATTTTATTCTAGAATGTTGTATGACGGAACCAAGGTAATTGAGAGTCAGTTGTTTTCAGAGCCTTGAAGGTGGATAATTAAGGTGTTCAAACTATGACTTCAGCTACCATGAAGTGTTGATACAAGTGGTTTGCGTATCTCTATGTAATTGCCTTATGTTATAGTTTTCTCCTCTAATGAGTCCATTTATGTACATGATCACATATGATCATGACTAGTAATAATTACTGCCAACACATTTACAGTGCTTAATAGTTCATATCGTTCTCTTGAATAATTAATTTTATTTAACTTCTCAAGACAACTGGAAAGGTGGGTAATCTCCATTTAATGAGCAAGACAACAGAGACCCTGAACTTGCCCACTGGAGGTGCTAAAAGCAGAATGCAAATCTAGGTCATCTGAGCTAAGATTCTATGCATGTGCAGTATTATCCATGAGACAGTGAGGGAGACCATGTGATGGCTATTGTAAGGGCTTCGTATTTCATGCTCAGAGGCTCAGACTTGATCCAGCAAGTTCTTGCAGGGATCCACTAAGCTGTGTTTCTCTATGGAACCCTGAAGAATGTGAACATTTAAAAAGCAGATGGAAGCCCATGAAGAAAGCTTCATTCAGTTCTACACATTCACATGGATATAATCCACCTGCATATCAGAGCGGGTACCAAGACTTCAGCAAAATTTTGTCTAAGGTAGAAGGCCTTCCTTAATATGCCAAGTCACTATTTTCCTCCACAAAACAACCATAAATTTGCCGATTTTTTTCAATATTGACCTGGTATTAACTAGGAAAGCAGCTATTCACAGTATATTTGTACAAATGTTACATTTCTATTCTCCAGAATATAGATATTATTTGAATTATAACATATAGTTATTTTAGTGTCTTGCTATAAAGTGCAAGACACTAAATGTTTAAAATAAACAATGTAAGAAACAAGCAATCCTTACCTTGCAGTCATAAATGTAGATTCCCTTCTCTAGTTCAGCTCAACTGAGTAGTCCTAAAAGCAATGAGCATGGGGGTATACATTCCCATTCCTCCGCCTCAGGCATTGCCTTTCAATCCTTATGTAGTGATGATGTCCCAGCTTCATGAGTGGGATTTGCATTGTTGGAAGTTAGGAAACCATGCTGGGGAAAGAGACTGGGAAGAAGAAGAAAAGAAAGGCCTATAAACTATTCAACTAAGAATTAGCTAGGCTATCATTCTCTTGTCTGCAAAATGGCAGAGAAATCTAAGGTGTTTTCCAGTGTTCCAGTTCCTGTCTGTACTTGGTTTGCTGAGAAATGATAATAAATAGTGATTCTGGGGCTCTTCCTGCAATTTTCTACTCAAGGCCATGGGTACTATAGCATACATTAGCAAGCATTAGAACATCTCTGATGCTTTTATGGAATCCAATTGACCAGTTGATTTATAACTTTCTCTCTCTTTTTTTTTTTAACAGAGAAAAATCTTTGCCGGAAGTGCAGTGAAAACTGCAAGACGTGTACTGAATTCTATAACTGTACAGAATGTAGGGATGGGTTAAGGTAAGAGAGTGAAGGATTTTGTCAAGTAACACAGCCCAAAGAGCTGCTCAATGTAAATAAAATGAAAAAATGTTAATAAATAGCACTCTGATGATCTACCCTTGGGTTGACTCTCATTCAAGCACTTCATTGCTGTTTGCATTATCTCTACTATTATATGTGAAAAATGGGATGCTGTGTTGGCTAAAGAAGGGTTATAAACCAAATAAATTCTCTTTAGAAAAGATGGCTCAGATATAAGTCAATAAAAATGGCCATTTGAGAGGGAGTCTTTGTGCTTTTTAACCTGCACTGTGCCAGTCAAGGATTACTGTGCAGGTAATACCAATGAATTATATTTAATCTCCCTGATTCATTCCTTGGATGGTTGGAAATTATTCTCTTATCTTTATTATTTCTCTCTAAATACCCAACCATTCTCTTATCTTAAGTACCTCAGGCTTGGTTCCATTATGCTATGGTATGCACATAGATTTAACACCAGGAGATGTTTTCCTTGAATGGATGACTTGCTCATTGCTAAAGCTCAGTAGTTGGTCGGCTGTCTAAGAGAGCAACGTACAGCTCAGATTAACTAGGTAGCCTCCTGATCTCAGTAGGGAAAGTCAGACCATTCTACATTTAGTGAGGAGTTGGACTGTGGCTGTATATAGAATTAGAACTCTGCTGCTGCACTGGATTTCTTTAAGTATTGATTGTATCTTTATTTCCACCTGAGATTGGAGGTAAACTAGGCATGGTCCAGGCAGTTTCCACGCAGGTACATTCTTCACCGTTAACCAGTATCGGAGCATCATTTTCATTTAGATTTTAATTATCTATGGCTTTATGTCTTCTTCCCCACCCCCATAAATGCACTCAGTATTTACTTGCTTGGCAATTTTCATCTCAAGACTTCAGTACTGAGAATCACCCACCTAATTCTCCTTGGAGAAGGAGCAAAGCAGTATAATAAAAAGAAACTAGGCCGGGCGCGGTGGCTCACGCCTATAATCCCAGCACTTTGAGAGGCCGAGGCAGGTGGATCACAAGGTCAAGAGATCGAGACCATCCTGGTCAACATGGTGAAACCCCGTCTCTACTAAAAATACAAAAATTAGCTGGGCATGGTGGTGCACGCCTGTAGTTCCAGCTACTGGGGAGGCTGAGGCTTGAAGCCAGGAGGCGGAGGTTGCGGTGACCCGAAATCACGCCGTTGCACTCCAGCCTGGGTAACAAGAGCGAAACTCTGTCTCAAAAAAAAAAAAAAAAAAAAAAAAAAAAAACCAGAAAGAAAGCAAGCAGATGTGGCCTCACATCCTCCTTTGCTACTTATTAGCTATGTGATTTTGGGCAAATCACTCAACTACTCCAAGCCTTCATTTTCTCCTCCATAAAATGATGATAATCCCTGTTTTGCTGGATTATGATAAAGGTTAACTGTGATAGCATTTATAAAATACCTATTCTAGCACATAATTGGTTCATGAGAAATAAAAGATGATTTAAATTATTTCTTAGGGAACATTTTCTAGGGTATGTTAAACCAGTGCATGCCAATGGAAACATGAGAGCCATACATGTAATTTTAAATATGCCAGTAACCACATTAAGAGAAGTAAAAAGATTTAATTCCCCTAATATATCTAAAATATTATCATTTCAACAACATAAAAAAACTTATCAGATGTTTTTCATTCTTTTTCATTGTACTGTCTTCAAAATCTTTATATGTATTTTACTCTTAAAACACATCTAAATTCAGACAAAACTGTTTTTATGAGAAACATTTGATCTTTAGTTAGGTTTTATAGTTGAAAAAGAAAATTGTATATAGCCGAGTTGCTCCAAACTTACTCAAATTTTTGCCAATAGTAGAATCAAGTGCCAATTTTTCACATTTAGTCTTAGTTAAAATTAAATAAAATTTAAAATTCTGTTCCTTAGCCTTATTAGCCACTTTTCAAGGGATCAGTAGCCACGTGTGCCAGATTATGTTGGAGAGCACAGGTCTAACCTGGCCAGTTTATCATGGAGAGAACAGAGGTGTTCACAATACCAGGTGCGTTAGCCTCGCAGTACCTGTATTTTGGATGCAGCAGAAAGCTTCAGGGTTGATGACTGCTGTCTGTTACACATTCTCCTTAGCTCATTCCTTCTCCACACAGTGCAACCTCTGTGTCCTGCTGAACAGATGCCAACCTCACAAAGAAGTGCTGTCCTGTATTAGAAAAAAAGGCATCTTTTTAACTTTGATAAGTGTTTTGGTTTTCCTTATACCTCTCAAACGGATCCATTTAAGGCAATATCCTTTTTTCTAGTGCTACAGAAAGGGAACGGGGTTTTCTTTTGGCTTTTTAAATGACAGCGTGCTCTCTGGCCAGTGAGGAGATCTGTGAATGAAATCCACTTTTAGTTAGCTGCCCTTAGTCTCCTTGAGGCCCCTTGCATTTTTCTAAGGGCTTCTAGGGTTGACCATTTTGCCTCAAGAGACTTGTAAATTTTTGAATAGTGGCGAAGAACAAACAGGGAAAAAATATATCAATGCACAAAATCCAGGAAGGAAATAAATTAAAATGCTAATGGGGACTATTCAGGATTCTCTTTTCTTCAACTTTGTTTTTGTATTTTCCAAATTTTTTTAGAAGCATAGAGAAAATAAATTTTAATTTTTTTTAATTAGCATTATCCACATACAAAGCAGTCAAATATCAACTGGAGCAAAGAGTTTAAGACAATAAGAAACCATTTAGCCCTGTTTAGATGCTCATCTTCTCATTTCATTGATGTGGTAACACAGGATTATATTTTCTCACTACATTTCCAATCACACTATTCCATAATATTTTTATGTTAAATACTGTAATTTTTTTTAAAGAGAGTCTTGCTCTGTCACCCAAGCTAGAGTGCAGTGGCTTGATCATAGTTTGCTCAAGTGATCCTCTGGCCTCAGCCTTCTGAGTAGCTGGGACTGTAGGCAGGCACCATCATGCCTGGCTATTTTTTTCCTTTTTTTTTTTTTTAGCCTTTGTAGAGATGGGATCTGACTGTGTTCCCCAGGCTGGTCTCAAACTCCTGGCCTCAAGCGATCTGCCCACCATGGCCTCCCAAAGTGCTGGGATTACAGGTGTAAGCACCATGCCCAAACAAATACAGTAAATTTTTTGTATTCATTTTCAATTTTAAGAATCAACCTATAGACTGTGAAAAATATGATAGCTGACAGAAATTAGAGAGAAAAATATACATTTCTCATTTGACATTCTGGCAACTCATTAGATACTATCTCATATTGCTAGATAAATAGAAATTTAAATAGAGTATTTAATATGATGTAGATAACTCCCAGAAACACTAAATAATAACAAAGAAAAGTCAAGATGACTGGGGAAATAGCAGTACAGTTAGATAGTTTTGATAAATTTTTCATTAGAGTGTTTAAAATGAATAAATCAAGAAATAGAGGCAAAAGTATTTTAAATCTTACTTTGATGAGAACCCACAGAAGACTAAAATCAGAAACACTTAAAATTAGAACAGCTACTCCAGAGTTTGAGCTTTGGGTTGGACAGGATGGTTGTACACTTTTATTCGTCATAATTCATTTTACAATGTGTTTGTACTGCATTTGTAATCATGAAATAACTCTTTATTATGTAGTAAGTCTGGATATTAAATTGTTAGGCATATTGTTAGACAGTGTGATTGTTTTCTCAATCAAATACTTTTTAAAAGCTCTGGGTCTTAAGATGTGGCGCAAAGCAGGAGTGTGCCCATTAGTCTAACAAATTAAGGAGAATGTCCCCAAAGTCTAGCAGCACGTGTGTATGCTACAGACATCATTGGAGGCACAGAGAAGCATTAGAAGCATTGAGAGGGGAAAAAAAGAGGGCACACGGGCTATTTCCCCTGCTTTGAAGCTTTGCCAAATCCACTGGCCTCCGAGGGAAACTGCATCTGTTACATATGGAGTTTGGGGAGTCATTACGCTTTGGCATGATCACAACAGTCTGTTTCAAGCTCCCTTTTTGCTTCTTCCAGCCTGCAGGGATCCCGGTGTTCTGTCTCCTGTGAAGATGGACGATACTTCAATGGCCAGAACTGCCAGCCCTGCCACCGCTTCTGCGCCACTTGTGCTGGTACCTTCCCTAGTTCTTTTATTCATTCTCCCTGTTCTGGTTTTGCTTTTCTTTCTGGTTTTAGCTGTCACTCATACAACCCACTTGATACTTTTAAAGTAATGCTGGAGAAGTGTATTTCTCTTTGATAATTGTGCATGTATTCTCATTGAAAGTCAAGTAATCACCAGCATCCTGTCCTTGTTGAGAAACTTACACAGCCCAGTGATATCTCCTCTTTCAAAAGAGAGCCGATGTTTTTGACAAGAGGTTCCATTTTAACTGGGAAGGCTTTTTTCCCAAGGAAATTAAGAAAAAGCATGAATAGTAAATTGTTAATCTTAAAATTATAGCGGATGGATACCATTTTATCAAACTGTTAAAGAAGAATCCACGAAGGTTTTCTCATTTCCTGTGTTTGTCTTGCTTTTAAGGAGCAGGAGCTGATGGATGCATTAACTGCACAGAGGGCTACTTCATGGAGGATGGGAGATGCGTGCAGAGCTGCAGTATCAGCTATTACTTTGACCACTCTTCAGAGAACGGATACAAATCCTGCAAAAAGTAAGTGGATCTGCCCCCTCGGCCTAAGGGGCCCTACCCCTTTAGACCTAAATTCTTTTTATGGCTGCCTTCATAAGAAAATAAGAAAACTTAGAATATGTCATAACACTAGGTTTAAACATGTACCTGTGGGCACTGATCTGAAGCTTTAACCCAGCTTATCTTTGACATTTTTGCTCCTTTGCCTCTGGGGCACCTTAAAACCTTTAAACTAATATTTCAATTTCAAGTACATGCACCATACCTGTTAAAATCACAGTGTCTACCTGTCATCAAACCTAGCAATTTTTGTGAGTAAAGATTTTTGTGTCATCTTCAGAGGGATAATTAAAGACATTATGAGGTCGCTAATAAACACACCCTCCTCTGTGCATGTGTGAATGGATTAAAATTTGTACATTTTTCTCACAGATGTGATACCAGTTGTTTGACGTGCAATGGCCCAGGATTTAAGAACTGTACAAGCTGCCCCAGTGGGTATCTCTTAGACTTAGGAATGTGTCAAATGGGAGCCATTTGCAAGGATGGTGAGTACAACTGCCCATATTGATCTTCTGAGCAAAGTATGATCTTTCTACTTTCAGGACTAATATTTTCCCACTTCAAAAGGAAACTCACAAGCATGCCTCAGATAGGACATGCCCAATATTTTGGTGGCATTCATTCCTCTTGAACTTATGGCCTTAATGGATTTGTTTGTTGTTTGTTTGAATTGCAGGAAGAAATAAATCAGCTGTAGTGGTGCTGGCCAATATGGCTCAAGTTAATTTCGTACATTAATAAACTATCTTTTAGAGCAGTTTTAGATTTATAGCAAAACTGAGCAGGAAGTTTAGAAATTTCTCATATACCCCCTTACCCCCACATAGGCATAAGCCTCCCCCACTATCAGTATCCAGCACCAGAAGGGTACATATGTTACATTAATGAACCTACGGTGACACATCATTATCATCCAGAGTCCACAGTTTACCTTAGGGTTCACTCTTGGTTGGACAAATGTATAACGTTATAGTGCCATGGACAGTAGTTTTACTGACCTTAAACTCCTCTGTGAATTGCCTACTCATCCTTCCCTCCCCCTAACACCTGGAAACCACTGATTTTTTTTTTTTTTTTTTTTTTTTTACTGTTTCCATAGATTTGCCTTTTCCAGAATTTATATAATTGGAATTATATAATATGTAGCCTTTTCTAGCTAAATGTTGATGTATTTCTTTCCAGTTTTTACCATATGTACTTTTCACCAGATTGTTAAAAATACCATGCACATAGAGTTTTGTATCTTGCTTTTTGCACTAAGCATTAGGCATAAACATTATCCTATGTTTTTACAAACTTTTATAAAACTTTATTTTTAATAGCCACATAACATTCAATCATGTGAAGATGCTGTAGTTTTTAGCCAATCTCCTATTATTTGGATTGTTTATAATTTTTATATATAAATAGTAATTAAATGTTATCTGAATCTTTCACTAAGCCTGTTAGACTAGATGAAGTAATATCTTCATCTTGCAGAAGGGAAAACCTAAGGTATAGAGCTAGGAAATGATAGACCCAATATTTCAGAATGTTCATCTGTTCTTTGCACCAGTGATTCTCAACCAAGATGCTGGGACACAACACCATCCCCAGATATTCTGATTGAATTGATCTGGGGTGCAGCCCGTGAGCATGGGTTTAACTTCCCAAGTGTTTCTAATCTGCAGCCAGGTTTGAGAACCACTGCACATCCAGTTCTCCCTAACAATTTAGCTAATACCAAATTTCCTCACGTCTCTAGCCTCAGTTTCCCCATCTATAAAATGAATGAATTTAAATTATTCCAGCTCCATCATTTTGTGAACTTTTTTGACTCTTGAAATAACTTATGCTGAATGGACCCTACAATTTATTCCTAAATTTATGCAGAAATTACACATCCGTGATGTAGAAAGAAATTGTTTAAACTATTGTTGTTCAAAACATCTTTGGATTGTTATAAAAATAGAAAAACAAAAATATGCAGTTGGAACAATCTGACTGACATGATCATTGCCCTAGGTTTATTCTTTCCCTTCTTTTGAATGTTTCTCCTTCTGGAAATTTCATGAAAGGAAAAACAGTGCCACTGTCAGGACAGTGTGGACTTGGAAGTCAGAATGCTGTAGTTCATATCTGGTCTCCAGGCCTTAGGCAGCTTATGAATTTCTCTGGGCCTCATTTCCACCATCCCTAAAAAAATGAAGAAGATAATACTACTGACCTCATCTGGTTATTCCACAACTCCCTATAAGGAATCCCAAAAAGGTGTCAGAAAGATCTGGGCACATGACAGTACTGACAGGACATCATTTGTGGTCTCATTTCTTTGGAGCATCACAGGTGACTTTGCATCTCCATGGCCTTTCCGGTATATGATTGGTCTCAGGCCCTGTGTTCCAAGGTTTTCTTGCTGGGGCTGATTCGACTGTAGCACACTGAGGTGAGAGAGGCTTGGGGTGGTAGCACCCCAGGGACCATGTATCATTTTTTAGTTACCAGCAAGTGCCTCCTTTACTTAAAAACATGGTTCCCCTATTTCTGAATACAACCCAGAAATTTTTTTAAGTTAGTAATAGAAAATTGAGGCAGATGAAAGTGATTGGACTGGACGTGGTGGCTCACGCCTGTAATCCCAGTACTTTGGGAGGCCAAGGTGGATGGATCACTTGAGGCCAGGAGTTCGAGACCAGCCTGAGCAACACGGTGAAACCCCATCTCTACTAAAAATACAAGTATTAGCCAGGCGTGGTGGTATGCACTTGTAATCCTAGCTTCTTGGGTAGCTGAAGCATGAGAATCACTTGAACCCTGGAGATGGAGGTTGCAGTGAGCAGAGATCGTATCACTGTACTCCAGCCTGGGAAACAGAGCAAGACTCTGTCTCAAAAAAAAAAAAAAAAATGATGTAGGAAATCCATTGTAACTTGCAATGTTCACCAACAGCACCTGGTAGCACTTCAAGAGTTGCGATGCTTTAACTACTTTCCCTAAATCATGGTGAGCATGGGACACGTTATGTCAAATGGCACTTTGCTAAAAGTGGAGTGTTAGGATTGTGAGCGGAAGTGGGAAATGAAGAATCATATCTGCAGTGAGCCCATTTTCAGGTCAGTTACAGAATGAGATCATTGATGGCTCACCAGGCTTTTGAAATCACATGGCAGCTGCATTTAAGGATGTTTTATTTGTTCTCTTTCAACTGTCATATTTCTATGATTCTAAGACATGTATTTTTTTACATTTTAACATCTCTGAAATTAGATGCATCTTATAATTTGTGGCAGTTTACAACTGCTTTTTACTAGAAAACTGATGTAATATTTATGTAATTTGTGGCAGTTTACAACTGCTTTTGACCAGAAAACTGATGCGATACCAGTGTTACTGCCCAGATATGAGACTTGGATGCAGAGACATCTGTTCAGCTGAGTTAGGCACTGTCTACTTCTTCTTGTGTTGAATTTAATGGCAGTTCTAAAGAGCTTCAGAAAATTAAACTATTGTTCAATATTCAAAGCAAAGATTCCTATATAAGCATGGAAACAAAACAGAATGTTACATAAATATAACAAATAACTTTTAATAAGTATAAAATTAGAATCCTAACTGATAAGAGAATACTGTGTCAGAGTTTAATATGAAGTATCTTTTCCTTTGTGTTACTTAAAATGATGGTGCATCTTAAATTTTGTGTCTTAGATTCAATGAAATATGATATAAATGACTGTATACTCTCTGCTCTAGGTAATTCAAAGAAGAAAAATTTCATGCTTGTGTTATTAATTGAGTTCTAATTTATTCTTTTTCTAATCTTTTTTTTTCTTTCACAAATGGATACCAATCACATTTACCATTGGACTGCAATGTCTCTCCTTGAAAAACAATGCTGTTGACTGAAATCACTTTGGGTGGACCACATTTCCTCCTGTCGACTACTCCTGAATGATCTCTTCCAATCCCCCAAATCTGCCTCTCTGGCCAATCACAACCTTCTTCCGTGTGTGTACATCATGCTGCTCTTGTCTTCAACTCCCCCTTTCTCTTGCTGACTTCTGGGAAAGCAACGGAAGAGTCCTGGGCGGAAGGAGGCTTCTGTATGCTTGTGAAAAAGAACAATCTGTGCCAACGGAAGGTTCTCCAACAACTTTGCTGCAAAACATGTACATTTCAAGGCTGAGCAGCCATCTTAGATTTCTTTGTTCCTGTAGACTTATAGATTATTCCATATTATTAAAAAGAAAAAAAAACAAGCCAAAAAAAAAAAAAGCAAGCCACCTCTCTCTTTCTTGCTCTCTTTTTCTTTCTCTCTCTAAAGTTTGTGCAGGGAGATGGTGAACTGTTTTGTCAGAACTTAAATGGAAAAAAAAAATAAACCTACAACAAGCCTACCTTTTATAACTGGGTGTTTAGTGCTAAACAGCCAGAACCACAGAGACAGTATTGTATGACCAAAGCATTTGATGCCAAAATTTGACGTTAAAGTAATGATTTGATTTCCTGCCCTGGTTTTGAAGGTCCATTTTTTTCCCTTTTGCATTGACTTGCTTGTTTCCCCTTTGAGACTCCTAAAAATACCTTTCCAAAACATTGCAAGAGCACACATAGACAAAAATGAAAAAGAAAGCTCTTGCATGCTTGAGTCCACAGCTGGGGGAAATGACAGAAAACTGGACCTGAGGGCATCAGGAACATCCTCCAGAGTTGTGTTCAGTGTCGTTTGTCTTGGTATTTCACAGTGAAACATTGATAGTCTCCACACATCATTTACTTCATGCATTATATACTGGTTTTTTGCATTTTACTCACTTGATAAGTCTGCTCCACTGGTTTCATCAGATAGACTTGCTGCTACTGGCTTTTCCATTGTAGAGTGGGTTATTTTACACACAGTTTGCCAAATGGGATTGCTCTGTATAGTCAAATTGGTGATGGACAGATGGACAGAATGCAGAAGTACATAGAAGAGCTGAGGCTGATCCAGCTCCCCTGAAATTCAGACTGTTGTTAACTTTGTAGACCCTGCACAATCTATTGGTGCTATCTAGCCATCATCCCCATTTTTATAAAGGCCATCATAAATTCCATTTGTCGTGGTGGGAAGCATTTTGGATCTGATGCAGGAAATTTCTTCCTGGAGTCAAAAGTTTCTAAGAGGTCCTGTATTTTTAAGAAATGAAATTTATTTAAATAATATTTAAGCTCATGCCCATGTTGGCCAGGCAACTTTTTTCAATGGTGCTTATCAGAAGTTTTTTCATCTTGTCATTTTAAGAAAATAAAACTGGAAATTGAATATGGGTGGCATGATTGTACCCTTCTAGTTCTCTTATTTTCCCACTCCTCTGTCCCTCTACAACTATGCCATACTATTACATACCTGTCCACCGAATGTTGAGATCATCTGTTTTTTGATTAAGAAATATTTTCACTGGTTTTTTATGATTCTCTAAACACTTCATGGAAACTAGAAGACTGAATTATGAGAAAACTGTTTGGATTAGTGGCCAGAAACGATGAAACCTTATAGATCTTTTGACAGTTTCTCTGTTTAGGGGAGATAGACTGATAACAAGTTTCTTCATATCAAATCTTCATTGGTGACCTCATTTGCTTTATGAGTGACCAGCCATCTTGCAGGCTTCATGCTTCTGAGAGCCTCATTTCCAAGATGCTGCTGGAGTCACAGCTGAGAAGAGGAAGGGTGTCAATATAGACTATCCTGAGAAAGAGCTGGGAAGTGGTTGCTAAGGTCCCCATCCAAACAGCAAGCTAATAAAAAGCCTATCTTGAAAATATTTCTAGACATCAAAGATAACTTACAATCCAAGGTGAATAATAAGTAAATAGTCTGATGACCCTCTTAATAGCAATGTAATTTTATGGAATCACATAATGATTCATAAGTAACTAGGGGACCAACTGATTTTGCTAAGCAATTTTCCCCTTTATAACACTGCAGGCCCTTCTGACACACACACACAAAAAATGACATTTAATCCTGGGCAGACCATATAGTTTTACATTTAAAGGTACAGTCTTCAATGGACAAATGCAAGCACAAGGCTAAAGCAAGGTCAAGCAGATGGCAAAACCGGATCTGCCCGCAAAGGAATCTATATGACTCAACCAGCCCATAGTATTTGAGGCACAAGGTTACCGTGATAGGAAAGATAAGAATGATGTCTGTTTTCTTAGACAAATAACCATCAACATGACAACAAAATTCACTGGGGTCTACCCATGTGCATTCCATTTCCCACTGACCATACAGGTGCACGTCGAGGAAATCCTGGTTTAACTACTAGTGTGTTACTGCCTCATTTATCTATATAACATTATTAACTAGAACATAATGCTTTCAAAGTTTAAGTTAATGTTATATATTATGTACAAATATATATATATATTCATAATGAGATATATGTAATGGATAGTACAAAGTTTGGAGACTCAACAAATGCTCTAACCTTCTAGAGACAAAAGTCCTATTTCTGTTTTTCTTTTGTCTTTTTATTTTTAACTAGTGACCCATTGTTAAATCCAAATCCACTTTTACTGAAAAATACTGTACATGTGTAAAATGTTCAGTTGTTTTTTTGTAAAATATAGTAGAACGGTTGTAATTGATACTGGCCAAAATCAATGTTATTCCATATTTTATTTTTTCTATTAAATTAACCTAAGTTCCTGTTTATTTGATCTTTTCATACCCATGTATAAACTTCTCTGAAAGGGTAAGGTCATGAGAAACTTCCCTGTTTCTACCTAGAAGCTGAATATAAAGGAAAGGGTGGAGATGCATGAAACATCTAAATAAAGTTGGAAAAGAAAGAGTGAGCAGAGGAGGGAATTGAGAAGGAGTGAGAAACAGCAGTATAAGAAAGGAATGGGTTAGAATTGGTCATGAATTTATGTTAAATCCCATTTTTAGAAAGCAAGGCTGTGAAAAAAATCTATAAAAGTTTGGCATCATTTCTATCAGATTGTACAGATGCTGGCCCCCAGAATAGGGCCCACCTGGTCCCACTCTTCCTCTAAAGCACAACACACCCACTATTATGTGTCGACAGTAGCGGTGGGGGCCATGGCTGGGGACTAGGAGGTGGGCACTGTAAAACCTGTTAAAGGAGAAGATGACTTCAATTTGCTGACATCGTGTCTAAAGTCGACATTGGCTGGATGTCTGGAAGATGATTTTGTCTGGAAGAAGATGATTTTGTCTAAAATAAATCTCCAGTACATACCATGGGGTGGGACTGAACAAGCTAGCTAAAAACAGCAGTGGAGTATAGATCTTTTTGAACCGTGTCTGAGATGCAATTACTAGTCTTAAAGATTCAGTGCTCTGCCTTTTGGGGAAAAGAAATGATAAATCAGCCAAAGCCACAAACAAATTGAGCTCCAACTAGGTTTAAAGATCTAGAGGTACAACAAGGCATCTGCTTTGAAGTCCCATTATGGAGATGGAGAGAAATTAATTTTATTGATCACTTACTATGTACTACTCAATCTGAGAATATATGTATATACATACTGATGTAAATATATTCTCTTTCAATTTTCAGAAGGACTCTAGAGGCGAATATATTATCCTCTGTTTACACATGAGAAAACTGAGCCACATAGACTTGAAACAAATTGAAATTCCATACCCAGATTCATAAAAATAATAAAATTTAACATGAAGACAATTCATGTACAACATTCCTGTACAACAGGAAGTAGTACACGCCAAATCTCAAATGAGTGGTACACCGAGTTGTTAAGTTTGGAACAGGCAGAGATTCCTTTGAATTGGACTGGTCAGGTCAAGTTTCCTAGAGCAGGTAGAGCTAGAATTGGTCTCTGAAGCATAGATGAGTATTACCCAGGCAGACAGAAAGAGAGGGGGAAGAACATTACCAATGAAGTTGCTGCATACAAGATGCTTAGGGAAGTAAGATGTTTTCATGGTTTTAATCTAATTATCTATTGCTACAAAGAACAGTGATTCAAAATTGGGTGGATTTGTCCAGAAAAATCTACATTTGTACACTTTGTAGAAGGAGGATAATGTGCCCATTCTCAATCCCCACATCCATGGTAGACCACTAATTATCACTCACTGTCCACTCTAGTTATCAGAGGCTTGTCACTGCTGATTTCTTCTACCAGATTCATTATTCTACCCTTCATTTTTGAAGACCTTACAAACTGAGTACTTGGTGAAGAAGGGGAGGTGACTGCTATAGAACTACCAAATCAAAGTTTCTCAATCAAAGTGGTCAATACTTGTGGCATATCTGAGTATGGAAATGAATACATAGCATCTTATTCCCCTCATGTAAAAAGAATGTCATGCAACTAAAATATAAAATAGACATTCATTCTTAACAGCTTCCATATTACCATTCAGCCTTGCACAAAGAGAGCAATGTGTTGAATAGAAATTGCCTGTTGGCTTAAGTATTTATCAATTCTATGTGTTGGTATCAATTCAAGTCCTCTCTTGTAGTTACTTTGAAATATGCACTACATTGTTGCTAAGTATAGTCTTTCTACTCTGCTATTAAACATTAAAAGTTCTTCCTTCAAAAAAAAAAAGAAAGAAAGAAATTGCCTGTTGAAGGCAATTTTAAACTACGGCCCATTTAATACCCCCTCCTCCCATCCTCTAGCACAAGACGGCAGAGGTGGAACAGAAGCCAGCTGCAACATGACCTCACCTGGCCCAGGCGGGGCCCTGTACCCAATACATGTAGATGGCAGAGAGCTGCTTCTCTCCTCTGGTCAACATCCATTTCCATGTTATTTTTGTTGTCGACTCATAAAATCTGAAGTTCTCAGCAGAATACTTTAGAGCCTTTGACATATTTAGCAGGGCATAGCCAAGGTAGACTTAATTTCACTGTAGCTCATTTGCACTACGTGGCACCTAGAAATGGGCTACAATCTGTATAATCCTGTCTCCTCTTCATTACAAGAGGTGAAGATCAGGTCCTGATTCAGTTCTTGAGCAATAAAGATGCAGTTATGTAGCATCACTAAGTTTCAGCAGACCAGAATGTGACCTGAGACAGCCAGCACTCCTCATTCTGTACCTCCAAGGGACTTACAAGGACAGTTTGACTGGCTTATTACCAAAGGACTTTCTTACAAGGTCTTCTCTCCAACGGACCATTGTTTGGATTGAGTTGTGGTTTTTTTTTAGGGCCAGGTGTCAGACAACAAAAGATAAATTTTGTATCCTACTTTCTAGAAAATTCCAGAAACATTCCCTGAGGCCTGAGTTATAAGATCTTTAACTTTTTTTTTCCATTTTAGAAAACAGTACATTTTAAAAATACAGTGTTTTAAGCTTCACAGAGTTTTACTAAAATGTATTTATTTAATTTGACCCACACAAAAATCAGGCCGATAGACATTGATTTTCTGATGCAAGATGCACAGCTAGTAATGGGTGTGGCTGGGACTCAAGCCCACAGCTTCAACATTCTGTACAACACTGATTCCTTTTTAAGAGTGCTGGAGAAGAGCAAGTCCACATTACATATGTTGCAAAGCAGAGGGTAAGAGCCTTTTCTCAAGTGAAGATAGAAAGCACACTGGGTCCCTGGGCTTGGCTTTTTCTCCTTCCAAAAGAATTGCTTCCATAAATAAATATTGAGTCCCTGCCACAAACTAGGTTCTAAGGTGTCTCTTACCCTCTTCAAACTTATAGTCTAATGACAGAAACAGACATACAGATATAAAACACATGGTTATGTGAATCAGTTTGTGCCTTTAAAGGGTATAAAATATTGTCAGGAGTCAAAGGAACAAGCTCACTTCATTAATCATGTGCTAAGCTTCCATGCCCTTGCACTACAAGCTTCCCAAGGACATCCAAAAATAGCATGAAATCTTAAAAATAGAGTTGACTCTAAAATACACAAATAAAATTGCAAATATCAAAATCAAATGATATCTTTATTAAATATCTACAAAGTGGAACATGTCAAACTAGTCCACTGCAACTAAGGAATTACGCATACAGTCACTGTCACTTAATGGCAGGGATAGGTCTGAGAAATGCATCCTTAGGTGATTTTGTCATCATGCAAAAGTCATAGAGCATACTTACACAAACCTAGATGGCACAGCCTACCACCCACCTCAGCTATACGGGATAACTTAGTGCTCCTAGGCTACAGGCCTGTACAGCACGTTACTGTACTGAATACTGCAGGCAATTGTAACAAAATGGTAAGTACTTGTGTGTCTAAACACAGCAAAGTTATGGGAAATATATGGTATCTTATGGGACCACTTTCATATATATAGTCTTATTGACCAAAGTGTCATTCCACAGTATATGACTGTAATTAATGTTAATGTAGAATAAAGGTGAATTTTAATGTTTGATATAATATGAGACCTGCAGAGGTGGGAGAATCTAGGATTTTGAGAATCTTAGCAGAGCCCTCCAAAGGAGAAAGGAAGTCACTATTCGCTGTCTAGGAAACAGAAGAGAGGAGAGGAGAGAGATGTGTTCTATCCTTGGTGGTGGTCAGGGAGGTCAGTGGGGTGGGGCGTGGAAGGGTAGTGTACAGGACTGCAGTATGTGGATGTCGTTCTGGATATGATCCTCTCTTCTTCCCTTTGCCTTCTACACTCTCTCCAAGGAGATCTTTGTCAATCTCATGGTTTTAAATACCATCTATATGCTGATGACTCTTAAGATATATATAGATTCCTGATCTCTTCCCTCAAGATTCACACCTGTAGATTCAATTAACTACTTGACATTTCCCTTCAGCTGTCTAATAGGCATCTCAAAATTAACATATCCAAAATAGACTTCAGACACTCCAACCCCCTGACCATCTTTACCACCAAATCTCTCCCATCTCAGTAAATGGCATTCACTGTATTTCCAAATATATCTCTAAATGGTCTACTTCCACCCACTCCATAGCTGTAACTGTGGCCAAAACACCATTGTCGCCATCCCAGACTGCTGCAAGAGCTTTCAAACTAGCTCCTGGGCTTCTCCCTCTCCTCTCTTCTTTTCTCTCCCTTCCCTAATCAATTCTCTACAGGAAATCGTGCCATCACAAATGGAAAATCAGATTTCATCTCTCTGTTGACTGAACATAAAGTCTGAACTCCTTCCCTGAGGTCTCTGTGATCTCACCTCACACCGCATCTCCCATACCCTCACATGTTCTACTCATGCCAACTTTCTGTTCATCCTTCAAACAAAACCAGCTTGTTTGGGACCCACGACCCTTGCTCTTCACATGGCTGGCTTCTTCTCATCACAAGGTCTCAGTTCCAAAATAACTTCTCTGAGCAGTTACTTCCACCACTGACCCCACACCTGCCCACCTTGTTTTGACATTCCAAAGCACTTACCACCACGTGATATTTCGTGGTTCGTTACTTATTGCCAGCCAGCCCCATGAGAGCTGGTACCTTGTCTGTCTTGTTCACAGCTGTATCTTACACGTCCAGCACGTGCCTTGCTTAAGAAATATTCATGGAATGAATAAGTAAGAAAACATCCGAGAGACGTGACATGTGACCTGAGCCTTGAAGGATAAGCAAGAAATTACAAATCAAAGGTGGTTATGATGTTTAAGAAGGATATTTGAGAGAAAGAACCTGTGCAAAGGCACAAAGCCACTTAAAGGGCTTGTGGACAGCAATCACATGGAGGCCCAGGCAGGGGATGAGCAGGGCAGGCAGCTCGGGAGAAAGGATGGAGTAGGGTCAACCAGTAAAGGACCTTTGCTGGACTGTTGCCCTTCCTCCACCTTCTTGTCATCAACCCTCTTTTCAGAGAGGCTAATTGACTTGCCCAAGGACCCCATCAAGTCAACTCTTGGCCTCCTGCCAACATATTTGAGGAGCATTCATTCAGACAGAATGCTGAGGAAGCTGGATTTGCTCAGTCTTCAGGCACTGATGGCTGTATTGAGCCAGTTGAATGAAAGGACAGGGTGCTGAGCAGAGCTCAGCTGTCAGATGAGCTCACATGAGAGGCAGTAGCCCACAGCGTCTGTTCACTGTGATGTCCACAGTCAGAGCAACAGCTTGGCAAGTCCTGTTTGCAAAACTGAACTCGGGACCATAAGCCTGCTCATCTTTTTCTCCTAAGACAAGACCCCTTAGCCGTCTAAACTGTCATCATCAAAGAAGAGCAAAAGGAAAAAGCATGACGTGCTAGCACTTCCCTTCCCTAACAATGAAAACAATAACCCACCTATGCGTAGTACTTCCTATGTGCTGAGCTAAATGCTTCATATGGGTTATTTCATTCATTACTTCCAATAGCCTAATTCTATCTCCTTTATATAAACAAGGAAGCAGATGAGGTAAATGCCTAAGGTACTCCAGTGGTAGGTAGAAGGTCGGGATTAATTTAAACCTAGACAATCTGATATCAGAGCATCCACAAGGAGAAATACAAGAGCCAAGGAGGATTCCATCAAAACAAGATTCAGCCATGATTGTGAAGTGTGCAATGGGTTTCTATATTTTAGCTGATGCTGTCAGGTCCCAGATGCATGTTATCAATGTCCACCCAGGAGTACACACTGTGGCCACATCATGCTTTGTGTGGACAATGCAGAGGTCAATATTTGATCATGAGAGCTAGTAACAGTCAATGGGCCATGTGGACAAACTCAAAATAGACCTAAGGTAAATGAGGCATTGGCTGTTACAAAGAAATGAGCTTATGATGATATGATGCCTCCTTTCATAATTTCTTTGTCAAGAGGCTATTGTTTGTTTCCCTAGCCCTACTTGAAATGAGGAAGAAATAAAATGGAGATTCTGGGAAATCAGACGAAACATTAGCATGCTGAAAGTTAGTACATAATACAAATTCTGTGAGCTCCTTTGACAAATCTGGTGAGACATAAATTCTTTCCGGGTGATATTAAACAGGATTCTTGCCACCACAATCATAATGGTTACAATATAATAAAAGCTAAACTATCAAAAAAGTAAGGCTTTTTATTATATGTAGGAATATAATGTTAACTGTTCTAAGTTATGAGAAGAGCCACGAATATGGCGTAAACCAGAAGTCATCTTGACTGTTCCCTGCATCACCCCCACATCTGATCCATCACCAGGTCAAGACAATTCCACCTCCAAAATCTTCCACACTCACTTCCTGTTCTTCACCTCGTCTGCCCCTATCCTAGTCTAACACCTTGGATTAAACTACTTCTCACGTGGGCTATTGCACTCTCTCCTAATTAGCCTCCCTGAACATACTGCATGTGTCCACAGCCACGTCTTCATCTTCATCTCCTATTCCATTTTCCACAACAGCCAGAATGCTCTTTTCTAAAATTCAAAATTCAGCATGAGACTCTACTCTCCCGTGACTTCCCATTTCCCTAGGATAAAATTGAAATTTATTTCCATGGCCTTGAAGGCCAGGGTCAATCTGGTCCACCTCTCCTCTCTAAACATATCTTATGACATTCTCTTCTTCCCCAAGCATTTTCTTGCCACGATTACTTTCCCCGATTCTTCCATCCTGCCCCGCACCCTAGAACATCCCATACGTCATTCCCCCTACTTTAATGCTATCCCACCCAGATCATCTATGCCTGGCTAACATTTATTATCTGGGCCTCAGTTAAAATGCACCTCTTTGATTCCTGATCCTTAACGGACAAAGTTAGATGTCCTTAGTATAAGCTTTCTTGGAAGCCTCTACTTTTCTATTATTTTTATGATAAATATCTAGTTACTTATGGGAATATTTGTTTGACTTATTCTCACTACAAAGTTCGTTCGATGAGGGCAAAGTCTGTAAATGCCTTATATTTTGTGAGCCTAGTAAATCATCTCATAGAGAAGGTGCTTGGTAACTCTGTTATGCATAGTTGAAAAAAATAAATTAACAATAATAAATGAAAAATGGAGGAAATTAAATGAAAAATTGAGCAAATGACAGGAAAGGAATAGCCCTGATCCCAATATCAGGACAACTAAGTCCTAGCCTGAATGCTGTAAAACTTCAGTATAGCTCTCTATACTGAGATATAGTGTCTATATCTCAGTTTCCCCTTCAGCATCATCCCTGTGAACCTTCCAGCCCTTCTTTCCATGTAAAGAGAAAATAGCAGGAGACTTCACAGAGTTTCCACCACTGATCCTAAAACACATGCAAAACCATTGGCACAAACTCATTAAAGCCAGTGCTTTAGAACTTTGCCACTAAAACTGTGGCCCAGCAGCAGCAATAGCAGCCAGGAATTGGCTAGTGTGACAGCAGAATTCTAAACTTGAATTCTCATTCCCCTGGGTATTCATTGTTGTCAAGGGACTTTGCAGAAAAAATTAAAGGTTAATATCAAATGAACTCAAAATAGAGAGATCAGCCTGAATTGTCCAGATGGGCCTGAGGCAGAAAGGATCCCAGAGATGTGGAAGAAGGCAAAAGAGGCAAAAGGCGAAGTCAGAGATTCAAAGCATGAGAAGGACTTGAACCACAGCCGAGGAACCTGGAGCAGACTCATGCCCAGAGCCTCCAGAAAGAATGCAGCCTGACACCTTGATTTCAATCTTGTAAAACCCAGAGCAGAGAATGAGCTGAGCTGCACTGTGCCCAGATCTCTGACCTACAGAACTGTGAGTCAGTGAATGGGTACTTTTTTAAGCCACAAAGTTTAGAGTAACTTGTGATGGCAGCAGTAGGAACTAGTGCAGTAAGACCAGGCCTGCTCAATCACAGTATGTCCTCTTGCCAGATCCCAAGTTGATCTTTTCAAGAGATGGTTCAGTGTCATGGTTACCACCACAGAATCTGAAGAGAAGCTGCCTGGGTTCAAATCTTGGCTCTGTCATTTACTAGCTGTGTGATCGTAGGGAACACATTTAACTTCTCTGAGCCTCTGCTTCCCCATTTGGATAATGGTTATCCTACCTCTCTTCCAGGAACATTCTGAGGATTAAATGACAACACATAAAAGCACTTAAGACAGTGCCTATATGTATGAGGCATAAAACATGTTGGTTACTAATATTACTTAGATTTTTTTATCCATTGTTGATCCCTCTCCCTCCACTTATATTCAATCCATCACCCAGCTAGTTAATTTACCTCATGAATATCATCTCTTGAGTCTGTCCTCTTCCCTCTACTCCACCATGACCATCCTAGGTTAGCTACTATCATCACTGGCCAGAAGCACTCTGTGAATCTTCTCCAGTCCCACAAAGAAGCTAAAGTGACTTTTCAAAATGCAAATCTAATCACAGTACTCTCCTGCTAAAACCTGTGGCTATACAGGTAAATACAGGATCCATTAACATGTACTGCAAAGTCTGATACCCCCTTGACCCATCTCAATTTTTTTCTCTCCCTCTCTCCTCCCTCTCTTCCGTCTCCTCCGTCCCCTCCCTCCCCGGCCCCCTCTTTCTCTCTCCTCTCTCCTGCCTCCCCTTCATCTGCTCTGGCCTTCCTTCAGTCTGTCCCAGCAGCCAAGCCTCCCTTGCAGACATGGTTGCCTAAGGCTAGAGTGCAGGAATCACAGGTCCACAACTGCGTTGTGCTTCTTTGATGGATACCTGAGTTCCACTCCAGACTCTAAGCATGAAGGCAGAAGTTCATTTGCTTTTTCTCATCATTGTATCCTCATACTTAGCACAGTTACTGGCACAAATACTGGCTCAGTAAACAGTATTTTAATGAACAAATGAATCAATGAAAATACTGTGGCACAGTTGAAGAGGAAGGACAGATAAGCTGTTGGTGCTTGTTTTGGTTTGACTCCCACTTGGTGGCAGGGAGTGCAAGAATTAAATTATGTCAGATCAAAAACATCAGTTCACTGGCTGGATCACTACTGAGTTGCTACAATCTTTGTGAGTGTGTCACAAAATATGCTGGAAGGAGCTGAGCACAGGAGAAACCAGAAGTTGGTTTAGCAAAGGGGACATCTCAAAATATGCTACAAGTCTAAGGGGTTATATAAGAACCAAAAGCTGAAAAATTGTCTTTCCACCCTCTCACCATATCTATCATTTCTTTAGGTTTGTTGCCTAGAAAGATTTCATCTACAAATTTTTTTCTCCACCAAAATACATAAAGCTCAGTACGCAGCTATCTCACGACTTGGTTAGCCCTCACTGTCCCTCTCATACTCAACCCTTCACTTCCCGCTTCCAGCTCTGTAGGCATGAAACACAGTGACCCAGAGCTGGAGAATGAAGAATCGCCTATGCTGTTCCCACAGAACACAGCCTGAAGAGGTGGCGAGACATTCCCAGACCATAGAGGGCCCTCAAGGGTGGGTTGGGGCAACTTGACCTCAGATGTCTGTGCCAGAAAAAGAACTGATGAACAGATACATCACCCAGGAATGCCCAAGCTCACAAATCCTTCATGAGGGCAGCAGAATGTGGAGGCCTGAAACCCTCCTCCAAAATCTAACTCATGCCCTACCATTCTGTGATACATGTTCTCTGGGCTTCCATCACTGAAGTTCAGTCTCCCTGTCTTATAAGCTCCAAGGAACGTAGGGACCATGTCTAACGTGGAGAATTCCAGATACAGGCAGGCACTTTAAACCTATAGCTTAATCTAATGGTTGTCAACAGAGACAACATCAGTCTCCTTTTGTTGTCTCGGGCTAGTTATTAGACAATTCTGAAATAGAATAAAGATGACGTTTAGCCATGTCTTACTGAACGTTTCCTGTCAGTCACTCTCCAGGAAGTTGGTAGAATTTCTGACTCTGTGCTGGGTCCCTCCTTCACCTCCCTCCTAAACCCTCCACCAGGAAGACATACACCATACCCACCCTTCTGGATAGCAAGTCTGGAAATATCCTTGCACTCTGCACATTGGCCACTTTCTACTGCTGGTGCTAAGCAATATCTCAGAGTAGCACACAGCCTAAGCCTGGGCTGAGATGGCGACAGTCCTTCTGAAGGACTCTAAGGTGACTAGAATACAACAATGGCTCTCAGACTTGAGTGGACACCAGAACCACCAGGACAGCCTATTCAAACACAGATTCCGATCTGCCACCCCACCTTAGAATTTGTAATTCAGTAGATCTGAGGTGGAAACTGAGAATTTATATTTCTAATAAATTCCCAATTGAAGCTGCTGCCGCTGGTCCCACCTTGAGAATGACCAACACTGATGTTAACTACGCAACCTTAGTAATGAAACTAGAAAGATGTGGGTTCAAGTCCTGGCTCAGCCGCTTAGCATGTAACCTTGGATAAAGTATTAAATCTCTCAAATTCTCACTTTCCATCTATAAACAGAAAGTACTAACAGCAGCAATGCTGAGGATTAAATGGGTGATACATGTGGATGCATACAAAACACCCCCACCCTGGAGGACAGAGCCCCTTTCCCTGCACCATACCCAGCCCCTGCCCTCCCCAGCCTGCAGGTGCAACTCTCCTTGACAGGGCTGCCGTAGGATCATTTGGGTGGTGGGCGGGGCACAGCTAATTGTCTCCACCTGCCTCTGTCTAGTAGCGTCCTGTCCACAAGGGCAATGCTAAGATGAGCATCAAGATGACTCCTCAGCCCACTTCACAGAGTGCAAACAAGGCTATTGCCTGCTGCTTCTGCAAGAATGGTGTTTCACATAGCTTTCTGCTCTGAGACTAACAGATAAAGTAATTCATCCCAAATTACACAATAATGGCAGAGCTCCAGAGCTAAGACAATGCCCCTGCTGACTCACCTATACCGAACTGCCGTTGTAATCTTGCTGTATTGATTTATTTTGGCTTCTCTGACACATAACTACAATTTGGCACCCTAAAACAATACGTATTTATGCTCTCACACTTCTGGAGGTCAGTAGTCAGCAATCAGGATTTCAGTAGGACCACCCTACTGAAAGAGGGTCCAGGAGAGAATCCATTTCTTTGTCTTTTTCAGCTTCTAGAGCTGCATTCCTAGCATTCTTTGGCTCATGGCCCCTTCTTCCATCTTCAAAGCCAGCAGTAGCCTCTTTAAATCTCTCACTGTATGAGAGAGGTTACATCAGCTTCTTCTACAGTAAAATCTCCTGTTTTCCTCTTCTAAGAACACTTGTGATTATATTTGTGCCACCCTGATAATCTAGGATAATCTCCCCATTTCAAGATCTTTAACTCAATCACATCTGCATAATCGCTTTTGTTATACAAGGTAATATTTACAGGTCCCAGGCATGAGGACTTGGATATCTTTGGGGGACATTATTCAGCCTCCCACACTTGGATTGGTTGTCTCTCTGAGCCACCATTTTTTCATCAGTGAAGTGGAAATAATATATCCTCATGAGAACGCTACCATGTGGTACACACTAACTCACTGAATACATGTCTGCTGAATTGTTGAATGCTTCCTCAATACTCTTTTGTGTGTATCTTGCATTAATTCATTAACTATCTATTTACTCACCAAACTTTTATTAAACACTTACTATGTGCTAAGTACTGTGCTGAGCATAGTGGGTATAATGAAAGGAAAAAGAGAATACATTTCCTCCCTTTACAAATTTTATATTACAGTAAAGGGAGACAAATGAGGGAGAAAATGCCCTGATGTGTTAAGAAAAGAAATTTATGTGCTATGAAAAGCAATGAGAGAGGATACGCTCTACAGAATGGGTGGTCACTCTTCTGGGAAGGAGGTAGGAGTGGAAGGGTAGAACTTGAGACAGAAGTCTGGAAACAGACAGGGAGGTGTGAGTACCTGGAAAGTGCCAGGAATTTCTCCCTGTTGGAGCCTTGGGGCTGTCTTAGTCTGCTTCCTGCTGCTGTAACAGAATACCACAGACTGGGTAGCTTATAAAAAATAGAGGTTTATTTGGCTCATGATCCTGGAGGCTGGAAAGTCTAAGATCAAACAGTTGCATTTGGTGAGAGCCTTCTTGCTATGTCATGTGGTAGAAGGCATCACATGGCAAGAGAGTGTGCATGTGTCAGAGAGAAATGGAAGCCTGACTTCATCTTTTTATCAGGAGCCCACTCTCACCATAAGTAACCCATTCCCACGGTAATGGCATTGTCCATTCTTGAGGCCAGAGCCCACCCCCTATGACTTAATCACTTCTTAAAGGTCTCTCCTCTTGGTACCATCACAATAGCAATTAAATTTCAACCTGAGTTTTAGAGGGGACACTCAAACCATAGCCCAGGACTGGGGCACAGTGTGAGAGGGGTCTGACTGCAGTGACCCCGGGTGCCATGTAAAGAAATGTGGGTCACGTTATGTGCTCCAGGAGCCACTGGGAAGTTTAAAGAGGCCCTTCTCAATATTCTGTCCTCTGCAGTGATCCAGAGCTCCTGGCAGGAAACCCTGAAAGCTCTGTCCTCCTTATAAATATTAAAATACCAAATTCACAGAATTCTCTGTGAAGTGGTGGTTTCCTTAAGCGTCTCTTGCCTTTGACTTTCTTCCTCATTGAGACCTTTTGTGATTTATATTTTCAGAATTTTATTTTTAGAGCCTCCTGTTACAGTGAGCCATCATCTCCCTTAGAATCTCTGTCAGTCTAATTTATAAATCATTTGCTCTAAAAAATATTCTTATACCCCTGGATTTCATTTAACTCTAATCTTTGCAGTTCTTTTTCTATAAGAATGTTCAAACAGTAAATTCACTATATTAACTATTAGTGCATTAGGCAGAGAAAAATAATTCTGATTGCTCATGCAGTATTTTTTTTCCAGTCTGGGTGGTTTCGCTGAGAAGTGGATTGAGGGTAACTGTGATATGAATTTAGTTGAAAATGGTTGCTTTCTTGGATGCATAGTCCTTGGTCTATTTTATCCCTCCACTTTACTTCCTGAAACTTAGTGACCCTCTCTAATATATTTTTGTCAACTGATATCATTCTCTCCATGAACTTCAATAAATTGGCAGTGAACTTCAGTGCTGGAAAGACATTTTGCATTAAAAACTGGATTCACAGCAGGCAATCAGCCTGGGGACCACATGTCTAAGAAAGCAGTCATTTTTAACTAAGGATATTTCAAGCCCAGATAGAATAGGGCTGGTGTGCTCTGAAGCCACAAATGTCTAGCCTACTGAAAGCAAAATTACTGTACAGCATGTTGGTAATTAACCTTGTCAACTAACTTTGAGAACAACTCCAGCGTAATGCACACACCCTGCTTTTGAGTTACATTGCTGTGATTTCCAGATCCCATTAGATTCTACATGCAACCTGCATTCCTATCATTACCCCTTACCAGCACTCCCTGATTTGCTTGCCCTTGCTTTTTGGTTCTTAGGACTTAGTAGCTTCTAACCACACTAACCATGCAAAATTTACTAGTTTTTTGTGTTTACAGTTTACTATATATCTCCTGTGTTATAACGTAAACTTCACCAGGAAGACGTATGTTTTGCCTACTATTGTATCTCAGATGCCCTGAATAGTTCCTGATATGTAGTAGGCACTCAATAATTATATGAGGAATGAATTAATGAATGCCTTTTCATGGAGCTTTTAACTATCGTGTCAATGCTTTTTGCATCCCTAACTCCCAAGAGTCAACTTATTTATTTCCCAAAATGTTTGGATCACTTCATCCCATGGCAAGCTGTAGTCTAGATCACAGAAAATTATTCTTGACTTAAAGAGCAACTAGTCCCTGTCAAGGAGACACATATGTACAGAATCACTAGTTGACATACATAATTATAAATAAATAAAATTATAAATTAAACTATATATGAAATTATAAATTAAAATATGTACAAAGCACTACCAAGCATGGAAAGAATTAATTCAGCTGCATAACGTTGTGATAGGAAAGATTCACATAATTCTTCCCAGAGGAGCCTACTTTGAGTTGTAGAGAATAAGTAGAAGTTGGCTGGGAGAAGAGAGAAAGGAGTGAGCACACACCAAACGGCTATTCTAAGTGGGAGAACGCATCATGGGCTTGGGGGACTGCAAGTCACTTGGAAATGCCAGAGCATGAGGATGTATCTTAGTTGACCTCCACAGCAGCTGATCTTGAGACAAAGATTCAAATCCAAGAGTTTTTTAGGGGAGGTCAAAGAAAATGCCATTGATGGAGCAGGAGAGTCAGAGAGGAAAGGGAACACAGAAGGTTATGTCATCAAGCCAGCTACTGTAAGCCACTGGAGGGACAATTGGAGTTTAGCATTGTGGGGAAACTTTGGGAAATGGTATATAACATAGGCCTCAGAGTTATACCACTGATGGGGCAATGGAGCTGTGTTTTTCATATACTAAATCCCTGTCATGGCCAGGCACAGCGGCTCACGCCTGTAATCCCAGCACTTTGGGAGGCCAAGGCGGGCAGATCACAAGGCCAGGAAATAGAGACCATCTTGGCTAACATGGTGAAATCCCATCTCTACTAAAATACAAAAAATTAGCTGGGCGTGGTGGCACGTGCCTGTGATCCCAGCTACTCAAGAGGCTGAGGCAGGAGAATCGCTTGAACCCAGGAGGCAGAGGTTGCAGTGAGCCAAGATTGCACCACTGCACTCCAGCCTGGACAACAGAACAAGACTCTGTCTATAAAAATAAATAAAAATAAAAATAAAACAAACAAATCCCTGTCAATGGTTGAAGACAACTCCCAGGGATGAGTTCCCTCATTCTTCTGGCTTCCCATGTGTGCCTGACAGAGCATGGGCATCAAGGAAGTACCAACCAACACTCCCCGTTGGAAGTTGGTCTCTGCACATGGATGTGATGAGGCCAAGGGATGTGTACAGGGCACCAAAGGAGTCTGCTACAGTTTGTAAGGAGAGCAACAGAGGATGAGGGTAAAAACCACAGCAAGGGCCAAATTTTTAAGGCTCTCATGTTATTCCTTCAAGCTTTATTCTATATGGAGAGAGTAGCATTGAAAGATTTTAGGTAGGAGAGTGATCCAATAAGATTTGAATTTGAGAAAGAACATTCTGGCTGCAGAATGAATGACAGAATTGGGCCACAGGTAGTGGGTAAGAGTGGAGAATATTGAATCCAGGAGATCTAAGTTAGGAAGATAAATCCACCATATGTTATAGAAATAATTGAGCTAAAAGTCATGGACTGCTGCTGGAGATGGGGATGGGCAGATGGAATGGAGTGCTGTTAAGGAGATAGAACTGACTGAAATTGTAAGGGATTAGATGTGAGGAGGGATCGGGGATGCTGGCTTCCCTGATTGGATGATGGTAGCACTCACCTAGATGGGAAGTACAGGAGGGGTATCAGTGCTGAGCTAATGTGGTAAGGCTTGTTGAACATGGTAAGTTGGAGATACCTGTAAAGTATCCAGGTAGAGAATCCAGTGGGCAATGGATGCAGGATTATTGAACTCAAGAGAAAGATCTGGACTGAGAAGAATTGTTTAGAAACCATCACTTTATGGAAGACATTTGAGAGCAGAGAAGCAGAAGAAATTCCAGGATACATAACCAAAATTTGCCACGTCGGATGAGTTAGTTGAATGTTACTATCAACACCCATTCATATGAAATCCTTTGCTAAGCTAGAGATTACATGTCCTCTATTATCCCTGTGTATTGCTTTGCCTTTATTTCTCTCCACATCTATCTAAAATGATTATTTCTTTCACTCAGCCTAGCTGGATTTGGAGAGGGAACAAGGCAAATTGTGTGATTTGGGGCGAGCTGTAGAAACTCTTAATTATTAGCTTCTTCCTCTATAAAATGGGGATCCCATAAGTGGAGACTGGTTTGTCTGATAGTCAATTGAAGAAACTTTCTTGAGAGGCTTTCCAAAGCTTTCTCCCTCTCCTGACCTCAAAACATCTTAAGTCTGGGCATGGTGGCTCGTACCTGTAATCCCAGCACTTTGGGAGGCTGAGGTGGGAGGATCACTGGAGGCCAAAAAGTTCAAGACTAACATGGACAACATAGAGAAATGATATCTCTACAAAAATAAAACCATTGGGCATTGTGGTGCATGCCTATGGTTTCACCTACTCAGGAAGCTGAAATCAGAGTTCTTAAGCTTGGGAGCTTGAGGCTGCAGTGAGCAGTGATTGTGCCATTGCACTCCAGCCTGGGTGAGTGAATGAGATCCTGTCTCAAAACAAAAAAAAAAGGTGTGGGAGGGATTGCTGGCAAGATGGGCAAATAGGAACAATTCCGGTGTGCAGCTCCCAGTGAGAGCAATGCAGAAGGTGGGTGATCTCCACATTTCCAACTGAGGTACTTGGGACTGGTTAGACAGTGGGTGCAGCCCAAGGATGGTGAGCCAAAGCAGGGTGGGACATTGCCTCACCCGGGAAGTGCAAGGGGCTGGGGAACTCCCTCTCCTAGCCAAGGGAAGACATTAGGGACTTTTCCCAGCACTCTGCCTCAGATACAGTACTTTTCCAACAGTCTTCACAACCTGCAGACCAGGAGATTCCCTCCGGTGCCTACAATACCAGTGCCCTGGGTTTCCAGCACAAAACTGGGTGGCCGTTTGGGAAGACACTGAGCTAGCCACAGCAGTTTTTTTTCATACCCCAATGGTGCCTGGAATGCCAGCAACACAGAACTGCTCAATCCCCTGAAAAATGCAGCTGAAGCCAGGCAGCCAAGTGATCTGGCTCAGTGAGTCCCACCTCCATGAAGATCAGCAAGCTAAGATCCACTGGCTCGAAATTCTCACAGCCAGCCCATGAGTTTGAGCTCAATCTGCAACATTTGAGCTCAGTGGGGAGAGGGGCATCCACCATTGCTGAGGCTCAAGTATGCAGTTTTAACCTCACCTGTCACGGGGAAGTTTACACAGCCACTGGGTAGAGCCCACAGCAGCTCAGCAAGGCCTCTGCAGGCAGACTATATCACTAGACTCCCTCCTGCTGGGCAGGGCATCTCTGAAAAAAGGCAGCAGCCTGTCAGGAACTTATAAATAAAGCCCCCACCTTCCTGGGACAGAGCACCTGGGGAAAGGGGCAGTTGTGAGTACAGCCTCAGCAGACTCAAACGTCCCTGCCTGGCAGCTCCGAAGGGAGCAGCGGATCTCCCAGCACAGCATTTTAGCCCTGATAAGGGACAGACTGCCTCCTCAAGTGGCTCCCTGACCCTTGTGTATCTTGACTGGGATACACGGGCTGACAGACACCTCATAAAGGAGAGCTCTGGCTGGAATCTGGTGAGTACCCTTCTGGGATGAAGCTACCAAAAGAAGAAACAGGCAGCAATCTTTGCTGTTCAGCAGCCCCTGCTAGTGATTCCCAGGCAAGCAGGGTCTGGAGTGGATCTCCAGCAAACTCCAGCAGATCTGCTGCAGAGAGGCCTGTTAGAAGGAAAACTAACAGAAAGAAATAGTTTCAACATCAACAGAAAGGACATCCACTCAGAGACTCCATCGAAAGGTCACCAACTTCAAAGACCAAAGATAGATAAATCCACAAAGACGGGAAGAAACCAGCACAAAAAAGGCTGAAAATTCCTAAAACCAGAACATCTCTTCTCCTCTGAGGGATCACAACTCCTCACCAGCAAGGGAACAAAACTGGATGAAGAATGAGTTTGATGAATTGGCAGAAGCAGGCTTCAGAAGGTGGGTAATAAGAAACTTCTCTGAGCTAAAGGAACATGTTCTAACCCAATGCAAGGAAGCCAAGAACCTTGAAAAAACGTTAGACAAAATTCTAACTAGAATAACCAGTGTGGAGAGGAACATAAACGACCTGATGGAGCTGAAAAACACAGCGTGAGAACTCCATGAAGCATACACAAGTTTCAATACCCGAATTGGTCAAGTGTAAGAAAAGATATCAGAGATTGAAGAGCAACTCAATGAAATAAAGTCAGAAGGCAAGATTAGAGAAAAAAGAGTGAAAAGAAATGAATAAAGCCTCCAAAAAAAATGGGATTAGGTGAAAAGACCAAATCTACGTTTGATCGGTATACCTGAAAGTGACGGGGAGAATGAAACCAAGTTGGAAAACATTCTTTAGGATATTATCCAGGAGAACTTCGCCAACCTAGCAAGGTAGGCCAACATTCAAATTCAGGAAATACAGAGAACACCACAAAGATACTCCTCAAGAAGAGCAACCCCAAGGCACATAATCATCAGATTCACCAGGGTTGAAATCAAGAAAAAAATGCTGTGGGCAGCCAGAGACAAAGGTCAGGTTACCAACAAAGGGAAACCCATCAAACTCACAGCAGATCTCTCACAGAAACCCTAAAAGCCAGAGGAGAGTAGGGGCCAATATTCAACATCCTTAAAGAAAAGAATTTTCAGCCCAGAATTTCAAATCCAGCCAAACTAAGCTTCATAGGTGAAGGAGAAATAAAATCCTTTACAGACAAGCAACTGTTGAGAGATTTTGTCACCACCAGGCCTGCCTTATAAGAGCTCCTGAAGGAAGCACTAAACATGAAAAGGAACAACCAGTACCAACCACTGCAAAAACATACCAAATTGTAAAGACCATCAACACTATGAAAAAACCGCATCAACTAAAGGGCAAGACAACCAGCTAGCATCAAAATGGCAGGATCAAATTCACACATAACAATATTAACCTTAAATGTAAATGGACTATATGCCCCAATTAAATGACACAGACTGGCAAATTGGATAAATAGTCAAGACTCATCAGTGTGCTTTATTCAGGAGACCCATTTTACATGCAAAACCACATATAGGCTCAAAATAAAGGGATGGAGAAAGATTTACCAAGCAAATGGAAAGCAAAAAAAAACCAGGTTCACAATCCTAGTCTCTGATAAAACAGACTTTTAAACTAACAAAGATCAAAAGAGACAAAGAAGGGCATTACATAATGGTAAAGGGATAAATGCAACAGGAAAAGCTAACTATCCTAAAGCTGAATCCCTGAATAGACCAATATATATCCTAAATATATATGCATCCAATACAGGAGCATCCAGATACATAAAACAAGTTCTTAAAGACCTACAAAGAGGCCAGGTGCGGTGGCTTATGCCTATAATCCCAGCACTTTGGGAGGCCGAGGCAGGTGGATCACGAGGTCAAGAAATCGAGACCATCCTGGTCAACAAGGTGAAACCCCGTCTCTACTAAAAATACAAAAATTAGCTGGGCATGGTGGTGCACGCCTGTAATCCCAGCTACTCAGGAGGCTGAGGCAGGAGAATTGCCTGAACCCAGGAGGCAGAGGTTGTGGTGAGCTGAGATCGCGCCATTGTACTCCAGCCTGGGTAACAAGAGTGAAACTCCATCTCAAAAAAAAAAAAAAAAAACCAACCTACAAAGAGACTTAGACTCCCACATGATAATAGTGGGAGACTTTAACACCCCACTGTCAATATTAGACAGATCAACAAGACAGAAAATTAACAAGGATATCCAGGACTTGAACTCATATCTGGACAAAGCAGACCCAATAGACATCTACAGAACTCTCCACCTCAAATCCACAGAGTATACATTCTTCTCAGCACCAGATCACACTTATTCTAAAATTGACCACATAATTGGAAGTAGAACACCCCTTAGCAAATGCAAAAGAATGGAAATTATAACAGTCTCTCAGACCACAGTGCAATCAAATTAGAACTCATGATTAAGAAACTCACTCAAAACCACACAACTACATGGAAACTGAACAACCTGCTCCTGAATGACTACTGGATAAATAATGAAATGAAGGCAGAAATAAAGATGTTCTTTGAAACCAATGAGAATGAAGATACAACGTACCAGAATCTGGGACATATTTAAAGCAGTGTGTAGAGGGAAATTTATACACTAAAAACCCACAAGAGAAAGGAGGAAAGATCTAAAATTGATACCCTAAAGTCATGATTAAAAGTACTAGAGGAGCAAGATCAAACAAATTCAAAAGCCAGCAGAAGACAAGAAATAACTAAGATCAGAGCAGAACTGAAGGAGATAGAGACACAAAAAAACTTTCAAAAAAAAAAATAAATAATGAATCCAGAATCTTGTTTTTTGAAAAGATCAACAAAAAAAAGATAGACTGCTAGCCAGAGTAATAAAGAAGAAAAAAGAGAAGAATCAAATAGATGCAATAAAAAATGATAAAGGGGATATCACCACCAATTCCACAGACATAAAAACTACCATCAGAGAATACTATAAACACCTCTATGCAAATAAACCAGAAAATCTAGAAGAAATGGATAAATTTCTGGACACTTACACACACTCAAGACTAAACCAGGAAGCAGTCAGATTCCTGAATAGACCAATAACAAGGTCTGAAATTGAGGCAGCAATTTATAGCCTACCAACTAAAAAAAGTCCAGGACCAGACAGGTTCACAGCTGAATTCTACCAAAGGTACAAAGAGGAGCTGGTTCCATTCCTTCTGAAACTATTCCAAACAAAACAAAAAGAGGGAGTCCTCCCAAACTCATTTTATGATACCAACATCATCCTGATACCAAAACCTGGCAGAGACACAACTAGGAAAGGCCAATATTCATGATTAACACTGATGCAAAAATCCTCAATAAAATACTGACAAACTGAATCCAACAGCACATCCAAAAGCTTATCCATCACGGTCAAGTTGGCTTCATCCCTGGGATGCAAGGCTGGTTCAACATATGCAAATCAATAAACGTAATCCATCACATAAACAGAACCAAAGACAAAAATCATATTATTATCTCAATAAATGCAGAGAAGGTCTTTGACAAAATTCAACAGCCCTTTATGCTAAAACCTCTCAATATACTAGGTATCGATGTAAAATATCTCAAAATAATAAGAGCTATTTATGACAAACCCACAGACAATATCATACTTAATGGGCAAACCTGGAAGCATTCCCTTGAAAACTGGCACAAGACAAGGATGCCCTCTCTCACCACTCCTGTTCAACATAGTATTGGAAGTTCTGGCCTGGACAATCAGGCAAGAACAAGAAAAAAAGGTATTCAATCAGGAAAAGAGGAAGTCAAATTGTCTCTATTTGCAGATGACATGATTGTATATTTAGCAGACCCCATAGTCTCAGCCCAAAATCTCCTTAAGCTGATAAGCAACTTCAGCAAAGTCTCAGCATACAAAGTCAATGTGCAAAAATCACAAGCATTCCTATACACCAATAACAAACAAACAGCCAACTCATGAGTGAACTCCCAGTCACAATTGCTACAAGAGAATACAATACCTAGAAATACAAATAACAAGAGATGTGAAGGACCAAGGAGACCTACAAACCACTGCTCAAGGAAATAAGAAAGGACACAAACAGATGGAAAAACATTCCATGCTCATGGTTAGGAAGAATCAGTGTTGTGGAAATGGCCATACTGCCCAAAGTAATTTATAGATTCAATGCTATCCCCATCAAGCTACCATTAACTTTCTTCAAGAATTGGAAAAAAACGCCTTAAATCTTATATGGAACCATAAAAGAGCCTGCATAGCCAAGACAATCCTAAGCACAAAAAAAAAAAAAAAAAAAAAAAACAAAGCTGGAGTCATCACACTACACTACCTGACTTCAACTATATCTATATCAAAGCTACAGTAATCAAAACAGCATGATACTGGTACCAAAACAGATATATAGACCAATGGAACAGAATAGAGGCCTCAGAAGTAATGCCACACATATACAACCGTCTGATCACAAACCTGACAGAAACAAGCAATATGGAAAGGATTCCCTATTTAATAAATGGTGTTGGGAAAACTAGCTAGACATATCCAGAAAACTGAAACTGGATCCCTTTCTTACACCTTATACAAAAATTAACTCAAGATGGATTAAAGATTTAAATATGAGACCTAACACTATAATAACCCTAGAAGAAACCTAGCAATACCATTCAGGACATAGGCATGGGCAAAGACTTCATGACTAAAACACCAAAAGCAATGGCAACAAAAGCCAAAATAGACAAATGGAATCTAATTAAACTAAAGAGCTTCTGCACAGCAAAAGAAACTATCATTGGAGTAAACCGGCAACCAATAGAATGGGAAAAGATTTTTGCAATCTACCCATCTGACAAAGGGCTAATATCCACAGTCTACAAAGAACTTAAACAAATTTACAAGGAAAAAAAAAAAAAAAAACACCCCATTAAAAAGTGGGAGAAGGATATGAACAGACACTTCTCAAAAGGAGACATTTATGCAGCCTACAAACATATGAAAAAAAAAAGCTCATCATCAATGGTCATTAGAGAAATGCAAAACCACACTGAGATACAATCTCACACCAGTTAAAGTGGTGAGCATTAAAAAATGAGGAGACAACAGATGCTGGAGAGGATGTGGAAAAATAGGAATGCTTTTATACTGTTGGTGGGAGTGCAAAGCAGTGTGGTGATTCCTCGAGGATCTAGAAATTGAAGTACCATTTGACCCCGCAATCTCATTACTGGGTATATACCCAAAGGATTATAAATCATTCTATTATAAAGACATATGCACACATATGTTTATTGCAGCACTGTTCACAATAGCAAAGACTTGGAACCAACCCAAATGCCCACCAAAGACAAACTGGATAAAGAAAATATGGCACATATACACCATGGAATACTATACAGCCATAAAAAAGGATGAGTTCATGTCCTTTGCATGGACATGGACAAAGCTGGAAACCATCATTCTCAGCAAACTGATACAAGAACGGAAAACCAAACACCACATGTTCTCACTCATAAGTGGGTGTTGAACAATGAGAACACATGGACACAAGGAGGGGAACATCACACACTGGGGCCTGTTGGGGGTGGGGGGCTAGGGGAAGGATAGCAGTGGGTAGGGGGATAAGGGAGAGATAGCATTAGGAGAAATACCTAATGTAGATGACGGGGTGATGGATGCAGCAAACCACCATGGCACCTGTATACCTATGTAACAAAACTGCACGTTCTGAACATGTACCCCAGAACTTAAAGTATCATAAAAAATAAAAACAAATCAAATACATATTCCTATCCTGAAAGGCACTTAGCTGGGTTAGTAGAAGATACTCCTCACTGCACCCGCCATGAGCATTCACTCCCAACAAGCACTACACCTTGTACCTGCTAATGCTGGTTCCTCTTTTACCTAGAGCTTCATAAATGATTGAATAACAGCTATCCTTGGGACCATTTAGAAGGGCCACAAAATCCCAGCCACTGAGACCACTGTAATAAAAGCCCTTTGTAACAACTTGCCTTCTCCTCATGTGAGTTTTATGCCAAGTGCACAGCTACAGATGTGCAACTCTTCCACCAAACAGCTCTGCTGGCCAAGGACAGGAAGGCCGCTCTGCAGGAATGTGTAGGTGATGACATTTTTTTCATCATTTTGGTACCTAAACATGACACTCTATAGGCCAACAATGAAACACACTCCTGATTGTTTATGGCGTGGCTGTAGGTGGAACAGGCTGTGAATGTCTGCACTATGTTTTGCTCCATCAACTCTTGTTATATGGGTTGATATAGGAAGAGAGATAACAGGAGTTTTGTGTTAGAGAACACAGCCACCCAGCATTCAGCAGGGTCAAAACACTGCCTGTGGCACGTGGTCAAACGCACAGTGCTACACCAGGAGTTGCTCAGTTTCAATACACCTGCTAGATCATTCCAACAAGCTTCCCTATATTCCCACGTTTTGCCGCTGCTACCGTCATTTCTTTACTCACTCAAGTTTAAGTCCATCGACATGACTCCTTTTTCTCCCTCACTTCCCATATGCAAGCCATCACCATTTCTCAGTAATCATAGCATTTATTCACCACTTATTATATTCCAGACAAACCCTGTGCTAAGTGCCTTTAAATAATTTATCAATTTTAATCATTACAACAATTTTCTGAGGTAGGGCTATTCTTATATTTTTTTGCAGCTATGGAAAGGAGGGTTAGAGAAGTTAAGGAGCAAGCCCAAAACATCACACAGATGGAAAGTGGCAGAGTTGGAATGTGGATGTGGCTTTCCCAGCCACTTACATACCACAGTTTCTCCTGTAGAACATTAATGTTCTTATTTGCCTCTCCTTTATGTGCCACGTTGATGTTTCCAAAGCACTGTCACAAAGCATATCATTTGATCCTCTAAGTGGAGCAGAGAGCTAGGCAGGACATGTATCATCATTATTTCCACAGAAGTGACTAGGCCTCCCAGGGTTTCACTGACTTGCTCAAAGCCACGAGTCCAAGCCTTGGACTCAGATCTTCTCTCTTTTCATTATCCTCATAAATATCATGCTTTTTGTTCAGAGAAGCTGATTCCTCTGTAATGACCCATGTATGAAATTTCATGGGAGGCCAGATTAACACTACTACAAAGATGTTTCTGGTAGTTGAAGTTTTCCCAAAATGGAAGAGGAGGTAGTGAGTTCTTCTTCCTTTTTGGTATTCATTCAAACACTGAGCAGTCACTGGGGTAGAAAATCGTTGAGGGAATTCAACCCATTTCCTGGGGGTGGGGTAAATAAAGGCAGCTAGAGTAGATGAGTTCTAAAGTCCGTCTCTCCCTGAGATCCAACGCCTCAATTTTCTGGGGACCACTCTGTCCTCATCATTTTTGTTGTAGTCATTCCATTCCCTCACCCTGGCTTACTGCAGCCATCTCCTGGTTGATTTTCTGGACTTTGTGGTCTTTCAATTCATTAAGTGTCCCTTGGCCAGGGTGATCTTCACCAAAGTTGTGCTCAACATAGACTTTATCTCTAAATCTTCAGTGGGTCCCTTTAACCAGCCATACCTACCTGATGCACCTCTAATCGATGTTCCATTAACTGTCTACATTCTCTATCCAAGGTAATTTTTTATATCCCCCAAACTCAGTTTCTACTTCAGTCAACCCAATCACCTGCCTGCTCCCAGAGACATCAGACTTATTCTACCTTCACCCTTCGCTTTCCTTGTCTCTCTCCTAAAACATCCTCCACTTTCCTTCTTGCCCACTTAACCACATTCACCCTTTCATGCCCAAGGCAATCTCATTTTCAGTTCAACAAACAAAACATTTGAATGAATTCTTCATACTTAGGACAATCTTCCACTCATGTAGTGAGTCCACAGAGACCCCAAGATAAGCAAGAGATGGCCCTGTCCTTGGGGAAGAGTACAATCAGAACCTACTGCTCTGGACAAGCCTTAGATTTGAACACTTCATTCTACATTGGCTAGTTTATTGGTAGTTGATGTGAGCTGATTCCGTCTCTTCCACAAAGGGTAGAGAGCCTTCTTCCACCATCCCACGCCCATGCGAGAAAATGGTAGGCAAGCACACAGTTCCAAGTGACATGATTAAGGAGTTTTGCATGTTTGACTTTATCCCCACATTCACACACACACACCTGTGTGCATGCAGCCACCCAATGATTGGAATTTCTAGCATATTGGAAGGGGTGTGGCATTTATAGATTAAATCTCATCTCTACTACTTTCTTGGAAAAGGGGTATAGCAAAACTCTGGTTAAAAGAGGAGAGTTTGGAGTCTGACTTCTTGGTTTAAGTCCCAGCTCTGCCAACGGCCAGGTGGCCTTAACAGGCCACTTAATGCCTCATTGCCCCAGCTTTCTCAGCAGCAACAAAAAAGGCAGGCATTGGGGATGATTTAAAAAACAAGCAGTATACAATGCCTTCCTCCCAACAGGTTCAAGTTACTGGAAGGATCAAGTAAGTTAGTATGTGTGGAGCACTCAGAACAATTCCTAGCATACGGTAATCATGAAATAGTGTTAGCTGTTCTTTTTATTGCTAATTCAGTAACCTTGGACAGACTGCTTAAATTTCCTGAGTCTCAGTTTCCTCATCTGTAAGATGAGAGCAATGCTCACCTCCATAAGCTGACTCTGAGAATTAAATGTGAAAATATTGAGAAAGCTTTTCTAGAAAAGCTTCCCTTATCTTCGACCCACGGCCTGGGCTTAAACTCCCCAAACACAAATACAACTTCTCTCTCTACTTCTTTAGCCGTTTTGCAAGTCTATCATTCATGCTACTGTAGTAAGCCGGTTCTTTTTATTCCATAGAAAATGTTGGCCTCTGACAAATTCATCTTTAGAAAATTACAACCTGAATGACACTGGACAACTGCATAAGCCAAAGACTGTTCACGTTCCCCAAGCCCATAGGCAGCTTTTCCAACAGCCCATCCCTGCCCATTTTGGCAAACTCTGCACAGCAGAGAGAGGAATTAGCCCTCCCCAGAAAGGTATGGGGCCCCAGGCACATCACACCATGTAAAATCTGGTTACGATAAATATCAAGAGCAGCCTTGAAAGCAAAAAGAAGTCAAAGCAGGTCAGACAGCAGCTGGAGGGAGTTTGGGAAGGGGAGGAGGGCCTGAGTCACCAGCTCTGCCTGAGATGAACACTAGAATCAAGTCTCCGGGGAAAGGCAGGCTTCCTGAGCCATGGAATGCTATGCCTGCTTGGTAGCTGCAGACCTAAGCCATGGGCTAGGCTTTGAAGACCGAGAACCCCCTAAATGGGGTCCAGACTTGTTTCTCTGGTTGCTTTTTCCCTAGAGATGCTGTTAAACAAGCCCCCAAAAGGACAGTGACTTACCTAGTTCAGGAAGGTGCAGTGGCCTCCAGGGCAGACGCTGAGGGTCTGCTTGGGGTGGGCTTGATACTAATGGAGAGTAGAAGCCAGGTGCGGTAGCTCACGCCTGTAATCCTAGCACTCTGGGAGACCAAGGTGGGCAGGCAATCCTTCTCCATAAGGATCACCTGAGGTCAGGAGTTTACGACCAGCCTGGGCAACATGGCGAAACTCTGTCTCTACTAAAAATGCAAAAATTAGCTGGGTGTGGTGGTACGCACTTGTAGTCCCAGCTACTCGGGAGGCTGAAGCAGGAGAATCACTTGAACCTGGGAGGCAGAGGTTGCAGTGAGCCAAGATCATGCCACTGTACTCTAGCCTGGGTGACAGAGCGAGACTCTGTCTCAAAAAATTAAAAATAATAATAATAATGAAGAGTAGAGTCAGACTCCAGCAGGGGAGAGTTCGAAGACACCGCAAATCAACTCTTCTACTGGAGGGAATGAATTGTTCTAGAGGCCATGTAGACTTTCTAGAGCTGCAATGTTTGTTTCTGGTGAAGTCAGGTTTTTTGCAAGCTCCTCCTCTGTTCTCTACATGTCTCCACAGGACTTCTCTATAGGGCTAGGCTGAGAAGGCAAGTTCTCAGGTCTATATGGTGGAGGGAGACAGAGGCTACAATGTCACCTGTGGAACCACGCTCTCTACAGCATAGATGGGGTGGAGGGAAGCATGGAGAGCCTTGAAAGGAGATATCAAGGCATTCAGGAAAGGAAAAAAGCAAGAATGCATTGAGTCATCCCACTCTGACATGTTTTGATGAGTCAGGCATCCTCTACTGATGTTACTAATGTCAAAGAAACAATTCCTTGGGTTTATATTGAGGTTGCACCAACTCCTGACCACTGTGCTAAGAGCTGGGTGAAGATCAGTGAACATCACAATGTTATATTACTTTTTTTTTTTTTGAGACGGAGTTTCGCTCTTGTTACCCAGGCTGGAGTGCAATGGCGCGATCTCGGCTCACCGCAACCTCCACCTCCTGGGTTCAGGCAATTCTCCAGCCTCAGCCTCCTGAGTAGCTGGGATTACAGGCACGTGCCACCATGCCCAGCTAATTTTTTGTATTTTTAGTAGACACGGGGTTTCACCATGTTGACCAGAATGGTCTCGATCTCTTGACCTCGTGATCCACCCGCCTCGGCCTCCCAAAGTGCAGGGATTACAGGCGTGAGCCACCGCGCCCATCATATTACTCTCAAGAGCTTTCCCCGTAAGGCAACAAGAGGGATAATAGTAAGCAATAGAGGAAAAGCTGACTTGCCTTTCTGTCCTATATTAGTTTCAGGTGCCCATAATTTTTTAGCAAGTGAATTGTTCTAGAACTGTGGATTTAGTGTTGGGGGGTCAAAGGGAAGGGGGCTGCCATTTCCTGAATAGAACTTTGGTGCCAAACAGAATCATGCCTGGGTAATAAAGTTGGAGTCTGTTTTCTTAAGGGGTCCCTGAACAGCTGTAGAGAAAAGAAATCCTTTGGGCCTATTTTATTTACACTCACTATGCATTTCTTTTTTTGTTTTTGAGATGGAGTCTCGCTCTGCCACCCAGGCTGGAATGCAATGGTGCAATTTTAGCTCACTGCAACCTCCGCCTCCCAGGTTCAAGCAATTCTCCAGCCTCAGCCTCCCAAGTAGCTGGGAATACAGGCATGTGCCACCACTTCTGGCTAATTTTTTGTAATGAGTAGAGATGGAGTTCCACTATGTTGGCCAGGCTGGTCTCAAACTCCTGACCTCAGGTGATCCACCCGCCTCGGCCTCCTAAAGTGCTGGAATTACAGGTGTAAGCCACCATGCCTGGTCATTAGTATGCTTTTCTAAATCAACCACAGTATGAGAAGGAATAATATTACCTGATACTAGGCAGGAGACAAACAGGGAACTAACAAAGTCTGGAGTAACTGATCTCATTTTATGAAGCTGAAGAAAGATTAAGTAAATTATTCAAAGCCACCAGACAGTAAGAAGTGAGGTGAACGTTGGATGTTTTTAAAGGTCTCTCTGGTGTTTGCTTTCTGGTGTTACTTATCTGAGGGACCCAGTTTTCTTCACTGGAGTATCAACAGCTCAATGTTACTGAGTGCTTACTAGTGTGCCAGTATATTTCAAAGCACATTTCACATGTTAACTAATTTAATCCATCTGACCATTTTCTGACATAGTTGTGAATCTCACCATTTTACAGATGAGCTGACCCAGGCTCAGAGAGGTTATAGAGCTTGCCCAAGGTTACACAGCTAGCCAAGGCAGAGCTGAGGTTCACATCTAGGACACCTGGTTCCAGGTACAGGCAATTCACCTGTCTCACCTTTTGGGGAAAGGCATGCTTCCAATTGGGGCGAAGATAGCTCATGGTCATCTGAGCACACAGCGGAAATGAGAGGAATCTCAATAAAGAGAAAGAGGCATCCTCTCTACTGTGGAGCCAGTGAGTTCTAATCCTGGATTCCACACACTGGAAAGCCCAAAGCTCTGGTGGGATGCAAACCACGGGGAAGGACATTGGTAAGCAAGGAAACACCTGAGCTCTCTGACACCTGGATTTGGAAGCCTCCTGCCCCTCCACACCACATTCCCCATCCCCACCCATACACATGCCGCTGCCCTCACTTTCATTCTCACCTGTTTATGTGCCCCACCCCGATGAGACGGAGAGGACTGTACAATTTGTCCTGATACCTGCCAAGTAAGGGAGCCCCCACCCACTCAGTGAAGAAGCAGGTACAATCCAAGTGCAGTGACCACTTCATGGAGGACCAAGGATCCCAAATTCTGAACCTGACTTGATGAAACCCTGTTAGGGAAAAGCCCCATCTGATATTCACCTATTTCTGACCAACTTTGACCTCAGTAGCCTGAAAAGGGCACGGCCATGGCTCTGGAACTTTCCACAGCACAGTGCAGGAAAAGCTGGTTTTGTTCTGGTATAGGGAGACTGTCTCCAAGAGATGCTAATGATAAAAAAGGATGTGTGTAGGTTGCATCCGCAGCCCAATTGCTTTGCGAGGTCATTGTGCTCTGTCCGGAGGGTCATTAATTTTAGCTGCCTCACTGCCACCCACATATGCAACCAATATATTCTTCAAGTCCCCTGAGGGGACTTGAAGAAAAAGAGCAATTTGGGATCGAGTCTGACCAGGGTTTAGACAACGTTCACACAAGGTTAACATTCTGATGCTTAAATTCCCTATTAAATCAAATGGAGCTGAGACCTATATCTACCCTATGTAATTATCTGAGATTTAATGAGATAACACAATTAAAGAAACAGAATAACTAACCTCTGCCACCCATTCTTCTGGTGCCACAGGTCTGTTTTCTTGTTTGATCCCCACCACATCCTATGAGAGAGAGAGAGAGAGAGAGTATTATCCACATTTTACAGAAGAGGAATGTCCAGGAAATATGTGATTTGATTAATTTCATACAGGTGGAGAAGGAAGGGACCCAAAAATGTAACCCAGGATGGGATGACTCCAAAATGTGTAGACTTACGTAACGTAGTGCTTCTTACTATGCTGACTCACAGTAGACACGGAACAAACGTTGATTACCTTCTGTATTTCCACACTTAGTCTTTTTTTTTTTTTTTTTAAGACGGGGTTTCACCATGTTGGCCAGGCTGGTCTTGAACTCCTGACCTCAGGTGATCCGCCCGCCTCGGCCTCCCAAAGTGCTGAGATTTTTTGAAAGCACAATTTGGTCATTCCCAATAAATCATTGGGCAGCCTGACTCATCAAATGCTTCCTCAGTCACCAAGGGACGGAGGCATCTTGGGTGCTGCGTTCCATACAGACCTGGGCAAACCTGAGGATCTCTTTAAGTTAGACAGTGTTAATAAGGGCCAGTGAGACACTAAACTGTCAGTTACAAAGCTGGGACCAGACAGTGCAGCCAGAGCCCCAGGCCTTGGCATGCAACTCCTCCTCTTTCCAGGGGCTTCTCTTTTTTCTTAATAAGAGATTTGGCTGAAATGTTTGAGCACTTGCAGTCAGGGCATAAAGAAAGTGGAAAGGACTGTGGGAGAGGAATGATGAGCCAGCACTTCCTATGTGTTGATGCAGAGAAAGAGAAAGAGGGTAATTTGAGGATGTTCCTTCCCATGGGGCAATGGAGAAGAGAAAGCCACGCTGCAGTGGTATTTTCAAGGGATTTAAGAGCAAGTTATAAAAGCTGTGAGGGAGGTTCATTGGGTTACTAGAGAAACAAAAGTCTCATCCACGTGTCCGTGTTTCAGCACTTAAAAGCCATAGCAGGGAACATTTGGGAGCTTAACAGCAATTAAGCTGCACGGGAAGGACTTGGGGTTTTAACTATCAGTGCACTAGCACCCCTGTGTAGTTCAGAACGTCAGGAAGGCTCTGTGGCACGCTCCTGAAAATTTCACCTACCATCTTCATCACTCCAAAGAGAAAGGAAATGGCACATCCCTTAAGGCCTGGCAGTGTCGTGCTCACTCATGGGAAGAGCTCTCAACAGCAGGGTCCCTTCTCCTGTCGTGGGCTTGTGTCTCAGGCGGAGAGAGGCCCCTTTCTCCAGGCCCTCAGCCCTTCCAAGTCATTCACTTTCTGAGTAAGCGTCTCCCAAGGGTAACTTGCATCAGGTTGTTGGTGCTGCTTTCTGAAACGTAAATAAGTTATTTTCTCAAATTATGCTCACTTATTTCTGTCATCACGTATTAAAACTTAGATATCGCTTCACTGTGAATGCCCAGATACTCTACTGTTCTCCCCACTAGGGTGGGACCACCGCGGCCACAAATAGAGGAGGCAGCTGGGGATAAAATCGTAACTCTGATGAATAGACTGAGTGCACTAGTAAACCTGTAGAAAATCTAGGCTCACTTACAGGAATAGCACAAGACAGACCACTAAATAAAGAGACTGTCAAGAAGTGTTTCACACCTAACATGGCCAATAAATGGATTCCCATCCACCAACAATGTTTTTCATGATTTTCCTCATCCACAGGATCAATGAGAAATTTTGTAAATTTATTTTGTTTAATTGCAGACAATAATCACTCTCAGGGCCAGGCACGGTGACCCATGCCTGTAATCCCAGCACTTTGGCAGGCCGAGATGGATGGATCACCTGAGGTCAGGAGTTCAAGACCAGCTTGGCCAACATGGTGAAACCCTGTCTCTACTAAAAATACAAAAATCAGCTGGTGTGGTGGCGGGTGCCTGAAATCCTGGCTACTCAGGAGGCTGAGGAAGGAGAATGGCTTGAACCTGGAAGGTGGAGGTTGCAGTGAGCCAAGATTGCACCACTGCACTCCAGCCTGGGTGACAGAGTGAGACCTCGTCTCAAAAAAAAAAACTGCACTCAGGCCTTTTACCTCCACCCCACCCCCAGCACCCACCCCTTGGGTCTGGTCATGCAACCAGTTGTTTAGAAACTTAAAAAAAAATTGACACATAAAAATCATGTGTATTTATGGTGTATAGCATAATGTTTTGAAATATGCATACATTGAGTTAATTAATATACACATTACCTCACATACTTATTTTTTGAGCATGGTGAGAGCACTTAAAATCTACTCTTGGTGATTTTCAAGTACATAACACATTGTTACCAACTCTAGTCACTATGTTGTATAATCAATCTCTTGAACTTATTCCTCCTGTCTAACTGAAATGTTGTATCCTTTGACCCAAATCCCCCCAATCTTCCCCACCACGATGGACAGCTGTTACCCTAACTATGGTTGTGAGCTATTTCTGTGGAGCCAGTTTATTTGTTTTTAACAGAATTAAAAAACATAGAAAAATCCCTGTCCAGACCCTCAACCAAGTTAATTCATTCAAAAAAGTATTTCTGGGTTCCTCTTAGGAACTTAATAGCCTAATGGGCAGAACAAACTGCTTTTAAATCTCAGCTTACTTGATACATGGAATTGTCTTTTAAAGAATGCTGGGCATTTTAACAGAGAAAATAAATGTGGAGGCTGTAATCAATCATTGAGTAAATCTGCTTTGTGTAACATGCCTGCTCAAAGTTCATTTGTTTCACAGTCAATTCCTTTTTGATGCCCTTACCTCATCAAGTGGTTGAGCTGAGGCATGTACTCAGTTCTTTCTTCTTATAAATAGCAAAGCTACTTGGAACACTAAGGGAGGAAATGAATCCATACCAGCAAATATCGTAGAAAGAGCATGGGCTCAGTCTCAGACACACCTGGATCACAGCCCAACTCTGCCACTTACTTACTTGAATGAACTTTTGCAAGATTTTTTAATCTCCCCGAGCCTCAGTTTCTTGTTTATAAAAGAGGCTGTTGTCTGGATTAAATATGACATAGAACAGCACTTGTAATACGGTAGGTGTCCATGAATAAGAGCTTGTGTGATTGCGACACCACCACTACATTCAGGTGTGTTGGCCAAGACCTCACTTTGCATACACTATTTTAACCGCCTGACTGTGGTCAAGGGCCAAACGATGGTGGAAACTAGAAAGATCAACTCTTAATTCTGCCCTTTGAACAACATGTAGGCTGAAGGAAAGTAAATATTTGAGTATGTGTTGGATCTACAATTTACGATCCATCCTTTTTGTAGGAGTGCCAACCCATGAGGTTGCCAGAGTAGCATTTCAGAGCATCTGCACAAACCACACAGATCAATGCCAGTGCCTGCCTGAGAATGAAAAAGCAATGGGACCAGGAAGGATAAGTCTTGTCAATCAAAGAAAGAATATGCAGAAAGGACAAGGGCAAGTTGTCCTTGAGAAGATGGGATAGAGGTTTCCTCCAGACACCTCCAGGCTAGAGAGGCAGAACCCTCCTTCTAGCTGCCTAATGTTCATTCTGTCTTCAGTGCATCCTTGAGGAAAGAAAGAAGACAGAGTTTTCCATCTGCCAGATGTCTCCCTTATCCCAAGTTTTATTCATGTATTCATTTATTTCCATTATCACAGGAGGTCTCCCGAGTCTCACTTTAACAGACTGGCTTCCCAAGATGGTGGATTGGTTGATATTCTTTGGATCCATCCCCAAAAGACAGGCAATACTGATTTTTTTGGGGGGCGGGGGGGCGCTAAAATGAAGTATTGGCCTGCTAAGGCACAAACTCTTTGTGTAGACTTTTAAAAATAATTATGGTAAAATATTCATAACATATATTTACCATTTTAACTATTTTTAGTGTGTAGTTCTGTGGCATTAAGTACATTCACATTGCTGTGTAACCAGTACCATGACCAGACCTCTGTCATCTTCTTCCACTGAAACTCTGGACCCATTCAATAACCCCTTCTTTCCTCCTACCCTTAGTCCTTGGAAACTGCAATTCTACTTTGTCTCTATCACTTTTTCTACTCTAGGTACCTCATATAAGTGAAATAATATAATATTTGTGCTGTTGTGACTGGCTTATTTCACTTAGCATAGTGTCTTCAAGGTTCATCCATGTTGTAGAGTTTGTCAGAATTTCCTTTCTTTTTGAGGCTGCATGATTGTGTTGACTTAAAGTGAAGATGCTGCAGTCTCAGTTGATGGCCTCATAGTTTGAGCCTTGCTATAAAACTTCATGCTTAACAAGGTTATTAAAAATCAACTTATTTCATTAGCACATAAGTAGTTCAAAGTGTTGCTGACCACTTATTGTAGCTGGTGAAAAAAAATATATAGATGTTTTTAATAAAAATTACCTTCACATAATTGTATCTTAAGTTGGAAACTATGTGTTGACATCCTTGCAAAGAGATAGTATTATTTGATTAACACTTGTGATTGTACAATCACTCATACTTTATGATTTCTTGCATCTGAGTGACAAGGTACATACATAGGCCTCACACAGATGTCTACAGATAATTTCATACCCCAAGGCTACTCACTAAAATAACCAGATCAAAAACCAAGCAGCTGGATTCTCATCAAATTCCTCCCACCTTCTCTTACTAATCACCTTGCTAAAAAGTTTTTAAACCCACATCATAACCTATCATATTTTTGTGCTGATTATTTAGGATACATATTTATTCACTAGAATTCTACAAGAAATTTAGCTGTAATCAATAAATATTATGAGGTATAAAAGAAAGCACAGCATTTCTTCAGGAGAGATGAGGCTCTTCTGGCCATGTAAACCTAAAATAATATGATTATACTTCAACGATATTTTGTAACTTTGGATGTTGTGATACACATTCATTATTCTGGAAGACTTTATAAAGTTTACTTAGAATCTAGACTTGTTGATAATATTCTACAGTGTTATGAAGAGATGGAAAAAGCACAGCAAGCCACTTGACTGTAACTTTTTTAAATTTCTAAGTTTTAATTTTTAAGCTGTGTCTTCAACTTTTGAGTTGAAGCATTCCTCTCCATGTGACTATACTTCCTGAATGTCCTTTGAACCATTACAGCATAGGATGAGAAAGGAACTAAAGGGGGAATGGAACCTTTTTGATCACAGGAGAAAGATGATCTGGAAATCATAACAGTGGATGAAGATGCCAGAAAGAAGAGCTTGTAGGATGAGGTGGAAAACAAAATACTGGCCCCTGAAGGCTTTGTTAAAAGTGACTGTTTGTAAGAATTTTGTATATCATGCCTGTCATAAACATTCAGCTTCATTGTGCAATGAAGACAGATGACAAGAATTTGCTGCTCCAACAACAACAACAAAAATAAAGCAACTTCTCTGTGTCCTTAGAATCTGGTTTCTTCAGTTCCAAACACGCAGTGAAAACTTGTGCCTGTAAGGGCTAGAGGCAGTTGTTTATGTAACTAACTGGACATCTACATAAACATGAGAATGGGAGAAGCTTCCTCTCGTCTCATCTGTTCTAAAGCCAGAGCTTGTTCTAACATGAAGAGGCATGCAGACTTGAGGGACATGCACAGTTAAGCTGTCTTACACTGACTCTCTTACATAAGCTTCAAGGTCATGAAGTTTTCACCATTTTGTTTCCAAATAGGAGGAGGGAAAAAACAAGTTCTAAGAGTCCCTTACCAGGGAGGAAAAGGGCTTGGGAAGGTTTTAGGTTAGGGGAAAACTTTTGTAGATCAGACAAGGATGGGAGATGTGAAGAAGAGATTGAAGACAGAGGAACTGGTGGAGAAATATCCTGAGGAAAGAAGATTATAACAGTAGATGGGGAATTGACAATGGTCAAGAAAACAGGCATATCTTTCTTGGAGAAAGAAGATAAGTAAAAAGCCAAGGAGAAGACAGAGATGAATTTTGACACTGCAGAAAAAAAAAAAAAAAAAAAAAAAAAAAACGCCAAGGGGACTCAGACATCTTATTAGCAAATGAGGAGCTCATGTCTCCTTTTGAAGAAGAATGGGTGGAACTTGGGCTTTGGGATGGCTTGGCCTACCCCAAGTTGGGGATGCAAGGTGGAGACTGGAAGAGATGAATGAAGCGATAATCATTCAGTGATAGGGAGTCACCTGGGATGATATAGACTCATAGTGGGGCATAAGAAGGTGTGTTTGGAGGATGCATTTAAAATCTTGCAGATGGGGTAATCTTTAGTGGTCATATCTAAGACAGCACATTGTAAGTGCCAGTAGAGGCCACTGTAGTTGAGTAGATTGAGGACATGCAAAGCCAGGGTATTAAAGCCACCTACTGGCTTATGGAAGCCGAGGAGAAGGCAAACAAGAGATACAGAAGAGAATTTAAATTTTTCACAGTTATATCTTAATAAGTCTTCCCTAACCTAACAATGCCTCATCTGTATGATAAAGAAGACTTTGGGCACAGTTATGATATAACTCTCAGAACCTCTAAGTAGCATTTGACTTAGTGGAACAAGGCATTTTAGTTTAAAATCCTATCCTCCTATTGGATCTGATACATCATAGAAAGGAGGCTGGATGAACATGAGGAGTTGGAAGAACCAAACCACTGTGTCCGTTCCTATAGGCACTGATGTCAGGGCAAAGTAACTGTCTTTGCCTCTGTGTATAGCAGAGTCCAGTGGACACCCTTGCTCTTCTGTTTTGGTTTTAAATCTGGTCTGTCTGAGGAAGTAGAAGTCCCTTGGTTAGTAATTAGGTTCTAACTATCTCTTTATAGATCATTCTCAAAAAATCTTTGAGAACCCAAGAGCAGGGTCTTTTTAATTTGTATGTCTCTACATCTCCCTTAATAGCTGGCATGTAGGTAGGTGTTAAAAAATATATCCATAGAATGAATGAGTAGATAAGCTGTGCTCTCTAAGAGTCCACAGAATACAATTTTTGTGGGGTTTTAAGCTTCTGTGAGCCTCCTCCATTCTTGTTCCACTCAGCATATATATTTTGAAAGATACATAGATATCATCTAACTGTAAACACAAGTTGTTAGCACTGGCCCCCTTAGGCAAGGTCTACTCCTTCCTACTGAGTCTGCCCTGGGTCTTCTGCTCCAGATTTTGCTAGTACCTGGACTGGTAATCACCCTGCTCAATTGATTGTGCCTCTTAAATCAGTGGAAGCCATAAATAAGAGGTGAAGTGGGGGAAGCCTGAATAAATAAAAAGAAGGCTACATAACTATGATGATGCCTGTAGTAAGTGACACAGTCTCAGCTTGAAATCACCACTCCTGCCAGATGGAAGTTCCAGCTTTTTTCTGCCTTGGGACTACCGGTTACCAAGAATGTAACCAGTCCAGTCAGTGCCTTTGTGTGAGTTAATAAAACGTGTCCCTGTACAGAGGCAGGGGCAACCAACACCAGAGTGCCTGGCAGGGTGAGGCAAACAGGCTGGATGTCAGCCTCCCCTGGACCATTCGGGTGGGTAGGCACCTTGTACAGTGAACAACCTGCATGCCTGTATTCTTTGCCCCTGCTGGTTCTGCACTCTCTTGGGCCTAGGTCTCCTGGGAGGTTCCTACTCAGTCCCGAGGTAAGAATCACAATCCCATTCTAAAAATTGCATATAAGTTTCCCAGTCCAAACTGTACCTTGGTAAAAATGAGAAGACAGAGAGGAACAGAGTCCACAGCATGCAGGATATGCTGCAATTAGATGTTTGTATCACTCTGAACATGCTATTTTTCCTTCAGTTAACAAAACTAATAGAATAACTCTACATGAAAGGCTTTGTCTGCTACATAAAGGCAAACTCTAGTTGTCTCTTCACATTCATCTTTGGGGTTTAGTGCTAGCAAGTATAAAATTTACATATATAAGGTTTGCTTACATGCTAGCTGTACCAGTCCAGTAAAGCGATGGGGGAAAGACAGGGGGATGCACTTCCCTCGTTTCCTCACCAGTCAAGTCTAGGTTTCCAGCTCTTTTCAATGCAACTATGCTAAATCAGGCAGTCAAGCTTGGAGTTTCACTAAGACAACTTGATGAAACCCCGGGCAGGTCCTGCTACCTCGCCCCCTCAGCTGGATCTCAGACTGACAGTGTTTAGACATGCTTACAGGGGCTGTCAGAGTTGGAGGGGGTGAGGTCCAGTGGGGGCCATGTCTCTGCCAAAATTGGAAACCAGTTCTGAGCATGACCAGTTTCTAAACCAGAAAAAATAGCTCTGTGGATCTGACCAAAGAAGCCTGTCAATTTTTTTTAAGACAATGGCAGGTTAGGATGAGTGCAATGTGGGCAGGAGGGTTGGATTCAGCGAGTAGAGTCCCATCTTTGAATCCACGAGATTCACCTTCCATGATATTGGCCTCCTTCTGCCACCTTTGCTGTGGGAGTAATTTCTTAAATATTTCCAAGAAATTTGTGAGGCTGGATTTGCTTCTGTGGCAGGGCCCCATATGTGTTTTTCCTTGGGAAAGGTGAAGTTTTCAATTAAAGGAAGAATTCCCTGGCTACTTCTTTACTATTACTCTTTCAGAGTGAGATGTAGCTCCCAATTGCCCAATGTCAGCCAAGACTCAGCACCCATTCTTCACCAGTTACCATGATTCCTGCACCTCTACCCCACGGGGTGGTAAGACAAGATCTGGGTGGGTCCTGCTCATTGTTTGACTTGATTCAAGACTATAACTGGGGCCTCTGTGGACCAGGAGACCTCAGTTTTTAATGGGAAAGTCAGTAGGAGTTCAGTAAAGGGGTCCGGTGGGAAGCACCCACTTGGCCTTCCCTATTTATAAAATCGGTAACACAAGTTGACTAGATTCAGAAATGTGTCATTGCCTCATAACTTTTTGAGATTCCAACTTCTGGGGACCCTGGGAGAGGAGCAGTTGTTATGATAAGGTCAGGATCTGGGGACTGACAGCTGAAGCCATTTAGGGCCTCTCCTCTCTGTGTTGTCTGTATCACTTTCAGGCAGCCACAGATCTGGCTGCTCTCAGACTGACAGCCCAGGCAGCCTTGCCATGTAGAAATGAAGTAAACAACTAGATTTTATTCCCTAGGAGAATACGTTGACGAGCATGGTCACTGCCAGACCTGTGAGGCCTCATGTGCCAAGTGCCAGGGACCAACCCAGGAAGACTGCACTGCCTGTCCTATGACAAGGTAAGTGGCCTCTCAGAATCTCCTGGTGGTGGGAGCTCATGGATTGCAGGGTGGAGACAGGAAGAACTCACTACCTTAGTGGCACCCCATGGGCCTGGAGAAAAGAACCAAACTCCTTCCCACTCCACAGATATTCTCCTTGGTCTGGGCACAGCTCACCTCTGTAGTATTCTCTCCCCGTGATGCCCAGTTCCCACAAGGACCAGTTCCCTGGACATGGAACAGGTTTCCTCATCAATGAATAGGGTGCTTTTGATGCCACTTTTGATGCCTGAAATCTCATCCTTTTCCGCACAACCTTCCCTCAATCATCATTTCCATCTGCTGGTCAAATATCTACTTATTTCTAGTGTCAGTTCAAGGGCGAACTGTTCTTAAAGGCATTTCTGACCTCTTCCCAGTAAAAAAAAAATTTTGTGCCCTTTTGATCTCTATAAGCTTCCATAAAAGTACCTGTATCCTTTGAAGGTTTTCATTTACAAAGCTATCTCTTCATTAGACTGCAAGCTACTTGAGTTACTAATGTTTGATCTCTAGTACCTACCACAGTTCTGGGATAATAATAGGCACTCAGTAATGTTTGCTAACAGAGTTACTGAGGAAATAGCGAGTATGCAAATGGAATGAGCATCTTTGCTAATATACTGGGAATTTCTAATGAAGAAAGTTGGAGGCCTGTTGCATTTTCAGTCAATGCTCCTCTGAACCCAGCACTGAATATTTGTTGGCTGCTGAGTGTTTCAATGAATGGCCTCATCACTGCCCTGCCCAGTGCAAAGGAAGCAGGTCTCTTGCAGACAAGGATAATGAGGCTGCTCTAGTGGCAGGCAATTTGCATCTCTGGGATGGGCATTCCCTCTGCTTTGCATAATGGTTACTTTGTCCTACTTCTTCTGCAGGACTGTAATAGTCTTGCAAGCGGGTGGTGTGGTGTATTTGTTCCTTTATTCCCCACAGTGATCAACACATAATAATTCAATAAACGTGTTTTATTGAACTTGATGAAGTGTGTAATCAGTATCATAGGTTTGGCTCTCTAAATAGCTCCCTCAGAAAAAGGAAGGAAGAAAGAAAAGAATAAATAAGAGAAGGAAAAAAGAAAAGAAGGAAAAAGAAAGGACCAAAGAAGAAACAAAGGAACAGTTTTAAGAATTCTCAATGCTAACCATGAGCATATTTTCCAAGTGTCTCTTTAAAATAACTATGCCTCTAAACATTGAATTTGCTTTAAAGAGGCATCAGGACATACTCTAGGTTAGGGACAGCATTCCCAAAATGAGGTTCTATTTTTCCTCCAACTCTCCACCATACCAACAATCAAATTCCAATGCATGTTTGGACATCTTTTGAACTAGGGGAATATTTTAGTATTTGTTTACTAAAGCAGCTACCACCCTTCCTTTACAATTTTATAAACCACTGGGTTTAGCTCCTTAAAGACAGTTAAAAACCTGGAGGAAGCAAGTGCCCTCTTTGCTGCTGTATTTAACATGCAAAGCTCTGTGATGCTGGGGTCCTCAATGCCTGACCTAATTTTCCTGCCCAGTCCTAAAGGAGTAACAGAGTCAGTGAACCAATTAAAAACATTTCAAAGTTACCTCTGTTCTGACCCATGCTCAAACATTTTATTTGATCTATTTCAATGAATTCAGAGAGGAAAAAAACTTTTTACTAGATTTCATTCTTTTAGAACATTAAAGCACGAAGAAATTACACCAAGTGCCCTTGTAATGGCTTAATTAGGCCAAGTCAACAATCAGCAAACAGGACCAGCTAACCCTGACATGTCTCTTCCGTTACAGTTCACGTCTCATGCGCGTGCGCGTGCACACACACACACCCTGGGGCCTTGTGGAATACTCAGTGCCAATGTTAACATCATCTCTGCCCAGCTCTTTAGCACTTGGTTCCACTGCCTTCTCCCTTTCTTTCAGCCCTGTTGGTCTGGAATGGTTCACTGCCTATGAAAAGGTCAAGAGCAGAGGCATGAGTTGGGGAGAGAAGCTCTTCTCCTGCAGAGATGAGCTTGCCTGGGCATCTCAGGAATCCATGAATTGGATGACTGGTAGTCCCAGAGATGCCTTGAATTGGTTTTAAGGAAAATTTTCATCAGCCCCATTTTCTACTTTTATAGAGCAAAATATCTATTCTCTTCCACTAGGAAAAATTTGTCGGCATCTGTTGAAAACTGTGGCCATTTGAAAAGGGATTTTTCTTCAAGTTTCTTAGCAATATTTTTGTGGGAGGTTGGAGAATGTGGGGTGGGGCATGGTGGTATCATTCAGTGCCTTCACTTAAGCATAATTGTCTTCCCTATCTTTCTATCTTTAGAAATAATCATCCCATTACAAAAATTGGAGATCTATGCCTTTGTTAGGGTGGACATGGAGGGAATGGTTTAAAGCATGATTATGTACTTGATACGTTCCTAAAATCAAGTCAGCAAGACAGCCCCTTCTCTATGTCAACATGGAAGTGTTCCACGTCTGCTTCCTCTCCAATTTATGAGTGGTTTTTAGTGGTTCCCATGAAAGGGAAATTACCTCTCCCAAGACAAATTACTCCCCCCAATCAATCTGTTATCTAATCTTATAAAACGGCAGTCCCAAACCCCCAGACCATGAACCGGTATTTGTTCATGGCTTATTAGGAGCTGGGCTGCACAGCAGAAGCTGAGCGGCACATGAGCAAGTGAAACTTCACCTGTATTTACAGCCACTCCCCATTGTTCATATTATTGCCTGAACTCCACCTTCTGTCACATCAGCAGCAGCATTAGATTCCCATAGGAGTGCAAACCATATTGTGAACTGCACACATGAGGGATCTAGGTTTTGTGCTCCTTATGAGAATCTAATGCCTGATGATCTGTCATCATCTCCCATCACTCCCAGATGGGACCATCTAGTTGCAGAAAAACAAGCTCAGGGCTCTCACTGATTCTACATTATGGTGAGTTGCATAATTATTACATTATATATTACAATGTAGTAATAATAGAAATAAAGTACACAATAAATGTGATGCACTTGAATCATCCCAAAACCATCCTCTGCCCCCAATTTGTGGAAAAATTGTCTTCCATGAAACCGATCTGTATTAGTCTGTTCTCATGCTGCTATGAAGAAATACCTGAGACTGGGTAATTTATTTAAAAAAAAAGAGGTTTAATGGACTCACAGTTCTGCATGGCTGGGAAGGCCTCAGGAATCTTACAATCATGGCAGAAGGCAAAGGGGAAGAAAGGCTCCTTCACAAGATGGCAGGAAGGAGAAGTGCTGAGCAAAGGAGGAAAATCCCCTCATAAAACCATTAGATCTCATGCAAACTCACTCACTATCATGAGAACATCATGGAGACACCCATCCCATGATTCGGTTACCTCCCCCTGGGTCCCTCCCATGACTCAAGATTATGAGAACTACGATTCAAGATGAGATTTTGGGTGGGGACACAGCCAAACCAAATCACAATCCCTGGTGCCAAAAAGGCTAGGGACCACTGCTATAAAAGATAACATGATGATGGACTGTACATCCCTTTCTCAATTGGTTTTAGCAAGAAAATAAACCCCTAGAATAAATTTGCCCCATTCTTTTCAGCAGAAACTCAAGTAGCTTCCTTGCTTATAATTCTCAGGAAGCTCTTCCACAGTTTTTCTTATAGAAAGATTTTGGGATTTTTTTTGTTTATTTGTTCATTTTAAACCAGCCACATCCAAACTGTTCCTTGAAAAGTCTTCTAGCTCAGTAACTGGTGCCAGGGTGGGGCTGGGATATTCCCTCTTGGCATTAGTGCCATCCACTAAAACTCTGGGCTGGGAGCACACGCATCTCATTCTATGCCATGGTGCAGGGGATCTGTTTTGACATGGACAGCCAGATGTGTGTGAGTGTCTGTTTAGGACTGGGATTCACACTCTGCAGTGGGCCAAAAGGATTCTTCATTCCGTGGTGCTGGGGATGGTTAACAGAATGTGAAGGCCTGGGAATCCAAGAGTGAGGTTGACTTCTGTCTTAGGTTGTTGACTTGAATCCCATTCTGCCTCCAAACAGATGTAAATGACACAGACTTTCAGGGTGTCGGAATGAATGAGATGGAAGACTGTAAGTGACGTGCTACTCAGGATGCCTTGCCACCACCCAACTTTCCTCTAAACCTGGGATTGAAATGGCCCACTCCACAGTTAAGAGTTGGTTCTAGCTCTAGAAACAGTGAGGTTTAAACAAGCCAGTGCCAACACAGGAACAAGCTGCTTGAGGCCTACACCTGACCTTTCATGCGGTGTCCAGCATAAGTGGAGAGGAGTGGTAGAGAGAAAAAGACATCTTCCCTTTCTTCGCAGGCCCACTCAGATCTCCCAGGCCTGGATGGCAGCATCATGCCCAAGGAAGCATGTGCATGCTATGTGCTCGGTGAAGCTCACAATTGATACAATTACTGCTATTCTAAGGGAGCTGTAAGAGATGCCAATTTGGTGTCACCTGTATTACATAGGAATCATTTAGCAGATTCCACGGTAATCCAGACTGTCACTGAGCAGTGATCCCAAAGAGTGCTCACCAGACCAGCAGCACTGGCATCATCTGGAATGTCAGAAATCAGAAATGCAAATTTGACATTCCAATTTGCCAGAAATGCAAATTCTCAGCTGCCTCCCCTCAAGACCCACTAAATTAGGAACTCTGGGTGTGCAGCCCCCAGCTAACTTCACCTTTTCACGTTACCTATCTGACTCTTGCACTTGATAAACATTTTGTATTTTTCTGAACAGAATTCTAGGATATGATTTACTTAATCACATTTGCTGTTATGATTACTTTGCAAAGAATAATGAAGCAAAGCTATAAAAATATTAACAATGACATTAGGTTATATATTATATATATGTAAAACCAAAGTTTTAGAAGCCCATATACTAACTCATCTGTAATTCCCTTTGTAGGTTACAGGCATGGTCAGAAAATAGAGACTACAGTACTCCATGTATCAGGAAATGCTTGCAAAACACAACACTGAAAATCAGAGTTCACTGATTACTTGCAATATACACAGTCCAGGCTTCTAAGTAGCACCTGCGCTGTGAAGCAGTGTTTTATTCTACTGGTCAAGAGCCATTGGAGCTGACATTTCCCTTGCAAAGCGTAAGAATGCTGATAGATAAAGGACGACTATTTCCTGCAAGACCTGTCTCAGAGGCCCACTGAGTGTATGGGAAGTTTAGAGACCTCCCTCTGACTGTTGGCTGGGTTTGCCTGGGGCCTACAATATGGATTAAATCCCTGTGGGCACCAGTTAGCTTGTTTGGAACCAGATTCGGGATTGTTTTCGCAGCCCGTTTCTGGCATGCTGGCTGTTAGGTCCAAATCTTGGGCCAAGGATGGGTACGTGACTAATATTTCACATGTTCTAAGATGATCAGTCCCAGGCATCCCCCTTGTTTCTGGAACAGTGAAATGAAATCTGTACAGCAAACTTGAATACCACATGTTCTGATACTCAAGGCCACTCTGGAAATTTGCCCTGATGAATTCTAAAAGTCTGCTTTTTCTCTAGGATTTTAGATGATGGCCATTGTGTATCGAACTGTCCCTCATGGAAATTTGAATTTGAGAACCGATGCCATCCATGCCACCACACCTGCCAGAGATGCCAAGGAAGTGGGCCTACCCACTGCACCTCCTGCGGAGCAGGTGAGAGGGTTGCCACTCCTTCATCTTCCTGACCCCAAACCTGTGCCTCTCCTGATGGCCATCATTTGGTTTGACTCGAAAGCCTTGTGTCTGGGTTTGAGGGTTAAGATCAGACAGCTGTTTACTGGAGAGCCTGTACAACCTTGACATTTCTGCTTGTTGTCAGGACACAATAAGCTTGTTCACCTAATTTGGGTGTAGACTCAGTGCCCTTGAAAAGATGAGAAAGCATCTGAGAGATGCCTTTCGAGAGAAGGAAAGAGAAGGACATAGAAGCATGAGGTCAGACATGAGATAGACAGTGAAGCTAAGATTTGTGGAGGTAAAAGTGAAAAGCTAGAGAATTAAGAAAGACATGTTCTGTCTTTAAGGGAAGTATTGTATTAGATGCTGTGTCTGGGTCTTCTTGGAGCTGAGCTATGCCACTTAGAAGTTGCCAGCGCTCAGCAGGAACAAGGTCATCATTTCAAATGATTACAAATGTGACCTTTTGTGTCCCAGATTTACCTGCACTAAAAGTTTCCTGCTGCCATTGGATTCTGGTTCATGGTCTCAAGGGTTCTCTGCATTTTGACCCTTGACTCCCCTTCAACCTCAACTGATATGCCTGTCCCCTACTGACCTCATGTGGGCCAGATTCAGATTTCATTTTTTTTCTATATACTACTTTTTAACTTTGAGCCAAATTTAAAAGTTGAGACATTGCAAATAAAAACTTGAGGTTTTAATGTATCTTGAAAATTCAAAAGATCTGGCAGCACTGGGCCTGCATTTCCCAAATTGTTGCCTGGAGTCCAAAAGCCACTGCCCTCCATCTCTTCCCAGTCCCCACCATTTCCAGCTGCCTCACTGATCCTGAGGCTGTCAGTTACCAGCATCATCATTTCATCATTTTTCTGGTAGAAGAGAATTATCAATCTTTATTGTTCCTTGCAATAAACCAAGAAAAATGAAGACTACATTGAGAGTACCATGCATTTGCAGGAGATCAGAAGATAACACATTTCTTTGTATAAATTAAAAATTATTGTTTTGGGTTTCGTTTGTCAAAATGTGACAAGTATCTGTCATATTTTACCTCTAGACTGTCTTGTTCTGTTTCCTTCCTCATCTATAAGATGATGATAATGCTTACTTCCTTAAGAGTTTTTAGGAAAATTAGACGACATGAAATGAAATAAAACAATACAGCATTTAGAACAGGGCTAGCCACATGGTAAGCACTCACGGAATATTAACTATTCTTATCTTTATCATCATTACTGTATAGCTGCTTACTTTTTTGGGCATTTGAGTTTTTCTTGCTCCTAAGACTTTATTTGCGATGTTTTCACTTGTTGTCTGGCTGATGTCTTCCTATTCCATCTTAGTTTCAACATCATTTCCTCAGTGAGGGCTGCCCTAACCTCCTTGCCTAGAGCAGGCCTTCACATGAGCACCCTGGGAACGCTGCACTTCCCTCTTCATGAGCCTCAACACATTTGATGTCCATTTGCTCCATAAGTGTCTATGACCCATAAGAGCATGGCATGGTTTCTACCTTGTTTCTGCTGTATTTTGAAAACTAGCACAGTGTCTGGTATATGGAAGGTGCACAATAAATAACTGAATGAATGAATGAATAGTTCAGAGGAAGGAATGTTAAGACCAGCAGTCAGAAAATGTGGGTTCAAGTCCCAGCTTTGTTACTGACTGACGAGAAGGTACTAAACCAGTCACTTCACCTCTTTATGCCTCTTCTTATTTGTTAAAAAAAAATATATATATATATAGAGAGAGAAAGGACAAGACGGCATCTAAAATCTCTTTCACATCTCCATATATAGCACAAAATTAGAAAGAAGTTTAGATATCAAACTAATGTCTATATAGCACAAAATTAGAAAGAAGTTTAGATATCAAACTAATGTCTAGTGTTCTAAGCATCCTACAGCTACTTGGACCAATCTACCTATAAATGCTCTGACATTTCTTCTGTACTTTCTATTTGAAATTGTGTTTAATCCATTATCTTAAACATTTATTGCATCCCTCCTATGTACAAGTTACTAGTATTGAATGTCATGGAAAATGACACAGATGATAGCATGATACTCACCTTCAAGGAGTTACAGTCTAACAAGGATGTTTGTCCTCATATGTTACACAACAAGAAAATAATAGATGAAGACTAAATGCATGGTAGAAATCCTACCCCAGATCAGAGAAGCAGCATCGTTTCCAGCTGTAGTGAGCAGAGCAGCATCACTTCCAGCTGTAGTGAGCAGAGAAGATGGATGATTTAATTGAAGAAGTTCCATATCCATAAATGGAAGATTTAATAAAAGGCTAAAAATCCTCCAGCTGGAGGGTCCCATCAACCTTCAGAAGTCCCTCTCACCAGTTTGTAGAGATTCCATCCCTTGTTTAATTGTGATTTTATTAAGGTTTAGCTGTGATGCCTTTTGGAAGTGTACATCTCCAGCTATATTGCTGAGGATTCACTCCAATTCTATTCCAGATTTATTCAGTTCCAAACTGGACCCAAAGCTAAGTTCCATCAGTCACACAACAGCTACAGTCAGCAAAATGTGGTAGTCAACTTCATTAAATCTATTTTCAGAGTCTGTCTACTTTTCTTTTATCCTTTCCAGTAGTCCTTTCACCTCACGCCTTCAACCCTCACCTTTCCTTTTCTTCTATGGACATCCAATATCTTCATGCTGGTCCACCTTCTCACCTAACAGAATCAGCTGCCAAGAAATTATCTGGTAAAAGGGAATTACTGTCCAGAATAAACAAAAGGCAGTCCAAACTCTCATCCCCTATTATCCCATTTGAACTCCTGTCTCTATTTTCCCAGGAAGGTTTTTGGTGCCTAACAAAAGTATAAGCTCTTCTACCACTGGAAACATCTCCATCTACATACTATTATAATAATTTAAAGTTGAAGGCCCTGGGCAAGTAGCCAAAAATTTATGCATGGTATTTAAATTTCTGAGCTGTTCAAATTATCATCCATAACTAACTGAGCAGGGCTACTCGAAATTTGACCAAATCTTGACATAGTCCTGGACCAAACCTGTGGGAAAAGCTGATCATGGCCAAGGCATCTAAGTGACCTCCCTTTGCAGGTCTATGTATTTTAAACACTGAGACCCCTTCATATTCCCATTCTTTAAACAAATCATAACACCCAAAGAGGCCCCTCAATAAAGCCATGTCAAAACAATAAAAATGAGATTGAATAACATTTGCTTCTAAATCTGGGCTCATCATTGCTAATTTTTAAGATTGATTATCCAGTTGGGTATAGGGGAAAATGGAATATTGCCAAATATGAATTGACTCATTCATTCAATCATTTTACAAATACATATTTAGAACCTCAGACTCCTCCTAAGCGTCTGGATCCTGAGTCACGTGAAGGCATAGGGGATGGAGAAGAGGTAGACTTCCTCACTGCTGTCCCTCACATCTTCCTATCTACACCGGAGAAATTGGGGAACTCTGAAAAAAAGATTTTGTTCTGAATGTGTCATGGTGAATGGAAATGGCATTTGCTAAGGTTTTGTAAAGTGGCTGAGAACATAACTTGGAAGGTTGACCTTCTTGTGATCTCCAGAGAGTCCAGGTTCCACCAGATCAGAGTTTTGTGCTCCACCACAATGTTGACTGATAGCTATAGAATCGCCAAATGCCCTTTAGTCATCCCAAACCCTCTATTTTCCTTAGAGGATAATGTCTTCTATGTCTAACTTGGAAACAGCAGAATATTATCTTTCACCACCTCTGTGGAAGCCCTTTTTATTATCTTGGTCCCACAGGAACCAGTATGATTTCTGGTGTGAAATCATAATCAGCAAAAAAGATAGCTTGAGTCCATAATCCAAAAGTGTGTTTTAAAAATTGCATTTCAGGCCAGGCACGGTGGCTCACACCTGTAATGCCAGCACTTTGGGAGGCCAAGTCAGGCAGATCACTCGAGTTCAGGAGTTCAAGACCAGCCTGGGCAACATGGTGAAACCCTATCTCTACAAAACATACCAAAAAATAGTTGGGCATGGTGGCACACACCTGTAGTCCTAGATACTTGAAAGGCTAAGGTGGGAGGATCACTTGAGCCCCAGAGGAAGAGGTTGCAGTGAGCTGAGATCATGCCACCACACTCCAGTCTGAGCAACAGAGTGAGACCCTGTCTCAAAAAAAAAGAACAACTGTATTTCAACTATGGCTTTGAATAAATAAGAAATGTTATGATAAATGATCTGAAAGTTGCCATGCTTACAGGTAAAAATAGTCAAATATCGGCAATTTCATGTGAGTCAATTTAACATTATACTGACTTTTCAGTTTCTGCACTTGGAACATGGGATTAGTGCTATCTTTATCCACAAATTCAGCAGCCTTGCATCTTGAAGGTCAATGGTTTTGGATTTCCATGTGGTAGATCACATGACAAATGAACCCTAGACCCCGGTTATTCTGAGTAACACAGATCGGCTGCTCTTCAGATTCAGGGACATATGGGAAATCTGATTCAGAGAAGATGGATACCCTGAGCCCACTCAGCACAAAAACTCCAGGAGGATGGGAGTAGGAGACCTCTAGATGCATCACTATTAATCTTATTGTTGTTTTTGCATTTGTAACTTATTAGAATCCTTTGTAACTAATTGTGATGCTTTGTAACTGGTTAGACTTTTTCATTCCCTCCAGGAACAAATTCCCATGGTCTGTTAGGCTGTGGGCACTGTGGATTCTTACCTTATAGAATCCAATGTTGACAGAAGTCAGGAACCCTCAGGAATGCATGTAGAGGAGTTAAAAAAAGGTGTGCTTGGTCTAGTGCTTCAATAAAGCTGTCATTGTGGGCATTGGCAGCTCTGCGGAAATTCAGACCTTAGATAGTTAACTCAAGCATGTGACCGATAACCATTCAAAATCATTTTAAAAGATTGCACTTTCATAAAACGTGTCAATCATTAAGCATGTGTTTATTCTCATGGGATCTCTATATCCCCCAAGTCTAAGAGCTTTCACAGATACCAAAAGGAGCCCTTGGGAAAGTTAAACACATTTTGAATTGTAGTTATTCACAGAGCATAGTTTTAATATGACATCCCAGGTAGTAGTCACTGTTCACAGAAATACACAAAATATTGGAAAATGATCCCCTGCAAGGAAAACTTTTCAACTACAAGGATGTAGCTATTGCGCTTTTCATTAAATCCACCTTATACCCCTCATCCCCTAGGAACAAAAGCACTGAGTCGCATCTTTTTAGAATATAATATCTTACACTATAATAACTTCATGGCTAACTGTACATTTTCCCTCTTTTCCTCATCTCTATAACTGATCAGACAACTATGGCCGAGAGCACTTCCTGTACCAGGGAGAGTGTCGAGACAGCTGCCCAGATGGCCACTACCCCACTGGGGGGAACACCTGCCTGCCCTGCCCAGACAACTGTGAGCTTTGCCACAGCGCACATGTCTGCACAAGATGCATGAGGGGTTACTTCATAGCGCCCACCAACCACACATGCCAGAAGTTGGAGTGTGGACGAGGTAAGCCTGTTCTGGGGCCCCTGCCCAGCACCAGAACATGGGAGGCGGGGCTGCATCCTGGATGTCCCAGAGACTTGAATTGCCTTCCTGGCTTGCATGTTGGCACTTGGGATGATTTTGGGTGACTCCATACCCAAGTGGGGAGAGAGGTAACTTCCTCTTTCTCTCTCTGTTCATACAGCCTTTCTCTGGGTTTCCCCAGATACAATCCAAGGTAGTAGGAAAACACTTAAGTGTATAGAAAATTGGCCAGGTGCAGTGGTTCATGCCTATAATCCCAGCACTTTGAGAGACCGAGACAGTTGGATCGCTTGAGGTCAGGAATTCAAGATCAGCCTGGGCAACATGGTGAAACCCATCTCTACTAAACATAAAAAATTATCTGGGTGTGGTGTTGCATGCCTGTAATCCCAGCTACACAGGAGGCTGAGTCAGGAGAATGGCTTGAACCCAGGAGGAGGAGGTTGCAGTGATCTGAGATTGCACCAGTGCACTCCAGCCTGGGTGAGAGGGTGAGAGAACAAGACTCCATCTCAAAAAAAAAAAAAAAAAGAAAGAAAGAAAGAAAGAAAAAGAAAACAAACTTGGGAGGTGGAGAGATTGTGGACAGGATATAGGGGAGAGAAAATATGATTAGAATCCAAAAGTCTGGGTCAACAGTTTTCTCCTTCCCAATTACTAGACATGAAGCCCTGGGAAAAACTCATCTAATTTGCCCATGCCTTGGTGTCTTCATCTGTACAAGGAAGAGCAGAGCGACAGGCGGCTTTGAGAAGCCAGTGAGAACTGGCCTAAAACTACTTGAAAATATTTGGTCTGCGAATCCTATGTGTTATTGTTATTGCCCGATTTTTTATCTTTTATGGGAAGAAGGAAATTAAAATACAACACTTATAGTTTCAGCTCTGTTCTATGTAAGAATGCCACAGACTGTTATTGCTCTGCTCTGTGTAAGAATTATGCCTGGTCTGTTGCTGAAGAGAGCTCTAAGACATTTTTAGAATAATTAAGACACTCAATTCTGTTTCTCCTTAATGTTTATGAATGTAGTAAATGATTTTAAGCTTTTTTTTAAGTGTTTAGTAGGACTGATAAAAAGAGAAAGAGAACCTGTTCATTTACATACCCAATTCCATTTTCCCAGAAGCAGAACTGATTTCTTTAATAAATAAAATCTACCAGCTTGACTTCAAAACTAGCTGCCCGGCATATGGTCCAACCTGGTTCTCTTTGTACCCAATCAAGCTGATACAGTCTATCCAATTAATAGAAGGAGATTAAAAAGTAGAAACCACATATATCCTTGAGGATGGTTTTGGGCTTTGTAAGTGCTCTATGATTTACTTTAAAATAAGTGGCAGGCCAACATATTTTTATAGCAATTAACATGTCTCCACTCAATGGAAATGAGTTGTGTTTTTCACTTCTCTTTCTGTGTAGGTGAAGTCCAAGACCCAGACTATGAAGAATGTGTCCCTTGTGAAGAAGGATGTCTGGGATGTAGCTTGGGTATGTCCTCTTCCTTTGCCACCTAAAGAGTTGAAATAGCTGAGTTCTTTTCCACACATCTTCATCCTGTCACTGCCCTAGCAGGCACTCTTATCATTGCTGTCAGCATCAGTGTTACCATCAACATCCATTAAGTAGGCTCTCTTCAATACAAACAGGATCACAGTGAGGAAATACTTGCTTTTGAAGCAATGAATGGGTTTCTTGTCTTTATGAAACTCAAGTTTAGAAAAGGAGGCTATGGCACCTTTTCCTCTGGTTGTCAGTGAGTTGGTGGGGGCTGACCAGCAACCACATTTCAGGTACCTGAGACTCAGCCTCTCCTTAGCTTCTCAAGGTAACAAATTTGGAAGATCAACAGTGAATAAACTCAAGCAAAGATATGCCTAATTCCTCTAACTCACTTGGTGTACAAAACACAAAAGTTTGTGCATAGAGGGATGGGGGTTTTCCTTTATAAAAATGACCCTGTTGGGCCAGGCATGCTGGCTCATGCCTGTAATCCCAGCACTTTGGGAGGCTGAGGTGGGTCACCTGAGGTCAGGAGTTCAAGATCAGCCTGTCCAACATAGTGAAACCCTGTCTCTACTAAAAATAGAAAAATTAGCTGGGCGTGGTGGCATGCGCCTGTAATCACAGCTACTCGGGAGGCTGAGGCAGAAGAACCACTCAAACCTGGGAGGCGGAGGTTGTAGTGAACCAAGATCGCACCACTACACTCCAGCCTGGGTAACAGAGCCAGACTCCATCTCAAAAAAAAAATAAATAAATAAAAATGACTCTGTTGCTTGGAGCCTAAGACAACTCTTAGAGAATAAAGCATCACGGTGACAACAGAACTGAAATCTCCATCATGCAATGCAAAGCACTTGTCACTCTCACATATAACTCTAATTCATCAGTGGCTCCTTCTTTCTTCCCTTCTCACATGCCTGGAGGGGACAGTGGAGACAGTTTGTAACACACGGCACCATTACATTGACTATAAGGTGAAAAATAGGGAGGTTACCGAATTCCAGAATTGTTTCTTATTGTCCATTTAGGCAACATATAGAAAATAATTAGCATGTGGGATCTTTGAAAGGAAACTCAACTAAAAAGTTTGTGGAATAATTTCTCTTCATGGAACTTCCATGAAGCCCTGGGATTGGTTGACTAATACTTCTAAAACTTCAGTACGGGCACAAATCACCTGGGGAATTTGTTGAAATGCAGATTCTGATTCACCGGTGTAAGGTGGGCCTGAGAATCTGTGTTTCTGACAAGCTGCCTAGTGAGGCCAATTCTGTTCTGTAGAATATCATGAAGTTGCTAGGGGTAAGATTGTGCCAGAATGAAGTAGACCTTTTATTTGCCTTAACCAATGGATTTTCTTAAAATTTTTTACTGATACATAATAGTTTTACATATTTATGGGATACATGTGATACTTTGATATATGCATGTGATATGTGATGATCAAGTCAGGGTAACTGATGTATCATCACCTCATACATTTATCATCTCTTTGTGCTAGGAATATTCTAAATCTTCTCTTTGAGCTAATTTGAAATTAATACTTAAATATTATACATGAATTATTATATCATTTTGTTCCAAGAATATTTGATGTCAATTATTTCTCTTTCTAACCAGTATCTTGAATGGAAATTTTAACTACTAAGATAAATCTAAGGGTTTTAAATTATGTTTCTTCACTAACTGAGGAAAGTTGAGCTAATGTGAAATTAATACTTAAATATTATACATGAATTATATTAGTTGCACTAATTTAAAATTAATACTTAAATATTATACATGAATTATAATTTATATTGTGGCTATCACCACCACTCTTTGCCTTAAATGGAAAACATACACTTTCTATAATATCTGCAACTACAAAATACAGTTTCCGGAAGCTTAAATACCATTCCCCCATTATCTTGCAGTATAAAATGATGCTTATATTACTGGATAACAAAATCTCATAGTAAAGTTAATAAACACTTAAGAAGATAAATTTAGAGTCAGATATTTAAGGTTAAAATGCTAATTACATGGGAAGCAAAAATTAAGCCTAGGCATAAATAATAAAAGTACTGAAGTAAAAAACTATAAGCAAATTCCAGTGTCTGTCTCATGAAGTGATACAAGGTGATTTTGCACAGAGCAATGATGAATGCTTTGACTATCTTGATTTCACTGTTTGCCCATTTCAGATGTATTTTCCCGTTAAGTTTCACACCCCAGCTAATTTCTGTGGTCTTCTCTGGCATCTTTGCTGTTGTGTACGCATACTAGCATCTTTGTGCATCTTGGAGTGGGGTTGTGTGTAATCTAAAACCTGAGAATTGCACTATCTTGGCTCTGCTCAGTGATGACAGTGGGGCAAGTCCACCCAGGGAAGGAACTTGAAGCTTGAAGGAACCTGAAGGAACTTCAAGGTTCAAGTTCCTTCGCTGGGTTCCTTCCCTGGGAAGTTCCTTCAAGCTTCAAGACACCTTGAGATGGAATGTACGAATATGAACTTTCTCAGGATCACTGAGGATCTTGGCATGGAGGCGGGAATAGTGACAAAACAACCATGATCACTAGGGGCTGCACTGGGCTCATCCTCCACTTAGTTGACCCAGCTAAAGATGAGACCAAGGGGAAGCCACAGGAAATGGAGTCCACAGCAGACACTCAACCTCTGGGGACTCAAAATCCAAAAGACTCAACTTGCGAAAAGAGACAGATTAGAAAGTCTGATTTACTTATACAAAGCGCTCTTAAACTCTTCAGTCCATTCATTACTTAAGAAATGTCGGCCGGGCGCGGTGGCTTACGCCTGTAATCCCAGCAGTTTGGGAGGCCGAGGCGGGTGGATCACGAGGTCAAGAGATCGAGACCATCCTGGTCAAGATGGTGAAACCCCGTCTCTACTAAAAATACAAAAAATTAGCTGGGCATAGTGGCACGTGCCTGTAATCCCAGCTACTCGGGAGGCTGAGGCAGGAGAATTGCCTGAACCCAGGAGGCGGAGGTTGCGGTGAGCCGAAATGGCGCCATTGCACTCCAGCCTGGGTAACAAGAGCGAAACTCCATCTCAAGAAAAAAAAAAAAAAAGAAAGAAAGAAAGAAACGTTGTCTACGGTATGCCAAGTGCTCACCTTGGTGGTGAGAATTTCAAAGGTGATATGGCTGTGATCTTGCTATAACGGATACCAGGATCTGTCCCAAGTGAAATACCTAGAATGAAATCTCTTAAACGGCAACCTGCCAGAGTAGAGACAGGTCTAAAGTGCAGTGACACCACCAGAAAGGGTGACAAGAGCATTCTAAATAGCTCTGATTTCTCATTTTAAGTTCTAAAATTTCCCTTAATTTATATCTCTATGTATTGGGCCTCATGTATTCTTGGATTGACTTGGCTGAACTCAGTTATTACCTTATTTCTGAACCCTTTGTTGCTCTCTCCAATAGAAAAAATTCTCCCTTGTCTGGATTCCCTGTATTTGTTAGGCCAGTGATGATACCTTTTACAGGTGACTAGTGTAATATTTGGTATGTACACACCTTTCTGCCTGGACACTGAACGACCTGAGAACATGCTCTTTGACTTATATGCTCTGAACTAGCAGAGTGCCCAGGACAAAATAAATGCACAATTAATGTATGAATATCTGTTGAATTGAATTTGAGAATTGCCCAAATTTATAGCAGAGATGAATGGCTTAGGATACACAGGGACTCAGATTTTCTTGTTTTCGCTAATCAAACTTTGTTTATCAGCCAAGAAGAAGAAAAAAGAAATCCTACGATACAAAAATAAATTATTTTGACCAGGTGCAATAGCTCACAACTGTAATTCTAGCACTTTGGAAGGCCAAGGTGGGCAGATCACTTGAGCCCAGGAGTTTGAGACCAGTGTGAGAAACATGGTGAAACCCTTTCTCTACTACAAAATACAAAAAACTAGTCAAATGTGGTGGCATGTGCCTGTGGTCCCAGCTACTCAGGAGGCTGAGCAGGGAGAATCACCTGAGCCTGGGAGGTCAAGGCTGCAGTGAACTGTATTTTTGCCACTGCACTCCAACCTGGGCAACAGAGCAAGACCCTTTCTCAAAATAAATAAATAAATGATTTTTCATGAACTATTAGAACTGTAAGGAAGCTTTGAACAGACCATGGTTTATTATATTTTATAATTTTAAAGAGATAAATACAAACTTGAAAAATCTGAATAATGTGCTATAGATTTCCCCAAGATTCTTCCTGAGAGAAGAGACATCATTCTTTGGAGAGAATTTAACTTTATTCCATTTTAATAATGTAGATTCACCTCTGGGCCAGATCTAGATGATCTCTAGGGGAGTCTGAGAAAAGCAAAATCAGTCATTGTGAGACATTTAATCTACATTATATAATAATTAGCTGTTGAAAATCCTGGGTTTTTTTTTTTCTTTTAGTTTTGTATTCCTTTCCAGCTATTTAGTGAACATTAATATCTGTCTTTTATACCTAATAAGAAAAAAACTCAAATTCTAGAGGTTTCTGGAATCTCATCTGGTTTCTGGGTGGAGCTAGCTATCTGTCATTCCAAGGAAAGATTACCAAAAAGTGGGCAGAAAACTAAACTCATGACCAAAAACGATTATTTTGTCTGGAGGAAAATATTGAATTAGATACTTTGAGATGAAATAAGGATTTTTTAAATTATGAGACTCGATTTCTCTTCTTTATCAAGTTGTAAACAAATAGATAACATTTTATATAAAACCATTTTGTTCCAAGAATATTTGAAGTCAATTCTCTTTCTAACCAGTATCTTGAATGGAAATTTTAACTAAGATAAATCTAAGAGTTTAAAATTATATTTCTTCACTAACTGAGCATAGAAGTAAATGGAGTAACTTTTACCTAATGTTTTTGAGGCACCTTTTGTTTAATTTAGGGATGGTACCAATAGCTATGGCACTTAAGTGTAACCTAAACTCCAGAGCCCATACTGACCTCACCACTGACTTGATGATTGATTTTCATCAAATTACATAAGATCTTTCTTTTCTACCTCATCAATAAATATAGTGGTTAATGTGCCCTTGTTTTAACTTAGAAAGAGATAATGAAAATTTATTAGTATTTGCCCATTGAAGTGGCTTAGTCTCCACCCTTGGGATAAAACATATCCAAATTTTAACATTTTAAGGAATTGCAAAAAAAGAGAAAGACTATATAAATTCGGTGCCAAATGAGGGGATGAATATATGCACCAAAAGGATTTTTTTTAAAAAAGAGAACCTCTAGGCACTGACGTATTCAAGGAAGGCTTTCAAGAAGATGGGAGCTGAGGTGAACATTAGAGTTTACATAGAATTTAGACAGATAAGAGGGAAGAGCTGCACTATAGGGGGTCTTTATATTTGGACAATAGCAGGAAAAAAAGGCTTGGAGGGACGAATTTCTGCTATGGATTTTAAGACACTGAGTATACTAATTTTGCAGAAGGAATAAGGAAATAGGAAGAGAAGTTTGGAGAAGTGGTTGAAAACAAAATCTTGAATTCCAGACTAATGAGGTTAAAAGTATTCTGTAGCTAAAAGGGAATCACTGAAGGTTTTTTTTAAAACAGAAGTGGGAGAGTGTGTGTCTTGAAGGGTGTTTTAAGAGATTAATTTGGTTACTGTGTTTACTGTGTTCAGGATTATTTAAAGGTAGATAAACCAGCTAGAAGACAATTTCAGAAATCCAGATATAAAATAAAGCAGTCAAATCTAAGGTACTAGCCAGGAAATTATGAGAACAGAGAGATGTGTTTTTAAAAATCACATGAAACAAATGGCTCACAAGCATAAGAAAAGATGCTTGTTCATTATATGGGAAATCCAGATTAAACCTAGCATGAGATACCATCTCTCACCTAACAGATTGGCAAAAATTCAAAAGTTTGCAAGTTCTAAAGGTAAGGTTGTAGGAAAGTGAACACCACTGTTATTGCCTCCTGGTGGGAAGACAGAATGGTATAATGGCTGTTGAAGGAAATTTGGCAGTATGACAAAACTCCATATGCATTTACCCTTTAACCCCACAACACTCCTTCTAGGAATTTACCCTGGGGACATACATCCACAGATTCAAAACAGCATATTCACCATGCTATTCACTGCGGTATTATTTGTGGTAGTAAACTATTGGAAACAACCCAAATGCCTGTTCATGGAAGACTGGTTGAATGAATGGGGTACATATGGAGTGCTCTGCCGCTACCAAAAGAGCAAAGATGATCTGCATGAACTGATGGTGATTTCATGACACACTGTTACATGGAAGGCAAGGTGCAAAAAGTGCACATCATATGCTACTTTTGTGGTAAGAAAATGGTGAGATAAAATGTGTGATTTACATTTTTACTTACTTTTGCAAAAAGAAACACAAAGGATAACCAATAAACTAATAAAAATGGTTACCTATAGAGAAGGGTAAAGGAGATGGGCAGGACTTCTCTAGCTATATTTTTTTATTTTTTAATCTTTTTAAAAAAATTTTTTTAAGAGATGGGGTCAAACTATGTTGACCAGGCTGGTCTTGAACTCCTGGCCTCAAGCAATCCTCCCATCTTGGCCTCACAAAGTGCTAGGATTACAGGCATAATCCACCGCATCCAGCCTCTAGCTATATCTTTTTAGTTTTCATTTGAACCAGATATATATTTTACATATTCATAACAAATGACATAATATGTAGTGTGAATGGACTTCTGCTAGCCAAATTTAGGACAATTAGAGCATTTTTTAAAAATGGATGATAAAGAATTCCAACTCAATTAATATTTTAAATCCATGCATCAATAGTGAAGAAAAAGGAAGAGAAAGGAATAGAATTAAAGGGAAAGCTCTTCTTTACAGAAAAATTTCAGCTGTCATGTATTTGAGGAAAGAATTAGGAAGTCATTATTTTGCATCCCCTAGTATATGGACCCAAGGGAGAATCATCAAATCATAAGTGGATTTAAACACCCTGGGTGGAAAATTGCTATGGAACAAGATAAGCATGCAGACTCAGAGTACTACCACAATTAATAGTTCATTACAATGAAGAGGTTTGCTGGTTACTAACTGAAACAAGTTATTTCACATAGCATCACTATTATCAGTTCCATAAACCTGACATTATATGTCTCCTGATGTGATACTTTAACAAGTACATAACATCACCTCATATTCTTTTTGTTTTGTTTTATTTTGTGACAGGGTCTCCCTGTCATCCAAGTTTAAGTGCAGTGGCTTGATCACAGCTCACTACAGCCTCAACCTCCTGGGCTAAAGTGATCCTCCCACCGCAGACTCCCAAGCTCCTGGGACTACAGGCATGTACCATTAGCCTGGGCCAACTTATTTTCTGTAGAGATGGGGTCTAGCTATGTTACCCAGGCTAGTCTCAAACTCCTGGCCTTAAGCAATCCTCCCACCTTGGCCTCCCAAAGTACCAGGATTATAGGTGTGAGCCACCATACCCAGCCTTCACCTCGTATTCTTGACAAAAGAGTCTAGATCACTGATTTTCAACTGGAGGCGATTATTCCCCATGTGACACTTGTTGATGTTTCAGACAGTTTTGATTGTCATTACTGGGAGGTTGTTACTTGCATCTGGTGGATAGAGGTTGAGGATGCTGCTAAATATTCTACGATGCACAGGACCGCTCCCCAACAACGAAGAATTACATAGTCCAAAATGTCAATAATGCTGAGGTCAAGAAAAACCTTACTTAGCCTCAAGATAATCACAAGATAAATCCAGAATGTGGGGTATCTATGAGGCAACTGACCTGTACTTGGAAAGAAAATTCAATATTTTGGGGAAAAAAATGAAAATTAGGGGATTAAATACAAAAGAATGAATAGATAAAATAATCAAGAAAATGCATAAGTATTTTTATTTTTATTTTGAGACAGAGTCTTGCTGTGTGACCCAGGCTGGAGGGCAGTGGCATGATCTCAGCTCACTGCAACCTCTGCCCCCAGATTCAAGTGATTCTCCTGCCTTAGCCTCCTGGTTAGCTGGGATTACAGGTGCATGCCACCATGCCCAACTAATGTTTTGTATTTTTAGTAGAGAGGGTTTTGCCATGTTGCCCAGGCTGGCCTCAAACAACTGGGTTCAAGAGATCCACCCACCTCGGCCTCCCAAAGTGTTGGGATTACAGGAATGAGCCACCAAACCCGGCCTAGAAAATGCATAAATATTTATTAGAGCCTGGGTTTTTTCTTTTCCCCTTGTTGAGGTATAATTGACAAAATAAAATTTGTACACATTTAAGATGTACAATGAGATTTTTAAAATTGATGTTTAATTGAATTTAAAAACATATATTTATGATGTACATATTTTAAATTATGTATATACTGTGGGATGGCTAAATTAAGCTAATTAACATATGTGTCACCTCATAAATTTATCATTTTTTTGTGGCGAGAACACTTAGAATCTACTGGTAGTTTTCAAATGCATCATAATTACACTATAATCTGTATAACATGATGTTTTGATATAGGTATACATTACGAAATTAATATACTCATCACCTCATATACTCTGTGTGTGTGTGTGTGTGTGTGTGTGTGTGTGTGTGTGGTGAGAACAATTAAGATCTATTCTCTTAGCAAATTTCAAGTACAGAATACAGTATTATTAACTATAGTCACTATGCTGTATGCTTGATTATCCAGAACTTATTCATCCTGCATATCTGAAACTGTACTGTTTGACCAATATCATATCCAAAGTACTTAGGGATAAAATGTCATGATGTCTATAACTTATTTTCAAATAGTTTAGGAAAAAAAGATTTAGGTAAATCATACAAAATTGTTCTTTGTTCCAAACGAGAAGGATCACTTGAGGCCAGAAATTCAAGACCAGCTTGGCCAACATGGCAAAACCTCATCTCTACTAAAAATACAAAAAATTAGCCAGGCACGGTTAACCCACTTGATTGTGGTTTCTAATACCATTCTCCAATGAAATATACCAAGGCTCCTTGGAGAATTGGCTGATTTGTGAACCAGGACAGGAAATATACAGGATAAGCCTGCAGCATCTTGTAATAACAGAAAATAGGAGGATAATAGGGATTATAGCTCAGGGGTAGAGCATTTGACTGCAGAAAGGAGGTGCTCAAAGGAAAAAATCTACAATAATAGACATATGTCAAAGGGACACAAGAGCCAACTGAAGAGTCCTCAACGGACTAAGCTGGAACAATTTGGGCAATCATATAGATAGAATGGTATTAGATGATAAAACAAAAAATAAAACAAATATGCATGAGTTCATACAGATATAAATAAATGGTTGGATAAGTAAATAAATAGGAAGGAGAAGACAAATCTTTGATGTAAAAGAGTTCCAAATAACTTATTTAAATATTCCTCTTTTAAGAAAGTGGAGCATTACTCCCTACTTCTTAAGTGTGACTTTCATCCAAGAGCACAGTACGGAAAGGGCAGAGGCGGAAGGACTTTATAGTGAAGAAAGCTGATGAACACTATGTCATTCATGTGATTAAGGTAACTGATAAATCATATAGGTTGAATGTACTCTTGATACAAAGTAATGAGAACCACTTGACCTCTATAGTCTTTCTGCCAAAAAAAAGCCATGACCCCAGTCTAGTCATGAAGAAAATATCAGACAAATCCCAATGGAGAGACATTTTGTAAAATACCCGGTTAATACTCAAAACTGTCCAGTTCATTAAACAAGTCAAGTCTGAGAAACTGTCACAGCCAAAAGGAGCCAAAGGAGATATGATGAGTGAATGTAATGTGGCATCTTGGATGGGATTCTGAAACACAGAAAAGACACTAGGATAAAAACTAAAGAAAGCTGAATAAATTACAGACTTTACATTAGTAATAACCACGTTATAACAAAAATAAAGGGCATGATAGAGCTATTTGAGGTTTTAGAAATGTCCTATATCTTGATTATTGGAGTGATTGCATGATTGTAAGCATCTGTCAAAATTCATAGAACTGTACACTCAAAAAGGGCAAAAGTTACACTATGAAAATTGTATTTCAATAAATCTGATTTGAAAAGTAGTCCAGGCATGGTAGCTCAGACCTGTAATCTCAGCACTTTGGGAGACCGAGACAGCAGGATGGCTTCAGACCAGGAGTTTGAGACCAGCCTGGGCAACAGAGCCAGACACCATCTGTACACAAAATTTAAAAGTTATCAGGGTGTGGTGTGCATGACTCTAGTTCTAGCTGCTTGGGATACTGTGGTGGGAGGATCACTTGAGCCCAGGGGTTCAAAGCTGCAGTGAGCTATGATCATGCCACTGCACTCTACCCTGGGTGACTGAGCTAGACTCCATCTCTAAAAAAGAAAGAAAAAAAGAAAAGAAAAGTACTTCAACATTAGAATGATTCCATTAATATTCTCTTTCCTGATTCTGAATAATATAATAGTAACTGAATTGCTAGCATTTATTGAATACTTACTGATGTGCCAGGTGCTGTACTAAGTTTTTAAAATATATTACCTGACTTAACTCTGTGGAATAGATATAATAATTATCGTTCTCATATTTCAGATGAAGACATTAAAGTCAGAACATTTATGAAATATGGATAAGTTCACTAGGTTGGTAACTATTAGAATCAGGACTTGACCGCGAATAGCCCAAGACCAAAACTCATGTGTTTTATGACACTCTAATCATACCACCTAATGTAGAGCAGAGTATTATGCTTTTTGCAATAATAAAAAGATAAAAGAAAGCCTTGTTTTCTGCCCCTTTCCTCAGTCCTTCCTGCTAAAGCCATCATTCTTAGTTTTGGCTACAGCTCTATGCCCAATGACAGAACTGACTCAACCAGTGAAACAGTGACACTGTTCTTCATAGTCATGTGAATTAATTTGGATTCGCTGCTCATCCAGAGCTGTCAGCCTTCAGGGCTTACATCTGGAAGGCTCTGAGATGGGACTGAGCACACAGGTAGAGCTCTACAGCAGCAAGTCTGGGAGAGTCAGTGAGCATATTTTCAGTTAGCCCTGGCATTCTCCCCACCACTTTACCTTCCTTCAGTTTCATTTACCTCCACAAAGGACTTTCTTGCTCTATGGAAAAGTGGGTTCTATTATAAGCATGTGATTGGCAGGAGACACCCTAACCCTTTTCACCTTAACCCACGTTACATTCAAGCTTCAAATTCAGGACTTAGAGAACCAACCTCATTTACTCTTTACTGTTCCCTCTTTCCACAAGAAGTGAGACTCTAGTTTGTAGAAAAAGTATCGGCAATATTGGAGACATGAAGTTCACTCTTTAATTTGCTAATGCAGCAGATATGCAAGGTTTTCAGATTAAACACTATAGACACTATTTATATTTCATATAAACACTATTTATTTCATTTTTACTCAGATCTCTAACTGGACCCTTTCCACATACTTTCAGAGGCACAAGAACAGTGTCAAACCATTTTGGTACCTTCCAAACCAAAGGCATTGCAGAATAAAATATAACTAGCACAGTGTCTCCTTTAAATTGGAAGGAAGTTGCTGATTGTAAAACTGCTGCTCAGCATTCATAAAGCATCTTGTTTTCAGAGGTCTAGTGCATCAACCACTGTGTAGCCAACCTTAGTGCACGACACAGGGAGTTACTAACCGTCGTCTCTATGAACAGATGGGGAAGGGGCATTCAGGATAGCTCTTCTTCTTTTTTTTTTTTTTTTAAGGCCAAACACAGAGCCAGCTTCAGAGGAAGGATTCGAATACAAATGCAGTGTCAATAGTTTTCTGAAGATAAGAGAAACAAGCTCCATTAGACAGTTCTGTCTTTAAAAAAATTATAAATCGATTGTTTCTATTTTTTATTCCTTAGAGCCTCCCTACCCCCTCATTGTCTAAATGATACCTCCTTTCACTGGTAGAAGCTAAAGAGAAGACATAAAACCTTTAAAAAGAGAACACCAAGTTGGAAGAACTTGAAGACGTTGGGCAGTTTCGTTGTCCCTCACTCATCCTGGCTTTCTCCATTCATTCATTTAGCTCATGCTTACTGCATGCTTTTGTGCTTTCTGCTTTCCTATCACTTGTTCAGTTTATTACAAATACAATAGGACTGTATAGCCTAATATTTATCAAGCATCACCAGGCTACACACTTAATGCATGTGATGTGTTTTCACATCGGCAACTTAACAACTTTTATGTATGGGGAAACTGAGGGTTAGAGAAATGTTGAAAGATGACCAATTTTATGCATATGGGAAATGACAGAGTAGTTCAGAAACAGTTTGTCTGGAGCAACCTTGTGCATAACTTTGCTCCCTCTGTCTTCACAAAGGTAGTAGTTGGCTGAGAAGCTCTTGGTTGTAAACAAACACTAGGATATACTGGGTTGTATTTCCCAAATCTTATGACTTCAACAGGTTTATTTATCTCTCTCATGCTACATCTTCATTATGGGTGAGCTGAGAACTCTGCTCTGCATGAAACTTAATCCAGGACCAGGTTGATAGAGCAGCCACTATCTTGCCATGGCAGAGGCAAAGCAGACACTGGCCCTTAGAGGTTTCTCCAGGATATGGCACTTGTACCTCCTGCTTACATATTTTTGGCTAAAGCAAGTCAGACGATCAGGCCTGGGATTAGAGAGTGGGGAGGTGCAACCCTACCATATGCCTGCAAAAAAGAGAGTGAGTAATGATTATGAGTAATGGTGACAATCTCACAGGAAAATGACTGTTGGTCATGGGACTGTTGCTGGTATACTCTGAGCTTTCACATTATGTGTGTGTACATGAAATAGTCCCAAACATGTGTCCAATCTGCTTCCGTAAACGATTTCTCTTCTGTTCTTCTGACCTTGTCCATTGTCTTACCTTGGAAGTGTCTAACTTTTTTCTTCTCTCAAAGCAACTCTTTTAAAGAAGTCACTATTTAAAAAAAAGAAGATGGAATTTCCTCAAGAATTGTTATGTCACTTCTCTTATCTCTGGCAACTGATGAGTCAAGAAGAGGACCAGTGGTCAATGCCATATGGTCAATAGGTAGGCTGTCACCCAAAAGGACCTTGGCCCTTCTTCACTGTTGCCTTTCAAATGCCTACTGTGAGAATAACAAGTGCTGCTATCTCTTGCCTTTATTTGCTGCCTTAAAAAATGTATTAGCCCATATAAGACATGTCTTGGGAATCTGGACAGTATCTCTCCATTTTTGAGTTAGATTCAAGAAATATTTCCTGAGCATCTATGTCAGACTAGGCACGGGGATATAAAGATGAATGAAACTTGTTCTTTGCTTCTCAGGGGCTCACATGCAAATGTGATAGGCCAGAGGTTCTCAGCCCTGGGTACACATTAGAATCCTGGGGAGCTGTAAAATGCAGGTACTGTCACCCACTCCCAGTGTTACTGATTTAATTAGTCTGAAGGGAGGTGTGGACATCAGTATTTTTTAAAAACTCCCTGGCCAGACATGGTGGCTCATACCTGTAATCCCAACATCTTGGAAGGCTGAGGTGGATGGATCACTTGAGGCCAGGAGTTATGGTGAAACCCCATCTCTACTAAAAATACAAAAATTAATTGTGTGTGGTGGTACAGACCTGTAGTCTCAGCTACTTGGGAGGCTGAGGTGGGACAATTACCTGAGCACAGGAAATTGTGGTTCCAGTGAGCTGTGATCATGTCACTGCACTCTAGCCTTGGTGACAGAATGAGACTCTGTCTCAAAAAAACAAAACATAAATAAATAAAATCTCCCTGACTGATTCTAATGTGCAATCAGGGTTGAAAGCCACTGATTAAGATAGATATATTTTTACTATCTTAAAATATACAAATAAACAAAAAGCAGGAGATGCAATTCTCGCCTCTGATAAAGTAGACTTTAAAGCAACAAAGAGCAAAAGAGGCAAAGAAGGACATTACATAATGGCAAAAGGATCAATGTAACAAGAAGAGCTAACGATTCTATAGATCAACGAGACAGAAAATTAACAAGGACATCCAGGACTTGAACTCAGACCCGGAACAAGTAAACTTAATAAACATTTATAGAACTCTCCAATTCAAATACACAAAACATAAATTACCACCTCACACCTATTCCAAAAGTGACTACATAATTGGAAGTAAATCACTCCTCAGTAATCACATAGCATTTCATAGGTTTAAATGAAATATTGGTTGGCTGCTTGTTTGTTATTTTCTTCCCTTATTCCTTCCTGACTACATCATTAAGTATAATTATTGGTATAAAAGAGGTTTTCAATACCCATTACTAAACTGCATTCTAGCCTGGGCAAGAAAGCAATACTCCCATTCTCTCTCTCTCTTTCTCTTCCTTTTTCTTCCTCTTCTTCATTCTTTTTTTTCTTTCATTCTTCCAAAAAAAAAAAGAATAAAAAAAGATATATAACAGATAACTTCAACATCTGCTTAAGATACTGTGTTGAGAATGGAAGCTAAAACAGAGGCAGATACATCATATTAGTATTGTTCAGCTAGGTGGACATTTTACAAACATGACCTCTAATCTTCAATATAATTCTCAAAATCCTTATCTTAGGCTGGGTTCAGTGGCTTACACCTGTAATCCTAGCACTTTGAGAGGTCAAGGTGGAGGTAGGGGGAATCACTTGAAGTCAGGAGTTCAAAAGCAGCCTGGTCAACATAGCAAAGCCCTATCTCTACAAAGAAAAAAAAAACTTTTTTTAAGTTAGCCTGGTATGGTGACTCACACGCATGGTCCCAGCTACTTAGGAGGCTGAGGTGAGAGGATTGGTTGATCCTGAGAGGTTGAGGCTGCAGTGAACTATGATGGCACCACAGTACTCCAGCCTGGGCAATAGAGTGAGATCCTATCTCAAAAGGAAAAAAAAAAAATCCTTATCTTCATTCTATAGATGAGAAAACCAGTGCCCAGGGAGCTTATGTCATTTGCCCAAAGTTACACAGCTAACAAGTGCTAGAGCTAGATTCAAATTTAGGACTGTCTGGCTCCAAACCCACAGACCATCCAAATATTTGCTCTTTTTCCAAAGTAGACTGCACTCATACACTATTTTCCTAAAGAATATAAATGAAAGGTCGGTCGGCTTGTGCAAAGGTCGGTCGGCTATATTTGTTTCCTTCTTGATTACATTCTATGTTCCTTAGTTGTGTCTCCTGACATTTCCTTTGCTCCTTCTCCGACATTCAAGCTCACATTCTTATTAGAGTTATTGGGGGGGGGGGGAGAACATAGTGGCGAGGTATCTTAAGTTCAATTCTAGAGCAATTAGCTCATCATCTTGGCTCTTCATGCTATTACGCTATTTCCCCCGGAGCCGGGTATAATCAAAGTTCCTCCTACTTGTTGTGTAACTGACCTGCGAAGTTGAGCTGTGAGCCAAGTCTGTCTGGATCACGTAAGCTTGCAAAAAGAGGACTGAGCCAAGTACTTCCAAAACAAACCTCGTTAAACAAAAGCGGAGTGTGGTTGAGCTGGACACACAGGGTGGAGGGTTCAGAAGACCGTCTGCCTGTCTCGAAAGCAATGTGGGGTCTGTGACATTAAACATCTAGGGCAGCTGAGCTGGAGGGATAGATTCACCTTTACAGATGAATCTGGGAACCGGTGAGAATGATTCTGCATGATTAAGAATAATAAGCTAGAAAACCATTGCCAAATTACTTCCTTTTAGTGAAATGTCTTCAATTTTTCTGAAATCTTTAGGCAATCAAGACCCCAGATCATGTCTGTTCATCAAGCTTAAAGAAAAATAAAAATGAGCCCGGCAGTAGTGACTAGAACTTCGGATGATTAGGTCTCATTTAGTTTTGCAGGAGTGTGGAAAATTGAGTGAGAAATCTTAGTCTCTATTCATCTCCATCCTTCCCCTTACACAGTGAAAACCTTGGTCAAGGCCCATACATATATTGTTTCTTAATTCTATCCTGTTTTATAAAGGAAAGCATCACATATTTGTACCTCCTAATAAGTCCCTAGAAAATGATTATGAAAACTAGAAAGGTGCTCATATCATGATGATCTGTGGGTTTGGAGCCAGACAGTCCTAAGTTTGAATCTGGCTTTAGCACTTGCTGGCTGTGTAACTTTGGGCAAACTTACACAGGTGCAAAGTAAGTCACACAGCACAGTTTTATAAAGGAAAGCATCACATACCTGTACCTCCTAATAGGTCCCTAGAGATTATTGTGAAAACTAGAAAGGTGCTCATATCATGAGTTCTTCAAGAGAGAGGAACCAAGAGGCTCTACTGTGAATATCAAAACAAAATTTAATTTGCTTTCTCTCCATGTTCACCCTTTTCTTAAGAAGCCTGTTGGTGTATCTGAAGCCACATGTCTGACTTGGGCACCACTGTGTCACAGCACTTAGCACAGTGCCTGTCACGAGGGAGGCACTCAGTAACTATCTGTGACTTCTGTGCCTGTTGTTAGCTGTCCTCATCTCACTCCCGCAACTCTCTATCTCCTTATGCCACAGCCAAACTGCCATTTCATAGTCCTTTAACAGATGGTAGGAAGAGCTTCAAGCTCCACTGGTTGAAGAGAAAAAAAAAATGGATTTAAGTCATAGAGCAGACACCAGAATAGAGAGGAGCTGTGTGTGGATGAGGCAGGAGCATCTGCATGTTGATACCCAGCTGCTCAACAGGCTGGTCTCCAACTGAGAGTTGGACCAATGATCAGTGTCTGCAAATTGCCTCTGCACCTCTAGAGCCTGAAATTTCTGCTTTCCAAAAGTCAACAAGAGGGTAATTTGGTAGGCGTCCAGACTCATCCTTTCCACAAAGTCTCTCTGCACCTCCCACTAGGGAAAACTTGGCTCCAGCCCTCCCCGCAGCCTCCAGTTCAGCTTCCAGCACAGTGGGCCAGCGCAGGGTGTCAGAAGCAGAACAGGATGGAACACCCCGGCAAGCTGGAGAAGGACTGGGCCCAGAGGCAGGAACTGGGCAGAGCCATGCCTCACTGACCACCCTTTGGCCAAGTACCCCAGATTGAAGCAGTGGAAGGCAATGGGTATCCAGGCTGACCTCTGCAAACCTTAGTCATGTTCTCACTGATGATGTGACTGGGTCAATCAAATCTTTTTTCCTTGCAGCTGTGCCTATGGTCATCTGTAGCAACCAACTTTCCTTTTTTTATAAATCTTTTCCATGAAGTCAGTGTGTTCTGACTAGCTATAAACTCTCCACCATTAGGTGAGACAAGTCAATAACGTTTTGTATGAATCAGGTAGGTAACCCAGGGATGTCTACCTCTCAGCTCCTTATTCCACAGCTCCCAGGAACAGGGACAGGGAGGGGCCTGGGGACACTGGGAGAATAGTCCCCACTCAATGAGATCACCAGGGCAAGAGCACATCTAAGGACAGACATGGCATTATCTCCAGAGGGGTAAGAGGCAGAATATTAGAATAGAAAAGTTTACCAGTCTCTCCAACCTCTGATATGAACCGGAAAGAGCTGACAGCCTGATTTATCATCATGGTGGAATTTTATGCCCTCAAATAATTGCTAGTAACCTGGATGTTCCACTGGAAAAATAAAATCAACCTGAAAATATAGACTCCAGATTACCATAACCCCAGCGTTTGAGTGATGACATTGAGACTTTGGGTCAGGTTTGGAGATGAGTCTTGAGAGAGAAAGAAAGTTGTTTCTAAGGGGTGCTTATTGGAAAGCCTAGTGCAATCACACTAGCTGCCCAAGCCAATTGTAAAATTTCAGGTTTATTGTGTTTAGCAGAAATACAGCCTGTACATTTGAAATATTATCCAAATGACCTGGCTTCAACTTAGAAATCTTACATGAATTGAAACAAGTGAATTAGGGAGGCCTCTTGCCTTCAGCCCTAAAGGGTCTGTGGGAGGTAAGTCAAGAACCATTTATAGTAGTGATAAAATACTATATTTAAGGCTGTAAAAATTTGGCATGCGAGGACTCAGTTCAGAAGTAAATTCGGTTTATGTGCTCAGCAAAGGAGCAACTGGAAAGTTTTACAAATGGGGAGTTTGACCTACTGAGACTTTAAAGATAAATTATGTCAATTATTCCTTAAGACAGAGAACGGTCATTTACCCCCTTGCATGTTGAAATGCAAATATGAACCATGAAGTCAGTAACAACTTCACTTTGCCATGATGCACATGGCTAATGACAGTTACCCAAAGCCATTGTCCAACTGTCACATTATATGCCCAAATGTACACTAATGGGATGGGCCACTTGGGAACCTAGCCAGCAACTGGGGAGAACATCAGAGCTATGCCCAATTAACAAACATTTCATATGATGGGGCACGCTGCTTTTGCTCTGCCAAGAAGCCAGTGACCCTTTACTTGAGAACTCTATAATATGTCTCTCAAGCTGGAACTAGTAGATAATGCTTGATAACTGACAGATGTGTGCTTTAATCGAAGCAGCCTTAACTTTAGTCTCCTACATATCTCCGGCCTCCTGCCTACCTCTTGTTCCTCACCCTCACCTCCGGCTACACTGCAGGGTCCTAGTCATGACTGCTGTAGCCCATTCTTGCCCCAGGGTCCTGCACTAGCTGTTCCCTCTACCTGGAATGTTTTTCCCAAGACACTAATGTGGCTGGCTCCTTCCTGTCATCACATCTCAGTTTAAATGTCAGTTCCTAAGAGGCTTATCCTCAGCACCCAATTCAGCCTCCCTCCCTCTCTGTCTATACTACACACACACACACACACACACACACACATACACACACACTCTCTTTCTCCCACACACACACATCAATCATCCGATTTTAATTCTAGCAGATCAGATATAAGTATCTAATGTTTTGATGTTTTATTGACTTTCAATATTTGTGCACCATATTTCTTCCCTCACTTAAAATGTAACTTCCAGGCAGGCAGAGACTTGATGGGTTCTATTTACTGTTGTCTCATCAGCTCCTTGAATCATGCTTACCACATGCAGGTGCTCAATCCATAATGTTCAACCAAGTCAATGGCAGCATCCTCACAAGTAAATCCACGGTGAATGATTTGAAAGGGCCCTTGTGGAGCAGGGAAGAACCAGACTTCGGTCTCAGGGCTCACTTCAGGTGAGTCATTTCAAACCAGTCTCTGGGTCTCCCACCCTCATCTGGAAGCAGACAGAGGGGGCTGGGCTGGACCAGTGGGCCAAATCAGTGGCCTGCCACCTCTCTTCTGCGAAGCCCTTTCTCTTCCTCACCATCCACTTCTTTCTATTTAGCCAGGACAGCTTTGCTTTAATCTTGCTAATGTATTTGATTTTTTGTTAAGTTTTCATTTGGTAAAGGATTCTGCTGTTAAAGTAAAATTTTAAATCTCCCAGCTTAGTTAAACCCTTCTGTTAGAAATTAATCCTGGCCCAGCTGTAAGAGGCTAGTTGTACACTTTGGGGAAATTCACTTAAGCCTCAGACTCCTCATGTAAATGGAGGATAATTTCCATACCTCACAGCATTGGTGGGAGTTTTAAATGAGATAATCCATCTGTGGTAGGCAGAATAACAGCCCCCTCAAAAGATGTTCACGCTCAAATCCTCAGAGCCTGTGAATATGCCACCCTACACAGCAAGAGGACTTTGAAGATGTGATTAAGGTTAAAGATTTTGAGATGGGGAGATTATTCTGAATTATCCAAGTGGACCCAATCTGAGCTCATGAGTCTTTAAAGTGGAGAATCTTTCCAGCTGCAGTCCGAAAGAGAGACAAGACAGAAGGAGAGAGACCCATCATTGATAGCCCTGAAGTTGGCAGAAAAGATGCCCCAAGCCAAGGATTGCAGGTGGCATCTAAAAGCTGGATACAACCCTCAGCTGATAGCCAGCAAGGATGTGGATATCTCAGGTCTACAACTGCAAGGAACTGAATTCTGCCAACAACCCAATTGAGTAAGGAAATAGATCTTCTCCAAGAGCTCCAGAAGGAACCCAGCCCCATTGCCACTCTGCTTTTAGCCCAGTGAGATCCCTACCAGACTTCTAACCTGCAGGACTGTGAAATAATAAACTTTTATGTTTTAAGCTGCTAAATTTATGGAAATTTGTTATGGCAGCAATAGAAAACTATATAACTATTACATTTAAACTATGTAATAAAGTACCTGGCACATGGGAAAGGCTCAATAAATGTGAGCATTTATTATAAATTAATGGGATAATTATTAATATCATTATATTATCTCAATAACCTCTTCCTGCTTCAATGCTGAGCTCTGAATTCTGAAACTCCATTTCATGCCTATCCTGGAGACGTGTACTCTTAGTTGTCTTACAAAAATTATTCACCAGCTTTAAGGCCAGGTATTGTGCTGGATTGCAGTTAGAGGAAATTTCTGAGATGCAAAACCAAGTGTACAGATTAACAACACTAAAGAGGAACAGATGGACACTGGTTGCTTCCTGGGGGATGTCTTAAGAAAGGTACAACATGACCCATGGAGTAGATTGGCTGCAGATGCTTAACTTGAGTTTAAACATGAGGAAACATCAGGAAAATCCCAAATGAGAAACTTTATTAATAACAAACCATTGCCTTTTTCCAAATAGGAAAAAAAAGGAGTCAAAGTATCTCTGTTTGTGGATGATATGATTCTATACCTGGAAAACCCTAAAGACTCTGACAAAAGACTCCTAGAACTGATAAATGACTTTGGTAAAGTTACAGGATACTAAATCAATGTACAAAAATCAGTAGAATTTTTTTACACCAATAATGTTCAAGCTGAAGGCCAAATCAAGAATGCGATCCCATTTACAAATAGCCCCCTTACTGCCACCCCCTCACAAATATGTAGGAATATATCTAACCAAGGAGGTAAAAAAATCTCTATGAGGAGAGCTACAAAACACTGTTAAAAGAAATTAAAGATGACACAAACAAATGGAAAAATATTCCATGCTCATGGATTGAAAGAATTAATATTGTTCAAGTGGCCATTCTGCTAAAAGCAATCAGATTCAGTGCTATTCCTATTAAACTGCCAATGTCCATTTTCATTGAAGTAGCAAAAACTATTCTAAAATTTATATGGAACCAAAAGCCAAAATGATCCTAAGCAAAAAGAAGAAAGCTGAAGGCATTACATTACTCAATTTCAAACTATACTTTACAAGTATAGTAACCAAAATAGCATGGTATTGGTACAGAAACAAACATATAGACCAATGAAACAGAATAGAGAATCCAGAAATAAATTCATATACCTACAGCCATCTGATCTGCAACAAAATTGACAAAAATAAGCAATGGGGAAAGGACTCCCTATTTGATAAACTGTGCCGGGATGGCTGGCTAGCCATATGCAAAATAATAAAACTGTACCCCTATCCCACCATATATAAAAAATTAACTCAAAATGGATTAGAGATTTAAGTGTAAGATTTCAGACTATAAAAATCCTAGAAGAAAACCTAGGGAACATAATTCTGGACATGGGTCTTGGGAAGGAATTTATAATTAAGTCATCAAATGCAATTACAGCAAAAACAAAAATTGAAAAGTGGGACCTAATTAAACTCAAGAGCTTCTGCACAGCAAAAGAAACTATCAACAGAGTAAACAAACAACCTACAGAATGGGAGGATATATTTGCAAACCACACATCTGACAAAGGTCTAACATCCAGAATCTATAAGAAACTCAAACAATTCAACAAGCCAAAAACAAAAACACACACACTTAAAAATGAGCAAAAGACATGAACAGACACTTCTCAAAAGAAGCCATACAAGCAGACAACATACATGAAAAAATTCTCCACATGACTAACATCAGAGAAATGCAAATCAAAACAACAAGGTAACATCTCACACCAGTCAGGATGGCTATTATCAACAAATCAAAAAACAACAGATGCTGGCGAGCCTGCAGAGAAAAGGGAATGCTTTTGCCCTGTTGGTTTGAACGTAAAGCAGTTCAGCCACTGTGAAAGGTAATAAAAATATCAATGTCACCAAAGTCAATGAAGAGCCAACAAACTGTTCTAGATTAGGAGAAACTAAACAGATGGGATGACTAAATGCAATACACGATCATAGAATAGATCTCTATTGAACATTATTGGGTCAACTGAAATAATTGGAATATAGATGGGAGAGTAGATAAATGTATTTATTAATATTAAATTTCCTGAAGTTGAAACTTTCTGAAGTATGACTCTATTGTGGTTACCTAACAGAACATACTTATACTTAGGAAATGCATGCTGAAATATTTATGGGTAAAAGAGCACAAGTATGCATCTTACTTTCAAATGGTTCCCAAAAAAAGTATGTAAAATATAAAAAACAAGTGAGTGACTAAAGCAAATGTGGCAGAGTGTTAACAATAGGTGAAATCTAGGTAAAGGGTGAATATTTTATCCTTGCAAGTTTTCTGTAATTTTGAAGTTATTTTCAAATAGTTTAAAAAATTACCCAATTCTCTTTGCAATCCTATAAAGAGAAGGAAATGTTAGTTCTTGGTGCCTATTTAAACCACATGTTTTCCTCTGTTTTATAACTGCATCTGATACCTGTGTTATTATGCCTGCCCATTTTTCAGACTTTCACAATGTAGAGCTTTCAAAATTAGTGTAAAGGCAGAAAGCTTCTTCAGACTTTCCTTTAGTTACATTTAGGGAAGGTGCATTACCTTCCCTAAAGGTAAACACTGGTTAAAGAAAGTACAATATTCAAGTAATCCACTGGTTGTAGATGCTAAGTACATAGAGACTGAAGCATTAGCATAGTGCTTGGAAATATTCATCTAATGGGATAAATTATTTCTGGTAGGCTATATATCTCTTCAAAAAAGTGGCAAAGCTGTCAGCTAAACTGCTAGATGAATGAAGTAAATAGTCCGTTGTAAAAAATTATTACATGGTACTTACTATATGTAGATATAATTGGCAATAATGGGCCAAAAGGAGGGATCATGGCAGCTTGGGTCAATCACAAGGGTCTCCAGATGTTTCTAAATGTGTGCCTATTTAATTCCCATTGCAAAATAAGCCCTTTCATCTTTCATAACATTGATAAAGAACACTGATGTTCACAGCAGTGTCTTTGTGAAAACAGCCCTGTTCCCCTGGATGCACATGCTAAAATACATGAGCCTTCTGTGGTCAAGCAAATCCCTCTTCCATCAGTGCTAAACTTCTTAGAAATACTGAAGATTTCTAAAATGGATCGATGCTTTGGAAAATTACTCATCACCAAGAGTAAACACTCACAAACTTAAGCAGTCACTTGTGCATCTATCATTCAACATAGCCTCAAGATCCTGGAATGGATATATCAGTGGCTTTCTAACCAGCCGGTTGCTTCTCTTGAAGCAAAGGAAAAAATGCTGAGCATTGTCATCCAGGTAATTTGTGACCATTAGAAAGATTGGTAGATGCCCTTTCATTGAATCCCTTTGGACTAACAACATGGCCCATCTGGAGCACAAAAGCTGTAAACCTGGAAAAAAAAAAAAGACGGCACAGATGAGCAGTTTCGGTGTATCTTCCTCATGCAGAGGGGCTAATAAGGAAAAATGCTGAATTACTATAATTACCCATGACTTGAAAATAGCTTATCACCTGCCAATCTGAATGAAGATCCCCTGGAGGGCTGTGAAATGCCACAAAGAACAATGGCCTTGGAATCAGAATCTGCAGTGTCTTGAGAGAGGCATCCCAGTGCAAGGCTAAACAGGCAGCCTTCTAAAATGGAGCTCTTCTTCTAAGTAAATTCTACAAACTGGTTCTGGTTCTGGGCTGTTCCCATGACAGAGAGAAAGAAAATAGAAGAGATTTCATAAAACAATCAGGCCCATAAAAGTAGAAATGCAGGGGAGAGAAAGCCAGCAATTATCCTAAAGAATCATATCCTAGATAAGCGGCCAATTTAAGGTATTTCATGGTGGGGTAAAGCTCTCTCCAAATTCAGCAGATAATTGTTAGCCTGCTTTCTACTTTATGTGTTATTGTGTAAACTTAATCATACTGCAAAATCCCTCTTGTCTTCAGACCTCAGTGCCCCTGGAATGTTGTTAGAGTGGTCACATGAGGTTCATTAGGAAGAAGAGCTTGGCTTTGTAGAAACTGGGTATTTGGCTGTTCACAGGAATCTTTTCTTCGTTATCACAAAGCTCTGTGTTAAGACCATTGTAGACACTAAAGCAGAGCATCTCCCAGCCGAGCAAGACATAATATCTCAGTGGTGGCCTGCCCCATTGGCAGGTGCCAAGCTTTTATTTTTATTATTATAATGGCTTTGTTTCCCAGTGAGCCATTTAGATGAAGTATTACCACAGTCTGAGTCTTCACTTATGGCCAACTTTTTCTCTTAATTTACTGTGGCATCAAAACAGCAAGGATTTATTTATAAGTTTTTGTTCTCTTTAAGAATGGATACAAGGAGAAAAGTCTCTCAAAATTGAAGAGCATTGCCTTTTAATTCAGTAAGGTACTGCCTACCCTCACAAAACCCACACACATGCTTGTGGGCACACGCACCAATTTGTGGGTCTGCGTTCCTTTAATGTGGGACTACTGAGGTGGATAAACTGACTTGTGTCAGAGACTAAGACATCTGCCATTAATTGATGGGAGAGCAAACAATGTAAAAATATGTTTGCTCTTTCACTAGCTTCTCTAGATATATCAGCTTTGTACTCATAGTACTGCTTCTAAGTTCCTTTCATCTTGTTCATAATTCCTAGCTCTCAGATTGCCTTTGAAAAATCCTGAAAAGCTGCTACTTTTGGAGCAGAAGGAGCTGAGAGGGCATTTCCGCTTTTCTTGCCCACCCACCCCACATATACACACATACACATGCTTGTCACCTGGTAATGTGTTTATACCTGAATCATAATTTGCTTCTTTCTCTAAATAACACCAAGTGTTTTTTTTTCTTAAGCCCACAGTGGTAAGAGTTGTTGCATTGCTGCCTGGTGGTCACTCACATGAATTTGCATAGCTCTCAGTCATAATCAGTCTAAAACATATTTCCTGATTACCTAGTGTGTACCCCAGTGTGCAGTGTAAGGAGAAGCTAGAAGATACAGTTTTAATCTTCAAAAACTAGAAGTGGTCGGGTCCAGTGGCTCACACCTGTAATCCCAGCACTTTGGGAGGCTGAGTTGGGCAGATCACTTGAGCCCAGGAGTTTGAGACCAGCCTGGGCAACATAATGAGACCCCATATCTACAAAAAAAAAAAATACAAAAAAATAGCCAGAGGTCATAGTGCATATTTGTAGTCCTATTTACTTGGGAGGCTGAGGAGGGAGGATCACTTGAGCCCAGGAGGTCAAGGCTGCAGTGAGCTGTGATCATCCCACTGTACTCCAGTATGGGTAACAGAGCAAGACTCTGTCTCAAAATCAAAACAAAACAAAAAACAAAAACAAAACTAGAAGCACTGGGCTAGTGATCAGTAAAGCTGGATTTAGTCCTCGAGCTGCCACTAATCCACTGTTTGGCTTTGGTCAAGTCCCTAAAAATTTCTAGTCTGTTTCTTCATCTGTAAAATTTGGCAAGGGATGGCATTCATATCTACAGGTGCCAGGCAGACACCATGGTCAAGCGGGCCAGCTGGGGACTGAGACCACAGGGCTTCCCCATCTAAAGGAGTCACTTACTCCTCAGTCCCAACCAATTGCTGCGTGCAGAACTTGAGGTAATTCATACTTTTATGAAAAATTCTTTTGATTTCCTTAAACATAATTTAAACACTGTTAGTACTGGCTGAACAAATCATTTCTGCAAAGTGTATTCCAGTCTACACTTCTAGACTCCTGGCACTCACAAGTCTCTCCTTCCCTCTTTTGTGTGATGTTTTGAACCATTCAGCAGTTGACATCCGATCCAAGTGTTCAGGGGAGTGAATATAACCCAGGAAATGTAACCACGATGCTCCTCAGGCTACCAAGTGATTAAGAATTGTGCTGATCACTTGGCACAGTTTCAGCAGGTCCATGTTACTAATGAAAATTGTGATGGATTGCTGACTTTTGAGAAGGAGGAGAAGCTTAAAAAGGGTATTAAGGAAAACAAAACTCCATCTGTAACTAGACAGCATTTCCAGCCGGCAGTATACAAAAGAAAGAACAGGGCCGGACGCAGTGGCTCAAGCCTGTAATCTCTGCACTTTGGGAGGCCGAGGCGGGTGGATCACGAGGTCAAGGGATTGAGACCATCCTGGTCAACATGGTGAAACCCTGTCTCTACTAAAAATACAAAAAATTAGCTGGGCACGGCGGCGCATGCCTGTAATCCCAGCTACTCAGGAGGCTGAGGCAGGAGAATTGCCTGAACCCGGGAGGCGGAGGTTGCGGTGAGCCGAGATCGCGCCATTGCACTCCAGCCTGGGTAACAAGAGCAAAACTTCGTCTCAAAAAAAAAAAAAAGAAAGAAAGAAAGAAAGAACAAGTGGAAGTGCTTCTGTATAATTTGTCGCACAACTCTGGAGATTCAGTTAAACCTCCTATAGCTGTAAGCAACAAAAGCACAGAAGTAGAGAGAAGTAATCAAAACGTACCTAGTATTTCATAAAAGCTGTCACATAACACAGAGGACAAAAATGTGTAGCAATGAATAACACATGGAACACAGCAAAACTCTCAGATCAAGAGAAACATTTTTGAAGAAAACTGTTTCCAAAATCTGTGAAGTTTTAAAAAGGTAGAGCAATAGACCAAGGCTCCAAACCGAGAGGGAAAGGATAGATTCTCTGGCTGGTGACTCCTGATTAATGAATAGAAAGTGATCCAGTTGCTATAGCGACTTGAAGATACACAAAAGAAAACATCACTTCTTTAAAATATGCCTGATGATGAATAGGCAGAGTCTTTCAAAATATCTTTTTAAAAATATGAGCAACTCTTTTATTTTTCTTTAAAGTGAATCACACAAGATGGCTCTTAGATTTCTTTCTTCTTTTTTTTCAGATAACAGGACTTGTTTACATAAGTCCTGGTTTGTTTACATGAGCCAGCAATTCGGGCAAAAATTAATGACCAGAAAATGTATCTGTTGGAGAATAAGTTTTGTTTTTCAGCAGTTTTGTTTCTGTTTAAGCAGCAAGGGAGATAAGTGTATGTTGTCTTGGTTTTCCTTTTTTCCAGCAATGTATTTCTTTGGAGAGTTTCCTTCGAAGCTGAGAATGTGAAATGTACCTAAGCAATCAGGAAATGGAAGGCTGTTTGCTGAAACCTTCCATTATCATCCTGAATGAAGAGGTGGGACTGCATGCCCAGTCCCTTTGGCTCTCCAGCCTGGCTCCCACAATCTCCAAAGGATTGTTCTGTTTTGCTCCAGGCAGTTCAGCCTTGGCACAGTATCCTGAATAGAGGACATTCAAGGCAAGGCCTTGAAATAAAAACTGCAATGATTAAACATCCTGGGGACCCCTTCTGTGGTGGATGGAGAGCTCTAACTTGAACGATTTGGGTAAACTGTTGGCACAAGTCCCAACTGAAGTGTCCCAAAGTCTGCAGCCTGGACAGACGTTCTTTAGATGAAAGTGCGATGTGGGCTTTTGCTAACCAGCAGAGGGTCAAAGATCTGGAACAGCATCCTAAGCCTGTGCAATATGGTCTTTTAAAGTGGGTGTGTGAATATTTTTATTAAAGGATATGTAATCTGAAATAAAGGTAGTGCAGAGGGGATTGAAGAAAGAGTAGTTCCCAAATCTGCACCTGGTCTGTGTGATTTTGAACAAGTAACTGAGGTCTCTTGGGGGTCAGTTTACTCTCCCCTAAAATGAGGAGGTCAGACCACCTGAAACTCAGCAAACATAGTAAGTGCCCGCTGTGTGCTGTCATATTCCACTGATATCCCCAGATCCCAATCCCGAGTTCCAGGGATCCAGATACAGCACCATTCAGTTGCACAAGCCAAAATTCCAGGAAACCCATCATTCCTCCCTCTTTCCTTGGGCTTTGTTGAAATAAAAAGTAACCACACCTCTCCCACAATTCAGAATCAAATGAGCATTAAGGGAGAAGTGAGATCACACAGACAAAAAAAATCAAAGCATCAGCTTTATTCCTTATAAGGCCAAAAGGAAAAACATGAATTCAATCTCTGAACTGTGAATTTCCTAACCACTCCTCTCTGCTTTAACCTTCCCATCTTGCTCAGCTGGGCATATGAGTTCCTTCTCCCAAACTCACCAATTCACATATGATAAAGCATTCCTCTTTTCACTAAAAAGAAGTAGGTGGGGAAAGGATTCCCTGTTTAATAGATGGTGTTGGGAAAACTGGCTAGCCATGTGCAGAAAGCAGAAACTGGACCCCTTCCTGACACCTTACACTAAAATTAACTCCAGGTGGATTAAAGACTTAAACATAAGACCTAACACCATAAAAACCCTAGAATTCTTCTAGGATTTTTCAGTGAGTAAACTGACCCCTAAGAGACCTCAGTTACTTGTTCAAAATCACAAAGAACAGGTGCAGATTTGGGAACTACTCTTTCTTCAATCCCCTCTGCACTACCTTTATTTCAGATTACATATTCTTTAATAAAAATCTAGGCAAAACCATTCAGGACACAGGCATAGGCAAGGACTTCATGACTAAAACACCAAATGCATTGGCAACAAAAGCCAAAATAGACAAATGGGACCTAATCAAACTCCAGAGCTTCTGCACAGCAAAAGAAACAGTAGTTAGAGTTAACTGGCAACCAACAGAATGGGAAAAAATTTTTGCAATCTACCCATCTGACAAAGGGCTAATATCCAGAATCTACAAAGAAATAAAACAGATTTACGAGAAAAAAACAAACCCATTCAAAAGTGGGTGAAGGATATGAACAGATACTTTACAAAAGAAGATATATATGAGGCCAACAAACATATGAAAAAATGCTCATCATCACTGGTCATTAGAGAAATGCAAATCAAAACTACATGGAGATACCATCTCACACCAGTTAGAATGGCAGTCATTAAAAAATCTGGAGACAACAGATGCTGGAGAGGATGTGGAGAAATGGGAACACTTTTACACTGTTGGTGGGAGTGTAAATTAGTTCAACCATTGTGGAAGACAGTGTGGCGATTCCTCAAGGATCTAGAAATAAAATTCCATTTGACCCAGCAATCCCATTACTGGGTATATAGCCAAAGGATTATAAATCATTCTATTATAAGGACAAATGCACATGAATGTTCATTGCTGCACTGTTTACAATAGCAAAGACCTGGAACCAATCCAAATGCCCATCAAAGACAGACTGGATAAAGAAAATATGGCACATATACACCATGGAATACTATGTAGCCATAAAAAATGATGAGTTCATGTCCTTTGTAGGGACATGGATGAACCTGGAAACCATCATTCTCAGCAAACTGACACAAGAACAGAAAATCAAACGCCGCATGTTTCCACTCATAGGCGGGTGTTGAACAATGAGAACACATGGACACAGGGAGGGGAGCACTACACACTGGGATCTGTTGGGGGGAAATAGGGGAGGGACAGCGGGGGGTGGGGAGTTGGGGAGGGATAACATGGGGAGAAATGCCAGATATAGGCGATGGGGAGGAAGACAGCAAATCACACTGCCATGTGTATATCTATGCAACAATCTTACATGTTCTTCACATGTACCCCAAAACCTAAAATGCAATTAAAAAAAAGAAGTAGGTGAATTGAAAAGAAGAACAGGCAGCTCTCTTTCCAGTATTTTAAAAATCAAGGCCAGAACACATGGTGTCCCTAAACACTAGTAAGTTGCATTTTAGTTTCCCAGCGCTGCTGTAACAAAGTACTATAAAATGAATGGCTTAGGCCAGCAGGTGGATGACACCTGTAATCTCAGCACTTTGGAAGGCCAGAACAGGAAGATCGATTGGAGCCAGGAGATGGAGACCAGCCTGGGCAACATAGCAAGACCCCATTTCTACAAAAATTTCTTAAAATAGGTGGCTTACAGCAACAGAAATGTATTCTCTCACAGTTCTGCAGGCTGGAAGTCCAAAATCAAGGAGCTGGCAGGGTTGGCTTCTTCTGGAGACTCTAAAGGAAAATTATTTCTTGCCTCTTCCTAGCTCTTTGTGGCTGCTGGAAGTCCTTGGCATTCTTTGTCTTGCAGCTACATAACTCACATCTCTGCCTCACGGTCTCATGGCCTTCTCCCTTCTATGTCTGTGTCTGTGTCTGTGTCTTCACGTTTATACAGAAATGACTTATTTGATTTAGCTTAGGGCCCACCTTAATCTAATGTGACCTCATCTTAGTAACCTGATTACATCTGCAAAGACCCTATTGCCAAGAATGTAGAGAACACATTCATAGGTAGTAGGTATTAATATTTGGACATATCATTTTGGAAGACATAAGTCAACCCACAGTGGTTGAACAAGTCTTTTCTACTTCCTAAATATTTTTCACTCTGCCTACTTCTACCCATCTCAACCACCATACTTTAGTTCAGGCCACAGACATAATTCCCCCAGATACTGCATCGGTCTTCTTCTATTCTCCCATTCTCAAAAATCCACTCTCTACTATAATAATGGCCTTCTTTCTAAAATGTAAACCTGATAGTGACAACTATGTACAAATCTAAAATGACTTCCCATGCCCATGGATAAAGTTCATACTCCCAAGAATGACGTGAAAGCTTCTTCATGATCATTGATCTTCAGCCACTCATCTGTCCAGCCTTTCCTCTCCTGCCTCTTTTTGCTTCCCCAAGCATAGCTACGCCTTACTCTAGCTACCCCAAACTCTCTGCAATTCACCTTGGTACCTTCCCTATCCTATTATTTAAAACCTGTATGTTTTAAAAATGAGGGCAACTATGTTATAGTTTTGAGGTCTTGTCACTCACTCTACAGTTTCCTCAAGGGGAACTGAATAAATCCTTTCACTAAAGGAATCATCTCTGTAGATTTAGCTCTCTCTACATGAATGGCTTTCTTTCCTTTTCTGTCTTCTCTCTGTCCTGCTCCCTCTAATTCATCTTTCAGGTCTCACCTAAGCTTCTGCTTCCTCAAGAAACCATTCTTTGGAGGCATTCCCCCCACACACACACACGTGCTCTAATTTAGGTATCACATTATTTTCTTAGCAAATTGTTCAGAATCCTCTGAGCAACACTGAAAACACAGTATTCATTGCAATATCTTTCTACTTACTTCATTCCCCCTGACCCTGAGCTAAATATTGTGCTAAGAAATTAGTCTCCTTCATAGCCATAGCACATAGTAGGACTCAAAATGTATTTGTGGATGGAATGAATTCATGCTGAGAACAAGACTAGGTGCTACAGCTCAGAGATAAGTGAGACATATTCCCTAACGGGGAGATCTGCAGCCATAAAAAAGAACAAAATCATAGCCTTTGCCACAACGTGGGTACAACTGGATGCCATTGTCCTAAGTGAATTAACAAAGGAACAGAAAACCAAATACTGTGTGTTATCACTTTTAAGTGGGAGCTAAGCAATGGGTACTCATGGACATAAAGATGACAACAATACAAACTGGGGACTACTATGGGAGAAGAAGGGGCAAGGGCTGAAAAACTAGCTATTGGGTACTACGCTCAGTACCTTGGTTACAGGATCAGTCATACACTAAACCTCAGCATCATGCAGTATACCCAGGTAACAAACTTGCACATGGACCCCTAAATCTAAAATAAAAGTCAAAATTATCTTTTTTTTAAAAAAGGGTGGCCAGGTGCAGTGGCTCATGCCTGTAATACAGTACTTTGGGAGGCCAAGGCAGGTGAATCACCTGAGGTCAGGAGTTCGAGAGCAGCTGGGCCAACATGGAAAAACCCCACCTCTACTAAAAATGCAGAAATTTGCCGGGCATGGTGGTGCGCAACTGTAATCCCAGCTACTTGGGAGGCTGAGGCAGGAGAACCACTTGAACCTGGGAGGTGGAGGTTGCAGTGAGCCAAGATCACGCCACTGCACTCCAGCCTGGGCAACAGAGCAAAACTCCATCTTAAATAAATAAAAGGGGTAGATCATTAATAATTCACTATATCCCAACCAGAAAAATAGTTACAGTATCTTTAAAGACAAAATTTACTGGAAGCTCAGAAAAAGAAAAAAAAAGGCCATTTTTTTCAGAAGAACCAGAGGACTCTAAACGGACGAAAATGCTTCACACATTTATAAAGTTGAGCTGAGCCTCTGGCCTAAGTTTCCTTCTGGCTCTTACATTCTGCAATTCCAGATCTTTCATGAAGATTTCAAAGAATTTTCTGCCATGGTTGTAGTATCTTTCTGAAAAGACTGATGTTCTTTCATCTACCAAATTCCAAATTCCCTTCTCAAGGTATTTCTTCTTATATGCTGTCTCTTTATTGTTCTCCATAGGCTAACAGCTGTTTGCTTTCTTGGTTATTCTTCAATTTCACTGTGATGAGTCTTCTTATAGATTAACAAAATAGTAATATATATGTTTGTGCTGTTTCTTGAAATTAATCATAGGCATTTATTATTATTATTAGAGACAGTATGTCTCTCACGCAGGCTGGGGTGCAGTGGGGTGATCATAGCTCACTGCAGCCTGGAACTCCTGGGCTCAAGTGATCCTCTTGCCTCAGGCTCCCAAGTAGCTGGGATTACAGGTGCATGCTACCATGCACGGCTAAATTTTAACTTTTTTTTTTTATAGAGACAGGGTCTTGCTATATTGCTTAGGCTGGTCTCAAACTCCCAGGCTCAAGCAGCCTTTCAAAGTGCTGGGATTTCAGGCATGAGCCACTGTGCCCAGCCAGATTGGTGGGGGGTTTTGTCAACAATTCTGGAAAATTCTTAGGCATTTTATTGTTATTGAATATAGTCTCTTTCTCATTCTCTCAGTTACCTCTTTTTGTAACTTTGACATTTTTTAGCCCTTCTCATTTTGACCTCCACATTTCTTAACCACCCTTTCCTATTTTTTAGCTTTTATTGTCTCTATGGGCTCTATCTTTTCTTTGTATCTATATTTGAGTTTACCTAATTCTTTTTCTGCTATGCCTAATCTACTGTTTAATCTGTCCATTGAGCTTTAGATTCTAATTTTTATGCCTTTCACTTATAGAAATTATATGTAGTTGTTTTACAAACCACTTGATTATTTATATTTTCAAGATGTTCTTTTTATTTCTTTAAAAATTTTAAATATTTATTTTATATTCTGTACCAGGTAATTTCAAGATCTGTAGTCTCTATGGGTCTGATTCTGCTGTTATTTCTGCTCACTTTCTCTCATGGTGACTGACTTCCTTGTGTGGTTTCTGTTTTTAAATTATGATCATTTTCCTTGAAAATTTACCTATGAAAATACTTTAAGGTCTGGATTAAGATTATATTTTTTAAGAGAAGATTTGCATTTCCTTCTATCAATTTCCTCGAGGTACTACTTATCGGGAACTACTTGAAATTGAATTTTCCTTTTGAGATATTCCAGAACACACATGTAACATGAATTACGACTATAAACCTTTGTGAGATCTGGCTTAGGGTTACAAATTCTCAAAGGATGTTTTTTCTTGTTTTGTTTTGTTGTTAACTACCTGTCTTAGTCCATTTGTATTGCTAAAAGAACACTTGAGGCCAGGAAATGTATAAAGAATAAAGGTGTATTTGGCTCATGCTTCTGCAGGCTGTACAAGAGCATGGCTCCAGCATCTGCTTCTAGTGAGAGCTCCAGGCTGCTTCCACTCATGGTGGAAGCAGGAAAAAGCAAGAGGAGGGGAGGCACCAAGCTCTTTTGAACAACCAGCTCTCATAGAAACTCTCAGGGTAATGAATAAAGCAAGAACTCACTCATTCCCAAGAGGACACCACTCATTCATGTGCATGAAGGATCCAGCCACATGACCCAAACGCCTCCCATTAGGCCCTACCTCTACCATTGGAGATAAAAAATTTGTTACAAAAATATTGTTTTTATACCTATTTGACTGGGAGGGGATAACATTTTAACATGAGGTTTGGTGGGTCAGATAGCATTATTCAATGCTAAAGATAAGACCAAGATAAATTTTTCCTGTCTCTTCCTCCTGACAAGTGTATTTTTCATTCATCCTTCACTAAAACTGTAATCCTTGGGTTCTTTTCCCAGCACTGCATTTTATTGGACAACCCTAACTATAATAAGAATGCTCTGAATTTGTCTATTAAGCAAGGTAGATAAAAGCCTATTTTTTGTTTGTTTGCTTCTTTGGTTTTTGTTTTGTTTTGAGACAGAGTCTCATTCTGTCATCCAGGCTGGAGTGCAGTGGCGTGATCTTGGCTCACCGCAACCTCTGCCTCCCAGGTTCAAGTGATTCTCCTGCCTCAGCTTCCTGAGCAGTGATTACAGACAGGCACCACCACACCTGGCTGATTTTTGTATTTTTAGTAGAGACGATGTTTCACCCTTTTGGCCAGGCTGATCTCGAACTCCCGACCTCAAGTGATCCACCTACCTCGGCCTCCCAAACTGCTGGGATTACAGGTGTGAGCCACCACGCCTGGCCAGTAAAAGCCTAATTAAGTGGGAAAAGAGAAGAGAGAGAATCATAACTTGGCTTCTTTCAGCCTCAACAAATATTTCTGTGGTACACTAGATTAGAGGTTATTTCTCCATTCTATCATTTGCCTCACTATGTTTTCTCTCTAATTAGCTTTATTAATTACTGTGCCTTCGCCAGACTGCAAATTCCTTGAGGGTAGGAAGTGCCTTTCTCACCTTCATATATTCCTTACAGTATCCAAAGCAGTGGATGGTCTGTAGTGCGGGATCACTAAGTGTTCATTACTTCTAAGTCCACTTCACTGCTGGGTGCTCCTTTTCTCCCACCCATCCAGGTGCTTGGGCAAAGCCAGGGAATAATCCCACTCAGTCACCCCACACATCTTATCATTTAATACTCTCAATTTTATTTCTTTACTTTCTCTCAAATCTGAGTTTTCCTGTTACGGTACCCACAGTTTTAGTTTATTCCTAATCATTTCTCCCCCAGTATATTTAAAAAAAAAAAAAAAAGATTTCTTAAGTGTGTTACATAGAATCTAGTTGAGCAAGATTTAATAGACATATCTGTTTTTGCAGTTAAATAAGCCATTACCACACAGTAGATGCAGTCATCATTTTAAATACATCAGATCACATAAGTCATTTTTAATGAAGCTTCTCATGCCTCCCCATTACTCTTAGATTAGAATGTACATCTCTTATCCTGGCCTATAAGATCCCATATGATCTTGTCCTGCCTATGACTCTGGCTTCACCTCCTGACTTCTCTCTCTTTCTCTCCCTCTCTTCCAGCCCCACTAGCCTTCTTGTTCTTTGAATGGGACAAGCTTTCCCTGGCCTTTGTCTGGAACACCTGCCCTTAGAACCTCCCAGGGCTAGCTCTTTGTTATTATTGGAATCTCTACTCAAATGTCAATTCTTGAAAGACACTGCCTCACCAGCCCATCTAAATTAGAGCCTCTTCTCTCCACCCCAGTCTCATCACTCTCTAACTCTTTATCTGAATTCACTTACTTATTTGTTTTCTTCACCTGATGCATATTTCTGGAGCATCCGCTATATACCAGCAGTTCTTGGTATCGGAGATACATAAAAACAGAACAACGTGTCTTCATGAAGCTTGCGTTTTAGTGTCTGTTTATGCATTTATTGAACAGAACTTTATGTTTTGTTTTTGTTTTTATTTTAATTATTATCTAGACTGGGTGCAGTGGCTTACCCCTGTAATCCCAGCATTCTGGGAGGCCAAGGCAGGTGGATCACCTGAGATCAGGAGTTCAAGACTAGCCTGGTGAACATGGTGAAACCCTGTCTCTACTAAAAATACAAAAAAATTAGCAAGTGCAGTGGCACACACCTGTAGTCTCAGCTACTCAGTTGAATCCGGGAGGTGGAGGTTGCAGCGAGCCGAAATCATGCCACTGCACTCCAGCCTGAGCAACAGAGTGAGATTCCATCTCAAATAAGTAATAATCTAATTTTTTCTTTTTATTATGTCTTCCTCCAAAAATGAAGGCTTCAGAATAAATGAATACGTGAATGAATGTACAGCTTTAGTGAGTGATCCCTATAAAAACTGCTGCATATTTTCATCTATCACTTCCACCTGCTAGTCAGCTTGGAGAAGCATGGAAATCCACAAACAGCTTGCCTATTATGATATTCCCTTGCTGGTATTAGAGAACTCAATAAAGACTGGAGTCCAATAGAAGACTGAGCCCACTTTAGCCAACATTTGTAGACAATAAATTCGATTATTTATTCCAGTCTCTTCTACTCCCGTGTCCCTCCAGGGAGTTGTGCCCCACTGTCAGCTGCACCATTTGCATTACTGCCAATTCAAACATGTATTCATTATCCCTGGACACCCATGAGGACAACATGATTGAAAATCACTAGCAAACCCCCAACCAAATACTTTATATCCCAGCACCACTGAACCTTCCAGAAAAATCTGCTTTGGCAAAACTGTCAGAGGATCCATTTTGTATTCAAGTGTTAATTATTTGAGGCAATTCTAAGTGCAAGACCTATTTGAATTATGTACTTTTTAGTGTTATTTGGGGCTTATAATTAGTTGTACTCTTTGAGAATATAAATGTTTTACCCAGTCATTACCTTCGGGTGGACTGAAGCATGTCAGTGACTCTTCTGCAAATTTGTACAGCATTGTTCAGTATGTAAGTATATATTTACCCTAGGAGAATATGCATTATTGACAATATGCTTAATTATCTCTCAAAACAATTCAAGTATTGGCTGCTTATAATGCTGTCTTTCTCCTCAAAGGTAGGAGTAGGACATCTCAGCAGGGGTTATTGGACATTCTGCTGATCCAACAACTCTAACAACTCTAACAAGGCTGCAGGTGCTCCTATAGGGACTTGTTTAAGAATGCTTGGCCCCGGTGAAAGCCACGAGTCTCAGGAGAGCCAAGAATAAACCTATTTCTTATTCATTGGCTCCCTTTGCAGAATAATATTAGAAAAACAATTCATTTTAAAAGTGAATCTTTTGCAAGGAAATTATACAAATATCTGCCACCGTTTTAGCCACACACCCCACAGAAGAACATCAGTCCTGTCCTGGTGGTATAGAATTAGGAAATGCCAAGAGACAAAATGGGAAGATGAGAAAGTAGGTGTGGGCAGAAAAGAAACAAAAAAAATAAAGAACTTAGCCAAATGACAAGCTCCCTCAGGGGAGATCTGTGGGAGGATACTGTTTTCAAACACATGGCCCAAATGATGTCTGGAACTCAGGACCTGAGCTTTTTTTTTCCATAATAACATTTTTGTTTTACTCGATTCTATAATACACATTTATTTTAAAAGCATACAAACATATATATGGATACATAAAATCAGGAAGAGATTATGGTTAATATTTTAGGTTTTTTCCTTCTTTTTTGGGGGGGTTGAAGATATACTTTTTAAAAAATATTTTATTGCACTTTAGGTTCTGGGGTACATGTGAAGAGCATGCAGAATTGTACATACATGGCAATGTGTTGGCTGCCTCCATCCCCATTATCTATATCTGGCATTTCTCATCATGTTATCCCTCCCCAACCCCCTACCTCCACACTGTCCCTCCCCTAGTCTCCCACAACAGACCCCAGTCTGTGATTCTCCCCTCCCTGTGTCCATGTGTTCTCATTGTTCAACACCTGCCTATGAGTGAGAATATGCGGTGTCTGATTTTCTGTTCTTGTGTCAGTTTGCTGAGAATGATGGTTTCCAGATTTATCCATGTCCCTACAAAGGACACAAACTCATCCATTTTATGGCTGCATAGTATTCCATGGTGTATATGTGCCACATTTTCCCTGTCCAGTCTATCATCGATGGGCATTTGGGTTGGTTCCAGGTCTTTGCTATTGTAAATAGTGCCACAATGAACATTCGTGTGCATGTGTCTTTATAATAGAACGATTTATAATCCTTTGGATATATATCCAGTAAAGGGATTGCTGGGTCAAATGGAATTTCTATTTCTAGGACCTTGAGGAATCGCCACACTGTCTTCCACAATGGTTGAACTAATTTATACTCCCACCAACAGCGTAAAAGTGTTTCTATTTCTCTACATCCTCTCCAGCACCTGTTGTCTCTAGATTTTTTAATGACTGCCATGCTAACTGGAGTGAGATGGTATCTCAATGTGGTTTTGATTTGCATTTCTCTAATGACCAGTGATGATGAACGTTTTTTCATATGTTTGTTGGCCTCACATGTCTTCTTTTGAAAAGCATCTGTTCATGTCGTTCGCCCACTTTTAAATGTGTTTGTTTGTTTTTTTCTTGTAAATCTGTTTTAGTTCTTTGTAGATTCTGGATATTAGCCCTTTGTCAGATGGGTAGATTGCAAAAATTTTTTCCCATGCTGTTGGTTGCTGATTCACTCTAATGACTGTTTCTTTTGCTGTGCAGAAGCTCTGGAGTTTGATTAGGTCCCATTTGTCTATTTTGGCTTTTGTTGCCAATGCATTTGGTGTTTTAGTCATGAAGTCCTTGCCTGTGCCTATGTCCTGAATGGTTTTGCCTAGGTTTTCTTCTAGGGTTTTTATGCTGTTAGGACTTATGTTTAAGTCTTTAACTCAACTGGAGTTAATTTTAGTATAAGGTGTCAAGAAGGGGTCCAGTTTCTGCTTTCTGCACATGGCTAGCCAGTTTTCCCAACACCATTTACTAAACAGGGAATCCTTTCCCCATTCCTTCTTTTTGCTGGGTTTGTCAAAGATCAGATGGTTGTAGATGTGTGGCATTGCCTCCGAGGCCTCTGTTCTGTTCCATTGGTCTATATCTCTGTTTTGGTACCAGTACCATGCTGTTTTGATTACTGTAGCCTTGTAGTATAGTTTGAAGTCAGGTAGTGTGATGCCTCCAGCTTTGTTCTTTTTGCTTAGAACTGACTTGGCTATGCAGGCTCTCTTTTGGTTCCGTATGAAGCTTAAGGTGGTTTTTTCCAGGTCTGTGAAGAGTGCCATGGGTAGCTTGACGGGGATAGCATTGAATCTATAAATTACTTTGGGCAGTATGGCCATTTTCACAATACTAATTCTTCCTAACCATGAGCATGGAATCTTTTTCCATCTGTTTGTGTCCTCTCATATTTCCTTGAGCAGTGGTTTGTGGTTCTCCTTGAAGAGGTCCTTTACATCCTTTGTTAGTTGTATTCCCAGGTATTTTATATTCTTTGTAGCAATTGTGAATGGCAGTTGATTCTTGATTTGGCTCTCCTTAAGTCTGTTATTGGTGTATAGGAATGCTTGTGATTTTTGCACATTGATTTTGTATCCTGAGACTGCTGAAGTTGCTTATCAGTTTAAGGAGATTTTGGGCTGAGATGATAAGGTCTTCTAAATATACAATCATATCGTCTTCAAATAGAGACAATTTGACTTCCTCCTTTCCTAATTGAATACCCTTTAATTCTTTTTCTTGCCTGATTGCTCTGACTAGAACTTCCAATACCATATTGAATAGGAGTTGTGAGAGAGGGCATCCTTGTCTAGTGCCAGATTTCAGAAGGAATGCCCAAAGTAGTTTATAGATTCTTAACACTTTTTTCCTTCATTTCAACCCTGGTGAATCTGACAATTATGTGCCTTGGTGCTGCTCTTCTTGAGGAATATCTTTGTGGTGTTCTCTGTATTTCCTGGACTTGAATATTGACCTGCCTTGCTAGGTTTGGGAAGTTCTCCTGGATAATATCCTGAAGAGTATTTTCCAGCTTGGATTCATTCTCTCTGTCACATTCAGGTACACCTATCAAACGTAAATTAGGTCTTTTCACATAATCCCGTATTTCTTGGAGGCTTTGTTCATTTCTTTTTACTCTTTTTTCTCTAACCTTGCCTTCTTGTTTTATTTCATTGAGTTCATATTCAATCTCCAATATCCTTTCATCTGCTTGGTCAATTCGGCTATTGAAACGTGTGTATGCTTTGCAAGGTTATTGTGTTTTTCGGCTCCATCAATTCATTTATATTCTTCTCTAAGGTGTTTATTCTTGGTAGCATTTCGTCAAACATTTTTTTTCAAGGTTCTTAGTTTCTTTGCATGGGTTAGAACATGTTCTTTTAGCTCAGAGAAGTTTATTATTACCCACTTTCTGAAGCCTGTTTCTGTCAATTCATCAGATTCATTCTCCATCCAGCCTTGTTCCCTTGCTGGTGAGGAGTTGTGATACCTTGGAGGAGGAGAGGCATTCTGGTTTGTGCATTTTCATACTTTTCGTGCTGGTTTCTTCCCATCTTTGTGGATTTATCTACCTGTGGTCTTTGTAGTTGGTGACTCGGACGGGGTCTCTGAGTGGATGTACTTTTTGTTGATGATGAAGTTATTTCTTTCTGTTTTTTAGTTTTCCTTCTAATAGTCAGGCCCCTCTGCTGTAGGACTGCTAGAGTTCCACTCCAGACTCTGCTTGCCTGGGGATCATCTGTGGTGCTGCAGAACAGTAAAGGTTGCTGCTAGTTTCTTCTTCTGTTATCTTTGTCCCAGGATACCCGCCAGATGTCAGCCTGAGCTCTCCTTTATGAGGTGTCTCTTTGAATATACAGGGGTAGGGGAGCTGCTTGAGGAGATAGTCTGTCCCTTATAGGAGCTCAAGTGCTGAGCTGTGAGCTCCACTGTTCCATTCAGAGCTGTTGGGCAGGTATGTTTAGGTCTGTTGCAGTGGAACTCATAACCGCCTTTTTTTCCCAGGTGCTCTGTCCTGGGAAGTGGAGTTTTATTTATAAGTTCCTGACGTATTGCTGCCTTTTTTCAGAGATGCCTTGCCCAGTGAGGAAGTAGCCTAGTCACAGTCTGCCAGCAGAGGTGTTGCTGAGCTGCCGTGGGCTCTGCCCAGCTGCTATGTGAGCTTCCTTGTGGTTTTGTTTATAGAGATATAGTTAGAAATGCCTCGGTAATGGCAGTCTGCCTCAGTAAGGGCAAACTGTCTCTGTAATGGCGGACTGACTTCGTAATGGCAGATTGCCTCAGTCATTCTTTTCCTTCTGATTGTTGATAAAGCCATGTCTATCTATCATCTATCTACTAGACAGAGATTATTGTTAATATTTTAGCTTTTTTCCCTCTTGATTTTTGACAAAGTCATGTCTATCATCTATCTACGTACCTACCTACATAGGTAGGTATCTACCTACCATATACATAGATATGGATTATCATCCTTTTTTTTTTTTTTTTTTTTTTTTTTTTTTTTTTTTTTTTTTTAGACGGAGTCTCGCTCTTGTTACCCAGGCTGGAGTGCAATGGCGCGATCTCGGCTCACCGCAACCTCCGCCTCCTGGGTTCAGGCAATTCTCCTGCCTCAGCCTCCTGAGTAGCTGGGATTACAGGCATGCGCCACCGTGCCCAGCTAATTTTTTTTGTATTAATAGAGACGGGGTTTCACAATGTTGACCAGGATGGTCTCGATCTCTCGACCTCGTGATCCACCCGCCTCGGCCTCCCAAAGTGCTGGGATTACAGGCTTGAGCCACCGCGCCCGGCCTATCATCCTTTTTTACACAGCCTATCATGAAATGTTTCTGTGTCATTAAATACCCTTGAGAAACAAAATTTGAATGTCTGTCTATTAGCCCATCTTATATAAATGAACAGGCATATGTCATTTTACTGCATTTCACTTTATTGTACATAGCACATACTGCATTTTTTATAAAGTACAGGTTTGTGGCAACCCTGCCACAAATCTATCTATACCACTTCTCCAACAGCACATGCTCACTTTGTGTCTCTGTGTCACATTTTTGTAATTCACACAATATTTCAAACTTTTCATCATTATTATGTCTGTCATGATGATCACAGTGATCAGTGATCAATTACAATTGTTTTGGGGTACCATGAACCCCACCATGTAAGATGGAACTTAATTGATAAATGAGTGTGTTCTGCCTTTTCTACTGACTGGGCAATTCCCCATATCTCTTCCTCTCATCAGACCTTCCCTGAGATATAACAATATTGAAATTAGGCCAGTTAATTTTTTACAGTAGCATCTAGATGCTCAAATGAAAGGAAAAGTTGCATATCTCTCATTTTAAATCAAAAGCTTGAAATTGATTAAGCTTAGTGAGAAAGGCAAATCAAAAACAAAGATGGGGCCAGGAGCAGTGGCTCACACCTATAATCTCAGCATTTTGGGAGGCAACGGCAGGAGGATCGTTTGAGCTCAGGAGTTAGAGACCAGCCTGGGCAATGTGGTGAAACCCAGTCTCTACTGAAAATACAAAAATTAGCCAGATATGGTGGCCTGTAGTACCAGCTACATGGGGGGCTGAGGTGGGAGGATTGCTTGATTCCAGGAGTATGAGGCTGCAGTAAACCATGATCACACCACTGCACTCCAGCCTGAGTGACAGAGCCAGACTGTCGTCAAAAAACAGTAACAAAAAGATAGGCTGAAATCTAGGTATCTTGCCAAGTTATGAAGGCAAAGGAAAAGTTCTTGAAGAAAATTAAAAGTGCTACTTCAGTGAATACACAAATGATAAAAAAAAAAAAAAAAAAAAAGTGAAACAGCCTTAGTGCTGACACAAAGAAAATTTGAGGGTCTGAATAGAAAATCAAATTAGCCACAACATTTCCTTAAGCCAAAGACTAATCCAGAGCAAGGACCTAAATCTCTTCAATTTTATGTCAAGTGAGAGAGGTAAGGAAGCTACAGAAGAAATGTTGGAAGCTAGAAGAGGTTGGTTTATGAGGCCTAAGGAAAGAAGCTATCTATCTCCATAATATAAAAGTACAAGGTGAAACAGTAAATGATGATGCAGAAGCTGCAGCAAATTGTCCAGAAGATCCAGCTAAGATCACTGATGAAGGTGGCTATACCAAACAACAGATTTCCAGTTTAGGTAAAACAGCCTTCTATTGGGAAAAGATGCCATCTAGGACCTTCATAGCTATGGAGGAGAAGTCAATGCCTGGCTTCAAAATCTCAAAGGACAGGCTGACTTGTTAGGGGCTAATGCAACTCTTGACTTTAAGTTAAAGCCAATGTTCACTTATCATTCTGAAAATACTAGGCCCTTAAGAATTATGCCAAATCTATTCTGCCTGTGGTCCATAAATGAAACAAGGCCTGGGGACAGCATATCTGTTTGCTGAATGGTTACTGAATATTTTAAGCCCACTGTGGAGACCTATTGCTCAGACAAAAAGACTTTTCAAACTATTACCACTCATTCACAATGCACCTGGTCACCTAAGAGCTCTGCTGGAGATGTACAAGGAGATTAATGTTTTTTTCATGCCTGCTAACAGGACATTCATTTTGCAGTCCATGGATTGAAGAGTAATTTCAAATTTCATGTCTTATTATTATTATCAGACAGGGTCTCACTCTGTCATCCAGGCTAGAGTACAGTGGCAAGTTCTTGGCTCACTGCAACCTCCTCCTCCTGGGCTCAAGCAATTTCCCAACCTCAGCCTCCTGGGTTTCTAAAACTATAGGTATGTCCTACCACACCAGGCTAATTTTTATACTTTTTATAGAGATAGGGTTTTGTCATGTTGCCCAGGCTGGTCTCGAACTCCTGAGCTCAAATAATCCAATCACCTCAGCCTCCCAAAGTGCTAGGATTACAGGTGTGAGTCATTGAGCCCAATCTAAATTTTATTGTTTAAGAAAGACATTGTGTATGGTAATAGCTGGCATAGTGATTCCTCTGATGTACCTGGGCAAAGTAAATTGAAACCTTCTGGAAAGGATTCACCATTCTTTTTTGTTTGTTTGTTTCCACTCTGCTGCCCAGGCTGGAGTACACCATTCTTTTCTCTTTTTCCCACTCTGTTGCCCAAGCTGGACTCAAGTGATCCTCCCACCTCATCCTCCTGACTAGCTAGGACTACAGGTGTGTGCCACCGTGCCTGGCCAATTTTTTATTTTATCTCCTGTTTTTAATTATTTATAGTTCTCTCTCTCTCTCATTCTTTCTTTCTCTGTCAGGGTTTTGCTGTCACCCAGGCTGCAATGCAGTAGTGCAATCTTAACTCACTGAAGCCTCAACCTTCAAGGCTAAAGCAATCCTTCCATCTCAGCCTCCTGTGTAGCTGGGACTACAGGTACATGCCAACATGCCCAGCTAATATCTTTATTTTTTGTAGAAATAGAGTCTGCCTATGTTGCCCAGGCTAGTCTCAAACTCCTAGGTTCAAGTGATCCTCCCATCCCAGTCTCCCAAAGTGTTGGGATTACTGGCATGAGCCACTACACCCATCATATGTTTTTATAATTTCATCTTTTGTTTTGATTCAGTGGGTACATGTACAGATTTATTACATGGGTATGCTGTGTGATGCTGAGGTTTGGAGTATGAATGATCCCATCACCCAGGCAGTGAGCATAGTACCTAATAGGTAGTTTTTCAGCCATTGCCCCTCTCCCACAGTAGTCCCCAGTGTCTTTTCTCATCTTCCTGTCCATGGGATTCACCATTCTTGATATCATTTGTGATTCATGGGAGGAGGTCAAGACCGTAACATTAACAGTTTGGGGGAGGAAGATCCAAGATGGCCAGTTAGGAGCAGCTCAGGATTGCAGCTCCCAGTGAAAGCGCAGAGGGTGAATGGATGCCACATTTCCAGATGGATTTTTATTGCCCACAGACCAGGAGATTCCCAGGTGGAGGAGCCCCACAGGTCGACAGCACGGCTGTTTAGGCCAGTGCGGCTGTTTTGCCAGCACCCTGGCGCGGTGGTTCCCAGTGCAGAGTAAACAGACCTGGGTCCCCTCTTAGCCAGCAAGGGGAGCTCCAGGGAGCTCTGGGAACCTCTGGTAAGGCAGAGTTGCTCATTCCTCTGATTTAAAAAAAAAAAAGGTGGACTGAAACAGGGAACCAGTCCAGCAGATTCCTGGGCAAAAAAGTGCAACAAATCTCAGAGCCGCTGTTTCAGCCAGCGCAGTGGGTCGGCACACGGGAAATCACACAGATCCCGATGCCTTTCCAACAGGCAACCAGAACACCTGGGAGAGAGCTGACCATTCAACTAAAATACAAAAGGCTCTGAGGCAGGGAGCCTGGTGATCAGGCCTGGCTGGTCCCACCCCCACAAAAACAAAAACAGAAACAAAAACAAAAAAACAGCAATTGGAAACACTCTGGGTTGAGAGTTTCACAGCAAGCACAGCTGAACCTGGGATGGTCCAGCTCTGTGGGGGAGGGGTGTCCACCATTACCGAGGCACTCCACCACTATGGAGGCAGTCCGCCATTGCTGAGGCAGTCTGCCATTGCCGAGGCAACCCGCCATTACAGAGAGAGTCCGTCATTACAGAGGCAGGCCACCATTGCTGAGGCAGTCCTAACTACACCCATATAAACAGGACTGCAGGAAAGTTCACACAGCGCTGGGCGGAGCCCACAGCAGCTCAGTGAAGCCCCTGCAGGCAGACAGTGACTAGGCTACCTCCTTGCTGGGCAGAGCAGCCCTGGAAAAAAAAAAAGGCAGCAGCACAGCAGAAACTCATAAATAAAGCCCTAACTCCCCGGGACAGAACACCTGGGGAAAAAAAGGGGGTTTATGAGTTCTGCTGCTGCAGACTTAAACGTACCTGACCAGCAGCTCTGAATGAACAACAGAGCTCACAGCTCAGCACTTGAGCTACTATAAAGGACAGACTGTATCCTCAAGCAGCTCCCTGACCCCCGTATATCCAGAGTTACCTCATAAAGGAGCTCAGACTGACATTTGGCAGGTATCCTTCTGGGACAAAGCAGAAGAAGAAACTGGTGGCAACCTTTACTGTTCTGCAGCTGCTGCAGGTGATCCCCAGGCAAGCAGGGCCTGGAGTGGACCTCAGCAGTCCTACAGCAGAGGGGCCAGACTGTTAGAAGGAAAACTAAGAAACAGAAATAACTTCATCATCAACAAACAGGACGTCCACTCAGAGACCCAATCAGAAAGTCAGCAACTACAAAGACGACCGGTGGATAAATCCACAAAGATGGGAAGAAACCAGTGCAAAAAGGATGAAAACACCCAAAACCGGAACACCTCTCCTCCTACAAGAGATCACAACTCCTCACCAGCAAGGTAACAAGACTGGATGGAGAATGAGTGTGATGAAATGACAGAATCAGGCTTCAGAAGGTGGGTAATAAGAAACTTCCATGAGCTAAAAGAACATGTTCTAACTGAATGCAAAGAAACTAAGAACCTTGAAAAAAGATTTAACGAAATGCTAATGAGAATGGACAACTTAGAGAGGAATATAAGTGAATTGATGGAGCTGAAAAACACAACATGAGAACTTCATGAAGCATGCACAAGTTTCAACAGCTGAATTGACCAAGCAGAAGAAAGGATATCAGAGGTCGAAGATCAACTCAATGAAATAAAATGAGAAGGCAAGATTAGAGAAAACAGGGTAAAAAGGAATGAACAAAGTCAACAAGAAATATGGGACTATATGAAAAGACCTAATCTACGTTTGATAGGTGTACCTGAATGTGATGAAGAGAATGAATCCAAGCTGGAAAATACTCTTCAGGATATTATCCAGGAAAACTTCCCCAACCTTGCAAGGTAGGCCAATATTCAAGTCCAGAAAATACAGAGAACACCACAAAGATATTCCTGAAGAAGAGCAACCCCAAGGCACATAATCGTCAGATTCACCAGGGTTGAAATGAAGGAGAAAATGCTAAGGGCAGCCAGAGAGAAAGGTCGGGTTACCCACAAAGGGAAACCCATCAGATTCACAGCGGATCTCTCAGCAGAAAACCCTACAAGCCAGAAGAGAGCAGGGGCCAGTATTCAACATCCTTAAAGAAAAGAACTTTTAACCCAGAATTTCATATCCAGCCAAACTAAGCTTCATAAGTGAAGGAAAAATAAAATCCTTTGCAAACAAGCAAGTACTCAGAGATTTCATCACCACCAGGCCTGCTTTACAAGAGCTCCTGAAAGAGGCACTACACACAGAAAAGAACAACCAGTACCAGCCACTGCAAAAACATACCAAATGGTAAAGAGCATCAACACAATGAAGAATCTGCATCAACTAATGGGCAAAACAGCCAGCTAGCATCAAAATGGCAGTATCAAATTCACACATAACAATATTAACCCTAAACATAAATGGACTAAATGCCCCAATCAAAAGACACAGACTGGCAAATTGAATAAAAAGCCAAAACCCATCGGTATGCTGTATCCAGGAAACCCATCTCACGTGCAAGGATACACAAAGGCTCAAAATAAAGGGATGGAGGAAGATTTACCAAGCAAATGGAGAGCAAAAAAAAGCAGGAGTGGCAATTCTCATCTCTAATAAAATAGACTTTAAAGCAACAAAGATCAAAAGAGACAAAGAAGGACATTACATAGTGGTAAAAGGATCAATGCAACAAGAAGAGCTAACGATCCTAAATATATATGCACCTAATACAGGAGCACCCAGATACATAAGGCAAGTTCTTAATGCTTTACAAAGAGACTTAGACTCCCACACAATAACAGTGGGAGACTTTAACGCCCTGTTGTCAAGATTAGACAGCTCAACCAGACAGAAAATTAACAAGGATATCCAGGACTTGAATTCAGACCTGAAACAAGCAAACCTAGTAGACATTTACAGAACTCTCCACCCCAAATCCACAAAATATACATTCTTCTCAGCACCACATCACACCTACTCTAAAATTGATCACATAATTGGAAGTAAATCACTCCTCAGCAAATGCAAAAGAACGGAAACTGTAACAAACAGTCTCTCAGACCACAGTGCAATCAAGTTACAAATCAGAATTCAGAAACCAACCCAGAACTGCACAGCTTCATGGAAAGTGAACAACTTTCTCTTGAATGTTGACTGGATAAACAATGAAATGAAGGCAGAAATAAAGACGTTCTTCAAAACCAACGAGAATGAAGACACCACATACCAGAATCTCTGTGACACATTTAAAGCAGTCTCTAGAGGAAAATATATAGCAATAAGTGCCCACATGAGAAGCAAGGAGAGATCTAAAATTGACACCCTATCATCAAAATTGAAAGAGCTAGAGGAGCAAGATCAAAAAAACTCAAAACCTAGCAGAAGACAAGAAATAACTAAGATCAGAGCAGAACTGAAGGAGACAGAGACACAAAAAAATCCCTTCAAAAAATCAATAAATCCAGGAGCTGGTTTTTTGAAAAGATCAACAAAATAGACCACTAGCCAGATTAATAAAAAAGAAAAGAGAGAATAACCAAACAGATGCAATAAAAAAAGAGAAAGGGGATATCACCAGAGTCCACAGAAATTCAAACCATCATCAGAGATTATTATAAACAACTCTATGCACATAAACTAGAAAACCTGGAAGAAATGGATAAATTCCTAGACAGCTGCCTCCTCCCAAGCCTAAACCAGGAAGAAGTCAAAACCCTGAATAGACCAATAACAAGGTCTGAAGTGGAGGCAGCAATTAGGAGCCTACCACCCAAAAAAAGCCCAGGTCCAGATGGGTTCACAGCCGAATTCTACCAGACATACAAAGAGGAGCTGGTACCACTCCTTCTGAAACTATTCCAAATAATCCAAAAAGAGGGAATCCTCCCCAAATCATTTTATGAGACCAACATCATCCTGATACCAAAACCCAGCAGAGACTCAACAAGAAAAGAAAACTACTGGCCAATATCCATGATGAACATAGATGCAAAAATCTTCAATAAAATACTGGCAAACCGATTGCAACAGCACATCAAAAAGCTTATCCACCATGATCAAGTAGGATTCATCCCAGGGATGCAAGGCTGGTTCAACATACGCAAGTCTATAAACGTATTTCACCACATAAACAGAACCAAAGAAAAAACCACATGATTATCTCAATTGATGCAGAGAAGGCCTTTGACAAAATTCAACAGCCCTTTATGCTAAAAACCCTCAATAAACTAGGTATTGACGGAACATATCTCAAAACAATAAAAGCTATTTACGACAAACCAACAGCCGATATCATACTGAATGGGCAAAAACTGGAAGCATTCCCTTTGAAAACTGGCACTAGACAAGGATGCCCTCTCTCACCACTCCTATTCAATATAGTACTGGAAGTTCTAGCCAGAGCAATCAGGCAAGAAAAAGAAATTAAGGGTATTCAAATAGGAAAGGAGGAAGTCAAATTGTCTCTATTTGCAGACGACATGATTGTATATCTAGAAGACCCCATTGTCTCAGCCCAAAATCTCCTGAAACCGATAAGCAACTTCAGCAAAGTCTCAGGATACAAAATCAATGTGCAAAAATCACAAGCATTCCTATACACCAATAACACACTTAAAGAGAGCCAAATCAAGAATCAACTGCCATTCACAATTGCTACAAAGAGAATAAAATACCTAGGAATACAACTAGCAAGGAACGTAAAGGACCTCTTCAAGGAGAGCTACAAACCACTGCTCGAGGAAATAAGAGAGGACACAAACAGATGGAGAAACATTCCATGTTCATGGTTAGGAAGAATCAAGATTGTGAAAATGGCCATACTGCCCAAAGTAATTTACAGATTCAACACTATCCGCATCAAGCTACCCATGACCTTCTTCACAGAACTGGAAAAAACCACCTTAAACTTCGTATGGAACCAAAAGAGAGCCCACATAGCCAAGTCAATTCTAAGCAAAAAGAACAAAGTGGGAGGCATCACACTACCAGACATCAAACTATACTACAGGGCTACAGTAATCAAAACAGCATGGTACTGGTACCAAAACAGAGATATAGACCAATGGAACAGAACAGAGGCCTCGGAGGCAACACAACATATCTATAACCATCCGATCTTTGACAAACCTGACAAAAACAAGCAATGAGGAAAGGATTCCCTGTTTAATAAGTGGTGTTGGGAAAACTGCCTAGCAATATGCAGAAAGCAAAAACTGGACCCCTTCCTGACACCTTACACTAAAATTAACTCCAGATGGATTAAAGACTTAAACATAAGACCTAACACCATAAAAACCCTAGAAGAAAATCTAGGCAAAACCATTCAGGACATAGGCGTAGGCAAGGACTTCATGACCAAAACACCAAAAGCATTAGGAACAAAAGCCAAAATAGACAAATGGAACCTAATCAAACTCCAGAGCTTCTGCACGGCAAAAGAAACAGTCATTAGAGTAAATCAGCAACCAACAGAATGGGAAAAAATTTTTGCAATCTACCCATCTGACAAAGGGCTGATATCCAGAATTTACAATGAACTAAAACAGATTTTCAAGAAAAAAACAAACAAGCCCATTCAGAAGTGGGTGAAGGATATGAACAGATACTTTACAAAAGAAGACATACATGAGGCCAACAAACATATGAAAAAATGCTCATCATCACTGGTCAGAGAAATGCAAATCAAAACTACATTGAGATACCATCTCACGCCAGTTAGAATGGTGATCATTAAAAAATCTGAAGACAACAGATGCTGGAGAGGATGTGGAGAAATAGGAACACTCTTACACTGTTGGTGGGAGTGTAAATTAGTTCAACCATTGTGGAAGACAGTGTGGCGATTCCTCAAGGACCTAGAAATAGAAATTCCATTTGACCCAGCAATCCCATTACTGGGTATATATCCAAAGAATTATAAATCATTCTACTATAAGGACACATGCACACGAATGTTCACTGCTGCACTGTTTACAATAGCAAAGACCTGGAACCAATCCAAATGCCCATCAAAGACAGACTGGATAAAGAAAATATGGCACATATACACCATGGAATACTATGCAGCCATCAAAAATGATGAGTTCGTGTCCTTTGTAGGGACATGGATGAACCTGGAAACCATCATTCTCAGCAAACTGACGCAAGAACAGAAAATCAAACACCACATGTTCTCACTCATAAGTGGGTGTTGAACAATGAGAACACATGGACACAGGGATGGGAGCACTACACACTGGGGTCTGTTGGGGGGAAATAGGGGAGGGACAGCGGGGGGTGGGGAGTTGGGGAGAGATAGCATGGGGAGAAATGCCACATATAGGTGAAGGGGAGGAAGGCAGCAAATCACACTGCCACGTATGCACCTATGCAACAATCTTGCCTGTTCTTCACATGTACCCCAAAACCTAAAATGCAATAAAAAAAAACAGTTTGGAAGATGTTGATTCTAACCCTCATGAATGACTTTGAGGGTTCAAGACTTCAATGGAGAAAGTGATTGCAGAGGTGAAGGAAATGGGAAGAAAACTAGAATTAGAAGTGGAACCTGAAGATGTGACTGAATTACTATAATCTCATGATAAAACTTGAACAGATGAGGAATTGCTTCTTATGGTTGAGCAAAGAAAGTGGTTTTTCAAGATGGAAACTTCTCCTGGTGAAGATGCGGTGAACAGAATATTACATAAATTTAGTTGATAAAATAGCAGCAGAGTTTGAGAGGACTGGCTCAAATTTTGAAAGAAGTTCTACTGTGGGTAAAATGCTATTGAAAAGCATCGCATGCTACAGAGAAATCTTGTATGTAAAGGAGGGTCAATCAATGTGGCAAATTCCATTGTTTCAAGAAATTGCCACATCCACCTCAACCTTCAGAAACCACCAACATGATCAGTCAAGCAGCCGTCAATACCAAGGCAAAACCCTCCACCAGCAAAAAGATCTGAAAGCTCAGATGATCATTAGCATTTTTTAGCAACAAAGTATTTCTTAATTAAGGTGTATATATTTTTTAGGCATAATGCTATTGCTTACTTAATAGACTACAGTATAGTGTATTTCTTTTATATGCACTGGGAAACAAAAGAGTTTGTGTGACCTGCTTTATTCTAACATTTATTTCATTGAAGTGGTCTGAAACTGAACCCATAATATCTCTGAGGCATGCATGTACTATGCTTTTTTAAAATATATTCCCAACAGATAAACTTTCAGATTGGGTTTTTATCAAGGCATAATCATTGATGATTTTCATCTAGAAAGTTTGTTCTGTGGAATAAATTTATGTACTGAAGCTACAGAAGGTGGTGAAGAGGTGGAAAATGTAGAATCTAATCATATCATGCAAACACTTCCATTCACATCTGTATTTCTGCTTACCTCCTGACCCAAAAATGCTAGGTGAACAAGTTAATTAGAATCAAATAATCCATCTATAAAGAAGGGCTGGAAGCCAAATGCAGGGGATTCCTTATGTACATGCAAGTGAGTGACCCCATCAGAGAGCCATTTCTTCTGGTTACAATCTTAAGGAACCAAACTCATAACATGTTTTGACAAGGTTAAATGTGGATTTATTAGCTCAGATGTAGCATTTGGTTAGGTGTGGCCTGGGTCACTGGTCTCCAGAGAGAGGTATGCAAATGTTTTTTTATGTTATCCTCTTAAATCTTAAATTTTCTACTCTATCACATCTTTTTAATATATGTGAAATATTCATTGATATGGTTTGACTGTGTCCCCACCCAAATCTCATCTTGAATTGTAGCTCTCATAATCCCCTCATGTCATGGGAGGGACCCAGTGGGAGCTAATTGAGTCATGGGGCAGGTTTTTCCCGTGCTGTTCTCATGATAGTGAATAAGTTTCATGATGTCTGATAGTTTTATAAAGGGCAGATCCGCCACGCATGCTCTCTTGCCTGTGGCCATGTAAGACATGCCTTTGTTCCTCCTTTACCTTCCACCATGCTTGAGGCCATTGCGAGGCCTCTCCAGCCACATGGAACTGTGAGTCCATTAAACTTCTTTTTCTTTCTTTTTTTTTTTTTAATGGAGTGTTGCTCTTCTTGCCCAGGCTGGAGTGCAATAGCATGATCTCAGCTCACCAAAACCTCCATTTCCTGGGTTCAAGTTATTCTCCTGCCTCAGCCTCCCGAGTAGCTAGAATTAAAGGCATGTGCCACCATCCTCAGCTAATTTTGTATTTTTACTAGAGACAGGGTTTCTCCGTGTTGGTCAGGTTGGTCTCAAACTCCCAACCTCAGATGATCTACCTACTTTGGCCTCCCAAAGTGCTGGGTTTACAGGCATAAGCCACTGAGCCCAGCCAAACCTCTTTTTCTTTTAAATTACCCAGTCTTGGGCATTTCTTTATAGCAGTATGAAAATATACTAATACATTCATATACTAGTACATAATAATGAATAATAAGTTATATACACACATATATTAGTATGCAAGTGGTAGATGAGCATAATGTTTATAAATGTTATATTTTTTAACATACTAATTTTTTAAGCCAATGAGTGATTAATCAAAACAGTATAGAGTTTAGAACTTTAGATTTCTGTTGTTGATGGAGCTTTGAGAGTGACTGGGGCTAAAAGTTCTATGAAGTATGGATGGAGCATGACTTTGATCTAATACTTGGCATAAGTGTGGGAGATATTGGCCAAGCTGAATCCTGGGAAGGTGAATGGAGTCCCTAGTTTGGTAGAGCATAGGATAGAGATGATTGGACCAGGGGAGGTGACTGGCCCAAAAGGTTGAGATCATCTGGGAGAAGCAAGTATCCAGGGTATGCTAAACTACAATCAAATGGGTAATGTTTCATGGAACATTTGCAGATGTAGCCTAAGAAAGTCGAAGCGGAAGGAACCTAAGGAGTCTAGAACACTTAAGAAGAGAGTGAGTGTCTCAAAAAAAAGAAAAGAAAGAAAGAAATAGATCCTGGAGTCTTCTTGTAAAAGGAAGGTGGTCCCATTGAGTAGAACATGTGTGGCCCAAATCCTGGAGGTAGGGGCAGAGTAATAGCACAGATGGGGGCAGGGCAATAGCAGTTGAACATGGCCAGGCAATGCGCACCACAGCTGAAGGAGCACTCGGGGGCGACAGGCAAGAGAGCATGTGTGGGGGATCTGCCCTTTATGAAACCATCAGACTCAGCCTAGGAGTCTCCCGAGAGCACATAGCAGCCATGCCCATTCGCCTATCATCCTAGGCAGTAACCTAGTAGGTTCTTGCAGTAACAGAGCACAGGACAGACGGGTTTCAATAGGAGTGGTGAGGGGAGTCTGGCTAGCATGAGCTATGAATGAAAGTCCTAGAGGCTCGAATGAGATAGCCAAAGATAAGATAGGAGCACCCTGAAATTAACCGCCCCCCACCACCGAGTTTTGCAGAGGGTTGATTCTGCCTAAACACAGTATCTACATCATGGTCAATTGTGGCACATCATGATAAAAAGCTATCCTTAAGATATTGAGTCTCTTCTCTCTCCACCAAAAGAAAAATAAACATGCAAAAAGAATAATAAAATTAGGAAAAAAACAAGTTAGAAGCATTTTAGCTAGTATGTTCCTCTTTTTTTGATCAGAATACAAAGACATTTCATTTTTGTCTTTTTTTAAGATAGTGAATTATTAAATTTCTTTGGCAATAAATGAGAAAAAGAAGAGCAAAGAAAAGATCTGGGCTGTAATGGGTACTGGTTTCTACTTATCTTTCTGATAATGTGAATTCGAAACAGTTCAATCACACTTAGCCACTACAAAAATTAGTACTAGTAACCTTTTTGTAGATGATAAAATTCAATATACCCAGTGGACATAAACATGTTCAAAAGGTTTATTTCCTGCAGGTCAATTTTTCCCCCCATAAACAGAGGTGAAGTGAACATATGATTGGGTTGGTAATTCTGTTGCACATTGCAATTCACCCAGCTGCTTGTCATCCACAGAAATGAGGAAGATAGGTTTTAGGTTTTATTTGTCATGTGATATTAATAGCCACATGTTTTAATGGCATCTTATTTGAGGTCCATCGATCCTTTGAATATGTGTAGAAAAGCATGGCCATCATTTTTCACCTGCCCACATCTGAACACATTCAGATACCATGGAAACCACAATGAAAGAAAAAAATATACTTATTCTAAGAGGGATGTTTAAGTGTCCTTTCTTCCATACAGCCCTGGGGTGTGATAATGTGCTAGGGCCTGCTGTGTTTTCTGGCATGAGCTCTCATCTCTGAGGGTCCTGAGAAAGACAGTGGATTGATCCTGGAGTCCTCTTTAAAAGGAAGGTGGTCCCATTGAGTAGAACATGTGTGGCCCAAATCCTGGAGAGGCAGAGCAATAGCACGGATGGGGGCAGGGCAATAGCAGTTGAACATGACCAGGCAATGTGCACCACAGCTGAAGGAGCACTGGGGGGTAGGTTGAAGTCATTGGCAGATGCATCTGCTGCTGCTGAAGGAGGAATTGTTCCCAGCAGTGCTGGACTTGGATCTAGCTGGATCCCAGGGTCTGGGGTTCTGTCATTTTCCTTTCCTCTGGCTGCCTGGGATCCTCCCATTTTACACTGAGTCTGCGGCCATTGACAATTAACTTATTAAAGGACTTCTCTGCAGCCACTTGTGCAGCCTGCCCTGTGGAAACCCAGATGAAAGCGCACCATTGTCTGCACAACAGGGATTGTCCAGATCTCTCTAAAGAGGTAGAGATGATTTCTTAAGATCTGTCTTGGTAATGGTATCACCCAGACCACTAACATCTAGTGTGGGGATAGACTTGTCCTCTGGTAGTTCCAGATGAGGCGTGGTTGAATCCTACTATAGAAGCTTATCTGCTACAGGGTCATTGACTCCATAATATCGATGTTTAATATCTGATCAGCAAGGGAATCATGTGGACCTGTAGGCTTCTCATGTCTGTATGGAAACTCCTCTCCTCTCTTACCATCTCCCTTTCCCCAAAAGGAGAAAATGTGGGGCTTATTCCTTAGGTAATAGAGTATGGTCCAGGCCAGTTTGTTCAGCATGTCACTCGTGGATATGGCTTTCCCCAGCAGGCCAACTGGCCATCTTCAATCTGAGTTAGAAACCCCTCTCTCCACATTCTGCATGTAGTACTCTTCTCTGACATCTGACTTTGGCATGTCATCTTATAAAGACAATCCCGCATCACAAACCTGGATGGGCAGGCCATGCTCCAGGTCTAAGAGGCGGGTCTGACAGACATGCTTCAATCTTCTCCAGGTTTGACACACTTTATTCTTCTTGAAATGCATGTGGACTCCAGGGCACCAGCAAAATTGTGAATGGCCTGGCATAGATTTTGCATTTTTCTCATACTTTTCTTTGGTCATTCAGATATAAGAGTTTCCTCTAAGACATGTCCGATATGGAATGGAGAAGTATGCATCTTCCCAACGTTTCCTGTTTAAGCTGTTGAAACCAAGACAGGTCACCATCTTGAGGGGGTCTTGAGGTAGTGGTACCTTTTAGGTGGGAGAGAGAACCACCATCATCCCGTCAAGCCCAGCTCTTCTCCATTCCCCTGTTCTCAAGGACCTGCGTGATTGCCTTTGACAGTATATGGTTCTCCTTTCTTGGTTCAAAGTGAAACTCACTTCTCAGGAATCCCTATTCTCGGAGAAAACTGGATTGCCTGGTCTCTCCAAGGACTGGCCTGTAATAGCAGGGCTTTGGTAGCCTGAGGCAGGAAAATTACTTGAGGTCAGGAGTTCAAAACCACCTGGTCAACACAGTGAGACCTCATCTTAAACTGCATGCTTTTCTGCTAGAAAACTGAGATAAATAATCTGGAAGTCCAGTTTTTTTCACAAGTATCTTTAACCAGTGACAAAATAACTTCCCTATAATCGCAGCACTTTGGGAAGCCAAGGCAGAAGGATCACTTGGGATCAGGAGTTTGATATCAGCCTGGATGCCACAGGGAGACCTGGTCTCTTCGGACAGTCAGCATGGCCAGGCTCACCCTGTAATTGTGACATTGTATCTTCATGAAATGCCAGCTTCCTGACTTGTGCCGACATTTTATTTCTCCTGGAGCAGCAAGAGGCCAGGACCCTCTCACAGTCTGCATAGGGTTGCCATGGTTATGTTTACCCTCCACTTGTGTGTATCCTGAATTATTGGACACCAAGTTTATATAAACCATAAAAATAAATTCTTCTCTAGGCGTTCAAGTTTAAAATATCTCCTCTCCAATACATCTTATAGGTAAGATGTGCACAGCTCCCACTGTGACCCTCATCCATCCAAATTCAATGGTGAAGGTGATTGGTATTACTGAGAACAAAATAAAATGGCATAGAATGTAAACTGACTGCTGAAGGTGATGCTGAAGCAGGAGGCAATGTCTCCATGGGACAGTGAGTTCATGATGAGTGACAGTACGGATGATCCCCAAAGACACAGTGGGAAGGTGACACTGGGGATCATGAAGAGCTCTCAAGATAGAGTGGACATTGTAGTCCTGCCCGCCCCAGCCCATATAAGTGAGACAATAAAAATGAGCTTCTCAAGACAGAAAGACAGCATCCCTGTCCTGACGAGGCATCTGCTCACACGTTCTCCTTAGCAGGGATATGAGCAGCTGGAAACCAGCCACTGTTTCTGAAGGCTTTTTTCCAAACGTGTGAGGCTCTCTCTGAATTCTGACTGAGCTTTCCCCTTCTTCCCCCAAATATGCTCTCTCAGCTCAAAAGTTTGACAAGACCAAATCACCAGAGCTATTTAAACATCCTACTTTGGATAACACCTTCCAAGACAGCTAACAACTGTAGCTTGTTTAGACTCGCTTCCCATTCCCCTGGTCACACACAGACTAGAAGCCAGGAAAATTCATCTTTCTCCTTAAGCCACCCCTCCTTACCATCTAAATGCCAGGCTGACTTAGAGTCAGCTTCTAAAGTTGGGATTGTTACCTTCTTCCTTAATCTCATAACAGCAGCCTCTCAGTGGTCAAGCTAAATCCATTTAGCTTAGGTCTGACTTGTGGATCTTCTGAGGTGGAAAAAATTTTTTTTAAATAATTCTCATTCTTTAGAACAACTGGTAATAATGAGAAAAACTAATGGACATTCATAAGCTGTTATAAGACACAGTTCCTCTTCTATGCATTATTCATTTATGCAAACTGTTGTAAAGGTACCAAATTCACTGTGCAACTGGGCTGGAAAAGTCCCTGAACTCAAGATTGCATTGGTATGCACATTTCTGAGGCTTGGTTCTGTTTAACATTCTCATCAGTGACCCGCTTAAAGGAGCAGAGAGCAAGCTCATTAAGTTCCTAGATGGGAGGGAAGACCAGAACATTAAAGAACAGGATTAGAATTTCCCCAGCCCTTGCCAAATTAGCAAAACTGTTAGAGTCAATATGTTCATCAGGGAGGCAGAGTAAAGTAAGCTGACCAAATGCAAGCTGAGAGGTAGGAAGTTATTTAGAAACTGAAAAGAATACAGATGCATAGACTCATAATGGAAAATGAACTAACCCAGTGGAACCAGTGGTAATCATTGGGGCCTCTGCACACTGTTGCAATGGGCTCAGATACTCAGTTTGTGAATTGGCCTTCCCCAAGATTTCTAAGAATTTCAGGGAGTTTTTCTCATGGGCACCTCTAGCTTCAGTTCCTGGTTCCACCTGATTAGCTTGGGTTTTGGCTCATTTCACTGTCCTGTCTTAGTCACCGTATTACAAACCATGTTGATCCAGACATTAAAAACCGTTTCTCTCCCATGAGCAGATAACAGCTTCCTGCAGAACGGCTCTTCTATCTCTTTGACTGTCTTGGCTCTTGTTCAACTCTTCCAATTAAACTTCTACCCCAAGGAGCTTAACAAGGTAGTTTCCTAAATATAGACAGTTCTTTTCCTAAGAGGAACTCTGAAACCAGCTGTTATGACAATTACAGGCACCTGCATCCCCTAGCAAAGATGAGCATGACAAAGTCATGAGCTGATAGTGCTATAGTCAGGGGATGGCAAATTCTGTGAAGTAGCAGGGAGTAAACATCTTTGGTCTCTTGCAATTACTCAACTCTGGTTACATAGCATGAAAGCATTCTTACACAATACATATAAATAGATGGCAAGGTCAAGGTCCTGGGGTGGGCCATAGTTGCCAACTCTTGCTAGGTTCAACTTCAGAGTCTGTGACTTTCTGGAAGTCTTAACAACCATCTTGGCCAACCAGCTCATTTTACACCTGCAGAAACCAAGACCCAGAAAGTAAAATGACATTTGTGCAAGTTCACAAGATAGTTAAGCCTGAGTTGAAACTTCCAACAGGTAGCTCAATTTCCAGTTCAGCACTCTTTCCACTGCACCATCATCAGGCTATTTCCAGAAGGTTCTGCAGATCCCTGCTTTAATTGGCAGAGCCTTTGCTAGAAATTTTCCCACTTAACATTTGGTGCAATGCATTCACTGTATTATGTGTAGCACACAGTAATATCATTCGGTAGCCTCCCCAGGACCCAAGATGAATATGTGACTAAGATTTGGGTGAGGCTGTGTCTACCTCCTAAAGACAATCTGAGAAAGTCAGAAGAGGCCAGAATAGATTAGAAAGGAAAGCTATGCACAAAGTTCAAATGATAATAGTTTTGTTAATTAAAGGTGACATAAAATCTTCACATACCAAGAGGAACATTTTAAGGAGGAGCAGTTGCCTTTCATCTCCTATTAAAATAAAAAGAGCAAGACTGGAGGGTAGGTTAGATCACAGGAAGAACCTGCCAGAGATAACTCTGTTACGTGCAAGAACTGCAAGCCAGAGGAAGTCACAGAATTCACTTCATAGCCATATCTGAGAGTTGCATCTTCTGGGAAGTGTTAGGAGAGAGAGAAATAGACTATGATGATGACTCTCAAAATTCTTTCTCTCTTTAAGTCCCCTGAAAGCTGCAGGAAAGAACCCTTCTCTGAGCCAACAGGGATGCACTGAATCATTACTCTTAATGAGAACAGGGCAGTTTTTTTTTTTAAGAAAGTTGTGACAGGCATAACCTGAAGTGGATACTCGGGAAAAATAATTGTGCTGATTTCAAAGGAGTGCCCTAAATGATGCTCATTTCCATTGGCAAGATTCTGGGGTAACTGATGGAAAACCCTCTATTCAGGGTCAGAAGCTTGTAGGCCCTTCCAAATATTTGTGTGTGGACTTGCTCATCCCTCTACCTCAGTAGAGGCTGGGGGTTCTTGATGTGGATGGTCATTGATCTTTAATTTGAAGACCCAGTAGCTGGAGCCTATTCTTCCTTGAAAGTCAGGGCCAAGTGTTTATGAGAACTCTTACTACCTTTGATAAAGATAAATCCTAGTGTACATCTTGTTACTAATTAAAAATGGTGCAATCTGTGCAAATGTTATTTCTGGACAGTACATTTCAGGAAACCATCCCACAGGATTGTTTATCCCAAGCCACAACTTCTCCAGAGTCTATTTTTCAAAATGACAAATTCCTCATGATTATTTTTCATTATTTTAATTTTTTTCCAGATGATCCAGGAACCTGCACATCTTGCGCTATGGGGTATTACATGTAAGTCTGGCCTTCCTTTTCATGGCACTAACTTTTCTGCAGTTTAAGCATTACTGACTTAATCCTCAATACTGTGATTAAAGCAAAGTGGCCCTGTAGCCTGAAGCAACTCTGTCCTGTCAGGCTATTAATGAGCAATTCTTGGATTTAGAAATAAGAGCCCAGCTGTTTCCTTGCCTCGAAAGGAGGCCATCTCTTTCTTGATCCTGGAAGTCATCCAGCCTGACACTGGTGTCTAGGAATCCTGCCATGGGTTACCAAGATTCAGATCTTCCTGTTCATGGACAGACCTTAATAACATACCTAGTCCTAAGTAAGCTGTTTGTAAATGTCAGCATGGAGACCTTGTCCTTAACCAGAGTGAAGCCTCCAGGGTGAAGCCAGGTGCTATGTTAGCTCTTAATCAACTCCTAGGTAACTTAGAGACACAGACCACTAGGTTAAATGAAACACAGTTAACCATCACTCCCAATGTACTCTAATAAAAATCCACAAAATCAAAAATGGCATGTTTCAATATCACCTCCTCTTCCAGTCTCCCTTCCAGCACACCCTGTTGACTGTCTAGAAGAAAAGCCAAAGAGAAAGGAGATGCAAAGGAAAGGAAAGCCCTGTGTAATGCAAGGGCTGCATAATCCCTCCCTGTCCTCCTAAGAACTCAGGAGTTTTGTGATATGCAAAGTCTCACAACTGTTTCATCTCTTGATCATTCCATTGAGATTGTCAGAGACACAAGGAGGATGTTAATCCCCCGAAGAGAAAACTGAAGCTCACACAGGGGTGAGATTTTACTCAGGTTGCACCACAACTAGTGACAGGTCTACATTTGGGACATTTGGGCTTTGGCAAGTCACCTCCTCTGTCACCACATTGCGTTTTCCCTCCATCCATGGAATTGAACCCACCTGTCCAAAAACAAATACACTTGAAATGTGGTAATAGGTGGGAAGACAGAAGGAGTGAGAACGATGGGAGAGAAAGGGAAGTCCAATAAGCTGAAACATACTAAAAATGATCAGTTAACCTTATCAATTCTTAGCCTTATGGTTTTAATCTAACTTTTCCAGAATAGCCTGCCATTCTCTGTATTGATCATGTCTCACATCACTGCACTCCTGACACACTTTGTTTTTGTTTTTGTCTTATGTTTGCTTTTGTTTTTAGACAGAGTATCACTCTGTGACCCAGGCTGGAGTGCAGTGGCATGATCTCTGCTCACTGCAACCTCCACCTGCAAAGTTCAAGCGATTCTCATGCCTCAGCCTTCATAGTAGCTGGGATTACAGGTGCACGCCACCATGCCTGGCTAGTTTTTGTATTTTTAGTAGAGACAGGGTTTTGCCATGTTGGCCAGGCGCTGTTAAACTTTGTTAAGCATCCTCTGTTAAGCTTTGAAGCCAAACCTGTCTGCCTCTCCAGCTCACCACAACTTGTAAATGTGCATGTTTCATAAAACCCTCTGAAAAACAAATACCCTGAAAGAACATGCTCCAATGTCACTAAGGGTAAAACGTGAGATATTTGTTTCAAGAAACAAACATATATAATACTTGAAAACATTTAGCAACTTTGAATACAGCTAGTGAAATGCTAAACAGTAGAAGTTATTGCCAGGCATGGTGGCTCACGCCTGTAATCCCAGCACTTTGGGAGGCCAAGGTGGGAGGATCACCTGAGGTCAAGAGTTTGGGAGCAGCCTGGCCAACATAGGGAAACCTTATCTCTACTAAAAATACAAAATTAGCTAGGTGTGGTGGCACATCTGTGATCCCAGCTACTCAGGAGGCTGAGGCAGAAGAATCACTTGAACCCAGGAGACGGAGGTTGCAGTGAGCCAAGATCACACCATTGCACTCTAGCCTGGGTGACAGAGGGAGACTCTGTCTCAAAAAAAAAAAAAAAAGTTGTTAAGGAAGAAATGCAAAGGCTTCCCCTGATATTGTGCTGATGCTTTGAAATTCATCAAGGGCGGAGGTCAACTTCAGTTCACTCCCCCTTCAGGTAGGCCTGCAATTCAGTGAAGTCTGAATTACAACATTTTACTGTATAATGAGAATAACAGTTAACATTCATAAAAATATTTATAAATAAAAGCTAAGGCATTTCGATACTACTGTTAATAATCTGGTCACAGACATTTTAGTAAGCTGCTTGGACTCAACACCAAGCTATTTCAGGCCTCAGTGCCAGTTGCTCTGTGACAAATCACACAAACGACCTTTTCACACAGACTTTGGTTAAAATCCCAGTCCCACCTTTAGCTAGCTGTGTGATTTTGAGCACTTAAACTTGAGCTCCAGTTCCCTTAACTAGAAATTACAGACACATGATATCTACCCTAAGAGATTTATACAGATTTCGATGAGCTAATACTTGGCACATAATCAGTACTCTATAAGTAAGTATCAGTACCCCTTCCTTCTCCCAGCTGCTATGATGAAGAGTCCTTGGAGGTCCAAAAGGAGGTGTTTAATGACTTGGGTTGAGGGGGGCACAACAGACCAAGCCTGAAATTCAATTATCTACTCCTGTTGAAAACGCTGCACAGGCTGGGTGCAGCGACTCACACCTGTAATCCCAACACTTTGCGGGGCAGAGGTGGGCAGGTCACCTGAGGTCAGGAGTTCAAGACTAGCCTGACCAATATGGCGAAACCCCCTCTCTAGAAAAAAAATACAAAAATGAACCAGGCACGGTGGCACACACCTGTAATCCCAGCTACTTGGGAGGCTGAGGCAGGAGAATCACTTGAACCTGAAAGGCGGAGGTTGCAGTGAGTGGAGATCACACCACTGCACTCCAGCCTGGGTGACAAGAGCATAACTCCATCTCAAGCAAACAAAACAAAACAACAGAAAACCCTGCATAGATATATAAGGAGATTAAATTAGGGTGGTGAAGAGAAATACATCAACATACGTCATAAAAGAAACGATGTCTTCTTCCTCTAGGTTTGATCACCATTGTTATAAAATCTGTCCTGAGAAGACCTACAGTGAGGAACTGGAATGCAAGGCATGCAATAGTAACTGTGGCAGCTGTGACCAGAATGAGTGTTACTGGTGTGAAGAGGGCTTCTTTCTCTTGGGTAAGTCAGAAAATGTCACCGTCAAAGGTGAGAACCAGGCACTGGAGCTCCACCCAGTTGGGACCACAAGAGTGTACATGTGATTGGTTTCAGGGTCTGTGCATGCGGGCACCCCTGGCCCAAGGAGGAATTTTAATTTGATTTGGAAATAAACATTAGCCAGGACCATCTCCTTCTGCTTTTATTACTGAAGCATGGTTCCTGTTCCACTAATTAATCTCAAATATCTCCAAGCTGATGGAAGCAAGACTGAACTGGATGGAGAGAGAGAGTGGGAACCTGAAGATAAATGTTTTGGCATTGAAATCACCTCGAATATTCAGAACTCTGACCCTTGTCTTGAGACTTAATCAAGCTCATATATCCCTGTGTACTGTAAGAATCTAACAAGATCTTAGGTTTCAGTCAACTCACTGACTTTGATGGAAATGGATAGTTAGGAAAGAAATACAGTGTGAATCTTCCAACCGAGGAAATATTAACCCAATGCACTCGAGAGTTTGGGGGAGAAAGAATGAGAAAGACAGCCCACAATGATCTTCAGTGGTTCTCTACACAGAGATGTATTTTATTTGTAGTTTTTCAAGACCTCAGGGATTCTGTATTCGATGCTCTGAACCCTTTAATGGCCAATGTAAATTCTCAGTTGAAAGAGGGCTTAGGTAAAAAGTGTTGGTTGGTTTTTCTGTTTTTTTTTTTTTTTTTTTTTTAGACAAAGTCTCGCTCTTGTCAACCAGGCTGGAGTGCAGTGGCACCATCTCGGCTCACTGCAACCTCTGCTTCCGGGGTTCAAGCAATTCTCCTGCCTCAGCCTCCTGAATAGCTGGGATTACAGGCACCCTTCACAGCACCTGGTTAATTTTTGTACTTTTAGCAGAGACGGGGTTTTGCCACGTTGGCCAGGCTGGTCTCGAACACCTGACCTCAGGTGATCCACCCGTCTCGGCCTCCCAAAGTGTTGGGATTACAGGCGTGAGCCACTGCGCAGGGCCTGGATTTATTAAAACACATTTCTTGCTTGAAATAAGCTAAAGCCATCTTGGTTTCTTTAAAAACAAAGGTAAAATCTGGGCACAGTGACCTGGCCAACATGGTGAAACCCCATCTCTACTAAAAATATATAAATTAGCTGTGCCTGGTAACACACACCTGTAGTCCTGGCTACTCAGGAGGCTGAGGCAGGAGAATCACCTGAACCTGGGAGGTGGAGGTTGCAGTGAGCCAAGATCGTGCCACTGCACTCTAGCCAAGGCAACAGAGAGAGAGACTCCATCTCAAAATAATAATAAAAACAAATGCAAAGAAAAACGTCCCTAAGATTTCCTCCAGCCTCTTTAGAACTTGGCCTTGCATAGAGCACCAAAGCCTTCATGTTTTCTCTCTGTGTTCTCACACAGGTGGCGGCTGTGTGAGGCAATGTGGCCCTGGCTTCTACGGTGACCAAGAAATGGGAGAATGTGAGCCCTGCCACCGAGCGTGCAAAACCTGCACAGGCCCCGGCCATGACGAGTGCAGCAGCTGCCCAGAAGGACTGCAGCCGCTGCGTGGGATGTGTGTGCGTGCCACCCAGACCCAGGTGGAGGGCAAATTCTGGAACGGTATGTGCCTCCCAAACAGAGGTCACAGAATCTGTGCATGCGGGCATCTCTGGCCCAAGGAAGAATTTTACAGCAAAAGCCCCTCTCAAGAAAAAAAATACAAACATTAATCAGGCATGGTGGTGCGCACCTGTAATCCCAGCTACCTGGGAGGCTGAGGCAGGAGAATCACTTGAACCTGAGAGGCAGAGGTTGCAGTGAGCCGAGATCACACCACTGCACTCCAGCCTGAGCAATAAGAGCAAAACTCATCTCTGTGGCGCAATCGGTTAGCGCATTCGGCTGTTAACCGAAAGGTTGGTGGTTCAGGCCCACCCAGGGATGCCTGCTCTAACTTGGGCTGGGCGCGGTGGCTCACTCCTGTAATCCCAGCACTTTGGGAGGCCGAGGCAGGTGGATCACGAGGTCAAGAGATCGAGACCATCCTGGTCAACATGGTGAAACCCCGTTTCTACTAAAAATACAAAAAATTAGCTGGGCATGGTGGCGCGTGCCTGTAATCCCAGCTACTCAGGAGGCTGAGGGAGGAGAATTGCCTGAACCCAGGAGGCGGAGGTTGCGGTGAGCCGAGATCGCGCCATTGCACTCCAGCCTGGGTAACAAGAGCGAAACTCCATCTCAAAAAAAAACGAGCAAAACTCCATCTCAAGCAAAACAAAACAACACAACAAAAAACTCTGCATGGATATATGTAAGGAGATTAAATTAGGGTGGTGAAGAGGAATACACAACATACGTCATGAAAGAAACGATGTCTTCTTTCTCTAGGTTTGCTCACCATTATCAAATCTGTCCTGAGAAGACCTAGGGTAGGGGTCTAGCTGCCTGCTCTGCTTTCCTCCTTCTATAACCCCGGTTTTTTAGTTATCCAGGAGAGAAAGGTTGTGCAGAGAATCAAGTTGGGGGTCATTCCTGAGTCTCTCTAATGCTTGTAGCAGGAGTGGGTAGGAAGCTGAGGTTGGCATTCAGCCAGCAGAGAGAGCCCAAATGGCAATTTATGATTGGTCTACCCACTTGAGTTCCTACCTGGGTGAAGTAGGCCCAGAAGCAAGTGAAGAGAGTCATGGAGGGAAATGGCCCTGGTACCATTTCTCAGAAATTTCACTCACTTCTATCACAGGCATGTATCTTCTTACTACAGTAAAGGGAAATTTTACCTGTAGGATAGGCTTTTCCAGTTAGACAAGGAAGAACTGCTCGAATGTGTTAGAATTTATGCTAAAAACAGATGGTCTCTGTGGCTGAGTTCTTAGAGTTCACCAACGTTCAAGCTTGCCTTTAAAAATTGTTCTTCCCAGTTGCAGACAGGGAATGTGTGGAGCTTCTGAGGAGGGAGGGGAGGGCACAGGTGTGGGAGCTTGGGATCCAACAGCAAAGCCCTGCAGCTGCTCATTCCTCCCCGAGTCTTTAGAACACGCCTCCTCATACTTGAGCCTAGGTTGTAGGCTTCCTTGCAAGGTAATTACAAACTTTCAGCGACCTCTCCATGTTCGAGGTGGTTACAAAACAAAATCCTCTCCCTGCTGGAAAAATCTGACTCATGTTCTATGCAGAGACAACTCACAAAAACAGGAGCTGCTCTTCATTTGATTTCGAGGCAGGAATTTGTTAAAAGGGTCACTTCGGTGCAGAGGCAATGGCAGTGAAAAGAGGGCTGCGCAGGAGGAGCATGCTAAAGGCTTGGGGGAGTGACAGCTCTGTGGCTTTTGCCGGGCTTGAGAGGAGGCATGCCCATGCTGTCCACCACCACAGTTTTACACATGTGACTTCAAGGAAGAGCAGCTCAGAGACCATCGAAACCCCAGCAGCCGAAGGCCACAGAGAACACGGGCCCTATTTCAGAGACATAGCTGGAGATTATTCAATCCAGATTGGGATATCTTCTGTGAGTTATAGCTGAACCAAAACACTGAAAATGAGTTTGTCTGGCATTCAGGCATTTTAGAGGCAGTGCAAGCCAAGAGGAAAACGGTCTGGTGCTGTGTTTCTTGCTGAACATCTGTATTTTATCTGGCGTCCAGATGATGACACGGTCCAGGGAGCCAAGAGTTAGAGCGGCCTCGATTCCCCAAGTGATTTCGCGTCCCTTCAACTGGACTACGCATTTTGCAGCAGAAACCAGGCTTCAGTGGTTCCCTTTTGTCAAAGCACCACACCCACCCCTCCACATTTTCTACTATCACAATGTAATGTTTTTGAAGAGAGGGAGGAATTAGTGCATTTGGGGATTTTTCACTAATAGGAGATTGGGGACGGAGATGAGAGTGTTTCTCATGGCTGAACAAAAACAATCAAGTCAATGACAAAGCTGTACTTTCCCATTCCTATGATCTATGAAATAAGACATGCAGTCCATTAACACAGAGAAAAAGCCATTTATTCACTAAGCAAGGTAAAGCTATAGCTCAGCTTCCCCAGGCATCGTTTCAGCGCTGAAATGGGTAGTAAATGGGAAATGCATTCCATAAAGTCCTGGGAGTATTTGAGCCGATGCCTACAACCTTCTCCTGACTTCTTTTTCTTAAAAAACAGGATCGAGAGTGTAATAGGAGAGTAGAGGGTTCCAGAGAACAAGCACTAATTAGCCACACCTTTAAGATGATAGAAAGCAGATTGCAGTCATCGTGGGTCAATTCAGAGGAAACCCAGGGAAATTACAGAGTGCTTTTGAGAGGATATAGCTGCCTACGTGGTACCAGCACATTTTTCTGTTTTGCTTTGGGTTTCGTTTTGCTTTGTTTTTCAAATACAGATTCAGATTCAGGTAGGAAAGGTGAGATGACACACACTTCAGTCTATTCTTTCACCCATGCTGCTCCCCAGTGGAAACAAAAAGATCATGTTTGCATCTGAAGACCACAACCAAACCCATGAACATCTATCAGCACAGGCTAGGAAGACACCCTTGAAATAAAAGTCCATCTAGAGTTCCCTGCACTCCTCTTTTAGTAAGGTGGCTAATCAGGATGAGAATGACTACAGTGAGAGGGCCACCATTCTCTGCCAACTACCAACAAAGTGGGAATACCTGCCACCTAGTCCAAGGATGCAGATTCTTCCACCTATGAGACAGTGCCTGACAAATCCTCCAGCCAAGGCTAAGTAATCAAAGATGGGGCTGGACTCTCTTGTTCTTTCAGCCACCAAAAAGTCACTGCACAAATGTACAGATCATCCCCAGACCCTCTGTCCTGATCACAAGTATATTGTGACAATTATTTAGTGTCCCTAAGTGGCAGGAATAAAACCAATATTCAACAAGCTGCAAACAGCTTCAGCAGTGACTCAAGCATCCATCACGCAGCCTTGGTGGAAAGATTCAGGTGCGGCACACCATGGGCTCTGAAACAAGATGATGGCTTCAGCTGGTTTCCTGAAGCCATTGTTTGGGAATGGCAACAGTTTTCTCTGTTACTGTTAAACCATTTGGATTTTCTTAAGTAGTTTCCACCCAGTAGTGCTGGAAAGTCCTAGGAATAATTTCTGTACATTTCTCCTACCCTCTATTTCCATCATTGATTAAAACCATGTTACAGCAGGCTCTAATTACATACTCTGGTGATAGTCTAATCTACAGATCACAGCCATAGTGAATTAGCTTTTTGTCTGACCACATCCTAACAATTTATCACTAGCCTGTCTCTTGATCTTAATTCTTATCCTTGGGGAAAGACTCAAGTCCCAGAGTTAGTCATAAACACTGAAAGCCGCTCACATGTGAAAAAAAAAAATCAGCTTCAATAGTGGGAAGATTTGTTGCCTAATAGTCACTGAACTTTAGAATAAACTTTAAAGATGCCATGGAAATCTGATTTTTAGACTTTGTAGATGTGTACAGCTGCCTCACTTAGAAATGAGTACACCATGTTTAGTTATTTAACCAATCAGAACATAGAGTGAAAAAAACACATGGCACTGTGTAAGTAATTAAATGTTTGGCCAGCAGGATGAAAGAACCATCTGTATCAGCTTGCACGGATTGTTACATACTCAGGAGTTCTGTAAGTGGATTGTTAAACCATTGACAGCTTGAAATTAACTATGGTGGGAGTATTTACACCACAGAAATTGGAAACACTACAAATCAGTTTTTGGTTTTTCATTTTTCTAGAGACCTGCCTCACCAGCAACACTATTACTTTGGCTTCTATCAAACTACTTCAGAATTTAAATTCATTACTGAAAAATTCTAAAGCCTATGTCTACACCCCAGCAGATGCGGGCTTTAGAGAGTGACACACATGAATTCAAATCCCAGCTCTGTGATTTGTTAGCTGTGTGACCTTGAGCGAGTTACTCATCCTCTCTGAGCCTCAGTGTCCTTGTCTATAAAGTGAAAACGTGAAACTGCCTCATACAAAGTCATTTTAAGAATTAAGTGAGAGAATACATCTAAAGCTCTCAGGACACACAGGACACATTAAAGTCTACTCTACTCCCTATCCTTTGACTCGATCCAGTTTTAACACTTGAAACACTAGTTTGCTTTGAAAGCAGCATTCCCCAGCTCATGAGAGAAAGCAATTTGGGGCCATGCGTGGTGGCTCATGCCTGTAATCCCAGCACTTTGAGAGGCCAAGGTAGACAGATCACTTGAGGCAAGGATTTCAAGACCAGCCTGGCCAATGTGGTGAAAACCCATCTCTCCCAAAAATACAAAAATTAGCCAGGTGTGGTGGCGTGCGCCTGTAGTCTCAGCTACTCAAGAGTCTGAGGCATTAGAATCACTTGAACCCAAGAGGCAGAGGTTGCAGTGAGCCGAGATTGCACTACTGCACTCCATCCTGGTGACAGAGCTAGACTCTCTCCAAAAAAACAAAAAACAAAAACAAAAACAAAAAAGCCATTTGGGATGGTATAGAGATAAATAGAGGTCTGGGGGAAATGGCCCCAGAAAGAAGGCAGCAGATAATGGTAAGTCAGGATGTCTAATAGGCAGAATCCTGACTTAGCCAAGAATGTATACTCACAAAGATGCTGAGAGCAGCTTTATTTATAATTTTAAAAAGAGAAGGGAACAATCTCAAAAATATAACAAAGGAAGAAAGCTAAGTGAATTATCATTTATACAAATAAATAGGCAAACCATTAAAAATGAAGTTTACTACTGGGCACGGTGGCTCACGCCTGTAATCCCAGCACTTTGGGAGGCCAAGGCAGGCAGATCACTTGCAGCCAGGAGTTTGAGATCAGCCTGGCCAACATGGTGAATCCCCATCTCTATTAAAAATACAAAAAATTAGCTAGGCATGGTGGTGCTCACCTGTAGTCCTAGCTACTCAGAAGGCTGAGGCAGGAGAATCGCTTGAACCCAGGATCCAAATGTTGCAACAAGCCAAGATCGTGCCACCACGCTCTGGTCTGAGTGACAGATCAAGACTCCATCTTAAAATTTAAAAATTATGTTTATGAGGAATGTTAATGACAAGAGAAAATGCCTATGAGATTTATAGGGTTAAATGCAGTGTGCAGGATCAGTCTTACGTATACTGAAGCTGTAAATGATCACACATCTATACATAGCTGTAATTATACTCACACACTCGATACGAAGATGAGACATCCATGTGCCAAAGTATACACACCAGACATTTCTGGGTGGTGGGATTATAGGTGAAGTTTATCTTCTTTATCCTTTTTGCATTAAGAAAAACTAAATACTTTATTTTTTTTAATAAAAAAGAAGCTGTGCCCACTGCAAACCTATCTGTGGTGAAGAGCCTGCTGCAGGAGCGACGAAGGTGGAAAGTTCAAATCAAAAGAGGTAACAGGGAAATAGGGAGGCGCCAATCACAGCAGCAGAGACCGTCTCTGGAGATGGTCTCTATGGAGAAATCACCCCAAGAAGCTGGGAGGCCAGTTGCAAATGGGGTGCAGAGATGCAGAGATCATTAGAGAGACTTGGAGAGAGAAGGGGGCCATAAACACAAAATGTCAGTGGGCACTCAGAGGGAAGATGGTGAGAACTTCAGCAGTGGAGATTTCTGTAACATATAAGGATGTTCCCGACGTGCTAAATGGTCATGCCTGGCAGAGGCTAGCAAGAAAAGCCTCTGTCCTTGCAGAACGTTAGTAGGCTAAGGAAGCACCTTGCCTTCCCAGTCACCGCAGCATTTAGAAATCACAAAGACTGGAGAAAACTAAATGGTTACCAGTAGGAGACAGAGAAGTCAAGTCGACGTATTCATACAATGGAATACTATGGAGCCACCAGAAAGAAGGAAGAGGTGCCTTATGTACTGATAAAGAATGATCTCCAAATACATTGCTTGTGCACTTTACAGGCAAGGTGATAAACAGCGTGAATAGATACAGTTTGTATGAAAAAGGATGGAGAAGGGATTGAGAGGGAGACATCACAGTACATGCCTTTTCTCCATTATGCACCATGTGCGAATTATGTATGTAATAAAAAATAATAGAATAAATAAACCCCTTGCTTTATGTAGTTTAGCTAGTCATTTCTGAAGAATGAACACTGCACTTTCTGGGTCAAAGTGGTTCGTTCATTCTTTCTTATTTATTTTTATTTATTTATTTATTCATTCATTCATTTATTTCTTGCAGTCCTGTCCAGTCTAGAATTTCTGGAATGGGAAAAAGAGAAACTGTGATCACGGTTAAAATTTACTTGCTGAGAATAAGACCCTTATCTTTTATAATAAAGAGCTCCTGCTGGGGAGGACTTGATCCCCTGCCCAGGCCTAATTGCTAAGTTAACTGCTTGTACAGATCTCCCTCTGGTGGACATATGAAGACATCACAGAACTTTATTTTATTTTTATTTATTATTGTTTTTTAAGAGACAAGGTTTTGCTATGTTGTCCAGGCTGGTCTCAAACTCTTGGCTTCAAGTGATCCTCCCACCTAGGCCTCCCAAACTTCTGGGATTACAGACACAAGCCACCGTGCTTGGCTGACATTACAATTTTTATACCAGATGTATGCAGTAAAATATCAAATTGCCAGAATGTGAGATACATGTAATTACAAATATGTGCATATGTGTATAGACATTAAAGTTTACACAAGTATGAGAAAAGTAATGAAAACTCATGTCTTTATAAATGTGTTTTAGTATATAAATGATAACATCAAAGGAAAGTCAGTCTGAAGCCTGGACATACACACTGAAGATTTGCAAGGTGTTCACTGTTTGACAAACATTGTTGTGTTGTGATTCTCTGAACAATGCTCTCAGCCATTCAGTGAGCATCGTGACTGATATTAGCAACAGGATGGTTGCTCGCCTTCTGGCTGCCTTCTCTTTTGGGCTGAGTGATACTGCAGGTTTAAAAAGCCTTCAGGGACAGAATCAGTTACTTTGAGAGGCATGCGGAACATGTTTGTGACAGTCCTGTGGCTAAGGTGGCTCTGCCCTTAGCAGATCCCCCAGAGAGAGTATATTAGTCAATCATCACCTTTAATTATCACCTTTAATTAGTATATTGGAAAACCAGGGGGCCAGCTGCAGTGGCTCACTCCTGTAATCTCGGCACTTTGGGAGACTGAGGCAGGTGAATCAACTGAGGTCAGGAGTTTAAGACCTGCCTGGGAAACATGGTGAAACCCCATGTCTATTCAAAATACAAAAATTAGCCAGGCTGGGTGGCGGGCACCTGTAATCCCAGCTACTTGGGAGGCTGAGGCCGGAGAATCTCTTGAACCCAGGAGGCGAATGTTGTAGTGAGCTGAGATTGCACCACAGCACTCCAGCCTGGGTGATGGAGCGAGACTGTCTCAAAAATAAAAAAAAGGAAAAGAAAATCAGGGTAATTTTTTCTCTTCAAACTAGGATAAAATCAATGACCCAGCATGGCAGCCTAATCATTTATATCTCCACCTGTATCTGCACCTATCCCCGTATCTGTATCTATCCATCCTATCTATCTATTTATGTATCTTTCTCTCACCTGTATTTGAATCTAGTTTCCTCTATCGCAAAGCTCATCAGCTTTGTATCCATGACTATCTATCATCATAGAAGCCAAGCAGTGCCTCCTGGTGCCACTCAGGTATGAAACCAGAGGGAAGGGAGAGGGGAGTAAAACAACGCTCAGAAATGGAGTGGAACAGTGACAGGAGAGACAACGGGAAGAAGGAACCACCATTCACCACCACTGAGTCACGCACTTGACACACATCATCTCATTTAGTCTTCACAACAATCTATAAGGGCGGAATCCTTTTCTCTCATTTTAGAGACAAAGAAAGCAGGACTCTGAGAGTTTAATTACTGTATCCATGGTTACCCTACCCTTCGGCGGCACAGCTGGGATCTGAAGGCAGGTGTGACTAGAGAGCCATCTATACCCGGCTGACTCTCAGGACAAGAAGAAAGAAAATGAAAGGCAGGAGAGGAAGGGAGAAAGGGAGGGAGGGAGGAGGTAATGAAAGGAAATGGTAAGATGTCAATACTGATTGAGGGTCAGGGTCATTTAAATCCCACATTCTGAGCTAGAACTTCATTTTCTGATTTTTCCCTGTGTGAGCCATGCTGATTTCTGAGCAATCCCTGAGCTCTAGTCAAGGTCTTAGTATGTATTGATTGAGTGCTGTCATTGAAGCTGTTCTGTCTCTGAAATTGTCCCATGGAGTTGCTGAGGTGACCTAGGAAAGCCTCCCCATCAAATGCCATTGGAGGGAAAGGGAGAGGGGAACACACACTTCCAATGTTTCCCTAGTTAATGGTGTATTTACCTGGGACAGCCTACTAAAGTCCAACCAATCAGAAAGGTCATGAGTCGGGGATAATTTTGATGTTTAATGTTTGATGTTTAATTTTAATGTTTGATTTGGGACAAATTTAAGATGAGATTAATTTAGGTTGCATACCACAGTAGTTACTCTAAAGAACACAGAGACCCAAACATTGGCCAATAATAAAATTTGATTTTCAAAGAACAAAAACAAAAAGAAAAGAAGTTTCTTTACAGAGGTACAATGACTTCGCAATTATCACCTTGGAGTGAAGAGAAATGGTCATCTGGCCAGGCAAGGTGGCTCACGACTGTAATCCTAGCATTTTGGGAGGCTGAGGTGGGTGGATCGCCTGAGGTCAGGAGTTCAAGACAGGTCTGGCCAACATGGCAAAACCCTGTCTCTACTAAAAATACAAAAATTAGCCAGGCGTGGTGGTGCGCACCTATAATCCAAGCTACTCAGGAGGCTGAGGCAAGAGGATCACTTAAGCCTGGGAGATGGAGGTTGCAGTGAGCCAAGATCATGCCACTGCACTCCAGCCTGGGCTACAGAAGGAGACTCTGTCTAAAAAATGAAAACAAATGATCATCCAGCAATAGAAGTGATCACCTTTGACTCATAAACTCATTCACGATGCATACACACAAAACAAACTTACTCCCTCCCATTTTTAACACACAAAAGAAGTAATCATTTATTAGTTCAGATATTCTCACAGTATTTGAGGCTGTCTTGTAAGATACCCCATATTCGTGTGCTATCTTTCTTGATAATTAATTGCCAATCAAATCTTGATAATCAATTGCAAATGAAGGCGTAAGAGAAAAAAAAATGAAGTCTACACAATGGCAATGAGCCAGTGCCGACAATCAATCAGCTATTGTACAATCAAAAGGATTCCATTTGGGGCAGGAAAAGAGATTAGGTTGCCTATGAGATCTTTTTTAGCACAAGAATCCTATGCGACTGTTCAAAGAAGTCTGATCTATTGTTTCTTTTTCATGCAGATATTTTGAAAAAATACCAGGCTTGTCATTATTCTTGTAAAACCTGCAATGGATCTGCAACTCTGTGCACTTCATGTCCCAAAGGTTAGTATGTTTTGTGACAGAAGACGGCAGCAGTCAAGCCAATTCATTGAAACTCACATGTAGTAGCCTGGGCAACATAGTAGGACCCCATCTCCATAAAGAAAAATTAGAAATTAGCTGGGCATAGTGGCATGTCCCTGTAGTTCCAGCTACTTGGGAGGCTGAAATGAAGGATCGCTTGATCCCAGGAGGTCAAGGCTGCAGTGAACCATGATCACTGCACTCTAGCCTGGGTGACAGAGCAAGACCCTGTCTCAAAAAAAAAAAAAGTTTCTTAATCTAAAGGCATGATGAAGAGGGAAGAAGGAATAAGGGGAACAACATAACAACTTGATAACTTAACAACTGCTTCATCATCTATAAAAACAAAAATCACAAATAACATAACTTCCCTGAATTAGGGGAATCTTTTACTTAAATGGTACACTGACATAAAGAATGTTTAAGTGGGCTGGGCGTAATGGCTCATGCCTGTCTCAGCACTTTGGGAGGCTGAGGCAGGAGGATCACTTGAGGCCAGGAGTTGGAGACCAGCCTGGCCAACATGGCGAAACCCCATCTGTACTAAAAATACAAAAATTAGCCACGTGTTGGCATATGCCTGTCATCCCAGGCTACTCAGGAGGCTGAGACATGAGATCACTTGAACCTGGGAGGCAGTGGTTGCTGTGTGCACTCCAACCTGGGTGAGACGCTGTCTCAAAATAAAAAAAAAGACTGTTTACATGATCATTATGAAGCCCATGTTGAAATGTACAATGTTAATAATGGGATCTGATACAAAAGAAAAAAAATTTACCATAGGCAAGCCACGATTATAATCATATTAAATATAAAATGTTATACTCAAAAAGCTAAAGCATTTTCTTAGAATTCTGGGTTTGAGAGTGATTTTGAAAATTGGTTTCCAAAAGCCTCTTGCTGTCAATTGCCTTTCTAGAAATGTAACTCATCCTGGAGGACTTAGCATCACTACTAAATATTTCGGTAAGCCTGAAATAAGTGCCTGGATACTTTGGTCTTTGGAAAGGCTAAAAAGGCCATGTCTCTGCATGGAGAAACACATGATGACTATTCCCGTCTTCCCTCTTCCCTGGATTTCTAGGTGCATATCTGTTGGCTCAGGCCTGTGTTTCCTCCTGTCCTCAAGGCACATGGCCCTCTGCAAGGAGCAGGAGATGTGAGAACTGTACAGAGACCTGCGCCGTCTGCTCTGGAGCCAGTCTTTGTGAAAAGTGCCAGATGCAGCCTGGCCACCCTCTCTTCCTCCATGAAGGCAGGTGCCTCTCCAAGTGCCAGGAGTAAGTTTCCTTTTTTCTTTTACTTCCTGCTTGTAATCACTCTCCTATGGTCCTTTGGGAGCAATTCTTATTCACCGAAAAACTTCTCGGCTCTATGAGTACCCACATAAATGTCCTCTGTTGACTGACATTGCTGTGGGCCACGGCGGACTTATGTGAGGCCAGATGCCCACTTCTCCTTTGTGACTACTTTATGCGTGTATTTTTACTTCTATGAAACATATGTTCAGGGGCTGGGTGTAGTGGCTCACGCCTGTAATCCCAACACTTTAGGAGGCCAAGGTGGAAGGATCGCCAAGAGTTTGAGACCAGCCTAGGCAACATAGCAAGACTCCGTCTACAAAAAATTTAAAAATTAGCCAGTGGGTGTCTGTAGTCCCAGCTACTTGAGAGGCTGAGGCGGGAGGATCCCTTGAGCCCAGGAGTTCAAGACTGCAGTGAGCTATGATTGTGCCACTGCACTCCAGCCTGGATGACAAAGCAGGACCCTGTCTCTTAAAAAAAAAAAAAGTTCTTTTCCCATCTTGTATTAATGATCAACTGTTGTCGGTCTTTTTTCTCCGTTACTAAAGTAATACTGTGATGTGAATCTCTTCTACAGGTTTAAATGGGTGAGGCATTAATTTTAATAAGTAACACCTGGTTAGTTGTTTATGGATTCCTCCTGGTTTCCTTGGTCTCCTGGTTTATAATTGCTTTACTCTCCCTACCAACGGTCCCACCTCCAGAATTTACATAAGAAAGTGGGAAATTGCAAATGAAAAGTCCAGCAAGAAACTTTCAGCAATAAGCAACAGAAATGCCAAGTAAAATGACTGAGACATAACAGGGTGTACTATCTCACAAACAAAAAGGTTGGAAGTCCAGTACTGGTCACTTCAGCGGCCAAAAAGCTCATCAGAAAGCCCAGTTTTTCTGTTTTGCGCTGGTACCTTAGTCCGTCCACTCTGACTGGCGCCAATGCTGAGCCCACACTGTCTGTCTCCGCTCCGGACCCCATCGGCCCATGCAGCCACGACCAGGGCCAGGAAAGGCGATGCTTCCCTTTGTTGATCCCTTCCTTGAGGGAAAAGAAAACTTCCGCGGACTTCCCTTCTAATCTCAGTAGCAAGAATGCATCGCTAATACCTCCCTAAATCAATCTTTGGCAAAAAGAATGAAAACAGAAGGACTGGACTGGCTTAGGCTGAACAAGATTCACCCCTGAACACCCAAATCAGAACTCTGACAGCCATGAACAGTGGCGAGAGGGGGGCAGAAAATGAATTTGGGGAAGTAACTGGCAGTGTCTACTTTAAGGAGTTAGAATTCTCATTTGCCCTCTTACTAGAAGAATTTGATTAAAACGACATCTGTTTCCTAATGACCTATTTGTTTTCATTACTGAGACAGACTCTGTAGAGTATAAATATAAGCTTTGGTATTTACACTCTAAAAGCATCCAATCTAGCGTAGAAGCCAAGCATATTCAGTTCAGTAACACAGATACATATTTAGCACCAACTACGTGTGAAAATTGATACTGATACAATATCAATGTATTGTATTGTGTATGTGTAGCTCAGGGGAGTTTATTCCTCTACCAACAATTGATATTGGTATTGATATTGGTATGGGAAGCTAAGTTAAAACCAAGTGAAGGAAGTCTGAGTCTGCAAAAGCCTTACGATCCAGTAATAGAGGTTTATATCAGTCAGCATCATACTTCTCAGGGCCTTAATATACAAAGAGGTAAGAGATTCCAAAGGAAAAAACATTTTAAATCACCATATTTTTAATGCTTGTAATGTCCAGGTATTGTGCTAAGAGCTTTAAATGTATGATCCCATTAATTTTCACAAGAATTCTCTTATCCACATACTATTATTTTCCCTCACTTCACAGATGAGGAAAAGAATATCAGGCTCGATTTTATCCATCGAATACACGGTATGGCCAGAATTTGAAGCAAACGTCTCTGGCACTGAAGTCCAGGTGCTTAACTACCACTCAATGCTGCCTTCTTGTACAATTGAGTATTTTTTAAAATCACAACTTTACTGAGATATAATTTACACACAATTCACCCCTAAAAGTGTATAATTCAATGGTTTTTAGTATATTCACAGAGTCATGCAACCATTACCACAATCAATTTTAGAACCTTTTCATCAACCCAGAAAGAAACCCTATACCCTTTTAGCTGTTATTCCCACTTTTTCCATTTCCCCAGCCCTAAGCTACCACTAATCTCTATAGATTCTTGGACATTTCCCATAAACGGGCTTGTATAAAATGTGTTCTTTTAGCCAACCGTGATGGCCATGGTGCACACCTATATTCCCAGCTATCAGGAGCCCAAGACTGGAGAATTGCTTGAGCCCAGGAGTTGAAGGCCAGCCTGGGCAACATAGCAAGACCTTTCTCTGAAAACAATAACAAAACATATAAAACCAAAGACAAAACATGTTTTTTTTGTGTGTGTGATCGACTTTTTGACTCAGCATAACGTTTTCCAGCTTCATCCCCAGCTGGGTATTTGAGCTTGATGGTCACTAGCTCTCGAAGGATTTTGTCCAGCAGAGAGTGGAGGAACGGTAGCAAAGGGTCAGAGTAAGAGAACCTGGGTGACAAGGCAGGTCAGGAAACTCCCAGTCCTCCTCCCTAGCAACCGAGCTCCACCCCACCCAGCAAAATCAGCCAAGTCTTACAATAAAGCAAAGGTGAAGCTCAGGGATCTGCTTACCAGGGTCAGTCTCTGCTGTCTCAGTGGTAGGACTGAACTCGTTGTCATTATTATTGCCTTATTTATTTAATCATTACCTTTGTCAACTCCCTCTTGGATTCTTTGAATATTCCAGGAATTGCCAAAGCATTGAAACAAGGAAGAAAGAGATGCACTTTGCTTTACTCCAGTTAGCTGATTGCTCAACGTTTTTTTCCTCCGCGTCTGGGTTGAACCATTCTCAGGGAACAATCAGACACTATGAAGATATACAGCCATCAAGAGAGTCTGTATTTTTTGAGCAGTAGGAAAGTTACCAGCGTGGCCTAGGAATATTGCAGAATTACGAGCATATGTCATCCTGTTATGGGTAGGGTGATCTGATTATGGCAGAATCCTTCATCTTTGTGTTTACAGAAAAAAGAAAACCAACAACAGAAGACACAGAGTCTGAGGAACATATAATATCCAGTTTCTCTTGGGAAGCTTTACTGCTGTTTCTAAGAATCACCTTTTGGGTGTGATCCATCCTAGAACAGCAATAATATTTATAACAGGAACATCACCTGCAATGACACAGCATCCAGATATTCACCATTATTTATAAGTTAGCAAATATCTTTTTTTTTTTTTTTTTGAGACAAAGTTTCACTCTTGTTGCCCAAGCTGAAATGCAATGGCGTGATCTCCACTCACTGCAACCTCTGCCTCCTGGGTTCAAGCGATTCTGAGATTATAAGCGTGAGCCATCTGGCCTGGCCAGTAGCTATCTTTTGAAGGAACAGAATGGGAGGCAGGTTTGCCCTAAGCACTTCCCAGCTTGACTTTTCCCTTTGGCTTAGTGATATTAGGGTCCCAAGATTTATTTCCTTTCACAAGAATAATGCCTGTCCTTTTCCTTTCATTTTTCTGAATGTTCTTTTTCACTTCCTCATAAATCCGTGGATGCCTCTCAGCCGACAACAGCAGCAGCCCTTTTATTTTTAGCCCTAATTCCTTTCCCCCAGGAATGAATCACTTCTCCAGCAGGTCAGCTTCTCCAGCCGTGCTCTCTCTTCCTTCCACAGGGGCTTCTATGCAGAAGATGGTGTATGCGAACGCTGTAGCTCTCCTTGCAGAACGTGTGAAGGAAACGCCACCAACTGCCATTCTTGTGAAGGAGCCCTGGTCCTGCACCACGGAGTGTGCCAGGAAACCTGCCCCGAGAGGCACGTGGCTGTGGAGGGGGTGTGCAAGCACTGCCCAGAGATGTGTCAGGACTGCATCCATGAGAAAACGTGCAAAGGTACCTGGGAGCTTTCCACGGGAGAGCGAGGCTCTGCTGAGCCACCCGGTGGGGCCAATTATCTGAGGGTGGATGGCAAAGAGCTGCGGGAACCATTCGCCCTACCTTTCCCAAAAGGTACGTGTCTGTGCCTGTCATCAGAGAAACTGAGGGTGAGATATGCCCTTTTCATTATGGATGCTGCCAGCTAAGACAAGCAAGAGCCCCTTTCTGCATGATTTCTTACACACACACTCACATGTACACACAGTAGGTGTGCAAGTGCTATCCTAAGTGCTAGAGATACAGAGAAAAACTTAATGTTCCCTTTCTTTGTTTGTTTTTTGGGTTTTGAGATGGAGTTTCACTCTTGTCACCCAGGCTGGAGTGCAATGGTGAGATCTTGGCTCACGGCAACCTCTGCCTCCCGGATTTAAGTGATTCTCCTGCCTCAGCCTCCTGAGTAGCTGGGATTACAGGTGCCCGCCACCATGCCCAGCTAATTTTGTATTTTCAGTAGAGATGGAGTTTCTCCATGTTGGTCAAGCTGGTCTCAAACTCCTTACCTCAGGTGGTCCACCTGCTTCAGCCTCCCAAAGTACTGGGATTACAGGCATGAGCCACCGTGCCCAGCTGTTCCCATCTTTTTGAACATAAAATCTTACAGACTGCTAGTAAACCACAAAACACAGAAGTATCTAGAAAATTGAAATTGTTTGGCCAGGTGCGGTGGCTCATGCCTGTAATCCCAGCACTTTGGAAGGCAGAGTCGGGTGGATCACCTGAGGTCAGGAGTTCAAGCAGTCTGGCTAATGTGGTGAAATCCCATGTCTACTAAAAACAAATATACAGGGTGGTGGTGCGCCTGTAGTCCCCGCTACTCGGGAGGCTGAGGTAGAAGAATCACTTGAACCGGGAGGCAGAGGTTACAGTGAGCCGAGATTGCACCATTGTACTCCAGTCTGGTGTCAGAGCGAGACTCCTCAAAAAATAAAAAGAAAAAAATAAAAAATAAGCTGGGCGTGGTGGGGGCACCTGTAGTCCTAGCTACTCCGGAAGCTGAGGCAGGAGAATTGCTTGAACCAGGGAGGCAGAGGTTGCAGTGAGCCGAGGTCACACCTTTGCACTCCAGCCTGGGCAACAAGAGCAACACTCCGTCTAAAAAGAAGAAAACTACAATTGTTAAAAAGAGTAAGAAAAAAAAAGTTTGGGCAACTATGACAGAGATGACCACTCTGGCTATGAACAAGTTTTGTTGTTTTTTTCTTCAGGAATTATCTCCCCAAAAAAGCTGTTCAATTTTCTCTCCCGAATAATAATACAGACTGATTTAACTGGTGCTGCCCTATCCAAAGTGTTCTGCTGGTGTGACGTCAAGTGTTTTCCAGGATTCCCTCCAAAGCAAGAAAATGAACACGAATAAAATAAACCCACACCGTATTCTTCACATTGATCAAACCTTTATTCGTTGTGGTACCTGAACAATGAATGAAAAGTTAACTAATCCAACCATTCCTGAACTGCTTTCTGTATTGAACAGAGTGTGAAGTTCTCAATACAACTTTTAAAATCTGTTCATGTTTTTCGGGTTTTTCAAACAATACCGCCAGCCTCTCAGCCACCCTGTCTTTTGCAGCATTGCAACTTTTTGCACCTCCAAAGGGCAGACCATTTCAGTGTGTAAGTCCAGCACCATCTAATATGGTCACCATGTGTGGCCTCCCCCTATCAAGCCAGGGCTTGTGAGATATCAAGTCTATACCCTGGCAGGTGGGGGAAGGGTAAGCATACTCTCAGGTCAAATCAACCAGAGTGCTGAGGGAGGAGCTAGCCCACTGCAGAAACAATGAATTCCTTTCCCCCGGAGATAACTTGCTGCTTCCTCCTTTCCCCAGAGTGCATGCCTGAGTTCTTCCTGCACAATGATGTGTGCCACCAGTCCTGTCCCCGTGGCTCCTATGCAGACTCACACCACTGTGTCCCCTGCCATAAAGATTGCCTGGAGTGTAATGGCCCCAACGCTGACGACTGCGAGCTCTGTCTTGAGAGTTCCTGGGTCCTCTACGATGGGCTGTGCTTGGAGGAGTGTCCGGCAGGAACCTATTATGAAAAAGAGACTAAGGAGTGCAGAGGTAAAGACTTCTGGGATTCAAAATAGGCTCCAGGGTTTGCGCAATTCCAGCCCAGGCCCAGCCCCAGAGCTGTCATCTCAATCTTTTTTTTTTTTTTTTTTTTTTGAGACAAGGTCTCCCGCTGCTGCCCAGGCTTGAGTTTAGTACAAACATGGCTCACTGAAGCCTCCATCTCTTGGGCTCAAGTGATCCTCCCACCTCAGTCTCCAGAGTTGCTGGGGATATATAGATGAGGTCTCAGAATGTTGCCCAGGCTGGTCTTGAACTCCTGGCTTCATCAAGCAATCCTCTACGTTGGCCTTCCAAAGTGCTGGAATTACAGGTGTGAGCCACTGTGTCCAGCCCATCTCATCCTTTACCCCCTCACTCAAGGAGTCGTATTTTGAATCGGTTGTAAATCTTCTTTTAAATGAATCACTCATAAGCTTTGTACAGGTAACTTTTGTTAGTGACAAATCACATGGACCTTCCTCACAACAGTGGCTATGAACTGCTGATCAAAATAACATTCTCACATGAAGATTTACAGCAGAGAGGAGGAATCTTCAAGTCACCCAAGACTTTTCTTGAAATGTTAAGCCATTAAAAGTTTATAGCACAAGCAAACTGTGCCACCATAAGGGACTTTATTGGTGCCTCTTGTCTTTCTCCATGGTTTTTTTTTTTTTTTTTTTTTGTTGTTGTTTTCTGAGACGGAGTCTCACTCTGTTGGCCAGAGTGCGGTGGCATGATCTCAGCCCACTACAACCTCTGCCTCCTGGGATCAAACGATTCTCCTGCCTCAGGCTTCTGAGTAGCTGGGACTATAGGCACATGCCACCGTGCCTGGCTAATTTCATATTTTTAGTAAAGATGGGGTTTCACTATGTTGTTTAGACTGGTCTCCAACTCCTGACCTCAAGTGATTCACCCACCTCAGCCTCCGAAAGTGCTGGGATTACAAGTGTGAGCCACTGCACTTGGCCCATGTTTTTTGTTGTTGTTTTTGAGATGGAGTCTCGCTCTGTTGCCCAGGCTGGAGTGCAGTGGCATGATCTCAGCTCACTGCAGCCTCCACCTCCTGGGTTCAAGTGATTCTCCTGCCTCAGCCTCCTGAGTAGCTGGGACTACAGGCGTGCACCACCACACCCAGCTAATTTTTGTATTTTTAGTAGAGACAGGATTTCACCATGTTGGCCAGGCTGGTCTTGAATGCCTGACCTCAAGTTACCTGCCCTCCCCGGCCTCCCCATTATGTTTTAACTCCGCATGAATCATTTGCCTCTTATTCATTATCAAGGGACAGAAAAATAAGTTATGCATTACTAGAATTCTCTAGCAAGTGAGAGAAATGTGTGGTCAGGGGGCTTTTCCAGAGCCCCAGGGTCTACTCCGATGAGGCAGCCAGCAGCCCTTCACCCCTCTACGTCACCCGCAAGCAAACACAAGATAGATGTCCAGAGGCAGTTCCCCTAACAACCGCGAGAGCCAGAGAGTAACCTTCCACTGAGAAACGCTGGGACACCCACGCCCTAGGACATACTCAGGGGAAGGTTTTTGCTAGGACATGAAGATGTGTCTCAGTCCTGAAGGCTTTCTGCTCCAGCCTTGTGATTCGGATATGCCTTTTTTGTGTTTTATGTAAAGCATTATTTAGTGTTAATGTCCTACCTGCTCACAGTTGAAAAAGCATGGACGTCAAGGCTGTGTCCACATGCAGACAGGCGGGCGTTCGCGGGTCTGGGGATAGCTTCTGGGAGCCGAGAGACTCAGCCACACGCCTTCGGCGCCATCTTGCCTGTGTGAGGGCAGGAACTGAGGTTGAACTTCCGGCCTTTCTCTGATGTTCAATAATGAAAGTAATTTACCATATAGAGAGCTTTACAGGTCTCAGAGCATGTTTTCTTAATTTACCTGATTTAATTATCTTGAAAAAGGCGCCTGGTTGCTCATTGAAATCACCTGGGCAGCTCTAACAACCACAGATGCCTGCACCCAACATTTTAATTCCTCCTCCCACCCCCGGTAATTCTGATGCTTAGTGTGAGTTGAGAGCCATTGAGGTATATGGCAATTTTCTCCATTTTCCTGAGAAGGGAATAGATGCTTTAAGAAGCTAAGCGCCTGCTCAATGTGACCCCGCTAGTGAGGACAGAGTTGGAAACTCACTTGACGTGTCTCCCTACAATGCGATTGCGCTTTGTACCAGACCAAAGAGGGGAAAAGGAATGTGGTATTGGAAGAAACACAGAGACAACCTGACTTTCCAGAGAGATGACACAAATGACCCAATCTGAAAATTAAGATTTGGGGAGGTGTAGAAAAGCATTTAGAATGAAGCAATCTCAGCTGGGGACGGTGGCACACATCTGTAATCTCAACACTTTGGGAGGCCAAAGCTGGAGGATCATTTGAGTCCAGAAATTTGAGACCAGCCTGGGCAACATAGCAAGACCCTATTTCTTAAAAAACAATAATAATATAAAAATTAGCCAGATGTGGTGGTGTGCACCTGTGGTCCCAGCTACTCAAGAGGCTGAGATGGGAGATCGCTTTAGCCTGGGAGGTCAATGCTTCAGTGAGCCATGATCACATCACTGCACTCTAGCCTGGGAAACAGAGCAAGACCCTAGAGCTAAATCAGTCAACCAACCAACCAACCAACCAACCAATCAGTCAATCTCTAAGCAGGATCTTCTCTAAGAAACACAAGGATTTTAGATTCATTCTGATCACCCAGATTATCCTTTAATAGATAGTACAGACACCTCTAGAAGTCCCATACCTTTCCTGAGGCACTGGGGCAGAAGTAGCGAGGCAGTTGCTGAGGTCCTGGGTTCAACTCCTGATACTACTTAGCATAAGTGACTCAGCATCTCCAGCCCAATTTCCTGATTTTGATTAAATGAGAGGATAATATAAACAATAATAATACCATGCATCTGTTCAGCCAGGGAAGTCTTACTGGGGGCCTGCTATGTGCCATGTGCTCTTTCAGGCCTGGGGAACAGCAGGGAGCAAAACGAACAGATTCCCTGCCCTCATGGAAGTCACATTCTATTAGGGAAGACAGGCACTAAAGACCATAAGGCAAGAGCAAAAATAAGGCGGGGCAGGACAGGAAGATAGGCAGAACAGAGATAAAACTTGAGATGCCTTAGAAGATTTCATTGAGAAAGGGGGGAAGCAAACCCTGCATGCATCTGGGAGAAGAGAGTTCCAGGCAGAGAGAACAGCAACTACTAAAACCCAGAGATGGTCAGCCTGGTGCAGTGGCTCATGCCTGTAATCCCAGCCCTTCAGAAGGCCAAGGCAGGAAAATCACTTGAGGCCAGGAGTTCAAAACTAGCCTGGGCAGCAAAGTGAAGCCCCATCTCTATTTTTTTTTTTTTTTTTTTGAGACAGGGTCTCACTCTGTCACCCAGGCTGGAGTACAGTGGTACAATCACAGCTCACTGCAGCCTTGACCTCCTGGGCTCTGGAGATCCTTCCACCTCAGTCTCCTGAGCAGCTGGGACTACAGGCGCACATCATCATGCTAATTTTGTGTTTTTTGTAGAGACTGTTTCACCATGTTGCTCAGGGTGCTCTCAAACTCCTGGGCTCAAGCAATCCACCCATCTTGGCCTCCTAAAGTGCTAGGATTTCAGGCATAAGCCACTGCACCTGGCCCCCATCTCTATTTAAATAAATAAAAAGAAAAGAAAAAGAAAACCTAGAGGTGAAAGTGAATTGTTATTTATCTTTGTCTAACAAATACTTATTGAGTCCTGTTATATGCCAGGCCCTCTCACAGGCACTATGTGTTCAAAAATAAATGCAAAAGGGACCTTTATTTGTCAACAGACAATTAAATACATTCCAACAACTGCTGTACTCGTGATAAGCTCAAGGTATTCTGGAGGTGAGTGGAGGACCGTAACAGGAGGTGTTACGATGGTGGAAAAGGTGCTGTTACAGAATGGCTTGTTATTATTTTGTTGCAGTTTGGGTAATTATAGTGAGCCTTACTAATATTTCTGAGGTGGCTGTTGCAGGAAGGCACTCCCTGGATACCACAGAGAAAATAAAATAATTTTCTCTCATTTTGCAAAAGAATGGCCCACCCGAGTTCAAGGGCTGTACCCAATTCATGACCCCACACCCTTGGCCCAGAGCTCTGGAAATCTCTGGAAGAAATGTGGAAGGACTGTGAACATTCTTTCCAAGGGGAAACCATTCCACCGAGGGCCACCCTGGCCGTCGCTCACTCTGTCTGCCACCCCTCCACGCCCACAGATTGCCACAAATCCTGCTTGACCTGCTCATCATCTGGGACCTGCACCACCTGTCAGAAAGGCCTGATGAAGAACCCCCATGGGAGCTGTGTGGCCAATGAGAAATGCACCCCCTACGAGTACTGGGATGAGGATGCTACTAGGTGCAAGCTCTGCCACGTTAAGTGCCTCCACTGCACAGGGCCGGCGGAGGACCAGTGCCGCACGTGCCCCAGGGACAGCCTTCTTCTCAGTGAGTTACTTCTCCAAGGAGGGCTTTGTGTTTCCCTCCCTCTGGGAAACGTCCTCAAACACTGCCTTGTCCAGTAGATACTGGCTTCTTTCTTTTTAATTTTTTGCTTTGTGTTTGGGAAATGATGCAAGAGTGAGAACCATACAGAGAACAGCACATGGATGGCCTTCGCCCAGTTTGCCCATCGCTCATCTTCTGGCCCACTTGCTCTATTGTTTGTCTGGGCTCTCTCTCTCCTTCTCACTTGTTCTCTCTGTCACGCTCTCTCACTCTCTCAGTGTATACATGTACATCATTCCCAATATTATTTTTTTGAAGCCATTTGCGGGCAAGTTACATATATCATGGCCCCTTTCCCGTAAATATTTTAGTACCTATTTCCTCCGATTAGTGTTATTTTCTTACATAACCACAGGATAGGTATCAACTCTAGTAAATATTCCATTCATACGATATTTTAATACACTATCCATATTAAAATTTTGTCAGTTCCCCTTTAGGGTTCAGTCTAGAGTCACTTGTTTCATTTCACTTCCATGTCCCCCCATGTTTTTGTTGTTGTTTTTGTTTGTTTGGTTGTTTTGGTTTGTTTTGTTTTGTGAGGAGTCTCATTCTTCTGCTCAGGGTGGAGTGCAGTGGTATGATCTCAGCTCACTGCAACCTCTGCCTCCTGGGTTCAAGCGATTCTCATGCCTCAGTCTCCTGAGTATCTGGGACTACAGGTGGGCACCACCACATCCAGCTAATTTTTTTTATATTTTTGGTAGAGATGTGGTTTCACCATGTTGGCCAGGCTGGTCTTGAACTGCTGGCCTCAAGCAATCTGCCCTCCTCAGCCTCCAAAAGTGCTGGAATTACAGGTATGAGCCACCGTGCCCAGCCACTTTTTTTCTAAGAGACAGGCAGCCAGGCGTGGTTCCCAGGCTGCTGGATTACACTGGCATGATCATGGCTTACTGCAGCCTTGAACTCCTAGGCTTAAGAGATCCTCCTGCCGTAGCCTTCGAAGTAGATGGGATGGGATTACAGGCATGAGCCACCATGCCTGGCCCTTCCATGTCATGTCCAGCTAATTTCTTTTTCTTTTAAGAGACAAGGGTCTCACTGTGTTCCTCAGGCTGGTCTCAAATTCCTGGGTTCAAGCTATTCTCCTGCCTCAACCTCCCAAAGTGTTGGGATTACAGGCGTGAACCACTAAGCCAGGCCCTTCCATGTCCCTTTAGCCTCCTTTAATCTGAAATGTTTCCATGGGCTTTCTTTCTCTCTCACAATATCAATGCTTTAGACAAATACAGTCTTCATTTCTCCTTTTGGATGGGTGTGAAGTTGCTCTGTGATCAGTTGCAGAGTGTGTGTGCTCGGCCAGCCTACTTCACAGAGTTGTTGTGTCCTCCAAGAGTCACACCTGGAGGTGCGTGATCTCGGTGATATTAATGTTGATCATCTGACCAAGATGTTCAGTTTCTCTAATGCATAATTACTATTTATTCCCTTGTAATTAATAAGTAGCCTGGGTGGGCTACAGTGGCTCATGCCTGTAATCCCAGCACTTTGGGAGGCCAAGGCAGGCGGATCACAAGGTCAGGAGTTCAAGACCAGACTGGCCAACATGGTGACACCCCATCTCTACTAAAAAGTACAAAAATTAGCTGGGCATGGTGGCTTGTACCTGTAATTCCAGCTACTTGGGAGGCTGAGGTAGGAGAATTTCTTGAACCAGGACTCGGGAGGCGGAGGTTGCAGTGAACCGAGATCGTGCCACTGCACTCCAGGCTGGGCTACACAGAGCGAGATTCCATCTCAAAAAAAAAAAAAAAAAAAAAAAAAAAAAGTAGCCTGTGGGCTTACTCTTTAAGAACATGTAGATATTCAGCTCCTGATCAAAATTTCCCCTCCATGTAGCGTGGCTGATTAAGAAATCTTCTTAAGTAAAATGTGGCACAGTTCAAGGTTGGCCATGTCCCTCAGATCAGGTTTGAAGGTTATTGGTAATATGAAGCAATGTCCTCAGGTTTCCAGGGGTACTGTGACTAGGCTTAAAACAAGCATGGGAGAAAGAAAATGAAATAAAGCTTAACCAAAAAAGAAGCCATAGGAGACAGAAGAAAGAGATGAATATGGTGAAGACCAGGAAGTGTGAGCACTTTTCTCCCCTACCAGAAGCGTGAACCTCCAAGTAGACGTGTGGTAGGCTGGGCGCAGTGGCTCACGCCTGTAATCCCAGCACTTTGGGAGGTCGAGGCAGGAGGACTGCTTGAGCCCAGGAGTTCAAGGTCAGTCTGGGCAACATAGTGAGACTTCATCTCTACAAAAAAATAAAAAATTAATTAAAATTTTAAATTTTAAATTTTTAAACATTAAAAGAAATGTTTTAAAGACATGTGCAGCAAGCTTTTCTTCTTCATGTTGAGCAAGGATGCCATTCCCCTGCTAAGACACGGGGAGACTCATTCTCAGTACCATTCCTGATCACTTCACAATAGAAAACACTTAGAGACCAGTCTTCTGTCTCCAGCTGCCTTAGCTCCTGGTCCACAAATCTCTGTGACTCTCCTTCCCAGCAGTTGCTGCTTCACAAAAGCATTCCCTCCAGCCACATCTCCCATGTAATCTCACCCCCTGGGACCTTCTTTTCTACTTATCTCCAATCTAGAGTTCCACCAGTAATCATCTCAGATGCCTTCATACAGAGAGGAAGACACCTTGCTTCTACAAAGCGGTCTTCCCCTCAACAGAGGCTGTAGATTAGACTAGAACTGAGGCTTCAGCGCTGGTGTAAGACACAGAGCTGTAGCCCCCTGGGGATGGGCCCAGATTTGCTCAGCCTGGTCTCCTCACATTCTCTCCACCCTGCCCCATACCACCACACCACCAGGGTCAGGCTATTTATAAACTAGATACTTTTGTTGTGGTAGAGTGGATAATGGCCGCCCTGAAGATGTCACATCCCAATCCCCAGATCCTGTCAATGTATTACTCTGCTTGGTAAAAGGGACTTTGGGGCTGTGATTTAATTAAGGATCTTGGCATAGAGAGATTATCCTGAATTATCCACATAGGCCCAATGCCATCACAAAGGTCTGATAGGAGAGATGCCAGGGGATTGGAGCCAGTAGTAGAAGGTGATGTGATCAGAAGCACGGGGACAGAGAGAAGATACTGCACTGCTGCCTTTGAAGACTGAAGAAGGGGCCATGAGCCAAGGCATACAGGTGAACTCTCTGAGTGGAAAAGGAAATGAAACAGATTCCCTCCTAGAGCCTCTAAAGTGAACAGAGCCCTGTGGGTCTGTTTGGACTTCTGTGGGTCTCCAGAACAGTAATAAATTGTTTTTTCAAGCCCCCAAGGTGGGGATATTTTGTAAGAACAGCAATAAGAGACTAATATAGAGGTGTTTTTCCTTTAGGAAACTGGGACTTCCCCCTAGTTAACCGGATACATGAGCTGGACATTGAGCCGTTGCCAACATCCACAGTCGCTGGACTGTAGTTTCTGTTCTTCCCACCACGGCTAATCCACTGTGACCTCTGTTTTCCTTGTATTCCTCATGGCCTTAGGGCAGTTCTGTTTCTGGGACATTCATCTTAGTTCCCAAGCATATCCATCAACTCACAGGGACATTGTTCCATTCTTCCTGAAGCCCTCTCCTCCCTCCTACCATGGCACACAGGAGGGAGAACATAGGGGAGATATGTGTCATGCTTGATGTCCAGAAAGACTTTTTTCCTCCCATGACAGATACAACCTGTGTGAAGGACTGCCCAGAGGGCTACTATGCCGATGAGGACAGCCACCGGTGTGCCCGCTGCCACAGCTCTTGCAGAACGTGTGAAGGGAGACACAGCAGGCAGTGCCACTCCTGCCGCCCGGGCTGGTTTCAGCTGGGAAAAGAGTGCCTGCTCCAGTGCAGGGAAGGGTAAGTGCTTGATACATTTTCCCCCATGTAATTCCACAGCCACACCAGATATCAACCCATTTTACAAATGAGGAAACTAAGATTCAGAACACTTAAAAAACCAGTTTGAAGTCTCAGTGCTAGTAAGGAGCAAAGATGAACCAATTCACCATAACAGAAGAGAAACAGGAGAGGCAGAGTGAGCCAATGAGTTAACACAAAGGGTCAGATTGTCCGGCCAGAGTCACATGAGCAATTGATCTTCCTCAGCAACAGTCCTCACTGATAATTCAAAGCATATTGGCAGCTGGGCACTGTGGCTCATGCCTGTAATCCCACCTGTGTGGGAAGTTGAGGCTGGAGGATCACTTAAGGCAAGGAGTTTGAACCAGCCTGGGCAACATAGTGAGACCCCATCTGTAAAATATTAAGATACGATTAGCTGGGCATGGAGCCATGAGGCTATAGTCCCAGCTTCTATGGGAGCTGAGGTCGGGGATGATGGTCACTTGAACCCAGGAGTTGGAGGCTGCAGTAAGCTATGATTGCACCACTGCACTCCAGCCTCAGTGACAGCAAGATCTTGTTTCTAAAAATTAAAACAATTTGGGAAAGGGTCTCAGCAATCACAAGGCAGAGGCAAAGCATCCTTTCCTCAGAGAAGCCCAAGACCCTTAATGGAGGTTCTTTTTCTTCAGCTTCGGGATTTGTTCTGATTCAGATTTAAAATTCAGGGTCTCACATTCTCCCAACCTGCTTATGTGGGGAGAGCAGTGCGTGTGGAACATTGATTTACAAAGGAAACAGTTCCATTAACATCTCCACCTATTCCCCATTAATTCCCCAACCTGTCATGCCCTCCATAAATCCACAAATTACAGGTTTTGTTATCATTAACAACCTAGACACACATTTGATGTATCCCTCTAAAAGCATTTCACAGATAAGGACTCTATTATTTTTCTGCTAGGAAAAACTGTGTTATCAGAAGGTCTGATTGCCAGCATATTTGGAAGAGGGTTTGACCCAGTCATCCTGTTTTTTCCCCCTGGGCATTCCCAGTAAGGAATAAAAGATTGATGATAGGCCTGTTGCTGACTCTTTCTACCCAATCAATAACCTAGGGCACTGGGAGTTTCCAGACCCAAATCGAGGGCTGTAACCTTAGACCTTCCTCAAATACTTTCACCCAAATAGACACATCTCTTCAGTCCTACAGCAGTTACTGCTTGTTTTATTCATTTTAGTGCTATATGCTGCCTTGCATTTCGATGTATCTCATTCACTTATTTATTTAACACGTTTCATGACGAGCACTTTGTATGTATGAATAAGGTGAGTAAGACAAAGACTGACTGTGTTAGTTTGTTTTCACGCTGCTGATAAAGCCACACACAAGACTGGGCAATTTACAAATGAAAGAGGTTTAGTTCGACTTACAGTCCCACGCAGATGGGAAGGCCTCACAATCATGGCGGACGGCAAGTAGGAGCAAGTCACATCTTATGTGGATAGTGGCGGGCAAAGAGAGAGAATGAGAATCAAGCGAAACGGGTTTCTCTTTATCAAACCATCAGATCTCGTAAGACTTATTCACTACCACAAGAACGTCATGGGGGAAACTGCCCCCACAATCTAACCTTGTCCCACCGGGTCCCTCCCACAACACATGGGAATTATGGGAGTACAATTCAAGATGAGATTTGGGCGGGACACAGAGCCAAATCATATCACTGACCTTTTAGAGTTTATTTTTATTCCTATATGGCTGTTCCCCCAAAAATTATAAACTCCTGGAAGAAAAACACCTCTTCTGTCTTACATTTGCCTCTACAACGCTCAGCACAGAGCCACAATTAGCAGCTCTTGAAAAACACCAGCCAGGCTGGGCACGGTGGCTCACGCCTGTAATCCCAGCACTTTGGGAGGCCAAAGAGGGAGGATCCAAGGTCAGGAGTTCGAGACCAGCCTGGCCAACAGGGTAAAACCCTGTCTCTACTAAAAATACAAAAATCAGCGTGGCATGGTATCATATACCTGTAATCTTAGGTACTTGGGAGGCTGAGGCAGGAGAATTGCTTGAACCCGGGAGGCAGAGGTTGAAGTGAGCCAAGATCACACTACTGCACTCCAGCCTGGGTGACAGAGCAAGACTGTATCTCGAAAAAAGGAAACCAGCAGCCATATAGATCAAGGAAGAAAGGGCCCTGCCAGACAAGAACAGGGATGGATGGCTGGGCACAGTGGCTCATGCCTATGATTCCAGCACTTTCAGAGGCTGAGGCAGGCAGACTACTCAAGGCCAGGAATTCAAGACCAGCCTGGCAAACATGGTGTAACTCTGTCTTTATTAACAATACAAAAATTAGCAGGGTCTGTTAGCAGGTGACTGTGATCCCAGCTACTCAGGAGGCTGAGGCATAAGAATTGCTTGAACCTGGGAGGCGGGTTTCAGTGAGCCAAGATCACACCACCGCACTCCAGCCTGGGCAACAGAACAAGACCCTGTCTCAAAAAACAAAAAAACAAACAAACAAAAAAAACAGGGATGAAGCTACCTGGCTTAGTGCTTCTGCATCACCACAGTGTCTAAAAAGATCTGGATCCCATCTTCCTCAAATCAAGCCAGTAAATACTCTCAAGCACAAAAAGGGTGCTTGATTATCTCGTGATCTAAATAGAATGCAGACCACGGAATTAAGAAGATAATTGTTCCACAGTGTGTGAAGTTACCCAGGGCTGGTGGGGAGAGGCACAGGTTGTCATAGATCTCTTTAATAAAAAAGAAGAAATGGAATATTCATGAGGTGTAAGAGGAGAACTCTTCCTTTTATAAAATCAGTGTTCCACATGCTTGCCATAAGCCTCTTATGTTAAACCTCTGCCTTGGAAAAGTAGGTATATACTTCTCTGCACCCTATCCCAACCCACATAATTATTTTGGTGTTTAAATCAGAGAAGTTTCTTTGAAGCCTGGGTTATTGCTTGTGCTTATGCACGAGATGCTTTTCAAGGCTGGGAGGCTGAAGAGATGAATCCTTAGAACAAGCAGTGGTATTATACTCTTTTAATCTGATCCAATAAACTCTTCATTGTCTCTTTCAACATTACTCCTCGATAACTTTAAAAACCTACTTGGAATTGACAAGCTTTCTTTCCCAGAGTTCCTACTGATGCTTTTCATCTTTATAACAATGTATAATAAAAACATTAGGTTAAAAAAAATTTTGAGGCCGGGCGCAGTGGCTCAAGCCTGTAATCCCAGCACTTTGGGAGGCCGAGGCGGGTGGATCACGAGGTCAAGAGATCGAGACCATCTTGGTCAACATGGTGAAACCCCGTCTCTACTAATACAAAAAAATTAGCTGGGCACGGTGGCGCGTGCCTGTAATCCCAGCTACTCAGGAGGCTGAGGCAGGAGAATTGCCTGAACCCAGGAGGCGGAGATTGCGGTGAGCCGAGATTGCGCCATTGCGCTCCAGCCTGGGTAACAAGAGCGAAACTCCGTCTCAAAAAAAAAAAAAAAAATTTTGAATGCTGCTTAAGAGTTACAAAGTATTTCCACTCACAATGTGTCTTTACATTATGATTTGATTCTGCAACAATCTCATGAGGTTGATATGAGTTCTCTTCATTTTACAGATGAAGAAACTGAGGCTCAGAGGGGTAAGTGACTTGCTCAAAGTCACGTAGCTACTAATACATGGCAGAGTCAGGAGTAAAAATTTGATCTTCTGACTCTAATCTCGTGTATTCCCTCTGCTCTGTGTAGATTTCACTTTTCCCTGATGGTTTCTTGAGTCTTATGTGGCCTTTGTCAACTATTCAGTTCATCATCGCCTTGCCTCTCAGATACCTCAGTCTTAGAGATTGACACATGGTAGTCACTGTTCTTCACATAACTGCAGAAAGTGAAGCAAGTCTCAAGTTACCACAAGCTGGGCCACTGAGGTACAAGTGTACTCACTCAGATCAGTGACAGGTGGCTAAATAGAGGAAGGCTCACCACAACCTAGGCATGGGATGAGTTTTCAGCAAGTTCATGGAGCTGAATTAGTCTACCAAAAGAGCCTACTGGGACCTGTAGTTTTGCACCAGAGAAACCAAAGATGAATCTTTAGGTTTCTAGGATAGGTTTAGTGTGCTGATGTCTAGAGATACAGAGATGAATCAGATGACCTTTAGAAGTTCATCCTTAGCAAGAATTTATTTACCCTCTTTTAACCTCCCAAAGTGCTGGGATTACAGGTGTGAGCCACTGCACCTGGCCTGGATGGATCTTTTAAATGTATCTCTGAATGGCCAGGCCAACATAGTGAGATAGCCATCTCTATTTAAAAAAAAAAATCCTTCCATTCCCTGATGCCAGCTATTAACCGCAACTTAAAGCATGAATTTGGAGAGGCACCTGGAACAAAAAGGCAGTGGTAGCTATTAACGATGTAGGTGCTACGAGGTGTGATAAGCACTAGGTCTTTTCATATGTGTTACCCAATTTAATCTTCACAAATAGTAGGGAAGGGATTGGCCCAATTTACAGGTAAGAACACCGGGAATCATTGGATTCATTAGTGGCATTAGCGGTGATCTAATGAGTAAGGTAAAGAGGCGAAAGTCACCCAGCTTTTAAATGAAATCTGACTACCATGTTTTCCACCGCAACCAATTTAGGAGCAAAGCTTTGTACTCCATCTTTTCTTCTCCCTTGGTTTCAGATATTATGCAGAAAACTCCACTGGCAGGTGTGAGAGGTGCGACAGGAGCTGCAAGACGTGCCAGGGCCCACAGCCCACAGACTGCCTGTCTTGCGATACGTTTTTCTTTCTACTTCGCTCCAAAGGAGAATGTCATCGCACCTGTCCAGACCATTATTATGCCGAGCAAAGGGCACAGACCTGTGAGAGATGCCATCCGACTTGTGATCAATGCAAAGGTGAGAGTCTGTCATTTTGCATGTGGTATAGAAAAATGAAAAGGTTTTCTTCCTTCTTTGCTCCTTTCTCACTTCTCACCACCTGGAGGTTCCTCTTGCTTTCTCACCCCATGTGTCATCCTCTCCAGCATCAGTGCCCTCTGTTTGCTCTTCCGCATCTTCCCTCTAACCTTTGCTGCTCCTGCCCATCCCCCATCCTTCAAGGCCCAGAGACAGGCATCACCTCCTTGAGGAAGTATTGTTCGCCCACTCATCATTTTCCTACTCTACCTTTTGAATCACTGGGGGAAACTTGTTTATTTTCATTACTTTCACTATTCCCTGAGACTTCTGCCTCAAACTCTCCCAAGCTCCATGCCTCTTTTACAGAAGCCTAGTTGTCTGTCCCAGAGATCCTTAAGGCTCACCATCTATCCACGAGCCTGGGCCAATACTTTGAAGTTCTGCTTGACTCTTCTCCTTCCCTTGTCGCCCACCCAACCCACCCACCTCCAACAAAGCAAAACTTCAAGGTCTGTTGATTCTCTTTCCCAAATAGTTATCTAATGACATCTTCTTCCATTCCCACTACCCTCATTTTCCATTCTCAGTATCTAGTATCACACCTTTTGAAGCAGCTGGCTGGTCACCACTTCTGTATCTTGCCCCCACACCAGGTCATCTGGTACACTAATGCCAGAATGATTGTCCTAAAATTCAAATTTCTTATTTTTCTTTACATCTTTCCATAAATGTGATCACCATGAATGCTTCTCAATATTTAAGGAAGAAGTACTTCTAAATTTTTTTAAAACTTTCTAGAAAAATGTATTAGCTGGTAGGATACATTCCTGTTCCTTTCAAAATTATCTCAACTATTTTTAGTTATTTTATGTAAATATATAATCAATCAAGTTTCAGTTTTTAAAAAAGCATTCATTTTTAAAAACTATTTGGATATTGAGTGGCATTACATTGAATTTATTTTGGAGAAAAACTCATCTTTATAATCCTGAGTTACTGTATTTATGAATATGGTATATATCTCCATTCTATGCATTTATTTATTACTCTTCAATAAACTTTTAATAAGTGTTTTCTTTCTTTCTTTCTTCTTTTCTTTTTTTGAGATGGAGTCTTGCTCTGTCACCCAGGCTGGAGTGCAGTGGTGCAATCTCAGCTCACTGCAGCCTCCACCTCCTGGTTTCAAGCAATTCTCCTGCCTCAGCCTCCTGAGTAGCTAGGCTTATAGGTGTGTGCCACCACACCTGGAAAATTTTTTTAGTAGAGATGGGGTTTTACCATGTTGGTCAGGCTAATCTCAAACTCCTGCCTCGTAATCTACCCACCTTGGCCTCCCAAAGTACTGGGATTTACAGATGTGAGCGAACGCTCAGGCCAATAAGTGCTTTTATATTTAAAAGGTGATTAAGATTTTCCCATCAGTCTCTTTAACATATGTCTTAAGGACTCTTCTTCCATGTGTTCTAGAAGCTGGAACCACCTAGAACTACCCAGAACCACTCAGCAGCCACCAAATATGCCATGCTCTTTCATGCCTCTATTGACTTTGTTTCATCTTCCTGAAGAACAATGCTCTAGGGAACTCTCAACTTAAAGACTCAACTTGAGTATCATCCCATCTCCCTGTGAAGCTTTTGTTAGTCCTCTCTGGAGTATTCTTCCTCCTTAATTCTGCAATACACTGCTTTCTCATAGAAATTTTATATTACATTTTAATTAAACATGTCCATCTCTCCTACTGATTGTGAGCCCCCAAGCAAAGGCAAGGATTATACTACATTCATTGTGTATCCTTTGTTTCTACTCTAGAGTGTAAAACATAAGTGTTCATTAAGTGTTTGTTCACTGAATGAATGAATGAATAGGAAACATACTCCTAATGTCTTTTTGCAAATTAAAAAATGTTCAGCTATTAGACCTCCAAAAATTGTTTCTCTCCTCTCCTCTCCAATATCCTTTTGTGGAATTTCTATTAAATGCAATTTAGAGTTTATTGACCCGTCCTTCGTATCCTACCTACTCTTTTATATTTTACCTCTTTGACTCTATGTGAGTTATACTAGGTTAATTCTTCGGCACTCCATTTCATTCCCTGATTTGTTCTCTGTGTTCAGTCTAAAGTCCAACCCATCTATTTTTTTGTTTTCAAGTGACTATATTTTTACTTTTGAGATTTTTAATTGGCAGTTGCAGTGGCTAATACCTGTAATCCCAGCACTTTGGAAGGCTGAGGTAGGAGGATCACTAGAGCCCAGGAGTTTGAGACCAGCCTGGGCAACATGGCAAAATCCTGTTTCTACAAAAAAATACAAAAATTAGTCAGACATCGTTGCACACAACTGTAATTTCAGCTACTCAGGAGGTTGAGGTGGGACGATCACTTGAGCAAGGGACGTCAAGGCAGCAGTGAGCTGTGATTGTGTCACTGCACTCCAGCCTGGGTGACAGAGTGAGACCAGGCCTTAAAAAAAAAAAAGAAGAAAAAATATTTTTAATTGTTTCTTTTTCTTATCCATTTTTATTTTTGATCTTTTTGTCTTATGATTTATTTATGGATACTATGTCTTCATTTATTTATGGGTATCTTAAACATACCAATTGTAAAGACTTTGTCAAACGTTTTTATATCAATATTATCTGATGTAAATTCATATTCTAATTGTTGATTGTGTTTATCATCTCTTTTTTAACTTTATTTTATAAGAGAGACAAAGTCTTGCTATGTTGTGCAGGCTGATCTTCAACTCCTGGGCTCAAGCAATCCTCCCATCTTGGCCACCTGAAGTGCTGATGTTACAGGCATGAGCCACTGCACCTGGCCTGTCATCTTTCTTAGCATTCATTTTATCTATATACTTTGGAATGCGGGTCTTAAGCTCATTGTAAATGAAATATTTTGGTTTTGGTTCTTTACTCTCTCTATCTCTTCTTTTATCTTTGCTTCTCACAGTCTAGAAATTTGTTCACTAACTCTATCCCTCTCTCCAACCTGAAACTCAGTCCAGCAACAAGATGTTCCAGTATGCCTGGAGGTGATATTGATGACAGCACAGATCCCATCAGCAATTCAATTAGGAGCTGAGGGGAGTTCTCGTCAGGCGGTTATGTCTACTAAGGCAGAGTCCCAACCTGACTCCCGATTTAAGCCCTAAGCTTAGATTTTGGCCCTGGTCTTATGTAAAACACTTTTAGTTCCTATTTTGGTAGAAAAGGTGAACTCACAGCCACCATTGCCTACTTCTAGTCCTGGAGCAGAGAAGGTGGATGGCTTGAATCTGACTACCATTTTGCATTTATATTTCCTTCATGTTCCAAAGAGATTTCATTTTCTTTGTAACGCCTATCTATCTTTTGTTTTCTCTCTTTATATTTATTCTATAATTGCATTATGTTTAATAGGAATGGGATGTCAGAATCTGAACTTATAAAATATTATTTTTTAATGCATATGTGTTACTAATGGATAATCAGATTCTTAGAAGATGATTATACCCTAAATTATTGCCCAGCCTCACTCTACTAATCCAAATGCCTGGTGGGATGGCAGGAGGGATACTTAGATGAAACAAGCAAAGGCCAACCTGCTAGAGCCTGCTTCTAATCCTGGTGGTTGTTGTTGTTTCCTTCAGAAATGATTCATCTTCAGGAAATAGGTTGATGACATAGAAATGCCAAGAATTAGGAAAAATGAGGTGAGAAATCACATATTCCCCCACACTGGGAGAAGACTGTCAGCACGTTTCTGTTGAGCTACTGAGCTGAAACTCCTGAACAGTATCGTGATGACATTATATTTTAAAATAACTTCCTCCCAAGTACATGTGGATACGGCCATCTCCAAGTTTAAGGTGGCTTCCAATATTACCTATGTCTTGGTATCTCCAAATCTGTCTCTTTTTCCCAAATGGTTTTCCTGAGCTCCAGTTACATACATCCAGTTGCTGACTCAATATCTCTAATTGGATGCTCAACTCCCAAACCACTTGTTCTGATGCTCCCTATCTGGATAAATGGCTCCACCGTTCACCCAGTTGCCTGAGACAGTAACCTGGCCATTACCCTCTGCTCCTCCCCCTCTCTTAATCCCCACATTCAATATGTCCCCAAATCTTGCCAAATCTGTCCCTTAAATATTTCCTGACTCCATCTCCAGTTTCTTGGTATCCTAGTGTCACTACCTTTGTTCAGACTCCCCTTTCACTGTCTGAATAGTTTACCAATTATTTAGTTGGTCTTCCTATCTTTAGCACTAGTCAGCCTATAATAAATCAGTCTTCCATAGGCTCTTAGACTGATCTCTTTACACAACAAATATAATGACTGATCTCCACTTAAAAACAACTCTCCACTGACTTTAGGATAGAATTTTGTTTTGTTTTGTTTTGTTTTTGAGACAGAGTCTTGCTCTGTCACCCAGGCTGGAGTGCAGTGGCGCAATCTTGGCTCACTGCAACCCCTGCTTCCTGGGTTCAAGCGAGTCTCCTGCCTCAGCCTCCAAAGTAACTAAGATTACAGGCACACACCACCACTCCTGGCTAATTTTTTTTTTTTTTAATATTTTAAGTAGAGATGGGGTTTTGCCATATTGGCCAAGCTATTCTCTCAAACTCCTGACCTCAAGTGATCTGCCTGCCTCAGCCTCCCAAAGTGTTGGGATTACAAGTGTGAGCCACCACACCCGGCCAGGATTGAATTTTAATTTAGTATCTTTGCATATGAGGCCCTTCAACACAGATCTCTTCTTATCTTCAGCCTCATCTCTCACTAGCTCCTCTCCTATCCTCTAATCCAGGCATAGTTAGTTGCTGTAAACCTGAGCCAACCTCACCCACTTTCCCTCTCTGGAATACTTTCTCCAGCCTGCTCTGCCTAGCTACCTCTTTCAGATCCATTAGAGTCATCACTTCCTCCAGAAAGCCTCCCCTAGACCCTTCGCTCTATATTCCTTTAGTACTCTGTGTATTCATTCATCCATTTATTTATGGCGCAATGTTCATACAACCGTGAACAAACCAGCAAAGGTCCCTGCAGCCCAGGCTAGTTTAATTTGTGTAATTGTACTTAGTGGTGTATCAGCACTGTCCAAGAGAAATAAAATGTGATTTAAAATTTTTAGTAGTCATGTTTAAAAAATAAAAACAAGTATAATTTTAATTGTACACATTTAGCCAAAATATCTGAACATGTGATCTACACACGTGTTACCGAGATGTTTCATTTTACATGTACAGCACAACTCAAGTTGCACTAGCCATATTTCAAGTGCTCGTATTGGACACCACAGTAATAATCTAGAGCAATGGTTTCAAATGGTATTTTAGTAGTGGCCACCTTCCTCAGATAAAATCTGAGGCTGAACCCTATTAGGTAAACTGATCCAGGCAGAGCTGTTCGGGTGGAAGCAGAGGAACCACCTCAGAGCCCCATCTGATGCCCCTCCCCACTCCCCTCCCACCATTCCCAGGAAGGCCCTAAGGCAACTCCATAAAAATTCTACCATATAGTGGTTCCCAGTCTGTGTCCATTCGCAATTGACTCCCGCCCATGAAAGAATTAGCCTTCCAAACAAACAGCAGTAACTACTCATTAATCCATGTTATCTCTTTTTCATTCCAGAAACACATATGGTTAATGCTCAAAATGTCTAACCAGAATTAGATAACAGATGAGACAATACACTGAATTGGGGGTGGGATGGGAGTGGTGGAAAGCTGATACTGTCATTGGCCATATGGTGGTAAATATTGGCTATTTGATTTTTTGAAAAGTTGAAGTTATCTCTGTTACCATGATTATTGGATATGTGAGACCTTTATTCCAAAGTTGCCCAATAAAATACTTTATTTTCATTTGTGAAATCTGACAACCCTAATTCCAACCACTAGTGTTGTGCAGTGAGCAGCACAATGCAGTGGGGGGTACCTGGTTTCTAATTAAGATTAGGCAACCATCATTAGGTAAGCTAATGTCTTTTACTGTCAACAGTCAAAACAGGACAACACCAGCCTTTGAAGTTATTTGTGGGGATTAGAGAAATGATTCATGATACTGTAAGCACAGTTTGAAAAACAAAACAGTTTTTTCAACTTTCATTTTAGATTGGGGGTATATGTGCAGGTTTGTTTCAAAGGTATATTGCATGATGCTGAAGCTTGGAGTATAAATGAATCTGTCACCCAAGTAGTGAGCGTAGTACCCAATACGTAGTTTCTCAACTCTTGCCCCACTCCTTCTCTCGCTGCTCTTGTATTTCCCAGTGTCTATTGTTCCCATCTATTTTATTAATTTTATTTTTGAGACAGAGTCTCACACTGTCGCCCAGATTAAAGTGCAGCGATGCAATCTCAGCTCACTGCAGTTTCCACATCCCGGGTTTAAGTAATATTCATGCCTCAGCCTCTCAAGTAACTGGGACTACAGGCATACACCACCACCCCTGGCTTATTTTGGTTTGTTTTTGAGACAGGGTCTCGCTATGTTGCCCAGGCTGGAGTGCAGTGGTGCAATCTTGGCCCGCTGCAACCTCTGCCTCCCGGGTTCAAGCAATTATCCTGCCTCAGCCTCCTATCTGGGACTAGAGGCACACACCACCAAGTCTAGCTAATTTTTCTATTTTTAGTAGAGACTGGGTTTCATCATGTGGGCCAGGCTGGTCTCAAATTCCTGGTCTCAAGTGATCAGCCCACATTGGCCTCCCAAAGTGCTGGGATTACAGGCATGAGCCACCACATCTGGCCAAAGTCTTACATTTAAATCTTTAATCCATCTTGAGTTATCACCTATATGGTGATTGTAAGGGATCTAGTTTTATTCTTCTGCATATGGCTAGCCAGCTATCCCTGCACCATTTATTGAACAGAGATTCTTTTTCCCCATTGTTTATTTTTGTCGACTTTGTCAAAAATCAGATGGTTGTAGGTGTGTGGCATTATTCCTGGGTTCTCTATTCTTTTTCATTGGTCTATGTGTCTGTTTTTCTATCAGTGCCATGCTATTTTGGTTACTATGGCCTTATACTATAGAAATACTATACATTATTTGGGTTTGAGATTTCCTGGGTGAATTAAGGATGATGGTTTTGGGCATTCCCAGTCTCAAAAGTTCATCCTCACAGTATCCTTGAGATTGTATTCAAGGGATGAGAATTACAGGAATATGGCTTGAACCTGGGAGGCAGAGGTTGCAGTGAGCTGAGATCTTACCACTGTACTCCAGCCTGAGCAACAAAGCAAGAGTCTGTCTCAAAAATAAAAATTAATAAAGTTTAACACATCTGTAGGGTGTTAAATTTTAAAATAATAGAAAGCATTCTAGAACAGGAGTTAGTGGATGAATCTTGCAGCCCTCTGGAGTGTTCGCACCTCTTCCTCCCGTATTTGACATCAACCCGTGAACTTGCCCAGTTGAAGTTCTCTGTCTTTGATACTCATTTTTTCTGCTATCATTCTTTTTTTAATTTTTATTTTTTATTTAATATTATTTTTTCATATAATTCTTTGCAGTGAGCAGTCCTTTCTTTACTATAGCTAGCACAAGTCCCTTGCTGGTTAGGAAAATGTTGTGCTATCATCTGGTTTTGCAACATATAGATACAAAATCTGGAGACAGGTTTTTCTCATGGGAATAAACTAGGCAGAAGAAAAGATGAGTTCCTTCCTTCTTAAGTCATTAGCTCTCATAGTAAGAAATGAGGATGCATGAAAGAATCAGGAAAAATTTTGCAACCTAAATAAGAAATTACCAACTATATATTTTATTCACTTTGGACTGCCCAACAATTTTAGGATATTGAAAAGAAAAATATGTAAAAACATGGAAGGAGAGGTAGACTGGGAAAACGCAGCACACTCAGGCCTAATATGTAGCTTTCTCTGTAACTGATACCTCCGTAATAAGCTCATTCCTTGCCTTTACACACTTAACTTTTTACTTACCCTCCTCATAAAATTTTATTTTTTCTATTTTGTTTTTGTTTTTTGATTTTGTGTTATTGTTTCTTCTCCTCATAAAATGGTTTGGAATCAAAATCCAGGCTGAGTAACCAAAGCCTCTTAACTCTCCCAAGATGCATCTTTCTGTGTGGACTGAGGCTCACGAACAAAGCTCAGAAGTTGCACCGCATTTGCTGAATTCATCCCATGGGGTTCACTCTGAAGAAGAGCAGATGGTGAGCTGCTCTGAGTTTTAAAGAAATGCCAAAATGCCTGTCTTTTAGGTCCCAAAGCCCCTGCAGATCCTTAGAAGCAATGATAGATGTAGGATGTTAAACTTTAAAATAATAGAAAGCATTCTGGAAATTAACAAACTGCCTTTTGCAAAAGATTCCGGGCACCCTAAGTGTGCAGGTTTGGCGATAAATCAATGTAGGAGATGTAAATGAAGTCCCTGATTTGTCACCCAAAGCTGACGTGTAGTGCCTTTGGGTATTGCCTGGGATCTGGGCCTCAGACAATTTATTGTTGGTCTTCGAGAAAAATGTAACAAACCGTGTCCAGGCGCGGTGGCTCACACATGTAATCTCAGCACTTTGGGATCACCTGAGGTCAGGTGTTTGAGACCAGCCTGGCCAACATGGTGAAACCCCATCTCTACTAATGAGAGTAAAACTTCGTCTCAAAAAAAACAAATGTAACCAAAGTTAAGGTAGGAATTTTGTGACCTAACCTAGCTATGTATGGCCTGTTTCCCGTCTTTTAGTGTTTTCTACTCGTATTTTATTGTAAATTGACAAATTATAATTATATATATTTATAGGGTACAAAGCGATGTCATGATCTATGTATACAATGTGGAATAATTAAGTCAAGCTAATTAACATGTCCATCAGGCCAGGCATAGTGGCTCACACCTGTAATCCCAGCACTTTGGGAAGCCAAGGTGGGTGGATCACTTGAGGTCAGGAATTTGAAACCAGCCTGGGCAACATAGTGAGACCTCATCTCTACAAAAAAATAAACAAAATGTGGCCAGGCACAGTGGCTCATGCCTGTAATCCCAGCACTTTGGGAGGCCAAGGCAGGAGGATCACTTGAGGTCAGGAGTTCGAGACCAGCCTAGCCAACATGGTGAAACCTCATCTCTACTGAAAATACAAAAATTAGCCAGATGTGGTGCATGCCTGTAGTCCCTGCTACTCAGGAGGCTGGGGCAGGCAAATTGCTTGAACCTGGCAGGCAGAGGTTGCAGTGAGTCCAGATCACACCACTGTACTCCAGCCTGGGTGACAAAGCAAGAGTGTGTCTCAAAAGTAAAAATAAAAATAAATAATATATATTACCTGGGTATGGTACGTGCATCTGTAGTCCCAGCTACTCAGGAGGCTGAGGTAGGAGGATCACCTGATCCCAGGGGGTCAAGGCTGCAGTGAGCCATGATTACACCATTGCAATCTAGCCTGGGCAACAGCCTAGGATTACAGATGTGTGCAATTGTGCCCTGCTGAGGTGCTCTTTCTACCACACTATCTGCCTTAGCCACCAGATAGAGGAGGTCCAAATCTATAGCCTCTGTTTCCTGTGAAGATAATTGGAGAAAAAAAAACAAGAGTTCGTCACCTCAAATACTTACTCATTTTTGTGATAAGAACATCTGAAATTTACTCTTACCAATTTTGAAAGTACATTATTAAGTATAATTACGAGATATAATAGATTCCAAAAACATATTCTTCCTGTCTAACTAGAACCTTATAACCTTTGACCACCATCTCCCCAGTCCCCCCAGTCTCCGGTAACCACCATTCTCTTCTCTACTTCTATGAGTTCAATTGTTTTAGATTCCACATTAAAGTGAGAGCATGTATCTACCCTTAATTTCTCGTCATTGGAAAAAAAAAAAAAAAACCTCTCTTTTATGTTAAAAACTGAAGTAAGACATCTAAGCTATATTTTAGAAAAATGTAGAATGGGGAAAAAGGAAGAATGGAAATAAGAGAAGATTGATTCTTCCATCAGAGACCACAATAATGTTCCAGAACATGCAGGAAATTCTGTATGAAGCTACAGCTAAGGTAAAAATAAAGTGGTTTTGAATTTATATCACTACAGGCAGCTTCCAACCTAAGAAGCAGTTCAGTAGTAAAGGTGTTTATTCTCTAAGCTGATGTTAGAGCTCAGAATTTATTTTTCCACAGAAACATTATAAAGGATTGAGCTCACAGATCAGCCATGAAAAGTCAATTTAACTACATTGTGAATGTAAAGGACAGATTCATGGTTCTGCTTCAAGTTCAAAAACCACCCTTTACAGGATTGTTCTGATGCGAAGACCTATACAAGTTCCAACTTACAGTACCAGGCATATTCTATGCCCATTAATCTGATGCTCCCGTTTTAAAATTAACAGCAAAAATGCTCAGGAATTCCTAATGGAATGAGCTAGATTTAGGTCTCCTGTCCCCAAACTTTCCAGAAGTTATTATCCCTTGATACCTGCATAGAAGAAATGTTTGGGCCTGTCCTTTTTGGGGTGTCTGAATTAGGAGAGAGTAGTATTGCCTCCGTAGGAAACAGAGGCCGTAGATTCCGACCTCCTGCTCTATTTGGTGGCTCATGTGATAAGGGAAATGGTGTGGTAGAAAGAGCACCTCAGCAAGCAGCAATTGCACGCATCTATAATCCCAGCTACTTGGAGGCTGAGGCAAGAGGATTCCTTGAGCCCAGGAGTTTGAGATCAGCCTGGGCAACATAAGGAGACTCCATCTCAAAAAAACAAAACAAAACAAAAGAGAAAGAAAGATCAAGAGGTTATGAGTCAGCAAACTTGAATTTGAATCTTGACCACCACCTATGTAACCCTGGATAGGTGACATTACATGTCTGGGCCTTAGTTTTCATTTATTAATATTTTTTAAATGAGAAATATATGTCAAATTTCTGAGAAGAGAACTTAACAGCATTCAAGAGAATTTCAAAGGAATCTATCACCATCATCACAACCCCAAAATTAAGAACCTCCAAACAAAATGACCTGCTAAATCCTTTCAGCCCTAGCATTTTAAGTGCCAAGTTTAGCGTTGTTTCTCAATTAGAAACTGCCTATTCATGATTTATGCACTGAGTATTGCAATCGTCCAAACAGCTAGTAACATACTCCACACTAATTAAGAATAAGCAGAAGGACGAATAAAGGCTTTAGACACTTTCTACATGATTTCTCATTCTCTGAAAGTCTTTTCTCTTGCTGTAATAAAAGATGTCATCCCTAAATCCTCAATTTTCAGACTGAGAATCTACATCGATTGAACTAATTGTATAATTTTTACTTTGTGTGGGAGACTTTTTTCTTTTTCATATCATCAATCAATTCACCCTTCTTCTTCACTTTACTTGACATATTCCTTGTTTTTAAGTGTTCCGGAACAAAGACAGAGGTTGAAATCTAAGGTCAATATCATAACTTAAAACGTTTTTTCTTTCAGGAAAAGGAGCGTTGAATTGCCTAACCTGCGTGTGGAGTTACCACCTCATGGGAGGGATCTGCACCTCGGACTGTCTTGTTGGAGAATACAGAGTGGGAGAGGTATGGAGGGCTGGCGGTGCGGGGCTTTCTGCTCTCTCTAGAGAGGAACATGAGCTTAGTTCCTACATGTCATTCTGGGCAATCAAAAAGTCCCAAAATTCTCATACTGTAGAAATAGTGTATGTTTAATATTTTTAAATCTTCTACCAGCCAGGCACAGTAGCTCACGCCAGGCACAGTGGCTCACACAAGCACTTTGGGAGGCCTAGGCGGGCAGGTCATGAGGTCAGGAGTTCGATACCAAACTGGCCAATATGTTGAAACTCCATCTTATACAAAAATTGACCAGGCGTGGTGGCACACACCTGTAGTCCCAGCTATTTGTGGGGCTAAGGCAGGAGGATTGCTTGAACCCAATCACACCAGTGCACTCCAGCCTTGGCAACAAAGTGAGACCCTGTCTCACAAAAAGATAGATTATATGAGTGGTAAGTAACAAAGCTGGGATTAAACCTGAAGGATGTGATAATACATGAGATACAGGATTCAATGAGATAATACAGCTGAGAAAGCACCTTAGCAGTGCCTGAAACATGCTAAGGTGCTCAATAAAAGCAATTTATGGTCCTTCTTCTTTTTCTATCATACCATACTTCCAAAGTTACAGAGTAAAATAGGAATGCATCTTCCCTAACCCACATTTCCAGTGCCAGTCAAAGAATGACTTGTCAGGAAGGAAGCCACTTTCTTCTCATCTCTCTACTTTCTTCCCATAGAGATTTAACTACTTGAGCTACAGAGCCACAACATATATTATTCTGGGGCCAGACTACGAGAATCCAATAAGCACAGAGGCCAAGCAGGTCACTAACATACATGCTGGGTCAAAGAAAACCACAACGTAAGCTTGAACCTTGAAGGAAAGTGGAAATTGATGTATCACCTACATGTTGGTGACAAAATAGCAAGTGCTGAGGATTGTGTCAAATAGAAGAGTGAAAATCAGGGCCATTGCCACGTGGGAGTGATGAATCCAGTGCTGACAGGTCTTCTAGCTTCTAAAGAGAAATTAGGAATGAATTTACATGTGAAATATCCCACTTTTGAGATGTGGGAAATGAAAGCAAAATATTTTAAACTGCAAGTCAATAGTGTGGGCCAGACAAAACTAGTCCTTGACCTGAGCTGTCCTTGAGCACATGAGCTGTCAGTTCCTAACCCAAACCGTTCTAGACATCTGTTCTCCCATTGTTATTAGCAGATCTCAAAGGGCAGGGCCCAGCCATGATTCCACCCCATCACAGACAGTTGGTTATTTCACCCAGCACAGTTAAAATGGGCTCAGAACACACCACTCTCCTTATGGAGAAAGATGAAATGCCATCTGGAGAAAGATGAAATGCCATCTGGAAACTCCAGTGCCTTGTTAATACCTCTGCACTCGAAAGGAACCTCTTGATTGCTCTTAACAGGGAAAGAAATTTAACTGTGAAAAATGCCATGAGAGCTGCATGGAATGCAAGGGACCAGGGGCCAAGAACTGCACCTTGTGCCCTGCCAACCTGGCGCTGCACATGGACGACAGCCGCTGCCTCCACTGCTGCAACGCCTCTGATCCCACCAGCCCTCAGGAGTGCTGTGACTGCCAGGACACCACAGGTGAGGGGAGAACAAGAGCAGCCTATAGAGGAAGGGCATGTGCTCAGGAAGCCAATGGGAACGGAGGGAGGGGGGATGGGAAGTTCAGGAAAATTAATATGGCTACCTTATTATTGAGTGCTTACTATGGGCCTACTGTACTTGAAACTTCATGCCCATTGTCTCACTTCACAAGTAGAGATTATCAGTCCCCCTTTACAGATGAGGAGACTGAGGCTCAAAGAATTGGATTTGCATGCCCAAGTCCACACCGATAATAAAAATTTCATCTGGGGACTGGGTGTGGTGGTTCATGCCTGTACACATCCCAGCATTTTGAGAGTGTAGGGTGGGCAGATCACTTAAGTCTAGGAGCTTGAGACCAGTCTGGGCAACTTGGAGAAACCCCATCTCTACTAAAAATACAAAAATTAGCTGGACATGGTGGTTCACGCGTGTAATCCCAGCTACTCAGAAGGCTGAGTGGGAGGATCTCTTGAGCCCAGGAGGCAGAGATTGTAGTGAACTAAGATCACACCACTGCAGTTCAGCCTGGATGACAGAGCGAGATGCCATTTCAATTTTTGTTAAAAAAAAAATGGCTTATCTGGAATTAGATTCTCTGCTTGCCTCCAAGACTAGAACTCAAGTAGAGCTAGCATTTTATCTTTATGAATTTACTTTGTTCCTTTTTTCATTCTTCCCTTCTGGGGAAAAAAGGAAAAGAATCAACTACCAAGGAAGCCAATGTCAATATTATCTTGATTCTGTTGAAGAATCATTCTATGAAAGTCAGCCCAAACCTAGACTTCTCACTAGAGACTGATATTTTAGAAATGAATTTTTCTTGAAGGATAAGAAGTAAAACCCCCTTTACCAATTTCCAGTCCCTCAGCTGTCTTCACGTCTAACCCCATCCACGTGGGTATTTGATTCTCATTGGTCACAAACTTACAAAGATCTCAAACTGAGAGATTTCATCTCAAAAAAGAAACACATATTCTTAAAATATACTTTCTATACCAAAAGTAGATAATTTCCTTGGGGTTCAGAAGTAACATTCACCAACAAAAAGAGATGCCATATTTGTGAGTCTGTCCATTTGTAAGTTAAGAAAATCCCAGACCCATAACTGCTACCAGACATTTCTTTTTTATTTTTTATCAGCATTTTCAATTGGGTCTTAAGTATCATCTCACCAAAAACATTTTCCTTCTTTTAGCTTTCCTACCCCTCTGAGCACCTGGTTTTCTCTGTTCTTCATACACACCTACATTGAGGGTCTGATTGCCTAATATCCATCCTGTGTCAGCTAAGAATAATAACCCTCACAACATTAACACCTTTAAATGAAACCAGAAGTTTGTGCATGTTTCGTGCAGTTTGTGAAAGCCTGTTCCAACTAAGAACTATCTTGTCAGCTTTCCTGGTCCCCATGAGGCTCTTGATGAGACACCTGCAGCAATCTGCAAAAGTCTAAACGCTCTTGATTGCCTGATCTTTCTTTACAGAGACACTCCATCCCCTCAAAGAAACCATATCACAAAGGCTAACCTTGACTCTGCAGACCTGGGATGGAGAATAGTAAGCAAGGCATGATTGCATATGGCACCCTTGTAATTGAAACAACCTCGAAAGGATTTTTATATTGATTCTACTGCTTCAGGCAGTATTTATCTCACATTACCACACACAGATTGCTTATCAATCTCTCCAATGCTTTAATGTTTTCTCCAGGGAAGAATTTTGTGCTGAACTTGCTAATGATTAATGTAATAATGGTAGGTCTGTTACTTTAGAAGAAGAAACTCGGCTTGATACGTAAAATCCCATGAGAATTATGATAAAACAGAAAACTTGCTTGGCACTAGCAAAAAAGAAAAATACATAGTCATGATGAATCAGATCTCATCGGTCAATATTTAATAAGCAAAAATCATTGCACCTTGCAGCAGTGTTATATTCATTTATCTAGTGTGTAGAACGTACCTAGAATCTCTCATGAAACTATCCCCTGAACAAGGGAGACCCAAGAGGCTCAACAAATATTTATGGAAAACCTACCGTGTATTTCAGCTTGTACATCCAACAAGGCCTGATAGTTTTTTCCCTCTGGTTCTTTCAAACTCCCATGTGGTGAGTTAAAGAACAGAAAAAAAAAAATAGACTTTTTTTTTTGATTACCCAAATCATACCACCTGGTTAAATGAATAAAAAGTAAGACAAATGAGCTCATCCTCATTTCTAAAGTTATAGTTGAATCTTTCCTTCTGTGAAACAGTTTTGGTAACTCCATATTCTCAATCAATGCATCAAAAAAAGAGGCTGATGGATGACAGGGGTCAGAGCTCTGGATTTCAAAACTCTTAATAATTGCTGGGTGAGGTGGCTCACGCCTGTAATCCCAGCACTTTGGGAGGCCAAGGCAGGTGGATCACCTAAGGTCAGGAGTTTGAGACCAACCTGGCCAATATGGTGAAACCCATTTCTACTAAAAATACAAAAATTAGTGAGGCAAGGTGGCATGCACCTGTAGTCCCAGCTACTCAGGAGGCTAAGGCATGAGAATTGCTTGAGCTTGGGAGACGGAGGTTGCAATGAGCCGAAATATTGTGCTACTACACTCCAGCCTGGGAGACAGAAGGAGACTCCATCTCAAACAAACAAAAAAACTCTTAATAATGATAGAAAAAAACTGCCTATCATTCAAGTTGGTAGGATTTAAAAATGGCACTTCTTTTTCTACCAGGCTAGGAGCACAAAACTCCAGGAAGCCAAAGAACAGTTGTCAGAGCCTTCTGTCCTAATGCCTTCAGACTGTAGCATGGAGCTAGGATTCCTGGATCTGAATTCTGATTGCTCCACAAACAAGGTCTTGTCTCTGACAGTGTGACAATTCACTTTCTCTCAGTGGACTTTAGTTTCCTCGAATGTCAAACAACAAATTGGGCTAAGTAATTGCGAAGGCCCCACGTGGCTCTCAGAGTCAGTAGTTTTATAAATTATCTGCTCTTGCCCTTAAGTGGTGGGACAGTCAGGCTGGCTCCAGCTTAAGGTAGCTTGGGAGAAGACTCAGTCTTAGAAAAGAAGTTGGAATCGGGAAATAAAATAGAGCATTTAGCAATAACTAAAGCTTGGTCCAAGATGAAATATTTTCTTAGGAGGGAAAGAGAAGAATCAGTTGATAAGGTTGGACACCTGGTGGCTGACCTATGAGATAGAGGGATAAGGGAACTCCCTTTGGATGGCAAACTGACCTTTCTAGAAGGATTTATTGGCTTCATCAGACACAGACTAGGATTCTCATTTGGTACATACTCCAATTTTATACAGTGGTGTGTCTTCTAGGAAAATCAGAGACAGGCCAGGTGCAGTGGCTCACGTTTGTAATCCCAGCACTTGGGGTGGCCAAGGTGGGAGGATCTCTTGAGCCCAAGAGTCTGAGACCAGCCAGGGTACCATAATGAGACACTGTCTCTACAAAAAATTAAAATTAAAATTAAACAAAGGAAAATCAGAGACAGTGATTCTAGCATTTTCGATTTTTAAAATAAAAGTGAAATTCTAGCTCAGAAACTAATTCTCTCTATTCTATTTCTTCCACCTTTTCCCTCTTGCCTCTTCCTTGGGGGACTTCTTCCAACAGAAGAGTGCATCCTTCGAACAAGCAAGGTTGGGCCTGCAGCTGAGCACTTCAAGACAGCTCTGTTCATCACCTCCTCCGTGATGCTGGCCCTTCTGCTCGGGGCAGCTGTGGTTGTGTGGAGGAAATCACGTGGCCGAGTCCAGGCAACAGAAAAGGCCGGCTATGAAAAGCTGGCTGACCCCAACAAGTCTTACTCCTCCTATAAGAGCAGCTATAGAGAGAGCACCAGCTTTGAAGAGGATGAGGTGATTGAGTACAGGGATCGGGACTATGATGAGGATGACGACGATGACATCGTCTACATGGGCCAGGATGGCACAGTCTACCGGAAATTTAAGTATGGGCTGCTGGATCATGATGATGAAGATGAGCTGGAATATGATGATGAGAGTTACTCCTACCAGTAAACACCCCCCCTGCCCACCGCCCACCCACCATTATTCCACTCTCAGGCATGCCTGAGATGCCTGTGAGCATCACTGCTTTTGGTTTTATCCACACACCAGGCTGATGTGTGAGTGTTTCTATTTGTCTTCTTTAATCACGAGTCCAACCAGAATATGTTAGAATGATGAAATACTTTGTTCTTCTTTTGAATGACTAAACTCAATTAACAGTTCCTGTTCAACCATAATTGAGGAGCAAGGATAAAATTCAGAGATATTTTCCTCAAAATAATATGTCAACACACAAAAAATCCAGGAAGTGAAAACAAATGAGATTTGTGCAAACTCTTCTATGTGATTAAAATAAAAAAAGGACAGCAGATCTATAGAAATATTATTTCCAAGCTGCATTGTGGAGGCGTCTCCTGCCTCCTGGTATTCTGATTTTTCTCTGTCTGATTTTCTGTACTTAATGGGGGTACAAAGGCATTGTTGGTTTGCAGATATTTTCTCCCCTTTAGCTGTCTTTAGGCAGAGATTTGTTTTGTAAGGGCCGAGAAAAAAGGATTCTTATCAATTGACTCCAGACCACCCCTGGTGAGCAAGAGAGATCACCACTGCTGGGCTGCTCAGGACCTACTTGAGATAAGAGAAGAAGAGGGAAGTTGCATCATAGCTGAGGAGCCAGGAGGTCACCAGGCCCTAGTTCCTCCACAGGAATCCAGAGTCACAAGGATTCTAAAGGCAGAGCAGGCCCAGGAGGGAGACAGGCAGGGCAAGCCCAGTGAGAAAGAAATCACAGAGTTTCCAGGAAATGCACCCTCATGATTTTCTGAGTACTTTTCACCTGGGAGACATCAGCTGCTAAGACATTGAATAATAAAAGAAAAATGGTGGTGTTAACCTAACATAAAATGGAATAAAATGACAAATACTTCATCCACTCTAAAAAAAATAGAGAGCTTTCCTTCATCAACAACCCATCACAAAACCATGGACTCTCCATAGAAAGAGCTGGAATAGAGTCTAACATGGAAAACAAAAATCCCAATATGCTGCTCACAAACTGGACTCCAGCTGCCGCCGACCAGCCTTCCAGCACTGCTCACCACTTAGATTTTTGTTTCTAGACCTCCTAGGCTTCCCTTTTTCCACTCTTCTGTCAAACGTGTTCTTGGATTCATGTACCTGAGGACAGTTTTTCTCCAGATTCTAACACAGAGCGGGGCTCTTGTTATGCAAAATGATGGTTGGCAGGGTCTTACAGATTTCCTTGTCAAAGCAGACCTTACAGGCAGTACTAGGAGTGGAGCACCAGAAAGTGAAAGTGACATATTCAGAGAATGATAATCTATTGCACACCTACGACCAGATAACAAGCTAAGTAATTCCTCTAAAAAAAACACCCCACTTCCCCACTTTGGTACTTAACATACTGCGATGAGGTTGGTGTTGCTATTACTCTGTTTTCGTAGGAAACCTGAGGCTTACAAGAGAAAAGTAACCAGCCCAAGGTCATGCAAAGCTCATCAAGATGCAAGAAAAAATAATGGCCACCCTAAAGCGTGTGTTCTTATAACTATCTACTGACATAAGGTGGGAAATATGCATCCTAAATATAATTAAATGCATGCCTATGATTTTCATCTGTAATATCAATTTTATCTTTACTAAATTCATACATTTTCTTTTTTTATCATATGTAATCACTGTCATAGAAAATTGTTATGAAGAAGTCTTCAGTTTACTAACGGCTTGTGTTTCTTTAGAGGAAAGCTCTTAAAACAGGGTTGACAGTCTCTGGAAAGAGCCAGCTAGTAAGTACATTAGACTTTGTTGGCCAGAAAGTCTCTGTCATAAGCACTTAGCTCTGCTATCGTAGCGTGAATGCAGCTGGTACACAATGGATCGGTGAGCCGTACTCCAATAAAACCTTATTTATGGACACTGAAATTTGAATTTCAGATAATTTTCATGTATCATAAAAGTTTATTCTTTTGATTTTTTTCAACCTTTCAAAAATTTTAAAATGCAAAAACTATTCTAGTTCACAGCATTACAAGAACAGGTGGTGGGTCAGATTTGGCCAACAGGCTGTACTTTGCTGACTTTATCTTTAAAACACTCTTCAGGCCGGGCGTGGTGGCTCACGCCTGTAATCCCAGCACTTTGGGAGGCTGAGGCAGGTGGATCACGAGGTCAAGAGATCGAGACCATCCTGGTCAACATGGTGAAACCCCGTCTCTACTGAAAATACAAAAATTAGCTGGGCATGGTGGCGCGTGCCTGTAATCCCAGCTACTCAGGAGGCTGAGGCAGGAGAATTGCCTGAACCCAGGAGGCAGAGGTTGCAGTGAGCCAAGATCACGCCATTGCACTCCAGCCTGGGTAACAAGAGCGAAACTCCGTCTCAAAAAAAAAAAAAAAAAAAAAAAAAAAAAAAAAACCACTCTTCAGAGATCATGTGCGTCACGTACATGCATGATACGCCTCCAAAAATTGTGATTATTTACAATTATCTTCTTGGCCAGGCATGGTAGCTCATACCTGTAATCCCAGCAGTTTGGGAGACTGAGGCAGGCAGGTCACCTGAGGTCAGGAGTTCAAGACTAGCCTGGCCAACATGGTGACACCCCATCTCTACTAAAAATACAATTATTAGCTGGGCGTGGTGGTACACACCTGTAATCCCAGCTACTCAGGAGGCTGAGGCAGGCGAATCACTTGAGCCTAGGAGGTGGAGGTTGCAGTGATCTGAGATGGCACCATGTACTCCAGCCTGGGTGACAAAGCAAGACTCTGTCTCAAGAAATAACTAACTAACTAAAATTATCTCCTTGCCAGGAGTGGTGGCTCATGCCTGTAATCCCAGCACTTTGGGAGGCTAAGGCAGGAGAATTGCTTGAGCCTAGGAGCTCAACATCAGCCTTGGGCAACATAGTGAGACTCCCGTGTCTACAAAAAAAATTAAAAATCAGCCAGGCATGGTGACAAGTGCCTGTAGTCTCAGCTACTCAGGGGGCTGAGGTGGAAGGATCACTTAAGCTTGGGAGGTCAAGGCTGCAGTGAGCTGTGATTGTGCTACTGCACTTCAGTCTGAATGACAGAGCTAAGACCCTGTCTCAAAATAACATTATCTTTTCAAAATGTATCTGAAGCCCTGATAGTTCTTTTCAATTCTTAGAAACATAAAAATATATGCTCGATAGCCGTCTTATCAATGGAAGGCTTTCTCATCTCTGTAATTGCAGTTAGCTTACAAAAACAAGCAGTTTTGTTTATACTGTGTTCATTTTCCTCGATAATTCTAAAGCTCTGATAGACTGAGTTTCGCATTTCTTTTTGTAGACTGGAAATTGTTTTCTTTAAAAAAAATTTGTGTTTATGATACACAGTTAAAGATTGGATGAGGTTGAAACGAACTTCAATACTAAGAAAAACTGTGGGCTGGGCATGGTGGCTCTTACCTATAATCCCAGCACTTTGGGAGGCCGAGGCAGGCGGATCATGACATCGGAAGTTCAAGAACAGCCCGGCCAATATGGCAAAACCCTGTCTTTACTAAAAATACAAAAAGTAGCTGCATATGGTGGTGCACGCCTGTAGTACCAGCTACTTGGGAGGCTGAGGCAGAAGAATCGCTTGAACCCGGGAAGCAGAGATTGCAGTGAGCAGAGATTGTGCCACTGCACTCCAGCCTGGGTGACAGAGTGAGACTCTGCCTTAAAAAAAAAAAAGAAAAAATGTGGTGTTCCTCTGTGTGGCCTGCAATGGAAAGAACGCTCATGCTTGTGTATTGAGGTTTGACATCTTTCCTTCTTTGTTTTTAGTCATGCAACGTTATTCTCAGACAGCTTTAGAATACTACGCAATGACTATCTAAATAGATAAATATGTGGTTGGAAAACGAGGCACCTTTTTGTTCTCTGCTTGCAAATCATTTGGAAATATTAAGAGAATCCTTGTAGACTGGAAACACACCAGGAGGCTGAATAAAGCATGGGAGGTTCCAGTTAATAGAAAGTAATTTTAAAATTGGAAATAAAATTAAATCAAGACCAGATAATGCTATGGAGACTTACTTATTACAGAACCATTCCTGAGCATTTTTATGTTTTTATGTGCTTAGCATTACATTTTACCAAATGAGATGCACAACACTAAGAGTGCTGTTTTTTTCTTCTTTTTATCTACCTACACCTAAAGACCAAGCTAGCCTTATCAATTCTGAATTTTCTCTCCTAAAAATCAGCCCAATCTGTTTTTCAGCCTCATCAGCACTGCCTCAATCAGGCCCTGAGCGTTTCTCATCTGGACCATTCATACTTCCTCCTGAAGAATTGCTCAGCTTCAACCTCTTTTTCTCCTGGTGTATCCTCTACACTGCTATCAAAGATGATTTCCAAGTTTCCTCAGATCATTCCATTCTGGGCTCCCTGTCACCTACACTGATTACGACATTCAAAACTTTCCCACATATGACCACCGGCTTTGTCTCTGGACTTATGACCCTCAATTTCCCGGCCCCTTCTTATTTCTCAGTTTCTCCGTTATGCTCCAATAGCACTGAATTGCTTCTAGGTTCTCCAGGATAATATCCTGTTATCTCATGCTCTTGGGCATATATTGTTTACTCTCCTTGGAATATTCTTCTCCCACCTTAACCAGCTGGAAATTTCCTGACCTTCTTTGAAAAGTCACATTTCCTTATAACCTCCCCTAGGAAGTCTTCCCTGATTTTTGAGAAGGTTAATCACTTTCTCCCATCTCTGCTTCCTAGATACTCTGTGCATATAGTTTTTCATATCAGCTCGTGATGTAATTGTTAGATTACAAAGCTCTCTACACTGAAAGACTAGTTCCTCCTTGAGGCAGCCACTGTTTCTTTTCTAGAACCTAGCACAGGGCCCAGCAACTGGTTAACAATCAAGAAGGATTGGTAGAATTGAATTTTAAGAAGAAAAGCCTCATAGATATGAAGAAAGCATCAGCCAATGATCTAGGACATATGATGTATATGCAGCGCATTCCCGTTTAGTCCTGAGAGTAAGTGGTATGGCGGGGAGGAGGTGGTGGCAGTTAAGCATGAAATAGCTACAAATTAGGGCACATAGAGATGGCTTCATGGGAAGATTTGTGCTTGGTCTTAATTTGAAAAAGAGGATGGAGGCAGGATTCTTTGAAGAAGGCACTGGAGTTTACCTGACTTTTATGATAATAATTATAATAATCAATTACCAAGTATTTGTTAAGTGATTAGCGTGTGCCCAGCACTATTCTAGTTACTGGAAAAACAGCAACTGGGATCCATCAGATTTGAGGCTTCATGGAACTTTCAATCTAGTTAATGTAAGAGCTAGAAAGAAATTATTTAGGCAGATGGCGAGGGTGAGAGAGTTCTAGGTAAGATTTCCTTTTAATAAAAAGCAGCCCTTAGCCGGGTGTCGGGCACCTGTAATGCCAGCTACTAGGGTGGCTGAGGCAGGAGAATCTCTTGAACTCGGGAGAATCACTTGAACCTGGGAAGTGGAGGTTGCAGTGAGCCGAGATCACGCCACTGCACTCCAGCCTGGGCGACAGAGCAAGACTCTGTCTAAAAAAAAAAGCAGCCCAAAATAATCAAGGTGCAAGCATAGACAAGCAAGCTAAAAGCTTGCATGGTTAAATGCCAGCAGCTGTGCCCATAAAAAGGGATACCTGGAAGCCAGGTATATTCAAAATGGAGGTTCCCTTTTCCCTTTTGTCACCACATGTGCAGTAAAAAAGCAAGCAACATGGCACCAGCCAGGTAGAGACCCCATCTGATAAAAGATTAGGGTGGGACGGCCATCTTCTTTCCATACTATGCAAATGACACACCTGGTCCAACCAATCTCTCAGGCCCTATGTAAATCAGACACTGCCTCCTCAAGCTCCTCTATAAAATCCCATGCATTTCACCATGAAACCAGAAGACCCGCTGGGGCTCCCCTCTCTGCAGGAGAGAGATTCTCTTTTCTCTTTCTTTCACCTATTAAACTTCTGCTCCTAAACTCGCTTCTTGTGTGTCTGCATCCTCGATTTCCCTGGCGTAAGATGATGAACCTCTGGTATTTACCCAATGATGCTGCTTCATAGAGAAAAAAGTACTGTAAATTAAGTTACCATTTTTAATGACATCTATGGCCTAGGCATGGTCTTTAGCACTTGACTCATATGATCTTATTTACACCTTCCAACAAAAATGCTATAAGGTGGGTAACATGCTCCCTCTTTACAAATGAAGAAGGGAGGCTCAGTGATGATACTCAAAGTGCTCTAAGTCAGAGTGCCCGCAAATGGTCAAACTGGGATTTGAATCTAGGACTCTCTGATTCAGGTTTTATTCTGCTCTACCACTTGGCTGTTATGCAAAGAATGAGCCTAGCCTTTGTCCGTAATCCCTGAACCCTATTTTGGGATTAGTTTGAGCTAGGTGGAATTTACTGTAATCATGAGTCACCACAAGGCAATGCCAGTGAAGCCCTCAAGGGAGCCTGCAGTTCAGGTGCACGATCCCCTCTACAGGCACAGAGATGAGGATCGGTAAAGAAATAATTTTAGGTGACTGTGAATATTGACTTTACGCAACTATGTTTCAACCCACTAAAAAGTATTCATGTGAGGTTCTACCCCATAAAAGAAAAAAAATCTGAAGAATTATGAATTTCCAAATGTGAATTCAGAAGTGACATCAATTGGAGATTAAATGTTTAGAAAAACTGAAGGTAAAGACTTCAGGTGCTTAATAAAGACTTCAGGTGCTTAATACATACTTCAGACATTAGCTCTTTCAAGATCTGTTCAGAGTTAACAAAGTTTGCTTTAGAGTTCACAAAAAAAGAAACTGCTCAATGTACCACCCAAGTGAAGAACCACGTTTAGATGCCATTAATTGAAATACACAGTGGCCTCCATTTTACACTGACAGGCTGTGGCTCGCTTCTGTAACATCAGCACTTTGGGAGGCCGAGGCAGGCGGATCATGAATCAAGATATCGAGACCACCCTGGCCAACATGGTGAAACTCCGTCTCTACTAAAAATACAAGAAATTACCTGGGTGTGGTGGTGCACGCCTGGAGTCCCAGCTACTCGGGAGGCTGAGGCAGGAGAATCACTTGAACCCTGGAGGCAGAGGTTGCAGTGAGCCGAGATCAAGCCACTGCACTCCAACCTGGCAACAGAGTGAGACTCCCTCACCATGGCAAAACCCCATCTCTCCTAAAAATACAAAAATTAGCTGGGTGTGGTGGCAGGTGCCTATAATTCCAGCTAGTCAGGAGGCTGAGGCAGGAGAATCATCACTTGAACCTAGCAGGTGGAGGTTGCAGTAAGCTGAGATTGCACCACTTCACTCCAACCTGGGCCAAAGAGTGAAACTCTGTTTCAAAAAAAAAAAACAGATAAGACCGTGTTTCAAAAAAGAAATAGAATTTCTATCAATGCATGCTTGGCTTAGACGTTAGATCTAACTTGATCACCATACATTAACAAAATATAATTCAGCAAGGCACTCTGAAAATGAATAAACAAGATTAAATTTTGAGGTTATATTTGGGTTTTCACTTTTAAAGCCACTAATGCCACCTTGCATTGTTCTCAAAAATAAGCAAAAAAAAAAAAAAAAGGTCATGAAGGTGAAGAAAGATATTGACCAGATGTTTTGCTCATCTCTGTGGTTCTAGTGCCCAGCATACCACATGGTACAAGGCAAATATTTGTTGAGTGATTACAGACAAGAAAATGCTTGCATATGTGTGCCTTATAAGAGGCACTGGGTTCCATGGCCAAACTTAGCTGTAAGGAAGGCTGGAAAGCAATGATCTGATAAAGGGTAATGAGATTACCCTGATGGGCTTAGAACAGTCATGACTCATCTTCTGGGGCTTTGCAGCTCTGAATAAAACTCGATTTTCATTATCACAGAAAAGAAGAGTAGGGCAGGGTAGATGTTAGGTCACCAACAGCTAAGAATGCCTATCCAGGTGACCCCATTTCTATTGAAAAAATAATTTTGGCTGGGCGCGGTAGCTCACGCCTGTAATTGCAGCACTTTGGGAGGCCGAGCGGGTGGATTACCTGAGGTCAGGAGTTCAGGACCACCCTCCATCTCTACTAAAAAATACAAAAATTAGCCAGGTGTGGTGGCAGGTGCCTGTAATCCCAGCTACTCGGGAGGCTGAGACAGGAGAATTGCTTGAACCTGGGAGGCACAGGGTGCAGTGAGCTGAGATCGCACCATGGCACTCCAGCCTGGATGACAAGAGTGAAACTCAGTCTCAAAAATATATATATGTTTAATTAAAAAAAAAATGCCTATCACACCAACAAAAGTGTTTACTGAGAAGAACTGATCCCAGCCTGCAAGGGAAATTATATAAGGCTTATTAGATGAAGCAAACATCTGTTTGTGAAACAGGATTATAATACCAGATCAGAATATGATTGAGGTTGGAGAATTCCCATCCCTCCAAGTTATTGTTACCAAGTGAAGCCACTTTGGGGGCTAGCAGTGTAATTCTGGACCTGGTGCAGATGTTGCTGTATCATTTGATCTGATTTTAATGTAAATGATAGAAAATTCAACCCAAACTTACTTAAATACAAAAAAAAATTTATAGGCTCAATTAAAAAGTGTAGGGGGCTGGGCATGGTGGCTCACCCTGTAATCCCAGTACTTTGGGAGGCCGAGGTCGGAGGATTGCCCGAGCCCAGGAGTTTGAAGTCAGCCTGGGCAACATGGTGAAACCCTATCTCTCAAAAAAAAAAAAAGAAAGAAAAATTAGCTAGGCATGGTGGCACATGCCTGTAATCCCAGCTATTCAGGAGGCTGAGGTGGGGGGATTGTCTGACCCCAAGGGCTTGAGGCTGCAGTGAGCCATGATCACACGACTGCTTTCCAGCCTGGATGACAGAGCGAGACCCTGTTTCAAAACAAAAACAAAAACAACTGAAGTCTCAGCCACTAGGGAGGCTGAGGTTAGAGGACTGCTTAAACCCAAGAGTTGGAGGCTTCAGCAAGCTATCATTGCACCACTTAACTCCAGCCTGGAGGACAGAGCAAGGCGCTGTCTCTTGCAGAAAAAAAAAAAAAAAGCATAGTGTTGGGGGTGGAATCAGGTACTGCTGGAATGAATAAGCCACAACCCCAGTACCAGTTTGTCTCCATCTCTCTTTCCTGCCTTTTGCTATGTTGGTTCCATTCTCCCTGGAGTCTCCCTAGACACTGGCAAGATGGCTGCTGCTAGTGCCAGACTCAACATTCTCTTGGGTCCACCTCCAATAGGAAAAAGGCCTTAGCTCTGATCCAAGTCTCTGAAAAGCTTTCTTGATATCTCATTGGCTCAGAAAAAGATTTGCCTGTTTCTATTGCATAAATACTCCCATCATGGCCAATTTCACGCTTCAACTGTCATACCACTTAATGCAGAGTGAGAAAGAAATGGAAAATAAGCAAACCATTATATAGTATTTCTGCCATACAAATGCATTAGATGTAAATAATCTCAAGAGCATAGATAATAAAATGTAAACTTAAGAAAGGTGAGCTGGGGGGGCATTTTTTACCTGTGTTTTAAATATAAATTCTTTAGTTGACAGTTTATTTTTGTTTTTTTGAGATGGAGTCTCAAAAAAAACTATCATAAGAAAAGGGAAATTAGGTGAGAAAGTGACCCCTGGCTGACAGCCAGAAAAGAAACCTCAGTCCTGTAGCCACCAGAAACAATCTGCCAGCTACCTGAATACCTTGGAAAACAACTCACCTCCAAAGCCTTTAATAAGAGGCCAGCCTGGCTAACACCTTGGTTTCGCCCTGGAGTAAACCTAAGCTGAGAACTCAGAGAAGCCCACCTGGTCTTCTGACTTTAAGATAATAAATGAATGTTATTTTAAGTAGCTAACTTGTGCTAATTTTTAAATGCAGCAATAGAAAATAAAGCCAGACAGGGTGGCTCACGCCTCTAATCCCAGTACTTTGGGAGGCTGAGGTGGGTGGATTACTTGAGGTCAGGAGTTGGAGACCAGCCTGACCAACATGGAGAAACACTATCTCTACTAAAAATACAAAAATAGCAGGCCTTGGTGGCACATGCCTGTAATCCCAGCTACTCGGGAGGCTGAGACAGAAGAATCGCTTGAACCTCTGGAGGCAGAAGTTGCATGAGTCGAGATTGCGCTATTGCATTCCAGCCTGGGCAACAAGAACAAAACTCCATCTCAAAAAAAAAAAAAAAAAGGAGAGAGAGAGAAAATTAAGACATTGGCTTACTACTCTCTTACCAAGTAACACATGAAATTGCCCATGTTCACGCAGGTGGTAGTGGACAGAACTACCCTAGTTTTGTGCTTGGCTCCCTCCTCTTCAAAGCCTGCAACTGTGCTTTGAATCCTTTTCATACTCCGAATATTCCTGACTTTGCTTCTGCCACCAGCTGGAGATAACTCTGCTTTTAAAGGGCTCGTGTGATTAGATCAGACCCACCTGGATCATTTCCCGTTGGCTGTAACAGTCACGGACGTGACACTTCATCATATTCAGTCCTGGGTTTTAGCGTGGGGAAGCTTGGGGGCCTACCACAGCCAATAAAACTCCTTTGGAAATCAATTTAGCAAAATCAAAAGTATGTTAAATGCTTGTTCTATTTGAATTCACCAGTTCCACACTGGGAAATATTATAAGCAGAACCAAATCTTTCACACACAAACAAAACGTTCATTTTTGTATATAAAACTACTTCATAACACTTTAAAAGTAAGTTTATAAAGACTATACAAATTAAGCTATAATAGTTACATATAATAAGCAAGATATAAAAGTTTATTATGTACACAACCATTTCCACTATATTTTTGCAATTTAAAAAATGAAGACTTAAGTTGATTATGCTAGCTAAACCGTAGAAAGCAAAGATAAGCAAGACATATGATCTGCCCCCAAAGAGCTTAGTAATTAGGTGGAAAAACATATGTGTACAAATAGCCACAACATGAGGGAGAATGCAAGCATCGCAATAATTCAGAGGGTGGGGGAAAACAAGTAAAACATTGGAACACAAAGAAAGGGAAGATTAGGAAAAGTTAATTTATTCATATATAAGCTCTTCTGGAAGAAAAGTTGAGGAAAGTGTTTAGGAGAATTAAAAGATCTTTAGAGCTTGTAGCTATAGAAGACAAGTCTCTAACTTGACTTTCCTGTGGTCTATAAAATGACAAGCACTTTTCAGGTGAACTTGAAATCACAGGTCTATTTCAACTCAACATGATAAAGGACGGTAGTCCCTGAGCCAACTCAGGCCCCTTGAAGTTGTCAGAGGCAAGGCAAAAGTAATAAGTGATGTCATCAATGGACCCTATTCTCCCTTCCCACCAAATTTCCCTTTTCTTGTGATAGTTTTCCAAGGCACCAATGGCCCTAAGAAGTGGGAAAGTTCACCAGTGTCCAAAGACATTGGCCCAGTGCCAGCTTAACAAACTATACTCCCACTTCTGTTTCAATAATTATATCCCATTCTGTTCAAACATAGACTACTCCTAAGTATAAAGCTCTTCACTTTTTTAAATCTCAGTGGTCTTTCAGCTCAGCTTTGTTTAAAAAAAAAAAATCAAAGAAAAGCCTGGGCATGGTGGCTCACACCTGTAATCCCAGCACTTTGGGAGGCCTAGGTGGGCAGATCATTTGAGTTCAGGAGCGAGATCAGCCTGGCCAATATGGTGAAACCCATGTCTACTAAAAATGCAAAGATTAACTGAATGTGGTGGTGCATGCCTGTAATCCCAGCTACTCAGGAGGCTGAAGCAGGAGAATCGCCTGAACCTGGGAGGTGGAGATTACAGTGAGCTGAAATCTCACCACTGCACTCCGCCTGGGCAACAGGAGACTCCATCTCAAAAAAAAAAAAAAATCAAAGAAAAGGCTGGACACAGTATAATCCCAGCACTTTGGGAGGCTAAGGTGGGCGGATCACTTGATGTCAGGAGTTCAAGACCAGCCCGGCCAACATGATGAAACTCCATGTCTACTAAAAATATCAAAGTTAGTCAGGCGTGGTGGTGCACACCTGTAATCCCAGCTACTTGGGTGGCTGACGCATAAGAATCACTTGAACCCCGAAAGTGGCGGTTGCAGTGAGCTGAGACCAAACGACTGCATTCCAGCCTAGGCGAGGAAGTGAGACTCTTGTCTTAAAAAAGAAATAGAAAATGCTGGGCGCAGTGGTTCACGCCTGTAATCCCAGCACTTTGGGAGGCTGTGGTGGGTGGATCACTTGAGGTCAGGAATTCGAGACCAGCCTGGCCAACATGGTAAAACCCCATGTCTACTACAAACACAAAACTTAGCTGGGCGTAGTGGTGCGTGCCTGTAATCCCAGCTACTTGGGTGGCTGAGGCATAAGAATCACTTGAACCTGGAAAGCGGAGGTTGCAGTGAGCGGAGACCAAGCTACTGCATTCCAGCCTGGGCGAGGGAGTAAGACTCTGTCTTAAAAAAAAAAAAAAAAAGAAAGAGATAAACCTCAGTAGGTGATGCCATGATTAGACTTGTTATTCCTATACAGTATTTATTTTTATATAGAGGGCTTGGCATAAGAGAAACATCATGAGTTTGGGTGGGAGCCAAAGATTCCTGGGATGGAATTTCAGTTCTGACATTTTCTGGTATGGAATCTTGGGCAAGGTACTAAACTTCTGATGCTTTGTTACATGTGGAAAACTTGCACTCCCGACCTCCCAAGGTTGCTGTGAGGAATGAGATTCCACCATCAATACACCTGGTATGCAGAAGGGGTTCAATAATTGCTAACTTCCCCTCACCTCTCCCATATCGTTTTAGTAGCAGTGCAGGTTGTTAAGTCTTCCTTCCACAAATCAATTTTGACAGGATTTGTGAAGCAAGATTACAAAAGGGAGAGAAAACTAGATTTGACTTCTCTATAAACTTAATCTGGAACCAAAGACACACCCACTCAGCTCTTTTGAACAAGACCTTCCTTTTTTCCTCCAAAAAGCAATTACACTCTAATGAGTGGTTTTAAGTAACTAGATCATTAACTGGATTAGTTAACTTGATTTCTCAGCAGATAGAGAAACAAAAAGACTGCTCTGGCTGGGCGCGGTGGCTCACGCCTGTAATCCCAGCACTTTGGGAGGCCGAGGCGGGTGGATCACGAGATCAAGAGATCGAGACCATCCTGGTCAACATGGTGAAACCCCGTCTCTACTAAAAATACAAAAAATTAGCTGGGCATGGTGGCGCGTACCTGTAATCCCAGCTACTCAGGAGGCTGAGGCAGGAGAATTGCCTGAACCCAGGAGGCGGAGGTTGCGGTGAGCCGAGATCACGCCATTGCACTCCAACCTGGGTAACGAGAGCGAAACTCCATCTCAAAAAAAAAAAAAAAGACTGCTCTTTCAGAAACCCAGAGTGATTTGCTTCCGAACCAGAAGCAAATAAAATTCATTTTTTACTCAAGTCATCAAAAGGTTTGCTTAAAGGGCCATAAGATCAGTAACTACATTGGCCAAGTTCTTGACCTCTAGTGAAATGTGTTTATCTCCTCTACAGCTTTTCACTCTCCATAAAGCAACCATAGCTGTATCCCGCAGAATAGTCTCTTGATAGAAATCCTATTCACACCTTGATCGTCCAGGAAAATACATGCTTCTACAATAAACCCCTCCTTTTTCTCCAAGTTGTGAAAATCCTGAATGTTCGAGTTTGGCTTCGATGCCACAGGTAATCTTAGGAGTGTGCTGAGGACACTGGAAAAGGAAGGAGAACAATGATCCAGTCATTTTCTAGGTGAATTTTACTTTGAATTCATATAGAAAAACCCTTAGGATGCAGGATTTGAAGAGTGCCCTGAGAACAGAGTTGGAAAAGTGAGGCTTTCTGCACCCCGGAGGTGAAAAGCCATGAAGGCATCCTACTTTGTCTCATTCTGCCCTCAAATGGCTGTGAGTAAAGGGAACAAAGTTGCAGTTCACAGTGCTCCCGCAGGGAAATCCAGCCAGCCAGTGCTTTGCCAAACAAAAGCAGCAGCAGCCTGGACTTTGAGACTTCAGGTCAGAACCGTGGTTGCACAATTGGAGCAGGCAGAGCAGGAGATCAGGTCAGACAACCAGGTGGAAGCAAATAAGAAACCACAGACTGGTTGTTGCCAGGTTGTGAAAAGGTTGTATTTGGTCTGGATTTGAGAGTTTAAGTCTCAGGCCAACAAGCTTATAAAGGTGGCTTAAACCCTGTTTTCCGTATTGATCTGTTGCTTTAAAAAAAAAAAAAAAAAAAAAAAAGGGACACAGAAACCAAATCACATTACTAACCAAGAAATGATGAGGCAAAGGCAGAATCCTTGACAAAGGAGTTCTCAGCTGGACTCTGTGTTGTATAGCCCTGGGCTGTGAGCAACCATGAGGGATCTTTGTGACTGACCTCCAAATTGCTCCAAGAACAATGTCTCTCTCTTCTTTGGCTTGGGATTGGAATTTTTATTCTCCATGATTCCTTTGGCTAAACTCCATACTGAGTCCTTTATTGACTTTGTAACTTCCTTTGCAGCACAGCTGTGTAACATCTGGTTAATTTTTCTGTCCTGCTTTTCTGCTGATTTTCACTTTTAAAGAGCTGTTTGCCTATCAAATCAATTTAATCTCCTATAGGTAGGTTTCCGATGACCTTACATAGAGTTGCCTCCTGACATTTGCTTGTGAGGGTTAAAGGAGATTATGCACATGCAAATCTGTCATAAACTGTAAGTTGCTATACCAATGTTATTATTTCCTTGTGCACCTGTTATCCGTCCTAGGTAGGCATGCCACTTATACTGTAGAAACTGGGAGAAATCAAACAATATTCTCAGACCTTTGGCTTCTCAGAAAACTAACCAAGTCAATTGGTAGTGGCAACATAATTTGTGGGGCCCAGTGTAAAAATTATTACAAACTTCAAGATGATGGCAGCAGCACATGTGACCCTTATAAGCACAAGGCCCTGCTCAGGCACGGTGGCACACACCTGTAGTGCCAGGTGTGCCTAGGTGGGTGGGCCTTTGGGAGGCCGAGGTGGGTGGATTTCTTGAGCTCAGGAGTTCAAGACCAGCCTGGGCAACATGGCAAAATCCCATCTCTAAAAAAAAATACAAAAATTAACTGGGTGGTGTGGTGTGCACCTGTAGTACCAGCTACTCAGGAGGCTGAGGTGGGAGGATCCTTTGAGCCTGAGAGGTCAAGGCTGCAGTGAGTTGAGATTATGCCACTTGTGCTCCAGCCTAAGCGACAAAGTGAGACCCTGTCTCAAAAAATAAAAAGTAAGCACGAGGCCCTGTGTTGTCGATTGCCCAAGGGGCACACCCATGGAGCTGACCCTGATATTCAATATACTCAGAGCACTGATCAGCATGCAAAACGTGTCACCTACTGCATCCACCTCCACCCACAAGTGGATCAAAGAATTAGATACCAAAGGTGGTAGCTTTGAGGGGAAGGGAACAGCTCTTTAAGATCTACAAAGCATGTAAGCACTGAGGAAGATGGCTTGATATGGAAGGGGAAGAATTTCTTTTCAGACATAAAAAGCTTAATTAAAAGTGAGCTCATCTTCAAGTCCAGGATATCTTCATTTCCATTTTAGCTCCACATGACACTGACCAACTCATTTGACATAATGTATGTGGGTATGCTTTGTGCATTATAAACGTGTCAACATGCATGACAATTAGGTGGAAATTTTTACTGTTTCGGGTCACACCAGTGTCATCAACCTACAGCCTACAGCTCTATACTCTTTCCAAAGCAAGGTCGGGGAGGGCTTTATTGTCCCAAATCACAAATCAGTCTATTTTTCCCCCATTTCTTTTCTTGTTCTCACTCCCTCTGTGCTAAAAAAAAAAAAAAAAACCACCCTGTCAACTGGTTAATTTCCCATGCAACCTGCTCGGAAGCCTGTGACTCTTTGAAGAGCAGGGTGTGGGAGGAAGTGTTGGCCACACTCACCCGGCCTGACCTCCCTGGGCTGTATGTCTGAGCTCTGTTTACATAGCTGAGGGACTGGGAATGCTGGAGCGGAGGGAGGTGGCCACATGAATGATTCAGAGGACACACCACATCCCTGCTTTTCTTTCCTGCTGGCTTCTCAGCTGCTCCATGCAGCAAAGAGAGAAGAAATCTGTAAGGTTCTGCTCTGTCATTTGGAGCCATCTGTTTCCTTTCTTTTTCCTTCCCTAGAAACTTCTTTCAATAAATAGTAGAAAGGAGATATCAGAGGATGTCTACAATAACAAATTCATCTTTCTTCAGATGTAGACTTTTGGAAACCTTTGGCATTTACAGAAAGTTTTCTATGCTGCTGTTCTTTCCTCCACATCTCAAATATACTAGAAAAGATGACATGACAAGAGGTTCCCTTATTTACTTCATCTGGCTGAGGTAAAGAGAGCTGATGATTCTTTCCAACAAAATGCACTCAACATATATGTTCTAGAGGCCAAGTGTGGTGGCTCACACCCATAATCCCAGCACTTTGGGAGGCTGAGGTGGGAGGATCGCCTGAGTCCAGGAGTTCAAAACAGCTGAGTAACATAGGGAGACCCCTATCTTTACGGAAAAAAAAAAAAAAAAGTAAAAACTAGCTGAGCATGGTGGTGTACACATGTAGTTCTAGCTACTTGGGAGGCTGAGGTAGAAGGCTTGCTTGAGTTCAGGAGTTTGAGCCTGCAGTGAGCTATGATCCTGCCACTGAACTCCAGGCTGGGTGACAGAGCAGGACCTTGTCTCTTAAACAAACAAACATATATTCTCTAGGGACCTACAATATGCCAGGCACCACCTGGGGGTGATGGAGATAAAGTCAAGTAAATTGGAATTTCTTTGGGAGACTATGTTCTTCAAGGTCAAGAATAGTATCTTACTCCACTCTGTACCCCTAGCACATAGCAGAATGCCAGCACACAATAGTTACTCCATAAATATTTGAGGAGTATATATTTGCTCATAGAAATCACTGTCTTGAACTGAACAAAACTGGACTGTGCACATAATTTAGGGAAGAATTTACTATGTCTTTACAATCACATTGTTGTCTTTGACCAGGAGAAAAAATCTCCAGCACCACAAAAACAATTGGCATTTGTGAAGCACATACTATTTTTTAGGTACCATTAGAAGCACTTTGCATGGATCAAATAGTTTAATCCTTTTAATCGTCCTAACAGCCTCTGAGGTAGGCACTATTGTTATCCATGTTTTATGGATAAGATGCTAAACCACAGAGAGGTAAAATAACTTGCCTGACTCCAGAGGCCTTGATCTTGATCTCCCATATTGCAGCTGCCTAATCCCTCCAAAACCAAGCACAGGGAGAACAAATTAAAACAGGAACTTTCAACTTTTTTTTGGACCACATACACAGTAAAAAATAAAATTTACACCAACACCTATTTATAAAACTGAAGCAAAAGTTTCAGGAAACAATATTTATCCAACCAATCGATTTCCAGCACATTCTCGTTTACTATTATTTTTTAAAAGACGACCAAAATTCACTAATTTGATTTCACAATATATAGTTTGAAAAATCCCAGATTAGGGAAAAGAGCCCAACCCTACCTGGCTGACCCCGAGCTTGCTGTGATGAAAACATATTCTCTTTCTGATCTTTCCTGTCTGGGGCAATTCAATTGCAATATCTGTAGTATGCCCGATGCCTCCTTTAGCAGACTGCTTCCAAGAAGCATTTCAGATCCTGGGCTTCTGGAAATCTTTTATACGCCCCTCTTCTGGGTCACTTTACCTCTGCAGGCTGCCATCTTGAATGGAATCTTATGCAAATATGACTCCAGTCATATCTACAGATCTGGTCCATGGGAAGCCTGCATCTTTGTCCACCCTCAATCCCCTACATTGAGAGTGAAGGTGCTGCCTTCTCTCTTCCTGCTCTGTTCTCTAAGGTTAATCCAACCACCTGCCAAGCAAGTTAATTCAACTTCCCATACAATTCTTATGTCCCACTTCCCAAGCAAGGAGGACACAAGTCAAGCTCTCTGATTGATACCTTAAGGGGATATAGGCGGAGCACACTGATATCTCCAAAGAAATTCTCCCTCCCTCCCCTCTTCAACTCCACTCCTTTATAAATTGAAATTAGTTATGGGCAGAAAGGGTTTCACAATCTTTTAGCATGACCTGGATTTTCTAGGACTTGGAATGTGTACTAGTTTGCATCTATTACAAAGATTTTACCTTTAGCAGCCTTTTCTACAAGTATGAAGAAATAAAGGCCTCCATTTTTGCATCATCTGGATAAGCAATCAGAGTTTGGGGATTACTAGGGAACATGAGCTTACTATGGAGAGTCCATATGTGGTAAAACTACAGGGAACAAAAGATAGCTATGAGTCAAAGGAATAACAACAGGTTAGCCAGGGGCTTGCCAGGGGCTTAGATTTAAGCTTACTCTCTCCTGACATTAGTTGACCATTCTGGTCCATTCATTCTGGATCCTTGTTACATCCCAGTTCCTCCAGGCTCAGAGACTCTGTTCCTGTTCACAGTGTATCAGGTTGATTAAGGCTTATGTGTCTATGAAGTTTCTGCCTTTTTGCTGCCTCTGCTAAAAGGTTGATCTCTGACTTTGCTAACTTTATCCTGGTGCCTGAAACAATCCAGCCAGCAAGGGAAAGAGCCAAGCAAAGGATGAACTGCCATGTCCTGCAGAAGCTGTCCTGGTGGGTCTGCAGATCATCCTCACTTACCCTCCAGCACCCACAGCTCACAGGGACCCAAGTCTCAGATATTCACAACTCCAGGGCATGGCAGCTAAGCCTGATTCTACTAAGATAATGTCCCTCTGGATGTAGGCAGAAGACTAAGGTTCAATGCCTAGCTCTGAGGTATACTGGTTACACAATTTGAGTTGGTGTCAGTTTATCTTTGACTTTCAGTTTCTTCTTCTGAAGTGTGGTAACAATGACATCTGGCTAGATGGTTCAGATGTATTGTGATGAATGAAGTGATATAAAGAAAAGCATGTTGAAGTTCTTGCTGCTACAACTGCTGAAGTTTATCACTGTTCAGTAGACAAAATGGAGAAAATAGACTCACTCACATCTTGACTCTCTATGGTGAAACCTGGGAACTTTTTTCTTTTCTTTTTTTTTTTTTTTTTTTTTGGAGTCAGGGTCTCATTCTGTCACCCAGTCTGGAGTGCAATGACGTGATTATGGCTCATTGCAGCCTCCACCTCCTGGACTCAAGTTATCCTCCCACTTCAGCCTCCTAAGTAGCTGGGACCACAGGCACACACTGCCAACTGCCATGCCCAGCTAATTTTTATATTTTTTGTAGAGACAGGGTTTCATTATGCTGCCCAGGCTGTCCTTGAACTCTAGGATCAAGTAATCCTCCCACCTCTGCCTCCCAAAATGCTGGGACTATAGGCATGAACCACCATGCTGGCCTCATTTTTATTTTTATTTTTCCTTTTTTTTTTCTTTTGAATGTTCAATGTGCATCTAGTTATCTTTGTTTAACTTATAAAATGTTACAAAGAACGAGACATCTTCAATGTCATTAAGCTGTTGCAGTAACAAAGCAAGACTGTCTAAAAAGGAAGAAAATAAACTTTCCAAAAGAGTAAAGAATCCAAGCTAACATTGCCGCCCATCTTATAAAATTTCAAAAAAATACTCAAACTAAATCCACAGAAAATAGTAGAGAACAGAGTAAGTCAGCTGGTCAGATGAAGGGCCAGGGGAAAAGTCTGGTTTTGAAATATGCTGAGAATCTCAGAATCTTATTAGTATTAGGTTTTGTTGATTTCAGGAGATAAAATGGAAAATAGAACAAAAACTTCATTTGACAGAAATTCTGTACTAGATGGGGAGCCATTAATTTGAAATATCCTCAAATCTGTAAGCAAAACAATTCCCTGGGCAACCCTAGAAAATATTTTGAAGGCTTGGAAAGACCTAAAGGGACTCTGAAATGAGCCTGAAATTCCCATGACTGACTTGTAGTTAGTAGCTGGTATGTGTTTATGCAAAGCCAAGCAGAACCCACACCTGAGAATCCTTTCTGTGCCCTAGAGGTAGTGACTCCTAGGAGCGATATGGACTGCTTCCAGAAAAGTGCTTGAGATGCTGCCTATGATGGTATGTTGTTGACGTGAAAATAGAGAATGGGAACCTTGAGGGAGAAGGAAGCAAGTGTACTCATCAAACCAAGCAGAAATTACCTAGTACTTCTTAGTAATGGAAGGAACCCACACATAAAACAATTAGTGTGACCTGAGTCCATGGGAGAGAATAAATAAATAAATAAATAAATAAATAAATAAAACAAGAGCGCTGCCTCTCAGGTGCAATGACCCAAGCCTGTGATCTCAGCTCTTTGGGAGATTGAGGAAGGAGGATCACTTGATGCCCAGAGTTCAAGACTGCAGTGAGCTATGATCATGTCACTGCACTCCAGCCTGGGTAACAGAGCAAAACCCTGACTCTTAAAAAAAAAAAAAAGCTGAGCACAGTGGCACGGTGCATGTAGTCCTAGCTACTGGGAGGCTAGTGCAGGAGGATCTCTTGAGCCCAGGAGTTCTAGGCTGCAGTGAGCTATGATCATGCCACTGCACACCAGCATGGGCAACAGAATAAGACCCCATCTCTAAAAAAATTTAAAACCAAGGTTGGATCCAAGATGGCCAAATAGGAACAGCTCTGGAATGCAGTTCCCAGCGAGAAAGCAGAGGGTGAGTGATCACTGCATCTACAAATGAATTTTTACTGCCCACAGACCAGGAGATTCCCAGGCAGAAAAGCACCACAAGTCTCTAGCATGGCTGTTTCAGCCAGTGCAGAGGGTCTCCACACAAAAACTCACACAAATCAGGGTGGCCATTTCAACTGGTGCCCAGAACACCTGGGAGACAGAGTTGCCCATTCAACTGAAAAAAAGGGGGCTGAAACAGGGAGCCAGGTGGTCTGGCTCAGCGGGTCCCACCCCCACAAAGACCAGCAATCTGAAACGCTCTGGATTGAGAGTTTCACAGCAAGCACAGCTGGACCCGGGATGGTCCAGCTCTGTGGGGGGAAGGGCATCTGCCATTACTGAAGCCGTCCACCATTACTGAGGCAGTCCACCATTACCAAGGCAGTCTGCCATTACAGAGACAGTCCGCCATTACTGAGGCAGGCCACCATTACCAAGGCAGTTCTAACTATACCTCTATAAACAAAACCACAAGGAATTTCACACAGCAGCTGGGCAGAGGCCATGGCAGCTCAGCAACTCCTCTGCTGGCAGACTCTGACTAGGCTACCTCCTCGCTGGGCAGGGCATCTCTGAAGAAAGGCTGCAGCACATTAGGAACTGAAATATAAAGCCCCACCTTCCCAGGGCAGAGCACCTGGGAAAAAAAGGCAGTTATGAGTTCCACTGCAGCAGACCTAAACGTACCTGCCCAGCAGCTCTGAACAGAACAACAGAGCTCACACCTCAGCACTTGAGCTCCTGTAAGGCACAGACTGTCCCCTCAAACAGCTCCCTGACTCCTGTATATCCAAAGAGATACCTCATAAAGGACACCTCAGGCTGACATCTGGTAGGTATCCTTCAGGGACAAAGATAACAGAAGAAACTGGCAGCAACCCTTACTGTTCTGCAGCCACTGCAGGTGATCCCCAGGCAAGCAGAGTCTGGAGTGGACCTCCAGCAGTCCTACAGCAGAGGGGCCTGACTGTTAGAAGGAAAAACTAAAAAACAGAAAGAAATAACTTCATCATCAACAAAAAGACGTCCACTCAGAGAGCCCATCTGAAGTCACCAACTACAAAGACCACAGGTAGATAAATCCACAAAGCTGGGAAGAAACCAGAACAGAAAGGGTGAAAACACCCAAAACCAGAATGCCTCTCCTCCCTCAAGGGATCACAACTCCTCACCAGCAAGCAAACAAGGCTGGATAGAGAATGAGTCTGATGAATTGACAGAAATAGGCTTCAGAAAGTGGGTAATAACAAACTTCTCTGAGCTAAAAGAACATGTTCTAACCCAATGCAAAGAAACTAAGAACCTTGAAAAAAGGTTTGACAGACTGCTAATGAGAATAAACAGCTTAGAGAGGAATATAAATGAATTGATAGAGCTGAAAAACACAACACAAAAACTTCACGAAGCATAAACAAGTTTCAATAGCCAAATCGACCAAGCAGAAGAAAAGATATCAGAGATTGAAATCAACTCAATGAAATAAAATTAAAAGGCAGGAATAGAGAAAAAAGAGTGAAAAGAAATTAACAAGGCTGACAAGAAATATGGGATTATGTGAAAAGACCTAATCTACGTTTGATAGGTATAACTGAATGTGACAGAGAGAATGAATCCAAGCTGGAAAACACTCTTTAGGATATTATCCAGGAGATATTCTCCAACCTAGCAAGCCAGGCCAATATTCAAGTCCAGGAAATACAGAGAACACCACAAAGATATTCCTCAAGAAGAGCAACCCCAAGGCACAAAATCGTCAGATTCGCCAGGGTTGAAATGAAGGAAAAAATGTTAAGGGCAGCCAGAGAGAAAGGTCGAGTTACCCACAAATGCAATCCCATCAGACTCATGGTGAATCTCTCGGCAGAAACCCTACACGCCAGAAGAGAGTGGGGGCAATATTCAACATCATTAAAGAAAAGAACTTTGAACCTAGAATTTCATATCCAGCCAAACTAAGCTTCATAAGCAAAGGAGAAATAAAATCCTTTATAAACAAGCAATTGCTCAGATTTCATCACCACCAGGCCTGCCTTACAAGATCTCCTGAAAGAAGCACTAAACATAGAAAGCAACAACCAGTACCAGCCACTCCAAAAATGTATCAAATGGTAAAGAGCATCAATACAATGAAGAAACTGCATCAACAAATGGGCAAAACAACCAGCTAGCATCAATATGGTGGGATCAAATTCACACATAACAATATTAACCTTCAATGTAAATGGGCTAAATGCCCCAATCAAAAGACACAGACTGGCAAATTGGATAAAGTCAAAACCCATCAGTGTGCTATATCCAGGAAACCCATCTCATGTGCAAGGATACACATAGGTTCAAAATAAAGGGATGGAGGAATATTTGCCAAGCAAATGGAGAGCAAACAAAAAAACAAAAAGCAGGAGTTGCAATCCTAGTCTCTGATAAAATAGACTTTAAACCAACAAAGATCAAAAGAGACAAAGAAGGGAATTACATAATGGTAAAAGGATTAATGCAACAAGAAGATCTAACAATCCTAAATATATACACACCCAATACAGGAGCACCCAGGTACATAAAGCAAGTTCTTAATGACCTACAAAGAGAGTTAGACTCCCACACAATAATAGTGGAAGACTTTAATATTCCACTGTCAATATTAGACAGATCAATGAGAAAGAAAATTAACAAGGATATCCAGGACTTGAACTCAGATCTGGACCAAGCAAACCTAATAGACATCTACAGAACTGTCCACCCCAAATCCACAGAATATACATTCCTCTCAGCACCACATCACACCTACTCTAAAATTGACCACCTAATTGGAAGTAAATCACTCCTCAGCAAATATAAAAGAACGGAAATCATAAAAAACAGTCTCTCAGACCACAGTGCAATCAAATTAGAACTCAGGATTAAGAAACTAACTCAGAACCACAAAAGTTCATGGAAACTGAACAACTGGCTCTTGAATGTTGACTGGATAAACAATGAAATGAAGGCAGAAATAAAGATGTTCTTCGAAACCAACGAGAACAAAGACACAATGTACCAGAATATCTGGGACACATTTAAAGCAGTGTCTAGAGGAAAATACATAGCAATAAATGCCCACATGAGAAGCGAGAAAAGATCTAAAGTCAACACCCTATCATCAAAATTGAAAGAGCTAGAGGAGCAAGAACAAAAAACCGCAAAAGCTAGCAGAAGACAAGAAATAACTAAGATCAGAGCAGAACTGAAGGAGATAGACACACAAAACACCCTTCAAAAATTTAATAAATCCAAGAGCTGGTTTTTTGAAAAGATCAACAAAATAGACAGACCACTAGCCAGATTAATAAAAAAGAAAAGAGAAGAATCAAATAGATGCAATAAAAAATGATAAAGGGGATATCACCACTGATTCCACAGAAATACAAACTACAATCAGAGATTACTACAAACAACTTTTACCAGTAAACCTGGAAGAAATGGATAAATTTCTGGACACTTGCATCCTCCCAAGCCTAAACCAGGAAGAAGCTGAAACCCTGAATAGACCAATAACAAGGGCTGAAGTTGAAGAAGCAATTAATATACTATCAACTAAAAAAAGCCCAGGTCCAGATAGATTCACAGCTGAATTCTACCAGATGTACAAAAAGGAGCTGGTACCACTCCTTCTGAAACTATTCTAAACAATACAAAAAGAAGGAATCCTTCCCAAATCATTTTATGAGACCAACATCATCCTGATACCAAAACCTGGCAGAGACTCAACAAGAAAAGAAAACTTCAGGCCAATATCCATGATGAACATAGATGCAAAAATCTTCAATAAAATACTGGCAAACTGATTGCAACAGCACATCAAAAAGCTTATCACTCACGATCAAGTAGGCTTCATCTTGGGGCTGCAAGTCTGGTTCAACATACCCAAGTCTATAAACATAATTCACCACATAAACAGAACCAAAGACAAAAACCACATGATTATCTCAATAGATGCAGAGAAGGCCTTTGACAAAATTCAACAGCACTTTATTCTAAAAACTCTCAATAAACTAGGCATCAATGGAACATATCTCAAAATAATAAAAGCTATTTAAAACAAACCCACAGGCAATATCATACTGAATGAGCAAAAACTTGAAGCATTCCCTTTGAAATCTGGCACTAGAAAAGGATGCCCTGTCTCACCACTCCTATTCAATATAGTATTGGAAGTTCTAGCAAGAGCAATCAGGCAAGAAAAAGAAATAAAGGGTATTCAATTAGGAAAGGAGGAAGTCAAATTATCTCTATTTGTAGATGACACAATTGTATATTTAGAAGACTCCATCGTCTCAGCCCAAAATCTCCTTAAACTGATAAGCAACTTCAACAAAGTCTCAGGATACAAAATCAATGTGCAGAAATCACAAGCATTCCTATACACCAATAACAGACTTAAAGACAGCCAAATCAAGAACGAACTGCCATTCACAATTGCTAGAAAGAGAAGAAAATACCTAGGAATACAACTAACAAAGGATGTAAAAGACCTCTTCAAGGAGAACTACAAACCACTGCTCGAGGAAATAAGAGAGGACACAGATGGAGAAACATTCCATGCTCATGGTTAGGAAGAATTAGTATTGTGAAAATGGCCATACTGCCCAAAGTAATTTATAGATTCAATGCTATCCCCATCAAGCTACCTATGACCCTCTTCACAGAACTGGAAAAAAACACCTTAAACTTCATATGGAACCAAAAGAGAGCCCCCATAGCCAAGTTAATTCTAAGCAAAAAGAACAAAGCTGGAGGCATCACGCTACCTGACTTCAAACTATACTACAAGGCTACAGTAATCAAAACAGATGGTACTGGTACCAAAACAGAGATATAGACTAATGGAACAGAACAGAGGCCTCAGAGGCAATGTTACACATCTACAGCCATCTGATCTTTGACAAACTGGACAAAAACAAGCAATGGGGAAAGGATTCCCTGTTTAATAAATGGTGTTGGGAAAACTGGCTAGTCATGTGCAGAAAGCAGAAACTGGACCCCTTCCTGACACCTTATACTAAAATTAACTCCAGATGGATTAAAGACTTAAACGTAAGACCTAACACCATAAAAACCCTAGAAGAAAACCTAGGCAAAACCATACAGGACATAGGCATAGGCAAGGACTTCATGACTAAAACACTGAAAGCATTGGCAACAAAAGCCAAAATAGACAAATGGGATCTAATTAAACTCCAGAGCTTCTGCACAGCAAAAGAAACAATCATTAAAATGAACTGGCAACCAACAGAATGGGAAAAAATTTTTGCAATCTACCCATCTGACAAAGGGCTAATATCCAGAATCTACAAATAACTAAAACAGATTTACAAGAAAAAAACAAGCCTATTCAAAAGTGGGTGAAGGACATGAACAGACACTTTTTGATTCCTCAAGGACCTAGAAATAGAAATTCCATTTGAACCAGCAATCCCATTACTGGGTATATATCCAAAGGATTATAAATCATTCTACTACAAGGACACATGCACATGAATGTTCATTGCAGCACGGTTTACAATAGCAAAGACCTGGAACCAACCCAAATGCCCATCAACGATAGACTGGACAGGGAAAATGTGGTACATATACACCATGGAATACTATGCAGCCATAAAAAACGATGAGTTCGTGTCCTTTGTAGGGACATGGATGAACTTGGAAACCATCATTCACAGCAAACTGACACAAGAACAGAAAATCAAACACCACATGTTCTCACTCATAGGTGGGTGTTGAGCGATGAGAACACATGGACACAGGGAGGGGAGCATCACACACTGGGTCTGTTGGGGGGAAATAGGGGAGGGACAGCGTGGGGTGGGGAGTTGGGGAGAGATAGCATGGGGAGAAATGCCAGATATAGGTGATGGGGAGGAAGGCAGCAAATCACACTGCCATGTGTATACCTATGCAACAATCTTGCATGTTCTTCACATGTACCCCAAAACCTAAAATGCAATAAAAAAAATAAAATAAAAAAGATTCAATGCTGTAATTCTATGACCATGTAAATGATAGTCATTCCTGAGCTATACAGAACAATTTTTCTTTTCTTTTCTTTTTTTTTTGAGATGGAGTCTCACTGTGTCACCCAGGCTGAAGTGAAGTGGTACCATCTCAGCTGGGTTCAACTCCCCTGCCTCAGCCTCTTGAGTAGCAGGGATCACAGACACTCGCCACCACATTCGATTAATTTTTGTATTTTTAGTAGAGACGGGGTTTCACCACGTTGGCCAAGCTAGTCTTGAACTCCTGACTTCAGGTGATCCACCCACCTCAGCCTCCCAAAGTGCTAGGATTACAGGTGTGAGCCATAGCTCCTGGCCTATACAGAACATTGTTATTTGCCTGTACACAAGGATAAAGCTTAAATTTTCAAAGCGAGCACACTAGGCAACCATTGCCCTGATCTAGAAATAGGAGAGTAAAACAGAAGCTCCCAACACCTTATGATCCTCCTGTCAACACTGTCCTCAGTAATCAACCTGCTGTAAATCACTGGTCCCCAACTTTTTTGGCACCAGGGACTGGTTTCATACAAGTTTTTTCATGAACGGTTGGGAAAGATGGCTTCTGGATGAAACTGTTCCACTTCATTAGGTTATCATACGGAATGCGCAATCTAGATCCCTAGCATGCACAGTTTAGGATACGGTTCATGCTCCTGGGAATCTAATGTTGCTGATCTGACAGGAGGTGGAGCTTAGGTGATGTATTAGTCCTTTCTCACACTGCTATAAAGAACTGTCCAAGACTGGGAACTTTATAAAGGAAAAAGGTTTAATTGACTCAGAGTTCTGCAAGGCTGGCGGTTTCACCCATGATTCAATCACTTCCACCTGGTTTCTTCCTTGACATGTGGGGATTATGGGGATAATTCAAGACAAGATTTCGGTGGAGACACAAAGCCTAACCATATCACGTGGTAATGGTCACTTGCCCACAGTGCATCTCCTGCTAAGTGGCCCGGTTCCTAATGTACTAATCCATGGCCACAGTCTGGATCCATGGCCTGGGGTTGTCGACTCCGGCTATAGATGGCTTTTGCCTGTTCCTGAAATGTATATACATACATATTTTTGTGAAACATCTGGTTTCTTTTACTGTTTTCCAGCTTTTTAAGATGAAAGCTTAGATCATGACTCATCTTCAATCTTCTTTGTCTAATATTATTTAAAACTATAAATCTTTTGTTAGCTGCATTTGGCAAATGTTTGTGTCACATTCACTATCGTTCATTACAAAATAGCTTTATATTATGACACATTTTAATTCCTAATTTTTCTCCTTTGCATTGTGTTCAATATGTTCTTTACAGCAGTCCTTAGAAATTTGCTAATACTTTTATATATCCTAAACAATAGCTGCAGTTGAAATAATCACCTGATGAGCTGATAAAAGTCATTCTCCAAGATTTAGCAAACTTCTGTATAGGCTAAACAGATATAATAGGAGCCTCTATCCTCAAACTTTCAGCATTTTGTTCTTTGAGACAGGGTTTCCCTATGTTGCCCAAACTGGAGTGCAGTAGCTATTCATGGGCATGATTAGAGCATACTGCAGTCTCGAACTCCTAAGCTCAAGCTATTCTCCCACCTCAGTTTACCAAGTAGCTGGAACCATAGACCCACACCACCACACCCAGCTAATCTTCCAGGATTTTTGATGATGACCTCTCCAATTTTCCTGGAGATGTAGCATTGTTGTGGTTTACTATCCTGGCTTCTACTTGGCCCTTCTAATGATCAGGGAAACAAAGTGGAAATTCTGACAATAGTCAAGTATGGGAACAAGAAAAATAAGCACAGGATAAGTCTAAAGACTTACTGAGCTGCCTGAGAGACAAGCTAGGGTTCAAATTCCAGTTATCACCTGACCTAAAAGCCAACTGCCACTAGCACAGTCACAGACTTAAGCCTCATAGTTCACTAATTCTTTTGTTTAATATGTATTTAACCCATCCACTGAATTTTTAATTTCAAGTTTTCTTTATAACTATAAATTCTATTTTGGACAATTCCTAAGTATCTGCCCAATTTTTACTTTATTTTAAATTTTAATAGAGACAGGATCTTACGTTGCCCAGGCTGGAGTGCAGTGGCTAGTCACAAGTGCTCATCACAGCAATTCTGGCCTCAAGTAATCCTCCTGTTTCAGCCTTCCAAAAGGCTAGGATTATAGGCACATGCCACAGCACACAGCTGCCCAATTTTTATACACCTTGCCATTTGACCATTTTTGTTACCCTTTTATTACATTATACATATTAAACAGTCATTTCAATTTCTATATCTGATAACCCTGGATCTGCCATCTTTGTAACAGAGTTTATACTACAATTTGTTTCTGCTAACTTCTGTTTATGATGTCATCTTTTTTGGCAGAATAGGTTTGTTTCTTGGCTCCATCTGTGAAGACAAGACTTCCACTTCCATCTCTCAATCAGAATCACGTTTCATGGTAAACTCTAACTGCAGACTTGTAAGCCTCCATAGTTGAGGAAGATGAGAGTTCTGGGGATGAGGGTTGAAAGAGTATCAGCATGCAACAGAGAAAGGCAAATGAGTTCAATGTTGCTGCTTATGGGGTTGGTGGCAAAAGACTAGAAGGTTACAACAGAATTCTGTTTTGGAGCAGGAGTTATGCAAGGGAACCCAGACCTATCTATCTTTTCTGGCTCTTCTAACTCCAAAATGTAACAGGAACCCTTATTCTCAGGAAGTGGACTTTAGTAGTGATGCCCTGTGAATGCTCTCCAAATAAATCTCAGTCACAATGCTGCAGGCATAAACACAGGGGGTCTTGAAGGCAATGCCCTCGGTCATAGAACTACCGCTGCATGCCAGGTTCTCCCTACAGCTGCCACCTATAACTTGCTCTTCAGGCAACTTAACACACTTAGAGTAGCAATCAGCCAACGAATTAGAAATATATAAAAGATTCAAGCTGACACAGGGAAAAAAATATCACTTAGTCAAAATTTATTTCAAGGCCTGAAAACATTCAGACTAATCAAAATGGTACTACTGTAACTTCTTATAAAAGTTTTTGAAAAATATAGCCACAATTAACCCCTCAAACACCACACGATCCGATTCTCAGAAGCAAAGGTTATTTAACAAGATGTAAAGGGACAATAACATATCAACGAACTTTCACACACCTAAAGAGAGCATTTAGTAGCAAGCTATTCAGACAAAACACAAACATTTTCACATTTCCCATGTTTGTTAACTTTGCTTCATAAAGCCACTGATAACCAATCAAGTACAGGATTTCTAACATTAAAAACCGTGTTTTTGACATTTATAAAGAAATAAAAAATAAAACACAATCCAACTGTATTTACGAGTCCCTCTTCTCCAACAGCTTTAGATGTTTTTCTGAATTTTTTTTTTTTTTTTTTTTGAGACGGAGTTTCGCTCGTTACCCAGGCTGGAGTGCAATGGCGCGATCTCGGCTCACCGCAACCTCCACCTCCTGGGTTCAGGCAATTCTCCTGCCTCAGCCTCCTGGGTAGCTGGGATTACAGGCACGCGCCACCATGCCCAGCTAATTTTTTGTGTTAGTAGAGACGGGGTTTCACCATGTTGACCAGGATGGTCTCGATCTCTTGACCTCGTGATCCACCCGCCTTGGCCTCCCAAAGTGCTGGGATTACAGGCTTGAGCCACCGCGCCCGGCCTTCTGAATACTTTTTACACAAAATAAAGTATTTTATTAAAATTGGTTCTAATTCATTTATGCAGATTAGGGGAAAATGATTCATAATCAATTAACTTTAAAATTACCCTCTATGTTTCTATCTCTATCCCCCTATCACCACCAAATCTGTTGCTACAGTGAAGAATGATGCAATGTATTGTTTGAGAGGGCCCAAAGGAATCTGTAATCTTAATTTCCCACATATTAGTTGGAGGAAAAATCCACAGTATGAAGACTATTTAACTAAACCTTTATGCTTTTCCCTCAAGCTACAAGTACTTTTTAGACTAGTATTAAATTATATTGCACATATACAGCTACACCAGTTTAGATTTGCCTTGGAACAAAATTAATTTCAAGACCTTAAATATTAAAAATAAATAATTTTCTAACTATTTCACAGTTTAATTGGCTCTTAAATAGTTTTGCTAGTGAGGGAAACGTGTGTTCTTTAAGAAATTGGTACATGTAAATGAGTATGGGCTCACTTAAATCTTGAGAAAACCTAAAGATTAAGAAGAACCAAAGAAAAATGTTGAAGAACAATATTTACCCTTAAAAAGAAGAAGCATTATCCAACAAAAAGGAGACATACAGATTTGAAAACACTTATTTTACTGTCTTCAACAACAACAACCAAAAGGCAGGGGAAGTCCAGAGGACTTAGAACCGAAGTAGCTCTACACAAAAACGAAGATGGTACAATGATGTGACTTCAAAGAAAATGACTACAACAAAATTTCACAAACATCTACATGTTTGTAATGTATTAATGCACAAAATAGCAAAAATACAAAGTCTGGGTTTCTTTCCTGTAGGTTTATGATAAATTATCAATTTTCTATATAAAGCATTTCCTTTTTTTTTTTTTTTTTTTAATAGATGGGGTCTCGCTATGTTGCCCAGACTGGTCTTGAACTCAAGCAATCCTCCCACCTCGGCTCCCAAAGTGCTGGAATTATAGGCGCAACCAACTGCACTTGGCCTTAATACATTTATTTTTATAAGCTTTCTTTGTTTAGAAGTATACACTATACAAGTACATACATGCTGGTATTTTACCATGAAAATTTCATATTTCATCCAAACTAGTGACTTGCCTTTTTACCCATACTTAAATACAAGTAATATCTTTCTAGTGGTACGTTTTAATCAATATGTATTTTTTAAATTTTAAAACATAACCAAGATGAGAATGGAGAGTAATAAACACAGAAACAACAGAAAACAGTGAATGAATAAATACAATTTTTCATCAGTGGCCATTTATTGTTTTGCTTCTGGAAACCTGGAAGAAACTGTCTTCTTTGATTTTCAAATGTTCTGGTAAATCTAGTCGTTTCTTAGCTTCCTCAATATCACCTTGAATTGCTGAAATAAGTGACTCTGCAGAAAGAATATACCAGATAAAAATGATGAAAAACTGTTAACATATTTTTTACTACTCCTGTTTAGCCTCTCCTAAAAACTCACAGGCTGGTAGTATCTCTGGCACAGGGTACATACCCAGTAAATATTTGTTCCATCACTCCTTCCAAGCCTAAGTCAATGGTACACAAAAGACATGTCCCTGGGCCGGGTGTGGTGTCTCACATCTGTAATCCCAGCACTTTGGGCAGATCGCCTGCGGTCAGGAGTTTGAGACCAGCCTGACCAACACGGTGAAACCTCATCTCTACTAAAAATAGAAAAATTAGCTGGGCGTGGTGGCAGGTACCTGTAATCCCAGCTACTCAGGAGGCTGAGACAGGAGAATCCCTTGAACCTGGGAGGTGGAGGTTGCAGTGGGCCGAGATTGCGCCACTGCACTCCAGCCTGGGCTAGAAAGATCAAAATTCCGTCTCAAAAAAACAGATATGTGCCTAATCTTATAATTTGAAAGAAAGGCATAGGCAAAAATACCAAATGGAGGAAACTGCAAATATCAAATGGAGGAAACAAGCATTCACTATTCTTTTTGGTTGGTATTTATACTTGTAAAAGAAACTTTACAACAGAGTTAAAAGTATCACACTACACTAATAGATACCTGATAACATTTGTTTCAAATGTTCTCTGATTTACTATATCTCAAACATCATCACACATTTTGAAAGACTTCATTTACTTCTTACTGCTGGAGAGAAGCAGCCAGCCTGCTAGTTTGGAAGCTAGGCTCCCTTACTTACTATACGACTTTGAAAATGTTAATCTCTCTGTGCCATTTCCTCATGTGAGAAACAGGCAAAATAATCCCTCACAGGTAAAAGAAGATAAATTCAAGTAAAGCACTTAAAACGGTGCCTGGCATATATTAAATGCTCAAATGTTATCTGTCCTGCCATCATTTATTACTGGTAGTAGCGGTAGAGGTACCTGCAGTAGCAGTAGTAATATTTAAGAAGATTAAAATAAGAACTTACCTAAAGAATCAAAGTTCTTTTCTGGTCTGAGGTAGCCAACAATGGCCACATTGAGGATTTCCCCATAGAAGTCCTCTTTGAAGGTATGCATGATATGTGTTTCCTATAATCAGGAAATGTTAAAAAGAGTGCTATCAGATTACAGAGTACCTGAAATCTGAAATATATCTTCATGTTTATGGTGGGTTAATTTAAATGAAACAATCAAGACTTCTTAAATTTTTAATGATTTAGGTTAAAATCTAGGTGCAGTTTTCCCTAAATTTTCCCAGTGCTCCTGTTTGTGCCCCAGTCTTATAAACCTAACTGAGTGAGGTGGCAGCGTCTGGCATGATTTGCCAGACTTAAAAAAAACAAAAACAAAACCTAACATGTATCCAAGGAAGTAAGCATCTTATCAAGGTGAGAAAACAGGACACCAAAGAGGGAATGAGAAAAGTATTAAAAGATGTTACTACTAAACAATTAGTTGTAAGGTCAGTCAGGTCTGCACATCTCTGACACACAACAAGTATGGAAACTTCAGAGTTTGGCAGAGCTGAGACCTGATGGGGCAGGAGAGCCATGCAGCTTCCTGATCAGGGAGCAAAGTGGCAAAAGGGCATAGGGCATGTTAAAGCAAAATGCTGCATGAGGTAGAAAGTGCCTTAGAATCTAGTTCAGCTAAATCATCTCGGCAGTATTGTGGTTAAGAACACTGATTTAGAGTCAAAAGTCTGGGTTCCCATACTTGGTTAACTGTATAACTAGCTTTTGGGGGGCTTAGTTTTCTCATCTGTAATGGGCAGGGGGCAGTTTGAGTTAGAAGATACATAAAGTGCCCCATGGCTTTGGGGCTATGAACCAATACATTTGATGTGTATTCTTTCTTTTCAGTAAATATTTGAATAATAAAAAAGAAACTAAGATATTTAAGACCAGCTGGGAGCAGAAGCTGACGCCTGTAATCCCAGCACTTTTGGGAGGCCGAGGAGGGCGGATCATTTGAGGTCAAGAGTTCAAAATCAGCCTGGCCGACATGGTAAAACCCCATCACTACTAAAAACACAAAAATTATCGGGGCATGGTGGCGCATGCCTATTGTCCCAGCTACTCAGGAGGCTGAAGCAGGAGAATTGATCAAACCCAGGAGGTGGAGGTTGCAGTGAGCAAAAATCACGCCATTGCACTCCAGCACTCTAGCCTGGGCAACAGAGCAAGACTCTGTCTCAAAAAAAAAAGAAAAAAAAAAGATAAGCAAACCATGACACTGACAATTACAAGACATTATTGAGAGAAATGGCAAACTTCCCAAACTAATCTACGAAGTCAATGCTGCCCCAACAAAAATCCTAGTGTTTTTTAAAATAGGAGAACCTGACAAGTGATTCCAAAATGTATATGGAAAAGCCAAAATTATCCAAGAAAATCTTAAGAACAAAACTAGAGGGCTTATACAACTAGATATCAAGACCTATGATAAGCAGACCAAGTATGTATGAGTGTATTTTTGGATTCACACACATGTAAGGTCACTTGATTTATGTCCCAGGTAATACTGCAACACTGTTGTGAAAGGATGGTATTTTCAATGAATAAGCAGGTCAATCCTACATCCATAAGGAAAAAAGTATTAATTTTAATCTCTACCAGATACCATACTAAAAAAATCAATTTAAAGATATGTCAGTTAATTAAGCTTTTAGAAAAAAACCACAAACAAGTATCTCATGACTTTGGAGTATGCAAAGATTTCTTAAACAGATTATATAAAGCACTAGCTATTAAAGAAAAATCTTGAACTGGATTATATTAAAAATTAAGAACCTCTAGGCTGGGTGCAGAGCTCATGCCTGTGATCCTGGCACTTTGGGAGGCTGAGGAAGGAGGATTGCTTGAGCTCAAAAGTTTGAGACCAGTTTGGGTAACATGCTGAAACCTCATCACTATAAAAAAAAATTAAAAATAGCCAGGCATGGTGGCACATGCCTGTGGTCCTAGCTATTCGGGAGGCTGTGATGGGAGGATCACTTCAGCCCAGGAATTTGAGGCTGCAGTGAGCTGAGATTGCATCATTGTACTGCAGCCTGGGTGACAGAGCAAGACCCTATCTGGAGAAAAAAAAAACAACCTCCATTCAACACACCATTGACTTTAAGAAAAAAAAAAAAAGCAACGTGATGAAAGAAATTTGTAATACAGTACACACTTCCAACAAAGAAAGTGGAAATTTGTAATACAGTACACACTTCCAACAAAGAAAGTGGATCTAGTTGTGTCATGAAGAACTTATTTATGGTCAGTAAGACAACACTTTTTTTTTAAGGGCAAAGGACTTGCACAAGCAGTTTACAGATGTCCGTTACTGGCAAAGGCAAGCAAAAGTTCAATTTTCCACTGGTAAGATATGCCTAGATTTCAAATTCAATTTTTCCTAACACTCAAAAGGCATTTGTTAACTGGCTCTATTATAACATTTTTGTTATCTGAGTAGCTAAAGAAAAATTAGTCATGGGATATTGTCCTTTCCCCTTCTTTTCCTTCCTCATTCAACAGAAAGCATTTTGTGATCTTTCCGTTGTTTTCTTTGTCTCCAAACAATAATTTTCAAATCGTTAATACTCAAAAATAACTGAAATACTAAGCAAAATGCTAAGCAGTTCTGGGTCGTTACTATTGCTTATACCAGCATTTAACTCCATAGTTTTCCAACAGTTACACACTTCACTTCTATTAACTCCATGCAGAACAAAATTTAGATTAACTGTATTTTGCTTTTGCCACACATATGAGCTGACAAAAGGTTCAGCCAAATCTAACAGATAAAACAATGAAGTTGTGTGGGTCCTGTAAAAAGAGTAGGGCAGAAAAGTATACCATACCCTCAGGTGGTTTAAAAAGGAAAGAGAAAAGCACCAATAAGGGACTATATCAATAAGCACCATCCAGGTAGTAACCTGTTTTATCTTAAGAGGATGACCAACTAATTGATGTATGAAGTAAATGGTAAATGAAGTGCACTAATTGTGGCAAGCTCAATTTTATGAAACATGCTTTTAAATCATTTTTATCTTCGGTAAAGTGAGTCTTTCTGGTTTTTAACTCTATTTTCTACATAATTTTAAAAACAAATGCATAAAAAAATTATTAATCTTTGTTATTGGGTACCACAATATATAAGGATATAATCTGAGCTGGATGCAGGCAGTGGCATGCACCTGTAGTCCCAGCTCTCTGGAGGTTGAAGGAGGAGGATTACTTGAGCCTATGTGTTTGAAACTACAGTGTGCTACAACCTGGCCTGTGAATAGCCACTGCACTCCAGTCTGGGCAACATAGTGAGACCTTAACTTTTAAAAAAGAAAAAAAAAAGGATGCAATTTGTGAGTTCTGTATGCCATTGAAATTAACTTGGTATAAACTCGAATTAAACTTCTAGAATTTCAGGATGTTAAATATAAACCCCATGGTAACCACAAAGACAGTATCTATAGAAATACATAGAAAGCAATGAGAAAGGAAATTAAAATATGCCACTACAAAAAAAATAAAAAAACTACTACAAAGGGCAGTAACGGAAGAAGTGAGGGACATAAAAGTTGTAAGGCATATAAAAAACAAATAGTAAAACAGAAGTCCCTCCTTATCAGTAATTACTTTAAATGTAAATGAATTAAACTCTCCAATTAAAAGGCAGAGATTGCCCAAAATTCCAGTATTTGAACCACGTTGTGATTACCACTGATAAGCTATTTCTTTACCTAATGCTATAATACATTACTCTAAGTCATCATACCATTTTCAGTTACAGAGCCAAATATAATGCTTACCATGGATTTCTTCGTATTCTTGTAGTATGGGTTCCAGCCTATGCTCACCACCATCTTATGGACATCTCCACTTCCAACACTGGCCCAACCATAATAAATGCCAGTGGATATATCAGCTGGAAGGTTATCTACCACTTGCTCAGGAAAATTAGCTAAACAACAGAAGTAAATATTTTGAGTATTATAAATTTTGTATTAAATGTCTGTAGCCAGGTGCAGTGGCTCATGCCTGTAATTCTAGCACTTTGGGAGGCCAAGGCAGGAGGCTCATGTTAAGCTCAGGGGTTTGAGACCAGCCCGGGTAACATAGTGAGATCCTGTCTGTACTAAAAAATCAAAAAATTAGCTGGGCATTGTGGCCTGCACCTACAGTCTTAGCTACCAGAGAGGCTGAGGCAGGAGGGTCACTTGAGCCCAGCAGATGGAGGCTGCAGTAAGTTATGATCGCATCCCACCATTGTACTCCAGTCCGGGTAACAGAACCAGACTCTGTCTCAAAATAATAATAATAACAAAAACCAAACATTGGTAAAAATCACATGCAAAGCTAATAATGTAAATCATTACATTCACAAGACTCCTACAACTTTGTCTATAATTATCAATCCCATCCTTCCATTTTCCAGCTCAGATTTCCCTCTCCTATCCACATGATTAGGTTATGAATAAAGTACCAGGTAAGTATATAAAGCTCTCCCAAAAAAAGCCATATTCTTGGAGTAGGAGGAAAAAAACAAGGACCAGAATAGATGGATTTTTTTCAAATCTGTTCTTTCCTAACTAGGTACTGAATCACTTGAAAAGTTTTTCTTTTTTTGAGACGGTCACCCAGGCCGGAGTGTTGTGGCATGATCTCGCCTCACTGCAGCCTCCATCTCCCGGTTCAAGAGATTCTTCTGCTTCAGTCTCCTGAGTAGCTGGGAATACAGGCACGCGCCCGGCTAATTTTTGTATTTTTAGTAGAGACGCAGTTTTACCATGTTGGCCAGGCTGATCTCAAACTCCTGACCTCAGATGATCCACCCTCCTTGGCCTCCCAAAGTGATGGGATTACAGGCGTGAACCACCACGCCCGGCCAGTTTCTTATTATTGAAATACACCAGCCTAGGCCCCAAGCTCAAGGATGACTTAATAAGTCAAAACGCAGCCCTGGCATGTATTTCTAAGGATGAATTCCAGTCAGGTCTCAATTACTGAAATTAATGTAGACGGACTAAGGTTAGCTGACTCTCATACAACTATGTCATCATTTGGACACTATAAAATTGCAAATTAAAAACAAAACCACCTTAGATCCAGCTTGCGAGTTCATCCGATCTGGCCCACGTTACGTCTCTAATGGGCAAGACCAGCGCCATGCTTGGCCAACTGTACCTTGGCTGGCCAGGGAGGCGTGAACGGGGGATCCAGCGATTCATCTCCGGCTTCCCGCCCTCACCACCCCTCAACCCCGGTCCCGCGGAGCTCGGAGCCAGGGGCAGGGACCAGCTCCCTCAACCTGAACAACGGTCCTCAGTCGCAGAAGAGGAACTCGGGGAGGAAGAAGGGTGTCCCCTCTGCCGCGGCCCGGAGGTCTCACGACTCGGCCCCGAGTCTCCGGCTGCCGTCTTTCCCCGCTCCCCACGTGACTCGGCCCGGGGACCTCTTGTCGACCCGCTCTCACCTGTGGGGATGCCCAGCTGCTTGGAGCCGCGGCCGAAGCCATGCACCACTTGGCCGCGGCAGAAGTAAGGCAGATGCCTCATAATGCAGTCCGCTAGGGGCATGGGCTGCGGCCCGGTCCGCGCGTCCTGTGGAGCCGCCGTCAACGCTGTGCCTGGATCCCGGACCAGCCGCGGGGCAGGACTGTGAGCTCTGCCTGCCGCGGGGCGCACCAGGGGCCGGGCGACGCCAACGACACGCCGCGGCGGATCCCTGACGCCGCCGACCCAACAAAAGCCGCCCAGTAACTCCGGAGTCGCGTCTCTGCGAGGTAGCAGGGGCGACAACTGAAAGCGTCTCTGCGAGGTAGCAGGGGCGACAACTGAAAGCGTCTCTGCGAGGTAGCAGGGGCGACAACTGAAGTAAATGCCGGTTTGGGCGGGGTGTAGGGAGGGGGCGGCCCGACGCCCAAAGCCCGCCTCCGCGCCAACTGAAGTAAATGCCGGTGTGGCTGGGGTGTAGGGAGGAGGCGGCCCGACGCCCAAAGCCCGCCTCCGCGCCGCCGGCGTGCTCTCGCTTCCACAGCCGAACTCCCGCGCCCATTAGGCTTCCGTAGCCCCGCCCCCTCACCGTAGCCTCGCCTCGCTGGGGCCACGCCCTACTCCCGCCGCGGCCCCGGGGCTGAAAGTCTCGATCCCGGCCTACGCTTCAGCCCCAGGCGATAGGAACTAACGTGGGAACCCCATTTTCAATCTGAGAGCCGTGAAAGCACCATTCTCGAACAATTGTGTGTTTTCTTCCCCTTCCTTCTGTTCATAACAATACGGACGCCAAAGCGAGACGCTCTTTAGCTCCTTGGCAACCGCTGTGTTGAACGTCAGGCATCGCTCGTTCCGTTCGCTCTTTAAACATTTATTAAAGCTCCAAAATGCAGCTCAAAGATCGCCTCTTCACAGAGGCTTTTCCTGGCCGCCCTACCGGAAGCGGTCGTCCTCCTCCCGCACCACTGACCAGGTTCTGGAGTTATTAATATATTCGAATGTAAGCTCCAGGGGAGCAGTCCCTGTCTGTGATGCTGTTAACCCCATTGACTAGTGGAAGGTTACGGAGATGGGCAGTGACTGTCCCCTCCACGCTGTCTCCTAGACTACTTCACGAGCCCGGTGACAGGCTGTCCCTTTACTGCAATGCAAATCGAGGCCTTCCGCCCCTCGCCCCTCGGAGCTGTGAACACGCACGCGCCCTGGGAAGTAGCTCAGGGATCACTCACAGGATATGCAGGGTGCAAGGTTATACGACGCTGCATCCTCTTACCTCTCTAGGACAAAGACGTTTTTTATTTATTTTTAAAAATTTTAATCAATGGAATCCAAAGAAAGAAGTTTAATTGTTCTTTTCTTTTTTGGTCTATACAATTGTATAAAATTCTGTCCAGACCGTGTGGTCTTCTTTCTACCTTCCATGTCAGTAACTCTGATAATGTTTACCTGATACTAAATTTATGTTCTAGGCCAGGCGCGGTGGCTCTTTCCCAGTAGTTTGAGAGGCCGACCCGGGAGGATTGATTGAGCCCAGGAGGTCGAGGCTGCAGTGAGCTGTGATCCCGCCACTGTACTCCAGCCTGGGCGACACAGTGAGACATCACCCCTTAAAAGAAATAGAGAAGAGGAAGGAAAGGAGGGAAGGGGAAGGGATTGAAAGGCAGGGGAAGGGAAAGTGAAAGGAAAGGGAAGGGAAGGGAGAAGGACCTAAAGAAGCAGTTATGGTCAGTTACTTATCTATACAGAATTAAACAAAGAATAGTGACAATAACGGTAATAGTAATACCGGTAGTAAGAGTAGTAATAGCAAGTTATGAAAAGCAATTAAATTATCTGGAGAGGCTTAAGAGTTATTTTAACAAGGTCTTCACAGTATTCTCTCACTCTTGACTCCCATCCTTGATAAGATTACGCTGCATTCCTTCTTATATAGGGAGGATGTCGCTCACATGGTAATTTCATCTGCTTTTAAGAAACAGAAAAGAGGTCAGAATGATTTTCTTGTATCTACTGTTTTTCAAGTGCTTTTAATTCAAAATAGTCAATATGCCAGAATGGCATATTTTTAACTTCATCATCAGTGATAAACCAAATAAGAAAAGCCTGGAGGTGAGAACTTGATAAATCATCCCTGGGTCTTACTACACTAAGCCCTAGTTTCCAAGAAGGTATGAGAATTAAATGAGATAAAATAATTAAATGAGTCATAGGAGATAAATGGAGGGGTGGTTTTAAGAATTAATAGAATGCTAAGTACTTTTCACACTGTCTCATGTAATCCTCTCATCAGCTTTGGAGGAAAGCATTAACCTAAACTTATAAAAATGGACAGGGCATAGTGGCTCACACCTGTAATCCCAGCACTTTTGGAGACTGAGGCAAGAGGATCCCTTGAGCCAAGGAGTTCAAGACCAGCCTAGGTCAAATAGGGAGACTTCTGTCTCTTCAAAAAAATTAAAATTAAAAAAGAGAGAGAGAGAAGAAGAAGAAAAAAGAAATGAAAAGTAAAGAAGGGGAGAAAGTAAGAAAGAAAAATTTAAAAATCAGCCAGGGCCGGGCACAGTGGCTCACACCTGTAATCCCAACACTGGGAGGCCGAAGCTGGTGGATCACTTGAGCTCAGGAGTTGGAGACCAGCCTGGGCAACATGGTGAAACCCTATCTCTATAAAAAATACAAAAAGTAGCCAGGAGTGGTGGCACTTGCCTGTGGTCCTAAATACTCAGGAGGCTGAGGCATAAGAGTCACTTGAACCTGGGAGGCAGCAGTTGCAGTGAGCTAAAGATCACACCACTGCACTCCAGCCTGGGTGACAGAGCAAGACTCTCAGCCAAGTGTTGGTGGCTCGTGCTTATAGCCCCAGTTACTTGGGAAACTGGGGCATGAGGATCACCTGAGCCCCAGAATTTGAGGCAGCAGTGAGCTGTGATTAAACCACTGCACTCCAGACTGATGGCAAAGTGAGACACGGTCACTAAAACATAAATAGGCCAGACGCAGTGGCTCTCGCCTGTAATCCCAGCACTTTGGGAGGCCGAGGCTGGCAGATCACCTGAGGCCAGGAGTTCCAGACCAGCCTAGCCAACGTGGTGAAACCCTGTCTCTATAAGAAAAATACAAAAATTAGCTGAGCATGGTGGTAAAAGCCTGTAATCCCAGCTACTTGGGAGGTTGAGGCAGAAGAGTCGCTTGAACTCAGGAGGCAGAGGTTGCAGTGAGCCGAGATTGCTCCATTGCACTCTAGCCTGAGCAACAGAGTAAGACTCCATCTCAATAAATAAATAAATAAACAAAGAAATAAATGTATGAAAAAGGAGAGATTTGTAGAATGTTTAAGATGGAGCAGTCAGGCTCCAATCTTTTAAACTACCATTTACATGTCAAATCATATGTGTAATTACTGTGTAATCAGCATAGGATATAGAAGAAAGAATTCTTTTTTTTTTTCCTTTGAGACAGTCTCACTCTGTCACCCAGACTAGAGTGGGGTGGCGCAATCTCAGCTCACTGAAACCTCCACCTCCTGGGCTCCAGCAATTCTCCTGTCTCAGCCTCTCAAGTACCTGGGTTTACAGGCGCCCACCCCCATGCCTGGCTAATTTTTTGTATTTTTATTAGGGATGGGATTTCACTATGTTGGCCAGACTGTTCTGTAACTCCTGGCCTCAAGTGATCTGCCCTCCTCGTCCTCCCAAGAAGGAAGAATTCCGATCATTTTCCTCCGCTACTCAATAGCCTTCAATGGCTCCTCCCCTCTCAGTGAAGAATAAAATAACCCTCCAAGAGTTGTACTTCTAAGAACTCCCATCAAGTACTTTATCTGTTGATCAAAGCAGACCCCCCACTTACTTCAGAGGCCAAAGAATATGTTTAAAATAATTCAAATAATTATTCTGTGAGCTATAGGATTTATTATTTTTAAAAATATGCTACCTAGCATTCTCAGTAAATCTAGAGTTGAGAAAGTATGTGTCTTTGCCTAACTTACTGCTTTTAACCAAGGAAGTATTCTAAGAATGCTTTTTATTTCCCTCTCTGAACTGCATGTGCACATTCCTTCATCTTCCTGTAGGGAAAGAGTCTACCTACTTCTCTGGTTTAAGTTGTCTCTGTAGAAAGAAAGATCACAAATGAGACTAAAGAGGAAGTAGAACTGGCAACATGTGAGGAAAAGAGGGCCCATGCTAAGTAAGCAATAAAAAGTAAATCTGAAGAATTCTTAAAATTTAACAATAAGAAAATAAGAAACTGAATTAAAAATGGGCAAAAGATCTGAGTAAGCATATGAAAAGATGTTCAACATTATGTCATTAAGGGAATGTGTTCTCTTTCCAGGTCCACCAGGGGGCCAAGTTTTAAGGGCAAGAAGTTCCCAGCGCCATGCCCGCCACCCCCCCACCCCCACCCCCGCATCTCTCTCCATCCAGGAGATTTAATGATTTTTGTTTTAATTTTCCTGGGCACGGGAAGAATCAAAAGTCAATCACTCCAGCGGAAGTTCTAAGAAACTCCTTTCATTGGCCGGGGGTCTTGGAGAAGGTGAGGGTTCCTCCCAGGTTAAAAGTCCCCTTCTTCCACACCCCTTTGGACTCCATGTTTGGGTCCCCTTCCACGAACACTTCCTTTGTGGAAGCCATCTTTCTCTCTCCTGGATTTTCCCTCTGGAGTCCCCTTCCACATCTCTCGTGGAAGCCTGTCTTCCCCTCCTAAACTCCATCTCTCTCTATTTCCTTCCACTCAGTGTGGAAGCTGCTTTCCTCTCCTGGATTCCATCTTTCTGGATTCTCTCACTCAGTGTGAGAGGAGTTGTTCTTCTCTGCTTTGTCCCCTCTGGGAACCCTTCCCACTCAGTGTGAGAGCGGCTTTTCTTTCTGTCACTCAGTGTGAGAGCTAGCTGTTTCTTTCTCTCTCCTTCTCCTTTTTCTTTCTCTATCTAAATAAGTCACTTTTCTGCAAAAACCTTTGAGTCTAGTTTTTACTTTACAAGCACACTGTGCCGTGGTCTCCTCTCCCATTCTTGAGAGAGTGATAGACCAAGAACCTGGAGAAACGTCTTCTCAGGGGAGCCCTCAGCTGAACCCCAACATCATGAGGGAAATACAAATTAAAACAACAATGAGTTACTGTTATATACCAATTAGAATGGCCAAAATTCAAAACACTGCCAAGACCAAATGCTGGCAAGGATGTAGAGCAACAGGAACTTCCATTGTTGTTGGTGGGAATACAAAATGGTACACCCCCTTGGAAGACAATGTGGCATTTTCTTATAAAACTAAACATGCTGGCTGGGAGCGGTGGCTCACACCTGTAATCCCAGCACTTTGGGAGCCTGAGGCGGGCGGATCACGAGGTCAAGAGATCGAGACTATCCTGGCTAACATGGTGAAACCCTGTCTCTACTAAAAATATAAAAATTAGCTGGGCGTGGTGGCACGCGCCTGTAGTCCCAGCTACTCGGGAGGCTGAGGCAGGAGAATTGCTTGAACCTGGGAGGCAGAGGTTGCAGTGAGCCGAGGTCTCACCATTGCATTCCAGCCTGGCTCCCGGTGACGGAGTGAGACGCTGTCTCAAAAAAAAAAAAAAAATGCTTTTACTATATTATCCAGAAATTATGCTCCTTTATATTTAATCAAATGAGGTGAAAACTTATGTCCACACAAAAACCTACTTGTTTTTACTGCAATCCATTTTTACCCCTACTCCCACTGAATACAAATGGGATGGATGAATGAATTTTTTTTTTTTCTTTTTGAGACAGAGTCTTGCTCTGTCGCCAGGTGCCAGGCACCAGGCTGGAGTGCAGTGGCGTGATCTCGGCTCACTGCAACCTCCACCTTGCAGGTTCAAGCAATTCTCCTGCCTCAGCCTCCTGAGTAGCTGGGACTGTAGGCGCATGCCACCACGCCCAGCTAATTTTTGTATTTTTAGTCAGATGGGGTTTCACCATGTTGGCCAGGATGGTCTTGATCTCTTGACCTCGTGATCCACCCGCCTCGGCCTCCCAAAGTGCTGAGATTACAAGCGTGAGCCACTGCGCCAGGCCAATGGATGTTTTATTTCTATTTTATTTTATTTTTATTTTGTTTCACACAGATATTTAGAGCAGTTTTATTCAGAATGGGCGAAACATGGCAGAACTGAGATGAACTTCAACAGGTGAATGGATAAAACAGCTGTTTTATGTCCATATAATGACATACTGTTCTGTGCTAAAAAGAAATGAGCTATCAAACCACAAAAAGACATAGAGAAAACTCAACTGCATATGACTAAGTGAAAGAAGCCAGGCTGAAAAGGTTACATACTGCATGATTCCAATTATATTACATTCTGGATAAAGCAAAATGAAGGAGACAGTAAGCAGATCAGTGGTTGCCAGGGTTTGGGGAAGTTGGAGGCAGGAGAGAGGGATAAATGTGAAGCACTGGGGATTTTTAGGGCAGTGAAACCATTCTGTATGATGCTGTCGTGATGAATACATGACGTTATGCGTGTATCAAAACCCATAGAACTGTACAGCAACAGCAATTGTCAACCTAAAACTGCTCTAAAAAATAGTCTATTCGTTTTTGAATAATTAATCTAAAAATTGCTAACTTAGAACCTGACAACAAAGTTCACACTTTCCATATCTAAATAGTTACCAAGTCTCTTTCAATCCATTTTTACCCCTTCTCCCACTGAATGCAAGTCATTACCGCCTACCGGCACAGGTGTAGCCAACTCTCTGTTCTCCCAGCCTTAGATTTGACACCAGTCTATCTCAACCGCGTTTTTGTGCTGCAGTAATCTTTCAAAATGCCAATCCGATCAAATCACACTAAAAGTCATTTTGTGCTTCCCCTTGTCTTTAGAATCAGTCTAAACTAAACCACTGTTCACAGATTCTCCCTATCACACGCCTCAGCTCCTGCCTCTACACCCTCTAGCCAGAAGCCCTAGGGAACTTTTCCAGTTCCTCTAACTCACTCTTGGGAATTCATATAAACAGGCTTCAAACCATGAGACAATACTACAGTGGGCCAGAGAGCAAGGGAACCCTGTGAGTCAGGTATGCCTGATAATGCCTTCCAGAGAGGTAGGACTTGAGCTGGAGCCTTGGGATGTGTGTGAATCGACAAAACAGAGAAGAGGAAAGAAAACTGTCTAGCTAGGGGGAGTTCTCGTGATTGTATTTCCAAGACAGGGATGTGCAAAAGGAAACCAGAACGACCAAGCTCTACTGAGGGGTGATAGAGCTTAGTAGTAGGTAAGAGGGACTCTGGCTCTTACACCAGTTTCCTGTCTGTGAGAAAGAAATAATCACCATAGCACCTCATAAAGCATTTGAAAGATTTAAGACTTAATGCATATGAAGCAACTAAATCAGTGTGTAATGTGTAGTAAGCCTTCTGTATTGGCTTTATGATGATGATTACCTGTTAATCTGTAGTGGAAAATTCATTATAACCAGACTACAGTCCAAATAAGCTGGTTGAGTATAAATGTCTTCAGATTCTACCTTGGAAAACAGACATGTAAAATTCTACATAAAAGCCCAGTAAAGAATATAAATAATGTTTTATTTAATTTACTTATGTATCTATTTGAGAGATGGGATCTCGCTGTGTTGCCCAGGCTAGAGTGCAGTGGCTACTCACAGGCAAGCTTACAACACACTACAGCCTTGAAATCCTGGAATTAAGCCATCTGCCACCCTGAGCCTCCTGCATAACTGGAACTACAGGTGTATACCACCATGCCATAAAAACAAGGATTATTTTATAACCACAAATGTATTTGTGTTTCAGACTCACAAAATTTACTTCATATAGTGCAAATTTACTCAGTAAGAACACATTAAGTTTACAGTGTAAAGGAAGAAAACTAATTTAATATCCTCAACCCTAATGAGTTCTTAGAAGGGAACCCTGTAACAACAAACAGATTAACAAAGCAAGAGCAAACACATGTTTATTATCATGTATACTTTATATGTATTGGGAGATGCCCAGGGAATGAATAGTTCTCAAAGAGGTGACTCAGACCTCTAGCTTATATAAACTTCAATAAAGAACATTAAGGCTCAGCATGATGACTCACACCTATAATCCCAGCGCTTTGGGAGGCTGAGGCCAGAGGACCCCTTGAGCCCAGGAGGTCGAGGCTTCAGTGAGCCATGATCATGCCACTGCATGCCAGCCTGGGTGACAGAGCAAGACCCTGTCTCAAATAAGCAAACAAAAAACACACTAAATTTCTAAAGGAAGGACAAGACAGAAGAAAAGAACTTTGGGTCTCTAGAGGTGGCAAATTGTGGGAAGGCAAATAAATGGTAGATAAAGTTCACTTAGCAAAGCTTGTTAATGTAGATTCCTGTCGTGGCATCTCCACTCAGGTGAGGTCTAAAGTTGTCTTCAGTGATTAACTTTTATCCTTCCAGGTAGAGAGGGAAGAAGGGCACTTTTGTCTTTGTAAATCTGTGTCCTGCTTCTAGGTAAACAGAGGAAGGGCAGAGAGCTTTCCTGTATCTGCTCCTTCCCACTTGCTCTTAGCTTAAACATCTTTCTGTCAAAGAGGCATATTTTTCAGTTAACACATCCGGATTTCCTTCAACAGTCTCCATTACATCCAAATTTGGTTCAAATTACTGTTTGTACTGTTTTATCATGTTAAATTTAGAAAACATACATTTTAAACAACATTTTGAAAACTAAATTCATAAGATACATTTTTAAATGAAGTGTGCTTTGAATAACTTTTTGAAGCACACAGATTGTAAATTACTCATCTAGTCTAATATTGTTATTTTGCAACAAAGAAAACAGATTGAGAAACTGCGACCTGCTAAACCCAAAAGAAAACAGAGAATCTTAGAAAGTCGGTAATTACAAAGACGACAGAGGGATAAATGTATAATGAAGGGAAGAAACCAGCCTAGAAAGGCAGAGAATACTCAAAATCAGAATGCCTCTCCCTCTACAGGGGATTGCAGTTCCTCATCAGTAATGGAACAAGGCTTAATGGAGAACGAGTGTGTTCCAATAACAGAAGCAGGTTTCAAAACGTGGGTGATAAGAAACTTCTGTGAATTAAAAGAACTTGTTCTAACCCAATGGAAAGAAACTAAGAACCTTGAAAAAAGGTTTGATGAAATGTTAACGAGAATGGACAATTTAGAGAGGAATATAAGTGAATCGATGGAGCTGAAAAACACAACACGAGAACTTCGTGAAGTATGCACAAGTTTAAACAGTCGAATTGATCAAGCAGAAGAAAGTATATCAGAAGTCAAGGACCAGCTCAGTGAAATGAAACGAGAAGACAAGTTTGGAGAAAAAAGGATAAAAAGGAATGAGCAAAGTCTCCAGGAAATATGGGACTATGTAAAAAGACCTAATTTACGTTTGATAGGTGTACCTGAATGTGACGAAGAGAATGAATCTAAGTTGGAAAATACTCTTCAGGATATCATTCAGGAAAACTTTCCCAACCTGGCAAGGCAGGGTAATATTCAACTCCAGGTAATACAGAGAACACCACAAAGATATTCTTCAAGAAGACCAACCCCAAGGCACATAATTGCCAGATTTATTAGGGTTGAAATGAAGGAGAAAATACTAAGGGCAGCCAGAGAGAAAGGTCAGGTTACCCATAAAGGGAAACCTATCAGACTTACAGCAGATCTCTCAGCAGAAACCCTACAAGCCAGAAAAGAGTGGGGACCAATATTTAACATCCTTAAAGAAAAGAACTTTCAACCTAGAATTTCATATCCAGCCAAACTAAGCTTTATAATCGAAGGAAAAATTAAATCTTTTGCAAACAAACAAGTACTTAGAGAGTTCACCACCACCAGGCCTGCTTTACAAGAGCTTCTGAAAGAAGCACTATACATATAAAGGAACAACCAATATCAGCCTTTCCAAAAATATATCAAAAAGCAAAGAGCATTAATACAATGAAAAATTTACACTAACTAATGGGCAAAACAGCCAGCTAGCATCAAATGCCAGTATTAAACTTATATATTCTCTAATTGGATAAAAAGCCGAAACCCATCGGTATGCTGCATCCAGACCCATCTCACATGCAACGATACACAAAGACTCAAAACAAAGAGAAGGAGGAAGATTTATCAACCAACCAGAGAGCAAAAATAAACAAATAAACAAAAAGCAGGAGATGCAATTCTCGCCTCTGATAAAGTAGACTTTAAAGCAACAAAGAGCAAAAGAGGCAAAGAAGGACATTACATAATGGCAAAAGGATCAATGTAACAAGAAGAGCTAACGATTCTATAGATCAACGAGACAGAAAATTAACAAGGACATCCAGGACTTGAACTCAGACCCGGAACAAGTAAACTTAATAAACATTTATAGAACTCTCCAATTCAAATACACAAAACATACATTACCACCTCACACCTATTCCAAAAGTGACTACATAATTGGAAGTAAATCACTCCTCAGTAATCACATATCATTTCATAGGTTTAAATGAAATATTGGTTGGCTGCTTGTTTGTTATTTTCTTCCCTTATTCCTTCCTGTCTACATCAAGTATAATTATTGGTATAAAAGAGGTTTTCAATACCCATTACTAAACTGCATTCTAGCCTGGGCAAGAAAGCAATACTCCTATTCTCTCTCTCTCTTTCTCTTCCTTTTTCTTCCTCCTCTTTGTTCCTTTTTTTCTTTTTTTCTTTCTTTCTAAAAAAAAAAAAAAGAAAACAGAGAATCTACAAAATGCTGAGAAGCTATCCATCCCTTTGACAATGGCCCTAAGATCACCTTTTCTGGGAGAGTCAGTAAGTGCTCTCCAGGTCTGATAATCACGCACAGTGAAATGTTTGTTTGGCTAATTGATTTGTTGTTGCTGTGGTTGTTACTGTTGTTTTTTGAGATGGTGTCTTGCTCTGTCACCCAGGCTGGAGTGCAGGTGCCATCTCGGCTCACTGCAACCTCCACCTCCCAGGTTCAAGCAATTCTCCTGCCTCAGCCTCCTGAGTAGCTGGGATTTACAGGCATGTGCCACCATATTCAGCTAATTTTTGTATTTTTAGTAGAGATGAGGTTTCTCTGAGTTGGTCAGGCTGCTCTCAAACTCCTGACGTTGTGATTGGCGTGCCTCAGCCTCCTAAAGTACTGGGATTACAGGCATGAGACCCCTTGCCTGGCCTTGATGATTTAATAAATACGCTTCACATATGGAAATGGAAGGTTCTCAATAGTTCTAATAAATAATTCTTATACCTGCATGGAATGTAAACCAAATTTTGTCAACTTCCACCCACAAGAGACATTAAAAATATATCTGGAAAATTAGATTCTAATGTCAGGTCAGGCCTGAAAACAAAGAGCTTACCTAAAATATTAAATGTTACAGAAAAAGGTATTCCTTCCTTCATCCGTTCATTCATTGGATGCTTTAATAGGGTCCACTCCAAATCAAGGGTGTGATCACTAATTTTTAAAAATCTATACTCCACAAATATTTGAGTACCTACTGTTCTTTGTGTATTTCCTGTGTGGCTTTTTTATTTTTGTTGTTGTTGTTATTTTATTTTATTTGCACTGAGCAAAAATCGCTTGTATTACCGGGGAAAAACTATACAGATACAGTGTTAAATTCTCACCACCAAAACCAAAAGCACTACAAGAATTTCATTCCTCTTGTATCCACAAGGTGGCGTATGACCATTTTGCCTTTTACTGACATGAACCTAGAACTGCGGTGACGCATGAAACAAAAACTGCAATGTTTGTCTTGCTCATTGCTTCATGTGTTTGGATTTGGTTCTTTGGTGAGGCATGGCTATTGCAGTCTACCTTCTTCCTCAATCACAAAGTATTTGATAAAAAGACTGTCCTAATTTGGAAAGTTAATACTACTTTTTGGTGCTTCCTTTGAACATATGTTTCACTATAGAAAAATAAAATGAAGGCAGGGCGCCGTGGCTCACACCTGTAATCCCAGCACTTTGGGAGGCCAAGGCAGGCGGATCACCTGGTGTCAGGAGTTTAAGACCAGCCTGACTGACCAACATGGTGAAACCCCGTCTCTACTAAAAATACAAAAATTAGCCAGATGTGATAGTGCGTGCCTGTAATCCCAGCTACTCAGGAGGCTGAGGCAGGAGAATCTCTTGAACCCGGGAGGCGGAGGTTGCGGTAAGCCAAGATCGTGCCATTGCACTCCAGCCTGGGCAACAAGAGTGAAACTCCATCTCAAAAAATGAAAAAGGACGTTTTTAGGTTCACAGAAAAATTGAGAAGTACAGAAAGTTTGCATATACTCCCTGACGTTAAACACATACATACACAGCCTCCTTCACTCTAGACATCCTTCACTGGCACTAGAATGTACATGTTACAACTGATATTTCTACATTAACGCATTATCACCCAAAGTCTGTAATTTACATGAGGATTCACTCTTGGAGTTATACATTCTATGGGTTTGGACAAAGGAATACTGACCTGTATCCACCATTATCTTATCATATAGACTGTTTTCACTGCCATAAAAATCCTCTGTGCTTTGCTTATTCATCCCTCCCTCACCTCTAATCCTTGACAACCACTGATCTTTTCACTGTCTTCACAGTTTTGCTTTTCCCGCAGTGACATATAGTTGGAATTATAAAGGATTAGCATTTTCAGACTGGCTTCTTTCACTCAAAAATGTGCAGTTAAGGTTCCTCCACATCTTCATGGCTTAATGGCTCATTTGTTCTTAGCATAGAATAATATTCCATTGACTGTTTGTATCACACTTTACTTTTTGTGTCACACTTTATTTTCCTATTCACCTGTTGAAGGACGTCTTGAATGCTTCCAAGTTTTGGCAATTCTGAATAAAGCTGCTCTACATGTCAACCTGCAGATTTTTGTGTGAATATAAGTTTTCAACTAATGTGGGTAAATACCAAAGGATACAATTGCTGGACCATATGGTAAGAGTATGTTTAGTTTTATAGAAAACTGCTGCACTGTCTTCCAGAATGACCATACCATTTTGCATCCCCACCAGCGATGGAGGAGAACTCCTAATGCTGCACATCCTTGCCAGCATTTGGTGTGGTCGGTGTTCTGGATTTGGGCTCTTCCAATAGGCGTATAGTGGTCATTTGCATTTCTCTGATGACATATGATGTGGAGCATCTTTTCATATGCTTATTTGCCATCTGTATATCGTCTTTGGTGAAGTGTCTGTTCAGGTCTTTTGCTCATTGCAAAAATCAGGGACCAGGTGTAGTGACTCATCCCAGCACTTTGGGAAGCCAAGGTGGAAGGATTGCTTGAGCCCAGGAGTTCAAAACAGACTGGGCAACATAGTGAGACCCTGTATCTACAGAAAATATTTTAAAAATTAGCTGGGCATGGGTGATGCGTGCCTGTAATTCCAGCTACTTGGGAGGCTGGTGTAGAAAGATCACTTGAGGCTGGGAGATCAAGGCTACAGTGAGCCATGATTGTGCCACTGCACTTCAGCCTAAGCAACAGAGCAAGACCGTATCTCAAAAAAAATAAAAAATCATCAGGTTGTTCACTTTCTTCTTTTTGAGTTTTAAGAGTTCTGGCCAGGTGCAGTGGCTCGTGCCTGTAATCCCAGTACTCTGGAGGCTGAGGTGGGTGAATCACTTGAGGCCAGGAGCTCAAGACCAGCCTGGCCAACATGGCAAATCCCAGTTTCTTTTATTTTTGTTTTATTATTTTTTAATGAGAGAAAGAAAGAAAGAAAAAGGGGGAGAGAGAACAGGATTCTTGCTCTATTGCCCGGGCTGGAATGCAATCTAAAAATAGGTATTAAAAACCTCTTTTATGCCGATAATTGTGCTTAACAATGGAGACAGAAAGGAATAAGGGAAGAAAATAACCAACAAACAGCCAACTAATATTTCATTTAAGTCTGTGAAATGCCATGCAAATGCTAAAGAGTGATTTACTTCCAATTATGTAGTCACTTTCAAAATAGGTGTAATATGATACTGAGAAAAATGTATGTTCTGTGGACCTGGGGTAGAGAATTCTATAAATATTCACTAAGTTTACTTATTCCAGGTCTAAGTTCAAATTATAGATGTCCTTATTAACTTTATATGTCGTTGATCCGTCGAATATTAACAATGTGGTGTCAAAATCTCCTGCTATTATTGTGCGGAAGTCCAGGTCTCTTTATAAGTCATCAAGAACTTGTCTTATGTATCTGGGTGCTCCTGTATTGGGTGCATATATATTTATAATCATTAACTCCTGTTGTTGCATTGATCCTTTTACCATTATGTAATGTCCTTCTTTGTTTCTTTTAGTCTTTGTTACTATTAAAGTCTATTTTGTGAGAGACGAAAGTTACAACTCCTGGTTTTTTTTTTTTTTTTTTTTTTTTTTTTGCTCTCAATTTAATTGGTGAATCTTCCTCCATCTCTTTGTTTTGAGTCTGTATGTCATTGCTTGTGAAATAGATCTGGATAGAGCGTACCGATGGGTTTGGACTTTTTATTCACCCAGTTTCTTTTAAAAACAAAAATTATCTGGGTTTGGTGGCACATGCCTGTAATTCCAACTACTCAGGAGGCTGAGGCAGGAGAATTGCTTGAACCCAGGAGGCAGAAATTGCAGTGAGCCGAGATTGCTCCACTGCACTCCAGCCTGGTGCCTGGTGACAGAGTGAGACTCTGTCTCAAAAAAAAAAAAAAAAAAAAAATTAGCCAGGCTTGGTGGCATGTACCTGTGGTCCTGGCTACTTGGGAGGCTGAGGCAGGAGGATGGCTTGAGGCCAGAAGGTCAAGATTGCAGTGAGCAATCATACCACTGCACTCCAGCCTGGGTAACAAAGCAAGACTCTATCTCAAAAGGAAAAAAAAAAAAAAAGAATGGGAAACATTTCATTCTCAAAACTAACAAACAAACAAACCTCTCATCTTCCTGTTAGTGGTAGTTCTGAATGTTCAATATTTTTTTCTCATGGGGTCAAAAGTACTTAAGTGTATAATTGAAAATGGAAAAATAGGGGATAGAAATCAGAGATTGACAGTTTCACCATTTTCACTTGTGTGTAAATTGTTAATAGGAATGTGGAATTATAAGGCACTGAGGCAAATAAAAATGTTGTATTAAACAAAGGTAAGCAGTTCACCCTTATAACAATTATAAATGAACTTGTTAGATTTTCCTGGACAATGCCAGCATTTGTATTTTTATAAACAAGTAAATGTTGGCTGGGCACAGTGGCTCACACCTGTAATCCTAGCATTTTGGGAGGCCAAGTTGGGCAGATCACATGAGGTCAGGAGTTTAAGACCACCCTGTCTCTTCTAAAAAAATACAAAAATTAGCTGACCATGGTGGCTACTAGAGGGGCTGAGGCACCAGAATTGCTTGAACCCAGGAGGGAGGCTGCGGTGAGCCAAGTTTGAGCCACTACACTCCAGCCTGGATGACAGAGCAAGACCCTGCCTCCAAAAAAACAAAAAACCACCACAATAACAAAAAACAACGCACACGATTTAATGTCTTATTGATGGCAACTCAATGGTGTTTCTAGCTTTTTTTTTTTTTTGAAACAGAGTCTCACTCTGTCATCCAGGGTGGAGTACAATGGCTCAATCTCAGCTAACTGCAACTCCATCTCCCAGGTTCAAACAATTCTCCTGCCTCAGCCTCCCAAGTAGCTGGGACTACAGGTACATGCCACCACAGCCAACTAATGTTTGTATTTTTTGTAGAGACAGGGTTTTGCCATTATGTTAGTTCGTTCTTAGGCTGCTATGAAGAAACACCCAGACTGGGTAATTTATAAAGAAAAAAGGTTTAATTGACTCACAGTTCTGTATGGCTGGGGATACCTCAGGAAAGTTAAAATCATGGCAGAAGACACCTCTTCACAGGGTGGCAGGAGAGAGAATGAGTGCAAGCAAGGGAAATGCCAGACGTTTATAAAACCATCGGATTTCATGAGAACTCACTCACTATCACTAGACAACATGGGGAAACTGTTCCCATGATTCAATTATTAATACCTCTCAACAGGTCCCTCCCATGACACGTGGAGATTATGAGGATTAAAATTCAAGATGAAATTTGAGAGGGGACACAGCCAAACCATATCAGCCATGTTGCCCAAGCTGATGTGAACTCCTCAGCTCAGGAGACCCACCCACCTCAGTCTCCCAAAGTGCCAGGATTACAGGTGTGAACCACTGCACCACACAACAGTAGCATCTTAAGCTACAGTACATTTCATCCATTCACTGTGCAGATAGATAGTTCTTGATTTATGTTAATATGATTTACAAATATTGGCTTTATTACGGTGGAACAGTGATATGCATTCAGTAGAAACCATACTCTGAGTACCTATACAACCATTCTGGTGTTTTTTTGTTTTCGTCTTTTTTTGAGACAGGGTCTTGCTCTGTCACCCCAGCTCAAGTACAGTGGTGTGATTATGATTCACTGCACTCACTGCAGCCTTGGCCTCCTGGGCTCAAGTGATCCTCCCACCTCAGCCTCCAGAGTAGCTGGAACTACAGGTGCATGCCACCATTTCCAGCTAATTTTTGTATTTTTTGTAGAGACGAGGTTTCTCCATGTTGCCCAAGCTGGTCTCAAACTCCTGAGCTCAAGCAATCTGCCTGCCTCAGCCTCGCAGATTGCTGGGATTATAGGCATGAGTCATCATGCCTGGTCCAACCATTCTGTTTTTCACTTTCAGTACAATATTCAGTAAATTTCATGAGAGATTCAACACTTTATTATAAAATAACCTCTGTGTTCAATGATTTTGCTCAATTGTAGACTAATGTAATAAGTGTTTTAAGCACATTTAAGTTAGGCTAGGCTAAAGTATAATGTTCAGCAGGTTGGTATATTAAATGCATTTTTGACTTAAGGTGTTTTCAATTTATGATGGGTTTAGCAGGACATAACCCCACTGTAAATGGAAGAACATCTACACTTTTCTAATGAGTTGTCCACAATCACCACCACCACGACCACTGTCATCACCCTTGCCATTAGTCAGCATGTTTTCCTCCTTAGAGATTGCTGTGGTTTAAATGTGTCCCCCAAAGCTCATGTGCTGGAAGCTTAATCCCTAATGATGCAACTCTGTTGGGAAGTGGGGCCAATTGGAGGTGTTTTGGTTATGAGGGTTCCAACCTCATGAATTAATTGATGCCAATTATAAAAAGGCTGATGCTGTGAACTCATTCTCCTGCTCTCTTGTGTCTTCCCTTTGCCTTTCCCTCATGGGATGACGCAGCAAGAAGGCCCTTGCAAGATGCTGGCCCCACGATCTTGAACTTCCTAGCATTCAAAACTGTAAGCCAATAAATTTCTGTCTATTATAAATTATCCAGTCTCATGAATTCTGTTATAACAGCACAAAATAGACTAAACCAGAGGTCAGTCATCACAGTTACTGTCAGGTCTCCATATGCAAGCTCGGAGCCTCAAATCTGAAGTCCTGCTTGCCTCGGCTGATATCTCCCACCCCCTGCCTGCTTTCACCAATGTCCCTGATCGCTTCCCTGGACAAGCCCCTCACCCAACCCTGCCATCTTAACTGTTCTGATGATAATGTAAATACCTCTCACCCAACCCTGCCATTGTAACTGAACTTGTGGTCATGTATACCCTTTGCCCCCTACCCCCCACTACTGCAACTGATCTTACTCTGCAACACCCTTGCCCCCCAAAAAAACCACCCAAACCTATAAAACCAACTCCTAACCCAGTGCCCTTTGCTAATGCCCTTTTCGGCCTTAGCCCACCTGCACCCAGGTGAATAAACAGTCATGTTGCTCACACAAAGCCTGTTTGGAAGATCTATTCATTCAAAGCGCATATTTTTCAACAGTTACCAGTTTTGACAAGATTTTAATGAATGAAAGAATTGCTTAATTTGTACTGCAAAATGGCATGTTTGCCACAAATCTGCAATGAGATAGGCACAGACGATGTTACACTTTTTTTCTCATGTTTCCATGAGATGGGGCTGCAACAATTCTTCCAGGAATAATGTAAGCTATGACACAGTTTGATGAAATCCACAGAAGTTAATTAATTTGATGCCATCATTAAAATTTCCACGTGGAGTGGCAAGGAATTTACTGAGACAGTATCCTTTTTGTTGTTGGTGTTTATAAATACAATCTGAAATAATCTGTTAAATCAAAGGCTTGCTTTTCCTTGAAACTGACAGAGTTGGTTCACAGTAAAATTTACCACATCAGAACTATTTGTTGACATGTTACTTTCTACCGTGCATTCAGCACTAGATGCTAGAGATTACAGAGAATGCTTTGCCTTTGAATCAAAGGTGTGGCAATTGACTGTGTAAACATTTTCTGAATTGTGATGGTTTTTAAGGTCAGGAGTTCAAGACTAGCCTGGCCATCATGGTGAAACCCCATCTTTATAAAAATAAAAATAAAAAAGGCGGCAGCAGGGGTGGGGGAGGAATCGAAGAGGCCGTGTTGCCTTCCTAGTGAAATGAATATCCATTCTCATAGACAGGCCAAAATCAGACTATAATATTTTGTTTGATCTTATAAAAAGTATCTAGTTTTTCAATACTTTAAAAGTCCTTGCATTTTTCAAAAGCTAAGCAGAGCCTAGAACCCAGACCTGGGTCCTGGGGAAGCAGTTCGGGTGCACATTGGAACTAGGGGAAAAAGCTGCTTCTACCTGTAGTGCCTCTCCAGCTTTCACTACTGACACAGGTTAACATTACGGCAATAGGCAAAGGAATAATTTTTTTTTTTATCATTAGTAAGATGGAAGATGTTTATTGCATTCTATTTTTGGTGGGAAAAAAAATGTAACATACATTTGTTTAGCCCGACCTTGTGAAATACACAAAACACGTAACTGAGTAAGCAGGATTTTTCTATTCCTACTCCATTTCTGAGGACTAAATCATGAACTGCTCCCAATGTAATTAAATATTTCTTGCAATAGTTGGGCACCAAGTTTAAGATTTATTAATTTTCTCCTCTCAGTATAGGCAGCAATTCACCATTTTCTTTCAGTTCCTTCACAATACCCAGTCCTCCCACCAGCTCCCCTTTCATATACAGCTGAGGATATGTCGGTCGATTTGAGTACGCTTTTAATCCTTGCTGCACTTCTTCATCCTCCAATATATCGTATGTTTCGTATTCAACACTAGTACTACTTAGTATTTCCAGAATTTGTTTGCTGAATCCACATTTTGCTTCTTGTTTGTTTTCTTTCATAAAGAGCATCACAGAAGCTGTATTTGTCAGCACTTTGAGTCCTTTCCTTTAATTTGGGCGCTTTGGGACAAATTGTATCTAGTTCTTCAGATGCTTCTAGCTCCTGAATTATATTAAGTCCTCCTATGAGCGTTCCAGAAACGTAGAGCCTAGGATAGGTAGGTCAATTGGAAATGGCTTTGAGCCCCTGTCGAACCTCTTCATCTGAGAAGATATCAAAACTGCTAAACTGAATATTATGTTTGTTAAGAATTTCCACCATCTGCTTGCTGAAACCAATGCGTGGTTCTTGAGGAGTTCCTTTTATAAACAACATGCAGGGGGCAGCATGAGTCAATTTCTTTAGGAGAAGGTTGAGATCTTCTTTAAGATGTTCATTAGCGCTGGGTGGGAAGGAGCCATTACAGGCAAGCAGCTGAACTTTTTTGGTCAAGTCTGGAGCATGCGCACCACCTAATTGGTCGATTTTTTGAGAATTCTTGAAAACAGAAAAGTGGGAACAGAGCTAATTTCATATTTTTCAGATACTTCAGGAACACCTTCAGCTTCCAACTTCACAAATGAAACTCGAGGATGTTCTTTAGCTAACTCTGCCATAACTTCGTTCATCTGTACACACTGTGGAGCCCGTGGTGTCCAGAAATGGAGCACAAGGAGAGACTTGAATTTGAGGCACAGCAGCTCCTCAAACTGCCTGGCTGAGCCGACCTCCTCCACAGCCGCTGCAGCCGCCTCAGCCACTCCTGCTGCCATGCTCAGGAACAATATTTAAAAGACCCAGGTCCATTTTCACAGAGTAGATAACGAATGAATTTGGAACTGAGAGGCAATAAGTGGATAATAGGCACAGTAATTAATGTGGACTGGTGGACTTCAGGTAAGGCTGGATCTTGGGGTAGCCCAAAACGTTTATAATAAATTCTTTTTTCATCTCAAAAAAAGGAAAAAAAAATAGACAGGACCTGGGCCTTAAAGTCTTTCTGTTTCACAGAGCACTCTGAATAATATAAAACTGGATGATAGATAACTAAATCCCTTTTTGTGCCCTATTCAAAATGAAAAGGTCAGAAGTTTCATATTGGTGTCAAGACAAAGATGATTCATGCATCCCATCTCAGAAAACAGTAAAAATGAAATCGGCCATCCCATAACTAAAATCAACACAAATGTACTTGTTCTAGAACTTTCTTTCTTTCCTTTTTTTTTTTTTTTTTTTTTTTTGAGATGGAGTCTCACTCTGTCACCCAGGCTGGAGTGCAATGGCATGATCTCGGCTCACTGCAACCTCCCCCTCCCAGGTTTAAGCGATTCTCCTGCCTCAGCCTCCTGAGTAGCTGGGATTACAGGCCTGTGCCCCTGTGCCCAGCTAATTTTTGTATTTTTAGTAGAGACGGGGTTTCACCATCTTGGCCAGGCTGGTCTCGAACTCCGGACCTTGTGATCCACCCGCCTTGGCCTCCCAAAGTGCTAGGATTACAAGCGTGAGCCACCGCCCCCCGCTCTAGAACTCTCAATTTAAAAGGACGTTGAACCATCACAAAAGTTCATATGGAAAACATCACTCAAAGGCTAGTAAGGAATAGTATTTTAATTTAATTTTTTTTTCCAGACAAAATTTCTCTCTTGTTGCCCTGGCTGGAGTGCAATGGCACAATCTCATCTCACTGCAACCTCCGCCTCCCAGGTTCAAGCGATTCTCCTGCCTCAGCCTCCTGAGTAGCTGGGATTACAGGCACCTGCCACCACAGCCAGCTAATTTTTGTATTTTTAGTAGAGATAGGGTTTCACCATGTTGACCTGGCTGATCTTGAACTCCTGACCCGTGATCCACCTGCCTCGGCCTCCCAAAGTGTTAGGATTACAGGTGTGAGCCACTGCACCAGCCCTCATTTTTTTTTTTTTTAATAGGATTTCACTCTGTTGCCCAGGCTGGAGTGCAGTAGTGTGATCATGGCTCTTTGTAGCCTTGACCTCGGAGACTCAAGTGATCCTTCCACCTCAGCCTCCTCAGTAACTGGGAGTAAAGGTGCTTGCCACCATGTTTGACCAATTTTTTTTTTTTTTTTTTTTTTTTAGAATTGAGGTCTTGCTATGTTGCCTAGACTGGTCACGAACTCCTAAGCTGAAGCCGTCATCCTCCTTCCTTGGTCTCTCAGAGTGCTAGAATTACAGGCATGAGCCACTGCACCTGGTCAGCTAGCCCTCCTTTTTTGTTTGATACCAAGTCTTGCTCTGTGGCCCAGGCTAAAGTGCAGTAGCTCAGTCTCAGCTCACTGCAACCTCCGCCTCCCAGGCTTAAGCGATTCTTATCCCTCAGCCTCCTGAGTAGCTGGGAATACAGGTGCACGCCACCACACTCAGCTAATTTTTGTATTTTTAGTAGAGATAGGGTTTCACCATGTTGGCCTCGAACTCCTAACCTCAAGAAATCGGCCCTCCTTGGCCTCCCAAAATGCTCAGATTATGGACATGAGCCACTGCACCTGGCCTCATCTCTTAAAGTAACACGCACACACATACACAGGAAAAAGAATGAAAGAATATATATTGAAGTAGTTCAATTTGGGTAGTGAAGTTACAGATGACTTTTACTTTCTCATATCTAAATTTTCTAAAATGACCATCCATTACAGAGGAAGGAAAGTAAATGAATATGTTAAAATGTCTTGGCAAAATTCCCAGCTGGGCTAACAACTAGGTGCACTGAAATTTAGTTCTGACACTAACCACCTGGGTTAGCATCAGACTCCACAAGGTAAGGCTCAGTCCTCCACAAGACTGCCCTCACGTCAGATGTCAGCCCTCAGTGGGGATCCCAGGTCATCCATACTCTGATCTACTCGCTACAGATTTGGGGGTCCCATGATCCACTCAGTTTCCATGATCTGCTAGGACAACTCACAGAACTCAGGAAAGCGCTATGCTTATGATTATAATGTTATTATAAAAGTTACACATAGGGCGGGACCTGGGAGGGAACACAGAGCCTTCTTGCTCTTTCCTCTTAAAATCAGGAAACATCTTCCTCTCAGCCCATCAATGTGTTCACCAACCAGGAAGCCCCACTGAGCTTCTGTGACCAGAGTCTTTTCTTGGGGTTTCATTATCTAGGCATGATTGATTTAATCACTGTCTACTCAACTGAACTCAATCTCCAGCCCCAGTCCCCTCTGAAGTCAGGAGGTCAGGCTGATATCAAAGCGCCAACCCTCAAATTAAGTGGTTGGTCTTTCCAGTGACCAGTACCCTCCCTGAAGCCATCTGAGAGCCTGCCATTATCAACTCATTAGCATAGCAAAGACTCTTATCCCTTAAGAAATTCCAGGCCAGGCACAGTGGCTCATGCCTGTAATCCCAGCACTTTGGGAGGCTGAGGTAGGTGGATCACATGAGGTCAGGAGTTCAAGACCAACCTGGCCAATATGGTAAAACTCCTGTCTCTACTAAAATACAAAAATGACCCATGTGTGGCAGTGGGCACCTGTAATCCAGCTTCTTGGGAGCCTGAGGCAGAAGAATCACTTAAACCTGAGAGGCAGAGGTTGCAGCAAGCCAAGATCGTGCCACTGCACTCCAGCCTGGGCGACAGAGCAAAACTCTGTCTCAAGGAAAAAAAAAAAGAAGGAAATTCCAAGGGTTTTAGAAGCTCCTTGCCAAAAACCTGAGACAAAGACCAAACAAATTTTTGATTGGGTGACATAAATATATTATATTTAGTATGTTACATAAAATATATTACATCTAGTCCAAAAAAATGTAGGCAATCTAAATTAAAATTGTCTAGTGAAAATATGGGCAATTGAGTTTTAAAATGTCTAATATCTAGTTTAATATGTTTGTTTGTTTTTTTAAGACAGGGTTTCTTTCTGTTGCCCAGGCTCAAGTGCAGTGGTATAATCATGGCTGACTGCAGCCTTAACCTCCTGCGCTCAAGCAAGCCCACCTCAGCCTCCAGAGTAGCAGGGGATGCAGGCACAAGCCACCATGCCTGGCTAAGTTTTGTAATTTTTGTAAAGACAGGGTTTCACCATGTTGCCCAGGCTGGTTGGGAACTCCTGAGCAGGTGATGCCCCTGCCTTGGCCTCCCAAATTGCTGGGATGACGGGCCTAATCCACTGCTCTGGCCTTAGTTTAATACTATCTTTCATGTACTGATAGTGGCAGGAGGCAGTTGAACGACAAAGCAGATCCGGGTGGCGGGGGGGGGGGTCCGGTGAAACCCCACCTTCCAGCCAAAGGCAGTTTAAAGCCTGAAAGCCAAGCTAAAAGTCTTGGATAAACATAGGAACTGGATTGAGAACCTCTCTTTCCATTTGGCATGCTTTCCTCTGATTGATCCTCACCCTTCACCTATGTTACATATACCTACTCTTTCCTATTTGGTTTTTTACAGTTATGCTCACCTTTAAATGGTCCCTTTGTTTTAGCCTTTTTGGATACTCACAAACCAATCAGCATGCACTCCCGATTTCTGAGCACACAAAAGCCCCAGACCCAGCCACACTGAGAGAGAGAGACCACAAGACCAAGTAGGGGACCACTCTTGTGTCCCCTCTCTCTGAGAGCTGTTTCATCACTCAATAAAACTCTTTTCTGTCCTCCTCACCCTTCCATAGTCAGCATAATCTCATTCTTCTTGGAAGCAGACTAAGAACTCAGGACCCCTCTGAATGCAGGTGCAAAGGCAGCAGTAACTCTGTAGCTCTCCGCCCTGCCCCCACTTCAGAGCTCAGCAGTCGCCCTACATGACAGAAAGCAGCAGGGCCAGGTCAGCCCCAAGCCATGGGCTGGAGTGGGGCAAGGGCACTGACAGAACTGTTAACGTGCCCCTGTTCATCAGGCTGTGGCGGGACTGAAACAGCTCTTAGCACACTGTTAACACCCCCTCTGAGGCTTTGGGGTTGCAGACTTTCCTGTTTGTGTGCCCACCGCGTTCCCCTCATCTGGATGCCGGAGTCCACCATGGGAGTCACTTGAGACATGCCAGTCACTAGCCCTCCATGGAGACTGCTCCTGTGCCAACACTTGGGAGGCCAGTAGGACCCACACTCACTTGCCCACACACCCCCTCCCGCTCGGGGCTGAACGCAGTGGCCGCGGGATCCACGCTGGAGTGCAAGCCAGGCGCAGTTCCACAGGCTGAGTGGGCAGGGTGGTGCCTCCTGCCGGGAGCCCTGGGCTCAAAGTTTCCTGCTGGCAAGGTGACCGCGAAAAATCCTGCATTAGTACTAGACAGTATGCTGTGTGATGGACTTAAGACAACACGGGATTCTGACCCTTCCACTTTCTAGTGGCTGTGACTTAAGCCCTCAGTTTATTCCTTCTGTGAAACTCCTCATATCCCTCAGTTATTGCAAAGTGCCACTGAGCTCACACCTATGAAAGACCTTCGTAAAATGCAAAGTAATATAAAAATAACAGAGTAGTTCCTCCTTATTGTTGGGTTCACTTTTCACAATTTTAGTTACCCTCAATAGAATTAAGAAGAGAGTTAATCTGTAATCTAAGAAGTAGAAGTTCAACTACACACTACATGACTCAGATCAGAGTCACATCTCTTTCAAGGCTTATAGCATTTGGGGAGTTTCAACAGATTTTCATTTTTTTTCACAACACGCATAGGAAAGAGCATAGCACTTACAGGTTTCAGTACTCTTCAAGATTTCAAGCATCCACTGGGGGTCTTGGAACATCTCCCCTGTGGATAAAGGGGTACTAATGCAGTATGATTACCATCAGCAGCAGCAGCTATGACACCAGGATAGCTAGGCTGGAGAGAGCTCTCTCAGCCATACATAGGTCATGTTCATGACTCACTGGTCCCAAGCTCAGCCTTAAGAAGACTGAATTAGTCAGCTCCTGCTACCATAACGAGATACCACAAACTGCACGGCTGAAACAACAGAATTTATTTCTTCGCTGTTCTGAAGGCTAGCGATCCAGGAATAAGGTGCCAGTGAGGTGGATTTCTGGGGCTGCTTCTCTTTCTGATTTGTAGACAGCCACCTTCTCACTGTATCTCCTTGCGTGCACCCACAAGGAGAGAGAAAGAGTTCTTAGCTGTATTTTCCTCTTCTTATAAGGACACTGGTCCTGTCATATTAGGGTCCCCACCTAATGACCTGATTTAACATTAATTACATTCTTAAAGCCCTATCTCCAAATATAGTCACATCAGAGGTCAGGGCTTCAACATATGAATTTGGGGAGGGACACAATTTAGTCCATAACAAAGACCATAAATCTTGAGTGGAAAAGAGTCCTAAGATGAGGGTTTTCACACAGTGAAGGGTCTTAAATGTATTGGTACATTCAATCCTGGAGCACTTCCTTTAGTAAGAATGACAGAGTCCTAAGCAGTAGTTCCCATATCTTTTTTTTCTTTTCTTTTCTTTTTTTTTTTTTTTGTAAGACAATCTCTCTCTGTCACCCGGGCTGGAGTGCAGCTGCATGATCTCAGCTCACTGCAACCTCTGCCTCCTCAGTTTGATTCTCCTACCTCAGCCTCCCGAGTAGCTGGGATTACAGGCACATGCCACCATGCCCAGCTAAGTTTTGTGTTTTTAGTAGAGATGGGGTTTCACCATGTTGCCCAAGCTGCTCTCAAACTCCTGACCTCGTGATCCACCACCTCATCTGTGAAACAGCTTAGGACAGGGTTCTCCAAAGGGTGTTCGAGGAACATGCCTTCCCCAAGTGATGGGAATTGGAGGGAAATTACACCATTTCCCTGCTTAGTAAGTCACAATGCTTTGGGAGGCAGTGGTGGGTGGATCACTTGAGGTCAGTTCAAGATCAGCTTGGCCAACATGGTGAAATCCCATCTCTGCCAAAAAATAGAAAACTTAGCTGGGTGTGATTATGTGCCTTTAATCCCGGGTACTCCAGAGGGTGAGGCAGGAGAATTTCTTGAACCTAGGAGGGAAAGGTTGCAGTGAGCTGAGATCACACCACTGCACTCCAGCCTGGGTGACAGTGAGACTCTGGAAAGAAAGAAAGGAAAGAAGGACAGAAGTAAAGAAAGAAAGAGAGAAAGAAAAGAAAGAGAGAGAGAAAGAAAGAAAGAGGGAAAGGAAGAAAAGCAAAGAAGGAAGGGAAGGGAAGGGGAAAGGAAGTCACAATGCACAATAGCATATTAAAAACTGAAAATTTTGTTCATTTACTCAAATAACATTTATTGATTTATGGAATGCCTACTATTTCCAGGCACCATGCTAAGCTGTGAGTGAGAGGAATCAGGAGGAGTTACCTAACCTAGCATAGGAAGTAAAGGCAATGGATAGTTGAATGCTGACTCCCTCAAAATGCTACCAAGATAACCTGTGGATAGTGCCGGGCTTAGTTCAGTGTTGAGGTAAGAGAGATTGTCAGAGACGTTTGAACCAGAGCAACTCCATCTTGACTAGGAGCTGGGTAAAATAAGTCTGAAACCTACTGAGCTGCATTCTCAGATCGCTAGGCATTCTAAGTTACAGGATGAGATAGGAGCTCCGCACTAGATACAGGTCATAAGACCTTGCTGATAAAACAGCGTGCAGTAATAAAGCTGGCCAAATCCCACCAAAACCAAAATGGAATGAGAGTGACCTCTGATTATCATCACTGCTACACTGCCACCAGCGCCATGACAGTTTACAAACGCCATGGCAACATCAGTAAATTACCCTACAGGGTCTAAAAAGGGGAGGCGTGAATAATCCACCCATCGTTTAGCATATCATCAAGAAATAACCATAAAAATGGGCAAACAGCAACCCTTGGGGATGCTCTGTCTATAGAGTAGCCTTTTTTTTCTTTTTTCCCTTTTTTTTCCCTTTCTCATCTAATTCTTACAAGAGTAGCCATTTTTTAATCAGACTTTCCTAATATACTTGCTTTCACTTTACTCTGTGGACTCACCCTGAATTACTTCTTGTGCGAGGCCAAGGAACCCTTTTTTGAGGTTTGGATTAGGACCCCTTCCTGGTAACAAGATAATTTTCATAACAGAGTCTTAGTGGCTTCTTGGAAGGGTGAAGGGAAAGCAGAATATTTCTTAGGTTTTTGGAATCTGGATTAAGGTGGCTATTTTGATATAAACCTTGATTAGCATTGGACAAGTATGTGACACAATGGTTTGGGATTGATGGACACAGCAAGGTGAGAGTTTCCAAGTGTATCTTAAAGAGTAAATGATCTTTTGATTGTATCTATTTTCCTCGGAAAGTGGTACTTACTTTAATGAGGGTAAATTGAGTAGCCTAGTGTTTGGACTAATGGATTTTCAGACAGTTCCTAGAACATATAAAATGTTTTCCATTTGAACCCAAAAGCGTCTGAGACAGGTCTCAAGCAATTTAGAGTTTATTTTGCCAAGGTTGAGGACATGCCTGTCACACGGCCTCTGGAGATCCTGATAGCATATGCCCAAGGCGGCTGGGGTACAGCCTGCTTTAACACATTTTAGGGAGACATAATACATCAGTCAATACATGTCATATTTACATTGGTTTGATATGGAAAGGCAGGATAACTCAAAGGGGGATGCGGAGGGTGGGGGTGGCTTCCAGGTCACAGGTAGATTTAAAATTTTTCTGATTGGTAATTGATTGAAAGAGTTATCAGTTGGCCAGGAATGGTAGCTCACGCCTGTAATCCCAGCACTTTGGAAGGCCGAGGTGGGTGGATCACGAGGTCAGGAGTTAGAGACCAGCCTGGCCAGCAGGGTGAAACCCTGTTTTTACTAAAGATACCAAAAATTAGCCAGGCGCGGTGACAAGCACCAGTAATGCCAGCTACTCAGCAGGCTGAGGCAGGAGAATCGCTTGAACCCTGGAGGCAGAGGTTGCAGTGAGCCGAGATCACTCCAGCCTGGGTGACCGGGCAAGACTCCATCTCAGAAAAAAAAAGAAAAAAATCCAAGTCACGGCACAAAAAAAAAAAAAAAAGAAAGAAAGAAAGAAAAAAAAGAGTTATCAGTAGAAAGGAGACAGGAATGGCTGGGCTGTGATAGGTGTTGTGGAGACTACGGCCTTAGCATGCCGATAAAGCCTCTAAGTAGAGAGTAGACTGTAAATGTTTCTTACCAGACTTAAGGTCTGTGATGATAGGAAAGCTGAAGGGCTATGACGAGGCATATCTGATCCTCTCCTCCATAGTGACCTGAACTTGTTTTCCAGGTTAACTCTGGAAAGCCCCTGGCTGAGAGGAGAGGTTCATTCTGATAATTAGGGGAGCTTCAGACTTCATTTTTTGCTTACAGCCATTTCATCCTTCCGGGTAAAATTTTCCTGGAATAAGAAAGTCAGGTAAATGTACCAGGGGGTTCCAATTTTTCGGCTTCCCTGGGCCACGTTGGAAGAAGAAAAATTGTCTTGGGCCACACATAAAATACACTAACATTAATGATAGCCAATGAGCCAAAAAAAAAAAAAAAATTGAAGAAAAATCTTATAACGTTTTAAACAAAGTTTATGAATTTGTGTGGGGCCTCATTCAAAGCCCTCCTAGGCTGCATGCGGACTGCAAGCCTTGGGCTGGACAAGCTTGATAAACAGTAAGCTGTGTATGTGTAGGCAGTTACGTTTTGATTCTCTAAAGAATCTTAACTTCTTTTAATCTAGTATTTCCCTTGCACATTTGACCAAAACACTCTTTTCTCATCAAACTTATTAACATTTCAAAGAACAGCCCATGATAAACATGACAGTAGGAAATAATTTCTCCGAGTGCTGGGAGCCAGTGGTTCTGAAAGGGTGGTTCCCAGACTAGTACCTTCAGTATCACCCGGGAACTTGTTAGAATGCCTCACCTACTAAATCAGAAACTCTGAGGTGCAGTCAGCAATCTGTGCTTTCTTTCTTTTTTTCTTGAGACAGCATCTCACTCTGTCTCGCAGGCTGGAATGCAGTGGTGTGATCCCAGCTCACTGCAACCTCCGCCTCCCAGGTTCAAGTGATCCCTCCATCTTAACCTCCCTGGTAGCTGGGATTAGAGGCATGTGCCACCACCCCTGGCTAGTTTTGGTATTTTTAGTAGAGACAGCATTTCACCATGTTGGCCAGGCTAGTCTCAAACTCCTGACCTCAGGTGATCTGCCCCCATCAGTCTCCCAAAGTGCTGAGATTACAGGCATGAGCCACCATGCCCGGCCGACTTTTGAAAGCCTTAACCTCACCTACCAGTAATACGATCTTCCAGGAAATTGAAGGAATTAAATTGAAGACTTTGTTTGCCTTGGGAACAAAAAATTCCTCAGTTCCCAGGTTTCATTAAAGCTGTGCTGAATGAAGGTGATGTCAACTTACATTTCCCTGATTTACGTTTGCTCTGTGGGCGAGGAGGAAACCCGGGTTCCAGCGGAATCATGTTTCCAGTGTGTTCACATCAGATTCCAGTCCCTTTCACTATGCTGTTCCACCTGACTGTCCCCTGCCCTGCGTGGGGCTTGGGTCCTGCATGCACTCGCCCTGTCTCCTTCCTGGTGGTCGCTGGGATCCAAGCCCAGAGAGGAGAATGAACTGCACTCACAGGGGTTGGCTTGGGGACTGGGTCCTGGAAGTGGCACATCCACAAGAGCTTGTTTAGAGCTACCTGGGAGGAGTCTTCCCTGGTCCCAGACTTGGTTGCTCATTAGAATCAGCTGGGGAGATTTAAAAATGCCTCTTCCTAGGCCACATTCCACAGCAATCACATCAGAGTCCTTGGTGCAGGACCTAGGCATCAGGATTTTTGTTGTTGTTGTTTGAGACAGGGACTTGCTCTGTCACCCAGGCTGAAGTGCAGTGTCACCATCTCAGCTCACTGCAACCTCCGCCTCCTGCGCTCAAGCAATTCTCCTGCTGTAGCTGGGACTACAAACGTCCACCACCACACCTGGATCATTTTTGTATTTTTAGTAGAGATGGGGTTTCACCATGTTGGCCAGGCTGGTATCGAACTCCTGACCTCAGGTGACCTGACCACCTTGAACTCTCAAAGTGCTGGGATTACTGGCGAGAGCCACTACACCCAGCCAGCATCAGGATTTGTTAACGTTCCCTAAGTAATTCCACATTGGGTGCGGTGGCTTACGCCTGTAATCCCAGCACTTTGGGAGGCTGAGGCAGCTGGATCATGAGGTCAAGAGTTCAAGACCAGCCTGGCCAACATGGCGAAACCCATCTCTACTAAAAATACAAAAATTAGCCAGGCATGGTACACATGCCTGTAATCCCAGCTACTCGGGAGGCTGAGGCAGGAAATTGATGAACTCAGGAGGTAGAGGTTGCAGTGAGCCAAGATCGTGCCACTGCACTCCAGCCTGGGCAACAGAGTGAGACTCCATCTCAAAAAAAAAAAAAAAGTAATTTCAGTGGGCAGTAATGATGAGGACCATTAGACTAGATGATGTACAAGAAGTCCACATTATGTTAAGACGTTTTAAGAGTTTTGTTCAAAACACTTCACATAATTAAACGGGTTGTATTTTCATCATACTATCTGTTTCACATGCGGGAAATTGAGACACAAAGAAAAGGTGAGTCATACCAGAAAGACCACAGATGAGCTGTTAAGCTGGGGAGAAACCCCAGCATCACCTTCCACAGTCCTGCTCCCATTAAGGCCTATGAAGCCGGAAATGCAGTATTACTCTTTGAGGTTTCCTGGGACCAGAAAAAGGTCAGAGAATCTTAATAGGTAATGCAGACAATTGTAATGCGGTCATTAAGTATTCATTTCTGTGTTAAGGTTTTACGTCTAAGAAACCTGAAACCTGGAGAAGTAAAGCGATCATGATTTTAAAAAAAAATTAATAATATGATTTTGGATTTAAAAAGAAAGACTGACTCAGAGCTGGGGCAAACACTCACCTGTGATACGGATCAACATGAAAACAGCTGAAGTCTGTCCCATGGCAATTCTGGCAGTGTGACTTGGAGAGACCTCTCTTCACCAGCTCTGGCTCAGGAGACGTGAAGGTGGGAACAGAGGTCACAGTGATTTCATACGAGAAGGACCTGACAGACCATTGCTGGTTTTGAAGACAGAGGAAGGCCCACAGTTAGGCAGTGAGGGTGGCTTCGAGAAGCTAGAAAAGGCAAGGAAATGGATTCTCCTCTAAAGCTCCCAGAAAGAAATACGGTTCTGCTGACACCTCGATTTTAGGCCAGTGAGACCTGCTTCAGACTTCTGACCTACAGCACGGTAAGAAAATAAATTTGTGTTTGTGTTGCTTAAAACCATTGTGTGTGGTAGTTTGTTACAGCAGCAATAAAAAACTAACACAGCTGTGACCAGGTGTGGTGGCTCACGCCTGTAATCCCAGCACTTTAGGAGTCTGAGGCAGGTGGATCACCTGTGGTCAGGAGTTCGAGACCAGCCTGGCCAACACGGAGAAACCCCATCTCCACTAAAAATACAAAAATCAGCTGGGCTTGGTAATGTGTACTTGTAATCCCAGCTACTGATGGGGCTGAGGCAGGAGAACCGCTTGAACTCAGGAGGCAGACAGAGGTTGCAGTGAGCCGAGATTGTGCCATTGCACTCCAGCCTGGGTGACAGACTGAGATTCTGTCTCAAAAAAAAAAAAAGAAAAGAAAAGAAACTAACACAGCGGTTTTATCTGATTATTGGAATTAGTAAGAGAAATGTGAAAATGGTTCTTATCTTACACAGTGCCATATAAATATGAAGTATTCATTCATTTATTCCTTTATTTATTCAACAAATATTATTGAGCTCCTCCTACTTTGAGCCAAGCACTTTTATAGATATTGGGAATATACTAAAACCAAAACAGATTTAAAACAAAATAAAACAGTGGCTCAGGCCTGTAATCCCAGGCTATCTGGGAGGCACGAGAGGAAGCAGCAGATGTCAGGTGAGAGAAGGCAGTGGCATGGCCTGGGGTGGTAGCAATGGAGGTAGATAGAAGGGATCCTAATCCAGATGTATTTTGAAATAGAGACTGGCTTCAGCGGCTCATGCCTGTAATCCTAGCACTTTGGGAAGCCAAGGCAGGTGGATCACCTGAGCTCAGGAGTTCGAGACCAGGCTGGCCAACATAGTGAAACCCCATCTCTACTAAAAATACAAAAATTAGCCAGGTGTGGTGGCTCGTGCCTATAGTCCCAGCTACTCAGGAGGCTGAGGCAGAAGAATTGCTTGAACCTGGCAGGTGGAGGTTTCAGTGAGCCATTGCACTCCAGCCTAGGCAACAGAATGAGACTCTGTCTCCAAAAAAAAAAAGAAGAAAAAAAAAGGAAGGAAGGAAGAAAGAAAGGAAAGGAAGGGAAAGAAAAGAGAGCCAAAAGCATTTATTGAATTGGGTGTGTGCTGTGTGAGAGACAGAGGCAAGAAAGATGACTCCAGGAGTTTTTGGCCTGAGCAAGCAGATGGAGTTGGGAATGAATGAGTCTGAGAGCGGGAGAAGCAGGCTCTGGGAGAAGATGAGGAGCTGACGGGACCTGTTTTTTGAAACGCCGATTTTACCTCCAAGGGGAGATATTAACTAAACAGTTGGAAATACAAGTCTGGAGTTCTGAGGACAGGTCCTGACTAGAGATAGCAATCAGGGCGATGTCAAGGTTAAATCTAGATGTACTTAGCATCATGAGGCTGGATGAGGCCACACAGAAGGGCTGTAGAGAGAACAGAGAAGAGATCTGAGGCCCGAGTCGTGAAGCTCAGAGGGATGAGAGGCCTGGGGGATGACGGGAAACTGTAGGCTGACAAAGAGTGACAAGAACAAAACCGAGGATTCAGAGTCCAGGTGAGGAAAGGGTTTCAAGGTCAAAGAATGACGATTTGTCTGAAATGCTGCTGAGATTCCAAGTAAAACAAGTTTAGATAAATGCCTCCTGGATTTAGAACCGGAGTTGAAAATGACAGAGGCAGTTTCCCTAGAGGCACGGGAGTAAGCACCTGATCAGAGAGGGTTTAATAGAATTTGGAGACACCAGATACAGGCAATTCTTTTGACACAAGACAATCAGGTTCTTCCAGAAACTCCCTTTGCTGTTTTCACAAGGACGCTGATGCCCTCTTGGGCCCTCTGTGTTGTTCTGGAGACCTGGCTGTCAGCCTGCTGAGGGCAAGGTACGGGTGACAACAGCAGCACCTTCCTCGCTGACCACAGCAAGGGGGAATGAAGGTCAGTTTTCTCCGAAGCAGGAGTCAGTAAACTACAGCAAACTGCGATCACACTCGTTCATTTACGTGCTGTCTGTGGCTGCTGTCACATGAGAGGGACACAGGTAAGTAGTTATGAGAGACTAAAGAGCCTACCTTACTTAAAATATTTACTATCTGGCCCTTCCCTGAAAAGCAAAGCTCTGCTATAAGTAGATAGAGAATTAGAGCAGTAGCTGAGGAGGAAGGGGTTCAAGAAAGTGTCGTCGAAGGGAGAAATAACATTTGTGTATGCTGGTAGGAAAGATTTCGTGGAGAGAAAAAAATTGAAGTTGCAGAATAAAGAATTTCTGGGATGATGTTGTCGAGTATAACATCAGAGGATGTCATAACTGCAAAGAGGACCCGGTGCCCAGTGGAAGGGTTGGCTTTGCTGGGAATATGTCTTTCATTATCACTCTATGAAAAGATGCGGTACCTTACACATGAGAGAAATGCAAAGTTTAAACTCTGTGTTTCAGGTTTTTCTCTTCTTCTTCTTCTTTCTTTCTTTCTTCTTTTTTTCAGACGGAGTCTCACTCTGTCACCCAGGCTGTAGTGCAGTGGTGCGATCTCGGCTCACCGCAACCTCCACCTCCCAGGTTCAAGCTATTCCTCTGCCTCAGCCTCCCAAGTAGCTGAAACTACAGGTGTGTGCCACTACGCCTGGCTAATTTTTGTATTTTTTAGTAGACATGTGGTTTCACCATATTGGCCAGACTGGTCTCAAAATCCTGACCTCGTGATCCACTTGCCTCGGCCTCCCAAAGTGCTGGGATTACAGGTGTGAGCCATGTTCCCGGCCCGCCTCTTTTTTTTTTTTGAGACAGAGTCTTGCTCTGTCACCTAGGCTGGACCCAGCAGTGGCTCAATCTTGGCTCATTGCAACCTCCACCTCCTGGGTTCAAGTGATTTTCGTCTCTCAGCCTCCCAAGTAGCTGGGATTACAGTCATGCACCACCAAGCCCAGCTAATTTTTGTATTTCTTTTTTGGTAGAGATGGGGTTTCAACATGTTGGCCAGGCTGGTTTCAAACTCCTGACCTCAAATGATCTGCCCGCTTTGGCCTCCCTCAGTTTTTAGTTATTAGAATTGGCAAAGGTAAAACCTGTGGCTAGGTGGTGTGGCTCACACCTGCAATCCCAGCACTTTGGGAGGCCAAGGTGGAAGGAATGCTTGCGGTCAGGAGTTCAGGATCAGCCTGGACAACATGGTGAGACTCCTGTCTCTACAAAAAATAAAAAATATAAAAATTAGCCAGACGTGGTAGTGTATGCCTGTTGTTCCAGCTACTCAGGAGGCTGAGGAGGGAGTATCTCTTGAGCCTAGAAGTTTGAGGCTGCGGTGAGCTATGGTCAATTACACCACTACACTCCAGCTTGGGCAACAGAGCGAGACCTCATTTCATAAATAAATCAATAAATATTATTTTTAAAACCTGTGATAATTTGCTTAGTTGGTGAGTGTGTGGGGAAATGGGAAGTCACACGTTGCTGGAGAGAATGTAAATCGGTACCATTTCTCTGTGGAAGACATGAAGAGTCATCAGGAAGCTTAAGACCTGGGAGTTCTAAGGTGATCATCTGCCTAGAAAATTTACCCTGGGAAACTGACCTTCAAGTCCCGCTTGCAGTGATTATGCAGGAATGAGCTGGAGGGACTGCCCGTGCCCTTCTCTGGTCAGGAACATAGCCGCGGTCTCCAGAACGTATACAGGGTATAAGAGAAGGAGAGCTTTTGCAGAAACTGATGGGACCCAGCACACAGCACCCAGGGAAGTTTGCCCTTGTGGAAAAGATGGCTGCTGACCCTCCAGCTCCATGCAATCTTCTTAGAGTTTAAATTCTCCTATCCTTTGTCAAGGTCTAAGGAACTTATTTCTTTTGCCTGTGTCTGATGGTATCTTTTCCCAATCATCTTCCCCTACACAGAGGGTAAGACCTATAAACTTTTAAAATGCACATACATTTTGACCAAGCAATACCACTTATGGCAATTTATACTACACATATGTTTTATATATATGTGACATTCACTGTGGCACTGTTTATAATAGCAAAAAACTGCAAACAACTACAATGCCCATTAGGGAAGTATTTGAATATCATGGCATAGCCCCTGTACTGGGTAGACACTGAAAAGAATAAAGAGGCTTTATATAAACTGATATGGAATGATTTTCCAAATGTGTTGCTTGAGAAGACGCAAAGTAAAGATCATATATGGGCCAAGCACAGTGGCTCATGCCTGTAATCCCAGCACTTTGGGAAGCCAAGACAGGGAGATCACTTGAGTCCAGGAGGTTCAGCCAACCTGACCAACGTGGTGATACCTCATCTCTACAAAAAATACAAAAATTAGCTGGGCATGGTAGCGTGCATCTGCAATTCCAGCTACTCAGGAGGCTGAGGTAGGAGGATTGCGGGAGCCAGGGAGGTTGAGGCTGCAGTAAGCTGTGAGCATGCCACTGCACTCCAGCCTGAGCACAGAGCAAATTCCTGTCTCAGGAAAAAAAAAAAAAAAAAGAACAGACACGGTAGGTGGGTATTGCTGAATTGCTTCTTCCCTTTTTTTTTTTTTCTTTTTTGGAGACAGGTCTCACTCTGTCACCCAGGCTGGAGTGCAGTGGCATGATCAGCGCTCACTGTAGCCTCGACCTCCTGGGCTCAGGCGATCCTTCCACATCAGCCTCCTACAGAGCTGGGACCATAGGTGTGCACCGCCACGCCCCGGTTTTTTTTTTCTTTTCTTTTTTTTTTTGGTAGAGACACGTTTCACTATGTTACCCAGGTTGCTCACAAACTCCTGGTCTTAAGCGATAGGCCTGCCTCGGCCTCCCAAAGTACTGGGATTACAGGCATGAGCCACTGTGCCCGGCCTAAACTGCCTCTTTAGTATACACCTCTAACGTCTAATGCATGTAAACACTAGGGCTGATTTTCACCCCGTTTCTTGACTATACAGTTATACATGTGATTTTGCATGCTACCACCAGAGGGCGACTTTGCCATACTTCATGCATCATTTACAAGTCGGTATGGAGGGCGTTTACTAAACAATTTTTATATCTAGAACATTCTTGCTCATTTAGCATAGGCATTTTGGTGCTTGGCTAAAAAAAAAAAAAAAAAACCTCTGTGAGTCCCCTGGCAGTTCCGTAGCATGTCAGTCCACTCTCACTCTGTCCAGCATGCCCTGACCCTGTCCTCTTCCTTTGCTGTGCTGGATCCTGCAAACTGTGAAAATGCCTCACAACTTCTATGCATTCTCACCCTCAAAAGAATGCATTTAGTGGCATGGCTGCCCCAGCCGTCTTTGTCCAGATGGCTTCCAGATAGGAATCACTGAGTCTAGGAGTACTTTCAGAAGCCTGAAGAGCCTCTACTCTTTGAAAGCTTATCATCACTGCAAACTCGGCGAGTCCAAATCCTGCTCAACACATGCTGTCTGGTTGCAGTTTACCCCCCTAGTCCTTATCACCCTGTGTTAAAATGGTGTAGAAGCTCCTGGGTCTAAACACCTCTTTGGGGTTTTCACTTTTTTTCCGTGAAGCTTACATATGCAAACAAAATAAACCTTTTCTTTTTTGTTGTTTCATTTTGTTTTGTTTTTTTTGAGACAGAGTCTCACTCTGTTGCCCAGGCTGGAGTGCAATGGCCCGATCTCAGCTCACTGCAACCTCTGCCTCCCAGGCTCAAGCAACAAGCTTTGTCCTAACCCTGTCCGATTGCCTTTGACATATTCACCACTTTTTATAAATTATATGTACCTGATAGTGTGTAAATTCTGTCCTGTCTGGCAGTAATTTAATTGGTTCCTGCCATCCCCACCCTATGAAAATACCAGTTTTGTTTCTATTTGCAATTCGCCTTAACATTTCTTTACTCCAGATAAATCTGTGCTTTTTTTTTTTTTTGAGACAGAGTTTCACTCTGTCTCCAGGCACCAGGGTGGAGTGCAGTGGCGCGATCTCAGCTCACTGCAACCTCCACCTCCTGGGTTCAAGCAATTCTCCTGCCTCAGCCTCCCGAATATCTGGGACTAGGCACACGCCACCACGCCCAGCTAATGTTTGTATTTTTAGTAGAGACGGGGTTTCACCATGTTGGCCAGGATGGTCTTGATCTCTTGACCTCGTGATCCACCCGCCTTGGCCTCCCAAAGTGCTGGGATTACAGGTGTGAGCCACCGTGCCTGGCTTCAAATCTGTGCTTTTTGATCTTTCCTTTGAAATGGTTATAACATAGGCCTGATTCCCTCATATCATATGCATAAATTCCTTAACGGATGTGCACTTTTATATTTGTATGAGTCATGATTTTACCTTTTTCTGAAAATTATTTTTTAACAACCCTTACATTGTTTCCAATGTTTTGATTCAGAAATCCTTATGTACCTGTGAAATTGCTTACATAGGATAAATTCCTAGATGAATAATTGTTAATACGTATTCACATTGTCCAAGTGCCTTCTAGAAAGTCTGTAAAAGTCTGTACAACAGAGAGCAGCATAGGAGTCTGTATTCCTACACCTTCAGCTATATTGTGTTTATCAAGCTTTTTCAATTTTGCCAATCTGATAGGTAAAAAGGGATTTGTAGTTTTAATTTGATTTCTTCAATGTCTATTGAAATTGAGCGTCTTTTCATGTGGACGACTTCTTTAATGAAGTATCTGATCATGCCCTTTGCTCATTTTTCACCTGGTGCATATTTTTATGTAAAAAACCCTTTATTTGAAAAGTTAATTTTGCTTACACAGTATTGCATATATTTTCTAGTTTGTTTGACTTTTATTTTTTTTGAGACAGAGTCTCACTCTGTCACCCAGGCTGGAGTGCAATGGTACGATCTCGGCTCACTGCAACCTCTGCCTCCCAGGTTCAAACGATTCTCCTGCCTCAACCTTCCGATTAGCTGAGACCACAGGTGCCCGTCATCATGCCCGGCTAATTTTTGTCTTTTTAGCAGAGATAGGGTTTCACCATATTGACCAGGCTGTTCTCAAACTCCTGACCTTGTTTTCCACCCGCTTCGGCCTCCCAAAGTGTTGGGATTACAGACGTGAGCCACCACACCCAGCCAGTTTGTTTGACTTTCAACTTTGTTTATGATGTATTTCGTTATGCATACATCTAACATTTTAATGTATTAGGTTAACTCTATCAAACTTTTTTGTGTGTGATTTTAGCTTTGTTGCTCTTCTGAGAAATACTGCCTGCTCTTAAAAGAAATCAACCTGTTTCTTTTTAAAACCATTAAAGAACTTACATGTATGGGTTTTAGAAACAGCTCAGGCTTTAGTCTACAATTCACTTTCTCCATCTTCACGCTTTCCAAGTGGTGCCTGACTCTTTCATGACTTCCTCGTGTTCCTTTCAATGTGGTTTTATTAAATTTCAAAACTAATTTTGTAGCATTTGTCAAAATAAACAAATCTGGATTTAGGGAAGAGGAGACTTTATTCAAAAGGATTACTGCAAGAAGAGGACGGGGGCTATTGTAAAAGGATAAGGAGAGCTCTTTAGCCAGCGCCATTTTTCAGGAAAACAAGGCTCGGGCAAAGGTCAACACTGTTGACCTCCCCTTTTGTTGAAGATAAATGAGTATTATTCACCGCTGAGCAATTCAGACACAATCCTAAGCCTCCTGCATGGGTTGAGTCAGGGACTAAGAAACAGTCTCCTGGGACTCTGTTTGGTGTTGTTTCTATAAAACCAGCTGGTGGCAAAAATCAGTTGTTTAAGGGTCAGGTATCTTAAATGAGAAATGCCTACCATTACAAAGAGAAATATTAATAAAAGGTTTAATATTAAAGGTCAAAGAAATATTAATCTTGGCACCTACAAGCCAAGGAGAGAGGCCTCAGAAAAAAACCCAACTCTGCTGTCACTTGATTTTGGACTTCCAGCCTCCAGAATTGTGAGAAAACAAAACTCTGTTGTTTAAGCCCACCCAGTCTATGGTACTCTGTTATGGCAGACCTAGCAAAGTAATAGACCTACAGAGAAAAACTATGACATAGACCATCAGCTGTCTGTCCTATACCAGCATTGTAGCAGACTAGTCAAGCTTAAAGTTATATATCTCATGACTTTTTTTTACAGCCATAAACTTCCTTATAGTACAACTTTTCTTTTTTCTCTTGTTGTGAGATGGAGTCTCACTCTGTCACCCAGGCTAGAGTGCAATGGTGCAATCTCGGCTCACTGCAACCTCTGCCTCCCGAGTTCAAGCAATTCTCCTGCCTCAGCTTCCTGAGTAGCTGGGACTACAGACCATACCTGGGTAATTTTTGTACTTTTAGTAGAGACGGGGTTTCAACATGTTGGTCAGGCTGGTCTTGAACTCCTGACTTCAGGTGATCCAAGCACCTCTGCCTCCCAAACTGCTGAGATTACAGATGTGAGCCACCGCACCTGGCCAGTACAACTTTTCAATGTGGCAAAAAGGAACACATCGTTAGAAGACCAAAATATATTTAGCCTCACTGTATGTAAAAAGCTTCCATGAGCTTTAAATTATGCTCCACGATTCTTACTTAGAAATAATCTAGGTACTTGTATGAGTCCATTCTTGCCTTGCTATAAAGAACTACCTGAGACTGGGTGATTTATAAAGAAAAGAGGTTTAATTGGCTCACAGTTCTGTACGCTGCACAGGAAGCATGGCTTGGGGAGGCCTCAGGAAACTTAAATCATGGCAGAAGTTGAAGGGGAAGCAGGTACGTCTTACATGGCTGGAGCAGGGGGAGGAGAGGCAGGGAGGAGGTGTCACACACTTTTAAACAACCGGATCTCGTGAGAACTCTATCACAAGACAGAACCAGGGGGATGGTGCTAAACCATTAGAAACTGCTTCTATGATTCAATCACGCCTCATCAGGCCCCACCTCCAACACTGGGGACTACAATATGCTATGAGATTTGGGCAGGGACACCCATCAAAACCACATCACCCCCAAGTGGGAAAGACTCCCTACCCAGCTAATTTTCCCTTTGGCCAGACCCCTACTTAATCCTCAATCTAAGGAGCTTTACCTCCCTGCCAGCCCACAGAATCATTTGAAAAAGCCAATCACATCCTCCTATGGAACAAAGGGTCACCCCACGCTTGCGCCATTACTACAAAGCCTGCCTCGCACAGCCCCTGCTGGTTCAGTCTACTCTCAAATGCAATTCCCATGTGGCTCTGCATGACGTGCAATAGCCTCCTCACCCATCACTTGTGAGTATGTAACTGAAAAACTGTAGCCAATCTCATCTGTCCAGTTTTGGGTGTCTGTCATCTCTTCAGCCATCTCATAGTATTTAGCGCAGGAGATCCCTCCTTCACCAATGGTGTGAAGAGAAGGTGGTCAGAACAGAAGGGAGACCTAAATCTTGAGTGACCTTGAGTTGAGGAGCTGGAGTGGGTAGGAAAAGGTCTGTAGAAATGGGTAGAGGAGTGAAGGAGGTAGACTAAAGAATTCAAGGTGACAAAAGAGAAGGTTTTGTTTTGTTTTTGAGATGGAGTTTCGCTCTTGTTACCCAGGCTGGAGCTCAATGGCACGATCTCGGCTCACCGCAACCTCCGCCTCCTGGGTTCAAGCAATTCTCCTGCCTCAGCCTCCAGAGTAGCTGGGATTATAGGCACGCGCCACCATGCCCAGCTAATTTTTGTATTTTTAGTAGAGACGGGGTTTCATCGTGTTGACCAGGCTGGTCTCAAAATCCTGACCTCAGGTGATCCACCCATCTCGGCCTCCCAAAGTGCTGGGATTACATGCGTGAGCCACCACGCCCAGTCAAGAGAAGGTTTAAAGTGTTAAAAAGGAGGAATGAGGATGATGGGAAGAGAGAAGTCTTAGATGAGCTGGTTTAAAGAAATCTCATGTTTCCCAAAGAGGCCTTTGAGGTTCTACCTTACCTTTAGTAAATGTTGCCATTTTTGAAGCTATGAAACCGAATTAGTGCCATAATGGCACGTACTCAGTGGGGGAAGAGGAGGGCATCTGATAGAGTGAAAGTTATCCATGGCATTAGTGGATAGTCAGCCCAAAGAAAAAACTTTAAAGGAGCCAAAAAAAAGTCCCATTTGATTAATTCCCTCAAACAATCCCCAGGTCAAGGAGCTGAGAAAAAAGACAAGTCTCACAGGAGGGCCAAAGCATTTCTTTGCACGAGATAATCAAAGTAACTCCTTACTGTTCTTCAACAGACAAGATGCCCAGAGCACTGGTTCAAGACTTGAGCTCACCGAAGAGTTCTCAAGTCCCCAAAACGGCGCCTTTACCTGGGTGGGTTCTGGTGGAGGTCCCGAGGTGAGTTCCAATCTTGAGCTGGGTCACAGCACCAAGAACTGTCAAATAAAAACCAAATCCAGACCTAGGTAAGGACAGACTTTATTTAAAAGGATTATTGCAATAGGAGAAGAGAATGTTGCAATAGGGGAGGATTGCAACATTGAGGCATTCTAACAGAATGCTTCAAGGTAAGATCTGCAAGCTTTTGAAAGGTCAGGCAGAAAAAGGCTTTTCTTTTATTGAGAGTAGTAAACAATGCTAAAAAGAACCAGTAACAGGGAGTGGGATGAGCAGGTGGCATGATGAAGCAATTGATCAGGACAGTTTCTTTGTGCTCAGCTGGGAAGGGGCTTCTTGGGAGGGGATATAATATGGTTTGGCTGTGTTCCCACTCAAACCCCACCCAAAGCTCGTCTTGAATCCTAATCCCCATAATTCCCGCGTGGCAAGGGAGAGGCTCGGTGGAGGTGATTGGATCATGGGGGCGGTTTCCTCCATGTCGTTTTCATGATAGTGAGTGAGTTCTCATGAGATCTGATGGTTTTATAAAGCTGTTTTCCCTGCTCTTGCTTGCTCTCTTACCGGCCGCCATGTATGATGTGCCTCTTCCCCTTCTGCCATGATTGTAAGTTTCCTGAGGCCCCCCAGCCATGCAAAACTGAGTCAATTAAACCTCTTTTCTTTCTAAGTTACCCAGTTTCGTGTAGGTCTTTATAGCAATGTGAAAGCAGACTAATATAGGATGTTAAGGGGCTTATTCCAAATTCCAGTGCTGGTTTAGGCTGAGAGTAGATTAAAGGGCAAAGACCTGGGGGAAGGAGAAAAGCCTGAGTGAAATCTGACCAAGTAAGGGATTTGCCCAGACTGATCAGTAGGGGCAGGTGGTTCAGCCAACCATTTATGGGATGAGAATGGAAACGTGGAGGGCATGGCTATGGCCTTGTCACAGGGGTGAAAGGATGTCATCCATGATGCTTACCTAAGTCATTTGGGGAAAGGTGATTCTGTGTAGTTAGTGGTTTCTCAGAAAATAAAGGGGGGAAGGGGATCTTCACTGTTCACCAGTGACACAAAATATAGGTCAATCGACACCATCGTCTTATTTAAAAAAAAATTCTTATTCATTTATTTATTTTCAAGATGGAGCCTTGCTCTGTTGCCCAGACTGGAGTGCAGTGGTGTGATCTTGGTTCAATGCAACTTCTGCCTCCCAGATTCAAGCGATTCTGTGCTTCAGCCTCTCCAATAGCTAGGATTACAGGTGTTCGCCACCATGCCTGGCTAATTTTTGTATTTTTGGTAGAGACGGAGTTTCACCATGTTGGCCAGGCTGGTCTCAAACTGCTGACCTCAAGTGATCCGCCTGCCTCAGCCTCCCAAAGTGTTGGGATTACAAGCATGAGCCACCACTCCCAGCCTCTGTTCCGTTATTTGATTGTACTTGTAACTACAGTTTTAGTGTGACATTTTAAGAATGTATTGCTATTGTATTAATCATTACTATGACAGCTGTGTTCATCAGACACTTTCCCACCTCTATAATATTAGGAGAGTTGGATGTTTGTGATCATGAGTTTGCTCTTTGTGCTGGTTATTAAAGTATGTCTTGGAGTTCAAACTCATGCTTCCGTCCTCTGCTCTGCGAGCCAGGGCTGGGGCTTAGCAAATCACATTTCCTGTAAGGTTTTGCCTATAAGGGGTGCTTGAGAATAGGGACTTGCTACTTCATAGCTCCTTACTATTTCTGTCCATGCTACCAAGCAGTGGCTCTTCTTTCTGGCTGTTGTAGCAGCTGGTTCCAGTTTCTTAGTGTTTTTTGTTTTGTTTGTTTTGTTTTAAATCCATCCTCTCTCATCCAGCCTCAATGTTTACCTTCAGAGATAAGAGCACCAGTTGGGTACTACCCGATCCTTTGAGGCCTGACTCCCAGACAACCAGGGGCCTCTCTGGGATCTTAGGTTCTGATAACCCCAACACTTCCCCTCTCCCAGCTCTGTGCGTGGCATCTGCTTCCTGCAGTTACTCTCTGTTACTGCAATAGTTTTGCCTTGCCAGTCTTCATGACCTGTTTCAGTAATCCCTTAAATTCTCTGTAAAAATAATTGCTGTGATTTCTGTTTTCTGACTGGGCCCTGACTGACACACCTCTAAGCCTTCCAGAAATACCTTCTAAACTACTTGTATAGATTTATGGGTATATGTTATTGCAGGAATTAAAAATAAGTGGCTGGGCAAGGTGGCTCACACCTGTAATCCCAGCACCTTGGGGTACTGAGGTGGGTGGATCGCTTGAGCCTGGGAGTTCAAAACCAGCCTGGGCAACATGGTGAAACCCATCTCTACACGACATACAAAAATATCAGCTGGGCATGGTGGCACACACCTGTAGTCCCAGCTGCTTGGGATGTTGAGGTCGGAGAATCACCTAAGCAGGAGGAAGTTGAGGCTGCAATGAGTTGTGATTATGCCACTGCCACTCTGCTCCAGCCTGAGTAACAGAGTGAGACCCTATCACACACACACACAAAATGGATTACACTTACGGTATACAGGCAGTATCCAACTGACAAACAAGATGTATTCTAAAAGTTAATTCACAAATCTATTGCTTGCCCACCACCCCTGGCTAATTTATCTATTTTTATTTTGTAGAGGTGAAGTCTGGCCAAACTGCCCAGGCTAATCTCAAACTCCCAGGCTCAAGTGATCCTCACACCTTGGCTTCCTAAAAGTGTTGGAATTACAGGTGTGAGCCACTGCAGCCGGCCAGCTATACTTTATTTTTAATTATTTAATTAATTAATTTTAAAAAGCCTCACTTTGTCGCCCAGGCCAGAATGCAGTGGCATGATCTCAGCTGACTGCAACGTCCACCTCCCAGGTTCAAGTGCTTCTCATGCCTCAGCCTCTCAAGTAGCTGGGATTACAGGCACATGCCACCGTGGCTAGCTAATTTTTGTATTTTTAATAGAGATAGTTTCGTTATGTTGGCCAGGCTGGTCTCGGACTCCTGACCTCAGGTGATCCACCCACCTCGGCCTCATAAAGTGCTGGAATTACAGGCATGAGCCACTGTGCCAACCCCAGCTATAATTTAAACTTATATTTAGCAATTAATATGTCTAATTGTATTTTAACTTATAAAGGACTCAGACATTTAATGAATATCTGTTACTTAATTTATTATGTTTGAGATTTCAAGTTACCAAAAAAGATTTTTAAAACTATTTTTAAGTAGATAAATTTTATAAAACATAATTATTTTTAAAAAGTTCATTTATAAACTTTTATTCCATTTACATTACCTAATTCACTCACTCTTAACAATTATGCTTGAATTGCTCATGAAAAATTTCATGAGACATTAAACAGAGCTAAGCCATTGACAGCGTTCAGGAGTTTCCCTGAAATAATTTCCTCTCCCCTGAATTGTTGCTCCCCAATGAAGCGGGTACACAAGCTCCTAAAACCTCAGTTTTTGCTGGGGGAGGCAGAGGGGGTATTAATTTTTCTTTCCTGCAATAACCCCTGCACCAAATCTGTGTACTTTTTCTCTTGTTAATCCACCTGTTGCCAATTTATTTCATAGACTTAGTTATCCAACCCTCAGAGAGTAGCGGGGAAGTCTTTCTTCCCCTACACCCTCATCTTACGTTAATTTTTGTTTTCACATCAGACGAGTATCAAAAATATTGCAGTCTAATGGCCTCCGAGTTAGAATTTTTTAAAACAACATAGAAACAAGACCTTCTGCTTTCTCGGAGCTAAAAATCCAGTGGAAGAAGACACAGACACAGTATTCCTCTTGTTACAAAGAGAGCTCTTGTCAAACACAAGCTCTGTGCTATAAAGGTGGAAAAGGTTTTTTCCTACTTTCCACAGCACTGTGGATTGTTCCAGTCTAATTTGATATTAATTTTTATGTGGAAATGCACATTAATGTAATGAGTTCTTGTTTTTTGTGTTTCGTTTTTTGTTTTTCTTTTGTAATGAGTTCTTAAATGCTAAATTTAGGAAGCAAGGCTCCTTAGGGGGAAAAAAAAACACCTACATAGTCATGTCTAAACTTTACATATCAAGACCTTGGAATTTAATTATATTGTTGTTCTAGAACATATTTTCATGTTTAAAATCAGAAAAGGCAGCATTTCTCGAGTTTCCTGTTTTCAAGGAAGGGGGGCATAAAATGTTTAACAAGACCCTGCTCACACTCGTAGGGCTAAGAATCAGAGCACAGTGAGGAAGAGGAACGAGGAAGCACTGGGACCGCAGAGCTCCTTCCAGCCCACAGCAGTGCCCAGAGGGCGCCCTCGCCTCGAGGCGGGAGCCGTGAGTCCCCGGCGAGTCTCCAGCCCCGCGCCAGCGCAGGTGGGCGAGGAGGGACTGGTGGGCGGGGCCTAGAAAGGCGGGGCCTCCGGGGGCGGCCCCAGGGCGGGCCCCGCGGGTGCCAGGGCTGCAGGCGCAGCTCCCCAGCGCCTAGAGCGCCGCGCGGGGCGGGAGCTTGGAGCACGAGGAGCAGCAGAGCATCTTCCTGCGCCTCCGGGCCAGACGCCCACTCCAGGTAACCGACTCCCCCTCGAGCTCCCCCTGCCCGGCCGGCCCGCGGTGGGGGAGGGCTGGGAAGGATGGGTGGGAGGGAGCCGGCTCTCAGCCAGGGCCCCGTGGCCCCGGGCGGGCTGGGCTCCCCCGCGAAGGAGGAAGCAGAGCGGGGTGCGCGGGGTACCGGGATGGAGCGGCGCGTCCTCCTTCCACCCTCATTTTCCGTCCGCTCAGTGGGGCTGGCACGCCGGTGCCCCGTGTCCCCTGAAAGTCACTTTCTGGCCTCTTGCCCCTGGTCCTTGTAGCTTGGACGTCGGAGGGGTTGGCTGCGGGCGTGGACAAGCAGGGAACGAACAGATTCGCTGCCATCCGTTGGGTGCCAGGGGCTTCACTTCATTGAATCCTAACCCCAGTCCGGCTAAGATGCATTATCATCCCTAGGTTACTGATAAAGAGTCCAACGCTAGGATAGCCAATGACACGCCCTGGGGCAAACTATTACTAATAGAAAGGGACAGTAGTATAGGTGCTCCGAAGCTTCTCTCCCTGCTCCCCCGCTTTCCTTCTCGCGGCAGTCTAGGAAACTCGCGCGCAGGGCGCAGGGTCTGTTACGAAAACAAGTGATTCGTCTTAAACGCATTTTACTCCCTCCTGGGTTTCTTTTCTCTTCCCCCCTCCCCGCCTCACTTTTTTTTTTTTTTTTAAGTATCTCAGGCAGATTCCTCCAAGTTTTGGTTATTAGGTTTTGAAATGGAAGAAGCCCTTGCTCCTTTTCTCCTGGCAGCGCTTTCTGCGCAGCGCAGGCACCCTTGCCTGTCACGCCTCCCTCTCCTCTTCCAGTCTCCCAGCGTGGATGAGGGCGCCTGCAGATCCCGGCTGGGGTAGGGTTGCCCGGGCCGAGGTAGGTTCTGCAGGCACCTGGCATTCTGTAGATGCATATAAACGTTGCCCCGTACACCCTTTACCTTGTTTCTTTGTGTAGAGAAGAGAGTAGTCTTTTTACACATAATAGGGCAAAAGGCCAATTGGGAGGATATATGGTGTTCAAAGAAAGCCATGGTGCCTTGAGATGAGAATGCGGACACAACTTTTTGTGGGCTGAATTTGATGAGTGGGAGGTGAGAGACGTGGTCTGGAACTTGTCTCTTAGTCTGGCATTGGGTCCCCTTTCCAGAGCTGTTCTCAAAGGCCGGTTTGTTTTATATAGAGGAGGAGGAGGGGTTAATAGCTTTTAAAGATCAGTGTAAATTACCTGCTAGGAGCTTAGGCAATTCCAGGCAGGCCCCCCTGCTGGAGGCTTTAGTAGCAGATTTCAGTTCTGGCTGGGAGGAAAACTCAGACTGTGTAGGTATCTTCTTTTTCTTAAAGTAATTTTTTCAGGCCTTTAAAATGGTAGTTTTGGGAAACTGATTTCTTAGAAATGGCAAACTCCTTTATTTTAAAATACGATATACCAAACTGTGAATTTACTTTTAAAAAGTGTTTTATTGGTCGAGAGGTTGATGCTGTTTCCATTTCATGATGAGGGTTTGAGGGTCACTGTCACCTCCTCTGCACATCCTTCAACTTGGCCCTGTAAAGGGCGTCCTTAGCCTTGGCCGCAAGTTTGTACTAGATTCTATCCTTCATTAATTATAGTTCATTCTGGATTAATGATAGCAGTGCTTCCACTCACTTTTTAAGGAGTTAGGACTTTTCCATTGTAATTGAATTGCTTCACAGTAAGAAAAATGTTTTTCCCTAAAACTGGGATCACAAAATCAGCTTTATCCACAATGTCTAAACAGGTAATGCGCAAGAGTGCTTGGTTGGGCCCAGGTGACGGCAGGGGAAACCTACTAAGTCTGAGTGGATATTGACCATCCCCACCCACCATCTATGCAGGAATTCCCAAGCAGCCATGCAGTGTACACAGCTCTTCTTTGTTTTTTTTTTTTTTTTTTTTTAAGAGTACCTGAGATCTTTTACTTAAAAAAAAAAAAGCATGATTTTAAATATTGGCTTATATTTTTTCCTTTTTAAAACACAAAGAGGGCCAGGTGTGGTGGTTCATGCCTGAAATCCCAGTACTTTGGGAGATCGAGAAGGGTGAATCACAAGGTCAGGATTTCAAGACCAGCCTGGCCAAGATGATGAAACCCTGTCTCTACTAAAAATACAAAATTAGCCAGGCATGGTGGCGGGTGCCTGTAATCCCAGCTACTTGGGAGGCTGAGGCAGAGAATTGCTTGAACCGGGAGGTGGAGGTTGCAGTGAGCTGAGATTGCACCACTGCACTTTAGCCTGGGCGACAGAATGAGACTCCGTCTCAAAAACACACACACACACACAAAGAGGCTGGGCATGGTGGCTTATACCTGTAATCCCAAATTTGGGAGGCTGAGGTAGGTGGATCACTTGAGGTCCTGAGTTCGAGACCAGCCTGACCAACATGGCAAAACCCCATCTCTACAAAAAAAAAAAAAAAAAAAAGATGCAAAAAGTAACCAGGTGTGGTGGTGGGTGCCTGTAATCCCAGCTACTCAGGAGGCTGAGGCAGGAGAATTGCTTGAACCCAGGAGGCGGAGGTTGGGATGAGCGGGAATCATGCCACTGCACTCCAGCCTGGACTACAGAGTGAAACTCCATCTCAAAAACAAAAAAAAAAACCCAAAGAATAAATCAAATTTGTTTCATGCATCATCTGTTTGCAAATCTCTACCTTAAAAACTGCTTATGTGCATGGTGATTATATTCTCTAAGGAACAGAAAATTCTGAACTGTGATGTAGCTATTGTATATTTTTCATGAAGTGGCAGGGAAGAGAAATTACTACTGGAAATGATCTCTTCTGTCAAATTCTGTTTTCTATGAAGTGTGTGGTATTTCAGCTATAGTTTTTTTTTATGGAGCCAATCAAGGAGGACTCTTGTCATTATTTTTATTATTTATTCTAATGAGAAATATATTCATGGTTTCAGGTCAGTATGTCAAATGTCTAACTCCCTGTCTTAAAAAGGGAGTTCCCAAATGACTCTTCATACAACCAGATGTGTTTCTTGTGGAGACTGTCTGTTTTCTTGGCTTGGTCACTGGACTTGTGGCTTAATATTGTCATGCTTTCTATCTGAGGCAATTGCCATGTATATTTCAACCAGCCTTTCTCAATTTTGACACTTTTGACATTTTTGGCCGGATAATTTTTGTTGAGAGGGCTGTCCTGTGCATTGCAGGATGTTTAGCAGCCTCTCTGGCCTCTACCTACTAAATGCCACCCTCCCTGCTGTTAAATGGCCCAAATGTCTCCAGAACTCCAGACATAGGCAAATGTTCCCTGGGGAACAAAGTCATCTGGTTGAGGAACAAAATGAGCCTATATTTAAGATGGTCTAAACATTTATGAGCTATACTACAAGCTAAACAATTAACTTCATGATTAGAGAAGCTATTTGTAAATTTAAACATCTGACATTTCGAAACATCTATAAAGATAACTAAACCAGTGTTCTTTGTGAATGGCCAATGTGTCCTGCCAGTTTCATTTCTTTTTTTTTTTTTTTTCCTATTTTGAGAAGCATGCCCTGCCAGTTTCTGTCTCCAAAGAAATTTCAAGTATTCAGTCCATTTGTTAAATTTCATAAAGTTTAAAATGTTAGAAATGAAAAAGGAATTCTACAGTAGTTTTGAGTAGAACTTTGTTTTAAGAAAAATTAACCTTTTTTTAGCTAACAGCAATAAAACGAAGACTGCTGTGTATTTCTGTAGTCTGAAAAATCTCAACTTTCTCAAAGGGAGCACTACATGATATATGACATAACTGACATCAGAGGAAAACATGTTCTGGAAATGTAACCCTCCTCATTAGGACTTACGTATGCTCAGGGAGGTTGAAAACAGCATTGATTATGAGGATGCCTCCTTAGCTGGGATTAACTATCCACTGGTGCCTTCCAGAAATCAAACTGATTTGTAAAACTCAGGACTGGCTACATAATTTGTGGGCCCCCTTATTAAAAAAATTAAGAATGTGAACATGGTGACCACAGACGATTAAGCCAAGCACGGGGCCCAGTGTGACTGCACTGGTTCCCCGCCCATGAGCTGGCCCTGGAAAAACTCTTTATTCATAGCTCAGAGTAGGGTTGTGACCACAAATGCAAATCTAAAGCATGAAATGTTACTGCTGCCACTAGGCACCTGGAGTTTCTGCTTCCTTGATTGTACTTCTGTTTCCAATGAGGAGTCTGCGTGTATTTGGTCATCAATGCAATGAAGTTACTAAGAAATCCTCCCATAATTGATTTTTCTTTTGCTAAAGTAGTAGCCCAATTTTTGTTCATTAGGGTCGTGGGTACTGGAGCAACCTGTTTATTTAGGCATTCATTGAACAGCTATTTACTGAGCATCTGTTAGATGTCTGGCATCTTTTGCTCCAGGGCCACAGCTGTGAACAAGATGGAGGGTCCCTGCCTTTATGAGCCGTCTAATCTGGTGGTTAGATGGAGATGAACACCTAGTCACACAGGCTCAGACTATCATAATCCTGAGTGGTACTTAGGAAAGCACAGGGTATTAGGGGACATGTCACCTTGAGACCTAACCTGGTTTAGAGGAGAGAGACTGTTCAGGGAAGGTCTGCTTAAAAAACTATAGTAAAATAAGGCCTGGAGGCAGGTGCAGTGGCTCACGCCTGTAATCCTAGCACTTTGGGAGGCTGAGATGGGAGGATTCCTAGAGGCCAGGAGTTTGAGACCAGCCAGGTCAACGTAGCGAGACCCCCACCCCCCGGTCAACGTTGCAAGACCCCATCTCTTTTTTTGTGTGTGTGTAAAAAAATTTTTTAAAAATAGTCTGGGTGCGGTGGCTCACGCCTGTAATCCCAGCACTTTGGGAGGCAGAAATGGGCATATCACAAGGTCAGGAGTTGGAGATCAGCCTGCCCAATATAGTGAAACCCTGTCTCTACTAAAAATACAAAAAAATTAGCCGGGCAAGGTGGCACGTAACTGTAATCCCAGCTACTTGGGAGGCTGAGGCAAGAGAATTGCTTGAACCCGGGAAGCAGAGGTTTCAGTGAGCCAAGATCATGCCACTGCTCTACAGCCTAGGTGACAGAGCAAGACTCTGTCTCAATAAATAAATAAATAAATAAAGGCTGAAAGATTAGTAGGAGTTAGTGAAGTGCATTAGGGGGTGAACTTATAGGCTGAAAGAGTTGAGATTGAGAGGAAAATGTGTCTGGGGACGAGGCCTCTTGGGTCATTTTTAGGATTTTGGACTTTAAACATAGTGGAAACCCACTTTTTGTTTATTTGTTTGTTTGTGATTTTCAGACAGGGTCCCATTCTGTTGCCCAGGTTGGAATGCAGTGGCAGGATCTTGGCTCACTGCAGCCTCCACCTCCCAGGCTCAGGTGATCCTCCCACCGCAGCCTCTCGAGTAGCTGGGACTATAGGCACACGCCACCATGCCCAGCTAATTTTTTGTATTTTTAGTGGAGACTGGGCTTTGCCATGTTACCCAGGCTGGTCTCAAACTCCTGGGCTCAAGTGATCTGCCCACCTTGGCCTCCCAGAGTGCTGGGATTACAGGAGTGAGCCACACCCCTGCCCACTAAAGGGTTTTTGATTTGAGGTTAGTTGGTTTGTTGGAGACAGTGTCTCACTTTGTTGTGCAGGTTGGAGTGCAGTGGCTAGTCACAGGTATGATCTTAGCACACTTCAGTTGAACTCCTGGGCTCAAATGATCCTCCCTCTTGAGCCTCTCAAGTAGTTGAGACTACAGGCAAGGGCTACCATATTCGACTAGGAGTAGTTTTATTTTAAACCCAGCAAGTCCTGACTCCTTTCTGTTTTGTCTAAATTCTACTTAAAAATTGAATATACTTCTTTAGTTCATTGCTCTCCTCTCACATTTTCAAAGGCAGAGACTTGGCCAGGTAGCACTTCCCACATTCTTCCCAGAAATGTCCTGAGGCAGATTCCTGATATAGTGAAATATCCTCTCAATTTTCTGTTAGGGCATGCAGTAGTGTTGCCCACAGTCCTCCAGCTCATAACCCACATGCCTTTTTCTCCAGTTTCCAGTGAGATTTTTCTGTTTTTAAGACAGTCTTGTTATGTTATGCAGTGGCTATTCACAGGAGCAATTATAGCACACTGCTGTCAAACTCCTGGGCTCAAGTGATCCTCCTGCCCCAGCCTCCCTCATACCTGTGACTACAGGAAGGCACCATTGTGCCTGACTCTGATTTGAGGGTGTTTTTGTTTTTGTTTTTGTTTTAAGATGGAGTCTTGCTCTGTTACCCAGACTGGAAGAGCAATGGCTTGATCTCGGCTCACTGCAACCTCCATTTCCCGGATTCAAGTGATTCTCCTGCCTCAGCCTCCCAAGTAACTGAAATTAAAGATGCACATCACCACATCCAGCTAATTTTTGTATTTTTAGTAGAAATGGGGTTTCACCATATTGGCCAGGCTGGTCTTGAACTCCTGACTTCAAGTGATCCTCTTGCCTCAGCCTCCCAAAGTCCTGGGATTACAGCATGAGCCACCACACCTGCCTGATTTGTGTTTGTGAAATGATCGCTGTTGCTGTGTAGAGAACAGTTTAGAGAGGTAGGTCCTGCTGGCACGTATGGTGTCTTTGTGCAAGCCCAAAAAAGGCTTCTATTCTGTGTGGACCAATTAGAAAAAAATGCACTATGGTGTTGCAGCTAGACCAGGTCGAAAGGCTTCAGCCCCCTCAGCCAGACTTGTGCAGGCACAGCCTGCGCAGTCATGTGGCCACACCGAGGAGGAAGAGGGTGGATGTGAACAAGCAGTGCTTTTGCAGGCACCCAGGGATGATGTAGCAGCGCTGGGTGAAGCTTAATGACAGAGAGGGATTGAGATTGAGTGAGATTGGATTTGTAGTTAAAATCAGCAAGAAGGTGGTAATTATTTGGATATGGTTGATGGAGAGGGAGGTGATAAGGATGATTCGGAAGTTTTGGCATAAACAACTGAGTAGGCTGGGATGGTGGAACCATCATGGTGATTGAGAACACCGGAGGAGGAGCGGTTTGGCACGAGGTGTGGGAGGGAAGATAACGCCTTTTTGGATGTGTTTTGCTTGTGAGACATCCAAGTAAAGACGAGTTCTAGACAGTTGCTACTCATGAAAGAGCGGAGGGGTAGAAATACATGTTTAGGAGCGTTGCATATAAGTAATTCCTGCATAAAAAGCAGTCATCCAAGAGGGCGTAGAATGAGAAGAGGAAGGGGCTGGACCCACAGAGTTTCATCACTGTATTTGGTAGAGGAAGAGCTGCCTGTTAAGGGTATTGAGAAGTATGATATTCATGCAGGGCAGGGAGTAATGGGGGATCTGTAATATTATGCTTTGTTTTCTTATGTTTCAGATTGAGATGAGAGAAATTTAAACATGCTCTAAGGCGCTACTAGGATTTTTTTTTTTCAGGATCTCTACTGCCCAGGCTGGAGTGCAGTGGCACAATCTTAGCTTACTGCAACCTCCACCCCCTGGGGCTCAAGTGATCCGCCCACCTCAGGCTTCCAGTAGCACTAAGAGTGCACACTACGCCTGGCTAATTTTTGTATTCTTTTTTTTTTTTCTAGAGATGGGTCTCACCATCTGTGTTGTCCAGGCTGGTCTCAAACTCCTGAGCTGAAGCAATCTGCCCACCTTGGCTTCCCAAAGTGTGGGATTTTGGTACCATAATTGTGAGGACTTTTTTTCTGAAGGAAGTGGCAAAACCACTGGCTGAGTTTGGGGTGTGTTTGTGTGTGCAGTCAGATGTTTCTTCAACCAGCATTTAGTAAGCATTTTCTAGTGCTAAGAGCTTTGCGTTTGGCTCCCTGGAAAGTACTATGAATGATATTGATTGCCTTGAAGCTTGGTCCTATACACCTGAAATAGCCTTGCACTACTTTTTCTACAAATTGCTTCCTACTTTTGACCTTACCTGCTTGGTAACTAAAGAGAGTAAATGCTCAGCGGATATTCTGATGGGCATCAAAGCCACTAGGGGTGAGGGTCCTAAAGGGTAGGACCTTTTCAAGTCCCTTCCACCCCATGCAGGTTCATGTCCCATGTCATGGTTCTCAGCATTCGCTATACATTAGGAACACCCACGGAGCTTTTAAAAAATCTGACACCCGGGTCAAACTCTATACCAATTCTATCAAATCTCTGGTAGGGGGACTCAGTTATTGGTACTTTTTGAAAGCTCCCTGATGGTTCCAGTATACAAACCAGATTGACAGTTGCTCACCTGTTGAGTGGCCCTGAGTCCAGTTAAAGCCACTCTGCTGTGTTGAGTAAACTCCAGCCCCTGCTGCCTGGAGTTTACTGATTTGTCAGTTGTCAGAAAATAAGGCTCAGACCAATTGTATAGGATAGAAAACAAGGTTGAGATCATACTCGTATCTGGAGCAGGAAGCGAATGAGTTCTTTGGGGGTGTTGAAAGTACGTGTAAGAACTTCTATTTATAATTTTATAAGCATTTAAGGTCAAGAGTGCCAGTGGTCCCTCCTTCAGTTTTTTGTTTGTTTTGAGACAGTCTTGCTCTATCACCCAGGTTGGAGTGCAGTGGTGTGATCTCAGCTCACTGCCACCTCTGCCTCCTGGGTTCAAGCAAGCCTCCTGAGTAGCTGGGATCATAGGCACTCCACCATCATGCCCAGCTATTTTTGTATTTTTAGTAGAGATGGGGTTTTGCCATGTTGGCCAGGCTGGTCTCGAACTCCTGACCTCAGGTGATCTGCCCTCTGGGCTTCCCATAGTGCTGGGATTACAGGGGTGAGCCACTGCACCTAGCCCTTCCTTCAGTCCTGTGTCCTGTATGGTGAGTGTGGTTTCTAAGGTGAATGAGGAGGCGGGGATTCCTTGCCTGGCTGGTGCCTGCTCACCTAGCCGAGACGTTTCAGGTTAGGAACTATAGGGTGTCATTGAGTTGTTCAACTTTAGAAACACAAAAGCTTTATATTAGAGCATCTCTCAACCTAGACTTGTCTCTGAGTGGGTGATTGATGTACTGAGATACTGCGTTTCTCTCAGCCCTCTCCCTTCAGCCAAGAGAGCTGAAGCTGAAGTTCAGTGGTTCCATTTTGGAATATATGTCATGGCATGAGAAAGAATCGCTGCTTTAAACTGAAGAAGCTTTGTCGTCCTTTGCCATGCCCCAGGGAGGGAGCAGGACCATCTTTTGCACCCATCAGAGCTTTCCTGGTTCTCTTATTGCCAGATACGTAAGAGTGGTTGAGTTTACAGGAGTCTGCATCTTTCTTTAGCAAAAAGACGGAGTTTCAAATGTGTTGCCCCTGTCCAATTTTGCTATGCCTATCAGTAGTCAGATATTTTGGGGAGAAGGGAAAAATTCAAGACAAATGTGAGGGTCTTACAGTGAATTATTTTTCAAAAGAAATTTCTGCTACTGAGGAGCATTTGGGAAGTGGCTGTGTGGAGATGTTTTCATTGTAATGTGAATATATTGCCAAAAAATAGTGTACGTTTGTGACTTTATCAAATCTCTCAAAGAAAAAAAAACTGGGAAACAAATTGTCTGACTACTTTAAGTGAAAAGTATCAGTGAGTTTTTAATCTATTTGTTAACTTTATGGGGGACCTGCAGACTCTTTCGATTAGTCTTTGCAAAAAACTGATTGAAACCCACCAACTGAATTTCACCAAAAAACTATGATTGGTGGATAGAGGAAACTAAGTATCAAGATGTAGGTAGCAGAGCCAAGAGTGCATTACTGTAATTGAAGTCATAGGTTTGATTGTATCTTCCATGTTTTTTTAATGATACATGTAATTTATTAGTACATATAATTTTTAAATAAACATATGAAGGGCACTCTTAGGGTCTATACTAAGAAGTTTTGCATGCTTGTCATTAGAAACATTGAATCAAAGTCCTGTGTGTGTGTATATGACTTTGACTCTAAGTCAAATGTAAATGTAACTGTGTAGATATGCCATTATATAATGTAAATGGAATATATACATGTATTTATTTATAAATAAGGCAATCTGAGAACTTGCTTGCTGGTAAACTTTAAAATAGCCTCTGTCTCAAACCCCTCCAGTATACCCAGTGGGAAATAAAGTTAACTGCTGGATTAAAAATAAGTGCTCAGGCTGGGCACGGTAGCTCACACCTGTAATTTCAGCACTTTGGGAGGCTGAGGCAGGCAGAATACTTGAGCCCGGGAGTTCAAGACCAGCCTGGGCAGCATGGTAAAACCCCATCTCAACAAAAAAAAACAAAAATTAGCTGGGTGTGGTGGTGTGCGTTTGTAGTCCCACCTACTCAGGAGGCTGAAGTGGGAGGATTGCTTGAGCCCAGGAGTTGATGCTGTAGTGAACCATGATTAGGCCACTGCACTCAAGCCTGGGTAACACAGCAAAACCCTGTCTCAAAAAAAAAAAAAAATGCTCAAACTAAAGAGTGATAAATATATTGTGTCAATGTCTTGTTTCTCTTGAAATGTGTACATTTTGTCATTCTATAATGTATACATATATCAAAACATCACATCATACCCCATAAGTATATACAATTTGTCACTTAAACGTTAAAAAAATTTTTTTAAAGAACCCGCAGAACTTGCAGAAGTCTTCTGGCTAGTGCCCTGCTCTTGGGCAGGTAAATACTTTGAGTTATTTAAACATTGGTGATGTGGTTTTTTATTCTTTTGTCCACTAGCACCTCAGTACTGTCATCTTCAAAGCTTTTCTTGTGAACTAGGCTAAGCCAGTTTGGTTCTTTTTGGTAAACAGAGATTGGTGAGGGCTGCACTTCTCTGGACAGCTGTACTAGCAGGTGAAGGTTAAAAAGCAAGTTTCAAATCAACTGTGACCCATTTGGGGGCTCTGACCGCACCTCCCATGAAGGTTCACTCAGGACACACAGGTCAGCATTCTAGCAGCAGGATTGGAGTCAGGTAATCAAGAATTTCCTGAAATCAGCAGCTGGACTCAGGAATGCGCTTAGGACACCATCCCAGGGTTTGGGGCCGGCCAAGCTTGTTTGTCCTCTTCGTGTAAATGCAGGACTTGCTTCTGAAATATCCCCAGTCCATTCATATAGGTGGAGTCAGCCACCTTACCCCATATCATCTGTTGTCTACACATTTCTCACATCTGTTAATGCTAACCAGCACAGTCCCTGCATTCACATAGGAGGATCTGGTTCTCATGCTACTTACAGTAATTAACAAAACCTCTGGTTTGCAATTAAAAAGCCTGAAGCACATGCTGTATCTGCTGCTGGAGTATGGCCATCCCAGGAACGTGCTCCTGCCTGGGGCATTTAACTTCCACCAACCCCAGGGTATAGATAAAAACCCATGCGTGTATGTCTCACTGCTATGCAGAAGTGTTTTTCAAGCCAATAATAGACAACCCACCAATTTTGTTGATTACTTGTGTCAGAAAACGTATGATGGCTATAAAAATACAGGATTTAAAAAAACATGTGTAAGTGGAAATTAGTACCTTTAACATAAATGTTTTCCAAAGACATTTCTGACCATTCTGAGGCATGTCCTCTGGGCTGTATTCTCCCATTAGGAAAGAGACCAGTTTTTGATGGTAGATGTGATTTTGCAGCATGTCAGAAGTCAGTGTTAAGAGAAAGATTGGTCATGCTCAGTAATATTATTTTGGGTCAAAATGACATGTAAATTTATTTATTTCTTTATTTAAGACCAGGTCTCATTTGTTGCCCAGGCTGGAGTCTAGTGGTACAGTCACGGCTCACTGAAGCCTTTACCCAAGGCTTAAGTGATCCTCCCTCATCAGCCTCCCGTAAATTTTTTTTTTTTAAAAAATAGACTAGGGGCTAGACATAGTGGCTAATGCTTGTAATGAAATCATTGCCACTAGACTTTGATAGGCTGAGGCGGGTGGATCACTTGAGGTCTGGAGTTCGAGACCAGCCTGGCCAACATGATGAAACCCCATCTCTGCTATAAATAAAAAAATAAAAATAAATTAGCCAGGCCCGTGGTGGTGTTCGCCTGTAATCCCAGCTACTCAGGAGGCTGAGATGGGAGAATCGCTTGAACCCTGGAGGTGGAGGATGCAGTGAGTCAAGATTGCGCCTCTGTACTCCAGCCTGGGTGACAGAGCAAGACTTTGTCTCAAAGAAAAGAAGGAAATGAGAAAAGAGAATGTGTGACTGACACTGACCACAAAAAAAATGTCAGCTCTCTCTTTTGGGGTTCTGTGGGTGGCCTTTCCTCCCAAAAAAGTAGAATTGCGTGAAGGAATGCAGTAGAGTGTGAAAGGACACATACCAGTGAGGGTGAAGCTGTAGGTTCTGGTTAAAGTCAGCTTTTTACTAGCTCTTGACCTTAGCAAAGCCACTTATTCCCCAGGCCTCAGCTTTTGTGTGAGTTACAGAGGAGGGTGGAAGTTGGGGCTAGGTTGACTTCTTTTTTATGGACTTGTAACATGCTCTTCTTAGAAGTTTTCTTTGTCATGTAAATTTGAGAAATGCTGAATACCGTGTCTCTGTCTTTAAATATTTACCGTAGACATAACTGTCTTAAGGGTAAGAGATAAGGAGCCAGACCAGCAGTAGAGAATCTTGTCTTTTTTTCTTTTTTCTTTTTTTTTTGAGACCGAGTCTCACTCTGTCACCCAGGCTGGAATGCAGTGGCGTAATGTCAGCTCACTGCAACCTCTGCCTCCCAGAGCAATTCTTCTGCCTAATCCTCTGGAGTAGCTGGGATTACAGGCACATGCCACCATGCCTTGCTAATTTTCATATTTTTAGTAGAGACGGGATTTCACCAGGTTAGCCAGGGTGGTCTCAAACACCTGACCTCAGGTGATTTGCCCACCTCAGCCTCCTAAAGTGCTGGGATTAAAAGTGTGAGCCATGGCGTCTGGCCACACTTGTCTTTCTTTGTGTCTTTGTTTCTTGTAATTTATTGGACCACAGACTCCACCCCATCCTGAAGACCTAGTAATTGCTCTCAGAGCTGCTATTTCCAGCAACTCTAGATGCTTCCTAAAGTTTCTTTCAGCTCTATAATAGATGCATTGTTCTAAAAATAGTTTTAACTATATTGACCAAGCCTATAATTTCCCCTAGAAACCTCAGCAAATAACCATTATGTGAATTCCTGGAGAGCAGTGAGTATGTATTATTTCTGTTTGTATTTTTCTCCCCAGAGCCTAGCAATCTATTTTGTATAATAGATTCTCAGTTTGGAATGGAGTTGAGTATATTAAATTATTTGTTAGTAAGCTTGAAATATGGATTCTCATGTTTGAAGTCTGAAAAAGTTACCTTTAGACATGAGCTAAAGATTTGAATAAAAGTCAGAAAGGGGAAAATAATAATAATACATTGCCAATATTAAGGGCTTATTATTTGTCAAATACAGTATAAACATGTTACAAGTTAGCTCACTCTTTATAAAAACTCTAAGGTGTATATGATCATTTCCCCAATGAAATTGTTTAAAGTTAATTAATTTTTTAAAAAACCAATGAAGACGCTGAAGCTAGGAGAAGTTAAGAATGTGCTGAAGTTTGAGTTGGGGAATGATGATTCCCAGGTCTCTTGCTGGGGCAGTCTGTCTGGACAGCTGAAATCATTGCCACTATACTCTTCTGTGTCTCAGATATGAAGAAACCTAAGAGAAAATATTCAGGACTGGGCACAGTGGCTCACACCTATCATCCCAGCACTTTGGGAGACCAGCGTAGATCATTTGAGCCCAGGAGTTCAAGACCAGCCTGGGCAACAGTGTGAGACCCTGCCTCTACAAAAAAATGCAAAAATTAGCCAGGCATGGTGGCATGTGCCTGTAGTTCCAGCTACTCAGGAGGCCGAGGTAGGAGGATTGCTTTGAACTTGGGAAATCGAGGCTGTGGTAAGCTTTGGTTACACCACTGCGCTCTAGCCTGGATAACAGAATGATACCCTGTCTCAAAAAAAAAAACAAAAAAAAAACACACAAAGAAAAGAAAAGGAAAGATTCCGCCACTAGTAATCAGAGAAATAACAAAATGAAACTTTGATGATGTACCATTTTACAGTTGCAATATCGGCAAAAATAATTATGCAGTATATTCATATGCAGTCATTTAGCATTATATATAATTAAAATGTAGAGTAAATGTAGAGCAAATGGTATCCAGATGTTACTGGGGACAGTAGAAGTATGGTTTATTTGGAGGCAGACAAGAGGCAATGAAACAAGTAGTGACCTGAAATCCCCACTCCTGGGAATTCCAAGGAAATCCTTTAAAAGCAAAGAGAAAACAAAGCTATGAATATACAGAGTTATTCACAGCTCATATTTATAACAGTATAATTTGGAAATACCCTTAATATTCAACCGTAAGACTCAAACTAATTGTGACAAAAGCAAATGAAGATACTTTGATAGCCAATACATGAAAAAAGAATAGGAAATGAAATCCTTGCTGCTAGGACACCTGAGCCAAAATGCAAGTGTCGTATAAAGATAAGTACCAGAAGAGAACATGGAGCGTGAATGCAGAGGGTGTGTAAGTGAAGTGAGACTGTCAATGGATTTTTGTTTTTGGGAAGTTATCTTAGCTATATGCTTTGCAAGTATATTTAATTGGAGCTCATGTTGGAGAATTGTCACCATTTTATCCCAGTTGGCAATTTTTAAAGAAAATTACTGGCCGGGTGGGTGGTTCATGCCTGTAATCTCAGCACTTTGGGAGACCAAGGTCAGTGGATCACCTGAGGTCAGGAGTTTGGGACCAGCCTGGCTAACATGGTGAAACCTCATTTCTACTAAACATACAAAAATTAACCAGGTGTGGTGGCACGTATTTGTAATCCCAGCTACTCGGGAGGCTGAGGCAGAAGAATCGCTTGAACCTGGGGGGTAGAGGTTGCAGTGAGGCGAGATCACGCCACTTCACTCCAGCCTGGGTGAAAGAGAGAAACTGTCTAAAAAAAAATGACTGAAGGGAACATCAAAAATACAAACATTTCAGAAGTCTTTTGACTAAACATCCCTCTCTCCCATAAAGAAGATGCTCACCGAATAGTTTTGGGTGTGTGCTTTTCACAGTTTTTCCAGTGAGTGTTTATAATATATTTATCTGGAGGCTTGTTTTTTTGTGGTGGTTTTGTTTTTGAGACGGAGTCTCCGTCTGTCACCAAGGCCGGAGTGCAGTGGCACGATCTCGATTCAAGCGACTCTCCTGCTGAGTAGCTGGGATTACAGGTGCGTGCCACCATGCCCGGCTTTCTCTGAACATGCTGAGGTGCAGCTCATCTCTGAATACCACGTCATCTCACATACCTCTTTTCATGTCATTACAATGAGAATTACTTCGTTCTTGGCTTTAGTGCTAATTTCAAATTCAACACCTGTACAAAAATATAATTTAGATGATGTGAAAATGGAGAATAAAGATTGCCACTCAGGTTTACGAAGCTGTTTAAAGGGCACATTCACAGCTTAAAACACAAATAAGTCCATGAGGGTTGAAGAGGTTGCTCTGACGTGTCTTAGCACTGAAGTCTTCAAAAAGAGTTTGTAACATTCATATCTGCAGGAAGATTTGGGAGATTCTGGAGCTCCTTGAAAGGTTAGAGGCAGGGAAAGGTGTAATTAGAAGCTGTTAATAACTGGATCCAGTGTTGTTTTTGGCCTGAAAGAGAGACTATGCTCTGTTCTCTTTGTTCCCCCGGGAGTCAGCCGTGGGCTGAGCCCTTGCCTCACCTCTTACTGCTGGTAAACTGGAGTAAATGACCATATTCAGAGCGGTGAAAGCCTTGGTTTCTTTACCCGTCAAGTGAGAATAAAAATAGCTACTTACAGGGCGATTGTGAGAATTAAATAAGAAAAGATATGTAAAATGCTTGGCAAAGTATTTGCTAATTGTTAATATTAACAGTTTCCTAAATTCTGAGATAACTTTGTAAAAAGCACCATCCATTTGATATCATCTCTAAAGGAAGTTTAAAAAAAAACACACACCACAGTAATGAGCACACTTAGTGTCAGTGGGTATCAATTTCGAAAAATGTCAATGTAAGGGAAAAAACGTTCTCAGACTCGGAAATACAGTACATATTAGTATTTTGCCTTACAGTGGGAGTCCTTCTATCGTGAATCTGCTAAAGAACAGCAAAGTGCTTTATTACTTAGGAACTTGGGACCCCTTAAATAAATCCAGCTGCTCCTTTGTGCAGGTAGGGAGACCAAAGTCCATAAAGGTGAAGGTCAATCCCAGACAGGATGTAAGTACCACCCAGTACAGTTTGAGGCCGGTTGTTTTCTGGATTTCTTTTTAGGGTTTTTTTTGTTTGTTTGTTTTGAGATAGAGTCTCTCTTTCTCACCCAGGCTGGAGTGCAATGGCGTGATCTCTGCTCACTGCAACCTCTGCCTCCCAGGTTCAAGCGATTCTCCTGCTTCAGCCTCCTGTGTAGCTGGGACTACAGGTTGGAGCCACCATTCCTGTCTAATTTTTGTCTTTTTAGTAGAGATGAAGTTTTGCCATGTTGACCTGGCTGGTCTCAAACTCCTGACCTCAGGTGATCCTCCCACCTCAGCCTCACAAAGTGCTGAGATTACAGACCTGAGCCACTGTGCCGGGCCTGGGTTTCTTTTTAGATACTCATTCTAGAGTATCTAAAATCATGTTAGACTCCCAGACAATAATTTAGAACCTGTAAGTACTGCACTTTGATTTCCTTCTCTGGAAAAGAGTAGGAGTTACAAGGCACACTTAACACAAAGCATCCAAGATGCTGCCCTACATTTTTTGGGAGAAAGGAAGTGGATTTTGTAGTATTTGGACATTTGTTGTTTTTTATTTTTATTTCTTTTTTGAGTTCATACTAATTGAATAGACCCAGGGAGTAGTGTGGATGAAGGGGTGGGAGACAAGCCTGAGACTCGACTGGAGCCACTAAGAGCTCACCAAAGCACCCACATGGATAGATTCACAGAGACAGAGCGACGTGGGATTCAGTGCTGAAGTGAGAGACCATGCTGATCATTCCTGTTTATTGAGCATCAACTGTGTGTACCAGTCACTGTGCTTGGTGCTTTACAGGTTACTTAATCATCACTGACCAAATGAGCTGGGTCATTACGGTATCTCCATTTTTCAGATGAGGAAACTAAGGCTCAGAGAGGTTAGCAACTTGCAGAAACCATGCATTTAGGAAGTAACAATAGGATATGTCTTCACTTCTGTTTGACTTCATACTTCTGTTTTGCTCTGTGGCATCCAACAGTGAATGATGTTGGATTTCAAATGGTTTGGGAAAGGACCACGTGGAAGGGGTTGGGCTGGATTTTGAACCTGTAGAGGAAACCAGGAAGAGAGTGGTTTTTATTTTTGCTAATGGTTAGCCTTGTATTTTGTTGTTTGGAATAAGAATACTTCTGACAGTCATATTTAGCAATCTGAAAATCCAGAATTTGAGGGCTACCTCTAAAAACAAGAGGTATTTGAGAATTAGCATTTCTGAGACCAAGGAACCATTTGGGAAGCTAAAGTACTTCAAACTGGGACTGTTCAGAAAACCCAAGACGTGTGTGTCCTGTGTGACACACAGAATGAGTGACCTCAGGGACAAAACCCAGGCCCGCCCCATCTTTAAGAGGAGACAAAATGAACTTCAATTTTCCATAAAACTGTGTTGTTCTATTTGGTGTTATAACTACCTAATTTTAGATTTGAAAAAGAAAAATCTGCATTAATCTTCAGTGTGGAATTTCAAAGTAGACAATGAGATCTTCTATTCTCATTTTTGGTCTGCAGTGATAATGAGGTTGAAGATTGCTAAAAAAAACAAAAACAAACAAAAAAACACCAGGGCCAGGTGCGGTGGCTCACATCTGTAATCCCAGCACTTTGGGAGGCTGAGGCGGGTGGATCACTTGGGGTCAGGAGTTCAAAATCAGTCCGGCCAACATGGTGAAACCCCATCTCTACTAAAAATACAAAAATTAGCTGGGCGTGGCGGCGCATGCCTGTAATTCAACTACTCGGGAGGCTGAGACAGGAGACTCACTTGAACCTGAGAGATGAATGTTGCAGTGAGCCGAGGTCACGCCACTGCACTCCAGCCTGGGCAACAGAAGAGATTCCGTCTCAAAAAAATCAAAGCAAAACAAAACAAAAAACCACTATTTGTTTTCAGTATGATATTTCTGCCTAAGCCCATCAAAGTCGGCCTTTGCAAATGAAGTCTCCTGCCTGAGAGGACAGGTTTTTTCCATGTAAAAGTTAGTTTCGCTATTACTTATACTTTAAGCAAATTGAGGTAACAGTAAAAATGCACAGGCCTTCAGAAACACACTGGCCTTTTGGAGGGAGTTGGGCAATCTTAATTCTTTTATCTCTAAACTTTCTTGACACTAAACTCAAAAAGGTTTTTTCTTTTCTTCAGACAACCTGAAGTCATACCTAATTATATTTTCTTAATATATTATTATTATTACTATTTTGAGACAGATTTTTGCTCTTGTTGCCCAGGCTGGAGTGCAATGGCGTGATCTTGGCTCACCGCAGCCTCTGCCTCCCAGGTTTAAGTGAGTCTCCTGCCTCAGCCTCCCGAGTAGCTAGGATTACAGGCGGGTGCCACCACACGTCTAACTTTGTATTTTTAGTAGAGACGGGATTTCTCCATGTTGGTCAGGCTGGTCTCGAACTCCTGACCTCAGGTGATCCTCCCACCTCAGACTCACGAACTGCTGAGATTACAAGCGTGAGCCACCACACCCTGCTAAATTATTAGACTTTTTTGAGACAAAGTCTCACTCAGTTACCAGGCTGGAGTGTAGTGGTGCAATCTTGACTCACTGCAACCTCTGCCTCCCAGGTTCAAGTGAGTCTCATGCCTCAGCATCCTGAGTAGCTGGGATTACAGGTGTGTACCACCATGCCTGGCTAATTTTTGTATTTTTAGTAGAGATGGGGTTTCACCATGTTGGCCAGGCTGGTCTCAAACTCCTGGCCTTATGTGATCTGCCTGCCTCGGCCTCCCAAAGTGCTGGGATTACAGGCATGAGCCACCACACCCAGCCTCTTAAATTAATTTTAAAAAGCCTCTTCCAAGTAACATTCTTCATCTCATTCATTTACCTGCTCTGAAGGTGCATCTAGTCACATAGTAACCCAGCTGCATCTTTTAAAATGAAAAGAGGTTAAAAACTCCCAAGGTTAAATCTGAGGAAATTCAGTGCATTAAGCATATTCACACTGTTGTGCAGGCATCTCACGCTGTCCATTCCCAGAACTTCTCATTATCCCAAACGGAAACTCTGTACTCGTGAAAACAGTAGCTCCCCATTCTTCCCTCCCCTGGCCCCTGGAAAGCACCATGCTACTTTCTGCCTCTGCGCATTTGACTAGGTACCTCCGTAAGTGGAACCATAGGGTATCTGTTCTGTTGTGTCTGGCTTATTTCAGTTAGCATAATGCCTCCAGGATTCATTCATGTTGTACCATAAGCCAGAATTTCATTCCTTTTTTAAGGCCAAATACTAATCTGTTGTATGGATATATACCACATGTTGCTTATCACTTGCTTTTTGTAACCATTAGTATAGTCTTCCTTAAGTTACAGTACAATCATGGACATTCCTTTGGCTTTCAAGGGAATGAATGAAATTTGTATGGGAAAAGCCATATAAATATTTCTAGCAATGCATTTCAAATTTGTAGTAATGCGTTTCAATATCCTTCAAGGATTTTGGTATTGAGAAAGCACTGCAACTGACAGTAGAGATACTAGTATGACTTTTGTTTTGTGTTGAAAACACAAATATTACCTCTTGAGACCACATGATTGTAGAATCCTTTTTGAATCCTTACATGTTCTCATGTTCATCTCGCTTTGATACTGATGCAGCCAGCATATGCAAGCCCTGCTGCTTTGCCATGGTCCCTGCTATGGTGGCCAAACATGATGGAGAAAAGAGGTGGGCCTGGGAAGGGGGAGCCCTCAACTGGTTCATTCTTGTGTATTGGATCTGCCCTGCTGGTGCCCTCATTTCATCCTTCCTCTCTCTCTCTCTTTTTTTTTTTTTTTGTTCCATTAATGTATTGTCTCCAGGTTCTTGGGGAAAGGAGTAGCCCAGGCCAGTTATTGGGTGTCCTTTCATCCTTTCAAGCTATCATTTTGTGTTTATTTTTATTTTTTTGAGACAGTATCTCGCTCTGTCACCCATCCTGGAGTGCAGTGGTGCCATCACAGCTCAGTGCAGCCCCAGCTTCCCAGGATCCGGAGATTCCTCTTACCTCAGCCTTCCAAGTAGCTGGGACCACCGGTGTGCGCCACACCTGGCTGATTTTTGTATTTTTTGTAGAGAAGGAGTTTCACCATGTTGCCCAGGCTGGTCTCAAACTCCTGAGCTGAAGTGATCTGCCCACCTTGGCTTCCCAAAATGCTAGGATTACAAGCACGAGCCATTGTGCCTGGTGCATTTTCTGTTTAGAGAGATCAGATGAGAGCAGCGTTGGCCTTTAGTCTCGTGTGTGTGTGTGTGTGTGTGTGTACTTATTGTTTACAAAAAAAGTTTCCAGAACAATGTCTTGGTTATTCCCCATTTCCTTCTTTTTGCAGGACAGCTTTAGCCTGTGCACAGTTACCAGGCAAACCTCATTATACACGTGAGGGATCATCCCAGGGGAGGGTAGAGCTGGCCCTGGAGCACCGCTGTGGCTGCTCCTTTGCAGAACTTTTCTGCATTCTGCTTCTCAGGTGGGCTCATTTCTGTGAGATCATTTTAATGATTCTGTGTGCGCGTATGAGTGAAAGTGACCCCGTTTATCATTACTCTTTTCATTTCTTTACTGAAACGTGCACTTGTTTGCACTGACATGCTTACCAGTTTACCCAAGTGGCAAAGAGCTGTTATCTCTTACCTTCCTCTTTTAAAAACTGCTTTTCAGTGCATATCACAGTCTCCTCTTCCTCTCAGGCTTCCTTTGCCTCAGGTTTCCCCTGTCTGAGCAAGCCAAAGAAGTCGGAAATGCATTTCTTTTCTATTTTCTAATATCTAAAACTTAACCATTTTCAAGATTCAGCTCAACTGTAATTGAGGAAGCCTTCTTGGATTCTTTCTTTTTCTCCTGACGAATGTACAGTTTTCCGCTTTGTGGCATAGACTGAGGTGTATTTCATCTTTCCTGCAGAGTCAACAGGCAGAAAGGGCAGCTGTCAATTCTTCCTCCAGGCTGTCAGCTGGTGTGTCCCTGGTTGTGCCTTTGGGAGAGACAGCATGGGGAAAGAGAGGATGCTTTTTCTTCTGCTAATGTGCTAATAAATACTGTTTCCATTAATGAATAAAATGGAAGGCTTATTTAAATGACATTTTGTCTCAAAGTAGTATAATGAATAAATGGAAAAAATCTATAGAACTTTTCATGTCATTAATTCAGGCATGGAGAACCTGTATTTTTTTCTTCTGTATGTAAACTACAGAGATGAAACCTAATTTTATTTCTTTTAATCTAACTTAAAATTAGAAAGAACGTATCAAATTTCATTATGTATTTTAAAATGTTTAATTATAAGATATGCTTTAATATAGGATTACTCAAAAAAAAAAAAAAGCTGGGCTTGGTGTCTCACGCCTGTAATCCCAGCACTTTGGGAGGCCAAGGTGGGAGGATTGCTTGAGGCCATGAGTTTGAGACCAGCCTGGCCAACATGGTGAAACCCTGTCTCTACTAAAAATACAAAAATTAGCCAGGTGTGGTGGCACATACCTGTAGTCCCAGCTACTTGGGAGGCTGAGGTTGTAGTAAGCTGAGATTGCGCCACTGCACTCCAGCCTGGGTGACAGAGCAAGACGTTGTCTCAAAAAAAAAAAAAAGTAAATATGTGTGTGTGTGTGTGTGTGTGTGTGTGTATGTATGTGTGTGTGTGTATATATATATATATATATATACACATATGGGATTAAACAGTGAATGGAATTTTAAAAAGAAAGTAGGAATGGAGAAAAGGAAATTCCTATGCCCATTCTGCTTATGAAGACTTTAGGACAAGCTTCTCCAGCCCACAGCTTTGAATTCTGCCCAACATAAATTTATAAACTTTCGTAAGACATTATGAGATTTTGTGTGTATGTGTTTTTTTTTTTTAAGCTCATCAGCTGTTGTTAGTGTTAGTGAATTTTATATGTGGCCCAAAAAATACATATATTTCTTCTTTTTCCAGGGAATGAGGCCCAGGGAATCAGAAAAATTAGACACCCCTGCTTTAGAATATTGATTTGTATCAGTTATATATAAAAACTGATTAGCCATCTTTATAGGTCTTAGTTTTATCACTACCCGTAAGGCTTTTTAAACATGTGTAGTTTTTATTTTAATCAGAGTTTAAAAAAACGTGTCGAGAACTATGAAGTGTTTGAGATTTTACCCTACTTGAAAGCCAACAAGCCTGTTAGACAATTTCATGGATCCTGACAAAAGACACAGACTTCTGGGCCAGAGATGAAGTGCCATTTATGACCTATATTAAGCAGTAGCAGAGGATCAGCATTTTTCCTATAGGTTGCTGGAGACTTAATTCCCACAGGGCAATGTGAAGAGGGCCAAGTGATAATGACAAACTGGGTTGCATTATGGAAAGAAACCCTGAGTTTAGAGAAGCCAAATCTTTTATAATGGGCAGTAAGCATGCTGTGCTTTGCCCCAGGTGACATTATTTTCATTATGTTGTCAGTAAGAAGATTTGCCCTTTGCTGGAGAGGGAAGCACCATCTCTGTCTTTCTAGGCTGTTTGCTATAAAAATAGCCTTGAAAAAAATTATCTGGAACAAAAGGACAGTTAGCGCCCACTTGCGGGATTTACCCATGGAGAATTGCCTCTCAACAAAGAGTTGTACTTACGAAAAACAGCATGCTTCTCCCAATGGCCCCAGAATTTCCTGCTCCCTGGAACTCTGTTGTCCAACAGAACTATAACGTGAGATATAAAATTTTCTAGTAGCGGCATAAAAAAAAGAAACAGGTAAAATTATTATTTTTTTTCCTTTTGAGACAGGATCTTACTCTGTTAGCCAGGATGGAGTGCCAGTGGTATGATCATAGCTCACTGCAGCCTCGATTTCCTGGGTTCAGGTGATCCTCCCACCTCAGCCTCCTGGGTAGCTGAGATTACAGGCATGTGCCACCACACAGGGCTAATTTTGTTTTTCTTGTGGAGAAGGGGGTCTCACTGTGTTGCCCAGGCTGGTCTTGAACTCCTAGACCCAAGTGATATTCCTGCCTCAGCTTCCCAAAGTGCTGGGATTACAGGTGTGAGCCATTGCACCTGGCCAAATTAACAATCGTATCTTTAGTATAGCAAAATTTTATAATTTTAATATATAAACAATATAAAAAGTTGTTAGTGAAATATTGAAATGATACATGTGTCTAATATTTCTATTACAATATAATAATAGTATCTTACATGATATCATTAAAGTGAAATATAGTCCTACCAAAACAGTAATGTGTTTAAGGGAAAGACATTTTATACTGCTTCAAGTTTTAAAATGTCATTTATTCCCAGCACTTTGGGAGGCTGAGGCGGGTGGATCATGAGGTCAAGAGATCGAGACCATCCTGGTCAACATGGTGAAACCCCGTCTCTACTAAAAATACAAAAAATCAGCTGGGCATGGTGGCGCGTGCCTGTAATCCCAGCTACTCAGGAGGCTGAGGCAGGAGAATTGCCTGAACCCAGAAGGCGAAGATTGCGATGAGCCGAGATTGCGCCATTGCACTCCAGCCTGGGTAACAAGAGCGAAACTCCGTCTCAAAAAAAAAAAAAAGTCATTAATTAAAATATAAAAAATGATTTGTTGAGACTAGCCGCATTTCAAGTGCTCAATAGTTACACGTGACGAGTAGCTAACATTCTCTACTGCATAGCCCTGAAGGGAACCATTTTCAACTTTTTACAGATTTCTTTGGGTGTGTATTTTCATATCTCTAAATAATAATGCTTATACTCTTTCTAAATTATTTAGCTTTAAGTTCTTTCTATTATAAAGGAGGGTTTTTGTTTTTTGTTTTAATAGAGACAGGGTCTTTCTCTGCCACTCAGTCTAGAGTCTAGTGGTGTAATCATAGCTCACTGCAGCCTCGAACTCCTGGGTTCAAGTGATCCTCCCACCTCAACTTCCTGAGTAGCTGGGTCTACAGGCAAGCACCACCACACCCAGCTAATTTTTAAATTCTTCTTATTTTTGTAGAGATGGGATCTCACCATTTTGCTTAGGCTGATCTCAAACTCTTGGGCTCAAGTGATCCCCCAACCCCAGCCTCCCAAAGTGCTGGGATAGCAGGCATGAGTCACCACACCTGACTAGTAAGGAGGATTTAATTCTCTTTTACTTACAACCTTCCACCACCCTTGCAATCATTTTCTGGCTGTCTCTCATCCCCCCAGTCAATGATTCTGAAAAACTTTTTGTTGTGTGTGTGTGTTTTTAAATATGAGATTGGGTCTGGCTATGTTGATTCAGGTTGTTCCAGGCAGATCTGGAACTCCTGGGCTCAAGTGATCCTCCCACTTTGACCTTCCAAGTAGCTGGGATCACAAGTATGTGCCACCATGCCTGGCCTGAAAACTTTTTCATTTCAGCATTCTTTGTACTCTAAAAAATCACTGAGGATCACAAAGAGCTTTTGTTTACGTGGGTTGTATCTATTGATATTTATCCTATTAGAAAGTAAAACTGAGACTGGACATGGTAGCTCACACCTATAATCCCAGGACTTTGGGAGGCCAAGGCGGGAGGATTGCCTGAGCACAGGAAGTCGAGACCAAGTTTGAGATCAGCCTGGGTATCATAGAGAGACCCCATCTCTACAAAAAAAAAATAGCCAGGTGCACCTGTGGTCTCAGCTACTTGAGAGGCTAAGGCGGAAGGATCACCTAAGCCCAGGAGTTTGAAGCTGCAGTTAGCCAAGATCATGCCATTGAACTACAGACAGAGTGAGACCCTGTCTTAACAAAAAAAATAAAAAAAAGAGAGAGAGAAAGAAATTAAAACAGAGAAAAACTTAAATAACAAGGATAAGCCCTTTCTTTTAACATAAGTAATTTCTTGCGAAAATCTTTTTAGAAAAATTAAAAGAGTAACATGTTTTTGTATTTGTGCAAATCTCTTTTACTGTTTGTCTTAATAGAAAATAATCTAAATTCTGATTCTTCTGCACTTATTCTGTGAGAGCAAACATATCATGTAGCCCCTGGAAAACTGCACTGTATATAACACAGCAGAGGGAGTGAAAGGGTGCATAATAGTCTAGTATTATTATGAAAATAGTTTGGAGACCCTCTGTATATTGTCATGTTTTTTGTTTGACCACAACTCAATGTTTATATTATTATAACCATGTAAAACTGAGCATAGCATACCATAATTTCTTTTTCTTTCTTTCTTTTTTTTTTTTTTTAGACTAAGTCTTGCTGTGTCACCCAGGCTGGAGTGCAGTGGCACTATCTCAGCTCACTGCAACCTCCGCCTCCCAGGTTCAAGCGATTCTCCTGCCTCAGCCTCCCAAGCACCTGGGCTTATAGGTGCGTGCCACCACACCTGGCTAATTTTTTGTATTTTTAGTAGAGTCAGGGTTTTGCCATGTTGGCCAGCCTGGTCTTGAGCTCCTGACCTCAAGTGATCAGCTTGCCTTGGCCTCTCAAAGTGCTGGGATTACAGGTGTGAGCCACTGCACCTGGCCTGCATTTTACTAATTTAATTCCGAATTCTATCTTAGTTATAAAAATATCTCTTCTAAATCTATTTATTTACAGCACGGGTTCTCTCTGTTTCATCTCAAATATTTTTTGGAGCTGTTCACTTGCTGTAATTAAGGACTGGTTTCTTCCTAGGACTCCCACACAACCATTATCTTGGGATCTCTCTTTGTAATCTTAGGATTTCTGTTGCCTCTCAGTATTGGGTCCCTTGATTACTGGATCCTGTCTCTTCCTTTTTTTTTTTTTCTTGAGACAGAATCTCACTCTGCTGTTACTCAGGCTGAAGTGAAGTGGCTCAATCTCACTTAGAGGGAGGGAAGGGTGCATAATGGCCTATTATTATTATGAAAACAGTTTTGAGACCCTCTGTATATTGTCATGTTTTTTGTTTGATCACAACTCAATGTTTATATTATTATGGCCATGTATAAACTGAGCATAACATAACATAATTTTTTTTCTTTAAGAAGGTGTCTCTGTCGCCCAGGCAGGAGTGCTGTGGTGCCATCTTGGCTCACTGAAACCTCCACCTCCCAGGTTCAAGCAATTCTCCTGCCTCAGCCTCCCAAGTAGCTGGGACTACAGGCGCCCGCCAGCACACCCAGCTAATTTTTGTATTTTTAGTAGAGACAGGGTTTTACCATGTTGGCCAGGCTGGTCTTGAACTCCTGACCTCATGATCCGCCCACCTCAGGCTCCCAAAGTTCTGAGATTACAGGCATGAGCCATCGCGCTCACTGCAACTTCCACCTCCCGAGTTCAAGCAATTCTCCTGCCTCAGCCTCCCAAGTAGTTGAGATTACAGGCACACGCCACCATGTCCGGTTAATTTTTGTATTTTCAGTAGAGATGAGGTTTCGCCATGTTGGCCAGGCTGGCCTGTAACTCGACCTCAAGTGATCTGCCTGCCTCAGCCTCCCAAAGTGCTGGGATTACAGGCATGAGCCACTGCGCCCGGCCGGATCCTATCTTTTTCTTGATAGGAAGTAGAGCACAAATTTCAGGGCCAGATTATGTGGGTTTGAAGCCTAGCTCTTCTGCTTACTAGCCACGTGACCTTGGAAGAGCTACTATGCCTCAGTTTCCTCATCTGGAAATTAATACTTCCTGTGTAGCATTCTCCTGAACATTTCTATGTGTTAATACAGGTAAGTCAATTAGAAGAGTTCCAGAGCATATTAAGTACTCCAGGATAGTGATGTTAATGCTCTTATGGTTGCTGGTGAATTTCATCTTTTAGTGGCATGCTTCTCACAGTAACCTGCTGTGAAAAGGTGCCTGTGACTTTGCTGGTATAAAAATGCCTTTCTGTTAACATCACATTTGACTAATAGCCTGGTTGGTTATTTAGAATTCCAAGTTGAAAAATTCCACAGAGAAGCTAGGCAGCTCACTGCAGTGAGTCATAGACAGCAGTCAGGTATCAGAGACTACATTCCAAGCAGGGAAAGAGTGTGCCTGGGGACAGAGACCAAGTGTCTTGCGATGAGATGAGGCTATGAAAGTGCACATAGCCAGAAAGAACTCCACCCTGAATGGCAAGGCCTTTGCCTCAGGATCTTATCTGCTTCCTGCTCCTTCCCTTGACCTGCCTTGGGTGGCATTTGGTCTCCCTCACTTGGGTCACAGTCCTCCGAGATACTGGCATGGCTTTGACATCAAACACTGTAGTTGGTATTTTGGTGCAGTCACAGCAACCTCTGGGACACAGAACAATAGTCCTTGGAGAGTCAGTGAAATTGAGAAGTATTCACAGGGACTAGAAGCCAACTGAACTTAGACCATGCTTCCTGCTCCGCCAAGAAGGGCAACAGGTTGGTGACCCAGGCTTATCCATCAGCGGTTTGTTTATACATAGATATGTGCATGTGCTTACACGCATATGTAGGCATGAGCCACCCACCTGGTCAGTTTTGTCTTCTTTTTTTTTTTTTAATAGAGACTGGATTTCACCATGTTGGCCAGGCTGGTCTCGAACTCCTGACCTCAGGTGATCCACCAGCCTTGGCCTCCCAAAGTGCTGGGATTACAAGCGTGAGCCACCGCGCCCAGCCAGTCTTCTTGAAGATGTTTCTCTCAGGGCCTTCCGACCGGCTCCAGTCTGCTGTAGTTGTCTCTTGGCTTGTTATGTGGCCTAGATGTTCTTTGACCTGGGGATTCCCTTTTCTTTCTTCTTCGGTTAGATCCCCTTTCTGATTTTACTTACGTCCTCCCCTATCTTAGGTAATAATACATATATATATATACATATTTGAGATAGGGTCTCATACCTGTTGCCCAGGCTGGAGTGAAGTGGCACGATCATGGCTTACTGCAGCCTTGACTTCCTGGGCTCAGGTGATCCTCCCACCTCGGCACCCTGCACCACCACACCCAGCTAATTTTTATATTTTTAGTAGAGACAGGGTTTCATTCACCATGTTGGCCAGGCTGGTCTTGAACTCCTGACCTCATGATCCACCCACCTCCAGCTCCCAAAGTGCTAGGATCAGAGGCATGAGCCATGGCACCTGGCTAATACTTATTGAATATAACTCATTCTCCAAAGCTTTCCGAGGAAAGGTGCATAAAAGTAAATATTTTGAGACCTTGCCTGTCTTAATACGTGTTTATTTACCCTTACTTTTTTTTTTTTTTTTTTTAAGATGGAGTTTCACTCTGTCCCTTAGGCTGGAGTGCAGTAGCACAATCTTGGCTCACTGCAACCTCTGCCTCCTGGGTTCAAGTGATTCTCTTGCCTCACCTTCCCAAGTATCTGGGATTACAGGTGTGTGCCACCACACCCGGCTAATTCTTTTTGTATTTTTAGTAGAGATGGGGTTTTACCATGTTGGCCAGGCTGGTCTCAAACTCCTGACCTTAAGTAAGCCACCTACCTTGGCCTCCCAAAATGCTGAGATTACAAGTGTGAGCCACTGCACCCAGCCTTATCCTCACTTTGATTAGTAGTTCCTCTGGTTATAAGAATTCTTAGCTGGGATTCAGTTTTCTTTAGCACTTTCAAGGCATTGCTCCATTGTCTCCTGGTGTCTGTGGTTGGTTTTTGTGAAGGGTGAAGACATTCTGCTTCTGAATCCATTTTACGTGGCTTAGTTTCCCCCGCCCCTGAAAGTATATGCAGTATTCTTTCTCCCATTGTTCTGCCATTTCATAATTAATGAATTCATCTTGGTGTGGGTCTTTTGTCATCCACTGTGCTGATACTCTAAGAGATTTTGCAATCTAGAAACCATTCTTTCATTTTGGGAAATAGTCTTGAATTATTTAGTTGACGACTTCCTTCCTTTTTTTTTTTTCTTTCTTCTGTTTTCTTTTTCTGGAGCTCCTGTTATTCATATGGTAGGTCTCCTGATCTGGTTCTCTAAATTATTGTATGTTTTCTCTTATTTTCTCATTTCTGAGTTTGATTATTTGCTTAACTCTCTGAAAGTTTTTCTCAGCTTTATCTTCCAACCCTTCTGTTGAGGTGTGTGTTTGTTTGTTTGAGACAAGAGTCTGGTTCTGTCGCCCAGGCTGGAGGGTAGTGGTGCAAACTCAGCTCACTGCAAACTCCACCTCCTGGATTCAAGCAATTCTACTGTCTCAGCCTCCTGAGTAGCTGGGATTATAGGCATGCACCACCACACCTGGCTAATTTTTGTATTTTTGATAGAGACAGGGATTCACCATGTTGGCCAGGCTGGTCTTGAACTCCTGACCTCAGATGATCTGTTCACCTCATCCTCCCAAAGTGCTGGAATTACAGGCATGAGCCACTGTGCCCAACCCAATTTTTCATTTTTGCTATCATGTCATTAATTTTCAAGGGCTCTTTTTATTTGCTAGTTGTTCATTTATGTGGTTTTCTGTTTGTTCTAGTCATCTATTGCTGTGAGGCAAACCACTTCAAATGTAGTAAGATACAACACTGTCATTTTATTTTTTTGCTCACACATTCTGTTGGTCAAGAATTTAGTAACGACTGGAGTGACTAGGGGCTGTAGTCATCTGATGGCCTCTTCACTCACATGTGTGACACCTGGGCTGGGGTGACTTGAAGACAGGGATCAGCCAGAGCAGTTGACTGGGGTACCTATGTCTGGTCTCTCCGTGTGGCTTCTTAGCCTGGAAGCTGGTTCTGAAAGGGAGCTTCTATGTAGAAAGCACATTTTTGAAGACAAGCAGGTGGAAGCTGCATGACCTTGCCTTGATGGTCACATAGTATTTCTTCTGCCAAACTCTATTGGTTGAACCGTAATCATAAGGCCGCTCAAATTCAAGAGGGAGGGAATTTGACTACTTCTTGGCTGGGGTGTGGCAAGGTCACATAGCAGAAGAGTATGCTGGGTGAAAATATTGACCTGGCTGTCTTCAGAAAATATATTGTGCCTTGTTAATATATATCTGTTTTTAACACATTTTTAACCTTTATTTGTTGATCTTTTCTATATCCTGAGGATGTTAGTGGTAGTTTTCTTCTCCCTGCACAGTCTGTTTCCTTTGACCATTTGGGGAACTCCCAAGGTAGGCAAGATACATAAGCCTTCTTTCTCTTGGCATGGTTGGATTCCCCAGTAAATAAACTCCTGCCCTGGCTTGACAATGGAAGTTCTGGGAGCTAATAGGGATAAGCAAGCTGGAATGGAGAAGGAAATCCCAGTATTCACCGTGCCTGAGTCCCACTGTTTTCTGGATGGAAACTGCCTTCTATGAGGCCTGGTGTGCCTGGGATGGGAGAGCCTCTGCAGAGACTAAATCTTGGGTCTTTGCCAAGTTTGAGGTAGAAACCCAGCTGCTTTGTAAACAGCTACTAGTGGATACTTGAAAAAAAAAAAAAAGCTAAACCACTCCTCCATCATCCTCCACAGTCCCCCTTCAGAGGGATCTGTGCAACCAGCACCGGTTCCTGAACCCTTTGAAGATCCTGTAGTGTAAATAGAGCTGGTTCGTTCTGCCCCTCCTGTCAGCCTGGGATTTGTATGTCTGCTCTGTCAGTTTCCTCTCATCCATCTGCTTTTCCGGTTTGATTGCTGCCTCCTGTCTCCCTCTCCCAGAGGTCATTTTGTCCGTCTTCCCACTCCATTATGTACTGAGCGGCACCCTCTCTGACAGTGCTTTCTCTCTTTATGTTGGAACACCTCTAGTGACCGTATCGTCACCTTAGGGGCACCTGATGCTTTTCCTGTTGTTCCCTTCCTTGACTAGCTTTCCTTCTTATTGACTGTATGAAAGATCCACGTTTATTTTCAGTATCCTCAGAATTAAGTATTCTTGCACTTCTTGGTCTTAAAAGTCACATGCTAAGAACCATTGCTCTCAGATATTGGCTTTCCTCTGTTCTACTCACAGTGGAATGATTTCATTTCGCATTTCTTAGGTTACGTTTTCTACTTAAATTATATAGGGTGGTGTCCACAAGGAAGTGTCTTCTTCCAGGAACGGACCAGTGTCCACTGAGGGACCTTCTTCAGGACAAACCCCAGGACAGTTGTTGGGTTGTGTAGGCCTTGGGCGAGTGAGGCTTAGTGTGGTTTGGGACTTGCGTTTTTCTTGCTTTCTCAGAATTCATGAGCTTTTGTCATTTAGAATGTTTCTTACTCTCTGTAGTTGTCCTCACTGGCAAGTTCCACCCCATATTCTTCCGTGAGTATACTTCCTGTGTGAAATAGAAAAGTGAAGGCACATTGGGCTGAGCAGTATTAACTACCCACAGACACATCTTTGTTATTTAATTATTTTGTTATTTATTCCTTGTGTGAGTGTGCTTGAACTAAGTAATTTTTGGTAATTAAAGTTGCATTAAAAAAGTATAGCATGTGCACATTTTCACTTCTCTTTAAACTTCTTTTTCTTCATGGAAATCTCTTTGGCTATGAAATCTCATTTTCTTTTCAGCCTTCTCCTGATTCTTAGCTGAGTTTTGCTTAAGAAAATGTTCTATGTCTTGAAATTAGGTTCGTTAATTGCAATTCCTTTTAATCATTTGGCGTCTCTGTTTACTCTGATGATAAATAGACAAAATCAAAAGCATTATTAATAAAATAGAGTTGTTTCCTTGTATATTTACCTCTTTTATTGACACTTACCCATCTTGTTAAAACTCAAAGCTAGTGATTTTGCATTGTAAAGAGCATTTTTCAAAGCATGTTGGTTGTTTAGGGTATAGATGACAGTGGTAAAGATCTATGCCTCTTTTGAGGTGAGTTCCAAGTGTTTGGTTTTGAACTTTGTATTTTCTGTATGGATTTTGGGGTGACTCTCATGTACCCATATTCTGTAAAATTCTGTTTACGATAATTCTACTTCTCCTATTAGGAAAAAAAACCCAAAACTCTGTGGTGTCATAATTTATAGCTTACAGTCTGTTTATGTTCACAAAGTTGTACATCAATCTCCACTGTCTACTTAGAGAACGTTCAAAGGAAACCTTTGTAGCTACCAGCAGTCATTCCCATTCCCCCATGTCCCTGGCCCCTGGCAGACACTCATCTGCTTTCTGTCTATATGGATTTGATTTTTTGGATAATTAATATAAATGGAATTACATAGTAAATGACTGTCACTTAAATTAGCATAATGTTTTCTAGGTTCTTCATCTACATTGTATGGAACAAGTGTGAGACCTTCATTTCTTATTATAGCCATATAATATCCCATTTTATGGATAAATCACATTTTGTTTATCTATTCTTCAGTTCATGGTCATCTGGCTTGCTTTCACTTTTTTAGCTATTAATAATGCTATTATGAATATTTGTATACAAGTTTTTGCATGGATATATGTTTTCATTTCTCTTGGGTATATACCTAATAGTGGAACAGCTAGGTCATATGGTAACTCTAGTTTTAACTTTCTGTGGATCTACCAAACATTCTAAAGCAGCTTGACGAAGCATTCACATTTCTACCAGCATGATTCCAATTTAGCCATGCAACAAGATAAAAATACATTAGGGCTGGGCGCAGTGGCTCACATCTATAATCCCAGCACTTTAGGAGACCAAGGCAGGCAGATCACCTAAAGTCAGGGGTTCCAGACCAGCCTGGTCAACATGATGAAACCCCATCTCTACTAAAAATACAAAAATTAGCCAGGCGTGGTGGAGGTTGCCTGTAATTCCAGCTGCTTGGAAGGCTGAGGCAAGAGAATCGCTTGAACCCAGGAGGCAGAGGTTGCAGTGAGCCAAGATCACACCACTGCCCTCCAGTGTGGGCAACAAGAGCAAAACTCTGTCTCAAAAAAAAAAAGAAAGAAAAATACGTTGTAAGCTTGTCAACACAGTTTTAACATCATTAATTTATGTAGCTCTCTTTTAAATCAAATAGGAAGAGAGTTACAAAGAAAATTACATTTATACTATAAATTTGCCTCTATATATGCATATATATGTATGTATGTATATATATACCTTTACTGCTGCTTTCTATTTTTTTATATGGATTTGAGTTGAGGTCTACAATCTTTTCATTTTTGCCTGAAGACCTTCATTTAGTATTTCATGTAGGGTAAGTCTGCTAGTAATACATTTTATTTGTTTTCATTTATCTGGGAGTATCCTAATTTCTCATTGTTTTTGAATGATTTTGCTCATTATAGAATTTTTGATTAACAATCCTTCTTCTTTTTTTTTTTTTTTTTTTTAAAGACGGAGTCTTGCTCTGTTGCCCAGGCTGAAGTGCAGTGGTGTAATCTCAGCTCACTACAACCTCCACTGCCCAGGTTCAAGCGATTTTCCTGCCTCTGCCTCCCAAGTAACTGGGATTACAGGCACGTGCCACCATGCCCAGCTAATTTCTATATTTTTAGTAGAGACAGTGTTTCACCATGTTGGCCAGGCTGGTCTCAAACTCCTGGCCTCAAGTAATCTGCCCGCCTCGGCCTCCTAGTACTGGAATTACAGGCATGAACCACCGCGCCCAGCCAACAGTCCTTCTTCCTGCACGTTAAATATGTCATTCACTACCTCCTGGTCTCCACTGTTTTTTATTTGAAGTTGTTAATCATTTTCGGGATTTATTGTATGATCACTTTTCTTTACCATTTTCGAAATCCTTTGTCCTTGCCTTTCAGCAGTTTGATTATGAAGTGTTTAAGTGAGGATATCTGAGTTTATCCTCTTTGGAGTTCATTGAACTTCTTGGATGTGCAAATTAATTTTTGTTTCACTATTAATAGACTATTTTTAGAGCAGTTTTATGTTTACAGAAAAATTACACAGGAAGTACAGAGAGTTTCCATTTATGCCCTCAGTGTTTCTGTTGTTAATATCTTGCATTAGTGTGGCACATTTTTTTTACAATTAAACCAATATTTAGACATTATTATTATTCATACTTTTTCTTTCAACTATTTTCTAACTCCCAATACTTGTTATATACATTATTATTATTAAGGTTTCACATTTTTTGTTGTACATTCTATTATTTTATTGAAATTCCCAATTTGGTTGGATACCATTCTCATACTTTCTTTTAGTTATTTAGTTCTTTGAACATATTTGTAAGAGCTGATTTCAAGCATTTGTTAAATCCAATGCCTGGGCTTCCTTGGGGACATTTTTATTGACAACTTTTTTTTGTTCCTGTATGTGGACCAGACTTTTGTGGTCCTGTATGTGGACCAGACTTTTGTGTTTCTTTGCATACCTTGTAATTTTTTTGTTGAAACTGGATAGCTTATAGTGTGTCAACCGTGGAAATCAGACCTCTACCCCTACCCTGACCAGTACTTGTTGTTTTGTTATTTGTTTGTTTAGTGGCTTTCCCGGACCAGTTGTCTAAAGTTTATATTCTTTTTTATGTGAGACCCACTCAAGTTTCTCTCAGTTAGCTTAGTGGTCTGCTAATAATTCCATAGAGATTTCCCTAAATGCCTTGAACCAGTAAGGGGCAGGAATTAGTTACAGTCCTATTTTTTGTAGTGTTTTGATGTTTTAATGGTTGAAATTTTTATGTAATGTTTCAGAATCTCTCCGTGGTTGCTTTCTGATAGAGGTGCGGAGTCGGGTGGTGATCAAGATTGTTAGAAGAAAATGAGATGAGCAACAAATTAAGCTGCAGAATTGTCATCAATTTACCAGTCAGCTTTGGGAATCTTCACAGTGGAGGAAAGGATACATTGGCTTTTTCGATCGTACTGGACCGTTAAACTGTTCCTTGGTATACATTAAGGGAAATGCTGCTAGAGTTTTCTTTCAAAGAGCTTAACCTAAATTTCAAGATGTTTTCAAATATTTAGCAATCCACAAACATAGAATTAGAAAAATAAATAAGACTAGAGAGAAGGAAATTTTAAAAGAGAAAAGTTAACCAGCCATAATTTTGAGAAAAGAGGTAAATACTTAGGATTAGTTCAACAGCATATTTTCTGAGTGTGTGAATACTATATTGGTAAAAAGACTAAATACTTTTCTTAACATTAGTTTATTTTAATGACGGTCAGTTACTTGTTTTTATTTGTGTTATTACTATTCACAACTCATTTCCTAATGAAATAGTTAAGTTTCTGGTGTTAAAAACTAGTGTCAAATCTCTAGAAACCTTGTTATGAACAGATTTGTAACAGTCCAATTGATAGTATTTGACTTTTTTTAGAACAGCAGTGCTTATCAGCTATAGAACCAATTGCCAAGTTATCAAATTGATTTTTGAAAACAAAACTATTTACATGTTTGTAAACATTTTATATAGTAAAAGTGTGTTGTAGTCCTGGAATTTGAATATAGACAAAAGATCTGCCATAAATTACAATTTGTATACACTGTTGTTTTCTGCAAGACTTAGTTATTACAGCCTGTTATAACTAGTGCGGAAAACATAAGCTGTATCTCTCTTTTGGATTATGAATATTTTGGTTTCTTACAGTGTCTGGCATGGAACCTAACTCATTGTGGGGCCAACCCAACACAGTCCCAGACTGGGCCTGGTTTCAGCCGAGCCTTTTTAATCCAGTTTGAAAATTCCATGACTTGCCCTTCCTTCAAAGATTCTTAAAAGTCACAACCATTTCTGAACTTCTCCCTAAGTGTGCCCCAAATTCTAAATCAGCAAAAAGCAGAATGGATCTGATCTCTTCAAATCTTTAGGGCTGCTGACATCAGCTAATGGACATTAAAAGATGTCAGGAGGAACTTAAATTACTAAAGATTTCAAGAAAAGGGGCGCTAATTCTTAGAACTGGCACAGTGTCAGAAACTCACCAGCTATGGACTGTTCAATCATTATTGCCTAGGCCTCCAAATATGGTTTTGCACCTCAGCACACCAGAGAGGTAAAACACTTGTTGTAAGGTATTCTATTGCATCCATGTCCTGGGCTTTGGGGTTTGTTTTTTCTTTTGTTTTCTTTTTCAATCTGTGGCATAAATACTAGAGACTGGGTCTCCCATACTACTACCACTTTTCCTGTGATTAAGTCACTTGTTTTTGTTTTAAACCTAACCCCATAGCAAAGAGGACCGTTTCTGAGCCTGAGAAGATTTACTGTGAAAGACTTTCTCTCTCTCTCTCTGTGTATATATATATATACGTATATATACGTATATATGTACACATATATAAATATGTATATATACGTATATATGTACATATATATACGTATATGTGTATATATATAATTTGTATATAATTGCTCTCTCTACATATATATGTCTATATATATAATTGCTTTTTTTCAGTGATGTTCTTCATTTCAAGATGCCATTGCAGTTCTGATAAATGCAAACTGACAACGTTCAAGGCCACGACGGAGGAAAAATCATTGGTGCTTGGAGCGTAGAAGACTGCCCTTCACAAAGGAAATCCCTGATTATTGTTTGAAATGCTGAGGAAGTTGCTGCGAAGGAGACTTTTTTCTTATCCCACTAAATACTACTTTGTGGTTCTTGTTTTTTCCCTAATCACCTTCTCCGTTTTAAGGATTCATCAGAAGCCCGAATTTGTAAGTGTCAGACACTTGGAGCTTGCTGGGGAGAATCCTAGTAGTGATATTAATTGCACCAAAGTTTTACAGGGTGATGTAAATGAAATCCAAAAGGTAAAGCTTGAGATCCTAACAGTGAAATTTAAAAAGCGCCCTCGGTGGACAGCTGATGACTATATAAACATGACCAGTGACTGTAATTCTTTCATCAAGAGGCGCAAATATATTGTAGAGCCCCTTAGTAAAGAAGAGGCAGAGTTTCCAATAGCATATTCTATAGTGGTTCACCACAAGATCGAAATGCTTGACAGGCTACTGAGGGCCATCTATATGCCTCAGAATTTCTATTGCATTCATGTGGACAAAAAATCCAAGGATTCCTATTTAGCTGCAGTGATGGGCATTGCTTCCTGTTTCAGTAATGTCTTTGTGGCCAGCCGATTGGAGAGTGTGGTTTATGCATCGTGGAGCCGGGTTCAGGCTGACCTCAACTGCATGAAGGACCTCTACGCAATGAAGGCAAACTGGAAGTACTTGATAAATCTTTGTGGTATGGATTTTCCTATTAAAACCAACCTAGAAATTGTCAGGAAGCTCAAGTTGTTGATGGGAGAAAACAACCTGGAAACGGAGAGGATGCCATCCAATAAAGAAGAAAGGTGGAAAAAGCGGTATGAGGTCATTAATGGAAAGTTGACAAACACAGGGACTGTCAAAGTGCTTCCTCCGCTGGAAACACCCCTTTTTTCTGGCAGTGCCTACTTTGTGGTCAGTAGGGAGTATGTGGCGTATGTACTACAGAATGAAAAAATCCAAAAGTTTATGGAGTGGGCACAAGACACATATAGCCCTGATGAGTATCTCTGGGCTACCATCCAGAGGATTCCTGAAGTCCCGGGCTCACTCTCTGCCAGCCATAAGTACGATTTGTCTGACATGCACGCGATTGCCAGGTTTGTCAAGTGGCAGTACTTTGAGGGTGATGTTTCCAAGGGTGCTCCCTACCCACCCTGCGACGGGGTGCACGTGCGCTCGGTGTGCATTTTCGGAGCTGGCGACTTGAACTGGATGCTGCGCAAGCACCACTTGTTTGCCAATAAGTTTGACGTGGATGTTGACCTCTTTGCCATCCAGTGTTTGGATGAGCATCTGAGACGTAAAGCTTTGGAGACATTAAAACACTGACCGTTACAGTCAATTTTATGAATAATACGAAGGATACACAAAACGTACCCTTCTCTGGTTCCCCTTCCCTGTCAGTAATCGTCGGGAAGATAGTACGAGGTCCTTTTTGGGGTGGGGACTCTAGGTCTTCTTGTCAGAGATGCTGCATGGTTTCTGCAGAGCACCATTGGCTAGAAAGGTGATAGCATGAAATGTTCATCTAGAGTTAATGGTGGGAAGAGTAAAAGTAGCCTTGAGGCCAGAGCAGGTAGCAAGGCATCCTGGGGAGAGGACCAGGCTGTCTGGGGAAGCGCCTGATGCATAAGGTCAGCCTGTTCAAAGTGCTCAGGGACTTCGCAAAATGAGAAGATGTGACCTGTGCCAAAACTATTTTGAGAATTTTAAATGTGACAATTTTTCTTGTATAAATAAACGTATAGCAACAGATAATCAAAGATACAATTAATCTGATGATATATTTGTTGAAATAGAAATTTGATTTTACTCTAAATGATTTTTGTAAATTATTTTCTGCTCTAATACTGTACTGTGTAGTGTGTCTCTCTAGGTCATCTCAGGGAGCTTAAAATGGGCTTGATTTAACATTGTTTTATGTTATTTTTGCTTGCAACAATGCACACTTCCAAAAACCAAAAAATAACAATTTCTGGTTTAGTGAATTTCCACAAATCATCTTAGGTTATTAGCAAAGTTAAGCCACCTTTTTTTAAAAATTATCATTATAGCTTCTACAAAGAGAAACACTCAATTTTTCTAGAGATTTGCCTCTACCTTCTTTTCCTTAGTCTCCCAAGACTTTGCTTTCAAGCTGTGTTACTTTCACTGGACCCTAAATTATTGTCTGTGTGATCTGACTGCCAGTAATTAGTGCAGAGAACTAAGAGAGGATGATACAGGTTTGAGGGGCCGGGAAGTGGGAGGGGGAGGAAAAGAGTTTATTTAAACAATTTCTGATGCCCATAATGAGTTTAAAAACCAGCAATTGACACTATTCTCAAAATTAAGGCTGTTGTTCATTAAATTCACTTGTGTCCCACCTCCCAGGATTGTTTCATCCTAATGTCACCTGTGTTTTCATTTAAACGGACCTGGCCCTGTCCTTGGGTCTTCCCGGTATCTGCCCCTGAGTTGTAAGTTTTCTCCTTTCTCAATCTTCCATGAGGAGGAAAGAAGTGTGCAGTCATTCCATGTGACCTGTTGGAAGACCTGGGAAGGGAGCTTTAGGTTTGGGACAGATTTTTGTTGTTGTTGGTATCATTCACAGCATACGATTTTTGCTCTCTCCATTTTCACCATAAGCCAGATAATTTGGGGATGCTGTAGTGCTGTCTCACATCTCAAAAAGTAAATTCAAATCTTAAAAAGAAAGTCTTGTAATTTCGCCGTGTTGATACTGTTCAGCCAACAAGCTACCAGGGAACTGTGAGGCCTTGTCCTTTAGCGTTAGACTTTAAACAAGAATTAAAACCACGTGCTGTATTTTTAAAACATAGCCAAATTAAATGGTACATGAGAAATTCAGAGTATTAGACAGTTTTAAGGCATTCAACTGAGAAAACCTTTTTTATTCCCCAAAGTTAGAAAACATTTTCATTTATTGAGAGATGCGTTTTTAAACTTTATCATTTGTAAACGTGGAAGTTGGTGGATTGCTGTGTTTTTGCACGATTAGCATGGGAGTTTGTGTTGGAGCAGGAGGAACATGTTTGTTTTCAAATTCAAGAGATGATATTGATGAGGGCGGTACATGCAGTGTGTTCTCTCTTTATTGGCTTCTAAACCCGTTTTTTCCTTTAATGCGTGTCAAATATTTCTCCCATGCTTCTTTTAGCAGAAAAGTTTTTTACCTATAAGACAGGGCACTTTTTAACTCTAAAACTAGTGATACTCAGGGACATACACTTTGTCTTATAAACATTTTTTCATTTTTTATTTTGAAAAATTGCTAATCTACATCACAAGTAAAACAGTAGTAGAGCGAACACCATGTAACCCTCACCTGGTGTTAACATTGTGCCCTATTTGCTTTAAGTTGTATGTATTTTTGAATTCAGCAAAATTGGAAATTAAATTTTTAAAAAATTACAAATACACAAAGTTATTTATCTCAGCATATTTATTACAGTGTGACTGCATCTGATTTATATTTAAATTGGCAGGTGTTGAGGGTTTTTTCTTCATCGTAAATGTAAAAATAGGATTTTAGAGTCTATTTCCCCAAGCCTCACATTAAAACTGTAGACCTACTATCCTGTAGCTGTGATATCTCATCTTTCTAGAATGACACTTGTTAAAAAGTGTTCGAACACTATACCTAATGCCCGTGGCAGGGATTATATATGATCCATTCATTGGGGCTCCAAGTATCTCACTTTTAAACTTTTTAGAATAATTTACAGCAAATGAAACTTATGATGCTGTGACAAGAAATTTAAAGAATCAAAACGATGGTTTGAAAAGGAAGCCTGTGATACATGCAGAAGCAGCAAACCCCAAGCGATTTGTGAGAAATATAGGAATTATCTAAATTACTTTATAGTAATTATTCAACACTAATTTATTTGTACTGTCATTGAAGGTGTTTTATAGAGAAATCTGAGAAGTCACATTCACAAATTAGAAGTCAAACAAGGGCGGCATGGTGGCTCATACCTGTAATCTTAGCACTTTGGGAGGCTGAGGTGGGAGATTGCCTGGCTTCAGGATTTCAAGACCAGCCTGGCCAACATGACGAAACCCCATCTCTACTGAAATTACAAAAAAAAAAAAAAAAAAAAAAATTAGCCAGGCATGTGCCTGTAATCCCAGTTACCCAAGAAGCTCAGGCAGGAGAATCGCTTGAACCCAGGAGGTGGAAGTTGCTGTGAGCTGAGATTGTACCACTGCACTCCAGCCTGGGTGACAGTGAAACTCTGTCTCCAAAAAAACATAAAGAAAAAGTCCTTAAACATATGTGAACAAAAATTTTGTGATGGAAGAATTCTAGCTAATGAGTATTGCATCAAGATTTACATATTTCTTACTAAGGACAAGAGTTAATAAAAATTGTTCCTTATTTTACAGGCAGTTACTGAAGCTCTTCCCAGATCTTGGTAAACAGTCGCTCACCCTTGAAAATGTGGAGCATTGTTTCTAAACATATATTTGTGTCATTTATTAAGTACAGTTCACTTAAATATAAGTAGATTTTCTCTTCCAGTGATTTGGGTAGGAAGAGGCCATATTTCAGTTCATTTCCTCTGTAGTGTCGATTGAATTGGACTTTCTCAGTTGTTTAGAAAAATAAAATTTCTCATTATGTTAAATATGGATGCTTCTCAGCTTATGATGTGGCTAAGTCCCGGTAAACCCATTATAATTTGAAAATATCATATTGAAAATGCATTTAATATCTCTAACCTGAAATCATAACTTAGCCTAGCCTGCCTTAAATGTTCTCAAAACATTTAGCCTGCAGTTGGGCAAAACCGTTTAACACGAAGCCTATTTTATACTAAACTGTTGAATAGCTCATGTTATTTATTGAATACTGTTCTGAAAGTGAAAAACAATGGTTGTATGGATACTCGAAAGCATATCACTTGTGCACTGTGGTAAAGCTGAAAAATTGTAAGTCAAACCCTAAGTTGGGGACCATCAGTTTAAAATAAATGCAATACTATTTCATGATTAACATGGTCACCGTAAGTTTTACTCCTTTGAATGTGGGCGAGATAGAATGCAGTTAAAATCAGTCATATCACCATTAAAATCAGCTATTCAGAAACCAACGCCTTGTCTGCACACATTTTTTATTCCTTTTTCTGTTAGCAACCAGCACTCAAATGTTAAATTTGGTAGTTGATGTACTTTGTAACAAATGAGTGTGTGCAAGTAGTGATTTGAAATAAGATTCATTCTCAAGGCACAAATGTCAGAGGGGAAGAGAGGATGTCAAAAACAAACTAACACAGAGCATGCAAAAAGATGATTGGGGGGCTTTAGAAGCATGCAGTTGAATATTGCATTCTAGGACGTTAGACACTTCCGCTATGTCTGCTGAGGAAATAGAACAGTTTTCCAGTCAGTAGCAAAGATTAATAGGAACTGTCACCTGCTGTGGTTGAATGTGATGGGCACAGCTGAGGGAAAAGGGACCCATGACCCCAATAATGAGTACCTGCTCTGAATAATGTCACACCAGATCTATTAAACACTTCGGGGTGCTCTTTAGCCCTAAATTAGGTGAAACAGATTCTAGAAAGTGGCAAAATTGATGAATTTCAGATTTTTCTCTAAAGCTTGAGAGCTATACATATCCTTTACAATTTTGTTTTTAATACATGCTTTAATGTTTTCAGGGCTTGTCATCAGAATATTGATTTAATTTTTTTAGTGCAGTAAGACCCAAACTAGAAATGAATTACAACTATTGGGAAAGAAAAAGCTATTGCTATTATTGCAGATAATTTAATGGTCCAAGTAGAAAGCCCAGGAATCTCGCCTTAAAATTGATATAAAATTAGCAAAAACCTCCAGATATCCAACAGGCTTTGTCAAATTTATAGATACACTGAGTATTTGTGCAAGAATGAAGATAACAGAAGACCTGTATGGTGTTCTGTTATTTACTGCTCCTAGCTGATAAAATGAAATATTTTAAACATTTCTTCTATTTGTGAATTAATTGAATGCAAGTCTAATAATGCTTTCAATGGCTTGATAGTGTTATTCTAAATTTCATCTGGAAGATGTGCAAGAATAGGAATATTTTGAAAGGAAAGTAATGAAATCTTGAAATACTAGATAAAAAGCCATATTTCACCGCTAAAAAATATTGAAAATGTCCTGGTCAAGATGGTGAAACCCCGTCTCTACTAATACAAAAAAAAATTAGCTGGGCACGGTGGCGCGTGCCTGTAATCCCAGCTACTCAGGAGGCTGAGGCAGGAGAATTGCCTGAACCCAGGAGGCGGAGGTTGCGGTGAGCCGAGATCGCGCCATTGCACTCCAACCTGGGTAACAAGAGCGAAACTCCGTCTCAAAAAAAAAAAAAAAAAAAAATTGAAAATGTACTAATGGTTTACATTTGAACTCTCAGACCAATGCAGTAGTAGCCTAGATATATAAATAAAATATCCCCAAAATCCTAGGAACATAAGGAAGGTAAACTTTTGGAGAATACTAGATTATAGCTTTATAATGTACACCAAAATCCAGACAAAAAATGAAAATAAGCTAGAAGACCATATTAGTGATGGGAGGATTCATTAAGGAGCAGATTATAGATGTAACTAAAAATATCTATCTTCTGAATATGAGAAAGTAAATGGCAAATGAGATTAGAAAATTTGCCTGCAGATTCTGGAAGAGGGAGGCTTAATGCCTTAATATAGAAATGACTTATGCTAATATTTAAAAACAGCTTTATTGAGATGATTCATATACCATACAGTTAACCCATTTAAAGTGTATACTTAAGTGGTTTTTTATTATAACCATTATCACAATCCATTTTATTATTATTGATTTATTTTTTTTTAAGATAGAGTTTCACTCTTTTTGCCCAGGCTGGAGTGAAATAGCACGATCTCGGCTCACCACAAACTCTGCCTCCCAGGTTCAAGCAGTTCTCCTGCTTCAGCCTCCCGAGTAGCTGGGATTACAGGCATGCACCACCACGCCTGGCTAATTTTGTATTTTTAGTAGAGACAGGGTTTCTCCATGTTAGTTAGGCTGGTCTTGAACTCATGACCTCAGGTAACCCGCCCGCCTCAGCCTCCCAAAGTGCTGGGATTACAGGCATGAGCCACTGCGCCTGGCCTATTTTTATTTTTATTTTAAATATGGAGACAGATTCTCACTATGTAGCCCAGGTCTCAAACTCCTGAGCTCAAGCAATTCTCCCACCTCAGCCTCCCAAAGTGTTGGGATTACAAGCGTGAGCCGCCACGCCTGGCCCATAATCAATTTTAGAACATCTTCATCACCCCAAAAAGAAACCCTGTACTTTTGATAGTCACTCCCCATAACTCCCTCATACTAATACATATATTTTTAAACATGAAGACTCCAAGAGAAAAATGAACAAAGGATGTAACAACTCATAGAAGCGGAGTAAGAGAAATAGAGATGGCTAATATGAAAAATTATAATTCAGTAAAGATTCAAATTAAAAGAAAATTTTCTATATCGAATTAGCAGTTTTGGTGTTTTCTAAAATATCCTTGATACTTGAGAGACTATACTGGGAAATAAGACTACATATAATGTGATCTCAATTATGAAAAGTATTGAACAGAAAGGAGCATTCAGAATTTCCTGAAGTCACATCCTCATATTTTGAGGATGACTCTTTCCAGCTCCATAAAATTGTTGCCAAATATGTATTTGGAGCTTTTTCCACATATGGTTTGCCTTAGGGAGTCTTATGCTCCCCAGCCCCAGTCTTTATTTGGGGGAGGAAGGAGCCATGCTTTCTCTCCACTCATCCACTGACAGGAGTGTTTTAGATGTAACTGTTAGTGCTTAGCAGTGTCAAGGCCCTGTATTCTGCTTAACCTCATAAGATAGCCCATTGTATACCACGTTGAAGAGAAACTTTTGCAGCAGTAGCCAGAATAACCAATCCTATGGGCCACTGTCACTGTCCATCTGACTTCAGGAGCCCAGGATGCTTAGACTGATGGCAGTTTTGCCTCTCGTGCCTTGGAATGTATCTATGGAATTTCATTTTCTGATACCAGATACATGTTGATTTAATTGCTTGTTAGGTGAGGATGGCCTGGTTCCTTGAGCTGCATGCCAGTGGGAAACATATGTTCCTCTTTAGCAGGAGGACTGGAGAAGATTCATACCCTCCAGCAGCATCCATCCGCACATCTGACTGTGGGAGTAACGTGGATGAGCAGTATTGGTGCCGGAGGAGGATCTTGTTTAACTAGATAATTTTGTGGGTTTCATATGAAGGCTCATTGACCTTTAAGATTAGTTAAGACATAGAAACCGGTGGGTTTTTTTTTTTTTTAATTTCTGCAAAACACAGATACTACTAACACTGACTTAATTTACTTATAATTTACTTTCTTTGCCATTAGACTCAGTAGCAAATGCTTCCTGGCCCAGTTAGAATTCCCTTATTTGACTTGATGCAAGGAGAAGTGTTCTCTCTTCAGGAAAACTTTTCGTGCCCCTCCACTCAAAGAAGACTGCCCCTTTAAATATGTTCCTCAAGGCCCACTGAGCTAATCTGGACAACAGCTGGCATTTGTTGAGCATTTACTTACTGCCTATTCTAAGCACTTTGGATGTATTACTTCCTTTCACTCCATAACAACCTTGGGAGTGGGCACTACTTACAAAAAATTGGCCCAATTTACAAAAGAAGCAAAGAAAGGCATGAATCTATAATAAAAAGGTTGAAAAAAAATGTTTTTCTCTGATTCGTTTATCCCTATTTCACCATTTTAACCACCCATCTTCTTCCCCAGACCCTGGCCTGCTGTGAGTGCAGCACATCTCTTTATTTTTGAGACAGGGTCTCACTGCATCACACAGTCTGGAGTGCAGTGGCACGATCATGGCTCACTGCAGCCTCGACTTTCTGGGCTCCAGTAATCCTCCCACAGCCTCCAGAGTAGCTCAGACAACGGGCATGCGCTACCATGCCTGGCTAATTTTTATATTTTTTATAGAAATGGGGTTTCACCATGCTGCCTAGGCTGGTCTTGAACTCATGAGCTCAAGCAATCCACCCACCTCAGCCTCCCAAAGTGCTGGGATTATAGGCATGACCCACCGCACCCGGCTAGCCCATCTTGTTTTAAATAAGAAATGCATTGAGAAATAAAAGGGACAGAAACAGAATTAATCCATAAGTCTTACTGAAACCACCCCAAAGGGTGTAAGGAGAGAAAAAGGAGAGAAAGTAAGCACCAAGTCGATGAGGGCAGGCGGAAGGCAGCCTCAGAGGAAGGGGAGAAGCAGGAGAGGAGCAGGGCATAGAAACCATCAGAGGAAGTTTCACAAAGCCCTGTCTGCTCGGGTGCAGTGACTCTCACCTGTAATCCCAACACTCTGGAAGGCAGAGGCAGGCAGATCACCTGAGGTCAGGAGTAGGAGACCATCCTGGTCAACATGGTGAAACCACGTCTCTACTAAAAATGCAAAAATTAGCTGTGCGTGGTGGTGCAGGCCTGTAATCCCAGCTACTTGGGAGGCTGAGGTGGTAGGATCGCTGAACCCTTGATGCCGAGGTTGCAGTGAGCCGAGATCGCACCACTGCACTCCAGCCTGGATAACAGAGTGAGATTCTGTCTCAAAAAAAAAAAAAAAAAGAAACTCCTGTCTGTCTTTAACACTGGTTCAAAGCATAGGAGATTTGAGAAGGGAAGCATTTTGACTTAAAGTATATGGCAATGTCAACCCCCAATTTCCAGGGACAGTCTCTGTACTAGTTTGTTCTCACACTGCTAATAAAGACATACTCCAGACTGGGTAATTAAGGAAAGAGGTTTAATGGACTACAGTTCCACATGGCTGGGGAGGCCCGACAACCATGGCGGAAGGCGAATGAGGAACAAAGTCACATCTTACATGGCGGCAGGCAAGAAAGAGTGTGTAGGAGAACTCCCATTTATAAAACCATCAGATCTTGTGAGGCTTATTCACTATCACAAAAACGGTGCTGGAAAGACCCATTCCCATGATTCAATTACCTCTCACTGGGTCCCTCCTACGACACATGGAGATTATGGGAGCTACAATTCAAGATGAGATTTGGGTGGGGACACAGCCAAACCAAATCAGTCTCTGTTTAGGTCTATTTTCCTTAGACTGCTGTTTCTCTAATGCAGTAAATACACATGTGCTAATTGCATGTGTGCATGCACACACACATACAAAGTGAGGGGATTTTGCAAAGGAATCTAAGAGGAGCAGGTGCTACTGGAAAGACAGAAAGGACTCTGTTGAAGGCAGGGAAGTGAGTGGGCCTGCAGCCTATGGAGAGAAACTTGAGGAAAAGGGGAGATTTCCTTCTCAGATTTATTGTGGTATAACTGAAAAATAAAAGTGGTATATATTAAGGTGTACATGATGTTTTGATATACATTGTGATGTGATTATCACAATCAATTAACATCACTGTCTCTTCATATAGGTAACTTTTTTTTGGTGAGAATACTTAAGATCCTTAGCAAATATGAGTATACAATGAAGTATTATTATTACTATTGTTATTGTTGTCACCATGCTGTACATTAAATCCCCAGAACTTATTCCCTTATAACTGAAAGTGTGTACCATTTGACTCAAGTCCCCCCATTTTCCCCACCCCCTAGCCCCTGGCAACCAACTTCCCCCTTTGTTTCTATGAGTTTGACTTCTTTAGATTCCACATGTAACTGGGGTCATGTAATATTTGTCTGTGTCTGGCTTATTTCACTTGACATAAAGTCTTTTAGGTTCATCCGTGTTGTCATAAACAGCAGGATTTTCTTATTTTTCACAGCCAAATAATATTCCATTGTATACATGCGTGTGTTTGTGTGCCGCATTTTCTCTATCCATTTAGCCATCAACACACACTTAGGTTGTTTCCCTATCTTGATTATTGTGAGTAATGCATCAGTGAACATGGGAGTGAAGGGCAGATATCCTTTTGACATACTGATTCATTCTCTTTGGATATATGCCTAGAAGTGGGATTGCCAGATTATATGGTAGTTCTATTTTTAGTTATTTGAGGAAGCTTCATACTGTTTTCCATAATGGCTGTACCAATTTACAATCCCACCAACAGTGTTCCCAGTCTCACCACATTTTTGCCAATGCTTGTTATCATTTGACTAATACTAATACTAGCCATCCTACCAAGTGTGAGGGGATTTCTCATTGTTGTTTTAATTTGCATTTTCTTGATGTTGAGCTTTTTTTTTTTGGTAGAAAATTGTTCTCACTCTGTCACCCAGGCTGGAGTGCAGTGGTGGCATGATCATAGCTCACTGCAGTCTCCAACTCCTAGACTCAAGTGATCCCTCCCTTCCCCCTTGGCCTACCAAAGTCCTGGAATTATAGGCATGAGTCACTGTGCCTGACAAGCAGTTTTTAAATATATATTTTGGCCATTTGTATGTCTTCTTTGAAGAATGTTTATTCAGGTCTTTTGTCTATTTTTAATTGGATTATTTGGGGGTTTCTGCTATTGAGTTGTATGAATTTCTTGTATATTTTGGATATTAGCCCTCTGTTGGATATATGGTTTGCAAGTATTTTTTCCCATTCTTCAGGTTACATGTTACTTTTGTTGACTCCCTCGCCGTATGGAAAGTTTTTAGTTTGACTTAGTCCCATATGTTTATTTTTGCTTTTGTTGCCTGGGCTTTTGGGGTCATAATTATAAAATCTTTGCCAAGACCACTAACAAGAAAATTTTCCCCTATGTTTTCTTCTAGGATTTATTGGGTTTCAGGTTTGATGTTTAAGTCTTTCACCTTTTTTTTTTTTTTTTTTTTTTTTTTTGAGATGAAATCTCACTCTGTTGCCCAGGCTGAGTGCAGTGGCACCCTCTCGGCTCATTGCAACCTCCCACATCCCAGGTTCAAGCAATTCTCCTGCCTCAGCCTCCCAAGTAGCTGCAATTACAGGTGCCTGCCACCATACCTAGCTACTTTTTGTATTTTTAGTAGAGACAAGGTTTCACCATTGTTGGCCAGGCTGGTCTTGAACTCCTGACCTCAAGTGATCTGCCTGCCTTGGTCTCCCAAAGTGCTGGGATTACAGGTGTGAGCCACTGCACCTGGCCCTTTCACCCATTTTGAGTTGACCTTTGTGTATGGTATAAGAAGAGGGTCCAATTTTATCTTCTGCATTTGTATACCCAGTTTTCTCAGTATCACTTATTGAAGATATTGACCTTTCCCCATTGTATGTTCTTCACACCTTGGTTGAAAGTGAGTTGGCCTTAAATGCAGGGATTTGTTTTGGGGTTCTCTACTCTGTTCCATTGGTCTATGTATCTCTTTTTATGCCAGTACTGGGCTGTTTTGATTACTATAGCTTTATAGTAAACCTTGGAATCAGGTAGTGGGATGCCTACAGCTTTGTTTGTCCTGAAGATCGATTTAGATATTCAGGTTTTTTTGTGGTTGCATATGAATTTTAGGATTGCTTTTTCTATTTCTGTGGAAAACGTCATTGGAATTTTGATAGGAATTGCATTGAATATATAAATTGCTTTAGGTAGTATGGACATTTTAATAGTATCCTGCAAATTTACTAAATTTGTTTACTAGTTCTAACAGCTGTTTGGTAGAGTCATTAGGGTTTTCTATATATAGGATCATGTCATCTGCAAACAGAAACAATTTTTCTTCTTTCTTTTTGATTTAGATGCATTTTATTTCTTTTTCTTGCCTAATTTCTCTTGTTGGGACTTCTGGGAGTATGTTGAATAGAAGTGGTGAGAGTGGGAATTCTTGTCTTGTTCCTGATCTTAGAAGGAAAACTTTCAGCTTTGCACCATTGAGCGTGATGTTAGCTGTCATATATGGCCTTTATTATTTTGAGGTACATTCCCTCTATACCTAATTCATTGAGAGTTTTTTTAAAATCACAAAACAATATTTAATTTTTAAAAATATACTTTCATCATCTATTGAGGTTATTTTCATCCTTCGTTCTGTTAATATGGTATATCACATTTATTGATTTGTATACATTGAACCATCCTTACGTCCTTGTGATAAATCCCTGTTGATCATGAGGTATGATCCTTTCAATGTGTTGTTGAATTTGGTTTACTAGTATTTTGTTGAGAATTTTTACATTTATGTTAATCAGCGATGTTGTCCTATATTTTCCTGGTTTGTAGTGTCTTTGTCTGGCTTCTGCTATTCTTATAAAATGAGTTTTAGAAGTGTTGCCTTTTCAATTTTTTTGAAAGTGTTTGAGACAAATTGATATTAATTCTTCTTTAAATATTTGTGAATCTCTCTGGTCCTTGGGTTTTCTTTCTTGGGAGATTTTTGATTACTGATTCAGTCTTCTTTTTTTTTTTTTTTTTTTTTTTTTTTTGAGACGGAGTTTTGCTCTTGATACCCAGGCTGGAGCGCAATGGTGCGATCTCGGCTCACCGCAATCTCCGCCTCCTGGGTTCAGGCAATTCTCCTGCCTCAGCCTCCTGAGTAGCTGGGATTACAGGCACGCGCCACCGTGCCCAGCTAATTTTTTGTATTAGTAGAGACGGGGTTTCACCATGTTGACCAGGATGGTCTCGATCTCTTGACCTCGTGATCCACCTGCCTCGGCCTCCCAAAGTGCTGGGATTACAGGCTTGAGCCACCGCGCCCGGCCTACTGATTCAGTCTTCTTATTCACTATTGGTCTGTTGAGATTTTCTCTTCTTCATAATTTAATCTTGGTAGGTTGTATGTTTCTAGTAATTTGTTCATTTCTTATAAGTTATCTGATTTATTGGCATATAATTATTCATAGTTGTCTCTTATGATCCTTTGAATTTCCGTGGCATGAGTTGTAATGTCTCTTCTTTCATTTAAAATTTTATGTGAATTCCTTTTTCCTAGATTAGTCTAGCCAAGGGTTTGTCAACTTTGCTTTGCTTTTCAGAAAACCCGCACTTAGTCTCATTGATTTTTTCTATTGTTTTCTATAATAGTCTCTATTTTCTCTATTTTATTTTTTCTCTTGCTCTAATCTTTGTTATTTTCTTTCTTTGCTAACTTGAGGCTTAGCCTGTTCTTCTTCTGGCTCCTTGAGGTATAAAGTTAGGTTGTTTACTTGAGATATTTCATTTTTCTTCGTGTAAGTTTTTTGATTTTTTTTTTTTGTGTGTGTGTGTATGTTTTTAAGACAGGGTCTTGCTCTGTTACCCAGGCAGAAGCGCAGTGGTGGGATCATGACTCACTGCAGCCTAGACCTCCTGAGCTCAAGCGATCCTTCCACCTCAGCCTCCCAAGTAAGTGGGACCACAGGCACATGCCATCATGCCCAGCTAATTTCTCCGTTTTTGTAGAGACAAGGTCTCCCTATGTTGCCAAGGTTTGTCTCCAGCTCCTGGGCTCAAGCAATCCTCCCATCTCGGCCTCTCAAAGTGCTAGGAGTACACACATGAGCCACCATGCTTGGCCTCAATCTTTTTTGCTTGGTCAGGTCAGTATTTATTACTTACTATAAACTTCCCAATGAAAGGAGATTTGAAGATTGGTTTTAACCTTCTCCTTTATCTTGGGTGACCAATCATCTCAATTTGCCCTGGAGTGTGGAGGTTTCTGGGAGGCTGGATTTGGAGTGCTAAAACCAGAATAAGTTGGTCACCCCCTCTTTCTCTTCTCCCCAAATATGCAGTATAATCTACATCAGTGCTTTAAAATGGAATTTATGGGCATTCACAATTCAGAAATTTGCCTGTACACAGGCAAAGAGAAAGAACAGGGGAAATAGGCCTTGACACATACAGGTGATACACTTCACACTTAGAGTGTTGAGCACCAATAGGCGAAGTTTCTGATGAAGAAGAGAATTATAACTGAGCAGGGCACTGGAGGGCTTCCTCTTATGGAACCTAGAAGCCTAACCCTAACTATTTGCAGCCGGGTCACCTACCTCTGAAGGGGTCTTGATGGATGATTAGAAATCAGAAGAAGTTTCATAAAGCTGGTTCCCTTAGTTCCCTTATCACATGTCAATACATATCCTGAATTGTACCTAACAAACCTTGCAGCTCTACTTTGGAAAATCCTTCCACAGTCTATCCAGGTACTGAAGCTGCCAAACTGAGCGGTGTCCTTGAATGTTCCTCTCTCCTCACACCCAGTTACGAAGGCCTCTCTCCTTCACAGTGCTTCCATTCACATGCTCCCGTCTTGTCATCAAGCCCTGTTCATCTCTCACCATCTTTCACCTGGACAATTGCCAGTTTCTGAGCTGCCTGCTCTTGAATGCCGGCTTCCTGAAAATATCACCAAAACAATCTGTCCTAAGACAAAGCAGAGTCTATTGCTCACCGCAGTAACAGAGAGCTCCGTCTTCAGAGTCTTGGTAACATTTCGGTGAGAAGATGACCCAATCACAGTGTTTAGGAGATTTTGGATTCTGATTAAGGTGACTCTGACAAGGTGGGGTCTTGGCAAATAATCATGATTAAATAGGTTAGGATTAGAAGACACAGCAAAGTGAGGATTTTGAGGCAAAGGGTTCAAACAGCCTTGGAGTATAAATTGCTTTTTATTGATGTAATTGTGAAGATGTTCCTGGAGTAAAAAAATGAAGTTATTTGTAAGTTTTACCTTCCAGGGTGATAGTTTCTGGAATAAGAAAGTTACGCTGATGAGGATAGTAAACTGTGTGGGTGTAGATGGTTTTGTCTATCACCTCCATGCCTCTCGCCTCAAACCCTTCCACTTCAGTAGCAACAGCAACAATAATAACAATAGTTGCAATGTTAGTAGCAGCAAATATTTAGCTCTCACTAAATACCAGTAACTGTCCTAAGGATTTTACAAATGCTATCTCATTAAACTTCGCCATCATCCTATGGTATTGGCACTATTATTGTCCACATTAGACACTGAAGCAGCTTAGAGAGGTCAAGTTATTTGGCCAAGGCACACAGCACCTTCCCGCTGTCAGAGTTCTGTCAGAAATGAGAATCTGGTAATTGCAGACTCTTGCATAAACTTTTTCATAGATTCTCTGTTGCCTAAAATATAAAAATCTCCATTTCTTCAAATGGTACACCGAACCCTCCATGATCTGGCCTCGGTCCCACCTCTCCAGTCTGCTTTATTGTATAGGATGCTCTACCCATTCCCAGACCACACATGACGCTGTTTCACATCTTCATGCATGATGCCCATTTTGGGGTTTTTACTCCTGGTAGCTACTCATGATCCATCTGATAAAACAGTAGCCTGGGGAAACAGTCTCTTCCCTCACTTTCAGCCTGTTTGCGTTGTCCCCACTTCATGTGAACTGAGAGTAAGAAGGTGCTGAGATTGTTGCACTCATCTTATGGAAAACAGGATATTTACCAACACTGAGGAGAAATGGAGAGATACAGACTGTGTCATGGGGCTGTGTTGCAAGCCCTGGAGCACTCTTCGCCCAAGCCTGTTGATTTCTATAATCCAATAAATTTGATTGTTTAAGAGAGAGCAACTGGGTTTTTAGTTTTTTTTTTTTTTTTTTTTTTTTTGAGATGAAGTCTTGTACTGTCTCCCAGGCTAGAGTGCAGTGGCTCAATCTCGGCTCACTGCAGCCTCCACCTCCCGGGTTCAAGCAATTCTCCTGCCTTAGCCTCCTGAATAGCTGGGATTACAGGTGCCTGCCACCACGCCCGGCTAATTTTTATATTTTTAGTAGAGACGGGGTTTCACCATGTTGGTCAGGCTGGTCTCAAACTCTTGACCTCATGATATCATCCACCAGCCTCAGCCTTCCAAAGTGCTGGGATTACAGGCATAAGCCACCATGCCTGACCTATTTTTTTAAGTGCTTCCATCAGAAAAGGTCTTAATTCACACTGCACTCTGCTAGAACATATTTCTTCAGACTTTCAGATTAGAACACCTCACCTTTCAACATTCAGCTTAGATATCACCACCTGTATGAGGTTTTTGTTTTGTTTTGTTTTTGAGACAGTCTTGCTGTGTCACCCAGGCTGGAGTGCAGTGGTGCAATCTTGGCTCACTGCAAACTCTGCCTCCCGAGTTCAAGTGATTCTCCTGCCTCAGCCTCCTGAGTAGCTGGGATTACAGGCGCCCACCACCATGCCTGGCTAATTTTTGTGTTTTCAGTAGAAACAGGGTTTTGCCATGTTGGCCAGGCTGGTCTCGAACTCCTGACCTAAAGTGATCCACCCACCTTGCCCTCTCAGAGTGCTAGGATTACAGGTATGAGCCACTGCGCCTGTCCTATGGGATCTTTTCTGACCATCTGAGTCCCCCATGGCTTTGCATAAATGGCCACTCTCTTATCTGGCTTCCACAGTATCACAGGCAGAACTTATCACCATCATTTCAAATTGGCCATTGAACTTGTGCACATAGGCATGAATTTTTTTTTAAATCAACCTTGTTTTTAGAGCGATTTTAAGTTCATAGCAAAACTAAGTGAAAAGTACAGAGAATTTCCATATTCCCATATACCCTCTACCCTTCCTGTCCCCAATATTACCTTTCCACTTTTATTTATTTATTGAGATGGAGTCTTGCTCTGTTGCCCAGGCTGGAGTGCAGTGGCGTCATCTCAGCTCGCTGCAACCCCTGCCTCCCTGTTTCAAGTGGTTTTCCTGCCTCAGCTTCCCTAGTAGCTGGGACTACAGGCATACGCCACCATGCCTGGCTAATTTTGGTGTCTTTAGTCGAGACAAGGTTTCAGTTCACCATGTTGGCCAGACTGGTCTTGAACTTCTTACCTCAGGTGATCTGCTTGCTTCAGCCTCTCAAAGTGCTGAGATTACACGCATGAGTCACCAGGCCTGGCTGATGCTGCTACTTTATTATTATTATTTTTTTCTTTGAGATGGAGTCTCACTCTGTTGCCACAGACTGGAGTGCAGTGGCTTGATCTCAGCTGAATGCAATCTCTGCCTCCTAGGTTCAAGCGATTCCTCTGCTTCAGCCTCCTGAGTAGCTGGGACTACAGGCGTGCATCACCAATCCCAGCTAATTTTTTGCGTTTTTAGTAGAAACGGGTTTCACCATGTTGGCCAGGATGGTTTCAAACACCTGACCTTGTGATCCACCCACCTCAGCATCCCAAAGTGCTAAGATTACAGGTGTGAGCCACCACACCAGGCCGTTGCTACTACTTTTAATGGCAAAACCCACAAGTGCTTTTGCACCAACCTAATAAATTGATAAAGTCAATTAATTTGCTTCATTTTGGTTAGCCACTCTTAAGGGAAAAAAAAATCTAATTTTAGATATTTTTTCCTCAAGTAGAAATCATAACAATAGACGGGGAAAATATAGACTTACTGATAACCTTTTATAATTTGGCTGAATTCAGCTTGTCTTTATTCTGTCTGTGAAATAAAACCTTACTGAAAACTAAATGCTGCACCTAAATTAAAGTGTCTTGTCGGGCTTTTGTTTCCTGCCCGCAAATATTTCTGTTCAGGAAATTTGATCGTTAGGAATCTGATGTCCTTTCCTCACTGCCTAAGCACGTGACTGAAATCACAGGACTGATTTCTCATGTTTGGTTACAGAGCTGGGGGCTCAGGCTGGTTCAAGTTCCTTCTGTTCACCAGGAGAAGAGAAGAAAGAACAAGGAGCGGGAGACAGTGCACATCCGTGGGTCTCTGGCTGCATTCTTTCCCAAGCCATTTCTAGAAACGGCATGAGGGAGGTCAGGGGACACCTGTTTCCTAGGAAGCTGGACTCTACTTTGCATGGAGTACAAACAAGGAAATAGGGATGGAGAGTGAAAATAGGGAAGAGTACGAGTACAAAAACTTGGGGAAAAAATATGTGCATTTTTGACTTAGGAGAGCAGTAACAAACCACTGGGACAGGAGAGAAGAAAGCCTCCCCCAGGAATCTTTCTGCATAATTTTGCATGGTAGGGTGTGGGGAGAGACAGGACTCAGTACTTCTGTGCCACTTAACAGTTGAGTCTGCCTGGAGTGCAATGTCAGAGGACGAGAAATTGCCTACTATAGTTGTGACAGCCATTTAAGAATGTTTCCCTCCACCTGGGCACTATTGATATTTTGGGCTAGATAATTCTTTGCTATGAGGGTGGAGGCTGTCCTGTGCATTACACAATGGTTGGCAGCATCCCTGGCCTCTACCCGTTAGACGCCAGTGGCAACCCCCACCCCCGCCCCAAGATATCTTGTGATAAAGATGCCTCCAGACATTGTAAAATGTCCCTTGGAGGGTAAAATCATCCCTGCTTGAGAACCCCTGATTTATAGGAAGAATTTCTTTTCCATCACAGTGCCTGTCTTATATTGGGCAGAGTGTTTAGTATATGAAAATTACTAACTAGGCACAGGTTTACCCTGGTGAACCAAATATTCATGATTGCTACTCATATGGGACTTAAATCTGATGAGTGAAAAATATGAATGGCTGAACGTAAGATGTCTCAACAAGCAAATGTGATTTCTCTTCGGCATCAACCAGTGTTAAGAAAAAGAGTCGCCCAGCCTAATTCTTTTCTAGCCAATCACGGGAGGTAAAAACAATCCTTGTGTGTGAGGCATGCCAAGCTGGCCCCATCAGATCCCATTCATCCAGAAAAAAAGCAATAATACCTATGGACAATGTGACAGGCTTTTGGAAATATAAAGAAACTAGATACAATATATTAAAAATAATTCTTGTTGGCCAGGCATGGTGGCTCACTCCTGTAATCCCAGCACTTTGGGAGGCCGAGGTGGGCAGATCACAAGGTCAGGAGATCGAGACCATCCTGGCTAACGCAGTAAAACTCCATCTCTACTAAAAATACAAAAAAAAATTAGCCGGGCGTGATGGTGCATGCCTATAGTCCCAGCTACTTGGGAGTCTGAGGCAGGAGAATCATTTGACGGGAGGTGGAGGTTGCAGTGAATCAACATCACATACTGCACTTCAGCCTGGGCAACAGAGCAAGATTCCATCTCAAAAAAAAAAAAATGTGTTCTCTTTCAACTCAGCAGCAAATGTGTCCCTACTTCTGCCTGCGACGTGCCCTCTTCCCCAACACAAATCCCTATATCTCCCTTCATCTGAGCAGCTCCTTCTTCTAGACACCATTCTCACATCTCTCCAGCCCCTGTAATGTTTCCTGTGTTCTCAGAGATGAGGCTGCTTTGTAGGTGAAAGAGGAATGTGGAGGCTACAGCTACAAAGACCACCATGCGCAGTTTGCCCGGAACTGAGGGGCTGCTCAGAATACGGGACTTTCTTTCAGTGTAAAACCTGACAGTTCCAGGTAAACAAGCATGGTTAGTTACCATATATACCACACTCTTGAACCTTTCAGGAGAGAAAAAATGATTTGGGGGAAAAGAATAAAGATTTGTTGACAAAATCTAGCTACCCAAGAGAAGAATCAAAACTAAGGGATCAGAAATATAGAAGACTTGGCAAAAGAAATGGTAATGAGCACTGACTATATTTACATAGAAAATTAAAAGGAAACATGGCAGAAATTATAATCAGCACATAAGCTTTATAAACCTTGACAGTGTAAAACTTATAACAATACAAATAATTTTTGGAAAGTGGAGAGAGGGAGGAAGTCAGGAGGTCATGTGCTCTACTAAATTTTTATATTTCATTATAGGAAGTAAATTGATTCTGTCCAGAATTAAAACCGAGTAGCAAGAAAAAAAAAAGAAAGCTCCAAAATGATCAACTTCTTAATGACCTTACGTAATGTTTTCCCCGAGCTCTAGAAGGATCTCTTAGGAATGCATACTTTGTTGGAAAGAAACATTTATTTGAAGTTATACTTTACTTTTTTCCCTTTTAAAAATATTAAATTATAATCTTTTATCTTAAAATAGCATTTATATTATGGCCTTTTCTTTTCTCTTTGTTTAGCTGGCTAGGAACAGAAATTCTGAGAAAAGTGGTTATTAAATGTTGAGATTGCTTGCTTCTAGCTATTTGGATTTGGGGTAGAGGAAGATAAAACTTGTTTTGTGCATCTTTTTGGTAGTTTTACATTTAAACAGCCCTATGATGATTAATTTTATGTGTCAACTTGGCTAGGCCATAGTATTCAGATATTTAGTCAAGCATAATTCTAGATGTTTCTGTGAAAGGATTTTTTCTAGATGAGATTAATATTTGTTATCAGTAGCCTTTGAGTAAAGCAGATTATATTCCATCACGTGGGCGAACCTCACCCAGTCAGTTGAAAGCCTTAATAATGAAAAAGACTGGCTTCTCCAGAAAAAGAAGGAATTCTGCCAGCAGATTGTCTTCGGACTCAAACTGCAGCTCTTCCCTGGGTCTGCAGCCTGCTGGTCTTACCTGTGGATGTTGGACTTGTGAACTTCCACAATCTCGTGAGCCATCTTCTTAAAATCACTCTCTCTCTGTCTCCCTTTACATATACATATACATACACATATACATATACATATACATATACATATACATATACATATACATACAGTCATCCTTCAGTAACTGTGAAGGATTGGTTCCAGGACCCCTTGAAAATACCAAAATTCAAGGATGCTTAAGTCCCTTGTATAAGACATTGTAGTATTTGCAAGTAACCTATGCACACCCTCCTGTATACTCTAAATCATCTCTAGATTACTTCTAATACCTATGTGAAAGGAAAATCTTGGAGACCGCAAATTACTAAACTAAGGGAAAAGTCAAGCTGGGAACTGCTCAGGACAAACCTGTCTCATTCTATTCAAAGTCATCTCTCTGCTCACTGAGATAGATGCATAATCCGATTGCCTCCTTTAGAAAGGCATATCAGAAGCTCAAAGACTGCAACCGTTTGTCACTCACCTACCTATGTCCTGGAAGCCCCCTCCCCACTTCCAGTTGTCCCTGCCTTTCTGGATGGAACCAATGTACTTCTTACATAGATTGATTGGTATCTCATGTCTCCCTAAAATGTACAACAGCAAGCTGTGACCTGACCACCTTGGGCACATGTCACCAGGACCTCCTGAGGCTGTGTCATGGGCGCACGCCCTTAAGTCTGGCAAATAAACCTCCTAAAATAATTGAGACTTGTCTTGTCCTTTTTCTCGACTAACACCAAAGACAATGTAAATGCTATGCAAATAGTTGTATACTATATTGTTTAGGGAATAATGGCCAGAAAAAAGTCTATATATGTTCAATAAAGATGCAATTATCCATTCTTTCCCCCTCAAAATATTTTTGATCTGCAGTTGGATGTGGAACCCACAGAGGGCTGACTGTATAGGCACCTCCCCTCCACACACACACAGTATACAGTACACAGTACACACACACACACACACACACACACGCAGAGTTGGTTCTGTTTCTCTGGAGAAACCTAACACAAACACAACACTTAACACACATGTATAATGTGTATAAAAACAACATCATTATTCAAGGTAATTATTCCTTTTTATTCAAAAAGTTTTATTTGAGGAAATAGGTCCAGAGGAATTTAGAAAAATGTCCAAGGGGACCTCTGTAAGCCCTTTGCACAGCTAGTTAGATGTGGAGCTGAGAATGAGATCCCTGAATGACTGACTCAAGAGTTCACCTTCCTTTCCACTGAGCTATGATGGTTCCTGTAGCATTATGTAGTAAATTGGCATATAAAAGTACTAAATTCTTGGAGAATACAGATTATGAGATAGATCTTGATGGCCTTGTAATATCACCTGGGAGGAGAGAGATGTTGAAGTATTTGCAGGCAGGAAACAGTGTTGGACTAAAGCCTTAAAGGAGGGATGAGGGTAATGTGTTTGTAGGTTTGGATAGTTATGGGGTAGATTACTATAAGTGAAATGAAATCAAGGTATGGAACAGTATGAATGTCACTCTTTTATATGAATATAAGATATGTATGTATATATAAATGTAATCAGTTATGAAAACACACACGTGTGTGTGTATGTGTGTGTGCTTGTAGGCACACATGTGCATGGGTATGTAAGAAAACCGGGCCTGCACCTCCAAGTAGGAAAAGTACCCAGTGCACTGAGGACTGAGTCCCCTAACCTGTAAGGAGAGAGTGAATAGATTTGTGAATACATTTGTGTTACCAATGGATGGTCCATTAAAATGTTCCATGTAGGTTTCACAAGGATTGTATTTTGTGGGAGGATAAGATGGCTCTGAGAATCTTTTTTTTTCATTTGGATCCTTCCGTAGTGTTTACATTATTTTTTATCATGTTCATGAAATTCTTTTGTAATAATAGTTTTAAAAACTAGTTTAGCTGGGCATGGTGGCTCTCACCTGTAATCCCAGCACTTTGGGAGGCTGAGATGGACGGATGACCTGAGGTCAGGAGTTTGAGACCAGCCTGACCAACATGATGAAACCCCATCTCTACTAAAAATACAAAATTAGCCAGGTGTGGTGACACATGCCTGTAATTCCAGCTGTTTGGGAGGCTGAGGCAGGAGATTGCTTAAACCTGGTAGGCGGAGATTGCAATGAGCCAAAATTGCGCCATTGCACTCCAGCCTGGGCAACACGAGTGAAACTCTGTCTCAAAAAAAAAAAAAAAAACTAGTTTAAATTAGGCTGGGTGCGGTGGCTCACACTTGTCTGTAATCCCAGAACTTTGGGAGGCCAAGGCGGGCAGATCACAAGGTTAGGAGTTCGAGATCAGCCAGGCCAACATGGTGAAACCCCATCTCTACTAAAAACACAAAAATTAGCTGGGCATGGTGGCAGGTGCCTCTAATCCCAGCTACTCAGGAGACTGAGGCAGGAGAATTGCTTGAACCTGGGAGGCGGAGGTTGCAGTGAGTCGAGATCACACCACTGCATTCCAGCCTGGGCGACAGATCAAGACTCTGTCTCAGAAAAAAATAAAGAAAAAAAATTAGTTTAATTTAAAAAGAAAGGGATACTTATTACCCCTGAATTTTATGCTTAAAAATAGTTACAATGGTAAATTATGTTATGTATATTTTACTACAATAGAAAGAAGAGAAAGAGATGGGCAGGGATGAGGGGGAGAAATGGGGGAAAGAGAGAAGAGAGGAGAGCAAAGGAGAGGACAGAGAAGGCAACGCAAGCTTTAGATTAATAAGTATAGGACTAAAAACAGATGTGTAAAAATCCTTCTGCTTTTCCTGAAATGGGTCCTTTACTGATGTGGTGCATGCTAAAAAGAAAACATGCAACTCCGACAATTATAAAGAACCCCAGTAGGCAAGGCAAAAGGAGCAACCTTTGGTGACAGTATTTCTTGCCACTTCCTGCTTTCAAGTTGGCTAAGAGAAGCCCCCGCCAGGCCTGGCCCCTGCAGAAGTCATCTCTGGACTGGAGCCTCAGTAGGCTCCTCCGGGAGCTGCCAGGCCGGCAGCATGATCTATCTGGACTTGTGCCCACATTGTTCTTTCAGTCGCTTTTCCATTCCAAACCGAGACAAAATAAAAATGTCCCAGACACCTGGGTCCCCTGTGTTAGAACTGGCACCAGCAAACTTTTCCTGGCCAGATGCCCACCAGAGTGGAGAGGAAGGTCCACACACTAGGCCATTGAGGAGATGGACGCCACGCCAAAGTAGCTTGCACTGCGGCCGGCTGGAATGATCCGACTGACCCAGCCAGTCGGCTGCCTTAAACCTTTGTGGCTTCACAGCTGTGCCTGATCTGGCTCGTGTCTGTTTCAGGCCTCGGGTTCGGCCTTCTCTGTTCCTGTCCAACAGCACTTCACTTTTTGTCCCTCACATCACTGCTCCTCCTGAGTGGAGGGGACAAGATCGAATGCAGACATTTTGACACAGCCTTAAAAAAAAAACTGTGATCAAATAAACATAACATTTGGCAGGGCATGGTGACTCATGCCTGTAAACCCAGCACTTTGGGAGGCCGAGGCAGGAGGATCTCTGGAGCCCAGTTTGAGACCAGCCTGGGCCACATAGTGATGCCTCATTTCTGCAAAAAAATAGAAAAAATTAGTTGGCTAGAGTGGTGTGCACCTGTAGTCGCAATTAGTAGGGAGGCTGAAGTGGGAAGATTGCTTGAGCCAGGGAGGTGGAGGCTGCAGTGAGCTGTGATTGGGCCACTGTACTCCAGCCTGGGCAACAGAGTGAGGGTCTGTCTCAAAAAATAATAATAATAACAGCATGTTCAAAATGGCAGCTCCATCCTCCCTTTTCCTTCCCAACCGCGTGTGCAGTAGGAAGCAAACAACATGGCTTGATCAAGTGGAAAGCTCATTTGCATAATAAGACCAAGGTGGGGTGTCCAGCTTCCCAGTGTGCTTTGTAAACGAGGAACCTGGTCCAGCCAATCATTGGGCCCTATGTAAATCAGACTCTGCCTCCTCAAGGCTGTCTATAAAATCCAGTGCACTCTGCTTTGGGCTAGAAGTTCCACTTGGGAGCTCCTCTTTCTCACAGGAGAGAGTTATTCTCCTTTTTCTTTCTTTTGCCTGTTAAACCTCTGCTCTTAACCTCACTCCACATGTGTCTGTGTCCCTGATTTCCTTGGCATGAGACAGTGAGCCCCTGGTATTACCACAGACAAACGACACCATGTCATAGGTGCTGACATGGAGTATATGCCAAAGTAATATTTGAAATTAATTGTCTCTTTGGTTTCAAAATTATTCAAATTGAAGGTCATATATGCCATTTTTTATTATGATGAATGCACTTTGACTCTTGTGAAAAAAGGTGAGAAGACACATAAAGTACTTGTGAAGAAACCAGATTAACTGTGGGACATGTTTGGCCACCTTCTTCCAGTTTATGGCACGTGCCAGCCCCAACACATATTTCACTAAATTTTATTTCAACAGTCACAGGACAATCCTTTATATAAAGCAAAATAAACATACTGTTTGAAAATTCTTTATGTAAATTGAGGGGACAGATTTATGAAAAATCATGGGTTTCTTTTTGTAAAAATGGTACTGTAGCCAGGCACAGTGGTACGTGCCTGTTGTCTCAGCTACACAGGAGGCTGAGGTGGAAGGATCGCTTAAGCCCAGAAATTTTAGTCCAGCCTGGGCAACATAGCAAGATCCTGTCAAAAAAAAAAGAGAGAGAGAGAAGAAAAAAGAAAGAAATGGTACTGTATAAGCTGGATCTAAACAAAAGTTGTAAATTATTCAAAACTTTCAATAGACCCCTAAGCCCTATTTTTTAATGATGGGGATAAAGCAATTTTTGAAACAAGGTCATTGAGAACTTCTGGAACAGGATACTTTGGACTGCAAATAACAGAAAGCCCAATTCAAGATGATTTAGGCAGAAAGAAAATGATCATTATTTCACATAATAAGTTCAAAGTCCAGGCCTCAGGACTGGATAACAAGTGGCTCAATAACATCTTTGAATACCCGGGTTCTTTTGTCTTTTCTGCCTGGCCACCTGCCTGTATTAGCTTTGTTCTCAATCTGGCTGCCTCACAGTGACAATACGGCTGCCCTTACTCCAGACATCATATCTGGCACATCATCAAGCAGAAAAAGGGAACCATCTCTTCCTTTGTGTTTCATTTTAAATTTTAAAAGTTTACTTTTAAATTTACATTTAGTAAAATTAATTTTATATTGTGCAGGCCTTTGAGTTTTGACAATTATGTAGTAATCACCACTGTTCAAGATAAAGAGCAGTTATATTAATGTCAAAAATTTGGGGGCTGTCCTGTTGTAGTTAACCATCCCTCCAGTACTTAGCCTGGCAACTACTGTTTACATCTTTGTCCCTATAGCTTTGCCTTTTCTACAATGAATTCATATAGCATATAGCCTTTGGGGTCTGGCTTATTTCATCAGCACAATGCACTTGAATTTAAACCACATTTTTGCTTATATGTATTAATAGTTTTTTTTCTTTTTATTAGTGTGCAATATTCCATTATATGTAAATGGGGAGGGTATTAGTCTATTTTCACACTATTGCTAAAGACGTACCTGAGACTGCGTAATTTATAAAGAAAAAGAGGTTTAATGGACTCAGTTCCACGTGGCTAGGGAGGCCTCACAATCATGGCAGAAGGCGAAAGTCACATCTTACATGGCAGCAGACAAGAAAGAATGAGAACCAAGCAAAAGGGGTTTCCCCTTATAAAACCATCAGATCTTATTCACTGCGGGGAAACTGCCCCATGATTCAGTTATCTCCCACTGGGTCCCTCCCACAACATGTGGGAGTTATGGAAGCTACAATTCAAGATGGGATTTGGGTGGGGACACAGGCAAACCGTATCAGGGAAGAAACCTAATTTTCTCCCCACCCTTCATTGCTCTTAGTTGAAATGTACCCCTGTAACAAAAAGTAGACAAAAAGTAGACCAACAAGAGAAAAAAGAAACAGAAGTTTGTCAACATGCATATCTTGTATATATACACATGGTTTCCCCATCCACCCAGAGAAAAATGGAGGTGGCTTTGAGTTCAGGCTAACATACCATCATCCCCTAAATCAAAGAAAGAAGAGTGTGGGAGGAAGGCCAGTTATGGGGAGGTGATCAGGAAAAGTGTAAACAAGAGCAAGGTGTTATGCAGATTAAGTCTAAGTCAGTGCCTTCTCCATTGATTAGAGCCTCCAGTAATTTTTAGTCATCTTTCTCTTCCTGTTGCAGAGTTAGACTCCCTTGCAAATGAAAATTTCCTTTATAGATGTAAATTTCCCTTACCAGTAGGTAGCTTCTGCTTCAGAGCTTCTCTTGTGACTGCAGTCTCTCAAAATAATCATTGTAAAATAATTGTTATGCCTGTTAAATCAAGTTTAGCCTAAAACTGCCTCCTGATGTATTTTATGTTTGGCCTAAAGGTTTCTCTGTAGACAGTGAACTTTAACGTAACTGGATGCGTAAAATAGACTGTAACCTACTCTTGTGCCAATCACCAAGTTTTGGTCTATCAAAGGTGGCCAACTGTTCAAATAGGGCAAATGCTAAGCTGTAACTAATCCAGCTGCTTCTGTACCTCACTTCCATTTTCTGTGCATCATTTTCCTTTTCTGTCCATAAATCTTCTTTGACCGCAAGGCAGCCCCAAGTCTCCCTGCACTATTCTGGTTTGGGGGCTTTGCAATTTGTGAATTGTTGCTTGATCAATTAAACTCTGTTAAATTTAATTCATCTAAGGTTTTATTTTAACATGCCAAAAAGACATATTTTGGGTTGGCATATGTTTGGTCTCACACATGTGGATAGATCAATTTCATTTTCTATCCCCTAGTTGAATTATATCTGGATCATTTCCAGTTTGAGGCAGTTATGAATAAAACTGCTATAAGTATTTGCTTATAGTATTTTTTTTTTTGAAACAGAGTTTTGCTCTTGTTGCCCAGGCTGCAGTGCAATGGTGTGATCTCGGCTCACTGGAACCTCCACCTCCCAAGTTCAAGCAATTCTCCTGCCTCAGCCTCCTTAGTAGCTGGGATTACAGGCATGCACCACCACACCTGGCTAATTTTGTATTTTTAGTAGAGACAAGGTTTCACCATGTCAGCCAGGCTGGTCTTGAACTCCTGACTTCAAATGATCCACCTGCCTCGGCCTCCCAAAGTGCTGGGATTACAGGTGTGAGCCACTGCGCCCGGCCTGCTTATAGTATTTTTGTGTGAACATAAGTTTATGGTTTTTTGTTTGTTTGTTTGTTTTGGTAAATACATAGAGTATGTTTAGCTTTATCAGAAACTGCAAAACGTGGCTGCACCGTTTTGCATTCTACTGTTACTGGCGGTGAATTGTAGGAATATGCAGCAACCTTAGTTCTTGCCTCTTCAGAAGAAAGACTTCAACCCATGAGGCATAAGAAGGAGAGACCAAAGTAAGTTTTAGAGCAGGAGTGAAAGTTTGTTTAAAAGCTTTACATCAGAGGCTGAGCGCAGTGGCTCACTCCTGTAAAGTGAGGCTTGACTTACCCCACTGACCCCCCACACCATGGGTAGACTGCCCAGATATGCCACAATGGTCACCTCTCGGTCACAGTTTGACTTCATGGACCTCAAACCTGCTTGTTGTAAACCCACCAATTAGAACTCATCATGGGAGCCCTGCTTGGGTAACGTGCTGGACCAGAATAAAGGCTTTGGCCCAGAGGTCTCTTTCTCTCTTTCTACCTCACTGCTGGTTCAGTGTGCATGTTCCAGAGAGCTTTCCCCTTTCTGTTGGCCCTGCAAGGCGTGCTGCCTCTGCCCTCTGGGATCTGTTAGTAATACAATGCTCCTCTGTGTCTCGTCTGACCAACACAGCCGAACTTAACTTTTGTCCTGGTCAGAGCCCTCCTAGAGACTGGCCGTCTTGGTAGAAAGAAATTGGACACAGTTTACACAAAAGCACAAGGGCATCTGCCAGGATAAGCAAGTTTCCTATGGGAGGGGCACCTGGACATGGGTCAGACTCTTAAGCACCAGGATTAGAAGGGTCCTGTGAAAGGCACAGTGTAAACATCCATGACCACCTCCCCTGGAACTCCACCTGCCACCCTCCTCTGGCCCTGTCCTGCCCTGTCAAAGCAGGGATAGAGTTTATAGCCACTCTCCTCGGAGAGACCTCGAGACCAAATCAGAGGGAAACATACCCTCTCTGGTGGGGAGAGACCTAAACAAAATATGGGTCCGTCAGAAAGAGAGGTGAAGTAGATGTTGAATACTCAAGCAACACAACTTGCTACACCTCCTTTCTGTTTTCTTTCCTTCATGGTGAATTCTTTCTTTCTGTACTTTCAAACTCCAATTGACAGAAACACGCCATTGTGCCCAAGTTGAAGGATCACAGACATTCATGCAAACATAAATTTTCTATGGCTGTCAAATTAGGAGGAACTAAAATAAAAAATAATTATTGCTTCTCTTTTGGAAATATACAATGAAAATAAGGACAGCCATCCATGGTGATAACTGCTAGGCCCCCAAAAGAAATCAGTTCTATATTTTAGATGGATGTTAATAGGCAATTAATTTGACAAAACAGAAGCTGTTTCTAATCATCAGTGTAAGATCACCATGCTGACACTATTTAAAAATTAAAGCATATTATACTAGGTTTCTACTAATTCACTACGTAAGCCATAAGCCAAAGGTAATCAAGTAATAAATGTAGTTTTGTGGATTATCAGAATCAAAACCTTTGAAGATAAGAGTGGAATTTTGTTGTCAAATAACGTTTCTTGGCACTTGCCCTGTTAAACCAAGTCCTTAAAAATCTCCCAAGCAATTTACAGACTGAGTTTCTATCAACTTATAATACACAATTTTTGGTGCAAGTTTCACTTCTAAATATCAGGACACAATGACATTTCACAAACTTGAGAAACAAAAGTTGCATTGTAAAAAGCTTACAACTAAACCTACAGGTAAATGTTTTCATATGCTCAGTTCAAAGTTCTTGGCGAGTGGTGCTGTGCGATGCCCTGTTGCGTGTTCCCTTTAGTACAAGGATATCCTGAGTGACCTACCTCGAAGCTTCCCCCGGGATAGGAGTAGACCAGATTTGACTAGACAATTCCCCCATAAACATAATATTAAATCTGTTTCTAATTTGGCCCAAGGTTTCTGCAACAAAAGTCACTTTTTTCCTTGGTTGTTTTCTTTCCTGGAAAATTCAGGGTACTTACACAACCACCCTATTGGTATATTATGCCTGGTTATTAGGAGCCAATTACTTTTTTTTTTTTTTTTTTGGCTGAAGATCAGATTACTTATTTGGTAAATATAAAGGCATGTTTGTTTCACATCCATACTAAAAAGTGTTTAAACAGTTAGGAGGGCAGGCATAAAAACCCAAAACAAAAGAAAACAACTCTAGGATCTATTTTTTTAAGTCACAATCAAAATTCCCCATTTTTTCTCCCAGATTAATTTCTGTACCAGCTAACTTTTGGAAACTTACACATAAACACTTACTTAAGTTTAAGGCCATGCCACAATTTAGTGGACACAGGTACTAAGCATTTGCTGGATTTCATAGTAAATCTACAACGCTTATAATTTCAAATGTTTTAAAACACTAAATAAAAACATAATAAAAGCATAACATGCCTCTCTTCTAGATTGTCCTATATGCTGAGACATCTGAATAACTGCAATGCCTCAGTTAGATTTTATAACATCTTCCCCCCAAATAATTTAAACACTCTCCAAATTCCCTCTACTCCACTGTTGCTTTTCTACCTTGGTAGGAGGTTTGAAGTACGACCTCAGTGTACTTTGAGCTCAAACCTTAAAGAGATTCTTTCCAACCCAGTTTCAGGAAGTACCCATGCCTTTAAAATTGCAGGATCACAAACACCAATCTGGAATACCATTATCAGGATTAATGACATTTTTAGAGGTGTTTGGATAACTGAAGGAGGAACTTGGAAACCAGATGAATGGGGGAATTACTCCTTATACGAGTAATAATGGCTGCTTATCATATCCATGGCACCAAATAACATTTTACATACATTATTCCTTTTTTTTTTTTTTTTTTGCGGGGGGGATGGAGTTTCGCTCGTTACCCAGGCTGGAGTGCAATGGCGCGATCTCGGCTCACCGCAACCTCCGCCTCCTGGGTTCAGGCAATTCTCCTGCCTCAGCCTCCTGAGTAGCTGGGATTACAGGCACGTGCCACCATGCTCAGCTAATTTTTTGTATTAGTAGAGACGGGGTTTCACCATGTTGACCAGGATGGTCTCGATCTCTTGACCTCGTGATCCACCCGCCTCGGCCTCCCAAAGTGCTGGGATTACAGGCGTGAGCCACCGCGCCCGGCCCACATTATTCCATTTTAATTGTCACCTATGAGGTCGGTATTATTTATTCTGTATTTTGGAGGTTAGGTATATTGACCAATATCACCTCAAATAAACTCTTAACTTTCTTGAAAGTAGAGATGTTTTGTTGTTCCTCCTTGTATCTTTGAAATGTAGAGCCTTGGCACATAGCAGGTTCTCAATACATATTTATTGAATAAGTAAATAAACACGTGAAATAATCCAATGCTCAAAGTGAAAGAGGTAGGATTAAAACCTGGGTTTTTCAGGCCTTGCAATCTATTCTCTTATTCTCTTTGTACTGCATTCCATGCCATCCTCACAGAGTAGGAATGGCTGTCTTTCCTGCATGTTAATTTCGGTGTTGAGGACTCCTGTTGGCTCTTCTTCCTGTGGGCGTGGCTGGAGAGGCCAATGGGCAGCAGCTTGCATATACGGACTGGACTCCCACCTTTGATTTTGTTTAGGGTGTCTTCCAGGTGTTTCTTCAGAATGTCTTGAATATTTGCCGTGTTTGAGTTTTCTATTGTAGGCAAAATAGTAAATTGGGTACTGCAGCAGAGGGAAACAAGCTGGGGCGGGAGCGATTAGAAGAAAATGAAGACGGCTCCAAACCTAGGGAGCATCAAGAAGATGACACAAACTTTTGAAATAAGACGAACACGTGGGTTTCCTTTTTCTTGTGCAACTGCTATTTGTTAGCAATCCTCTCGACTTGCAGTGAATTGGGGATGAGAGAAGGAGCAAATCACACAGTGCAAATGACTACATTAACATGCAGATAAGGTGAATCATTCTTTTTTCAAAGCGGAAGATCAGGTCCCATGTGAGTAGAAATAATAATCCTTGTAATCGAGCAATATTATTTGTGTTGTTGATGACGGGGGTTGGGGGAAGGGAAAGATACACGATGTCTTTACTTGTGTCCAAGTCGCAAACAGGTAACTTTCTAGTCCTGTGTTTGGAATTCCATGGAGCAGAATGTGGAGATTTCTAGCAATTGGCTGAGATTTCTTTCTAAGGCAAAGCATGAAAGTGAAGTAGAAGTGAAAGTGTGGCAGAGAAGACAAAGCACCAGGGTTACACAGAGTCCAATAGGGCTTGAGAGTCTGGCTGGAAAACGCCATCCCTATCATGGAGGGAGAAACAAATCCCTGAGTGTGGCTTGTGTACAGGAAGCAAGAGGCTGGCTGCTGTGGAGGAAAGCCAATAAGCCGCAGTGCCAGTGCGTGTTCTGTTTAAATCTCTACTAAACACAGTCACGTGTTTTAATGTTGGGGGTATGTTCTGAAAAATGCTTCATTTGGGGATTCTTTGTGGTGCGAACATCATTGAGTGTAACTTACACAAACCAAGATGGTATGGCCTACTACACTCCTAGGCTATATGGTATCCTAGGCTGAAAAGCTGTATAGCATGTTACTAAACTTCGTATTATAGGCAGTTGTAACACAGTGGTGTTTGTGTATCTAAAGATATAAAAGGTACAGAAAAATATATAAAAGATAAAATATGGTAGACCTGGCCAGGCACGATGGCTCATGCCTGTAATCCCAACACTTTGGGAAGCCGAGGCAGGAGGATCATTTGAGACCCGAAATTCAAACTCAGCTTGGTCAACATAGTGAGGCTCTGTCTCTACAAAAGAAAAATAAAAAAATTAGCTGAGTGTGGAGACTGGGCTACTGGGCTACTGGGGAGACTGAGATAGGAGGATTGCTTGAGTCTAGGAGTTTGAGGCTGCAGTGAGCCATGATCGTGCTACTGCACCACAGCCTGGGTGACGGAATGAGACCCTGTCTTAAAAAAAAAAAAAAAAACACCTTTATAGGATGCTTGGAGCTTGCAGGACTGGAAGTTGCTCTGGGTGAGTCAGTGGGTAAGTGGTGAGTAAATATGAAGGCCTAGATTGTACTGTAGAATTTATAAACACTGTACACTTAGGCTATATCAAATTTATTAAATTTTTTTCCTTCAATAATAAATTAACCTTAGCTTACTGTAACATTTTCATTTTATTCACTTTTTAGTTATTTTTAACTTCGTGACTCTTTTGTAATAGCACTTAGTTTAAAATACAAACACATTTTACAGTTATACAAAATTTTTTTATATCTTTATTCTATACACTTTTTTCTATTTAAGAAGTTTTTTAAAATTTTTAAACTTATTTGTTAAAAAGAAAGACACACACACACACTAGCCTAGGCCTACGCAAGGTCAGGGTCGTCCATGTCATTGTCTTCCACCTCCACATCTTATCCTGCTGGAAGGACTTCAGGGGCAATAACACTCATGAAGCTGTCATCTCCTATGAAAAGAACACCTTCTTCTGGATACCTCCTGAAGGACCTGCCTGAGGTTATTTTACAGTTAACTTTTTAAAAAAATATGTAAGTAAAAGTGGTATATTCTAAAATAATGATTGAAAGTATAGTATAGTAAATACATAAACCAGTAACGTAGTCATTTACTATCATTATCAAGTGTCATGTACTGTATAACATTGTATGTGCTATACTTATTTTTTTTTCTTTGAGATGGAATCTCACTTTTGCCCAGGCTGGAGTGCAGTGGTGCGATGTACTATACTTTTATGAAACTAACAGCACAGTAGGTTTGTTTATACCGGCATCATCACGAACATGTGCATAATGCATTGCACTACAATATTACAAAAGCTACAATATCACTAGGTGATCACTAAGTGACAGGAACTGTTCAGCTCCATTATAATCCTATGGGACCATGTTGTACATGTTGTCTGTCATTGACTGAAACATTGTGTACTTGTTTTGTGGTTACAGTAAGTCCCTTAGCATCTCTAACCCATCATTGCTAATTCTGTGCTTGCTATAATTTGAATGTTCCCTCCAAAACTCACGTTGAAATTTGTCATTGTGATGGTACTTCTCAGCAAATGGTAGAACCTTTAAGAGGTGATTAGGTCATGATTACATAGACCTCATGAATGAATTAATGCCATTATTGCAGGAGTAGTTTAGTTATTATCAGAGTAGAATTTTGATAAAAGGATAAGTTCAGCCCAAATTCCTATCTCTGTGATTTTTTTTTTTTTTTAAGACAGTCTCTCCCTGTTGCCTAGGTCTGTTGCCTAGGCTGGAGTGCAGTGGCGCCATCTTGGCTCACTGCAACCTCCACCTCCTGGGTTCAAGCAGTTCTTGTGCCTCAGCCTCCCAAGTAGGTGGGACTACAGGCACGCACCACGATGCCCAGCAATTTTTTTTATTCTTAGTAGAGATGGAGTTTTGCCATGTTGATTGTACTGTTCCAGGCTGGTCTGAAACTCCTGAGCTCAGGCAATATGCCCACCTCGGCCTCCCAAAGTGCTAGGATTACAGGCATGGGCCATTGCCCCTGGCCCCTATCTCTGTCTTGAGTACTCACTTTTACCTTCAGCCATGAGATAACACAGAACAAAGGCTGTCACCAGAAGCCAGTGCCAGGTTCTTGGACTTCCCAGCCTTCAGAACCACAGGCCAAATAAATTTCTATTGTTAATAAACTGGGTATTCCATTATAGCAGTAGAAAACAAACTAAGACTGTGCTCCAGAAAAACAGTGTAAGATGTGCTCTCAACTGACATTGTCATTCATGTGGCTTTTATAGATGATGCCTGCTCATTGTTTCTTTCTATTTTATAGTTATTCTTACTAAATATGTGCTCTGCTCTGGTGTTTCCCTGCTGCTGAAGCAGTATGTGCGTGTGTGAAGTCAACAAGCACATGAGTATGTTTTATAATGAACAATTAAAGAAATTATTATTTAAAATATTTCTCCTTTTAATTTTAGTTGCTCAGAAGACACTGCTTTAGTCTCCCCTCTTGAATTACTTCTGTTCTTGTGAAACTAAATTTCTTCTTCTATGTAGTGGGGAATAAATAATTGTTAGCTTGCTTGATACATATTACCTTCAAAATAATCAATAGCTGTAATAATGTGAATGACAATATAGTTTTTTTAAGCCTTTCAAAAGCAGAGCATACAGAATTGACAGGTGCTGTTGCTTTCTGCAGAACAGAGAAATTTTTCCTCTTGGACAGAAGAATTGAAAGCTGACTTGTCTTCCATGAAAACTGTGCTGTTAAGGACTTCTCAGCACAATGGTTTTACCAGTTTATGAACTATTTCTTTTTCTCAATATAATAAGTTTTCACCCCAAACACAATAACCACATACTTAGTGAGAACTTTTAGTTTGCCATTATGGTTTTAGACATACACACTAATTAATTCACTTGACACAACTATTTCTAGTCAGATAACATTACTGTGCACCATATTTGAACAAACATACACATTTTGCTTTACATAAGTGAGCCAGGCAAGAGGAACGAATGGGTAACATTTTCGAGGATTCTTCAGACTTGTTAATCATGTAAATCGTTACTACATGTTTCAGAGTAATCTTGTGTTTAGCCTTCCTTTAGTTCTACATGTTATTCTGTGCTGTAATCTTTTTAAAAGATTATATGTACATTTAGAGTGTAAGATAACTATGAGCCACAAAAGGTTAAAAATATCTGAAAAAAAATTGTTTTAAGAAATGCACATACCAGTGACTTTTACCCACCCTCCTGTACCACTCACCACCTGTTCCCAAGATTTTCTTTATTAATTTGCACATGATATATAGTCTATATTTATTTACTTTCAATTTGTGCTCTATTACTTATTTAAACTTGCTTTCAATGGTCAATTGATATATTTTCTATCTGTGGAAATTGCTTAGGTATCTTGCTTGGGTTGAGATATAACACACCATAATTTTCCAATTAAAATTCATGGAAATACTTTTCATATAATGACTCTCTAGAGCATCAGGGTTTATAGGAATAAGTCAAAGTCATTAGGTGAAGGACAGGCTAGAGAGTTAAACGCTCTTTTTATGTGATATGTTCCATTAACTCCAAGAGCTGAAAGCCTTTGAGAAGGAAGAAAAGAGAGTTTCTTGATCTTGGGTCAAGACACTACACTCTGGTATTCCTCTTACCTCTTCACATTCCAGTTCTTCTCAGTCTCTCATACAGTCTCTTCCTGCTTTTCATGACTTCAAAATATGGGAGCCCCAGGCAGTGGTGTGCTCGTAAATATTTGATAACTGTTTCTATTGGGAACGGGAGTACCGTGGTGTGTAGTGTTTGCCAATTTTCATGGTGCAAACATTTCTACTATGGCTGATTTCAAGCTATTAGCATGATGTCACTGAATGGGGAGTTGAGAAGCGATGTGCTCAGTTAGAGGGGCTGATTCCTAAACCCTAGGGTGAGTGGTGAGCCAGCTCCAACTCACCACTGGTCTTAGGGTTTAGTAATCACGCCCCATCTTTTTAAAAAAATTTATATTCATTTCCTGGGTGATCTCAGCAAATTCCATAGTTTTGAATACCATCCATATGCTGATGAGTCCCAAATTAGATCTTATGCCCAATCTATTTCATTTGCACATATTCATATCCAACTGTCAACTTGACATCTTCATTTGAATGTCTAACAGGCATATGAAATGTAACAAGAACAAAACAGAATTCTTAATTTCATCTTTCCTTGCCTTTAAGTCTTCACCATATCTTAGTATGGCATTATCATTCACCCAATCACTCAATTCTAAACCCTCAGAATTACCTTTGACTCTCGTCTTTTTCTCATACTCCATGTCCCACTCATTAGCAGATTTTATTTGCCGTGCCTTTAAAATTTGTCTCATCTCACGCTGATGCTCAACCATCACCTCCAATCTCTGCCATGTAATCTAAGCACAATTTCTCTCCTGTGATTGCACTGCTGCCTCCATTCTGTTCCTCTGTAGTCAATCATTTAAAGCAGCCTCAGTGAGCCTTTAAGTTTAAATCATATCCCATCCCTCTCTTGCTTAATACCCCCAATTAGCTTTTGATCATATTCAGAATAAAATTCAAACCCTGTCACCTCCCCTAAGGCTTTACTAGTTCATTTGGTTTTGCTAGCTCTCCAGGGTCAGCTCTTTCCTCTCTGCTTTTTGCTTACCCTGCTTTAGCCACACTGACCTTCTTGCCATTACCAGGACACCAAGTTTGTTCTGGGCTCCAGATATTTGCATTTCTTTACCCTCTGCCTGGAAACCTCTCCCCAAAGCCTTTGCTATGGTTTGAATGTCCTTGCCAAAACTCATGTTGAAATTTAATGGCCATTATAATGAAATTGAGAGGTGGGGACTTTAAGAGGTGATTAGGTCAGGAGGGTTCAGGATTCATGTTGTTATACGGCAGAGGGTACCTGATAGAAAGACTGAGTTCGGACCACTTTCCTCTCTTGTCTACTGCACTTGTTTCTGCCTTTCGCCCTGCCGCCATCAAATGCCACTCACCAGGTAGCCTGGCACATGCTGGGGCCATGCCCTTGGACTTCCCAGCCTCAAGAACCACAAGCCAAACAAACTTATCTTGCGTATAAATTACCCAATCTGTGATATTATTCTGTTACAGTAGCAGAAAATAGACTGAGACATTTTCCATCCCATTTCTTCACATCATTCACTCTATTCAGGTTTTTACTCAACTGTTACCTCTTAAAAGAGACTTTCCTTGACTGCCACGTTGCCAAAAGTCCCTCTTTCCCCCGTCTACCAACCCTATACCTCTCTGTCTTCTTTCCATGCTTAATTTTTCTTCATAGCACTTGTTTCTATCTGGTTTATATCATTTGTTGATTTTTTCCATGGTGGCAGGCATTCATCACGTTGAGTGCTAGAGTCCCAACACCTATAAAGGTGCCTTGTACACAGTAGATGCTTAAAACATACTTGATGAATGAATTAATAAATAAACAAATAAAATGAGAAGTGAAACAGTTTACTCCCACACACTTACCGTCTGTAACAGGGGTTGGCAAAGTTTTTCTGTAAAGAGCCTGATAAGTAACTTTTGGGCTCTGTGGCCATATGGTCTTTGCCATAACCATTTAACTCTGTTTGTGGCATGACAGCAGTCACAGACAACACTTGAAGGAATGATCATAGCTGTGCTCCAATAAAACTATAAAATCAGGGCATGGACAGAGCAGGCCTTGGAGCTGTGATTTGCAATCCTTGGTGTCGGTGAAACAGGTTGTGCCATTTGGCTTTATGAACGTGACCTTATTGCTCTTCCGTCTTCATCACCATGACTTTTCCACTGCAGGAACCTCTCGCTCAGAATAACAAAAGTTGCAAGTATCTTTGGAAAAATTTATTTGAACGAACATCATACTGTGGAACCTTTCACTGAATTATATCAAATGAATTTTCTCTCCAAGACCCTTCAAAATTCCTGCCTCGAAATTCTTGCCTTGCTCTGCCTACCTAAACTACTATAGTAGTCCTAAACTACTATATCTCAAGCTCCTGCACTGAAAAACTTACTTTCAACCACACTCTCAAATCTCATCAATATTCCAACTTACTTTTCCCTACTCAGCTGCTAAGATGGTCAAGGTAGTGATCTCCCTGAGTGCGGTAAGCAATTAACTTCAGTGCTGTGTGCTAGAATTTTCGAGGAGTCCACCGTAGCAAAGGGCTATCCCAGAGGAAGTTATCATGTTGTTTCTGTTGCTTTTGCTATCATGATTGCTTGGCCTCCAAATTAAAGGACATACTAACCCATTCATTCATTCATTCATTCACTAACAAGTATATATGTTGAGAGCTTATTATACACATACCCTCACACCACTTCGTCTTGATAGACATACATAAGTAAAAACAGGCAACTTTGCTCTGTGGAAATATGGTAGAAAAAGAGAACCTTTCCTGCAGTGATTAATGACGTTTATTTTACTTTCTTGAACTTTAAAAAATTGTGTCACCAGAAATTTTGACAGGGAAAGAAACATTTACTTATTAAAAATCGAGAGCTTCTTGGTTTCTCCAATCTCCTAAGTTCAATAATCCACAAGTCTGCAACTCATAGTGCATATATACAAGAGTTTTCTGGAGGAATGCCAGGCATGACTGAAACAGCAATCTTTTGACCATAACTACTAGGGGGAAATAGCAGCCTGTGCTGTAATCATCGTTCATAAAAACTCTGGAATTTACTTGCACAAAGAGCTTATTGAGAGCTGGCAGGTCTGTTACAGTCATTCCTTTCTTTCCAAGGAGGAAGCGTCAGAAAAATGAGCAGCCCAACTTGTGCCATTTCTGCAAAGGGAGTGTTCAAAAGTTGGCGCCTTGGGTATCAGCAAGCTTGGCTTCCCAGATGGGTGGAGGTAGCAGCCTGGTCCCGGGGAGAGAGCCCAAGACTTGAGTCAGAGCCTAACTCTGCCAACTGAGGCGAGTCGCTGAGCCACATAGGGCCTCCATGCCCTTGTCTTGGAAATGCACACGGGAAAACAGTAGCTTCTCAGCTACAGGAGGCTTGTGTTATAGCCAAAAAGATGGAGATGAAACTGTTGTTTAAGTCAGAATCTCTTTACCAATGCTAGTCACTGCTATTATTTCATTAATGCAGTGGTTAGAGTTGCCATTTTAACAGTTTTACAAAAGACTTCCCTCTCACCCCATCCTCAAAAGTTTTCCCTGTCAACAGAAAAGCAATCTTTCTTTATCCTATTTATCCTCTTCTTGTTTGGACTCTTTTAAAATGCAAGCACCTCCCCAAAGGCATAATACATCAAAGTAATTCACAGTAACACAGATGTGGCTTCTCAAATGCTTTGTTTCTCTCAGGAGGGATCAGGTGGTTAAGGATGGATAATGAAAAAAAAAAAGATTACTAAAAAGTTAGGAAAAGTCATTTTAAAAGGAAGAATGCCCACAGAATAACAGAATTTCCACAGCCTTGCAGATTTAAAGGATTAATGGTTTTTGAAGTGAAATGTCAGCAGGTTCCTTTTATATAAAATAGAACAAACTCAAAGGTGCAGTGGAAATCTCAGAGTCTCACCCACCACCTCAGCCTCACACTGATCCCTCTACAGCCCACAGGCCTCTCTGTGGAATCCCAGGGCTCTGAGAAACAGTTTGAAAACCACTGCTGGCTTAGCCTCCACATCGCATAGCAGTGGGAAAGTGACCTCCAGGAAGAGAGGTGGAAACAGCCACTCTTCTAATCAAGTGCTGATGACCCTACCTAAGAACAGAATAATCATAATGAACATTTATTGAGATCTTACTAATCCAAAGCTCTTTGGCTAAATCACAAGCGTTATCTGATTTAATCTCCAAAACAACCCTGTGGGGTAGGTAATAGTTTCCTTCTCATTTTACAGATGAGGAAACTGAGACTTAGAGAGGATAAGAAACTCAGATTGAAGCCAGTTACTCCCTTTTGTCATAATTTTTTAAAGAAAACTTGTATTTGTCCCTCTCTGCCCCTCTGTACCACAGATGTGATCTAGAATTTCTGTAGAACATATATTTAGATTTCTGTAGAAACACACATTGTTTTTAGCTTGGATTGATATTTTAGAAGAGGAAGGAAGAGTTTGAATTAAAATAGAAAGTTCTTTTACGGGGGTAACAAGCGAGTGAGCATACGGCTTAGACACATGATGAGGTTCTATTTTCCCCTTATGTTGCCAACTCTGGGTCATTTTTTTTTTTTCTTTCCAAACCTAGCATAAGCTTACTGAATAAATGAAGAAGGGGAAAGGTGACATACCACAGCTAACAAAATACCCCACTTTAAAATCTGAGATTCATATCTGGGTGTGGTGGCACGTGCCTGTAATTCCAGCTACTCAGGAGGCTGAGGCAGGAGAATTGCTTGAACCGGGAAGGTGGAGGTTGCAGTGAGCCGATATGGTGCCACTGCACTCCAGCCTAAGGGACAGGGAAAGAGTCTGTCTCAAATAAAATAAAATAAAGTAAAATAAAATAAAATCTGAAATTCAGATGGAAGAATTACCCTGCAAAGCAAAATAACACTAAGTGCTGCTACCAGAAAAAAAGAAAACAAACCTGAAACTAAGCTCATCATGGAAACTTTTACGTGATCTCTAAAAGAGAGAAAGAGAAGGAAAGAAACCCAGTGAATAAGGGCATTCTTTTTCTTTCAGTTTAAATGGCGCAAGAGAGAAGTGAAAAATATTTGACTCTCTCACTGGCAGGAACAGATAACCATTTTTGTATTAGTCACCAGCAAAGTCATCATTCACTGGGTTTTAACGGCTTCAGAATTATGAAATAGCAGTATTTCAAGACTCTGAACATGCTGCTCAAAGATGAACCAGCATCTCATAGAGACAGAAAAATGAAAAAATGGGGCAACTGACAGGCAGGCAGCTCCCGCTGGTTTTTGAGTTATTTGTCTCATTCTTGCCTATTTGCAGGAGCTCATTGTATATTGCAGACACTGACCTTGGCTTTGGCATTACACATTTTTTTGAACTTTTTTTGTCAGTTGATTTTGTATCTGGCACATTTTCCAGATAAGGGATTTTTATCTGTTATGTTCAAATATTTCTGTCTTTTTTTTTTCTTCTTAAGTTTCTGAGATTCCAGTCTCTATTAAGAAGGTATACTTTATCTCTAGATTGTACATACTCTAAGTTTTCTTACATGATTTTTTGTTTTAGTTTGCATTTGAGCCTTCATTCTTTTCTTTTTTGAAATAGTGACAGGGTCTAGCTCTGTTGCCCAGGCCAGAGTGCGGTGGCCCAAACATAGCTCCCTGCAGCCTCCAACTCCTGGACTTAAGCAATCCTTCTACCTCAGAAAGTAGCTAGGACTACAGGTACATATCACCATGCTTGGCTAATTTTACATTTTTTTGTAGCGATTAGGATCTCACTATGCAGCCTGGACTGGTCTTGAACTCCTGGCCTCAAGTAATACTCCCACCAGCCTCCCAGAGCACTAAGATTGCAGGCATGAGCCACTGTGCCCAGCTCTGAGACTTCATTCTTTATGCAATGTATACCACATTGTATTGTGTGAGACGGAGGTCTACTTTTATTTTCTTTTTGTGACTTGGTAGTTGTGTTAGCATCATTTATTAAATAACTCACTCTTTTTTCCTTGAGTTGAAATAGCACTTTATGTGTTAAATTCACACATATATTGGGATATCTTTCTGGATTCTCTATTCTGTTCTGCTAACCTATTTATGCCTCCACAGTACTATGTAGATTTTATCATAGTGCCCTTTTTTCTTTCTTTCTTTCTTTTTTTTTTGAGATGGGGTTTCCCTCTTGTTGCCTAGGCTGGAGTGCAATGGCGTGATCTTGGCTCACCACAACCTCTGCCTCCCAGGTTTAAGCTATTCTCCTGCCTCTGCCTCCTGAATAGCTGAGATTGCAAGCATGCACCACCACGCCCAGCTAATTTTTGTATTTTTAGTAGAGAAGGTGTTTCTCCATGTTGGTCAGGCTGGTCTTGAACTCCTGACCTGAGGTTATCCACTCGCCTCAGCCTCCCAAAGTGCTGGGATTACAGGTGTGAACCACTGTGCTCGGCCATAATGCCTTTTAAGGTAGTCTCACCGCTTACTGTTCTTTTCCCCATCTTCTTGGCTATTCTTGGACATTTATTGTTCCATAAGAATATTAAAAATCTTATTGGTGCTTGTGTTAGACTGGTAATGTGCCCCCAACCCCCACAATATGACCACTTCCTAATCCATTGAACCTGTGAATGTTACGTTATAAGGCAAAAAGGACTTTGTAGATGTGATTAAAGCTAATTATTTTGAGATGGGGATATGATCCCAAATTATTTCATGGATTCTACGTAATCACAAATATCCTTATAACAGGGACAACGGGAGTCAGAGGCAGAAGAGAAGGTGCCATGATGACAGAAGCAGAGATCTGAGTGATTCACGTTGAAGATGGAGGAAGAGGCCACAAGCCAAGGTATGCAGATGCCATGAGAAGCTGAAAACAGAAGGAAATGGATTCTTCCCTCAGGTCTTCCGGAAAAGACCAAGTCTTGCTGATACCTGGACTTTAGCCCAGTGAAACTGATTTTGAACTTTTGACTTCCAGAACTGTAAGAGAGTAATACTGTGTTATTTCAAAGTTATTAAGTTAGGGGCAATTTGTTATAGCAGTGATAAGAAATTAATACAGTGTTGAAATAGAAGTTATGTTACATTTATATATTAGTTTTTTGAAAACTGACACTTTTATAGTATTTGTTTCCCCATTCAAGAACATAGTTTCCTTTCCCTTGTTCAGACCATTTTACTTTCTTCAATAAAGGAGTGTGTGTGTGTGTGTGTGTGTGTGTGTGTGTATTCATATGGAATTTGCTTTTTCTTGCTAAATTTATTCTGAAATATTTCATGTTTTACCACTGGTGTGAAGAAAATAGTTTTCCATGTTTCTACTTCTATGTACGTATTGATTAGATATGGAAAAAGCTGGCCAGGTGCAGTGGCTCATCCCTGTAATCCCAGCACTTTGGGAGACTGAGGCTAGCAGATCTCTTGAGTTAGAGACCAGTCTGACCAACATGGTGAAACCCTGATCTACCAAAAAATACAAAAATTAATGAGGCATGGTGACATGCACCTGCAGTCTCAGCTACTTGGGAGACTGATGTGGGAGAATTGCTTGAACCCAGGAGGCGGAGGTTGTAGTGAACAGAGATTGTGTCTCACTGCACTCCAGCCTAGACAACAGAGTGAGACCTTGTCTCATAAAAAATAAAATAAAATAAAAGATATGGAAAAAGCTATTAATTCAAAAATACTTATTATTTATCCAACTGTGTTAACTAATTCTCTTAGTATTTTATTTCCTGTAGTAGCTTTTTACCAGAGTCACTTGAGTAGTTTTTCTTTTCTTTTTTTTTTTTTTAGCAATTGCTCCATTATACCATGAGCAAAAATAAAGTGTTTTATTCTTGTTTTCAAATGTTAGGTCAATTATTTAATATTGTTGTGTTAATGTGATTGAGATCTCTTCCAAGCCAATGTTGAATCATGATGGTGAGCATTCCTGTGTAGTTTCTGTTCAATGAGAATGGCTTTAGCGTTTTGTGCTTTGGGATACTATTGGCTATTGGTTTGGTAGATAGCCTTTATTATATTAAACAATTTCTTTCATTCTTATTTTATTCATTAGATATGGCTGCCACTTTACCAAATACTTTTTTTTTTTTTCCAGACAGGGTCTCATTGTTGCCCAGGCTTAGCTCAGCCTCCTGGCACAAATGATCCTCCTATCTCAGCCTCCCATATAGCTGGGATTACAGGTGCATGCTGCCATGCCCAGCTTTACTAAATAAGTATTAAGCACCTGAAGATATGATCATATATCCTCTTTCAAAATATGGTGTAATAGATTATACTGATAGACTTCCTGGTACTGAACCACCCATAATTTCATGGAAGAAGTCATAGTCTTTTTTTCTGATACGTTACTGGATTCTAATTATAAATGTTTTATTTAGATTTCTTGAATCTATATTCATGTGTCTGTCTATAATTTTCAATTTTGTCTTATTTTTATCAACTTTGATTCAGTTTACTTTGCCTTTATAAAGTGGATTAGGGGCTTTTCTTCCTGCTTTATGGCTTATAGTACTTTAAGTAAAAGTATTTTCAGTCCCCTAAAGGTTAGATAAAATTCAGCTAGAAATACATGGTCCTGGTGAATTTTCAAAATTTATATTTTCCTCCTCTTCCCTGACCCAATATTCAACACCTGGGTATTTGTGATATCATGTGAGTATTTTCATTCTAGAGTGTCATTTGGATTATTCGTATAACTTTTCCATTTCAAGAGCCCTTGTTTACACTTACCTTATCTTCAGTCAGAATCTCTCCATCTCTGCAATTTGTGTATATACATACATGTATAAAGGTTCATTGCTTACCAGTCTTTATCTTTTCTTATATTGAGATTTGTAATACTTTCTGATTAATTTGATGTTTCATTAATCTCTTCCTATTTTCCTTAGAGTACATTGCCAATATAATGATTTACTCTCTCTTGCGCCTCCTTGTATTTATTTTCTTTCACTCTCATCAACTAAGGAAATAATGGCTGGCTATGGATCTCTGGGTAGCAGTCCTTCTCTTTCAGTATTGTGTGAGGATATGTCACTGTTTTCTAGTTTTCAGTGTTTTAGGTGTGAGGTTTGATTCTATGCCTAATTTTTTTTTCCCATAGTAAGTAATTTGTTCATTTTTTTCTGGAAGCCTGTAAGATTTTCCTTAACCAAGGTTTTTATTGAGATATGGGCAAACATACATGTTTTCTCAGCAACACTGAATTCTCCTAATGACTAATGATGTTGAGCATCTTGTCATGTGTGTATTAGCCATTTATATGTCTTCTTTGGAGTCATGTCTACTCAAATGTAATACCTCATTTTAATTAGTTTATTTGCCTTTTTACTGTTGATTATGCTTTTGTTGCTCATTTGAATCCACCATGGCTTCCCAACATTTTCTGGATTTTTTTTTTTTTTTTTTTTTTGAGACAGGGTCACACTCTGTAGCCCAGGTTGGACTGCAGAAGTGCAGTCTCAGCTCACTGTAACCTCTGCCTCCCTGGCTGAAGCAGTCCTCCCATTCCAGCCTCCTGAGGAGCTGGAATTACAGAGGTGCACCACTACATCCAGCTAATTCTTGTATTTTTAGTAGAAGTGGGATTTTGCCACGTTGCCAAGGCTGGTCTTGAACTCCCACCAATTATTACCCCATTTCTCTGCTGTCCTTCAGAATAGAACTATTCACTTTTCTATACAAATATTTCAAGGCAAGCTCCAGAAGATCACAATCTGTCTTACACGTGGTTCAGTGAAGTACGTTTGTGGTTTCTTCGAATAACAGATTTATGTAAGTGTTTTGAATACTCAGCATTCAGTTAACTTTGTAACCTATGAGAATATCATCATATTTTGGTATTAAGATAATGCTTTTTAAATTATTTGAAATGCACATATTAATAATAAGAAGAAATGTTCTTAAAAGAAGAAAAAAAGTCCTTACTTCTGTCTTGAACCCAGTCCAATCAGATTTTCATTTTCACCACGGCAGCCAAACAGTTCTTAACTCTACCTGCAACTTCCAGCTCAACTTACTGTACCTCTTGGCTACCTTCGACCTAATTGAAACTTTCTTTCTTTCTTTCTTTGCCTTCCTTACTCCCTCCCTCCCTCCTTTTCCTTCCTTCCTTCCATCTGCCTTGGCCTTCCAAAGTGCTGGGATTATAGGCATGAGCCACTGCACCTGGCCAGGATCTCTTTTTACTTGGTTTTTACTGGGTGCTCTTGTATGGTGGTACCGACAGTTGCCCAACCCATGGGACCCTATAAGCTGCCAGGGCTTTGCCTGCATCCAGTTCCTGATAGGGTCCAGTAGCCACGTTACTAAGGAGGGTCAGTAGGGAGAGAGCAGGTGCTCCTCCACCTCCTTGACTTAGGACGATAAACCTATTGTAAATCGAAAATGCATTTAATACACCTAACCTATCAAACACCATAGCTTAGCCTAGCCTACCTGAGTATGTTTCCATACTCAGAACTCTTGTTAGCCTATAGTTGGACAAAACCATCTAACCCAAAGCCTGCTCTATAATATAGTGTTGAACTCTCATGTCGTGTATTGAACACAATGCACTAAAGTACAGTATCAGTTGTTTACCCTCGTGATTGAGTGGCTGAGTGGGAACTATGGTTCCAAGATCAAGGTGCCAGCAGATTTGGTGTCTAATGAGGGCTCACTCCCTAGTTCTTAGAACAGCAACTTCTGGCTGTGTCCTCCCGTGGTGGGAAGGACAAATGATCTCCCTTGGACCTATTTTATAAGGGCACTAATCCCATTTGTGAGGGCCCTGTTCGCATGACCTAATTACCTCCCTAAATGCCCCACCTCCTAATGCCATCAGCAGAGGGGTTAGTATTTCAACATAGGAATTTTAGGTGGACGCAACATTCAGATCACAGGAGACAATGATTTAAAAACATTGAAAAGTACTTATGAGAAAATAATAAGTATTTACTGGATACATAAAACATGGCACATACTGTGCTAAGTACTTTACATCCATAATCTTATTTAATCCTCTCATAATCCCCAAGATGAGGGAGTAGATTGTCCCTGCTTGATAGAGAAGGAAACAGGCTTACAGCAGTTTGGGAAGTAACTCAAAGTCACACATGGTGGCAGAAGCCAGATGAGGAACTTCATCAGTCAGTTTCAAAACCTGTGCTTGACTACTATGCTGCTTTCACACAGCACACAGAGGTAATCCAATGGCATGCTATGATTACAGCCGTTTCATAAGAAGACAAGTAAAGACTCATAATAGTTCATAATAGTCACTGTGTCAGGGTGGTGCGATTTTGTTTTATTTTCCTCTATTTTCCAAAACTATGCTTGAGGAAACTTTTCCTAGTGCAAATCTTTTCATTGGGATGGCATTTTTCTTCCAATGGAAGGAGACTAATTTTACCGTTTAAAAAGTGCTATTTATGTAGAAAAAATAAAAGAAATTCCTTTTCAATAATAATGAGATGGGAAGTGTGGTCATGTGTTTTTCCTGTGCTTTTCACATTCTAGGATTTGTCTGTGGTCATGGAATGAGAAAAGCCTTTTAGTTCCCTTGTTTGGAATGGGTGCAGTTTTACTTCATTCTCCACCTGAGAGGGTAGTTTACTGCACGGGGCATTTTGTTTGCTGGGAAAAGAATCCATGTATGAATCACACCATTTAACATTTCCCTGCAGGCATTGCGTTACATCTTTTGATGTGACATATTCTTTTTTTGTTCTTTTCTATTTTCATTGTTCTTCTTAAAAATGACAACTTTAAAAAAAAAAATTATTTTGAACCACATCAAACTTACACTTTGCAAGAACAGTACAAAGAATATTTATCTCTTGAACCATTTGATAGTAAGTTGACTATGTGATGCGTTATCTCCCCTGAAAACATTAGCATGTATTTCCTAAAAACAGGACATTCTTTTACAACACTACCTTTTAAATATGCAAATTAACACTGTGGTATTACAGCAATTTATTCCTCAGACCTCATTCAAGTTTCATCAATTGTCCAATGAATCCATTACAGTTAAAGGATCCACTTGAGAATCCTTTGTTGCATTTAGTTGTCAATCATTTTAGTCTTCTGTCTGCAATGGTTAGTTTCTCTGTCTTTCCTTGACTTTCTGTCTTACATGCTTTTGAAGATTACAGACCAGTTATTTCGTAGAAGTCACCGAATTTGGCCTTGTCTGATATAGGATTCAATTCATGCATCTTTGGCAGAAATTTCTCCACTGACCTTTAATACCATTTTTATTTTGTTTGAGATGGAGTTTCGCCCTGTCACCCAGGCTGGAGTGCAATGGCACAATCTCCGCTCACTTCAACCTCCACCTCCTGGGTTCAAACAATTCTCCTGCCTTAGCCTCCTGAGTAGCTAGGATTATAGGCTCCCACCACCCTGACCAGCTAATTTTTGTATTTTTAGTAGAGACAGGGTTTCACCATGTTGGCTAGGCTGGTCTTGAACTCCTGACATCATGATTCACCCACCTCAGCCTCTTAAAGTGCTGGGATTATAGGCGTTAGCCACCGAGCCCCGCAACCTTCAATACTTTTTATTGAATCCTATCCGGGGTGCACAACTTCAATTTTCCCATGACTGCTGATGTCCACTTTGATCATCGGTTAAGGTGCTGTCTGCCTCTCTTCTCCATTAAGTGGAAGTTACCCTTTTTCCTGCTACAATTAACACATATTTATGGGGGAGGTTCTATGTAAATATTCTATTCTTCCTCAAACTTTCCACTTACCTATATACTAACATTATTAGGACTCACAGTTTTCTGCTTTATTTAAGGAGTTATAATACATTAGAACAGTTATTTATTTTGATGATGAAGATGGTTTCTGTGTCTTCTTGATATATCTCTATCTTTTCCTTGCTTTTTGACACAAGGTTCATACTCAAGTTTCCTACCTCAGTCCTGGGATCAGGACTTGAATCCTGGAATCCTTGGAATCTCTCTAAGAAGTCCTGGTTTCTTTCAGTGGAGAATGGTATCTAGAAGAGGAAATCTGGGCTGTGTTTATTGCTATGAGACATTCTCTTAGTAGACAAAGTTGGGGAATATATGTAAGAATATAGCTGCATAAAAATATATGAAGGTATATACGTATATACACACACACACATTGTCAGCTATATTTTTTAATATATATTGAAAACCATGAGTTCACCCCAATAGTTTTCTTTTTTCCACATCTGTGACTCCAAACTCCAACAGTTAAGAAATCTGGTTCCCACGGAGCTTTAAGTCTCCTTATTTGCTCAATCCCCCTGTAGGAAGCCAGCCTCCCATCAGAGCCACTGTCCCCCTCACCCCTCAGACACCCTACTTACCCTGCCCTTGCTCTGACCTGCCACCACCACCCCTTAGAAACTGTCCTTACTCCACCTCGACTCAGACAGTCCATGACATGCTGCCAATTCCCACGTGGACATTGTCCTCACCCCATTGGGGTTCTGGTTCCCTACCCAGGGCTATGTCCTATGCAGTTCCCCTCCTTGGCCCCTCGGGCAGTGATTCCCTACGCAAGGCACTTGCTGCTGTGGTGGTGTTATTCTTACCCAGCGGGGTCTCCAGGTCCCCCATACCAGTTTTGGGGCATCTTCCTTGGACTCTACACCTATGCTAGACTGTGTCTCCATGAGGAGGGGCTTCCCTTCTCCCCCCACAGCCCCACTACAGGCACCCCTCTTACCTGGAAACCCTTCTTATTTATTAGGCTCTCTGATACACCAGGCTGTCCTCAGTCATGAATACTCTCCTCACCCTGTTGAGGGGAGACCCCTATGCTGGGCCACCACCCCTATTCCAGAGCGACCAACTTTCTCTGCCTTGCTGAATGACTTTAGCACTAATTGTTACAGTAGAAAAGGGAAGAAGACGAGGAGAAAGAAGAAAAGAAACATTATGTTTCTTCTGAGCCCTAAATCATCACCATGACCAACCCTGAGTCAGCTCTTAGTTGACAGGAGAGTTTGTTTCTGATCAAGTATGTTTTGGTGGCCACCTCGGGGCAAGGAGCTAAAGGCTTAGGTAATAAAGATCCTCAGGGGACAGTGCCTCCAGCTAGAAGCCAGGAAGCCCGGAGTCCAGTCCTGACCCTGCTCTCTTCCAGCAGTATTGTTGTTCTACCTCTAGACCTTTGTATTATGGGGTGATAAGGAAATACACTGATCAACAAGTAAGAAGCCTGATAAGAGTACCTTTCTCCACATATATAGCATTGTTGTGAAGAGGAAGTGAGGTAAGATGTTTTGAAATGTCTTGAAAACCATAAATACCTAGGCAAACATGGCATTTTTATAAGAAAAATATTTTGCCAGGAAATATTAATGTAACGAGAATTTTTTTAATGGCAATCCTATTTTCTTTATGACGGAAAAAAAAAGTGATGTAAATAGGCTGGGTGCAGTGGCTCATGCCTGTAATCCCAGCACTTTGGGAGGCTGAGGCAGGCAGATGACTTGAACTCGAGTTCGAGACCAGCCTGGCCAACATAGCGAAACCCCGTCTCTACTAAAAATACAAAAATTAGCCAGGCGTGGTGGCAGGTTTTTGTAATCCCAGCTACTCAGGAGACTGAGGCAGGAGAATTGTTTGAACCCAGGAGGTAGAGGTTTCAGTGAACTAAGACAACACCACTGCACCCCAGCCTGGGCAACAGAGTGAGATTTTGTCTCAAAAAAAAAAAAAAATGATGTGAATAAAATATATTCCAACGCATAGAGCTGCAAATGTGTGCTGGGGAAATAATATACGGGATACCTGGGTGGAGGCAGGGGCAGCACACGGCCATAACATGCTGCATCCTGTGAAACCAGAACCCAGTAAGCGCCAACGTCCTTTCAGTTTAACTCAATCTGCCTGTTTAGCTGATTGCACTACTGCAAACTTTGGAACAGCAAGATTCCTCCTTTGATCATACCCCCACCCCCAAATTTACTTCTCTTTATCTCGTCTGCAGAAATTTCCTCTGTGTTCTGATACCACTTAGCAGCTTCTAGGGCTTCCCTTATCTTTACTGTCTGCTGTCCAGATATGTATGGAATCCAGTTGAACTATCCCTTGTGTCAGTAAAAGAAGCCAGCTAAATGAGATCTCTAGGTCTGAAGATTTCTTGATTCCTATGGCTTTCGTTTATGCAAAAGGAATGAACTTGATTTTTTTTCTGTATATTATGAATAAAATCTAATTTTTGGCATTTCGTTATGAGATAATCTAATACATATTTAAATTACGTTTCATTTGTTCTTGGATTCTAGAATAATATATTAGTAAGCACAAAACCAGACCAACAAAGAACCCCAAAGCCACTAGCCCCCCCACCAATTACACATGAAGACTGGACTCTAACGTTGCTCTGGGTTCTTAGGGGCCTAGGCTTTATTTTTAAAATTCGAGAAAAAAGCACAAAAGGGAACCCAGTACCTTTTAAAAAAAGAAATGAGGCCAAAGGCAAGGGAAGGCAGAGTTAAGCTAAATCTTCATGCTAGAAAAAGAGCGGCGTGCATTACAAGGAAGTGGTCAGTTCTAGCAGACAGTTGGGCAATGAGGTCGAGGGAGGCGGAACAGTTGACTCATGGCTCCCTCTTGCATTTGGTTTGCTATTTCTGGGGGCTTTCTTCTCACCGTGGTCACTGAGATAGCTGAGCTGAGCTAGGAGTGGGAAGGGAAACAGGCTCCCTGAAGGGTGACCCAGAGGGTGTTGCTTTCTGGCACTGGTTTCAACCGGATTGGATGACATTTGAGGATTAAGTCAGTCTCCTGGATATCTCATTATTCATGCATTTGTTCCTTTTGGAAACAGTTATTTCATACACAGGGTTTTCAGATGATTTAAACCAAAACACCAGACACAATAAAAATTTATAGGCAAAAGTAATCATATTCCAGTGACATGGAAAACTTATTGATGATCAGTTAAAGATGGTGGTTTCAGCGTCTATGTTTACCTCTGTTCTCTTCAAACATCCCAATAAAATGAAAATGGATGCATTTTTTTTTTTTTAAAGCCACAAACCATGAGGACTGAGAGACCTGGAGTGGAGGAAACACCAAGGAAAAATGGAAAGATGGAAAGCTGAGGGATGAGTATGAGCTGATCCAGCAGATTTGGTGAGACGAACACCTAAGCTGGCAGTGGGGGCAGGTGAGTCATCCATCCAGTTTGCACCACAGAACCACAAAAATGCTCAGAAAGTGGTGCCACCAGGAATTTCTAAAATGGGGGCAAATGGGAAAACAGAGTCAGTCAAAAGTCTTTTTAAGAAGCATTTGGGGCCTGGCGCGGTGGCTCATGCCTGTAATCCTAGCATTTTGGGAGGCCGAGGTGGGTGGATCATCTGAGAGTGGGAGTTTGAAATCAACCTGACCAACATGGAGAAACTGTGTCTCTACTAAAAATATAAAAAATTAGGCGAGCCTTGTGGCACATGCCTGTAATCTCAGCTACTCGGGAGGCTGAGGCAGGAGAACTGCTTGAACCTGAGAGGTGGAGGTTGCAGTGAGCCGAGATTGCACCACTGCACTCCAGCCTGGGCAACAAGAGTGAAACTCTGTTTAAAAAAAGAAGAAGACTGTAGTCCCAGCTACTCGGGAGGCTGAGGCAGGAGAATTGCTTGAACCCAGGAGGCGGAGGTTGCAGTGAGCTGAGATCGCACCACTGCATGCCAGTCTAGGCAACAGAGACAGACTCTGTCTCAGAAAAAAAAAAAAAAGAAGCAATTGGACTCCCAGCTTCCTTCTCAATGCCTTGCAACAGAAGACCTGCCCCTTCCCTCACCTTTGCACAGGACTGGAAATTTAGTTTCTAGAGCTGTGCTGCTCAGTACGGCAGCCACTAAGTACATGTGGTTTCTGAGCTCTTGAAGTCTGGCTATTCTAAATAGAAATGTGAGTTAAGTGTGAAATACACACCAGATTCTGAAAACTCAGTACAATAAAAAAGAATGTAGGCTGGGCACGATGGCTCACGTCTGTAATTCCAGCACTTTGGGAGGCTGAGGCAGGTGGACCACGAGGTCAGGAGTTCAAGACCAGCCTGGCCAAGATGGTGAAACCCCCATCTCTACTAAAAATACAAAAATTAGCTGGGTGTGGTGGCAGACACCTGTAATTCCAGCTACTGGGGAGGCTGAGGCAGAGAATGGCTTGAACCTGGGAGGCCCCCAGTGGATAAGCCTCATCTATACACTTAGAGCTTTTCATTTTTATTTTTATTAGTTTATTTTATTTTTGAGACAGAGTCTCACTCTGTCACCCAGGTGGGAGTGCAGTGGCACAATGCCAGCTCACTGCAATCTCCACCTCCTAGGTTCAATTGATTCTTGTGCCTCAGCCTCCCTAGTAGCTGGGATTACAGGCATGCACCACAATGCCCAGCTAATTTTTGTATTTTTGTAGAGATGAGGTTTCACCATGTTGGCTAGGCTGGTCTTCAACTTCTGACCTCAGGTGATCCACCCACCTTGGCCTCTCAAAGTGCTGAGCCAGTGTGCCTGGCCAGAGTTTTCTATTTTTTAATCTTTATTTTTTTTACACTTGATCTTAGCCAAAAGGCCAAGAAGCAATTAATCTTTATTTTTTTCAACTTTATTATATAATTGGTATCCAAAGAAACTGTACATATTAATGTATACAACTTAGTGACTTTGCACGTAAGTACTGCTGAAAGAAAAACTGTAGATAAATTAAATTTAACAGAGTTTAACTGAGCAAAGAACGATCTGAGACTTGGGTACCCCAACCCCACCCATGAAACAGAATACCTTCAGAGCAACTCCAGGGCTGCTGTGGTGTTAGAGAGAATTTATGGACAGAAAAAGGAAAATGACAGACAGAAAACAAAAGTGAGGTACAGAAACAGCTGGATTGGTTACAGCTCAGAGTTGGCCTTGTTTGGACAGTTTGCCCAGTAGATCACCTGTGAGTGGCTGAAGGATAGCTATTGTTACAAGAGTAGGGTGCAGTCTGTTTACGCATCTGGTTAGTATGGAGAAGCCTTTAGGCTGACTTAAAATACACAGGGAGGCAGCTTTAGGGTAAACTTCATTTAGCAGTACTTGCTGTTAGTTACAGGCACTGCGTTGTAGAGCAGATCTCTGGAACTTACTCACTTTTGTTTCACTCTAAGTTTATACCTATTGAACAACAACTCCCCATATTGCCCTTCCCTACCCGCTAGTTACCACCATTCTATTGTCTGCTTCAATACCTTTGACTATTTTAGGTGCCTCCACATAAAAGGGATTGTGCATTCTTTGTCCTTCTATGACTGACTTAATTTCATTTAATAGAATGTCTTCCTGGTCCATCCCTGTTGTTACAATTGTAGGATTTTCTTCTTTGTGAAAGCTAAATAATGTTCCATTGTATGTATGCACTACATTTTCTTTTTCCGTTTGTTCGTTGATAGATATTTGGGTTGCTTCCATATTTAGGCAATTGTGAATAATGCTGCAGTGAACATAGACTAGCAGATATCTCTTCCATATCCTGAGTTCAGTTTTTTCAGATGTACGCCAGAAGCAAGATTGCTGGGTCGCATGGTAGTCTTATTTCTAATATTTGAGGAAACTCCGTACTGTTTCCCATAGCAACTGTACCATGTTACATTTCCAGCAACAGTGCACGCTCTATATCCTCTCTCAAAGTTGTTTTTTTGATTTTTGTTTTTTTGTTTTGTTTTGTTTTGTTGAGAAGGAATCTTGCTCTGTCACCCAGGCTGGAGTGCAGTGGCGCAATTTCAGCTCACCACAAACTCCACCTCCTGGGTTTAAGCGATTCCCCTGCCTCAGCCTCCCAAGTAGCTGGGACTACAGGCGCCCACCACCACGCCTGGCTAATCTTTTGCATTTTAGTAGAGATGGGATTTCACCATGTTGACCAGGATGGTCTCGATCTCCTGACCTCATGATCCACTCACCTCGGCCTCCCAAAGTGCTGGGATTACAGGCGTGGGCCACCAGGCCTGGCCCATTTTTTTATTTATATATAGAACATATTTCTACATATAAATATATATTATATAAAATATATTAAAATATTTTTAAAACATATACAATATATTATATATATAAAGTATCTGAGATGATGTAGAGAAAACTATATAATGGCCATGCCAACAGGTGTGAGGTGATAGCACCCTGTGGTCGGGATTCGCATTTCCCAGATGATTAACAACGTCGATCACCTTTTCATATACCTGTTGGCCATTTGTATGTCTTCTTGTAGAAATGTCTATTTCGATCTTTTGCTCATTTTTAAATCAGGTTATTTATTATTTATTTTCTTGCTCTTCACTCGGAGCCTTTTACAGTCCACTTTTAAATATGAGCAGGAAGCCCAAACAACCATGGAGGAAATTCTCTAATGATTCACACAGTAAAACAAAATTGTGGGTTCTTCTAAAAGTAATCATCTATTTATTTGTGGCTGATTTTTTTATGACCTGCTTGTGCATGGAAGTAATATTGTGTCATCACAATACTAAATGTGCAAAAGGGTACATGCACGTCTGTGTTTGTTTCACTAAACAGTAAGTTAAAATACTAGACTATCTGCCTTAAAGTTAACACCCAGCCACCCTCTGAGTACCCAGAAGGTACTCCTAACCTTGTCAGGTGCTAAAATGCAGAGAGTAAAGTCAGTCCCTGGTGTCCAGGAGGTATAGTCCCAAGGAGAAGTCAGATAAGAAGAGAAATGCTTATTGTGCAGTGCGATAGTTTGCACAGCAGGAAGGGAGCCCAGAGTGACCCTGAAACAAGCTGCTGTGGGGAGAGGCAAGGGGAAACATTTCCATAGGGCCAGCTGGGTACAGCGGAAGGAAGGACACTCATTGCAGAGGGAGAAGAGAAAGGGACACATTTAGCAAACTGAAAATATCCTGCCAGGCTCGGTGGCTCACGCCTGTAATCTCAGCACTTTGGGAGGCCAAGGTGAGTGGATCACCTGAGGTCAAGAGTTCGAGACCAGCCTGACCAACATGATAAAACCCTGTCTCTACTAAAAATACAAAAATTAGCTGGGTGTGGTGGCACATGCCTATAATCCCAGCTACTCAGGAGGCTCAGCCAGGACAATCGCTTGAACCGGGGAGGCGTAGGTTGCAGATCTTGTGGCATTGCACTCCAGCCTGGGCAACAAGAGCGAAACCCTCACTCAAAAAAAAAAAAAAAGAAGAAAATAAAAGAAAATATACTGAGATGGCTGCCGTGAAGGGTGTGATGGGAAAAGTGTACAGGAATGCGGCCAGAGGGAAGCCCAGGACACCTTACCAAGGAAGTAGAATGATTGTCTAAAGAAACAAGGGCATCACTGACAGACTCAGGCTGACACCACCTGAAAACAGAGCCCCTTCAATGGCCTCCACGGTCTTTTATTAACGGCAAGACGTCTCCCTTTCCACAGTTTGCAGAGGGAATGGAAACAACCATTACTTCTGTATCTCTTCAAAGAGAAAATGCCTGGGAATGTGGAACCAGGTATGGGAAGGGGATGGAGCAGGTGTCTAGCGAAACCGAATTGTGCTCTTTAAGTCAGCCCTTTTCCCACACAAACTAGGATCTTCTTTTTCTTCTTCTTGTTGCGCTTCTTACTTCTGTCCTCTTTTGGGCTCTTCGACAATGAGCTGAGCTACATGGATTTTGATACTGGCTAATGCTGAACTTTTCCCAAGAAGCATAATATTTTAATCCCGTTACATGGGGAAGATTCCTAAAAAGCAGCACGAATTCTAAGGGGAGAATGGCAGGTTCCTCACGAGGTGACAGGGAAGAGATCTGGCACCCATATAACATCACACCGACACAGGAGATCTGGAAGGGCACCCAAAGGCAAAGGAAATGAGCTGTTGTAGGTAGGTGGGAGGAGTCTGCAAGGCAGCCCTTAAAACAATCTGCAAAGAGCACATTTGGGCTTCCTGGCTTCTCCTCTGCCAGGAGAATCATTGTTTAGGGGTGGTGCTGCCTGAAGAGATCAGTGTGCCGGAGCACCCAGACCTCACAGTACACAATGGGAAGGCGCAGAGGGCTGCCATGCTCTCTGGTGTTGATTTTGCACTCCAAACTGAGTCACCTGAATAGAGACCCAGGGCAGAAACACTGCCTAAGGCTTCACTCGGAAACACAGAGCTAAAAGGAGGGAACCATCGGAAGGAATAATGAAATCACTGGCTTAAAGCGAGTCCACAACCCAAGAGGAAAAACTTCATTAGATTTCGAGGCCTGAAAAGAATCTTCTGTGGCTCGAGGCTCTGTTCTCTTGGCCCCTTGGTTGGATGACCTCACCTTCTTGACCCACCAGGGGTCCCGTCCACCTGCATCTGTGGCTCTAGCCTCAGACTCATTCTTCCTTTATTTCATCTTGTCTCTGCCCCTTTCATTCTGGGCTGGGTGCATTTCCACTGGTATAAAATCGTCAAAATCATCAGCCTCCCAGGTAAGCCAGGGGTCTAAGCCATGAGACAAGAGAGTCCCTCATAGATACTTGTTGGATAATTGCATCTCTGTTCCTGGAGTCTGCTAAGATAGTTGATTGGATTCATAAATCATATATCTAATCCTTTTAGTGAATGATTGTCCAGACACACCCTTGACTCTAATTCCAGAGCAGGTCATGTGGATAGCCTGAGAATCTTCCAGATCAAATGCTGATTCTTTTATGCTTAGCAGTTCATTCCTTGATTTGTCTCTTTTCTCTTGCATTTTACTCTGAACAGCATAGAGAAACCAGACTGTACCTTTCACACTTGGCTTGGAAATCACCTCAGCTCAATATCCAAATTAATCGCTTACAAGTTCTACTTCCCACAAAGCAGTAGAAGATAATTCAGCCAATTTTTCTGCTACTTTATAACCAGGTTTACCTTTCCTCTAGTGTCCAATACCAATGTTCTTCACTTCCATCTGAGGCTTTACCAGGAGCACCTTTAACATTTATATTTCTAGCAACATTCTGTTTGTAGTAATATATGTATTTTCTAACATGATAAAAGCTTTTTCTCCAGCTTTCCTCACTTCTTTCTAAACTTTCACCAAAATGGCCTTTACCATCCATATTTCTTTCTTTCTTTCTTTCTTTCTTTAAATTGTTTATAGAGGCGATCCCTCACCATCTTGCCCAAGCTGGTCTCAAAATTCTGGGCTTAAGTGATCTTCCTGGCTCAGCCTCCCAAAGTGTTGTGATTATAGGCATAAGCCACCACACCTAGCTGACATCCATATTTCTACCACCAATCTCTTCAAGGCAATCTAGGCTTTTACTATCAAGCTCCTGAAAATTCCTCTACCTCCACCCATTGTAACTGCCCATCAGGTTCTTCCTGCTGCTGCACAGCCAAGGTCAATTCCCTGAGATTGTGGTATTGCAGTAAAGAGGTTAATTGATGCTAGGCTAGCCAAAGAAAGATGGAGTTATTACTGAAATCAGTCTCTCCAAAGTCTCAGAGGTTTCAGTTTTTCAAGGATAGTTTTGTGGGCAGGGGACTAAGGAATGGGTGCTGCTGTTTGGTTGGGGCTGCAATCATAGGGGTGTGGAAATCCATCCTCGTGCTGTGAGTCTGCCTCTGAGTTGGGGGCCACAGGATCTGTTGAGTCATGAGTCATGAGTCTGGAAGTGGACAGTATAAAAACATCTCAAAAAACCAACTTTAGTTTCTATAATAGTGATTGTTATCCATAAGAACAATTGGGGAAGTCACAAATCTTGTGACCTCTGGCTACATGACTTCTGAGCAGTGAGGGATTATAGAAACTATCCCTACATTTTAGCAGAATTCAGGCCCCTCCCATAATCCTAATCTCACCGCCTTTCATTAGTTTTCAGTCTCTGAGCAAGGATGGAGCTCGTTTTAGGAAAAGACTATTATCATCCTTGCTTCCAAGTTAAACTTTAAAACTATATCCTCCCACAGTTAGCTTGGCCTCTGCACAGAAATGAGTGAAGTCAGCCAGCCTGTGAGGCTCGAAGAAAGATGGAGTCAGCCATGCCACTTTCATCATCTTTGCTAAGGAGGTTTCACCATTACCCAATTCTAACGCCACTTCCACATTTTCTGTATTTGTTACATTCCACTTTCCAGTACCAAAATCTGTATTGCTAGGACTGCCTTACAAAGTACCTCAAACTGGATGGCTTAAAACAACAGAAATTTATTCCGTCACAGTTGTGGAGGCTAGAGTTGAAAATCAAGGTGTAAGCAGAGACATGCTATGAAATTCTAGATCTAATTCTTCCTTGCCTCTTCCTGAATTCTGGGGATGACCCCAATCTTTGGCATTCCTCCAATACTGGCTTCTGTTGTCACGTGTTCTTCTCCTGTGTGTTGCCATGGCATTCTCATGTTTGTGTGTCTGTGTCCAAATTTCCCTCCTTTTATTAGGACACAAATCATATAGGATTTAAGGGCCAGCCCAATGACCTCATTATAACTTGATTATATTGCAAAGATCCTATTTCCAAATAAGGTCACATTTGTGGGTACTGGAAATTAGGACTTCAGCATATCTTCCCGGGGGATGCAATTCCACCCATAACCCTGGATAAATACACCTGTGTAAACACCAACAAGATAAGGAAACTGAGCGTTTCCAAAGTTTAACAGGCTCCCTCATGCTCCCTCTCAGCCAACACTTCCTGAAGGTAGCCTTTATTCTGAACACCATGGCCAACTTTGGTATCTACAGAGCGCGTTTATGCTGACGCAATAGAAAATAAGATAAGAAGTAATTAGATGAGCCATATAGTCAAAGATAACCTACACTTTAACTGCTGGACTTTGAGCCATTTCTGAGATAGTTTCATTAAAACATTACACTGTTTTAGTTCCAACTAAATGTCAGGCCCTGTGCTATTTATTCATGTACCTTTAATTAATTAACTACTGTATTTATTTATTTATTTTGAGATGGAGTCTTGCTCTGTTGCCCAGGCTGGAGTGCAGTGGCACAATCTCAGCTCACTGGAACTTTCACTTCCTGGGTTCAAGCAATTCTCCTGCCTCAGCTGCCTGAGTAGCTGGAACTACATGCATGTGCCACCACACCCAGCTAATTTTTTTATTTTTAGTAGAGACGGGGTTTCACCATGTTGGCCAGGCTGGTCTCGAACTCCTGACCTTGTGATCTGCCTGCCTCGGCCTCCCAAAGTGCTAGGATTACAGGCGTGAGCCACCGCACCCCACCTATTTCATTTTATTTAATTCCATAAACTCCGTTTGAGGAAAGTATGCTATTTCCATCTAGAAAGAATAACTGAGACATAGCGTGTTTGCCCAACACTAGCAAATCCCTAGCTAACAAACGACTCCTGGAATCAGGCAGAGCTCTCTTGGGCTCTCAGGTCAGTGTTTGGTTCAGCAAATATTTATTTGATGAGTGGTTATTATGGACACAGGCATGGAGAATCATGCACAAATGCCACATTTCCCTGCTCTCAAGGAACTTAATATACTTTGAAGGAACACAGGAAGGATATAATTTAAAAATAATACAGTAAAAAAAAATACAGCCATTGTAATGATAGAGGCCAGCATGAAGTTCTAGAAAGGCACAAAAGATCAATATTGGCTCACCTGGGGGCGAGGGATGATCCAGGAAAGGATCTTGAGCTTTAAAGAAAGAGTAAGCAGGAGGTAGAAAAAAAGAAAGAAAGAAAGATGAGCAGGGGCAGGGAGGCATGAAACACAGGGGAAATCAAGCACATGGGGCTGGCAGGAGCCTGAAGTAAGACTCAGACTGTAGCTGGGGATGAGGATCAACAGCGGAAGGCAGGCCAGAGAAGACTTTTATATCATGGTAAAAAGGGGACCGTGCATATCTCCTGAGGTAGCAAATGCATTGCTTGTGGACTGTTTTCAGTCTGCAGATGGTGATTTTACTGCCACACAGTGTTTGAATGAAATCTACATGCCTTTGAGCCTCCAGCTCACCCCAGGCCACACTGCTCTCTATTGTTTAATGCCTACCAGATGTGTTCAAGTATATGACCTGGATATGTGGTGTCTAGGAAGGAGGCTGGGTGGCACTGCAAGGAGACTGGGTGCCACTGCAAGGGACATTGGTCACAGTTTATTGTAGCTGTTGTTGTTTTTAATGTGTTTTAGAGATGGAGTCTCATTATGCTGCCCAGGCAAGTGATCCCCTGCCTCAGTCCTGAGTTGTTGTGATAACAGGCACATGCTACTGTGCCCAGCTGAATTTTAGAGAAATTTCTCTAGAAACAGTGTCAGAGATGGACTTGAGAGAGTGAGGCTGGCTCAGGATGCTCAGTTAAGAGGTTATAAAAATGGTAAGATGTGGTCACTGAGCGTAGTAATAGAAGAGAGGAAAGATCATACTTAAAAACCAGTTAAGAGATAAAATCACCAGCAGAGAGTGAGTCTCTGGAGGTGAGGAGGTGGGAAGTGGTTTTCTTCCCATCTGTCACACCAGGACATGCTTTGCAATTTCTGCATTGGTTCTAATTCAAGGACACAGTCAGGCTGGTGCACACAAGCGTGGGCCACAGAGATATTGGAGAATGGCATGGCACCAAGTAGGAAAAGAAGAGGCCCTGGGCTCCATCTAGAAAAGAACCTCAGCTTCTCTTGACAAAGCTTACACTAGTGAGGAGAGTTTGATAGTCAACACCAAACCCAGCTGTAGATCACTGCAACTGACCATCTTCAGCAATTGCTGTACAGAGATAACTGTGCTGATGTTACTAGTTGCTAAAATAGTGTATTGACTCTTTTAATTTTTTTTTTTTGTCATCTTTACAAATTGAGAGAGTTAGAAAGTATATGAAGACAGGACATCTGAAATCAGTAGCCAGGGTCCTGGTCCTGAGCAGAAGTAGCAATCACCTCAGTGACCTTAAGATTAGCACCTAACCAAGGCCTTTCTTAATGGGCCATGCCTGCAAAGAGCAGATTAAAGGACTACAGTCTTTACACAGTCCTTTAATCATATGTGGTATGATTCTGGGAGACCCAGGGAAGGGGCCCATCTAAAATCTAAGTGATTCAATGGCAAATCTGTGAAATAAAGCCATTGCTTCAGAATTCCCACCAAAAACTCCCGCCAGACTGGCTTTCTTGGCCTAAGGTTTTGGTTGGTTCTTAAAATGCAAATATCCATGGGAGGGATAAACATTAAGCTTTATTGGTCACTTACCCTTTTGTATGAATGAGACAGTGCTTTTCTGACTAGGTTTGATAAAAGAAGAATGCAGAGTCAGATGTCTGAATTCATCTAAAGAAATGCCCAAAAGAAGAGTGAACCAGAAATAGGGAATCTACATATGAGGAACAGAGTAGGATGTATAGAAGGGATTAGCAAACTTTTTCTTTCTTTTTTTTTTTTTTGTTTGTTTTATTTGTTTGTTTGTTAGAGACAGAGTTTCCCTCTGTCACCGAGGCTGGAGTGCAATGGCATGATATTGGCTCACTGCAACTTCCACCTCCCAGGTCTGAGCAATTCTCCTGCTTCAGCTTTCTGAGTAGCTAGGATTACAGGCCCCTGCCACCATGTCTGGCTAATTTTTTTGTGTTGTTAGTAGAGACAGGGTTTCACCGTGTTGGCCAGCCTGGTCTCGAACTCCTGACCTCAGGTGATCCACCTGCTTCGGCCTCCTAAAATGCTGGGATTACAGTCGTGAGCCACTGTGCCCAGCCGAAACTTTTTCTATAAATGGAAAGTAGGCAATATTTTATGCTTTGCAATGCTTATTGTTTCCATTACATAAAACTCAACTATGCCATTATAGAGCAAAAGAATGAGCATGACTGTTAGAATAAAACTTAATTTACAAAAGTGAGTGGTGGCAGGCAAAATATGGCCAAAGGGCCACAGTTTGCCATCTCTTACATAGAGGTGAAAAAACAAGGGCCTTGGAGACAGATAGACTTTAATCCAAATCCCATCTCTAATAACTACTAGATATATAGTCTTATGAAAATTAGTTTATCTCTCCAGTCCTCATGTATCTCAAATGTAAAGTGGGATAGCAACACCAACATCCAGTATAGTGATAAAGTTGAGAGAAGGTTCTAAATATAAAGTCCTTCACATTGTGCGTGGCACATGTAGACACCCAGGAAATATTCGTTCCTCTTCTCCACTTTGACTTTTCCTTGAGCTGACATTATTCAACATATATGAGTGTGAATAAATTCTTGTTGGTCATTTGATTAACTGGTAATCAAATGGTAATCTAGAGAAGTAGAGTACGAACCAGGATATTTCTGGGATCCCAAGTTTCTTGGAGTGATAGGATGGGACGTACTTGGGATGTCACATAAAGTTTGAAAGTTACTAAAGAGATTTGAAGATTCTCTGTATCAGGAATGTTGGTCGCAAGCGAAATAAATTGACTGACTAATTGAAGGAAAAAGAAACTTTATTGGAAGAATATGGCGCAGCTCATAAGATCTAAGAGATGCCAGAGAATTATATTTACAGCTGATGAGGCAGATGAAAGGGATCTCAGAAGAGGAATTTCATATCAGTCTTGACCTGGCTTCTAGAAAACTAAACCTTCTATACTGAAACATTTAGCCAACATGCAAGACCCATGGAGAATTCAGATTGGATAAACTTGGTTACAAGCCTGCCCCTTCACTGTTTCAGAGGGGAAAGAAGAAGGATCTTGGGCAAGGATTCTCCAGGGGACTTCCTTAGTGGAAGAACTGGCACCTGGATTTAAAGACTGGTTGGGTGAAACTAGATTGCGGTCCCCTTAGTCAGCACTTACGACAATAAGGTTCTCAGACTCAACAAAACATATCAGGATGAATGGGATGAAAGGCCCCTTGTCCATCTGCTAAGGATTTCTGAACCTCGGCACTGTTGATGATTTAGGTAGGATAATTCTTGGTTGTTGGGGGCTGTCCTATGCACTGTAGAATGTTTAGCAGCATCCTGGTCAGTAGCAGTCCCCCTTCCTTCCAGTTTTGACAACCACAAATGGCTCCAAACTTTGCTAAATATCCCTAGGGAGAACAAAATCCACTCCAGACTGAGAACTCTAGGGCTGGCTCGCATCCTGGGAGTTCCTCTGAATGTCTGGTATGCCTGGTCTGGTCTTATGTAACCATTCCCTTAAAGACTTGGTTGACCCAGAGGATAGATTCAATTTAGTTCTTGTGATCCACTCTGCTTCCTGAGAGGATTCATTATTGTTGAACTTCCCCCCAAATATTTCAATGAACATTTTAAGATGACAATTTCTAAGCATTCTCAAGTTCAGGTAAGGCTTGCGTCTCCAGTGGCCTAGACACTCAAAGGCGAATGCATAAATAGATAAATGAATAAATACATGAATGGAAAGGAGAGAAAGCATACATCCAATTTTATCTGCACAGTGGCTGTTGCAGTTCTTTCTTTTGCTCTACCCTAAACCTAATTCCTATTCTTCCTTTCTGATTTCTTCTGGGGAATTACCACTCCCTCTTCTACAAATCATGCAGTCATGGAGGATTATAAAATCAGGTCCTCCTCTTCTCCTAAAGAAGCCCAAGGTCTCTGGAGGATTCCTGCTCCAGAGCCTTTCTCCAACATTGCCATACCTGCAGCGGCAGGCATGTGACCCACCCTCAACCAAGTGGAATTTTCTCCCAGGAGTTTGAGTGTGAAAGAGGCATGGAAAGAGAAGGGGGAAAGGAGAGGACTGGATGATTGTGGAATGCCAACTTCCAAAGGGACTTACAGAGCATCTGCTCCATCGTCCTCACTGCCTTGAGAGGCAAGTGGGGCTCAGCACCATGAGATGACTTTCCTAAGGTTGCTCTGTAGGGAAAAAGTACAGCTGATGGGGCTTTTGGGGAAGGAAAGAGAGAGAAAAAAGAGATGGAGATGGGCAGGAGAAAGAGAGAGAAAGGCAAGAAGGAAGAGGTATTTCTCATGAAGGGCAATGGTGTGGATTCACTCAGTCATGACCCAGGGCTGTGGCTTGCCTGCCAGATCTTTGGGCTCTGAGGGAAATGAGATGATTTAGGCTTTGTCAGCTCATGGACAACCCTTCCATATGTGCTTCTGAAATATGTGAGGCTGGACTCCTTGGCAACAACTTCCTCTTTAAAACAACAACTACTCCCATGACTGCTACTTCTTATTAAACTCTATGTGCCCTGGGCTATCAGGCCATTGCATATATTTCTGCATTGATTCTTCCCAGAAAGCCAATGAGACAGATGATAGTATTGTTCCCATTTTATAGATGAAGATAGTGAGCATCAGAGAAGTTAAGTAACTTGTCCAAGGGCAGAAACACAGTTTGAGCCAAGGACTGCAAGACTTCTGACCACAGACAGTGGGGGCTTTACAGCTTACGTCCTGCCAGACCCAGGCCCTGGAGAGATGGAGGTGAGCACAGGAGTTCCTCACCTCCTGTTCCAGCTCAGACCTAGGCCTATCTCTATGCCTTCAGCTCTTCAAGCAGGACTTAGCTTTTTGAACTTGATTTTGATCCGGCTTTGGAAATGCAGCTGCCTCCCGCTGAAATGGTCCCACTCTCCATCTGGTGAATTAACTTGCTTTTCATCTCCTCCTCTCTCCCTTGGCCTATGGGTCACCAGGCTACTTGATAGCACCTTGGCCAGAGAATCAATGGATAAGGAAGGGAAAAGAAGGAAAACTTAGCTCAACTCTTGTTACCTGAGGCCGTGACTGAAACCAATGCCCACAAAGGGGGTTTTGTATTTCCCATGAATTTAAAATGTCCCTGTCACTCATGCTACCAAATGTCCCGAGTTGGCGATGCAAAAAAGAATGCCATCATTGTGCAAACAGGGCAATTTATAACAAAATTCTTCACAGCACACGGCTATGCAGTAAAACTTCAACCCCGAGGAGCTCATTGCTAGGCTGTTTCTTTGTTGCTCCTGCCGTGGTTGGGGGTGGAGGAGAAACGAGGGGAAAGTGGCGCTGCTGAAAAGCCCAAGACCTTCCGGAGGTCCAAGTCCTGCCCCGACTCTCCTTGTGGGTTCAGTTCATGCCCCCCACGGCCTCTGTGCTACCCCCTCACCGTATCCCTCAGTGTCTTTTCTGTATACCATTTCCAGTGCTGATCAGGGAACATAAAGGCTTGATCTTAAAATTGAGATATCGCTATGCCAGAAAGGTACTAACAAATTATAAGCAGCTACAGTCAACATTGGCTTCCGACAGTCTTGACCATCTGGGAGAAAGTTTTCTGGTGGGGTTAGCAGAGAAGAGGAAAAGGAGGCCATGCCCATCCAAAGGGCAGCACACATCTTTTGAAAACGTTCTCTTTTGTTTGCTTCTCTTTCCTTGTCTTTTTCCTTTCTCATTTCTCTTGCTTTTTAAAATGCTCTCCCTCACAGAAGGAGGGGAACCACTACTGTGCAAGAAAATTCCCTATTGACTTGCAGCGACATAGAAGGGCAGTAAAGCATTGCTCACATGCTGAGGGGCAACTCTATGTTAGCTGAGGGGTGATTCTAGTTCAGGACTCAGGCTGAGAGAGATACAAGAAGGTGAAAGTTCCTAATGTCATAAAACAAAATTACAAGTTTAGTTTAAAGATCTTAATTGGCTTTTATCTGAAATTCTAGAATCAGAAAATTCAGAATCTGCCTCATTCTATAAAGTAAAAAGAATGTTGTGATGAGCTGGGCAGAGGAGGGTGGTTTTACAGACAGAAAGAAGCTGAGCAAAGCAGAAACACAACAGGTGGATTCGTTGTTTCGAAGTTACCTTCATTGTAAGATCAAGGCAGAGGGAATTTCATCATGATGCTGATTGAGAATGGCCTGTTCCAGGATTTGGCTATTAGCTCGCTCTCTCTCCTGATTTCTTGGAAGTTCAGGTAAGCAACTTAGCTGTGGCTTGGTGGTAGGGAACACTAGCAGGAGTGACTCTATCTTAATTTGGTCTGTTGGGCCTCGTGCAGGGACTTGGTTCAAACAAATGGCCTCCTGTACATTTTATTTACACTAATTTGGCTTTTTGACCTAATTTGTTTCCCAAGTTGTTATTCTTAAAAATTTCTTTTTCTTTCCTTTTCTTTTTTTTTTTTTTTTTTTTCGAGAGAGGTTCTCACTCTGCCACACAGGCTGGGGCTCCATAATTCTCGATTTGTAGAAGAGGGAGTGGTAATTCCCCAGAAGACTTCAGAAAGGAAGAATAGGAATTAGGTTTAGCGTAGAGCAAAAGAAAGAACTGCAACAGTTGTTACAGGAAAGGGGTCCCGATCCAGGCCCCAAAAGAGGATTCTTGGATCTCACACGAGAAAGAATTCAAGGCGCGTCCGTAAAGTGAAAGCAAGTTTATTAGGAGAGTAAAGGAATAAAAAAAGGCTACTCCATAGACAGAGCAGCCCCGAGGGCTGCTGGTTGCCCATTTCTGTGGTTATTTCTTGGTGATATGCTGAACAACGGGTGGATTATTCATGCCTCCCCTTTTTAGACCATATAGAGTAACTTCCTGACGTTGCCATGGCATTTGTAAACTGTCATGGCGCTGGTGGGAGGGTAGCAGTGAGGATGACCGAGGTCACTCTAGTGACTCTCTTGGTTTTGGTGGAATTTAGCCGGCTTCTTTACTGCAAACTGTTTTATCAGCAAGGTCTTTATGACCTGTATCTTGTGCTGACCTGGTATCTCATCTTGTGACTTAGAATGCCTTAATTGTCCGGAAATGTAGTCTGGTAGGTCTCAGTCTCATTTTACCCAGCTCCTATTCAAGATAGAGTTACTCTGGTTCACACATCTCTGACACAATGACACCATCATGGCTCACTGCAGCCTCAACCTCCCAGGCTCAAGTGATCGTCCCACCTCAGCCTCCTGAGTAGCTGAGACTGCAGGTGTGTGCCACCACACCCAGCTAATTTTTGTATATTTTGTAAAGACGATGTCTCACTATGTTGACCAAGCTGGTCTGCTGGTCTCAAACTCCTGGCCTCAAGCTATCTGCTTCCCGAAGGCCAGGCGTGACCCACCGAGCCCAGCCTACTCTTAAACACAAATTTTCAACTCCCTTTTCTCCTCCTTTTATCTTTTTTAAAGATTTTGGGGGACATGTTATTATGTTTTCAACATTTCATCATAAAAAGTCTCAAACAGTAGAAAAAAGGGTACACTGCATCCTCATGCACTCTGGGTAATTTTAAAGCTAGCAAAAGTAGAGAAATAAATAGAATGAAATAGCAAACAGTGAGGAAACAAGATGCTCACTCTTGAATTCTCAATAATAAAGACATCCCAGTTACACACTGACATGTAAATTAACAAGCCTTTCATCTTTTGGGGGGCTCTGCCTCTGGCCCCTATCCTTAAAATGGGTCTTTAAAGGAAGGCCCCTATTAGAAGCTCTTTGTGGTTTCTTCCTTGCCATGGGGATTCATGAATATACAAAGGACTTGGATGGTTGGGAGGCAGATGAAACCTGAGATTTGAACAAAGCCTCATAAATCTGTTTTTAGAAAAGCCAGCCAGCAATCCAGTTGCTAACATCCTGGGGAGCTGCAAATAGGGCCCAGAGGTGGGAAGAGGGAGGGTGGGGCAGATCAGAGAAAGCTGTCATTTGCCTCCCAGGGGGTAAAGTCAGAGTCCAGCCTGGGTGATAGAATTCTCAGTGGTCTAGACCAGACCAGAGCCTCCAAAAGTGCCCAAAAATGACTGACTTGGGAATCTTAAGATGCAGATTCTGATTCAACAGGTCTGGGGGTGGGGGTGGGGTGGAAGGTGGGCAGCATTGAGAACCTGCATTTTTATCAAGCTCCTAAGCAAAGCCAACCCCTAAGCTGCAACCTATGCAGTCACCTAGGCTCTGGACTTGGTTTAACACACTATTTTCACCTTCTTGAAATTGTAAGTGAATTTTAAATTTGAACTTGTGTTTTGTTAGTCTGATGGGGCGATCCAGCCAGCCGGAGACTAGAGATCTATGCAGTGCAGTATGAATATGCGTGGCCACTGTCTTTTGCTCCTCATTTGCATATAGTGCTTGAGATGCCCCATGAGTATAAAATTTTGGTGGGAGTTCAGCAAGTCCCAAGTGGTGTCTTATGGCTGTGATTTGGTAAAGTTTGGGGGCACTGACAGCCTGGGGAAGCCATGCTTGCCATTGGTACCAGAACTTGCTATGAACACAGAAAGAAGGCAGTGATGTTCTAAGAAACATGAATGACCAAGAAACCCTATCATATCTCTCCTGAGTTATTTACCTCCATCTCCTGGGTTCAAGCGATTCCCTGTATTAGCCAACCACAGATGCTGAAAATGATGACATAGAAGAGAAAGTACTTTTTCCTTTCAGTCCTTCCCTATCCTTCAGGAAGCGGAAGGTATTGTGAGTAGAATATGTGCTTATTAAGAAGCAAAAACTAAATAAAGTTACTCAACTTTATTTAGCATTCCCACTGTTCTGGTAAGAACAAAATACACCTGTGTGTACAAGTTACAAAATACAAGTTGTGTTATTTCGATGATTCCACCTTTGGAATTAAATGCTCACATATTTGCATTTAAAACTGGCATTGCTTGATAAAAAAATGAGTGGTAAATCTATGTTAGTCATTAAAAATGTTCCTTTTTTTACTTGGAATGACGTTAAATGGGCTGGGCGCAGTGGCTCACACCTGTAATCCCAGCACTTTGGGAGGCCGAGGCAGGTGGATCGCCGGAGATCAGGAGTTAGGCACCAGCTTGACCAATGTGATGAAACCCCGTCTCTACTAAAAATGCAAAAATATGCTGGGTGTGGTGGTGCACCCCTGTAATCCCAACTAATTGGGAGACTGAGGTGGGAGAATTGTTTGAATCTGGGAGGCAGAGGCTGCAGTGAACCGAGATCGTGCCACTGCATTCCAGCCTGGGCAACAAGAGGGAAACCCAGTCTCAAAAAAAAATGATATTAAATGGCAAATAGAAAACACCATGACAACTTGAGAGACTGTGGAAAAAGAAAGCACTTTTTCCCTGCTTTTTGAACAGGGCCCATATTTTTATTTTTCACTGGGCCACACAAATTACGTCGCTAGCCATGCTTCCAGTTGATTCTGCCGCTGCTAATTGACAGACCACACCTTTTTTTTTCCCCCCCCGAGATGGAGTTTCACTCTTGTTGCCCAGGCTGGAGTACAGTGGTGTGATCTCAGCTTACCACAACCTCTGCCTTCCGGGTTCAAGCGATTCTCCTGCCTCAGCCTCCTGTGTAGCTGGGACTACAGGCATGTACCACCACTTGGGGCTAATTTTGTATTTTTAGTAGAGACAGACTTTCTCCATGTTGGTCAGGCTGGTCTTGTACTCCCAACCTCAGACAATCCACCCTGGACTCGACCTCCCAAAGTGCTGGGATTACAGGCATGAGCTACCTCACCTGGCCTAAACAATTATTTTTGAGTGGTTATTACTGTGATGCAGCTAGAGAGAGAATGTTTTGTCTTCCTTTTAAGGAAAAATAATACAGGAATTTAACAGATTTATGAATAGTTTCTATATATCAGAAAATCTTTATACCAATCATAACCTTAATTAAATGTATATGTATACCTATATACCTACATCTCTATATCTCTATATTTCTTAATATCCATCTCTATTTTTTTATTTTTTAATTTTTTAATTTTTTTTGTAGAAAGTGATTTATTTCGAGAAAGAAACAGGAGAAGGAGAGAGAAAGAAACAGCTAACTCTCACACTGAGTGAGAGAATCCAGAAAGATGGAATGCAGAAGAGGAAAGCAGGTTCCACACTAAGTGGAAGGGAATAGAGAGAGACAGAGTTTAGGAGAAGAGAGGCCTCCACGAAGGGAGTGTTCGTGGAAGTGGATCCAAACATGGAGTCCCCCATCTCTATTATTCTTAAGAAATCACCTGTATGTAATGAATGTGTAATGAACAAGCCACTGGAGCCACGTGATTTATCAACACTGTTTTATATTCAGAGGAGTGGAAGAGTCAGGGCAAAGTAGTTCCTCCTGGCTCCCCTCAAGCAGTCCACCTGCTCTACTTCCTGGTTGATGGTCCTAGAAAAGCAGCCTTTAGCTCCTATCAGGTGGGGCAGGCTTAGAGAGCAAAGAAAGACTAATGTCTGGTAAGATTAACTGATGCTTTTCATAGTCCATTCAATAATACCACATATCCATCACTTTATTTGTCTTTTCATATGCCTTGTGATTTTTTTGTTGAAAGCTGGACATGATGTCCTTGGTGAAAGAGACTGCTGTAAACAGGCATTTTGTATGAGGTTTTATGTTTTTCTGGCAAGGAACTTCAGCTGTGTTTGCTGTAGCTGTGGGTGTTGAAAGCTAAACCTTCATCTGATGTGCTCGTTTTGGTCTCCCTGTTGTCTTTGAGTTTCCCTAAAGGGCTCTTAAGCTGTCACTTTTTTTTTTTCTTGAGACAGAGTTTTGCTCTGTCTCCCAGGCTAAAATGCAGTGGTGCAATCTTGGCTCACTGCAACCTCCATCTCCTGGGTTCAAGTGATTCTCCTGCCTCAGCCTCCCGAGTAGCTAGGACTACAGGTGTGCACCACCATGCCCAGGTATTTTTATCTTTATTTTTTTATTTTTAGTAGAGATGGGGTTTCACCATATTGGCCAGGCTGGTCTCGAGCTCCTGACCTCAGAAGATCTGTGCACCTCAGCCTCCCAAAGTGTTAGCATTACAAGCGTGAGCCACCAGGCCTGGCCTTAAATCTTCTCTAGAGGCTTAGTAAATAGTTCCTCCAATTGTTTTCCCCTGTTATTAAACACCAGCCCTCTTAATGTGGTGGAAAGCGTGTGGGGAAAGGAAGTGTTCTACAGTCCCGTAAATAGGTCTCAGTCTTGGTAGTGAGCCTGTGCCCCTCGGCTGCCACCTTCACCAGGGCCCCTCAGTTTTGTTCTGTTTTTCCCTCAGGTGAGACAGGAAGGCTAGAACCCACTGGAGTTGGGTATTTTCCTTCACCCAGGTCAACCTAGGCTGCAGTCTCTCTTGAGGACAGGCATTGTTATAAACAAACCGAATGTTCTGGGCATACTTTTTAAATGGCTACTTTCCCCCACCCCTTGGGGGAATCACTAGGGAATTCTTTTCTGACCTTAGAACCTAGCGGCACTCCTGGAGTTAAAACTCAGAAAGTGTGGGGTTTGCCACTACCTGAATTTCTTTCTTTTTTTATTTTTGAGACAGAGTTTTGCTCTTATTGCCCAGGCTGGAGTGCAATGGCGTGATCTTGGCTCACTGCAGCCTCCGCCTCCCAGGTTCAAGCAATTCTCCTGCCTCAGCTTCTTCAGTAGCTGGGATTACAGGCACGCACCACCACGCCCAGCTGAGTTTTGTATTTTTAGTAGAGACGGGGTTTCACCATGTTGGCCAGGATGGTCTCAATCTCTTGACCTCGTGGTTCACCCGCCTCGGCCTCCCAAAGTGCTGGGATTACAGGCGTGAGCCACCGTGCCCGGCCCTCTCCCTGAATTTTTAACTCTCAGCCTTGTCCACACTGAGCCTCCAGCAATTTGTTAGTGGCAGTTCAGGTTTTCCCGACTTGACACTAGTTCCTTGGAAGTTTCTGCTTCTGAGCTTCTGCTCTGGTAAGTTGTGATTCTCTCTATCTGTCTGCATGTCTGTCTCCTCAGTTTTGGGGGCAGCTGTTTGCTGAACTGATGGATATAAGAATTGTATGGCTGGGCTTGGTGGCTCATGCCTGTAATCCTAGCACTTTGGGAGGCCTAGACGGGTGTATCATGAGGTCAGGAGACTGGGACCATCCTGGCTCACACGGTAAAAACCCTGCCTCTACTAAAATACAAAAAATCAGCTGGGCGTAGTAGTGGCACCACCTGTAATCCCAGCTGCTCAGGAGGCTGAGGCAGGAGAATTGCTTGAACCTGGGAGGTGGAGGTTGTGGTGAGCCGAGATCACGCCACTGCACTCCAGCCTGAGCAACGGAGCAAGACTCCATCTCAAAAAAAAAAAAAAAAAAAAAAAGAATTGTTAGTTTTCAGCTTGCTGGGTGGACAGAAGAGATGACTTCTAACTTCCTATATGCCTAATTAGAAACCAGAAGTCCCCCACATCATTTAATTTGACTTTTCCAAATTAAGTTTAGAGATACTCAGTCACACCTGGGTTTTGTGGCTCGCATTTGTGACCCCAGCACTTTGGGAAGCCGAGGCAGGAGGATCACTTGAGGCCAAGAGTTTGAGATCAGCCCGGGCAACATAGCGAGACCCCATCTCAAAAATGTAAGAAAGAGATCTTCAGTCACCCGCACATGAAGCAAGCCAGGACTGGAGACCTTGGGTGAGGTGACGCCGATGCTGTTGATCTGTTTCATGAAGGTGAGGCAAACACCTCAGGCGGGCCTGGAGCCCTTTAGGAAGTTATTGTTGGGTACCATACCTTTGCTTATCTCCACGGTCATAATGGGACCAGATTTCTATACTCACTGGAGCAAATACAAGGTCTGTCCCAATTGGAGATGGGGAAGTGTCCCAGAGAGGTGCTTCGCGCTGTGCTTCCCTCCCCTTCCCCAGTGCTTGTCCATATGGCCAAACAGGAGGATCCCATAAAAGTTGAAAACCTCATTGGCTGAATAATGGTGGAAAGATGAGGATATTTTTGTCTAGAAAACATTTCCAAATGTGTGGAGGCCCACACTCAGGGCTTACAGTGTGATATGACCCCAGACCCTGCCCTTCATCTTGTACAAAGTTGTGTCTCAGCAGGTGTCATTGACATTGAATCCAACAGCAACAGCGTTCCCTGGGATTGCACAGTACAAAGCCTGACTCCCTATACTTAATGTCAGGGAAACGCTCTGCATGAATGAGCTGCCAATTTGGGGATGGGCACTGGCCCAGGGTCTCTCCAGAGCCCAGCTTTGCTGACCGCAGATTATTTTCTGGCATCAGGTGCTGTGTAAGGGGCCCATATTCCTGGGGGAGCCTTCACGACAGGCTTAATTCTCAGAACTGCATCAGAATCTCCAAGTTTAGGGCAGGGTCCCATAATAGGAAAGAGCTCTAGCCTTTTTTTATTGTATAATAATAATAATAATTTTTTTGAGACAGTGTCTCTGTCACCCAGGCTATAGTGCAGTGGTACAGTATTGACTCAATGCAACCTCTGCCTCCAGGGTTCAGGTGATCCTTCCACTTCAGGCTCCTGAGTAGCTGAGACTACAGGCACACACCACCACGACTGGCTAATTTTTGTATTTTATGTAGAGATGTGGTTTCACCATGTTGCCCAGGCTGTCTTAGCCTCCCAAAGTGCCAGGATTACAGGCTTGAGCCACTGCGCCAGGCCAGGAGAGAGTTTTAGCCTTTTGAAGACTTTCATATAGAAATTCCAGTATCCCTGGAAGCCTGAGCTGAAATTAGCTTGTTATTGTCTTGGGGCCACAGTTACAGGTTTGAGTTTCTTTCGGGAGGCGAAGGGGCACTTTAAGGACTGTGGCAGCTGCATCCCCACCTCTCCTCTGAGCCCCGGGCTCTGCTCCTTTCTTCTGTAGCAGGGAATGCTGCTGATTATCAAGCAACCCAGGGGCATGGCCAGGCTTCACTATGGCAGAGTTTGAACTGACTGTGACAGGAGGTGGTAATGTCCCTCTGCCTCTGCAGAGATTTCTGTTCTATCCACTTACATGGCTTCAGGTAATGTGCATTTGTCACAGGATAATTTACAAAGCTATTTAGTGCTATTTTCTACTCCCTGCCAAAAAAGATTTTCAAAAGGAGGGAAAAGTAATTTTATCCTCGTTTTCAGGAAATTCTGGGCTGCCAGTCTTAGAGGCCATGTATTAGTTATCTGCTGCTGCATAACAAATTATTCCAAATCTTAGTGCCTTAAAACAAGAAATACTTATTATCTCACAGTTTCCGTGAGTCCGGCATCAGCCGTTTAGTTGCTCAGGTCTCTTGCAAGCCTGGACTCAGGTTTGGCTAGGTTTCCAGTCATCACAAGGAATATCTAAAGGAGGATCCATCTGCTTCCAAACTCACTCATGTTGCTTTTGGCAAGCCTCAGGTACCCTCTGGCTGTTGTCCTAAGTATCAGTTCCTTGCCACATGGGATTCCTTGTTGGGCAGCTCACAATTATGACAGCTGGCTTCCCTCAGAGCAGTGAGGGAGGAAAAGAGAGAGGGGAAACAAGATTGAAGTCACTGTGGTTTTATAAGCTAATTTGGGGAGTGACATTTTATCATTCTTGCTGTATTCTGTTGGTTAGAAGTGAGTCACTAGGTCCAACCCACACTCAAAGGAGGGGATTACACAAAGGCATGAATACCAGGAGGTAGAGCTCACTGAGGGTCCTCTTGAAGGTTGCTATTCTGAGTTATTAATTTTTTTAATGTGTTGTTCCCAGCCCCAAACAAAGTTACAAGCCATCTGTTATAAAGCTCTATCTAAGCCCCTGTGTGGAAAGCGAATTCAGCAGGGTGTTCCTTGGGAGGTATAGTGTCTGGGGATTGAGTTGAAAGACAAGGAGTTGCCTAAAGTTAGCAATGCTGCATGGATTTAAGGAGATGTGAAAGGAAAGTCCACTAGCATCAGTTTCCTATCAGGAAATATCCTAGGCGGCAGCAGGAACTTTTGATGATAAACACATTGCTGGGGGCAATGAACATCAAACACCATAGTCTCAGGAGCTACATAGAAGTTGCCAGATACCCTAAAGGTCAAGGAGCCTGCGGAGCCGCTGAATGGACCACAGGATCTTGGATGGTGAAATCCGCATAGTAAACGTGATATGCCAAAGATCAAACCACATTTCCTAGGCAATTTTTGACAGATTTCACCACTGAAGAGTAAAAGAGCCCTCCATAGTGACTGACACTGAGAGTCTTCTAATCCTAGTAAATGGGGATATCTTCGTCTGTTTGTGCTGCTAGAACAAAATTACTACAGTGGATAATTTACAAACAATAGAAATTTATGTCTCATGGTTCAGGAGGCTGGATAGTCCAAGATTAAGGTACTGACATTCAGCATCTGGTGAGGGCCTTCTTGATGTGTCTTCACATAGCACAAGGCAGAAGAGCAAAAGAGCCCAGCTAGCTTTCTCCAGCACTCTATTTATTTGCTTATTTATTATTTTGAGACAGGGTCTCACTCTGCTGCCCAGGCTGGACTGCAGTGGCGCAATCACAACTCACTGCAGCCTCAACCTCCAGGCTCAAGCAATCCTCCCACCTTAGCCTCCTGAGTAGCTGGGACTGCAGGCATGAGCACCTACATCTGGCTAGTTTATAAAGTTTTTTATAGAGACATTGCCTCCCTAATTCATCCAGACTGGTCTCAAACCCCTGGCCTTAAATGCTCTTCCTGTCTCAGCCTTCCAAAGTGCTGGGATTACAGGCATGAGCCACCCGTGCTTGGCCCCTTTAGCACTTTTTTTTTTTTTTTTTAATTAAAAAGAGACAGACTCCCTCTTTGTTGTCCAGGCTGGTCTTGGACTCCTGGGCTCAAGTTATCCTCCTGCCTTGGCCTCCCAAAATGCTGTGCTGGGATTACAGGCATGAACCCTCATGCTTGGCTCCCTTTAGCACTTTCATAAGAGTCTAACCCTAGCCATGAGAATGGAGTCCTGATGACCTACTCATCCCCTAAAGGATCCACTTCATACCATTACACTGGATCTTAGGTTCTAACACATGAATTCTAGGGGAACATTCAGACCATAGCAGGAGGTTAGAATCAGATATAATCTAATTTAGAAAAACTAAGCATCAGATAGACAATCTCTTTTATTATGGTAGTATGAAGGTATACTATACTTATAGTTATTACTTGCTTAATCTTTATAACTCTTTGTAGTAGGTATTGCTCGTTCTTTTTACAGAAGGAGGAACTGCAACCCAGAGAAGTGAATATATGTTTAATGAGCTAACGCAGAAGAAGAAACCAGGGCTAGAGAACCCCTTGTATTATATCCCAGATCATCTGGAATCACTTTACCTGGCTTAAGCGAGAAAGCAAGAAGGAAAGAAATACATTGACTAATAGAACAGAAAAGTCTTGGGTTAAGATTGCAATCAGGCAGCACAGTTGATTCAGGGGCTCAGTTAAAGTCATCAGCATGCTGTTTCCTTCTACTGTTTGTCTCCATTCTTCTATGCTTCCTCATTGTCAGGCTTCTGATGATAGCAGGATGCCTGCCAGCAAGTCCAGACCTAAAAACCTTCCAGATTCAAGTGCCCCTAAAAACGTGGTGGCTCTCACAAAAGTCCCTGCCAAACCGCATTGTGTCTTCCAGGTTCCTGTTGGGCCACAAACCCATCTCTGAGTCTGTCACTGGGAGAACGGGACGCTCTTTTGGACTAGGCCTGAGTTACATACCCATCTGGGACAACAGGACTTGCTATGGGGACAACTTCATCTGTACACGGACGGAGACTGAAGAATGGAGGTAACCTCTCCAGAAATGAGCATTGTTCAGTAGAGGTATAGTTGATTTCCGCTGGTAGAAATGATAACTCCAAAGATGATGTTTCATTGCTCGGTTGGATAGTACCTAAATTTTCATCTATTAAGTAATTCATTTGAACATTCTTGATGTTACATCTCCTGCTTTTTTGTCCTTTTGACCAGTCTTAATATCTTACTTAAAATAATTAATGAATTCAATACATCTTTGGCATGTGTTTACTTTATATGAAAGTCGTGTTTTTAAATTTCTTTTTTGAGGCAAGTTCTCACTTTGTTGCCCAGGCTACAGTGAAGTGGCATGATGACAGCTCACTGCAATCCTGGGCCTCAAGTGATCCTCCTGCCTCAGCCTCCCAAGTAGCTAGAATTACCGGGGGGCTCCACCATGCCTGGCTAAGGTTTTAACTTTTTGAATATTGTACTTCAACAATTGGGAGGAAGCTATGCTTCTTTTACTTACAACTCTCATTTTCCCTTAAAATCAACTAGGCAATATATATCTTCAGGGATATCATAGCTTTAAATTTAGTAACATTTTAAACAACTTGTCATCCAGGTTAGCCAGATTTCTTGGAAGTGGTTCCTCCAGTCCCCGGCCAAGTTGCCCTGGCAGATGCTATGTGGAATTGAGATGAGCTATTCCTTCTGAGTCCTGCCCAAATTGTAGATTAGTGAGGAAAATGAATGAATGGTATTGTTTTAAGCCACTCAGTTTTGGGGTTATTTGTAACACAACAATAAATGAATGATACAAGGAGAGTTTCCTTTACATACATCTTCGTCTGAAATTTTTATAACAAACCCCTGTTGCATTTAAAATTTCGTTGTTGTCATTTTTTCTGGGACAGAGTCTTGCTCTATTGTTGCCTAGGCTGGAGTGCAGTGGTTCAATCATGGCTCACTGCAACCCCGACCTCCTGGGCTCAAGCCATCCTCCTGCCTCAGCCTCTCAAGTAGCTGGGACTACAGGTGTCTGCCACCATGCCTAGCTAAGTTTTTAGATTTTTTTTCTTTTTTTTTTTTTTTGGTAGAGACAAAGTCTGACCATCTTTCCCAGGCTGGTCTTAAACTGCTGAGTTCAAGTGATCTTCCTGAATCAGCCACCCAAAATGTTGGAGTTACAGGTGTGAACCACCATGCCTGGCCTACAATTTTTAAATATTTTGAGGAAAAATTAGAAACATAGCAAGAGTTTCTTTTTTTTTTTTTTGAGACGGAGTTTCACTCTTGTTACCCAGGCTGGAGTGCAATGGCGCAATCTCGGCTCACCGCAACCTCCGCCTCCTGGGTTCAGGCAATTCTCCTGCCTCAGCCTCCTAAGTAGCTGGGATTACAGGCACGCACCACCATGCCCAGCTAATTTTTTGTAGTTTTAGTAGAGACGGGGTTTCACCATGTTGACCAGGATGGTCTCGATCTCTTGACTTCATGATCCACCCGCCTTGGCCTCCCAAAGTGCTGGGATTACAGATGTGAGCCACCGCGCCCAGCCCCATAGCAAGAGTTTCTATATGCACTTCCTTTACTTATATCCTAAGGGATACTCAATTTCAAAGCCATTCTAGTTGTCAAAAGATATTTCTTCAGCAAATACTGCTATGACAGTTACTGTTGACTTCTTAGATCATTTTTCACTGGCAAGAACAGGACAGGTAAGGGAAGATGAAAGCTGTACCTGGGCTATAAGAAAAGTCAGTATTATCGAGTGCTGAATTTATCGGTCATTTTCTTTCCTGCTGGATCAATGATCCTTTCCTGGTATCATGTTCTCCAAACTTCAGGTGAATGGATGGACCCTTTCCCTATTGTCAGTTTGGAGAAAGTGTTTTCCTGTGTTATATTTTTCATTTATTTGATATTCCCAATTATTGAAGGTGGGGTGTTGGGGTGAGGCTATTTTTGCTACAGAAATCATTGGCCATTCCATTGTTCCTCAAGAGTGACTTCAGTGTGTGATGCTCCCCTCCCTGTGTCCACGTGTTCTCATTGTTCAACACCCGCCTATGAGTGAGAACATGAGGTGTTTGATTTTCTGTTCTTGTGTCAGTTTGCTGAGAATGATGGTTTCCAGGTTCATCCATGTCCCTACAAAGGATGTATGTACCTATGCAACAATCTTGCATGTTCTTCACATGTATCCCAAAACCTAAAACACAAGAAAATTTATATATATATTTAAAAAAAAAAAGAGTGACTTCAGAAGACCAACATTCCTTGTGACCTTTGAGAAAGCTGTGCTTTTACAGGGCTGGCCCTTGGTGTCTCCCACCTCCCCTAAGGAGCTCAAAAGCCCCCACTAACCTCTATGATATGAGACAGAGGTGGACCAGCTGAGTCCTCCAACTGTATCCTCTCTTTATTTTTCTACATGGCTGTGAATCCATTAAACTACTCTATCTGTAAACCAGACTCTAGGGCTTTCTATCTGTGAAAGTATCAGCTAGAAGAAATATGTGGGTAGACAGCTCTTTGAGATGGATTTGCATTTTATCACAGTATCATCAATTGTTCCTTGCTCTCTCCTGCCTTGAGGGAGGGAGTGGGATAGGGAGAGGAAGAGGCTTGGCCAGATCTCAATAAAGCCCAGCTGGTTCAGCTTATGTGTCTGTTCCACTGTCCAGAGTTGGGTACATACATTTAGGAGCCAGGGTCCCACAGTGGCCTCCTATTCTCACAGAGCCTCAGGAACAGAGTTAGGGTAGAGAGTAGTTGGACTGACTGAATTTGCTGCTAAAAACTTTTCTTGAGTTGACACTTAGAGGCACAGGAATAGTATTTGAAAGTCTATAGGGAAATGTGGCCCAGGGTGGGTAATTTAATGCCAAATATATTAAGAAAAGTTTTCAAATTTTTAAACTAAAAATTAACTCTTACAAATCAGTAAATAAACAATAGCTATTTGCAACTGACAAATAACTATTTTTAATATATGCTTTCTAATATATATACCCATATATTACAAATATTAATATACGTTAATACACAAATATATTAATATTTGTAATATATGGGTAAAAGTCATAGTCAACTCACAAAATAAGAAATACAGATGACAAGAAATATATAAAAGGTGTTCGGTTTTACTAGTTTTGAGGAAGTGCAAATAAAATCAATGGTGTTTTTTTTCTTGTTATCGGCATGGTCAATATTAAAAAGATGTCAGTGTCCAATGTTAGTGAGCACTGGCAAAGATTCTCTCCTGGTTTAAACTCCAGCCGGGCCCCTCTGAGCCTTCTTCTTGGCTAGCCCTCAACCTTGACTTGTAACAGCTACAGATTACTTTGCAAAAACCTAGACGCTGTGTTAGTGTCTGTTTAAGTCTTTTAATGTAGGGAGAGGTGTGGAAAAAATCAAGACCTTGAGTAAGTTAGCTCTAGCTAGTTTAGCTAAGTTAGCTCAAGACGACCTGCCCAAGATGACCTAGGCCAGGAGACCCAGCCTCCTTTAAAAGACCTGCCTGAGAAAGCTCCAGACTGCCAAAATAATTCAGTGTTTCTTCCAACTGCCATCTGTGATAAGCCCCAACCACACTTTCTTAGAGCATTTACTAAAAAGGGCTTACAATTGTGAATCCTCCCTCTGTCCCTTTAAGATGTATGTGTATCCCTTGTAGCTCAAAATTGTTTTTCTCCACTTCTGAAACTAACAGATTTTTGGACATGGAAAGATGTTCGTAACACTAAGTATGCAAACATTCATTTATCTCTCTCTCTCTGTATGTAAATAGATATATGATGTATTTCGGAATTATATATAATTTTAGAACAGTAAAAAAGATCTAAAAAGTCAAGAGCAACTGTGATAGCAGTATTTGGTGATGAAATGATTATATAATATTACTATAATACACTATTATATAGAACTATATATTATATACATAATATGTAATTATGCAATTATATACATAATTGCATACATAATATGTAATTATGCAATAATATATACATAATTATATATTACATAATATATAATATATACATAACATATACATATTATGTATATACAATTATATACATAATATGTAATTATGCAATTTATAGAATAATATATAATGAATTATATATGCATATATAATTCATAGAACTACACCTGAAAAGACTTTCCTTTAATATTTATAGTAATATGATTTAGTGGTGATACTAGGTGATTGTTACTTTCTTTTCCATATTTTTTTCTAATAAGCATGTACCCAGCGGGGTAGTACTCAGAAAAGAATATGAAACTATTTTTTTTTTATTGTATTTGGGCTCTGGGGTACGTGTGCACATCCTGCGTCCTGCAAGATTGTTGCATAGGTACATAAGTGCCATGGTGGTTTGCCGTCTCCATTCCCCCCTCCCCTGCCGTCTCATACATCAGGCGTTTTTCCCAGTATTATCCCTCCCCATCCTCCCTGCAGCCCCTCCTCGCTGTCTCTCCCCTCCACTCCCCTCCCCTCCACCCCTCAACCTAGTCCTGTGAGTGTTGTTCCCTTCCCTGTGCCCAGGTGTGCTCATTATTCATCAGCCGCCTATGAGTAAAAACTGCGGTGTTTGGTTTTATGTTCTTGTGTCAGTTTGCTGAGAATGATGGTTTCTAGGTTCATCCATGCTCTACGAAGGACATGAACTCATCTTTTTTTATGGCTGCATAGAATTCCATGGTGTAGATGTGCCACATTTTTTTGGCCAGTCTATCATCGATGGGCATTTGGGTTGGTTCAGGTCTTTGCTATTGTAAACAGTGCTGCAATGAACATACATGTGCATGTGTCTTTATGATAGAACGATTTATAATTTGGATATATACCCAGTAATGGGATTGCTGGGTCATATGGAATTTCTATTTCTAGATCCTTGAGGAATCGCCACACTGTCTTCCATAATGGTTGAACTAATTTACACTCCCACCAACAGTGTAAGAGTGTTCCTATTTCTCCACATCCTCTCCAGCATCAGTCTCCAGATTTTTTAATGATTGCCATTCTAACTGGCTTGAGATGGTATCTCAATGTGGTTTTGATTTGTATTTCTCTAATGACAAATGATGATGAGCATTTTTTCATATGTTTGTTGGCCGCAGATTTGTCATCTCTCGAAAAGCGTCTGTTCATATCCTTTGCCCACTTTTGAATGGGTTTGTTTTTTTCTTGTAAATCTGCTTTAGTTCTCTGTAGATTCTGGATATTAGCCCTTTGTCTGATGGGTAGATTGCAAAAATTTTTTCCCATTCTATTGGTTGCCAGTTTACTGAAATGATTGTTTCTTTTGCTGTGCAGAAGCTCTTAAGTTTAATTGGGGTTCCATTTGTCTATTTTGGCTTTTGTTGCCATTGCTTTTGGTGTTTTAGTCATGAAGTCCTTGCCTGTGCCTATGTCCTGAATGGTGTTGCCTAGGTTTTCTTCTAGGGAGAAACCTAGAAGAAACCTTTTATGGTGTTGGTTCTTATGTTTAAATCTTTAATCCATCTGGAGTTAATTTTTGTATAAGGTATAAGGAAGGGGTCCAGTTTCAGCTTCCTGCATATGGCTAGCCAGTTTCCCAACAGCATTTATTAAACAGGGAATCCTTTCCCCATTGCTTGTTTTTGTCCAGTTTGTCAAAAATCAGATAGTTGTAGATGTGTAGCATTGCCTCTGAGGCCTCTGTTCTGTTCCATTGGTCTAGATCTCTGTTTTGGTATCAGTGCCATGCTGTTTTGATTACTGTGGCCTTGTAGTAATCTTTGAAGTCAGGTAGCATGATGCCTCCACTTTTGTTCTGTTTGCTTAGGATTGTCTTGGCCATGCAGGCTCTCTTTTGGTTCCATATGAAGTTTAAAGTGGTTTTTTCCAGTTCTGAAAAGAAGGTCAATGGTAGCTTGATGGGGATAGCATTGAATCTATAAATTACTTTGGGCAGTATGACCATTTTCGCAATATTGATTCTTCCTAACCATGAGCATGGAATGTTTTTCCATCTGTTTGTGTCCTCTCTTATTTCCTTGATCAGTGGTTTGTAGTTCTCCTTAAAGAGGTCCTTCACATCCCTTGTAAGTCGTATTCCTAGGCATTTTATTCTCTTTGTAGTAATTATGAATGGGAGTTTGCTCATCATTTGGCTCTCTGTTTGTCTGTTATTGGTGTATAGGAATGCTTGTGATTTTTGCACATTGATTTTGTATCCTGAGACTTTGCTGAAGGTGCTTATCAGCTTGAGGAGGTTTTGGACTGAGACAATGGGGTGTTCTAAATATATGATCATGTTGTCTGCAAATTGGGACAATTTGACTTCTTCTTTTCCTAATTGAATGCCCTTTATTTCTTTTGCTTGCCTAATTACTCTGGCTAGAACTTCCAATACCATATTGAATAGGAGTGGTGAGAGAGGGCATCCTTGTCTAGTGCCAGTTTTAAAGGGAACGCTTCTAGTTTTTGCCCATTCTATGGGTTTGATATGGGCTGTGGGTTTGTCATAAATAGCTTTTATTGTTTTGAGATATGTTCCACTGATACCTAGTTTATTGAGAGATTTTAGCATAAAGTGCTGTTGAATTTTGTTGAAGGCCTTCTCTGCATCTATTGAGATAATCGTGTGGTTTTTGTCTTTGGTTCTGTTTATGTGGTGGATTACATTTATAGATTTGCATATGTTGAACCAACCTTGCATCCCTGGGATGAAGCCTGCTTGATCATGGTGGATAAGCTTTTTGATGTGCTGTTGGATTTGGTTTGCCACTATTTTATTGAATATTTTTGCATCAATGTTCATCATGAATATTGGCCTGTAGTTTTCTTTTTTAGGCGTGTCTCTGCCAGATTTTGGTATCAGGATGATGTTGGTCTCATAGAAAGAGTTAGGGAGGATTCCCTCTTTTTGTATTGTTTGGAATGGTTTTGACAGGAATGGTACCAGCTCTTCTTTGTATGTCTGGTAGAATTTGGCTGTGAACCCACCTGGACCTGGACTTTTTTTGTTTGGTAGGCTATTAATTGCTGCCTCAACTTCAGACCTTGTTCTTGGTCTATTCAGGGTTTCAACTTCTTGGCTTAGTCTTGGGAGTGTGAAAGTGTCCAGGAATTTATCAATTTCTTCCAGATTTACTGATTTATGTCCAAAGAGCTGTTTGTAGTAATCTCTGATGGTAGTTTGCATTTCCAAGGAGTTGGTGGTGATCTCCCCTTTATTGTTTGTTATTGCATCTATTCGATTCTTCTCTCTTTTCTTTTAGTCTAGCTAGTGGTCTATTTTGTTGATCTTTTCAAAAACCAGCTCCTGGATTCATTGATCTTTTTTGAAGGTTTTTTTTATGTCTCTGTCTCCTTCAGTTCTGCTCTAATCTTAGTTATTTCTTGTCTTCTGCTTGTTTTTGAGTTTTTTTTATCTTGCTCCTCTAGCTCTTTCAATTTTGACAATAGGGTGTCAATTTTAGATCTTTCCTTGTTTCTCATGTGGGCATTTATTGCTATAAATTTCCCTCTAGACATTGCTTTAAATGTGTCCCATAGGATCTGGTGCGTTGTGTCTTCATTCTCAATGGTCTCAAAGAACATTTTTATTTCCACCCTCATTTCATTGTTTATCCATGCATCATTCAGGAGCAAGTTGTTCAGTTTCCACGTGATTGTGTGGTTTTGAGTGCTTTTCTTAATCCTGAGTTCTAATTTGATCGCATTGTGGTCTGAGAGACTGTTATGATTTCCATTCTTTTGCATTTGCTGAGGAGTGATTTACTTCCAATTATGTGGTCAATTTTGGAGTAAGTGCAATGTGGTGCTGAGAAGAATGTGTATTCTGTGGATTGTCCTGTAAATGTCTATAGGTGTGCTTGGTTCAGATGTGTGTTCAAGTCCTGGATATCCTTGTTGATTTTCTGTTTCGTCGATCTGTCCAATATTATCGGTGGAGTGTTGAAGTCTCCCACTATTATTGTGTGGGAGTCTAAGTCTCTTTGTAAGTCATTAAGGACTTGCCTTATATATCTGGGTGCTCCTGCATGGGGTGCATATGTATTTAGGATCATTAGCTCTTCTTGTTGCATCTATCATTTTACCATTATGTAATGCCCTTCTTTATCTTTTTTGATCTTTGTTGGTTTAAAGTCCGTTTTATCAGAGACTAGGATTGCTACCCCTGCTATTTTTTGCTCTCCATTTGCTTGCTAGATCTTCTTCTATCCCTTTATTTTGAGTCTATGTGAGTCTTTGCATGTGAGATGGGTCTCCTGAATACAGCACACCGATGGGTCTTAACTTTTTATCCAGTTTGCCAGTCTGTGTCTTTTGATTGGGGCATTTAGGCCATTTACATTCAACATTAATGTTGTTATGTGTGAATTTGATCCTGCCATTTTGTTACTGGCTGGTTGTTTTGCCCATTAGTTGACGTGATTTCTTCATTGCATCGTTATTTTTTACCATTTGGTACGTTTTTGCAGTGGCTGATACTGGTTGTTCCTTTCCCTGTTTAGTACTTCCTTCAGTAGCTCTTGGAAGGCAGGTCTTGTAGTGATGAAATCTCTCAGCAATTGCTTGTCCCTAAAGGATTTTATTTCTCCTTCACTTATGAAGCTTAGTTTGGCCGGATATGAAATTCTGGGTTGAAAGTTCTTTTCTTTAAGGATGTTGAATATTGGCCCCACTTCCTTCTAGCTTGCAGTGTTTCTGCTGAGAGATCCGCTGTGAGTCTGATGGTTTTTCCTTTGTGGGTGACTTGACCTTTCTCTCTGGCTGCCCTTAGGATTTTTTCCTCATTTTAACCCTGGTGAATCTGATGATTATGTGCCTTGGGGTTGCTCTTCTTGAGGAAAATCTTTGTGGTATTCTCTGTATTTCCTGGATTTGAATGTTGGCCTGCCTTGTTAGGTTGGGAAAGTTCTCTTGGATAATATCTTGAAGAGATTCCAACTTGGAATCATTCTTCCCGTCACATTCATGTATGCCAATCAAGCGTAGATTAGGTCTTTTCACATAATCCCATAGTTCTTGGAGGCTTTGTTCATTTTTTTTTCACTCTTTTTTCTCTAATCTTGCCTTCTCATTTTATTTCATTGATTTGATCTTCTATCTCTGATATCCTTTCTTCTGCTTGATCAATTCGGTTGTTGAAACTTGTGTATGCCTTGCAAAGTTCTTGTGCTGTGTTTTTCAGCTCCATCAAGTCGTTTATGCTCTTCTCCAAGCTGGTTATTCTAGTTAGCATTTCATCTAACCTTTTTTCAAAGTTCTTATTTTCTTTTCATTGGGTTAGAACATGGTCTTTTAACTCAGAGAAGTTTGTTATTGTTCACCTTCTGAAGCCTACTTCTGTCAATACATCAAACTCATTTTCTGTCTTGTTTTGTTCCCTTGATGGTGAGAAATTGTGATTCCGGGGAGGAGAAGAGGTGTTCTGTTCTTTGATGGTTTCATCCTTTTCGCACTAGTTTTTTCCCATCTTCGCAGATTTATCTCTTTGGTCTTTGAAGTTGGTGATTTCAGCTGGAGTCTCTGAGTGGACGTTTTTTCTGTTGAGGTTGGGGCTATATCTTTTTTGGCCTGTAGAGGGCGTTGCTGGGCTCTCTCGGGTTCAGTCAGGTTGTTGGTGGGTGGTCCTTCCCTGGAGTTTGTTTGCAGGTGAGATTGGCCCTGCCTTCCCAATGGCATCTCTCCTTCCCCAGTTGGATCTTCCTAGTTGGGGTCAAGCTGGTGTATTTGCTGCCATGCTTTCTAGCGAGGGCTTCAGTTTTGAGTTCTGTGGAGGTGGGGCCTCCCAGGCCTTATGGTCTGTTTCCTAGCTTTCAACTCTGCCTCCCTCTGGCGTTAGTCCAAACTCCCACCCAGGTCCCTGCGACAACTTGCCGCACCTGCTGGGAGCCTCTGCTCAGGTTTGCATCGACCACCCACAGCGCCCCACCGACTGGCAGGCCTCTTGTGGATGGTAGGTTGCAGGAGGGATGAGGCAAGCACAGGATCTGAATCAGAGCAACAAGGTAGTAAAGTCCCCCCGCCTCCCAACCCTCCAAGCCGGCAGCACGTTTCAGGTGGGGATGCGCCCCGCCCCACCCCGCCTAGTCCCCTTCTTGATTTGCCCCCCTGGGCGGCTCTCGCCCTGTGTCTCCTTCCCTGGGCCTATTTTCAGTGCTCTATGAGTCCCACTGAAATGAACCCAGCACCTCGTTTGGAATCGTGAAGTCCTCTAGCCCTCTGCGTCTCCTTCGCTGGCAGGTGCATTCTGGTGTTGTCTTCTCTCAGCCATCTTGATGCGAAACTGTTTTTTATACTGAGAAAATTAATGACAAGAAATATCAGTAACCACCATCAGAAAGATTCCAGTGAGCAAGGAAGAACCACTGGTGCTGTCTTGACCTCAATTCTCTCCTTCTCCAGCTGTGTGATCCTGTGTGTGTCACATAAATGTTAAGTCCCAGCAAATGTTCCTGTGCTTATGCTTAGGTGGTGACGCTAGGGTAGATTGTTTTCTTTTCCTCTTCTCTCTGTTTACGTATTTTTTAAAATGATCATGAACTACTTCCTTTTTTAAAAAGTTTGAGACAGAGTCTTGCTCTGTCACTCAGGCTGGAGTGCACTGGCAGGATCACAGCTCACCACGGCCTTGACCTCCCGGGCTCAGGTGATCCTCCCGTCTCAGTCTCCTTGGTAGCTGGCTCTGCAGGTGCGTGCCACCATGCCCAGTTAATTTTTGTATTATCCAGGTGTGAGATGGGGGTTTGCCATGTTGCCCAGGCTGGTCTTGAACTCCTAGGCTCAATCTATTTGCCTGCCTCAGCCTTTCAAAATACTGGGATTACAGGAGTGAGGCACTGTGGCTGTCTGTGAACTACTTCTAATGATGACAACAACAACAAAATATACTATGTAAAGTTTTTTTATTCATACTGGTTATCCAACCAGTATGGACTTTTGGAAATTGTTTTTCTGGTGAGAAAATAATTTTAAACATAAAATGTGCAAATATTTTTATATTTGAAATCACCGGAAATCCCTTCTCCATTGAGGTTTTTTTTGTTGTTGTTGTTGTTTTTTTTTTTTTTTTTTTTTTTTTTTTTGAGACAGAGTTTTGCTCTTGTTGCCCAGGCTGGAGTGCAATGGTGCCATCTCATCTCACCACAACCTCTGCCTCCCAGGTTCAAGCAATTCTCCTGCCTCAGCCTCCTGAGTAGCTGGGATTATAGGCATGCACCACCATGCCCAGCTATTTTTGTATTTTTAGTAGAGACAGGATTTCTTCATGTTGGTCAGGCTGGTCTCGAACTCCTGACCTCAGGTGAAGTGCCCACCTCGGCCTCCCAAAGTGCTGGGATTACAGGCTTGAGCCACCACACCCAGCCCTCTCCATTGACTTCTACAAGCAGGAGAGCTTCTTATGAGGCTCAGTGGCTTTTGTTAGTATTATCCAGTGCATGTGGCAGAGACTAGGGTTCCTTCCACAATCCTTCCTATCTGGCCAGTGACATAATTTGAAGTAAACTTGAAAGGTAAACTCAGCCTGCAGGGGCCAGAATGGCCCATCCTGCTGGCTCCACTATGTGCAGTGACGGCTGGCTCTGGAGCTGGTCTTTTTTGGGGCCTACCATGTCCTCTACACCTCACCTGTGTTCCCCGCTGATAGCCTGCTTAGGCTTAAAGGCCAGCTCAGATGTCCTAACTGGAAATCTGTTGATCTTGCTTAGTATTTAATTCCACTTCTTCTGAAAACCAATTTTCCTTTGCTTCAGTCACCACTCCCTTGCTTCAGTCACTATGGCTTGAGTGGGGCCGATTCCCTTCTCTCTCTCCAAGGGTAAACATATGACCCAGGCCCAACTAAGCCTGCATGACCCACCCCTCTGGTAACAGTGGTTGGCTCATAGACAGTCGGGCAACTAAGCCAGTCCAATGAAATGCAGCCCCTAGTCTTCTGCTGGGATTAATGGGAAGGAGGTGAACCTTTCGAATAGGTTGAATCCCAGTATGTGTAATTTCAAAGACAATGAGGTAGTACAGAAATGGTCTCATCAGCTTGGGGAAGTGAGAATATACTACCCCCTCCTCAGAGATTGGACGGGGCACAGGGAAATGATGATGGGAGTTTGTAGTCTGAGATTGAAACCAGAATTTGAATAATCTGAAGAGTTGTGCTGGTTGAAGTCATGGAGAAACAGCAGAAAACCCTCCTTCTGAACATTGAGAAACACCTTCACTAATGGGTAAGAGAAAATAGAGGAGCTCAAAGAGGAACTTTCAGAAGGCGTTGGGGGTATGGTAGGCATAGTTTCCAGGCAGCCTCCGATCACCCCTGCCTCTTGATAATTACACCCTGTGTCTTCCTCTCCTTTTGAGTATGGCTAGATCTAGTGACTGACTTCTTTTGATATATATATTTTTTAATTCTTTCTTTTTTGGAGATAGGATCTTGCTCTGTCACCCGGGCTGGAGTGCAGAGGGGCAATCATGGCTCACTGCAGCCTTGACCTCCCACACTCAAGAGATCATCCCAGGCTCAGGAGATCCTCCCACATCAGCTGCCCAAGTAGCTGGGACCACAGGCAAGTGCCATCTTGCCTGGCTAATTTTAATATTTTTTCTGGAGACGGGGTCTTGCCATGTTCAAACTCCTGGGCTCAAGCTATCTGCCTACCTCAGCCTCCCAAAGTGCTGAGATTACAAGCATAATCCCATAACGTCACTAGGAACACTGAGTTAGTGAATACTGATCCATCGCTCCTGGGGCAGCCGGTAAGTCACTGTGCCCGTGACTTACTTCTAACCAACAGAACAGAGCAACAGTGAAACAATGTCAATTCTGTGACAGGTTGCAAAAAATTTTAAGTTCCTAGCAATCTTTCTCATTGGTTTCAACAAAATGAGCTGCTGTGCTGGAGGGCCCCTTGAGGCAAAGAACTGAGAGCAGACTTTAGCTAACAGCCAGCAAGAGACGAGGTGCTCAGTCCAGCGACCATAGAGAAACTGAACCCTGCTGATGATCATGAGGGTGAGCTTGGAAGCAGATTCCATCCCAGCTGAACTTTGACTGTGTCTTGTTAGAGACCCTGGACTAAGTCCTTGATTGCACCTGTGAGAGACCTTGAAGTGGAGGACCCAGCTAAGGTGTGTCTGGATTCCTGACCCACAGAAACTGAGAAGATAAATGTGTGTTGTTTTAAGCCACTAAATTTTGGAATACAGTCGATCTTCATTAGTCACGGGTTTTGCACTTGCAAATTTGCCTACTCGCTAAAATTTGTATCCCTAAAATCAATACTCATAGCACTTTCACAGTCATTTACAGATATGTGCAGAGCAGTGATAAATTTAAATCGCCTGAGGTACACACTCCCTGCTGAGGTCGCACAAGGTGAGGCTCTGTCTTCTTGTTTCAGCTCTCAGCAACAAGTATCCTTTTCACAGTCTATGTAGTTTCATGTATTTTTGCTTTTCTTTTTTGCATTGTTGTGCTTTTCATTGATTTCACTGTTTAGAATGGCCCCCAAGCTAGTGATGAGGTGCTATTTGGGATTCCTAAATGTAAGAAGGCTGTGATGTGTCTTAGGAGAAAATACATGTTGCAGAAGCTTCATTCAACTGTGAGTTATATTCAGGCTGTTGGCTGTGAATTCAGCATTATCAAGGGAACAGTATACATTAAATAAGAAATCTTTAAACTGAAGCACACATGAAACAAGCTTATGGATTGACCAGCTGCCCCAGGAGTAGTGGATCAGTATTCATTAACTCAGTGTTCTTGGTGACGTTATAGGATATAACTACTGTGGAAAATGAGAATCAACTGAAATTTGTTAATACAGCAATAGACAGTGAATACAGTGGGAAAGCAGGGTAATTCAACTCACTGGTCTAAGGCAGAAGTTTCACAAGGAAAGCATAATCCAGTGTCAAGGGCGATAGGTCCCTCACTAGAAGTAAGGCTAGAGAGATCATGGGTAGCCATTACCAGTGTCTAACATCTGAGTATCATTAGAATGAGAAGAAATAATTTTGCCTGGTTAAAGAGGGTTATTTTGAATGGAAGTGAATGAAACTATCTAGGAAAATCAGTCTCGTAAAGCAGTCTGCTTGCTCCATGAAGCCCACAGCTGTGTAAAGATTGATGTGTCAAAAGGCACCAGCTGAATTAAAAGCTCCATGACTGCACAGGATGATGCCACCTGGGGCGGGCTTCTGGCACGCAGCCGCACACGGACACAGCCAGCCAGGGACATGGCACGCACAAGAGAAGCTGTGAAGGAAATAGCTCCTCAGGGACCCACAGTGCCCAACTCAGCTTTTCTGTAATCTATGACTGAAAGTCTTGGCTTCAACAACTGAAAGTTTCAGTTGTCGTCATTTATTTTAACTTCAGCTTATAAACGGCCCCTTATGATTCTGATTTTTAATCAGGCTCCCAACTTTGTCCCTGATCTCCACGCGCTACTCTCACTCAAGTACGTGGGTTACGTCCTTAAATACACATGGAGTTTGGATAATACGTAGTTTTGTGTGTGTGTGTGTGTTTAAGAGTTATGTAAGTGGCACTATGCTCTAAACATCGAGTCTGTTCTTTTCCCACTCTACCATATGATTTAAGTGTTGCTTTACGAACATAGTTTGTTATTTCTCACAGCTGTGGTATACCATAGGGTGTATTCACCACGCTTTGTCCAGCCCTTTCCCCAGCGCTGGACACCTGGCCTGCCTCCAGTTTCCACCAGCGTAGTTAGGTCCGGGAGCAGAATGAATGCAGCAGCACATCTTGTAGCTGAATGCCTTTCCTTTGCCTGCAATTACTTGTCGGCCTTTTCTTCTGCTTCTTCCCTTTCTTGAGTAGAGGACAGTATCTACCAGAACTCATTTTTAGATTACGAGAACACGCAATGTCTCACTTTCTGTAGAGCAGTTTCTCATTTGACTAGTTCAACAACTTTCTCAGAGGTACACGTGTTTATTAAGTTAAAAAATAGCACAGTGGTGACTCCCAACTCTGGTTTTGCCTAAAGGTTGTGAAAGTGTGTGTGGCAAACCCCAGTAAAAATAAAATGATATTTAATACATTTTAATTTAAAAATAAATATATGCCATAAAAAGGCAAAGGGCAGAGAAAGGAGAAGACAAAAATCAAGTAACCATGAAACATGGAGATGTTTCCAAAGTAAGAATTGCTTATCCAAAGAGTAAATAACACAGTTTAAAAGCCTGGTGTGTTGAACTCTGAGATATGAAAGGCAAAAATGAAGAGAGAATAAAGTTTGAGTGACCAGAAAAGCCAAAATGTATACAGTCCTCCAGTACCAAGTGCCAAGCTAGACTGACGTCCCGATAAAACTGCTGCAAACTGAAGCCAGAGAAAGATTCTTGCTGACTCAAAGAAAGAAAACCATAACATGCAGAATCAATTTTTATTTCTGAATTATACCCGTGAGGCTATATAGATATATTGTATCATTACAGATTTTTATATTAATCATCTACATTAGGGAGAATTTATTTACCAAAACGAAGTCTAATAGATACTTTATTCTGAGCAATCCAATATATGATAGAAAAACCTTTAGATATATAAAAGATTAATTTGTGCACATCTAAATGTTTCTAAGGGAACAAACTACCGAGGCATGGTAATAAGACGAGAGTTGCAAACATAGTACCATAACTGAATGTTTAAAATTACATCTTGACGAAGGCTAGAAGTAGCGATTTCCTCACCTCAGAGAATGTCTTAGAGGATAACCCCACAAAACATTATATGGCTTCAACAGAAACTTCTGGATTTTCTTCCACACTGAGCTACTGCCCTCAAGCAAACTTGCCCACTGCTTGACAGTACCTTCTGTGCAGACTTCGGTTCTTTCTCTTAACCAAGGAGCTTCAAGAAACAATGCTTTTGCCCCAATGACCCCTCGATTCCCTTAACTACAGATCTACAGGAGACGTGCAAAGCAGTTCCCAGAAGTCAGAACCAAAGCAAGAATGCTCAGAATGCAAGAGCTAGAGAACTGAATCATGTGAATGTTTACCTCTGTCTACCTATCTGCTTAGGGATTATTTTTCTAGGATTCTATTTACTTGGGGTGAATTTACATGGTAGCTTTTCTCTAGCACATGCAATTAAATTAATGTGTCTTCTTAAGATAATAAAATAGCAGATACCTAAATTTCAGAGTGGTTATGCAGCCCACAGAACAGCTGAAACAGAATCACTGATTGGGACAAATGCCTATAATTTTCATGTAGGAAGATGAGGCTTCAAACAGCATACCACCTGAGTAGTTTTCCATAGATGAGCTGGACAAGTTAAAAATACAAATAAATAAATGGTGAGATTGTTGCTATGTCTGTTTGGCTATAAAAGGAGCCCTGTGTGAACAGCTCTACGCCCTCAGGTTTGCACCACTACACTGAACACTGGATTCTTTATTACTTCCTGTGACAGGGTGACCATGGAATTCATTTTACAAAATGGGACGCCACTGAGTGAAAGTAGCAAATAGGCGAACAAACAGGAATATTGGGCAACTGTATTTATGTCAACACTGTTCCAGGAGAGGCATAATTTGGGCTTTCAAAGTGGAGGGGGGCTGTGGGAGGGGTGGACTGTAGGGTTTTTTCTGTCCAACAAACCAGATGTTATGAGTAAGGAGATCCAATAGAACATACAATTCAGTAAGACACTAGGTTGAAAGGATCGAGGCGAAAAGAGAAAACTATAGAGGCTTATGGAGGAAAGAGGGATCACCTACGTGTGTGTGGGCGTGTGTGGAAGGACAGGAGGAGGCAGATGTGAAGAAATGAGGTCAGAGAAAATAAATCACCCGTCAACTTCAAAGCAGTTCCAGGCTCCTTATACCCAGGGCTCCAAGTGTTCTGGACAGCTCTCCCCAGTGAGTCTTCTACCATGAGTCTATGGTGAAATCCTTCTCTCCCCTACATTTTTATTTCTGCCAGCTTCTTTGGAATAGGTGACACTGGGGACTAAGAATGGTTCCCAGAGGGAGGCACAGACCTCAGCAATGCCTGCTAAAAGGGTGCTTCTAAGAAGACTTCCTTTTGGCAACTGCAGCCTAAGTTGTGATCTTGTGGCTAGGGCTCCTCATCTTTCATAGCAGGCCATTTCTTTTATCTTACTGTCTGTGGACGTCAAAACATTGATTTTTGACAAAAACAAATTAGTTTGTAGCCCCATTTGTCTGTTCTGTTAGAGAAACTAAATACAGTTTGGGGTGGAATAGGAAAGGATGCATTTGCTGGAGCAGGGGTCAGCAAAGTTTTTCTCTAAACATGGTCAATGTTGTAGGCGTTGTGGGACATACGGTCTGTTGCAGCTGCTCAGCTCTGCGGTTGTAGTGTGAAAGTAGCTGCAGGTGGTACAAAAACAAGTTTGTGTGGCTGTGTTGCAGTAATGCTTTCTCATGGGTATAACATTTGAATAATTTTCATGTGTCATGAAATATTCAAAAATTTTTTGCAACCCAAAATGTGAAAACCATTCTTAGCTTGCAGTGGTGAGCTAGAGTTAGCTGTGGTTTGCCAGCCCCTCTGCTAGAGGCCTACAGACTTGAAATCTCATTGGCATTTTAAAGGGTATATGAAGACTATAAAGGAAATATTTGGTACATGAAAGCACATAGTCATATTTAATTTTAAGCCTGTGATCAGATTACAGTGTTTTAAAGCAGATTACTTTTTATAATGCATGCGAGAGAAGGATTCATGGATAACTGAATGCTACCAAATGATGTTTGAGTAGGCTGCCTTACACTTGAGTTCGTGGCACTTAAAAGGTAACAACTTGAACTGAGTTTCTGGCCTGAAGCTCAGAGAGCTACCAAACATGTAACACTGATTCTTAAATTTCACAATGTGGAGGTTATCGACATTCATCAGAAAAATGATCTGTTACAGACCAATTTACATAACATATGATGCCCAATTTGACAACTAAAGTGAAGTTGACATGCATTAGAAAGCCTGGCTTCCCTTTGAGAAGTTAAAGGAGATTCTGGCAAACAAGAACAAAGAGGGCACTTAGCTGATGATGGTTTCACACCCTGTGTGGTTCATGGTTGCCCTCATCAGGCTTAGGATTTTAAAGGTGGAGTTATACAGGGGTAACTTTCCTGGGGAGAGTTGAGCCCTGTGTACTTTAAACCTAATGCAATCACCAGAGGGAAATCCAGCTAATCTATGGAAACAAATCCATTCACAGTTAACAGTGGATTAAAGGTATCTTACTGGTAAACACCAGTCTAAGGGACAAAATATCACTGCACCGTGTTAATGAAGTATTGAAATAGAAGGTCCTACTTTCTTGCTAAGGCTCAACTAAAATCTCTGAGGCACATAATTGGCAAAACAGGACAGTACACACAATTTCATAAAACTTGTTAAGAGTAAACAAACTCCCTTCCTATTACTCCCCTTAGAAATTTAGAATGGCACCAGGTAGTGCAGAGTGGAAAAAGGTAACATCAGCCCTGTCTCCTCCAGGTAGATATGTTTCAACAGAACCATGAACCAGTAAAAGCATCCTCCTCTTCCAGCGCGGCCAGCTAGGGCTTCTCTTTCAGCTTCAAGTCAATACTGTGAGGAAAAGAAAAAGAGTGAGAAACATTTAGTAATGACGTGGGTGGCAGTGTGTTTGCTTTTTTCCTCAAAGGACATACTGAAAATATTTAAATCATGCAAGTTTCTTATAATAGAAAAATCTGGTAAAACACAGGCTTCTTCTCATCAGGCTTTTCTCCAAAATATGAAATCTGTTTATTTTTTACAAAATCGTTTCTGGAAGCATTTTATACCTTTTCAAAATGATCCAGGGGAGTAAAAAACTCATGGGAAGGCTCATTCCCAAAGTCAATTAAGATAAAGGAGCATTAGTGCATTCTGGAAATCATGCCATTTTACTTATTTTTAATAAATGACCTTTCCTTGTGAAGCAAACACATGTTCTGCCTGAAGTAAGTAACGTCTGACACGTGCTGAATAGTAAGAAATGGTAAGCAATAAAACAACACCAAACATTTTCTAGGAGCCAAAGGATTTGACTGGAAAGGGGTGAGCCTACCTTACCGAGATGGATGTTTATAACTAAAGAAAAGCTTGTTTTTCAGAAGGTCAAATGGGTTCCCAAATATCTGAGGAGTAAGCCTAAAACTTGCTCGAATCCTCTTGGGTGGATTCCTACTGCATCCACCCAAGAGGAAGAAAACCAAAAGCCAGTAAATAGAGGAGGAATTGCAGTTGTGATAAAAGAGAAACTATTACTTTGAAAAGGGTGATTTGGGACATACCTGTGGATTTTGCTTATCTCTGCCTCCGAGCCATAAGCTTGCACGTGGAAAAGGTTACTGTGCTTTACTTGTGGAATTTGCAGCAGCTGAGCAGTGTTCATTCTAGATGCTTTGCAGATAAAGCCACTGGTACCTCACGCTGTCTGCCCATCCAGTTTATGGTAGCAAAGTATCTTTCATTTGAAATATAGTCAGCAATTCCATCACTTATTAGCAGTGGGGACTTGGCCAGGTCACCTACCTTATCTAAGTTTTCATTTTTCTATCTGTAAAATGGAACGATCATAACTCTCTCACAACTTGCTAATGCATTTTCAATTATATATAGTGAACATATCATATCGTAATGTCTGTTATTAGCAGCAATAGGACCTCAGCGTTTGTTTGTTTTTTTTTTGAAATGAGAAAATAGCTCTTTGCTTTATTACCCACTTGCACCAATCTTGTCTTCTTTGGGAAGCCAAGTCATCATGAGTATTTCTAGTTCTGACTTGTTTTCTTACCAGCAGAGTCTGATTTAGAGGTATCCTCTTTCTATCCACTGTGACCCTGAGATCTTTTTCTTACATACTTTTATAAACCAGGTCATTAAAAAAAAAAAAATCTCATTTCTGCTTTTAAAATGTCCTTCCTGGCTGTAGTTGTTCCCAGAAATCTGTAGTAAGTTTGATTTGATGATTGGAATTTTATTCTTTCTCTCACAGTGTTAGTTGACTTTCTCCCACATCAAGAGAATATTTTACTAAACCAAAATTAGAGGCACATTGTCTAAAAACTGTGAGTGGGTCAGAATATCTGAAATAGTCTTGTGAAGCTTAAAGAACATGGTCACCTTATTTCATCATCCCGGACCCTGAGCCAACCCTTACACCAGAATGCCCATCTCATTTATTTCTTTTTTTTTTTTTGAGACAGAGTTTCACTCTTGTTGCCCAGGCTGGAGTGCAATGGTGCGCTCTTGGCTCACTGCAACCTCCGCCTCCTGGGTTCAAGCAATTCTCCTGCCTCAGCCTCCTGAGTAGCTGGGATTACAGGCATGTGCCACCCTGCCCAGCTAATTTTGTATTTTTAATAGAGATGGTGTTTCTCCATGTTGGTCAGGCTGGTCTCAAACTCCCAACCTCAGGTGATCCACCCACCTCGGCCTTCCAAAGTGCTGGGATTACAGGCGTGAGCCACCACGCCCAGCCTCAATTATTTCTCATACTGACTTTTTGGTAAATCTTCTAGGCTTTAATTCTTCCCTTCAGCTTTTGCTAACCCAAAAGCTAAATGATGAGCCTGTTTACCCAGTTTATGAAATAAAGGAGATGGTCAAAAGTGAACAATTCTCATGTAAGTAAATACAGGAAACCACTTGGAAAGTGAATATTTGAGAGAATAGCAATGTTGTGGAGTTAATGACGCTATTAGCAATGCTGCTAATTTAAGCTTCCTCAGATAGAGCCACCTTTGATCATTGTACTTTAAACAAATATGTAAAAATATAAAGAGGCATGTTGCAAGTGGTAGAGCATGAAGGAATTCATAAAATCCAAACCTAAAAGGGAAAAAGACAAGCACCCAGAGCTTTTTGGAAAAAAAATTACTTTTAATCAGAATTCAGTATTCTTAATCTTTGGGCAAATGGGCTTAGTTTTCTATAAGTAACTTTTTCCTGAGACAGAGCAACCTTCCGATAATTTTACAACGGGCCATTTTTGTGTCTAACATGTATGGAATGAGGTCCTTACAAACTGTCTGACAATATCATTTAATGATGAGTAAAAACATCTGCATTTTATGTAGAAGAAGAAAATGGGCATAGCCTTCCCTTCTACTGTAGAGGCCACTACAGTATCAGCACACACCATCTTATTCTTGGCCTGACTGAGCCCATTGGAAGAACCCTTGCCCATTTTGCCCATTCAGTACCAGCTCTGGAAGGTATAAAATGCTTCCACACAGAATGCTCCTCTGTCCCTGATAGCCTGCAGTGTAGAGGAGCCAGAAGAAGATAAATGAAGCCCTCATTCTAATACTAATGAAAGCCAGAAATCTAGGGCTGAAGTCAGAAAAAGAAATTCTTGGCTACTCGTGTCCCTGATCCCGATCTCATTGTCCACACTGTGATCAAGTGCCTCTTAAACACTCAGGAAAGAGAAGGCTGAAGAAAGGGAAGCCTTGAGAAGAATGTGTTCTTCTAAAAAGTGGGAAGTAGCAATAACAATTTGTAGTATCCCTCCCTCCTCCATGCCCACCCCCAGAACGAACCCAAACAAGAAGCAATGCTTTCCCCTTTCCCCACCAAAACAGCTCTACATAGGAATAAGGAGCAAGACAGATGAGGCAAGCAAAGAAGTGGGTAAGCCCCAAGATGTAGCAGCGATGGGCCGGCCATTGGCTGGGCTTCCAGAAGTGCCCTCCCTGCCGTTTCTTAACTGTGGGCTCTGTTAACTGCTAAAGGCGCTGTTTTGCTGAGGGAAGAAATCGTCGCAAAAAGAATTATCATGGACTGGGGCATTGAGGTATTATTGCTTTGCAGAATTTCATGTGCCAATTTGCTTGAAGCAGTTGTTGTCTTCATCTAAAAGATGTGGGACAAGAGTGATCTTTGGAAAAATAACTGTGTGATTTCAAAAGTCTCTTTATAGTCTTTGTTCTTTTTTTAAAATTTTGTTTAAAAAAAAAAATTTCCTTGCGAAGCAGGGCTAACTCATAGGCATGCGTCCAGAACTGACCCAGTCTTTGTTCTTCATGCACTTTTTCAGTTGGGACTGTCTCTGGAGTTTTTCTGCCTAAACTTCCTGTAAGCTGCAAGGTCAACATGGCAAATGCGGAGATATTTCACTATAATTTTCCAACTTCCTTTTAGACCTCAATGGAAAAGAGGTCCAAAGACAGCAAAAGGTGACAATAGAGACACCTTAAAGTTGGCCTTTCCCTCTGCTTCCTGATTCCTAGGAATAAGGACAATACTACATTCTCCACAACTCAAACCAAATTAGAAGCTTCTTGTTGGATGACCGAGTTCTCTCTGAAAGCTTATTGGTGACCACAGTTTATTCCCTGAAACTGACGTGGCCACTAATTTGCTCTGTTCTCTTAGGCGAGCAGTTCTGTCCTTCATTAAGTTGGAGGTGGTACACCCATGTAGCATTAAGACCACCTCTTTCCAGTTTAAAAACCATTGGCCCTGGAACTATACTGCCAAGGTCCAAATTCCAGCTCTGGACCTTTTTTATAGCTATAAAACAGTCGACTGGTCAGATCGTCTCTCTATGTCTCTCTTTCCTCATCTGTGAAATGTACCATAAACTTATTCTGAGGATTAAAATCAGACACTGCGTGTGAAGCTTTTTACAGTCTGGAATGTGGTAAGAATTCACTACGTGTCCGATTTCTGCTTCTCACAGGATGGTAATCATCCAAATAGATTATTCCTACAGTCTCATCCAGGCTCGAATTCCTCTTGGACGTTGCAAAACAAGCATATTTTCTCTCGATTCCACCAAAGGATTAAATGGAAGTTCCAACTTCCACTAAATAAAATAGAGATGATGTCATTCAGAAAGCAGAATCGCATTCCTCTTGCCCAAATGTTCTTACATCTGGCCCTAATACTCATTTTCTTCTCATTTTTGGATTGGAAAAATAGAATGCCATGTCAATAGGTTGTCCTTAAGAAATGTAAGAGGTGATTGTGAGTGAAATGGTGTGAACCTGGCAAATTTAGCTTCAAGTTTCTAATTGCAGGAATGGAGCATAGGAAAGCTGAACATCTACAAAGGGTTACCCAGTCCTCAGCCTTTCAGAGCCCAGCCATACAACACTATAAGTAACCACATAGCTATTACTGATGGTGAGTTCTTACTCCTTCTCCATAGAAGACATTTCTGGATCATTGTAAAGGCAGCTCGTTCTGAGAGCAAGGGAAAAATAGAAAGCAGTCAACGTTTCCCCACTGTCACCACTGTGAAAGCACAACGAATCTGGGGCATTTGAAACTGTTTAATGTGGTCCCATTGCTAATACTACACCAATCCATACCTGAACAGATGATGATATTAAGCTGTAACCCTTACCATCGGTTTTCAAATATAGTGATTGCCCATGATATAAAAACACAAAGCAAAGATTTAAAACTCCAAACACCTACTCTGTTCTCATTTTTTCCTGCTTTTTCAATTTGTCTTATTCAGGGGACATATTACAAAATTGTATTGATACCCCAAACAATGAAAACTTTACACACAGAGGAAAACCCCTCTCAAGCAGCCTAATTTTATTCACCCGTGAACACAGTTAACTCTCAGTTTTAATGAGAATGAGGATTCCCCAATACACTGAAAGAAAAAAATGTGTCAGTTCTCCTCGTTGTTGCTGTTACAGAAATAACAGGACACTTACCACTCCACACAGCTGAGCTGTGTCCAGGTGATACAGACGAATCCTACCATTCACCTCAACTGACGATGCCCAGAAAACAAATGTAACCATACAGAATAATGAAATAAAAGTGTTTTTATGGCATTTATGCTTTTTGTGTAATATTACCTGTTTTTGATATTCCATACTGAGGTGATTTCTCTGTTAGCAAATTTCAATTTTGTTTTCTATTCTTGATGAATTCTTATTACACCTCAACTTTTATACCCCTCCCATATTTATTTATTTATTTATTTGAGACAGAGTCTTGCTCTGTTGCTCAGGTTGAAGTGCAGTGGTGCTATCTCGGCTCACTGCAACCTCTGCCTCCCAGGTTCAAGCCATTCTCCTTCCTCAGACACCCAAGTAGCTGGGACTACAGGGGCATGCCACCATGCCTGGCTAATTTTTGTATTTTTGATAGAGGTAGGGTTTTGCCATGTGGCCCCAGGCTGGTCTTGAACTACTGGACTCAAGCAATCCTCCCACCTCGGCCTCCCAAAGTGCTAGGATTGCAGGCGTGAGCCACTGTGCCTCGCCTCCCATAAATATTTTATTATTGACAAATAAACACTATTTAAAGAGCTTCTACGATTCTTTTTAAATGCAGTTGTCCTCTTTGTAACATAATTTCACAAGCTAATTTATCTGTTTGCACGTAAGAGGATCCATGATGAAGGTTGGGTGTTTTGTTGAAAATGCAGAAGGCTATCTCCCCAGGCAAGACAGCAGCCTTCCTTCCTCACTCCCTACCCTTCTTGCTGGTGGTCTGATATTTTTATAGGGAATATTTGACAATTCCAGTGAGAAAGGACAGTCAAGTAAGTGTTGACAGTGTGCTAGAAAAACATAGCAAAGCTGGAATGGAATCAAGAAAGGGCAATCTTCCAAACTCAGCTTTGCTGCTTTTTAATTTTGAGTCATCCTCCCAAGGAAAATAGCAATTTGCAAACCCTTTAATACTGTCACTCCAAAGGCAACACATGGATGCTTCCCAGTGTTCAAAATAAGAATGAATCTATGTATGCTATTTATCCTTCAGAGGTATAATACTTCCTCTCCTGTATAGAACTAAGGTTTTAAAGAAAAGATAGGCAGGCTGAGTAAATCACCTTCTGAAGTCTATTAGAGTTGGGGTGCAGTCTGAGTGGTGGTATGTGTGTATGTGAGGGGAGAGGGAGGATGCTGGGAGACACTAGGAAGAATAAAGCAAGACAGTGGGCAGATAGGTTTTGTTCCCTGACCAAGTGTATGTTTGCCTTTGGTTAGACCTGGCCTGAAGCTTTCTGAACAAGTTATATGGAAAATCAGGCACATCTGTCAACAGGAAGAACCTGGGTATATCTGGCTTCTAACCATATATCTGCAGTGATCATGTTTGTTATAGAGTCTCTCCTAGAATTCAGGGGCTACTTCAGAGGCTAAAAGGTAGTTGAAAAGATGTTGCTGGTAGCCGAGATGGTGGGATTCTAAGGCATTCAATCACCTGTGGGGTCAACAGAATAAAATTCTTTCTCCTTATACATTTTCAAATGTGCACATATATTTCAATTCCTCATACATGTGATGTTACCATCAAAAAGTCAGGATCAAAAAACCCTAGAGGGAGGATTCTTCAGGCAGATGGCTTACCCACTGAATCCAAAGCAAGAGCATAGACTTCTAAAACAAACCTGATTATTTTTATTTGGCCCTTGGCAGTGGTTCTCAAAGCTGGGTCCTGAGACCAGCTGCATCAGCATCACTGAGAACTCATTAGAAATGCAGATTTTTTTTTTTTCTTGAGACAGGGTCTCACTCTGTTGCCCAGGCTGGAGTGCAGTGGTAAGATTGATTAGCTCACAGCCTCCCATGTGATGGGACTGCAGGCACATACCACCATACCTGGCTAATTAAAAACTTTTTTTTTTTTTTGGTAGAGATAGAGTTCTGCTATGTTGCCCAGGCTGGTGTCTAACTCCTGGCCTCAAGCAATCCTTCCCCCTCAGCCTGCCAAAGTGCTGGGATTACAGGGGTGATGAGCAACCTCACCTGGCCAGAAATGCAAATTTTTAGGCTTCACTCTACAGCTGCTGAATCAGAAACTTCAGGGGTGAGACACAGGATTTTGTGTTTTACCATGTGCTCCAGGTCATTGTAATGCACAATAAAGTTTGAGAACCACTGCTCAACAGCAGTGAACTGCCTCTCAAGCAAATTCATTAATTTATGCAGCAAAAATTTACTGAGCATCTACTATGTACTAGGCATGAGCATAGTGCTTTCTTTAGGAGGGATATCAAAACATATCGGGACCATCTGAACCATTTAGACATGTTGGGGGAGGTTAGGTAGCGGGTAGGGAAGAGAACAAAATAGTGGATGTAAGAGGAAAAAGAGAAAGCTACACAACCAACCCTAAAACAATAATTTTACTGTGGCAGCTAAGCAGAAAGAGTGTAAATATAGAGGAAACAATTCTATTGAAGGAAGCAAGATTTCATGGTAATAATGGAAGAAACATGATGATATGACTTTATAAATAGGTTTGTCTGAAAAATTATTGATGTTCTCTCTCCCTATCTTTTGTCTTGAAAATAGCTCTTTAATTTCATAAGTATGTTATCCTGAAAAAATAAATCTGAAAGAGAAACTCACTGAGAGTTCTCCCTCTGGGAAATCTCATGACACAAAGCAATCTGAGTGCAGATAAACGCTAGAGGATGTGTTACACCAACACTCAGTTCCTTGATTCCTAGTATCTTCCTCACTTCCACAACTTCTTATTTGTAACAGTTGGGATCGAGACTAAGAAAATTTTTTTAGAATAAAAAAGTACACAGTTTTGAGTTTTGTTAGTCGAATTAGGTGTCAGTTATCTTGAAAGAAAATGAGAAGATTGGAATATTATAACAGTAAATTCCACTAATGCTAAACTTTTTTTTGTTTGTTTATAGCTTCTGAATTTCTTGTCTTGCTTAAAGACATTGCTCATCTGTCTTTTTTTTTTTTTTAATTGTATTTGGGCTCTGGGGTACATGTGCACATCCTGCATCCTGCAGGATTGTTGCATAGGTACATACATGCCATGGTGGTTTGCCGTCTCCATCCCCCCTGCAACCCCCATCACCTACATCAGGCATTTGTCCTGGTGTTATCCCTCCCCATGCTCCCCACACCCCTCGCTATCCCTCCCCCGCCTCCACCCCCTGACCTAGCCCTGTGAGTGTTGTTCCCTTCCTTGTGCCCAAGTGTTCTCATTGTTCAACACCTGCCTATGAGTGAAAACATTAGGTGTTTGGTTTTCTGTTCTTGTGTCAGTTTGCTGAGAATGATGGTTTCTAGATTCACCCATGTCTCTACAACGGACACGAACTTGTCATTTTTTGTGGCTGCATAGTATTCCATGGTGTATATGTGCCACATTTTTTTTGGCCAGTCTATCATTGATGGGCATTTGGGTTGGTTCCAGGTCTTTGCTATTGTAAACAGCGCTGCAGTGAACATACATGTGCATGTGTCTTTATGATAAAATGATTTATATTCCTTTGGGTATATACCCAGTAATGGGATTGCTGGGTCATATGGAATTTCTATTTCTAGATACTTGAGGAATTGCCACTCTGTCCTTCATAATGGTTGAACTAATTTACACTCCCAACAACAGTGTAAAAGTGTTCCTTTTTCTCCACATCCTCTCCAGCATCTGTTGTCTCCAGATTTTTTAATGATCACCATTCTAACTGGCGTGAGATGGTATCTCAATGTGGTTTTGAATTGCATTTCTCTAATGACCAGTGATGATGAGCATTTTTTCATATGTTTGTTGGCCACATATTTGTCTTTTTTTGAAAAGTGTCTGTTCACATCCTTTGCCCACTTTTGAATGGGTTTGTTTTTTTCTTGTAAATCTGCTTTAGTTCTCTGTAGATTCTGGATATTAGCCCTTTGTCTGATGGGTAGATTGCAAAAATTTTTTCCCATTCTGTTGGTTGCCAGTTTACTCTAATGATCATTTCTTTTGCTGTGCAGAAGCTCTTAAGTTTAATTAGATCCAATTTGTCTATTTTGGTTTTTGTTGCCATTGCTTTTGGTGTTTTAGTCATGAAGTCCTTGCCTGTGCCTATGTCCTGAATGGTGTTGCCTAGGTTTTCTTCTAGGGTTTTTATGGTGTTAGTTCTTATGTTTAAATCTTTAATCCATCTGGAGTTAATTTTTGTATAAGGTGTAAGGAAGGGGTCCAGTTTCAGCTTCCTGCATATGGCTAGCCAGTTTTCCCAACACCATTTATTAAACAGGGAATCCTTTCCCCATTGCTTGTTTTTGTCCAGTTTGTCAAAGATCAGATGGTTGTAGATGTGTGGCATTGCTTGTGAAGCCTCTGTTTTGTTCCATTGGCCTATATTTCTGTTTTGGTATCAGTACCATGCTGTTTTGATTACTGCAGCCTTGTAATATAGTTTGAAGTCAGGTAGCATGATGCCTCTAGCTTTGTTCTTTTTGCTTAGGATTGTCTTGGCTATGCGGGCTCTCTTTTGGTTCCATATGAAGTTTAAAGTGTTTTTTTCCAGTTCTGTGAAGGTTAATGGTAGCTTGATAAGGATAGCACTGAATCTATAAATAACTTTGGGCAGTATGGCCATTTTCGCAATATTGATTCTTCCTAACCATGAGCATGGAATGTTTTTTCCATCTGTTTGTATCCTCTCTTATTTCCTTGATCAGTGGATTGTAGTTCTCCTTGAAGAGATCTTTTACATCCCTTGTAAGTTGTATTCCTAAGTATTTTATTCTCTTTGTAGCAATTGTAAATGGGAGTTTGCTCATGATTTGGCTGTTTGTCTGTTATAGGTGTATAGGAATGCTTGTAATTTCTGCACAATGATTTTGTATCCTGAGACTTTGCTGAAGTCGCTTATCAGCTTAAGGAGGTTTTGGGCTGAGATGATGGGGTCTTCTAAATATATGATCATGTTGTCTGCAAATAGAGACAATTTGACTTTTTCTTTTCCTAATTGAATGCGCTTTATTTCTTTTTCTTGCCTAATTTCTCTGGCTAGAACTTCCAATACTATATTGAATAGGAGTGGTGAGAGAGGGCATCCTTATCTAGTGCCAGATTTCAAAGGGAATGCTTCTAGTTTTTGCCCATTCAGTATGATACTGGCTGTGGGTTTCTTGTAAATAGCTTTTATTGTTTTGAGATATGTTCCATTGATACCTAGTTGAGAGTTTTTAGCACAAAGGGCTGTTGAATTTTGTTGAAGGCCTTCTCTGCATCTATTGAGATAATCATGTGGTTTTTATCTTTGGTTCTGTTAATGTGGTGAGTTATGTTTATAGATTTGCATATGTTGAACCAGCCTTGCATCTCTGGAATGAAGCCTACTTGATCGTGGTGGATAAGCTTTTTGAGTAAGTTGTTCAGTTTCCATGTGATTGTGCGGTTTTGAGTGCTTTCTTAATCCTGAGTTCTAATTGGATTGCACTGTGCTCTGAGAGACTAGTTGTTATGATTTCTGTTCTCTTGCATTTGCTGAGGAGTGATTTACTTCTCATTATGTGGTCAATTTTGGAGTAAGTGCAATGTGGTGCTGAGAAGAATGTGTATTCTGTGGATTGTCCTGTAAATGTCTATTAAGTCTGCTTGGTTCAGATCTGTGTTCAAGTCCTGGATATCCTTGTTGAATTTCTGTCTCGTTGATCTGTCCAATATTGTCAGTGGAGTGTTAAAGTCTTCCACTATTATTGTGCAGGAGTCTAAGTGTCTTTGTAGGTTGTTAAGAACTTGCTTTATGTATCTGGGTGCTCCGCATGGGGTGCATATATATTTAGGATCATTAGCTCTTATTGTTGTGTGGATCCTTTTACCATTAGGTAATGCCCTTCTTTGTCTCTTTTGATCTTTGTTGGTTTGATGTCCGTTTTACCATTATATAACGCCCTTCTTTGTCTCTTTTGATCTTTGTTGGTTTAATGTCCATTTTATCAGAGACTAGGATTGCTACCCCTGCTTTTCTTTTGCTCTCCATTTGCTTGGTAAATCTTCTTCCATCCCTTTATTTTGAGTCTATGTGAGTCTTTGCACGTGAGATGGGTCTCCTGAATACAGCACATCAATGGGTCTTAACATTTTATCCAGTTTGCCAGTCTGTGTCTTTTGATTGGGGCGTTTAGGCCATTTACATTCAACGTTATTATTATTATGTTTGAATTTGATCCTGCCATTTTGTTACTGGCTGGTTGTTTTGCCCGTTAGTTGACATGGTTGAATCGTTATTCTTTACCATTTGGTACGTTTTTGCAGTGGCTAGTACTGGTTGTTCCTTTCCCTGTTTAGTACTTCCTTCAGTAGCTCTTGGAAGGCAGGTCTTGTAGTGATGAAATCTCTCAGCAATTGCTTGTCCCTAAAGGATTTTATTTCTCCTTCACTTAACGAAGCTTAGTTTGGCCGGATATGAAATTCTGGGTTGAAAGTTCTTTTCTTTAAGGATGTTGAATATTGGCCCCACTTCCTTCTAGCTTGTAGAGTTTCTGCTGAGAGATCTGCTGTGAGTCTGATGGTCTTTCCTTTGTGGGTGACTTGACCTTTCTCTCTGGCTGCCCTTAGAATTTTTTCCTCATTTCAACCCTGGTGAATCTGACAATTACGTGCCTTGGGATTGCTCTTCTTGAGGAATATCTTTGTGGTATTCTCTGTATTTCCTGTATTTGAATGTTGGCCTGCTTTGTTAGATTGGGAAAGTTCTCTTGGATAATATCTTGAAGAGTTTTCCAACTTGGAATCATTCTTTCTGTCACATTCAGTACGCTGATCAAGCACAGATTAGGTCTTTTCACATAATCCCATACTTCTTGGTGGCTTTGTTCATTTTTTTTTCACTCTTTTTTCTCTAATCTTGCCTTCTCATTTTATTTCATTGATTTGATCTTCTATCTCTGATATCCTTTCTTCTGCTTGATCAATTCGGCTGTTGAAACTTGTGTATGCCTTGAAAAGTTCTCGTGCTGTGTTTTTCAGCTCCATCAAGTCGTTTATGCTCTTCTCTAAGCTGATTATTCTAGTTAGCATTTCATCTAACCTTTTTTCAAGGTTCTTCGTTTCTTTGCATTGGGTTAGAATATGGTCTTTTAACTCAGAGAAGTTTGTTATTACCCACCTTCTGAAGCCTGCTTCTGTCAATTCGTCAAACTCATTCTTTTTTTGTTCCCTTGATGGTGAGGAGTTGTGATCCCATGGAGGAGAAGAGGTGTTCTGTTCTTTGATGGTTTCATCCTTTTTGTGCTGGTTTTTTCCTGTCTTTGTGGATTTATCTCCCTTTGATCTTTGAAGTTGGTGATTTCAGCTGGAGTCTCTGAGTGGACGTTTTTTCTCTTGAGGTTGGGGCTATATCTTTTTTGGCCTGTAGAGGGCGTTGCTGGGCTCTCTCGGGTTCAGTCAGGTTGTTGGGTGGGTGGTCCTTCCCTGGAGTTTGTTTGCAGGTGAGATTGGCCCTGCCTTCCCAATGGCATCTCTCCTTCCCCAGTTGGATCTTCCTAGTTGGGGTCAAGCTGGTGTATTTGCTGCCATGCTTTCTATCGAGGGCTTCAGTTTGAGTTCTGTGGAGGTGGGGCCTCCCAGGCCTCATGGTCTGTTTCCCTGCTCTCAACTCTGCCTCCCTCTGTGGGACGGTCTGTCCCACTGGCGTTAGTCCAAACTTCTGCCCAGGTCCATGTGACAACTTGTCTCGCCCAGTGGGAGCCTCTGCTCAGATTTGCATTGACCACCCATGGGGCCCCACAATCTGGCAGGGCACTCGTGGACCATGGGTTGTAGGAGGGATGAGGTAAGCACAGGATCCGAATCAGAGCACCGAGGGAGTGAAGTCCCCCGCGACCCTCCAAGCCGGCAGCATGTTTCAGGTGGGGATGTGCCCCCCACCCCGTCTTCATTTGCCCCCCGGGCAGCTCTCACCCTGTGGCTTCTTCCCTGGGCTATTTTCAATGCCCTATGAGTCTCACCAAAATGAACCCGGCACCTCATTTGGAATCACGAAGTCCTCTAGCCCTCTGTGTCTTATTCACTGGGAGCTGCATTCCAGTGTTGCCTTCTCATGGCCATCTTGGCACACCCTCCCCCAAACTTTCTAAAGCAAAAACCTGTCCTTTAATTTTTAACACAAAAGATTGGCACACTACAAGCAAATAATCCTATAGGTTACTTACAGTAAAAATGTACCATGGGGAAAAAAGTCTAAATGCATTGTTTTAATGAGGAATTGGCATTTACAACTATGCAGAAAATGTCTTATTAGTTAGATTTTATTTATTCAGAATTTATAGCTGTTGAGATATCATCCAGGCCTTCTGCTTTTGCAGTGTCTAATAAAATGGGAACTGGTTATAAAAATTAACAGCATAAGCAACATTTAAAATGGGGAAGAAATTTAATGTGCTTAATACAGCAAACTTTTCAAATAGTACTTGATTATATCTAATGTGCATTAAGAGAAATTTTCTTTGTAACTTGGAAACGAGAAAAGGGAATAACTGGAAATTCTTTCAAAGCAGTGCTGCGCTGACTTTCTGTTGGCTGGGCTATTTTACAACTCAACAGAGGCAGAGGTTAACTTGTAGTTCTTGTCCAGCAGAGATGCAAATAATTTCAGTCCAGTGGAAAAGGCAACCTCAATATTACAGTTTATTGCCCTGTTGATTATTAACCAGTTTTGTATCTAACCCAACAATCTTATCCAAATATTCTTTTATAAATTAACTATAGATACCTAGCTGTTCAAATGCTCTTTGAACTGGCTTTAACACCTTAGTGGTTCCTGTATTATATAATTAGTTGAATATAATACTAGCATGTGTTCATTTTATATTTGCATGAGAGTTATAATTTTGCCTTTTTGAGAATTATACTTTAACATAGTGGGCAATGGCTTTTTTTCTATTTATCAAAATAGCTGAGATGCTATTAGTTAAGCAATATTTCCAAAGTCATTAAGTCAGTTGTTGTTGTTTTAACTCTTAGCCATGAAATTGATTCTACAAAAGTATTCCAAATTTCTTTTTTTTTTTTTTTTTTTGAGATGGAGTTTGACTCTTGTTGCCCAGGCTGGAGTGCAATGGTGCCATGTTGGCTCACTACAACCTCCGCCTCCAGGGTTCAAGCAATTCTCCTGCCTCAGCCTCCTAAGTAGCTTGGATTATAGGCATGTGCCACCATGCCCAGCTAATTTTGTATTTTTAGTAGAGATGGGGTTTCTCCATGATGGTCAGGCTGGTCTTGAACTCCTGACCTCAGGCGATCCACCTGCCTCAGCCTCCCAAAGTGCTGGGATTACAGGTGTGAGCTACCGCACCCAGAGCCAATATTCCAAATTTCGATGTGCTATTATTCCTCCCCATTGGTATGAGTTAATGAGGTTCTCTTGCCTCAATACCTAATGATCATCTGGATGTCACACTATACGTGGCAGTGCCTGTGACGTGTTCTTTTGTTGTGGTGCCTAGAATTTCATATACATTAAAAAACAACAACAGTGACAAATACATTCCTCAGTATAACCAAAATCACGGGAAAAAACAGATTGTAGTAAGAATAATAGAGATTACATCTATCATAGGAGAAAGAGAATTTTCAAAGTGCATTATTGTCAGGAAGCAGAAATAAAACACCAGGCATGCACATTTTCCCAATTCAGTTCTGAAATGCAAGCCAACATCATGCCAGCTGCTAAATGAAAACCAAGTCTTACTTAGCTGCTTCTGATGCTTCCCTCAGTTCTTCGTCCAGTCTGCAGGAGCAAAAATTATTGGTGTGGAAAAGAAACAAAAAAGAAGCAAGCAGAGCATGAGACAGTCGCTTAGCAAAGCAGAGCCAAATGCAAGTGCTCTATATGTGCTTTTCAAAACTGTCTTCTGGAGCACTGAGATGCACTCCTTCCATTAAATATGCTGTCGTTTCCTCCCATTCACTGTTTATGTACATTGAGTTTACAAATTCCTTCATAAAAAGTAAATATGAAAGTTGCAAAGGGATCAGAAACATGCTGGCTGAATCAAGCTGAAATCGTCCATGTCAGTGTGGTGGGTACAGTTCAAGTTAGCTTGCAGCCTGGGCCAAGTCAGGGACGTATCTGGTTTAGTAGGTTTCAGTTGCAAATTAGGTTGACCTCAACAGCTTTACACACAAGACAAAGATGGGAAATGGCATACAAAAGACCGATACAGTGACCTTTGCTCTGGGTAGCATGTTGAGGTCACCCACAAGTAAAACACTGGTGTACACACACAGGGTCCAGCATGAATAGGACATCAGGAGATTTTACCTCACACTTCTCTTATAAGATCTCTCTTCATCGTACCTTACGAGATAAAAAACGAGTGCCGTAAGGAAAATGAGCAAACAGATGGAAAAAATGACAAGTAAAGGATTTAAACGACAGTCAAATCGTGAGAGAAAATGCCTATCCAAATATAGTCATGCACCATGTAATGCCATTTGGGTCAGTGATGGGCCACATACATGGTAGTGATCCCATAAAGTAGAACACCATAATTGGACGGTATCTTTTCCATGTTTAGATAAACAAATACTTACCATTGTGTTACGGCTGCCTGTGGTATTCGGTACAGTAGCATGCTGTACAGGTGTGTAGCCTAGGAGCAAAAGGTTATAGCAGATGGCCTAGGTGGTGTAGTGGGCTCTACCATCTAGGTTTAAGTCCACTCTATGACGTCTGCACAATGATGAAATCACCTAAAGATGCACGTCTCAGAACACGTCCCTGTCATTAGGTGATGCATGACTGTAATAATAAAACTGACATTTGGGAGAAATCTTATTTTCATTAGATAACAATCAATGTTTGATTTTGAATATATGCAGTCAATCCTCATTATTTGCAGATTCTGTATTTGTAAATTTGCCTTTTCACTAACATGTATTTGTAACCACAAAATCAATAAAAGGTACCTTTTGGGTCACTTGTGGACATGGGCAGAGTGGTGAAAACTTGGAGTTGCCCAGCGTGCACGTTGCCACCTGGACATGTGTGAGGCTCTGTCTTTTTGTTCACACTGTGAACAAGTGACCTTCTCACAACCTATTTAGGGCCGTATTTTTCTCATTTTTGTATTTTTTGCTAGTGATTTTGCTGTTCAAATTAGCTTCCAAGCATAGTGCTGAAATACTGTCTAGTATTCCCAAGAGAAGGAAGGCTGTGGTGTGCCTTATGAAGAAAATAGATAAGCTTTGTTTAGGCACAAGTTACAATACTGTTGGCCATGAGTTCAATGTTCACAAATCAACAATATATACTAAGTCAGGTTCATTTAAACAGAAACGCACATAAAACAAGGTTATATATTGATTGATTGATGAAAACATTGTGACCAGAGGTGTCCAGGAACCTGTATTTTCCCCTGGAACATTAGTTCAGTGTTCACTGATTAAGTGTTTGCAGTGACTTTATAGGGCATAATTGCCACAAATAATGAGAATCAACTGTAACCAATGATTATAAATTTGGTTCTAGGTTGGGCAAGTTTTTCTGTCATTTAAGCCCTTTGATGACAGGCTCCATCTTAGCTGAGGACTGGTCTTGTGTGTGGCTGAGATCAGATCCTTTGAATGTTGTTTAGTGATAAAAAGGAGCCATGGTTTGTATCCATTTGAAATTTGCATAACATGAAATTGAGGCAATGAAGGTCAGTAACAGAAATGGCAGAAAGAACATCCCAAGTAGATGAATTACAGAAAACAGAAAAACACACGGACATGTGGGCAGCACATGCATGGTGGTAAATTTCTTCCTCCAGAAGAAAATTTTTCCAAATAGGAGGGGTTCCTTCCTCCTGAAGTAACCTTTTCCCAGATGGAACCCTTGAAAATTGATGTGTGCAGATGAATGAAAACTGTCCTAGGTATACTTAAATTCTCACTTGAACCTTCCCATATGATAGAGCCTCTAAAAGCAACATGTGTAACAATAAATAAGACTCTGGACTGCAAACTCTGTGCTGGGAGGCTTTGCAAGTGCTTTGTGTACCGTTTGCATTCAATCCTCAGGACCACTCCATGAAGTGCAACTTACTTCCCCGCTGTACAGATGCTGAAGCTGAGACTCAGAAAATTTTAATAATTAATCATTTTAATAGTGACTTGAAGTCTCAGAGACATCAAGAGGTAGCAGGGAAAGTTCAAATCTAAGTCTCTAAAGCCCATTCACTTTTCATTCTATTGTCTCTGTCACACCATGGAAGTGTTACTGTGTTTACCTGGAAAGTGGTCAATGCTCAATTCCACTAGAAGAGAGACTAGACTGTCCGTGTCATCTTACAGAATGTGAGTGCTCCCACAGTTTTTCCTTTTTGTTTTTTACTCCATCACCCAGGCTGGAGTGCAGTGGTGCCATCTTGGCTTACTGTAATATCCGCCTCCCAGGCTCAAGCAATCCTCCCCCTTCAACCTCCTGAGTAGCTGGGACTACAGGTGCATGCTACCACACCTGGCTAATTTTGTGTTTTTTCATAGAGATGGGGTCTCACCATGTTGCCCAGGCTGGTCTTGAAGTCCTGGACTCAAGCTATCCGCCCTCCTCAGCCTCCCAAAGTGCTAAGATTACACACATGAACCATCGCCCCCTACCTCCATGCTTTTTAAATTTAAAGAGTAGAAGTGGGTTTTGAAGATGGAGTACACTTTTTTGAGGCAGCAGCCCAGAGCTGTGAGTTGTGCTGGTTGTGGAAATGCTGTGAAGCTAATGAGGGTTGAAGCCGTTGTTAGGATCTTACGAACACTCCACTTAATTCAGCTGAGCCAACTGACTACTGTAAGCCCAATCAGTATCCTGTGTTCATGCCTGATACTGGTTATGTATAAAAACCAAATGCATCTACTTCTGAGCTTTGAATTTAGAAGGATACTCTTAAAGGGGTAAATTAATCTACTAGAAAAGGACATGGGAATTTTGATGTCAGGCTGACTGGAATTTGAATTCCAGTTCCGTCTCTTCCTGGTTCCTACTTAGACTGTGCATAAGTAACTTCTTACTAAGTTATCTCCCCTGCCTCTGTAAAACAGGGGTTTCCTATAGGAGTCAAATAAATGATATAAATAGAACACCGCTATGCTTGGTATGTCATAGATACACACTGCATGAGAATTCTTTCCTTTGAGTTTCTAGGTTGGGCCTTTTAAATTTCTTTTTTTTATTTTTTAAAGTGAGAGGACTCTTTTTTTGGAATCCCAAATAAGAGGTACATTTTGCTATTCATTTTATGGAGGAAGATGAATGATACTTGTCTGTTTTCTTTGAGCTAATGGTTAAGTCCCTTTCCACTCAAATGAAATGAACAAAACTAGTGATTCAGATACAGTGGACAAAAAAAAAAAAAAAAAGACACATAGAAAACAATCTTCTTTGCAACAATGTACCAGATACAAGTATTCATTCTCCAATATCCCTGTTTTAAAATCCCAGCTCCAAGTACTTATTTTGTTAAATTTCATCATAATTTTTGTAGCATCATCCTGAGACCTTCAGTACCCAGGCAGGATGCTGATGCTGATACTGCGTTACCCTCTATTAAGCAAGGAAACCATTCCTCACTGCCCCACCCACCACTGAGCAAATGCCCTCTACCTAATCATGAAAAAAAAAAGGGGGTGGGCATTTAGAAGAAACAGAGAAAGAGTTTTTCTTTCTATTTTCCTAGGGTCATGTAGATAGATTACTTTGTGTAAAGAAATCCAAGCTATGCTAAGACCATCTTGTCTGTGCAGAGCAGAGAGGCGGGGGCAGGGGGTGGGAATGACACAAGAAACTGATACACTGTTAACCAGTAAGCCAGTGTGACTGTTATTTTTTCCAAAGTGGTAGTAAAATTCAACGTAAAAATGAACAATAATCAATAACCCCAGGAAAAGAGTATGTGAAAGAGGATCTGAAAGAACATAACAATTATCAATAGGTTATAGGAAAAAATTTTATTTATTGGAGGATATTTAATATTATTTTAAAAATAAGATAATGCCATTTCCCCAGTGATGCAGAACTGACTTCTTTTCCAACCCACTTCTCCAAACATATGCATATATATTATATATGCATATATTATATATATGCAGGGTCTCACTCCCATTGCCCAGGCTGGAGTACAGTGGCACAATCACAGCTCACTGCAGCCTTGACTCTGCGGGCTCAGGTGATCCTCTCATCTCAGCCTCCTGAACAGCTAGACTACAGGCAAATGCCACCATGCCTGGCTAATTTTTGTATTTTTAGTAGAAACAGTGTTTTGCTATGTTGTCCAGGTTGACTGTAAACTCCTGGGCTCAACTGATTCCTCCACTTGGCCTCCCAAAGTGGTGGGATTACTGGCATGAGCTACCACACCCAGCCTCAACTTGTACTATTTCTTAACAAATCTCTGAAACCATCAGGACTTACTTGATTATGCTCTCTGGAATGTGAATGCAATCCATTGGGATCAGCCCACTGAGTTCTGATAAGCTGTTGACATACTTAATTTTACTGCTGAATTTTGAACTAAAAAAAAAAAAGAAAAGATATATGTAATTAGTCGCTACCTTATCCATTCTAAGGCCATTGCCTTTTCTTGAAAATCCTGATACTTAACACCTGGGCCCAGCACTGTTACTAAGAGGGTAACATTATTTGACTTGTTACAATGTGCCAGGCGCTGTTTTGTCGGGGGTGGTGGTAGTGTTTTGTTTTTTACATTTATTTTGTAAATTGCCATGTAAAAATGTGTAACATGATGTTTTGAAATATGTGTATGTTGTGGAATGGCTAGACTGAGCTAATTAACATATGTATTACTTCACATGCTTTTTTTGAAGTATCTATTCTCTTAGCAGTTTTCTATGATGCAATACATTATGATTAGCTGTGGTCACCATGTTGTTCAATAGAGCTCTTGAATTTATGCCACCTAACTGAAATGTCGTGCTCTTTGACCAACGTCTCACTCCCAACCCCCAGCTTCTGATGACCACCATTCCACTCTCTACTTCTGTAAATTCAACGCGTCTCACTCTGTCGCTCAGGCTGGAGTGCAATGGCACTATCTTGGCTCACTGCAACCTCCACCTGCTGGGTTCAAGCAATTCTCCTGACTCAGCCTCCCGAGTAGCTGGGACTACAGGGCGCGCCACCATGCCTGGCTAATTTTTTGAATTTTTAGTAGAGATGGGGTTTCACCATGTTGGCCAGGCTGGTCTTGAACTCCTGACCTCATGATCTGCCCGCCTCGGCCTCCCAAAGTGCTGGGATTATAGGCATGAGCCAGTGAGCATGGCCCAAGTTCAACTTTTTTAGATTCTACACATAAGTGAGATCATGCAGTATTTGACTAAATGCTGTTTTAAGTGGTTTACGTACGTGAATGCATGTATTTCTTATTACAGCCTAGTGAGGTAGATACTGTTATTATCCTCTTTTCAAACAGATACAGGGCAGTTAAGTGTTTGCCCAATGTCTCACCATTAGTAAATGGCAGAGCCCTAACTTGGGCAGTCTGACTTTGGGGTTCAAACTCTTGACCACACATTGTACAGCCTCCCAGTGGTTCCTGCTACTCTGAATAGTCACTGCTTTATGGCTCATTTGTCTCTGTTTACTTGTTTATTTGTTTGTAAGAAACAGAAACCTTATCATTAGTTCTTTCAGAATCTACCAAGTTTGACGATACCTTAAACACGTATGTAAACTCATTTATCTTTTTTGGTTTATTTTATTTTTTAAAAATTATGTTTTTTTTAAAGTTTTAGGTTGAACGTTTATTCTAGATGAACCAACATTCAAAAACATGTTCCAATAATTGGATTTAAATTACAAGCAACTTTCGATATGTATAAATGCACAGAAAACAACTTGGAAGGATACCAATGAAACTGATAAAAGAATTTGCCTCTGGGGATGGGGATTAGGAATAGGAGCTGGTAATAGTGAAAGGAAGAACTTGATCTTAGCTGTAATGATAGGATGCATTTCTGAAGAATGGATTTTCCTATTATTTGTGTCATTCCAAACTAATTTTAAAAATATATCATTCCACTTGAAAGAGAACTTGATCAAGGGTCTAACATTCTTGAATGTTTCAAATGCAAAGGCCGTTTTAGTCTGCTGGGATCTTGCTAAGCTGTCTGCCATCTGCACTGCCTTGTGTTTAACTGCTATGCATTCTAGTAAGAAGCTTTTTTGAGGTGTTTCTTCTATCCATCTATCTTTAATACTTTACTTGCAATTTTGGGTGGTGACTTGTGAACAACCTTCCTCTCCATACAGTAGTTTCTGGCCCTCCTGATAAGTCTTGGGTCAACACACATTACTGGTGATATGCTATATTAAACCTTTTTCTTCCTGTGGAGTTGTTGAGCTAAATTCAGGTTTTGATAAAAGACTGACTGGGTAACTGAGAGGGAGAAGAAGTCATGCAAAGGAAAAACCTCCGGCTCCAGTGTTAACATCGCTGGGATTTTACAGTTCTCTGAACATGCCATGTTCTGTCCTTACTGATGTATTTGTATCTGCCGTTTTGTCTACCCGTTTCTTCGATCTGGATTGTTCTTCTCCCTAATTTCAGCTGGCCAATCCTATTAGTCCTTCAAAACTCACCTTGAGGGAAGGCCTCTTTGTGTAAAGCCTCTCTTGATGCTAATTCTCAGCTTGCGCTCTCTACAAGGTATACCCCCAAACTCACCCTCACCTTGAGTCATCACTTCCTCAAAGTACAATTGTATCCTGCATTGTAATCGTTTACTTGTCTGCCCATGTCTGCTCCAGACTTCGAGCTCCTAAATACAGCAATCTAGCTATGTGATTTCCCAATCCACACAAGTTACTCATTTTTCTCCACAACTTTTACTTTACTTTCAGGGGTACATGTGCAGGTTTTTATGTGGGTAAAGTGCATGTCACAGTGGTTTGATGTGCAGATTATTTTGTCTCCTAGTTAATGAGCATAGTACCTGACACGTAGTTTTTGATCCTCACTCTCCTCCACTTTCCACCCTCTAGGAGGCCCTGGCGTCTGCGGTGTAGTCAGTGCTTAGTTCCCACTTATAAGTGAGAACATGCAGTATTTGGTTTTCTTAGGGTAACTCACTTAGAATAATGACCTTCAGCTCCATCCATGTTCTTGCAAAGGACGTGATTTAGTTCTTTTTTATGGCTGTGTAGTATTCCATAGTGTCTATGTACTGCATTTGCTTTATCCAGTCCGCTGTTAATGGACATCTACGTTGATTCCATGTCGTTGCTATTGTGAATAGTGCTGCGATGAACGTACGCGTGAATATGTCTTGATGGTGGAATGATTTATATTCCTCTGGGTATTTACCCAGTAATGGGATTGCTGGGTCAAATGGTAGTTCTGCTCTAAGTTCTTTGAGAAATCTCCAAACTGCCAATAACTCATTGTTTGAAATGAACTTGCTGTATACCTCCACCATAGATGTTACCCTTCAGCAGTGAAAAGACCTATAATACATTTTAGTGGTCTCTTCTTTCAATCTACCAGTTTCTAACACTGATGTAAATTGATTCAAAGGAGGATCTTTAAAGAGGCTCCTACCTGATGAAATTGTAGAATACAATTATTAAGTACTTGATGTGGGTTTTCTTTAGAATTGGGCAGACAACTGGGTTCAAAGCCTGAGTCTATCATTTATAGGCTGTGTCACCCTAGACTTGAGGTTGGTGAATGATAGCCTGTGGCTGAAGCCAGCTTGCTGTCAATTTTTTATTTTTTCTTTAGAGACTAGGACTCACTCTGTCACCCAAGCTGGAGTGCAGTGGCGTGATCATAACCCCCTACAGCCTTGAACTCCTGGGCTCAGGTGATCCTCCTGCTTCAGCCTCTGGAGTAGCTAGGACTACAGGCACATGCTACAGTGCCGAGCTAAATTTTAAAACAAATTTTCCAGAAACAGGGTCTCCCTATGTTGCCCAGGCTGATCTTGAACTCCTTGTCTCAAGAGATCCTCCTGCTTCAGCTTTCTGAGTAGCTGGAATTACAGGCACAAGTCTGTCTGATTTTTATAGTCCCTGAGTGAAGAATGATTTTGTTTTTTTTTTTTGTTTTTTTTTTTGCTTAGTGGGTAAAAAAATATAAAAATAAAAATATGATGTTGGCTAGATGCATGGCTCACACCTGTAGTCCCAGCACTTTGGGAAGCCAAGGCAGACAGATAACTTGAGGTCGAGAGTCCAAGACCAGCCTGGCCAATATGGCAAAACCCCATCTCAACTAAAAATACAAAAATTATCTGGGTGTGGTGGCACGTGCCTGTAATTCCAGCTACTCAGGAGGCTGAGGCAGGAGAATCGTTTGAACCTAGGAGGCGGAGGCTGTAGTGAGCCAAGATCACGCCACTGCTCTCCAGCCTGGGTGACAGAGCAAGATTCCATGTCAAAAAAAAAAAAAATGTATTTTATGACGTAAAAATCATAGGAAATTCAATTCTGATGTTCATAAATAAAGTTTCATCAGAGGCCGAGCATGGTAGCTCATGCCTGTAACCCCAGCTCTTTGGGAGGCTGAGGTGAGAGGATCACCTGAGCTCAGGAGTTCAAGACCAGCCTGGGAAACATGGCAAACCCTGTCTCTGCCAAAAATACAAAAACTTAGCCAGGCATAGTGGTACACATCTGTAGTCCCAGCTACTTGGGAGGCTTAGATGGGAGAATTGCTTGAGCCTGGGAGGCAGAGGTTACAGTAAGCCAAGACCATACCACAGCACTCCAGCCTAGGCAACCGAGTGAGCCTCTGTCTCAAAAAAAGAAAAGGTTTTATCAGTACACAGCTCTTACTTGTTTGCATGTTACCACTGGCTGCTTTTGCTCTATAATGGCAGAGTTGAGTAGTTGTGACTGACATTATAGAGCCAGTGAAGCCTAAACTATTCATTATTTGGACCTTTGTAAACAATGTTTGCTGGCTCCTGCTTTAGACAATTTATTTGACCTCCCTGAACCTCAGAATTTTTTCCCATACAATGGAAATAGTCAACAGTATCTGTTTCAGGCTGGGCATGGTGGCTCATGCCTGTAATCTCAGCACTTTGGGCCAAGGCAGGCAGGTTGCTTGAGCCTAGGAGTTCGAGACCAGCTTGGGCAATATAATGAGACCCTGTCTCTACAAAAAATAAAAGAATTTGGCTGGGTGTGGTGGCACACTCCCGGCTACTCCGCAGGCTAAGGTGGGAGGATTGCTTGATCCCAGGAGTTTGAGGCTGCAGTGAGCCATGATTGTGCCACTCCACTCTAGCCTGGGTGTCTCAAAACAAAAAGCGAACAAAAAAGTATCTACTTCAGAGGGCTGTCATTAGGTTAAATGAGATCATGCAAATAAGCACTCAATAAATGTACACCATTATTAGTCATAATTTACCACAACACTCTTGCTATAATTTTATTGCTATTGTTGTCATTGTTATCTTGAAGCTCCCTTCAATAGGTAGTGTTGAATTATAATAATTTTCAATATGCTGACAGTAACAAATGTTTTCTTATTGTTAAACTAAATTTGGTTTGAGGCTTTCTCTGTACTTGGAGTTCCTAGGTAGCAAACTGCAACCTAACATAGTATGTAAATAAAATTCCAACCTAACTTATGAGTATATTTTTGCAAAAATTAGCTGTCTCAGCCAATCAAAGCAGCTGGGCTTCAGCAATCATAGGTTGCCAAGTGATCAGACCATGACCATATAAGGCAAAAGCTTCATCACACTGTACCCAAATAAGGTAACTGCTGAGCTGTAACCAATCAAGCTACTTCTATACAGCATCTTGTTTCTCTATGGACAAATACTCTCTGCCCACTTTGCTGGGTGGAGCTCTCTGAACCTCTCCTGGTTCAAAGTGATGCTGGATTCATAAATCACTTTTTGCTCAAATAAACTGATTAATTTGTCTAAAGTTTATCTTTTAACATTACTTAAGAAAAAAACATTTGTTTTATAATTATAAGAGCTGAATTATTAAACATTGATGAATCAGTAACAATGCTAATGTTTACTTTTCTAGCCATTAAACTTTTTAAAAGCTTATCAGCATACATTGATTCCTACTCCCTAGTTAAAGCATGTTCTGAAATTATTAAAAGAAGTAGCTCTTTGTATACCTTAAATAGGTCATTTTATATATGTATTTTCTTTTTTTCTTTCTTTCTTTTTTTTTTTTTTGAGACAGAGTCTTACTCTGTTGCCCAGGCTGGAGTTCATTACCATGATCTTGCCTCACTGTAACCTCCACCTCCCTGGTTCAAGCGATTCTCCTGCCTTAGCCTCCCTAGTAGCTGGGACTACAGGCATGCCACCACTATGCCTGGCTAATTTTTTGTGTTTTTAGTAGAGATGGGGTTTCATCATGTTGGCCAGGCTGGTCTCAAACTTCTGACCTCAAGTGATCTGCCTGCCTCCTCAAGTGCTGGGATTATAGGCGTGAGCCACCCTGCCTGATTGGTCATGATATTTTTAAAAGCAATTTAACACAGTATGGTAAACAGCTACCATTGCCACAGGGAAATGAGGGTGAATCCTGCTACTCGGTCATTGGAAGTGGGGAATAAGAATAATAAATAATAAGTCAATACTGAACAAGAAAGGTAGAATTTGGAAGCTACGGTAAAATCTATGTAAAAAAAAAAAAAAGATTTTGAAGTTTTTTTTCTCTAGAAGTGAAGTTATTAGAATTTTTAAAAGAAATTCATTAATAATTTTAAGATGGGAAAATTTCCATTAATCTAATCTGTACCCTGATGGTGGGCAAGATTTTATTCTGTTTTTAAAGCTATCTAGAAAATAAATATTATTCTTTTCATTTAACTATTAGAAGTCTTGCTATATTATGAACCATATCTTATTTTACTTTGCATCCCCAAGATGTAAGGTTATATAGAACCTAATTAAAATAAGAGACAAATAAATATTCACTGAATCAAAACCAAGACTCGTCATGGGTGATCAAAACACAGCTCTCAAAATGGCTGCCCAGATTCTATATAACTGTGATAGTTACACAAACATTGTGTAGGTCTGTTCAGAAGAAATGGAACAATTAAGACATGATATGGCCTCTGTTTCTGCCTTTGATTCATCTTTAGTTTCCACTGTCATGTTACCATACCCTTCTTATTCTCTACATAATAACACATCACTTTAAATGTATTACCTATTCCCCTTTCTAATGTGGCATGAAAATCCCACCACTTCATCTTCGTGTTTACAGCAAGCAATTTAGAGGTCATGTCTTATAATAATCTGGGGGAAATATTCATCATGAAAACATTCTCTCTCTTAATTAGGGACTCTCAGTGACTAGTCCAAAGTAACTTTCCAGGAAAGGCAGAGACAAATATATTTCCCTGGGGTTCTGTTAGTTTATGAATTCTTATTTTTAGGACAATGAGTACATATTTTTTAAATCTACTAGTAGTACTTTTACTTTATGACAATAATAACTATACCTTATAAAAGGTCGTGTCACAGCAAGGATGGTTCTGATGAACCAAGATGGATGAACAATGATGAATGATTTCAAATTCTTCCGCAACCTATTTTGAAAAAAAGAAAAAATACATTACTCTTAGCCCATTTTCAGTGGGAATTAAACATAAAACATATTCCTAAATACAAATATATATAATTTAGGCCAGGCATGGTGGCTTATGCCTATAATCCCAGTACTTTGGGAGGCCAAGGCAGGTGAATCACCTGAGGTGAGGAGTTTGAGACCAGCCTGGCCAACATGTTGAAATCCTGTCTCAACTAAAAATAATTTTTAAAAAATTAGCTGGCGCCTATAGTCCTGGCTACTCAAGGGGCTGAGCCAGGAGAATCGCTTGAACCCAGGAGGTGGAGGTTGCAGTGAGCTGAGATCACACCACTGTACTCTAGCCTGGGTGACAATGAGACTCCAACTGAAAAAAAAAAATTATATATGTGTGTGTGTGTGTGTGTGTGTATATATATAAATTTTAGGGAGTTTTATGCCAGTTACTATTACCTGGTGGGAATATACAGAATGGCCGTGATTAATGACAAGAATGATTTTTGAGACATAATTTGAAACTTGTATGATTTGAACCTCATTTTCTCATAGAAATAAATGTAAAATAGAATGGTTGTGTTCTTAGAGTGCATACATCTAGTGGCTAACTTGAACTGACAGCGAATGTCAAAAAAAGAGCACAATGGTTCTCCAAATCACAATAGTCCCAGTTCACATAAATGGCAGCAAGGTCACATGATACCACTAAAGAAGCAGGGGTATTTTGGTTTATCAGCTCAAGTTGCACCTTCCTGTGGCAACAGCACACGCATAGTTTAAAACAGACTTGGTCTGCCAGGTTTGAATTACATTTAATAAAATCTAGGGGGGAATTGATTTATTTCAACTTTTGGGCATCAAATCACACTTTTATTAATATTACTATAATTTATTGTTTTAAATACACATAACTCAGTGTTCCTAAAATGTGATCGCATTTTTAGTAGACTAAAAGAGAATACAATATGGTCACTATTGAGGAAGTCAAACTAGTGATTAAATAATAGAGCCCACATACCGTCTGTCAATCATCTGGTAGCATTTCTTCATCCAGCCTAGCCCTGGCATCTTCCGTCTTGGGGTTGCACCATTCAAGTACACTATCATATAGTCTTCAGCAACCATCAACTCTAAAGTACTTATTACATATCTGATCACAGGAAGGAAGAGGCATGTTTTCAGTTCCCACATAAAATCTGACTGCCACCATAATTAAATAACATTAAAAGTACAAGGTGTATGAAATTCAAGAATGGTTGTGCCCATTACCTCTTTACCTTGGGAAGAATACAGTTTGCCTAAGAGCATTCCTCTGAGAGTATTACTCATTTATTGGTATGGTTACCTATTTTTTAAATGTAGGTACACTAGAAAAATGTATGGGTTAGAAAGAATCCTGACTTTCAAAAATTTCAACAATGTTCTCAAATATTAAGGGTAACTCAGGTTAAATAAGGGCAGATATAAATGAAGTCAGGTTATAGTCAGTCTTAGCTGACGAAGAACATGTATCAAGGAACAAAAATAATACTTTGCCCAAAGGAAATGTTACAGAATTTTAAAATGGAAGCGAAATTCTGTTCATTTTGTTTTCAGTCTATTCTACCGACAAGAGCCCCTTTAAATGTTTTATCCCCTTGAGCAACATTCTTTGACAGAGACCTTACTGACTTTTGATTGAAGACTTAGAATATTCTACATCATCTATCTTCTTTAATTAAAGATGCTCTATCTGCCATTACATGCCACAGACATTAACTCAAAGCACTTTGTTGTAAGTATCACTCACAGGAAAAGATTTTCCATGACATAGTGGTAATCCGCCCGACTGCTGTCTGGCAGAAAACAGGCGGCAAACACAATGATGGCATTTAGACCGTCCCCATAGTATCCTGGGGGACAAACAAAAAGACATTTGTAACCAATTGAAAGCTCTTAACAAGGTAATATCTGACCTAATGGATAAATCTGGAGTCTTGGCAAGTGTGTCTCTGTGGATATATTAGCTACATGAAATGGGGATTGACTACAGGTCTGTAGTATATACACATATAGTTATATGACTATATATGACTATAGGTAGTATATACACATATAGTTAGCTGTAATATATACACATAGTTATCTTTCAGTGGTTAACATCTATGTTTTATTGAGTGTTAAATATACAGTGCAATTATATTTGCATATGTAGGCTATTCATATATCACGGATGATTATATGTGTTGTACATAGTTGTAAACAGGGTGTGTAAATATTCAACATGATAAAATGAGAAGGCAAGACTGATTTATGAATGTCTGATTTCTATAATACTAATATATATGTTCTTATACAGACTTCTTTCTTCTGATGGCTAAGAAAGATATTCTGTTTGATCTTTAGTTCTTTTTAGTTTTAGACACTGCTTAATTTTAAGGGAGAATTTAGCCACTGAACTGCAATGTAATCTCTGACTCACACACTCCAGTGATCAAATACTAGTGAGTAGACAAGTAAAACATCTTTATTTTGATTTTGAGGCCTGTAGTGCCCCTGAGATCAACAGACAGTGTAAGAACCCAAGAAAAGCTCTAGCCTGGCCTTGTTCTGTCCACTATGTTACTGCCATGTAATCGCCAGTGGGTATTTAGAGTTCTGAAAAAAACTAACACATTGGGTTCTGGGAGGACTAGATCAGGCTTAAGCATATGTCCCGTCCTCCTACTCAAAGCCTGGAGGAAATCTCTATTTAATGATTCTACAGTCCAGAACTATATGACACAACAAACCCATAACTGGGTATATTTTTGGGCATATCTTGCCCCATCTTTTTTGCAGAAGAGTCACTGTCTCTTTGTAGAGAACATCTTATTAAACTGCTTTTCAAGAGTTAATTAACTCCATCCAAATCTATATACACCCCGGCCAGGTGTGGTGGCTCAGGCCTGTAATCCCAGCACTTTGGGAGGCTGAGGTGGGTGGATCACTTGAGGCTAGGAGTTCAAGACCAGCCTAGACAGCATGGCAAAACCCCATCTCCACTAAAAATTAAAAATTAGCTGGGTGTAGTGGCACCTGCCTGTAATCCCAGCTATTTGGGAGGCTGAGGCAGGAGAATGGCTTAAGCCTGGGAGGTGGAGGTTGCAGTGAGCCAAGATCATGCCACTGCCCTCCAGCATGGGTGACAAAGCAAGATTCTGGCTCAAACAAAACAAAACAAAACAAAACAACAACAACAAATCTATATACAGCCCACATTTTACTGCCAGGTAATCATCCAGTGAGTATTTAGAGTTCTGAAAAAACTAACACATTGGTTTCTGTTAAGAGGCTAGATTCTGAATTCTGTGAAGAGGAAGACAACTTCCTCTTGTAAGAGGAGGAAAACTAAGAATGGGTCTGGTTAAATTATATTTCAGTCGTATGAAATTCTGTACTTGCTTCCTAGTAACATGGGACGGAAGAGTAGAGGTGCTACCTGCAGGTGGTGCTGAGAAAACAGCAAGTGAGAAAAGCAGGAAGTGTGGCCATTGAAACTCCAGGGGTCAAAGAACATATAGATGCATTTCAGGACACCATTCCCCATCTTTTGAAAGCTCCGGCATCATTTTGGAATCGCCCTGTCTTTTAAGCAAGCTTACCATTTTCCATAGTTTCTTTGAAACTCACAGCAGGTATCAGTCAGACCCCCAGAGGTAGCTATATGGAATGTCATGTGTCTTTCCCACTTAAAAAGGGAAGCAATGTCTGAATTTTTATTTTTTACTATCCCTGTCTAAACAATTGCAGTTTATGTCATATAGTTCTGGACTGTAGAATCATTAAATAGAGATTTCCTCCAAGCTTTGTGTAGGAAGACAGGACGTACACTTAAGCCTGGTTCAGTCCTCCCAGAAACCAATGTGTTAGTTTTTTCAGAACTCTAAATACCTACTAGTGATTACATGGCAGTAAAGTATTGGCTGTGTATAGATCTGGATGGAGTTAATTAACTCTTGAAAAGCAGTTTAATAAGATGTTTTCTATAAGAGAATGTGACTCTACTGCAAAAAAAGATGGGGGAGGAGAGTAATACTACTAAAAATATACCCAATTATGGGTGCGTATTACTAACTTGAGGTAGTTGTATACAATATTTATACTACATGTGGTGGTACAATATTGTTGTATACAGTATTTATACTACATATCTTAGAAGATGCTACCTATGTATGTCTTCAACTCATGTAACACATGTTTGTGAAAGAGCAACGTAGGAGCTTCTCTCTGAATGTTTTTGCTTTAGTTCCGTCTTTTCCAATATACAGGTATTTATCATCAACTACTACTTTTTAGAACGCAAGATGAAGGAAAAGGGCAGGAGGAGATATATTTTAATACAAGAATTGCTTGTTAAACAATTTCATTTCTGAAGAATGCATAACTAAATGGAAATCCACAAAGGATATGGTGCCTGAGCTAGCCTAATCCTCACATCACAAAGATAAACAGTTCATCCTCAGCACGATGAAAAAACAAAGTTCATTAAAAGACACAACAGACATAATGAATCCAACTTAAAAGCAAGTAAGAAAGCATCCTTTCAAAAGCATCTTTCTAAATGTAGCAGTCTGGCTCCAGAGTGTTACTGTAATTTCAAGATCATGACGGCTCAGTTCCTTTGATTTCTTTATTGCCAGAGAACTTCTAAGAAATGTTTTTTGAAAGGGAAAGACTGGTTTGTCAACAGTACTTCAGATGTCATTTTAAATGGCAGTTCAGCTCACTCTGTAAATGCGGTCTGCCCTTTGAATGTTGTAGCCTCATGTTCATCTGAGTTCATTCAACTAAAGGAATACTATGGGATCAGCTTACGACTTCATGATCGCTGTCTAAGTAAGGAAAGTCTCAATATGAGAAGTACTGAAATTTAGAAATGAAAATGGCTGTTTGTACTTTTGGGTAGAGGAGCTTTAGGAAGGGGAGAAGAGCCAAATAGAGAAGGAAGAAAATAGGAGAGGGGATAATTGAAGGAGGGAAATAAAAGAAAAAGAATTCCACAGGAAGATTTTCCTCCTAAATCAAGAGCCAGTGCCATTGGTAGGCTTGGGAGATATTTCAGATAATACCTTAATTTTTCTATAGCTGCTTCCTGCTAAAAAAAGATTACAGTTAAAAAAATCATATAATGCTATAATTGCAGGCAAAGTGCAATAACTAGAATTCGTAGGATCGTTTACTTTTTGCCTCTCCCAAATACCTAGGAGGGGGTCAGCTAACCCCTCAATTTCTAGTCTCAAGTATGCAGCTTACTCAAGTAAAGTTGCATACTTGAGAATACAGCATCATTCACTTGAAGTCTGGTTTTAAAACATTTATTTCATTAGACTCTCTTCCCAATAAAGGTGAGGTGAATTCAGGGTGTATATGCTGGGTAAGGTGCCTGAGCAACCCCACCGCGTGTCTCCTGACACCCTCTGAAGCCAGGACGCAAACCTTACCTGAGTGACACAGACAGGCATGAAAGGGATGTAACACAAGTTTGCTGGCCAGCAAATGGAATGGAGACACAGGAAAGATGTCACAGTCGCAATCAAAACACACACACACACACACACACCAGCCAGTGACTCTTCTCCTCATTATTTCCAGGGTCATTTGTCCAGCAAGACTGCAGAGAAGGTTACCTGAATCTCCTATAATGAAATAAGAGAAGTAAAAAAAAAAAAAAAAAAAAAAAAGGAAAGAAAGAAAGAAAGAAAGGAAACTCCTTGTTAACATTATTTGGGGTGATTGTTCTCCATTATTTAAATGGGTTTCTCTGCTCCAAGTTAAAAAAAAAAAAGCCTCAGAGGGACCCCATATTGTTGGCTTAGCAAAACCATCCCAATCCCTCTTTACTTTTATTTATGCAGATGGCAGAGATATTGTTCATGGGCTCAGTGAAGTCATTGAGGCCCAGAGAAGATAAGTAGTGTATCAAGGTCACAGACTAGTAAGTGGCAGAGATGGGTTTCGAGCCTCATTCTTCTACATTGTATGCAGGGCCTCTGGCAATAGCTCATATCAAGGTCACCAATGCTGAAGACTGAATTATTTATTCAAATACTGCCATCATGCCACCAGTATTCTCAACAGGTGGGACACTTGGCAGGGCCTGGCTTTGGGGCTAACTTCTGCAGCTCTTTTGATCGCCCCCGCCTTACAGTTTTCGGCATAGAACGCTGTGCAGCTGGCACGTCTCTATTGGCCTGAATGAGAAAACTTCCTCACAGCAAAATACCAAGCAGCAAACAAGATTCACTGTGAAGTGACTGCTGCTTTTTAAATGCTCGTCAGAAGCCAGGAGGACAAACTCAGTAGGTTGGTAAGGAGCTTTCTCATCATTGGGGTCTAAGAGAGTGGTGTAAACTCCCAGTGTGGAAGACAAAGCTTTGGCAAATTCAGAAGTAACATCTCAAGTATCTTTACCTACAGAGCACAAAAGCCGGTCAGGGTGTAGGAAAAGGTGGCATCTCGCTAAAGTTCCGGATGGGTGCAGCCAGAGGCATGTTTCATGCAGGCCAGTGCCTGGAGAGGGCCGAGGCAGGGCTGGGGAGAGGGGAGGTAGCTGCCTTCTCTTCAAAACAAATCAGACAGTCACACAGACGAAAACGGAGCTTGCAACACAGAATGGAGAAGAGCAAATGCCAAAGGGAGGAGGTGGCAGGGACAGAGAGCACAGCAAACCAGGTTAGCCCTGAGGCCTCAGGTGAATTGTTACAAAGACTGTCACAGGCAGAAGCAGTGGCATTTTCTGACCATCAGTGCTCTGATGATATTCACTCTCTCCTGATTTGGCCAACAGACTGATGGGCTTGACCACGCCACCCAAGCCCACCTAAAGAACAAGCAGACAATCTACTGGATGTTAGCAGATAACAGCCCTAGGAGAGCAGCAGGACCATGAGCTGCCTTTCAACACAGGGACTCTGCATGTAAGAGCTGCTGGTAAAAATATTTATAGGGCTTATCACCGGGTGACTTTGATTTGATAGACATTTTAATTTTTTAATACTTTAAAAAATGAACAGAGTCCTCTTACAGGCAGCCTTTGTTTTATTTTCAAAAAGAAAACAAACCAAAAATACCTGATAGGTGGTGCAAAGGAGGTGTGACCTGGGAAGATGGGGAACACTGCGTGTTCCTCTTATGGTTTTCACATAAAAAACAAAAGGGTTGACTCCACAGCCAGCTGTCTGCTACTTTCAGCAAGATTGGGCCAACTCTCATTCCAAAGGGCTATGGGCATGATTTCCCTTAGAGGAAACTGCCCCTGACTCCACAGCAGTGATCGGGGGTCCTATTTCCATTTCAGGTCAAACAGTAAGGCAAGAAAAAGAAAAGTCATGGCCAAGGGCAGGGACTGGCATTCCCCTTTGCTACAGTGGTCAGGTTCCCTGGGTGGTCTTGATACTTATGTGGGGGGTAGCAATGTACGGGATGGAAGGTGAAAAACCTGCTGGCAGAGGAAGGTTTGATTGAAATAACAAAACACGTTCTGCTTGTTACAATAGAAAACAAAAGCAGTGTTCTACTGCAGTGCCAAGACTGTTATTTCCCTGTCCTCATTAAGGAAGAGTGAATTGAGAGAGCAACAACTGCCTTGTCAGCTCACACTTTCTAGAACAGCTGGGTGGTTACAGCGGTGCCTCAGGACTTCAGGAAAGGAAGGTATGAAGCAAAAAATCAAAACGCTGTTGACGTTTTCTGAAGTCGACAATGTTAAATGTGTTGCTTGCGCTCATGTGACTTTTTGTGAATTCCAAATTAACCAAGGCCACATATGCTCCAGGAGCTCTTGAGAAAGTGCTGGAAACATAAAACACACTTTTCTCTCTCCCTTGGCTCTCGCCAAACAGGTAGAGGCTTTGACTGCGGTTGGCTGTTGTCAGGCCCAGATTTACTGCAGCTTACAGAAAGGCAAACTTCAGGTAGGGGGAACAATTACCAAGCTGAGTCTAAAAAAAATCCCCAAAGCTTCTGAAGAGGATTGAGAAGATCATTTTGTAATGAGAAGCACCTCGGGCATAGTGTTATGATACGGGCCATGGTGTCACATACTCTGTTTGGTTCAACCCTACAGTGGACTGGTAAGAATGCCAAACAGACATCTAAATCAGACAACTATGGCTTTCAGTAAATTTGCACAGAAGATGATAGCTATCACATAAGTAGCATGAAAAGCCTGTTTTATATCGGAAAGTTGTCTTTGCCCCGTAGGATTTCAAATGTTTACTGAATTGAATATGAGGAAACATACTTGGCTCTACAGTTCCCTGATTATTGATTATAGAAGAGGGCCTTTGAGATGTGATGTTCCAGAGAACTCTAGACTCACTTTCTGATTTTAAATAAAATGGCTGCCCCTTCCCCCATTTCCCAGATTCACACAGAGCTTGACTACCTCCGTGAGAAATGACTCTCCGGTAGGGCTCGATAACCTTCATGTCAATGCGCTGCTCTTGTTCTCCAATCACCACTGTCCTCCACAGCCGGTTGTCCTCCCTTTCCTCTTCAGCCGTATATTCTGGAATAGACTCTGACTCTTGGCCAGAATCTTTGTTGGCTGTGGGATCTTCTGGAAACAAAGCACAGAGCAGGGCTGAAGGAGCAAGTCCTCCACAGTGCAGGCAGCTAAACAGCAAATTGTAAGCTACATCCTGCAGAATCAACCTGATGGAAGTCCTTGTTTTTTACAACTTTTACAGAACTTAGCACTATCCTGACCACATAAAGTATACTCAGTGAAGTCCTTTTTTATTAACTGAACAACCAGATCGATCGTTAAGGCCATGCTGAGAGTGAGACTAGGTGCAAAGCTTGAGCTGTCTTGCAAGGGTGGTGGTCCAGGGTGTGTGTGAGCCAGGACCAACTCATCCTTGATCAGGGTAAAGATTGCAGGTCTTTCTAATGGCGTGAAAGGTTGTGTATTAGGCTGAGAAAATCTTGGAGTTTGGAGGCCACATCTCTTCAGTGTTCAGAATCTTTTGGGGCCCTCAACCTGGAATTGTGATGATACTACCAGCCAAGACTCCTACTCTAAGACTCTTACAACTGGGCTAAGCCTCCTGTTGGGAGCACACCTGGACATAAATTTGATATTTCTATTTACTGTTTCAAAATATGCCACACAAAGATTTTACAGTAAGTGAGAAACAACTTTGTAAACCAGAATTGCTTCAAGACCCCAAATGCACAAGACTCCTAAACTGATGGGTGCGTAAGACAATACAAAAGTCTACTGAGCCTTCTCTGGGAAGAAATTTACTCTTGTGCATTCAAAAAAAGGTAACCATTTTTTTAAAAAAGAATAAGCAGCAATTGTTTCCATGTTTACTAGAAGTATTAGTAGAGTGTAATGATGGTTATTTTTTGTATGTTTAAGTAACTTGCAAGAAAAGATTATTTTATAACCTTCACAATAGTCCCAAGATATTATCATTCTTATTTTTCCATTCCTGGAAAAGTACCATTGAATTTACACTGCATTTCACGTCTATGGCACTTTGATGATAATAGCACTATTGTATTAAGTATTGACCTTGTACCAGGTACTAGGTCATTATACCAATGCAAAAACTGATTCTGAAGTAGTTCGCCTCAGATCACAGTTACTAAGCAAATACAGTCAAAACCTTTAACTTTTTCAGCCCTTCTAACCTATCACGTTGTACCCTAAGTGTGTAACTCTCATTTATTTTACAAAGTGGCTGCGAGTCCCTCGGTAAGAAACTGTGCCTTGAATCCCTTTAATATTCACTTCCACCAACCCGCTCCCTACTTAGCTTGCAAACTTATTCAGAACACTCAAAAACAACTGGGAAGGTGAGTGAGTAAATTAAGGAAAACTTGGATCATTTCCTGGAAATAGAGGTAATCTATAAGGGAGCCACAACACCACCATTATCTTCTGGAAGAATCTGCAATTATACATTCAGAAGTGTCTAATTACCAATGACTGAGATAGTGCAATTATACATTCAGAAGTGTCTAATTACCAGTGACTGAGATAGCAAAACGAAGTTCGGTTGGGAAGCAATCCGAGCCTTTTTTGCCAACACCAACAGCTACCACCACCTACAGAGCCTTGGCTCACTCAGGCTTCCACTGTGTTCCCACCAGCATGCGGCAGCTTATCAAAGACAGACCATAAACCACTGGCTTCAGACCAAGCACTGTGTCCTTTGTGCAAATCCACCCATCTGTCTGGAAGCCCTTTCTGCTTCTTCCTTCCTACGTGAGTTAGGACCCTAGGATGCCAATCTTAGCTCCCTTCCTGGGACTCAGTTTCCCATCTGGTCTCTACTCCCTCAGAACTCTGGATTCTGAAGCAGGTTTATCTTCTGATGCTCTTTTACACACCCTCCTTTCCCTCCAGGGAACTTTCCATCCACCAGACCCTCTTCATCCTGTTTGGTACCCTCTGGCCTGCTCTAGCTCTACCCTGGTCATTTCTGTGGGATGAAGATAGGGTCGTTTTGTTTTCTGCAAATTTTATTAAAATTCCCTCATGTAAAAAATTTTTGGGTGGGCATACTGGCTCAAGCCTGTAATCCCAGCACTTTGAGAGGCCAAGGCATGTAGATTGCTTGAGATCAGGGATTCGAGACCAGCCTGGGCAACATGGCAAAACCCAGTCTCTACAAAAAAATACAAAAATTAGCTGTGTATGTTGGCATGTGCCTGTAGTCCTAGCTACTTGGGAGGCTGAGGTGGGAGAATCATGTGAATCCAGGAGGTTGAGGCTGCAGTGAGCTATGATGGCACCACTGCACTCCAGTCTGGGTGACAGAGTGAGACCTTGTCTCAAAAAAAAAAAAATTGTATACTACATTCTTTATTATGGTTATAGTAAAACACATATCACATAAATATAGTCAACTGATCTTTGACAAGGAGCAAAGGCAACCCAGTAAAGCAAAGATAGTCTTTTCAACAAATAGTGCTGGAATAACTGGGTATCCACCTGCAAAATAATGAATCTGGACTCAGGCATTTGAGCCTTCACAAAAGTTAACTCAAAATGGATCATAGACCTAAATGTAAAATGCAAAACTATAAAACTTTTAGAAGAAGAGAAAATGTAATTGGCTCTAGCTGCAAAGATGACTTTTTAGATACAATACCAAAGGCATGATCCACGAAAGAAATGATTGATAAGGTGGACTTCATTAAAATTAAAACTTCTACATGAAAGACAGAGAGAATGAGAAGACGACAAACCATAGACTTGGAGAAAATATTTACAAAACACATATCGGATGAGGACTGTTATCCAAAATATACAAAGAATGCTTAATACTCAACAATAAGAAAATGGGCAAAAGACCTGGACAGGTACCTCACAAAGAAGATATACAGGTGACAGGTAAGCATGTGAAAAGATGTTCCATATCATGTGTCATTACAGAATTTTGAATTAAAACAATAGCAAGATACCACTATTTACCTAAATGGCCCAAATCCAGAACACTGACACCAAATGCTGGTGAGAATACAAAGCAACAGGAACTCGCTTTCATTGCTGTGAGAATGCAAAATGGCCCAGCTGCTTTGGAAGAGTGTGGCAGTCTCTTACAAAATTAAGCATACTCTTACCTTACAATCTAGCAGTCATGCTCCTTGGTAATTACCCAAATGCACTGAAAATGTATGCCCACACAAAAGGCTGCACATGTATGTTTATAGCAGCTTTATTCATAATTGCCAAAACTTGGAAGCAACCAAGATGTCCTTCAGTAGGTGAATAAACTGTGATTCGTCCAGACAGTGGAATATTATTCAGCATTAAAAAGGAATGATCTGTCAAGCCATGAAAGGATATGGAAGAACTTTAATTGTGTAAGTGAAGAAAGCCAGCCTGAAAAAGCTACCTATTGTATGAGTCCACCTACATGGATTCTGGAATAGGCAAAACTATGGAGACAGTAAAAGCATCAGTGATTGCCAAAGGTTGGGGGAAAGGAAGAAATAGGCAGAGTGCAGAGAACTAAGGCGGAAAAACTATTATTAAGATTCTACAATGGTGGATACGTGCTGCCACTGTACAATTGCTCAAAGCCATAGAATGCACAACACAAACTGAACCCTTCATGTAAATTATGGACCTTGGGTGATAATGATGTATCAATGCAGGCTCATCAATTGTAACAAACCAACCACTTTGGGAATGTAGATAGTGAAGGGGAGTGAATGTGTGTAGAGAAACAAGATACAGGAAAACTCTGTACTTTCCACCCAAATATGCTGTGAACCTGAAGTTGCACTAAAGAATAAGTTCATTTTTAAAAAGTAAACCACATTAATGAAAGTGCCAGCAATATAGAAATTCTTCATGAAAACAATAAAAATCACCAATGCCACTAATCTATTACTACGTGATGTGTATCACTCTTCCTCTGCACACACACAGACATGTTTATTTTTCAAAAAGTATGATGATTCTATATATTCTGCATGTTCTATACAAATTGTTCTATTAAAATAGTATAGGTTTGAGACCAGCCTGGGAAACATGACAAAACCTCCTCTCTACAAAAAAAATACACCAATTAGCTGGGTGTGGTGGCACACGCCTGTAGTCCCAGCTACTCAGGAGGCTGAGGCAGGAGGGTCACCTGAGCCTGGGAGATCAAGGTTGCAGTGGGCTGAGATGCCACTACACTCCAGCCTAGCTGACAGAGTGACGGCCTGTCTTTATACATATATATGTACACACACACACACACACACTTTTATATACACACACATATTTTAATACATATTTACATATATATTTTTATATGTATATATTATATAATATATAATGTATAATATATTTATACATGTATATTTAATATATACATATGTATATATGTGTATATATAACATATAGTATACTATATATATTCTCTCTATATAGAGTACAGACTTCTTGTCTCAATAAATATAAATCCTGCTCATTTTTAAAAGTAGCCCTCAAGTACCTTCAGGCATCTGGTAGAGGAATTCTTCCTTTTTTTTTTTTTTTTAAGAGTCCCCAAGTCAAGAAAACTGGATAAAAAGAGGTCTAAATGTGAGCAAGAGCTGTCACGTTTGGCTTCAAGTCTGTAAGCCCAATCTAGTAACAGACCCTTTCCCATTCATTGTTAGCATATTCACTGAGGAGCAGCATGGGCCAGGAACTAAGAGCAACAACTAGCTGTGTGACTTAGGCAAATTACTTAACTTCTCTGTGCTTCAGTGTTCTCATCTATAAAATGAAATAAATGAAATGAAAAATATATAATGAAATATATAATGAAGTGTATAATAATTTAAAATGTATAAATGAAAAATATATAGTGAAAATATGTAATATATAATGAAATATATATAATGAAACATAAATGAAAAATATATAATGAAAATATACAAATGAAAAATGTAATATAAATGAAAAATATAAATGAAAAAGTGTTCATTAAAAGAAAATAAATTATGGACCAAATGTTTTTGAAAAACTGTACTTTAAAAACCCCTATTTTGTTTAGAATGTATATGCCAGGTTCAAAATGCTCACACGAGAAACCCAAGAAACAGGCTGCTTTCAAGCATTAATTTCATACTTCAGGACTAAAACATATTTATAATCTAACCCTTTTATATAGTCATTTATTCATATTCTCGTGTTTACAAAATACAGCTACTCAGAGGTACTTTGTGCTTTCAAAGTTTCATGTTTTTGTTTAAAATGTCTGACCATGTACCTTTCATTTGAAAATTAAGGTAGATTTTAAAATTCAACTTGCTTTCCAATTCTGTCCTTTGCATTTAAGGCCTAAAAGCAGGGTTGTGGCCATTAAACTGGTTCTTTCAACATAGCTATGTCAACTAAATTAAAAGAGCCATGTCAGCAAGTGACAGCATTAATTACCAGCTTGCTCAGCCACCACTGCTTTGCTTGACAGTTTTACTGTGTATAAAAATAAAAGGTTCAGATGTGGTGTGACACAGCTCTTCTGGCAACAGGGAAGCAAATGCGGAGGCGAGGGAGGGGCCAGTAGGGTCATGCCATAGTCTTCTGTGGGATTTTAATATATTAGCAGGAAAAGAGCAGGAGCTGGTAGGGGCAACTGGGATGGACAGAGGAGCTGCTGAAGACGCTCTGGGATGACAGGAAAGAATACAAATTCTAGACCTTCTTTCACCTCCTATTTGTGTATTTCCACCTACAGAATCAACTACCCAGGTAACTATAGAAATTCACACGTGATAAAAATGCAATATAAAAATCTCTACTTACACTGAAGAACTTACTCATGTAACCAAATACCACCTGTACCTCAATAACTTATGGGGAAAAAAAAATCTCTAGTTGGCCAGGAGTGGTGGCTTACATCTGTAATCCTAGCACTTTGGGAGGCCCAGGCCAGTGGATCACAAGGTCTGAAGTTTGAGACCAGCCTAGCCAGCAGGGTGAAACCCCATCTCTACTAAAAATACAAAAATTAGCCAGGCCTGGTGGCACGTGTCTATAGTCCCAGCTACTCGGGAGTCTGAGGCAAGAGAATCGTTTGAACCCGGGAGGCAGAGCTTGCAGTGAGCCGAGATCACACCACTACACTCCAGCCTGGATGACAGAGTGAGACTCTGTCAAAAAAAACAAGAAAAAGAAAAAAAAATTTCTACTTAAGCATAATAGACTATAAAACAAGTAGTTTAGCCATTTCCTTTTTTTTTTTTTTTTCCTTTTTTTAATTTGAGGAAATAAAGCCTTAAGTTCTGTCAAGGTAGTCTGACCTAGGCTGGTCATGGTAGTAGCCTTGTTGGCTCAGTGACCATTGGTTGAAATAATTAGCTAATTCAGTGAATTTTCTAATTATGCTCTTTTAGGAGTGGAACTGCTGGAACTAGCAGGTCTCTAAAAGTCAGGCCATCACTTAACTGTGGGACTGTATTGCTTTTAAGATTGTGTGAATTTTTAAAATGAATAAAAGCAACAGATGTGTCCCAGACTCTCTCGCTTTCACTTTCAAATATCATAACTTCAGAGACTTCCACCCTGGCTAGTACTGAAACAGAAACTACATAATGCCAGGCATTAAAAAAAAAAAAGCAAATGCTTTATATTTGTACATATTTCTTAAACCAAATTTCATAGAGCAAGAGAAAAAACTAAAGACTGATGTTCATATCAGGAGTGTCAGCCTTGGATGATCTGACGACTTTGAATTATCTCCTTTTCATCATTTCTCCCACTCCCTCTAAACCATCCCTTCTTCCTTCCTACTTTTTTGGAGATGCAGGATCAAACATAAAGTCCTTGCTCTCATGGAGCACACATCCGAGTGGTAGGAGAAAGATAATAAAGATGCAAACAAATAGTTAAATAATACAATTTGAATTAATGGTACATGCAAAATAAAATGAATACTGGGACAGAGAGTGACTAGGTGGTGGGAGTAGGGAAATGGGAAGCACCTTTCATTATAGAAGGCAAGGAAGACTTCTCTGAGGAGGTGACATCTGATTAGCAACTGAATAAAGAGGAGTCAGTCATGTAAGGATCTGGGGAAAAGAACATTGCAGACAGGTTGGGCGTGGTGGCTCACGCCTGTAATTTCAGCAGTTTGGGAGGCCGAGGTGGGTGGATCACCTGAGGTCAGGAGTTCGAGACCAGCCTGACTAACATGGTGAAACTCCATCTCTACTAAAAATACAAAACTTAGCCAGGCATAGTGGTGGGCACCTGTAATCCCAGCTACTCAGGACACTGATGCAGAAGAATCGCTTGAACCCGGGAGGCGGAGGTTGCAGTGAGCCGAGATCATGCCATTGCACTACACTTGGGCTACAGAGTGAGACTCCATCTCAAAAACAAAACAAAACAAAAAGAACATTGCAGACAGTGGGAACTTACACAACAAATTGTCAAGCTCTGATTTCTCTTCTTCAAACTGTATCATCTGGATGAAATTCTCTTCCTCTGCAAACCCAGCCCTAGGTCTCTGACAACACAGCATATAACAGTCTTCCTTTAGCCCTAGTGCCTAGCATAAATGCTAGCACAGAGTAGGGGTTAATAAAGAGCAATGGTTATACACAACCTCTGTGAACTATACTTTGTCAAGCTCCAAACTGTCAATCATGGCCACCTATGACCTGACATACAAACAGAAGCTTCTAGAAATCACAGAAATGATCCACTGGCACAAAGATAAGAGGTTTGTTAGAAAATATTTTGCTTAGCATTTAACTTTGGCCTTGCCAACTTAGCGACTTACCATGGCCAGTGTACTCAAAAGAATCTGCTTCATCGGGAGTATCAAGTTCATCCACATTGATGTCAATTTCGTCTGGACTGTCCAAGTTATCATCAGAAAGAATAGATCCTTCACTTTGGTCCAGAGAAAGATTGATGTTTGGAGCTGTGAGCTTGATTCTCCGAGGATGAGTGCCATTAAGATCCAGAGAATTAGGAGGTTCTAAAGAAGAAAGAGAACAACAACATCAAGTATTAAACCAGGGGAGCGATCTAAATCCAAACATTCAAAATCCCAAATGCTCCAAAATCTGAAACTTTTTGAGTGCCAATATGATGCACCAAGGAATACTCACCAGAGTATTTTGGATTTCAGAATTTTGTATTTGGGATGTTCAACCAGTAAGTATAATCCAAATATTCCAAAATCTGAAAAAACCCCAAATCTGAAATACTCTGGTCCAAGCATTTAAGTAAGGGATACTTAACCTATATGTGGCTGCCAAGAGTGGGTTTGGCCCCCATGGAAAACATTTTTAAAGTCCTTTCAGCAAAAGCAGACCTGATAGAAATCCTTGTATGAGATTTAGACATCCTTCTTGAAAGCAGCCCTCAGTAACTGGATCCTCCCAACCATCTCAGCCTTGGCCACATAGAAACAGGAAGTAGGAGCTATTGCTAAATGGGGAGATAACTAGTTTTTAAGAATTTCCCTGTTCAAGTCTAAAAACTTGAAATTGCTATAATATTGAACTGAATTTTCATGCAGTATATTGCATTAGAAAAACAGTTACGCTTACATACACAGTTGTCCCTTGATATCCATAAGGGATTGATTCCAGGACAACTGGTGGATACCAAAATCTACAGATGCTCAAGTCCCTGATATAAAATGGTGTAGTGTTGACATATAACCAATGCACATCTTCCTGTATACTTTAAATCACCTCTAGAATAATTATAATACCTAATACAATGTAAATAGTTGTTGCACTGCATTGTTTAGAAAACAATGACCACGAAAAAAGTCTGTACATGTTCAGTACAGATGCAATTTTTTTTCTTCGAATATTTTTCTTCTGTGGTTGGTTGAATCCATGGATTTAGAACGATGGATACAGAGGGCCAACTATGTTTTCTAATGATTCATGTTGACTTTGTTCCTATGGAATGCAGATTAAGAACTTTGTCATGTTCACAGACACTCCCAAAATACTTCCCTTAGGTCCTGACAACTCTGTATATGATCTTCAGTGCCCTTTAACTGGCTGAATTATCCTCCCAGGTAACATTCTTTGAACTCACCCAAGCAGTCACCAGCTCTTATGCCAATCTCACTTGACGTTGGTTCCCAGAACATCAGCGATAATCTTACATGTCGGCTCCCTCCTTTCGTTAGAGTGTGCATCTATGCTGCTTTTCATTTAATAGAAGCAGAGCTGGAGGAGTCATTTTTAACCAAGCATAAGCCAACAAAACGAAGGTAGAGAGATAACCTACTGTAGTATAATAAGAAATGTATTTGGCCTTTGGCCCTGGTTCCAGGCACAGAGGTCTTAAACCCTTGTCATTTCCTAAGGCAAATAGTATCAGAACTGAATTATAGGACACCCAGTTGGTGTTCACTAGAAAATTGCTTGGTGTGTGGCACAAAAACAAAACAAAAAAACTCTACACCTCTGGTCACAGATGTGCTCAGTGTGAGAGTAGAGTAGGAGAGAACAGTTTGTTGCCTTCATCTAAAACCAGAAATGACAGGTGTCCCAAGCATGACGTATTTTGAAGAGAGTCTGGTATACCCTTCAACTCTGGAATCCTAGCTCTGGCCTTGTCCTAGGGAAATTGGCACTGTTCCCTTGTGATTAAGCTTTTTCTTTTCTGAATGGAACATCACCCAAACTCTGTTCCAGGTAATGGTTTTATGTATTACTTGAAAAAAGTTTCTATTGACCAGTAAGTTTCAACACTGAGTTTCAATAGTTCAAGAATTTGCAGAGCAACGATGCCCCAAATAATTCTGTGTGATGATGAAAATGTTCTGTATGTGGTGACTGAGCCCTTGAAATGCAGCTAGTGCAACTGAAGAAGGGCATTTTAAAAATTATTTTTCATTTTAATTAAATAGCCACGTGTGACTAGCTGCTTACCGTATCAGATAACCACAGCCTTAGTGTTCTTATCATTCAAAAGTGCACTGTCAGCTTTGAAGATTCAAATAAATATACTGTGGTTACCAAGCACATCTGGCCATAGAACATTTAGAAATAATTCTGTTACATGACTAGTATTTTAAAGAATGCATTTCAAATACTACGACAGAAAACAAACGCAATTGCCTTTCTTCTTCCTAGCACACTGTAGGCTTGGCTGAGAATACATGATTCAGGATCTTGGTATGATCCTGGAGTTGGTGTCATGCAAGAGAGTGACCCTGGAACAGAGCGAGAGGCATGCAAATCGCAACTGAAAAATTAAATTCCTTTTTGTGTATGCCTTGGGTTGTAAACCCCTAAAATGTAGGGTGGTTGTTTTTTTTTTTTTTTTTTTTTTTTTTTTTTTTTTTTTTTGAGACGGAGTTTCGCTCTTGATACTCAGGCTGGAGCGCAATGGCGCGATCTCGGCTCACCGCAATCTCCGCCTCCTGGGTTCAGGCAATTCTCCTGCCTCAGCCTCCTGAGTAGCTGGGATTACAGGCACGCGCCACCGTGCCCAGCTAATTTTTTGTATTAGTAGAGACGGGGTTTCACCATGTTGACCAAGATGGTCTCGATCTCTTGACCTCGTGATCCACCCGCCTCGGCCTCCCAAAGTGCTGGGATTACAGGCTTGAGCCACCGCGCCCGGCCGGGTGGTTGTTTTTTTGTTGTTGTCTTGGTTTTGGTTTATGACAGTCAGGATACTGAGCATTCTTGACCTATCACATTTTCAATTTTAAACATTTGTACAATTACGTATAATGTGGGAAACTTAGACATTAGTCAGATTTTGGTACGACGTACAGTAGCCGATTATCACAGGAACTGAAAACATTGGCAGATAAGGCTGTGGCCTAGGAGATAAAATGCAGCCCACACCAGCCAGAATCAATATTCAAGCCAACTCTTAAATTAACCAAATGCAGCCTGACACCTTCATCTCACACATTTCTTTTTTCCTCTCACTTTTATCACTGAAATCATGAGTTAGATGCACAGGAAATAAGTCTTTCACTGGATAATGAAAATGCTGGAATATAGAATACCACTGAAGGAAATGAACAATGGCTGCTCTCACCGGGCCTCATGTCTGCAGCACTGGGACTTAGCACTCCCTCTTCAAAGGGGATGTCCATTCCTACATCCTCTGACAGAAGTCTGCACAAAAAAAGCAAAGCAAACAGAGTCAACAATTGTGAAGGACTTCATTTCTTTTGAAAAGGAAACACGGAGAGTCCAAGATAACATTTTCAACTGACTTAAAATACACCACGTACGGGGACCTAATCCACTGTAAGTGGTCCCAAATGAAAGACTTTCTGCAGTTACGGTGAATGAGAATGAGGGACACTATACATCAAGTCACTGCTACGAGCTCGCTTAAGTAAACAGACACCAAGCAGGAAACTCAGAAATAGGAAATGCAAACAACTAATAAAATATACTTCAAGGACATTATATATATATATTTTAACAACAGGGTCAATATATGTGCTTTGTATACATTTCTTGCTCTGTAAATTTGAGCATTAAATTGCACTGGACAGAGGGAGAGCACCCTGTTGATCTCAGTTTTAATTTGTAAACTAGGGATTTACCACCTACTTTACCAGGCTGTTTAAAGATTAAGCTACAAAAGGAAAGTGCCTAACACTCCTGAACAGGCATAGACTAATGTTATTTGTCTTCCTTTTTTTGAATACTTAAAGAGTCACTGTGATTATATGTTGGTGAAGATGGCTCTGGTCATGACTTCCCACCTCTTGTTTCTGATCAGTGCTGAGGCCACGACCATTTGTATTAGCTCATTTGGTAAGAAAAGTGTAGGAAGATGGGAAATACTGAAGAAAATTGTGACAAATCTATATGCTCTTCTAGGAAGCTGACCACTGTTCATGATAAATTTCTCTTGACTTATTTTTATCCCTTGGCCTTTGGTCAGTAAGTCTCCATTTACCATGGTAATATATTTTTCTTCTTGGTGAATTTCAAGTAATTTCATTCACCTAGGGTGAATCCTTATGATATGGGCAATAACCTAATTTTAAACATGATAAAACTTGTTAAAGTTCTTTATTTAGTCCCCTTCTCCTTCTCTTACTATACTTTGCTCTATGTAACGCTGGATCTACCAAACCTCTGGAGTTTAATCTACTTCTCCAGGATGCAAGTCAAATCCCCTACTGTCAATAAAGCACTACAGTGAAAGAAAAGAATCTGGACCCTTAGTGATTACTGCATTTGCTTCATTTATTCAACAGATATCTATTGAGTGTCTACTATGTGCCGAGGATATAGAGGAACAAAACAAATTCTCATGGTGGAGTTGGGATGATGAAGTTGATACAATGACCTCTACCTCCAAGAACTCAGTCCTGCTCCCCTAGATAGAGCCAAGTGCCTGTGTACTTACCCACCAACTCCTGAGACCCCTTTCAAAAGCTCAGCATCAGGGAGTTTCTTTGTCCACATTCTTTCTGTGGCTTTGACCCTGTGTATTTTCTAAAACTAGACCTGTGCCCTGGTAGCAAAAGAGCATGCAAGATGTTGGCATGTAAGACAGACAATGATGTATCAGCAGGAACAAGATAATGTGTGCCAAACAGGTTACACTATGTAACACTATGATAGGTGGAAGCAAACCACGTTATTCAGCAACAAATGTAGGAAAAGTGTGCAAAGAGAAGGTCTGCACTAGGCCCCAGTTTTGAAAGTCCTGGGACCTAGAAAGACAAATATCTGGGTTTCCTGCAGTTTTTTTGGAATTCCTTACAATGATCTTTCTCATTTTGTGTGCTCTCCTTGACATCAAACCTCTCATACCTGTCAAGTAGCAAAATGCTGCTATTAAGAGCAGCTGAATTGAAATCTTAGTTCTACCACTTACTGTGTTGGATTGAATTATTAAGCCTGAAATACTCTAAATGCACATGTACATTGTTTTTCTAGTTCTCTGCCTAAGAGTCAACCTTGAACAAAAAATAAAGACATCAGATTTTTATCTGCCTGACAGAGCACACAGAATGTGGGCCTTAGCCTCAAAATAAATATGATGGTTTTAAAATAGGATCAGCGTAAGTGTAAGTGTTATAGATTAAAAAAAAAAATTTGTGAATTATGGGCAACATCATGGAATCATTGCAGGAGTCCTGCCTGGGTATGAGGTTTTAGTTCTGAGTTATAGTGCTACTCCCAGTATTGACAAGCTGATTAACTCTGAGATTAGTTGACCATTTCTGTGATTTTAAAGGGGGATAATACCCAATATCACAGTGACTGTGGAGAATAAATATAATGCAAATAAAAGTACTCTGTAAGTCATAAAGCACAGTCTGAGTTTAAGGTATCATATACCCTCCACTTAAAATATAGTACCAGGAGCAGTGGTTGAATTGAAGTATGTGTCATGATTGGACAAATTATAATTAAGGTCAGTATAATTTGGGCATTAGCCCAGATAAAAGAGAATCTTATTACTGCACAAATCTCGATAGAACCTAGTAATGCTCCTCAACTCATTGATGTTAGAAAATAGAGCCTTTGCCCGTCAGTGCTCCTTTTTAACACAAAGCAGAGACCTTGTGAAGAAGGTGCAGGAAAGCCCGTGTTAGCAGGCACTGGGGGAAGAAAAATGCTGAAGCCTGTGATCAGCGGATGACCCAAGGGGAGGGATTCACACAAACCCATGGATATTAAAGAAGGCTACAGGGACATGTTAGAAAACCCCTGGGACAGAGGGAAACCTGAGCCAGAACAGCCTAGAAGCAAATCTAAGAGAAACCCAAGTCACACTCTTTGTAAATACGTCAACCACATTCATACATTAAGCCCATAAATGTTTGCAGAAATGAAGTGGCCAAACCGAGCAGTTGGTGATGAAGCAGGACAGCAGTTTTATGATCAACCACTGAAGCCTCTCAGGATCTGGTAGAGTATTAATATATCACCTCTATGGTTTTTGTCATAGCCTTTTATCACTTGCCAGTTTACTTAACGTTTTTCTTTAGATTGACTTATTTTATGAAGGTTATTTTGAGAGGAATGTTTGTATCACTGCTGCACAGGCTGAGTATTCCTTATCCAAAATGCTTGGGATCAGAAGTGTTTAAACTTTCTCTTTTGGATTTTGGAATATTTGGATTGTGTACTACCACTTCAGCATCCCTACTCTGAAGATCTGAAGTCTGAAATGCTCCAACGTGCGTTCTCTCTGAGCGTCACCTCAGCACTAAACAACTTGAATTTTGGAGCATTTTAGATTTCAGATTAGGGATGTGCAACTTTAATATGAAAACATAGGGGGAAGGGGGGAAAGAAAATGTAAATCATTCACATAAAATAAATGGTGAATAGATTTAAGTTATATAAAATAAATAACATATATATATATAAAAAATATAATAAAAATAAAATAATACTATTAAATTTAAGTTAGGGACCCCTGGAATCTCACTCCAAGATTTGCTATAAAAGAGATGTTAGGAAGTGTTGGCTATGTCTGACAAGGTGTAATGCCATGTATTGTTGAAAATGCAAGAACTGCTCTATGAAATAGAATACGCTAAAAGTAACTAATACATTTCCAAGCTTAAAAAAAAATAAAGTAAGTCCCCAGGTGACAGAAATAGTTATTATAGAAGGCTGATAAAAACCTAGCACACAGGGTTTTTGGACTGGACAGGCATAAGGGACCCCCAGTTGATGGAAGAAAGGTCTAGATCTGAACTTCTAAATAGGGCTCTGGACCTTCAGGAACTTTCCCCTTAATTAAAAGGGGATAGAAAAAACTCTTTCCTCTGGTCTTGGAAAGCACAGTCTACTTGGAATCATGGGTAGAAAATAAAAAGCAGCCAGTAGGAACTGGAGACACTAGGTGTGGGCTGCTCATGTCTCAGTTTATATTATCTGAATGATATAGAAATGAATCAAGAAATTAAGATGAAAAATCATCTAGGATCACTGAACAGTAGGGTTCCAGAAGAATCAGATGTGAAACCACTTGGTAGTGCTTACTTCTACAACCTAGGATTCACTGGAAATCCAATTAGGAGCAAGAAAAAAAAACTCTCTGAAAGATGAGCTCACATAAAAAAAAAAAAAACCTATAAACTACACTTGGGAAAAACACTTTGAGGAATTTCTAGGAGATGCAATAAATAGAAAAATTAGCAATAAAAGTACTTAAAAAAAAAAGAATAACATGAAAGAGGCCATAATGATTAAAGAATAATTTTTAAACCTTTGTTATGTTAAACCACTGAAATTTGGGGTTGCTTGTCATAGCAGGTAATGTCACCAAGCCCTGAGTAGCCATTCTGCTTAAAAAAGAAACATCTAAAACATAATAATGCAGAAGTGTTGACAAGAAAGTGAGTTTTAAAAGTCAGAAAAATGCTAAACGCAAGAAAGCATTACAATATTATTTATTACTATTATTATTTTGGGGGGGCCATCATCCAGGCTGGAGTGCAGTGGTGCAAACTCTGCTCACTGCAACTTCCACCTCCCCAGTTCATGCTATTCTCCTGCCTCAGCCTCCTGAGTAGCTGAGATTACAGGCACCCGCCATCATGCTCAGCTAATTTTTTTATTTTTAGTAGAGATGGGCTTTCACCATGTTGGCCAGGCTGGTCTCAAACTCCTGACCTCAGGTGATCCACCTGCCTCGGTCTCCCAAAGTGCTGGGATTACAGGCATGAGCCACCATTCCTAGCCAGCATTACAATATTAATGCCCAAACAAAACAGACTCCAGAAAAGGCATTATTAAGGCTAAAGAAAGTTATTATTTAGTGATACAAGGAATAATTCTTCAGAAGCTGTAATAATTGAGAGCCAATGTGTTCTTAACAACATAGCCTCAAATATATAAAACAAAAATTAAAAATAAATTATAAGGCAAAATAAACTTCATGGGGCAAAATCTGAATATACCTCTCAAGAATTTATAAATTAATTTGAAAAGAAATATATAAGAATATGGCAGATCTGAACAATGCAGTAATATAGCTTGATCTAATGGAGAGATCTGCAATCAATAAAAATGCATTTTTTTTTTAACTCACCAAAACATACCATACATGATGTCTCATCAGATACCAAAAGTCAACATCACATGTACCATATTCTTTGACTTCAGGGCCATACCTCTAGTTATCAATCACAAAAAGTCTCTAATCAGAGTTTGGAGAGGGAGAAACACACGTATAAGTAACCAAACAATAAAGCCCTGCACATCAAAACTTGTGAAAGCAGCTAAAGTAGTTCCTAGAGGAAAATAAATAGCCTTAAGTTCAGATTTTAGAAAATCAGATGAACTGAATTAGCTAAGCATTCAACTCAGCCCAGGAAGTTATAAAAAGAACCATGCTCTTAGGTGATTAGATGTTATTTATGCTAAATCTGTGCACCTTCTCTAATGATCCTGAATACCACCAAGTGGAGAAAGAAAAATAGTGATAGAAATGGAATTCTCCAATTTGAGAATAGAGCCCATGTATATTCATAGATTGTATGTTTCTGATACTTACACTTCTTCATATGGAAGGCTAATTGCAGTATGTGACAGAGAATGAAGGGCAACAAATGCAAAACTTGGGGACATAAATGCGCCTTCTTGCCTTTAGAACAGGTACAAAGTGAAGCCCATTCTGCATTTTGTATTTTTTTCAACATATCTGAATCTGGAGGGATTTGGCTGTTGTAGGATTAGCCTACCTGAGAGTAGGTTCTTTTTAACAGGAAATGAGCAGTGAGCCACGGGCTGGCACACACATACCAATAGCATTTCTAGATGGTAATGTTTCCTGACAGACACGGATATCCAGCAGCAGGCGGCACCCCTTTTCAGGAATAACCATTTTTACAAGATTGGCCACTAAAATATATACCTCTATAAAAAGTTAAGTAGCCGATCATGATGTGGGTTCATTGTTCTTTAGAAAAATACTGGATTGTTATGCTGATATATTTTGGGAAAATGATTACATCAAGAGAAATACCCTTTGTGTCAGAGTTTCTTAAAAGTCTCCCAGCTTCCTTCTAGTCTAGTGAAATCTGCTGGACTGATAAGGTTGCTTTCTCTAGAAATGGAGATAAAAAGAAAAAAGAAAACGCAAACAAAACCTTTCATGAGGCACTTGCCTTTCCTCCTTAAGAATATCAATTAGCCCATGGGCTGGAGGCCTGCCATTTGAGGGTGCTTGTCTGATAAAGTGGGCTGCTCCATTTAAGCCAGCAGTACACAGCATCCCGTAAACCACAGAGTACTTATCAAATTACTCAAAGTAGGAGGTGAGACTGAAGCTGCACTGAGTTTCATACTTCGCCTGATCAAGCTGATCCCAAGGCAGGAGATGCCACAATGGGAAGCTGGGGTCAAGCCCATGAAATAAGGCTCTTAGCAACAATTTGCTAACCCAGCTGGGCCTCTCTCATCCTAGAGCAGATAAGCACTGTGGCCAGGCAGGGAGAACTGCCTTATAAGCCAGCCAGTTGAAGAGAGATTAAAGGAGGGAGGTGAGAAATGAAAAAGAAAACTGCCAGCACACAGTAGGAAGATAAGCGCTGAGCTTCACTTTTTTTTTTTTTTTTTTTTTTTTTTTTTTTGAGATAGAGTTTTGTTCTTGTTGCCTAGGCTGGCGTGCAATGGTGCAATCTCAGCTTACTGCACCTCCACCTCCCAGGTTCAAGGTTCAAGCAATGCTCCTGCATCAGCCTCCTGAGTAGCTGGGATTCCAGGCATGTGCCACCACGCCCAGCTAATTGTATTTTTAGTAGACACAGGGTTTCTCCATGTTAGGCTGGTCTCGAACTCCCAACCTCAGGTGATCCACCCGCCTTAGTCTCCCAAAGTACTGGGATTATAGGTGTGAGCTACCATGCCCGGCCAACACCAGCTTCTTTAAGGAAATGTGCAAAACCCCACAAACCACAGCTAAACAGTCTCATGTTCTCAGAGGGGAGGGACACAACACAGTCTCCTTACCCAGGGTCAGATTCTAAAATTCTTCAGGGAGCAAAATTCACTTGTAGCTCAATGATCCTCAAAAGTTTTCTTGAATTGCCCCCTGAATAGAGTGTACATGGTTTTGTACGTATTTTTTTAGAAACATGAAAATTTGAGGAATGCTGAGCAGGAATAGAAGGAAAGCCTACATTTTTATCATTTAAACCGCTTTGCTTTTCAGAGAATAATCGACTCCTTGGCTGTGAACGATGAATGCATGGAGAATTCTACCTCTTGCCTGCAGGCTACTTGCCAACATTGTTTTAATATTTTTCCTATAACCTTAAGATCTATCAATAATTTGTTCGTTGTGGAGAAGATTAAATTAGATGGCACAATCTCACATTGAGAGAGGGCCACATACTTGTTTAATGAAGTGAGTTAACAGTGGGGATGACACAAAGGGATCTTAAACTGAACACGTTCAAAACCAAATCCAACATCTTCCTCTACGCAGATCTGCTACCTCCTACATTCTCTGTGACAACTTTGAAAAATGTTCATAAATTCTTTGACACTCATTTCAAAAGGTGGAGTCTAATTTCCCTTCCCTTAAGTGTGGACTGAACTTAGCGATTTGCTTCTAAAGAATAGAATAAGGTGGAAGGGATGGTGGGTGACTGCTAGGGCTAGGTCCTAAACAGCACTGTGGCTTCCTCTTTGTTCTCTGTTGGGTCTCTCAGTCTGGGAGAAATCAGCTACCCTGTGCTAAGGACAGTCAAGCAGCCCTGTGGAGAGTCCATGTGGCAAGGAACTGAGGCTTCCTGTGAAAATCTAGGAAGGAACTGAAGCCTTCTGCCAACAGCCATGTGAACGAGCCATCTTGGAAGCAGATCCTGCAGCACGAGTCAAGCCTTCAGACCACCGCAGCCCTGGCTGATGTCTTGATGGCAACCTAACAAGAGATCTTAAGCCAGGACCATGTAGCTAATCCACTCTTGAATTCCTAATACAAACACCGGGAAATAATAAATATTTGTTGTTTTAAGCTGCTAAACTTTGAGATTTTTTATTTAGTTAGTTTTTGAGACAGGGTCTCATTCTATTGCTCAGGCTGCAGAGCCATGGAACAATCTTGGCTCTCTCCAGCCTCCGCCTCCTGTTCAAATGATTCTCCTGCCTCAGCCTCCTGAGTAGCTGGGATTCCAGACGTGCACCACCACACCTGGCTAATTTTTAGTAGAGATGAGGTTTCACATGTTGGCCAGGCTGGTCTCCAACTTCTGGCCTCAAGTGATCCTCCTGCCTTGGCCTCCCAAAGTGCTGGGATTACAGGCATGAGCTACTGCATCTGGCTGAGATTATTTATTATACAGCAATAGCTAGCTAACACATTTCTCATCCTAGTGAATGTCTGTACATATCACCTGGGCGCTCAAGCTCCCAAACCGGCATTCACTCTTACTTTCTTTCCTACCATTTCTTCCCCATCCAGTTGGCCATCCAATCCTATAAACTTGCCTCATTCTCTCCACTCCATTCTCACTACAAAAGCCTTAGCTCAAGTTCATTTTTTTCATTCAGAAACATCGCGACCTTTCTGTTTACGATCTTCATCACTACCTCCTCCAAATCATAACTAATATCCTTCTCAATCTCCACCTTGACGCCACCTTCTTGTTTAAATCCTTTCCATGCTTCTACCACTTCAGGAAAAGAACCTGGATTCAGGGAAGGGCTCACAAGGCCCTCTTGACCTGGCCCCTAAACCCAGACTCCAGCCTCCTTTCTCGTTCCCCACTCCCCACTTAGCCTTGCTAACCTTGCTGTCCTTTACAATTCAGTGTGGATATCTCCATCCTAGGACCTCGGCTCCACCCCATAGAGTCACGACCCGGGACCTCGTGGGGTAACGTCCCACAGCACCCTGTGCTCACCTCACATGGATTCTTCCATGTTCCTACGATTTCCTGTTTGAAATGTGTCTGCTCCCACTCCTCTCCACTGCCACCCTCTCCACACACACAAATCTCCTGGGGGACAGGCACAGCCAGTGCTTAGAACAGGGCCCAGCACATGGTGGAGATGAATGAGTCACTATTGAACACACTGATTTAGACACATGAGCGTGCCCGGTCCTTCGGGTAAAGCGCTCCTCAGAAAGGGTCACCACATAGTGGAACCTGATCATCAAAATTCTTTTCCGACAAATTCCTTTTGATAAGAAGTTAAGCTTTTGTCAAAACATAATTTAGAATTATAGGTGATGCTATGGCAGTGTTTTACAAAGAAGTCATTGCTGTGACCCCAATTAGGCAAGAGTCACCCCTGGTGTGGCACATATGTGCCCTCTCCTCCAACAGTAAAGCTCTCTGATAATATTAGGAGCAGCAGGGAGTGAATCTGAAAGAATGAGGTTCTTCTGAAGGGAGGGGGGAGAGTAGATCATTGTTTGTCTTCAGAATTGAAGACAATCGTCAACACCAGCACCAGCAGCAGAACTGGCTGGGCTCGAAGCACGGCTCCTGCCGACTGCAGCCCCCACTTCACCTGCTCAGCATCTCCTGGGATTTACACCTGGGGAAGACACCTCCCTGCCCCACTTATCTCCTGCCCAAGGAGATAAGCTCACAAAGGGTCCCCACTCCCACCGAGCAATGCAATGGCTGCACTCTCCCAGTCTGACTTCCTCCCCCAAGTAGTTCAAGAGTGTGAGGTCACCCAAATGCCTTGGACAATCTGGCACTGGAAACACGAACCACAGGAACACACATAGATAATCCTTCAACTGCTGCTCGGCAGTTGTATTTGCGGATTCGCAGGGCATAGGAGGTTTGTCTTTTGAGTTTTCTGGAGCTGGGGTCAGCACGGTATTTCTGGAAGAGCCAGATACTGAATGTGTTGGGCTTTGCATGCTCTACAGTTTCTGTGGCAACGACTCAGCTCTGTTGTCCTAGCACAAACATAGCTATAGACAATATATAAATGCATGGGTATCGCTGTCTTCCAATAAAACTTTATGTACAAGAATAGGTCGCCGACTGTATTGGGCTTGGAGGGTGGTGTAGGGGAAATTTGACCACCGCTGCCCTAGAGTCTAACAACTTGAATAACTTTCATTTTCTTAAAGTTGAATATATTTTTTAACTTGTGAAGGTCTCATATTGGTACAAGTGGCACACCCAAATATGTTTCTATAAGGAATATAAATTGAGGTACAGTTTTTTGGTTGTATTCATCAAAATTTTAAATATACATAGCTTTGGATCAGCTGTTCTAAGAATATATAGTGCAGAATACTCACAGGTATATAGCAAGATATATGTAAAAAGATGTTTACTGTAAAAAAACAAAACAAAACAAAACTGGAGGGTTTTTTAAACAGTCTGAATTTGATGATCATGCAAACATGAAATCATTTAAAATTTCTTGGATCTCTGCTTTTAACTGTGCTATGCTGAATCTTCCTTCCCTGCATCCTGCTATCTTGTTACTTTCAGTTACTAAAAGCTAATCTAATTTAAAACAGCCAGTTTCTCATCTAAAAATTGCATCTCCTTCACTCTCCTACTGTGCTAACCAAAGCTGTGCTTCAGGGCATTTGGGATAGGAAGGGTTCCCCCATTCCTCCTCCTACCCCAGCATTCAGATCTGTGAAAAGGGCCTGTGTGGGAGATTGAGGTGGAAGCTGGGAGAGGCCTGGACCGTTCTCTCTCTCCTCTTCCCAGCCAGAACTTTGGGAGCCCCTCCCTCTGTTGGAAACTTGGAGTTCCTTGAGGGCCCGTGGGGCCTCCCCACTGTCCACTTCACTGATACAGGAGAACTGGCTTCACTCCACAACTTCCTGTCGTTCTCAGCTCCTGGCACTGCCTCTGGCTGGGACCTTCTCACTTCTCACCTTGGGTGGAATCTTAGTTTGGAGGGCTTCCATAGCAAAGTTTCACACACTGGATGACTTCAGCAACAGAAATTTACTTATTGACAATTCTGGAGGTTGGAAGTCAGAGATCAAGGTGTTATCAGGGTTGGTTTCTTCTGAGGCCTCTCTCCTGGACTTGAAGATGGCCCTCATCCCTCTCTTTTTCACAGTCATCCTTCCTGTGTGTGTGCATGTCCTAATCTCTTTCATAAAGACACCAATCTTACTGGATTAGGGCCTTCCCTAATGAATTCATTTTAAAGACACCATCTCCAAATATGAGACAGGACTTCAACATGTATGGATTTGGAGAGACACAATTCAGTGCACAACAGGTGGGATTTGTAATGACATAACAGTCATTACAAAATGACTCAAATCCACTACTGTCCATGGGGTCACTGCACCTAGGTGGTATAGGTCACCTATACCACCCTGTCTCTCCATGATAGTCCAGGGTCACTTCACCACCACCCTCTCTTGAATGTTCTTCTCTTTCTTTTTTTTGAGATGAAGTTTTGCTCTTGTCACCCAGGCTGGAGTGCAGTGGCACGACCTTGGCTCACTGCAACCTCCACCTCTTGGGTTCAAGCGATTCTCCTCCCTCAGCCTCCCGAGTAGCTGGGATCATAGCCACCTGCCACCATGCCCAGCTAATTTTTGTATTTTCAGTAGAGACGGGGTTCACCATGTTGGTCAGGCTGCTCTCAAACTCCTGACCTCAGGTGATGCACCCACCTCAGCCTCCCAAAGTGCTGGGATTACAGGCGTGAGCCACCACGCTTGGCCTCGGATGTTCTTTTCATTGGCTCAGGCAGGATCAGGGCAGACCAGCAGTCCACTGCTAAGGAGACCTCCCTGGGCATGAGATGCCAGTCCTCTTCATGGAAGGGATTCCAACTTTTACTCAGGACTCTTCTGGAGCAACCTTCACTTGGCTTTGGAGGAACAGGAAGGGATGCACCCTAGTACTCCTAACAAGGCAATGACTTCTTAATCCCCTTACTCTCCTCCTCCCTGGTCTTCTGCTCACATGGGATGGGCTGATCGTTGAGTTCGGTAAATCTGAGTCACCTTTTAAGAGGCCTTCAGGGAAGCATCTACCCCAACTGCCGAGAGCTTCTTGCCCTCTCTCTCTCTTTGGGAGAAAGAGTACTTTGCACCATCTTGCCCTCAGCCTTGGACCCTAATTGTTCATTCAGTGACTAAACAAAATTTTCCACTCAAAAAAAAATTTTTTTTACAAAAATGTAAGTGCTAATCTAAATGCCTATCAGTAAGGGAGTGAGTAAATACAGCATGAAACTCATTATGGTATATCAATGTAAAAAAAAGTCTAAATGTATTGATATAGAATGGTATTTAAGAGGTAGCTAATAAAAACTCAAGTTACAAAATGGTACTTTTAGAATAATACTATTTCCATAAAATTATGCACATTAATATTGTGTTTTTAGATATGCATAATATCTAGGAAGAATATGTTTTTAATAGCAGTTACCTGTGTGGAGTAGGTACAGGGAGAAAGGAATTTCTACATTTGATTTATCTACTTTTCTATGTTTCAATTTTAAAGATATGAACATGTGGCAACATTTTCAAATTAAAAGGTAATTTGAAAATAGTAAGATTCTATGTACTTCTAGGAATCTTGGGCAAATTCAAGATTTGATTAATGTCAGGAAAAAAAAGAAATGCTTAGTAAGTAGTAATTTCAGTTGTTTATCAGTAGCAGGATTATGTTGTCACGTCCCACTGCCACATTATCGGGGCTCCTGATGCTTTCCAAAATAAAGTGTAGGAAGCAGCAGAAATAGCAAAGCACATGAGCTGAAATGTTAGCATCGACAAAGAAAGCCAGAAAAGCCCAGGCTCAGATTAATCCATCATCATGGAGGTCCTGCTGTCCCCACCGTCCACATGTCTATTACATTTATTCATCTTCACAAATATTTTCTGCAGGTCCGATCTGTGCAAACAGTGGGGATATTGGAATAAATAAGACACACCTGCTTCTCATGGCAGTTGCTGTATATAGCCTGGCTGATTCATCTTTTGCAATAGGTTGTTTTAAATTGATTTAATTCTATCCTTGTGCTGCAGCCTGTTTTCCAATATCTGCAGTCTGTTTTTTCAATTCAGTAGTTTCTCTTTTGCAGTGGTCTTTTCACTTTGGTTGCTTTTACTGTTGCTTTATCTATTTTGTTAGATTTACTGGGGTTTTTTTTTCAGTTTTGGATTTTTTAAATTATTATTTGCTTATAAAAAAATTCATTAATTGTTCTTGTCCTTAAAGAAAAAAGAAACTCTTTGATTTTCACAGTTAGTATTTATCTGACTTCGAAAGCCTTTATACTTTTAAAATCAGCATTTTTGATAGGATTCCTTTAAGGCATTCTTTTCTGTTCCTGTTTCACAGGTGAGGAAAATGAGGCAGAGAATGAAATATTTCCATCTGGACGACCAAACTCTCCACTTCTAAAGGGCCACAGGGGCTGAGAGCGCTGCCCGCAGCAAGCCCACTGTGGACATTTGCTGAATAAACAGAAGATACGTGCATCAGTGTTCTGTCCTTTGGGTGATACCATCCCATTTTTATTTTCTGGATTTCCTTCCTGATGGGTCCATTGTTCCTCATTTTCCTCTAGCATTAAATTCCTTTATCTTTTCATTCCCACACAATTGCTGCCTGTGGTTGAAAACTGAGTCACCTCTCAGACCCTGGTGAGTTTCCTGGGGAAGTCCAGGAAGCAGGCCTGCTGCATGATCCGGGCAGATTCCTGGAATCCACTCCTAGAGGTCAGCTCATGAGCTCAAGCCTGGGACTGACCAGGGCAGACATAAGAATGAACACTCCCCTCACACCCCATGAGAATTTGCACTCACTTGTTCCAAACCATCCTGGGGTGAATGGGATGCAGAGGGGAACAAGTGGTCATATCTTTATGCCAGCGTCTGCCAGAGCCTGTGCGCAGAGAACCAGCTCTACAGACCTATGCCAAAAGGCTCTGTGCTAATTAAGTTTGTGAAGAATCATATATTATATTCTCCTCTGGGGACTTTAAAATGCACAGGAACTTGTTATAGACTCTGAGATGTCCTCCAGAAAAGAAATTTATTTGATTTTGAATGTTTCATTTTAATCAAAAAATCTTTTCATCTTTTCTTTTTTCTTTTTCTGCCTTTTTTTCTTTCTTTCCTTTCTTTCTTCTTGAGTCACGTGTTAGTACAGAACAAAATTTGGGAAACACAGGTCTAAGACATAATCCCAAGATATGTGTGGGCCTCTCTGGATAGCTTGGACTGCATCTAACAAGAATCTAAGGCTGGGTGTAGTGGCTCACACCTGTAATCTCAGCACTTTACGAGGCCGAGGCAGGCTGATTGCCTGAGCTCAGGAGTTTGAGACCAGTCTGGGCAACATGGTGAAACCCTGTCTCCACTAAAATACAAAAAATCAGCCAGGTGTGATGGCAGGCACCTGTAATCCCAGCTACTTGGGAGGCTGAAACAGGAGAATTGCTTGAATCTGGGAGGCAGAGGTTGTAGTGAGCTGAGATCGCACCACTGCATTCAGAGACAGAGCAAGACTCCATCTCAAAAATAAAAGAATCCAGTAAATGTGACCTGAACTGCTATGTGGTATTTTTATTCCAGAAAGCCTCAACACTCTGGAGTCAGGCTGCCTGCACTTGACTCTTGACTCTGCCCTTTTAAAATGTGTAACCTTACACGAGTTATAGAATTTCTATGTGTGTCTGTTTCCTCACCTGTAAAATGGGAAAAGTAACACTACCTATTTAGTAAGTTGTTATAAGGATTAAATGAGTTGATTTAGGTAGGGATAGGGAACACTGCCTTGCCAACCATGACTAATGACATATAAGGATTAGATACTGCTGTTGTCATCATTTCAGTAATTTTGTTAAAAATTAAATATAATAGTGGTTTTTAAAAGCAAGTGCCCTGGATTCCAATGGAACTTTTTGAATAAATAGAAATATCTATTCCAAAATGTATTTGAAATTTCAAGGGCCCTCAAACAGCCAAAACAATCTTGAAAAAGAACAAAGTTGGAGTTTTGCACCTCCTAATTTTAAAACTTATTACAAAGCTACAGTAATGAAAACAGTATGGTATTGGCATAAACACTGATACAGCTGAGCACAGTGGCTCACTCCTGTAATCCCAACTACTAGGGAGGCTGAGATAGAAGGATTGCTTGAGCCCAGGAGTTTGAAGCTGCAGTGAGCTATGATTGTATGGGTGTCACTGCACCCCAGCCTGAGTGAGTCTCTAAGAATGAATAAATAAAAAGACAGATATATAGACTAGTGGAATATAATAGAGAGCTCAGAAATAAATCCATGCATATATTGTCAAATGATCTTTGATAAAGTTGCTGAGACCATTTAATAGGGAAATAGTTTATTCAACAAATGGTGCTGGGAAAATAAGATATCCACATGTAAAAGAATGAAGTTGGGCCCTCACCTTATATAATATACCAAAATTGCTCAAAATAGATTAAAGATAAAAACACAAGACCCAAAATGGAAACTTCTAGCATAAAACATAGAATAAAAACTTCATGACATTGGATTTGACAATAATTCCTTGGATACAACACCAAAAGCATAGGCAACAAAAGAAAAAATAGATGGGACAGCATCAAACTTAAAACCTGTGCATCGAAGGTTGCAATCAAGAGTGAAAGGCAACCTGTGGAATGAGAGAAAACATTTGCAAATTATATATATCTGATAAGGGGTTAATACGTAGAATATATCAAGAACTCCTAAAACCCAACAACAAAAGTACAAATAACCTGATTAAAAAATGGGCAAAGGACTTGAAATGGGCAAAGATATTTCTCCAAAGATGATATGCAAATGGCCAACAAGCATACGAAAAGATGTCCCAAATCACTAATCATTAGAAAAATGCAAATCAAAACTACAAGGATATATTACTTCATACTCATTAGGATGGCTACTATAAAGAAGAAAAAAAAAAACAGGGTTGGGCAATGGCTCACGCCTGTAATCCCAGCACTTTGGGAGGCCAGGGCAGGGAGATCACAAGGTCAGGAGATCGAGACCATCCTGGCTAACACAGTGAAACCCTGTCTCTACTAAAAATACAAAATATTAGCCGTGCATGGTAGCGTGTACCTGTAGTCCCAGCTACTCGGGAGGCTGAGGCAGGAGAATCGCTTGAACCTGGGAGTAGGAGGTTGCAGTGAGCCAAGATCACGCCACTGCACTCTAGCCTGGGCGACAGAGCAAGACTCCATCTCAAAACAAAAACAAAAAACAGAAAATAACAAGTGTTGGTGAGGATACAGAGAAATTGGAACTCTTGTGTACTGTTGGTTGGAATATAAAATGATGCTGCCTCTTTTAAAAATAGTATAGTGGATCCTCAAATCAATTAAAAATAGACTTATCAAATTTAGCAATCCCAATTCTGTTATAAGTCCAAAAGAACTGAAAGTACAATCTCAAAGAGATATTTGCACAACCACATTCATAGCAGTTACAGGCATAATAACCAATAGGTGGAAGCAACTCAAGCACCTACTGATGGATGAATGGATGTATTAGTCCATTTTCACACTGCTATAAAGAATTACCTGAAACTGGGTAATTCATAAAGAGGAGAGGTTTAATTGACTCACAGTTCCACATGGCTAGGGAGGCCTCAGGAAACTTACAATCATGACTGAAAGCAAAAGGAAAGCAAGGCATGTCTTACGTGGCAATACAAGAGAGTGAGCAAAGGGGGAAGTGCCACACTTTCAAACAACCAGATCTCATGAGAACTCACTCACTATCACGAGAACAGCAAGGGGGAAGTCTGTCCTCATGATCCAATCACCTCCCACCAGGCCCCTCCCCCAACCCATGGGAATTACAATTTGAGATGAGATTTGGGTAGTGACATAGAACCAAACCATTATCAATGGATAAAGAAAATGCAGTATATGCATACCATGAAATATTATTCAGCCTTAAACAGGAAGAAAATCTAGTTACAGGCTATAGTAGGAATGGACTTTGAGGACATCATGCTAAATGAAATAAGCCAGTCACACAAGAAAACAACAACAACAACAAAAAACCCATTACTGTATGATTCCACCTATCTGAATTATCTAAAGCAGTCACATTCATAGAAACAAAAAGTAGAATGGTAGTTGCCTGGGGCCAGGGAGATGGGGAAATGTTTAATGGCTATCAAGTTTTACTTTTAAGAAGTAAAAACGTTCTGGAGATCTTTGCACAGCAATGTAAATGTACCTAACATAACTGAATTGTACACTTAACAATGGTTAAGATGGTAAATTTTATGTTATGTGTTTCTGACCACAATTAAAAAAAAAAAAAAAAGCAGGTACCCTGGGAAAGGGTACAAGATAGGTTTTTCTAAGCTCATGAAACCACCTTTGGATGATAAATCTGAAGGTGGACAGCCTGACAGGGAGACTGAGAGCTGTGCGATGTGTCTGTGAAGATCTCTACTGTGTGGGTGCCCTAGAGCTTGATGTCTTGGGACAGCTAATGCTTCTGCCACTGCTACGATTTAGGCACCATTTTTACACCTGCACCACCAGAAAGGTGCTCTTCAACTGCTCCCACAAGGAGGTATATCCTATCAGCCTGTGGAAATAAATTACCTCAGATGTCACATAAAACACATGTAAAAGGATCTCAGATTTATGTTAAAAACTCCTTTCAGGGAATTCTTATCAGCTAGAGGTGATAAAAAACTGGCAATTAAATCTAATCTAGTCAAGGTATATCTTTTTTAAAGACATATATTGTCACCTTGAAATTTTAAATAAAGTCCAAATAGTTTATTTTAAAGATATGCTGATAGTTTAAATGCATTAAAAACACTGAGGAACTCTCAGAGTCATGGGAAGCAGCAAAGGCAAAGGAGGTGGCAAAATAAGACCTCCCTGAAGACACCAGAATTAACAGGAGACAGTGATGGTGATAAAAATGTTAGGAGAGAGAACAGATTTGGCTCTTGATCTTAACCAGAAGCCCCTCAGTAGATGGAGTGATTTAGACTTTAAAACAGGCTTTATTTTTCTCAGGGATCTTCATATAAAAAAAAACAAAAACAGACTTTTAAAAAGGCTTATTCATTATAAAAATACAGGTTACTTATAGAAAACTTACAAAATATATATTTTATATATATAAATAGAATTATATATCAGCAGAATCCCTGCCCCCACCACATGATTGGTTCCACAAATAAGCATGTGACACCAGTTTGTCCAAGATTCAACCCAGATTTTGTTGAAACCTCTGGGAAAAGGAAGCCTTTCTCTGGGGATTACAGCTGACTATAATATAAACCCGAGGGCCTCTGAAGAAAGGAACCCACTGAATTAAGAAACAGAGACAATAAGTGAAGAAAAAGATTGGGTGAACATTGACTGCGAGGTTGGCGCTTCCTCATCTCTGCCTAGAGCCAGATTAGTTTGGGGGTTTTCATAATATGAGCCAATTAATATTCTTTTTAACCTAAGCACAGTAAGTTGAGTTTTTGTCACCCATCACCCAAAATGACCTGACTGATAAAACAGATTGGGAAAAATCTGTAACTCTCAGGAAGCTTACATGTGTCATATTCTTGTTTATAGAGACAGGGTTAACTCCCGTATAAAGGAAGCGCCAGGTTCATGCTCCCTGAAATTAGGCTCACCTTCATGTATTTGTTGGATTAATGCATTTGTGCATATCGCTCCTCTAATCCTGACTGCAAATGAAAGACTACCATAGAATATCATGTAGGGAGAGGACACGCCCTGAAACCTGATGCTAATATATATATATATATATGCTCCATAAATATGTATTTATGTACCCCATAAATTATATTTGTGTATGTATATACATATATACATATATGTGTACCCCATGAATATATTTTTTGTGTGAAACATACAATATATATAGCATACATTATATGTATATGTTATATTATCTATCCATATATACACACACAAATATATATTGATGGGGTACAATGTAATGTTTTAACATATATTTACACTGTAGAATGATCAGATTAAGCAAATTGACAAATCCATCACCTCATATACTTATTTTTTTTGGCAAAAATATTTAAAATCTAATTTTTTAGTAACTTTGAAATATACAATGCACTTTTATTTATTATAGCACCACTCTGCAACAGATCACTGAAGTTTAGTCTTCAGATCTAACAGAAACTTTGTACCCTTTAATCAACACTCCCTTTTCCCTTGTCCCCTCCCTATCCTCTGGCAACCACCATTCTCTAGTTCTATGAGTCTCGGGCCACTTCTTGAAAAAGCGGCTTCAGTTTGTCTGCCCTGCTAGTTTGTCTCCCAGCATGGTTTCTCAGAGACAGATCAAAGGGAGCAGAGAGAGGAGGAAGAGTCGACAGCAGACTCAGCCCCAGCCAGCTCCAGAGTCCCTGTCCTCCCTTCCTGTCTCTGAGTCTCATTTCCTCTACCTTCCCAATGGTTGGGGTCTAACAGAGCTAAGTTAGCTACCTCTTGGTAGTGGGAAACTTCCTGATCACATTTAAGGTTTCAATGCTCTTTGGGGATTCTGGACTTTCTTAGATATCCAATGTAAAGCTGATGGACTTCTTCAGGCCCCTTCACACACATTCTCCTGCAAGAAATTTCTCCTTAGCCTTTCACACCAGTTTAAGAAAAACAATGCCCACAAACAGGGAGGTGATTACCCTGGTGGGGTCAATGGGACTCACTACACTTCTGCCTCTTATTTGTTTTTTTTGTGTGTGTGATGGAGTCTCACTCTGTCACCCAGGCTGGAGTGCAGTGGCATGATCTCAGCTCACTGCAACCTCCACCTCCCAGGTTCAAGCAATTTTTCTGCCTCAGTCTCCCAAGCAGCTGGGATTACAGGTGTGCACCACCATACCTGGCTAATTTTTGTATTTTTAATAGAGACGGGGTTTCACCATGTTGGTCAGGCTCATCTTGAACTCCTGACCTCAAGTGATCCACCCTTCTCAGCCTCCCAAAGTGCTGGAATTACAGGCATGAGCCACTGTGCCTGGCCACATCTGCCTCTTATTAAGCATGTAACTGTGTGAAAATTACTGATTTCTTTAACTTAGTTTCCTCATCTGCAAAATGGGAATGACAGGAGAGATTTCAAAGAGATAATAAGTGCTTGGCAAAAGTTCTATTATATTATTACTTCTAATATTACTATTATTATTATTAGAAGACTCTGGGCTACACTTAGCCTTCTATATTCACTCTGAGTCTCCAAGGAGATCATGAAACCCCTGAAAGGATGCATAGACTCATCGCTGAAGTATGATTAATGGTTTTTGGGGTTGGGGACCTGTCACCAATCACAGAACCATTCCAGGCACACACGCTGTCACATTCCTCAGGTATCTGTTATAGGCAGAACTGCATCCCCCAAGATTCTTATGCTGAAGTCTTAACCCTCAGTACCTCAAGATGTGTGTGTCGAGATGGGGTTTTTGCAGAGGTAATCAAGTGAAAATGAGATCATTAGGGTGGGTCACAGTTCAATATGACTGGCATCCTTATAGCAAGAGGAAGTTTGGACACAAACACACACAGATGGAAGACATGGGGAGAAGACAGCCATATGCAAGCCAAGGAGAGACAGGCCTCAGAAGAAACCATTCTTAGCAATACCTTGATCTCAGACTTCCACAACTGTGAGAAAATAAATGTCTGCTGTTTAAGCCACCCAGTCTTTCGTACTTTGTTAGGGCAGCCCTAGCAAACCAATAAAGTATCAGATCTTCACAGTATATCCAGCATCAAGGAGGAGAATCTTGACTGTGGAAGGACCATGTCAGTCCTTTCCCTCATCTTCTCTACTAGAAAGCCCTTCTGTGGCTGCCTGACAGATCTACAGGGAGAAAGGGAAACCTAAGTTAGGTCCCTCAACAGTGGAAGAGGCCATCCTGCTTACTTACATGTACCCTGCTGCACAATATAATCACATTCTATGAAGCTAATTACAAGACTTGATTAATTTCATACCCTCTTGAGGGATACGTTCAGTAATCATACAGCTCTGCAAACCTCATGGGGAGAACTGATTCATTTAGCGATCTCTTTTTCATTTCTGTGTCTTCACTGTATAAATGTAGACAGCTATTCAGGGAAGAACATGTGCTTATGCTTTTAAATAATTATTGTTCACAGAATTATACCTTACACGGGATTCCATGACTCTTACATATCACTCACATTTTTGGGTTACCAGGTCCCTGCTGATAGATGAAAGTACTAGAAAATAAACATAACAGCTTAATACCAGCTATATACTCATCCAGCTAGAGATAAACTTGAGCTTATAAACTGACAAGTACATAAAAAACTTGGTGAGACACTCATCATAGGAAATCTAATCTCGGCTTAAGTTTTTTTTTTTTTTTTGAGACAGGTTCTTGCTCTATTACCCAGGCAGGAGTGCAGTGGCATGAACACGGCTCACTGCAGCCTTGACTTCCCAGGCTCAAGTGATCCTCCCATCAGTCTCCAAGTAGTTGGGACCACAGGCATCCACCACCACACCTGGCTGTTTTAAAAATTTTTTTGGTAGAATCACGGTTTCACTGTATTGCCCAGGCTGGTCTTGAACTCTGGCCTCAAGAGATCCTCCCATTTTGGCTCCAGAGTAGATGGGACCGCAGGTGTGTGCCACCATCCCCAGCTAAGTTTTAAAATAAAATTTGGTAGAGACGGTGTCTTACTATGTTGCCTAGGCTGCTGGCAAGTTTGAGACTCCTGGCCTCAAGAGATCCTCCCATCTTGGCCTCTTGAGTAACTGGGACCACAGATGCATCCCTCCTACAGGTGGCTAGGGTATTTTTTGAATTTTTTTTTGTAGGGATGGGGTCTCACTGTGTTGCCCAGCCTGGCCTCAAACTCCTGGCCTCAAGTGATCCTCCCACCTCAGCCTCCCAAAATGTCAGGATTACAGGCATAAGCAACTGCACCCAGCCCAGCAATGAGCTTTGATTACATCTGAACTTAGTCTAATGCGCAAGGAAAACTTCCCCATGGCCAACCCAGAAATGGGGCTCAACTCCATCCCACACTTGCTTTCTTTCAATTATCACTACTGACCTTTCAAGAGATGAACAGTCTCTAGCTCTCCTTTCAGCTCCATGTTCCCTGTCCTCCTTACCTACCTCACGCTCAGCTGCTTTCCTGGGATCACACTATGTTGGTTTCACTCCTATTTTATTTTAGGAAGAACTATTTTTAGAACATCCAACTTCATCAACCTTTCCTGGACATTTCTGGGAACTGGATGTGGAAACATGTAATTGTTAGATGGTAACATTGGGGGCAATGGTGGCTTTATGAATGGGACTTTCATGTTGGGTTTGGGCAGCACTAAATCCTGCTTTTCAGGGCAATATTGAAAGTGTGTGTTTGGTTTTCAATTTTTGGATTGGAAGGGAGATTGAATGCTCTCTCTCTCTCTCTCCAGGTAAAACTGTACCAAGAGGTTTCCAAAGCAGATTGCTACAAGCTTTGGCAGCTGTGGCTTCTTTCTGATACTCACTGTTTCTTTCTCAGGCTATTCATTTGGGTAGGAGTTCAACAAACATTTGAGTCCTAGAGTCATATGGAAAGTGTTAGCATGGGGGGAGGCTATATTACAAAAAGAATGGATCGGAGACACATTCTGCTCTCAGAGAATTAAAAATCTCGGAGGATAAAGAGGAAAAGACACATACAGGTTCACACAAAACAGCACAGGAGGGGCTACAAGCCATGAGAGTCCTACACGGATTTCAGAGAGAGCAGCAGTTCCTCTAGATGCAGGGGTAGAGGAGAGCGATCTGAAAGCCTCCAATAAGAGGTTGTATCTGGCCTCATTGGTAAGCCAGGGAGGCAGTGAGGACAGATTACATCTGAGCTCTCCGGTTCTCTTTCTTCCCACTTTCTCCTCAGTTCCTAAGCCCACAATCAAGACTCATTCTTGCAACCTATGAGTCACAATCTCCTTGGAGCTTGTCACAGACAGTATTTGGCCTCACCCCTGCCCTGAAGCTGGGTGTTCTTCTGTAGCCACTGCCCAGAAGGTAAGAGCCTGACCAGAGGAAAACATCACCATCCTCTTCACACGCCATCCCAATAGGTCCACCTCAATATATATAAAGGTCTGCAGACCTGCACTCTTGGTAACAAAGAAAGTGTAGTCGTAGAGACCATTATCCAGCACCGGGACCATGGCCTAAGGCTGATGAATCAGATGTGGTCTCTCACCTGCAGCAAGTGCTGCTGCCCAAGCAGGCTCTGTCTTGTTCTGATGAGCAGAGAGCTTTGTGCTTTCTTTGCCTTGCTTATATGAACCTATATCAAGTAGCTCACCAAGGCTGCAGATTCTCAGACACGAAGAATGAAACGATGACCTTTCATAGCGCTTGCCAATTCTTCTGCAGGCGCCTCCCCAGTAGGTTCTCATCTTCCTCAATTTTCCTGCCCTCTAGCTTTCTTCTGTGTCTGCAGTTCTAAAACTACCTCTCTTCTTTCCATCCCAGGAACAGTTCCAGCCTTGACTATGTCTCAGGTGTCAGGTGGATTACCACTTCCCATCTTCCCTCTCATTTCTCTTGCATCACTGCCAGTCCATTGCAATCACAATACCCAGCTCAAGGATCATCAGCTTTCCATTGCCGACTGAATATAGGCTTCCCTGAATACAGGCTTCCTTGTTGCAGCCTCGGGGCTCTTAACCATTTAGAACAATCCATCCTTAGCTTCTCCAGCTGCTCTACCCCTCAGGCCAATTGAGATTCTTCTTAAGTCTCCCAACTCCAACTGATAGCTCTCCTGACACCATAGCTGGGTTTATTATATTCCCTCCAGCTGAAATGTCCCTTCTCCCAACCTATTGAATCTACCTCATCCATGAATCCTGTACTAGCCACTCTACAACAAAGGAAATGAAGCAACACTCTCTCCCTTCAAGCACCCAGAGCCCCGCCTTATATACTCTCCTATGGAATTGAGTTCACCCTGCCCTTCACAAGCCATTTGTTTTACTCTCTCCTCCCCACACTAGAGGAGAGACTGACCCTTAGTTACACTGTATTATATGCAGTTCTTAGGGATAGCATTCTGTTAATAATAAACACTCAAGTTCTGACAATAGAGTTGTTTCACTGTAAATGAATGAGGAAATGCCACCTTATCCTAAAAATAGAAGAGTGGTAGTTTTTTTTAAGCCATGAGAAACGTTAATGCATGGACTAGATTTCTCTTCTCTTCTCTTCTCTTTTTTTGAGACAGATTCTTGCTCTGTCACCCAGGCTGGAGTGCAATGGCATGATCATAGCTCGCTGCAGCCTCAACCTCCTGGGCTCAAGCCATCCTCCTGCCTCAGCCTCCAATGCAGTTGGAAGTACAGGTGCATGCTACCACATTCAGCTAATTTTTAATTTTCTGTAGAGACAGGGTCTCACTATGTTGCTCAGGCTGGTCTCAAACCTCCGGCCTCAAGTGATCCTCCTGCCTCAGCCTCCCAAAGTGCTGGGATTACAGGCATGAGCTATTGCACCAAGATTTTTTTTCTCAAAGGCCCTGGGCTGAGAGGAAGTAGCATAAGGTCCAGAGCTAAGACCCCTGAGTTCTGATGCCAGCCTAGCCACTGACTGGGTGATCTTAAGACAATCACACACATTCTAACTAGGACTGATGTTCTGCCTGTAAATTCAAGAAGTGAATCCAAATGAATTCTAAAATTTAGTTCAGCTTCTATCACCTTAGCAGTTGAACTTCAAGATTCAAGAACAATATAACGAATCAAACAACTATTAAAATAGCAGGCAAATAGGCAGCTATCCGAACAAGAAAGAGCCAACTTTGGCAATAGCCCTCAAAGGAAAAGAGCGCTCAAATGAAGGGCATCTACCCTGCTTTTTCTCCAATGCCCCTCTTATGGGGCCAGAAGTTTGAGACCAGCCCAAGCCACATCGTGATGTACCTATCCACAAGCACCTCACGATTCCTGCCATTATTAATCCAGAAGGAGCCATGTTCTTTGTCAAGCGGGCAGACAAGATACCAGGGGACAGAATCTGTCCTTCCCTACTTTTCCTTCTGCCCCTTCTCACCCCTTCTTCCTTCCCCCAGCTACTAATTACCCTTAACTTGGATTCGTAAGGAATTGAGAAACCATCCCAAATACAAACTACTCTAGCAGGAACTCAGTTCATGCAGTCTCTGTCTGCAAAATCTTGACATAGCAAACAGGGCAAGCAATTCCAAGCTAGTTAAGTAGGAAAAAAAATCGCTTTTATTTGCTGTAGATAAACCTAAGCTTTTGCACTGTAACCTATATCGAGTACCTGAACCTACATGCAAACCCTACACTTTATCTTCTAGCTAGAAAGTGTGAAGTTAAATCAAGAAAGTACTGTGATCCTTTATTAAAGTATCTCTTATTAAAGAGATAAATCTTCCCAGGAGTACAAAGCCACTCAAGATTGAGAAGCCAAATGGAATGTAAATAGAAGTTCACTGGGATATACCAAAAAGAGCACTAATCATCGGGAAAAAATGTTAATATGACTTCTTGTTAATAGGACGGAGAACCTGGCTCATTATCCTTAAGTATCTGTGAGGCATTAAACCTTATTTAGGACATAAAGGGTAACTTTGCATTACAAAGCTCAATCTCACAGGGATGTTTAGGTGCTGCTGACTTCCAAAGACAACAGCTTCATCTTGTTCTTCTGAGCTGGGGAACAAGGTCTAAACCATTTTAAGGGTACTGACTTTTCAGTACCCTAAAAATGTCTAATTTGCCCTAGTGACATTTCCATAAAAGCCGTTTTGTTTTGTTTTACCTCCCAGATAAGACATTTCTCCTATCAATCAAGACAAATTTCATGGGTCATTTTTTTGATTACCAGGCATCGTAATCTAATTATTCCAGATTTTACATTCTGTGCATATTATCAGTTACGATTTTAAGAAAACTTTCATCAGATGAAGATTTTGGAATAGACTCACGCAGGAGTCAATCCCATTTCCTCTACAGGAGGGGCACAGGGCAGCCATCTGGCTGGAAGTGGTCCTGGAAGCTGGACTTACACAGCAAGCTTACATAAGATCAAACCATGTCAAGAGTTTGCATTAAAGAGGGGGCAGTGGATGGAGATTATGCCCCCTTCCCCTTTCATCCACATTGCCAGTACCCTGATCTCAGGCAGAGTCACACTTTAAATCACTTCTGCTAGGTAGGAGTCTAGTTTAGTTCTCTAGTTACCACACAGAAATTTAATAACCTGTGTATTCCTGGTTGAAATTGACCAGGTGGTAATTTTTTTACTTCCTCACGCAACTTAGTTACTCAGTGAAATATTGATAACTTTTCAGTATTCTTTCTTGATTTTGAAAAGACAGAGGGAACAACATAAGCCCATTTTTGAGGATGACCTATTTCTGCAGCTTAAAACTCAGGTAAGGTTTAAAGGTTACAAGATTCTTTAGAAAAACAGATGCGCTAGCTTCAACAGCAATTAGAAATAACATAAAAAAATAAAAATGCCTCTCTACCAGGGCTGTCCTGCTTGTCAAATAATCCAAACAGACATTATATTTCTCATTAGCCGATAGTCACAGTTTCAAATCTGTCACTTTCTTTGATTTTTCTCTCTCCATTTTTATCATAAAGGAAAACAAAATGATTATAGCTGTGCAAAGCCTGTTTCCTGATTACCTGAATGTCTAAAAAGGGGCGGAGATAGCATAAAGACCACAAGCCTTTCCAGGATGAGTGGATACAGATTAAAATGCAACTGCCAGCTGTCAGTTGCAAGGAGCTGGGCAGAATTCAGCATCCTCTCATCCCCCTCCCCTTTCCCCCTCCAACTTCCCAGCAGCAATAGATTAGTCTTCGAGAACAATACTCTCCATTGCATTCTGTCCTTTCTGTACCCGATCTCCTAAAAGCTGCACCAGGACCCACCTACCTTCTAAGGATGAGAGGAGGCTTTCGAACAGGAGGGTGAAAAGGATGCACGGCTACAGCTCTTCAGCATCTCTCTTCCGAGCAGTTAACTGGAAATACAGATTCGCCTCCATTTTCTGGTCACATGATCTCTGGCACATCTAAATAAGGATGATCACCTGCCTCCCAGATCTCCCCGTGCAGCCGCTCTGGCTAGGGGACAGAGCTGGGGCTGTGCTGAGTTTCATTTGGGAATATAAGACACCCTTTCACTCATGTTGTGGAGTCAAAAATGCCCTTTAATTTCTATGTCAGTTGAGGAAAGCTGCTGCTACTCCTGCTCCTAAGACTGTATGTGAATGGACTCAAAGCCCAAGTTATAAGGAATTTAGTTTTCCTGAAACCTCTTAGAAAAAAAAACACCCTGTAGTTTCACAGCACATCCCTATATAATGGCAACGTAATTATTTTCATTGAATAAATGATGATTAAGATCATAATAAAACGGACTGTGGAAGCATAGCAGGATTCATAAGGAAGTCCAGCTAAAGGTCCTAGAGAAAGTTAGGATGTTTATCTAAGTTAGTACAATTTCAGCGACCGGGAGACAAATGGGTGTGGAGGTTAACCTGTGGACCCTGCAGTCAGAAGGCCAAGTTTGAACCTGATTTCTACCACTTATTAGCAAGTGTGGAAATTACTAAACCTCACGGCGCCTTAAGATTGCTCATTCACAGAATGGACAGTAGTCATGATGTTCCTTAAAAACTGTAAGAGAGCCGGGCATGGCGTTGCCTGTCTGTAGTCCCAGTTACTCAGGAGGCTGAGGCAAAAGAATCTTGAACCCAGCAGACAGAGGTTGCAGTGAGCCGAGATTGTGCCACTGCACTCCACACTCCAGCCTGGGTGAGAGAATAAGACTCCGTCTCAGAAAAAAAAAGAGGTAAGATAACCTATGTAGAGAGTCATCTGGGTTAAAATAAACTCACAATACATGTTAGCTACTTCTATTATTATTACTTCTAAAAATGCCAGCAGAAATACTGACACAGTTAATGCAAATAAAGTATTAATGAAATGTTTACAAAATAGGCATGTGTTTATTGGTATGGTCTTCAAAAATATATATATTATCAGATAAACCAAAGACTTCTTCTAGAAAAATGTCAATTTGGGAAATAACTAGAAATCCAATGTTACATAATCTTTTTCTTTTTTTGATGGGAGGTAGGGTGGGGAGGGGACCATGGGAGAACAGGGGATGGGCAATTTTAGGTAATCTCCAATTGACCTAACTCTACTGGAGCAGGAAAGTTAATTACTCAGCAGAGGACGACCAGGGTAGGTGCTTACGAGATGTTGTTAGCTCCTGTTCTTTTTGTTTTTTTTGTTTTTTTTTTTTTTGAGACAGAATCTCACTCTGTCACCCAGGCTGGAGTGCAGTGGTGTGATCTCAGCTCACTGCAACCTCCACCTCCCAGGTTCAATCGATTCTCCTGCCTCAGCCTCCTGAGTAGCTGGGATTACAGGCACGTGCCACCACACACGGATAATTTTTGAATTTTTAGTAGAGACGGGGTTTCACCATGTTGGCCAGGCTGGTCTTGAACTCCTAACCTCAGGTGATCCACCTACCTCAGCCTCCCAAAGTGCTGGGATTACAGGTGTGAGCCACCACGCCTGGCCTTAGCTCCTATTCTTACGGTAAGGAAGGGAGCAGAGGAGGAAGGTGCAAATTTTATATCTTTATTTAAACTAAAAGCCTAAAAAATTCTTCATAATTATGAATAGTTATGAAATAATTTCTCACGTGCCATGCATCTTTCAGCTATGAAGGAGACTGGGTGGGGCCCACAGGAAGGTGTTACTTTGCAGGGTCACTGGCTGGCAGAAATTTCAGCAAAAGCATGGGTGAATTTCCCAAATCATTAGGGGAGAAAAGATGACTCTGGAGCTGGTTGTATCTTGGGAATGTCTGCCCAGGGCGAAGGCTGAAAATGGGGATCTTGTCTTTATGAAGCGCTGGCTCATCAGAAGGGGCTTTCTTCCCTATTTGGGAAAGGCAGCAACTGAACGCTACAGAACAGACACTGTAACTAATTCTGTTTTATTTGTTTTGTTTTGAGACAGTCTAGCTCTGTTGCCCAGGCTCGCCCAGGCTGGGAGTGCAGTGGTGTCATCTCGGCTCACTGCAACCTTCGCCTTCCACATTCAAATGATTCTCCAGCCCTGGCTCCCTGAGTAGCTGGGATTACAGTTGTGTGTCACCATACTCAGCTAATGTTTATATTTTTAGTAGAAAAATACTAAATATTGGCCAGGCTGGTCTTGAACTCCTGGCCTCAGGTGATCCTCCCATCTTGGTCTCCCAAAGTGCTGAGATTACAGGTGTGAGCCACCATGTCAAGCCTAATTCTGTTTTAAATAATAACATCTGTTTTGGAAGTTAGCAGTTGGTCAGGCATGGTGATTAAGTTACTGTCATCAGGCCAATATAGATACCTTAAAAACATTTTAAGTAATACTTCATTAAATGGAAATGTGGGACATAGGTCATTATCAATAACACTCCCTTTTGTCTTGCAAGATGTTTTCTCAGATTGTGCCAGGGCAAAATAGACCTAACTCAGAGAATACTGGGCATTTGAGGAAATGTATTATTTTATTCATTATACAAAGGCAATTAAGATTTTTTTTAAAAAAATAGGAAGTACTAAGGCATGTAAATGTCAAATTCTCCAGTGGAGTTTTAGTTATTCTCTGAGAGCTAAATTAACACTTTTAAATTATTTAATACATGGAAGTTTAAAAAATAAAAATAAAAAAGGTCTTTGAAGATTACATTGTCAACAGCTGCTTGAGTTGATGGTATAATAGATGACTAAATGAAACAATGTTCCTCTCCAAAAAGTTATCATTATATTTTTTTGACATGGTCTCACTCATTCACCCAGGCTAGAGTGCAGTGGTACAATCTCAGCTCACTTCGACCTCCACCTCCTGGGTTCAAGTGATTCTCCTGCCTCAGCTTCCCAAGTAGCTGGGATTACAGGCACACACCACCATGCTTGGCTAATTTTTGTATTTTTAGTAGAGACGGGGTTTGACCATGTTGTCCAGGCTGGTCTCGAACTCCTGACCTCAAGTGATCTGTCTGCCTCGGCCTCCCAAAATGCTCAGATTACAGGTGTGAGGCACCACGCCCATCCTCCACTAGGTTTGGACCAGTGAGGACCCCTGTGGGAGATAAGGGGCAAGAAGAAGCGGGAGTGCCTCTGGCTGGCCGTGTCCCTCACACTAGGTCACTGTGCCTTTCAGGGTGGCCCTTTCTACCTGAAATTGTCTTTCTGGGTTCTGATCATCACTCTGTCCCCACTCCTGAGGTGTAGGAAGAACAACAGCCGAGCCGCCCCTGTTCCTGGGCTACCGCACTATTCCTTGTGAGTTCCTCACACTTTGCCTCCATCTTTGTAAATACTCTTTATTAAATCTCTCAAATTTTCCTAATTTGAATGTGTCATCTCTTTCCTGCTGTGCCCCGATACACTAATACACCCTGCTTTCACAAGTCATGACTTCTTGTCTTCCTCAAATACCAGCAACTTGCACAGAGATTTCTTTTTTGTTTTTCCTGAAGTAAGCAATGCCACTAGTTGTGATGTTTCAAGTTTCCAGCTGGAGAAGTACCGTGAGTTTTTCCCAAACTAGAAGCCAGTACAACACAAATGGGTTCCTTTGTGGGCGTTCCTCCCACAGGAAAACGGAGTTGCACCACCTCATCTTGGCACTCGTGGCTCTCTCTGGCTGTAAAATCCCTCACCACCAAACACCACACCTATAAATATTTGGAAAACGTAAATGAACATTGAGGGGCTTTGATGCTCTCCCTTCCCTCTGGTCTCCAACCACTCGAGCTGGTCCCACACACCACAGATGGGGAGCAGCCCACTGACACAGCAGTAGCGCTCGCAGATCCACTGTGCTAGCAAATATTTACTCAGGCATCAAAAAAGCCCAGTAGGTCACAAGACAGTCTGAGGAGTCAGGCGTGGTTTCTGGCCCAGTCAGTCTCAAAATAATCTCGTGGAGAACTTTGCTATTGCACTTTATGTGCCTTTCAGTGGGACAACAGGAGAATAGGAATGAAAACATCAACCTATAGAAGTAGCTCAAGAGAAATGGTGGTTTGCGCAGCTGTGTTTCATTGACGAGTACTGGGCTAGACAGAGAAGACCTAGATTTAGGTCCTAACCTCACCACTTTCTCATTTCTGGATGACATTAAGCAGTTCGTGTGTTAAGTCAGTTTGCTCATCTGGCTAAGAAATGGGAGTAGGAACACTTGCCCTGTCTATCTCAAGTGTCATGTGGGTGGACCAAGGAAAATAATGTATTTGTCAGTCTGGAAGCACTTACTGCTACTAAAGGTCCGCTCTGGGTAGGGTTGGCCAGAAATGCAGAAGTGGGTGGAGGGCACGAAACAGAGAGAAGTCAAGAGAGAAAAGAAGGAAATGAAGGAAGGAGACTAAGTCCTGAATTAAATTGCAAATTTAAAGGACTTTTTTTTTTTTTTTTTTAAGATGGGGTTTCACCATGATGGCCAGGCTGGTCTTGAACTCCGGACCTCAGGTGATCCACCCACCTCGGCCTCCCAAAGTGCTAGGATTTTTTGAGACAAAATTTTGCTCTTTCACCCAGGGTGGAATGCAGTGGTGCAATCTCAGCTCACTGCAACCTCCGCCTTCCGGGTTCAAGCAATTCTCCTGCCTCAGCCTCTCAAGTAGCTAGGATTACAGGTGCAGGCCACCATGCCTGGCTAATTTTTATCTTTTTAGTAGAGACAGGGTTTTGCCATGCTGGCCAGGTTGCTCTTGAGTTCCTGACCTCAGGTGATCCACCCGCCTCGGCCTCCCAAAGTGCTGAGATTACAGGCATGAGCCACCACAATCAGCGGGACTTTTAATGATACTTAGCGCCACCAACTTGCCAACATACGGCACCAATGGATCAAATATAATTACAAAAATCAATGAACACAGACTCAGTGCTAAGTTTGTTCTTCCAGATTTGGTACAGGACAACGCCCCAAAACGGTGAATAAACAAGCACGCACTGGAGTTTAGAGAGCATCAACTCACCTCTGAGAAAGGGCAAATGTCCGGAACTGGGATACAGCTTGGTCCACCTGACGCTTCTCAGAGTTGCTGCTACCCAACGTTGAGAGAAAGAGTCAACTAATTTTTCAAATCTATTTCTCATTTTCAACATTCACGTGGATAAAAGGTCAAATGCACTAACTCCCCAAACATAAGTCATAGACAGAAAAAGCCTGATTTCACGAAAAACAAAAAGATCTCACAGTGTCACTCACAAGCGGAAAGATAAATTCTTTTCTACAATGTTATCAGGTGGAAAAAAGATGAAAAATTACTAATTTAAAAAGAAAGGATGCAGACCGATCACCACAGAACCGAATACACTGTGTTTGAAGGTCATCTTTATTTCAGGGAATACTGAATACCTCACCTCACAGAGCTAGGAAACAAGATACGGTTCCACAAATATGAGGGTCAGGTTACGTCTAAATACTGTTTCAAAAGTACATGGGACAATGATTTCCTCTCTTCTCCTCCGCACCCCACCCCCTTCCCCCTCCCTCCATCCCCTACGGCTGCCTGTATCTCCAAAAGATTCATCAGTTGAGATGAGTTTTCTCAGTCCTCTTGAAAATGATTTTCTTTGATTCCTTTGCACGTTATTTCTTTGCTCATATCTATAGAAAGCCAATATATTTGTATATTGTCACATTTTCATATAATTCAGATAGTGAGTTTTAAAATGTTAATGATTTAATCCATGTTTAACACACAGATCAGGTTTTTTACTATAACCTGTGATAGTTAATGTTTACATTTTGACTTGGCTAGGCTGTGGTGCCCAGTTATTTGGTCAGACACCAGTTTAGACGTTGTTGTAAAGGTATCATTTAGATGCGATTAACACTGAAATTGGCAGACTTTGAGTAAAGCAAATTACCCTCCATAATGTGAGGGGCCTTCATCAATCAGACGAAGGTCTTCATAGCACAGTCTGAAGTTTCCTGAAGAAGGAAATTCTCCTGAAGACTGAAACCCAGAAACCTGCCTGAGTTTCCAGCCTGCAGCCCTGCAGAACTCACACTCAGGACAATACTGACTCTTGCTTAAGTTTCCCGCCTGCCAGCTTGCCCTACAGACTTCAGACTTGCCAACCCCCATAATCACATGAGCCAATTCCTTAAAATTCTCTCAGTAGCTAGCTAGATAGCAAGATGGAGATACAAATACAGATATCTCCTATTTGTTGTTTTTCTGGAAACGCTGACTAACATGGAACCAAATTACCCTTTCTTCACACATCATTCTCCCAAGCATGCTTTCTTGAAAATAAACAGCTAAGTGTTTCTTCCTTTTAAGAAAGGTCTGTGTGCTACAGATTACCCTGCAAATGTTCTTTGTGACCACGTAGGAAAGATCAGGCACATCCAGCACGGTCTTTGGGAACTGGCATTTGATCCCCTGCTGGACAGTTCTATAGCTGGAGGGTGACCAAGGGTTGGCAAAGGATTCTGGAAAGACTGATCCTACGGAATGTGAATGAAGTGCTGCACATCTCAAGGGAGAGAGGTTATCTTTCAGCCCTTGTAACAAGTTTTGATAACAAGAGTCAGTAGGTGGCATATGAGGAGAAAAGACATTTTTCTCATGCTTTCTCAGATTTTGAAAATGTGGCTTGCAGCTCTCAAAACAGTTTGGGAGCTGAGAGAGGGTGAGGCTGAAGGAGGGGAGGGAAGAAGCTGATAGCAGCTGGTGAGTCATATTACACATACTATGAACCTCTTTCTATTTAACAGGGGCCTTTCTTCATTTTCTTTTTGCAGAAGGGTCTTGATTTGGGATGTTCTGTTCTATGATCAGATTATGTGTCAAAAGCTGTTTCCAGGTTTTTGTTTGGGAAACCACGGCTATCCCATTGTTTTGCTTCTGTGATTACCTTCCTGTCTCCATGGGTTCCTTCATCGTATTCATCCCAGTTCACTCGGCTAGCTTCTTACCCCTCCGCCTTTCCAAATTATGACCTTCCCTTAATGACTGTTTTAAATGTACCTCTCAGAGCTGCACTGTGAGTTGCATGGGTCCTAGGCACTCTGCCTTCATAAGCCCCTTCTGTCATTAAAACTTTTTTTAAAATTTATTTTACAACTGTGTTGGTATAAAGACAAATGCAATCCATGTGAAAGTATAATCATTTTTTCTTCAGACTATAAAAGAAAATATTCTCATGGGCTCCTTAAAGTATCGTGGGCCCTGGGCACTCCGTCTCCCTGTGTCTGACAGATAATAAGCTTTTCCTGCTGCCCGCTCCATAAAGGTGCCCGAAACTGATGTCTCTCCTCTTATTTCTTCACTCGTATAATTCTTATCTCACAGGGTTGCCATTGTAAAGTGAAATAGTGCACAGAGAGTGCTTAGTACCTGGTCTGCAGCAAATGCCTGTAATTGGTGCCTATTTATATTTAAACTGACATTGGTCATTGACTATCTTGACTTAAATATTACACTGCTATTTACCTTTTTACTTGTGTCTAACTCTTTAATTAAATTGTAAACTCCTCAAGGGCTGACAGTATGTTTTAAACCAGTGGTTCTCAAGCTCTGGAGTGCATTAGTTGCTGCTGAAGCTCAGCTGGCTGGGCCTCACCCCCAGAGTTCCTGATTCTGGAGGTCTGGGTTGTGGCAGATAATTTGCATTTCTAACAAGTACTCAGGTGATACTGATGTGGTTGTTTTAGGACCCCACTTAGAGAACTACGGTTTTAGACAACTCTTTATGCTCCCAAAATCTAGCACAGAGGTAGACATTCAAATACATTCAGAGTCAATTATTTATGCAAAAGATAATACACATGCCAGAGGGAAAATCTGCCCCATCCCCATTGTGAGAAAAGTTTCAGTAGGATGAAAGCTGAGCAGAAAGAGATGAGCAAAGAAATCTTGTTGAAAGAAAAGGTGCTGGTGGCACAACTGAACACTGACTATCATCTGTTGGATTTCAGGGGCACGTTCAAAATGCAGACAAGAAGCCAAACAATAGCTCAGCCAACTCCTGACTGCCTGAGTTCTGAGCTCAATCTTTAACAATGCCAGCAGGGCTGCTGGGATCCATCTGCTACTCTCTTTCTGATAACGGATCCGGGGTCTCTCTGGAAGAAAAGAGCTTGACGGGAAGAAGGAAGGATTAGGCCAGCTGACAATGTCTGGATTTATGAAGCTTCCCTGGAATATGGTAGAGCTTTTAACCCTTTCTGGCACTTTGCTAACCCTCAACATACCCCAGCTATTCTTTCCATTACCCTTGTTCCTTTCATCAAGAAATGTAATTTGTGAATGCCAAAGCTTTCCTGGACACATTCTGTTTCCACACAAATTAAGTTCCCAGAATTTAATACCGCAGAAGGCTTGAGATCTTTCAGCCCAACTCACTAATTTTATGGATGAGAAAACCTAAGCCTGAGGTTAATCCTAAAATGTATCATCAGTCATGGTAGAGTCAGGCTGGAATCCAGATTCCCTGACTCACTGTGAGTATGTGGTGTGCATAGTCCTTTATATTCCCAAGCTAAATAGGGGAAAATATATATATCTTTTTTCACTTTAAAAAAATTTTTTTGCGATGGAGTCTGGCTCTGTTGCCCAGGCTGGAGTGCAGTGGCACGATCTTGGCTCACTCACTGCAACCTCTGCCTCTCAGGTTCAAACGATTCTCCTGTCTCAGCCTCCTAAGTAGCTGGGATTACAGGCACGTGCCACCACCTTTGGCTAATTTTTGTATTTTCAGTAGAGACAGGTTTTCACCATGTTGGCCAGGTTGGTCTTGAACTCTTGACCTCAAGTGATCCATTCACCTCGGCCTCCCAAGGTGCTAGGATTACAGGCATGAGCCACCGCACCTAGCTGTTATCTTTTCTCTACTGCATTTTAAGGAGGAAACATGACTTTCCCCTTTACTTAAGTTACTTTTGACAATTTGTTCTTTTGTCCCTGGAAGTAGGAGGACTTCAGAAAGGCAAATGAAGAGAAATGAAGAATGCTAAACAGTTTCAGCAGAGACTGGAAGCGTGAGGGCAGCGATGACATCCTGTTCCCTGCTATATGCCCATTGGCTACCCGGAACCACGGCCAAGAGCAAGCTCTCAAAAACCATATGGTGAATGAATGAATGGATCGGTGAATGAATAAACAAATCACTGATTTGATTACAGTTTGCCAATATTTCTGTCAATTAGGGAATTAATGTTTTACACTAAGATACGGAGACCGCTGTGGAGTCTCTCTGTCTTCATCCCTAAGTTAGGTGCTTACGTAAAACCAGAAAATGCCTTTTCTGTATGCTAAGCGGTGTGTCAACTGATAAAGTACAGGCTTTGGAGGAGGCAAGCTTTGACTCTCATAGTGTTTACTCTGGTTACTTAATTCTAGGCAAGTTATAGAACCTTTCTGAGCCTTGAATCCCCTGCTCCACCCCACCCCTTCCATTCCCCCCACCAGCCTGTTGTTAGGATTAAATGAGATAATACATGCAAACTGCCTCGCACTTAGTAGGTGCTGGATAAATGTTAGTGTTACTCTCTTGTATTTCCAACTGCCTAAGAGTCATGCAGGTATTCAAGTAGGTGGAGTGGCAGTTGGGGGGTAGGTATCAGACTCTGAATGAAAACTGAAGGGGCTTTTTGGTTGCAAACGTACACAAATCATCATTATGGTTATAGTTATCTAGTAGCCACTTTTACTGATGGTGTGCCTTGCATTAAATATAAGCAAAGCTGCTACCATCCAGGTATTCTTCATATTCCAAAACCTCTAACCATTTCCCGGGTTTCTAAATAAAATCCTTTTCAGGAAAAAAATAATAATCAATCTAGCTTTTTGCTTACCCTTTTGGTCTTGGTTTCCTGGTTCTGTGCTCAAGGAACTCTGTCTCCTCCTCCATTTCCGTGTCAGGGATCATGTTTTTCTGAGCAGGCTGTGGTGAAAGCATTTCCCATTCATTGTCATGGGTGACAGCCTGCAATGTAACTGCATCCGGGCCAGCCCTGCCTCGGCTCTTGTTCTTCTGTGATTGGCTGACTGGACCAGAGGCTTCCTCTAGTGCTAAAGATTCTAGAGGCTTCATTTCTTCCAGAACCTGCAGCTGGGGACCCTCGCCCAAGCTGAGATCAGAGAATGGCTCCACAGTCTTGCCAAACCACCCAGGCCCTGAGTCCCTGGCATCCAGTGATGGATCACCAACCTCACCATGGCCCAAGAGCATCCAACTCTGGTCTTGCACAGGGCTTTCAAGAGATGACCTCTTGTCATCTTTAGAAGACATTCTCTCTGCAGAGAGACCTTTTCTTTCATTTAAGGAGACAGGCTGACACATGTATGGGAAGCTTGCTAACTGAGTTCCTGGCAGCCCTGTTTCTTTGGAACCTACATGCAATTCTTCTAATTCAGCCATGCTTTCTCTTTCTTCACACACCTCTGGCTTTGAGTGTGAATTTTCTTCATGGTTTATAAGTATGTAATCCGGGTGTAATGCATGATGATCTTCATTCCTCTCTGTGCATCTTTCTTCCTTGTATTCTGATTGTATCTGCTCAGGCTCTTCGGTAGGAATTATTTTTTCTTCTTCCAATTCTGATATTTCCTTGCTGGCACCTAGAAGTGGAAGTTGAAAGTGAGAAGAGGAGAACAAGATTTAATTAACACATTATGTGATTTGTGATCCTTGCAAATGATCATCTAAAAGAGGTAACTTAATATTTTTATTTTGTTTTATTTATTTTTTTGAGGCAGAGTCCTGCTCTATCACCCAGGCTGGAGTATAATGGCATGATCTTGTAACCTCCACCTCCTGGGTTCAAGCGATTCTCCTGCCTCAGCCTCCTGAGTAGCTGGGATTACAGGCACCTGCCACCATGCCCAGCTAATTTTTGTATTTTTAATAGAGACGGTATTTCACCAGGCTGGCCAGACTGCTCTTGAACACCTAACCTCAGGTGATCCGCCCACCTCAGCCTCCCAAAGTGCTGGGATTACAGGTATGAGCTACTAGCATGTGCCCAGCTAGAAAATATTTACATTTTGTAGAGGCATTCGATTTTCTCGTGCACTATCAGGGATAGGTATTACATATGCGTTAGAGTTTACCGCTGTTATACAGGACTTGATGAGGCATGCCTTGCAAATGTAGTTAGTTCCTCTCTACCCTCATTGGTAGAAAAAGTGTGTATTACAACTATGCGCTAGTTTAATCGACGCGGCAGTTTCTTGGTGGTGGAAAAAAATGGGATCTTTCTTACCATTTGGTGGTCCTATGTCTCCACCTGCTGGTGAATCGGAATTATCTGTTTCTACTTCCCAGTCAATGTTTGATGGAGACAAAATCTTGGAGCCTGTTTCTATCGGCAAAGAAACGGACTGAGGGTCTTCGTGAATATGCAGCACAACCAGCTGGGATCCAGGCAGTCTAGTTTTGGTCTCAGCCTGCTTTCCCTCACTTCTTTGATCAGGGAGTGCAGAAAGCACTATCTCTGTTGCTCTGCATCCCAGAGACTCATCCTCTGAAGACCCAGCTTCCTCTGTTGTTTCAACACCACGGGCAGGTTCTGTGAGATGGGACAAATCAAAGGGAGGTGTGTATGGCACCAGCGACTGCTTCAGAGACTCTTCCTCCAGAGGAGGGTCGCCACCATACAGGAAGTGTTCAGGCTCTCTCAGGAAATCTTCATCGATAATCTGGCCCATCATATCGTATTCAAAATCACCCCACGAGGCTTCGGATGAGCAGATATCTTGCTTCCCTAGGTCCCCATCAACTGGTGTTTCGGGATGGCCTTCGGATAATGTCAGTTTGCTCATGTCATCTATTGTTCCCGTGGATGTGTTGAGACCCGAGGCATCGCTGAAACTGTGGTCAAAGGCAGTTTCGCTTATATCCAGACAAGTGTCTGAGGCTAGCAAAGCATCAGGGACCATGGCAGGATTCTCTGTGGCTAAATGTGGCTCATCATCAAACAAAGCTCTCGCACCAGGCTGACTTTCAGGGGAAAAGCTGTCTGATATCCAAGAACCGTCACCTTCTGGAGTTGGCTCTTGGTGAGTTACAAAAACGCTGGTGGCCACATTTTCAATCCTTGAGATAGTTCTGTCAACAGATTCCAAAATTGGTGCCATATCTGGGCTGCCTCCTTTTTCTGATGCTTGTAAACCTGTATTGTCATCACCATTTATTTCAGAAGGTTCAGGTGAACCTTTATGAGAGGCAGGCTGATAGGAGCCCTTAATGTCTGCTTGACTGCCGATTGGAGGCAGTGGGATTGCATTTTCAAAACTGTGTTCTGCATTGGATGGGAAAAACTCCTGTCCAGCCTCATGACTGGGTTCTTCATCCGTCTCTGGCTCAGTGAGATGAAGCTCACTGGATTCCACTTCAGGCCCCATGCCAGCACTGAGATGCTTCTCAGTCTCTTGCTTCACTTCAGAATCGTGACATATATCAGGGCTGTTGGAAGCCTGAGATTTGCTGTCACGGTGGCAGTGCGTCAGGATGTCAGGATTCTCACCATCTGCTTTCAAACTGAAGGGCTTCTTAGCATCCATCCATAAGTCAGGTGCCGCAGAGACCAGCTGCCCACCCTCTTGAAAGTTGCCATGTAAAATATCTGGCACAAAGGTCCCTCGGGAGTCCTCACTTGGGGTAGAGCCATCCCATTCGGAGCCTGACTTCATTATCAGCTGGGTGGGAGAACTGGCAGCAGGGAAATTTTCTGTGGCGATGCTTGAATTTGTCATCACACCTAGGTGTGATTTTTCTTGTTCCCACTGATTTGTTTCTTGACATTCATTAGTTGAAACGTTAGATGTAACACAACCATTTTCCTCTGTGTGAGTAAAGGCCGTGTCTGGCTGATTGCAGACCGACAGCGTGGTGTCCTGACACCGCTCTTGGGTAGGTGTTTCAGAAGTCAGTTCCTCATCATCAGCAGACACAAAGGTTTGCTCTCTTGAGTCCTTTTCTTTGATTTGGTCCAGTGTTACAAGCTGGCTAAACTTGTCAGCATCTGGGTCTGGCTGCCTTGGTTGAATGTTCCAGAGTTGCTCATGGGAGTTCTTCCCATTATCTGCCAGAAAGGATGACTGATGGTTGTCACTGAAAGGATTAGTATAGCGTGTTTCCACAGGCTCAATATCACCCTGAACCGGTACTCCCCAGGGACCGGCATTTTGGTATACTGAAGAATTTATCTCCAACACACCACTGGAGTCAGACAGCTCCCCTTCAAATGTACTCTCAATTAGTCTCCCTTCCTGGGGTGAAGCATTCCACCACTCACTGCTATCAGCTGAGAAGCCCAGCATTTCCAGTTGAGAATTATCTTCGTTCTTTGGTTCAGCTTTGGGAGCTACTTGCCACAGAACATCTCCTGTCTTCCCTGTTTCTGGAGAAGACCTCGTCTCCTCCTCCACTGCTATAATCTGTACTTCAGTCTCCGTTAAAGGTGAGAAATTCCAGTGATCAGGGCAGCTTTGTTGGTTGTCACAGAATGGGTTTGACTTGTTCTCATTCTCTGCAGGCTCTGAGCTGCCTAGGTGGTCAGAAATATTTTCAGACTCAGGATCAGCTGTGACCAAGAACTTACTAGATTCATTCAACGAATCCCAAGCTCTGGATTCATCCCGAGCAACGTGGCAGCTGGCCAAACAGATCTCTTCCTCTACTGACTCTTCACCACCGACACTCTCATCGTCAGACCCTGAGCTTGTTGAAATGACCCTGGCAGCCTCTGGCTGTGCAGTTTCAGGAATCTCATGTTCATTTTTCTCCTGGTAGTTAATGATTAGATTGCTTTCCTTGTGTGTCCCTGAATGTTCAAAATGTTTGCCTGTTTCAGGACTGGATAAAGAAGAAAAGGAATCACCATCAACTGAGTCATTCCAGATCTCTAAAAATGTAGGAGCTTTGTGATCAAAGCTCTTTTCAAACTCATTTATTCTGTTTTTCTCTAAATCCTTCATTTCAGTAACTATTCCTACTTGACCATCAGTGGTAATTGGTTCAGATTCTTGGCGATGCTGTTCATGCCAACCGTCTTGGTTCTCTTCCTGATACCCAGAACTGGGTTGTTGGCCCCAGGAAGACAGTGCAACTGAAGAATCATTTAACTCAGGACTCGATGCACTTGAATGAGTATACTCACTAGAAATAGTATCTGTGTCAAAATTTCCAGATGAACCAGCTCCTGGAAGGCTATTTTCAGTCCCCTTAACATCAAGAGCTTCAGTCCCCTTAACATCAGAACTTGTGCAGCTGACAGGCACGTCACTGTCTACAGGGCCATCCCCAAAGTCAAGGCTTTGGGGAACTTTGTGAGGTGGCCCTCCACCCAGGTTCTCTGGCTCTAGAATGTGACACTCTTCCGTTTTCTCAAGATCCTTTTCAGGAACAGATACATATTTTGTGAAATTTATCCCGTCTGAAGTCGTCTCAGTAGTTTCATCTGAATTTCTATGACTCATGAGATGCTTTTCATAGGTATCTTTTGGCTGCAGGTTATCTGCGGACATCACTGTTTGCACATCACAGGAGTCTAGACTGTAAGGCCCCTTCTCATCCTCCAAAACTTCCTCTGGTTCCTCGGTTTGAGGACTGGAAGTGACTGCAAGGGAGCTGATTTTGCCTGATTTAACACAGATTTCTTGATGTTCAGATGCAGCCAGAGAAGACAGTTCCTGGTCACTCTGCCCTTTTTCAGAAATCCCTGGGGCAGTCTCCACACCAGAGAAGATCACCTCCTCTTCATCAAGGTGATTTCCTCTGTCAGTGACTCCCAGGGCTTCCTTCCTAGTTTCACTTTGTCCATCGCTATGACCTTTCCATTGATCTGGGTGTGCAAAATGGCCTGGATTCTCAAGCCTAGTGGCCAAGGATGCTGCATCACTTTGCAGGGTTTCCCTCTCTGTGTCCTGATCATCAAGATGAGATATAAGAGCCCCTGACTCACTGGTTCCAGAGGCTACTGGCGCATCTGGGGAGTGAGTGTCCTTAACATTTGCTGAATGGCTGGGGATTTCAGGAGGCAATTTGCTTTGCTGTGAATCTGTGATATATGACGAGCCTGGTAACGTGAACGACGACATGTCTTTATTTCTCATGACAGAATCCCAAATAGTGTTTGCAATTAACTGCCCACTTTTCTCATTCAGTGTATGGTGTTCACTGGGAGCACTGTCCTTGGTATGCTCATCAGAGGCAGGGAGCTCCCAATCTACCTGATTTGCTTCCTGATACTCCAAACCCCAGGGTTCCAGCTGTCTCACCGTAAATCGGGTTTCCGGCTCAGTACTTTCAGCCATGTATCCCTCTGTTTGACTGTCACTGGGGATTGCCACACCCCCGCTGCAGTCATCCCAGTCCAAATCATTATCCATATCCGAGATCGTTGCAGTGGACTGAGTATCCTCCAAAATCACTCTGTTCCATAAATCGAGGTTGTCAGGGGCCGTCTGCTGGGAGTTGCTGTGCAAAAGCGTGAGTTGTCGGTTTGTTTCATTGTACAGTTGCATCATGCTGGGGTCGTCGTAACTGGACTGGCTGCTTTCCCCCACGTCGTCCTCCATGGAGACATTCTTACCATCTGTGTGCTCTGTCTTGAGTTCATTTTCATCCAGGTCATGAGTGGCATTTGTTTCAGAACTGTTATCTGTATGAGGTGAAGTCCACATGTCTAGGTTCCCAGGACCTGAGTTGATTCGATTTCCAGGCAGCTGCTGCAGTGACTGAGGAGGAATTTCAGGCTCCTCTGCAGTGGAGTTACCATCTTTTGATTCAAAACCTTCCTCTTTAGCAAATGGCTTGTGTTCAGTTTCTTTTTCGTCTCCAGCAAATGTTGGTGATGTGTAAGAGTCTGAGGTGGAGTAATTGGTATCTAAGGGAGAAGGCACGGAATCTTCTCCGATGTTGGATGCACTGTAATCGGAACATTTGTAAGATAAGAAGGAATCTTCCCAAGGAGCTAGGACATCTGACCCTCCTTTCTTAATACTCTCCTCAAAAAGGTTCCAGGAATCTACCTTTTCATATACCTTGCCTCTAGTTTTAGGATCCACTAAACCATTCTGATCCTCTTTTGGTGGCTTAGAATTAATCCATGGGTGATCCAGATCAGAACCGGGATTGCCAGGTGCAAAGATACGATCCCTGGAGTCATTGTTCCTCTTGCTCCAGATTTCTGGAGCTGCTTCATTGTTTATCTCACTGGGTGAACTGTCCAGTAGTTCTGAAGAAGAAAAGGCAAAGCCGCTTTTTGCCATGGCCCACTCATTCGGATCCCTAACAGAAGGTGTCTCGCCACTCGTTGGATGCAAATTCCAGGTATTTTTTAAAGCTTCGGCATGATCTTCTTTACCAAACGCACTCCACGGTGGGAATGGCGCCGCAGCCGCTACTTCACCGTCATCTGTAGGATTTCCCCAGGGCTCTGGCATCGCTGTGGGAGAGCCACCAGAGTGCCACAAGGAAGCAAAGTCTTCTATCAGGTGGTTTGTTCCTTGAGGAGATGTATTTGGCAAAGGTGATTTCTCCACGGGCAGGTTCTGGAATGGCAAGCTTTCCTCATTTTGGTCTTGAATATCATTGCTGTCCAGTTCAGGCTGACCAAATTCAGACTCCCAGGGACCTGACTTTGTGAATTCGAGACTCTTTGGTTGAAATACAGAATCCGAGGCTCTTCTATCAATGGAGCTTGTCTTATGCTCTTTCCACGATTCAGGGCTCTGGAAAACAGATTCCTGTTCACTGGAACTCCATGCATCTGCAATATTTTTGGAGTCAATTTCCAAACCACCCCACCAGCTGCTGCACCGTGCATGGGTCTGAGGTGGCCCCAGGTGACCTGTGTCAGTTGCTTCCTGGGTCATATCTTCTGTACAGAGTGAGGCTGCTCCTTCAGTGGATGGCGAGCTTTCTACCAAACTATTCCTGGGTGTTGGTGGGATTCTCTTTCCAGTGTTTTTTAGCCTTTCTGGGGAAGGGGATTCATCTCCCACAAAATCTGTCAGGCTCAAATTTCTTTCAGAGTTATCTCTGGGACTTTCTTGTCTCTCGACAAACTCCTCATCATATTCCACAAAGCTATCTTTGCCAGCCCCTGACAAAAGTGAACTGGATGAATAATTAGACATGGCGGTTCCCATCCTATCAAGTCCTTCGGGCCCAGCAGGGAGCTGTCCTTCTGACAGGTCGCTGTTGGGGAAGAAGTCATCTGCTGGGGAGTAGTCTGCAGAATGAGAAGATTGCTGGGACTGTCCAGAAGCCATGGGTGCCGGGTCGAAGTGGAAGAGGTCAAAGTGTTCACCGTGTTCTCCAGACCACGCGTGTTCCTCCGCGACTGCCCCTTCAGGGATGGGGCTGTAGGAGTCAAGCCCTGGGAGGAGGCTGTGGTGAGGCCCAGCACCTTCTCCCACGGGGCTGTCATCACTGAGGAAAACGGAGCTCTCCTTGGATGAGCGGCTGCTCCTAATGGTGGCCAGTCCGCTGTCTGGACTAACGAGGTCTATGCTGGCATCCACCTGAGCCTGGTTAGAATCGTTGAGATCTGGAGGGTTCTCTATGAAATTCACAGAGCTGGGCTGTGGCTCTACGTCAGAACCATACAATTCCATAATCCCAGAAGACCCCTGGGAGAGGGGGGCACTGCCTGCCACAGCTTCTGTTGAGGACGTCCGGCTGTTGGAGACCATCTCTGGACACCTCCTGTTGATGACTTCCTTGACAACGAGAACCACCTGATCACAAGTCACCGAAGGGTCCTCTTGTTGGTACACCAGGATCTCATCACAGCCACAGTCAAAGGGCTCCAGTTCTAGGCAAGGGTTCTGACACTCTTCCAGCTCACAGCAAATCTGTCGGAAGGCACAGGAATTTGGGTCATCACTCAGGTACTGTTGCACTTTGTAATTTTTCTCTCTTAACTTTTAAAATATAAAATTAATCTGTGTTCATCTGTCATAAAAGAAGATCTCAAACTTGAAAAGTTCTCATTACTATACTACCAACCCTTTCTCCAATACTATCAAACTGTCTCTCTGTTTAATTCAAAATCAGCTGCTCAATTTTGATGGCTCCTGAATGTTTCAGGTAAAGAGGTTTAAACCATTTAACTTCTTTCCTAACTGTATCATCATCCCATCTTCCAACAGGAATGTAACCCGAGTTGCCAAAAAGCAGAAATAATGCTTGTTGCTGACAGCTATAGGAAAAGTGTTAGCCTAAGAGGAATTCTCAGGAGGCAGGCTCTCATTTGGGAGTGGGCAGCCAGGGCTGCCTGAACCTCTGGTACCCTCAGAATGTAAAAGAAAGGGTAGGAAAGACAAAGATGCTCCCAGGGGCTGGCCTTTCCGAACGGCACTCAGGACCCCTCTGTCCCTTTCACCCCAGGAAACGGAGGCATGAAGCCCAAAACAGAAAGAGCCAACCTGGGAGGCAAGGGGACACTGATGGAAGGTCAGTGTGAGGCCAGAACCGGGCTGCAGCTTTCTGATTTTTAGGGAATGCCAGGAGTATTTTGTTATGCTGGGCCTTTGAAGTGACCCCACAGGATTAGTAGAGGTAAAATTAACAATGATAATAACCACCACCACCACTACCACCACGGAGCTCACATAGTAGTAATAATAACTAACATTTATTGAGTGCTTTCATATGCCAGGCATGGTTCTCAGGGTTTTATGGTCATTATCTCTTTTAATCATCACAGTAATTCCATAAGGTAGGAACTCTTTTTATTCCCATTTTACTCATAAGGAAATGAAGACACAGGAAGATTAAATAACTTGTCCAGCAACACACAGCTAACCCGTGCTGGAGCCTGAGCTCTGCACCCAGCAGTCTAGCTGCAAAGGCTGACTCAGCCAGCGGTGTGAGTGACCACACACACACAAATAGGGACTCCCTAGGCCAGAGCGGGGACTCTGTGGCTTAATGTTCCAGGGAGCCACCTCTGGCGATTGGGTGGGTGGGAAGAAGAGAGGAGGACTGGGGTCAGCTCAAGGGCTTTTAACTCCTTCATCTGCTCTTGTACTTTGTTTCCAATGAACCCGTTTTCAAATTGATTTGAAAAAGAGTCTACTGCTAAAAACGATTTGAAAACTGCCATATCGGAGGCTTCGGAGGCCTAAATCCCATCCCTGGGAAGCCAGTGACCGAGGATGAAATTTAGCTTTGAAACCAAATGCAGAGGAAAGCGTTGAAAAAGGCACAGGCCGGTGATGCCGGTCAGAGGAGGAGATGCTCTTTCACGTTCGATTTAAGAGAGCCCGAGAGCACCCACAGCCATGTGTTAGGAGAGCTACGACGGAGCTCTTGGGGGACAGAAAGGAAGATGTAGAAAAGAAAGGGGCAGAGACTGTGCCTCTAGCTCCCCATGGATACATGAGGCACTGAATCCATTAGTGAGGAAAAATGAGTCATGAAGCATCCTGTGCCCATGTGGCTCCGATTATAATGAATCATGTATGTTTTTATATTAGTTATTAAGTACACCTGGCTTGGTATATCCAATGGCCTATTTTGATTAATTTTATCTAATTCTTTTTAATTTCCTAGGCCTTGGGTTAAAAGACTCCGCTATTGACCTGGAGGGTAATTGATTACCTAGTCAGAGTTCTGGTACCTAGAGATAAACTAACTTTAAAGCATCAGCTCACCAGGTCTTAAACACCGGGCACCAAATGGGGACTTTTGGTTAAAGGCTAAAGGCTAAACCTTGTTAGTTATGATCAGGGAGCAATCCTAGAAGAAAATAGCACCCCAGGGAAGACTTGCTCCTTTTGGGGTGAGAAAGATCTAACGTTTTGCACTATGGATTCAGTCAAGAAAAAGAGATGCTTTTGGGGCTTTCTTAAAAGGCCAAATGTACAAAATACCCCCAATATTTCCTAAAACGCAAACCTCTAGGACTCTATCTCTTGGGCTACTTGATTGCAAGCCACCGATCTCTTCTGTCTTGCACTGTGTGTTCTGAGAGCCAGCAGGTTAGGGCGCAGGGTAACATGCCTGGGGTCAGGGGAGGGGCTTACCTGACTGCACAGCTCTAGGTTTTCTGAGTACACAGCAATCTGTCGTCTCGGCTGCTGCTCCTCTGACAGATAGCTGGCGAACAGGATGAGGACATCAAAACCAAACTTGTCTGTAAATGCTTTCAAGTCACTGGTAATATTGCTGTGAAACAGACAATTCTGAAACAAAAACAAAAAATTTGATATTTATGTCAAACTGCCCAGTTGTGGGGAGTTGTGCCACAAATTTGTCCAGTCTTATGATGTACTTAGGACACGTATTTATTATTTAAGGCAGGTGAAATAGTTTGCTTTGAGAAAGAGTGGAAACTTTCATGCTATGACTTAAAATACACTTTGCTTGTTTATTTTCCCAAACTATGTAAGAAAGGAGTTTTTGCCATTATTAAGAATAGTTTAGACAAAGAACAAATATCAAACATTTTTTTTCTAAAATATTTATTCAGATACTTAATTTACAAATCCTATTTTTCCTCTTACTGCTTTTAGGATCTGTAGGAATATCTGCTATCGTTACAATAGCAAGAAAAATCACAAGAAAATAGGAGGAAGAAAAATCGCAAGAGAAATAGGAGGAAGCCTCCTGGCGTGGTGGCTCACGCCTTTAATCCCAGCACTTTGGGAGGCCAAGGTGGACATGTCACCTGACGTCAGGAGTTCAAGACCTGCCTGACCAACATGGAGAAACCCCGTCTCTGCTAAAAATACAAAATTAGCCAGGCGTGGTGTGCATGCCTATAATCCCAGCTACTCGGGAGGCTGAGGGAGGAGAATCGCTTGAACCTGGGAGGTGGAGGTTGTGGTGAGCTGAGATCATACCATTGTACTCCAGCAGCAAGAGCAAAACTCCATCTCAAAGAAAAAAAAAAGAAGGAAAAGAAAAATAGGAGGAAGTTACTATTCCTTCCTGTAATTTTTTTCTAATGATTATTATTAACTCCAAGCAGAAATTCCTAAGAATGAACATAGCTGAGTTTACTGGGTGACTTTTATTCCATTATAGAATTCTGAGAGATTTTTTAAAGAGCTGTGGTGTCAGATTTGCTTGTTGTATGTGGCAGCTGTGGAGAAATGAATAACTACAGAAAGGGATCCCAGTATCTCAGAATCCCCAGGTGTGGCTCACATCATTTGCAAAAAATGTTCTGGCCACTTCAAGTTTTATTTACTTTTTATATGTATGTATGTATGTATTTTTGAGACAGGGTCTCATCTGTCGCCCAGGCTAGAGTGCTATGGCGTGATCTTGGCTCACTGCAACCTGTGCCTCCTGGGCTGAAGCAATCCTCCCACCTCAGCCTCCCAAGTAGCTGGGACTACAGGTGTGCATCACCATGCCCAGCTAATTTTTTGTATTTTTTGTAGGCATGAGGTTTTGCCATTTGGCCCAGGCTGGTCTTGAACTCCTGGGGTCAAGTGATCTGCTAGCTTTGTCCTCTCAAGTACTGGGCTTACAGACCTAAGCCACCACACCTGGTCCATCTTTTAATTTTCTTAATTACAGTGAGAGCCACTTTGTCTGCATGGGTATCTCTCTTGCTTAAAAAAGTACAGTGAAGAACATATGCTAGCCCCTAACATAATGCCTGGCATATACTAGTTGTTCAAGAAAGGTTTGTTAGACGACCAGAGAGACAGGTACACAAAATCAACCTGTGCTACATAATCCATAATCTTCTACCATAGTCCACCTACATATCTATCCTAGCACATATACGATCACACTACATCATTCATCAGCTGACCGTCTATTGTGTCACTCAATAAAAAACACCATGATGTGCACTCAAGGGATTTAAAGAATTCTACTGATTTTTTCTATAATCGCAATCAGAATTATGCCTTCCACTGGTAAGATAGTAAAACAACACAGAAATGTGTACCACAGAAAGTGGAAGTGCCACACACATCTCCTAAGCCAGCCACTGTGAAGATGTGGACAGTAAAGTGCAGTGCAGAGAGTTGCAGATTTCCCCATGCCCACATTCATGTCTATGTGGTAGTTCTTTGAAACTTGTGGACTGGGTATCTGTAGCTTAGACTATTTACCAGTCACTTCAAATATCCATCATACCCATGCTCTGTAATTCTGCTGAGTTGAATCTCAAGGTCTGTGAGGCTCTAAAGAGGGCACAAAAGACCCTAGCTAGGCAAGCAGGCAGGCCCCGCCAATCACTGGCTTCTATATTTCGAGGAGGCTTTGCTGTCTACCGTGAGGCAGCCACTCTCATCTGGCATCTTACCAGACTACTTTCCCTTTTTACGTTGCAAGGAATTGCACATGCGAATCTGCAAAGGTCTCAGGATCTATTCTCATGCCAATGAACACCAAGGATCTACTGTAATGACATTTATGATCAAATGCATCATATGCCTTTACAACATATGCTTTTGGAAGTGTGTATTCCAAAGTGTGTACTGTCAGCTTTCATGCTTTTTTTAAAATTTATTTTCCAACTGGCATAATAACAATCTTTAAGTAGATTTTTAAAAAAACTATTTTGGCCAGGCGCGATGGCTCACACCTGTAATTGAAGTACTTTGGGAGGCTGAGGTAGGTGGATCACCTGAGGTCAGGAGTTTGAGACCAGTCTGGCCAACCTGGTGAAACCCTGCCTCTACTAAAAACATAAAAATTAGCTGAGCATGGTGGTGGGTGCCTGTAATCCCAGCTACTCAGGAGGCTAAGGCAGAACTACTTGAATCCGGGAGGCGGAGGCTGCAGTGAGCTGAGATGGCGCGATTGCACCCCAGCCTGAGAGACAGAGGGAGACTTCGTCTCAAAAAAAGAAGAAAAAAGAAAACACAGAAAAAAATTAATCTACCCACATAGAAGTAGACATCAAATATTTAGAAGGAGTTTTTTTTATAATCAAAACTCACACAGTTTTCAAGTGTGTTCAAGAGATAAAATTATTTCAAACCATCATTGAGGATGAATCAAGAACCTCAGTGCTAAACTTGTTGCCATTATAAATTGTAAAAGATATAGCCCTGAAAAAAAAACAAAAACAGGCTACAACTAACTGCATCTTATTTCCAGTAACTGAAGGCTTCAGCACAATAAGTCTTACAGTTTTCCTTTCCAAATATTTTTTCATTATGTATATAAAGGCCTCCAAATACATTTATAAACCCTCAAAGGAAGACACACATTTCTAAGGGATTTGTACATATAACAAATTCTCACTACATCTGGCTGGGTCACTGAAACAAGAGGGGGAAGGTTTTATTTGTATCTGAGCACAAGATTAGGAAATCAGTAGGATGATCACTGTTCAAAGCCACACTTGTGGAAAGTTTCCTATTCAAAAATGCCAGCTGATCTCCAAACTGTTTGAATTCTTCTGTGTTAAGTCTGATGGCTCCAGGACCTTGCTGGACTCAAGTCCAGCAGCACTGGCAGCACCAGGCATCTTGTTGGACATGCAGAGTCTCAGGCAACACCCCAGACTTACTGAAGCAGGACCTGCATTTTCCAACAATCCTAGGAATTGGAGAGCATGTTGAAATCTGAAAAGCACTGCTCCACAGAGGCATTTGTTAGTCCATATATTTTCCTATGAACCAGTCCTTTGGACCCTCTGAGCACTGTCACAGGACTTGTACTGACTCACGCTGCCAGCTTTTTGTTCCTAAGGCAACCTCATCATAAAAGTCCCCTTAGGGTGTGCATTTCTGGGCTGATTTGCTATAGGTTCTCATTTAGCAGGTTGGGCACTGGATAGACTATATGTTCTTTTTCTTTTTTTTCAGATAGTATAGATATGTTTGTTTTTAATTTATTTTAATTTTTAAATGTTATTTTAAGGTCTGGGATACACGTGCAGAACGTGCAGGTTTGTTACATAGGTTTATGTGTGCCGTGGTGGTTTGCTGCACCTATTGACCCATCATCTAGGTTCCCTCCCCCTCACCCTCCTGCCCTCCAGCAGGCCCTGGTGTGTGATGCTCCCCTCCCTGTGTCCATGTGTTCGCATTGTTCAACTCCCACTTATCAGTGAGAACATGAGGTGTTTGGTTTTCTGTTCCTGTGTTAGTTTGCTCAGGATGATGGCTTCCAGCTTCATCCATGTCCCTGCAAAGGACATGATCTCATTTCTTTTTATGGCTGGCTGCAGAGACTGTATTTTCATCTTGTCCCTCAAGTTTTCTAGCTCAGTTTTCCTCTGGGTGACCCCAAATTCCACAGGACCAAATGAAACGCTGATAAATCAAAAAACTATTTGAATCACCTAGGCAAGTTAGAGAAACAAAATACATTTTACATTAACCCTAAAACAGAGTCTCATCAGCTACCTACCCTAACAGAATTGTCCAGGCCAGATTCGATCTTACTGGTCTTAGGATAACGTCAAGAGTTTCATGTTTAAAACAGAATTAAACGAGGGAATGAGTGAGAATCTTCGGGATTCCAGGAGGCAGAGTGTGTTTGCTCTGCTTTTATGCCGGTGCTGTTTGCATAGGAGATAATTTATTATTGTCTTCTAGCTACGCAGGAAGTCATGTGCTGCGGTGGCTCTTATGTTGCCGACAAGCTAGACTGGCCCTGAATAAACAGCACTTCATCATCAACACAACCCAACTGTACATACAGGTTGGCATTTTATTCTCCCCATCTGCCTTCTACCTGATAAATTACTGTTTTAGTTACATGTATACAAATACTATTTGTTAATCTGCTCGAATGTCTCCAAAATGCTCCCCCCACTTAAATTACAATTATATACATGCATACACATACATCTCCTACTCAATTTGTTAGGGATTTAGAGAATAAAAGCACTTCCCTCTGAATTTATCACCCCACCCCAACCACACACACCTTCTGCATTTGTGACCCTAGCCTATAATTGCTGCATGGAATTTAGGAAGTCACTTTATGAATCATTGCAACTGGGAATTGGCTGGCAAAATCTAAGACTAATGCCAACAGTTAGGAAGAATGGCAGGTGCTCCCTGTCACAACCCTTTGTCACTCATGGTTCCAAAGAGTCAATGACTAAACATTTTTTTTTTTTTTGAGATGAAGTCTTGCTCTGTCACCCAGGCTGGAGTGCAGTGGTGCGATCTCGGCTCACTGCAACCTCCACCTCCCGGGTTCAAGCGATTCTTCTGCCTGAGTCTACTGAGTAGCTAGGACTACAGGTGCATGCCACCACGCCCAACTAATTTTTTTTTTTTTTGTATTTTTAGTAGAGACAGTGTCTCACTGTGTTAGCCAGGATGGTCTTGATCTCCTGACCTCACGATCCACCCGCCTCAGCCTCCCAAAGTGCTGGCATTACAGGAGTGAACCACCATGCCTAGCCATGACTAAACATTTTTAGAGGTCAGGAGTCTTCTTGCCTGAGTAATTCCTAGTTTGGGAATGAGTGGGAAAGCCTGGAAATGTGGAGAGGAAAAGCTTTTATTTCCTGGCCAAAAAGCTAAGGTGTAGGTGCCAGAAACCCTAAAAGAAGTTGATGATCATGATGACCCAGGGCAGGGAAACAGAAATAACACAGCTCTACCTGAACTAATATCAAAACCAAGATAGTGATAATGATGGCATCCCACAGATTACTCCATTCACAGCTCAAAGTGCAAATGCAGTGAAAAATTTCGTTCACGCAATATCCTATTTTACATTTTCCATTGCTCAGAAAAAGGCAGTCTTTATGCTGTCTGCATAGCTTCAGTGCATTGGATGAAATAAAAGTGATGTAAATAATGTCTTGTAAACATTTGAGTGGATATTCCGAGAGACAGAGACCCTCTTCTTACATCACTCACACATGCTCACCTTCCACTGTCTTCTCAACCCCCCTGCAGGGTATCTGGCTCCATCATTCCACTGAAATTCTTTTCTCAAAAGTACCAATTACTCCAAGGCTGCCAAATCCAAAAATCACATTCCATTTCTCACCCTACTCGATTCTCTGCAGTATTCCATGAGGTTGACCCTCCCTCTGTTTTGAAACACTTAATTCCTTCACCTTCCTGACCCCACACACCTTGTTTTTCTCCCGACTCATCGACTGCCCTTCAGTCACCTTTGCTGGTTGCTCTTCCTTATTAAGCCTCCAAATCTTCATGCCCAACCTTGTTTCCTGTCCCCTTTCTCTTCTTTCTTTACACGTTCTCCTTGAAGATCTTATCCAGCCACATGGCTTTAAAACCATTTGTCTGCCACTGATGACAGAACCTATAAGCACATGAGATCTGCATGTACCTGCTTAATAAGCATCTCAAGTAAAATATGCCCATCACCACCTCAGTTGCATCTGTCTTATTAAATGGCACTACCATCTACCCAGTTACTCAAATCCAACATCTAGGAATTATTCTTGATTGCTTTTTTCCTCATCTCTCATGTAATTCGCCAGCAAATCCTATTAACATTCCTTTAAAATATATCTGTAGTCTAAACACTTCTCTAGTCTCTCTTTGTCTCCATTGCTGTCCTAGCCACAGCCACCATCATCTCTTGTCTGAATGTTAGGAGCAGCATCGCAGCTAGTCTCCCAGTAATGGAGTCTTCACATAGCATCAAGAGGCAGATTTTATTTTATTTTTTTCCACTCCTTCCCCAAGAGGTAGCTTTTAAAAATATAAATTGGATAATGACACTCTCCTGCTTAAAGCCCACTAAAAGTTGTCCAATGGTATTATTATTATTTCCTTTTTTTTTTTTAGTGAGGAGGGGAAAGGTTTAATGTCCTCAAGAATAAGAGTTAATACAAATCAATGAAAAAAGGAGACATACCAATGGCAAGACTGTTACAGAACATAAAAGACAAGCACAACTGGAATCCAAATGGATAATAAATAAATCTAAACTCAATAATGAAAGAAATCCTTTAATAACAAGAATTGTCTTCTTATTAGTAAATATTTCCAAATGGGCACTATTAAACATTTTTTAGAAATATGTTCTTTTTTTTATTAAGCCGAGTATGGTGGCTCATGTCTGTAATCTCAGCCCTTTGGGAGGCCAAGGCAGAAGAACTGCTTGAACTTAGAAGTTTGAGACCAGCCTGGTGAGACCTCATCTCTAAAAGGAAAAAAAAGATATATATAAAAAAAAATGTTCTCTTGAGCCTATATATAGGCTCAAGCAGTCCTCCCACCTCAGCCTCCCAGGTGGTTGGGAATACAGGTATGCACCACCACGCCCAGCTAATTTTTTTATTTTTTGTAGAGACAGGGTCTCACTATGTTGCCCAGGCTGGTCTTGAACTCCTGGCCTCAAATGATCCTCCCACCTTGGCCTCCCAAAGTGCTGGGATTACAGGCATGAGCCATCATACTCAGCCTAGAAATATACCCTAACGAAATAATCATATATGTACACAAAGATTTGTGGACAAAGCTGTTCACTGCATTATTACTTTGATAACTACAACTTATAAACAATCTAAATGTTCAACAATAGTGCAATGGTTAAGTAAATCATAGAAGAGTCACACAAAGGACTATTAAACTGCTATTAAAAGTTATGCTATCAAAGAACATTTAATGACACAAGAAAACATGATACAGCGTTAAGTGGAAGATAATTTTTATAATCATATAAAAAGAGAATGTCATTTCTGATGCATTCAAATAATATGTATTGAATTCTAATATAAAATGGACATTAAGATTCACTGATATTAAAGTTATCATAATTTAACCAAATTGCTCTTCTGAAACCTTATTGTTTCTCTCCATTATTTTAGGGAGCTCAAGCCAAGGCAGTAAAGACTTACGAGTCAGCCAAACATGAGGTTAACCCTTGCTCTGCCACTCACTAGTTGGGTGACTCAAGTCAGTTACTTCATTTCCATGAGCCTCAGTTTCCTCATCTGTAAACCCTCACCCCATAGGACTGTTGTGAGAATTAAGAATATATATAAAAGACTGTTCAAGTGGCTGACATATAGTACATGTTAAACATTAAGTTTCTATCCTTTCCTGATTTTTTTTTAGGTCATTCTCAGGATTTATGGGATGAATTTGACTCACAAAGTACTTTTGCAAGATTCTGTCTGTGGGGACTGTTTATTACAATTTTTGCCTTATGTTCTCTATAATATATGTGAACTTTCAAATAATAATCACACACATCTTTAAGTCATTTAAGTGATCTACATGTAAAATTCTTAGGTGTGAGATGATGGAGGAAGTTGCACAAAGTGAAATATGAAGCAAAGTCATTTAAAAATGATGTAAGGTATAATACCTACTGATAAGTGTTTATCTCATTATCAAATTTTCTATCCTTAGTTCCAAGTTAAGACTCAGTGAATGTGCTTCTGTTTGCCACTATACAAACAATAGCTTTTAAAGCATTAAGAAAATGTATAGTGATTTTGCCATCAGCTAAATCACAATGAATAGTCTTTTTCATCATCGGCACTGTTCCACCTCCAAAGGCCATATGAGCTTCAGTGAATTTTACTCCTGGTGCTAATACTTCCCACACAGGTCAAGCATTCTGGACTATACATATTATAGTGTCGTCTTCCTAACAAATTACAGATAAAATATATTGAGTAAGACTTTTATTAAGAATAAATTATTTTCTAGTATCAGGGACAAGCAATTCCCAGATTTGTTATAGCTGGGTTTTTTTTTTTTTTTTTTTTTTGGCAGGAAATGGAAAAATCAAGTGAATAGGTGTCACTTGTAGGTAAAATGCTTGTAGATAAAAATAATTACCAAGATTAAAACATCAGGGTGCACAGCTGTATTTCTGAGAACAGCGAGTCTTCCACAGTGTGATGATTCCTAACCACTCTGCAAGCACAGCGGCCAGCCTGGACTGCTGAGTTACTGAAATTTAAGAGTACAGTTTGACATTTACACTCTGCATGGATTTATTTCTAGAATGAGGGCTATTTTTTAAAATCAAGATATAAAAAAATGCTGAGGTATGTACACAAATGTTCTAACTTGAAAGCATTATGATTTATGCTACCAAAATTCCATTATGTTATTTAAAACATTCAGCAATAATAGTCTGATAATTTCGACAGAAAAATGATTTATGAGAACACAAAATGCATACATTAAGATATTTTATTTCTTCTGTTTTTCGTACACTCTTTAATTGGTAAGCAAAGACATTTTCCATGTTTTTCCCAGATGGCATTTATTTACATTCTATTGTTCTTTTTAATTTTTTAGACAGAATCTCTCTTCATTGCCCAGGCTGGAGTGCAGCAGTGTGATCTCAGCTCACTGCAAACACTGCCTCCCAGGTTCAAATGATTCTTGTGCCTTGGTCTCCTGAGTAGCTGGGATTACAGGCATATGCCACCACACCCTGCTATTTTTTTTTTTTTTGTATTTTTAGTAAAGACAGTGTTTCACCATGTTGGTCAGGTTGGTCTTGAACTCCTGACCTCAAGTGATTCTCCCGCCTCGGGCTCCCAGAGTGCTAGAATTACAGGCTTGAGCCACTACACTTGGCCTACACTCTATTGTTCTTGTTTTTATGAGGCAGCCAAGATATCATAGTAGTAAAAATTCACTGGGTCTATTAAAACTATATTAGACATTATATTTTGAAAAGCAAGTCAGACAGTACATATCATCATTCTTTTTTTTTATTCCATTTTAGGTTTTGGGGTACATGTGAAGAACATGCAAGATTGTTGCATAGGTGCATACGTGGCAGTGTGATTTGCTGCCTTCCTCCCCTTCACCTATATGTGGCATTTCTCCTCATGCTATCTCTCCCCAACTCCCCACCCCCGCTGTCCCTCCCCTATTTCTCCCCAACAGACCCCAGTGCATAGTGCTCCCATCCCTGTGTCCATGATATCATCATTCTTTATAGCTAAATAGGGAGCCATTTTGTGAAAATATTTTGTGAAAATTAAAACTACGATATGTACATGAATATGCAGCACATAAAAATGCCAAAATAATATTCACTGAAGTCAATAGTATTTTGCCTGACATAATTAAGTATTGCCTCTGCATTAAGTGCTCTGTTAAGTACTTTGTATCATCTTATCCACACTTTAAGATGCCCATGTGAGAGGGAACATTGTCTCTGCTTTGCATTGAGAAAATGGAGGCTCTGGAAGTTTAAGTAACTGATGCCATACAGCACGCATGTGTGACAAATGGGACTCAAACCCAGGTGAGTTTGACTTCAGAGCCCGTGTTTTTGCCTGTGTTATGCTTAAATGAGAAGATCCCTCCTCATCAAATATATTATTAATTCAGTTTTTAATAAAAAACTCCATTTACTTCAATTTCATGTTGGTTCTCTCGTCACTATACGTAAGCAGGCAACATCCTTGATTTTAACAAGTGCTAAAAATAATGTGCTTCTTACATCTTTTGAAGATCCAACCTGATCATGTTTTGTGAGAAATTTCCAGTTTTCCATCTGTTTTATAAAATGGAATTGTAGGGCAACTGTTAACTATAGAGCCTAAAATTGAAAACCCCCAAAACTTCTATAAAGAAGACTGTTGTGATATTCCTTCAGTAATATGTACTTTTGAAAAGTTGGGCACGCAAGTGTACACAGGAAATGCATGGGAAAACAGGAGATGTGGCAAAATCACTGGCTATCCAGAAGCATCCTCATGTAGACTGTCTTGCTCTGGTAGCTTAAACACACAAGCAATGGAAGAAGCCCGCTTTACCATTCAGCACGTACAAATCGTATTACCCAAAATGCTCTCAATATAAGCTATGTTCAAAAACTCAGAGAAACTAGAAATTAGAATTGCCAGAGGGGAGTAGAGAGGCTAAATGGGCTTTTTCCCCCCCCAACTTAGCGGGTTTCTTAACAGGAGACTGCAACAGCGAAGTCCTCTTGTTAAGGTACAGCTATCTAAGGCAATCATCATAATCTCACCCATCTGCAAATGCAAATGCTTTGATTTCAGTTAAGCATGTCATAAGTATGGAAAAACAAAACAAAACCAAGATTCCTTCAAGCAAAAGCTCTTGTAAGGCCCTCATTTGAGTTGAAGAATTCAAGAATAGAGGGGGAGATAACATGTTTATTGAAAATTGAAAATCACTGCTTTCTTGTTGTGGGACAAATATTACCTCCTATATGCATACCTTTAATGAAAGGAGAGAGAGAGTGTTTGGGAGATAATTCATCTGAAAGCACAGGTTAAGAACTTCTTGAAATCAGGTTGGGCGTGGTGGTTCATGCCTATAATCCCAGCACTGTGAGGCTGAGGTGGGCAGATCGCTGGAGCTCAGAAGTTCGAGACCAGCTTGGGCAACATAGTGAGACCCATCTCTACTAAAAATACAAAAAATTAGCTAGGCATGGTGGTGCACGCCTGTGGTTCCAGCTATTTGGAAAACTGGGGTGGGAGAATCCCTTGAGCCTGGGAGTGCAGGCTGCAGTGAGCTGAGACACCACCACTGCACTCCAACCTGTGTGACAGAGCAAGACTGTCACACAGACACATACAAAAAGAACTTCTTGAAATGAAGTGGGCTGATTCCAGGCAAATCTCAAATAAGGGAATTAAAATTCTTTCCCATTTTTTCCCATCTCATCCTTTCTTCCATAAAGAAGCACCGTTGTTGGCTGGGCGCAGTGGCTCTTGCCTGTAATCCCAGCATTTTGGAAGGCCAAGCTGGGCAGATCATCTGAGGTCAGGAGTTCAAAACTAGCCTGGCTAACATAGTGAAACCCCAACTCTACTAAAAATACAAAAGTTAGGCAGGCGTGGTGGCTCACACTTGTAATCCCACCTACTCAGGAGGCTGAGGCAGGAGAATCGCTTGAACCTGGGAGGCAGAGGTTGCAGTGAGCTGAGATCATGCCACTGCACTCCAGCCTGGGTGACAGAGTGAGACTCTGTATCAGAAAACAAAACAAAACACTGTTAGATGAACAGAGAGTTGGGCCTGGAATAAGAGTGGTCCCAGGCACTCTTAGAAGTAGTTAATAATAGATAGGAGACTTGGATAGGGGAGTTACACGACCAATTAAAGACAAGTAAGTCATCACCTCATTAACTAACAGTCTAATTTACGTTTTCTTTAAGGACAGACTCATAATCAGAAAAACTTTTCTCCACTGTATGGACTTAAGTGCTTGGTGAGGAAAGGGCTAGACTGCTGTTTCCTCTAAGGGCCGCTTTTGTTTCTGCAAGTTTACAAAGTTTTCTATATGGGAACGAATAATTCAAGACACACATGTAATGAAAACCCTGCTCATTAGGCATGCTCTATTTTTGAAATAGTAGAACCTGGGCTACACTCTAGCTCCCAAATAAAAATAATAATAATAAATTATTTCGGTAATTATGTACAGATGTAAAAAAAAAAAAGTCCCTGTTGGCTTGTTTTGAGCCAAAAGCCTGAACACTGATGACTTTATTTATTTTCCTTTGTAAAAATAAATCATCTAGTTTGAGCCCTGTTTCCAGAAAGCAGGAAACCTTCCTTCCTCTCTGGGTTCCCCTTTCTGATTTATGGAAACCACCAGGCGAGTCTCCAGAGCAGTTGCCGCACGTGTGCATTGCACACACTTCTGCTTTTTCTAAGCTGTGTCAATATTAACCTGACCAAATGAAGATCAAACTGTCTCTTTTGTTCCTCACGCTCCTTGCATGGGGAGCACAATATGGCTCTTGTCAGAGGTGCTTCATCATTTTGGCTCAAGGAAACTGTCAGTACAGTTTGGGATTCGTTCTTCATGGGCAGATATCCTGATGGGTCTAATGAAGCCTTTCTGCTGACAATTCATTTGCTAAAAATACCCGACCATCACCAAGCTTAAGTGGGGAATGTGGTTGTGCCCCCTTTGCTATCAACCCAATGAAAGTAATTAATTATTTTTGAAGTCTAAGAAAAACCTATCCATCAAGGCACACACCTTTCACCACCCATCTATGTGTTCTTGCTCATTTCCATTGGATCACTGGTAAACTTTATGACATTCTTAAATTGGAATATAATAGGGTAAACACCAATCTTGGAGCACACATGCAGAGCCAGCAGTCTGTGTGTACCATTTGTTGCAATCTAAGCTAATTACCAGAAACTCCCTCCTGAAAACAGATACACTCTGGGGTTTGTAGTTTTGCTTTAGTTTGGAGATGGCTGTGTTTGAGGAGCTAGAGGAATTCCTCTTCAGGTAAGGACAGTGTGCTGTTGTGACTCTCTCAGTCACAAGTGGCAGAAACTTAACTATCACTGATTTAAAAGTAGAGAAAGCAAGTCAGCAGGATCTGGGGACTGTTCCCACAGAAGCCAAGAAGAGCTGAGGACACGCTGGGGGAAGGGCAGGGGTTGCCAGGGACGTGCAGGACACCCTGCCTCTCCATCCTCTTCTGGCTGCATTCTGCTGTCCTGCAGCCAACTGGCATCCTCTACGTGGCGGGAACCACGTGGCTGCAGCATCTCTGTGTAGACCTTGAGAGGGAGTCACAACTCCCTTTTGATCAGGAGTGTGAACACCCTGAAGAAAGAACTCTGGGTGTTCCTACTTGGGTTGGGTGCCTATCCCTGGGCAAAACAGTTGAGGTGAATTGGAAAGACCACAAATCACAAACACGACACCAGTTATAACAAAGTTGGTGGGTGACAGTTATTTCCTAGAAGAGGGATGCTGAGTAGATAAACCTGTAGGTGGGTACTTCAGACATCAAGCACGGAGGTGTAACATGCATACACGGGCACACGCACATACATTCTAACATACACACATGCACACTCATCAGATAATTTCCCAAAGCCTCATTTTAGTTCCAACCAACCAAGCCTAGTTGTAGGGAGAGCCATGATGCTTGGAAAAATAAGTATAGTGAGATAATTTAGTTAACTTTTATTTTCATGTTAATTTTTATTTTATACTGCAATTAAGAAGGATATTAAAAAGAGGAGTGATAAAACAAATCTATGAAAGTGTTAAGCTTAGAGAATGAAAATTATCCTGAATCAATCGAAAATACATTGTACCATCTAAACAATCCAGGAAAAAGCAGCCAAGCCTCCTTAATCTTTATGCTTTCAGGTCAACATGAGAGTTTTCCTCTTTTTGGCCCCTGAAGTCTTCAGAAGCTCAAATCTCCACTATACTGTCAAACTTCCATTGCTATTAGTACCATCTCTGAGGCATTAAAATGCTTTAAATACAAGTTTAAATGTTCTACAGACCCAGTCCTCCAGGCAGAGAATACCTGGGCTCACTCTGGTGGAACAAGAGTAGTAACTTCATTTTATACAAGGGTGAAATATAGAAGGGCTCTAAGCTAGCCAAATACAGAAAAAAGTCTAAATTCGTAACAGATAAAAAGTAGGGTTTCTCAGCCTTGGCACTACTGACATTTGGGGCTGGAAAATTCTTTGCTGTGGGCGTGTCTGGTGCATTATAGGGTGTTGATAGCGTATCTGGCTACTCACTAGATGCCAGTAGCAAATTCCCTCCCCTAGTTGTAACAACTAAACATGGCCCCTGTGGGACAAAATCACCCCAGTTAAGAACCACGGCTTTAGAGAGAAATAGCAGTTGAGTTTTATGAACTTAAAATATAATCCAAGTCACACTCCACTTTTTCAGAAATTTTACTACATAAGGCAAGACACATGGTTAATTCTGCTGGTTGAACAGGTAGGAGGACTACAAATATAAATCAGGGATGGTGAGCATCTACGTGAACGGTGTCGATTAACTAGTCAAATATTTCATTTTTCGAAGCCAGTAAAAATAAAATATTTCCATCAATTGTCTTTTAGTTTAGATTGGTGTGCTTATAAATGAAACCACATTTTGATTCTCTTAAACAAAGAAAGCAGCAGGATGGTTTAAAAGAAAGAGCCAAGATTTTACAAAACATCTACTTCCTATTCCAGGAAAATGAAGTTTACCTAGGCATTTTCCCGAGTCCGTCCGTCCTTCCTTCCTTCCTTCCCTCCCTCCCTCCTTCCTTCCTTTTTTTGTCAAGCAAAGCTGTACCATTTTTCCAACTCAGTTATGGGTAAACAGGGCATTTTCTTTCTTTTTTTTTTTTTGAAACAGGTTCTCTCTGTCACCCAGGCTGGAGTGCAGTGGTGCGATCTCAGCTCACTACAACCTCCACCCCCAGGTTCAAGTGATCCTCCCACCTCAGCCTCCCCAAGTAGCTAGGACTACAGGCACACGCCACCATGTCCACCTAATTTTTGTATTTTTTGGTAGAGACAGGGTTTCACCATGTTGTCCAGGCTGGTCTTGAACTCTTGACATCAGGTGATCCGCCCCCCCTTGGCCTACCAAAGTGCTGAGATTACAGGTGTGAGCCCCAGCACCTGGCCTTAAAAAGGGCATTTTATCTTATATTTAGGATTCCTGAAAAATGTATCTTTTAACTCCATAATGGTAATATAAAATATGGCAGATACTTGAGGGTATAGCCACGTCATGCCACACTCCTGGGGCATTGCAACTGTTCAGTGAATGGCTAGCATTCTTGCCTGATAACAGGGTACCAGCATCCTTGCCCAATAACTTAGGCTATGTGGAAAAACTCGTCAAAATCCATTAAAACCCATTTCTGGGCCTGAATTATCAAAACCGATATGTCCACATCTCAACACATTCTCAATCCTGGCTATACCTTAGAATAACCAGGAAACTATTAAAAAAAAAAAAAAAGTATTCACAGCCCACCCCATGAGATTTAAATTTAATTGGCTTAAGGGTGAGGACTGGGTGTCAGTCTATTTTTCAAGGAGGTCCACTGATTAATGTGCAGGTAGGGTGGAGAACAGTAGTCTACATTGATATAAAACAATTTTCAATATGTATTGTCTAGACATAGTTTCGACATCAGTGATTCCAGTTTCTATTCTCTACTCAATGACTGAACTTTGATAGTCACTGGGGAAAAATATAAGTTCCAAAACCTTGGTTCATATTTGCATATGTGTGTTTTTTAAATAAGTAGCCCTAACGTCTCCAAATGAGCAGATAATAAAATGTAGTGCTTAAAAGAATAGGCTTTGGAATACAGCAGTCCAGGATTCACATCCTAGCTCCACACTCCGTAATTGCTGTACCTTTAGGCAAGTTACTTAATTATGCTAAGCTTCAGTTCTTTCCTTTAGAAAATGAGTATAATAACCGACTTATAAAATGAGACTGTATAAAACATTTAGCCTAGGCTCTCTCGCACGATCAGCCCTCAATACTTGGTAGCCAGCAGCAGCAAGACTCAACAGCTACAATTCCATTAACAGTAAGTTTATTTGTCCATGAATTAGAATAATCAATTTTCAGGAACACTTTAGAGATTATCTTTCTATCTTATGTCCGTTAGAAACAGTCCTTTTTCCCCTAAGATTCTTTTGTTGCAGCCATTGTTTAAATAAAGAACTTTCAAACCTCTTTGTGGCAGCTATAGAATTTCTGATTAAAAGAACTCTCAGGTTTGGAGAAAGTATCGGATAAATGAATCAGATAGTACAGCGGAGAAATGGGTTCTCTAGGTGCTTTCTTTAGGATGTGATCTAAGTCAATGATCCTCAAACTTTAGCTGAACTCAAGAATCACCTGCAAGGTTTCTGAAAATACAGACACCTAGGCCCCACTTCTAGCATTTCTGATTCAGTAGGTCTGGGGCTGTTATTGACTGATTGACAGAGTCTTGCTCTTTCTCCGGGCTGGAGTGCAGTGGCATGATCTCGGCTCACTGCAACCTCTGCCTCCTGGGCTCAATTCTCCTGCCTCAGCCTCCCGAGTAGCTGGGATTGATTACAGGTGCCCGCCACCATGCCCAGCTAATTTTTGTATTTTTAGTAGAGACGGAGTTTCACCATGTTGGCCAGGATGGTCTTGATCTCTTGACCTTGTGATCCACCCGCCTTGGCCTCCCAAAGTGCTGGGATTACAGGCGTGAGCCACCATGCCCAGCCCTGGGGCTGTTATTTCTACAGGCTCTCAGGTGATGCTCATGTGGCTGGTCTGGGGACCCCAATTTGAGAACCATATTCTGATGGAAATAAAACATTTCATTTTTCTGAGCCTCAGATTCCTATCTAAGAAACAAACAGACAAAAAAAAAAAACAACAAAAAAAGCCAGAGGCCATTAAGGTATGAAATTCTTGCTTCTACTTTGGCTCGTTAGAAATAAAGCTATACAGAGAATCCTTCTACTGTATATTTTCATATTAGCTGATACGATTAGGACATTGGTTAATTAAAAATTTGGCTAAAGAGGTAAACTGTTAAAAAGAAATGCTTTATTATAAAATAAAATAACAATCTTATTTGAATTCAAACATAAAATAATGCATCCATTTATAATCTTTTCATGTAGGACCAAGGGCTTTTAAAATATTGTTTTTCTTTTAAAATATTTAAAAGCATGGGTTTATAGGAGCTTTCCAATGTCTTTGTGGCAGTCATATGGATGAAATATATTTTTCAATTTCTAATTTGTTTCCTTAATGTGGAATAAAAACTTAGATATATGTAAAAAAAATCTGAACAGACTCCTTCTGCTAGTTTTTTTATAGCTGTATTATACTAATTTGAGAGCATATTTTTCTTGAGAGCATGTTTCATTTCATTTTCTTGTCTTTCCAAAGCATTAGTCTTAGAAATAACTATCTTATTCCTATTTCATTGGTTTATTCAAGATTGTGTAATTATATTAGCATGTACAATTGATTTAAATAGGTTTGGAGCAAACACAGCTGATACTTGGCAAACATTAAATGTAGCTAATCCATATGTACACACCTGTTCATTCTGGAGAGCTTTAAGCTGGCTGTCAGCATTCAGCTAAGGTTATTGGTGAGTAAGTGTTACAGCGTAGAATGGAGACTGTCATTTAGTTCAGTACATTAGATAAGGGAAGATCAATTAAGAGAGCTTCTACTATCAGAGGTAAGTGTACAGCTCTACCTCCTCACCCATAAAACAAAGATATATATAATCTTGTGATTTTGAGTCACAAGATATATTAACCCACACATCTGTAACTTAAACACAAATCACCCAGGATGGATTCTTGCTAAAATGCAGATTCTGATTGTGGGGGCCTGAGATTCTGCATTTCTATAAGCTCCCAGGTGATGGCTGTGCTGCTGGTCTGTGTACCACATGTTAAGTAGTAAGTGCTGCTAGAAGCCGTAAGAAAAGGAGAGGTTCTACCCCTGAAACAAAAGATGAGAGAGGGTTGGGCGTGGTGGTTCACACCTGTAATCCCAACACTTTGGGAAGCCGAGGCAGGTGGATCATGAGGTCAGAAGTTCAAGACCAGCCTGACCAATATGGTGAAACCCCATCTCTACTAAAAATACAAAAATTAGCTGGGTGTGGTGGCAGGCGCCTATAATCCCAGCTCCTCCAGATGCTGAGGCAGGAGAATTGCTTGAACTCGGAAGGCTGAGGTTGCAGTGAGCCGAGATTGTGTCACCGCACTCCAGCCTGGGCGACAGAGTGAGACTCCATTTCAAAAAAAAAAAAAAAAGACAAAAGAGATGAGTCAATCTGGAAAGAAACACTGAATACTCTTAACATCTCTCTTTTGCAAAATGAGGAACCCAGAGAGTGTGGAACTTATCTAAGTAGAACGCAGGATCTCAGTATGATAGAGGAAATGATTTCACACTGAGAATATGGCAACAGAAGAGTGGCTTGCCGTTCAGCCTCTCTCAGAAAATAGTTTAATGAGCAATGGGGCTTTCATCTTTCCTATTTCTTTATGCTATGAAAAACTAAAATGAGATACATATTTGCTGCTACATTATTATGTGGGGAAAAAGCAAGAAATGCACACACACAAATATAAACATACACTCCCTTCCTCTCTCCCTCTCTATTTTTTTCTTTTCTTTTCTTTTTTGAGACAGGATTACTCTGTCATCCAGGCTGGAGTACAGTGGGAAGGTCTCAGCTCACTGTGGTCTTGACCTCCCAGGCTCCAGTGATCCTTCCACCTCAGCCTCCTGAGTAGCTGGGACTGCAGGCACACACCACTAATTTTTTAAAAAATTTTTTGTATAGACAGGGTCTCATGTTGCCCAGGTTGGTCTTGGAACTCCTGGACTCAAGTGATCCTCCCACCTTGGCCTCCCAAAGTGCTGGGATTGCAGGCCACCATGCCCAGCAAGAACAATAAATATATATTTTTAAATTTACAAAACAAAATTATAACTTTCTATTACATACCAAAAAGAGCAAGGAGAAAATTCTTGAAAAATTTATACCTCTTGATAACACTTATTATTTAGAAAAGGAACTGGTATTTGAATGAGGGAATAAAGACCAGCCTGGCCAACATGGCAAAACCCCATCTCTACTAAAAAATACAAAAAAAAGGAACTGGTATTTAGAAAAATTGATAACACTTACTATTTAGAAAAGGAACTGATATTTGAATGAGGCAATAAAAAGGCCTTGAGCTTTGTCTGCATTAGATTCCTTTACAGTGTGAACAAATTCATGTATTATTTATGTAATAAACTGTAAACAAAAAAAAAGAAGAGTGGCTTGCAATTACATTTTGTTAGTGATCAAAGCAAACCTCCTTTGCTTATAGTAAAGGAGTCAAACCTTTTTACTCAGACACCCTGCTGCTCCTACGACTAGCAGACATCAGGTCCTCTAAGGGACCCTGATACATGCATTTATGTCATAGAAAATTACACTTAAGACATATTCAGCCAGGTGTGGTGGCTCGTGCCTGTAATCCCAGCACTTAGGGAGGCTCAGGCAGGTGGATCACCTGAGGTCAGGAGTTAAAGACCAGCCTGGCCAACATGACGAAACCCCATCTCTACTAAAAATACAAAATATTAGCTGGGTGTGGTGGCCGTCACCTGTAATCCCAGCTATTCGGGAGGCTGAGGCAGGAGAATGGCTTGAACCTAGGAGGCAGAGGTTACAGTGAGCCGAGATCGCACACTGGACTCCAGCCTGGGCAACAGAGCAAGACTCCATCTCAAAAAAAAGGAAAAAAACACCACATATTCTTTGGGGAAAGGCAATCTTGTCTTTGTCTATCATGATCTAGAACCCTAAGAAATCTGCCCTCGCCACCCACCCACATTTGGCTTGGTTTTTGACGTGTGTTTTGAATCATGCTTTTGTTGTCTGTCATTTACTCTAATGTAGAATCAGGCAACTGCTGAAGATTCCTTATTTCTTATACAGCTGCAAAGATGAGCCGCATGTTGTCCACAGTCTCTGGTCAGCAGGCCTAATTAAGGATGTGTAGTGTCTAGGTTGTATAGTTTGTCTGTGTCTGGTTTTTCCTGGGGCTTGAGACGTCACATTAGTAAGACCCAAAGTGGGACTTTACTATTCCCAGCTTCAAGCACGTCTCTTGCTGACAGCTCCTTCTGAGCTGGATTGAATGAGAGACAGAAGGAGACGTCCAGCAGCCAGTGGACCCTAAACCTGGCTCATGAGTAGAAGATTTCATGTCTGTCTTGTCTATATCTGTCTCCCTGATTTTCCTCCATTATTCTCAACTCTGTTCTCACTCTCATTCTAAAAGGCCACCAATAAGACGACCAATTTCTCTTAGCAAGAGGGAAAGAGGAGTTTACAAAAATACTTCACAAGACAGAACTGGACATCTGCTTCTCGTCTCCATTGCTGCCATTTATATCAATATTTTAAAATTTCCGGAAGTAGTTAGGCACCTGGTTACTTGGGGAAGTAACATTAGAGTCATTTTTCTACCCACTGAGAGAGATCTGTCTTCTGCCTGAGTAGCCACAGGTATGGGTTCTTGCTCCTGCATCACAGTACTCAGCCTCCCCCAGTACCACCCAACACACACAAGACAGCACCACCCCAACTCCAGAAAACCAACAGCAACATCTTCACAGACTGAAGAGCTATTACACATCAACACAGCTTATTCCAGACCACAGATAGCTGACTTCATTCCTTGGCTATATAGTGTCTGCAATCATCATAAAATCACATATTCATTCATCTATTTGAGACAGAGTCTCACTCTGTTACCCAGGCTGGAGTGCAGGGGCGCAATCACAGCTCACTGCAGCCTTGACCCCTGGGGGCCAAGTGATCCTCCCACCTCTGCCTTCCAAGAAGCTGGGACTACAGGCAAGCCTGGCTAATTTTTTGTGTATTTTTTGTAGAGACAGGGTTTCACTATGTTGCAAGTCCAAGGCTGGACTTGATCTCCTGAGCTCAAGTGATCTGCCTGCTTTGGCCTCCCGGAGCGCTGGGACTACAGGCGTGAGCCATAGCACTTGGCCCTATGAACTTTGTACATTATCAGAGGTAAGGTAAGTCATTAATTTGCCCTAATCGTCACACAATTCACAGAACAGTAAAATATAGTAAGTGTCTTTTAGAATTTTCCCTGTTACTGACTTTGCGGTCCATAAAGATATTTTTCAAAGCGGTCTGTTTCTTAAAAGTTTTCGGTTTTCTTTTTCTGAAAGATGGATAATGTTAATTATTTCAATAATCCTGTAGCCAAAAGCTAGTTTGATTATAAAAGAACAGTGTTTACTGAAGGCCTTCTATGTAGGGGATTCAGGTTATTCAATGGAATGGCTACTCAAGTCTGGGCATCAGGAAAACGAGTTGATTTGTTTCCAGATCTGGCACATTCAATCACTCAGAAGTCCACAAAAAGGACGTCCCTGGAGGTTCCACAGAAGGTCTCCCCTCCTTCTGTGGAAACGAGGGGCTAAGTAGATGTTTGTAAGATGCCTTCCAGTTCTGATATTCAATGATTTAATAATCCTAAAATGGAAAGATGTTCAGAAAGTAGGGGTCAAATCACAGACAGAGGAGAAGGTGATACAAGCACAAAAAAAATGTTTACATTTTGAAATTATTGAACCTACAGGAAAAAAGATGGTGAGATAGTGATGCCATGAAGGGCCTCTAGCTCAAATGAGACAGACTTCTGTTTGAATCTCAGCTATGCCACTTCTCATTACACAATTTTGGATGAGTTACTTAGCCTCAAAGCCTTGGTTTCTGCATCTGAAGATGGGAATAATCATGCCTACTACATAATTATCAAAAAGATTAAATGAGATAGTTCATATAAAATGCTAGCAAAGTCCTTGGAATACTGGAAATAGAAGTTTAAAAATGAATTCAGATTGTCACAGACAGATGCATTTTTGTCTGTCATCCCTTCTCTTGGGGAGGAATCCTTCTAACTTCAAATGGCTGACACTGGGCTCTCCTTACCTCTAACCTGAGCTCTAGGTGTGGCGGATGACCCAGGCCTAGCCAAACTGCTCCATCCTTTTGGCCACAGTGATGGTTTCAGGAATAACATGTGACCTGAGAGAGGCTACTGAAAGACTCCATAGGGGTTTTGTGCAACTCCCTGTTCCTCTGAGACACTGAGATCTAAGGATCACATGAACCTGGAGCTGCCCAGAGCCGTCCTGGGGAGTCATGGAGAGAGAAGCGTCCCTGAAAATGAGGCCAACACTGAGAAACAGAGGCAAGGGGATGGAGCAAAAAGGCAAACCCCAATGGACACTCAGAGTTTTAGTCCAAGAGTCTCAGAAGCTGGATCTTCTGGATTATCAACAGAGGAGTTAGTTTGTTGTTTTCCTTAAGCAAAATTGAATTTCTGTCACTTACAACCAAAGAACAGAAAGATAAAGTCACAACTTATGAAAACCTACTGATTATAATCAGAGAAGTGAACATTTGCAGGAGCAGAGGCCACATTAAGAGAAAAGCTTTTCTTCCAAATTATTACTTTTTTATATTTTAGAAGCAGAGTCTCCCACATTTTATTGAGGAAGATCGTTTTGGGGTTTTTTTTCCTAGTCATGAATAGCAGCTAGCCCCATGGCGGCTGACAATTAAGTTACCGAGATACCAAAAGAACTGGGGCGCCCACCAGCTGGACTCCTACAGGCCCAGGACAAGGGAAACAGCAGGAGTAACTGGAAGGCTGACCATGGAAGACTTTAGGGTCACTTAGGCTGCACCAGCCTAGGAAGCTTCCATCAAACAAAGGTTGATATTACAATATGCAAAGAATCAAAACTTAAGTGTTACTATACTTAAAGTAAAATTTTCTGTCCATAGAACAATATTGGCTTTTCTACATGTGATCAAAATAATCTTGATTGATGTTCACCAATTCTCTAGCTGGTGGTAGGATAAAAATTGGTGACACCCATTTAACAGATGAGAAAGCTGAAGCTCAAAAGCTTCAAAATTATTCCCAATATCATACATAGTTATTTGATGCTGGAGCAGGAACTGGAACCCAAATTTTCTAAGCTTTATTCTTGTCTATTTACATGTGCCATTTGTTCTCATTTGAAGTTGAACATCATATTTGATAAGAACATACAGGGAAATTTCTTATTTCACTTAACATTGTCTTTTATTCATTTTTGATTCTCTTACTGTAATCTGAGGAGAAAATACGAAATGCCAAATTTGGATAGCTGCTGAAAATACTTTTCAGCCTCAGAGCTTAGGACAGGGGGTGTGTGTGTGTGTGTGTGTGTGTGTGTGTGTGTGTATTCAAAATTTTTAAAGGGATACTTTTTCTATACATTTATTTGCAGAGATAGTGTTAAGCATTCTTATGCTTTCAAGAGACTCAGTGTGGGTATGTGAAAAAAATACGTAAAGTAAAATTAGGCAAAATGTCATGACATGCTTTATGCTATAGATAATTTCTGGTCTTGTATCTAAAAGAAAGGATGTTCCAGTGTAAACCTCTAGAGGGAAAACAAAATGAACAGAAGATAAATAATTTATGAATGGTGTGTTAGTCCATTCAGGTTGCAATAAGCAAATACCACAAATTGAATAGCTTATAAACAACAGAAATTTATTTCTCATAGTTCTGGAGGATGGAAAGTCCAAGATCAAGATCCCGATAGATCTGGAGTCTGAGGAGTACCTGCCTCCTGATTCATAGGCTGCCATCTTTTTGCTGTGTCATTATGTGAGAGAAAGGGCGAGGGTCTCTCTGAGGTCTCTTTTATAAGGGCACTAATCCCACTCACGAGGACTCTGGCCCCATGACATGATCACCTCCCAAAGGCTCTATCTCCTAAAACTATAACTTTGGGGATTTGGATTTTAACATTCTAAGTTTAGGACAACACAAACTTTCAGACCACAGCAAGTGGGGAGAAAATAAAGCACTTCTTTGAACATGACTTCATTTTTGGGCTTCCTAGAATTCCAGCAATTGAACATGGCAGCAGAAGAGTTCTAAATGGAAGCAATTATTGTAGTATCTATTGCCCCATACAGGTTTTGAGAACTACAAGCCTTCCTACCCTCCACACTGACCCGGGAAAGGCCACCTCTGTGGCAGAGCATCCTTCTTTATGGGAAAGGTATAAGATGGTAAATGGAGAAGCTATCCTATTTTTGTTCGCACAGGGTTCAGCTGTCATCAACAGCAGCCAAGGTCTTTTCGTGTGTAGCTATATTACTTCTTGATGAGATAAAACTAAGAAATGTGCTCATTTGTAGGCTTGCTGCGTAGAAAGCACAAGAGGCTCCCTTGTACCTTCTCTTCCTTATTTACAGGTAAGAGTCTATTTATTAGGAAGCTGCCAGGTTGATGAGTCAAGGAATTATCAAGCTGTGGCAGTTGGTTGCCTCCAGCCACATCCTTTCTTGAGACAAGCACAGATGAGCATTCAAACCAAGCTCAATATTGAATCACCGGCAGTGCTTGACTATTCTGCTAACATCAGGGAGAGCAGAAATTTATATACACCGCTGCAGGGCAACACATACGGGTGTGGAGTGTAAGACCATACAAAAATATTACAGGTCCTGTATTCAGAAACTGTACCAGGAGCTATCTAGCAACATAGCCTCAGGTACAAATTTACATGCAATAATTCATATTCTACCAAATAAATCCCAGGCAAACAGAGTAATGCAAAAACATATTTCCTGCTGTCAAGAAAATTTCTGGCAAAATTAATCAACCATTCATCCATTCAGGCTCTTTGCATACCCTTTTGTCAAAGAGGGAATACTAAGAGATTTCTTTTCTCTTCCACGCACTCATTTCAATGAATTGAAGAATCCATCAAGCTTGAGTTGATTTATTGAACTGTCTCTTAGCTCAGCGGTACAACTACAGCAAATGAACTGGTAACTTCTCCTAAAACCAGCAGTGATTCGATTCAACAATATCTGATTTATTTAACTCTTCATAATTCCAGATTTAACTTATTTTTGCATTTCTAAGCAGAACAAATTTTTGGATAAATCCCTGCATATCTGCATGCATTACTTAGCATTCTGCAAGCAGTGACTAAAACATACAGATCCTAAGACTTCTTCCTTTAGGAGACTTTAACAGCACAGTTAAATTAGGTAGTTTTTTAAACAAAGATTTATTTAAAGACCTACAGATTTGTTTTAAATGTTTCAAAGTGTTTGTTCTGGTGGTTAACATTTAACATTAACATTAGATGACCAATCACTTCGGTTTAGAGCACTAAAAACACACAGACTGCTTATTTTTGTATTTAGTTTAATCATTCTACCAGGTAAGGAGAATGACTGTGAGGGGATATTTAAGGCATAAACATTAGCGAGCAACTGAGCTGACTGTTTAAACACGGGTTTTTTTTCACTAAATCACGTCCATTAAGCCCCACGGAGCCCATTTATCACATACCAACTTTGCATTTTTCTTTGTAAAGATGTATGACCCTTGCCTATTAGATTTCATTAACAGGGCACCATACAAGGCTCCTTTGCACATGGCGGGATAGAAAGCTCAACATCCTCGCCTGAAGGATTTGTGGGAACAAGCTCGTCTTCAATCTTTGTCCCTGGGAGGCACTTTTAACACCTGCCAACCACAGCACTATCATCAGAAAAACATTTAGAGATTTATCTTCGGGCTGGTAATTATAAGAGATAATTTGTTTGGAGTATGGATAAAGTTGGTCTAGCATAAACAAACTAGAGGCTCAAATTCCATGATGAACATCATTAACTATTGATTTAACCACTGCAGGTCTGCAGGCCTGCCGACACTCTCTCAAGATGGCGGGTTCCTAAAAAGTCATGAGAGTTGAGGGTTGCATTTCAGGGCATCCTCAGCGTCATCCTGGCTTTCATCCTCTTCCTTCTTTTTCTGAGTATCCACCTCTAGGTAACCTCTGTTTAGAAGCCTGAACATTAAGCACTGTAGAATTGTTTGATACTTTCCATGTTTTAGAATTGAAGTTACTTTGCTTTAGGAAGATTTTTAGAGGGATGAAGTCAAAGGTAGCATGTGTCATGGAGCACATTAACCTTGCCAAGCCCTTTGATAGGCTTTGAAATATATTATTATCTCATCACAGCCTCACACTCATGCTGTGAAGTGGGCAGAGCTGGTGTTGGAATCCCATTTTATAAGAAAACTGACACAGGAAGGAGCTAAGAGTTTAAGGACCTCAACCGAACTACATTATGCATGGATTCCTCCATAGATGCCACTATTCTTATCCCATTTTCCACAAAGAACACCAAACGCAGAAGTAAAACAGGGTACTAAGGAGGAAGAAAAAAATCTCATGGACAAATATATAGTAGATGTAAAAATAAATGCTAGAGTGCAGGAGAAGTATTCCTGGTTTGGATACCAACTGTAGCCGATGCAGCACTGTCTTTAAGTAGTGATGAGGCTGGATGTGAAGAGTGACAGCCTCAAGCTCTCAGTTTAGAGTCATGCCTATAAACACAGGAAGTACTCAGTAAATGACACTATTAATAGTCTTTAAGCCGGGTGGTGGCTCACGCCTGTAATCTCGGCACTTTGGGAGGCCGAAGCAGGTGGATCACGAGGTCAGGAGATTGAGACCGTCCTGGCTCACATGGTGAAACCCTGTCTCTACTAAAAAAACAAAATATTATCTGGGTGTGGTGGCGTGTGCCTGTAATCCCAACTACTTGGGAGGCTGAGGCATGAGAATAGCTTGAATCCAGAAGACAGAGGTTGCAGCAAGCCAAGATCGCACCACTGCACTCCAGCCTAGGCGACAGAGTGAGATTCCTCTGTCTCAAAAAAATAAAATAAAATAAAATAATGTTTAATGCTATCATTAATGATGATAACAAAAAGAATGGGGTTGGCAAGCACCACTCAGCCTTTCCCAAATATAACTGTATATAATTTCTTACCAGAAATCCCTGGAACCAGGGATATATTTTGTCACTGAGTTTTTTTTTTTTTTAATTTGAGAAAGGGAAAATGGTGCTTATAATGTATATTATGTATCAACCCAAGTGGAGCCTAGGGCAGCTACCCTAAAGCACACAAATGTATTATATGCATCAAAATGTATAAAGAGGGATATCACATCAGAGTTTGCTGTCAAAGAGTTTCAAAAGCCCTAAAGTTTTCAGAACTCTTTAGATTTCAAAATTGTAGATAGGGGACTGTAGATCTGAACTAATTCTCAATAAAATGTTAACTATCAAATATCCAGTGCTCAGTGAAAAAGAGCAGGGATCATTTCTAATCATATGTGGAGGTTAATTTAAAATTAGGCATTGAAGGGTCATCTGGCTGAGCCCCAACATGAGTCAATTCAAAGAGAGCCAAAAAAAATCCCATTAATATGAACTCTACTAATTAATTCAAACGGTGGATGGTTCAAAATTTGCATTTGCTTTCTCAATGAAAAAACATTTAGTGATTCTCAAATACTGCAAGAGAAATGTTTTACTTAATAAGAACCCTTTATATTTAATAAAACATTTTTATAATTAATTAAAATGTAATTTTTAATATTTAATTAGAATTCCCTCTTAGTGATCAAGGTAGATAACCAAAATTCCTCTAGTTATCAGGCATCTGGTTGGCAGATTGAAGTTATATGTTTCTAAAAGTCAGAAAACTAATTTTTATTTTTAAAATAATCATGAATTCACATCTCACTACTGAGACGGTTTCTCCTACATGGTGATTTCTTCTACACTTATTTAGTGATGCTTGAACTCCATACCAAATGAACTCTTTCCTAGAGATAGGGCCACATTAAGATTTCAAAGCTGATTTCTTGTCAAGATTTAAGGGTAAAGAATACACTCACAAAAATTAAAAATAATCTATGTGTAGGAACGCGAAAATTCCATTAGTATAATACATTTGCTAATCATATACAAATATGGCCTATAAATGCACTGTGGTATAATAGTACTCATTTCCCCATCAGCTGAGTTTTCAATTTAAATATACTGACAGAATTAGTTCTCAAATATCTCAAGACAATCTGTTTTTCTTTATGTGATCCTTCTCTAACCAAATTATTGTAGCTGTGATCCCTCCTGAAGTTATCAAGGTATATTTGCCGTAACCCAAAGACAAGTGTCATGGAACAGATGGCAACCAACAGTATCAACTGACAGATTCATGAAATGGAATACAGAGTCCAGAGAGCATACACAGGAAATTTAATATGTTGTGGAGTCCTAATTAGGGAAGAGGAGTCAGGCTGATGGGACCAGGGGAAAGCAAAGAGATAAAGCAAATAAGCTAGAAATCTGCCTTCCTTCACAGTCCGGAACATATAAACAACAAGAAGCAGCAGATATGTTTTAGGTCTGCTTTTCTTTATGGCCCAGGGCATATGGCCCTCCTGCGCAGGTAACTCACATAACTCACAAACTACCTGCTTATCATCAAACGCCTCCATTTATCAAATACCTTGGCTGACAGAAGAATGCAAGTTAGCTCCCTGCTACCTCGGCTTTATCAATCAGGCTGAGAACCATCGTATAAAATCTCCAGCAAGGCTTTGTTTCCTTACAGTCAGCTTCTTCCCAAATGCTGACTTGCCCATTGCCCCCTTGCAACACATTTTACTACATTCTCTAATAAATCTGCCTTTCTTTACCTACAACTGTCTTGGTAAATTTTTTTACTCCCATGCCACCGGCCCAGGTAGTTGTGGCTCACCCGCAACATATATGGCAGGTTGATGTTTCAGATTCAGTGGGAAATGGCTGTTTTGACTAATAAAATGTTAACAACATAATTGGTACACATCTGAAGAATGCTAGAATTAAATTTCAGATGAATTGGAGATCTAAATGTAAAAATATTAAATAATAGCTATTTTATAATTTAGTCTTTTTTTTTTTTTTTTGAGACGGAGTCTTGCTCTGTTGCCAGGCTGGAGTGCAGTGGTGCAATCTCTGCTCACTGTGACCTCCGCCTCCTGGGTTCAAGCGATTCTTCTGCCTCAGCCTCCCAAGTAGCTGGGACCACAGGCGTGTGCCACCACGCCTGACTAATTTTTGTATTTTTGGTAGAGATGGGGTTTCACCATGGCCAGGATGGTCTCGATCTCTTGACCTCGTGATCCGCCTGCCTTGGCCTCCCAAAGTGCTGGGATTATACCACACCCAGCAAATAATAACTATTTTAAGGGAATCAAGAGGATAACATAATCCTGTACCTGGCAGAGCTTATTAAAAACGCCAAAAGCTCAGAAACTGTGAAAGAAAAGAGACATACTTGACTTTATAAAATTAAAAAATTTTAAACTGTATATTAACATATCATAAACCCAAAAAATAAATGGACTAGGAAAATTAACTGCAGTACTTATGATAAACAAAGAGTAATCATTAACATACATAACTTTAAAAAATCAATTAGAAGAAAGGCAAGCTGGGCTTGGTGGCTTGGATCTGCTATCCCAACACTTTGGGATGCTGAGAAGGGAGGATTGCTTGAATCCAGGAGTTCTAGACCCAGCCTGCGCAACATAGTGAGACTTTGTCTCAACAAAAAAAATTAAGAAAATTAGCTACATGTGGTGGCATGTGCCTGTGGTCCCAGCTACTTGGGAGGCTGAGGCAGGAGCATCACTTGAGCCCAGGAGGTCAAAGCTATAGTGAGCTAAGATTGTGTCACAGCACTCCAGCCTGGGTGACAAAGTAAAACCTATCTCAAAAAAAAAAAAAAAAAAGAAAGAAAGAAAAGAAAAATAACAAAAGGTAAACAATTTAATAAAAAAATATGCAAAAGACATAAACATTCAACTGAGAGAAGAAAAAAAGAAAATAGTCAATGAACGTATGAAAAAGGTTCAATCTCATGAATAAATCAAGGAAAAGCCAATTAAATACAAACAAGATGCCATTTTCAGTATTATATGTCTAAGATTTTAAAGGGAGAAAAAAGTCTAGAGCTGCTAAGGATACAGGAAAACTTCTCAAGTTGATAAGAGTGAGTCATAGGGTTTGGCTGTGTCCCCACCCAAATTTCATCTTGAATTGTAGTTCCCATAATCCCTACATGTCGTGGGAGGGACCCGGTGGGAGGTAATTGAATCATGAAGTTGGTTACCTCCATGCTGTTCTTGTGATAGTGAGTTCTCATGAGATCTGATGGTTTCATAGGGGCTTTCCGCTTTGCTTGGCTCTTATTCTTCTCCTTCCTGCTGCCATGTGAAGAAGGATGTGTTTGCTTTCTGTTTCTGCCATGACTTTAAGTTCCTTGAGGCCTTCCCAACCACGTGGAACTGTAAGTCAATTAAACCTCTTTCCTTTATAAATTACCTAGTCTTGGGCAGTTCTTTATAGCAGCATGAGAATGGACTAATACAGAGAGCTACAACAAAATTCTGGAAAATGACACTATTAATATTAAAAATAAGCATAGCATAAGAATCAATAATTCTATAGTTTTGAGAAGCTAGTTTATGAAGAAAATATTATGTAGAGATATACACGAGTATAATTAATGTAGCATTGTTCATGGTGGCAAAAACTGGAAATAGTCTGACTGTTCTTCTATGGGGAACAGTCTCATAGAGGGACAGTCATGTCCCATCCAATCATAGCAAAGAATATCATGTTAACATTAAAAGATTGAGTTAAATACTGATCTTCATCAGACATACTGTTAATAGGAAAAAAAATCCAGAATAATGTGTATAGTATGATTCTGTTGCTAACATTGATATAATTACATATTCCATAATTCCATATATTTATTTCCCTAAGTATGTATATATGTCTGTATGCAGTTGTGTAAACACAGAATTTGTTAACTTTAGTTACCATGGGGGAAGGTAGTTGTACAGGACAGTTTACTAAATATTTCTTTATATATTTTGTATGATTTTTCTTAATAAAACAAGCATGCATTCTTTTTGCAATTTAAAAACACAATAAAGGGAAATGAAGGAATAATAAAACAAACTATGAATTTGTCTTTGTTTTATACTGTAAGGAATCTAGATAATATGCTCAAGTTTGTCTAAGTGCACTAATAAACACTAGTGGTTATGAGAGTTAACTGAGGCGCCTTCAGCAACTCATTTGTTAAACAGTCAGTTCCTTCTGAACGAAATGCAAGTCATTATCTACCCACACAAGGAAAAACTCTGCAGATGCTTCTCCTATGTCAAGTTCAGAGGCTGTGTGATTATAATCATTTATTCTGTTGGCAGATACTCTTGTAAGATTTAAACTAGGCAAACCAAACATTCCAAGGTCAAAGTGATAAAGGGAGTTAAAGCACTAGATGAGTGATTAGAGAGAATTCTTCCAGAAAAGAGAGTTCACACAGAAGCCTCCCACAGTGGGGCCGGGCATAGTGGCTTACACCTGTAATCCTAGCACTTTGGGAGGCTGAGGCAGGTGGATCATGAGGTCGGGAGACCGAGACCATCCTGGTTAACATGCTAAAACCCCGTCTCTACTAAAAATACAAAAATTAGCTGGGCATGGTGGTATGTGCCTGTAGTCTCAGCTACTCAGGAAGCTGAGGCAGGAGAATTGCTTGAACCCGGGAATGGGAGATTGCAGTGAGCCAAGATCGTGCCATTGCACTCTAGCCTGGGGTGACAGAAACTCTGTTTCAAAAAAAAAAAAAAAAAAGCCTTCCACAGTGGAGAGAGGCCTCACTGGTGATGGGCTGGACACAAGGGTCCCAAGAACTTGGGGGATTAAATAGATACAGGATTTTTTACCCCAAGGGTGGGGCTGTCTGCTTCTGACTCATTTCTATGCCTCTCCACAGCTGCCTCTTATCATCCCTCTAATATACTCAGCCTTAAATCAAAGCAATCCACATACCCTTCCTACTCTAAACCTTGGGGGTGGGGTAGAATATGAACTTGCTGAGACTGTTAATTTACAAAGGCATACCCTGCTATCACTTGCTGAGTTCCCACATGTTCCCCACACAATGGGTAATCTCTCTTTTCCCTTCCCTGTCCCACTCCTACCTCTGCTCTGAGCCCCTGTTTGTTTAATCATCCTTGAGAAAGAAGCCTTGGCCCTCAAGTCTCATCCCAGGGTAGCTGGCAGCTCTCACCAGAGCTGTGCCTCACCGAGCTGTGGGACCCCATACCGCTCTGTATGGTGCCTTCATTGCAGATACCAGACCAAAGAATGCTGAACACCATCCTGTGCCTCAATGAACATCTTTATTTGGCTTATTACAATTGGGACAGCTTCTCCGAGACACGGTTCTCTAGAAGGTCCAAGGTCAAGCCCTAGGCTTTCCTCATTCAGACTTACTATTACTATACATTTATTGCTTTAACACGCCCTGTAAGGTTACACTTTCCAGTAAAGAGGGGAGAAAACTGCAGTAGGTACCCATTGAAACCACCTTTGCAAAAATTATAACAGAAAATTATGGCAGGGAAAGAGGTATGATGTAACCAACCTCCATCTTGCCTTTTGCCTTCAAAGTGCCCTTAATATTAATAATAATTAATATTATTCCTGGGTTTGGGCCAAGCTAACTTTGGGGGACTTTCAGTTTATAGTTTAAACTGCCTTTGTAAAGCTAATGAGAGTTACCAGGCTAGGATGAGAGGAGTTTGAATTCTGCTGAGGTGTAGATAAAAACAATTGCTAACCCTCATTCCAGAGGTCAAAGATGTACAACTTCCCCAATCAATCCTGCAGATAACATCACTATTGCAGAATCTGAGATTGGCCTTTTGAGATCTTTTCAGGTTTTCTGCATGTCTGACGACTGATGACTCCACCTGGACCTGCCAACCACTCCTGTGGCCCCACTCAGAAGTGACTCAGCATATTTGAGGACCATGTCCCACATCCCTATGACTGCACCCCAACCAATCAGTAGCAAGCACCCATTGCCTAGCAACTCCCCCTTCCCACAAACTATCCTTGAAAAACCCTAGCTTCTGAATTTTGGGGAAGGCTAATTTGAGTAATAGTAAAACTCTGATCTCCCATTTAGCCAGCTCTACATGTGTAAGTAAAACTCTTTCTCTACTGCAGTTCCCCTGCTTTGATAAATTGGCTCTATCTGGGCAGAGGACAAGAAGAACCCACTGGGAAGTTACGCTATTGCTTCTGTCTGCCCAAGACCTTTTCTCTTTTGTTAACTAACCCTTCTCTCTGACCACAAGGATGGGCATGTGGTTCACGCTGCACTAACCGTAGTATTTCACTCTCACTTCTGACAGGTAAAGGGAAGAAGCCTGTGTCCCTACAGGCACCAGTGTCCTGAGCTTGAAGAGAGAAGCCCTTTTCTCTGATAATGAGACTTTCCTATGTGCATCTAGAGCTGCAGACAGTCCCTGTGCCCAGAAGGAGAAAACGAAGCCAACCCAGAGGGCAGCAGGGTGTGATATTGTGAAGTATGTGTGGTCTTTGTCCCATTTTCTGGCAAAAGCTTCTAAAACTCATGTGCTCTCCAGAGAAATAAGACTGTCTTATCTCTCTGGAGATAAGATGACTGATGACTGTTGGCTGGGGGGCCCTAAATAGCTTCAGGATGGGGACTGGTCACTGGAAAGATCAGGGCATCATTAGGGGGCTGGGACTTTCAGCCTCATCCCCCAACCTCGGGAGAAGGCAGGCAGGCTGAAGCTTGAATTAATCACCAATGGCCAATGATGTAATCAGTCTATGTAATGAAGCCTCCATAAAAGCCCAAAAAAGCAGGATTTGGGGAGCTTCTGGATAGATGAACACAGAGGCCCCTGGTGATGTTGCATGGGTGGAGGGTCATAGGAGCTCACACCCCTTCTCACATGCCTTGCCCTGTGCATCTCTTCCATGTATGTGTTCCTCTATATCCTTTGTAGCATCCTTTATAATAAATGGGTAAATTAAAGTGTTTCAGGTCTATAGCCATTATAGCAAATTAATTGAACCCAAGGAAGCGGTCATGGGAACCCCAATGTATGGGCAATGGGTCAGAAGTCCCAGAAGCCCAGACTCTTGACTGGCACCTGAAGTAGGAGGTGGTCTTATGGGACTGAGCCCTTAACCTGAGAGATCTGCTGCTAACTCAGGCTAGATGAATAAGTTTGTGTGACTCCCAGCTGGTGTCTGCTGGAAAAGGGTTTGATTGATATGCAGAGAAATACCTCCATGCATCTGGTGTGTCAGAGGTGCTGTGGTATCTAAGAGGTGGAAGGGAGTTCATGGTTGTGTAATATTAGCTAGTGAAATCTTCCTCATTAAAAGAAAATTCTTTTAACTAGAATCAGTGGGTTTTATGTCTTTAAAACCAGAGTTTTAACTTTAACTTTTGCATTTAACTATTTGCATTTTAACTATTTGCAAAAGTTATTGTTTATTGAGCCTTCAATGTGCCAGAAATTATACTATATTCTTTAAACATATGGTCTCATTTTGAATTTATCTTCCAGGAAAATCCTATTCTTTCCTTAATTTTTATAAGTGAGGAGACCGAGGCTCAATTTGCCTAAGGTCACACGAGGTCAGAGTAAGAACCTCAATTCAAACTTGGTTCTGGTGGACCCCAAAGCCTCTGCCCACTACTTATATAACTGAGACAGTTCCTATATGTGCTAAAACAACTTTCAGGGAAGAAAATCAACTAGTCCCCTTAAGAAATGAATACTTGAAGAAGTTATTTAAGGGCCAAGTGTGGTGGCTTATGCCTGTAATCCCAGCACTTTGGGAGGCCGAGGCGGGCAGATCACCTGAGGTCAGGAGTTCAAGATAAGCCTGGTCAACATGATGAAACCCCCATCTCTACTAAAAATGCAAAAAATTAGCTTGGTATGGTGGTGGGCACCTGTAATCCCAGCTACTTGGGAGACTGAGGCAGGAGAATCACTTGAACCCAGGAGGTGGAGGTTGCAGTGAGCTGAGATTGTGCCATTGCACTCCAGCCTGGGTGATAGAGCAAGACTTGGTCTTAAAAAAAAAAAAAAAAAAAAAGGAAAGTTCTTTAAGCAGTACTGCTTAAGAATGACGACAAATCCCTCTGGGGCAGTTCTTCTGAGTACAACTCTGTCTTTCTTAACACTCACTCTTCCTCCACGTTCTCCACTTCTCTTATATGAGAAGTTCTGGTCAAAGGCCAGACATTTTCTGTCACCAAGAAGGCTTTCTTTCCCTAACAGTAAGAATTAATCCTGATATCTGAGGTAGTAGATAAATAAGCTTTGGGGAGAAAAGACAGTTCAAATACAAAATTCTTTTTCTCTTTTTTCAACCAAATTTTGAGGTCCTATCATGTTTGCAAGTCAAGCCAGGTTCTCAGAATACAAAGCTGAAGACAAGGTTCCCTGCCTCCTAAGACCTTCAGGTTGCCCGGAAGAGACGGGCTAAGAAGACAACCAGGCCAGCTAATGGGATGCAGTTATAGCCAGAGGAGGGGCACCAAATTCTGCCTGTACATCTTTAGAGACAATGTGGATTAGTAACTGTTATAGCTGAGGGTGGAGGAAAGATTGGGGAGTGACTTAGTGGGTTTTGGGGGTAATTTTTTTTTTGAGACATTTTCCCTCTTGTTGCCCAGGCTGGAGTGCAATGGCATGATCTCAGCTTACTTCAAACTCTGCCTCCCGGTTTCAAGCGATTCTCCTGCCTCAGATTCCCAAGTAGCTGGGATTACAGGCATGTGCCACCACGCCAGGCTAATTTTGTACTTTTAGTAGAGAAGGGGTACCTCCATGTTGGCCAGGCTGGTCTCAAACTCCTGACCTCAGGTGATCCACCTGCCTCAGCCTCACAAGTGCTGGGATTACAGGCATGAGCCACTATGCCCGGCCATAATGTTTTAAAATTAGATTATGGAGGTGGTGGTACAAGTCTGTAAATACACTAAAAACCACTGGACTGTATAATTTTCAAAGGTGAACTTTATGGCACGTAAATTGTATATCCATAAAACTTTCAGAAGCAATCTGACTCGGAGCATCAGTGGAGGCTTCTTAAATCTGGATGACTGAACTGCATTAGCAGAGGTGAGTGGGTCCAGCTTGGTGAAGAAGTGGGGAAAGGCATTTCAGGCAGATGGAACGGCATGCAGCAAGGCACAGACATGGGAAAGAGCTGCAGAATGAAATGCCATACATCGTAGGAGCCGCCCAGGGTTCAGTACAACGGGTGCAAGGGGTGTGTGCTGAGTGGAGGGAGGTAAACCTAGAATTAGTACAAGTGAGAGGGAGCAGGGACCCCTCTTAAGGGCTTTCTACTCACTCCCCACCTCCATAAGCAAGGAAATAAAGGAAAATATTGAGTTCCTTCAAGGGACATTCTAGGCACCCAGGTAGCCCTGAGAAGTAAATGAGCAACCTAATAAGTAAAGATAATAATGGCTGAAAACAATAGCCAAAGAAGTTATGATCACAAGATGTCTGGTTCCATACAGAAACTAAAGATAACACTGTAACATATGCCACTGAGTTGTTTTTCAGAAATCTGGACTCCCACTAACTGGAAAAATGCCATCAGCTGGCAGAGAGTCCTCAGATAAGGGGGAAACTAAGGACTGAACTCTGACTGCAGTTCTTCATTCTAAATTTCTTCTGGGGGGTCCTGGAGAAAGTCAGTCCCAAAGCCCAGACATTAACATTCCTTTTTTCTGACCTCAAGTTTTTACACAAAGCCCTGCTTCCTTAACCAACTGCAAATCAGAGAATCTCTATGACCTGTATGCCCCTCACTTTAAGGTATTCTATTTTTTTCAGCCAAACCAATGTGTAACCTCCATGTATTGATTTGTAGTTTTGCCTGTAACTTCTTCCCTGTGTCCATGTGAAATTTTCTAAAATTTACTCCTTCCCTTAAAAACTCTTGTGTGTGACAATCCTAAGCAAAAAGAACAAAGCTGTAGGCTTCGTGCTGACTTCCAAGTATACTACAAGGCTACAGTAATCAAAACAGCATGGTACTCATACCATAACAGAGATATAGACCAATGGAACAGAACAGAGGCCTCAGAGGCAACGCCACACATCTACAACCATCTGATCTTTGAAAACCAGACAAAAACAAGCAATGAGGAAAGGATTCCCTGTTTAATAAATGGTGTTGGGAAAACTGGCTAGCCATGCACAGAAAGCAGAAACTGGACCTCTTCCTGACACCTTGCACTAAAATTAACTCCAGATGGTTTAAAGACTTAAACATAAGACCTAACACCATAAAAACCCTAGAAGAAAATCTAGGCAACACCATTCAGGACATAGGCATAGACAAGGACTTCATGACTAAAACACCAAAAGCACTGGCAAACAAAAGTCAAAATAGACAAATGGGATCTAATTAAACTCCAGAGCTTCTGTACAGCAAAAGAAACAATCATTCGAGTGAACTGACAACCAACAGAATGGGAAAAAATTTTTGCAATCTACCCATCTGACAAAGGGCTAATATCCAGGATCTACAAAGAACTAAAACAGATTTGCAGGAAAAAAAAACAAACAAACCCGTTCAAAAGTGGGTGAAGGATATGAACAGACACTTTTCAAAAGAAGACATATATGAGGCCAACAAAGATATGAAAAAATGCTCATCATCACTGGTCATTAAAGAAATGTAAATCAAAACCACATTGAGATACCATCTCACTCCAGTTAGAATGGCAATCATTAAAAACTCTGGAGACAACAGATGCTGGAGAAGATGTGGAGAAATAGGAACACTTTTACACTGTTGGTAGGAGCGTAAATTAATTCAACCATTGTGGAAGACAGTGTGGCGATTCCTCAAGGATCTAGAAGTAGAAATTCCATTTGACCCAGCAATACCATTACTCTGGGTATATATCCAGAGGGTTATAAATCATTGTATTATAAAGATACATGCACACTCCTTATGTTCATTGTGGCACTGCTTACAATAGCAAAGACCTGGAACCAACCCAAATACCCATCAATGATAGACTGGACAAGGACAATGTAGCACATATACACCATGGAATACTATGCAGCCATTAAAAACGATAAGTTTGTGTCCTTTGTAGGGACATGGATGAATCTGGAAACCATCATTCTCAGCAAACTGATACAAGAACAGAAACCCAAACACTGCATATTCTCACTCATAGGCAGGTGTTGAACAATGAGAACACATGGACACAGGGAAGGGAGCATCATACACTGGGGTCTGTTGGGTGGGTCTAGGAGAGGGACAGCGGGGCATGGGGAGGTTGGAGAGAGAGAACATGGGGAGAAATACCAGATGTAGGTGACAGGGGGATGGAGGCAGCAAACCACCTTGCCATGTGTGTACCTATGCAACAATCCTGCATGATCTGGACATGTACCCCCGAAACCAAAGTACAATTAAAAAAGAAAGAATGCCAATGTCTAAAAAATAAAAAAATTAACATAAAACCCTTGTGTGTAAGTCATCAGAGAGGTGAGGCCTTAAGTGTGAGCTTCCCAGTTCTCCTTTGCTTGGCATCATGCAAATAAATGCCCTCCTTTCCCTCGCTGACAAACCTCAACGAGGATGTTTGGCTTTACTGCACCAGGTGAAAGGACCCCGGTTTCATTTGTAATAGAAGGATCAGAAGTCAATACAGGGACTTTTTTTTTTTGTTTTGCCATGCAGGGAAATACCACTTTAACTGCAGAACTATGGAGAGTCACTGAAGGATTTTTAAGAAAATAACAGGACATGACAGATTTGCATTTCAATGTGAAAGGGCAGACTGGAAATGATTTAGATTCAAGGTCAGAATAGCTTTCTTATCTTGAACTAGTAAGAAATAATACGTATTATTTCCATAAAATAATAAGAAAAATATATATTGGGTTCTGCTCCCAGTTCCTGACATAGAACTCCTAAAACACATTGTCATTTCCTAAGTAATAGGGGTGTCAGAAGCATCGTTTGCCTTAGTATTTGGTCTGACCCTGGTTCCTGACACAGCATTCCTAAATCCCTTAGAATTTCCTGGGCGATAGGAGTGTCTTTTTGTTCTAATGAGATGACACTTGGTGGGATTCTGGGTGGGCTTCCGTGTTGATGAATGCATCCAGGTGTCACGAGGGTGGTGCATTCCAACACCGAAGAGACAGAACCTCCTGTGCTCAGGACAATTCCCCACCCTGTCCAATGTACCTCTTCATCTGTATTCTTTGTCATATCTTCTATTATATATTATTAAGAAGCCAATAAGTATAAACGTTTCCCTGAGTTCTGTGAGCTGTTATAGCAAATTGTTGAACCAGAGAATAGGGTCATGGGAATCCTGATGTACAGTCAGTTTATCAGAAGCACAGGTGACAAGCTAGACTTGTGACTGGCATGGAAGTTGAGGCAGTCTTGTGAGACCAAGCCAATGAGGTTTGCGCTCATTCCAGATAAACAGTGTCTGAATTTAATTGAATTATAGAATACCCAATTGCTTGGTGTGGGGGAAAATACCTCACACATCTGGTGGCCAGAAGTACAGAGGAGAGGAGAAAATTAGTTTTCCTATGCACAGCCAGTATCTCCCTATCAGGGCCACAGATTTCAGGGCTTGAAATCCAGTTCGTGATCTCAGCCACGGTGCATTCACAAAGTCAGTTTTTGCAGTGGGTGCTATGGACTGAAGGAAGGAGTCCCTAATTTGCATGAAAGAGTCTGTGGGCTGGTCTTGACTGCTATGCTCTGGGTGAGACAAAAGGAGGTACTGAATTGAGGCAGTCGCAGTGGGAGCGGAGAGGTGACATGCTCACACTTGCCTTATTGAGTTTGAGGTGCTTGTAAGAAAATCAAGAGAGCTGTATGCTTCTCCTTGAAAGGTATCGTTATGTGTCTAGAAATCAATTAAAGGCCAGGTTTAAAAATATAATTTGGAAGTTGCTAATGCAAACCCAAAGGATCATTTGTGGGAATGTGGACTGGGATCGAGCCTCTGCAGCAAAAGGCATGGGAGTTCACTGGTGTTTATTGAACCAGACTGGGAGACAGTATAAAGATTAAGGAAAGAAATGATTAGTGTTCAACAGAAGGCTCCCGCTGTATCAATTTGCCAAGCTTTTTGACTCCACATATTAGCCCACCTAAATCTAGATCCGTAACATACGCAAAATGCACAAAAAGTTGAACTTCCTTTTTGCCTCACAAATAGCCTCATCTCATGCACTCTGCTAAGCAGTCTGGATATAAACAGCTGTTCTTTGCAAGAATGCTAGACGTTCTTCACTGACAGATGGCAGCAGTTCTCTAGGGGACACACACACACACACACACACACACACACACACACACACACACAGAGAAACCTTAGTAGGGTCAAAAACATTGATATTCATCAATGAAGTTACTGAAATTTAGAGTCAGTGAAAGGCCTGGAATTAAAAGTATACGTAAGTTAGTGCATCTTCTGAGCTTAATGCCAGCACAGATATTATTATTTTGCATATTTGCTATGAACAAAAACACTTTCCACTTTATGTTTCACTTTTAAAGAGTCAGAGATAATTTACAGCAGTTAAATCATTGACTGGTTGTTCTACATAAGTCAGATTCCCTTCTGCCGTTGTCATAGGAAATAGAAGACTTTTCAATTTGTATCTTCTTGGGAAATGTACCAGGCAAATCCATACTGAAATATGGCAAATAGCTCTATTTGGTTTGTTGAAATCAATATATTTGGGAAAAAAAAATCTTTCACCAAAAATACTACTAGAAATTCTTACTGATCTCTCCAACCTCCAGCCAAAATGAATAACTAAATAAATTTGGTTAGACAGTTACTGTGATAGAAAAAAATGATAGGGATATCTAGATTATATTGTTTGCCAAACTCTAAGTCAGAAAACCAGTGGTGGTTTTGAAAGCAGAGGATTTTGTTCCTACTAAACTTCAGTGTGGAGAACTATCAAATTTGGATCTCAGGAAAAGCCATGATGGCATTTAGGAGCATCCACTGAAATTTCTTCTCCCAAAGAGAGATAAATGAGTTAGGCTCTTCATAACATCATATAATTTTAAAATTAAAATGAAAGAAAAACCAAATGTCAGGATTTAGATGGGCTTTAAAAGCTATTTAGTTCAATGACTCACTCAATTCTCACATGACTTATACCTCACTCCTCCAGGTGGTTATAAAGCCTGGGATTGAACACTTCTATAGATGGGAAACTCATGATCACATGAGATGTTCATTTCATCTTTGGATAGGAATTAGAAAGTTGTTTTCCCTACATGGAGGTAAAATTGTCTCCTTAAACTTTTTTCTATAGGCTTTGAGTCTCCTGAATAGAAGGTTGATAATAACAATGAACATTTCAGCACTTATAATATGGCAGGCAACACTCTGGGCATATCACATGGATTAATTTATTTATTCCTCAAAATAATCATTTTGGATAGGTTAATAATGGTATTAATATCATTCCCCAATCAACAGGTACGGAAGACTGGGTTGCAGAGAAGTTAAACAAGACCACATGCTTTAAAAAGATTTGATCTGGCAGTTGGTTAGGCACACTGACTCCAGAGCCCAAGTACTACACTTGAATAACCCAAAGATAGGGTAGCCCAACCTTTGAGAGTGTTTGAAAAGACTCACTGGGCTCCCCTTTGATAATCCTAATAGAAAAAGACAACTATTGCTTTTAATGTCATCTGTTAATGAGACATTCCAAACTATGCATTAACTCTAAAGAAAGTATTATTTTCTGTTTTTGTTTTGAGACAGGGTCTTGCTCTGTCATAGGCTGGAATGCAGTGGTGCAATCACAGGTCACTAGAGCCTCGACCTCCTGGGCTCAATGGATTCTCCTGCCTCAGCCTCTTGAGTAGCTAGGACCACAGGCAAGAGCAGCCATGCCTGGCTGATTTTTGTGTTTTTTGTAGAGATGGAGTCTCATTATGTTGCCCAGGCTGGTCTCAAACTTCTAGATTCAAGTGAGTCCTGCCTCAACTTCCCAAAGTACTGGGATTACAAGTGTGAGCCACTGTGCCCAGCCAAAGATATGTTTTTAAGCACATTTATTACTAAAGGATGCAATTTATATGAAACTTACAATATGACATTAGAACTGAGAGCCATTTGCTTATGTAAGCCTGCATTTTCTACTGCAACAACATTTTTAAAAAGCTCTTGTTCACTATCATGTGTATTAAGGAATCTTGTGAAACAGAAGACCTGAGGGGTCTCCATTCTGGATGAACATTACAACATCTGAGGGTGCATTTTGAAAAATGACCCCCAGGCCTGCCGGTGCTCACCTCTCCCCTAAGATTCTGGTCCAGATGATCAGGAATAGGGCCACACTTCAGCAGTTTTTAAAAGTTGCCTAAGTGATTCCACCGTACAGCCAGGTTTGAGAACCATGGATCTAGTGAGTAGACATGGTTGAGACTGCTTTTTACAGCAGTTCAGACTGCCACATGGCTAGCAGGAGGCAAAAGGTGAGACTAAGACTGGAACTCGGGTTTTATGACTCAATAATCTGGAATTTTTTCCAACACATTTTATTGTCAGCATCTCTTCTTTACACCTAGTCCCTTAAAAATACAAACATAGCCCTTTATAGTGAGAAGGATACACATGTGAGAAAAGCTAGTTTTAAGGCTGCTTCAGGTTTGAACTACTCAGAACCTGCTAATTTGCGGGGGGTGAAGTGGGGGTGCGGAAGCAGAGTAATAGGCCTATCTGATGTGTTAGTACTGCCCCTCCTTAATTTTACCATCTGACACATAAATTAATAAGTCTTAGGGTACCCCAACTTCACTAATTCCACAGAAACATTCTATCATGTCTTATGTGCTAATGAATCATCTATCCATGAACTTTCTTTTTTATATGGGCACACATGACTATCATTTTCTAAGGAGTACCTTCGGGTGGTTCTTACCTTAATTCAACTTCTTGCTGAATTTTACAGGCCAAACACTTCCTGTCTTTCTTTTGAATGCTCACGGAGCTATGGTGGCAGTTTGCACGGTTGCTTTTCAGTTAAGCAGACTTTTCCTAAGTCCATCACCTTAGTTCTTAAAATTCCATTAAAAATTTACATCATTTCTTATCATTCTTTTCCTTCTCATTACTAATTTATCTTTTTAATTCGTTTGATGATTAAACAGGTATGTATTAGAGGCCTTCGGTATTCCCCAACCCTGATTTATTTTTCTTTGAGGCACTTTTTCAAAACATGAAATCATATCGTGTATTTGTTTATGTGTTTGCTCTTCATCTTCTCCGCCCCCAACACGACAATAGGGACTTTATTATGTTCACATCATATCCTTGATACCTAAAGCACTGGCTCATTCACAGTAGTTGGATATGTACTGAATGAATGAAGAAATTTAAAAAATGAGTAAACGAATAAAAAAAGATAAATAGATGGAGAGGGAGAATGAGGGAGGGAGGAATGGGTGGCTGGATGGGTGGTTAAGTAAACACCATGTGCCATTCTGGGGATATTAAAAAAATTACTCAGTTTCCTGCCCTAAAGACTTTATGGCTAAGCATTCAAGAAGCTACACTGTCTAGTGGGGGTGTGGACAAAGAAGACTGGGAGGAGAGGGCAGGAATCCAGAAGCCTGCCTTGAGGAGTCAGGGAAGCCATTCAAGGGGCAAGAAGGGGTTGTGTTAAAAGGCAGATTCTGATTCAGACACCTTGGGGAGAATCTGGATTTCTCACAAGCTTCCAGGTAATGCTCAATCTGCTGCTGATAGTACTTTGTTTCTGTTTTTGTTTTGAGAGAGGGTCTCACTTTGTCACCCCAGGCTGGAGTACAGTGACGCAATCTTGGCTCACTGCAGCCTCGACTTCCAAGGTTTAAGCGAACCTCTTGCTTCAGCCCCCCAGGTAGCTGAGACCACAGGCAAATGCCATCATGTCCAACTAATTTTTGTATTTTTAGTAGAGACAAGGTTTTGCCATGTTGTCCAGGCTGGTCTCGAACTCGTGAGCTTAAGTGATCCACCTGCCTCGGCCTCCCAAAGTGCTGGGACTACAGGCGCGCCACCGTACCTGGCCAGGGGATCACACTTTGAGGAGCAAAACTTTCAAATAATTTCCTGGTGGTCCTTCCCTTTCATCCCCTACCAACCATCAGCTTTGGCTATTAAGAAAGTGAAAGTCGATGAAAAGTATTTAAAATTAACAAACCTCAGCTCTTTACAGAGCCTTTTTGATGAATATCTGAAAATCCCGTAAGTAATGAGAGGTCGTGTAAGTGCGTATGTCAAAAGGAACTGCTTTTGTAAAATATAAAACTACTCTTGATTTAATATATTCTACATATATCGGTGACTTACTCTAACGTCTCTTCTAATCTGCGTGAAAATGTCTGTGTGTATCCTGGATCACTCACGGCACCCAGGAACTGTGAGGCTGGCCTAAACCAGGCCCTGCCAGCTCTCCTCTTTGACTTGCTAAGCCCCTGGGAGCTGCCTGTATGGCTCACCGGCCAGATGGCGCTGCTTCCTCATTCTTCCCAGGCTTGTGGGACTGTCGCAACTAGAAGCCAGTGCTGGCTTTCCATCCTAACATTTGAATGTTTCCTTCATCAGAACAGCTGCATTCTTTTTGTCAACACATGTGTTTTTCAAAATCTCATTAGACAGCTAACATTTTCAGCCAGACTGTGTCCTGAAGGCACTGTGGCCTCCCAGGAGGATTCCCTGAGCCTGGAAAAGCCACTAGGATGAGGAAAAGGCAGGTTATTAAAAAGTGGGAAACAGAGGACCTGCTTCCAGTCTGTAAACATTTGTCATGGAAGCAAAATGGATGCTTCACCCCAAGTATGAGAAAGCCTCCACCACCATGGGCAGGGGGGTGCCTTGATGCTTGATGATGTTCCCCACCCACCCTGCCCATGCCCTGGCCCCCATGATACTTAAACTGCAGTATTTGCAGCATTCTGGGGGGCTGGAATAGCCAGTGCAAGCTAAGTGTTTAATCAGTATTAATCTCCCAGAATGTCACTGTTACTGCCTATCAATCTGCATAAATTCTACCGCAAAACTTTAGGAAGAAATGCTATTCAGAGCAAATGATGCATCAAATTCAAACAGGCCATCAAGACTGCTAATGGATTTTAATAGCAGCTATTACAGCATAATAGTATTTTCCCAACAGCTGTTTGTTGATACAATTCTGCGTTTACAGGACCTTTATGTCCAATCCCAGGAGATGGCTCACCATTCATTTATAATCATTTGGTTCCACCTACAAACAAATGCTTTTTTATTTGCATTTGGAGATGGTGAATGGTCTGTAGATTTGACCCACTCCCACCTCATTCAATGAAACCAGCAGCGAATATTACAAGCTAGATTAATTAGTTAATATTTAGATGTACTAACTACTGCCAGAATAAATACTGTCAACTGGCAAACTCAAAGAGAAGCTTTTATTGATTGCTTGGCTACATTCTGAGTCATGTTAGTTTTGAAAACTGCTTTTTACTCATATGTAAATGAGTAAAGGGCCTAAACTAGGATTCGGACTGAAATTTCAGAAGCTAAAGCAACTATAAACCATTCTAAGTTTTTCTGCTTGAGATGACTAATATTAGAGAATGCCAATAAATCACTGCCAGAGTGAAGGGCTCAACTGGTAACACTTGTGATAATAACTGAAGTGAGGAAGAATTTATTGATGAAGCCCAAAGCTTTGTTTCTTATGGAATGGTCAAGAGATTACAACAGGCCAGGCATGGTGGCTCATACCTGTAATACCAGCATTTTGGGAAACTGAGGCAGGAAATCACTCGAGCCCAGGAGTTTGAGACTACCCTGAGCAACATGGAGAAACTTCATCTCTACAAAAATTAGCTGTACGTGGTGGTGCACATGTAGTTCCAGCGACTCAGGAAGCTGAGGCAGGAGGATCACCTGAGCCCTCACCCAAAACACAGAGATTACCATAGATCCCAAAATTCTTAGTGTAGTTTTAAGCTTTAATGACTTCAGAAGTATGCATATTAAAAAACTTACATAAAATATCACTTGAAAGTTTGTTTTCATTCCTTTTATACTAATTTAACTCTGTGAATTTAAACATTTTTATTACTATTATTTTTTCTTTTAGTTAATCTTCGCTATCTTCAATCAGGAGACTACAATAAAATAGAAAGTTTAAAATATATTATTAAAAACATATAAAACTCACAGGGTAAAAGAGAGAAAAATACTAAACTTCCAAATGCAGTGCCTTGTAAGTTTATAGGATTTCTATTTCTGACATGATTAATCTGTAAAACTGCACTGAGGCTTTTGGGACAAAGTGTGTGGAACTTAAATAAGTGCAAACGTGGTGAAACTAAGACGTGGTGCTGAAATCACCCTCCCGCCCAGCCCTGGACCGTGCGGTTCTTAAAGGAATCTGCATGCATAACTCCTAGTATTTTCAGTCCGGGGGATGCTGAGGGGTTTCCTTGCTTAGTACTGCAGAGTTGCAGAAGAATCAAGTGGGAATAAAAATGATAGAAAATAATTGCTCTGCTAAATCAGGGTGTGTTTGTTATGTCTTTTTAAAATCTTTTTTTAATCTTTTTTTTTTTTTGAGACAGAGTCTCACTCTGTCACTCAGAATGAAATACAGCAGCGTGATCCTAGCTCACCGTAGTCTCAAGCCTCAGGGCTGCTCCCGCCTCAGCCTCCTGAGTAGCTGGGACTACAGGCAAGCACACAAGGCCCAGCTGAATCACGGTGTTTGGAAAGGATACAGGCATTTTACAGTCCACAGAATGTTACAATCCGTACAAGCACTTCCATCTACATTATCTCATTTAACCCTCAACACAATCTGGATGGGTGGATGAGAAGGCTGAAGCCACAGGGAATTTTTTGATAGGTACAGAAAAAAAAAAATATATATATATAGGTAGCAAATGGCTGTGAATTTAAAGTTGAAGCTCTGATCCTTCTCTATTCCATGGTCACTCTTGACCAGGGGGACTGATCCAGGCAATGTAGTCTAGGAAGCGCTCAGGGGGTTCAGACAGGAGCAGATCACAAAGTGGCAAATAGGGACAAAAACCTAATGCCTGCTCTGCTCCAGTGCAAAGTAGGTGTTTGCTGGAGAAGTAGACTTCATACTGGAAGAAATGAGCCTGTTTTAGCTGGAGGCCACTGAGCTGACCGGGCTACAGTCCCCTCGAGGTAGAGTTTTCAGCCACAGAGGCCTTGCCTGCTCACCTCCCTGTCTGAGTCTTCCTCCATGGAGACCACCATTTAAGGTGTAATGGAAATAGTGCAATTGATGCCTGCCTCCGTCACAGAGTTCTTGTGTGACTGTGAACTTACAGTTGCTTCTGATACAGACAGGAGGCAGGGAGATACCGGGTAAAAGAGGGCAGTTCCCTGGCAAAGGCCCCACCCTCAATCTTGGAAACCCGCAGTCCTAAATGGGAACAAGCATTCCTGTTTTCGCACCCACATGTTGCTTTTCGGCCCACCATGCCCCCCATCCTACACCCATATAGACCCCAAGCCCCAAGCTCCATGAGCAGACAAGCAAAAGAGCAGTGTGGAAGAGAAGGAGAAAAGAAAAGGAGTGTCTGAACATCGAGAGGACTTTGGCTGGGGTAGTTGGAGAGGAGATTGGCTGAACTCCAGGGGAAGATCATCTTCCTACTCCATCCCCTTTCCAGCTCCCCATCCATCCTGCTGAGAGCCACCTTCAACTGGCAATAAAACCCCCTATATTTACCGTACTTCAATTTCTCCATGTGGCCTGATTCTTCCTGGATGCTAGACAAGAACCTAAGTACCCAGAGGGCACTGGACTGGTTAACACTTAAGCCATCTGTGGACCACAGAGTCACAAGAGCACTGTAGCATGCCCATTGGAGCTTTGGGAGTAACAGGCATCCAACCGTAGATGCTACCATGGGGCTGGAGCCCAAAAGCACTTGCCCCGGCTCCTGCACCTGCCCGTCTATGTGCTCTCCCTTCCATAAGGGGTTTGAGCCCACAGAAGCCAAACAGATGAGCCACACTCTGTCACACATCCTGTGAGGGAGGTCAGGAAATTCTCCAGTCTCACTTCATTATTCACAAATCATTATTATGTTAGTTTGTACACTAACATAATAATAATTTTCCCCTACAGTTTAAACAAATTAGTTTTAAAAGCTGGTGCACTTGGTGAAGAGCTTGTCCCTTGGATCTAATCTAGTTCCTTGGTGTAGAAACAGAGCTGCCTTCCTCTTCCCTGGGGATCTGGCAGTTGGGATCTGTTGATGTTACTGCAATCTGGGCACCCGGCACACAGCAGGGACCCGTACATGTTTCTGAATGAACGGATGGACGTCAAAACCACACTCACACTTTCTCCATCACACACCAGCTACTTCCCTGGTATCCTTATTTCTATTACCAATACTATATTATTTCTATCATTTCCTTTCCTCATCACCTAAGGCAGATATTTTGGAGTCACTCTGGATTATCACTGCTCTCCCATATCATTACCAAAGATTCTTCTCTTTTTCTCTAACCTACTGTTTCCCTTCTTACTTTAACAATTCTAGGTCACACGCTTATGACTTGTATCCAAAACAATTAGAATAACCTCATTGCTCTTCCTAACATCTGTTTACCCTGTTTCAGTCCACTCTACATGCTGCATCCAGATTAATCTTCCTAACTATGACCATGATTTTAGTCAAAAGTCCCCCAAAAGTAACAGGTGTCACAGTATTTCACATCACAGCCACGTCCTGCCTCTCCACCCTCATCTCCTAGCATGTTCTTCCAGACTCGCTCTACTTCAACCAAGCTGAAAACCCTGACTCTCTATAAGCATCTTAGATTTACTACATTCACGGCTAGCAAGAAACCTGTACACGTCCAGACTCAGGCCCGGCAAAGGTGGCTCACACCTGTAATCCCAGGAGGCCAAGGTGGACGGATTACTTGAGGCCAGAAGTTAGAGACCAGCCTGGCCAACATCCCGAAACTCCATCTCTACTAAAAATACAAAAATTAGCCAGGCGTGGTGCCACATGCCTGTAGCCCCAGCTACTTGGGAGGTTGAGGCAGGAGAATTGCTTGAACCCAGCGGGCAGAGGTTGTAGTGAGCAAAGATCACACCACTGCACTCCAGCCTGGGTGACAGACTGAGACTCTGTCTCCAAAAAAAAAAGAAAAAAAAAAAAGACTCAATAGTGGCTTGCTGAATTTAATTGAACCAAATATAACAGAATTGCCTGAATCTTTATGCTCAAAAATGAATATGAATTACAGGCCTTATGTGGAACATTTAAGACGACCCCATGCCTTTCTTTCTCCTCCACCATTGATTCTGTCTTCTGTGAGATTGCTGCCCCATCTTTCCTTTTCTCGAGACATAGTACAAAAACTGCTCAGGAGTAGAACACACCATCTAGGAAGGGGGGATGCATCTGGGAGGAACAGTCACATATATTTGTGTAAGTTAGACAATTCTCATTTGATAAAGTGGTGTCTACAAAAATTCATCATCTATATACCTCAAATCTATGTTTAGGGTCCTTTAATCCCCAAATGAACAAGAGACTTAGTCTATTTATTTCTTAAGAATTCTACTTTTGTAGACCTGAGCTGGATACAAATTTATCTCTGGACATCAAATCCCGGGGTCAAATAATTGCTTTTCTTTTTTGCTGGAAGTTTTTTCTTGTCATGTTTTATACTTTATACTTTTTATTTTTGGTCACTAGGTGGCTCTGAATTTCCACTAGAAAATAAAAGTCTTTAGAAAACACTAGAAAACGTGATTGTCACCAAATAATTTTAAAATACTTCATTCAACAATGATTGACTTTAGGATATTAGCTAAATTTTATCAAAATATCCATAAGCTCCAAATAGCACTCTATTTGTCAGTCTATCTCATGTAGATTTTGAGATACATTATTTAAGCCTTTATATGAAATTACAGCTTTTGCATTGGTTACAGGTACAATTTTTAAATGATTCATAAACTCTGTTCCAAATAATGCCACTCTTGGGCTGTAACGTGTTACATATCACATACGGTCAAACAATTGGGTCCACCATATTTAAAAGACAACTTCAAAATACTGTCATGTAACTTTAATTGCTTTAAAGTCTTTCCTCAGTTTACATTAGCAGCCTCTAGAGAGTCTGACACAAACTCTGAAATCATTTTTAAGGTTGGCAATTTTAAACAAAAAGAATGGTTAGAACAGGATCTTTAGCTAATTTGGAAGTCACCAACAGTTTCCTTCTGTTGTTGGAAAAAGTGATTTGTTTGCCCTGAGTTCTATAACCATGAAATGTGCTGCATTTGAGTCCTGCAAGGGTTTAACATTTTTCCAAATCTTTAATGGCAATACTCTCCGTTATTTCATCAAAAAGTGTGTTAACATAGGAAGAAGTCATCCAAAGTCATTTCCGGGTAACCTATTAATAAGGGAGGCAGGAATGGAGGCTGGAAAATGTGGGCAGAGAGAGCAACTATAACGGGAATAATCCAGATGGCTGTCTGGTTGGCTCAAACTTTCTGGAAGAGGCCTATCTTAAAAGGCTTAAGATCACTTTTTACTACCAGTTTGCCCAGATCGTGCTGCATCGATCCATAGATTCCACACATGTTCATTTCATTTCTTAACAAACTCTGAGACAGGTGGTGAGATACTCCTGCAGTAATTTTACCCCCAGTCCCCTGGACCAGCCTTTTCAAACTCTCCAAGTTCTCCACATTCCCTTTTCCATGTTCAAAATGTAAGTGGCAGTGTAGAATGTACACAGGCAGTGTAGAATGACTGGCTGTGGCTCCTTAAGTCCTAGCTCTTGTATGGAGGTGGAGGTCCCTATATGCACGACCACATGAGACTGAGCTTCAGAGCCAGGCCCTTTGCCATAAGCATGGCTGTGGATGCATGAGGAGCCTCAGTGGCTCCACAATTTGGCAATTTTGTTGCAGACAAATTAGGTAAAATGCTTTTAGTTGGACTCAAGATAAATCCCAAAAAGAGTAATTGTTCATCAAAGAAACGCACCAACTGGATACTCAGTTTCTGATCTGCATTTTCTTGATAAAACAGCTTCCTTCACTCCCCACTGTGTCTTCCGCTCCAACCTCGTGGAATGGTTGCCATTTCTGAGACATGTCCACTGCCTCACACCTGCGCTGCTCCCGCTGGGTACACCGTCTCCCCCTCCATCTCCACCTGACAATGTGTACTTTTCCTCGAGTCTTATGTCAAACAATGTGAAGACTGAGGTCTCCTTCTGTTTGGGGCAGTATTATAGCATCATGACAAAGAGCCCAGATGCTGGAGTTCAGGCTGCCTACGCTGGAAGTCAAGTCACTTACTGGTTATAAGATCTTGAGCAAGTTACTTTATTTCAGTTGCCACATCCATAAAATGAGATCATAGTAGGAGTACTGGCGTCACAAAGTCATGTGAGATGTAAACAAGTTACCTTAAAGGACTTAGTACAGTCCCTGGAATATAATGCGGCTTAAGTGTTAATAGGCTTTGCCCTAAGTGTAGTCATCTAAGTGAGCTATAACAAGCATAGGTTTGTTTCTAGGAGTGCTCACCCCAAGTCTGAATTAGATGCAACTACTCTCTACTCTCCTGGACTTGTAACACCACTTCAACCACAAGCTGGTGGTCGACTTGCCCACTTCCTCCAATGGACTGGGATGACACAAAAATAATGAATAGATGAAGTTTCATATCCCCCATCCCCAAGAGAGGATCGGGTGTCTATTTAGCTTCCTTGCCTCTCCCGTGCTCTCTGAGGACTGAGAGGCTAAAAGCCACATTGGTGGATACTGCAGAAGAGCAGGTTGGCAGGAGAATGTGCTGAATGTTATGGCGGTAACAGGAAGAGCTGGGAGGCCCAATATGGAGAAGGAGAGGGGTGGCCGGAAAGATGGAGTGGGATGAGGAGATGGGAAGGCATGGGGAAGAGGGAGGTTTCTTCTGTGTTTAGACAGTGAGGGGTGCCCATGAGTCAAGGAATAAGAGGGGAAAGGAAATTTAATGAGTTGCCATGGACTATGCACTTGAGTTACATTGTTTGAAAGGTATCAGTAAAGATGGGAACTCACATTTGGACAAGACTTCACTAGAGGGGCACCTCTAGAATTGACCTATGGATCTCAACTTCATTAGGTTTAAAAGATTATTTGTTGGGCAAGGGTAGGACCAATGACCTCATTCACAATGCATTCATATTGATTCACAGAGCAAATATTTCTGAACAACTCCTGTGCTTCTGGCACTGTTCTAGGCACTGGTGATACAGTAGCCAACAAGACAGACAATGTCATTGCTCTTATAGAGCTGCATTTCAGTACATGTAGACAGATAACAATGAAATAAATAAATAAACAAGATAATTTTCAATAGCTACGTGTCAACATAGTGTGACGGGAAGGAGCGTGATGAGGCAGAAGGAAGGTTTAAACTGGAAAATCCAAGAAATGGTATGGTTGTATGTGGGTTGACATTCTTGTATGATGGGCGTGGCCAGCTGCTTTCATATTCTGAAGCCAGAGTATTCCAGACAGAAGAAATAGCAAGTGCCAAGAAGTTGGCATCAGAGAAATAGAGGGAAGATTTGCGGGGTTACTGCTGAGGGAGACCAGGAAGATCCACGTGGTGGGAAGGACCTGGTGATACAGAGGTCTGTGGGCCATGGGAGTGGGTTTGGAATTTTATTCAAAGAGCTATGAGAAGTGACTAGAAGGTTTAGAGTTGAAGAAGCGGGTGTCTAAATTAAAATTTGTGTTATATTTGTGTTTTATACAAATTAATCTGCTTGCTATGTAGTTTGGACAGCAGAAGGGTGGGGCAAGGAGACCAGTTAAGTTACTGCAATGGTTAAGGTGAGAGGTGGTGGTTGGCCTCAGTCTTTCTGGAGTGAACAAGCCCTTTGCTTGGTTTCCATGATCTTTCTCTCTCCACTGGAATGTAAGATACTTGATGATAGAGATTTTTGTCTGTTTCATTACTACTGTATCCCCAGTGTCTACAACAGACCCTGGCACACAGAAGACACTTGTTTAATGTTGCTGACTAACTATACCGAGAGAGAGAAGAATGGTGCAGAGCAGATTTAGAGAAAAAGTCAAAGGTTCTGTTTAGGACATGTTAAATTTGAGATATCCATTAGATATTTAAATGGAGATATCAAGCACGTAAGTTAGAGATATAAGTTTTGACTTCAGTAGCAGATGCACATTTGTTGGAGGGGTATTAACATATAACCATCTGAGTGGACATGCAGTTAGAGAAAATCAATGAGCTGGAACCAAGCTGGGAATTCCAACATGTAGAAGTTAAATACAAGAGGAGGAGCCAGCAAAGGAAACAGAAACGGAGCTTCCAGGAGGTAGGGGGAAAATGATGCCATAGAAGCCAAGATGAAATGGGTATCAAGGAGGAGGAAGTAGTCAATTGCTTTGAATGCTATGAAGAAAGATAAGAATAGGTAAATAGTCCTTATATTTGATAACAAAGGTCACTAATAACCTTGATGAGGGGTCTCAATAGAATGGTGGGATTGTATACCTCCCTGGATTCCACTGAGGGAAGGGAGGCACACAGAATAGAGACAGGCACTATAAACAGCTCTCATAATTGCATTCTAGCAATTAGCACGCTGTCTGATGGGGTAGTGGCTCAATCTTTCTTGCATAATTAAATGAATGAGTAAACTATACATCCAACCATTCATCCACCCACCCATCCATCCATCCATCCATCCATCCAACCATGGGGTTTGAGTCTTCAAATGTAGAAGGTACAGCCTTATCTAGTAAGAAGACATTTGGATTAGGAGTTAAGAGACAGAATCATATCTCCACAGTTGCTGTTTAGCTTTCTGAACTTGGCCAAACCAAATGCTTTGCTGGGTCTCAGTTTCCTTACCTATTTAGACTAAATAACCTCTAAGATCCAGCTTTAAAATTCTTGACTGAAGTCCTAACCTTTAGAAATATCTCTTTAAAAATATAGCAATGTAAGTGCAATATCATTTTTGATTTTTACAAACAAGCTTCAAGCAGAAAAGCCAAAAGCTTCAGGAGATACCATATGCTCACTCCCCAGGCAAAGAGAGCATTGAGTGGGTGGCTGTGTGCTTTGTTGGGGAATGTGTTACTAATGGTCACTGGAGGAAAAGGAGTCAGCTTTCTCTTTACTTATGTCTTTAAGGATGCATAATCCTCTCTTATTTAAAATAAAACACATATTAGATTCTGCATCTGAACCAACATTAACGTTCCATTTCTTTCTGCCAAATTAACATTCTTGCACAATTGGACCATGTTCATGGACAGGGCCTCTCCTACCCACTTTTTCTGGGAATCTTGCTTTCCTTCCATGGGCTGGCCCCTACATACCTCCCTCATTTCATCCTGTGCCACTTCTCCCCACTCACAGAGGTGGCCTCTCCTACCTACTTTTTCTGGGAATCTTGCTTTCCTTCCATGGGCTGGCCCCTACATACCTCCCTCATTTCATCCTGTGCCACTTCTCCCCACTCACAGAGGTCCAACCATACTAGCCTTCTTCAAATACGTCAATCTTGCTCCTGCTCCAGGGCCTTAGGATTTGCCCTTTCTTCAGCCTGAAACGTACTATCCCCAGATTCTTTCATGTGTGGCTTCTCCTTATCACAGAGGGAGTCCAACCATCACCTTCTCTGTGAGGGCTTTCTCTCAAAGGACTGTTCTGCAGTCCAACCTTACTACTGTCACTCCCAACCCATACACAGGCACACACATGATCCCTATTCAAAATGACCCTATTTTCCTTATTTACTGTTATCATCTGACTCTACCACCTGCCCTCCAAGGAGAAAGTAAGCTTCATGAAGTCATAGCCTTGCCTGTCTTATTCACTGCTGTATTCCCCAGTATCTAGTACAGTGTTTCCAACATACTTAGTGATGAATAAATATCTGTTTAACAAATTAATTAACTCTCTCCTCTACTGAAACTATTGTTGGCAGTCACCAAGGACGTGTTCAAAACAGAATCTTTATTTTCCTAGCCTTCCACTTCTTACTTGCCCTCGACTCCATTGATCACCTCTTTAAAAAGAAAAAGAACTTCTTCTAGAACCTTCCCTTCTATGACTGCATGACACTGCTCTCATGGTTGTTTCTTTTTCTCTGCTGACTTCTCTTCTTCCTCCTCCCCGAATAGGAGGAAGCTTAAAAGCTCATCTCTTGATCCTTTTTTTTTTTTTTTTGAGACGGAGTCTCAATCTGTCGCCCAGACTGGAGTGCAATGGTGCGATCGTGGCTCACTGCAACCTCTGCCTCCTGGGTTCAGGCAATTCTCCTGCCTCAGCCTCCCGAGCAGCTGGGATTACAGGTGCCCACCACCATGTCCAGCTAATTTTTTGTATTTTTAGTAGAGATAGGGTTTCACTATGTTGCCCAGGATTGTCTTGAACTCCTGACTCTGTGATCTGCCCACCTTGGCCTCCCAAAGTGCTGAGATTACAGGTGTGAGCCACCACACCCAGCCAACCCTATTTTTTTTCATACATATTGTGCATCTCTCGCGAGTCTTTCAATGAATCCAGCCTGCCTAGCACAAGTCTATCAGGGGGATGTGTATATATACGTGTGTGTATGTGTACACATCATACATATATATGTATATGTGTACACATACATATACATATATATATATATATCCCTGCTGACTAGATCATCAACAAATCAACAATTTTGTCAAAGCTGAAGTCATCTCATAAAAAACTCACTTCAGAAAAAAAAAATTATGGTTTACCTCATCCTAATCTGACCACTTTCCTTTGAATTTCTTACCACCTAGGTCATTTTAATCTTTTATGATTTAATCACAAATCATTGAACATTTGCATGGTATAAGACTCTGTATGGATTCTACGCTACATTTTTTTTTTAAAAAATTGTAAGTCTTTACTTTGCATAATTCCTCCTACCAAAAACACTGTACTTTCTCAAAAATTTACAATAGTAATACATGCCTTGTTTTAACAAGTCAAACAAAGATATATAACTCAACTCCTTACAGTCCTGTCAGCAGACCTTCATTTGAAAGCTATCTTTAGAATCTTTCATTATGGTACTCACATATGAGTTGGGTTTTATTGCTTTGTTTTGAAATATCAGATTATTATATTCTGGTTTCTCTTCAGATCACATAAATCTTTTGCCCTTTCAAATATGAGATTAAATTACACACATTATTCTGCAGCTTAAAAAAAATTTTTAACTCAATACATTGGGGACATCCCTCAGGGTCACTACATGCAGAATAATTGAATTATTTTCCAGTAGCTCCTTAGCACTTCTTTGCATGGCTGTACCATAACTGATTCAATCCTTCCTCTATTGAAGGACATTAAGTTTGCTTTTAATTTCTTCCAATTGACAAATGTTGTAAGAAACACTTCCAATATATGTCGTTATACTCTGATGCTTGCATTTCTGTAGGAGAGCTTATCAAAGTAGGCTTGGTGGATAAAAGGGAACATGAACTAAAAATTTAAATTGGTATTTCTGGATTACTTTCAAAAAAGCAGTAAACTTAAATTACCCTGAATACTCTGTCATGGTTTCTCAAAAATACTTTAAAATAAACACGTAAATGTTTATTTTTCAAATAATTAAATTGAAAACAATCCTGAAAACGTATTATAGAGACTCTAACTAGACAAGAGCAATGAAGTCATTTCTTAGGATTAAAAGCATACAATTTATTAACATCATAACCTAATGCAGGTGTCTTCCCAGAATATCAAGGCACTGCCGATTTTTGATTGGTAATGTACCAAAAATGTATTCACCACAATTCACTAAAGACTTATTTTTGTTAATTTTACTACAACATTTATAGTAAAACTCTTTGACTTCATTTGAGGCAACATCCTTTGAAGATTATTTTTTACCCTTAAGCTTATTTTAATTTAATCAGAGTGTGTTTATTTTAGTTTTAACTCAGGCATTTTACCTAAGTTTATTCTAAGTTTCTCTGGACTTTGAACCAAATACTTTTGGGAATGAGAATTCCTTGGGCATTAAAATATCAAGGATTTTTTTAAAAGTGCTAAAGTTTCTTTTTTAAAACACATTTTCAATTCAGATCATTCTCTTATTTTAAAAATATGTTAATGGCTTGATCGAGTGAATATATGATTCAAAAATTGAAAAGGGCAAGAAGTGATAGCTCATGCCTGTAATCCTAGCACTGTGAGAGGTGGCAGATCACAAGGTCAGGAAATTGAGACCATCCTGGCCAACATGGTGAAATCCCATGTCTACTAAAAATACAATAAAATTAGCTGGGTGTGGTGGTACGTGCCTATAGTCCCAGCTACTCAGGAGGCTGAGGCAGGAGAATTACTTGAACCTGGGAGGCAGAGGTTGCAGTGAGCCAAGATGGCACCATTGCACTCCAGCCTGGGCAACAGAGCAAGACTCTGTCTCAAAAAAAAAAAAAAAAAAAAAAAATTGAAAAGGACTTAGTATCTGAAATGTGATCCTTTCATGCAATTGACATTCATCTAAAACAGCGTATGAAGTATCTGGTGAAATATTATGGTAAAACAAAAATTAACTAAAGCTAAAAGTAAACCAAACTAAACTAACATTTCAACCACAATAAAGTCCTGCAGAACTGTTGAAAGCATTCTAGGTTTATTGCAACAATTTGCAATAAACTTGATTAAATGTTGATGTTTTCTTTAAAGTTCAAATTTTGTTTTTTAACCAAGAGCAGCTCAGTCAATCTAATAAAGAAAGTGAAACTCAAAATCATTCCAAATAGCAAAGGGACAATGGAGAAATCCCAAAATGGCTGTTCACAACAGTATGACTAGTACAACTTTGATCATATCTCAACTGTCAATGCAAAAGTAAATATGTGAAGGAAGATACCAAAAATTAAATTTCAAAAAATCTGTAAAAAGGAATTAGTAATTCATTAAGTATAACTAGAGACACTGTATGACTTACTCATTTTTTGCTACAAATTACCATAAATAGCAAGCTAAAGTAGACATGCTTCTTGAGAAATTGACAAAAAAAAGTCTCTAAAGATACTAAAAGACTGGCAAAACAGAAAATGCCACAGAAATGATTCAAAGAAGAAATAGTATATAAATTATAATCATAGAAATAAGATATGATTTCGATATCAGATAAATTATATTTCCACGTGAAAGGTTGCAATTTTGATAACTGGTGATCAAATTTTTTTTTTTGCATCTTAAGTATATTTATAAGAAAATGGCCAATCTATATCCCTCAGTGTTCATCAGCTTAGGCACTTCTTTAATACTGCTCTAATAACAAAGTGAAAACTAATAAACTCAGACTTACAGAATCCTCCGAAGCTGTCTAATATGAATTATTTCTTTATGCACTTAATAAGTCCCACTATATGCTGGGCACTCTTCTAGAAGAAATTTCGAGCTATGAAGCAGAGTCCCTGCGCAAGGAGAGTCGCCCGCTAGCCGGGAACAAACACATACCGCAGCAATGTGACACGAACGTGGGTGCATGAGGAAGACTGAGGTGGGTGAGCGGTCAGGGATTGCTGGAGTGGGAGGGTAACAGTGGCTACTTTATCGAGGTGCTCAGATAGCACTAAACAGAGTACTGAGTAGCTGAAAATTATACATTAAAGCCATTGTACACATTCAGCACATTTTTTTTTTTTAATTCAGCAAACACCAGAAAATAGAAGAAAACAAACCTAAATGTCATCTGACTGAAGGGCAGACCCAAGAATCTGCTACTGCTTTCTGTTTTTATTTCCAGTTATTTCCTGAAGGAAGCAGCCACTATACTCCATGTACTGCCCACAAAAGCCACCAACCACTTAGGTGTGGTTTGCAGACCATATGCTAAGTGAGAAAGGACAAGCCGCTCTGGCTTATTTGACAAAAAGATAGCAGAAATGCTCACCTTGTGACAAGGAGGACACGAGGGACTCGATGAGTTCATGAAGATGCCAAACACAAATTTGCCCATGAAAGTCAGAGAGCAGAGTATGTGACTCCACACAAACTACCTTTCAACCCAAGAATCCTGGAATTCCACTCCTGGCTTTAAACCAGGGTGTCGGCTGGGAAAGCCTCCCTTCTGCCCTTGTAAGCTGAAGGAAAAGAGCTTTCGTTTGTTGTTCATTGTTTTTATCCTAACCTGGCACCAAAATGAACCACTTTTTGAGCAGACACCAGTGCCCATTACAGAGAGAAATAACAGAATAATCACAGCTTCTTAGCTACTGACATTGAGTGGCTTTCTCAGGAATGGAATCTTCAATAGTTACAATTATTTTGTCTAAAATATTTATTTTAATTGCCTTTTTAAAAGGGCGAGAATCATTTTGGGGGCTACCCAACCGCAGCAATACATAACCAAGCATTTGCCACATAGTCTTGAAACTCTGGGAACCGTTTGTCTCCAAGCTCTAAGCAAACTCTTAAAGGAAACCAAAAATAGCCTTCCGTAGTTTTGCAAAAGTCTCCTCCCCTGGAGAAGGCTAACTGCAACTTTTGACTCTATAAATTATTTTATTTATTTTTTTTAGAGACAAGGTCTTGCTTGTCACCCCGGCTGGAAAGCAGTTGTATAATCATGGTTCACTGCAGTCTTGACCTCCCAGGCTCAAACATCCTCGCACATCAGCCTCCTGAGTAGCTGGGACTACAGGCACACACCACTGCATCCAGCTAATTGTTTAATTTTTTGTAGAGACAGGGTCTCACTATGTTGCCCAGGCTGGTCTCAAACTCCTGGCTTCAAGTAATCCTCCCACCTTGTCCTCCCACAGTGCTGAGATTACAGGCAGGAGCCACTGTTCCCGGCCTGACTATGTAAATTACTGATAGACAGTCACACATGGATTTCAAAAAATTAAGTGGCTTTAACAGAAGTTGGGAAGGCCAACCAAGTCATTTTTTTTGCTCTTTTCCTTCAACAGAAAATGTGTATGTTTCCAAAACCTTTCCACTTGGGAAAAGGAATAATTTGTATTGAGAAAAAAAATCAAATCAACAATATAATTTCTTACATTGAAATTTGTAACCTGAGATCCCACCAACTTCCCCTACCTTCTCTTCCTTTAAGTTCATGCTTATTTCCCAAGTTAATTTTACTTTACTAAAGCGGTCTTTTGTTGTTGTTGGAATTCATCCAGCTTGAGAAAAAACTCTGAATTACTGTGTGCACTGATTGAGAAGGAATGAAATAAACAGGCCATGTTACTTCCAAATCCTTTTCACTGAAAAAATAGAAATTTTTGTAAGTCCTGGGAGGATATGAGAACGAAGAATGGGAAGAAAGGTAGATTTATGGTGGACAATCTTTTCTTTATTCACGTTGTCTAGCTTTCTAATTGTAATACATTCATCTTGCAGTCACATCACATACACAGTAGTACATCTTTTTTTTTTTTTGAGATAGAGTCTCACTCTTGTTGCCCAGGCGAGAGTGCAATGGCGCAATCTCAACTCACTGCAACCTCCGCCTCCTGCGTTCAAGCAATTCTCCTGCCTCAGCCTCTTGAGTAGCTGGGATTGCAGGTGCCCGCCACCATGCCCAGCTAATTCTTGTACTTTTAGTAGAGATAGGGTTTTGCCACATTGGCCAGGCTGGTCTGGAACTCCTAACCTCAGGTGATCTGCCCACCTTGGCCTCCCAAAGTGCTGGGATTACAGGCATGAGCCACCCACCCAGCCAAGTACATCTTATATAGGTGCAGTAATGTAAGAATATTTTTTTCCCTGTTCCTATGTTTCAACTGGTAAAGGGAATTCAACAAGGAAACTTACTTAGGAGACTCCATGTGTTAATTAATTTTGATAAAAATAACCCCACAGAAAGAAGGCTGAAAGTAACTGATGGAATAAAGCAGGTAGAGAAATGAGACTCCTTTATAAAGAGAAGGAGCAAGTGAAAACTAAAAGAAATGACCCTTAGAAGACAGTAGATCTATTTTAAATCTTCAGGGCTAGGCAAGGATAGGTATTTTTAAAATTAATTGGGTCATTTCAAATAGCAATTAGAGTATCTACTTGAACATTTGGATGGAATAGAGGGAAAAAGATAGGTTCAGTGCTTTTTTATTTTTTAATTTACATATACGTGTGTGTGTGTGTATATATATATATATATATATTTTTTTTTTTTTTGGAGACAGAGTCTCGCTCTGTTACCCAGGCTGGAGTGCAGTGGCATGATTTTGGCTCACAGCAGCCTTCGCCTCCTCAGTTCAAGCGATTCTCCTGCCTCAGCCTCCTGAGTAGCTGGGACTACAGGCACATGCCACCACACCCAGCTAATTTTTTGTGTTTTTAGTAGACATGGGGTTTCACCATGTTGGCCAGGATAGTCTTGATCTCCTGGTTCAGCCTCCCAAAGTGCTGGGATTACAGGCATGTGCCACCACGCCTGGCCCCATAAAAATATTTTTTTATGGCACGGTCTCACTCTGTCCCCCAAGCTGGAGTTCAGTGGCACAATCATAGCTCACTGCAGCCTCAACCTCCTAGGCTCAAGCAATCCTCCCACCTCACAACCCTGAGTATCTGGGACTACAGGTGTGCATAATCATGCCCGGTTAATTTTTTGTATTTTTGTAAAGATGGGGTTTCACCATGTTGCCCAGGCTGATTTGAACTCCTGAGCTCAAGCAATCCACCTGCCCTAGCCTCCCAAAGTGTTAGGATTACAGGCATAAGCCATTATGCCTGGCCTTCAGTTCAATTTTTTTTTTTTTTTTTTTTGAGATGGAGTCTCCCTCTCTCACCCAAGGTGGAGTGCAGTGGCATGATCTCGGCTCACGGCAACCTCCACCTCCCAGATTCAAGCAATTCTCCTGCCTCAGCCTCCCAAGTAGCTGGGATTACAGGTGCATGCCACCACACTCAACTAATTTTTGTGCTTTTAGTGGAGACAGGGTTTCACCATATAGATCAGGCTGGTCTCAAACTCCTGACCTCAGGTGGTCCACCCACCTTGGCCTCCCAAAATGCTGCAATTACAAGCGTGAGCCACTGCGCCTGGCTCAATTCTTTAAACCAGAACAAAATAATGATTTAAAGAAAGTTAAAAATAGAGGAAACAGGTTAGCTTTAGCACCTTTGAGTAGTGAAGAGGTTGTAGACTTTAGAGACAGAAAAACACGAGTTCAAATTCTGTTACCAGCTAAGAATTACTTTTGTCACTAAGCTTCTATTTCCTCATCTATGTAATGGGAACGATAATATCTACTAAACAGATGAGTTAAGAGAAACAAAAAGAATTTACATAAAGGTCTTGCCACACTGTATTCACTCAGTGATTATAAAACACAATACTTCAAGTCCCAAAGAAGAAAAAAAAACTTGCCCTGTTACTTGCTAAGCCGAGCTGAATAGGAGTAGACAGAGACTTGTTCACTGTCTGTGTGAAACACTGGAGGATAAACAAGTGTCTTCTAATTTGGGAGTGTAAATGAAAACATCCAGTTAGAATGCATCTCTTTGCAACGACAAAGAGGAACAATATTCTCAGAGGACATTTTGTACTTTGTCTTTTTTTTTTTTTTTTGAAACCGGGTCTCACTCTGTCTTCCAACCTGGAGTGCAGGCGCACGATCACAGTTCACTGCAGCCTTGACCTTCCTGGCTCAAGCGATCCTCTCACCTCAGCCTTTGGAGTAGCTGGGACTACAGGCATGCACCACCATGCCCAGCTAATTTTTGTTTTTTGTTTTTGCAGAGATGGGGTCTCACTATGTTGCCCAGGTTGGTCACAAACTTCTCAGCTCAAGCAATCTGCCTGTCTCAGCCCTGCAAAGTGTTGGGATTACAGGTGAGAGCTACTATGCCCAGCCTACTTTGTCATTATTTTCTCACTCTGCCCATATTTCTTCCCTTCAGGTATGCAAGGACTGCCATCTCTACATTTGCCCTAGAACTCCCAAAATTTTCTTGGGTGTGAAATTGGTTTTATATCATCCCATTTCAGGCAAATCCTCTTGGACCTTACCTCTCCCAGATAAAGCGCAAGGATTGCTCACCTGGTCTTCGTGCCAACATTGAAAGCACATTTCTAACACATCCTTCTCTAAGCAACACCAAGTACCACCACTTCTGTAACTACCATTAGTCCCTTTCTCCAATTACCACCGTTTCTAAGCCTAATTCGACTCTTCTCTATTTTCTTCCAAAAAATTCAAAGGTTTTTTCTGATATGAGATTTGGAAGGGATAGGAATAAGAAAGAATGCTGATTCTACTTCTAAGCATCCCTTTTTTTTTTGAGATGGACTATTGCTCTGTCGCCCAGACTGGAGGGCAGTGGCGTGATCTCAGCTCACTGCAACCTCTGCCTCCCGGGTTCAGGTGATTCTCCTGCCTCAGCCTCCTGGGCAGCTGGGATTACAGGCACGTGCCACCATGCCTGGCTAATTTTTGTATTTTTAGTAGAGACAGGGTTTCACCATATTGGCCAGGCTGGTCTTGAAGTCCCAACCTTGTGATCCGCTCACCTCAGCCTCCCAAAGTGGCTGCATCCTTTCTTCATAATTACAAAAGACAATCTCAGAGTAATGTTCCCAGAGTAATCAACCCATGAGTAAATATATAGTATTTCAGTAAAGACAGTAAGTACAAATGAAACTTTTAAAATTTTTGTAGATTTTAGGGGGTACAGGTGCAGTTTTGTTACATGGACATGGAGTGGTGGTGAAGTCTGAGCTTCTATGTAGCCATCACCTCAATAGTAGACATTGTACCCAATGGGGAATTTTTCATTCCTTACCTCCCTCCTGCCTTCCCACCTTTTGGACTCTCCAATGTTGTTATCGTACTCTGTGTCCCTGTGTACACACTGTTTAGCTCCAACTTATAAGTGAGACCATGTGGTATTTGACTTTCTATTTTTGAATTATTTCACTTAGGATAACGGTCTTCAGTTCCATCCACATTGCTGCAAAAGTTGAGTAGTATACCATGGTATACATATACACCACATCTTTTCTTTCTTGTTTTTTTTTTTTAGACAAGTCTCACTCTGTCACCCAGGCTGGAGTGCAGTGGTGCGATCTTGGCTCACTGCAACCTCCACCTCCTGTGTTCAGGCAATTCTCCTGCCTCAGCCTCCTGAGTAGCTGGGATTACAGGTGCCTACCATCATGCCCAAATAATTTTTGTAGTTTTAGTAGAGACGGGGTTTCACCATGTTGGCCTGGCTGATCTCAAACTCCTGACCTCAAATGATCCGCCCACCTCAGCCTCCCAGAGTGCCGGGATTAAAAGGCATGAGCCACTGCACCCAGCCAGCAGTTCTTGTTTTGTTCTGTTTTGTATATTTGAAGATATATCAAGCTTTCTCTTGAGTTTCTTCTCATTATCAACACACACACACACAGACACACACAAACACACACACACTCATACACACACACATTCACACTCACACTCTTACAGACACAAAGGGCCTGGACCTTTCTTCCACTCAGCTGAGATTCTCGGCACTCCTAAACTGTTCCTCTTGGGTTGGGCTCCCACATCTGCCACTGCACCACTACCATCAGGGCAGCTTCCTCTTGGGCCCTTCTTTCTCCCCTGCCCCATAGCCCTGGAGGTTGTATACTGCTGAAAGATGCTGTTGTTTAGAGGAGGGAAGTGAGGGCGGGCAGAGATGGGAAGAAATGCAATGACCCCAAGCATGTGGGACTGCTAGGGCCAAAGGGAAAGAAAGACCATTCCAGGATTCCACAATGAAGGAGGAGAGGGGTGCCAACCTCAGTTTTAGTAGGGAAGCTTTTCACACTGCCCTGTTCTCAACAGAGGAGAAAGAGTCTACTGAGAAAGAATATAAGCACAGGTATGGTGGGAAGGCAGAAAATGGAAGTAAGTAGGAATACTGGCCAGCCCTTCCACCCACCTGAGCCATGCACACCATGCTCTGTATAATGGTATTCCAGGCGCAGAGCTCTGAGCTCAGCACATAGATGTCACTCCATACAGATGACTGAAGAAATGGATTTTAGGGGCAAGGCCTCCTTTGCTCCTTTCCAAATGTATTCATTTGTTCAATTCAATAAATATTTTTTAGCCTCGATCTATGCAAGGCATTCTTGGACATACAACATTAAATAAAATAGACAAAAATCCCTACCCTCATGAAAGTCACATTTCAATGCTGGTGAAACACAATACATATACAAACAAGTAAATACATTACATGTCAATGGTTGATGGGGCAGTGCAGAAAAATTAAATAGGATAAGGTGGATAGGGAAAGGGAAGTATTATTTTATGTAAGATGGTCGAGGGAGAACTCACTGTTCACATGACATTTGAGCAGACAATTGGAATAAGTTCAGGAGGCTAACTATGCAGGTATCCAGGGAAACTGTTTTCTAGCCAGAGGGGAGACAGCAGGTACAAAGTCTCTAAGGCAAAAGCACACTTGTTGTGTTCTAGGAACAGTAAGGAAGTCAGCATGTCTACAGCAGTGGGAGGTGTAGGGATAATAGCAGGTGAGGTTAGAGGGGACCAAATCATGTATCTTCCATCCAGGAGTCCCCAACCTTGGCTGCACATCAGAATTTTTCTAAGGAGCTTTTTAAAAATATCAATGACTGGGTCCCAGCCTACAGTGATTACATCAGACTCTCTGGAGGTAGACTTAAGAATCTGACGTTTGCAAGTTTCCTAGGTGAGTCAAGGCTAAGGACCACCTCTGCAGGCTATTGTAAGAGCTGGACGCTGACCTTGTTCAGCCTTTCCCTCAGCTCTTCTAGAGATAGTCAGAATTCTCTTATGGTAGAAATACAGAGTTTCACTCCCCACAGAAAGATACAGGACAACAAATTCAATAAATTAATTCACTGGCATGGATGATTTTCTCAGGCTAATTGTTTCCCGTTTGATAGGAGACAATTAAAGGCTGGAAGGCACTGGATGCCTGATGATGAAGTGGACTTTCAAACTGGGACACTACTGAAATGATGGGCTGGCCAGAGACACAGGAGATCACTTGGAGCAAGTGCAATAACAAAGTGGTTCGATGAGGACTTGGAATTGTACAGGGCTGGAGCTGAAGTGTAGCCCAGTTGTTTACTAGTTGTGTGAATGTGGATGACTGGACGATCATTTCTCACCTCCAAGCCTCAGGCTCCCCACCTGCAAAGTGGGATATAATGTGATCTACTTCATAGAAGGATGAATTAGGATGATTTATTTCTTGTGCTTAGAAAGATGCCCAGATTAGTACATTTGGTGGAACTGAGAAATAGCATAAGGTCAAATTTAATACATGTCAGATGTTATTACGATTATTATTCAATTTCATAGTTTTGTCATGGCCCAATTTATCCTCATTGTGCCTCAACACATAGAGCTGTTAACAAAGGGATCTCTGGTTCTGGGTGATGACCGAGTACCACAATGGAGGATTTCCTTTCCAGTTGGCTTCTTGGGTGTGCTAGCTATATCACTAATTATCTTAAATAAGTGAAGTTTTAACATTTCTCCAATGATTTTTTTTTATCTCACCTTAGAAGATACTACTTTATGAGATTAAATAAAGAATTTGAGAAGAACAGGTTTCATTAAATATAGAATCAAAGTAGATTCAAATTTTCTGGATGGGCAATACTTATGTTCACAGAAAATGCTTTAAAATATGCAGAAGATAATTAACTGGGCAATGGACAAAGTGAAAAGCTTAGACTTTTTTTTTTTTTTTTTGGAAGTATCTTAATGCTCCTCAGTCATTTGGAGGAGAATTGAAAAAATAGCAGTTACTTCCATATAATCCAGCTTGTGGAATTAAGGTTATTTGTGGAGAAGGACAAAGATCTGTAAATTTACAGTTTCCTTCCAAAACCAACGTCAAATTTTGAAATATATCAAAGCTCTTCTTCAAGACAAATAATCTACAGTACATCTTTCTTATGGGATGGACTTAGGAAAAATAGTGATTGTCAATATCTAGTCACTTTAGCTTTCAGAATGCTTCATTTTAAGAGGAAGTTTTAGAATCTCATATTTATTCCTGTGGAAGGACAGCACTGTGGCTCATACTTTATAAGATCTTTATTCAACTAAATAGGTAGAGAAACCTCCTCCATGACAGGAATCTGAAACATTGTCCCTGGTGCTCATAAATACTCCACCGTGTTGTCTGAAATGACTTATCTCAGTCCTGACTGTGGGCTCAGATTTACTGTACAGTTCATCAACTTCTCAGCATGATGGATAATGAATGTTTCATTTACATCGCTAATTGCCAAGCCATGGTTCCTGCAACCTTTAACCCGTATGCTTTATCCCATTATCACCATATGTCAATATAATTGCATTTAACATTCCAAATGATAAACTTTCTTCTATATAGAGAAATATTTTTCACAAAGAAATCATATGAGGGCTGCTGGTAAAATACAAGTCTATTATAGGAATTGACAGGGACTAAACTAGAAAAATAGGAAGATTATCGTAACTGGTAAAATCCATCTTCAGACAAGGACCCATGATTTCATATGCAGGAAAAATACTGGTATTTTCTTAAGGATTTGTCTTTGTTAGCTTTTAATTGAACAAATGCATAAAAAGAGATTCCTCAAGTAGTGTAACTAAACTTCAGGCCTATGTAAGTTCCAAGAAATACATATTTTTGAAAACTGATTAGCGATAGCTACATGACCCAATTATATTTTCTATGTTTATTATCAGCCAGTAAACTCATAATGAAGCAGCTGCACACTCCCCCAAACATTTAGAATTGAACAAATTTCTAGAGAGAAATGAAAAATATCAAAAATTAAAATCCTAAACTGGAAGACAAGTTGAGAGACCTTTCAGCCTGGCCACCTGTATCCAAGATTCATTTAAAACCGAGCAGCAAGAGGGTTTTTTGGTTTTTGGTTTTTGTTTTCAGATGTGGGTAAGTGTTTTCCACAAAGACAGCTACTGAGACCCAAAAAGGAGCCAGCTCTTCTGTGGTACTGGGAGATGCCCAGGTGGGGATCTGCCCAGGGCCGCACAGCCTACGCTGCAAGCTAGGGTGCACCTGCAACTCTGACCCGCTGTTTCCCGACTCAGAAAGTGGTCTCGGATGTCCACCGAGTTTTTAGGCTACATACCTAAGAGTAATCCATGACGCTTTTTCCTCCCTAAACCCCATAGCGAGTCCATCAACATATCTTATTGGTTATAACTTGAATAAATTAGATATATTAAAGATACATACAAATAGATTTTGAATTTGTCAACTACAACTTGACTGCACCCATCCCAGTTCAAACCATGGCTTCCTCTCCCATGGTCTATGAAGGCGGCCTCTAATCCATGTCTTTATTCATATTGTTACCTGCTTTCCCTTAATTCTTTGCCACATCCCTGTCCTTTTTATAATCCTCCAATGGCTTTCCTTGAACTTAAAATAAAGTCTAAAGTGTTTACTCTGGCCTGGAAGGCCTTGCAGGATTTGATCCCACCACCTTACCTCTCCAGCCATGCCACCCCCTCCCCTACACTCATTATGACACATGCAGTTTCTAATGAATTTTCTTTCAGTTTCCTGAATCTGCCAATCTATTTCCCACTTCAGAAACTTTGCACTGCTGTTCCCTTTGCCTGGAATGCTCTTATGCCTAATCTTTTCCCAGCCTATACTGTATATGCTTGATTTATAAACTTAAAAATCACTTTCTTGGGAGGTCTTACACACCTCCCTATATAATGCAAATTGTATTTTCTCATAACAGCATCCAATAATTTTCTTCATAGCACTTAGTTTGAAATCTACATTTATATGTATGATTACTTGTTTAATGTCTTGCTTCCTGACAACACTGAAAGCTCCAAGACGATAAAAAATGTGTGTATTTTAGTTCCTATGTCCCTAGTACCTAGCACATAGCATATAGTGTTGGTGAGTGAGTAAATGGTGAATGTCTTGGTATTTCACCTTTCATCTTAATGGACTCTAATTTCCTATAACCAAAGTGTAGCAAAATGAATGCAGTCAGAATATAGGTAGGCAAGATAATCAGAGACATAGAAAGCATTAGGGAAGCCTAAATGGACTTCAGGCCACTCGGAAGAGAAGTGACACAACTTCCACAGAGGGAAAGAATGAAAGAAAGAATGTGCTTTCCGGGGAGGAATATTCAGCATTTTTGATAATTTCTGAGAGGCAGGTCAGTGGAGTAGTTAAGAGCATGAACTCTAGGGCCGGATTCTGCTTCTTCACATTTCTACAACCTTGGGAAAGTTCTTATTCTTTCCGTGCCACACTTTGTTTATCTGAAACATGAGACAACTACAGCATCTCCTTTACAGAGTTCTAAGAATTAAATGAGTTAATTTTTGTAAAATCCTTCAAAGAGTCCCAGCCATGTGTTAAGTTCCACATAAATACTTTTTTTAATAAAAATAAACTTTTGGAGATAGAAACAGTAAAGTTTTGCAGGTATTTTCTTGGATACTAGTGCTTTACGTCCTAATGAATTACAACACATATACTTAGTGTCTCAATCAATACCAAGCCAGTAAGTGAAGAGCTAGTCCACTGCAAGTCTCCTCTGCGACACAGGGCTGGATCACCATCAACAGCACTATTTCTGCGGAATCCGTGCAACAAAGACTACAGGCATCTCAATGGCAGGGGTGAGTTACATGGCAGAACGAAGACTACACCAGAAGCCAGAAGTGCTGGCCTTTAACCATATACTTCTATTCACTAGCTGTGTACCCTCTGCAAATGTTCTGGGTCTTAGATTGGTGTCTATGAATTAGATAGTCTTTAGGATCTCTTCTAGCTTCCCCCATGTTATGTGTCATTTCCTTCCGTTTCTTTTAAAGTACCCAAAACAGTCCACACAGTAGGTGTTGTGGTGATCAAACAGAAAGGCACTGAGCCACAAGGTAGACACTTGATTAACATCAGTTGTATCTGATTATGCATTTCTTTTTTCTTTTTTTTTTGTGGAAACAGTCTTGCTGTGCCGCCTAGGCTAGAGTGCAATGGCATGATCACAGCTCACTGCGTCCTCTGCCTCCCATGTTCAAGCAATTCTCCTACCTTAGCCTCCTGAGTAGCTGGGATTACAGGCATGCACCACCACGCCTGGCTAATTTTTCTAGAGATTCACCATGTTGGCCAGGCTGGTCTCGAATTCCTGACCTCAAGAGATCTGCCCGCCTTGGCCTCCCAAAGTGCTGAAATTACAGGTGTGAGCCACCACACCCCAAGAAGTCATATGACCTGTGGGATCTATAGAGGGGAGCTCAAGAGAATGGCATGTACAAGGCACTGCACTAGTGAATTTATGCAGATTGCTTCATTTGTTCCTGCCAATAGCCCAGTGAGATAAGTATTAACATTCTCTTCCCAGTGAAGAAACAGAGAGGGTGATGGTGATGCTCAAAGACCTACAATATTGGGTATAGCTCTCGAGGCAAGTTCAGGGTATGCTGATGCCTGCCATTTGTCACCTCAAATGATGGTATGTATTTCCAGGCGAGAAATAAAAGAGGCTGCTGACTTTACCATCTGAGGTCACACATCTGCTGAAATAGAGATGATTAACATCACTAGAAACAGCAAGATGACAGTATAATGTCTGAGTAGTGACATGTTTTTGCACATTTCCAGCCCCTTCAAATATCCGCAAACACACAGGAAGCACAAAAGAAAGCAGAAATGAGTGCTTTATAAAGCACCCAAGTTTCTACACAGAAATTTTTGATGGCCTTCAGTTCCTCTACTAATTTCTATCCTTCCTAGCCACTGGCCTCCCAGAATCCACTCCCCATTTTCTGTTTCTGGGCTCATATTGTCTGGCTGGCTCACTTGGATTTATCCTCATGGAGTCTGGATTTCCTACCCTGGCTCAGCATCTGTCCCTCCATATTCGTCCTCCACTTCCACAGATCTCTGAGAGAAATGCCTGGCCGCCATCTTGGGACATTGATGAGCCTCACGCCATTTGTGAGGGAAGGACGTAAGAAAATGAATTGATGTGCTCTTTAAAGGATGGGCAGGAAAACAGATCCTGTTGTGGATATTTATTTGAGAAGAATTAAGGATTTGAAGTGAAGTCACTAAGTGAGCATTACCAATGAGAGAGGAAAACAGGCAAGAAAATCTTGATGGCTTCACAAGCCATGCAACAAACCAAATGGCGTACTGTGATGACATGAGGCAGCCAGGCTGGGGAGAAGATAACCACGGGGCAGAAGGTCAGGATTCTGTCCCTGCTGCCTAAGCTATGTGTTCATAACCAAATCATGTCATATTTCCAACCCTCAAAATAGCGCTGTCATCACATCCGACCTCTAAAGTTCCTTCCGGGCCCAACAGTCTCCTTATCTCCAGCCACACACACTGACTTTTAATATTTAGTTCCCCGACCTGTACTGTGACCTTTCTATGCTGTAGAATAACATTTCCCATTTTGTTCCAAGACCCTTCATGTTGCTGCCCAATATTTAGCTGACTGTTTTCCCTAAGGAGTGTTCCGGCCCAGGGGATGGGTGAACAGGCTGGGAAGAGTCTCAAGACCTTTCAGAGTTATACTTACTAGCACATAGCATGATGATTATGAGTGAATTATCTAATCAGTGTCGTTGCCCATACTGAAATTCATTTCCCACTTTTGGGCCCATTCTCAAGACCTCAAAATGTCATTCTATCCATTTTTTTTTTTTTTTTCTGAGATGAAGTCTCGCTCTTGTCAACCAGGCTGGAGTGCAATGGCATGATATTGGCTCACTGCAACCTCCACCTCCCAGGTTCAAGCAATTCTCTTGCATCAGCCTCCCAAGTAGCTGGGATTACAGGCATCTGCCACCACGCCCAGCTAATGAGATTAACCTTTTTTATAACCTGGAAGAATTCAATGTTACATGCAGCTGTGGGAATTTAATTACATATTTTGTTTTCCAATGCCAAGGCAACAGAGTCCTTTACGCCTTTCCTTTGTTTGATTTTTTTTTTCCCACCATAAAGTTCAAATGCTTAGCCTTGTACTGAGGCTGTATATGGTTACATCCTCTCTCCATCCCTCCAGCTCATCTGTCATCACCATCATCCCCTCCCACATACCTCAACAAAATCTAACTTGTAATTCTCCAGACATGTCAGGCATACATTATTCCTTCTGCCTGAGAAGCTCTTCCTTGCCTTTTAAATCTAGAATGATGTAATAAGTTGACTATCTTATTTCATACAAAGAAGGGATACCGATGAGATTCATCATCACACAAGATAGCAACTACTAAAAGTGTAATTTGATTATAAGAGTTTAGGTAAATATATGGGCTACAAGATCCACAGAGGGAATGGGGCACATTGGTAGGCCTGGAGCATGAAGCAAAGGCAGGGAACCTCATTGTATCCTACATAATACACTTCATTTCTCTATCACAATATTAAGCAAGCTTTTCACAGAATCCATGCAGTGTGAATCCCCAAAGGTAACCTTTATCAATTTCATGGTGAGTGCTCCCAAGAATTTTGACAAATCATACTGGTCACTTATCTCAACTTTGAGATGTGTTTGTCCTCATAGTTAATTGGGAAAAATAGGGCACTCTTGTGAGCCACTGTAGAGGTTCACTCCTGGCAATAAAGCACTTACAAAGAGCTACTCAGGACCAGTTGTTAAGTGCTCTGTGTGTGTGTGTGTGTGTGTGTGTGCACGTGTGTGCATGCCAGAGTGTGCCTGTCTCTCTTTGACCCATTATTTCAGACTTAAAAACAAGCATGTTTTCAAATGGTGCTATGAGCTGCCAATGATGTATCACCACCATATCTCATTATTCTCCAGTAAATGTGATAATAATGTGATCTGTTAACATAAAAAAAGTTTGACTTCACAAAAGCAGCTGGAAATGGACAACCACAATATGCATAAATCTAACTCCTACCATCAGCTACACACTGCTTGACATATATTGTTAGAAGCACCTCACATTTGTGGGTTCTCTTAAGCAAAATACTTGCATTAGGTCTCAGCTGGGGCTGTGCATCAGGCGGTTTGGGAAATATTCAGTTCTCAGCAGAAGCCAGAATTTGAATTCCCTCATCTTTTAAGAATCATTTACCAGGTTTGGAGAGGATTTAGGCAGCTCAGGTGCTTCCACTAATGTCTCTGAACTTCTGTCTCTCTTTGTTCATGGATGGTCCAATAAATAAGGTTATCTTTGAACTGATGCACGTATGAGATAATAAAATAACTCTAAGTGATATCAACATCAGCGATTCAAAGAAATATTAGATTTAAGCTCATGTTGGTCAAAAGGAACCAGGATACAAAGAACTTTGAGCTATCATCATTCATCCCTGTTTCTGTGAGCCACAACCAACAGCAGGACCCAACACAAGGATCTCAGCATGTCTGAAATCCTTAAATCAAGGAAGCCAATGTTATGAGTTGAATTCTATTATGGATACTAGCTTCTGGCTGGCATCTCTGGCTCTCTTCTTGACACATATTAGCTTCTAGCTTTGCTTCCACGACTTTTATCTTTTCTCCAGCACATTGCTCACCAATCCTCTCTCTGCTCTGTTGCTCTGAACTTCCCCACAAGAATTTCAACAGCTCTCAAGTCTTTTCTTCCATCCCCACCACTAACCTGAATGCCTGGACCCTTATTTTTTTTAATCTTCGGTAGATGCTGCCTATTGGCTATATTGCCTTAGATTAACTTTAGATATTTAAAGCTCAAAAGGTTCAAAATCAAACTCATTATCTTCTCTTTCTTTCACCTCCTTGCTCCTCTCCCTATATTACTGATTGCACTTAACAGCATGGTCCCCAGTGTAGCCATGCAAATGAGAAACCCGGTGGCTCCTTGTGGTACATGCCTGCAAGATCGCTGAAGCCAGAAGGATGACTGATTATACCACATGGGTGGAGGGGACCGCTCCTGGGTCTTGGTGATTGTCAGGGGCAAGACCTGAGATGCTCCCTCCCCTCCAGGGTCCTCTGCAGCTCCCCTTTCTGACAAAGATTCACAGAATTTGCTACATTTGAGAATTCCAATTAGGAACTCACACTTTTTATCTGCCCTATCAATTTTTTAAACTTCCTGAAAATTAATTTTTTTCAAAATCTGTCATTCTAAATTACTTTTCTTAGTGTCTTGGCATACTATATCAACTTTGATTCTTTGTTACAACTTTTTACTCTTTTATCACCAAAGTGGCTTTTATTCTCTTTATCATTATTTTCTTTTACTACTATATTACATCGTTATACTTATTATTTTGTTCTCTATAGCATCAATTTATTTGATTTAGTGTCAATTTATTTTTATTGCTGACTTTAAAAAATAGTGATGGGGGTGGGGGAAAGGGGAGGGAGAGGATTAGGACAAATACCTAATGCATGCAGGGCTTAAAACCTAGATGATGGGTTTACAGGTGCAGCAAACTATCATGGCACATGTATACCTATGCAACAAAACTGCATCTTCTGCACATGTATCCCAGAACTTAAAGTAACATTTTTAAAAAGTGATAATTTGCCATGTTTGTTATCCTTTTTCTACATACCGTATTTCACTTTGCCATTTACAAATTTATTTTTTTCTTAAGGTAGAAAATTGCACACACTGCACACACTCATCCCTTTGTCTCCACAGCCAAAGACACTGCTTTGCTCCAGACATGCCGTACCTTCAACCTGGCCTGTCAGTGGCAATACACAATGCTCTCGTGGTCACTAGACTGTCCTCTCCAGTCCCGCCTCCCACTGTCCCCAGGAGAAAGCCCAGTCTAGTCACACGGTGCCGAAGGCCTTAGAGTCCAGCTCCTCCCGACGTCCTCTCCTCTGACCGCAGCTTCCAGCCCTCTCTGGGCCGCCACAGGGCCAGCTTCCCACATCTCCACGGTCACCCAGTGTTCCTTCCCACATATGGCCTTGGAACATCCCCTGTCTAGGACGCCTTTTCCCCTTTCTTCCACCTAGCTTCTCCATGCTTCAAGATTCTGCTCAAGAATCACTGACTTCTGGAGCCATCGCCAGCAACTCAAGTTCTTTGTGCCCTCACCTGGTTTTCTAACATTTATCAATAGACTATGAGAGCCTTCCAACTCACAGGACCTATTTCTTTGAAAGATTTTTGTCTCCTAAAGACATGGCATTTCCTAGGTAATAATTTCCCTAGTTTCACTGAAGACGTAAGAGTCAAAACACCATCAAGCAACCACCAGATGTAAACTCACCAAACAGATATACTCTAGTCAAAAGAAACATCTCTTACCGTGGTTAGAGTTACCACAAGTAAATTATTATGAATTCAGTTGATAATTACATATACTGGACATTATATATACATACTGAACATTGGTGGTTCCTAGCCTTGCATTTGGAGCCAGATTTCCTGGGTTGAAAGGCCTCTCTATTCACTAGCCATGTGCCCTTGGGGAAAAGCTCAATCCTGCTCATCTGTAAAATGGGGATGTTGACAATGATTGTGTCAGCATGTGGCAAGAATTGAATAAATGCACAGAGAACACTTAAACCTGTATCCAGTTAAATATGCTCAACCCCTGTATCCTCATCCCTCAGCTACACTGATCCCAGTGAGGGAGTAGAGACATGGTAAATATCAAAGATGAGTGCTTGACTCAACTTAAATACTTGAAATTTGTTATCATCACTATTCCAATTTGACAATGAAGACAACCTGAGTGGAGCCACATCTGGTGACTGGAGATGGCCGAGATCACAAATCTTATAAGAAGAAGAGAGAAAGACTCGTATTTGCAAGTAGAGAGAAACTAATAAATTCTTGGCACGTGGTTGGCACTCAAACAGGTCTGGTTCATGGAATTAAATGAGGCATGTCCCAATCTGTGTCTCTGTTTTATTCATGTGAATCTCAGGAATGGGTATGTGTATAAGCTTTAAGATGGAGTTAAGGTAGCTCTATCCTGGCTGTACCTTGTTAGGAACAGCAAGTATCATACAAACTCTCAAGGATCCTTTTCTCGCAGGGAAGACTCAAGGGAGAACCTAGTAGGACCTTAAGGCTTCCTCATAATTTCCTTCAGCCTCCACTCTCCTATTTTCAGATGGACAATAGATATTTTTACCTTTTATTTTTGTTTGTTTGAGATGGAGTCCTGCTCTGTTGCCAGGCTGTAGCGCAGTGGCGCAATCTCGGCTCACTGCAACCTACGCCTCCCTAGTTCAAGTGATTCTCCTGCCTCAGCCTCCAAGTAGCTGGGACTACAAGTGTGCGCCACCATGCCCGGCTAATTTTTGTATTTTCAGTAGAGATAGGGTTTCACCATGTTGGCCAGGATGGTCTCGATCTCTTGACCTCATGATCCACCCACCTCAGTCTCCCAAAGTGCTAGGATTACAGGTGTGAGCCACCGCATCCAACCATATTTTTACATTTTTGTGATAAGTGCTTTGCATGCACAGCTTCAAGACAAGCCCCTTTAAGTATTTACATTGCCTTCTTGAGCCAATATAAAAATCAAGAAACTTCACCTTCCAAATAATTCCTCCTGCTTTGGTAATGTTTCACCCGTCATGATGGACTTCATATCCACCGACCTTTCAAACATCAAGACTCTTTGATGTAACCACAGCAATCACTATTATTCTCATTTTACAAAAGGAGAAATAAGGCTCAAAGAGGTTTTGACTTGACTTGCTGAAGTTTACGGCACTAGGAAGTCGTGGAGACAGGACTCGACTCTCAGACTTTAAATCTTTCACCCAGTGGTCTTCTCACTGTATCCAGGAGTCATATCTTCTTTCCAAATAAAAGTTGTTACCCTAGGGGGCTCCAATGTGGAGGCTTCTCCTTTGCAATAGCACTTGGTGGATCAGCAGCAATATTCAAAACAGAAACGATACTGGCCCACATGTAGCTTCCCTAGAAGACCCTCCATCAGGAGTCAACCAGGAAGCAAGGTAGGAACTCTTCAGCTGGATACCAGGCAAGCATCCCTACAAGGTTTCCCCACATGCTCATGGCTGGGAGACCACAGCCATGGTCAGTGAGGAGAGTTTTCTGCTTCACCATTGATTAACCCTCTGCTGCCTGGGCCTCTCCTCTGTCCTCTCACATCCTGAAAGTCTTGGGTGATTGACAACCGAGAATGATTGTCTACGAATCTTCGTTAACATCTATGTTAACCTTCATTAACATCTATGTCACTAATGATGCATCAGATATAAAAGGGCTGAGCAGAAGATTCTTCTTGGAGGAGCTCATGGCCCTGGTTCTAAGGATGATGCAACAAGACCCTCAGATAAATGTACAACCCCCTCTTTATCATGAACAAGGGTCAAAAAGCAAGGGTAGGAGGGGTGGGGCCACTTCTAAGTTAATTAAGCCTTGGGAAGCTGCAACATGAATTTCCAGATGGGCCAATAAAATGCAGGTTGGAGGGAGGAACTGATAAGGAGTCCTTGTTCCAAGGGTTTGAACCCTCTTTTTCTCCAAGAAGCTTCCTCTGAACCCTTCAGGCTGACTTTGTTCATACTCTAAGTAAGCATGCAGGTTTACCAGAAGGAGGTTTTCTAAAAGCTAGACTACCTTCTGAGAGCAACTTGAGGAAAGAGGCCATGTCTTTGTGTCCCAACAATTCCCATATCTACCACAGGGCCCAGTTTGTTACGATAATGAATTAATCAATAGATCATTTAGTGATATGTCAATTACCAAAAATACAGATCTTCTAGCCTCAATGTCCTTTAGTTAACTAATTAATACAGAATATTCAAGCCAATAAAACATCAGAACATATAATCAGTCACCTCTGACATCTGTGTTCTCAAATCTAAGAAGCAGGCCACAATAAAACTGGTACTCCCCCTCTCTCTAGGTACTGTTTGATGTAGTTGCCATTCATTTTGTACACACCAGCAGCAACCCACCTCCCACCCCGACTCCCAGGAAAGCTACATTTACTTAAATTAGAATCAGGTCAAGAAAAGCAAAGGAGAAAAGTCCACAGTAGATCTTATAAAAATAAGAAAGAAAAAGGTTGTGCTTTCTCATATTCACTGGATGTGGATGTGTTTGCCATGAATGAGACCTGCTGTGAGAATGATGCTGGGTTTCCCATCTGGCAAATATCAGATTGAGACACACAACTAGAAATGATTTTTTATTCTTGAATTAATTCCATTCAGTTTATTTGGAATGTCATCATATTCAATAAGCACTCAAGAAACAACATGATTAGAAATCCAATGAGGCTTCCAAATACAATGGAAGATAGTTAATGACCAAACTCTTTGAAGTCAAGAACAGTACATTTTACTACTATTTGGAATTCAAGTTTAAAACATGATTCTTTTAGATAAATACTGTGTGATCTCACTTAGACGTGAAATCTAAAGTAGTCAAACTCATAACAGCAGAGAGCTGACAGTGTCTGCCAGAGGTTGAGGGGTGAAGTTAATGGGGAGATGTTGATCAAAAGGCACAAACCTTCAGCTATGAGATGAGTAAGTTCTGTGGACCTAATGCACAGAACGGTGACTATAGTTAATAATACTGGACCATGGCCGGACGCAGTGGCTCACGCCTGTAATCTTAACAGTTTGGGAGGCCAAGGTGGGAGGACTGCTTGAGCCCAGGAGTTTGAGACCAGCCTGGGCAACATGGCGAAACCCCGTCTCTACAAAAATTACAAAAATTAGCCAGGCATGGTGGCACACGCCTGTGGTCCCAGCTACTTGGGAGGCTGAAGTGGGAGGATCACTTGAGCCCAGAGACACCAAGGCTGCAGTGAGCCAAGATCATACCACTGTACTCCAGCCCTGGTGAAAGAGTGAGACCTTGTCTCAAACAATAATCGTAATAATAATATGGTATCATCTATTTCACATTTGCTAAGGAAGTTGAGCTTAAGTGTTCCCACCATATATAAAAGAGTAGCTGTGATGTGACAAACGTGTTAATTAACTTGATTGTGCTCATCCTTTCCTGATGTGTATGTGTACCAAATTGTCATGTTGCACACCTGGAATATATATATATATATACAATTTTTGTCAACTCTATCTCAATAATGCTGGTGAATTTTTAACGATTCTTATATTTTTCTGTTATTATTGTGATGTACAGGACAGGAGTCTGAAGGAGACTGTCAAAATCTATTAGAAACGGTATTTCGAGAACCACGGGAGAGCTAGAGGTTCTTATTTTTGACATAAAATGCCTTTTTAAGATTTTTGTTTTTTTGCTTTGGTTGTCTTTCTAAATGAAAACTCAGAAAAAGTGCTGCCCTCTTACCCTCAGCTAGAGACTGCTCCTTGCTTGAGTGGATTGTGGACTCTAAGGACCCCACTCTGCTCAAGCCAGACCACAGAATTACACTGTTGAGCTGCTGGATTTCCGTGCCTGTTTTCCGAATTCCACAAGCTTTGGAATGCTTTATTTGCATGCTGGCTCAGACAATAACTATCAGCATGAGAAATCACTCCGCCTTTGCAGGCCTTGATTTTTTCTCTGTAAAATGGGAATGAAAAAACAGATCTACAGCCCAGCATCTTTGTGAGGATTTAGTAGGATACCATGTGAAAGCTGCTGTTACTGAGCAGGGATTTGTTAAATTCTTTATCTTTTCACTTGCTACCCCCTCCCTCACTCTTTCCTTCAATTAACAGGGGGTTATAACTGATCTTCAGAGTCAAATTTTCATTGGCAGCCATTGTTTCTTCCCTTCACTGTGTGTGCACTGAAAATCATTACCCCAGACTGGCCGGTTTGCCTGACCCAACCGGAGAAAGCCCAGCTCCCTTTGCTGGACTCTGCAAATAGGTTAGTCTATTGCATTTTAGCTAGAGCCAAATGAAAGCAAGGCCTGCCCATGCGGTCTTTATCCCCCAGTGCATACACAAGAGGTAGGTGATACAGGATATGATGGGATTTTCATCAGTGAACACTATGCTTTTTGTTCCCAGTATTTTGTCTGACTTCCTGAGTTTTATCTCCTCAAAGCCCACATGGCATCCACTAATCATGGCTTAAGTGATACAACTGCATAGCAGAGAAAAGACTCAAGGAATACACAATGGATTTAGAAGAATAAATAAAGAACCAGACTACCCTGCCTCCAGACTAGATTCAGAAGCATCTGACTAAGGGAGTAGGAAAGAATTCAAAAGGAAAGGAAGAAAGCTGAGAAGCTAGTGAGACTTGGGAGAGATGCTGGCGGGACCTGCCAAAGGGCAGGGGCTGGGGAGAAGGAGGGAGGGAAGGGAACACTGCAGACAGATGTGAGCATGCAGGGGCAGCACTGACCTGTACCCACTTTCTCAAGGAGGGTCTGAGAAAGTAGACAACATCAGTGTTTCCTGTGCCCTATTTGAGGCCAGGTAGAAGCAGTGTGTAAGTGGGGTACTGATATGGTTTGGCTGTTTCCCCACCCAAATCTCATTTTGAATTGTAGCTCCCATAATTTCCACGTGTGGAGGGAGGGGCCTGGTGGGAGGTAATTGAACCATGGCAGTAATTAAATAAAACCACCAGAGACTTATTTACTATAATGAGAACAGCATGGGAAAGATCCATGTTGTTCTCATGATAGTAAGTCTCTCATGGTTTTATAAAAGGGAGCTCCCTGCACATGCCCTCTTGTCTGTCACCATGTAAGACGTGACTTTGCTCCTTCTTCACCTTCCATCATGATTGTGAGGCCTTCCCAGCCATGTGAAACTGTGAATCAATTAAAGCTCTTTCCTTTATAAATTACTCAGTCTCGGGTATGTCTTTATTAGCAGTGTGAGGATGGACTAATATAGGTACTGAGACAGGTCGGGACTAAAGTCTCACAGAGGACAGAACAAGAGGAATGAGAGGGCTGCAGGATGCTTCTCCATGTGCCCCCCAGGTGACACTGTTAGGCAGAGAGAAATAGGCCTGGTCATCAGGATGTAACACTCTCTTCTGCATTATTCAAAAACTAAATAGCTCTATCCACAAAACATACTATGGTTTTAATGTACATTTCATCCACTACTTCAAGAAAAATATTTTCTTCATAGATTTACTAGCTATTTGTTAAGTCTTTTGCTCTTTTTTAAATGAAAGATTTAGCTATGTTCTTATTAATTTGTAAAAATTCTTCATACATTAAATAGTTATTATTTGCCAATAAGAGCAAATATTTTCTCAACTTTATTTCTATTTTGGTCTTTTAATATAAACATTTCTGTTTCTCTAGATTCAGGCAATATTATGCTAGCTATCTAGCAAATGCTAACACAGTACTCATAATGTGCTATCAAGGCACTTCATTTTAGTTATATTTTTCTCTAATGTCCCTGGTGTCCCTGAAAGGGGGTGCTTACTAGTCCATTTTACAGGCAAAAAAACTGATGCTTAGGGCTAAATAATTTGTCTAAAGTTAAAGTGCCAGTATAAGGAATCTAAATCCAACTCTGTTATACCAGGCCGGGTTTGGTACATCTTCTGCAATTATAATACACAGGCAAAGTGGAGTGCAGAAGGAGCTTCCTGACTAAGGATTTTTACACTGGAGTAAGTGTCAAATTAGTAGAATAAAGGGACACTGTTTGAAACACTAAGATATGTACACAACGAGTTAAATAATGTAAATCTGCACATAGCAAACAATGAATAAATAATAATCAACAATAAACAGGATAGTTATTAACCCAAGAGGAGGTTTACAAGCAAAAGTTGTAAATGTGTTTTGTAAACAGGTAGAGGATTAACAAATGTTTGCCTCAGTGATTAACAAGAAGAATGAAATTGATGTGAGCTAAGCTAAGGTCTACTATGCCTATCTAAGGGCCATCTCATTAGAGCCACTTATGGCAACAGATATTGTACTCTGGGACCCTGGAGCTGGCTCAGAAAGGTGACTTTCTTACTTTCCACCAGGTTCCATTCAGACCAGAAATAACTGTGAAGGGGGCAGGAACTCTGGGCATCATTTGCTCAACTACGTATCACCAGTTTGAATTGGCTTAGATTGAGAATCACAGAAGTTTTTATTCAAGAGGTCTATACAGCACATCTCCTTTTCAGCCATGTTCCTACACCCTGACCATTATTGTTCTTGAAAAAATGAAAAAAAAAAAAAAAACAGGCTCAGAAAGGTTTACACAATTATCTTAAGTCCACCCGGCTAGTTCATCACAAATCTAGGTCTAGAATCCCAGGCTTTTAACTCCCATTTCATGGTTCTTCATTCCATGCAACATGGTCTATAGCATTTCAGCAAATCTGATATTTCTTCCAGTCTGATCTTCAAAAATGCATGAGCTATAAAGACATTATATGAATTTATCCAGTAAGGGCTTGGGCAACCACAGATATCCCTTTGTTTCTTAACAATGCTTTGCTTTGTCTGAAGCCAAGCAAGTTTTTTTATTGTTTTAATAAGGCTTATTTTAATAAGCCTCGTTACTATTTATTAAGCATTTAATATGTATCAGGAACTACTGAGAATTTTACCTACACTAAATCTTAAAAACAATCCAATGAACTAGGTTTTTAAGTACCTTTTTCACCAACAAGATACTGTGCTTCAGAGAAAATAAATAAATATGCTGATATGGCAAATGGCAGAGCCAGGATTTCAAACTCAGGCCCTGGGGCTCAGCTTCAGGAGCTATCTGGAGGCAATAAGGTGATGGCAAAGAGTGCAGCCTCTGGAAGGGAAACGCCTGGAAGTAAAGGTTAGTTTCTCCACCACTTAGTAGCTGTCTGTTCTTGAGCAAAGTTACACACCTTCTCCAGGCCTCAGTTTTCTGCTCTGTATAAAGGGAATGCAAATACCACGTAACCACCTCATGGAGTGGCCCCAAGAACTAAATAGGACAAATCACATTAAGTTTAAGCGAAGTGTCCAGAAGATACTCAGAATTTGACATGTATTACCAATTATTATAATTATTATTATTGAAATTATCAGTCTGTTGATCTAGACCTACCAGAAGGAAAAAATATCCTCCAATGCTCTTCTGCCTGCCACAAAGGAAGGCAAGGGAAGTTACTGCACTCCTGCTGCTCTAACATATGGTCAGAGCTGAGACAACAGACAGGCCTTACTTGGGAATGGGGGCCTAATTGAACAACGCTGGCCAGGGTGGCTGGGTTCCAGCTGTCGGATGCTGAGAGGAAGCTTTGGCCAATCTCCAGAATGAATATGTATGAACTATTACTCTAGCTAGATCTCAGTATCATACTCTATCAGTATCTTGGGCACACACGTGTCCAAAGAGCAGATTTGCCTTCTTCCAGATAATGCTACCATCAGTAACACTGGGCTTTAAAGTCATCACACTGTCAAAGCACCATAACTATGGTCACCAAATTACAGAGACTCAGACAAACACTGAGAAGAATCAGGCACTAGATGTAGACCCCTGCCTTTGAGAGGGGTCTTATTTCTGATCCCTCCAATGTCATTCTGTGAATTCCAACTTAGCAGACCCCTCTGGATCTTGAAACAGCCCTAGCCCAGAGAGAGGTCACAATTCAACTTGTCTTGGTCTGTGATTTGAGTTGCTAATAGTCCCTGCAGGAGCAAGTTTTCCCAAAAGTGATGTGACCATGTTATCTCTACCTTATGGTTTCTTGTACACGAGTCTAAAAGGGGAATGACGGGTCACAGAAAGGGGCAGAGTAAGGAAGGCGAGATAAATGCAAATATTTTGTTCACCGTAAAAATACAGAATTTTATTGATAGGGCCCAAATATGGTATTTTTAATGAATCATGTAGTCCACCTTCTATACCTGGTTAGTACGGCCCATGAATTCAAAGCCCCAGGTGTACATAAAAATCACATATAACTTTTTAAACAAATGGCCAGAAACCATTTAATATTGAAGTGCTTATTTCTGCCTGGACATTGACTTTTCATATTGAGAAAATATTTGAGAAAATAAGACTGAAACAGATAGATAGATATTGGGACTCTAAGACTAGAGTAAAACAACTGCAGAATCTTATAAATCAAGGGAACTTACTGACTGTTCCAATCACTCATTTCAAGGTGCCTCATTTCAAAGTTTAACCCAGGCTCTGACGTTTAAATCAAGTTTGTGTATAATTTGGGTAAACAAAATGCTTTTCTTTACAAAAGATATATGATCACTCATAAAACTTTGCCAAGTAAATTAACTTTGAGACATTCTTCTGTTGTTCCTTATTCCTGCCTCAACTGATAAGGCTACTGGACTTTGTAACTGACCTTGGTCAACCTCGTGACTCCAGACCCTACGACCCTCTCTCAGCTTGCAAAAACTGCTCTGAACTGTAACTTCTGTAACTTTCCACTGCCTACCCCAAACCTACAAAACCAACTCCTATCCCACCACCCTCCGCTGACTCTCTTTTCTGACTCAGCCTGCCCGCACCCAGGTGAATAAACAGCCATGATACTCACACAAAGCCTGTTTAGGGAGTCTCTTCATTCAGAGCATGTTTTAACAGGCAAGAAGACAAACTGTAGAAGGGGCCACGCAACAGAATGGTTCAATGACCAAAAATAAGAAACAGTATCATTAAATGAAAAGGGCTGTTAAAATAAAGCCTCACTATGCTCATTAACCCCCTGCACAGGAGAAGCAGGAAAAGGCGAGTTGAAGTGATGGAAAAGGAATTAGAATGAGGAAGTTTGAGGAAAATGAGAAGACACAAAGAGCGGAAAGGGCTGTAACCTAGATTCGAGGGCAGATTCATTCACTCAGCCTGCACTCCCGGGAAGCCTACTCAGTGCCAGACACTATGTGGAGGGCTGGGAATTCAGTTAGTAAAACCAGGAAGACTCATATTCTTCGCAGCAGATAAAAGAAAAGAAAAAAAAAAGTAAAACCAGGAAGATAACACTTCACTACTCAAAGAGGGTCACAGTCTCCAGGAAGGCGGCAATTAAGCAAACCAGCAGTTTTGTTAGAAGGCAGTAAATGCCCTGACAGTGTAATACAAGTGGAACTAGAAGAGCAAAGAGGCAGAGCTCCTAATTCTCCCTGAGGCAAAGAGCATTTAGGAGAGGATGCAAGTGCAGGGCCTCAAGGGTTGAGAAGCCAGCATGCAGGCAAGAGGACAAAAAGCAACAGACATGAAAGGTTTGTGCATGGGAAAGTGCAGGCAATGAGAGGACATGGCACCTTCAATGTGGCTTGCAAGCCATTCTGCATGGTGGGGATGAAGCACGGGGTTCCAATGGAGGAGAGTGGAAGTCACAACTGAGCCAATCCAGGAGTATGGACTTCAAGGGTAACAGAGGAACTGAAGGATTTTTAAGCAGGGGAGCAATAGGACCCAACTTGTAGCTTAGAAAGTGAGGAGGATGGATTGGACAGGCCTCATCTGGACAGAAAGGAAGCTCCACAAAAGTCCAAAGGATGAAGAACAAGAACCTGAATGGAGGTGGGAGCCTCAGGGACGAATGGGATAAGGACTTCATGTGTTGTTAGGCAAAGGAGGGGACAGGACTTGATGGGTGATTGGCAGGAGGTAAAGAGAGGTTAGAGATTCTGATTAGTGAAGGGCACGACTCAAAATAGACAGTGTCAGAGTCCACAGCAAGCAAGAGGGGGCAGCAGAGAACAGAATGCCTCAGGAAAGACAGGCAAAGAAACATGCATGGTAAGAAGGCAGAAATCTGAGAGGATTCTGTAGAACTTCAATCATCAAGATCCTCATTTCTGCCTGGCCCCCACACCCCACCATTTCTTCCCCTGACTGGTGTCACAAGTGTCTGGCATCTACCTTATGCTACTCACACAGCCTGTTTTACCATAAAATGGGTAGACTGAAAGAATGCCTCCTTACAGCTGGCATTTATGCATTTCCTAATTGTGATAGTTAATTTTGTATGTGTCAACTTGACTGGAACATGGGATGTCCAGACATTTGGCCAAACATTACACTCTAGGTATGTCTGTGATGGTGTTTCTGAATGAGATTAACAATGGAATTAGTAGACCAAGTAAAGCCGACCACTCTCCCCAGTGTGGGTGGGCCCCATTCAATCAACTGAAGGCCCGAATAGAACAGGAGGGCTGAGGAAGAGGGACTCCCTCCTGCAGAACATCAGTCTTTTCTAGCCTTAGGACGCAAACTGAACATTCATTCATTCTTGGATCTTGATCCTGCCAGCTTTCAGATCAAAATTAATATTCACGCTGTTGGTTCTGTCTTTCTGAAGAACCCTTGACCAATAGATCCATTTACTGAGATTGTTTCCAAAACAAAATCACACACTCACATACACACACAGCACTCAACGGTGTTACTCTTGGGAGAGACATTGGCACAAAAAAGGGTTTACTTTACATTTTGATCACTGAATACTGTTAAAATTTTCTAACTTTATATATGTATTATTTTTAGTTTAAAAATAGCAATAAGAATTGTTAGGCCAGAAATAATACATTTCATTAGATATAGTTTCTCTTTTATATTCTATATAATTAAAAAATATATTTCTATAGGTATAAATATATGAAAATGCACAAAGAACTGAAAAGGGATATACCAAATTGGCAATTACTTCTGGTTTGAGATTGAGGTGATAGACAAGTGTGAGTTCAGCTGTTTGTATGTGTGTGTGTGTGGTTTTTTTTTTTTTCCAGACGGAGTTTTGCTCTTGTTACCCAGGCTGGAGTGCAATGGCGCAATCTCGGCTCGGCGCAATCTCGGCTCACCGCAACCTCCGCCTCCTGGGTTCAGGCAATTCTCCTGCCTCAGCCTCCTGAGTAGCTGGGATTACAGGCACGCACCACCATGCCCAGCTAATTTTTTGTATTTTTAGTAGAGATGGGGTTTCATCATGTTGACCAGGATAGTCTCGATCTCTTGACCTCTTGATCCACCTGCCTCGGCCTCCCAAAGTGCTGGGATTACAGGTGGTGTGTGGTTTTTTGTCTGGTTTTCTTTTCTTGGTAACACATGCATATTTTACCAGAGAATATAATTATATGCTTATTTATTGTTATTCTAGAGAAAGAAAACTAGATAGTTAATAACTGTCTTCTTTAATAGTTCTACCTTATGGTTTATATAGGTGCAATGTGGTTTTCTTTGCAAATGTCAAGGGTTTTTTAACTTGTCTTTTTCATAGACCTTGAACCTCCCCCAAGTACAAAGGATCACACGGGGCCTAGCTATTGCCAGCTAGAAAGCAGCAATGGTTCTGGGGCTATGTTTCTGGAATGATAGAGAGGGGAAGGGGGTGATGTATCAGTGTTTTAAATGAAAGTCCTGATACATTCATAAACATATAGGCAGGATCTGAAGGGGAGTAGAAATGGGTGCTGCCTGGCAATCACCCTCCTCCTTCCTAAGAGCAGACACTCTTTAGCTGCGCTTTTTGCTGGAGCTCACTTTTTAGTTCAAATCTTGCCTTGTTTTTACAGATTTCACCCATAAGAGAAACACGTAGGATGAGAAGCACCTTCAGAAGGAAATTTCTTTTCTCCCCTCTCCCATGATTAAAGCAACACGGAACTGAATTTTATGAGCTTCAATATAACAACTCTTTGTTAAATCTTATTCTTAATTGTGGTAAAAAATAAAATTTACCATCTTAACCATTTGTAGGTGTACAGTTCAGAAGAATTAAGTCTATTCACATTGCTGGGCCACCAACGTTTAGAACGTTTTCATTTTGTAAAATGAAACTCAATATCCATTAAACAACACCTCCCATTTCTTTCCCCACCTAGCACCTGGCAACCACCACACTAGTTTCTGTCTTTATGAATGTGACTACTTTAGGTACCTCAGTAAGTGAAATCATACAGCATTTGCCTTTTTGTGCCTGGCTTACTTAGCCTAATGTCCTCAAGTTTTCATCCATGTTCTAGCATGTGCCAGAATTTCCTTCCTTTTTACGGCTGAGTACTCTCCGATGGAATGTTTATACAACATTTTGTTTAACCGTTCATCTGTCAATGGACACTTGATTTGCTTCCTTGGCTATTGTGAATAGAGCTGCTATGAACATGGATGAACAATAAAGTATTTCCCAAGCTATTTTTGAAGTGCTTGCCATGAAAAAAAATGCTAAAAAATTAAGCAGTGGCTCCCTCTCAGAGGCCTACACCAGAGCACCTTAGCCACACAATCCGCAAGCTGTCCCCATCTTCTCTATTATTAGAAAGTCCTTAAGCACGCAACCAGGCTACAGATCTAGGAGATGAAGTGTCTTATACTAAATAGTCTGAGTTGGTGCAGAATCTCTTACTGGATTTGACTTCCCATAACTCTTCTGCATCCTGGAAATGGCAAGATACCAAGGACCAAGATCAGGAGAGGATGCTTTGAGGAAAAGGGACCCAAGTTACTGCCCTGCCTACTGGTAACTTTGTAAAATAACTTTTTGGAGAATTACACTCAAGCCAGTACAGTCACCATGGCAGGTCTCTTCTGTGGGACAATGTGATCAGAATTTAAGATCAGTGATTTTCGGCCGAACACAGTGGCTCACACCTATAATCCCAGCACTTTGGGAAGCCGAGGTAGGTGGATCACCTGAGATCAGCAGTTCGATACCAGCCTGTCCAACATGGTGAAACCTCATCTCTACTAAAAATACAAAAATTAGTCAGACATGGTGGTGCATGCCTGTAATCTCAGCTACTCCGAAGGCTGAGGCAGGAGAATTGCTTGAATCTGGGAGGTGGGGGTTGCAGTGAGCGAAGATGGCACCATTGCACTCCAGCCTGGGCGACAAGAGTGAAACTCCGTCTCAAAAAATAAAAATAAAAAAATCAGTGATTTTCCAATGAATGTGCCATGAGCAATCCACAGGTGTATTGCCAAATCTTCATCAATCTGTAAAATTAATTCTTGCCACATTGAGTATACACATTATTACTACTGAGCCTTAATGGAATATTGAACAAGGAAGGATATGAGGTTCAGAATGTGTGCATGGTGAAGGAAAGGTACAAGATAATTTGTCCTAAGTTAAACATAAGCGGTGCCGTGTTACATCATATTGGGTCCAGAGAAAGAGCATGTGGTTATCAGAACATGAAAGAACTTTGATCCATGAGAATATTAAGCTGGGATGGTCAGGGCAATAAAATTTCTGCTCCAGCAAGAAGGAAACAAAAGAACTGTGTGATCACTGTTGAAATTTTTATAGATGCCATAAAACTCTGTTACGTTTAGTAGCAACTGTGTTGCAATTAATACTGACTTGTTTGGTATGGTTTATAGTTTATTGACACTCAACTATGACGGGAACCAATTTCTTTTTTTATTAGAGTTTTACGACCATGAAAGAAGCCAAGACCACCTATCCATAGTTGATAAGAAAAGAGGCTGTGGGACACGCTGTTCAAATGCCTGTTTTCTAGAAGTGTCCCTTGGTGGCAAATACCCATCTGGAATGGGCAGCAGCAGTGGCTGACACAACAAAGACCCAGGATGAGAATCTCAGCCCTCTCTCTTTCTATCAGAGACATGATTGAGAATTTATATGGAAACAGCAAAGCAAAATGGAAATGAGGTTTTTAAAATTGTTATTTAAGGGCAATAAAATAGTAACAATTTGAAATTTAAAAGATCCAGATTAAATTCTTCGTTTTCACCTTTCATTGTCAGCCCAAAGTGCTGTTTGGTGTTTTGACAATGGATTGCTAACCTCTGTGAGGTCAGATCACTTTTGGATTTTCAGATTTTGTAACTTCCTTCAAAAAAGGAAGACATTGTGCCCTACTCCTCTGGATATAGAATTCACCTCTGCAGCAAGCCTCATGCCTCTGTTCACCTGGATGGATAGAGAAGCAAGGGCCACTTTCGTCTATGTATGATTACTACTGAGCCTTCACATAAACGTTGAATTGTGTGCACATGCTGCCGAACAGCGGAAACAAACACTGAATAACATGAATAAATTACAAGATATATTTTATATTTAACATTTTTCAAAAAACACCTCCTGCTGTTAAAGCCCATGCCCCATAAACATCTTCAGTAAAGCAGTGATAAAAGCAAGAATAACAACCCCCAAATGATAAATTGGTCAAATTTACAGAAGCCTAAATAAGCAGTGTCTTCCTTACCACTCAAATGCAAAGGTTACACACACACGCTCACCAGCTGCCCTTCTCCTTGTTTTAGATGATAAAACAATGACTTCATTTGTGACAGAACTAAATATGAGTAAAAGCTATTAACCAAGGCCTAGCAGTTATCTAACAAATATTTTAGTTGAATGATGTTTCTACATATGACAGTATTGCATTAGGACTGCTTGAAAATATTCATCGCATGCAATTTAAAAAGTTGTTTCTCCCTTTGAAAAGGATAGCCTCAAGTGAAATTGATTAGCAGTAAAGAATATCAGAAGAATATATTTATGCCTTAGTCTATGTTTGGAGTGTAAAATAGATCTAGAAAACTTGGCATGGGTACAGCAATGCAACATCCCTTAGAAGATTATTAATGAAAAGTAATACAAAGTTAATTGGCATCTCTAATTTTAAAAAATGATTTCTTTAATAAGAGCTACTCCTACTGGGCCTTTCTTTTGAGATGAGTAACTCTATTTCAAATGTGTTATCAAAACCATTTGGAATCATTCTGGAATCTAATCTAAAACAGAACGTACCTATCTTTTAAATCTTACCAGGTTATAATTTATTAATTTCCACTTATTGTGTAAAAAAAAAAAAAGTCTAAAGGTAAACTCTGATAGCAACTACCTTGTGGATATAATAATAAGTATTATTAAATAGTTTCACATGGTACAGAGCATTTTCTGCCATTTTTCTATAACTATAAGTCTGGTAAGAGTAACTTAGAAGGAAGTAAAGCAGCAAAGCCCCTTGGTTAGTCAAAGTCATCAGTGCTGCGCACAGACAATGTTCAGAATCTGACCTAGGGCATCAATAAGACAACTAAGACATGGACTCTTACCATGACACACAAGCGTTATGTCATTAATGGAGCTTAGATTGTAGCAATGTATTCTTATAAGGTGACAAATTAACCATATGGCTACCTCGTAGATGACAAAACTAAAATATATTAAACTCTGTGGGGTAAATACACCCACAGGCAAATCTAATATACTGACATTTTTTAATACTAATTGAAGCTGATTGATTTACGTATTTTACGTTCTCATCTCTCGAAAATGATGTATTTAATGTTTTATTTTTAAACACAATTAAAAAATAATATATAAATATATACATACTGCAAATGTAATACAGATAACAAATTCATTTAAGCCCATTTATGCACATTAGTAACACACCATGTGGCAGAAAGACTAGGACTACTAGAAGACCCCTTGGCGATTTATTTTATATTAAATCCCTAATGGCCTCTCCTTATCTTTGCAAAAATATGCACGAAAGTCCAGACTATGCAGCCATTGAAATGAATGGTTATTTATTTGCTAAACGAGAACCCTATGTTTAATGTTCCTTAGACATAAGGTAGTCTGGAAAAGTCGCATTCCTACAGTTCCATACATCATTTATTTTACATACCCTAACTTCTCACAACAGGCAGCGGAAAAATCTCTCTGAACAGCATTGTAAGTTGCTGAGATTTCTGTTTCCAATCCCATTACTGGAAGATTAAACGTTAACATGTTTACTTGCTTCTTTAGCAACAAAAACAAATTCACGTGCCATATTGGTGCCTGACACATACACGAATATAAAATGAGAGAAAGTTTGCAAATATCCAAAACTAAAATCAAACAATGGATGAGTATCAGAAGTTCAAACTTACAAATTAATCTCAATTAAAGACCATAGAGAAAGCTTCATGTACTTTACATTTGTCTACAAAAAAAAAAAAGGTACTAATAATTGGAAAGTTCTAAAAGTGTGTTCCTGCTCTTTCAAAAAGCAAAGGCTTGGCCCTGAATATATCAGTTTTTAATCTTCATGCTGACATCGACACACTTTCCTGTCAACTAATTTTCTATAAAATCACTTGATTTTGGTTCACACATCCAGAATATTTCAGTTCCAGAGATATCCAATATTTTCAATTCCAGAGATATCCAATATTCGTAGGTGACAGGAACATAAGTAAAACCACATTGTTCACTCTTTTCCTCAACGCTTCTCCATCTAACTTCTGACAGCCTCAGACAGTCAAAATCAACAAGGTTTTCAAGGAGAAATTCCTTGTAAGATGGCGAGAGATTTAGAAGCAGTGTAATGAGATTTCATCTACTTCTTTAAAAATGTTGTGATATCATGGTCTCACACATCACTTCGGGAAGGGGTGATACATTGCCTTGGTGCTTCAACCAAACCATCTAACAGAAGCGTTTACAAAGAAGCAAATACCTGGCATGGAATAACGTGTGGAATGTGAAAAGGAACAAGACCACCTTCCTTATCCTGGAGGAAGCAGTAACCTGTTTTTCTCTATAGGTATATACAGATAAGCAGAACAAGCAGTACTCGTAAGGTGGTACAATTGCAGGATAATGCTGTGGGGCTAGTTCTTGCCCTGATCCTAGGTAAAAACTCAGGCAATCCCCATGATTTTTTCTAGATACTCTTAGTTAACATAACTCCCCAGGCACTTCAATTCACAATATGGAGTCTCGATTTAGTAATCAAAATGTCCAACCCCATGTCATAGTCAGACCTGCAATTTCAGAGAGGGTTCAGCTTCTCCCCTGTCCCAGCTAGGCTGGCTGCTGGTGGAAGGGGATGTGGTCTCTCTGCCTTTCATTCTTTCCCCACCTGTTCCTTCTATTCCTCATTAATCTTGCTAGCTGTAGATTGCTGACGCACTTGGGTGGGAGCACAAGGAAGCAAGATGAGGTAAGAGGGGTAGAAAACTTAGCACTGGGCTGTTACTTTCTGGAGTCTGTAAATATTAGACTGCCTGTTCTTCCAGGTCTTTACACTGACGCTTTTTCTCATGGGTCACCTGTGGATCTGTCGGAGCTCCCATCTTCCATGTCCTGTGGGCCCCTAGACAACTGGAATGCACTTCTATTCCTCATCCCCCAGTCCTTGGGAAGCTGGCTCTGCCTCTCACTTCTCTCTGCTGAGATCTGCGTTGTGTTCACTCTAAGTCAGGCTTCTTGGATTAGATCTAAGAAAAATACACACTGCCTCTCTCACACACGGCCCAGATCAGCCTAAGACTTGGACAATTTTTCCATGGTGCAGGCTGCTCAGTGCAGCCACCTACGCTACATCCCACTGTGAAGCCAGCTAGTCAGCACAGTGCTTTCACTTTAGATTCCCACAAGTGAAGCACATGCCCACTGTGTCTGTCCCTCAAACTGCATGGGGCACATGGGCCTCTCTTTGGTGGCCCTTCCAAACTATTGCCCAGGCTTTGGTTGAGGGATTGATGCCCTCGCACCCCTTCCTCACAGGGAACCCACACGTTTCTAAATATTTTTCCTTTACTATTTCCAAATTCCTGTCCTTTCTCCCTCTAAGAGGGTGAGAGTTTAAAAGCAGTGTAATGAGATTTCATCTACTTCTCTCAAAATGCGTCACGGTCTCACATCACTTTGGGAAGAGTGATCTATTGCCTTGGTGCTTCAGCATCATCTTCTAACAGAATGTCTCTCTGCACAGTATCTTCCATCTGTCCCTCCAGAGCCAGGCTTCACCTTCCTCCACCGTATTCTCTCCCGCAAGCACAGTGGCTTTATGGACAGCACTGAGCCTCTTCTGGCTGCTGACTCCCTGTCAGTTTCAACCAACAGAAAGCCCCAGTGGGTGCTGGGAAGGAAAAAGAGGGCAGCGTGTTTCTTCCTACATTTCCTTTGGTTTGGGGTCATCATGAACCTGACCATTCCTTGACCAAAGGCCCTGCTAGAGGTGATCCTTTCTTTTCGGCCATTTCCTCCAAGTTTTTCGAAACCTTCTCTTTCCTTTTCCTTTCAGGCTTAAGGTGGTAACTTCCAGGATACTACCCTGTTCTTTGCAGTGTTCCTCACACTGCCTTCATTTAATATAATGGGCCAGGTGCAGTGGCTCATGCTTGTAATCCCAGCACTTTGGGAGGCGGATGGATCACCTGAGGTCAGGAGTTTGAGACCAGCCTGGCCAACATGGTGAAACCCCATCTCTACTAAAAACATAAAAATTAGCCTGGCGTGGTGGCTTGTACCTATAATCCCAGCTACTCGAAAGACTGAGGCAGGAGAATTGCTTGAAACCAGGAGGCAGAGGTTGCAGTGAGTGGAGATCATGCCACTGCACTCCAGCCTGGACAACAGCATGAGACTCTGTCTCAAAAATAAACAAACAAACAAAATGGGTCACCTTATTAGACCTTCCTCAAATCGTCTTAATTGGATGGGCCATCTATTCCTGCTGGGACCCAGATGGATACTATCTTGTTAAAATATATTACCTCAAAATGTGCAGCATTATAATATTTTTCCAACTATTTTATACCATACTAAATATGAATTTACTCAGTTTCCTATTCCAGAGCTTTGAGCAAACATTTCTAACCTGATCATCCAAGTGCATTTTTACTCTATGTAATTTCCTATTACTGTGAATTCTTGCAAATCCAAAGCAAATCATTATGAACCTTTTAAAAGTAGTTCAGAGGTTGGGTGCAGTGGCTCACTTTGGGAGGCTGAGGCATGAGGATCACTTAAGGCTAGGAGTTCAAGACCATCCTGGACAACATAGTGAGACTCTCTATGTTGTCCAGGATGGTCCTGAACTTCCTCTCTAAAAAATAAAATAAAATAAAAAATTAGCTGGGGATGGTGTCACATGCTTGTAGTCCCAGCTACTCAGGAGGCTGAGGTGAAAGGATAACTTGAGCCCAGGAGTTCAAGGCTTCAGTGAACTTTGATCACGTCACTGCACTCCAGCCTGGGTGCCAGAGCAAGACTCTCTCTCACAAAAACAAAAGCAAAACAAAAATAAAAGTAGTTCATAAAAACCTTCTATACTACTGGGGATCTTTAAACCTGCAAAGAGAATATTAAATCCCCAGAGCCCTGGTCCTATCTCAGGAGTCAAGATTTATCAGTTAGATTAGAACTTGATTTCATCACTGTCCTTTCCCAATGCTCACTGATAATGTGACTCTTCTAATAGGCTTAAGAACACGTGATAGGATGGTCTTTACCTGAATAAAATCCAAGACAACAAAAACTGTGAACAAGTTACAAATACATGAGAAGCTAGTTAACAAAGACACAGTACTGTTTGGGGTTCTAATGGATTTTTTTTTTTTTTTTTTTTTTTTTGAGAAGGAGTCTCACTCTGCCACCCAGGCTGGAGTGCAGTGGCGCAATATTGGCTCACTACAACCTCCGCCTCCCGGGTTCAAGCGACTCTCCCGCCTCAGCCTCCTGAGTAGCTGGGACTACAGGTGCATGCCACCAACCCCAGCTAATTTTTTGTATTTTTAGTAGAGACGGGGTTTCACCATGTTGGTGAGGATGGTCTCAATCTCCTGACCTAGTGATCTGCCCGCCTCAGCCTCCCAAAGTGCTGGGATTACAGGCAGGAGCCACCGTGCCCAGCTTCTAATGGATTTTAAATGACCACAGATTATTTCCAGCTTCTCCCACCTGAAGCAGGCGTCTCCTTCCTCACACTTTGTCTCACTGGCCCCATGACTTCCTTTGACAGAATGTTGTGTGATCCTGTGGGACTACTGAGTCTCAACCCCCAAAGTTCTCACCTCTGACACCTTCGAAGGTTTTGTTCTCACATAAGAAGCCCGGGGTGAAAGACCACATGGGGCAAGAGATCCAGCTGCCCAGCCATTTGCTCCAGCCTTCCCACTGAGGCCCCATGCATGCAAGTGAGGCCAACCTGCATCAGCATCAGCCAGTCCAGCCTTCCCACTGAGGCCCCACCCACGCAAGTGAGGCCAACCTGCATCAGCATCAGCCAGTCCAGCCTTCCCAACTGAGGCCCCACGCATGCAAGTGAGGCCAACCTGCATCAGCATCAGCCAGTCCAGCCTTCCCAACTGAGGCCCCACCCACGCAAGTGAGGCCAACCTGCATCAGTATCAGCCAGTCCAGCCTTCCCAACTGAGGCCCCACCCACGCAAGTGAGGCCAACCTGCATCAGCATCAGCCAGTCCAGCCTTCCCACTGAGGCCCCACCCACGCAAGTGAGGCCAACCTGCATCAGCATCAGCCAGTCCAGCCTTCCCAACTGAGGCCCCACCCACGCAAGTGAGGCCAACCTGCATCAGCATCAGCCAGTCCAGCCTTCCCAACTGAGGCCCCACCCACGCAAGTGAGGCCAACCTGCATCAGCATCAGCCAGTCCAGCCTTCCCAACTGAGGCCCCACCCACGCAAGTGAGGCCACCCTGCATCGGCCAGTCCTAGCCTGTCCTAGCCCCTGACTGCTGCCACATGAGTCAGCTCAGGCAAGACCAGCAGAATCACGAGAATACTACGTTGTTTTGTTAAGTTGTGGTGTGGCTGGGCACGGTGGCTCACACTTGTAATCCCAGCACTTTGAGAGGCTGAAGTGGCAGGATCACTTGAGGTCAGAGTTTGACAGCAGCATGGGCCACATAAGGAGACCTCATTTCTATAAATAATTTTTTTTTAATTAGTTGCTACTCAGAAGGTTGAGGTGGGAAGATCATCAGAGCCCAGGAGGTCGAGGCTGCAGTGTGCCATGATCACATCCCTGTACTGAAATCTGTGTGAGAGAGAGAGACTCTGTCTCAACAACAGCAACAAAAACATCTGGTGTGGTTTGTTGTACAGCAATAGCTAATGAAACATGGACTTTCCTACCTCTCACACCAGAACTACTAAATTGTGTCCACAGCTGGCTAATTTGTCCAGGCAGTTCCAGACAACTATGGACTAGGTAATTTTCAATGGTAACAATTGATCCTTCTGTGACCTAACAATGAGTAATGAAGTAAGAATAGGATTTTTGAGTCAGATGTCCCTGGATTGGAATGCTACTTTCTGGTTTCAGCTAGTGTATTTGCTCTCTCTGAGTCATAATCATCTGTAAAGTAGATACAATCACCTATGTCATTAGAAAGGTGTCAGAATTTTAGAAAATAATTAATGTAAAGCACCTACTACTGTACTTGGGAACATAGTAGGTACTCAGTGAATGGGAGTTCCCTTCCTCAGTATCTGTGTATATGCATGCATCCAAAAGCTGAAACCTGAATCAACTCTCTCTAAACCAGGGGTTCAAAGTGTGATCTCTGAACCAGCAGCATCAGCATCACCAGGGAACTTATTAGAAATATAAATTCTCGGGCCTCATCCCAGACCTATTGAGTCAGAAACCGTCAGAGTGGGAGAGGGGGGCCTGGAAATCTGTGTTCTACCAAGCCCTCCAGGTGATTCTGATGCAAGCTAGACTTTAAAAACAACTACTCTCAGCTAATGGACATCAGGGTAAAAGCAAGTAACACTTTGGATATTTCTTCAGTTTGCACTTGGAAAAAATGCTTTTGGATACACTGTTACGGTGTTACTGGACTATACCAAAAGACTCTGACATTGTTTTCTGTCTGTAAACATTTTGGGGATAGGCAGCTTCAAATAATTGCATTATTTATTTGACACCTGTAAGGGGTTTACCCTGTGCCAAGCACCATTCTAAGCATTTTTCAAATATTAACCCATTTAATCCTCAGGACAATCCTTAGAAGTAGTTACTAGCACAATGCCACTTCATAAAGGGGACACACTGAGGTTAAGTAATTGGTAGAGAATCAGAAGCTAGTATGTGTCAGAGCGAAGACTCCAACCCAAGTAGATTCCATACCCTTACCCACTACCTCATACACACTCTCTCTTTCTCTCTCTCTGAGTGTGTGTGTGTGTGTGTGTGTGTGTGTGTGTGTGTCTCTCTCTCTCTCTCTCTCTCAGACAAGGTCTTGCTTTGTTGCCGAGGCTGGAGTGCTGGAGTGCAATAGCATAACCACAGCTTGCTGCAGCCTTAAACTCCTGGGCTCAAGTCCAGTCACACCTCAGTCAGCCTCCAAAGTAGCTAGCACCAATTTAAAATTTTTTTTTTTTTTTTTTTTTTTTTTTTTTTTTTTTGTAGAGATAGGATCTCCCTATATTGCCCAGGATAGTCTTGAACTCCTGGCCTCAAGTGATCCTTCCACCTCGGCCTCCCAAAGTGCTGGGATTATAGGCGTGAGTCACAATGCCTGGCCTCAACCTCCCTTTACTATGAGCTTTGCTTTCTGTGGACAAAGGGTCAGCAATTTGCAACATTTCACAAATTCCCTGGTGGTCAGCAACGACTCAGTATTTTACACCACTATATAATAAAGAGGTAATTATACAAATTATACAAAATAATGTCATATATTGCGGACTAGAGTTTATCTTTTACTTGAAGATTCAAACAGCAGAGTGGTAAAAATAGATTAATGCTCTTTCTTGAGCATCTATTTCATGTTTAATCCTGAGAAACACCCAGAGTAGACACAGGGAGAGAGGAGGGACCAATGAGATGTTCATGGCATTTTCACAGACTGAGAAAACCCAGAGCTGAGACCAGGAAAAGGCCTTATGAATTCTTGTTTTGCACCAAGAGTGAGATTCCCTTTATAATTAGGGAGAATTAACTAAAGCTCTCCTCCCACTGGAGGCTGGGCAGCAGAGCAAAATTATCAAACAATGGAGCACATACTGATGTCTGTCTGTCACTGTCTCCATTAGAAAGACCTTACAGGCCAGGCGGTGGCTCACATCTGTAATCCCAACACTTTGGGAGGTCAAGGTGGGCAGATCACCTGAAGTCAGGAGTTCAAAACCAGCCTGGCCAACATGGTGAAACCCTGTATCTACTAAAAATATAAAAATTAGCCTGGTATGGTGGAGGGTACCTGTAATCCCAGCTACCTGGGAAGCTAAGGCAGGAGAATCGTGTGAACCTGGGAGGCGGAGGTTGAAGTGAGCTGAGATCACACCACTTCACTCCAGCCTGGGTGGCAAAGTGAGCAAAACTCTGTCAAAACGAAACAAAACAAAAAACTACAGCTTGTTTGTTTTGCTTTGTTTTAAATTTCTAACTTGATGAAAACTATGTGATGCTTATATTGTCTCTGTCGCCAAACAAAAAGAACTGTTGACTTGGTTTCAAAGTTTCAAAAGTTATGAGGCACATTTTCTGTAACCTCATATTTCACATTGTATCACGTTAGGATGTTGTGCGGTGATATCCCAGCAAAAAGTGCCTTTTGGGTTTGTACACATCCTTCCCGTCTCTTTTCCCCATGCTGAGTCCAGTTATGCCTCTGGGGCTCCTCCCAATGGTTCCAGGGATTTTAACCTTGATCTACATTTGAAGCTCTCAGCCTATATTCCAGTTCCTTGGATACTCAAACATTATTCTTGCTCCCCTCTCATCACCCAGCCTTCTCCATCTCCTTTACACTCTGAAATAATCTGTCAGAAGGTCCTCATCCTGCCGTGCTAGCTTATTCTGGATCAACAGACAAAAACTTGAGCTCTATCTCTGATGGATCGAGTAGGAGGAATCAGGCAAGTGCTTTACTAATTAACTGGACTCCACGGTCCCCCGACCACCAATCAGCCAAAGGCAGGCATCCCAGTCTGTGTTGTCACCCTCGAAGTCCTGAATGCATGCCTGCCACAGCTTATCCTACATTGCTCTTTATTCTCCCATTTGCACTCTTTCCCGTCTTTGTGCAGCACGAATCAACCCACCAGGTTACTCAGAGCTTAATCCAGAATGGACCCAAACACAAGGAGTAAGGCCATTTCACTGCTGCTCTTAACTCAACATCAATAACCACGCTCTCTCTCCTCTCCTAGTTCATATTCTTGTCTGTCCTGGAATGGTTTTCCTTTGCCACCCACCTTCTACCGGCCCCTCCCTCACAACGAACCTCGTTTACATGGCCAACTTCCGCATATCCTTTACATTTTAGTTTCAACATCATCTTCTGAAGGGAGCATTTTCTGATCTATCTCCCCTTCCCAAATCAGGCTATGTGCTTCTTTGGTTCTGGTAGTGGCCCATTAGGGCCAATTATAATTACCAATCATTTTTAAGCTTAGGGAAGACAGAAAACATTGCATTGCAATATTTTGTCTCTATTTCAGGGACACAGTAGCTACTCAATTTTTTTTTGTATTGAAGGGAGTGGGACGGGGAGCTGCATAATGAGAAATTACTTAATTGGTACAATGTACAACATTTGGGTGATGAATTAAAAGCCCTGACTTGACCATTATGTATGTAACAAAATTGTACTTGTAGCCCATAAATGCATAGGTATTAAAAGAGATTTAAAAATTAAAAAATGCTTGACGACAAATGACTATGTGGGGTTTTCTGGTTTTTGTTTTTTATTTGTTTTGATACACTTTTACTCTTATCACCCAGGCTGGAATGCAATTGCACCATCTCGGCTCACCGCAATCTCCGTCTCCTGGGTTCAAGTGATTCTCCTTCCTCAGCCTCCCAAGTAGCTGGGATTACAGGCATGCACCACCACGCCCAGCTAATTTTGTATTTTTAGTAGAGACGGGGTTTCTCCATGTTGGTCAGGCTGGTCTTAAACTCCCGACCTCAGGTGATCCACCTGCCTCAGCCTCCCAAAGTGCTGAGATTACAGGCATGAGCCACCTAGTGACAAATGACTATGTTAATGGGTGATTAAGTGGATGGGTAAAGTGAGTGCATGCATTCAAGCCCTCTTTGTCAACCCTGGTGTCCCAAGGACACATCAACTGGTCTAATGGGCTGTCAGCTGAGCTGGTGGCATCAATGACTGTAGTGTAGGTTGAGAGCTTCGTTGTTTGAACTCCATGGGCAGGAAGTTTCAAAATGACTATTTCCCTTTTGGTTTGAGATAAAAAGCAAGCATTGTTAAAAGCCAGAACAATGGATAATCATCCACAGGTATGCTTGGCATACACATATGCAGAGAAACTGAAAACTAGATTTCATAATGATATCATGAAAATAATGTTAATCTAAAATGTTGAATGGCAAAATAGAGACACAAATCCTCACTGTCATGAACCACCTTTTCTAGAGGAGCCTTCTAAAGGTCATTTATAAAATGAAAATCATAACAGAACTAGTTCAAAGGGTAGTCATGAGGTTCAATGAGAAAATAAAAATCAAATGTAAGGTATACACACTCAATAAAGGTATGACAGACATTCAATGAGTGTTGGCTACTATTACGTTCATTCGCTAAAATTCAGATTACTCAAGGTATTGACTAGCACCATGCTATGAATACAATAAGCAGCAAGTCATTCTTTTGAAGGAATGCAAGACAATAATGAGTAACTAAACCCCAGTTCTAGCATCTTACCTGTTTTCCTGTTTCCACCACTAGGTGACACCACTGACCTATAATAACCCACTCTTTCCAACAGGCTCAGCACAGACATCCTCAGCAATCACTGTCGATTAAACAACAGCAAAAAAGATGTCTATCCTACTCAGGCACTATCCTAAATTATTCCTTTCTTTGACTCTTCTTATTTCTCTGAGTTGCCACTGGCTATGTGGTATACATTTGTTCTTTCATTTTAGTGTGTACTAAAAAAAAGTCTTTGTTACTTAGGGAATCAATTCAGTATTTATCATGGATGGGAAACGGGCACTCTAGCACAAATGTAGTCCACTGTTTCACTTTTACATAGATTTCTCTGTCACAAGGAAAGGGAACAATTTTCCTCTAGTTTCACAGCCTGCTTTTCTATGACAAGTTGATACAATGTAGTAATTAACCATTAAAATATTGCATATGATTCACAGGAGCATTACAAACAAACTAATTTAAACCAAGGTCAGGTCTCCAAATCAGCAAAATAACTCTGAAGGGAGGGGAGAGAGAAAATAAATGAGAAGAAGTAAGCAACAGCTGCTATTAAAAGTAATGCTAGGCAGTTAAAACTGGTCTGAGCACATTCCTAAAAATGTAATTAGCCAAATCCTTCCAGAAATTAAACCATCAAAATGACATTATAGTACACTTTAAAAATGTATTTACAGAGTGAAAGAGCAGTCATCCTAGCATATCACTATGTCCTGAGGGTTTCCCTTCTCATAAAGAAAAATGTAGACGGAATTAGATGTTGTGCTATGAAGAAAGCTCAAATTGTCACATATATTTTGTAAAAAGCTACTTCTTAATTTCCTCAGCAGGGCTGAAGTTGACAATGAATTAAATCAATAGGCTGGTTTCTGGTTTCTTTGTCCCATTATGGGATGATTAAAATGACTAGAACCAAAGTCTACCGATGACTTTTCCAAATACTAACAGTTGTTAAAAGGCTGTGGATGAATACAGAGGTGTGAACTCTGCCAGCGTCGTGCAGCTTGTTTCTCAGAAAGCCCGACCTTGAGACCCCATTTCCTTCATGAGTAAAGGGCCAAGTGATCTCCTCCTGCTCAAGGATTTCAATTTCTAGACCTTTTGAAAGTCTAGAAATGTACAAATTTTATTTATACAAAGTGCAGTGATACACAAATCTATTTAAAATTGCTTTCTGACAACATGCCCATTTCCTCAAAGGTGATTGTGAACTTAAAAGAGAGGTCTCAAATAAGGTGCCAGAAATAACCCCCATTTAAAGGAAGAGCCTTGGGCATCTTGATGACATACGGAAAGACTGCTTTATGGTTTTTTAACCTGCATTATGAAGTTACTTCAAGGCAGAAGAAGTAGCCGTGAAAGATGGCGCTGTTTCTGAAAAGGAGCGTGCGGACACATGGAAAAGGAAAAAAGCTGTGCAGAGTCTACTGAGAAAAGGAAAGATGGGAAGTGATCAAAGTGATATGGAAAATCCATGATGTTGTCCAAACGGTATTATCAGAACTCACAGGTATAGTCCAGGATGGTGAAAGCTCAGGAGGGAAAGTGATAATCCAGGATGCATCACTGCAGACAGCAAGCTCTGTGTCTCTGGCTGAATAGAAGAGAGTGGTGAAGACAGGGCTTCCCAGGCCTGAGCCTGAGTCCCCAGCATGCAGGATGACCAACAAAGGGAGGCTGCAGTGGCTTTGATGTTTTGTGTCCAAAAAGAAAAGACTCTAAAGACTAATTATTTAATCTTATTTGTCCTTTAAACACAACCTGTTATCTTAGCTGCAGGGGTGGGGGGGTCCCACTTTCTCTTAATCTGAATTAAAATGGGTAACTATTGGGAATATGACACCATTGGCCAAAGTACGTGAAGCCAGCTAAGTAAATAATGAATCAGAAATCAAGGTTCTGCTTTCTTCCTGATAGTTAAAAAAAAATCAAAATTTCTTTCCTTTACATTAAAAGAAAGAAAAACTAGAGCACTTCAACTATGATATCTCACAAAGAGTTATACTTCCACTACACACAAATGATTGGCATGCTAAAATTCCAGTGATCTCATGCTTATGCCAAAAACACACAAATTGTACACCAGCAGCCCCTGTATATGCCGGACTGTGGTAGACAAATAACAGAAGGATTTATAGAAGAGAATGTGACCAGAAGCGATGTTCTCTTGATGGATGCCTTCAACTCCATCCCCCGCTAGATATGCACGTGTCTCTGCACATCAAGAATTGGAGTCTAATTCTCAGTGCTGTGCCAGAGCTGACGTGTAACCGTTGGCAAGAGCTGACTGTTAAATTTTCAGGCAATTTGCAAACCCGTTATTTACCAGTTAAACATAGTCATCATAAAAATTAAATTATATAATTTATGTTAAGTAAATTAGATTAAAAACAAAAATAATACATTCTCAAAACTCATCCCTTCCTAATGATGCCATTACATCTACTGTTATAAATGTTCTTGGGGCCATTTACATATAGTAGAAAGGCTATATAATGATATGCTTCTGGCTCACTGTAACCTCTGCCTCCCAGGTTCAAGCAACTCTCCTGTCTCGGCCTCCCAAGTAGCTGGGATTACAGGCGTCTGCCACCACGCCTAGCTAACTTTTCATATTTTTAGTAGAGACAGCATTTCGCCACGTTGGCCAGGCTGGTCTCAAATTCCTGACCTCAGGTGATCCACCCTCCTCAGCCTTCCAAAGTGCTGGGAATACAGGCATGAGCCTCTGTGCCCAGCCACATATTGTATATATCCTTTGTATCAGTAATATGTATGAGCGGGTTTTTTTTCAGAACCTGTTGTTAAACATTTATTAGCACACCACTGCTGATTCCCCCTATAATCAATCTGGGCTGCTCTTAAGGACTCACATGAATAACAGAATATGCTGGTAGTGATATTCTGAGACACTTGAGGTTAGGTTACAAGAAGAATTGCAACTTCCACCTAAGTCTCTCAGAAAACTTGTGGCATTCTTCTGTAGCACTCTCTCTCAGAACCTAAGTGTTATGCTCTGAGGAGCCCAAGCCAGGTGACAAGTACCAATTGAGTTCCCAGTCGACCACCATCTGAACACAACTGCAGGAGAGACTCTGAACAAGAACACTTCATCTAAGCCCCCTAAAAACCCATAAAACTAGGAGAGATAATGATAGGTTGTTTTAAGCCGGTAGGTTTTGGGGGTGACTTGCTACACAGCAATAGATAACTGAAACACCATTTTATTATGGGGAGGAGACAGTGAGGGGGTAGCTAATTGGGCCCATTGCCATCAAGATCCCAGGAATCCAAGGTTGGGGTATTGCAGTCCTGGTTAGTTCCCTGCCCGTAATGCAAAAACACACACGCAGACATGCTAGAGGTGGGGACTTAATGAAAAGGGGGAGTGGTTATGAATAATACATATCCACATTTGCATGTAACTCTGAATCACGTAATACCTTTCTCTACATGCATCAAATAAAATACCATCTAATGAAACACTAACTCTTCTTTGTTCACTCAGTCACTCACCAGTCAACCACATTTGGGCTTCCTAGAATGGCATGCATCTTCTCCCATAGTTCTCTTCTCTTCCACATGAAACCAAACAGCTATATTTGTGGCTACGTCACTAAAGTTCCCTGTAGCCTGTTGATGAAGTCATATCCTCATCGTTTCTTGTTTCGCTGTTTCATTCCTATTTCACAGTTGCCAAGGAGAGTCAGTGGGGATTTCTGGGCCCTGAAGAAAGTTGATATCTGGGGAGGATCTATGTTTCACATACCCACCCCACCCTGATCTCCTCTACCTGCTCTGTGTGAATGCATTTTTATCAGAGTGTTTCAGGGGAGGAGAAAGATCCAGAGCACTTCCCGATGCCAAAGAAAGCACAAATGCAGAATGCGTAACTTCATGATCTCTAAACCTTGGATCCCTGCTTGTCTGAGTCCATAAGGCTGCAATAACAAAACACCCTAGACTGCGCAATTTATAAGTAATAGACATTTATTTCTCATAGTTCTAGAGGCTGGGAAATCCAAGATCAAGGAGCCAGCAGAACTGGTGTCTGGTGAGAGCCTGTCCCTCCTAAGTGGCACCTTCCCACTGAGTCTTCACATGGCAAAAGGGACCAACATGTGCCCTCGAGCCCTTTCATAAAGGCACTCAAACTATTCATGAGGGCAGAACGCTAATGACCTAATCACCTCCGTAGGGCCCTATCACTTAGTACAAATTAATTGGGGATTAAATTTCAATATATAAATTTTGGAGGGGCACAAATATTCACATCATAACAGTGCTTATATAATCCCTGTTGCGAAATTGTAGCTAGAAAAAGTACTCAGGCATTTTGCACCACTTAGGGACACAATGTTTATTTACAGAGAATCATAACTAGATAGACCAAGTTTTGTGATTCATTTAAGTCCATTTGAAATTGACCAATAGGTAAAACAGAGAAAAGTTGTCAACAGAAACATCAAGTTGTCTCCAACTTGAGTTTGGCTGTAGATACAAAATAAGAATTCTGCCAGGCGCAGTGGCTCGCCTATAATCCCAACATTTTGGGAGGCTGAAACGGGTGGATCGCCTGAGTTTAAGAGTTTGAGACCAGCCTGGCCAACACGAGAAAACCCCGTCTCTACTAAAATTATAAAAAAGTAGCCAGGCGTGGTGGTGGGCACCCGTAATCCCAGCTACTCGGGAGGCTGAGGAAGGAGAAACACTTAAACCTGAGAGGCAGAGGTTGCAGTGAGCAGTGATCATGCCACTGCACTCTAGCCTGGGAAACAAGAATGAAACTCCAGCTTTAAAAAAAAATCTATTGTAAGGCATTTCTAGGTAAAGAGATTTTGCAGACTATTTTTTGACATCTGCATAAGTCACTACTACATATAAACTGTAAATATGCTAAATATTATCAGCTTCATCCACTTAGTACAATTTTCCAAAGACAAAGTGCTACTGCTGCTGATATGATAAACTATTCTTTACATAGGGACTTTTTCTTTCATCTTATCACCAAGAACCACTCATAGCTCAACAGGAACAAAAGTCCACTTTTCTGGGTCTGTGTTTCACTCCTTCATCCTGCCAGTGTCCTCAGGAAGCTAGGAATTGTCAGTTCTAAATCAGTTTCAAATTGTAATTCACACTTCAAATGCCTCACGACGACTATTAAATCCACACAATCAGTTACCTAACCGTATTTCTCATTTGCTTTAAAGGCTTTTGGACTTTTCAACCAAGTATGAACTGAGAACTCCTAATACCTCAGTTACTTGGGGTTTGATTATTTGGAGTTAACTATAGTGCTCAAAACTAATGCTGTTTTCAATAAAAAAAACTCTACCATTAAAAATTTTCAGTAACTCACTAAGATGCTCTGTATTTTGAACACAAATTTGAAAAAGTTAAATCACAGCAAGGAAAACCAGAACATCCACATCCTTGAATTCTGGAGACAGTCTGAGAAAAAACCAGACGTTTTCCTTCCTACACGGTCTGTCCTATCCAATCCCTGGTTCCATAATCCTTTTTCCTATTACTTTTATCTACTTGACTCATTATGCCAAATCTTCTCTATGTTAGGTGCCAATACTTAGCTTCACTATGAGCACCTAGAACTTGGATGATGTTTATAGTTCAAAAATTAAAATGATTTTTTCAGGAAGCAAATATGTGAAGACTAAGAGGAAGGAAGTTCGGTACGAAGAGCAGGGAAAGAAGAGTGCTGGCCAAGGATTGCTTAAAGATGTCTAGGCTGTCTGACACCCTGAGTTTGGGGCAATGACTGATAGCCGAGGACTTACTAGTGAACCCCTGAGTGGGCTCAAATTCTAGTCTTGCAAGCTGGTGCTATGTTCCAAGCTACAGACACAGGGCTAGAACAGGACTGGCCTGGGATTTTGGTGCTGGCTCTACAGATTAGAAAAATGATTTCACCTCCCTAGATTACAGTGTTCTTACCTCTAAGATAGAGATTGTGGCAGACACTGGCTAATTATTTTCCAAATTGTTTCCTTTTTGTGGGCACATCTATTAGACTACATTTTTCAGCCTCCCTCCAGTTAGATGTGACCATGTGACTGAGCCAATGAAATGAGAGCAGAAGTGAGGAATGTCACATCCAGACCAGATCCATAAAAAACTCCACCCGTGGCCCTCCAAGCTCTTCTCCCTGTTGGCAGACAAAATGGAGATGTCCTCCTGGGCAACTCTGGAAGCCACATGTTGAAGATGGTCTCTGAATCACCCCTGGCCACCTGATTGGGAACACCAAATAGGATTGTTACGTAAGTAAAAAAATAAACAATTTCTGGGTTGAGTCACTGAGACTTGTGGTTTATCTGTTCCAGCTGCTGGATCTGCCTTCACCAATACAGGGGTGATCATAATACCTCTTACAGGGATGATTAAGTGAGATAATGCTTGCTCAACTGTCAGGTACACAGTAAGCACTCACCATCAACTGTCAACTCGTATTATTGTAGCAAGGAAGAGTTTACAGAACTGAATCCAGAAAAAAATGGAAGCACTCAGGATTTAGAATCTGGAGGACAGTTTTCACATATTTCTATTAGTTGGGCAAAATGGCTTTGAAAAATCATCTTTTCAAAATATCTCAATATGTGAATCATATGCTCATCAATATGCTAATGATTTACTAATGATTTGCTGACCAGTATGCTAATCGATATGCTATGGTAACCATATTGAAATATTCTGAAAAGGTGGACTGGTTCAAGACCAGTTCAAAGATAACATATGCTCCCCCAAGAAAGGCTATGCGCTTTTTCACAAAATAAGGTAGTTAAATACAGGTACTTTCATCTTGGCCTCGAAAAAACTCCAAGCTTAATGAGAAATCATATTGTGTGCCTAAAACTGGTAAACTAGATTGCAGACTGGTGTGCTGAGTCTTAAATCCTTGGTTATACTGGGTCACATATGCTTCACTGAGGCCTGAGTAAACATCGCCTTTTGTCAGGGAGGAGTTTAGCAGTGATCTTGGGAATTCATTCTGGTCTGTGCTCTGAATGCTAAGGGAAAACGTTGGTATTTTACCCTAGGCAGCGCTCCAAGGTGCACCATGGCTAGTAATCTCTGTGCAGGGCAGGATGAGTCAGCGGCCTCTGAATCACTTTAAAGAATGCATCCCAGGCTTCAAACAGCAAAGCAGCTGATCGTGAGGAGGTCTGAGGCCCAGAGCACAGCAGAACAACCGAAAATCAAAGAGAGAAAACAGCCCTCAACAATTCTCTCAGACTCCAGCTCTGAAGAAAGGAGACAAAATGCCAACAGCTGAAAGTCCTCACCATTGCTCATTTAAAGGAAATTGATATGAAATAAAAATGTGGGAGCAACAGATGACATATGCTTCCCAGGCAGCAGGTTCATACAGGCAATCTTAAAATTATAAGTTTTATTCTTTTAAGTTGTCTGAAAAATGACTACTTTCACAATAGTATACATTAGGGGTTGAATTTTGTCCCACAAAAAGTTTTATGTTGAAGTCCTAACTCTTGGCAGCTCAAGATGTGACCTTATTTGCAAAGAGGGTTGTTGTAGACATAGTACACTAAGGTGAGGCCAGGCGTGGTGGCTCATGCCTGTAATCCCAGCACTTTGAGAGGCCGGGGCAGGTTGATCGCTTGAGCCTAGGAGTTTGAGACCAGTCTTGGGCAACATGGCAAACCCCATCTTTACAAAAAATGCAAAAATTAGCCAGGTGTGGTGATGCACGCTTGTAGTCCCAGCTACTCAGGAGGATCAGGTGGTAGGATCCCTTGAGGCCAGGAGGTAGAGGCTACAATGAGCCTTGATCATGCCACCACACTACAGCCTGGGCAACAGGGTAAGACCCTGTCTCAAAAAATAAATAAATAGACAAACAAAGATGAGATTATTAGATAGGTCCGAATCTATTATGCATCCTTATGAAAAAGGGCAATTTGAACACAGAGACATGCATAGAGGGAAGGTGATGTGAAGATGAAGGCAGAGATGCAGGTGCTGCTTCTATGTACCAAAACACCAATGATTACCAGCAAACCATCAGAAGCTAGGGGACAGGCATGGAGCAGATTCTCTCCCACAGCCCTGGAAAGGAACTTATCCTACCAACACCTTGATCTTGGACTTCTTGCCTCTAGAGCTATGAGACAATAATTTTCTATTGTTTCAGTCACCTGATTTGTGGTCCTTTGTTATGCGAGCCCTGGCATACTGACAGAGCACATACACAAGAATAAATCATACTGCAATTGATCATAATAATAAGTGATCAAGTCAGGGCATGGTTATTATCCTTCCTGACTAAAGATGCTAATAATGACTAACAGCCTTTTGGGAGATGCTTAAAGAAGGTGTAATAACATTTGGTGTTAGCAAGGGAACCATTTACGTACTGCCGTGAGCAACCTTGCTTCAGTGGCACTTCATTAGAATGAAAAAATGTTTCTTCCCCTTAACATTTTAATATACTGCTTTACTAGGGAGTAAACTAGGCCCAAGAAGTATAATCATTACCAGTTCTGCTGACAAGGGAGTAAAGGCAAAATTTGCTCTTTGATACCCATAAATTCTCTTCTGATGATCAAATCAATAAGCAACAGAAGGGCCTCAAAGGATCAGGTGTAACAAGAATCAACAAAGTGGATTCCAATATGTCACGTGCATTATCCCACAATATGCATCCTACTTTCAGACTTGGAATGGCTTGGAGGCCACGTGAAACTAGACTGTAGTTATCTTTTCAAACAGTCCTCTCTGTACGAAGGGCTGCCCCTCTGGCGATGTGTCTGATAAGGCCATTTCTACCCACCGCCCCTCAAAATCTCATCTATTCTGACTTCCTATACTGAGCAAAGCACTGAAACTCTGTATGATTGTAATTAATTGCTTTTTATGTATTTCATTCAGTAACTTATACAACCTTGATTAGGTTCCAATGAACATTTGTGAGATAACTACAATAAAAATGAGAGTCAAAGGGTTTAGAAGCTTTCATCTTATCAGAGTGCCAGAGAACCTGTCTATCAAAGGCAGTGGTTTTTACCTCCCAAACTCAATTGTTCCCTCTGAAGAGCATGCTGTGTAAGTTACAGGGAGACAAATCTAATTTTCTGAATATTTCCACCCAAGAAAATTAATTGGGTCATCAGTCGAATAAAGGTTGTGACTTATACAACGGTGGAATCACACACTGCAAAAAACCATCAAAAATGCAAAGAATCTTCATTCCCTTATGTCTGACGTGCTGCAGACCCTACAGTTGATTTCTTCCAGTGACAACAGCTAGCTAACTACTTTGCAAAGCCTCCCACTCCATTTTTGGAGAGCAGGATAAGCATACTGTCTATAAATATGTGGGCCCTTTTTTATCTGCCTGATGTCATCCTTCTGCTACAGTTATCTGGAAGAAACTGGTTGGGAAAGGAAAAAGTAGGCTGCCTTGGATGCCTAGCTAAGTGCCTTTACTTTCCTAGCTGATTTCTTTAAATCCAAAGGGAAAAAAAAAATCAGATGCAAAGGGACAAACTGCAAACACCAATAAGTATCAACTAAATATTTGCATTTACTAAGCATCTACTATGTGCCCATCACTGCGACAGACAAGTGAAGAGAGATAGAAGTCAAAGATACCATCAGTACCCTCAATTAATTTAAAATACTGTCTGACCATGATTAAATATGTTAAACAAGTTCAAAATCAATGGAAGATATGATGTAGAGAGTGAAGTCCTAAGTTGGTCACCTAGACTACATTTAGTAAGAGTTCAGAGCGTGGTAATAAAAAACAGTGAATTTATAAGTGTCATCATGATGTGCCTTGGTTGACTATACTTTGGAGGATGAGCAAGATTCGGAAAGTCATAGGAACTAAGAAGGTTTCTTTGAGAATATCCCTAGATTCAAAGAGCAATTATACAACTGTTCCAAAACCCACAAAATAAGATTGCGAGGATTCTGTCAATATTTTTTTTAAGTGCGGTGAATGGGAATGAGAAAGGAGTGCTGAAATATAATCAAATATTAGTAGGGATTGGGAAAAATATCACTGCATCACAGAGCAATCTACAGAGAAAATTAAACTCTGACATTAACTTGGGAATTTTTCCAGCAGACAGATTGGAAAACTGATTTGCATTTTTTTCTTTCAAGGAAGATACAGGATGTTACTAAGTTTTTTTTTTCTACTTCTCAGTCATCTTTAATATCCCCATTATGCAAAAGTGAAAAGTTCTCATTCAGCCGATAGGAGTTTTAACTGTGTACCCTTCTTTATTATATATAAATGTCCTTCTCCTTTCCTCCCAGATCACATAACATTTCCAGAGATGTACTTAACCACCTGATTAATTACTGGACCTCTGTAAATTGGTTTCAAGATTAAGATGATTATTTTATCACTTATTCTGCTTGATAGGCATTTACAGTTTAACACATCTGACAACGCCATTTGCATACCCCTATAATATAAATGGAGGTACATTAAAGCTACGGTAAGTCTATAATATTAGTAGCCTTAAAATAATTTGCTAACCAAAGACAGTTCCCTAAGCAATTACAAGATGTTCTATGTTAATTTAGGAAGGAATTCCAAACAAGGCATTTAAAACCTAATAAGATGCCATTAAATGAAGGAAGACAAAAGAGGGGGGTGAAGAGAAAGAAAACCCTAAGGCTTGAACTAGTAGAAATGATTCTCAGGGCTACTGACCCTTGCAAGAGCCACGTTTAACTTAGGTTTTTAGGCACAAAGCAGAGTTCTAATTGATGGTGATTATATAGTTACAACATCACAAATTGAATATATTTCTTGAATTGATTCACATCAATATCTTATCATATAGAGCACTTATCAGTCTGAAAGTTCATAGAAACAGTTGAGTCAATTTATCAAGCACAAACAATGAGAACATGCTCTGTAAACTGTGAGGTGCCACAAAACGTCACAGTCTGCCTCTTAGTTTTCATACAGATCTATAAGCTAAATTACAATGTTTATCAACTGGAAATAAATTGGATAAAAAGATCACAGAAAAAAAAAAAGCACCTGGCTTGCTCTTGGGTTTTCTGAGGATGTAGACACCAATACGAGTGCCTGCTATTCCGGAGAAATATACACATTGATATAGTCACCATCACCATGAGAAAAAAATAATAATAAACCGGGTGCAATGGCTCACACCAGTAATCCCAGCACTTTGGGAGGCCGAGGCGGATCATTTGAGGCCAGGAGTTCAAGACCAGCTTGACCAACATGGTGAAACCCCGTTTCTACTAAAATACAAAACTTAGCTAGATGTAGTGGCTGGTGCCTGTAATCCCAGCTACTCAGGAGGTTGAAGCAGGAGAACCGCTTGAACCCAGGAGGCGGAGGTTGCAGTGAGCCGAGATGATGCCACTGCACTCCAGCCTGGACGACAGAGCAAGACTCCATCTCAAAAAGAATTTTTTAAAAAATAAAAAACACAAAAAGAATAGCAACATACAATTCTATAAACCAAAAGACAAATTCCTATAGAGCATATTTCATCTCCATAAACTCGAGAGTTAAGTGCTTCAACCAAAGGTAGATAACCTGATAAAGATCAACCAAAGATAGATAACCCGATAAAGACAATACAGCAGTAAAGAAATACACAGACTTCTACAAAAGCACAAATGTGCCTCTGTAAAATATAGTTCCCATTAGTTAGGTTAATTAAGATTAACATACAAGTCATTGAAAGCCCCCAAAGCAGACAAAAGATAATTCACCAAGGAAACATACAAACACAAGAGTAGCATTCACTCTGAGTCATTCAGTTAACAGACTGGAAGGCGGTTCCTTATTAATACTTGAGTTGCTGCCATTGATTACCAAAATGGCATGCATCCAGACAGTTTTCAAGATCAAAAGACAACTTTTTTTTTTTTTTAAAGAAAAGTTCTATGAACAATACAGGGTGGTACACAGAAAATATGGAAGTGAACCTAATCACACATATCATAATTGCTATTAAACAGGTTAAATATATACCCACATCTGAATGTTTGTATTCTAGACTTTGTTTTACTGAGATGAACGAAAGAGCATTCATCTTGAGAACCCAGGTTTGGCATTTTTCATTGTTGAGCATAGTGTTTTCACCCAAATAATAACCTGCCAGTATATTCCAAGTCAAATATATCACAAAGGTGCAAAGGACTACCACGGGCTTATCCAATGGAGAGAGTTATCTTCCAGTTGCTCAGACTGCAATTGTGAGAAATCGATCGCTGCTAAAAACGCATTTCCAGCCTTACCTCAAGGTTCATGCTCACAGTACTAATGGCCACTTTGATCTCTCCATCTGACAATTCCTTTAGATCTTTCAACATTGTCTGTTCAATACTTAAACCTGTGGATGACAGGAAAAAAACACCATGTCATACTTGAGGGATTTTTTTGTGTGTGTAATATCAAGGGATATTTAATTTACTCTGTAAATTTCATTCTTTTCCCCTCAAATGTCACTTTTATCCACAATAAATATACATACATTAAGGCAATAATCACATCACGTTTGCATCAGTTAGGATCCCAATAGAAAAAAATGCACCTCTTTTGCTGCAAAAGCAGATGTGTTAATGGCAGGACACTTACAGAGATGTGGGCTGGATGAGAAAGTGAATAAAAGATGATGAGGCATCCAGAGATTAGCAAAGGAACACAGGGCAAAAAACAGATCTGGAACTGGCGAAGGAAGAAGGCAGGGAAGATCCACCACAGTCTCATTCTTCTCCTTGCCCCTATCCCTACCTGTTCCTAACTCTTCCTTTGGTCAAACTCAACCAGAAGCCAGTGTAGTGGGAGCCCATAAGATTAAATACTTAGGGGTCCACCTCTGGAGGCCCAGATCAGACAAGGGCAGGAATGAACGGGCGGAGGTGGACCAACGAAGAAAAATTAACACCACCATGCAAACTAGTTAAATGATACCAAACACAGCCAAAACTGGCTTCAGGCTGCATTTAGGTAAGCCCCCATGTTTTCTAGAATAATTTCATTCAAAATGCACTTTATACATGTGACTCATAAGACTATCATAATTAGGTGGCTTACCCTCATAATAGGCTCTGGCAATGGAGTTATTAAATTCCCAAATTAATGGGAGTAATAATCCAGAATGGATAAATTAGCCAGAACTGCATAGTCGTAGTCAGTTGACCAATGGGACTCAATGAAATCTATCACAGTAAAGCAGCAAAGGATCTGGCTTGACATTTAATTCTCACACTACATTATTACATCTGATTAGCCCTACTCTCTCAGGAAGAATATCTAGAGTAAAGTCTAGTAAAGCACTGCAATTTTCCCAGAGGTATGTTAAGACATCAGAGACCACTGCTTGCTCTAACCACTCAGAACACTCTCTCAATCACAGTAGCATGGGGAAACACACTGGCACTAAATATTTTTCTTTGACTCGAAGATTGAAAAGCCACAATCTTTCACAATGCAGCATAAAATGATTTATAGAAGACATTGTGACATTAAAAGTTTGGTGTCATTGTGAAAATGAGTGACAAAATGCATCTGCTTGTACAGCATACACACACGTACACTCACACCTATGTATACATAACAGAAGGTGCAAGGGACACTGTGAGGGCCCCACCCCATTTCCTCAGACTTTCCCATCCCAGTGCACCCAGCGTGATGCTCCACCACCAGCAGCTGTCTCTCTTTTCCTGAGGGCTTTCCTTGGCCACCAGAGCCTGCGCTGGAGAATTAAGACCCCTGGGACTGAGTAGCCTACAGTCTTCCAGTGGTCTGCCGGTAAATGTTTAATGGCCAGTAACAAAATCTGATTTGTAGTGTTTGTCAATTTCAGGGCTCTAAACACTATTACCGTGGCTGATCTCAAGCTACCAATCCAACATCACCCAACTCAAAAAATTCCTGCATATTTAACCATCAGCTCCTGGAGCCCAGATGAGCACGCCACTGCACCCCTCAGGTGGGACGACCCTGAAGTACAAGTTTATGCTCTTTCTCGTGGTCTCCTGTGGGATTAAGCTCTGGTTTCCCATGGAGCCAACTTGCTTGATGAAGCACTCCATTCCCCTATCAGTGTTGAGTAGAACCACCTCCCACATAAGCTACTTTGCCTCAGACTCTGCCCCTTCTGCCCCAGGAGCAGGAGTTGGGGCGGGGCGGTTGTCGGGGGTAGGGGGGTTCCTGAACTAAGAGAGAGAGTTATTTAATTTACTGTTTACATCTTAAAGACAGATAAGCTGGGTTTAATCCTGGCCTGGTCACCTGCTGCTTTTGATTGATGTTGGGAAAGCAATGACCACTTCCTGCACTTTAGTGTCCTCCCCCATCTGGAGACTGGGGCAACAGAGCACTGACTCTTAGGGTTGTCATGAGGATTCCGCAAGATCATCCTTGCCAAGCTGTGCCATCAAAACCTTGTATACAGTAGGCATCCAGTGAATTATAGCCATTTTTCATTGTAAAACAGTTGATCTAGGAAATTCACTGTCCTGACAAAGCCTAGACTCTGACAACATCTTCATCAACGTAGCCATCTTCTCTCTCATTTCCTTCTCAAACTAATTGATTTATGAAATCCCACTGTGCTTGACATTGTTCCTGCTGTCTCCTCAAAATAGAATCCCGTCAGCACAAGGATTGCATGTAATGATATACCTGGGATGTGCACTGGACACGTGAATTAACCACACATCCAGACATGAAGGCTTCAGAGGAGAGGCCATACCACAAGCTATCTGTTTCCAGGGAGACAACATTATGTGCCTGAAAACCTTCCACCAGCACAAGTAATAGGAAGAAGGTGAATTACATTCAATATACCTTCTCAGCCAGCCACAGTGGCTCATACCTGTAATCCCAGCACTTTGGGAGGCTGAGGCAAGTGGATGACTTGAGGCTGGGAGTTCGAGACCAGCCTGGCCAACATGGTCAAACCCCATCTCTACTAAAAATACAAAAACTAGCTGGGCATGGTGGTGTATGCCTGTAGTCTTAGCTACTCGGGAGACTAAGGCAGGAGAATTGCTTGAACTCAGGAGGTGGAGGTTGCAGTGAGCCAAGATTGTGCTACTGCACTCCAGCCTAGGGGATAGAGCGAGACTCTGTATGAAAAACAAAGAAAGAAACAAATATACCTTCTCAGGTCTGATGACACTCCATGCCACAAACCATCCCTACTCAGGAGGGACGAGAGAGCTGGGGATGGAGTCACTCACCCTGAGCACTGAACTGGGTCTCCTGCAGCACATTGATGATGTCCCTTCTTGGAGGCAAGTTAGGAAATTTTTCTTCCAGGATGGAAAGAATTTCCTCCTGCTTCTCTGAGATCTTCTCTGATTCCATGGTCATCCACTTGAAAAGAATGCTACCTGAAAGATTTGAATAAACATGTGCTTAAAGCTTTCCAGCCATGCCAGAACAGGGGCCAGGAAAATCAGTGTTTCTTAGCCTCTCAATCTAAGCTTTCCATTCCTGTCTCTCACCTGGACTGGGGTCCTCCACATGTAACATTCCAGAGGCAATTTTTAGAAAACAATTGAACCATCATCCAGCTTCATTATTCTCCAAGCATTGCTCTCTACAAATTAACTGATCATAGCATACTCTATGATACAGAATTCATGGATAAAAGAAAAAATGTGTAGCTTCCCCCTACCCTACCCAAAAACACAAGAAGATATACATTGGTCTTAAGTGATTTCAAAATGGAAGTTAGTGGTAAACTATTTAAAAGTGTAATCAGTCTTATTTTAAGGGACCACAGATAATACTGTTCCCACTTATTATATGACGAATTTTACATACAAACTTCTTCCTTGTCACACTAAATGAATCTATAATCCCACTCTCAACAGCTGAAGAATCTGACAAGGTGGTTAACCTGACACCCATTTCTGATCTCCCAAGCATCATCACAGTTTTAAAGTCATTTATAATGATCTAATTATAAGGACTCAAAAGCCAAGTCTAAATCACAGGTTTAAATTACAAAGTAACTTTCCAGTATGAAGGACCTTGCACAAACTCCTGTGACCTCTGTGGATAATCTCATCTTGAAAGGGAGGAGTTACCACCCCATATGTACTCTTACTCTTCCCCGCATTCCAAGCCCAGATTAACACAGGGTCGCCATGGGAGAGAGAAGTTTTGCTTAATGATGAATGATTAAACTCTCTAAAAATCCCCAAATCTATTGAATAATCAAGGTACTACCACCTGTGTTTCAGTGTAGCCGTAACGTAAGTCACGGTGGAGGGAAAATGGAAAATAAATAAAAGAGGGAAGAAGGTAAAGGGGGAAATAAAGTATTCAGTGAGGGAAAACTATGGTACCCAATCCAAACATATGGCCTGAGACCTACAGAGTCTAGAGATGAGGCCTACGCTTGCCATCAAACATGCTGGAACGTTCCAAGCAAGTCACCTGGCCTCTGTTTCCAGTTCTCTTTTTTTTTTTTTTTTTTTTTGATACAGAGAGTTTCACTCTTGTCACCCAGGCTAGAGTGCAATGGCGTGTTCTTGGCTCATTGCAACCTCTGCCTCTTGGGTTCAAGCGATTCTCCTGCCTCAGCCTCCCAAGTAGCTGGGACTACAGGCATGTGCCACCACGCTTGGCCAGGTTTCCCAGTTTTAAAACAGGAATAATACTGCTTTCCCAGCTCACAGTGTTATGCTAAGAATCAAATGAATGTAAACATCATAATGAAAAGTAAATATTGCCAAATATATTTAAAGCATTTCATCCATTCATTACCTCACAAACCATTACTGAGTGCCTTTTATGGGCCAGGCACTATGCTCGATGCTAAACGATTCAAAATTAGACTAGAGATAACCTTGCCTCTTGAAGCTCATGAGAAATTAGAGGTTACAAATAAGTAAGCACAAACATTATCAATAACAGAGAATAAGAAATATTGCTGGGGAAAAACACAGTACTCTGAATCTAGGCCAAATTTACGGTTCAGAGAAGTCTTCCTAGAGACAGTTAACTTAAGTTGAGCTTGAAGGACAACTAGGGACTTAAGGCAAAGGCAAGAGAGATATTATGATCCAGAAAGAGCCCGTGCAAAGGCACTGGAGTGGGAGAGAACTGGGCCAGTTCAAGGAATAGAAAGCAATTAATTACAGGTAGATAGTAGGATTTTAGCAGGGGAAATGTTGAAAAATTAGGTTGGAGAGATAAGAGGCCAGACCATGAAGGACCTTATAAGCTGCCTTAAAGTTTGTCTTTTATGTTTTAAGGGGGATGAGGAATCTTTAAAGAGTTTTAAGTAGGGAAAGTAACATGCTCACATTTATGCTTTATAAGAACCACTCTGGCTATCATGGAGAAAAAAAATTAGATGAGGAATGTGGGGAGGACCAGTAAGGAGGTTGTTTTGGGTAAGAACAGTCAGCACACAGACCCAAACTGATTCCGTGTCAACAGTCATTTGAAGGTGGAGGGCAGCCAACTGGATTCTGTGTATACCCTGTGGTCTGTCAATCTCTGACATAAAACTCACACTATAAAGATTATTTTCCCCCTCTTTATTAAGGCAATGGTAAATATGAATTTCAAAAAAAAATCTTCATCTGCTTCTGGCTCTGATAGACTACTTGTACTAAGAACAAGGATAAATGCTAGATCAAGTTTTTAAAAACCTGTGAATGTATCACAGAGTTACCCAAGTAACTGTCTTGGAATATAAGGTCCTGGAGAGAGTAAGCGCAGAGAAGCGAGCCTGACATTTGGCGTTGCTTTTCCTCTTATGCTAATTAGTAAGTAATAAAATAAGCCAATAGCCTCAAAAAGCAAATCTAACAAAAGTTTAGCAACCTATGGAGACAAAAACTAAAGTTTAGGGCCCTCTACAGAAAAGGAGTCTTAGTTAAGTAATCCAGGTTTTGAGACGGAACCCCTAGAGAGTTACATCCTAGGACAAGAGTTGGAAAACTAGTCTGGAGATCAAATCTGGCTAATTGCCTGTTTCTATAAATAAAGCTTTATTGGAACACAGCCACGTTCATTAATTCACATATTGTTTATAGATGCTTTTGTATTATATTGACAGAGTTGAGTAGTTTCAACAGAGACTGTAGGCCCACAAAGCCTAAAGTATTTACTATCTGGAACTGTGCCAACCCTGCCCAGGGAACAGGGTGAAGCGAAAATTGATCAGCCTTCATAAAGTCCGAAATCCCAATTTGAATTGGCTTAAGCAGAGAATAGTTTTTATCTGCCATTCTTCTGTCTTTGAGGTGCAAAAGTAAATCCTCCCAAGAGCAAAAGAATTTTGTCATCTCTGGTCTCATCATGTCTACATTTTTCATATACACTATTCAGCCACCCATAACAAATTACCAGTCATAAAGGAAACAGAACAAATGACTGGAAACTCTAGAAGAATAAACTCATGAGGAAAAGAACAGAAACAGAATCAGAGGGGATTTTTAAAAAATAGCTGAAGGATTACAACAGAGAATTAGAATCTGTAAGTAAAATAATCAAATGAAATTTCAAAACTGTAAATTTAATAATTTAGAACTCAAATGTGTTTAGAGCAGTTTAGACTCATGGGGAAAAGATTAGTGAAAAAAGAAAATAGGTCAGAAGAAAATAACCATACTGAAACACAGAGAGAAAAAATGATGAAAAATACATAGAGGGGCTTAAGAGAGATGGAGAAATGGAGCGAAGTCTAACAGATAGGCGCTAGTTCCCCTTGGAGAGGAAAGAATGAAGCTGAAGCAATATTTGAAAAGGCAATGGGTATACTAATTTTTCAAAATTGATGAAAGACATTATTCAAACATTAAAGAAAAACTATGAGTCAGGCACAGTGGCTCACACCTGTAATCCCAACACTTTGGGGGCCGAGGTGGGTAAATCATTTGAGGTTAGGAGTTCCACACCAGCCTGGCCAACATAGTAGAACTCCGTCTCTACTAAAAATACAAAAACTAACCGGGCGTGATGGTGGGCGCCTGTAATCCCAGCTACTCAGGAGGCTGACGCACAAGAAACGCTTGAATGCAGGAAGCAGATGTGACCGCTAGCTGAGATCATGCCACTGTCCTCCAGCCTGAGTGATATAGCCAGACTCAGTCTCAAAAAAAAAAAAAGAAAGAAAGAAAGAAAGAAAAAGGAAAAGGAAAAGGAAAACTATGAGCCCAAATCAGGGTAAAGGCAAAGACAAACACCTCTAGATGCCTGATAGTAAAACTGCTAAAAAAAATTAAAACACTCAGAGAAAAAAAGGGCTTTAAAAGTATGATTGAATTTTCAATTAAAATGATGAAAGTCTAAAGACAATAGAATTATATCTTCAAAGTGCTAATATAAAATAATTGCCCATCTAGAATTCTATACTGAGTGAAAACAAATTTTAAAAGAAGGCAAAATAAAGACATTTCAGAAAAAATTTAAAAATTTCACAATATGTGTCACAAAATCTACACCAAAAGAAAACGTTAAGGCAGAAGAAAATTATTCCATAAGGAAGTAAAGAAATTCAGGAAGGAAAGAAAAACATGGGACAATGTAAATATGTGGGTAAGAATAAATCAACTTTCACGTATAAAACAATTACAGTAATATTTTAAACAGTTTAAAGTATTATACATGCATAATTAAAATACATTTTAATAGTAACAAATTGAGGAGGGGCTAAGTAGAGAGAAGATGTTTTAGGTTCTTAGATTGTCAGGGAAATAATAAAATTATCAGTTTACATGATATTTTAACTGTATGTTGTAATTGCTGTTGTAACCACTAAAAGAATATCAAAAATACTTATTTAGTAAAGAAATGAGAGGAAAAGAAGAAAATGTGAGACAAATAGGAAACAAACAGCAAAATAATAAATTTAAACCCAGATGTAACAGCAATTACATTAAACATAAAGAGACACAGCACTTCGATTCAAAGATAAATATTATCAAACTGAATTTTAGAAACCAGAATGACAATAAACTGTTTAGCAGAGCACACCTTAAATATAATCATTGGAAGATTGAAAGTAAAAGGATAGAAAAAGATACAACATGCTAACACCAATCACAAGAAAGTTGGTGTAATATGCTAATATCAAACAAAATGGACTACAAAACAAGAAGAATTACATGAGATTAAGACAAATATTTCTATAGTAATAAAGGGCCAATCCTCAGGAAGACACATCATTCTAAATTTGTATGTACTGATAGCATAGCTTCTAAACATATAAAGCAAAAACTGACAAAACTAGATGAAAAATGAGATAAACGCACAGTCACAGTGAGAAATTGTAACACATCTCTTACTGTAAGAACCAGAAGGAAAAGGTATGCAAAAATATAGAACATTTGACCAACACAAGTAACAAACTTGACCTAATTAATGTATATTAAATTGCTATCAACAGTGGTGGACTACACTTTCTTTTCTAGTACAAATGAAACATTTACCAAAATCGATCATCTGTTGAAGCAGAGATCAAGTTCTAATAAATTTCAAAAGGTAGCCATTATAGAGTTATAGCTTGTGGCTACATGAAAAATAGTCTAAAAACAGTAACAAAACAAAAACAACAATGAACTTCTAAATAACTCATGATAAAAGAAGAAATCACAATGTAAATCAGAATATATAATACTTTCAACTAAGAAAGAATGAAAATATGACAGTTTAAATTGTGGGATTCAACTCAAATTGTGCTCTGAGGAAATTTTATAGCCTTAAAAGCATAAGTGTGAAAACACACACACACACACACACATTAAATTCACCTAAAAAAGGTAGAAAGACAAATATAATAAACATAAGAGCAAAACTTAAAGGAAATAAACACATATGGAAAAAAATCAATAAAACAAAACTTTGATTTCTGGAAAAAACTAATATAAGTGGTTTTGAAAACAACTCAAGAAAAAAAGAGCCAGGAGAGAAAGAAGACATAGTTTGCCCATATTAATAATGAAATTGTGACATAACAACAGATTTTACTGACATTAGAAGATACTAACAACTTGATTTTAGTAAGTTTTAAAATTTAGACGACATGGACACCACTAGGAAAATTCAACTTGCCAAAACTGGCAGAAAAAGAAATTAAAAATATGAATAGTTTTATATATATTTAAAAATGAATCCAAAGTTAAGTCTATAATTCCAAATATTTAAGAACTGTTAATTTTACATAAATTATTCCAAAGAATAGAAAATGAGAGATTTCCCAAAAGTCTAAAGAATTATATCTTCATTTTATGAATTTTTTGAATCTGCCATAACCTTAATACCAATACCTGATAGGGCATTACAAGAAAGAACAGATAGAGGTAAGTCTCTCTCATAAATATAGATGCAAAAAACTTTTTTAAAAACTAGTCCCAAGTCAAATTCAACAATTTATAATAGGATATTGTATAGCCATCAAGTAGGGATTTCCGAAGAATCAAATGACAAATTAATATTCAAAAAGCAATCAATTATAATTGACCATATTAATAAAGAGGAAAAATCCTATGATCACCTAGATAGATGGATGTCAAGTAGTAAAACTACTTCAGAAAATCTAAAACTTAATCATTATGTGAAATCTTAGTCAAGTGGAAATAGGGGACAACTTCTTTATTTGATAAATGGCATTTATAAAAACCAAATACAGAAAGCGAACATCACAGTTAATTGTGGAATACAGAAAGACTTCCACTTCAAATAAAGAATGAGAATAAGATGCCTAATTTTTTTTTTTTTTTTTTTTTTTTTGAGATGTAGTCTCACTCGGTCACCCAGGCTAGAGTGCAGTGGCTGTGATCTTGGCTCACTGCAACTTCTGCCTCCCAGGTTCAAGTGATTCTCCTGCCTCAGCCTCCTGAATAGCTGGGACTACAGGCGTGTGCCAGTACACCTGGCTCATTTTTGTATTTTTGGTAGAGACGGGGTTTTGCCATATTGGCCAGTCTGGTCTCAAACTCCTGATGTTGGGTGATCTGCCCACCTTGGCCTCCCAAAGTGCTAGGATTACAGGCTTGAGCCACTGCACCCGGCCCCAAGATGCCTAGTATTGTTATTCTTATTCAACACTGCTCTGTGAATCCTAACCAGAGTGCAATAAGGCAAGCAAAAGAAGTAAAAAGTATAAATAAAGGAAAATAAAGAATAAACACTGTTTTTCCTCATAGATGATACAATTATATGCATAAAAAAGCTCAAAGAATCTACAAATGAGCTCAGGATAGTCAGTAAATTTAGCAAGTTCACTTCATTAAGGTCAATAATACAAAATTGCCTGTATTTCCACAAATAATTAAAAATCAAAAATTGAAAAATGCAATAGCATCAAAGTATTAAATACTTAATGTGCCCTGGTTACAGTTAAACCAAGAATCCAATTTCTTTGATTTGGGGATCTTATTTCTTAAATATGTAAAATGGAAAGGCAGTATTCAGAAATTAATCTAACAGATGCTACATTAAACAGAGACCTATGGAATAATTTAGTGAAAACAGACATCTGAACATTGGCTTATAGCTAAGTTTGACTTGATTATTACAAAGCAGGTGATATACTGATTAAAGTATGAAAACTAATTTTAAAAGATGCTCATGATACTCTGAGTTATTTTTACTGCATAAGAAAGGCTACATCCCAACTTTATCTCAGGAACTTATCTATGGCAAATTTTTCTACTTTATGTTAGAAACTCAGTTAATTACAAACTTATTTATCTGTATCATGACTTACAGCAGCCAGAGACACCTCTCAGCAAATTCAAATCTATTTTTGTAGGGAGCATTGACCTAACTTACAGCAAGTTTTGCAGAATGAAAGAAATACTGAAATCCATAAGGACATACCCCAAAGTGTCCCAGCTATTTATAGGCAGGGTTGAGGGAAGGAGCGATTAACAGCAAGCAACGAAGAAAGCAATTATGAGGAAATAGTAACAAACACTTCATTCCATTAGAAAAGAAATCAACCAGAATATTCTTTCCTCAAAAGAATGGAGAAGTGAAGGACCTCTTGCCAAAAGCAATTGCAGTACATTAATATTAAACATGATCTAATGAAGTCAGAAATTGTTTGGGGAAAACATTCAACACAGTAAAGGCATAGTCTGCATGATAAATTCTTAGCAGAAAAGAAGGAGCTTAAATCTTTTTTTCTTTTACCTAGGATTGATTTTTTTCATATTGAAACAATTCAGGAATGAATAACAGAAAGGAAGAGGGAGGGGAAAAATAGAAGGAAGGAGAAAAAAGAAATACAACCTAGTTTACATGTTGGTCAGAAGTTGTATAAAAAGAAGCCAATTAACTGTCAACTATTCCCATAAATTTAAAATGTCTGAATTTAAGAATAAAGATTATCTTATCTTTGTGTGACAGAGAAATAGTGAACACTCTTGAGGGTGAGGAATCTTTCTGGTTTTATAACTAGCATTTCTCTCTACCCGAAGTATCCTCCTCCTAAGCAAAACAGTCCTCCCTCTTCCTAAGCAAAACGGGAAATGTAATTCCCTCTGGACTTTGTAACCATTTCAGGAGAGGGATGATTCACTCGTTGGGCAAGAGAAAAAAAAAAAACTGGCTCTTTTCCTTTCCTATTTGACTTCCTTAAAAGGATCTTTTTGAAGCTGTTAATCCAGGCTATTAAAATAGCAAGCAACTATTCTTTATTAAAGGTCAAATGAAACCACCAATAGGAAGGAGAGAGTTTGTTTAAATTTTAAAAACCTGGGGTATTAGTTTTTCACTTAGTACTAGGCTAAGAACAATTGCTCTTCTTTCTCTTTGTCCTGTGGCTTCTGTCAAGGCCTTATACAAATGAAAGTGAAAGGCCATTTGAGTAAGTGTGGTCTTGATCTAAGGGTGCCTGGTAATCAGTGGCTGAAATCTCATTGCCAGCTGGTTCCCAGAAACACACACGCACACAAATACAAATGTGATGTGCGTGTGTGAATGTGCACACAATCCCCAATGTGATGATTCAGCAATTTAATGGAGCTTAAATTTGGCAGTAGTCCTCTAGCACACATCTCCGGAGAAATGAAAGAATACAGGTTGAGGAGTCTGGTGAGTCTATAAGTGTTTGCTTTTGGCACAAACCCAGGGCATAACCAGGCACCAACTGTAGCCACCAAGACTGTATAATGTGACTTTATGGAAACTTTATGCCTTTGAAAATGACCACAAAATTATCTTAGAATCAGACAGGGGGAGGGAGAAGCCTAAGAACAGGAGGAGAAAAGGCAGAAGAGAAAGAAAACAAAGAAGAACCCAGCAAAAACAGGTGGGCAAGGAAAGGGAGATGCTAAGAGATTTCATTTCCAAAGCTCAGGGGCATTTCTGATCTTATCCTCATGAGCACATTCTCTTCACACACACTCACACACACACACACACACACACACACAAATTTTTAGATAAGTATGTGCCTTTCCAAACAAAAGTGGATGCTAATGATTTGTTTCCTGAAAATTCTAAGTTTTGGAGTATATCCTATTAAAAAGCAACAGCAAGACCTAGCAATTGTAAGAAGTATTAATTTTTCAACATGTAAATTATTTGTTTTATTAAATCTCCCACAAAGCCTGAACAAATTTTGGCCATAGATGAGTCGCCTGTTGACATTTATCTATGACTGTCCTGCCAGGGCCCAAAGGACAGAGTGACAGGGGACATTATTAGAGAAACACAAGCACGTTATTTCTATGCTGGCAACATGGCACATACCTCTAACTAGTATACAGATGATCCTTTAAACAACATCCATAACAATCACGTTCTACCTCAATGTTTGAATACAATAATATACCATCATGCAAACACTGATATGTAGCTACAGCTGTAAGCATAAGACTAAAAAGATTCAAACATGATTGCATTTAAATATGTAGTTTTTGGATTTAGACAAAAACATCAGCATGTATAGAAAAGAAATTTGGAGCAGAAAATAAGGTTGCTAGACTAAAGGGAAAGCTGATTAAAAAATAAAGTTATTAAAGCAACCCCCATATACTGATTGAGGAGTAGGAAGTATCTGACATGCTGTGCCCAATTCCTGTACATGTCCCCATTGCATGTGGAAAAGGACAGCGAGGGTGTATCTATGACATGATCAGGTGTCTTTTCAAGACTGATGCAAAAAAAATGTATTTAGACTTAATTATGTCTTTTAAAAATGAGAAACTGGTATGTGTGTTTATTTTAGTAAAAATATGAATATTATAATTAATCATTTTCTTAATTTTTTCATTGGCTCCAGGAAGCTTATATCCAAAATTTCAAATCAAATACTACTTTTACTCCTCCAAATTTATAATTCTATCTGATCTTATCCTTTTCTGTACTTGTTTATATTTTTCCTGACCTTGACCTATTCTTCTCTTTTATTATATTGTATGCATTTTTATAAGCATCCTCATATATTTTATTAAAGAAGGGAAAAAATAATAACATAGATAGATAAACCTATACAAGTAGATCCTCTACTTAATACAAAGGTAGAGATCTAAAAACAATGAATATATATACTATATGATTCCATTTATATAACATACAAATACAGACATGGGCCAGGCACGGTGGCTCACACCTGTAATCTCAGCACTTTGGGAGGCCAAGGCAGGCAGATCACTTGAGGCTAGGAGTTCAAGACCAGCTGACCAACATGACAAAACCCTGTCTCTACTAAACACACAAAAATTAGCCAGACATGACGGCAGACACCTGTAATCCCAGATACTTGGGAGGCTGAGGCAGAAGAATTATTTGAACCCTGGAGGTGGGGGTTGCAGGGAGCCGAGATTGCGCCATTGCACTCCAGCCTGGGCAACAGGAGTGAAACCCTGTCTCAAAAACACAAAAAACAAACACAGCAGCCAGAACCCATCTGCACCTCTATGGGGCACACACAGGGATGTTAAAACTATAAAGAAAAGCAAAGAAGAGTGTACCACAAAAATGAGAATACTGGCCGGGCACGGTGGCTCGTGCCTGTAATCCCAGCACTTTGGGAGGCCGAGGTGTGCGGATCATAAGGTCAGGAGATTGAGACTATCCTGGCCAACATGGTGAAACCCCGTCTCTACTAAAAATACAAAAATTAGCTAGGCGTGGTGGTGCGTGCCTGTAATCTCAGCTACTGGGAGGATGAGGCAGGAGAATCGCATTCTAGCCTGGCGACAGAGCGAGACTCTGCCTAAAAGAAAAAAGAGAATACTTGTTAACGCTAGTTAGGTAGAAAGTAAATCGTGGTGGGAAGGAGCACAAAAAGGTCTTTCTCTTTACCCGATAATTGTTAAAAGGGTGTTCACTTTGTGATAATTCCATGAACCGTTTATATGTGATTTTACATATATGTTTTGCATTCTTTTTGGTGCACAGTATTATACTCCACTAAAAGGCTAAAATTACATCTATTTATTTATTTACTCATTTATTTATATAACCGAATAGTGAAAATAAAAACGCCTGCAAAACACTAGGATTTCTAAAAGCTAAAAAGTAAATGATTAAAAGAAGGGGTTTTTGTTTTTTGTTTTTTTAACTAGAAGGAACAATATCCAAATTCTACACATTAAGAATGTTAGAAGGATGGACTGAAGTGGGTTGGAAATTAAAGTATCGCAGCTTAACGAAATCAATACAGCCATAAACATACAGAGCACATAAACAATCTTGCAAAATTCCTTTCATAACAGTGTTTATCGAGGGCCTACTATGTGCCAGGTACTTTTCTAGGTCCCAGAGACACAGCAGTGAAGCAATGCACACAACATAAAGGTCTGTTTTCTCATAAAGTTACATCCTGGAGTGAAGAAGCAAGGGGGAAGAGGAGGCTCCTGAGAGGTAGAAAGAGAGATAGGGAGATATTATAGAGAAAAACAAACTTTCCAGAAGGAGGGAGCGGCTTCTGTAAATTCTCAACAGTGGAAAGAGTTTGGCATATCTGAAAAGCTGAAAGGCTCCTGTGCCAGGAACACAGTGGGAAAGGGGGAAATCTTATCAGGTGAGGTGAGAATAGGCAGAGAAGCGATGACGTGGTGGTCTGTAGGGGTAGAGGGAGGATGCTTGGATTTTGAGTGTGACAGGTTTGAAGCAGGAGGTTGAAATGACCTGACTTACAGTTTACAAGGTCATTCTGACTACTTCACGGGCAATGGGTTTTACGGAGGAGACAGGGCAACAGGCCAGCAGCTATGGCAGTTGTCAAAGGGAGGCGGAATGGAATCTTGAACTGGATCACTAGCAGTGATCATGGAAAATGTAGAGGGAGTCATGTTATGTTCTGGATGGAGGGTTAGCAGGACTTGCTGATGGATTAATGGGAGCAGAAGGCAAAAGAAAAAATCATGTATCACCCCTAGATTATGGCTTAAGCAATCAGGTGGTTTACTGAAATGAAGAAACTGGAATAAAAGCAGGTTTGGAGGTACAAGAAACTATAAGGTTCTGCTGCAGTCATGTTAAAGAGGTGGTGCTAATTAGACAAGCAGGTGAAGATGTCACGTGGCCATTGGCTACAAATCTAGAATTCTAAAAAGAGGTCACAGTTGGAGATACAGGCAGTCATCAGCCTATGTATAATATTTAAAGTCTTGGAACTAAATAAATTCACCTAAAGATAGCATATAGAGAAAAAGGTCAAGTTTTAGTCACCCAACACTTAGAAGCTGAGAAGAGGAAAAGGAGCTAACAAGCAAGACTAAGGAAGAGTCGGTCCAACCATTTGCATATTAAGGAACACATTGAAAGTGACTTTCCCCACCCCCCCACCCCCCTAGCACAGTGGCCTAAGAGGTATACATAAAGCCTTCTGCAATAACCAAGGGAATCAATATCTTGGCCCACCTGAAGTCCATTTACAGCACACCAGCGTGCCTAAACATGATGTGTTCTAGGATATGGCCATGGGAATGAAAAGCAAAGGACAATCAAATCGATGAAGTACTTAGCTCATAGTAAATTTAGAGTTTTTTTGGTACAATGGTTATAATAATATACTGTCCATCAAGGTCTAATTATGATGCTTTTAAAGATTCTTTCCAGTCTCAGCCATAAATATCTAGTCCCATGACTTCAGGAAACACATTTTCCAAAATTCCTTATGGCAAAGATGTGTATAAAAATATTGACATTCTTTCAAAACCTAGAATAATACATACAAATATGTTCCAGGCTGAGCACAGTAGCTCACACCTGTAATCCCAGCACTTTGGGAGGCCTAGGCGGGTGGATCACCTGAGGTCAGGAGTTCGAGACCAGCCTGGTCAACATGGTGAAACCCTGTGTCTATTAAAAATACAAAAATTAGGTGAGCACTATGGCAGGCTTCCATAATCCCAGCTACTCTGGAGGCTGAGGCAAGAGAATTGCTTGAATCCGGGAGGCTGAGGTTGCAATGAGCCGAGATCGTGCCATTGAACTCCAGCCCAGGCGACAAGAGCAAGACTTCATCTCAAACAAAAAAAAAGATTGTCCCTAGGTGGCTGGCAAGATGACTGAATAGGAGGAACAGCTCCGATCTGCAGCTCCCAGCGAGATCAATGCAGAAGACAGGTGATTTCTGCATTTCCAACTGAGGTACCTGGCTCATCTCATTGGGACTGGTTAGACAGTGGGTAGAGCCCATGGAGGACAAGCAGAAGCAGGGTGGGGCGTTGCATCGCCCAGGAAGCCCAAGAGGTTGGGGAACTCCCTCCCCTAGCCAAAGGGAGTCCATGAGGGACCCTGCCATGAAAAATGGTGCATCCTGGCCCAGATATGCTTTATCCACAGTCTTCACAACTGGCAGACCAGGAGATTCCCTCAGGTACTTACACCACTAGGGCCATGGGTTTCAAGCACAAAACTGCCATTTGAGCAGACACTGAGCTAGCTGCTGGAGATTTTTTTCATACCCCAGTGGTGCCTGGAATGCAAGCGAGACAGAACCATTCACTACCCTGGAAAGGGGGCTGAAACCAGGGAGCCAAGTGGTCTACCTCTGTGGATCCTGCCCCCACAAAGTCCAGCAAGCTAAGATCCACTGGCTTGAAATTCTCGCTGCCAGCACAGCAGTCTGAAGTCAGCCTGGTAGCTCGAGCTTGATGGGGGAGGAGTGTCCATCATTACTGAGGCTTAAGTAGGTGGTTTTCCCCTCACAGTATAAACAAAGCTACTGGGAAGTTCGGACTGGGCAGAGCCCACCACAGCTCTACAAAGCTGCTGTAGCCAGACTGCCTCTCTAGATTCCTCCTCTCAGGGCAGGGCATCTCTGAAAGAAAGGCAGCAGCCCCAGACAGGAGCTTATAGATAAAATTCCCATCTCCCTGGGACAGAGCACCTGGTGGAAGAGGCAGCTGTAGGAGTAGCTTCAGCAGACTTAAACGTTCCTGCCTGCTGCCTCTGAAGAAAGCAGCAGATCTCCCAGCACAGTGCTCAAGCTCTGCTAAGGGACAGATTGCCTCCTCAAGTGAGTCCCTGACCACCGTGCCTCCTGACTGAACGACACCTTCCAGCAGGGGTCAACAGACACCTCAAACAGGAGCCCTCTACCTAGCATCTGGCAGGTACCCCTCTGGGACGAAACTTCCAGTGAAAGGAACAGGCAGCAATCTTTGCTGTTCTGCAGCCTCCTCTGGTGATACCCAGGCAAACAGGGTCTGGATTGGACCTCCAGCAAACTCCAGTAGACCTGCAGAAAAGGGGCTTGACTGGTAGAAGGAAAACAAACAAAAGTAATAGCATCAACATCAACAAACAGGACATCCACACAAAAACCCCATCTGAAGGTCACCAACATCAAAGACCAAAGGTAGATAAATCCATGAAGATGAGGAAAAACTAGTGCAAAAATGCTGAAAATTCTGAAAACCAGAATGCCTCTTCTCCTCCAAAGGATCACAACTCCTTGCCAGCAAGGGAGCAAAACTGGATGGAGAATGAGTTTCACAAATTGCCAGAAGCAGGCTTCAGAATGTGGGTAATAATAAACTCTGAGCTAAAGCAGCATGTTTTAACCCAATGCAAGAAAGCTAAGAATTTTGAAAAAAGGTTAGAGGAATTGCTAACTGAAATAACCAGTTTAGAGAAGAACATAAATGACCTGATGGAGCTGAAAAACACACCATGAGAACTTCATGACGCATACATAAGTAATGATAGCCAAATTGATCAAGCAGAAGAAAAGATATCAGAGATTGAAGATCAACTTAATGAAATAAACTGTGAAGACAAGATTAGAGAAAAAAGAATGAAAAGGAACAAAAAAACCTCCAAGAAATAACGAGACTCTGTGGAAAGACCAAAGCTGCGTTTGCTCGGTGTACCTGAAAGTGATGGGGAGAATGGAACTAAGTTGGAAAACACTCTTCAGGATATTATCCAGGAGAACTTCCCCAACCTAGAAAGACAGGCCAACATTGAAATCCAGGAAATAGAGAGAACACTACAAAGATACTCCTTGAGAAGAGCAACCCCAAGATACGTAATCATCAGATTCACCAAAGTTGAAATGAAGGAAAAAATGATAAGGGCAGCCAGAGAGAAAGGTCGGGTTACCCACAAAGGAAAGCCCATCAGACTCACAGTGGATCTCTCTGCAGAAACCCGACAAGCCAGAAAAGAGTGGGGGTCTATATTCAACATTCGTAAAAGAAAGAATTATCAGCCCAGAATTTCATATCCAGCCAAACTAAGCTTCATAAGCAAAGGAGAAATAAAATCCTTTGCAGACAAGCAAATGCTGAGAGATTTTGTCACTACCTGCCTGCCTACCTGTCACTACCTACAAGCCTGCCTTACAAGAGCTCTTGAAGGAAGCACTAAATATGGAAAGGAAAAACTGGTACCAGCCACTGCAAAAGCATAGCAAATTGTAAAGACCATCAACACTATGAAGAAACTGCATCAACTAACGGACAAAATAAACAGCTATCATAATGACAGGATCAAATTCATACATAACAATAGTAACCTTAAATGTAAATGGGCTAAATGCCCCAATTAAAAGACACAAACTGGCAAATTGTATAAAAAGTCAAGACCCATCAGTGTGCTGTATTTAGGAGACCCATCACACGTGCGAAGACACACACAGGCTCAAAATAAAGGGACAAAGAGATGGAGGATGATTTACCAAGCAAATGGAAAGCAAAAAAAGCAGGGGTTGTAATCCTAGTCTCTGATAAAACAGACTTTAAACCAACAAAGATCAAAAAAGACAAAGGGCATTACATAATAGTAATGGGATCAACACAACAAGAAGAGCTAACTCTCCTAAATATATATGCACCTAACACAGGAGTATCCAGATTCATAAAGCAAGCTCTTACAGACTTATAAAGAAACTTAGACTCCCATACAATAATAGTGGGAGACTTTACACCCTACTGTCAATATAAGACAGATGATGAGACAGAAAATTAACAAGAATATTCAGGACTTGAACTCAGCTCTGGACTAAGCAGACCTAATAGACATCTACAGAACTCCCCACCCCAAATCAACAGAATATACATTCTTCTCAGCACCACATAGCTCTTATTCTAAAATTGACCACATAATTGGAAATAAAACAGTCTTCAGCAAATGCAAAAGAATGGAAATCATAACAAACAGTCTCTCAGACCACAGTGCAATCACATTAGAACTCAGGATTAAGAAACTCACTCAAAACCACATAACTACATGGAAACTGAACAACCTGATGCTGAATAACTACTGGTAAATAACGAAATTAAGGCAGAAATAAATAAGTTCTTTGAAACCAATGAGAACAAAGACATAACGTAAAAGAATCTCTGGGAAACAGCTAAAGCAGTGTTTAGAGGGAGATTTATAGCACTAAATGTTCACAGAAGAAAGCAGGAAAGATCGAAAATCGACACCCTAAGATCACAATTAAAAGAACTAGAGAAGCAAGAGAAAACAAATTCGAAAGCTAGCAGAAGACAAGAAATAACTAAGATCAGAGCAGAACTGAAGGAGACAGAGACACGAAAAACCCTTCAAATAAATCAATGAATCCAGGAGCTGGTTTTCTGAAAAGATTAACAAAATAGATCAATCACTAGCCAGACTAATAAAGAAGAAAAGAGAGAAAAATCAAATAGACACAATAAAAAATGATAAAGGGGATATCACCACTGATCCCACAGAAATACAAACTGCCACCAAAGAATACTATAAACACCTGTAGGCAAATAAACTAGAAAATCTAGAAGAAATGGATAAATTCCTCGACACATATACCCTCCCAAGAGTAAACCAGGAAGAAGTAGAATCCCTGAATAGACCAATAAAAGGTTCTGAGATTGAGGCAGTAATTAATAGCCTACCAACCAAAAAAATAATAATAAACAACCTAGGACCAGATGGATTCACAGCTGAATTCTACCAGAGGTACAAAGAGGAGGTGATACCATTCCTTTTGAAACTGTTCCAAACAATAGAAAAAGAGGCACTCCTACTTAACTCATTCTATGAGACCAACACCATCCTGATACGAAAACCTGGCAGAGACACAACAACAGAAAAAGAAAATTTCAATCCAATATCCCTGATGAACGTCGACGCAAAAATCCTCAATAAAATACTGGCAAACTAAATCCAGCAGCGCATCAAAAAGCTTGTCCATCACAATCAAGTGGGCTTCATCCCCAGGATGCAAGGCTAGTTCAACATATGCAAATCAATAAAAGTAATTCATCACATAAACAGAACCAATGACAAAAACCACATGATTATCTCAATAGATGCAGAAAAGGCCTCTGGTAAAATTCAACACCCCTTCATGCTAAAAACTCTCAATAAACTAGGTATTTTGATTGATATCTCAAAATAATAAGCGCTATTTATGACAAACCCACAGCTAATATCATACTGAAGGAATAAAAACTGGAAGCATTCCCTTTGAAAACTGGCATGAGACAAGGATGCCCTCTCTCACCATTTCTATTCAACATAGCATTGGAACTTCTATCCAGGGCAATCAGGCAAGAGAAACAAATAAAGGTATTCAAATAGAAAGAAAGGAAGTCAAATTATCTTGTTTTGCAAATCACATGATTGTATATTTAGCAAACCCCAACCTCTCAGCCCAAAATCTCCTTAAGCTGATAAGCAACTTCAGCAAAGTCTCAAGATACAAAATCAATGTGCAAAAATCACAAGCATTCCATACACCAATAGTAAACAGAGAGCCAAATCATGAGTGAATACTCATTCACAATTGCACAAAGAGAATAAAATACCTAGGATTACAACTTACAAGGATGTGAAGGACCTCTTCAAAGAGAACTACAAACCACTGCTCAAGGAAATAAGAGAGGACACAAACAGATGGAAAAACATTCCATGCTCATGGATAGGAAGAATCAATATTGTGAAAATGGCCATACTATCCAAAGTAATTTATAGATTCAATGCTATCCCCATCAAGCTACCATTGACTTTCTTTACAGAATGAGAAAAAACTACTTTAAATTTCATATGGATCCAAAAAAAGCCCATATACCAAGACAATCCTAAGCAAAAAGAACAAAGCTGAAGGCATCATACTACCTGACTTCAAACTATACTACAAGACCACAGTAATCAAAACAGTATGGTGCTGGTACCAAAACAGATATGTAGACCAATGGAACGTAACAGAGGCCTCAGGAATAATGTCACACATCTGCAACCATCTGATCTTTGACAAACCTGACAAAAACAAGCAATGAGGAAAGGATTCCCTATTTAATAAATGGTGTTGGAAAAACTGGCTAGCCACATGCAGAAAACTAAAACTGGACCCCTTCTTTACACTTTATACAAAAATTAACTCAAGATGGATTAAAGACTTTAAACATAAGACCTAAAACTATAATAACTCTAAGAAGAAAACCTAGGCAATATCATTCAGGACATAGGCATGGGCCAAGACTTCATGACTAAAAAACCAAAAGCAATGGCAACAAAAGCCAAAATTGACAAATGGGATCTAATTAAACTGAAGAGCTTCTGCATAGCAAAAGAAACTATCGTCAGAGTGAACAGCCAATCTACAGAATGGGAGAAAATTTTCATAATCTATCCTTCTGACAAAGGACTAATATCCAGAATTTACAAAGAACTTAAACAAATTTACAAGAAAAAAACAACCTCATCAAAAAGCGGGCAAAAGATAATAGACACTTCTCAAAAGAAGACATTTATTCAGGCAACAAACGTATGAAAAAAAGCTCATCATCACTGGTCATTAGAGAAATGCAAATCAAAACCACAATGAGATACTATCTCACACAAGTTAGAATGGTGATATTAAAACGTCAGGAAACAACAGATGCTGGAGGGGATGTGGAGAAAGAGGAACGCTCTGTTGGTAGGAGTGTAAATTAGTTCAACCATTGTGGATGACAGTGTGGTGATTCCTCAAGGATCTAGAACCAGAAATATCTTTTGACCCAGGAATCTCATTATTGGGTATATTCCCAAAAAATTATAAATCATTCTACTGTAAAGACATATGCATGTGTATGTTTATTGCAGTACTATTCCCAATAGCAAACACTTGGAACCAACCCAAACGCTCATCAATGACAGACTATATAAAGAAAATGTGGCAAATATACATTATGGAATACTATGCAGCCATAAAAAAGGATGAGTTCAATGTCTTTTGCAGGAACATGGATGAAGCTGGAAACCATCATTTTGGGCAAAAACAAGAACAAAACACCAAACACCACATGTTCTCACTCATAAGTGGGAACTGAACAATGAGAACACATGGACACAGTGAAGGGAACATCACACACCAGGGCCTGTTGGGGGGTGGCTCAGCAATGGATGGCATTAGGAGAAGTACCTAATGTAGATGACGGGTTGATCAGTGCAGCAAGCCACCATGGCACGTGTATACCTGTGTAACAACCTGCACACTCGGCACATGTATCCCAGAACTTGAAGTATAATTTTAAAAAGTTCTAAAAATGTGTGTCAAATTAATGATTATTGACAGCACCTGAAAATCCAAAGTAACATGGTAGCTGCTTATAAAGAGAACCCTTTAGAAAGAGAACTGTCCATATTATGAAAATAAAGAATGCTAAAATTATTTATAGGAACTGGGAAAACAAGTCCTTTTAGGTTTGATGTTACTACATAATGGGAAACTATAAATTCTAAGATTGAATTCAGTGATGACAGCAAAAGTTTACTTGATTCCCTTTTTTTTGAGATAGAGTTTCGCTCTTGTTACCCAGGCTGGAGTACAATGGCGCAGTCTCAGCTCACTGCAACCTTCACCTCCCAGGTTCAAGCGATTCTCCTGCCTCGGCCTCCCAAGTAGCTGGGATTACAGGTGTCCGCCACCACATCTGGCTCATTTTTGTATTTTTAGTAGAGACAGGTTTTACCATATTGACCAGGCTGGTCTCAAATTTCTGATCTCAAGTAATCTGCCCTCCTTGGCCTTCCAAAGTGCTCGTATTACAGGCATGAGCCACCGTGCCTGACCAACTTGATTGCTTTTTTATATTTACTAACAATTCAGGAGCTTTTAAAAAGTGACCTATTACCCCAAAATAATTTTTACCTCTGAACATTTGAGTTACCTCTTTAAAAGGCAGATTCCTTGGATAACCATCCTTTATTTCCCTGATATGGTTTGGATGTGTGTCCCTTCCAAATCTCATATTGAAACGTGATCTCGAATACTGGAGGTGGGGCCTGGTGGGAGGTGTTTGAGTCGGGGGGCCAATCCCTCATGAATGGCTTGGTGCCCTCCCTGCGGTAATGAATTCACCTGAGATCTGGTTTTTAAAAAGGGTCTGGGACTTCCTCACTCTCTCTCTCTCTTGCTCCCTCCGTTGTCATGTGGTATGCCAGCTCCTCCTTTGATTCCTGACATGTATGGAAGCTTCCTGAGGCCCTCACTAGAAGCAGATGCCAACACTATGCTTTTCCTGCAGCCTACAGAACCATGAGGGAAATAAACCTCTTTATCAATTACCCCATCTCAGATATTCCTTTACATCAATGCAAAGCAGACTAATACGTCCCCTCTTGCCAAAACTATTTAGTAATGTTCCATCTCCCCTCCACATATGTACACATACGTACACATACACATACACACACATATGCATTGGCTAAAGGTCTCCAGAGCCCTCTCTCCACCATAAGCCCCCTATGTTTACCTCCCAGGGTTTAATGAACCTGGCTCTTTTATGACAGTAGTAGTACTGACAGGCTTCACAGACAGAAGCTCTTCATCCTTTCACATTTCAATTTCCAAGAGAAAGGAGGTGATGTCCACATTCTGCCAGCTTCCCAATGCCACTTCAAGCCTAACCTCAGGAAAAACATCGGATGTTGAGAAAAGCAAAATCTAGCCAGGTGTGGTGGCTCACACCTGTAATTCCAGCACATTGGGAGACTGAAGCTAGTGGATCACTTCAGCCCAGGAGTTCAAGACTAGCCTGGGCAATATGGTGAGACTCCACCTCTAAAAAAAAATAGTAAAATAATTTAGAAAAAAAGAAGCAAAATCCTTTACCATAGTTTTATCTTTTGGTAGCTCTACAAACCAAAACCAAGACAATTAACAAAAGGGTCTGCATTCCTTCCATTTCCCTATATCTGAATATCATTGTTAGTATTACCAACAAGTCATATCTTTGTGCCAATGTATGTTTCATATTATTTTACTATTTGTAGAAAATTTTGATAATGAGTTGCTTATTGACTACATTTCTTTTCTACTAAATAACACATATATTTTCACAACAATTAACCAAACTTCTTAATTTACAAGATATTTAAACAAAATGTTCTCTAGTGCTTGGCTGCACCACACATTCGCACTGTTGAACAACTTCCCTCTTGGCTGAGCTTCCCAGTTACCTTCATTTTCCTTCTGCTCTGTCATAAAGATAAATGATTGTGCTTACTTAGTTTAGTTGATGGCACAGTTTCCAATAGAGCATTTTTACAGACATTCATTGCCAGAAAAATAATTTAAGGCAGATTTACTAAGATCATCAGTTCTAAACCTTTACAAGAATTAAACACCTCTTGGACCTTTTCCCCTCCAAAGTGTGGTAGAGACAGAGGAATTGGACAGAGTCCTCAAAAGAGCCGAGTCAACATACTTTTGGTCTTCTTTTTAAATTATTTCAATCTGTTCATCACTGTTTTTCACTTTCCTGAGTTAAACACTTTTGAGAAAAATCTCTGTCTACCGTGTTCAAAATGGATTGGTGGTGCAGGGAGGGACATGCTTTATACAAAAACCAGAACAGTGTCTTCTGTGAGTAAATAATGAAATTTCTGTGGTCATTCTGTGATTCCAAAGTCGACCGACAATTTCTAGCTTGAAAACCACTCTTTGGAAGCAGGGGGCTCCACTGATGGAGAAGAAAGAGAGATTACTAGAATAATTGATGATGCTGTGTTCAGGACCCCAGGGCTTAAAACAGTTCAAGTGAAGATGAAATATGTTACAAGACAGGAGCAAAGGAGGTGATATCTGACTATAAGAGGCCTGACACAGTATTACCAAAATGAAGGCTGCGTATTTTGCCATCCAAATGGTATTTTATAAACCAAGCATGGAAGAGTATCAGCAGATATTTCAAACTGGGAACATGGAATTCTGGTCCCTATCATGCTGTCTTGGGGCAAGAATCACCACTGGAAGCGATTAAAATGGCCAGAGGTGCTATTCCAGCTTCCCAACAGAGGTGCAGCAGGTCCATTTAATAATCCTGTCTAGTGAAACAGCAAAGGCCCCTCGTGCCTATTTTTAAATGCACATTTTTAATATTCAATATAATGCTACTCTTTAACAAACTCTTTACTCCCTGCCTCTCTGATGAAGCTTCCTGTGGTCTTTAAAGAGATTGTTAACCCAAGAATGGATCGCACTCTTTCTACATGAGCAGGCTGGGAGACACTCCATTAAGCCTTCCAGTATTTAATAGGAAGAGCCATCTCTCACCTCTGAGGCGATGAGCCAGTTGCTCGGTGATGAGATCAGGAGCCTCCTGGAGAATCTCCTTTAGCACGAGGGAAGAGGAAGACTCTGGGAACTCGACGTTGGCATCGCTCTGCTCAACCGGATTAATGACTTTGACAACTGCTGATTCTAAAGTTTTGTCTTCGCTGTAAAGCAAATGAAGGGGAGGAAGAGAAAGGGATATGGCATGTCTTATTACTTTTGGGAAAGTTTAACGCTCTGCTCTCACACAAATGGCTTCCTCTCAATAACCAAAAATATGAGGGGACTCACATGACTCAGAAGGCGGGAGCCTTATTCTATGTATTTTCGCATTTCATTTAAACGATTTACTTTCCCCAAATCCTTAAAATATCTTCATACCTTACCAGCTTTATCCTGTGCTGCACTCTTGGAAAATAATAACTAACATTATAGGGCTTTCACTGCAGGCCAGATACTATTATAAACATTTTAGGTGTATTACCATATTTTATACTAAAAAAAGATACTGTAAAATGAGTTCCATAAAATGACACTGAACACTACACTAGAAAATTCCCATTGTATAAATTTAAAAACTGAAGCACAAAGAGGTTAAGAAATTTGTGTAAGGTCACACATCTAGCATAGACTAGCTGGTATTTGCACTCCAATAACCTAGCTCCAAAGCTTGCAAATCCAGTCATCATGGTGTAGAAAAAACACTACTGGGCCTATTTTCCTTCTACCATCATTCTTTATATGTGAGATCGAGCTGGATTTTAGCAAAGGCAGGAAGCAAAGTTTGGATACATTCAATTTTATTCTTTCTACCTGTCAAAAACAAATGAGTGGCAATGAAAGAAATGAAGATTTCAATTTATTTAATTCCAGAGCTACAGTTCACAAACCCAGCCTCAAAATCAGCCTACATTATTCCATTTTAATTGGTAATAAAACCAGTCCTCAGATTTTGGTTGACACACACTCGTTCCACAATTCACATTTCAACTGCATTGTATTTATCTATGTCTCTTGGTATTTGTTGGTTTGAAAAAGTTAGCACTTAAATTTAGTGAAGCATATGATTTCCTGAATACCAATCATTGAAGTCAGCCAAATCGACTACCCAGAACATTTAGCCACATGCCAATGATTAGTATTATTCAAAACAATTTCATTTGTTGAACAGCATGATAAAAGTAGCCACAGGTTATTTTCAAAACCCCTCGTAAGTAAATAAATTGCATGACTGATATCACAATACATTCATACCTAAATATGCTTCCTAAAAAGTTAAATACAAAATTATTCAGTAAAAAAAGTTTGATTTCATGTATGCTAAGGTCAATGTCAACCATTAAGGTTATCGACAACTAGCAAATTGCCAAACTGGGAAAAATTAACATTTTAAACTACCGAAGTGTTTAACTGGTGATTCTTCATTCAGTAGCAGTAGAAAGCTTATCAAAAGGACATCTTCATGAGGTCCTTGATGACAAAGAATTTGTCTTATTCCTCCTTAGGCACCTATAGATTCTTGCATGAGTCAGCAATGCCTAAGTATTGATTGAAAGAATCAGAAGATCCAAGTTCTAATCCCAACTCTTCTACTAACTACATGTGGTTCTTTGTTTTTGTTGTTTGTTTTGTTTTTTGAGACAGGGTCTTGCTCTGTCATTTAGGCTGGAGTGCAGTGGTGTGATCAAAGCCCACTGAAGCCTTGAACTCACAGCTCAACCTGAGATGCAACTGCAGCATCAACCTCCCAGGCTCAAGCCATCCTTCCACCTCAGCTTCCTGAATAGCTGGGACTACAGGTGCGTACCAGCATGCCCAGCTAATTTTTTTGTATTTTTTTGTAGAGACAGGGTCTCACCATGTTTCTCAGGCTGGTCTCAAACTCTTGGACTCAAGTGAACCTCCTGCCTTGGCTTCCCAAAGTGCTGGAATTATAGACATGAGCCACCATGTCCAGCCTGCATGTGGTTCTTTGGACAAGTCATTTGTGACACTGAGTTTCAAGTTTCTTGTCCATAAAATAAAAAGTTTGAGCTACATGAATATTTAAAAAAATCAATTTTTCTCTTGTAGTATAAAATGCTATGAATGAATAAATCAATAATCAAATGATCTTCATAGCCCATCTTTACATATTTTTCCATTTCACTACTGAGATTTCTTTCCCAAGAACGATTCAGTTTTATCTAGTGTTTAATTTCAATTTTCATTACACATGTTCAGCATCAATACATAAGACTATTGTATTGCTATAAGAAAGTGTTTGAAATGGTTCAAAAACTATAATTTTAGGCCAGGTGCTGTTGCTCACGTCTGTAATCCCAGGACTTTGGGAGACCGAGGTGAACAGATCACTTGAGGTCAGGGGTTCAAGACCAGCCTGGCCAACATGGTAAAACTCTGTCTCTACTTAAAATACAAAAATTAGCCAGGCATGGTGGCACACACCTGTAATCTCAGCTACTCGAGGCTGAGGCAAGGGAATTGCTTTAATCTGGAAGGTGGAGGCTGCAGTGAGCCAAAATCGCACCACTGCACTCCAGCCTGGGTGACAGATCAAGACTCTGTCTCAAAACAACAACAACAACAACAACAAAACATAATTTGGTCAATTTTACAAGAACTTTCCACTTAAAGATGTCATATCTGAAATACAAAAGTAAAAGTGAAGGATTGGCATAACCTGAATTTTGCCATAAGAGAAGAAAAAGGTATTCCCTTTCCTCTGCATGTCCTCTGCTTTGCTGTTGTTGTTTTTGGGTTTGTTTTGTTGTGAGACAGATTCTCGCTCTGTCTCCAGGCTGGAGTGCAGTGGTGCAATCTCTGCTCACTGCAACCTCCGCCTCCTGGATTTAAGCAATTTTCCTGCCTCAGCCTCCCGAGTAGCTGAGACTATAGGCGCCCGCCACCACACACAGCTAATTTTTGTATTTTTAGTACAGATGGGGTTTCACCATGTTGGCCAGGCTGGTCTCGATCTCAACCACGTGATCAACCTGCCTCGGCTACCCAAAGTGCTGGGATTACAGGCATGAGCCATAGCACCCAGCTGGGTTTTTCTTTTTTATGACAGTCTCACTCTGCTGCCCAGGCTGGAGTACAGTGGTGCAATCTCAGCTCACTACAACCTCTGCCTCCTGGGTTCAAGCGATTCTCGTGCCTCAGCCTCCCAAGTAGCTGGGATTACAGACGCATGCCACCACCCTAGCTCATTTTTGTATTTTTAGTAGAGATGAGGTTTCACCATGTTGGTCAGGCTGGTCTTGAACTCCTGGCCTCAAGTGATCCATCCGCCTTGGCCTCCCAAAGTGCTGGGATTATAGGCATGAGCCACCATGCCCAGCACGTTCTTTGCTTTTAATACATCTCCCTAAACCACAAAAGTCATGAATAAAGTGACACTTTGCCCAGAAGAACCTTCATTGAGGGATTAAACCTCAGAGCCTCAGTGGGTCTTACCTTGCCAGCACGTTACTGCCAACAAGTGTTATCGATAACTTCCCTTCATCATTTAGCTGATGCAGGTTAATTTCATCCCGGAATATGTGGAATGATTCAGAGATATTTAGCTCTTCTAAAATAAACCTTGTCTCGGTGAAGTAGTTGAATTCAGTTCTTGGTATGTTCAGCACTGGTAAACACAGAACCCCTGGTGGACTGACCTACCAAGAAAAAAGTTGACTGAATTACTGAAAACAGCAGGAGGAAAGAATACAATTACATTTTCTCCAGCCTAGGGATAACTGGTAAGGGAATGGGAGTCTCCTGGCCTCACTAAACCACTTGGCATTCATTACCAAATTTTCCTGAACCCAATAAGTAAGGCATTATCCTCTGAGTGGCCCCTAACATTTTTTAAGGTCTTGTTACCCTACTTGAAACCTCTGATGCTTTAGTTTATGTCTCATTTTAGATCCTGCATCATTTGTATATGTAAATATATATTACATATAATTAAAATTTAAATACATATATATGTATTTATAAATTTAAATATATGTATATATAAATTGTGCAGGGGCTAAAATATAAATATATTTATGTTATATATTATATATAATTTATAATTTATATAAACATTTTATAATTTATATAAATTATAAATTTTATATATTTATAATTTATACAAATATATATATTTATATAAATTATAAATATATAATACACATTTTCTTCTTTTAAAGTAACAAACTCACATGTCTTTATAAAATTAGCAGAAAATTAAAATAATTGAGGCAGGCTGGCTGGGGACTGTGGGGACAGAGGAAGGGATGTATGTTGTATCTAAATGGGATGCCTGTCACTCAGCTCAGGCCAGTGGTTCACATGTAAAAATTCAGGCCCAGTGTAGTTAAAACTTTTAATTACCCAAGAGAAGGTTGAAATCTAGATTTGGGGTATTAATTGTGACATTCTGAATTTTTAAAAATCCAGAATGTCAGTCAGTGGAAATTCCTTTATGAGCCAGCTTCAGCCTACAGACTATCAGATGGTGATCTCTATTGATTTCCTAAATAATAAAAAACACTTTTTATTAACATGTTTCTTATAAAACAATCTGTGGCAATTAGAGAAAACAGGAGATAGGAGAGAGGTAGAGAATTGTAGAGTCAAAATAATACTTATTTTGCTACAGGAATGTTAAAAATAAAGGTGCTTTAAAAATTACTATGAATGGGCCAGGTGCGGTGGCTCATGCCTGTAATCCCAGCACTTTGGAAGGCCAAGGCAGGCGGATCACGAGGTCAAGAGATTGAGACCATCTTGGCCACATAGTGAAACCCTGTCTCTACTAAGCATACAAAAATTAGCTGGGCATCAGCTGGGCATGGTGGCAGGTGCCTGTAGTCCCAGCTACTCGGGAGGTTGAGGCAGAAGATTGCTTGAACCCGGGAGGCGGAGGTTGCAATGAGTCAAGATTGCACCACTGCACTCCAGCCTGGCAACAGTGAGACTCCATCTCAAAAAAAAAAAAAAAAATTACTATGAATGTACAGCAATAATCCTATCACTGAGAGAATGTGGGGTTCAGTGACATGGTATTTGTGCATAAAGTAAATGGCCTTTATTCTCACACCATCACCAACTTGTCACACAGTTTTGATATCTTTACCATCTGTCTCCCTTTCTAGCATTAAGAAGGCAGGGCTTTTTGATGGTTTTGTTCACTTATGTCTCCAGTGTATAAAACAGTCTGGCACATAGTAAACATTTAGTACATATTTATTGAATGAGGGAAACGAATCAGCCACTGCTATAGCATACAAGGCACAAAGCCACTCCAACAAAATGGGTTTTCTCCCTCCTGTCGTGTAATACTGAATCACAATTGCATAATAAGTGTTAATAATTTATGTAAAACAAGTTATTTTTCCTAATTAATGGAGCATTCTATCTAACTCCTGATACTGAAACTTGAGTAGGGAAGAATCAATAGGCAAGTCAGGCATGTGACCTGAGCCTCTCCTGGCAAGACCTGTTCTGAAGTTGATGTCACGAGAACTAGGTTCCAGCCCCAGCCTCTATCATGCAACTTTGAGAAAGCCAGTTTCCTTTCTGAGTTCCCCATCTGTAAAAGGGTTCACCTACCAGAGTGAGAAGGATTTAAATGGGGTCGAATGCATGAAGCAGAAAAACTCTTTGCTTATCCTACATGTTCATAATCTAAGAGGAAGTAGTTGGGTTCTTGAAGAAAATGTAAATGGAGACCCAGGCCACTAGCAGGGGACCAAGTAAACTAAGAGAAAGGCAGAGAAATATAATGAAATTCTCAGTATGAGACCTTTCAGTAATTCCACATTCGTCTCCATGCTTAGTGACAAACCTCTGAAGAAGAGAATCCACGTCTTTTTATTTTTATCTGTCTATCTATCTATCTATCTATCTATCTATCTATCTATCTACCTGTTTTATCTATCACAATTACTTTTTCTGCCCCTTTTGTTGGATGTCCAGACATTGTAGTAGGTAGCAGTGCTGGTATTATTATTATTATATCATTTCCTTCCAAGTCCATGCCACTATCAGTCTAAAAATCATTCTGGTTCTGTCAACTCTTATGTTCTCTAAATAAGTAACATTTTTTTCTAGGAGTCAAAAAACCAGTTAACAAAATTAGTGTTAATATGCATGTCTTAACAGAAGCACATTTATCTTCTCATACCAATTAATCTCCCTTGTAAAGTTCAACAAATTTTAAAATAAATCTGATATGAAGCCCACATGTAGAGATCAGAATATTTTCCCCAGTATTTTTTATCAGCTTTTGCCCTAGAGCAGTTCTTGCCACCCACAGCTCATTCTGGAAGACTAGGCTTCGTGTGAATTTAAATCACTTTAGACCAGCTCTGCCTACTGTCAGGGGCCAAGGATCCAAACAAAACTGCAGTGAAACAAATCAGATTCTGAAAAATTAAAAATTGTGTGACGTTGAAAAAAGCACCTAGACATTCATAACATACATTTTTAGGCGTTAAGTTAATAAAAAGGCCATTATCATGAGCTCATGAATTTTATAGATTTGAAATTTTAAAGCAATCTGTTGAAAGGTCTTTTCCACTTCCAAAGGTGTGTCATATGCTTCACAGATCAGAAAGATTCTTCCTCAAGGAAGATGCTCACTAACTGAGGATGATCTCGCTGTACAAAGTCAGGCTACAAGGCAAAACCAAACAAGGCCCTACAGGACGTAGATTTGACATGTAATACCTGTCACTGAAAACTCTAGCCAATGTGCTCTGCCGTTCATGTACTGTTCACACAAGTTATTCTGCACGTATTTTTCTGCTCCCAAGGGTAGGACTATCAGCAAAGATGACAAAAAAAAATAAGAAATCTGATTCTTAGTTTTATTCATTCTATGAATTTCCACAAAATTAATCAACTATTATGAACATTTAAAATTTTTTATTTGAAAACTTGTTTTAGAAGGAGAGTTGGTAAGAAATAGCTAGAAGAATGCCTGACATATAGTAGGTACCCAAGAAATATTTGTTGATTCATGGATGATAATACTTTATTCTCTGCAACAACAAATCAGAACACTAAAAATTAAGTCAATAGGTTCCTTTGTTTCTAGAAAATGTTTCTTCTTAAAATGACATAATAATTTTAAATATAAGAAGTATTATCCTTTTTTTCCCTTACCTTGTCTAGAAAGTAAGCATACGTGAAGGTAGAAATGAGAGAATCCAAGTCACACGATTTAGGCCCAATAACCACGTGGACCTTCTCTAAGCGTTTGCTTCGATTCTGAAACAAATTCAAATAAAACATCATAATTTAACTGCTGACAGAATGATATAAACATGAGATTTTTTTCATCTTTAAAAAAGTATGCCTTATCTATATTTATATACAATGGAAGAAAATCATAAATTTATCATGAAGTTTTACATGAGAACATAAAAATTGTACAAAGTGTTTAACACACTCTGAAATAGTCACTCAAACTCTAGTCAATTGTCAGGAAGAGGAAATGTGGTTTTATTAAGATTACCCATAATTTAACTTAATATTAACTTATCTCTGAATCATAATTTTTTAGTAAATATCATTTTAAGGGGCATAGTATTCGATATCATTTCTTTATATAAGATATCCTCAATTTAAGAAACAAACAAAATGACTTTTTTCATATGAGTCTGGCATGCAAATAAGCAAACACACACACAGTTTGGTAAGGATTTTTTCATGTCACATTTGGGTAACAAGATATGTACTCTCTGTTTTATATTTTATAATTTAGCAAATGAAACTTGTAACACTTTTGTCCCTCCGAAAATAAAAATTAGTTGTTCTTAAAAAGTGTGTATTATCATACAGTCTCCTCTGGAAGCGAAGACTTCCTGTTTCATTTCCTGGTTGACTAAACAGCTATTTAAAAAGTCCTTTGTGGAAAGCTGACATTCTTTCGAAACTTCCAAAGAACCAACTGCTTCTAGTAATGTCCTAGCAAAACTATCCAATACAGATCATTGTCACACAAATAAGAACTTTATGGTATGTCAGAGATGACACGTGTATATACTTTCCCCACTTTTCATCATTTGTTTTAACTTCTCATTTTAGAACTACCTAGAAAGCCAGCTTAGCTGTACTACTGTTCCAAACGCTATATAAAAGGTTAGCTTGCTCATGTCTGTTTTAATTTTTTTTAAAGTATTTATATGCAGAACAAAGACAAAGTATTATTTCGTAATCTACTGCATATTTTTATAATGAATCTAAAAAACTGTCAGTGTGTGTATGGAACTGCTGGTATCAGAGTCAAACACAATAGGTTGTGGGCCGACAAATGTAACAAACCAAATTTCGGGGGGGCTACATTAGAGTCTATCTGTGAGATACAGCAAGAGCAGGACCAGTGTCGAAGATGTCATCTAATATGTAACATTGCTAAATTAAAATAATTTTTTTTTCAAAATTGGGATATTGATACTCAGCAAAACAGCACGATTTAAAAGTATGATATAAACTCTCTGAAGATAATGATATTCCCCTCCCCTGTCACTACCAAATCTAACTTCCATTTCTTCCTCTCCCAGTTTCCTTCCCCTAAACTCATAAATGTATTGCTGGATCACTCAGCTAAATGTACTTTAAAGGTTCTAGTCTAGGTCCAGTTCTCACTCTCAATGTCAGGCTGCTTCCCCTGTGCAAGACAGTCAAATATTCTAGGAGCACATAAAGAAATCTAGGTAAATGGAATTGTAGTCTATTACAATACAAACAAACACATTAGGAAATCATATTACTGCAGAATGCTGTTCATCCGAGAAGCTCAAAGATCTAAGTAGACATTACCTCATTTCTCTTCCCAAATCTTATAAGGCAGACAGTAAGAAAATTAGCAGCACTTTTTATAGGTCAGAGGAGTCTGTGATGGACCAGGGTTGTTTCCAGAATCCACGGGCCAGGCCAATGCAGTGAGCCTCATCTCCTCTGCCCTGTACTAATGCCATAGTGACTTCTTAACACTATGCGGACCTCAGTGTCCACATAAGTGAGCAAGGAATTCGGGGAGAAGAGAGAATGAAATACAGCAAGACTTCAGACATCTGTGCCATCAAAATTACCCCCAAAACCAACCTATTTGCTTCTTGTCTAAGCTTGATCATTCCCCGACATAGCTTTGTGTTCAACCCTCAACTGACACAAAAGAAGACACTGGGAGTGCAGCAAGATTTGTGTGCCAATTCATTACCAAGTCCAAAACCAATTATACTTAAAAAAGAAAAGGTGCTAAATGAAGATTGCAACCCCAAAGCATGCTACACCAACTCTCATAACTCAGGAACCTTGTAAGATAATTACAAGTTTAATTTACATGGATTAAAAGTAAATTAATCTTTATTTGCTGATATATCTCTCTCCATTTAAAGAGAAAAAGGTATAATGGGTCAGGACCATAGCATGCCCCACTACAAAATTTTGAGAGTTCTCCTTGGTGCCACATTCCTCTCCTTTCTTTTCTTTTTTTTCTGAGATGGAGTTTCGCTCTTGTCACCCAGGTTGGAGTGCAATGGCATGATCTCAGCTCATTCCACCTCCCAGGTTCAAGCAATACTCCTACCTCAGCCTCCTGAGTAGCTGGGATTATAGGCGCTCACTACCATGTCTGGCTAACTTTTGTATTTTTAGTAGAGATGGAGTTTCACCATATTGTCCAAGCTGGTCTTGAACTCCTGACCTGAGATGATCCACCCACCTCAGCCTCCCAAAGTGCTGGGACTACAGGCTTGAGCCACCGTGCCTGGCCAACAGGTCTCTGTTTTCATGTTCTCTCATTTCTCTCCTCACTTATCTTCTTCCCATGCAGCAAGTTCCCTCATGGTCATGGCCTCTTCCAATGCCAATCACCCATATTTGCCATCCTCAGTCCATATACAGTTTCCAGGCTTCAGGACTCTATTTCCTCCCCACCCCCATCCATCAAAATGTACCATCTTGGTGCCCAGGCTCTCAAGGACCTATCTGATCCTCCACCAGCAACTCTAATGTAGAATATATGCCAGTGAGTACTCCTGGGTCAACGCGTCACCAATATAATATGGTCTCACTGTAAAGAGACCTTCTAGAAATCATGCCATAATCCAAAAAGATGACTGGAAATTTCAGCCTGGCTGAGAATGGTGGACCAGACAGAAAGGGACAGTCCAATCGGAAGGTACCTTTTGTGCCACCAGTAAGCCTTGAAAGGGATAGGCTTGACCTCCGAATATCTCAGATGTTAAGTGCCCAATTCCTACCAGTAACCACTGAAAAGATAGAATTGGGGGGCAGCAAAGGATAACCATGCTCAAACTCCTGCCTACTTAGAGAAATAAAACATAAAATTAGTCATGTAGACTCACCCTGTAGGTGAGCTCAAGCTCTTCAAATTGGGAGCAAGAGCCAGAGAATTCAGTTCCCACTCTCAAGCTTTCCCCCACAAATGACCTTGGCTGTGCAAACAGAACAAACACAGGGCTCAAGCCAAGGCAGAAAAGTCTGGGAACTGATTTCAGACTTTTCAGGTGTCTCAGGCAGGTAATAGGAGGTCCCCATGGTTCCGGTGCACCCTGAGGGAATGGGCCCATCTGTAGGGGCAGCAAGTGAAACTGACTAGTTCACAGAACACAAAAGAGACTCCTGACCGCAAAGATCCTCTGCACTGCTCACTGAAGGTCCGTGGGCCCCTTCCTGTTTCACATCTCCACATTGTCAGAGACTCACGGGTGCTCAATCTTGATACTGATGTCCCTTGATACAGTTCAAATTGTGCTATGAATGATTCACAAACAGACAAACCATGCCCAAATAAAAGGGACAATAAGGATAAACATACAGTTTCACCAATTTGATTTACTATTGTCACCCAAACAATAAAAACCTGCTTGTGCCAGGCACTGTTCTAGGCCCTAAGGATATGTCAGTAAACCAGATGGAGAAAAATCCCATCCCTCACTGCACTTGCAGTTTAGTGCATGAAGAAATGATGAACCAAATAATCAGATAATTTACATGGAAAAAAAATCATAAAAGGGGGATGAGATGAGATGAGCTGAGGCTCATTAGAAAGTGGCGTTGGATGCCCATCAGTGATAGACTGGATAAAGAAAACGTGGCATATATATACCATGGAACACTCTGCAGCCATAAAAAGGGATGAATTCATGTCCTTTGCAGGGACATGGACGAAGCTGGAAACCATCATTCTCAGCAAACTAACTCAAGAACAGAAAACCAAACACTGCATGTTCTCACTCATAAGTAGGTGTTGAATAATGAGAACACATGGACACGGGGAGGGGAACATCACACACCGGGGCCTGTTGGGCAGTAGGGGAAAAGGGAAGGGATAGTGTTAGGAGAAATACTTAATGTAGATGACAAATTGATAAGTGCAGCAAACCAGCATGGCACGTGTATACCTATGTAACAAACATGCCCATTCCACACATGTATCCCAGAACTTAAAGTATAATAAAAAAAAAAAGTGGAATTGGAGTAAAGATCTGTAAGAAAGTGGGACTAAAGGGTGTCTCAGGCCAAGGGAAGAACAGGCCCAGCATGTTCAGCAAATAATTATTGCCTAGTGTATACATTTTCCAAATGTGACTTTGCAAACTCTTAGCCTGGAGGGACTCAGTCTGCTGAATAAATATCCATTCTTTTTTTTTTTTTTTCCCCTTTTTTTTTGAGACGGAGTTTTGCTCTTGTTACCCAGGCTGGAGTGCAATGGCGCGATCTCGGCTCACTGCAACCTCCGCCTCCTGGGTTCAGGCAATTCTCCTGCCTCAGCCTCCCGAGTAGCTGGGACTACAGGCATGCACCACCGTGCCCAGCTAATTTTTTGTATTTTTAGTAGAGACGGGGTTTCACCATGTTGACCAGGATGGTCTCGATCTCATGACCTCGTGACCCACCCGCCTCGGCCTTCCAAAGTGCTGATAAATATCCATTCTTTAACATCAACAAATACAAGCACACCAAGCATCAAGGAATCTCAAAAGACAGGCAACCCTTTGCTAATGCCTAAGCCCAGTGCTGCCCCAACCCAATACAAAATGTAATATGATCAGGGGTTCAAATAGATACTATACTGCTTTGTCATCTAGATACACTTCCGAAATAGATAGACAGAATCTTTCCATAATCAATGTAAAAAAGAAAATATATTGACTCTGCCAGTATTCAAAATCACAACTTTAATGTGCTTTCAAAGTATAATTTATACCAGCAAAATAAGACTTAACTTCTCATCTCTTTTTAAAAGCCCACAAAATGCCTACATATTCAGATTCAACTGCCCATTACATGAAGTCGCACTTGCTAGGCAAAAGCACTTTCAAGCCACCCAAAAGAATTGACCAGAAAGAGGGCCTCCTCTTCTGGTCCCAAGCCTAGGACCCCCCATTTGCTTTTTCCTTACCACACCCTCTTAGAAGCAAGGTTGCTGCTGCCATATACCTTGTAATAAAGTGCCCCAATCCTATGGGTTCTTCTTGTCCATTGCCCAGAAAAAAACAATATATCTGCACCGAGAATAGCAGATATATCAGCAAAGAAAGTTTAAGCATCACAGGGCTAGCCAAGTTGGAAGTCAGGAGGTATTTCTCCAATCTGCTTCTTCAGGAATTCAGAGGCTAGGGTATTTAAAGGTACTTTAGCGGGCAGAGGCTGGAAAGGTGAAACAATTGATTGGCTAGAGATGAACTCACAGGGGTATCTAAACTGTCTTTGCATAGCTGAGTCAGTTCCCGGGAGGGAGTCTCAGGACCAAGTGGTGTTTCTCAGTGTGCCAAAATGCTAAATCTGAAAAATATCTCAAAGACCAGTTATTTAGGTTTCACAAGAGTGATGTTATCTGTAGGAGTAGTTGGGGAAGTTATCGATCTTGTGACTCCCAGTTACATAACGCTGAGGCAGTAAGCAACTAATAGGAAAACAAGGGCAGTATGCCTATTCCTTAGCAAAGTTCAAGCGCTTCCCATAACTCTAACCTTGTGAACTTTTGTTAGTATTTACAAATACAGTTTCCAGTTTTGAACAAGGAGGGGATCCATTCAAGAAAATGACTATGACCACCTTAAAACAAGTATGAACAAAAGCAGTTCAGCCTGGTAGAATCAAGGAGGAGTCAGTTGTCAGGTTTCCCTTACTGCTCTCATTTTTGCAAAGGCGGTTTCACAAGGAGCCCTTGCAATTCAGTTATACGACGACTTTTCAAACTCATCCTCAAATATCCCCAAATCTTTTTTCTTAAAAATTTTGTGAACATTTTTTCAAAAATAATTAATTGAAATGAATTTTGTAAAATATTGGTAGACAAAACCCACAGAAATTGGATATTCACTTTCCACACACATTGAAGTGGGGGCACATTTCTTAGTCCCTTACTTCTAAACAACAAATAAAGAAACAAGACGGAAAAAGACCTCCTGAAATTCTAGGATGGTATCTCCAAAGAAAGCTAGAAAGGAGGTGGGCCTTTGAACCAGTGAGTCCCTTGACCACTTGCTAGCTCTAAGTCAACGAGGGGGTCTTCCTTTCAGAAGACCAGCTGCAAGGTGACGTGGAAAGGGCCCAGCTCCTCCCCAGGAGACCCCAAACACCTGTGGCTGCCACGATTCTAAGTAAGAAGCCTCCCAAGAATGGGCAGGAGGAGACCTAATGTGCTGCTCACGACCCTACAGGTCTCTAATTCAAACCCAGTCACAGCACCAAGAAAGCCAGGGTGGGAGGGGAAATAGATGGTACCATGTCCAGGTGAGCAGCACGGGCCAAGGCGGGGCCTGGAGATGTCCAGAGGCGAGGACAAGTGCCCCCTCAGCAGCTCTGCTGCGTAGGGATAAAGTCACATTCTTTGCTGGTGTGGTAAATAAATGAGATGCCTTTTGATATTGGCCCTGGGTGTAAGACGATTTTGAGAACTCCTGACCTCCTCCTGAATTTCTCTTCGTTCTTTGTTTCCGACAGCATTCTCTCCCATTGGGTCTCAAGTGTTCTCCAGGTAATGATGTGATTATGAGAAATCTAAAATCTGTTATTTGAGAAAGATAGGGAACAGGCATCAGTGTGAGCAAAATTCAGGCCCTGTGCCTCTGGGCTTCCTTCTGTTTTCTCATGTGCGAAGGGCCATTTTGGGTAGGCATGGAGGAGCCAAAACCTAAACTCAAAGCCTGAGTTCCCTGCAGTCAGGATCCTTGAAGCCTGTTGCACTGGACATCAACTAAACCACTTTTTCACTGTCTCGGCTTAATCCATTCTTCCTTAGCCTGTTTGCTGCCCATCTTGAAAACAAAGTTTTCTCAAATGGAGTGATTCAAATATCATTTATATACTTCTGGATACAGTTTATATCTTCTGGGTCATAAAAATAACATGGCCAAGAAGTGTTATTTTGTTTACAGCTTTTTTTTTTTTTTTGTATTTTTATTTAGGATCCTCACTCTGACAGTGGCTTCAAAGGAGAATTTTAGTAGCAGCACCGTTATTTCTCTTCCTTCTCAAAAAGTTAAGGATAGGCCCTGCAATCTTTAACTTCCCTGAAGAGCCCCTAAGGGAATTGTCCTACATAGCTTCCTGAGATGTTTTCACTTTCCAGCCATCCCACTGTTGTGGGGAGATGCATGCTTTTATCACCCACTGGTTCCTTCTGGCTTAAACAGGTGCCCTATTCTAGGAGTTTGACCTCCATGGTTTCACGGATCCTTATAATCTCTTCACCCTTCCCTTTTCAGGCTCAAGAGCTGCAGTCTTGGCTGAGTGTGGTGGCTCACACCTGTCATCCCAGCGGATCACCTGAGGTAAGGAGTTTGAGACCAGCCTAACCAACATAGTGAAACCCAATCTCTACTAATAATACAAAATTAGCCAGGTGTGACGGCACATGCTTATTGTCCCAGCTACTTGGGAGGCTGAGGCAGAACAATCACTCGAACCTGGGAAGCAGAGGTTGCAGTGAGCTGACATGGCGCCATTGCACTCCAGCCTGGGCAACAAGAGCGAAACTCCATCTCAAAAAAAAAAAAAGAGCTGCAGTCCTTTTCATTTAGCCTCCTATGAACATGTATCTGGGTCCCAAGTCTTTTCCTTGTGTCTTCTGACCTTGTGCTGTCTTGTATCCTTTTACTGTACTTAGGCCTCCAAGTTGGAGTCATGCAAAACCACCTAAGAAAACTGAGCCTTAGGAAAAGCCTAGAAGAGCTGCTTTTACTAAATGATCAACATCAAAGGCAACCCAAGAGTTTTAAAACCCAAATGAGAAAGAATGCCCCTGCTACACACACACAGAACCCTACACTCACGTCACCTAAGGTTTATATGTTAATGTCTTCATAAAGTATGTTCATTACAAAACATTTGCAGAAACTCACAAAAAAAACTCTGAATTTCCAGTTAATTACTTTATTAAATGTATTCCTCTCAGCTTTTTTCTATACTTCTATGATTTCTCTTTTGCATACTGTGACCCTATTATGCATAATATTTTTTTAACTTCTCTTTTTAAAATGAACAGCACTCTAAGTATTCTTTTCAACTTCCAAAATTAAATCTCGTCTTGGCCATAGATGACTTCTGTTTGCTTTTGTAACTCCAGCTGCCAACCTACTGCTTTGCACACAGTAAGTGTTCAATCACTATTGAAAAAAGTGAATAAATGAACGAGATAATGACAATAATTTTTAATGGATATAGTATTTCTTAATATGGATCATCATACTTCAGTCAATTCTCTATTGTTAAAGATTTAATTTATAATATTTTATTATTTTGTGGTATAAATAAAGCTGCAGTGAATACTTTGGAAGATAATTTTTGTATCTATCCCTAGTTATCTCTTCAGGATAAATTCCTGGATCTTAAATTTCTGGGTCAAAGAATGTATTTTAATGTTCACTGGAAAGTTATAGAAATTTACATTCCCATCCATAAAAATACCTAATTTTCAAACCTGGTATATTTAAGCATTACCATGTTGATAGGTAATGTCGTATAATGCATGCTCATTATGATTATGAGTGCTTTAGGTCACTTTTTTCTATGGACACAAAAACCTTAGTGTCTCCATATAAACATATTATTTGTAAATTTGTCTCTGTGTATCTTTTAGGATGTTTATCCTACTCTCATTGATGATTAAACTGCCAAAATATCATTAACATATTCAACTCTGGTCATATCAATAAGAAACACTTTGTTTTCTGGCCTTGGGCATCTATGGAACAACTTGTTCAATAAAGTTGCATTAAGTATGCAATAAGCATGCATTATTTAATATGACATTATCATTTGAGTACTAAGCAACAGCAGCACACTCTGTACAGTATTTTCCCCAATCTACCTACTTTGTTTCCTGAAAATGTTGCAACAATATACTTCAGACTGAGCTAAGAGCAGCCTAGATTCCCTAGCTCTTGACTGGACTGCATATGCTCCTCTGCTTTGCCTCATGTCAAAATGATAATGCAACTTAAAATTAAATCTAAACTGTCACTGTTGGTGGGAAGGCAAACTAGTTCAGTCACTGTGGAAAGCAGCTTGGAGATTTTTCAAAGAACTTAAAACAGATCTACCATTCGACCCAACAATCCCATTACTGGGTATACACCCAAAAGAAAAGAAATCATTCAACCACAAAGACACATGCATGTGTATGTTCATCACAACACTATTCACAATAGCAAAGACATGGAATCAATCTAGGTGCCGATCAATGGTGGATTGGAAAAGAAAATGTGGTACATATACATCATTGAATACTACACAGACATAAAACAGAACAAAATCATGTCCTTTGCAGCATTTAAATATATAGAGCTGGATGGAGGACATTATCCCAAGGAAATTAACACAGAACAGAAAACCAAATACTGCCATGTTCTCACTTATAAGTGGGAGCTAAACCCTGAATATACGTGGATATAAATATGGGAACAATAAACGCTGGGGCCTACTAAAGGGGGAAGGAGGAAGGAGAGTGTAGGCTGAGAAACTCCCTATTGGGTACTATGCTCACTACCTGGGTGACAGGACCATCTGTATCCTAAACCTCAGCATCACCTAATACACCCATGTAACAAATCTGTACATGTATCCCCTGGATCCTAAATAAATAAGTAAAAGTCTAAGGTGTCAAACATTTCATTATTAAATGTCTTTAAAAAAGTAGGAACATTTTGGTAGGACAATAGCACCAAAAAGAATGATAAAAGGTAAATAACAGGGTGGATGATAATATTTGCATAATATTTTTACCATTTTGCCATTAAAAGGGCAGTATTTCTAACATACAAAGGGTTCCTGTATATTGACTTTTAAAAAGACAACCCAATGGAATCATCGGTAATGAATGTGATCAGGCAATTAAGAGAATAAGAAATGAATATATGAAAAGATATTCAGTCTCATTAGTAGTCACAGAAATGCAAATTAGACCAACAATAAAACATCTTCTTTTTTTGGCTCATCAGATGGACAGAAATATTAAGACTGATTGTCATGAGCAGCCAGGTTTGGGAACAATTGCCTTAAAGAGAACCCACAATACGCTCCCAAGGACCATGTGGCCCCTGTCAACTGCAGAATATATCTGCAACTGGTCTTTGAAAAGGACTGCTTGAGTTGCTTTAGATTGAGCACAATTTCAGAGAATTGCTGCTATGTGATTTAGATTTGCTGAAGTTTAGTGTTAGCAGAGGCCTCAGGATTCACCTAGTTGAAACCCTTCAATGATTTCCAAAATGAGTTAGTGCACCTCAATGTTAGAGAGGACACAATGCAAATGCCTATTTGTGCCATCCTTTTACATTTTCTGCTTTTTTTTTTTTGAGATGAAGGTCTCACTTTGCTGCCAGGCTGGAGTGCAGTGGCACCATCTCGGTTCACTGCAACCTCCGCCTCCCGGGTTCAAGTGATTCTCCTGCCTCAGCCTCCTGAGTACCTGGGACTACAGGCGTGTGCCACCATGCCCAGCTAATTTTTGTATTTTTAGTAGAGACAGGGTTTTCACCATGTTGGCCAGGATGGTCTCGATCTCTTGACCTCGTGATTCTCCTGCCTTGCCCTCCCAAAGTGCTGGGATTACAGGCATGAACCACCGCACCCAGTCCTATTTTTTGTTTTTTTAAATATGTTTTACAGCCAGGACTGGTGGCTTGTGCGGGTAATCCCAGCACTGTGAGAGGTTGAGGCAGGAGGACTACTTGAGGTCAGGAGTTCGAGACCAGCCTGGGCAATATAATAAGATCTCGCCACTACAAAAATAAAAATAAATAATATGTTTTACAATGTTCCTTATATTCTAGTATAGTAATGCATGAGTAGAATTCAGAAATAAATATATGTATTAAGAGGTTGTATTCAAAAGACTATTACTAATCTCACTGTACAATCAACAAGGGTTGGAGACTGGTTTCCACAGATCAGCCAACTGACAGCCTCAAGTCTTTGTGTCCCCAAGACATCCTAAGACAGTGTGCTACATGCAGGAGATGCGCCAATCAATTTTTGTTAGTGAAAATGATCACGTCAGATATAACAGTTGGGCAGAAAATAATTTTCAATTTTCATGTGATGTCCTTGTCACATTCTTATGAAATAACAGTATCATGGGATAACACCTTGTTAACAGCACAAAAGTCAAAATTTATACTACAGGCTGAAAATAACCATTCTTGTCTCAAGCTTAACTCTCACTTTCTCTCCCTTCCTTTCTCCCTCTCTCGCCTCTCTCTTCCTACACACACACACGCCCACACCCACACATACACACACAAGCATCACAACACGTGCATTCTGCCCACTTCATGGTCTAAAGTTCCAAAACTGAATTAAAATGATTTTATAAAGTAATGGATTTTATGAGTATTAAGTCATCACATATTTTTCTCTTTTCTCTCAAGGCAAGAGTCTCGACTTCTGAGTTGGTACACATCCTAATTTATCTATTATTCTGAAGACATGGCAGTTGCAATATTTTTAAGTATCTCAGGCAGTGTGCACAGGTATACTACTGAACTCTACAGAACGTGACTTGCTATTAGTAAACGTACATCCAGCAGGCCCAATCCTGAGGCCTAACATAGATACAGAAACCATCAGATGAGAAGGACACAATTCTAATTAGCCACTGGGAGTTTCTTAGCTCTGTCCCCAACGCTTGCATGATCAATGCATGTCTAGCATGAAGTCACTCTGAAATTTAAGTTCAAATGATTTCAAGACAAAAACTTTACCCATTGTATTAATAATCAGAGGTATAGGGGTTTTGCCCTCAGGCACTGATTTTATATACAGCAATCTCTAACAAATTCTAAAACTTCATATAGTGCTTTTTATGGTATTTCATAATTATTATAGTGTCTCATTCGGTTGACAAAATGTGGAAAATGTTTTGTAAAGTTCAAATAACTTCCTACTGCCTATTCATAAGTAGATTGACAACAAGACATACGCTTGCCTTCCCCAAGGGTGGTTAAGTATTCAACATTAGTCCTCTTTGCAAAATGTTGGCAGTTGTTGAAGCTGGGAGATGGGCACACGGAGTTCTCTTTGGTCTCTCTGCTGATGTATGTTTGAAAACTTAAGTAATAAGGAAGGGAGGGAGGGAGGAGACAGAGAGAGAAAGAGAGAGAATGGAAGGAAGGAAGAGGAAGAGAGGGAGGGAAGCAGGGAGGAAGGTAAGGAGGGAGGGAGGGAGGAGACTGTCAGAAGGGAGGGAGGAGGGAGGGAATGCCCTTTCCACCCAGTGCTGTGAACAGCCCAGGCCCCTGTGTGCACATTCTTTGCAACAGGTCATGTCTTTGGTTTCAATCTCAGACTTGTGCCTGGTTAAATTAGTCAACTAAGTATGTGTTGAAAGAATAATCAAAGCGATAAGCCCCAATTCTGAGTTCCTGTGCAGCTAGAGCCTAGGTTGAAATTAGGGTAGCGAAAAGAAGGAGATGGGTTGTCTGCCATCCCATGCATCTTTCTCTTCCCCCACCTGCTGCTCTGCTCTCTCCCACAACACCACAAACCCCACCCGCCACCCCCAGCATGTGTTTCATGCTGGTTATGGCATTCTTTCTTATCTTTTGTCTTATGGGGAGAGGGTAGGGGAGAACAACAGTGTGTTTATGACATAATGGGTACCCACGAAGGAAAAATGAACCGCCTCAGACCATGCAAAACGATCACACACCACCTTGACATGATTCAAACACCATCTCCTGTAATATAAGTGAACAAGGAAATTGTTCTCAGTGGATCTAGAATTTAAGGCTACATCAGCAATACTTCCAAGGGCTGTCAGGTTGATTCAGTACCAGAAAAATGACTGGAGGAAAATTAAGGAGTAGGAGCCCTCACTTTGCTTTACTTTTGCTTTTTTTTTTTTTTTTTTTTTGAGACAGAGTCTTGCTATGTCACCCAAGCTGGAATGCAATGGTGCAATCTCAGCTCACTGCAACCTCTGCCTCCCAGGTTCAATCGATTCTCCTGCCTCAGCCTCCTGAGTAGCTAGGATTACAGGCGCCCACCACCACACCTAGCTAATTTTTGTATTTTTAGTAGAGACGGGTTTTCACCATGTTGGTCAGGCTGATCTTGAACTCCTAACCTTGTGACCCGCCCACCTCGGCCTCCCAAAGTGCTGGGATTACAGGCATGAGCCACCGTGCCCCGCCAGTTTTGCTTTTTTTCTCTTAATCTTGACAGTCATGTTATTCCTAGGCTTTTGTGTACATGTAACTAAATATTTATCCTGGCTACAAATTAAGATAAAAGCAATTAATAAGATGTGGAGAAATAGCCCCAAATTCTGATTCCAATCTTGATTCACGAGAGCACTCAGGCTTGCTTCCTGCTTTCCACATTCCCCATCTATGGGAAAAACAAATCCACTCTATATTCAAGGTGGGTATAGACGGGATTTCTTTATTTACTGTTTCTTGATAATATATCAAGAAAAAAACTTCCTATGACTCAGTACATGCATGACAGGGAGTAAATGGTGGCATAGGATATTTACAGTAACTTACATCAAAAACAGAGAAAAAAGATCCAAAATAACAAAGCTATGATACCATTTGAAACTTCCACCTGTCTTTTTCCACTCTTCCAAACATGTTTCCAAGTCCTCCACTGAGAACATGGAAACTTCTGAAAAACAAACTGTTCGTCTTTGCACAGACATGTGCCATGAGGCTGCCTTGCGGGTGTCCACCAGCTCCAGTCTGAGCTGGTTTACTGCGCCCACCATTCCTAACAACCCCCTGAATATTCCCCATTAGGGAATTCTGTAAGTTCGAACCCTCCCCTCTACCCTAATATTTACAATCACATTTACATGATCATTCGCAGCAGTGCCTCTAGGACAAAGGACTTCTGCCCAGGGCAACAGCAGACTCACCTAGCCTCGAAATGCAATAGCAATCAGGAAAAATTGTTACCACGTCTCAAATTTGTCCTGAAGACTAATATCTTAATAATTAAGCAGCCCTAATTTTTGGTAGGAATTTCCCTTCTATTCTAAAGTATTTTCACTTTTATTGAAAAAAATTGTGATTCATAAATATTTTAATTTTACTTTAATAGATCTTTGGGAGAGGGGGAAGGAAAGGCTTCTACCACTGTACACTAAATTCCCAGAACTTTCTTTGCGGAGCCTGTGTTAAGATCACGTCCTGTGTTAAGATCGTGTCGCCCCTTCTGTAGCCTCTGCTGCTGCGCGGCACAGGTTGCCCCCGATACTTTAATTATTTCTGCTCCTTTGGATTAGAAGGGCTAGAGCTAATTAGTCAGGTCTTCTCCTCCCCATGAACAAGCCAAGACGCGCTCAAAGACTTTTCCCAGAAGCTTCGCTTTTCTGCAGTCAGCTTTTTGTTGTCATAAGGAAGATCTATTGCTTTAATACTCGCGAGTGTAAATGTCTGCATTTGGAAGGGACGTCAGGCCGGTGACACCACACACCTGGCATGTCTGAAACCCACTCAGACATGACAGTAATGAGTAGATAAGCGGCTGGAAGCAGGAGGGAGGAGAAGATCGTTTCCAGCACAGCGCAGCTATGGAGGTTCACAGGGAAATGTGCAAGGGATCTGCAGAGCAATTACTGTGCTTTGCAAAGACGACAGTTTTTAATGATGCCATTATTTATTACACTGTGTGTTTTTCAGTGACAGAAGAACTCTCACCTTCCAGGTGACCTCTCAGGATCGTTCTCTCTCTCTCTTTCAAAATATTTTGCAAAATAGAAAACGCTTTTAAAACTAAACATTACCTGGCGCTTAGTAGATATTCAACAAAGGTTTATTAAAATACACATTTTATCGCAGAGAATAGTGCAACAGGAAGTAAACACAGATGCAAAGAATACAGAAATGCATGCATATATAAATTCCACAGTATTCCACTGATATTTCAAAAGCATAAACATGTTGACATGAACTGAATATCATGCTCTATTAAGAACAAGCTCTCCCAATGAAAAGTTTCAGGTATTCTAAGCATCAGAGCCTTCCCACCTTGGGAAAATATGGTTTTATTATTCTAAGTAGTAAATAACCTATTTTTCAGTTGCTCAAACATTTTTCCTTTTGTCTGCTCTCTTCTATAAGGAAAACGGACTTGGGTCTCCAGAGCCTCTCAATTGGAAATTTTTTTATATTATCAATTTGAATTTTATTTTTATAATTTTAAAGGAGATAATTAACTAAATAGATTACAGAAGGGACTTTTAATACAGAAATATTTTTTATCTTGATGTTCTAAATAAGTCAGCTATATTAAACAGAAAGCTGTTATAGTAGAATAATATTTTGTTACTTTACTTTTTATTAGACTTTCAATAAAAAATACACATCCAGAGATTAACACCTGAGAAAGGTTTTTAAATATTATGAAAACCTTAATAATACATAATAAAAATACATCAGCTCACCAAAATATTTTGCCATAATAAACAGCTGTAATATAGATGAAATCTGCTTTTAAAATTTTTTATACATCTCATAAAACAAATATGTATTCATCTTGGGAAAGTGGCTGTGTTCAGTGATGAATTATGTAAAAGTCTCAACTAAAGACTTGAAGTTTCCTCACCATTTTATGTTCCTTAAGATAAGACTCTTCTAAAGCATTTTTAGCAGGAGTCTAGAATTCTAACAACAAGCAGAATATGATAAACCAATTTCATAATATCGTAGTATCTTTCTGAAAATTCAAAATATTTGGAATTATTAGTAACCTTACACATAACTTATAACTAATGCAAATTCACTTCTTAAGGCATAGATGTGAAGCCTTTTTCCTGACATAGAAACATGCAGCCTCATTTATACTTGTCAGATCCTCTTCCAACAGCAATTGAGAGAAGTGAATCTATGGTTTAAAGACCCAAAGGAGTAATACATTTTAAAGGTGATGTTGAACTGAGTTAAGAAAGTATTGTTTATCTTCACTAACAGACCAAAGTCCTGCCCTGTCTTCCGCTTCCAAGCTGATTTTGTTGTTTTGTTCATGTTTCAAAAGCAACTAAGATCCCTATAGGTCCTGTTAAATATAAATTTTTATCAAAAGAAGAGAGCAAGATGCCCCAACTTTTTTTTGAAACCAGGAGTAAATTTTTAATTCACTCATAATTTAATTCGCTCATCATTGAGTTCCCTCTTTAGAGTCTCAGAGTGGAAAGGAGGGAGAACATGCTAAACAAACAAAAAAGCCCTCCTCGATGGGTTGGTTTCCAGATATGGTGGTGGGGGGTGTTAATAGTGAAATATGGGGTGAGGGTGAGAGAAGGCAGGCAGGTCTGACGTCATCAGGTAGGGGGTCCTCTTTCCCACTGCCTGGCTAACAAAACCCCCGCAACTGGAAACAGAAGCCCAAGTGGCAAGAACCATTTAATAACAATATGGCAGCAAAGAGTACCTCACCATTGCACAACTCCAGGGAGGGCCATTCACATAAAATCCAAAGTGAATGGTGCTATAAAGCAACTGCTGGGCAGCTACCATGGATCATGTTGTTTCTCTGAGCCTGGCATCATTTCACAGAATTCTCAGAATCCTGTGTGGAGATCCTACATTATCCCTGTGTAACAGATACATTTGGTCCATACAGACTGTCCAAACTGTCCTAGAATGAGAATCACCAAAGCCTGTGTATTTGACCACCTCCCTCTCTGCCAGCCATCTATATTCCCGTGTTCCACATTCATGGATTCAACCAACCAGGCATATAAGACACTCAAAGAAAAACAAAAAAAGGATGGTTGTATCTGTACTGAACATATACAGACTTTTTTCCTTGTCATTATTCCTTTAGCAATTTACATAGCATTTACGTTATATTAGGTATTATTAGTAATCTAGAGATGATTTAATGTATACAGGAGGAAGTGTGTCCATTATAAGAAAATACTATTTCATTTTACAACAAGGACTTGAGCATCCACTGATTTTGGTATTCAGGGAGGGTCCTGGAACCAGTTCCCTGTGAAACCAAAGGAAAACTGTACTATGTTGGCTGACAGCTGTGTGTAGTGCTTTGGTAATCCCGTGCCTCCAAGCCCATGCTCAGCCCTTCCTCACGCTATCTGCTAGCTGTTTTATATGTGGTTTTTGTTATTGCTGTTTTTGGTTTTGTTTTTTTGGGGGGGTTTTGGGGTTTTTCATTTTTTTCGGGTTTTTGTTTTTTTTGTTTTGTTTTTTGTTTGTTTTGTTTTTGAGATGGAATTTCTCTCTTGTTGCCCAGGCTAAAGTGCAATGGCTCAATCTCAGCTCACCGCAACCTCCACCTCCCAGGTTCAAGTGATTCTCCTGCCTCAGTCTCCCAGTAGCTGAGATTACAGGCATGTGCACCACACCTGGCTAATTTTGTATTTTTAGTAGAGACGAGGTTTCTCCATGTTGGTCAGGGTGGTCTTGAACTTTATATCTTTTTAAACTTACAGTGGTCAATCTTGATTATCTTGAGGCAAATGAGGCAAATATAATTTACTATGACAACTTTTTTTAAGACAGAGTCTCACTCTGTTGCCCGGGCTAGAGTGCAGGGGTGCCATCTCAGCTCACTACAACCTCCACCTTCTGGGTTTAAGTGATTCTCATGCCTCTGCCTCCCAAGTAGCTGGGACTACAAGCACATGCCACTCTGCCTGGCCAATTTTTGTATTTTTAGTAGAGATGGGGTTTCACCATGTTGCCCAGACTGATGTCAAACTCCTGGCCTCAGGATCCACCTGCCTCGGCCTCCCAAAGTGCTGGGATTATAGGTGTGAGCCACCGTGCCCAGCCTAATTACTGTGACAATTTTTTAAAATTACACTGTAGGTAGTGACATTGTAAAAGATGAAAATAATCAACATTTATACAGATGACCACAAACAACTGAATATATAGAAGGCTTCTATTGTTTGGGCCCCTCTAGAAACAACAGATACCACGCCATATCTAAGGAGTCCTTGGCACCTGGAAGGGTAGGCCTTGGAACTCTGTGTCCTCATGGCCAGCAACCTTCACTGTGGGTGCAGCATCTGTGAACCCCACTGTTCAAGCATCCTCACGTGCACATTCCAAACCCTCCCCACCGCTCACCCTCCCTGAGCTCCTCCTCAGCTCCTTGCCCCTCAGTGGGCTTCTAGAAACATCTCTCTTAAGAAGTGGAGGAAGAGAGACAGAGCAACAGTGCACAAAAGCCAGTCTTTTTTCCACCTCTGCTGCACCCGGCTACAAATACATTACAATTACTTATGTATTACAAGTCATGGAAGAACAACGTGGGGCTGCAGAGGACAGGAGCCATTAACCGCCCTAGGTGTTGGGAAGGCTTCACCAAGGAGGTGACTTTTGCCTTTCTTCAACGGAAGCAAGATAAGAGTTTCCCAGGCTGAAAAGCAGCAGGAGCCTCTACTCTTCTTTTCATGCTTCTCATTAAGTTAAAAAAAACTTTTACATGATGATTATGAAAAACACACACACACATACATACACACAGACACACACCCTCACACCACAAAACTCCGTATTGGTCAGAGATACATACTGAAGAACTTACAGGTAACATGACATGATGTCTGTGGTTTGTTTTTTTTACGTGTGGTAAGGAACAGATGAAACGAGATTAGCAAAACACTGATAATCATGGAAGGTGTTACGGTTCATGTCCTTCCCAAAATACCTATGTTGGGGTCCTAACCCCCAGTGCCTGAAAATGTAAACTTATTTGGACCTGGGGTCATGCAGATGTAATTAGTTAAGCTGAAATGCTGTCATTAGATGGACCCTTATCTAACACAACTGTGACCTTCTGAAAAGGGTAAATTCAAACACAGAGACGTGTACAGAGGGAAGGTGATGTGAAGGCACAGGGAGAAGCCCATCCACAAACCAAGGATCTTCTGAGACCACAAAGAGCTGGGAGAGAGGCCAGCACCAGATCCCTCCCCAGCGCCTTCAGAGGAAGCCTGGCCTTGCCAACATCTTGATCTTGAACTTCCAGCCTCCAGAACTGTGAGAGTAAATTTCTGTTGTTTAAGCCACTCCGTTTTTGGTCGTTTGTTACATCAGCCCTAGAAAACTAACACACCGAGTCATGGGTCCACTGAGGATTAACTACACCATTTTTCCCACTTTTCTATATGTTTTAAATTTTCCACGATAAAAAGTTTTTTTAAAAAAGAAGCCTTGCGCATAGTCTCAGGAATATTAATCTAGCTGCACTTTGCCACCATGCTCCCCGAGGAAACCACCCAAGTGCCAAAGCAACTCTAACATCCAAAGATACAGCTGGTGCCCTCTTCAATCCTTGTGTCTAATTTTACATCTGTAATCCCTTTTCCCTTTTCAAGGGATCGCTGGTAAATCTCCCAAACGAGGCGCCGGAGAGCTCTATTGTGTGCCTCTTGGCTCTCTGCGGCTCCCAACAGCGCGTCCTCCTCTCAAGCATAATTGAAGGCAGCCTCGCAGCGCCTTTGAAAACCGCACATGAGGCGGGGAGAGAGAGAGCATCCTTGCAGCACAAACCCATGATGAAAGCTTTTGTGAATTCGTGCTCTGCCCAACCATGGACGGGCTACCCGATACACGATATCGATGGTATTTAACACTCAGTAGGCAGGTTAAGGAATGGTATGCCCTAAAGTGCATTAAATAACCTCATAATCACATTTAAAGGCTAAGTGAACTGAGGCCACCACACATACTAAAATACATGATAACAAAAGCAGTCAGCATTTTCCATACCATATGCTTGTAAATGTTATTCTGCAGGGAACCAATTAAAACTATGGAATACTTAGAGCACAGACATATGGAACAAAACAGGGCAACTTATCTTGTCACTGCAGTGCTTGCTCAGTACATCTCTTCGGGAGATGTAACATTGAATTATTGGTACAAATAAATGTGATCTTAATCATGAATACCAAAAGGCGACACAAGCACTTACAGCTTTGGCTTTGGTGGTGGCATTATTGAGGGTTTTAAAAGGAAGGAGAACCCGTCTCCCAAAGAGTCACATAAAATACCAGCCATATGAAATATCAAAAAGTATCATTAATACAGCAAATTTTTAATGAGGCTAAGTCTGTTTCCTCACCTGTCACACTGGAAAATAATATTCTGTGAAACTCAGAGGGTTGCTGGTCAAACCATTTAAAAAGTGCGCATGAAAGCATGTTGGGGGGTCTAATGCTCTGAATTGGTGTCAGTATTGGTTTTGTTACCGATGGAAAGAAAACATGCAGATAACCCAAAGGAAGCAATTATCAAGACTGATTCTGACAGCCATTAAGTTACAACTCTAGATGGAGCTTTATTAAGTTGTCCTGACATTAAAAAGAAATGAAAACTTAAAAAAAAAATGGAGATATATTCATAGGTCAGTCTAATAGGTAAAAGACAGTTGACATTTTCCATCCCATCACTGGAGCTTCATTTGGTATTACTGCTTAATTTAGAAGTAACATTTAAAGGAACCAGACATACATCTTAATGAGATGGTTCATACCTAATAGAAATAATGCTAGGAACTGTAGGCTCAAGCACTGCCTCAGAACCAGAGCATGAGAGAAAAATAAAAGAAGAAATTTCTTAAAAGGGTGGAAGGAGTTTGCAGCAGACAAAGTATATTAACTATCACAAGATGAGATGAAAAACAGGCTGGGGTAGTTCTGCAGTGCAGGGGACTACGTTAATTAATAATGAGTCAACACCAAAATGTCAGTAACAAATTTTAAAATAATTCTACTTGCATACAACCTATTTTCTTGTCAGTGACCTTTCTGCTATCTGCTTCCAAACATCTATACTTCTCAGGCCTTTTTTCCGAGCTTTTCTCCCCGACACACAACCCAGAGTGTTTCAGCCATACAGACAGCACCTGTATTCCAGGTTCCAACCTCACATACTTTTCATCACCCAAGCCTTTGCCCCTGCACTTCCCTCTACCTAGACCTCCCTTCCCCATTGTCTACCCAGTGAACTCTGACTCTTCTTTCAAAACTCTGCTCAAATATCACTTTTTGTCTGTTAAATCTCTACCGACCTCCCCACCCACACCACCTTCAATACTCTTCAGTACTGGAGATTTCTGAGTTAATAGATGTCATCATATCTACTTGTCCTAAATTGTGAGCAACTTGAGGGTAGGCTCTGTGTTTTAGCCACCTGTGTGAGTCCAAAGCCTCACGATGTTCTCTGCACATAGTAAATCGGTGGCTCAATAAATGTTTATAATAAAATGAAGAGGGAAGGCGGGCATGGGGGCTCTCTCAACACCTAAGACATACGACTGCTAACCATTCTTTCTTCCTATCTATGTCCCTTTGACATGTATCTCAAACTTGGGAGAACATCAAAATCATAGGGTGGGTGCAGAAGGCACCAAGAAAAACTGTTAAAAACACACAGCCCTGGTCCCATTCTGCTATGTTCTTATCGGGTAGATCTGGAGTGGGGCCCAGGTACCTGCGTTTTGAACAAGCTCCCCTGGTGAATGCAACACATACATACATTTAAGAATCATGGCTCTATGACATACCAGTAGTAGAAATTCTTATTTCCTGTGAGGTAGAGAAAATCATGTCTACAGATCTGCTTGCAAAATCTGTTTCAAGAGAAATGATTCCACTAGACACAGAGGAACCATCTTGGATTTTTGAAGAAAACTAAGTAGATAAATGGAAATAAAAATAAAATTAAAATATGCAGTGAATAAGCAGAACTCAAAATTTCTCTGGATTTGACTCAAGTGAATTACAGAAAGTTGTCCAAGCAAGGAATATCATATTCTGCTTGGAACATTTCCTGTTTTTCTGCAAGGAAAAGCATTCCATGTCCATGACCAACAATGCCAGAGACACTGAGGGTTCCTCCTGCTCACAATACTAACCCTTTTGGGGACCAGATTCCCTTGGACTTTTCAGGAATTTTCCAAGGCAGGCAATGGGTAATATTGATTCCATGGAGACATCTACATAAACAAACAGATTTAAATGATTCTCTTTCCTTCCCTTGACTTATTCCCTCTTTCTGTGCTACTCAGGGCTCCTCCCCTCCCACCTCCTCATACCTATTACACTTGGTGGTGGGTGGGAATGAGGCCCAACACTGTCCCACCATTTTTAGTGGAATTGACAAGGAGATAATCAGCACCTGCCAGTCATTCTAACTCTTCTGTTTCTAATAGCACTGCCAGCCAAATATGCTACTTCCCACACTAGTTTTAAAATAACCATTAGATCTTGGAAGTGACTTAAACCCAAGAGGAAATTTTATATATAATTACCCCAGTGCCTGCCATCTCTAGAATTATAGTGACTCTAGAGAAATGCTAATCAAACTGCATTACATGAGATATTTTTAAGCATGGAATTTAACACACATTGACACATCTGAAAGAAAGTTGTCTCCTCAGGATGCCATAAGACACATAAAGCTTTCTGGAAGAGGCAGGAGACATAGGATACTGAGCCCAACTCTATTGCTAACTAGCGGTGAGACCTTGATCTAGACACACGTGTCTTCTCAACTTCACATCTTCATCTCTAAATTAATAAGACTGGATCAAATGATCATTAAGATTCCCTTCAAGCTTTTTTTTTTTTTTCAGACAGAGTCTCACTCTGTCACCAGGCTGGAGTACAGTGGTGCGATCTTGGCTCACTGCAACCTCCATCTCCCAGGTTCAAGTGATTCTCCTGCCTCAGCCTCCTGAGTAGCTGTGACTACAGGTGCGCACCACCATGCCCAGATCATTTTTCTATTTTTAGTAGAGATGGGGTTTCACCATGTCAGCCAGGATAGTCTCGATCTCTTGACCTTGTGATCCACCCACCTTGACCCCCAAAAGTGCTGGGATTACAGCCATGAGCCACTGCGCCCATCCAAGATTCCCTTTAATGCTCTAGAACAAATCTACAAAAGAATATGGGTATAGAAGAGGGATCCTAAGAGGATGTGCATTTTAAAAGAGGACCTATAAATTTTTCATTAAAAAAAAAAAAAATCAGACCTGGTGCAATGGCTTACACCTGTAATCCCAGCACTTTGGGAGGCCAAGGTGGATGGATTGTCTGAGCTCAGGAGTTCGAGATCAGCCTGGGAAACATGATGAAACCCCATCTCTACCAAAAATACAAAAAATTAGCTGGGCATGGTGGTGGGCACCTGTAGTCTCAGCTACTCCAGAGGCTAGCTTGAACCCGGAAGCATACATTGCAGTGAACCAAGATTGCGCCACTGCACTACAGCCTGAGTGACTGAGTGAAACCCTGGCAAACACACGCACATGCACACACACAAAATCAAGGGAACAGCTTTCTAATGGTAGAATTTCAGGAATTGCTGCACTCAAGACTCTGAAGTGACCTTCCAGGAACCCCTCCAATCAGACTACTCAAAAGTAATCCCCCAAGCTGCTGAATCTCTCCTGAGGTTTGTTTGATTAATGCATAAGAAATATTGAGACATTAGAGTACAGTAATCAAGCATGGGTGAATGAATAATCTGCCATTTGAAGAAGAAAAATTTTCTCTGGGTTATAAATAATGTGTAGTTAAATGCTTTTATAGGGACAGGCAACTGCTACCTTTTATGATATCACTTGCAGCCACTAGGGCTTAGAGAGAATACCCGTTTAATGGATACACTTGCTCAAGACAGAACATAAAAACTACTTAGGTATAGTGTAAGAAACACCGTGACCCTAATTGGAAGAGACGTGGAATCTGGACTTAGCAGGAAGTGGGGATTTAGCAGTAGTGATGTTATCGATGGATTCCGGGTCTGATCAAGCAAGGCATAGCTGCATCAGCAAGATACCTCAGGTCCTGCTGATTCCTCAGAAATTGTGCTTTGCAGAAGACAGGTCAGCAATGTGGCGAATCAGATGGTCCTTGAGGTCACTGAGGAGTCAAGGTATTGATGACTCTGGGCACAGGAATGCAGGCTGACCCCAAGAACAGGACAGCCAGTTAGAGAACCAAGCATTCTCTTTGAAGACGGCTGAAGAGAAGGAAAAGTGAAGGGCAGGTGGAAGAGTCAACTCTTAAAGCTCATGGACATGTTCAAAGGTGGGAATTCTCTGTAGGCAGGGAAGGTGTCACGCGCAAGGAGAACCGCAGGCTGTTATGAAGAAGCGATTGCTCTCACGGCTTCATTTTTCTCATCTAGAGCCAGGTCGCTTCTCTCTGACTAACGAAAAGTTAATGAGAGAGGACCCGAAGACCCACTGCCCAGAGAGCTCTTGAATCCTTGAGAGAAGCTCTGTTGCCTATTTATGAAGAGATGTAGGCTAGACCACCCACTTTTAGAAAAGTTAGATAGAGTACAGTACAGATTTCTGAGGACGGGTAAGAATATTACATGGTCTTCAGAGATTTTCTTCCTTTATGATCTGTAAAATCTGCACAACGAAGGTATTCATTCTCCTGAGTTAATTGGTTTCGTGACAGGTACCATCAGGATTAGAGCATTTCGTAAGCTCTCTTCTAAAATTATGAAAAAATCCTGCTACTTTGTCGTGACAACCCCCACTTACCCACCCAAAAGCAATCTGAATTGCAAGGAAGTACTCTTATTTTAAAGTGCTTTTTATTAAACATATAATTATACGAAAATTCCCCTTCTAGTCCTTTCCATCACCAAACTGTTTTACCAGCAAACAAAATTAGAAGTATTTTTAAATTTTGTTTTCCACTTGAACAAATGATAAAATTTTACATTGGAATAGCTTTCCAGAATATACTAACCAAATTAATAGCTTTTACCCCAATCAACCCTCACAATCATCATGAAAAGTGAGTCAGGGAGCCTGTGCATAGGAAACCATTCTCCAAAGTGTGCTCCAGTGAACACTAATAAAAAGTTTGAAGATACTGAATTTAACCATGTTTAAACACATGGCCACATCACAGGCCCTCTAAGATGCTTCATGATAGTTCACTGTAAATCTCCACATGCGTGTGTCTGTATGAGAGAGACAGAGAAAGAAAAAAGAAAGAAAAAGATGTTCTGCAAATTTATTTGATCATAAAACCCCTTTTCCATTGCACATCTTATGTAATACACATTGGGACTGTCTGCACACTCTCATTTTGTTAAGACTCAGTGAATGTCTACAGCAAACTTTTAGCTATGCTATACTCAACAACATTTGACAAATGTTTACTGAACATCGGTGTGTCAGATGCTATTCTAGGAAATACTAGAAAAATAGACGAAAACTTCTGCTTTTATGTAGCTTCTATTCTAATGAGGAACAAGGAAATAAACTAAATAAATAAAATGTGTAATATATCAAATAGGGATAAATATTAAGAAAAAAATAACAGGGGAAAATAATTGTGTATGTATGTGTGTGTGTGTGCATGTGTGTGCACATCTATATGTTGGAAAAGGATCAATATTTTCAATAAGGTGGCCAAAGAAGGCTCCTTGGAATGATAGCTAAGTAAGGCTCCAAAAGAAGTGAGGGAGAGATTGTTGCACATTTGGAGGAGAAGCATCCTCAGAAAAGGGTACAGCAAAGACCCTGAAGTGGGGGTATATCAGAGAAGAGGATCTGAAACCTGATTAAAACAAGGCCCCATTTGTTATTACCACTGTAAAGATCACTCAGTTCTTTAAGAAAGAGGACTGTCATTTTTTAAAGCCATACATGTTTTAAGCACACATACTTCACAAGTCCTGTGAATTATGTGTGCTTAAAATTGTGAGGAATCAAAGTCCTTCATTTGTGGTCCTCAGACCCCTAGGGCTCCCTGGGTAACTTTCAGGAGATCTGTGAGGTCAAATCTATTTTCATGAAAATTAAAAGACACTATTTGCCTTTTTCACTGTGCAGACATTTGCACTGATGATTTTTATGCTGGGTAGACATTTGCACAAAAGCAGTCATGGGTAAGATGACCAGAGCCTTAATCTATCAAATTATGCTAGTAGTCACCGTACTGTTCACAGCTGTGACCTCATAGAACCAAAATTGCCAGTTTCACTTATGAATTTCCTCGATGAAATATTAAAAAAAAAATTACTTAGATCCCAAACCTTGAGTACACATAGCTTTTTTAATACTCTGTGGTCAAATGGGAAGTATGCATAAAGCATGTCTTTTGCATTTTGTAGACGAAGCGTTGTCTAGAAGTAAAAGCAATTGTGAGATTATTTGAATTGCGAGCTGAACTAGCTGCTGCTCACTAAGATGTTTTTGTTTTGGAAAATATAGTTATTTTAAACAAAATTTTATTTTGTTAACATGAAACATGTTTGTTATTTTTAATGATTAAAAATAATTTTTCCCATTTTTTTTCTAATGTGGTAAATATTCATAAATATAACACACACGAATAGAAGCTCTCAGGAATCCTTGTTAAATTTTAACAGTGGAAAGGGATCCTAAGACTAAAAAATTTGAGAAGCACTATACTGATAAAATAACAAGAATGCCAGGCATGGGCTTGTATATAAGTATATATGAGTAAGTATGTATTTATAAATATAAAATAACATATATGTTATTTTTAATAAAAGTGAAATTTACATAATTTACATTACATAAAATTAACAATTTTAAAGTGAACAAAATTCAATGGCATTTAGTACATTTGCAATATTGGACAACTATCACTCTATCTAGTTCTTAAACATTTTCATCAACCAAAAAAGACACCTCATACATATGAAGCAGTTATTCTCCATTACCCCAGCAACCACCAATCTACAATCTGTCTCTATGGATTTGCCTTTTCTGGACGTTTCACATAAAATATGTGATCTTTCATGACTGGCTTTTTTACTTCACATAATGCTTTCATATGTGTCAATAACTTCATTTAATATATTTATTTTTAATTTATTAATCTTCGCCTGTTCTTTCAAGGGTAAACATTATTTCTGGTAAGAAAATCTCTAATCTAATCTAATCTGGATATACAAGTATGTGCTTATAAGGTAATAGTTTTCTCAAAGCATATATAGTATATTTACAGATTATGTATACAAATTTATTTTTGATTATAGTGTAAGTCCATGAAAACATTATGAGACAACTCCCCCAAATACTAAGGTAAACATTAACCTCATATATGATGATTCTAATTACCATTCTCATCACCAAGCATATAAAGTGCTTAGTTGTAAATGGTAGGAAATATTGTTCATTTGGTAACATTTCTTAACAAAACATGTGTTTGCACACTGTGTTAGGCTGTTCTTGCATTGCTATAAAGAAAACTTAAGACTGGTAAAGAAGTTTAATTGGCTCATAGTTCTACAGGCTATACAGGGAGCATGATGCTGGCATCTGCTCAGCTTCTGGGGAGGCCTCAGGAAGGTGGAAGGCAAGGTGGGTGGGAGACAAGTGGGGAGCAAGGTGTCTCACATGGTGGGCGCAGGAGCAAGAGAGAGAGGGGGAAGGGCTACATACTTTTAAATGACCAAATCTAATGAGAACCCACTCACTATCACAGGAGCAGTACTAGGGCGATGGTACTAAATGACTCATGAAAAATCTGCCCCTTTGATCCAATCACTTCCCACTAGGCCCCCAACTCCAACAATGGGAATTACAATTCCACATGAAATTGGTGGGGCAACAGATCTAAACCAGATCACACATGGAGGTAATTTTTGTTTACTTAGGGTTGTTGGTTTAGAGGAAGTGAGCAGTTGGCACAGTGGGAGATAAAAATAATTTAGAGGCAGGAAGACTGCACCCGAGCCCAGAGCTGCTCTTTATTAGGTATAGTGCTTTCAGCAGCTCACTTCCTCTTTCAGGCCTCTGTTTTTTTACTTTCAGGACCCAATTTTCTCAACTAGGTGGTTGCCTTTCCAAGCTTTCATACACATGACTCCATTTACCAAGAATCATTCACATACCATCTTTGTGGTTTTTGCCTTAGCCATAGATTGCCTGTATTATTTGCTTACATTTTAGTTGACTCACTTTTACATATGCAAAATTATTTCACAAAAACTACATTATCACTATCAAATACAGAAAGCCAGTGTCACTTGCAAATCGAAAAAAAGTCATGAACCACCTCAAGTGGTCCAAGAATCCATCTTACTCCCCACAATACAAAACAGCGCACCTTTCGGGTTCAGCCTTGAACAACCACTTTCATGAATTAATAAGCTAAGGCCTTGATTACTTCTAGAAATTAAGGTTCATTATTTGTCTCTCTACTTTGGAAATGCTGGTAGAAATGTCTACAGCTTTGGGTAACACACTAACCATGTAGCACTTAGCAGAGCTTTGTGATAACAGATAAGGGACATTTAGCCTGGGGCTTCTTTGGAACACGAGAATCTAGGTGAATTCAGGAAGCACAAAATTCTCCAAATGGTTATAATATGGCTCCTGAGCATGTCAAACAATGGGGCCACATTCCCATTATACTGCCTCTAGGACTCTGTTTGTAATGAGAGGAATTCCAAACACGAAGAGGCATTTGACGCCTGACTCCCCTTTTCTTGGGTGCAGAAGTTATTCCAGGAAAATGCATCATCTTCTTTACTACTTAAACAGTGGAGATTTGCAAACTGACAAAAATGGCCCTACCCTTTATCTGTGCCCCTTCAATGTGACATTGTTGCTCCTCTCATCAAGAGAAGGCTCTTTCTCCATCCCTTGAATCTAGGCACGCCTTGTGACTTGCTTTGGCCAATGGATAGGAAAGTGGCTCACCAAGTGGCTAAGAAAATTAAAACACTATATGAGACATACTTAGCCCAGTGCCTCGCACATAGTGTGCCCTGGTTCAATGGTAGCAATGATCACCGAGAACGTGTATGCAATAAACAGCAAGGACTAGGAATGCCTTGTCTGTTCCAGGGAATTTGGTCTCATGTTTCCCTCTCCCTTCTCCCCTTCTCTCCATTTGCCTATTCTGATTGGGCCTAGATGTTACCAGTTGCTTGCTCATCCAGCTGAAGGGCTTGCACAAAGTACACTTGGGTTATAGTTCCTAAGGAAGTAGGGATTAACTGTTCCATCCCTGGGTTCTCCGCAACCCAAATAAACCCACCCTAGAGCTAAGGAAATTTATGACATAATCTGGTGGGGGCTAGTTTAATCTAAAACGTCCCTTCTGGGTAAATTTAAACCCACACTGAAGAACTAGAAAAATAGCCACAGTGTATTGAGTGCCATTGGCTGAGTGCTTCGAATGCATTTAATCTTCACTCAAACGTCTGAACCCCTAATGTGGATTGTATATTATCTTCATATGTTAACAGACGAGAAAACTAAGACTTGGAGATGTAAATAACATGCCTGATTGGCTAAGCCTTAGAGATCAAAGAATATGCCGATTGGCCTAATAAACCAAGAACTTTATGTGCACAATGTCACAAGAAAAACAAGTAAGAACTGATTCTTGTTCCCCAACTTTCCACCAGCAGTGATCTCTTTAATTTTCGCTTTTCTCTGTGGACTCCATGTCTTAAGTTTTTATTTCCCATTTCACAGCATTATTAGTTTTGAAATATTAAAATGGATCGCTGCATGGGAGATCTCAAAATGCTGGAGCCCCTAGTCTGGAACAGTTGAAGTAACACTGGCTCCTTGTTTTGCAATTGAAGAAACAGGATTCCAGAAAAGGTCAGTTATGTGCTAAGGTCACACAGCTCCTACTTAGAAGGGAAAGCACTAAAACCCAGCTCTCATTATTCCCTGCAGCCATTACTTTTTCCACGACATATTTCTGCTTCTGGAACATGGCACCAGCCACAGGGACAATTTGGAACCTAACCACCAGTAAGAGGAAACAGAAACAGAATCACAGAAGAGGTGTGCCAAGTCTTTACAGCAGTCAATCTGTGTGTGCCACGCGTTTCAGCATAGAGGTTATTTACCCCAAGGGAAGGAGTGAGGAGGTCCCCACTTTGCAACCATGCAGAATAAAGGGGGGGAAAATCAAATATGTTTTTAAAGATAGATGACCTCCAAAGCACATTTAAAATACATGTAAAGCTCATTCACATGTTACTTGAATAGGAGGTTTCATATGAAGATATAACGGTGTACGCTGAGAGGGACACCAAACTAGGCTATTATTCTTTTCAATTTAGGATTTGCTTAACAAAATGACATAATACCTTCCAGCTTGGTGCCATAAAGACTGGAAAAGTGAAAGAAAGCTTCATGCAATAAATGAGACAAGGTGAATTTGACAGTCAGGTGAGTCCCTTGCCAGGGAATATTGGGGCTCAAGGCTCTCACCCTATTCCTAGGCACCCACTAGTCCTGATTACCTGGGTCTACCAGGACAGCAGAAAGGAAATAGGAAAGGGGAAGGGAAATAACCATTAATGTCTACAGAGCATCTACTTCCTACATGATCAATAGTGGACTAGGATTTAGAAGAAATGAACAGACTTACTCTTCTGATCTTCAGAGCGGCAACCCCAGATGATGTGCTGACTGTGTCAGAAGGCAGCAAAGCACGATGGGTATGCATGTACACTTTGGAGTTCAACTGCTTGGGTTCAAAACCTGACTCCACCCCTTCCTGCCTGTGTGAGTACAGCTAGTCACCCCTCTCTACCTCAGTTTCTCCATGTGCAAAATGGGGATAACCATACTTAACAAATAGGGCTTTTATGAAAGTAAAATTATTTAGTGAATATTTGAAGAATTTATGCAATGCTTTTACATGTGATCATAATGAATAAATATTACATAGCATTACATTTATGAATAAACCAAGACCCAGAGAGGCTAAGGAACGTACCTAAGTTCACACAGCTGAGAAGTAACTGAACTTAACATTCTAATTCCACGACCTTGCTCTTTTCCTTTCACCCTAAGGCTCTCAGGGTCCACTGATGGGACGTGACACAAAAGCAGTTGTCAGACCAGAAGCCTCATCATGTCCACTAGTAGACACCCCACACAGCACTAACCTCCATAGCTTTACCCATTTCTACCAGGACTTGTCCCTTGAGGCCAAGCCACTGACTTCCAGACAGAGGCCCGAGGCCTCTCTTCTGCCCTTGCTTGGAATTTTCCAGCAAACCACACAACTTCCCCCACCCAAACAAGCCCCAAATGCACTGTGTTCACCTAATAAACGAAGAGCTTTATGTAACAAATTTTAAAGGATTTTCGCTCCACACAATGACTGAAGGGGGCGAGCACACAGTCTAGAAATTAATCAGTCTAGAAATTAATCTCTTTAAGAGAAATTGTGGTTAGTTTTTTCAAGAGGCCAGAAATTTAAGCCCCTACTTTCTGGGTTAATTTTGGTTTTGTTTATTTATCTTAATAAATAAATCCTTAACTCAGGAACATAAATCTGATTGTCTATTGACTCTAAAACTGGTGGTTTGGAGAGTCCCAATATGTGTTTCAGAGGTTCATATATCACAGTAGTAAAAATCATCATCATCATTAGAGCACCCACTCAAAAATTCTGATTATGCACCAAACATGGTTCTAAGAGCTTTACATATACTATCCAACTTTATCTTCAGAATCCCCTATGAGTTTTTTGTTACTCTCAATTTACATTTCTTATAAGTACAGAGAATTTAAAGGATCTTCCAGGCAATCATATTCCATAAATACTTCCCTGGTGACCTAAAGGAATTAACCCAGCTTCCCCAAACTCCTAACCTGGGACATAGATGCCACCTGAAGTCATCCCAAATGTGGCCATGAAAACAACCCCTGCTCAATTTTCATCTGAAGGCATAAGAGATGACTAATAACTACTGAAGGTTTTCATTAATTGAAACTGTCCCCCAAATCGCATATGTTTTTGGTTTTTAATTGGTCACAATCTATTGTGACCAATTAATAATTGTGACCAATTAAAAACCCATTGATACAACCATCAATAGAATACAAGTGTGGTTCTGTTCAATGTCCACCGGATGGTGAGTTCTAGCTCTCACCATGTAGTAGATTGCAATATTACTCCTATTTATTAACTTTCCTTCCTGTGAATGACAATAGTCCGTTCCTGTGCAGTGCCATGTAACTTTCAGTGCCTGCCTTGGGTGGCACTGAAAGTTACTTCCCACCCCACTGCTACTGGACTTGGCCATGTGACTTGCTTGCTGTAGTTGATGAAGGCCGAGTGGAAATGGCTCGTTCCAGTTCTGAGCAGAAGCTTTAAGAACGATTAGTGGATCCTGTTGGCTCCCTAACTCTCTTCTTCTACAATGAAAGCAGCATATCCCAGACAGCTGTTGTTCCTTTAGTCTACATTCCCAAACACAGAAGGCACTTGGAGCCACAGCTGACCCTCAGCAACTTGTAACATGAGCAGGAAATAGACTTTTAATACTGAAAGCCACTGACATTGGGGACTTTTGCTACCACAGCATAATCTAGCAAAAGACGATTGATGAAGAACTGCACTTAAATGATTCCTAAAACCTCTGAGATGCCTGCTGACCATCCCCAAACTAAAGTTCCACAAACCACTCTGGGATCCCCCCACTACGTTAAGAGAAACAGAATTCTGTGTTAAGGGAAAAGGGATAGAAAAGCACAAAAGGGCAGTAAGAAATGAAGCATGAACCAAGAACACATCAGAGAATCACAATGACTAAGCCAAAGCCTTGAACAAAGGGAGAAAGGCATGAATAATAATGGAACACCATAAATAACTAAGCATCACATGGAAGCACACACCACTAACAATAGAATGGGTGGGGACAAGAAAGCAGAAAGTGCAGGCCATCCAGATGTCAGGAGGACTTCCGGGAAGATGACATCAAACAAAGAGAAGAAACATTTTAAATAATTGAGATCAAGAGAGAAAGAGACCAAAAGGTGAGGGGAACTGTAAAGAGTTTTGTCTTAAAACAAAGAAAAGTTTCATTCAGACATTAAGTTTTCTGTAGGGCGAGTGGCGTGCTTTCCTCCTCCTGAGATAATTCAAAGAACCCAGTCAAGAGCCCTGCATTCCCTAAAAGACTTCCAGTTCCTTCAGTTCTCTTCTACTCCTCCCTCCAGCCTGTTAATGTTTTTTTTTTTAATTGTTTTTGTTTTTGAGATGGAGTCTGGCTCTGTTGCCCAGGCTGGAGTGCAGTGGCATGATCTCTGCTCACCGCAACCTCTACCTCCTGGGTTCAAGCGATTCTCCTGCCTCAGCCTCACGAGTAGCTGAGATTACAGGCACCCGCCACCATGCCTGGCTAACTTTTGTATTTTTAGTAGAGACCAGGTTTCACCATGTTGGCCAGGCTGGTCTTAAAATCCTAACCTCAGGTGATCCACCTGCCTCGGCTTCCCAGAGTGCTGGGATTATAGGTGTGAGCCACTGTGCCCGGCCACATTAACGTATTTACGGTCCCTCCCTGCTGCGAGGCACTGTGAAGTCACAAGGCCCTGTGTTTCATATGAGGAAAGCATAAGGGATATGAAGCAATTTTAATACATATTAGAAATACGTATTGCATGCAGGGCTTGCCTTATGGGTAATTAGAATCCATGGCTTTCTGCGTGGTGGTGTGACTGCAGAAAGATTATTTTGTTTTGAGACAGGGTCTTACTCTGTTGCTTAGGCTGGAGTGCAGTGGTGTGATCTTGGCTCACTGCAACCTCTCCCTCCCAGGCTCAAGCAATCCTCCCGCCTTGACCCCCTCCCCAACTAGCTGAGACTACAGGTATGCACCACCAAGCCAGCACACTTTTGATATTTAATAGAGATGAGTTCTTGCTATGTTGCTCTGGCTGGTCTCAAACTACTGTGCTCCATCTTCCAGCCTCAGCCTCCCGAATGCTGAGATTACAGGTGTGAGCCGCCTCGTCTGGCCAAAAAGATTCTTTTTTCCTCCCAAACCAATGATCTCACCTGAAATACAATAGCTACGATAGGGCCCATCAGGCATCTCACCGCAGTGTGACTTCAGCGAGGCCACACCTCCTCAGGAGAAGCCTGTCACTTCCACTGCTGGGCACCTCCTCCCAGCTGTGCAGCCCCCTCAGATTCTAACACACCATTTAAAGGAGGCAGGAATGCTCTGGACTCTCACTACTTAGATTTGTTGGCTCTGGGGGACAGCAGCATTACCAGCTGCTGAGAGCCTGTTAGAAGTGCAAAATCCCAGGCCCTACCCCAATGTGTACTGAATCAGAGTCTGCCTTTCAGTGAGATTCCCAGGTGACGCCTATGCACATGAAAATTTAAACAGTGCTGTCGGAATGACCCCCCTTCCTGAAGTAAGTGTTTATGCTCCTGCAGTCTGTTGAAGTGGAAATATCAGCTAAGACTCTCAGCTATGGCATACTAGAAACGTAGCTCCAGCATTCATTAGTTGTGTGCCCTAGAGCAGGTTACTTGACCTGTTTGAGCCTCAGTTTCCACCTCTGCAAATTGGGCATAATGATGCCTGTCTCAGAGGATTATGGTGAAGGTCAAATAAAATAACACATGTAGCTGCAGAGGAAACCCTGATAGATGTTAACTCCCTGGCATGATGACCAAGAGCAGGTTCTGCCAAAAGGGGAGTGGTAAGAATAAGAAGTGGTGAAAAGATATTTTGAGGAAATAGGGACAGGAGACAAGACCCAGCATGGGATATCAGGCATGGCGAGACACTAGCTTAATTTGATTGCTCTTATCTGGCCCTCAATGCTTTCTATTCTGCCTTTAAAATAAAGCAGAAGTATATTCAGAAAGGAGTTGGACAACTAGGAATTGGGGCACACAAGGACTTATTTCAGGGACCCCTGCCCCACAGCATGCTAATTATTTAGCAGGTGTGCATGATTTAACAACTATGCAGATCAGTCTCAGAGTCAGTGATTCCACTCCCACCCAACATTTACAAGGAAATATCATCCCAAGTATATTTCCCTCGGCATAGACTGAAGCTTCCCAACACACAGGGTCTGTAAAGGAATTATCATACTGTATACCTATCATCCAATTAGACAACAGACTTCTCTGTAAAAAAAAAATCATGTTAGGTTTTCAGGGCAAGTATCAACCAAAAACTCACGAATACAGAATTACAAGTCCAAACTAACCTTGACTTCCATCTGTCTAGATTTTCTTTCAATTATGTTTGCAGTTTGCTTTATTCACCAGTGTGAATTAATCAAATGCTTAAGAAAGACTGGAAAACACAGGCAACCCAGGAACGCTATCCACAGGCCAATGCATCTGATGCATCTTCATCTTTGCGCAATTGAATTTAGCAATCAGGTGGTCTTTGTCATGCTATGGCTATACCAAAGACCGGTCGGGAGATATATGTCCTTCTTAGAGTTTTGAAAGAGAATAATTTAGCTTAAGTGACATTAAACTGCACTAAACTAAAATTACTGTCTATCGCATCAATGGGGATGCATTTCGACTTTGGGGAAGTTAATGAATATCTAAATGAAGAAACAGCTGAGAATGGGGAGTTTGGAAGAGAGAATTTGACAGAATTACACCTGCTCTGTAGCAGGGAAAGAATTGACGTTATAGGCAATTAAACTTCTTTTCCCACATTACAGAGCACTCTCAGCTGAGATGACTGTAAGTGACATCCGGTCACCTGTTATCCCATTACAGGCATGTCAGGTGAGGCTCACAGGCCCGCCAGAGACCCTGCTTCTCAGGTGCCTTCTTCCCATTACATGTGACACTTGGTCTCCAGAGCCTGTTGGGCTCGGCATGTTTCCACCAGTGACACATTCATTAATCTCACAGTTGCATCCTGTACATCAGAGTCCATCACACGCAACTCCAAAACTTGATGGGTATGTTTTCCTGTAAGAAAAGCGGCTTCAGCATGAATAGATTTCATCGTTGAATAGCCTCCTCTCAGAAAAGCGCCTGTAGTTTTACTCAGACATTTTCTTTCACGTAGATGAATCCAAACCACTATGCTCTCAATGAGACCTTCAAACTATCTTTTGAAAACATAGATCAATTTTTGTTCGCAAGAGGCCTCGGGAATTAGAAGACAGAATCTCTGCCCACTCTGCCACTTACTGGCTGTGTGTCTCTGGGCAAGGCTGGACTTAACCTCTCTGGCCTTGTTCTTCTCATGTGTGACATAAATATAACATGCACCCTCCTCAAGGCTGATCAAATGAGATCAAGTAGGTGACAGCAGTTATGAAGGGCAACGCTGTGCTGAGAGCAGAGCAGCGATAGCTTTACCGCTCCATAAGCTCAATCTTTTTGAAATAATTGAGAGAGGAAGCGAAAAGACAAAGAGGAATTAGCCCCCTCTAGCCAGATTCTACCTTGTGGTCTCATTAGCAGAGTTGTAACTGGCGTGGCACAGTTTCTGTTACGCTTGTCTCAACTCAACAGCCAGGCCGCTTCAGGTTATTTGCTGAGATCCATGCTGTATACAATTAGCATACTACTCTCCCTCACACCGCACAAATTCTCTAACTTGTCAGGGGCGTAGACTTCGGGGTCAAGAGACCTCAAATCTATACCTGACTCTGTCACAATGTACTGTGGGACTAGTTAACCTCCCTGAATCTTGACATTTGGGAAGAGTTCACCCAGAAGTCAATTGAAAAAGATGCATCAAGATGCTTAAGAAAATTAATATCTTTTGCCCTAATCCCTGTATATTAGGAAAGCCATTTTAAGAACATAATTCAAAACAGGATAAAATGTTTTTATGTGCAAAGATGTTTGTCATAGTAATTAACAATAGCATAAAGGAGGGAAAATGAAAAGGTTTAACCTCAGTATGTCTTCTTTATTAAACTTTATTCTATTATTTAAGATGTTGATTTTGAATACTATGTAATAACATAGGAAAATAATGAATGTTAAGTAAAATAAAAATCTAGGTTGCAAGATAGACAAATATCTTAAGTCCTGTGCACAAGGAAGAAAGACTATGAATACTACTTGCCCAAATATCACCAAAAGTCATGCTTCAATGAAAGTGGTGATTTTATTTTTAGTTTTAATTTTTTCTGTTTATGGGTAATTTTTCTGCTTTTCTGTTTTCCAAATATGCCTTATTGCTTGTTTATGACCTTATAAAGAAACTAAACCTGAAATATAATATAAGGAGATTGAAATCAATGTCTAAAGTCATCTGTTTCAATGTTAAAAATCTGTGATTAGGCTGGGCACAGTGACTCACGCCTCTAATTTCAACATTTTTTTTTTTTAGATGGAGTCTTGCTCTGTCGCCCAGGCTGGAGTGCAGTGGCACCATCTCATCTCACTGCAACCTCTGCCTCCCGGGTTCAAGCGATTCTCCTGCCTCAGCTTTCGGAGTAGCTGGGACTACAGGCATGCCTGGCTAATTTTTTTTTTTTTTGAGACGGAGTTTCGTTCTTGTTACCCAGGCTGGAGTGCAATGGCACTATCTCGGCTCACTGCAACCTCTGCCTCCTGGGTTCAGGCAATTCTCCTGCCTCAGCCTCCTGAGTAGCTGGGATTACAGGCATGCGCCACCATGCCCAGCTAATTTTTTGTATTTTTAGTAGAGACGGGGTTTCATCCTGTTAGCCAGGATGGTCTCGATCTCCTGACCTTGTTATCCTCCCGCCTCAGCTTCCCAAAGTGCTGGGATTACAGGTGTGAGCCACTGTGCCCGAGAGGCCTAGGCAGGAGAATCATTTGAGACCAAGAGTTCAAGGCCAGCCTGGGCAACATAATGAGATCTCATCTCTACAAAATAAAAAATTAGCCAGGCTTAGTGGCACATGCCTGTAGTCATAGCTACTTGGGAGGTTGAGGTGGGAGCATTGCTGGAGCCTACAAGTTCAAGGGTACAGTGAGCCATGATCTTGCCACCAGTCGCACTCCAGCCTGCGTAACAGAGCAAGACCCCGTTTCTAAAAATAAAACAAACAAAAACCTATGATTCTATAGTAGTTTCAAAGGTAAAGGTCTGTGATTCTATAATTGTTAAAATAACTCACAGTTACACAACAAGAAATCATAAATAAAAGATGCTGGCCATAGAATGCTGTACTTAAACACACGGAATCCCATGGCTGTTGTCCACAGCACTCCCTGCAGTGGCCGATCCGGGTGTATCCAGGGTGATGTGGTCATCAGAGTGGCTGAATATAAATCCTGCTGAGAGCAGAAGGCGAACAAAGGGGCCAATAGTAACAAGTGTGACTCAGTGTTTACGAGATTCATCAAAGCCATCTATGTAAACGTCAGCCTATGAAACCTTTTGTGTACGAATTGACTTTTACAGAGATGTTGTGCTTGGTCAGGAGGCTATTTTGGCATGAAATAATTCCATAGAAGTGAGAAATACATTTGTTCCCCATAAGGCTCAAAGTGATCTCATGGCTTAGAGGGATAATGAATTTTTCAAAACATTTTAAAAGCCAGCTCTGGGATGGCATTTTGATCTGCATCCACCACAGCGAGTTTATGTCTGGGTTTTCTGGAGACTGGAGCCAAGAGTAATGACACTTCAGGCCACAGTCCAGGGGTATCAGCCAAATGGCAAGCTCACGATCAGTCACAAAGCCACGGAAATTGCTTTGCTTCATGGATGGCTTTATTTTAGGGTCTTGCAAAGCAGATTCATAATTAAATACTAGAAGAAAGAGTCACCTAGGGAATAAAATGTCTCCCTCTTGTTTATCTTTTTCTGTGACCTATATACATTTCCTAAGACCATGCTTGCAAATTTGCCCACCATCTAAAGAGAAAAAAAAAGTTCTCTCAATGATCTTGGTAAACACTCAAAAGATAAAACCTGAATCAAAGTTGTAAATTAACCCACAAGAATTGGCTAAAAGACTGCCCACTTTTCCTTGCAAGAATCCAGTCCTCCAAAGGGAAGTAGCTCCAGTGGTGTCTTTATATTGTAGTCAACGAAGGATGAGTGAATCCTTCCCCATAGTTTGACCAGGAGATGTTGCATGAAAACGAAACCAGCTTGGTAAGGGCCAGGGGAAAGATGTAACCATAAAGAATCAAGAATGGGAGACAGACAGGGATTTGCCCCTTCTCGCCTCACTGGAGAGGGGCCAAGGGACACTGCCTTCTCAGGGAGCAGCCAGGCACGTGTCCCGTCCTCTCAGACAGACCCGTGGCAGGGAGCAGCTGATCTGTCCACATGCTGTGACGTTTCTGTCTTCACAGAGCCAGGTGCTGTTCTGGCCAGCACCACTGACCACTTGCTACAGAAATTGCCTCTGAGGAAAGCAGAGAGGAGCAAAATGCTTCTACATCCAGGATGAGCTTCTGCCTCTGCTCTTGCTGGAGAGGAGGAAGCCAGCATGCACACTTCTCTTTTTGTACCCTTTCATTAATTTTCTGCAGCAAAAAAAAAAGGACCTTAATGAATGGATGGGCTTCCTTAAGAGAGAGGGGGAAAAAAAGCCACTCATCCTAAAAGTCCTGTTTTTTCAAGTGAGGGGAAGAAATAATTTCCATGGGTGGGAAATCTTCGCTAAGAACCTTTCAAAGAATTGCAAGGCCATTAGCAGGCTTCTGCTCCCTCATGGGCTGCTCTCAGGGACCTTATTTTATCCATCTGTGGTCATTGCTTTGCCTCCTCTGGAGTCAAGAACCAGATTTAGTTCTGAACTGAGAATGGGAGTGGGGAGCTGGGCTGCTCACGTCTAAGTGCTGAGGCCTATTTATGCCTCCCCACATCAGACTCACATTTTTGCACCATCACCTTCCATCCTGACTCATGATCACTTGTTATAAACCATGACGTTTCACATATCTGGCTTCACTCAAGAACAAGGTCTCCTATGCAAGAGGCTTTGTCGGACAACCGAAGCTTGCCCTGCAAACCACAATTTCTTTTCTACTTTTTTCTATGTTAATTATCTGAGTGGGAAATTGTTCTGAAATCGCTTATGCACCACACCTTTCTTTTTAAACAGGACGCTAAGTTTAAATGATCTTTTCCCCCTGATTCTTTAGGGTCGTTACTATGTGTCAGATATGTATTTTATGTCAATGACGTTACATCCATCAGGGGCTGTGCAGGTGTTCAGGATTATTTACCTGACACCAAATGGAATGACACTTATTTATTGGGGGCCCGGGTGTGCTTCTTATAGGTCCTGTTTGATTTTGGTTTTGTTTGTCCCTTTCCATCATCCCCTTCTGAGAAAACCATGTTGGTGAACACTGTGTCAAAGCGCATGTTAAATAATAACCACAATGATGGTAGCTAGCATTCATGTGTTTTGCTGTGCTTCCAGCATTCCTGTGAATGATTTGTAAGTATCATCTCACAAATAGTCTCAGAGATCGCGCTTAGGGAATTTTCCTGTGAGAAAGAACTAACCCATGACAGGCTTTCAATAATCAGTTTTAGTTGCCTTTGCCCAATTCCCAGTTTGGGGTGACTTTGGGTTGGCTGGTGTGCCACGGAAGTGACCTTGGACATAAGAACTGTTGCACTTACAACACATCCTGTCCTGAACTGTGAAAGGATTTTCTGTGCCTCACCACTTTTCAGACTTGCTTCCTTCTTGAATCCTTTTATCTCTTCTCCGATTTCCCTGACAATTCTGCCTCCACCTTCCCTCTTTCCTTTCTTCCCCTTTTCCTTCGCTTCTGTATGTGTTTTGAGCACAGTCCACAGTTTTCTGGGGCACTGCTAAACCGGCAAACTGGAAAGCCAAAGTGAACTCAACACAGAAAGAGTTCTGTTCTAACCCTGGACCTTCTCTGCCTAGACCCCCTGGCATCAGCCAATCCATCCAAGTGACATTTAAGCCACCAACGAGAGTGGCAACGTGAAGAAACCGCAAAACCAAAAGTTGTGCTGATAACCTTGGTGGCAAATATGAGGCATTTAAACTCTTTTAAAAATGCATTCTTGTTCTTAACAGTTCACCAAATGCCCACAATATTTCTAATAACTCTAAAAGCTAGTCACACTCTTTCCTCCAAATTATCGGTTAATTTTGTTTCAAATAGGCATACAGTGAGAACAATCTCACAACTTATTCAACCAAATCACATATGGCCTAACACCATGTTTTTCTCATAGCCAGGATTTCAGTAAACTGATATTCTGTTATCCAAAGGATTTTAATATAAAACAAGCAGCACAGAAGAATGAACCCCTCTTGGGTCAACATGAACAACGTACGTGCACTTTCACTAACTTACCACTCAGCCCTCCTATAAACCTGTCAAGCTGTTCACTTTTAATTTAAGGAGAATGAAATGTTCCAGGAGATCTTAGGGAAGAGGTGCCTATGCTCTCTGAGGAAGAAGGTCCAGAACTGAAGTCAGGTGATCTGGAAGCAAACTCCAGCTTGAGTAAAACTTTTTTTTTTTTTTTTTTTGAGATGGAGCCTGGCTCTGTTACCCAGGCTGGAGTACAGTGGCACGATCTCAGCTCACTGCAACCTCCAGGTCCCTGGTTCAAGCAATTCCCCTGCCTCAGCCTCCCGAGTAGCTGGGATTACAGGTGCCTGCCACCACATCCGGCTAATTTTTTTGTGTATTTAGTAGAGACGGGGTTCCACCATGTTGGCTAGACTAGTCTCAAACTCCTGACCTCAGGTAATCCACCGGCCTCAGCCTCCCAAAGTGCCGAGATTACAGGCGTGAGCCACCATGCGTGACCTGGGCAAACCTCTCAACCTCACTGAGCCTCAGTTTCTGCAACTGCAAAAGGAGATTAGAACCTACCTTACAAGACCACTGTGGGAGTTAAATGAAATTTAAAAAGTATCTCTTAGAGCTAAGACATATATTTCACAAATTCTGGGTTTTTTTCTTTTTTTTTTTTTTAAAGAGACAGGGTTTCTCCATGTAGGTCAGGTTGGTCTCGAACTCCCGACCTCAGGTGATCTGCTCACCTTGGCCTCTCAAAGTGCTGGGATTACAGGCGGAGCCACCGTACCCGGCCATATTCCACAAATTCTATCTGAATTGCAAGAAAGCTAAGAATTGTTCCTGTTTCTGTGAAATGTAAACAGGGCTTCCTGGCTCTTGTCCACTGGTGGCATTTTCATGTTTTTATTACTGTGGGTGGAGATCATGTCCTGTCTCAGGACACGCACATATGCCAGCCCTGTGAGGGCAGCACTACTACTGTTCTCATTTGCAGATGACGACACTGAGACTCCAGGAGGCTAAGAAACTAAGATTGTGTGCCTAGCAAGTAAAAGAAGCAGGGTTAGGATCTGAAATCAGGCACTAGCTCCAGAGCCCACATGATTAGCCACCACGCTGCACTGCCTTTAGGGGGCAAGAAGTGGGAAGGAGGACAAAAGTCCTTCTAAAAGTCTCCTAAATCCACAACTCATACTCTAGGAAAATCTCCCAGGATCTGATTGAAGGCAGGCAGCCTCTGGCAGGGGCTGCCTCACAATTCCCACTTTATGGGCTCAGATGTAAGAATGGGTGGCTACTGCTGCTCCCAGGGAGGCTGGCAATCATCAAGGATGAGAACACAGACAAACTTTGGTCTGTGTTGATGTCTCCTTTCAGCTACTTATTTTGAAGTCCTGCACTATATTCCCCATTGCTAAAAAAAGCTAATTCTTAAATTTGAGTAGATGAACCCTGAACTAGGCCAGACTGGTCGCCAACAGATATTCAAGATCACAACATTATTATAAGATGTATTTATTTATTCCTGCCAGTAACCAAAAGGATAACCCACTTATAATAAAAAGCACATATACATTAAAGTAAAAAAAAAAAATTAAAACAACTCTAATGAGATTAAAACTAATAACAATTTTTTAAAAAACTTTAGTTCAGAAATGCTAGGCAAAGAAAATGAAGCATCAACATAGCTTTAAGCTTCCTGGCAGCCAAAGCAAGAAATATCAAATGCATGGAGCCAAAGAGATGCAATTTTCCCAGGCATCATCAGTTCAAAAAGACTCTGGCCTTATAGGCTAAAACAAATACCTGGGAAAGTCTGGCCATATCCAGGAGAGTTAGATGAAGTGGAAGACCATAATCATGCTCGACCACAGTCCCACTGGCTGGAAGAGAGGTTTCCCCCTACATGCGGTCAGCAGTGCCAGGGCTGGACAGGAAGTCTGAAACACCTAATCTTTTCTTAAGGACTCTGAACAGCTTCCCTGCCAATCTCTCTCATGATATTAGCACTGGTCCAGGGGCAGCAAGAGAATAGGCTGGGCTGACTTGGTGTAGTGGTTGGCCTTGGGGAAGTCCAGTTTCTGGCATTTGAGCCACGCAGAGGAGAACCTATGATTCTAATGGTCCCAGTGTTGGCTGATCTACCTAATGCAGTCTTGCAGAGGCTTTGAGTGCCCGTTCCTCTCCTCTGCCTCTCTCCATTCATGCTTTAGTTCAACCAACATTTATAGATTCTAAGCAGTCATGCTTAAAAATTTGATATTTATTTTGTGATAACACTTTCTATTAAGTACTTACTATGTGTGAAGCACAATATGGTGTCCTTGACATTAATGTCCTTCACCTTCTTCTAGCAAACCAATATGGCTTCCTGCCTACTGTCACCAGTCCTACTTCGGGTTCAGACCTCCAAAAATCCAGACCTGGCCCTCCGTTTATTTGTATTGAGCCACTACAATGTGCCATGCTTTGTGCAGGACTCTTGCCTTTCGAGTTTATTAATTCTAAAAGCACTCTTTGAGCATCGGGTACTGCACCAGAACCTGGAGATAAAATGGTGAGCAAAATGATACAGACCCTGGTCCCTACTCTCGCCAAATTGGCATTAATCAAACAAATGTGCCCCATAGAGATATAGTCAGAAGGGGAAATAAGTGATCTGAAAAATTACCAAAAAATCTGACTTAGACTCAAGGAGTAAGGGAGGGGGCTCATTCAGAAGAGGCCTCTCTTTGTTTAACCTAAGAGGCAGGAGTTATTTAAGTCAAAGAAAGCAGGACAAAAAGCCAGAAAGAATCTGGATAGCAGATCAGGTCATGCTAAACGTGTGTCCACTCTCCTAAGAGCAATGGAAAGTGATGAGAAGGTTTTAAGGGAGGGGTAGGAAAGGTGTGAAAAATGCTTTCAAAATGATTTCCCTGGAAGCAGGGTGAAAGCAGTTTGCCAGCCACTGCAGTCATCTGGGTGGGTTAGGGAAGGGATGAAGGAAAAGGAAGTTTTCAGCTGGAGAAACTGGATGAATAACAATGCCATTCACTAAGACAAGGAAGTACAGAAGAGGGCGGCCTTGGGGGCAAGTGGAAAGACCCACCATTGTTCCAAGTTCTGTGCTAAGGGCTATGGGTACATCATTTTGGCTTTGCAACTAACATACAAAGTACGCATTAATATTCCATTTTTCAGATTAAGAAACCAAAGCTGTTTATCAGCTTAATTATTCTAACCCAGAATTTGAGGGTCTGATTTTCCAGAATGATCTAGAGCCCAATTAGTCTCATAAGAGCTCTCAAGAAGAAAGACTTCCTTTCCCTGGAAGCCAAAGTCCAAAGCCACAGGGTTCAGAAAGAAATGGATTTGGGACAACCCTAGAGATTCTGAGCACGCTACTTTGAGACCCCTGACAGGGTAGACACAAATGACTATGCAGGTTGCGTACTATACAGACTCAGAGGGCGCCATTCATATCACCCTCCACAGCAATGCTGCCTCCTGAATACATCCGCCCTCCCCAGTTTCCTTTCAAAGAAGACTTCAAACACCAGGACTCTCCTATAATCCCCAAGGTTCAAGAAAAATCAGTAACAAACATTGCATGCCCTCTCTCTGGTCCCTGATGTTCTTTCCTCTTCTGCAACCTTTATCCAGACCCAAGTATTCTGCCCTCATTCTTCTGACTGCTCAGGTAACATTCACGGAGGGGTAGATTCCTTTTGCCCCTCCCTGGAGGAATAATGCCTCCATCACCAAACTACCATTGCTTACAGGAGCCCCCCAGACCAGTTTACCAAACTCAGAATGATGTTAATATCTGCCCAAATAAATGTTACATAGAAACAAACAGGTTATACTAAAGCCATCAGCTTTTGACTCAGTTGACAAAATAGTCCCCAAATCACTGCCTGAAGGGTAACCTTGCTCACCTGATTCCACGTCTTCCAAGACTCAAGGTACTGTTTGAATGACAGGGAGCACCCTTCTTCCTTTGAGACAGACTGATCCACTCCAAGATCTGTTTACACTAAAAAAGTGTGGTTCTTCTCGGAAGGTCCCAGGACTGGGACAGTCCGCAGCTGTTCATTTGAATGATCCGGCAGTGAGAAATGAAGCTAACTCCAGGACCAAAGCAATCAAGGGTTCATTTCTTATCAGCCTCTAAGCAGGGGATACCACACTCAGGGAAGTGCTTTGGATTCCTGAGTTTCCTGCTCATAAACGCTCTGGCAAGAGGCATGGTCTAAAGAGCACCTGCCCTCCTTTGCAATGGGGCAGGAGCTGATCCTGTAGTCTCTGATCAGAAGGAGCTCAGCTCCTGAAATGAAACAGCTCTGCCAGCTTCTTCATCATTATTACCCACAGCTGCCCTTTAACAGGTATGAAGCATTCACTCTAAATATCCTTTTTATTGACATACACAACCTTCTTCCCATGCAAAAGGAAATCAAGAATATATTCCTTCAATTTCCAATCAAGTTGATTATTCTGCAGACATGCTGCAGTCTTTTCATTTCTTTTTTAAAACCCTATCTCCTGTAACCACTCTAATGCAGTGGTTCATTTAGAGGTTGGAATGTGCTTTCTTGTCCCTATGCCACATACCACAGAGTGTGAACTGACATTCTAGTCACCCAGAAATTTTCTTCTGTAGAATTCTATGTATCAACTCACTGACTGCAGAAATGAGCCCTTCCTCCGCAGCTGTCGCTGCTCACGTAGCAGATGCATCCCCTAGACTGCAGTAGTGACTCTCTCCACCTTCTTGTTGAAAACAGCATTCCTGGGACATTGATGTGCCCTGTATGCTGATGTGCCCTGTATCCTGCTGGTAACAGCTGACAACATCCCCACCCCCTACTCTTCTCCAGGCTGGCTCCTGACCTACACCACAGGGCGTGTGGGTTGCAGTGATCTCCACCCATTAACAGCTGCTTGAGCTGAATCAGCTGAGGGTGTCTGGGCAGTGGGGGAAGTTCAGCATCAGGGGCCCAGTGTGGGGACCCTGGTTTCCAACCAGCCACAGCCCCAGAACTCTCCACCCATCCCCAAATGATTCCTCACTTACTTCATCTTTTTCCCCCAAACTTCACGGGAACTTGGACCATTTACTGCCATGAGACTGTCCTTGTCCTGAATACTTTTCTGAGCTGACCACTATAAAGGTGAAGGACATTTCCCAAATCACAGCATAGACCAGGGAGCCCGCATTCCGTACACTCCTTCAACTTCTCTTACCATAGAAATGATGTAACTAAGAATAGAAAGCATGAGTAAAACTTAAAGACTGATCTGGAACTATAGGATTTGATTTCTGCAACTCTGAATAGGCGGGAGAAAAAACAAAATACATTTTGCATTCTCATTTCTAGTTCTAGGAGTAAGTATCCAGACCGAAAACATGGCTGGGTTCTCACATCAAGGAAGTAATTCCAGCTAGAAAACACTGCTCTTTGATTATTATCTCAAGCTTGGAGGGCTTGCTCTGAGATTGCTTATCCTACTGTTATTATTGCTTTAACAATCCTTGTGTCAATTCCATACGTGTCATTTCTTGTTTGTCTAGAAGGGATCATTTCCAGAGACTGCTTAGAAGAAGTAATTACCACCCTAGCTGTCCCCTACTTCCAACCAAGTTTTTCACAAATATTCTCCAGCACCCGACCTGTCCTAACCAGGCAGAAGGCAGGCCTACTTGAGAAGCTTTTGAGCCTCAGGAGAAGGGAACTCTCTGAAGCCACACCTGGAGTTTACTTTGGTCATTTCTGATAAATACTAAGTATTCTCAGGAGGGAAGAAAAGGTATTGGAAAGGGAGATTTAGGAAAAAGGAGGATGGGATTATGTCAGTGAATCTGCCTCATTTTAAAGACTAGTAGGACCAGACTGGGCTGAAAAATAGAATTGAGAGTGATCCCCCAACTTCAATGGAAATAAGCCCCAAATTACCTGATAAAAATTCAGATCATCCTTTTTCCTTCAAAGATTTCTGTTCAACCTATGGGCCTGGCCTAGAATAGCAGAGTTTCCTCTCTCCTTACAATGACAGATAAATAATAAATGTTCTAAGTCAGAAAAAAGGCACACAATTTCTCCAACATTTTGATTATTGGAGACTGCGTCTACAGCTAATAGCAATTCCATTTTGCAATTTAAAGCTGCTTTTGCCTATTGGAATTAGCTAGCCCCAATGATGATGAGGTTACATTAGGACTTTGGAATAGTTGTTTAACTATTTCAAACCATTAAAAACATATATATATATATATAATGCCTACATAATATCAAAGCAATTAAGTCAAATAGGTAGGAAAAAAGCTAGCAATTAGGCTTTTTTTTCTTTTTTAAGGTATCATATAGCTAAATCTCTATTAACTTCTAAAGAAAAACATTTAAAACATAGCTCCTAAATTCTAATTCTGTTCTAATAAGGCTTAAGTAAAAATCAGTATGATAAATTTCTTCACATTAAAATGTTTTCCAAAGGATTGGCTGAATTTTTTAAAATCTTACCATTTCATTATAAATAAATTTCCCACAAGTGAATGACGTTGACTTAATTATTTTCTTCAAGAAAAAGGTTATCTATCCTCTAAAGAAGGTTATCTACTACATTTGAGTGTGACATATTAAGTGAAACTTTTATTACCTAGAAAATGTAACTTATCAGGAGAAATGTGACACTAAAAGTGACCAAAACACCTTTGCTGTGGCTGGATACGAAAGGTTAATCATGATTTCTAGCAAGAAGCTTATCCCAAGAAAAAATAAAATAAGCAGTAATTGTTCTGGCTGAGACATGAAACTGGTAACGATGTTTCAAACAACCGCTTCTCTTTCCTGTGCATTTTTTAATGATGTAGAGCAATTGCTCGTCTAATGAAGGGCCTCGGTAGATAAATTACAGGTTACTTTCAACCGATTACTCTGAAATAGGAAAATTTCCATTCCAGCAACCACTCCTCAGAAATGAGACAAATCTCTTGCTCATCTCAGAACCCACAGTCTAAATACTTATTATTAAAATATTGATAAAGTAATGTTATGGGAGTGAAAAACAGATACAGTTCAGAACTCTGCATTTGTCATTATCATTTTTACACACACACACACACAGAGTTGCCAAAACTGACTTTCATTCTTGAACATTTCTCTTTCATTACTAGGTAAAGAACAGAACATGCTCATACTATCAGAAATGCCAAACACTTAGTTGAGTTTCTGAAATAAGCATTTTCATCCATGTGCTCTAGTAAAACTATAAAAGGGTCAATAAACACAGAGATTCCTCAACTCTGAAATCTCCACAAACATTCCACTCCCTGGGAGGTTTCAGGTGGAAAGCTCCCATATAAGTACTTACCAACTTTAATGGTCTTTTTCAAGATACTTGCAGGTAGACCACTGTAAGGATCACACTTCCGTCTGCACTCTGAATGGTGGTTCAGGCACCTTTGGGCCCTCCCTTTCTGCACTCCCTTTGTTGTGCGAGGGTAAATGAGTTACAGTAATAACCCTGCAAATATCCTGCCTTGTGATTAAAACATCACCTTAATGCAGACTTTATATTTTGGCTTCTATGAAGGCCTAAAGGTTAAAGGCATCATAAATTATGTATTTCTTTCTATGCCAGGACTGTAAAAGTTGCTTTTACAGTTCATTAACGATATTGCTTCTAAATGACTACAGGCTTCTTTTTTTTTAAAGTGCTAAAACCGAAACACTTCCATTAGGTTTATTACCGTTGTGCTGGAGAGCCAAAACAGTTTAGAATTAAGAAACTGCTAGAGTCTGTTGTTCCAGAATGTAATAACTGTTAACATACGCATGGAATTGCCCATTCACTGTTGGACAGTGATATGGTAAACATGGGCTAACACACAGGTCTGCTCCCGGGAGAACGATGGTCTGGTAAACCCCAGAAAACCAACAGTTAGAGCTTTCCCCTTCTGCCTCTGCCCCGATTTACAGATGTGAACGGGGATTAGCAAGACACAATATATACTAGAATATCCCTAACTCCTGCAGTGGAACAAGCTCTCTTCTGTGGATTCTCCAACGAACATGTCCTTCCTACCCAGCACCCTGACTTCCTCACTTTTGTCAACTCCAGGTGAACTACAGTCCTAAGGGTATCTTTTTTTCCTTTTACACCTACACAAAATGCATCTGCAGAAGGCTGTGCCCTTTATCTCAAGGAAGACAACACCCATTTATCCCGTAGTTTTCAGGGGCAAACTGCTGATTTAGGGACCGAAGCTAGAAACAAGCGACCCAACTTCAGCCAGGCCACAACCTCCTCCAACTGTGCACCCCTGGAGACAGATTGCCAGCTTTAAGAGCCAGAGTTCCAGAGATTCCTTCCAGGGGACAGCCCGCTCCCCCTGACAACTCCGTGGCAAAGTTGTTTCGTCCTCCTCTGTTGCAACACCTTTTTCTCTCCACCTTTCCATCAGCGCGCGCGCGCGCGCGCACACACACACACACACACACACACACACACACAGCTTTGCTCACTCAACTTACCAGTTTAGATTTGGCGCGTTGCAAAAATTCTTCCATATCGTGGCTAGGGGTTTAGAAGCGAGGTACTTGGAGGGGCGCAGTGGAAAATCTCGGCCTAAGGAAAAGCAGCGGGGTCCCGAGAAAGTGGCCTGCCGGGGCACAGCCACCGACTGCTCCCTCCTGCCGCTCGGAGGCGGCTGCGGCTGAGGCTGTGCTCGCGCCCTCCGCTGTCTAGCCCCAGGGCTCCTCGCCCCACCCCTCGCCCGGCCGCCCGCTCAGGGCACCCGACTCTGCCCTAATAAGGAGTGGGTGTGCCGCCCGGGAGCCTCGGGCGCGCCCGGCACGCTCTCTGGCACGCGCCTCGGGGGCCGGGGCGTGTGGGCGGAGGTGCAAGGGTATGGCGAGGGGCTCCTCCGCCAATCGCAGGGCCTTGCTGCGGCCTCCTGACGTGGCGCGCCGAAAGCTGCTGCAACCATGGACAGCGCCCAGAAGTGCGAGCCAAGTGCAAGGGGCTGCTGCAGAGGGAGGCTCTGCCGCAGGCACCGCCGCGGTCAGCGAGGGACGGTGGGAAGAGAGAGACAGGTCCCAGGAGAGCCCCCGCCTCGCCCAGCGCCTCCCTGGCTAGCTGGCGCGTTACGGAGCGCTCCAGCGGTCACTTAATGAGCTGGTCTGCTGGCCTGGCCAGGGGAGGCACTCAGCTAGATTGGCGTGGGAGGGGCGGGGAGGGAAAGAGAGGGAGTTACTGCCGAGCTAAAAGCAGTACGACCTTGATGGATAATAATCAGAAGAGAAAGCTAGGCAGTTGGGCTAGGCTGCGTCTTTCCTCCCTACCAAGAACACATACCCACACAGCAGTGGGCATCCGCAGTTCACCCCAACTAGATGCCCTTATGTCAGTCCTGGGAGTAATGCGTAGATACGGCCTTCTGCGGTTCCCATCCACTGACTTGAACGCTCAGGGAAAGCTGGGGCAATAAAACCTTAAGATAAGGTGCAGTCTGCAGACCAGCAGCATCAGCATCGCTGAGTTTATAGAAATGCATAGAAATCACCTGCTCCTACTTACCAACTAAGAGTCTGTGTTTCTATGAGACTCAGGTGATTTCTATACTTGTTAAAGTTTAAGAAGTACTACAATGAACACTTGAACTTATATCTACAAATTTTATTTTGACTTATTTTAAACCATGGGGTTTTGTTGTACGCAGCCTTATCCGGTCCCCAAACACACTACATCAAGCTTTCTCTGACCTCTGGGCTTTTGCACACCACCAGTAAGATCCTTCTAGCCCTTGTCCCAGTCCCCAGCTTCAGCTGTTTTAGAGAAATAGCCTCAACCCTGACTGCACAGTAAAATCGCATCATAATCACCCGAGACTTGAAAAAGGACTGATAACAGGGCTTTATCCAATTAAATTAGTATCTCTGGGCACAGGGCCACAGCATTTCTGTGGAAAGTGACCCAAGTGATTCTGATGCGCAGTCCAGGTGTGGTGCTCTGGTTCTCAATGATCTTTAGCATGTATCTATATCACGTAGAGGGCTTGATAAAACACAGATTTCTGTGCCACATCCTTAGAATTTTAGCCCTAATAGGTGTGGCTTAATGGGCCTGAGAATGTTCATGTATTCAGTCCCCCAGGGTTCACTGATGCTGCTGATCCAAAAACCACATTTTGAGAGTGAGTGGTGTAGAAGTTCTCTTTCTCCAGAAAGCGTCCCGACATACTTTCCCCTTCCCATCCCCAGACCAAGTTGGTTTCCCTTCTGTGTTCCCTCATAGCAACTTACATTTTCCACTCTGCTATAAATTGCATGATCATTTGTCTGTGTCCTCCACCAGGCTGTGAGCTCTGTAAAGACAGGGACCTTGCCTGTCTCATTCACTGATGGATCCCTAACACGACATATGTTCATATCATAGATAGGTCCTCGATAAATATGTTTTAATGAATAAAGGTACATATGGAAGAGTTTTCTTGTGCTGTCTCTCCTGTCTCAATGTGTGTCTGTTTTCCTGTCTGTGTGTAGGTGTGTGTCTCATGATCCAATTATTTTTTATTCAAAAGGATCCAATGAAAACAAATCATCAGGGTCCACAGACCTGATTAAAGGAGAGTGGTAAGAATGTTAAGTTCCGGGTGACATTCAGGGGTGGGCTATGTGGAAGCTGCAGATTCTGTCTGCTTTCTGTACTGACTTAAGTAATTTAAAACCAACCAGGTAAAGCAAGTGTTTTGTCAGCCTTTAAATCTGTGAAGTTGCACATGATTCAAGTAACATTACTGAGAAAAATTCTTGAGAATGCCTTGCCTCTGACTTCACTGGGGAATTTAGCAACAATTACATAATACTGCTTTATTCCTCTAGCTTTGGCTTATAAATATTCTAGGTAGGAATCACACATCCTTGAAATGTTTAGAAAAAAAATTCTGATGGACTCAAATTCCAACATCTATCTCCCCATCTTTTTTTCCACCAATAATGTCCCTTCAAAAGTTTACCAAAATTTGCCTCTTCTATGAAACCTTTCCAAGCTGGCCACCTATATTATCTTCCTGGGACTGTTTGAATAGAATCTCACAAACTCAGTGGCTTGAAACAACATAAATTTATTATCTTACAATTATGTAGGTCAAAAGTCCAACACAGGTCTCATCAGGCTAAAAGCAAGGTATCAACAGGGCTGCATTCCTTTTTAAAGCCTTTAGAGGACAATCCACTCTTTGCCACTTTCAGCTTTCAGAAGCTGCCCATGTTCCTTGATTTGTGACATCTTCCTCCATGTTTCTTTCTTTCTTTCTTTTTTTTTTTTTTTGAGATGGAGTTTCCCTCTTGTCCCCCAGGCTGGAGTGCAATGATACGATCTGGGCTCACTGCAACCTCCGCCTCCCGGGTTCAAGCGATTCTCCTGCCTCAGTCTCCTGCTGAGTAGTTTGGATTACAGGTGCTCGCCACCATGCCTAGCTAATTTTTGTATTTTTAGTAGAGATGGGGTTTTACCATGTTGGCTGGGATAGTCTCGAACTCCAGACCTCAAATGATCTGCCTGCCTCAGCCTCTCAAAGTGCTGGGATTACAGGCATGTGCCACTACACCCAGCCTTACTCCATCCTCAAAGTCAGCAACATTGCATTTCTCTGACTATTCTTCTAACCTCCTGTTTGATTTTTTAGGCCCTTGTGTTTACACTGGGCCTATCTGGTTAATCCAGGATAATCTCCCCATTTTAAGGTCAGTTCATTAGCAACCTTAATTTCATCCAAAAACTTAATTTTCTTTGCCATGCAACCTAACATACCATAGGCATACCATAGGTTCTAAGGATTAGGTTGTAGACATCTTTGAGAGGTCATTTTTCTGTATACAACACAAACCATTCATGAAATTATTTGGTAGCTATCAGCTTTTGATCCTCCAATTTTTATGATTTCATAGCAGCCAGAAATCTAGTGACTTTAACTCTAGGTAAGATATTGTCAACCCTGGCTGCACAGTGGAATCAACCGGGGGCCTCCAAAAAAATATTAATGTTCCAAGCTCCATCTCTGGAACATTAAAACAGAACAATTCAGAACAGAAATTCTGAATTGAGTGATCTTGAGAAGGGCCCAGGCATCACTATTTTTTCAGAGCTCTCCAGGGACGGCTCCGTGTAGTCAGAGTTGGGAACTACTGCTGACGTTAGTTAAATGTGCATTCCCTAGTCACTCAGGTACAAAACCTGGAGTTCCCTTTGATTTACTACTTTCTGCTACCCTTGTGGCCAAATAGTCCCCAGTCCAGCGTCTTCAACCTTTAAAAAAGCCTCCTTCAACTTCCTTTCTTTCTATTCCAAGCCCTACGACCTTAATTTATGTATTTGTATCTGAACCTAATTTCACCTTCTTCTCTTTAGAGTCCCTTGTCCTTATTGGCAGAACAATCCCATTTCCTCTGCTCTTTGCTTTTCTCTCTCTCAGATTTCTTGATTTCTGGACTCCCGTCATTTGAGAACTGTATCCAAGCTCTCTTTATTTTTAAAATCATTATTTTGAGTAGATTAGTCAAGTGGTTGTTACGGATTAAATGCTTGTGTCCCCCAATATTCCTGTGTTGAAGCCCTAACTCCCAATGTGATGGTATCAGGAGGTGGGGGCCTTTGGGTGTAATTAAGTTTACATGAGGTGGTGAGGGTGGAGCCCTCATGATGGGATTAGTGTCTCTCTCCTCTCTCTTTCTCTCCCTCCCCCCACCTCTCCCTTCCCACCATGTGAGGACACAGGAAAAAGCTGGCCATCTGCAAGCCTGGGAAGGGCTGTCATCAGGAAGTAAATTGGCCAGCACCTGGATCTTGGACTTCCCAGCCTCCAGAACTGTGAAAAATAAATATCTGTTGTTTAAACTGCTCAGTTTATCATATTTTGTTATAGCAGCCTGAGCTGACTAACACAATGGTGGTGCTAGGGGGAAAAAACGAAAAGCATCCTCTGATGATGCCATCTCCTCATGTTACTGAGACAGGACCATGGCCCAGAGTAGTTCAGCATCCTGCTCAGACTAACAGAGCTACTTCAAAGCAGGAGCCAGGACTGGAACTCAGCTCTCTTTCGTTCCTTCCTTGAGCATTTATGGAGCATATACTATGCTTATACAGGCATTTTCTTTACCCTGAGATGCATAAGACATGATCCCTGCTCTCAAGGAGCTCACAGTCTAGTGACTACCAAATAAATAAATGAAGTGATTGAGAAACGCATCTGGGTAATACTAGCAGAGATTCAATATGGTGTGGTAACTGAGATCTGTATCTCATCTTTGCTCTGTGTGATAGATTAAACATGACTGCAAATTCTTTGATACTTCTCCCAGAGAGTGGTAGGGTCTGTATTACTTCTTGAATCTAGGAGAACTCTGACTTCCTGAGCAATAAAATATTACAGAAATGATATCATGCTAGTTTCTGGGACCAAGGTCTTAAGTGATTGGTAGCCTCAACCTCTTGTCTTTTAGAATACATGCTCTTGGAACCTCGCCTTCATGCTATGAGGAAGCCCAAGCAGCTACATAGAGAGGTTCACACAGAGAGGAGCTATGAACCCTGGGTAACAGCCCAGCTGCCAGCCATGTGGTAAGCCATCTTGGAAATAGATTCTCCAGCCCCAGTCAAGCCAGCTGATGCCACGTGGAACAGAGTTAAGCTGTTTCACGTGGCATCAGCTGGCTTGACTGGGGCTGGAGTCAAGCTGAGCTCAGTCTGCTGAGCCCTGCCCAAATTCCTGACCCATGAAACTGTGGGATATAATAAAATGATTGCTATAATAAGCCATTAAATTTCTGGGATTTGTTCTGCAGCAATAGATAACCAGAGCACCTGGCCAGTTACCAGCTCAGAAAGTTAGGATATGTTATCTTTGATAAGCTTCAGTGTCTTCATCTATAAAATAGATGAACAGATAATACTCCCTCATAGGAATGTCATGGGGCCCAAATGCAACAATATATGCAAAGTGCCCAATTCTTGGTCAGTTCCTGCCATTATTCTAACTTCCAAGAGTCTGTTAAGGAGAGGAGAAACTTAATGCAATAGCTGTAAGTGGAAGAAAGAGACTCCATGAAGAGATCCCAACAAGAGGAAAATCTCCAGGTCAATTGTGGACGGAGCAGCACTCACTAAAAATGTGACATGGTTTAATTATAATTTGCGTCTATTCTACACCAAGTAATACCTCCTACAGTTATATTCCTTTGCAACCTGGGCTTCATATAAGAGGTCTGTTTCAGAGAAAGGCATTGCAGATGTTTCTTAGCAATAACACATCTACCTGTACTACTCACTAGTGAAATGTAACTTGCTTAGGGGTTGTATCCCCAAATTACCATTCCTTACCCCGATGGGGCACTGGGTCTTTCCTGCGTAGGTTCTCATAGGAACACTGTAGCTCTGCATCCATCTCATGGCACTGAAGCTTTTCTTATCGTAACCAGCTTCCCTGATGCTCACAATGGCATGGTATCAGAAAATCTAGATACAAGACCTTGCTGTGTACTTTTGGCAAGTGATTATTAATCTCCTTATCTGTGAAATGGAAGATTAATACCTGTCCAAGTTACTTTACACAATTGCCATTAAAGAATCAAATGCTAACATCCCTACAAATATTGGGAAATGTTAACAATGAAAAACAGAATACTGAAGAAATCTGTTTGGTTGGCTAAAAAAAAAAAAAAAATACCTGACATATGCCATCCTTTTAAAAATGAAATATAGCTGGGATGGCAGCTGCTGATTCACTGTCTGGGCACATTTCCAAGCTAGCTTCCTTACTGACCAACCACACCTCTCACAGGTATGGTCTCCTTGATGCAGATGTCTGTGTTAGCTGCTTTTAAATTGTTTCATGTGACACAAGGGGTTCAAGAAACTGCATCTCACACTTGATCTAGATTTAAAAGCATTTTAAGCTTATTTCAAGGACATGAGATAGAAACAAGACTAATGTGCATTCCCTAGGGCCTCTTATTTAGCCTGTAAGCAACTGTTCAGTGCCTGCTTTTTGTCCTGTGAATGGTCAGATACTATCCATGTTAGCAAATAATATTAAGAGGAATTAACCATTTTTTTTTCTTTGGTGGTTTAGCAAAAATATCCAAAATTTTTAAGGTAAGCTTTGCAAGACTTTTTTAAAAGGAATCCATATAGCTATTATCTTCTCTGAGTTTCTGTTAAGAAAGAAGAAAGAGGAGTAACTGAGATCGTGAGAGCTATATTGGCAAGTGGCACGGCCCAGACCACTTGGGAGAATGTCCTGAGAGTCAAACGTTCAGGCTTTGAACAGGGTGCATATAATTTGCGTCATTTCTGGGAACCACAGACATCTTGTAGTGCAATGAATTTAATTTGAAAGGACAGTGGAGGAGAGAGGAAGTACTCTGGCTCTGTGAGTCATCATAATAATCAGGCAGTGGCCGCCACTTTTAGGTCTGTTGCCGGTGGGAAGATGCGAGAGGGCCTTAAAGTCCCAGCTTCCTCTCACACTCTACCATTAAGGTCAGGTGGCTTGAATTTTATACACGCTCTTCCTGCAGAAAGGTATCTCAAGTGCCTTCAGCACAATGCTGCATGTCTCAGTTACAGTATAAACTGTAACTCATGATCCCATCCTGCATTTCCACTGAGAAAGTATTTGGCAAGGAGAGTGGAATGTTAATAATTTCCAAGTCCTGAGAGTCTACCAACATGCTCTCTCATCCTTGCAATCACGCTGGAAGGCCAGAACAATGGGGACTGCAACCAATCTATTTTAGAGCTAAAGAAACAGGCCCAAGTTGTTTATTGACATGCCTGAATATTGAAATCCAGACTCTATTCCAAAGTTCAAGCCTTTTCCATCAAAAAGGCTAATGTTTACGAAGAGTTTCCTTGCATGAAATATCACTTTAATTTTTTCATGTGTATGCATAGCATTTAGTCCTCACAGTAAATGTATACATCAGGTACTATTATCCTTGCTTTAAAGATTTGCAAACTGAGGTACAAAGCTATAATATTCACAAAATTACTCAGATAGTAAGTAGCCAAAGCAGGTGACCAGGTCCAGAGCCCAGGTACTAAGCAATTGCACGTCACTGCCTGTCCACTAGCATGCACTGCCTAGTTCCTCACCTGAAAAAGCAAATATGGAAACTAGAGAAGAAATGAGTACTCGCCTCATTACTTTTTCAATTGTTTCTCCATAGTTAGAAATGAGCTGGTCACCCCTTCACCTACCCAGTACTACCTGGCCACATAGACCTCACACGTCATGTTTGCAGATAAGTCAGAGAAATCACCAGCAAGAAAGAGGTAAATGTCCCAGAAACTTGAGCCGTGCACATCATTAAAAGCTCCTGTCCTCAATGATGGTTCAGCTAAATCGTTGCTTCTTTCCCATCAGGTTCTCCTTTACCCAGCCCCCATCCTCGTCCCTTCCCTAATCATCCTTGAACCTCACCCCTTCCCATAGAGTAGAACATAATTATGTTCTGATGGTTAAATGCTTGAGTTTTAGTCCTTTGGATTGTGAGTTTAGCATCTCCAGGTCTTAGGGTCAGGAGAAATGGAAGACTTGGGTGGATGTTTCCAACATTAACATTCTACGATTACAAAACAGAATCATACGATTCTTAGGTCCACAAGGAAGATGAAAATATACGAACAGAAATTGTCTTATTTTTAATAACGTATTTAAATATCTTAGTAACATTAGATGTTTGTGTAGAACTCAGAGGGATTATGCTAAGATGGCATAAAAATATCCACCTGTAAAAGAAGTAATCAAGTATTTTAAGGAACTTCAACTCAAAGCTCAGTAATTAAGACATGTAGAAATGTAAATAACACGCCAGAGAAGAGAAAAATTAGAAGGATTTGTTAGAGGTATGTGTTTTCTTAGGTATTAAAAGCTGATGTCCTCAGAGGAATTTTCTATTCATGACAGGAAGCCTGGAACCAAGAAAAAAAAAGGCTCAAATTTCAGGTTAAAGGATGCTGTTAGATTGTTGTCCAACAAGGGCCATTGATCTCTCTTCTCATATAGTGACAATATTTCACTTAGAAAAAAACTGAATTCAGTATGTAATGTGTTTTCAATAATATTGTGTAGAAAGCAGTAAAATTAAAAATGGATATTTAAAAATGTCCAAGAAACTGTCAATTTCACTGAGGGCAAAAATTATTTGCTATGCATTTTTCTTCTCTAAATCTCTGCACTATAAAACCACTGAAGTTCCAGAAGGAAAGGAAGAAGGAAATCCAATTCCATTAATGCAGAGCCGCAGTGTCCACCTATAGCATTTGCCTCTTTGCTGTACTTTCTTCAAACTGGCAGCAAAGCAAAGGCCTTGCTCCCCAGAGAACATCTCCGTCAAACTCTCCTTGACCGACTCCCTGGGAGACACCACCTGCAACTCAGCGCTCTTGTAAAATGCTGCCACCCAATTGCTTCTGTTTCTGTCAAGGATTAATTCACATTAATGTTCCACTAGACTCACTAGACTTAGCTCAGAAAATTGTTAGGAACTGATACTACCTCTTCTGGCTTCCAGATTCCTTCTCCCATGCCCCCTCCTCCTTCACTCGGCCATCCTACTTTCTGTGAATGAAGGAAAAAAAAAATCCTAAAAACAGTTTTAAAATGGAGTCAGCAGTTGGGGAAGGCCTGGACTATTATGACTCCAAGACTGCTATAACAACCGCAATTTCTTGTTAGTTTATTTAATAATAAACTTCTATAGATTCACTTTTCCCAATAGTTGTTAGCTGAAAAACTTTGTTGATGTACAAAAACCATAAGAGGAAAGTCATTGGTTTTTGGAAAAATGTCATGGAAATCATCAATGCCATCCAGTAACAGTTGGCAGCTTTTAGGGGGATGGCAACTGTTTTGTGTTGAACCCTGTGTCATCCACCAAATATCAACTTCAGATAACGAGTCTTTGCATCTTCTCCCTCCTGCGGGATGGTAAGGCTACAGAGGACAGGGGTTTGGTCTTACACCTCTCTGTATTCCCCCAGCTGCATCCAGCAGAGTACCCTTTTCATGATAGGTCCTCAAATAATTATAATAACACGTGTTGATCAATTCCCTTCCAGCTGAAGCCTTAAAGAAGAGAGGCTCATCAACCAGGTAGAAAAAAAGAAATGCAGGTACTTCTGAAATGCTTTTTAAGGCTCTATAAAAGGGTTAAAATGGTGATTTTTCAATCATATTCAAAGACAGCATCTTTTAGAACTGTGACTCTGGCTAGTGTAGATCTGGAAACACAGTGGATGGAGAAATCACAGCAAGTCACTAAGACCAGAATTACTGCTGGACTATGAAAGTAAACAGGGAGACAACAAGTATTTTAAATTAATCCCAAATATACGTCTGTTAATTGCCATTTTAATTCTTCAAATATTTGCATATGGAAATATTCCCATTCAACACTGAATTATTAAAATTGAGGCAGACAGTTGAACTTTGCACACAGCAAAGGCAGCCTGGAATACAGAAAACTGACTTGCGGGGAGGGGGAGAAAAGACAGGAAACCTGGAATCTTTCACTTTCTGATAAGGGAACCTGATTATGACCCAGAGACGCTGGGAACTCTGGAAAAGGACATCTCTAAATGGAGGAAGGACACCTTGAGGAGGAGGAGGAATTAAGAATTGGTTTGGTTTTCATGAACATGTCCATGGCAAATCCCTGTATGTGGGGATCATGGTTTTTAAGCTCCTGCTATGTCCCAGGCACTGGGCAGGCACACAGACATGTGGTCTTACAGGGACTTCAGGTGTGATACTCCAAAATAAGACACCTTGGAAACTTGGAAAACAGCAGAACTAGGAAGGTCTCCCTGACCTTCTCTCAAGCCTTCCTCCCCTGAAGCAGACCATAAAATCCAGAATTGTCACTCTCTGACCTCCTCTGTTCCTTCTCCCCTGAAGACCCTCATGCGGCAGATGTCCTGCCCTATCCCCAGAGTGAAGAAATATTACACAGAAGAAACTGAGCAAACAGCTCTCACTGCACTTCTTCCAGTTTATTATCATTAGATCGGACCCTTTTGTCCTTCAATTATACTTCTGTATGGCTGTCCATAAAAAGTGTTTTCCCTGGGTCTTTGGGGCTTTGCTTCTGAAGGCTCACATGTCGCATAAGATTTACATGAACTGTGTTTGCAAGCTTTTTGCTTATTACTCTGTCTTTTGTCATAGGGTTGTTGGCCATCAACTTTATAATGAGTGAGGAGAGAAATCTTTTCTCCCCTACATAGACAATGAGCAATAAAACAAACAATTCAAAATGTCGGAGAGTAGCACATGCTGTGAAGAAAAAGCAGAATGATAAAGATTGGAACAGGAGCAGGTCTACTTTGAATTAAGGGTCTGGGGGTCTACCTGGGGAGACACTGAGACCTGAATGGCAAGAAGCAGCCAGCCCCATAGGAATAGATGGGAAGAGATCTAAGCGGCCAAAGGCACTGATGGAAGGCAAACCCGGCACAGACTACATGTGCTCAGAGAGGCAAGGGAAGATCTTAGGGCCCACTGGGTCAGGGTAGAATGTTAGGGTTTTATTCCAGATGTGGTGAGAAGCTGTCAGAGGAGGAACATGTTCTCATGTGTGGTTTTATAAAGATCACTCCAGCTGCTGCATGGAGAGCAAGGCTGCCGTGTAGGGGTGGAAGAGTCCTGGACCTCTTAGTGGTCTATCCCATCATCTACATAAAGATAGTAATGGCTTGGACCCAGAAATGTAGCAAGGAAAATGAAGAAAAGTAAAACAATAATAACATAACACATATTTTGAAAGTAAAGCCAACATGGAAGTAAAATAAAAATCAGCCTCTACTAATTGACTAAATACTTCTAATGATTTACATATTTATACCACAGCATTAACAATACTAAAATAGATTGCACTAATAAGGCATATTTCAACCATGTGGAGATTTACCACTGTGAGTCACAACTCCTGATTTGCCAAAATGGAAATTACAGAAAGAGGGCAAAAAGACCAAATCAGAATGACCCAGTGTAGCAGATGTTGGAAATTTCCTGGCTGCTACTATTTGAACATTCTTCCTATATTTTGGGAATTTCTCCAAAAATAAATCCTTGATGAGAGGCAGACCCCTAGCCATAGTTCCCACTGCAAAACAATTTTTGCTGTAGTATAGATGTGTCGGTTATTCTTGGCATGGAGCCTTTAGAACACCATGTGCTCTAATTCACGTGGTCTCATTCCACATTGCCAAAAAGTCTGATTAGATTTGTCTCTACAAGGAGGCCTTTCTACACAGAAAGAATAAGAAAAGGACTACCATTTTTTTAACCTCATAATGTGGGTCAGCATTGTGTTAGGAATCTGAAAATATATTGTTTCACTTAATCCTCAAACCATCTCTACCAATTTGGTATTCTTGGCTTTATTTTACAAATTAGAAAAAAAAGGAGAGAAAGAGAATCAGAGAGTTTAAGAAATTTATCCAAATTCACATTGCTACTAAGTAGCAAAATGAAACTGCTCAATTCAAATCCTGGTTAATCCCAGAGTTTTCGATGTAGGTTTGCTTTGCGCTTCATGGATCTCATAAGAAGGAAAAAGCGGTCAAGAAAATGAAAAAATACTACAGCCATCTAGATTGATCTACATGTAAAAGGGCAGAAAATTGAGATCAGGAAAACCTGCTGGGGAAAAGAAGAGCCAGAGTGCAAACAGGATTTGCAAAATTTTAAGGGATAAAAAGTGGGAATTTACATAACTGCTATCTGTGATGTGTGACATATTAAAAAAGAAATGTGACACAGGGAATTTTAAGAAAATATATTTTGTGTGGGCTTCCTCTTTGGTGCATCTTTATGAGATTTCACTAAAGATTAAATTGTTTTCAATGCTTTGAGGGCTACCTGACTAGAGTTTCCTTTATGAGGACATCATTGAAATGAACCATGAGACAACCCAGCCTCTTGTAGGTTGCATGAGTCTCTCATGGAATTTTCTGTTTCACGCAGAGAGGAGCAGCCCATGTCTCTTCCAACCACACAACAGTGAACTTCTGAATAAACAAGCAACCGTAACATCCCCATGGTTGCCTCTGGCTCACACGGCTTTGAAAGATTCTGATTGCTACATCTCCACCAGAGCCTTGTGTGGCAGTGGACTAGAATCACATGAAGTACGTATATAATTTTCACAACTTTAATTCTGTAAGTGTGGCAAAGGGAAGAAAACAATAATTAAAATAATGTTAGAAGAGAAAACCAATCTTTCTCAGGGTTTCCCATGCTACGGTGAGTTGAATAGTGCCCTGGCCCCTGCAAAATAAATTTTTTTAAAAAAAGATATATCCATGTCCTAACCTTTGGAACCTACGAATATAAACTTATTTTGAAAAAGATCTTTGCAGATGTAATCCTTTGCTTCTTTGCATAGAATTATTTTACATCTCTGCAGATGTAAAAATCTGGAGATGAGATTATCCTAGATTTGGGGTGAGCCTTTAATCTAATGCCAGGAGTCACAAGAGCAAGGCAGAAGGAAACTGGAGACTCAGGGAGGGGCATGTGATGTGAAGATGGAGGCAGAGGCTGAATCAATTCATCTACAAACCAAGCAACAGTGAGGATTGGCGGCAGCCGCTGGAAGCTAGGAGATAGGCAAGGAATGGATTTCCCCCAGAGCATCCAGAAGGACCAACCCTGCTGACACCTTGGTTTGGGACTTGTGGCCTCCAGAACTGTAACAGCATTTTTTAAAGTGGTTGAAGCCTCCAAGTTCATGGTATTTTTTTTTTTTTTACAGCAGACCCAGAAAACAAGCCAGGCACGGTGGCTCATGCCTCTAATCCCAGCACTTTGGAAGACCAAGGTAGGTGGATCACTTGAGGTCAGGAGTTCAAGACCAGCCTGCTCAACAGTGAAAACCCATCTCTTCTAAAACTACAAAAATTAGGTATGGTGGCTTATGCCTATAATCCCAGCTATTAGGGAGGCTGAGGCACAAGAATCACTTGAACCTGGGAGGCAGAGGTTGCAGTAAGCTGAGCTCATACCTGCCACTGCACTCTAGCCTGGGCAACAAAGCAAGACTCAGTCTCAAAAATGAAAGAAAGAAAGAAAGAAAAAACTGATACACTGACACACTTGGTGATGGCACCTCTGGCCAATTGCAATGACCAATTGACATTGCAACGCTCTTAACAAGGGGATGTTAGAGGTAAAAACCTAGAAAAAGGATTTCTTCATCTCAAGTGGCAAACATTTCATTTCAAAAGCATTGGTGGACATGTTATTTTGGGGATGCGGGGGTGATTTGAGTAGCACCCTTCAACTTACATTGAGTGGGAAACTGCCATTGATACTTACAAGAAAAGAAGGCAATACAGAGACTCTATAGTTTGCAATGCTCTATAGGTCATCAGCATGGACAGCGCAGATCCAGAACTTGATCTCACTTTATATTCATATTACTTAATAAAAGTTATGTATTTTATAGACGACTTTAAAATAATTATAATTTTTCCAATGGCTTTGCAATAACCTTTGATGTCTGTGTGTAAGAGAATTACAGCCCTTACAGTCATGGGCACAAGCATTCACTAATGGCATAATTTCATAAACAGCCTCTTACATCACTGTTGCATTCTTCCAGTGAGAACCAAATTATAGCATTCTTATGACAGCTTAACATCATGTTCTCCTATAGTAGTCTGTGGAAGCTAGCTCAAATGCTTCTTTTAAGGGAGTTTAGTTTCTACTGAAGGCGCTACTTTGATTTCACCACATTTGGTATGCAGGTGAATTGGTTTCATAGAGCCATTCAACTTCAGGACTCACACATTGAGTGTAATTCCCCCTGGCCTCTACACATGCACACATGCGTGTGCACACACACACACACACACATACACACACTCTGGTATGGTTTGGATTTGTGTTCCTGCCCAAATCTCGTGTCAAATTGTAATCCTCAGTGTTGGGGCCTGATTGGATCACGGGGTAGCCTTCCCACTGCGGTTCTCATGACAGTGAGTGAGTTCTCATGAGATTTGGTTGTTTACAAGTGTGTAGCATTCCCCACCCCCATCCTCCTGCTCCAGCCATGTAGGACGTGCCAACTTTCCCTTCACCTTCCACCATGATTGTAAGTTTCCCGAGTCCTCCCCAGCTATGCTTCCTATACAGCCTGTGGAACTGTGAGCCAATTTAACCTCTTGTCAATTACCCAGTCCCAGGTAGTTCTTTATCTTAATGCGAGAATAGACTAATACACACACGCATGCATTCTATTCATGTGAAAACTGAGGCTTGTCTACGAGTATTCAGTTATGTAGAGGTAAAGGGGCTACTCCTATGCTTTTATCAAGTAGAAGACTATCACTCTTCCATATGGGAATTTCATGAGTAGCTCCTTTATGGACCCTTGGAGGAAAGACCTACCAGAAGTGACGAAGAAAAATGAAGCAGGAATCTAGTTGGCTAGATCAGCCAATCAAGCTGTGGAGTAGAAATATGACAGAAGAGGCTTTCAGATTGCTTGCATAGCCCTGTGGCAAAGCAGGACTTAGAATTCTGGAGACCTTGGTCCCCAAATTCATGCTATTTTCATTACGCCAGCTGACTCTCCCACTGATCATTTCTGATAGAATCATAGCATCTTAGAACCAGATTACTCAGTGGTCCAAACTTTTATTCCACTGCAACACAAACAACACAACCGCATTAAAAGAGTGGTTTGCTAGCTACCAGGGTAGTGGTGGCATCAAGGTCAGGAAGATCCCCACCTGTGGGCTTAAATGGCATATATGGGATGATCATGGAAAATTAGATAAAGGAGTCATGGAAATTCTAATCACTCTCTCCGCTTCCCTCTCTGTGTGTCACCAAGTTTCCTGCAGATTAACAATGTGTGCCAAAACAATTAGTTAAAAGGTTTTTATAAATAACAATTTTCCAAAGTGCAAACACTCCTTGGCATTACTGCATAATTATGCCAAATCTCTGCAAAATTTGCTTGTCCTTAATGGACTGCACTGACCTGGTTGAGTACAAAATATGCCCAAATATACCTGAAATTGCTTTTAACCTCTAAACAAGCTACAGAAAAGAAAAGCTAGAGGTAGCAACAGGTATTATGATTCATCAATATTAGAATATACAAATTACAACTAGCACATATTACTGTTTTAAGTATGGATTTTGAGGTGAAAATAATGGGTCCTCATACACTGTTAGAACTGGAGATTTGCACACACTTTCAGTAGTGTGCTAAATGTTTAATAGCTCTCCAGAGAAGAGGGGGAAAGCTCTAATTTATATCAGAAGTTCTAGCACACCACTGACACTTTCTAAATATATATATAAAAGGTGTTTAAAATATGCCTGCCATCTGACTCAGAAAACCTACCCTTAGGAATGTATTAGCAAAAAGTAGTCAAAGAAGTGTGAAAAGATGTATATGCAAGAATCTTTGCCACAGGCTGTTTGTAATATCAAAAATTTGGGCTGGTACAGTGGCTTATACCTGTAATCCAGCACTTGGGGAGGCCAAGGCAGATGGATCATTTGAGCCCAGGAGTTGGAGACCAGCCTAGGCAAAATACAAAAATTAGCTGGGTGTGGTGGCACATGCCTGTGGTCTCAGCTATTTGGGAGGCTGAGGCAGGAGGATTGCTTGAGCCCAGGAGGCAGAGGTTGCAGTGAGCCAAGATCATGCCACTGCACTCTAGCCTGGGTAATAGAAAAATAATTTTTGGAGGGGAAAACTCATTGCTCATAAGTAGGGTAATATAGTTCTGCCTACTTACCTTCAATGCCCTGCCCCCAACCTTATCCCCTGGAAACCACTGATATTTTTATAAACTCTATAATTTTGCCTTTTCCAGAATGTCTTATAGTTAGATTCATACAGTATGTATTCCTATTCAGACTGACTTCTTTCAATTAGCAATACGGATTTAAGGTTCCTGCCTGTTTTTTCATGGCTTAAGTTATTTCTTTTTATCACTGAATAATGGGCTAGTATTTAAAATTCTTTGAATCTCTTTTTCTCATTTGTAGTAGGAATAATGGTACCACCTTTAAGAGTTGTCATGAATGTTCCATGAGATAATATATATAAAGTTTCCAGCACATAGCACGTAGTTAACAAGAATCGGCTCCTTCCCTCAATAATTTGGATATGAACAATGTGGCAGGCTGAATAGTGACCCTCAAAAGATATCAACGACCCAATCCCTGTGAATGTGTTTTTTGCATGGAAGATGGGATATCACAGATGTGATTAACTTAAGAATCATGAGAGGGGAGACTGTCCTGTATTATCAGATGAACCCAGTGTAATCACAAGAGTCCTTGTGAGAAGGAGATGTGAAGGTTAGAGTCATAGAAGGTGACGTGATGACAGAAGCAGAAGTCAGAGCAATGAGGCCATGAGCAAGCAATGTGGGAAAGTCTCCTAATGCTGGGAAAGTCAGGGAATGGATGGATTCTCTCCTAGAGCCTCCAAAAGGAGCACACTCAGCTGACACCTTGATTTTAGCCTTGTAAGACCTCCACCAGACTTCTGACCTCCAGAACTGAAAGATAACAAATGTGTATTTTTTAAGCCACTAAGTTTGTTGTAATTTGTTCCAGCAGCAATAGGAAACAAATACAGGTGATCAACCTCAACATTTTTTTTCACTCCTTTCCAGTGTGCCTCCCCACATAGAGAGGCTAGAAATAAAAAACTACATTTCCCAGAATCTCTTACAGCTAGGGCTCTGATCACCTACTTATCCCCACTTGGATGCACTTGTGCAAGTTTTGGAAAGTGGAAGTGAGGTAGAGATAATTTTCCTGCTGCTTTTGGCTGAATTTCACCATAAAATGTGGTAGTGCAGACATATTTATGGAGCAGCACTCCAGCAGGGTACTTGTAACTCCCAGCTTCATGGGAGTCTAGATGCATCTATGAGGAAGCAACGGCAGATTCCTGATGCTATATAGCAACTTTCTGATTCCCTACCTTCGTGGAAGAGGTAGTTGTTCCCCTACCCGGTAAGCTCTCAAGTGTCCTGGGGGTCTCCCAAAGATCCCCTCTTCTACCAGCACTTCCATGCAGCTAATTCTTTGTATTAAACCTCTTTCTGCTTAAAATAACTAGAGTTGCTTCTCTTTGCTGCAGCTGAACGCTGACTGATACAGTCTCCATTTGCACACCACCCCAGGGGAGACAGAAGCTGTCAGCTGGGAATCCTGCATATTCTGAGCTACATCAACTGGGAGGCGACTCTACAACTCCACTGCTGTGTCTCACAACCTAACAGCGTTTCCTGCCAATGATTGTATTACATCCTTTGCCCACTTTTCTTTAACTGGGCCTTCTCAATTTTGAGTTTTTCTTTTAGTTGGATCGACACGGGATTACAATTTTGGTGTGTCCAGGAAGTAAGGATTGCTTTTTTTTTTTTTAAGTCTCGCTCTGTCGCCCAGGCTGGAGTGCAGTGGCGCAATCTTGGCTCGCTACAACTCCGCTTCCCGAATTCAAGTGATTATCCTGCCTCAGCCTCCTGAGGAGCTGGGACTACAGGCGCATGCCACCTTGCCTAGCTAATTTTTGTATTTTTAGTAGAGACGGGGTTTCACCATATTGGCCAAGCTGGTCTCAAACTCCTGACCTCATGATCTGCCCTCCTCGGCCTCTCAGAGTGTTGGGACTACAGGCGTGAGCCACCGTGCCTAGCCAAGGATTGCTTTTTTAAAAACTTAAAGATAGTCTTAGCTAACTGGGAGGCTAAGGTCAGAGAATTGCTTGAGCCCAGGATTTCAAGGCTTCAATGAACCATGATTATGCCACTGCACTCCAGCCTAGGCAACAGAATGAGTCCCTGTCTCTGAAATAAAAAATAAAATTTTAAGGACACAGTAGTAAGTTCAGTCCAATCTCCCTCCCTCCCTCCCTGCCACATTCAATCACAGTGGTTCCTATACCTATCATAATGTCCCATGCTTGAATAAAGTCTGCCTTGCCATTTAAAAAAAAAAAAAGACGTTGTATAACATAATGTCTTTTAGCCTAATGAAAATAATTTTTAAAATTACTCACACTAAAGAAGAAATAGGTGATTGGTAGACTCCAGAAAGAACGGACACTTATTGCTGTTCTCAAGATGAGAGAGAAATGTTTAGGAGGTTAGAAATCTCAGTAATTTATTTCTATTGATTTGGATTTGTGATTCTGAAAGACAATCCCTTTTTTTATGACTCTTCAACAATGTGAATATTCTTTAAAACGCATGGCAACCACACTGTCAACATAGTTTTCCAAATTTCCCAGAAATTATTTAAAAATTTTTAAAATGCTTAATCCATATCTCACACTAAAAACAAATGAACAATGCCCCCCCTGCAAACAAAAATAGCTTGTTAGAATTTCCAAGTATGCTACAGGAGAATAAGTGCTAGGGAAATTGTGGTCACTGGAATTAATACGTTTAGTTAAAGTGACTTGTGAGCTCAGTTCCATTAAACTTCGGTTATCTGTGTAGAGCTCCCTCCTGCTCTGAACTTTCTGTCTAGTGCTCAACTCCTTTGTTTTTTGGGCTTTCTCTGAGACAGTCTCACTCTGTCACCCTGGCTGGAGTGCAGTGTTGTGATTTTGTCTCACTGCAACCTGTGCCTCCTGAGTTCAAGTGATTCTCCTGCCTCAGCCTCCTGAGTAGCTGGGATGACAGGTATGTGCCACCACACCTGGCTGATTTTTGTATTTTTAGTAGAGATGAGCTTTCACCATGCTGGTCAGGCTGGTCTCAAACTCTTGACCTCAAATGATCCACCCACTTAGGCCTCCCAAAGTGCTAGGATTACAGGCATGAGCCACCACACCCAGGCGACTCCTTTGTCTTTGAAGGTCTTAGACGGAACTTGGCAATATTTTTTTAAACACAGCCAGACGGTATGTTTTAGGCCTTTCGGGACAGAGGATCTGTGTCACAACAATTTAGTTCTGCCCTTGTATGACCAGAGCAGTGAAAGCATCACAAGTGAACATAGCTGTGTTACAAGAAAACTTATTTGTGAATAGTGAAATTAAGATTTTGTACAAATTTACAAGTCACAAAATATTATTTTTCTTTTCACTTTTGATCAACCATTTAAACATGTAAGCATCATTCTTAGTCACAGGCAGCAGGTTGGATATGGCTCACAGACCATAGCTTGCCAACCCCTGCTATAAGCCTGGCCCTGGCCCTTCCAACTTACCTTAAAATTCTCACTTTGATAAAGATGAGTTTACAGAGTCAGGATGGAGATGTTGCCTTCTAAAGTTCAGTGTTTCCTGAGAGAGGAAAAACGATTTTCTTTTGTCATTTCTACCTGGTGCTCAGTCCTTCCGAGTCTAGCTGCCACTCACCCTTCCCATTCCGCCTCTTTGTCCTTCTACACCCAAACCAGCTTCCAGACGTCACCTAACCTTTTTCTAGTCACACCAGATTACTTACCTTTCCCTAGAAAAGTCAGACAGTTGTAAACCTCCATGGCTTCGTTCATACCCTCCAACTAGCACAGCCTCTCCCACGTCTCTGCCGAGACTTTTGCTCATTCCTCAGCTCAGTGTCATTTTTTTCTTTATCTAGTCATAATCTCCAAGAACTCATGAGAGAAAAATGCAAGGAACAGGAGCTGGTATAGCTCAGCCGGTGTTTTGTGAAGAGAATACGGGTAAAATTGGGATAAAGAGAACAGGATGGAGCATGGTTCACAAATCTGAGCTCTGTTCAGGCTTCGTGTTTTGGAAACATGAAGTAAGGTGAGGACAGTGGATGGCACGCAGGCGATATGCACAGAACCAGGTGAATAACTGTGCAGACCTGGGAGGAAAGGGGTTTGGAGAGCCATGGGGTAGCAGAGGGTTCCATCCACCAAGCAATAATGACAAAAGTGGAGGCTGAGGAGAGGGGACTGAAGACAAACAGCTTGCTTCTCAATGTTGCCAAAGCCTGCCCTGTTTAGAGGAATGGCAGTAATTGGTCTCAGCGAGCACACTGGTTCTCTGACGCTACTGGGGCAGCAGTCAACAGCTCAGGCTTTCCCTGGCACATGTACGACTGTGTCACCATTGCAATGTCATGGGAAATCCTAACAGAGCTAGACTTTAACATTTTTCATAAAAATCCCAATTTCTTTTCCTGTTTCTTTTTATTAATAGAAAGCTAAAATAAACTTTGAGCCCATAAAGAGTTTGCTCATAATTAAAGAACCTCAAGACGGTAAAAGAAAAAAAAAAAATGGAAAGATTGAATTTTAGGAAGGAGAGTGGAAGGGCAGATTGCAAATAAATGACAGTGTTGTCATCTTTCTAAATTTTGTAAAGATGAAAAAGGATGTGATATAATCACAAAGAAATGAGTCATGGCTTTGCTCTGACTTACGTCAACATAAGCCTTCTTTGACCACTTTGATAATTAAAAAACAAAATTCTGTAACACTGAAGTTTTAAGTGGACAAGATGGTTTTTGATTCTAACCTTATATAAATGTCAACATCTTACTTTTACCCAAAGCTTTTAATGTTTCCAAAACATGAAGACTAAACAAAGCCTAGATTTGCGAACCACGCTCCAATCCGTTCTCTTTATCCCAATTTTACCCGTATTCTCTTCACAAAACACCTGCTGAGCTATACCAGCTCCTGCTCCTTGCATTTTTCTCTCATGAATTCTTGGAGATTATGACTAGATAATGAGATGACTCCAGAAAGTTTTGCATTCATTTTCTGCTTCGATAGTATTGTAGCCTGTACTGATAACAATTTTCAGCCAAGAATTTCTGATGTAAATCTAACAGTTTGGCCATTAGTGATCATTAGTGTCACAACTAAGAAACGTTCTGGCTGGCGTTATTTATTAAAAGCAATCAAAATGTGCCATTATGGTCCTAATTACAATATTTACTTAGATGGTCTTATTTATCTGCAAGAAATAATGCCGGGCAGCTGCTAGAACTTCTACACTAAGCATATGGGATGCAGGAAGCCTCAGTACAGTGGAATGATGTCCTCGAAGAGAAAGAGTTACTCCTTACACTTACAGAATGCTTTGTTGATAACAGTCATAAAACCTTAGTAATCAATACATTGCACTTTCATAGACACGTGTCAGGTTAAACGAGATAAAACAAAAACTAAAAGAACTTCTGTTCCTGAAAAGATGCTGGAATACCACAAGTTTCTGGCCCCACCTCTACCCCCAGGTCAAGTATGGAACAAGTAATTGTGCAGGCTTACTCGACTAGTTTCAGTTCTATTTTATTTGTTTTGTCTTAAAAAAAAAATTAGAACTTTTCTTATTCTCTTTTGAGCTTAGCAATAAAATTCAAATTCAAAGTGTGTTTATTCTAACTTATACATTATTTGGGTATTTTGTAGTGGGAGGGCATCTTAACATATCTAGTCTTGTTAAGCTTGTGGAAATAGGAAATCTCATAAAATCCGTTTTTTTGTTTATTTGTTTTGTTTATTCGGTTGGTTGGTTTTTTTTGAGACACAGTCTTACTCTGTCTCCAAGGCTGGAGTGTAATGGCAAGATCTCAGCTCACTGTAACCTCCAACTCCCGGGTTCAAGCAATTCTCCTGCCTCAGCCTCCCAAGTAGCTGGGATCACAGGTGCCTACCACCACGCCTGGCTAATTTTTTTGTATTTTTTTTTTTTTTTGAGACGGAGTTTCGCTTTTGTTACCCAGGCTGGAGTGCAATGGCGCAATCTCGGCTCACTGCAACCTCCGCCTCCTGGGTTCAGGAAATTCTCCTGCCTCAGCCTCCTGAGTAGCTGGGATTACAGGCACGCACCACCATGCCCAGCTAATTTTTTGCATTTTTAGTAGAGGCGGGGTTTCACCGTGTTGACCAGGTTGGTCTCGATCTCTTGACCTCATGATCCACCCGCCTCGGCCTCCCAAAGTGCTGGGATTTATAGGTGTGAGCAACTGTGCCTGGCAAAATCCATTTCTAGAACTGGATTCTAGGCTGGGTGCAGTAGCTGATATCCATAATCCCAACACTCTGGGAGGTAGAGGTAGGAGGATAGTTTGAGTCCAGGAGCTATAGCAAGACCCTGTATCTAAAATAAATAAATACCTATTTAGGTTTACTTGATTTTTACAATAAAACCTATGATAAATGCTGGTGCAGTTTTTTTTTATGTTTTACATTAATTTTGTTTTTTAACTAATGTATGCATTTTGTTTTAAACATCAAGTGATAAATTTTCTAAATAAAGATGGGAAGATGAAAAGAGAGAGACATGCCAGGAAAATCCTGAAATCCCAAGATCAACAACTGTGCTGAGGTGCCCACCTACCCTGAAGCCACCGGGAAGCCTGTGTCCCCCTCTAGGAGCCATCAGGACACACCAATGGTGGCAGGAAGCTCAGGAACCCGTCTCATCTTTGGGGATGTACGTTTCATTGTTGACCAGAAAGACCTCTTCCAATCCCTCCAGTGAAGAAACTTTTGCTCAAATAAATATTTCTATCGAGTTTCAGCAACTTTAATTCTCACAGGAACACAACCTCTGAAGAGGATGGTGTCCTTTTTTTGGTAATCAATGACGTTTGCTTTTCTCAGTTACCACTGTCTCTTAAAATAGGAAAGGGGGGGTTCTCTGTGCCATGATGTGGGTTGAGGTTTGACATATCCCAGGAACTTGGGTTGTGGGAAGGAAGGAGCCAGCTTAGCTGAGTGCCTGCTGTGGCCAAGCATATGGAGGGAAGTGAGAGGGGCTACGTGATCCCACCACCTTCCAGGATCCTTTTATTTCAATCTGCTAAGATGACCTATTTTTTGAAATACATAATAATTTCATAAACATGTCAAAGGGAAAAAAATTAGAAAATCTTCTACAGAAATATTCAGGAACTTTTCAAAATGAAAAAAATCCAGTAATGACCTACCACAGAAACTATCTCAGCCAACCATCCCTTCCCCCGTTATCACATCTCACTCTTTATGCAACTGTGGAGGCCCTCATAGGGCCAAATGCCCCACAAAGCTTCCAGGAAGGGCAAGAGCCAAGTAGCTTCACACATCACAACTGCAGACACTGGAAGTTTGGGAGTACTTGAGTCTCAGTTCAGAAGCTGGGGAGCCATCTCTGACCTGAATCTCCTAGAGGGGAATGGTAGGGGTCATTCCCCAAGAGACCACCCAGTCTTGCTCTGCTTCCAACACTGTGTTTCTCCTCTCCTTTCCCAATCTTGCCCATATGGGAAAACCAGAGACCCCAAACAAACAGAAAAGCTCATTGGCTAAATAATGGTGGGAGAGATGAGACCATATTGACTAGAAACATTTTCAAATGCCTTATGTTCACAATCAGAGCTCACAGAGCGGCAGGAACTGAGAGATGATCATTCACCTTGTATAATGTTTGCTTCAGGAGGTGCTGATAAGTTTAATTCAACAGGAATAGGAATTTCTGGAGTTATTAAATGCCAAGCCCTACACTTCAAGCCTAATGTCGGGACAATGAAAATGCTTGCATGGCTGGATGATTGTTATACATCCCTATCCAGGCTCTCATACGGGAGGGGAATTTAGCTAAGTGTTCCTGAGACAGAGGAGATAGGGGCTAAAATGGTGTGGGTTGAAAGAAGAGAAGTTGCCAAGGTTATCAGGGGCTCCACGGACTTGAAGAAAGGAATGTGAAGGAGATAGGCTTAAAAAGCATCAGTGTCCTGCATGGAAGCGCCTGAGGATACAGCAGGTCTTCTGATGGGTACGCTGGTTATTTGCTGGAGGACAAAACAATAATCATCATAGTTTTGAGGGCTACGGAAAAGATGCTGGTGCCCACATTTGGTACAGAAACTGTAAAGTTACTCACCTTTCAGTGGACCAAATGGCTTGCACTATGAGCTCCCAGTAGCAACTATAATGGACCAAAGGCGTATATTTTGCTGAAGAGAGAAAGTTTACTACTACAATAGTGCCTGGTATGAGGTGCATTCTCACCCTATTAGATAGTTTTACAGTCTGATACAATTCAATTTTGAACATTTATACGCTGCCTCTCTCACCTCACCATTGTCAAACAAATTTATGCTTTTCCATTTATTATATCATTTAATATTTACAACTCTTTAAGGTAGTAAGTGCCATTCATCTTTTTTAAACAGAAGAGGAAATGGAGTCACAGAGAGGTAAATATATATTTAGTAGGCTAGCATAGAAGGAGCCAGCAATGGAGAAGACCTCTTTTATTATGAGGCATTATACGAATGTAAGTGAAAACACACACACACACACACACACACACAATTCAACTGCTTTTTTTTTCTTTTTGAGCTGCAGTCCTGCTCTGTCACCCAGGCTGAAGTGCAGTAGTGTGATCTCTGTTTACTGCAGCCCCTGCCTCCTGGGTTCAAGCGATTCTCTTGCCTCAGCCTCCCAAGTAGCTGTGACTATAGGCATGAGCTACTGTGCCCAGCTAATTTTTTTGTATTTTTAGTACAGACGGGGTTTCACCATGTTGGCCAGGATTGTCTTGATCTCTTGACCTCGTGATCACTCAGCCTTAGCCTCCCAAAGTTCTGGGACTACAGGCGTGAGCCACTGCGCCCAGCCCAATTCAACTGCTTTAAACAACAAAAATCAGAATAAGTATTGACCCTATGAATGACAAATCTGGGATGAGGGCTGCATTAGGGACTCAAGGTTGTTGCAGAGGCTCAAATGATGTTCTCGGGGTTCAGTTTCCCTCTGACTCGGCTCTATTCTTTTGTATTTCTTCATCAACAGGCTTCATGAGTGGAAGCACATCTGCCAGCAAACTCAAAGTCAGATTCTCTTAGATGCAAATGCAGCTGAAAATGCATTGGCTCTTTCACAAGAGTCCTTGCAAACATCTTATTGTTCCTGGTTGGTTCCAGGTGGGCCACACGCCCCTCGCTAAAACAAGCAGAGGGATGGCTGAGTCACATACTCACCACATGTGGACTGAGACTAAACAATCAAGGTAGTGTCCCTGGAAATTGTTTTTGTTTGGCAGGGACATAATTGGCTTTCACTGTATCTCAATGAGCTAAACTCCTCTTTAATGACCACAAAATGTTTACTTGATTTGAGTTCACAATAGACATAATGACATAGAAACAAATGACTAGCAATCCACATTCTCTCCTATCCATCACCCAGTGGAAAACAGATCCCTCTAATCTATTAACCCATTTATACGGGTCATGAGATGGTCAGAGTGTGAAACCAAATTCCCAATCATTGCTGCCACCTATGGGGAATAACTGTTCATCTCTAAACAGACCAAAAAATCGAAAACAAAACCCAAAATTTTAGAAGGCGGATAATCTAGATAAACAGAGACTGAGCAAAATTAAAGTTCTATTGGTGCTTGGGACTCACCTCTACAAGTCCAGAAAAGACATGCTGGGCTAAAGCTGCCCACAAAGTGCCCTTTCTCTGATGGTGAAGTTGACCTGGCACCATCACGTGACTCCATCACTCGTCTCCATGAATAACCTCCAAAACCATTTTAAAAACAAAAGATTGTCTTTGAAAGAAGATATAATCATTTTTTTAAGACAGGGTCTCACTCCAGCCTAGGCTGAAGTGCAGTGGCATGATCAGCTCGGAGATCACTACAGCCTTGACCTCCTGGGCTCAAGTGATGCTCCAGCCTCAGCCTGCCAAGCAGCTGGGATTACATGAGTGTGCCACCACACCCGCTAATTTTTGTATTTTTTGTAGAGACTGGGTTTCATCATGTTGCCCAGGCTGGTCTGGAACTCCTGGACTCAAGCAAACCACCCACCTTGGCCTCCCAAACTGCTGGGATGACAGGCGTGAGCCACTGTGCCCAGCTAAAAATATGTTTTAAAATCATAAATGTAAATTTATGATTTTAAAACATTTTGGCAAATGGAGAACATCCTTAACTGGGAAAGTGTTGTGGGCCAAAAATGTGTGTTAAATACTCAATAGGGAATTTTAAAGATATCTTAGGACTGGCTACAAGACAAAAATATACACTTAAAGAAAAAAATTACTTTTAAGAGAAATCCACCTGAAAATTTGACTGGAAGTTCATTACATCCATGAATTAATTTGGGGAGTAATGGCAGCTTCATAATATGAAGTCATGCCAACCAAGAATGTGGAAAATTTCTCCATTTATTTAGGTTTATTCTATGACCTTTAATAAAGTTTTATCTTTTCCTCAAAGAGGTATTCTAAGTTTTTATAAATTCTTATTTTACTAATTTTGTTGCTACCATGAATTTTTAAATTATATTTTCTACTTGATTATTGTTATAAAGTTTTTGCAAGTTAATCTTAGATGCAAAAATTCTAATAGTTTGCTGATTATTTTAGATTTTTTGATGTAGAAGATAACATTATCTATAAATTATAAGAGTTTTATACTTTTTTTCTAATTCACACATCCATTTTTTTTTTTTCTATTAGGTTTGACCAGGACTTTAAGTATGGCCTTTTGGTTTTGGAGGGCAATCTGGCCAATATCTTTAAAAAATAATAATAATGGTGAGATATAATTTATATGCCATGTATTTATTCATTTAAAGTGTACAACTCAATGGCTTATATATATTCACAGAGTTGTGCAAACATAACCACAAATGAAATGATTAATTTGATTACTTCAAAATTAAGAACTTCATTTCCCTGAAGAACACTATGGGCAAAGTTCAAAGACACTGATGGGGTCAGGCTCAGTGCCTCACACCTGTAATCCCAGTACTTTGAGAAGCTGAGACAGGAGGATTGCTTAAGGCCAGGAGTTCAAGACCAACCTGGGCAACATAGCAAGATCTCATCTCTATAAAAATTTAAAAATTGGCCGGGCGCGGTGGCTCAAGCCTGTAATCCCAGCACTTTGGGAGGCCGAGGCGGGTGGATCACGAGGTCAAGAGATCGAGACCATCCTGGTCAACATGGTGAAACCTCGTCTCTACTAATACAAAAAAATTAGCTGGGCATGGTGGCGCGTGCCTGTAATCCCAGCTACTCAGGAGGCTGAGGCAGGAGAATTGCCTGAACCCAGGAGGCGGAGCTTGCGGTGAGCCGAGATCGCGCCATTGCACTCCAGCCTGGGTAACGAGCAAAACTCCGTCTCAAAAAAAAAAAAAAAAAAAAAAAAAAAAAAAAATTTAAAAATTAGCCAAGCATGGTGATATATACCCGTCATCCTAGCTGACTCAAAAAACAGAACAAAATAAATAAACAAACAAGAAAACCGATGGACTGAGAGATGTTTTCAAATTGGGTTAAAAAAATTGTAACAAGCAAGCTACATAAAATTAAGCACAAAAAAGTTAAGAAATGTAAGAAGAAATAATCAAACCCATTTGTGATTAATCAAATGCAAAATGGGGAGGCATGGTGGCTCACATCTATAATCCCGGCAGTTTGGTGGGCTGAGGGGGGAGGATTGTTTGAGGCCAGAAGTTCAAGACCAGCCTAGGCAACATGGCAATACTCTAGCTCTACAAAAAATATTCTTTTAATTAGCTGGATATGGTGGCATGTGCCTGTAGTCCCAGCTACTTGGGAAGCTGATACAGGAAGATCACTTGAACCAAGGAGTGCAAGGTTACAGTGAGCTATGATTGTATCACTGCACTCCAGCCTGAGTAAGAGAATGAGACTCTATCTTTCAAAAAAAGGAAGAGGTAAGGAAGGAGAGAGGGAGAGAAAGAAAGAAAGAGAAAGAAAGAAAGAAAAAAGAAAAAAGAAAGAAAGAAAGAGAAAGAATGAAAGAAAGAAGGAAAGGAAGAAAGAAATAAAGAAAAAGAAAGAAAGAAAAAGAAAAGGTGGCTCATGTCTGTAATCTCAGTACTTTGGGAGGCCAAGGCAGGCAGATAACCTGAGCTCAGGAGTTCAAGAGCAGTCTGGCCAACATGGTGAGACTCTGACTCTACTAAAAATACAAAAATTAGCCAGGTGTGGTGGTGGGCGCCTGTAATCCCAGCTACTCAGGAGGCTGAGGCAGGAGAATTGCTTGAATCTATGAGGCAGAGGTTGCAGTGAGCCAAGGTTGTGCCATTGCACTCCAGTCTGGGTGACAGAGCCAGACTCTGTCTTGAAAAAAAAGAAGAAAGATAAAACAACAAAGAGACATCACTCTATCCTATCAGATGGTTAAAAATTAGAAACCTGAATAGTAGAAATGTTGGCAGTTATATGGGATATAAGGGCTTTTGAACTCCTGGTAGGGTGTGGATTTGTGCAATCGTTCTGGAGATATATCTGGCAATATGTTTTGAAAGTAAGTATACGGATTGCTAGCACATGGCTTATATTCTTAGAGACAGTCTCCTACAGGTTCTTAAGGGAACATGCACAAAGTTCATCACTGTGTCATTTATGGTAGAGAGTTGGGAGCAACCTAAGTGAATATCACTAGGAAGAATGGATAAATGAAATGTTTTAGAATACTAGGCAGCCATCAGAAGCGATGAGCTGCATAAATATGTGGCAACATGAATTGATCTTGACAAGATCAATTCAAGATGATAATACATAAGAATTATCATTACAAGCACAATCTTAAGAAGTACAAAGATCAATATAAAAGGAAGTAGCTAAGATAGTTTCCTGCTTGCCTCCAGGGAAGGTGATAGAGGTGACAGTGTGACTGGTCCAGGTAACTGCTATTGGGGGTTATAATGCCTTTGGTAGTATTTGATTTTTTTAACCTTTATTAAAAAATATTTGTGGGATTTTGGTTCCAAGATGGCTGGTTAGATCCAGCTCAGGATTGCAGCTCTGAGTGAAAGTGCAGAGGGTGAGAGGATGCCGCATTTCTAGACGGATTTTTATTGCCCATAGACCAGGAGATTCACAGGCAGAGGACCCCACGGGTCGCCAGTGTGGCTGTTTTGGCCAGCGCGGCTGTTTTGCCTGTGCCCCGGTGCAGCCACTCCCGGTGCAGAGTAAACGGGACAGTGTTCCCACTTAGCCAGCAAGGGGAGCTGAAACAGGGAGCCAGGCCAGGAGATTCCCAGGCAAAAAAAGCACCACGAATCTCAGAGCCGCTGTTTCAGCGGCCCTTGCATGGGAAATCACACAGATCCCAGCACCTATTCAACAGGCAACCAGGTCACCTGGTAGAGAGCCGACCGTTCAATGAAAAAATAAAAGGCTCTGAGGCAGGGAGCCAGGTGATCAGGCCCGGCTGGTCCCACCCCCACAGAAACAAAAACAAAAACAAAAAACCAGCAATTGGAAATGCTCTGGGTTGAGAGTTTCACAGCAAGCACAGCTGAACCCGGGACGGTCCAGCTATGTGGGGGACGGGCATCCGCCATTACTGAGGCAGCCTGCTGTTGCTGCGGCAACCCGCCATTACAGAGAAAGTCCATGATTACAGAGGTGGGCCAACATTGTGGAAGCAGCTCTAACTACACCCATATAAACAGGACTTCAGGGAAGTTCACACGGCAGCTGGGCGGAGCCCACAGCAGCTCAGCGAAGCCTCTGCAGGCTGAGAATGACTAGGCTGCCTCCTTGTGGGCAGGGTAGCCCTGAAGAAAAAAAAAGGCAGCAGTACAGTGGAAACTCATACAGCCCTAACTCCCTGGGACAGAACACCTGGGGAAAAGAAAAAGGGGGTTTATGAGTTCTGCTGCTGCAGACTTAAATTTACCAGCCAAGCAGCTCTGAATGAACAACGGGGCTCACAGCTGAGCACCTGCGCTAATATAAAGGACTGTTTCCTCAAGCAGCTCCCTACCCCCATATATGCAAAGATACACCTCATAAAGGAGAGCTCAGACTGACATTTGGCAGGTATCCTTCTGGGACAAAGCAGAAGAAGAAACTGATAGCAACCTTTACTGTTTGGCAGCTGCTGCAAGTGATCCAGGCAAGCAGGGCCTGGAGTGGACCTCAGCAGTCCTACAGCAGAGAGGCCAGACAGTTAAAAGGAAAATTAAGAAACAGAAATAACTTCATCAACAACAAACAGAACGTCCACTCAGAGACCCAATCAGAAAGTCAACAACTACAAAGCCGACAGGTGGATAAATCCACAAAGATGGGAAGAAACCAGTGCAAAAAGGATGAAAACACCCAAAACCAGAACACCTCTCCTCCTACAAGGGAGCAAAACTCCTCACCAGCAAGGGAACAAGACTGGATGGAGAATGAGTGTGAGGAAATGACAGAATCAGCCTTCAGAAAGTGGGTAATAAGATACTTCCATGAGCTAAAAGAACATGTTCTAACCCAATGCAAAGAAACTAAGAACCTTGAAAAAATATTTGACGAAATGCTAACAAGAATGGACAACTTAGAGAGGAATATAAGTGAAATGATGAAGCTGAAAAATACAACATGAAAACTTCGCGAAGCATGCACAAGTTTCAACAGCTGAATTGACCAAGCAGAAGAAAGGATATCAGAGGTTGAAGATCAACTCAAAGAAATAAAACGAGAAGGCAAGATTAGAGAAAACAGCATAAAAAGGCATGAACAAAGTCAACAAGAAATATGGGACTATGTGAAAAGACCTAATCTGATAGGTGTACGTGAATGTGACGAAGAGAATGAATCCAAGCTGGAAAATACTCTTCAGGATATTATCCAGGAAAACTTCCCCAACCTAGCAAGGCAGGCCAATATTCAAGTCCAGGAAATACAGAGAACACCACAAAGATATTCCTCAGAAGAGCAACCTAAAGGCACATAATCATCAGATTCACCAGGGTTGAAATGAAGGAGAAAATGCTAAGGGCAGACAGAGAGAAAGGTCGGGTTACCCACAAAGGGAAGCCCATCAGACTCACAGCAGATCTCTCAGCAGAAACCCTACAAGCCAGAAGAGAGTGGGGACCGATATTCAACATCCTTAAAAAAAAGAACTTTCAACCCAGAATTTCATATCCAGCCAAACTAAGCTTCATAAGTGAAGGAAAAATAAAATCCTTTGTGAACAAGCAAGTACTCAGAGATTTCATCACCACCAGACTGGCTTTACAAGAGCTCCTGAAAGAGGCACTACGCATAGAAAAGAACAACCAGTATCAGCCACTCCAAAAACACACAAAATGGTAAAGAGCATCAACAAAATGAAGAATCTGCATCAACCAATGGGCAAACGAGCCGGCTAGCATCAAAATGGCAGGATCAAATTCACACATAACAATATTAACTCTAAACGTAAATGGACTAAATGCCCCAATCAAGACACAGACTGGCAAATTGGATAAAAAGCCAAAACCCATCAGTGTGCTATATCCAGGAAACCCATCTCACATGCAAGGATACACAAAGGCTCAAAAAAAAGGGATGGAGGAAGATTTACCAAGCAAATGGAGAGCAAAAAAAAGCAGGAGTTGCAATTCTCATCTCTGATAAAATAGACTTTAAAGCAACAAAGATGAAAAGAGTCAAACAAGGACATAACATAATGGTAAAAGGATCAATGCAACAAGAAGAGCTAATGATCCTAAATATATATGCACTTAATACAGTATCACCCAGATACATAAGGCAAGTTCTTAATGACTTACAAAGAGACTTAGACTCCCACACAATAATAGTGGGAGACTTTAACACACCATTGTCGATATTAGACAGATCAACGCGACAGAAAATTAACAAGGATATCCAGGACTTGAAGTCAGACCTGGACCAAGCAAACCTAATAGACATTTACAGAACTCTCCACCCCAAATCCACAGAATATACATTCTTCTCAGCACCACATCACACCTACTCTAAAATTGACCACATCATTGGAAGTAAATCACTCCTCAGCAAATGCAAAAGAACGGAAACCGTAACAAACAGTCTCTCAGACCACAGTGCAATCAAGTTAGAACTCAGAATTCAGAAACCAACCCATAACTGCACAGTTTCATGGAAACTGAACAACTTTCTCTTGAATGTTGACTGGATAAACAATGAAATGAAGGCAGGAATAAAGATGTTCTTTGAAACCAATGAGAATGAAGACATCACATACCAGAATCTCTGGGAAACATTTAAAGCAGTCTCTAGAGGAAACTATATAGCAATAAGCGCCCACATGAGAAGCAAGGAGAGATCTAAAATTGACACCCTATCATCAAAATTGAAAGAGCTAGAGAAGCAAGATCAAAAAAACTCAAAACCTAGCAGAAGACAAGAAATAGCTAAGATCAGAGCAGAACTGAAGGAGATAGAGACACGAAAAACCCTTCAAAAAATCAATAAATCCAGGAGCTGATTTTTTGAAAAGATCAACAAAATAGACAGACCACTAGCCAGATTAATAAAAAAGAAAAGAGAATAACCAAATAGATGCAATAAAAAATGATAAAGGGGATATCACCACAGATTCCACAGAAATTCAAACCATCATCAGAGATTATTACAAACAACTCTATGCACATAAACTAGAAAACCTGGAAGAAATGGATAAATTCCTGGACAGTTGCCTCCTCCCAAGCCTAAACCAGGAAGAAGTCAAAACCCTGAATAGACCAATAAGAAGGGCTGAAGTTGAGGCAGTAATTAAGAGCCTACCACCCAAAAAAAGCCCAGGTCCAGATGGGTTCACAGCTGAATTCTACCAGACATACAAAGAGGAACTGGTACCATTCCTTCTGAAACTATTCCAAATAATCCAAAAAGAGGGAATCCTTCCCAAATCATTTTATGAGACCAACATCATCCTGATACCAAAAGCTGGCAGAGACTCAACAAGAAAAGAAAACTACAGGCCAATATCCATGATGAACATAGATGCAAAAATCTTTAATAAAATCCTGGCAAGCCAATTACAACAGCACTTGAAAAGCTTATCCACCATGATCAAGTAGGATTCATCCCGGGGATGCAAGGCTGGTTCAACATATGCAAGTCTATAAGTGTAATTCACCACATAAACAGAACCAAAGACAAAAACCACATGATTATCTCAATTGATGCAGAGAAGGCCTTCAACAAAATTCAACAGTCCTTTATGCTAAAAACCCTCAATAAACTAGGTATCGATGGAACGTATCTCAAAATAATAAAAGCAATTTACGACAAACCAACAGCCAATATCATACTGAATGGGCAAAAACTGGAAGCATTCCCTTTGAAATCAGGCACTAGACAAGGATGCTCTCTCTCACCACTCCTATTCAATATAGTACTGGAAGTTCTAGCCAGAGCAATCAGGCAAGAAAAAGAAATAAAGGGTATTCAATTAGGAAAGGAGGAAGTCAAATTGTTTCTATTTGCAGACACATGATTGTATATCTAGAAGACCCCATCATCTCAGCCCAAAATCTCCTGAAACTGATAAGCAACTTCAGCAAAGTCTCAGGATACAAAATCGATGTGCAAAAATCACAAGCATTCCTATACACCAATAACAGACTTAAAGAGAGCCAAATCAAGAATGAACTGCCATTCACAATTGCTACAAAGAGAATAAAATACCTAGGAATACAACTAACAAGGAATGAAAAGGACCTCTTCAAGGAGAACTACAAACCACTACTCAACGAAATAAGAGAGGACACAAACAGATGGAGAAACATTCCATGTTCATGGTTAGGAAGAATCAATATCATGAAAATGGCCATATTGCCCAAAGTAATTTACAGATTCAACGCTATCCCCATCAAGCTACCAATGACCTTCTTCACAGAACTGGAAAAAACCACCTTAAACTTCATATGGAACCAAAAGAGAGCCCGCATAGCCAAGTTAATTCTAAGCAAAAAGAACAAAGTGGGAGGCATCACACTACCGGACATCAAATTATACTACAAGGCTACAGTAATCAAAACAGCATGGTACTGATACCAAAACAGAGATATGGACCAATGGAACAGAACAGAGGCGTCAGAGGCAACACAACATAACTGCAACCATCCGATCTTTGACAAACCTGATAAAAACAAGCAATGGGGAAAGGATTCCCTGTTTAATAAGTGGTGTTGGGAAAACTGGCTAGCCATATGCAGAAAGCAGAAACTGGACCCCTTCCTGACACCTTATGCTAAAATTAACTCCAGATGGATTAAAGACTTAAACATAAGACCTAACACCATAAAAACCCTATAAGAAAACCTAGGCAAAACCATTCAGGATATAGGCGTAGGCAAGGACTTCATGACCAAAACACCAAAAGCATTGGCAACAAAAGCCAAAATAGACAAATGGGACCTAATCAAACTCCACAGCTTCTGCACGGTGAAAGAAACAGTCATTAGAGTGAATCCACAACCAACAGAATGGGAAAAAATTTTTGCAGCCTACCCATCTGACAAAGGGCTGATATCCAGAATTTACAACGAACTAAAACAGATTTACAAGACAAAAACAAACAAGCCCATTCAAAAATGGGCAAAGGATATGAACAGATACTTTACAAAAGAAGACATACATGAGGCCAACAAGCATATGAAAAAATGCTCATCATCACTGGTCATTAGAGAAATGCAAATCAAATCTACATTGAGATACCATCTCACACCAGTTAGAACGGTGATCATTAAAAAATCTGGAGACAACAGATGCTGGAGAGGATGTGGAGAAATACGAACACTTTAACACTGTTGGTGGGAGTGTAAATTAGTTCAACCATTGTGGAAGACAGTGTGGCGATTCCTCAAGGACCTAGAAATAGAAATTCCATTTGACCCAGCAATCCCATTACTGGGTATATATCCAAAGGATTATAAATTGTTCTACTATAAGGACACATGCACACAAATGTTCATGCAGCACAGTTTACAATAGCAAAGACCTGGAACCAACCCAAATGCCCATCGATGATAAACTGGACAGGGAAAATGTGGCACATATACACCATGGAATACTATGCAGCCATCAAAAACGATGAGTTCGTGTCCTTTGTAGGGACATGGATGAACCTGGAAACCATCATTCTCAGCAAACTGACACAAGAACACAAAATGAAACACCACATGTTCTCACTCATAGGTGGGTGTTGATCAATGAGAACACATGGACACAGGGAGAGGAGCACTATACACTGGGGTCTGTTCAGGGGGAGCGGGGACAGCGGGGGGTGGGGAGTTGGGGAGAGATAGCATGGGGAGAAATACCACATATAGGTGAAGGGGAGGAAGGCAGCAAATCACATTGCCATGTATGCACCTATGCAACAATCTTGCATGTTTTTCACATGTACCCCAAAACCTAAGATGCAATAAAAAAAAAAGTTTTTAAAAATTGTGAATTTAACCTTTATTAAAAAATATTTGTGTAAAGAAAATAATCTATAAGAGGGAAAAGCGTGTTTCCTGTGAATCCTTGGCCAGCTCCCTTAGGGAATGATTTCTTCCTCCACTAAGCCCCTGCAAGACCTTGTTCATGGCTCCATTGGAGAGCTCCTCACATTTCACAGTGATGGTTAGCTTCTGCTGAGCTTGCCTGCCCGTGTGGATCCCACTCCCTAGCTCAACTGACTTCACCTGGCACCGAAGGCAGCCTAGTCTGACAGGATGTGAAGGGCAACCTCCCAATGAGAAAAATCAGCCTATCTAGGTCTAATTATAAACAAGCCTTGAATCGATCCCTGTGAGAGAAGAGAGCTGCCACGTCACCTGCCAGTCCCCTCTTCCTCCTCCACCCCATGTGGGTGGGGAGCCTGATGGGTTTGATTTCTACACAGATTCCCCATTCCACCCCCTAAGGAGGGGCCTTGCTATAATTACAGTCTATTTCTGGACCCCCAAACTTCGTAGTTAGCATCTTTCACTCTTACCTAGCACCTCTGAATCTTCAGGGTGAACTGTGCTTCTGACAATCTTCCCCCACTCCTACCTCTGCCCCGGAAGCTCACTGGTCTCTGCGTACGTGTACCTCACAGTCCTGCCAGAAGCTGAGACCCTGGCATTCTTCTGAGTATGAGGCTCCTCATTGTGTAGAACTCAGAAATCTCCAACACCACATCCCACCCAGGCCCTTTCATCTTAAATCTCACAGATATTTCTTCTAGGCTAGAGCTGACTAATTTACCCGTTTCCTAGGACTTTGTCAATTAATACCATCTGCAAAAGGGCTGGCATGGCTGAGCATGGTGTCTCGTGTCTGTAATCCCAGCACTTTGGGAAGTCAAGGTGAGAGAGTTGATTGAGCCCAGGAGTTCAAGACCAGCCTGGACAACATAGTGAGACCCCATCTCTAAAAATGAAATTTTAAAGAAAAAGGGCTGACTTTTTTTTCTTTTTGTCCAAATGCTGTGTTTACCTCGATAGCCCTGGTACTAAGTCAAGTGACCAGACCATTTTAGCAAATATTTGCTATTGAATGTTAACTAAATGAGTTCTTCCCAGTTAACACCTTGTATCCTGCTCAGTTGTCTCCTTCTTCCTGTCTCCTCTAGATGAGCCTCATTTTTTAGTTGTTTTAGTCATAAGAGAAACAATTCATTTGCAGCTTTGCCTTTGCCTTTCCATTCTTGACTATGAGATCCTAGAGTTTCTTACTCATTTTTGTCTGTCTCAGTGCCAGGTTCAAATCCCAGGACATAGAAGGTGCTCAACAAATTTTTACTGAATAAATAAATGAAATGAAAGTTTGAATGAATAAATGAATCTGTTTCTCAGAAGTTCCATAGAGCCTACAAATGCACTTTCCTATCCATTAAATATTAATGTAGAAGCCAGCAAAGTTTCCCGTAAGAACTGTTATCCCTTCTTTAGGAAGTTTTAGTTGAATCATGACAATGTAAAAAAAAAAAATGATAAGATTGTTTACTATAAATTGCTTGGGAGTTGCACATGCTCATTAGTGTCAAACAGAGGAAATGTGCAGTTTTCTAGACTCATTATGGCTGAAAATCAGCTTTAATCAGTATACCAGCACCGCTATATGTAACTGTAATTGTTACAAGACCTCCTTTAGGTGGTAGAACCACCCTATCAGAGAGGCCTCAGCTGACAACTCTCCTTAAAATTGACACCCTCACACACCCCAATGCCATGCCAGAACTCCCTGTCACCTTTTCTTCTCTGCTTTTCTCTGTAGCACTCACTACAACCAAGGAAACTCACCAAGGAAAATCAGAGACTTTCTGTAGTGAGGGACATAGTCTACATCTTGGCATGGTAATGGCTACATAGTTACATACACTGTCAAACACCTTGACCTGTTGTCTGAAGTTTGTGCATTCTACTGTATATAAATTATACTTGAATAAAGATCTCAGAATTAGGAAATTAAAAACCTATAAGCATAAAATCTATACAATTTTTTTTTTTATTTTTTGTATTATATACTGCAATGAAACATTTTTAAAAGATGAATGTCTCAAATCTCTGATTATGGTTAGTTATAAACTGAATGCTTGTGGCCCCCAAAATTCACATATTGAAACCCTAACCCCAGTGTGATTGTATTTAGAGATGGGGTCTCTAAGAAAATAATTAGAGTAAATGAAGTCAGGGTAGGCCCTGATCTAACAGGATTTGCGTCCTTATAGGAGATGCCAGAGAGCTCTCTCTCTCTTCACTTATGCATAAGGAAGTCAGGTGAACACACAGAGAGATGGCAGCCATCTACAAGCCAAGAGAGAGGCCTCAGAATGAAACCTACTTTGCTAGCACCTTGATTCTGGAATTCCCAGCCTCCAGAACTGTGAGAAATAAATTTCTGTTATTTAAAAGGCTATTCAGTCTGTGGTATTTTATTATGGGAGCTGTATTAGTGCATTCTCACACTGCTAATAAAGACATACCTGAGACTGGGTAATTTATAAAGGAAAGAGGTTTAATTGACACACAATTCAGCATGGCTAGGAAAACCTCAGAAAACTTACAATCATGACAGAATGGGAAGCAAACATATCTTTCTCTATGTGGCAGCAGAAAGGAGAAGTGCTGAGCAAAAGGGGGAAAAGCCCCTTATAAAACCATCAGATCTCATGAGAACTCACTCACTATCACGAGAACAGCACAAGGGTAACCGTCCCCATGATTCAATTACCTCCCACCAGGTCCCTCCCACAACATGTGGGGATTATGGGAACTACAATTCAAGATGAGATTTGGGTGGGGACTCAGCTAAACCATATCAAAAGCCCAAGCAGACTAATACACCAGTGTAATTAACTGACAGCCCCAGCTACTGCCCCACTCTGAAATCCATCACTGTATTAGAACCAAGGCCACTTTTCCCACCAGCTGTTTCTCACCAGGCATTGAATGTGGAAGGAGCACTACAATCCTGGGAGAGGCAGGATTCCTCTGATGAGCCACTTTGCCTTCAAGACTCCACATCAGCCTTACCAAAACTTTCTTAGAATTGTGCTACAGTCTTAAGATTTTTCCATTTCTCTCTCTCCACAGCAGTCAGTCTGACATTCCTATCTGACAGCTCTCCCAAGCGAGTTCAGCTCCTTCCCATTTTTCTCTGACAGGCATTTCTGCCAATAAATCTCCTGCATGTATAACATCATCAAGACATCTGCTTCCCAAAACACCCAAGATAACATAACCCCCTAAAAAAGGAAAAGAGATCAAATCAATAAGTTACATGACAGGGGAAAAAATAAGCTGTCAGCTAACAAGAACAATTAGAATAGTTGAGAAAATTTAAACAATGACTACTTATATGACAAATTGCCTGACCATTCACTGGTATAAAAGTGGTGTTAACTGTAATATCCAAGAAAATTGAGCTTTTTTTTTTAAATCACTGGCTTAACTTCAGTTTGTTGAAAACTCCTAGCCACTCTCAAAATACTTCTAGTTTTAGCTTCTCACTACACCTCTACCCAAATCCCAAACAAGCCAAAATAAATTATTGTTCTTAGTCATTGTTTATTATCAAGAACATGCTAATAAGATTGTTGGATAAAATCAAGTCACAGAGATGATGAAGCTGAAAATTAAGCCACCAAAGACCTTGAGGGACTGGCTGGGTCTGGATAGCTCTGGAAACATCTCACCCTTATTTAATTACCTAAAGTAATTCAGTTCATCACGCTACTTCAGGCAGGAACAGAGTGTATAACAACAGCACTTAATCTCATCCTTCCCTGCCCATGACTCCTTCCTGCAGCATCAGTTTGAATGATGGGAGATGTTCTGTCATTACTCACGTGCAGCAATAACTTTGTGATCATGGGGTGTGGCTTGAGATAGGTCAACAAGTCATAAATTTTCTTCCTTTAAGATCTCTGGACATTTCTGTATGAGGAGTGATGTTGTGTGGAACACTTTGTGCTTCCCAAGCACTGGGACAGAAAATGTAAAGTGCCTCAGATCATCTTCTTCACTAAGTGGTCCCGTCTTCCAACTTAGAACTGCAGTATGTTTTTTAGTGGTTGTTTTCATAAAAACAAAAGAAAGGGACTCAAGGATCCATAGGTTTTGTTTGTCTAGAAAAAGGGAAACTCTATTTTGGTTCAGGCCTGCTCTCTATAATAGATGCTTATTCTCTGACTTTATCACGAGTAAGTCATATTTTATTTCCCTAGTCCATTCACCCTCTCAATCTAATTCACCATTTTCCTTTAGCCTCAAACCTCTAACACCTCCTGCCTACCGCTGCTCACAGCTCAAGATGTTGCTTCCAAATCCCCTGAGAATATTGCAGCAATCAGCAGAGAATTCCCACCCATCACATATGCATACACTTACCAGCATCCGTACATATACTCTGCCTTCCTAACCATTAGTTTATGTGACAACAGTCCACCTCTCTAGCTAACGCCAGCTGCCCTCCTACCCACACGCATTCTCAAGGCTATTGGTAATGGCATTGCTTTGTTCTCTCCTACGTTACCAATTTTCCCATTGCTACTGGGTCATTCTCTTCAGCATACAGATAGGCTATTGTTCAGCCAATCTCTAAAAATGACAACAACAATAACAACCACATCATCATCAACAACTGAACAATTCTACTCCTCCCACTTCCAGAAACTGCCTCATACCTCTGCTTTCCTTTAAAACAAAACAATGCCTCTGAAAAACAGGCTATATTTGTTACCTCTAATTCCTCTCCTCCCATACTCCATGAGGCTTCCTCCTACATGACCACCAACGCTGCTCTACTCAAGGTCAACAATGACCACAGCATTGCTGAATCTAAGGTTGATTCTCCATCCTCATCTTATTGACCCAAAGACAGCATTTAACACCATTAAACACTCCCTTCTCCCTGACATATATTTTTCACTTGAACTTCCTGGTTACCACCCATTGCTGGTTTCCCTCCCACCTCCTGGTTGCTTCTCAGTCTCCTCTGCTAGGTCCCCTTCTTCTCCCTCCTGGGCACCCAGGACTCAGTCCTGCACCTGGTGCCTGTCTGTCAACACTCACTCTCTTGTTGACATCACCCAGTATCACAGCTTTGAGTAGCATCCATATCTCAAGGATTCCTAAATTTACATCTTCACCCTAGACCTCTCCCTGGAACTCCAGACTCTTACATCCACTCACCTGCTTCACACATTCACTTGAATGTCTCATAGAAACTGAAACTGAACATGTCAAAAAGCAAAGTCCTGACCTTCCTCATCTCAGTGAATGGCAATCTCCTCCATCTTGCTGCTCAGACCAAAAATCCTGTGTCTTCTCTCTCTTACTCATTCAACTTACCCTAAATTTCTGTTGACTCTGTCCTCAAAATATATCCAGCATCTGACTTCTTCTCAATACTTCCCCTGGCCATGGTCCAAGCCACTGTCATCTGTCCTCAGGATTATTGCAGCAGCCTTCTAACTAATCTTTCTACTTCTACCCTTGCCTTTCTACAACCAATTTTCAACATGGCAGCAAATTATTTTAAAAAGGAAATCAAATAATGTCATCTTCGTGCTCAAAACTTTCTAGTGGCTCCCATTTCTCTCCAAACAAAAGCCAAAGACAGGATCTGACCACTTCTCTGTTCTGATCTCTCACTAACCACCTTCACTCACCTTACTCCAGCCTTAGTGATCTCCTTCCTTTTCCTCCAGTCAGCACGGCTTGCTTCTACTCCAGGGCATCTGAACTGGTTATTCTCACTGCCTGAAATGCTCTTTCTCCAGATAGTCTTCCAAACACTCATCTTTTCCTTTCAGTCCTTCAGTTTCCTCATTGGTAAACTAATAAACTTAAGATAACAATACAACCCGACTCATATGTGTGTACGCAGACCCTTTTGACATCAGTGGAATCACACTATGTATATTATACTACAATTCTCTTTTCAACTTTAAAATATGTCCTTGAAATGCCACATTTTACTCATATGATCTTTCTTATTTTTAAACCATATTTATTTTACCTGTTGCAATGTATTCCACAATATAGATCTGTAATACTTTATTTATAAGGATGCTTAGATTATAAACTGTTTTTCTCCAATTAAAACAATTCTCCAAGGCCCTTTGTGCATAGGTATAAGAGTTTCTTTAGCATGAATACCTAAAAGTGGAGTCACTGGGTTAAGGCATAAGCAGATTCCTAAAATGAAGGCTAAGAAAAATGCTCTCCACAAAGGTCATGCCCTTTTACATGCTTGTGCATTTCTCTGCATCTTTTCCACCATTGGGTATTAGTAATCTTTAGTTTCTGTCAATCAAAAGAGCAAATATATCACTCCCTAATGGCATGAAATGTCATCTTTATCATATTTCAAGTCACTTAATGTATTCAAATACCATATCTTACCCTTTGGATGATTTTACGTTCTAAGGCCTAAGACAAATACACTCCCATTACTCTTTAAAAAAAAAAAAAAATTGCTAGCTATTCTTGCCTGTTTGTGTTTCCATATAGTTTTTAGGATTAGATTGTCAAGTTCCAGTAAAAATCCTACTGTTAATTTTGGAGGGAAGGGATCATTTCAAATGTACAGAATAGGCTGTGTGCAGTGGCTCACACCTGTAATCGCAGCACTTTGGGAGTCTGAGGTGGGTGGATCATTTGAGGTCAGGTGTTTGAGAACAGCCTGGCCAACATGGTGAAACCCCACTTCTACTAAAAAAATAAAAATTAACCTGGCATGGTGGCATGCACCATAATCCCAGCTACTCGAGAGGCTGAGGCAGGAGAATCACTTGAACCCAGGAGGTGGAGGTTGCAGTAAGCCGAGATCTCGCCACTGCACTCTAGCCTGGGTGACAGAGCGAGACTCTGACTCAAAAAAAAAAGTATAGATTAAATTTAGAGACATGTGACATATTTATGATATTGAATCTCTTGTTTGAAAACATCATGTGTCTTTCTATTTGTCCTCTTTTTCCATCCTTCAGAACCATTTTTACATTTTCTATTGATCCCTCACATTTCTTACTATTGTAAGTGCCACATTTTCTTCCACTATGTCATCTAGTGAGCTATATACACGAAGACATATGCTTATTAATTTCTGTCCGCCAGCTAACCAAATTCATAGTTTGTAAAAAAAATTTTAGTGTTGCTCATGGATTTTCTAGGAAACTAATGGTAATATATTATGATTAAATCTCCTATTTGATTTTTGTGAATTTTTTTTCTCATTGTGCTTGGAAGTAGTTTCAGAGTAATCAAGTCATCATTATTAGCAGGAATATGAATGTTTTCAGTGGAAGTTTGTCATGGTTTCAAGTGCCTACCTTCTGCATCCCTTTTTGGGTTTATACCTATGTTACCAGGCTTGGTAGACAAAGGCCACCTCTTCCAAAGAAGGGGAAAATGCTAGATATGTTCCTAGCCTCGATTGCAGCCAGGGTACAGGCATGTGATCTGTGCTTGGTCATGTAAGTGCACTTATGCCAGGAGTTGGTAATGCAGGAAGGAAGACAGGATTATCTCCTTCTTGGGCCAGTTGGAGCAATAATGACCACACATTTGAGTTCTTGGTGCAGAAGCACAAACAAATGCTTTGGAAGGGTTTGGCCTTTGACATTTTTTCTGTTTCTGCTAGATAGATTTTTAAACAATCTATTCATCCATCGTATTCATGCATGAAGTTTTCTTTGGTAGCTCTCGATAGTGTATTATAAATTTCTGGGAAAAGTTCTCAGATAACTTTCATTAAATTTATTGCTAGATGTTTGAAGCTTTAATGATATTGTAAATAATACATTTTAATTATTCTTTTTTTCTTGAGATGGAATCTCGCTCTGTAGCCCAGGCTGGAGTGCAGTGGTTCCGTCTCAGCTCACTGAAACCTCTGCCTCCCAGGTCCCAGTTCAAGCAATTCTCCTACGTCAGCCTCCTAAGTAGCTGGGGTTACAAGCACGAGCCACCACACTCAGCTAATTTTTGTATTTTTTAATACAGATGGGGTTTCACCATATTGGCCAGTCTGGTCTTGAACTACTGACCTTGTGATATGCCCGTCTCTGCCTCCCAAAGTGCTGGGATTACAGGAGTGAGCCACCAAGCCCGGCCTTAATTATTCTTTTAAAATTTGTTCCAAATACAGTGTATAGAAATGTAATTGATCTATTGTATTTCACTTATTATGTCTAATGGTTTATCTGTAGTTTTTAAAAAAAATCTACAAACACAATCTTGTCATCTGTGAATATTAAGAGTTCTACTTTACCTTCCAATTCTCATTGCTTTAATGTTTCTTTTTCTTATTTTACCATTTAGAGCTTCTAGTACAACACTGATGAAAGCAATTTTAGTAGACATCTTTCTCTCATAACAGCCTCAGGAGGAAGTCTGTTATATTTCTCATCAGACATGATATTTGCTTTATCTGCAGGTTTGGGGTGTTGTTCTTTTAGATTTATCAAATTAAAAATTTTTTTTTCCTTTTAAAATTGTTTTTAAATATAAATAGATTTTGAATTTAACTCAAATGCTCTTCTATGTTTACCAAAATGGCCATGATTTATTTTCTTTATTCTGTTAATCTGGTGAGTTACATCAATTGATTTTAAAAAATTGTTTTAATTGACAAATAATAATTGGATATACAGGGTAGAATGTGATGTTTTCATATGTTTACAGTGTTGAATGATTAAATCAAGCTGATTAACAAGTCCATCACCCCACATACTTTTTTGATGCTGAAAACATTTAGAATCTATTCTTTCAGTGATTTTGAAATATACAATGCATTATTATTTATTATGGTCATCATTCCATGTTATAAATGACAAAAGCTTATTCCTCCTATCTAACTGAAACTTTATGCCTTTTGACCAACATCTACCTTTTCCCCATCCTCCCTCCTTCCCCAGCTCCTGGTAACCATCTTCCATTCTCTTTTGAATGCTAACCAGTTTCACATTTTCTAAACAAATCACATTTGGTCATGATGTATTATCCTTCTAAGTATCACTAGATTCAATCTGCTAATAATTTGCTTAGGGTTTTTTGCATTGGTGCTCATGAAAGACATTACTTTTTTTTTTTTTTTTTGTAACATTCTTTGCAGATTTGGAGATCAAGATTGTATAAGCATCAGAAACTTGTAAAATTGTTCCTTTTTACTCTCTTCTCCAGAAGAGCTTGTGTTAAATTGAGTGTTACTTCATCCTTTGATGAGGGATAGAATTCACCTGTGAATGTGTTCCATCTTGCTCTTCTTTAAGAGCTTTCCTTTAAAGGAAGGAGTCTTATTTGTGGCAAGTTTTTAATTATCTATTCAATCTCTTCAACAGACATAGAACTGTGCAGTTTATATTTTTTATAGCAGTTTTAGCTAAGTTCTGTTTTTCTAATAATTTCTCTCCATCTGTATTTTCAAGTATATTAGCTTGCATTTGCTCATAATATTCTTTGTTGTTGCTTTGGGTTTTTTTTTGAGACAGGGTCTCGCTCCATCACCCAGGCTGGAGTGCAGTGGCACAATCTCGGCTCACCATAGCCTCGACCTCCCAGGCTCAAGCCATCCTCTCACCTCAGCCTCCCAAGTAGCTGGGACTAGAGGCATGTGCCACCAAGCCCAGCTAATTTTTGTATATTTTGTAGAGACAGGGTTTCTCCATGTTGCCCAGGCTGGCCTTGAACTCCTGAACTCAAGTGATCCACCCACCTTAGCCTCCTAAAGCGCTGGGGTTGCAAGTGTGAACCACCGCACCTGTTCTACTCATAATATTCCTGAGGAGATGATAAAAATCCGCAGCTTTGGGACTGTCCGCAAAGTAGTCTCTCTCCTCTATATTGCCTACCTGACAGAAAGCCAAACTGAAAATATGGCTGGTCTCAGTGATTTCTTGTTCAGCCCCAACGCCCTTCTAATTCATGCAAAGCATGGGGACCCTAAAACCCATCGTGACATTATTGGATTTGTTGGTTTTACCTCTCAGGTGTAGCATTACTTTAGAGAGCTGGGTTTTACCAGTTTCATTTGAATCCTGCCTTCACAGGGGTCCTCTTGGCATCTTCCTGCAGCCTGTTTACATTCAGATAAATTTGTTAGCTATTCTCTTATACTGTGGTTCAGAGTTACAGATGTGTCTCCCAGGTTGATTGAAAATAATGTCTATGTTTCTATTTCTCTGTTTTATTTTGTTTTGTTTGGGTTGGTTTTGCTTTGGGATAATTTCCAAAAAGAGGTGTAGGAAAATACTATTATATATTTAGTTCACCTTCTAAAATAAGATTAGATGATTGTTATACTCAACGTGATAGGATCTGACTATAATACATTGAATGTATAAATATATTTGAGAAGAACTACTATTTTCAGAATAGTGTATTTTCCAATTCAGGAATATGGTATTTCTCGTTATTTCTTCAGGTCTTCTGTTACGTCTTCCAATGACATTTTTTAGTATTGTCATTGTTGTTGCTGCTTTCAGATAGTATAGCACAGATACATGAAGGTTATAACATAGTCATTTCTTATTTGTGTTTCTTTTTTTTTATTTTTATTTTTTTACTGCATTTTAGGTTTTGGGGTACGTGTGAAGAACATGCAAGATTGTTGCATAGGTGCATATGTGGCAGTGTGATTTGCTGCCTTCCTCCCCTTCACCTATATGTGGCGTTTCTCCCCATGCCATCTCTCCTCAACTCCCCACCCCCCGCTGTCCCTTCCACTCCCCCCCAACAGACCCCAGTGTGTGATGCTCCCCTCCCTGTGTCCATGTGTTCTCATTGATCAACACCCGCCTATGAGTGAGAACATGCAGTGTTTGATTTTGTGTTCTTGTGTCAGTTTGCTGAGAATGATGGTTTCCAGGTTCATCCATGTCCCTACAAGGGACGTGAATTCATCGTTTTTGATGGCTGCATAATATTCCATGGTGTATATGTGCCACATTTTCCCTGTCCAGTCTATCATCGATGGGCATTTGGGTTGGTTCCAGGTCTTTGCTATTGTAAACTGTGCTGCAATGAACATTCATGTGCATGTGTCCTTATAGTAGAACGATTTATAATCCTTTGGATATATACCCAGTAATGGGATTGCTGGGTCAAATGGGATTTCTATTTCTAGGTCCTTGAGGAATCGCCACACTGTCTTCCACAATGGTTGAACTAATTTACATTCCCACCAACAGTGTAAAAATGTTTGTATTTCTCCACATCCTCTCCAGCATCTGTTGTCTCCAGATTTTTTAATCATCACCATTCTAACTGGCATGAGATGGTATCTCAATGTAGTTTTGATTTGCATTTCTCTAATGACCAGTGATGATGAGCATTTTTTCATATGTTTGTTGTCTTCATGTTTCTCTTCTTTTGTAAAGTATCTGCTCATATCCTTTGCCCACTTTTGAATGCGCTTGTTTGTTTTTTTCTTGAAAATCTGTTTTAGTTCATTGTAAATTCTAGATATCAGCCCTTTGTCAGATGGGTAGGCTGAAAAATGTTTTCCCATTCTGTTGGTTGCCGATTCACTCTAATGACTGTTTCTTTTGCCGTGCAGAAGCTGTGGAGTTTGATTAGGTCCCATTTGTCTATTTTGGCTTTTGTTGCCAATGCTTTTGGTGTTTTGGTCATGAAGTCCTTGCCTACGCCTATGTCCTGAATGGTTTTGCCTAGGTTTTCTTATAGGGTTTTTATGGTGTTAGGTCTTATGTTTAAGTCTTTAATCCATCTGGAGTTAATTTTAGTGTAAGATATCAGGAAGGGGTCCAGTTTATGCTTTCTGCATATGGCTAGCCAGTTTTCCCAACACCACTTATTAAACAGGGAATCCTTTCCCCATTGCTTGTTTTTATCAGGTTTGTCAAAGATCAGATGGTTGTAGATATGTTGTGTTGCCTCCGACACCTCTGTTCTGTTTCACTGGTCTATATCTCTGTTTTGGTACCAGTACCATGCTGTTTTGATTACTGTCGCCTTATAGTATAATTTGATGTCTGGTAGTGTGATGCCTCCCTCTTTGTTCTTTTTGCTTAGAATTGACTTGGCTATGTGGACTCTCTTTTGGTTCCATATGAAGTTTAAGGTGCGTTTTTCCAGTTCTGTGAAGAAGGTCATTGGTAGCTTGATGGGGATAGCGTTGAATCTGTAAATTACTTTGGGCAGTATTGCCATTTTCATGATATTGATTCTTCCTAACCATGAACATGGAATGTTTCTCCATCTGTTTGTGTCCTCTCTTATTTCATTGAGCAGTGGTTTGTAGCTCTCCTTGAAGAGGTCCTTTACGTTCCTTGTTAGTTGTATTCCTAGGTATTTTATTCTCTTTGTAGCAATTGTGAATGGCATTGCATTCTTGATTTGGCTCTCCTTAACTCTGTTATTGGTGTATAGGAATGCTTGTGATTTTTGCACATCGATTTTGTATCCTGAGACTTTGCTGAAGTTGCTTATCAGTTTCAGGAGATTTTGGGCTGAGATGATGGGGTCTTCTAGATATACAATCATGTGTCTGCAAATAGAGACAATTTGACTTCCTCCTTTCCTAATTGAATACCCTTTATTTCTTTTTCTTGCCTGATTGCTCTGGCTAGAACTTCCAGTACTATATTGAATAGGGGTGGTGAGAGAGGGCATCCTTGTCTAGTGCCAGATTTCAAAGGGAATGCTTCCAGTTTTTGCCCATTCAGTATGATATTGGCTGTTGGTTTGTTGTAAATAGTTTTTATTATTTTGAGATACATTCCGTCGATATCTAGTTTATTGAGGGTTTTTAGCAAAAAGGGCTGTTGAATTTTGTTGAAGGCCTTCTCTGCATCAATTGAGATAATCATGTGGTTTTTGTCTTTGCTTTTGTTTATGTGGTGAATTACATTTATAGACTTGCGTATGTTGAACCAGCCTTGCATCCCCGGGATGAATCCTACTTGATCGTGGTGGATAAGCTTTTCAATGTGCTGTTGTAATTGGCTTGCCAGGATTTTATTGAAGATTTTTGCATCTATGTTCATCATGGATATTGGCCTGTAGTATTCTTTTCTTGTTGAGTCTCTGCCGAGTTTTGGTATCAAGATGATGTTGGTCTCATAAAATGATTTGGGAAGGATTCCCTCTTTTTGGATTATTGGGAATAGTTTCAGAAGGAATGGTACCAGTTCCTCTTTGTATGTCTGGTAGAATTCAGCTGTGAACCCATCTGGACCTGGGCTTTTTTTGGGTGGTAGGCTCTTAATTGCTGCCTCGACTTCACACCTTGTTATTGGTCTATTCAGGGTTTCGACTTCTTCCTGGTTTAGGCTTGGGAGGAGGCAACTGTCCAGGAATTTATCCATTTCATCCAGGTTTTCTAGTTTATGTGCATAGAGTTGTTTGTAATAATCTCTGATGATGGTTTGAATTTCTGTGGAATCTGTGGTGATATCCCCTTTATCATTTTTTATTGCATCTATTTGGTTATTCTCTCTTTTCTTTTTTATTAATCTGGCTAGTGGTCTGTCTATTTTGTTGATCTTTTCAAAAAACCAGCTCTTGGATTTATTGATTTTTTGTAGGGTTTTTCGTATCTCTATCTCCTTCAGTTCTGCTCTGATCTTAGTTATTTCTTGCCTTCTGCTAGGTTTTGAGTTTTTTTGATATTGCTCCTCTAGCTCTTTCAATTTTGACGATAGGGTGTCAATTTTAGATCTCTCCTTGCTTCTCATGTGGGCACTTATTGCTATGTATTTTCCTCTAGAGACTGCTTTAAATGTGTCCCAGACATTCTGGTATGTGGTGTCTTCGTTCTCATTAGTTTCAAGGAACATCTTTATTTCTGCCTTCATGTCATTGTTTATCCAGTCAACATTCAAGAGAAAGTTGTTCAGTTTCCATGAAGCTGTGCAGTTCTGGGTTGGTTTCTGAATTCTGAGTTCTAACTTGATTGCACTGTGGTCTGAGAGACTGTTTGTTATGGTTTTCGTTCTTTTGCATTTGCTGAGGAGTGATTTACTTTCAATGATGTGGTCAATTTTAGAGTAGGTGTGATGTGGTGCTGAGAAGAATGTATATTCTGTGGATTTGGGGTGGAGAGTTCTGCAAATGTCTATTAGGTTTGCTTGGTCCAGTCTGAGTTCAAGTCCTGGATATCCTTGTTAATTTTCTCTCTCATTGATCTGTCTAATATTGACAATGGTGTGTGGAAGTCTCCCACTATTATTGTGTGGGAGTCTAAGTCTCTTGTAAGTCATTAAGAACTTGCCTTATGTATCTGGGTGATACTGTATTAAGTGCATATATATTTAGGATCATTAGCTCTTCTTGTTGCATTGATCCTTTTACCATATGTAATGTCCTTCTTTGTCTCTTTTGATCTTTGTTGCTTTAAAGTCTATTTTATCAGAGATGAGAATTGCAACTCCTGCTTTTTTTTGCTCTCCATTTGCTTGGTAAGTCTTCCTCCATCTCTTTATTTTGAGCCTTTGTGTATCCTTGCATGTGAGATGGGTTTCCTGGATACAGCACACTGATGGGTTTTGGCTTTTTATCCAATTTGCCAGTCTGTGTCTTTTGATTGGGGCATTTAGTCCATTTACGTTTAGGGTTAATATTGTTATGTGTGAATTTGATACTGCCATTTTGATGCTAGCCGCTGTTTTGCCTGTTGGTTGATGCAGATTCCTCATTGTGTTGATGCTCTTTACCATTTCGTGTGTTTTTGGAGTGGCTGGTACTGGTTGTTCTTTTCTATGCGTAGTGCCTCTTTCAGGAGCTCTTGTAAAGCCAGTCTGGTGGTGATGAAATCTCTGAGTGCTTGCTTGTTTTTTATCCAATTTGCCAGTCTGTGTCTTTTGATTGGGGCATTTAGTCCATTTATGTTTAGGGTTAATATTGTTATGTGTGAATTTGATACTGCCATTTTGATGCTAGCCGGCTGTTTTGCCTGTTGGTTGATGCAGATTCTTCATTGTGTTGATGCTCTTTACCATTTCGTTTGTTTTTGGAGTGGCTGGTACTGGTTGTTCTTTTCTATGCATAGTGCCTCTTTCAGGAGCTCTTGTAAAGCCAGTCTGGTGGTGATGAAATCTCTGAGTACTTGCTTGTTCACAAAAGATTTTATTTTTCCTTCACTTATGAAGCTTAGTTTGGCTGGATATGAAATTCTGGGTTGAAAGTTCTTTTCTTTAAGGATGTTGAATATTGGCCCCCACTCTCTTCTGGCTTGTAGGGTTTCTGCTGAGAGATCTGCTGTGAGTCTGATGGGCTTCCCTTTGTGGGTAACCCGACCTTTCTCTCTGGCTGCCCTTAGTATTTTCTCCTTCATTTCAACCCTGGTGAATCTGACGATTATGTGCCTTTTGGTTGCTCTTCTAGAGGAATATCTTTGTGGTGTTCTCTGTATTTCCTGGACTTGAATATTGGCCTGCCTTGCTAGGTTGGGGAAGTTTTCCTGGATAATATCCTGAAGAGTATTTTCCAGCTTGGATTCATTCTCTTCGTCACATTCAGGTACACCTATCAAACGTAGATTAGGTCTTTTCACATAGTCCCATATTTCTTGTTGACTTTGTTCATTCCTTTTTACCCTGTTTTCTCTAATCTTGCCTTCTCATTTTATTTCTTTGAGTTGATCTTCGACCTCTGATATCCTTTCTTCTGCTTGGTCAATTCGGCTGTTGAAACTTGTGCATGCTTCGTGAAGTTCTCGTGTTGTGTTTTTCAGCTCCATCAATTCACTTATATTTCTCTCTAAGTTGTCCATTCTCGTTAGCATTTCATCAAATCTTTTTTCAAGGTTCTTAGTTTCTTTGCATTGGGTTAGAACATGTTCTTTTAGCTCATGGATGTTTCTTATTACCCACTTTCTGAAGGCTGATTCTGTCATTTCATCACACTCATTCTCCATCCAGTCTTGTTCCCTTGCTGGTGAGGAGTTGTGCTCCCTTGTAGGAGGAGAGGTGTTCTGGTTTCGGGTGTTTTCATCCTTTTTGCACTGGTTTCTTCCCGTCTTTGTGGATTTATCCACCTGTCGACTTTGTAGTTGTTGACTTTCTGATTGGGTCTCTGAGTCGCCATCCTGTTTGTTGATGATGAAGTTATTTCTGTTTCTTAGTTTTCCTTTTAACTCTCTGGCCTCTCAGCTGTAGGACTGCTGAGGTCCACTCCAGGCCCTGCTTACCTGGGGATCACATGCAGCAGCTGCTGAACAGTAAAAGTTGCTACCAGTTTCTTCTGCTTTGTCCCTGAAGGATACCTGCCAAATGTCAGTCTGAGCTCTCCTTTATGAGGTGGCTCTTTGGATATATGGGGGTCAGGGAGCTGCTTGAGGAAACAGTCTGTTCTTTATAGTAGCTCAAGTGCTGAGCTGTGAGCCCTGTTGTTCATTCAGAGCTGCTCGGCAGGTAAGTTTAAGTCTGCAGCAGCAGAACTCATAAACCCCTTTTTTTCCCCAGGTGTTCTGTCCTGGGGAGTTAGGGCTTTATGAGTTTCCGCTGTGCTGCTGCCTGTTTTTTTTTTTTTCTTCAAGGCTGCCCTGCCCACAAGGAGGCAGCCTAGTCACTCTCAGCCTGCAGAGGTTTGGCTGAGCTGCTGTGGGCTCCGCCCAGCTGCCATGTGAACTTCCCTGCAGTCCCGTTTATATGGATGTAGTTAGAACTGCCTCAGGAATGGTCACCCGCCTCTGTAATGACGGACTCTCTCTGTAATGGCGGGTTGCCTTGGCAATGGCAGGTTGCCTCAGCAACTGCAGGCTGCCTCAGGAATGGCGGACTGTCTCTGTAGTGGTAGAGTGCCTCTGTAATGGCAGACGCCCCTTCCCCACAGAGCTGGACTGTCCCAGGTTCAGCTGTGCTTGCTGTGAAAGTCTCAACCCAGAGCATTTCCAATTGCTGTTTTTTTGTTTTTGTTTTTGTTTTTGTTTTTGTGGGGGCGGGACCAGTCGGGCCTGATCACCTGGCTCCCTGCCTCAGAGCCTTTTGTTTTTTAGTTGAACAGTCGGCTCTCTACCAGGTGTCCTGGTCGCCTGTTGAATAGGCACTGGGATTTTTGTGATTTCCCGTGCGGTGACCCACTGCGCCGGCTGAAACTGCAACTCTGAGATTCGTGGTGCTTTTTTGCCCAGGAATCTCCTTGCCTGGCTCCCTGTTTCAACTCCCCTTGCTGGCTAAGAGGGGACACAGTCTCATTTACTCTGCACTGAGAACCACTGTGCCGGGGCACAGGCAAAACTGCCACGCTGGCCAAAACAGCTGCCCTGGTGACCCGTGGGGCTCCTCTGCCTGGGAATCTCCTGGTCTGTGGGCAGTAAAAATCCATCTGGAAAGGCAGCGTCCACTCACCCTCTGCTCTTTCACTCAGACCTGCAATCCTGAGCTGCTCCTAACTGGCCTTCTTGGATCTCTCCATTATTTGTGTTTCTATCAGGAACTGGATGGTCTCATTGGTTATGGCCATATATGGAAATCTTATTACTTTTTGCACTGTAATCATTTATTCAAGTACTTTAGCAGTAAAGAGTTCTAGCAGTGTGCCATTTTATTGTCTTGGATCTTCTAGGAAGACAACCATACTTTCTGCAAATGTAATCATAGTTCCCTGAGCTCTTCCTTTCAAATATTTACATGCCTGATTTATTTATATGTGTTATTACATTGGCCAATACATACAGTGCACATAGTGATGATTAGCACCCTTATGCTGTTTCCAAGAGAATGCTTTCAGGTGACCCACCCACCTCCAACTCCCAAAATGCTGGGATTACAAGCATGAGCCACCACAACTGGCCCTCTTCTATGCATTTTAATTATGCATCTTTCAAAGTTTCCTTCCACATTTTCTTTCCTTTGGTGTAAATTCTTCTGTTCATTGAGTCATCAGCTGTCTTTCATGTCATTCATTGTTTCTAAACATTTGATGATCCTGGACTATGACTTCAGCTTTGAATTTGAGATTCCCTTTCAAATGTGACTATGTTTTCAGATTTTCTCAGTCTACTTCTGGTGACTAGGAGAGAGAAACAGGTTGTACAACAAGTTGGGATCCAAGAACAATTTGTTGTCAGTAAAAAGGGCTCTCACTCCTGCCAGGTGTTGCCATCTTCCAGAGCACAGCCCCACCTCTTCCACCCAACACTAACAGTCACAGGCGCATCTGTGGACAAGACCCTCTGCTGCTAAGCGCTTGGTAAAAGTGTGTCAAGAGACATCAACACACTTTAACACAGGAATATTGTTTCCCAACTAATCACCTTCCGAGTTACACCAGGGATAGTCCCTCTTCTACCTTCAAAATTTTACCATTCTTATTTCCGCTCTCACCTTTCGCATCCCTCTTCTGCTGGCCATATCTCCTATATGCCTTCTCTCTCCTAGTGTGTAGTGATAAGAATGATCACTGTTTTCTGGATTTCAATACAATGTTAACTCATCTACAAAAGACACCATTAGGACAATTGTGTAGGCCAGGTGTGGTGGCTCACACCTGTAATCCCAGCCCTTTGGGAGGCCAAGGCAGCAGGATCACTTAAGGTCAGGAGTTCAAGACCAGCCTGGTCAACATAGTGAAACCCCATCTCTACTAAAAATACAAAAGTTAGCTGGGTGTGATGGTGTGCACCTGCAGTCCAAGCTGCTCAGCAGGCTGAGGCAGCAGAATCATTTGAACCTGGGAGGTGGAGGTTGCAGTGAGTTGAGATTGTGCCACTGCACTCCAGCCTTGGTGACACAGTGAGACTCCATCTCAAAAAATAAATTAAATAAATAAACATTTAAAAAATTGTTTTAAACAACTGTACAAACTTAAATAGAAACCGGTATCAGATCAGTGATTCTCAACCAGGTGTGATGTTCCTTCCACTCTAGCAACATTTTTGGTTGTCATGATGCGGGGTGTACATCTGGTGGCAAAGGCCAGGATGCTCCTAAATTTTATACCATGCACAGAATGACCCCCAACAACAGAGAACTATGTGGCCCCAAATTTCATATTGCCAAGGTTGAGAAAGCCTATATTGGATGATATTAAGAAATTATTAATTTTATAAGGTGTGATAACAGCATAGTACTCAGGTTTTTTAAGTTCTTATTGGTTAGAACTGCATATTGTCCAGGGGTGGTGGCTCATACCTGTAATCCCAGCACTTTGGGAGGCCGAGGCAGTGGATCACAAGGTCAGGAGATCAAGACCATCCTGGCCAATATGGTGAAACCCCATCTCTACTAAAAGTACAAAAATTAGCTGGGCATGGCAGTACACACCTGTAGTCCCAGCTAATTCAGGAGGCTAAGGCAGGAAAATCACTTGAACCAAGGAGGTGGAGGTTGCAGTGAGCCAAGATCATGCCACTGCACTCCAGCCTGGGCAACAGAGTGAGACTTTGTGTCAACAAAAAGGAAGGAGAGAGAGAGAGAGAGAGAGAGAGAGAGAGAGAGAGAGAGAGAGAGAGAGAGAGAGAGAGAAAGAAAGAAAGATGAGAGGGCGGGAGAGAAGGAAGGAGGGAGGGAAGGAAGAGAGAGAGAAAGAATGAATGAACTGCATATTTAAGCATTCAAGAATAAAAAATCATGATGTCTGAGATTTGACCTAAAATTCTTTAAAAAAATAGAAGGAGATTGTAAGGCTGGTTGCGTCGCCGAGACCTCAGACACACACCCCTCCCCCGCAGGGAGCTCAGACACACCCCCTTCCCTCGTGGAGACCTCAGACACACCCTCCCTGGGAGCCCGGGGAAAAAAAGCCCCGCCAGGACCTACTTGATACCATTTTGCCCTATCTGGGCCCCACTCCCTGCCTGCCATTTTGTCTTCCTGCCTACCATTTTGTCCTATCTGGGCCCCACTGCCTGCCATTTTGTTCCATCCAGGCCCCATTCCCCACCATTTTGTCCCACTCACCTTGGGCACAACCAATCAAACACCTCCACTCCCTATAAAACCCCACATCTAAGAGGAGTCCGCACGACTTCTCTGGCCCTTCCTGTCAGACCACAGAACCTCACCCGGGAGCCTGAATAAAACCCTTTGCATTGGATTATTTTCATGCTGGCCTCAGTTTCTTCATCTTACACTCGGCGAGAACAGACCTTACAGAGATAAATTCAATAAGGGGGAAAATGTTAATTATTGAAGCAGAGTAATAATTACATGGGTGTTCATTATATTAGTTTCTACTTTTATGTTTAAAATTATCTGTAATATGAAGTTAAAATGTTCGAATTATTTTTAAAAGCAAGACATTTCTGCCATTTTTACCATCTGTGTATTTCTTTAAAATACAAAATAAAATAGATATCATTTAAATGTAAATAATTTTATTAAAATGCTGGGGCCAGGCACAGTGGCTCACGCTTGTAATCCCAGCACTTTGGGAGGCTGAGATGGGCATATTACCTGAGGTCAAGAGTTCAAGGCTAGCCTGGCCAACATGGCAAAAGCCTGTCTCTACTAAAAACACAAAAATTAGCTGGGCATGGTGGCAGGCACCTGTAATCCCAGCTACTCGGGAGGTTGAGGCAGGAGAATCCCTTGAACCCAGGAGGTGGAGGTTGCAGTGAGCTGAGATCGTGCCACTGTACTCCAGCCTGGGCAAGATTGGGACTCTCATCTCAAAAAATTTTTAAAAAAAACAAAGACACTGGGTTTAAGAGCTTGGGGGTCAGAAACATCTCAAATGGAGTTCCTCTCTGCCACTTGATAGCTGAATAGGAAACAGAGTGTTTTAGTTGAAGGGAAGATAAATTAATAAAGGTATGTCATGAGAAAATGAGGAGACCACCTTAACTAATAGATTGGGACACAAAATGAGTGAAAATAGGACTAAAATAAGGCAAGCCCAAGTTAGGAGCTACTTAAAAGTCAGGCAGAGAAATGAAAATTTGCTATGATAGAAAATAGAGTTGGCTGGGTGCAGTGGCTCATACCTGTAATGCCAGCACTTTGGGAGGCTGAGGCAGGTAGATCATAAGTTCAGGAGTTCAAGACCAGCCTAAACAACATGGTGAAACACCGTCTCTATTAAAAAATACAAAAACTAGCTGGGTGTGGTTGCACATACCTGTAGTCCCAGCTACTCTGAAGGCTAAGGCAGGAAAATCACTTGAACCTGGGAAGTGGAGGTTGCAGTAAGCCAAGATTGCACCACTGCACTTCAGCCTGGGCAACAGAGCAAGACTCCATCTAAACAGAAAAAGAAAAGGAAAATAGGGCACTATAGTTTAAGGGGCACATTAATTTTCTGGAAGTAGTCTGCATGAGTTTTTTTTAGAGAAACAATTCAATACAAAATAATTATCCTATTAGGTCTAAATTAACAATTATGATCTTAGGAGAAAATATTTATGCTGTTATCTTTGTCATGCAACTAACACAATTGTTCCTGGCTATTGATAACAACGGGAGAAATGAAAGGTGATGTGGGTATGATCCAGGGACAAGGCGAAGGACTGGCTTTAGCTGCAAGGGCATGAGGTGAAGTGGGTGCAAATGTAGGTGAATCTGCAAGTTCTGATGTGCACGGACACTAAGGGTCTCTAAGTCTGAGGATGAGGTATCAGCTAAGAATAATGATGGACGAAGGGCCAGGGGACCTGCAAAAAAAAGAAAAAAATAATACCGGGAAGAAGGCCACTAAGTAGGATTAATGCTCATTTAACGATTATAAATAAACTTAAGCCTCAAATTGGCATTAATTAAGCTAAATCCATGCTCTGGTGCAATTTAAGTGAGCTAAGTCTATTCACTTGTGCAATTTTGTCCAGCAACATTGAACTGCTCAAATGGAGGCACAGGGAAGACAGATGGGAGGGTTATTCCAAGGCTGGGGTTTTGTCAGGTGAGTATGATGAACAGAAAATGGGGAGGAAAGCTGACAGCGTTTGCAAAGGAATGACTCTGTGGAACCTTGAAATCTACCGGGATAAGAAAGAAAAGTAGTAAGAAGGTGATGAGGACCAATGGATTGACTGGCTGTCTACAAAACATCAGAGGAATATGCCTGTGGGTTATGTGAGCAAGCAAACCGGAAGGACAGGAGGTCCCAGGAGAAAACAGGATATCTGAAATTAAGACTGCACATGCAGTCATTCCTGAAAATGACAGGGTCCAAGGTGTGACCACAGTACCAAGTGGCTAACTGGAATGAAGCTAATAATCACTAAGGCAGGTGATTACAAGAGACTCAGTGTAGCCCCCACAGCCTTTCTATTCCTCTTCTGCTTAATTTTCCACAATCCCTTTACTAAAGGCAAACGACTGCTTTTGAAGGAATACGTGGTGACACACATATGTTACATGAATGCCTGACAAATCTCCTTTCATTCAGAATGCCAGGGTAAGGTGGGGTATGGAGGAGCCTGGGGAGCAGGGAGGTGGCATGAGGCTTTTCTGCAGCAAGGCAAGAGAGCTTGAAGAAATGGAGAAATCAGGGCTACTCCATCAATGGAGTAGCTGCATGACAAAAATAACAGCATAAATATTTTCTCCTAATAAGATCATAATTGTTAATTTAGACCTAATAGGATAATTATTTTGTATTGAATTGTTTCTCCAAAAAATACCTCATGCAGACTACTGCCAGAAAATTAATCTGCCCCTTAAACTACAGTGCTCTATTTTCCCTTTTTTTGCCTGAAAGCCAGCCCTGGCCAACGTTCACATACAGCACATTCAATCTGGATGCATCTGAAAGAAGTTTATAACCTAAAATGAGTCAGATAAATTTGATTTCATAGTAATCAGTTATTTTAGCAATATCTTAAAGAACCTCATCTATTTCAGAAAGGGTTACCCAAAAGGTTAACATCTCTTTTTGAGCTATCCACAGTAGCTCAAAACAGGATCTGACTTCAAGCTAGATGAGGAGAGACTGTTTTTGTCACTCAGTAGCTGCCCAATAGTGGAACGGTCAGCATGTTCTTGTAAAATTCTGAACAACGTAAATAGTCTCCTGCCTTCCTGGGGCTGCTTAGAGTAGAAACAACCATACCCGAGCCAGACATGCACGCTCAGCCATGTGAATGTATTAAAGCAGCAATAATTTCTGTTGTTTTCTGTACTTTTTTACTGTCAGGCTCAGGGCCCACCTCTGGGGATAAGCAAAGGCAAAAAGATTAACTTAAATTGCACCAATTGCAAGAATATCCACTTTGCTTCATTCATTTATCCAACAAATATTTACTGAAACTGTCCTGTGAGCTGGGCATTCTGCAAAAGCTATGGACAGACACTAGAGACAGTTCCAACCCTCAAGAGATTACAGGCTAGTGAAGGTGAAGAACCAGGTAGTTTCAATATAGAGAAGATCCAGTTCCTTAGATTCATTTATTTACTCCATAATGTTTGTAAGCTATGGGGCAAGTACTTTGTTAAGCCCCAGAACTAAGTATAGATATAGTCCCTGCCTTGATAGAGTTATGTACAGCATGCAATGTGTGCAAAAAGGAGATAATCCTGACTGGGCAATCAGGGACGTCTCCATGGAGGAGTTGCTCTCTTGTTAATTTTTTTTTTTTTTTTTTTTGAGACAGTGTCTTGCTCTGTCACCCAGGCTGGAGTGCAGTGGCAGCAATCGGCTCACTGTAGCCTCTGCCTCCCAGGTTCCAGAGATTCTCCTGCCTCATCCTCCCAAGTAGCTGGGATTACAGGCATGTGGCCACCATGCCTGGCTAATTTTTGTATTTTTAGTAAAGGCAAGGTTTCACCATGTTGGCCAGGCTGGTCTCAAACTCCTTACCTCAAGTGACCCACCCACTTTAGCCTCCCAAAGTGCTAGGATTACAGGTGTGAGCCACCACACTTGGCCAAATCTTGAATGCAGAACAGAAGAAGCCTTATGCACAGAGGTCTGGGAAACATCCCGAGCAAAGCATCAGAATCAAGAAATCTCAATGCATTTGAGAAACTGCAAGCAGATTAGAATGGCTGAAGCTGATGTGTGGTATGGGGAGCTGCAAGAGATGAGGTGGAGGAGGGACTGTAAAGGAAGGTGTACATCCTGTTCAGAGAGCTCAGCTGTACTCTGCAGAGGATGGTAAACTGCTTAAGGACTTTTTTTAAACTGAGGAGTAATATGATTGGGCTGCATTTCTTATAGATCATTCTGCAGCAATGTGGAAATTGGCTTTGTGTCAGGCAGGACTGGGAGACCAGGAGCATGGTTAGAAGTTGAGTGCAATGATCCTGGCAGGAAATAATGAGGGTTTGAACTAAGATAATAGCACTGAGGCTACAACAAAATAGGATGAATTTGAGAAACATTAAGAAAGAACAGACAAGGATTTGAGTTGCTGGTTAGAGGTAGAAGCCCAAAGAATTGGAGGAGTCAGAGATGACTTCCAAGTGTGTTTGGGGTACCACTAAGCAGATTATAGCATTGTTGACTCATAGAACAATAGGAAAAGAAATGTATTTCCCTTTAGAGGACTATGATGCAATTTTTGCACTAATGGAAAAAGAGCAGTAGAACAGGTTAGGTTAAATATGTAAATTTAAAGTATAGTAGGCCAGGCTCGGTGGCTCACACCCCAGCACTTTCGGAGGCCGAGGTGGGTGGATCACCTGAGGTCAGGAGTTCAAGAACAGTCTAGGCAACATGGTGAAACCCCCATTTCTACTAAAACTACAAAAAAATTAGCCAGGTATGGTGGCAGATGCCTGCAATCCCAGCTACTCAGGAAGCTGAGGCAGGAGAATCACTTGAACTCAGGAGGCTGAGGTTGCAGTGAGCCAAGATTGTGCCACTGCACTCCAGCCTGGGCAACGCAAGTGAAACTCCATCTAAAAAATAATAATAATAATAATAATGTATATATACATATTAGAAAGACTTGCCAAAATTTAAAAACTTTTGTTTTATGAAAGACTCTGTGAAAAGGCAGGCTATACTTAGAGAAAGTATTTCCAAGTCACATATCCAACAAAGGCCTTGTGTCTAAAATATATAAAGATTTCCCAAAACTTAATAGACAAACAATCCAATTAGAAAATGGGCAAGATATTTCACCAAAGACATGAGCTGATATTTCACCAAAGAGGATTTATGGCAAATGATACATGAAAAGATGTTCAACATCATGGACTGTTAAGGAAATGAAAATTAAGGCTGGGGCTGGGGCTCACTCCTGTAGTTCCAGCTACTCTGGAGGCTGAGGTGGGAAGACGGCTTGAACCCAGGAGTTTAAGATTGCAGTGAAGATTTGATTATGCTGCTGTACTCCAGCATAGGTAACGGAGCTAAACCCTGTCTCAAAAAAAAAAAAAAAAATGAAGGCGGGTGGATCACGAGGTCAAGAGATCGAGACCATCCTGGTCAACATGGTGAAACCCCGTCTCTACTAATACAAAAAAATTAGCTGGGCACGGTGGCGCGTGCCTGTAATCCCAGCTACTCAGGAGGCTGAGGCAGGAGAATTGCCTGAACCCAGGAGGCGGAGGTTGCAGTGAGCCGAGATCGCGCCATTGCACTCCAGCCTGGGTAACAAGAGCGAGACTCCGTCTCAAAAAAAAAAAAAAAAAAAAAAAAAAAAAAAAAAAAAAAAAAAATGAAATGAAGTGAAATGAAAATTAATGCTATGATAAAATACTACCACTCACATAGCAGAATGGCCAAAATAAAAAATAATGTTAACACCAAACGCTGGTAAAAATGCAGAGAAACTTATCATTCATGCATTACTGTGGGAATACAAAAATGGCACAACAACCCTATATTTCTTGAAGGCTTTGTTCATTTCTTTTTACTCTTTTTTTCTCTAATCTTGCCTTCTCATTTTATTTCATTGAGTTGATCTTCAATCTCTGATATTCTTTCTTCTGCTTGGTCGATTTGGCTATTGAAACTTGTGTATGCTTCACAGAGTTCTCATGTTGTATTTTTCAGCTCCAACAATTCATTTATATTCTTCTCTAAGCTGTTTGTTCTCATTAGCAATTCATCAAACCTTTTTTCAAGGTTCTTAGTTTCTTTGCATTGGGTTAGAACATATTCTTTTAGCTCACAGAAGTTTGTTATTACCCACTTTCTGAAGCCTGTTTCTGTCAATTCATCAGACTCATTCTCCATCCAGCTTTGTTCCCTTGCTGGTGAGGGGTGGTGATCCCCTGGAGGAGGAGAGGCGTTCTGGTTTTGGATGTTTTCATCCTTTTTGTGCTGGTTTCTTCCCATCTTTGTGAATTTATCTACTTATGGTCTTCGTAGTTGGTGACTTTCGGATGGGGTCTCTCAGTGGACGTCCTTTTTGTTGATGATGAAGTTATTTCTTTCTGTTTTTTAGTTTTCCTTCTAACAGTTAGGCCCCTCTGCTGTAGGATTGCTGGAGGTCCACTCCAGACCCTGCTTGCCTGGGGATCACCTGCAGTGGCTGCAGAACAGTAAGGGTAGCTGCCAGTTTCTTCTACTGTTATCTTTGTCCCAGAAGGATACCCGCAAGATGTCAGCCTAAGCTCTCTTTTATGAGGTATCTCTTTGGATATATGGGAGTCGAGGAGCTGCTTGAGGAGACAGTCTGTCCCTTATAGGAGCTCAAGTGCTGAGCTGTGAGCTCTTGTTCTGTTCAGAGCTGCTGGGCAGGTATGTTTAAGTCTGCTGCAGCGTAACTCATAACCACCTTTTTTCCCCAGGTGCTCTGTCCTGGGAAGGTGGGGCTTTATTTATAAGTTCCTGATGTGCTGCTGCCTTTTTTCAGAGATGCCTTGCCCAGCAAGGAGGCAGCCTAGTCACAGTCTTCCAGCAGAGGTGTTGCTGAGCTGCCGTGGGCTCTGCCCAGCTGCTGTGTGAACTTCCTTGCAGTTTTGCTTACAGAGGTATAGTTAAAACTGCCTCAGTAATGGCAGACTGCCTTGGTAATAGTGGACTGCTTGGTAATGGTGGATTGCCTCTGTAATGGCAGATGCCCTTCCCCAAATAGAGCTGGACTATCCCGGGTCCAGCTGTGCTTGCTGCAAAACTCTCAATCCAGAGCATTTCAGATTGCTGGTCTTTGTGGGGGTGGGACCTCCTGAGCCAGATCACCTGGTTCCCTGTTTCAGCCCCCTTTTTTTCAGTTGAATGTGTTGCTCTGTCTCCCAGGTGTTCCAGGCTCCAGTTGAAACAGCTGCCCAGATTTATGTGAGTTTTTATGTGGAGACCTGCTGTGCTGGCTGAAACAGCCTTGCTGGTAACTCGTGGTGCTTTTCAGCCTAGGAATCTCCTGGTCTGTAGGCAGTAAAAACTGGTTTGGAAATGCAGTGAACACTCACCCTCTGCATTGTTCTCACTGGGAACTGCACTCCAGAACTGTTCCTATTCAGTCATCTTGGATCCCAAAACTGGTAAAACCTTAATAAGCTCTGAGGATTGCACCAATGTCAATTTCCTGGTTTAGATACTGTACTATAGTTATGCACCATATTACCATTAGAGAAAACTGGGTGAAGGGTATACAGGACTTCCCTTTATATTTTTTTCAAACTTTCTGTGAATCTATTAAATATATAGAGATACAAATTCACAGAACTGTATGCAGTATACATGAAAGAGAAAGCAGATAATTGATAAAGCCTGTTCATTGAAAGACAGAAGAGTTGATTCTAGTGCACAGATGAAGGGATTAGCAATAAACAGGAGGGATGATGCCTCTTCCTCTAAGAGAGGATGAGGAAATAGCAGCTGATGCAAGGAGTTAGGTGCTGGGGATAGAAGGACAAAATATAAAACTCTCAAAAAGATCCACACCTAATGTTGTCTACATTTCTTATAGCAGAGGAGTCACAACCTCCTGTCAACAGTGATGAGGGGGTAGTGATTCCAAAGCTGGAATGAGCTGAAAGTCTGGAGTAACCATTGAAGAAATGAGAAAATGCATTTATTTATTTATTCATTTGAGATGGAGTCTCCCTCTATCACCCAGGCTGAAGTGAAGTAGTGCAATCTCAGCTCACTGCAAACTCACCTCCCAGGTTCAAGTGATTCTCCTGCCTCAGCCTCCCAAGTAGCTAGAATTACAGGCATGTGCCACCACATCCAGCTAATTTTATATTTTTAGTAGAGACAGGGTGTCACCATGTTGGCCAGGCTGGTCTCAAATGCCTAATTTCAGGTGATCCACCCACCTCAGACTCCCAAAGTGCTGGGATTACAGGTATGAGCCACTGTGCCTGGCCAGAAAATGCATTTAATAAAAACATTGTATTTCCCAAATTTCTTACCCTCACACTGTCTGCAGTGCCATCTAGTAGAGCTTTCTGAAATGATGGAAATGTTCCATACCTGTGCTGTCCAATACAACAACCACTGAGCACCTGAAATGTGGCTAGTGTAAACGAGGAGGTTCTGTGGCTAGAATGTGTCCCCCAGATGTCATGGGTTGGAAACATCATCCCCAGTGCAACAGTGTTGGGGGCTGCCACATAATACGAGGTGATTAGGTCATGAGGGCTCTACTCTAATAAATGAATTAATGCTGTTATCACAGGCGTGGGTTAGTTATTGTGAAAGTGGGCTTGTTATAAAAGCCAGTTCAGCCCCCTCTTGCTCTCTCTTATCCCCTCACCTTCCATCACGGGATGATGCAGCATGAAGGCCCTCACCCTCAATCTTGAACTTCCCAGCCTCCAGAACTGTAAAAACTAAGTTTCTATTTTTTATAAATTACCCAGGCTGTGATATTCTGTTACAGTAACATAAAATAAACTAAAACAGAAAGTAAATTTTTAATAGTATTTAGTTTTAATTTAAAAAGTCACATGTGGTTGGTGGCCACCCTAACCACTTAGACGGTGAAGCTAACAGTTGTACATAATACAGGAGCCATAGGCCATGCACGGTGGCTCACATCTGTAATCCCAGCACTTTCGGAGGCCAAGGTGGGCAGATCACAAGGTCAGGAGTTCAAGACCAGCCTGGCCAATTTAGGGAAAATCAGTCTCTACTAAAAATACAAAAATTAGCCAGGTGTGGTGGCAAGTGCCTGTAGTCCCAGCTACTCGGGAGGCTGATGCAGAATAGCTTGAAATCGAGAGACAGAGGTTGCAGTGAGCTGAGATCACACCACTGCACTCCAGTCTGAGTGACTCTGAGAGCGAGATTCCATCTCAAAAAATATATATAGCATATATATATAGTATCATTTTCTTCATAATATTCAAAGTGTATCATTTTCTTCCCTTTCTATGTTTTTCATAATTCAGTTTGTACTGATACTACAATCCACTATGAAATCCTTGGTTCTCAAAGCTCCGATAGCCAGCTTTCAAGCAATTCCATCTACTATTATTTCTGAATTTCAAATTCTCTTTGTCGCGCTTATATCCCAAACTACTTGGTAGTGAAGTCTTATTGACGTATAGCCTTAGAAAGTCTAAAACTGTAACATAGACTTGTTTTTTGGAAAGTTTCTAAGCCCAGAGCAGACTCTGGATGGTGCATGAGCCTCGCACTCTCATGGTGTGGCTAAAGCACTGAGGCTCTTCTCATAGGTCCTCAGGCCAATGACAGAACAACCTCCAAACTCGACCACAGACTGATGACCCCACCTCATTTCTTACCACTCCCCATGCATCTTGCTAAGTTTCAAATACACCAGCTACCTGACATTTCTGAAACCCAGCAAGGCCTTTCTGGCCATGGAGCCCTCCATAAATTACTTCCATAAGTGAATGAACAAACAATGGAGAAAGGCAAGAAGTTAACAGTGTTCATGATGGTGCTCCCCCCACCTTTACCACCAGCGTATTTCTTCCCGAGTACCAAGTCAGGCCTCCTGATCCTGTCCTTCTCCTTGTACCTGCTCTTTACAAATTCATGTCCCACTCCCTTTAGGCCCTTTCTCTCAATCACATAAGGATAAAGAACAAGGAGTGACCATCTACGGTGATCCTTTAGCCAGGACAGTCACCACCCCTCATTCAAATACTGCAGAAACTCCTCAGATGACATCCCTGAGGCAAGGGTGTGACTATCCCTCCAGAGACATTGTCACTAGGGTCTCCAATACCATCAATACAAACTGCTGTGCTGGCATGTTCTAGATGATTCTCTTCCAATCAGCAATTCTTTGCAAGAGGTAAGCTCTAAAATCTGTTGACTGAAGAACTTCCTGGGATTGCAACTTCCTGATACATGACTGGTTAACACAGTTTTGGAAACAGAGTCTTTAAGTGATTCAGAGCCAGCCTGCCCTCTGCTCACAGATTGGCTTTCCAGAGGTGCCCTGAGGAGGGTTTCAGTGTGCTCAGCCTTTTCCCTGTAACCTGAGAGCTTGGCTGGTGCCCCTCAAGTGTTTCACTGATAGGGAAGGGCAGCCTGGTGGAGCCTTTCAAGGAGAGTTTACCCATTAAAAATTGATGTGGCACTTTAAAGTTTAATATTTAAACAAAACACTTAGTGTTTACTGGTACTGCACATTTTCATCAGTACCAAATGTGGGGAAAAGTCTGTCGAACTGAGGGAGCATCGCTAAGAACACTATCTAATATTCATGGCATATGAATCCATGAATAAAAACTCAATCCAGGGTTTTTAGCCTCCTATTATTCCATAATAATGGTTTTGTTTCTTCAGCCTAGAAATGATATTTAAGTTGGAAGGACTGCCTGCCATCTCTTCCAATAGCCATGAGTGCTGAAAAACCCCCAATCTCTGCTCCTGTACCAGCCACTCTCAAGCTTTACTTCTGCAAAACATTTAAGACTGCCGCCACTAACTATAAATGATAACACAGAAATCCAATCATTTTAAAAATGCATGCACATTCAACAGAGTTCTTTCTGAGGAAGTGAATAAAAAATGCATGGCAAAGACAAAAACCGACCAAAATTTCAGAGTGGGAATTGCGTTTCTATATGTAACAAGTCAGGAAGAAGGAAAACAAACATGAAAGCAAAGAGAATGATGAAAACTACCTATGATGAAACAGCCCAGCTACATCCCGGTCATATCTATAGGGGTAAAATATTAAGAGTGAGCTCTAAAGTAATGCAGCTGGCTCCACAAGCCACACACAGGGACCAGTCTCAATACCTTCTCATGGAACCTTCTGGGTGCTGACTGTGCCAGGACAGTTGTTTGGCCGGGACAGTCAGCCTGGCCAATATGGTAAAACCCCAACAGGACAGTGTGTTGAGGACTGGAATAGCATGTGTTCCCATATGAGTATCAGCTAAGGTTCCTGTTGCAGGTAACAGAGATTCACTCGACCTAACTTAGACCAGAGGGGATTTGTGGAATATCAAGTATGCCACAGAAGTGACAGAGGATGGGGAATTAGCTGGTAATGGGCTGGAGAAAGGGCCCTGCAGAGGACTAAGCAGTTGAGGAGGGAACCCAGCTTGCTTAGTTCCTGCCATCACTGTCCCTGCAACCAGGAAAGACCTAAAGTGTCTCCCTCGGCCACTCACTGTGCTGACAGTTCCAGAGGAGCGGCCCTGATTGGTCAAGCTTAAGTCACTTATCTGTGCCTGGCTGTACTGAAGGAGGGGAGAAAAGGGCTCATTCATTCAACACCTGTTTTTTGAATGCATACTAAATGCTAGGTGCTGTCCTAAGGCACTGGATACAGCTATGGCTAAACAAAGTCTCTGCCCTCATGGTTCTTATATTCTAGTGAGGAGTCAGACATGAAAAACAGTGAAGAGGGCTATAAAGAAAGACAAGACAACTCAGGGTCACAGGATAGGGCGGGGGAGTCTATTGTAGGTGTGATGGTCAACAAATGCATTTTTGAGAAGACATCTGACCAGCAACCTGTAGCAAGGGAGGAAGGAATCCACAGGACCATCTGGGCAACAGAAGTCCAAGATGAACAGTAACGGCAAAAGCCCAGAGGCAGGCATGCGCTTGGCTTGTTGGAGGAAGTAAAGCAGCACAAGCAACTGGGAGAACCACAGCGCTGGAGAAATGCTTTCCTCCCTGAGGTTTTCTTCCATGGAGAGGGAGCTCCATTAGCAAAGCACCCCTGCCAGTTAGACTTGTTTGCCCACTCACAGGGGAGGGGAGATTCTCCAATGGGAAACTGACATGCTCTTAGGGAAGAGGCAGCCATCTAGTAGATGAATGTTGAATGTCTACCGGAATTTCCATCCCCCTCTAGCTTGGTCCTGAAGTGGATCTGTATTTTAGTGGTCAAAACACATTTCAGCACTGTTCTTTTTTTTTTTTTTTTTTGAGACATAGTCTCAGTCTGTCACCCAGGCCAGAGTACAGTGGCATGATCTCGGCACACTGAAACCTCCACTTCCTGGGTTCAAGCAATTCCTCCTGCCTCAGCCTTCCTAGTATCTGGAATTATGGGATTACAGGTATGCACCACCACACTCAACTAATTTTTGTATTTTTAGTTTCACTATGTTGGACAGGCTGGTCCCAAACTCCCAACCTCAAGTGATCCACCGACCTCAGACTCCCAAAGTGCTAGGACTACAGGCATGAGCCACTACGCTCGGCCTTCAGCACTGTCCTTGCTCAAGCAAACATGTCTTCTTAATTGTGCTAGCAGATTAATTTAAGCAGAAGAAAGATGTGAAAAATCCGTATGACTTATCATTGGTATACACTGAACTCATTCTCATAAAAATATAAAAGCAATTAAGATGGTTTGTCAAGTTCATCAAATTGTGCATAAGGAGAGAAAGGCAAATGAACACTTGCTCATCTTATCATTTTAGGTTTCCTAGGATGGCCTGTCACTGAAATAGAAAAATCAGAGAGGAGACCTCGCTCTCATATTAAAATCTAATGGACTCAGTCTTAAAGTGCTCCACATCTCTTTCTAGACATCTTTTTCTTATAGACCTCCAATATTCCCTACTGATAAGGCGCAGGAATAGGGGCCATAAAAGATTAACCAGGCTGGGCATGGTGGCTCACACCTGTAATCCTAGCACTTTGGGAGGCTGAGGCGGGCAGATCACAAGGTCAAGAGATTGAGACCATCCTGGCCAACTTGGTGAAACCCCATCTCTACTAAAAATACAAAAATTAGCTGGGCATGGTGGCATGCATCTGTAGTCCCAGCTACTTGGGAGGCTGAGGCAGAAGAATCACTTGAACCCAGGAGGCAGAGGTTGCAGTGAGTCAAGATCATGCCACTGCACTCTGGCCTGGCAACAGAGAGAGACTCTGTTTTAGGAAAAAAAAAAAAAAAAAAAAGACAAACTGAACAGTGACCATTTGGGAGAAATCATATATAGAAAAAGCAATAATAATGTTTTGGTACCCATATATCCTCTTTGTTAAAAAATGCCCAATTTGAGTTACGAAGCAAATTACATGATTTAAAAAAAAAAAATCACTGCAGGTTTGATGTCATGGCTTGTGCCTGTAATCCCAACACTTTGAAAAGCCCAGGCAGAAGATCACTAGAGGCCAGGAGTTTGGGACCAGCCTGGGCAACATAGAGAAACCCCATCTCTACAAATATATATATATATGTATATATACACACACACACACATACACACATATATATTTAAATTAACTGGGCATGGTGGCATGTCTGTATTCCTAGCTACTCTGGAGGCTGAGGAGAGAGGATCACCTGAGTTCAGGAACTGTAGTGGGCTATGATCGTGTGCCTGGACTCCAGCCTGGGTGACAGAGCAAGACTCTATCTCTAAAAAATAATAAGAATATATTTTTAAAAATCACTTTAGGTAAACTAAGGAAGATATTAACACTGAGCTGGTTCTTCAAAGCTGGGGATGAACACTCCGCTCAGTATTGCTTTCTGAGCCTCCTGTTTATAATGACAGTTATCGGGGCAGAAATGGCAAGCATTTGATTCAGGGAGCGAGCCTGTCAAGAGTGTCAATGAAGTGTGGGGCAGCTTTGGTAAGGGCAGCTGCAAACAAGGTGCATGGCTTTGGAAGGCCACCCAAAGAAACTCCTATCACCACTTAAAGCACTTCACTCATTCATCATGTGACTTTAGCTTATGATTTTCTCCCTACTAGAATGCAAATACCCCTGGAATGATGGATTTCAGATACTAGTTAGGTTTTCCTAGAAGAAGTGGAAGAACTTGTAGGAACTCTGGCTTCCTGAGGGACAGTGGTGCTAGTCAACAATAGAAGGTGGCAGCTTGATTGGACTGAAACTTCAGAATTGCTCAGGACTAGCCCCAGCCTATTCCCCCGTGGGATCTCATCTTCTCCCACACCGAGCCCCTTCCAAGTGCGCCAGTGCCTAAGCCCCTACTCCCCAACTTCTACCCTGAGCCTGGTCATTACAATCCTGTGAGGCATTTCCCAGAAGCTCAACAAGCCCATGTATGTTCACATGCATCATCTCATTTAATTCCTCTGCTTTGTTCCATCATTCCCTCTGAGCAAAATGGCTGCTTCCTCTACACCACCAACCCAAATTCAGTCCTTCAAGTTCAAACCTCACCTCTTCCACAAAGTCTTCCCATGATCCCTCCTGCTAATAGCAATCTTCTCCTTGTCTGAATTTAAAGCACTTATTTTCTGAAGTAATCACTTGGCAGTGATCCATACTAGGCTTATGATTTCATTCAATTTTCAACGGTCTCATATGTTTGCTCCTGCAGCTCGGCCATAAATCAGCAGGAGGGGCACAGCCCGTGTCTTTCTGTGGTATTACACAAGACCACCTTCTTCTAATAACCCTTTAAGCTTACACGAGTATCACCACTTTCTCTACCCCATACCTACACAATGCCACTCAACTTTGCAAAGTTATAGGGGATAAAGTATATATTGGTCCTAACCCATAAATATCCATCCCTTTAAATGTTCAACAACCCTGTGAAGAAGGTTTTAGAATTTCTATTTTAGAAGAGACAAAATTTAGATGCAGAATGTTAAGTAATTTGCCCCAATCTCATTGACAAGTTGACTAATCACATCGCTAAGAAGTGATAGTATTGTCAAGTGACACTTTCACTTACTGTGCTAGATTATGCTGCTCTAGAATACACTCCCAGAGTCTAATACTGTCTAGATTCTTACAGTACTTTACATAGTAAGTGAAAAGAACTGAGATTGCTTTTAAGAGAGCAAGAGAGCAAGAAAGCTCATAGGTAAATATTGGTAGAGAAATTAGCAATGAGTATATAATTTGGAACTACAGTTCTCATCCTGTAGTTGAATCTTTATAGAATCAGTATATGGGCTTCAGGATGCCTATGAACCACTTGAAATTGAAATGAAATGGTATCAGCAATGTGTACATCTGTGCATATTGTGGGAGAGAGAGTCCACAGCTTTTATAAGATTATTAGAGTAATTCTGTGCTAGTTATCAGCGTGATCACACATCTTTTGCTTTTCTCTCTTCCTGGCCCATAAGAAGATGGCACTCTCTCACCTCTAGAAGTAAATACATCCATGTGACTTGGGGTACTGAAATGTGAGAAGTGACTTGGGGCACTTTTGGACAGAAGCTTGAAGAGACAAAGCTTACCACATTTCCTTTCCCTCTGGTATCATGGTTGGCAATGGTCAAAATGGCAGCAGCTCCATTAGCTCAGCCCCTGATGGTCTGCAATCAGCTGGTCCCTCCTGCCAACCCAAAATGGACATGTAGTGTGAGGAAGAAATAAAGCTTTGATGTTGTATTCCAAGGAGAGCTTAAGGCTATTTGTTCCTATGGCACATCCTCATTTGTCATCACTGATACACATCTGTAACCCCCCCAAAAGTTGAAGATCACTTTAACCTTAATGAATAAAGTCCTCCTAATGGAAGATGATTTCCAGGAAGAATTTCTTCTCTTCATACCAATGAGAGCCATATACTATATTGAATTCTACATTCATATTTCAATTACCTCTGAGTGATATTTCTCCCTATGGTAACATATGATGCATTGCTCTTTCTTCCTTCATAAGTCACACACAACCGCTTATGAAGGAAAAAAAGGTGCATATAAGTGCCAGAATCTTCTAGGAGAAAGAAGCTTGAGTATAAACAGCACAGAGAGGGGAAGAATTCCTCAGAGATTTGGGACCATTTTCTCCATTTGTCCCATTAGTAGCTCTGAACACTTCACACCTGGAATATCCCATTAATCACTTAGTCAGTTTCCATGGCTCAAGACAGTTCTCCAGCTATCATGCACAACTTGGCAATATTCATCTCTCTAAACTGTCATTTGGAGTATGCCATTTTCTTGGTCAAAATTAGGCCATGTTTGCCCAGTACCAATAGGACAGAAGTATAAAGATGTTGCCTTAGCAGTGGAACCCACTTGCACACAGCAACAATCAGTATCATGGGTACTGATACCATCACCCAGCTTCCTGCCATCTGTATTTCCACCTCAATGCCTTTGTTTACTCCATTCCCCTTGCCTAGAATATCTTCTTTCCCTCCACTTACACAAATCCAGAACTACAAATTCACTCACTGTCTGACCAAGCAATTGACCTCTAGGGCTGTATCGCAAAGATTGACTGGAAAAATATGAAAGGCTATTCATTGCAACACTATGATGATAATAAACGACTGAGAACATCAAACTTTCCGTAAAAAGTGATGACTGAACAACATATGTTAGAGCCATACAATGAGATACTGTGCAGTCATAAAAAGTACTGAGAAGTATCTGGATGTAGAGTGATCTCTAGGATATATTAAGTGAAGACAGTACACTGGGGGAAAGTGCATGTTCTATGTTAATAAATATCTAAGGCACATGGGCCCATACTGAGTGCTAGGGAGACTTCCACAGACTAGGGTGAGGCAGAACACCTTAAGAAATCTCTCTGAGGCAACCCAGCCTTCTTGAGTTTATTGCAGCAGCCTTCCAAAGACTGTGAGTGAGGTAGCAGACCAGTTATCTCCAGGCACAGAGCCCTACAGGCAAAACTGAAAAGCAACGAGAACTTCCCAAAGACCCCAAAAGCAGACAGCCAGGCTATAAAGCAAAGAAAGATCTCCCAAGGCTCAAAATTCGGACAGTTCATCCGTAAAGGGAAAGGAGATCCTTAGAATTTCACCAGTGTTCAGACTATAATTCTTACTGAAAAGGAAGTCCTGAATCTACCCTCAAAACATTTGAAGCCGGTGAAGAATGGAATCAAACTAAAGTGGCAACAGAGCCCAAATCCAAATCAATGACAAATGAGTGTGACCTACTCAGAGCCTGAAAGAAGGAGTAAATGTTCTTTATCTCAATCTCTACTGTTATTTAAGGAAAATGACTACCATACAATCAAAAATTATAAGTCACATGAAGCAACAAGAAAATGTGATCTATAAGAGGTTAAGTGAAAAAACCATCATCAGAAACAGATCCAGATGCAGGATTGATCAGACAGGAACTTTTAAATAAACATGTTAAAGCTTTAATAGATAATGTGGACAGAACACATAAGCACACGGGGATTTCAGCAAAGAGATGGAAACTATAAAAAGAAAGAAACGGAAATGCTGAAAGTAAAAATTATACCAGAAATGAAGAATTCACTGAACAAGCTTAACAACAGATTGGAGACTGCAGAGGAAATAAATTATAAACCTGAATTCAAGTCTAAAGAAACCATACCACTCTCTTCCTCCATTGATGCCTCTTCTCCCATCCCTCCTAAAGGCACAGCTGGGCTGAGCCCTCTTTGCCATCTGGCTGCCTGTCAATTACATCCATATCTGTCCCCATGTGCCCAGGATCCTTGTGACACTGAACATGAAGATGGTGACGCCCTCCTAGTTTGACCTGATGGGGCTGAGTCCAGATGCCTCAGAGGACGAGGCTGGCATCAATAAGGCAGCAGAGAACTTAAGGTCCCAGCCTCTCCCCAGCCTCCTCCCTTCCCTGTCCCCCCAGGAAAGCATTGGGCAGTGCATCTGTCTGGCTCCCTTCCTGAGCCCCTTGACAGCTTCCCCACATCGAGTCACACTCCCTCCCCCAAGTCAAGGCCTTGACTGAGCACTAGATGAAGAATGTGGTCCCTGCTAATCAAATTTTCTAGGTAGCTTTTCACAAGGCAAGGCTCTGCCCCTCCACCTGGCCCGCTGGCTGGCATTGTGGCTTTGAGCTGCTGGCTGCCTCTGCACTAGGTCTTCCCCCAGGCAGTCAACAGCAGTGTCTAGGACCTGACAATCATTTAGTGCCATGGGAAGCTGGACCCCATAGTGTCCATATGGTCTGGGGTCCTGATGGCCAAGAAGCTCCATTCTGTTGTCATACCTGCCAGGGTCCAGTTCAAGACATATCCTGGTGTCATGCACAGCTCTTGTACTCAGAACTTGGCAGCTGTGAAGGAATTTCTTGCAAAGCTGCTGCCTCCTGTCTAACTAGAGTTGCTAGTCTCCAGCTCAGTTCCCCAGCTCATGGGTGACCCAGCGAGCAAGCTGGAATCTTGGCACCATCTTGGATCTGAGCCCGTTGAGCCATTGTCCCCACCTTTCCTGACCTGTCTTCTTCCCACAGACCTCTGAGGCAGGTGGCAAGGCCTGACCAGCCCTTCCTTACTGGCCTCAGCCACCTAGCTCTCTCTGCAGCAAGGGTGGGCTGCTTTCTTACCCCCATTTCCCTGGAGGCAGGCCTCTCTGGCAGCAGTATGGGAGGGGGTGTAGGCAGCTGAAGAAAGGGCCTCAGCTGCTGACCCACTCACTCAGGACCTCACTCACTAGCCCCACTTTGGGTCCCCTCCTGTGACCACAGGGTTTGGTCCATGGGGCCCTCCCAGGTCCCTGCCCCAACTGATTCTGCCAAGAACATCATGTGTCTCTTTTGCCTCCACTCCAGCTGCTTCTCAATTATGGGGATCACTCCACCAGCATAGAGACCCCTCCGTGTGTCTCCGCCATTATGGAGTTAGAGCCGGGACATATTCTCCCCCCACTGAGGGTAGTCGAGCTGAGGAAAAAAGGAGGAAGTGATAGAGGCCTGAGTTTGCAGAAGCCTATTCTTGATCCACTGAGCTAATGGCATGTCTGGGTGAGGCCTGCGTGACCATTTATGAGACTATTGTCTCTCTTGAAGTTCCCGTTCTGGGCTGGTTTTATGACTCTGTTTACCTGCATTCACTAAATCCGGTGATCACTCACATGTTACTAGAAAATTGCTACCCCTCAAATTATCGCTTGCCTTGATGTTACTTACTGTAACTGTAGTTATTGATAAGAGGATAAGAATCTTTATAGGATAAGAATCTTTTGTTTGTTTTGTGTTCAGTGACCTTTAGATAAACCTGTATACTACCCCCTCCCCTGCTTACTTTGTAATTTTCTGTTCCCTCCTGATAAAACTTTTGTAATGGGACCTACGTCAGTCACTGTATGAAAAAACATATATAAACTCTTGTGCACGAGAATAAACTGCTGTCTTGGGTGTGGCCTGACAGCCCTCCAGACCTCATTCTTTTCTGTCATTCTTTTCTTCTGCACACTCTCTCTTCCAGGTATTGGGACCCTCTTGCTGGTCAAGAGACCCCCGGCAGATGTGCCAATCTCACGGACCACAACATCTGGCACCCAACGAAGAGGCGATGCCAACACTCAATCATAAACATGGCCATGGCCCCAGAGCCCCCTTACTGCCATGGGCTCCCTGTCCCTGGGCAGGAGTGTTGGTGAGGAGACAGAGTCTTTCAAGGAGGTCTTCCCTCAGCTGTTTACCCCAACTGGGGGGATGAGCTCTGCCTCCCCACTACCCTCCTCATGCACAGGCCTGGAGCCTGCAGACTGAGGTTCAGGTGTCCCCCAGCTGTCTCATCCCCAGTTTGTCCCCACTCTAAGCATGGAGACAGTGGGGAGGAGTTGTGTCTCATCTTCTGTCTCCATGTGCTTTGGGGTATTTTTCTTGTCGTAGCTTGGATTCTGATAAAATTAAGGAAATTGTTTCCTCAAAGAAAAGAAACTATATCAAAGGAAATACAAAAAGAATGGGGGAAAGTAGAATAGAGCATCCAAGACCTGAGGGACAATAGCAAACAGTCTAACATATGGGTTACTGGAGTCTCAAAAGAAGAGGAAAAGAGATGAAATGAAGACACTAGAACTATTTAAAGACAACGACCAATAATTTTCCAAAACTGATTAAATACCTCAACCTCAGGCAGAATAAATACAGGAATACCAGCAGCCCTCAGCAAGTTAATAAAAATAATTTAAAAATAAAAACAGCTAGGCACACTGTAGTCAAACAACTAAAAACCAAAAATGAAAATAAGTTTTAAGTAGTCAGAAAAAAATGACATATTATATGCAGGAACCAATGAAACAAATGATGCTTGACTTCTCAGCAGAAAAAGAAAAAAAAAAGAAGGACAAAAGACAACCAAATGACATTATTAAAGTGTTGAAATAAAAAAAACTAGGCTGGGCACAGTGGCTCACACCTGTAATCCCAACACTTTGGGAGGCTGAGGCAGGTGGATCACCTGAGGTCAGGAGTTCAAGACCAGCCTGGTCAACATGGCAAAACTCTATCTCTAGTAAAAATACAAAAATTAGCCAGGTGTGGTGGCATGTGCCTGTAATCTCAGCTACTCAGGGAGGAGAATCGCTTGAACCCAGGAGGCTGAGGTTGCAGTGAGCTAAGATCACACCACTGCACTCCAGCCTGAGTGCCAGAGCGAGACTCCATCCCAAAAATAAATTAAAAAGTTAAAAAAAACTATGTAGAATTTTATATCCCACTAGATGATCCTTCAAAAATTATAATAAAATAAAGACATGTTAAAAGGGACAAAAGCTTAAATAATTCATTGCAAGCACCTGCATCACAAGAAATTCCAAAGGCTGGAGTCACATGATTCCAGGTGGGAGCCCTAAAGTGTAAGAAGTTAGGGGCACCCAAAAAAGTAAACAGCTGGGTTAGCATAAAATGGCTTTTCTTACCTTTATTTTAATATTTTTAAATTTCTTAAAATACCTTTGACTATCTGAAGCAAACTTAATAACATCTTGTTAGTTTGAAAAAACATCCATCATTTTTTAGCCCCCCAAGTAAACATTTATCCTGACTTTTCCATATAAACTATATCTCAGGGTAACCAAATAGTTGTGAAGGGGAAGTTTCTCTCTCAAAATATGCCAGTTAATAAATAAAGAAATAATTAAAATATCAATATTTTACAAATTCTAATAAACTAAGAGATGTAGAAAAATATCAGTGACTGCTAACAGAACAAAAGAACCGAGCGTTCTATGACTTCTTGTACATATACTCACCACCACCTACAGTAATATTTTTGGCCGGGCATGATAGCTCACGCCTGTAATCCCAACACTTTGGGAGGCCAAAGTGGGCAGATCACCTGAGGAGTTCGAGACCAGCCTGGCAAACATGGTGAAACTCCTTCTTTACCAAAATTACAAAAACTAGCCAGGCATGGTGCAGGTACCTATAATCCCAGCTACTTGGGAGGCCAAGGCAGGAGGATCACTTGAACCCATGAGGCGGAGATTACAGTGAGCTGAGATTGCACCACTGCACTCCAACCTAGGTGACAGAGCAAGACTCCTTCTCAGAAAGAAAAAGAAAAGAAAGAAAGAAAGAAAGAAAGAAAGAAAGAAAGATTCTTGTCAAAAATAATCCAAATCTGAGTGATCCTCTAGAGTTGACAGGCTCTAGCTCTATGAATTTACAGAAAAAAAAACAGAGGACAGATTATTCTCCCTCTCCAAGGCATCATCTTATGTGAATACATGTGGCTGCTTACTAAAAACATTTTATTTTATTATTATTTTTTTTCTTGAAATGGAGTCTCACTCTGCTGTGGTGTGATCTCAGCTCACTACAACCTCCATCTCCTGGGTTCAAGTGATTCTCTTGTCTCAGCCTCCTAAGTAGCTGGGATTACAGGTGCCTGTCACCACACCTAGCTAATTTTTGCATTTTTGATAGAGACGGGGTTTCACCATGTTGGCCAGTCTGATCTTGAACACTGGAACACAGATAATCCCACCTGCCTTGGCCACCCAAAGTTCTGGGATTACAGGCATGAGCCACCACAACCAGCCACTAAAAACATTCTTAATCACTGACTTTTTCTTAAAAAAAAAAAAAAAAGACGTGTACATTTTAAATTTTCATGTCTTGTCCTAGGTTGCTGAATATTAAATGTATTGAATACCAATCATATGCATTTAACACATTCAGTGGAATTAAATTCCCTTCAAAATGGCACAAATATTGTCTCAGTGCCCTAGGACTAATGCCCAAATTATAGTGCGATCAATCTAAAGAAAAACAGCTCCAGCCAAACCAAAGAAAGGCCACACCAGCCTTCACATGCCACTCAGCTGAACCCGCCAGGAAGATGCTGCTGAAATATGCACCCATTCTTGACCCCACCAACCAGCTCACTCAGCTCCAATTGCCATCTAATTTCTCAACAGAAATATTAATAAACAAACATATCATAGAGTCTATCCATGAAGTGACATAATTTAGAACTCATGCCCCAAGCTCCATTCACACGTCCTGTGCAGTCATGTAAGTATCCTTACCTATTTACCAAGAAACTGAAAATACAAAGTGTTGACTACACAATGAGAATGTATCATTCCAGGTGATTTGTATGTTCACACATCTTTCTCTTATTCAATCACTGCTCCTTCATCACAGGAATTCTCATTAGAATGAAAAATTAAGAGCCAAGATTTAGGCTTGGATTACTTTAACTGCATTCATTTTAAGTAGAAAGTTTAATTTCTACTACCATATTATTGTAGTAGAATTTTTCTAGTAAAACTGAAAAAAACTGGGGATTATTTTCTTTAATAGAAATCCAAAAGAATAAAATGCAACCTACCAACACATGAGCTATGGAAACACGTAAAGAGAACTCACAACAGCTGCAGCATCCTTAGCCTACTGGCTGATGGATTCCAATTCATCCACCATAACTGATTTAATATGAGAGTTTAATTAGTACTGTTGATTACTATCTGGTGCCAGATATCCCAAATGCCCCACCTTCATGCTAATTAATCTTGAAAACTTTCCAAGCTTTCCTCTACCCTGCCTGCCTCTGTTCCCTGCATCAGTGCACACGTGGCATTCTACTCAGACAAACAGCACAACAAAAACAGCATCACTAGGTCTTGCACACAGTTGGCACTCAGTAAATGTTTGTTTATTCAAATCACTGCTCCTTCATCACAGTAATTTTCATTAGAATGAAAAATCAAGAGCCAAGATTTAGGCTTGGGTCACTTTAATGGGCATTGATTTTAAGGCCATGGAAATATATGTGATCAAGTTGTTAGTAAAATGCAATTCTTAGAAAATCCAAGGACTCATCACAGGGGTAACGTTGTGAGACTATCCTAAATGTAGACACTGAAAGATGAGAGGCTATACCACTAAGGATGTGTTCCTATGTCACTGTTCTGAGTGAAATCAGCAGAAATCTAACAGAAACAAGGACGTGATGCTATTAAAAATTAGGCTACGGGACTAAAGACCATGTAGCCTCTACTATTTTCTATGAATACAGTTTGTCCTGAAATATTTATGAAGTAACTAAGTACATTTAACAAAGGATGGAGCAAGAATTGTCTTCAACAAAGATATGGTTCATAAACCTTTCATCCTGTGCTCCCTTCCTCGGTCTGCTCTGCCCTTTTGGGAAGTTCTACAATCTCATCAATCCAGCATTGCTTCTGCATTCTAAGTAATTCCTCCCCCAAAAAACATAGTGGATTTTTGCCAGGAGTCACCTTTGCAAAACAGCGATTTAGAGTTCTTCTTACTAGAGTGGTGGTGTTAAAGATAGGAGGTGGATGAAGATAGCAAGAACAAGCCCAAGAATGGGAAGAAGCAAAGTCAAAATACCCAATTTGAAAAATCAGTTTCCTACCAACTGTGGGGAGTTTTGTAGCTCCTAGTGACACTTCCTAATGGAAGGTACACACTACTCTTCTATGGAACTAAACTTTCTATTTGAGAAGCAATAGCCTTGGTAATTCAGCTACCTAACAACTCTTCCTTAAATAGGAAGAGAAAAGGAATGGTTGAGGACTGGGATTCAGTGGCATCCTTAATCTGCAGCACTAGCTTCACTTGAGAAGGCAGCGCTTTTAAGTGCTAAAGGCAGTTCTGGTGAGATAAACTTACATCATTAAGAAAATGTAACACATTTTCTCACTACCTTGTTTGTCTTCAGATGTGTCCAGGAGCATCTGCAGGAATGGCTTTGGGGCTTCAACATATGGGCAAGAAAGTGTATGATTGGGCAGGATCATTTTACCCATTCGTAAGTCTTATTTTTTATTTTTTTGGAGAACAGTTTCTCTCTGTTGCCCTGGCTGGAGTGCAGTGGCACCATCTTTGCTCACTGCAACCTCTGCCTCCCATGTCTAAGCGATTCTCCTGCCTCAGCCTCCAGAGTAGCAGGAATTACAGGCACCCATCACAATGCCTGGCTAATTTTTTGTGTGAGCATTTTTAGTAGACATGGTGTTTCACTATGTTGGACAGGCTGGTCTGGAACTCCTGACTTCAGGTGATCCACCCACCTCAGCCTCCCAAAGTGCTGGGATTACAGGCATGAGCCACCATGCCCAGCGTCCATTCATAAGTCCTTAACTCTTCAGTGTAGTACTTAGACCCCAATACAGCCCTCTCAGGTACCTCGCTGACTCATCTTCACCAAATCCTCTTCTTCTCCCCTTTGCTGTAAGCATTTCCCAAATCTCAGTTCTTGTCCCATTCCCCCAATGCTTCTCTCTCCACATTTCCCATAATAAGCTGCTGCAGTCTCTGAAATCTGACCTTTGACTCTGATTCTCGACTCTTTATCTCCAAAATCAGACATATTTACTAAATATTGGCCAATGCAGTGGCTCACTCCTTGGGAGGCTGAGACAGGAGGATTGCTTGAGGCCAGGAATACAAGACCAGCCTGGGCAACAGAACGAGACTTTGTCTCTACAAAAAATTTAAATATTAGCCTGGTGTGGTGGTACATGCCTGTAGGCGAGACCCTGTGTTTAAAAGAAAAAATCTGATGTGTTTGTGCCAAAATTAAAAATGTCATCTCTAGCTGGACGTGATGGCTCATGCCTGTAATCCCAGTACTTTGGGAGGCCAAGACAGGCAGATCACTTGAGGTTGGCAGTTTGAGACCAGCCTGACCAACATGGAGAAACCCTGTCTCTACTAAAAATACAAAAAAATTAGCCGGGCATGGTGGTGGGCACCTGTAATCCCAGCTACTTGGGAGGCTGAGGCAGGAGAATCGCTTGAACCTGGGAGGTAGAGGTTGCAGTGAACCAAAGTCACGCCATTGCACTCCAGCCTGGACAACAAGCCGGAAACTCCATCTCAAAAAAAAAAGTCATCTCCATCTGCAAAAGTATGCAGAAATTATAAAGCAAACAATAATCCAGAAAAATGTTATAATTATTACAAGTTGACACATATAAATATGTCATATACATGCATACATATTATATATGATATATAAATACTATAATCATATATAATATAAATATTATCTATAATAGATAATTTACAAAAGAAAGAGCTCTAATACATATTTGGGAGAAAAAAAAACTTGAAGAAATGCAAACGTAAACAATTTAAACAGAAAAATAACCATAACTGTGGATGATAATTTACGCACAAAATGCTCATTGTGCCATTACCATATTATCAAATGAGAGTTCATCCAACTGCACAACACTGGGGTAATGTTTTGGTAATTATGGTACAATGTATACTAGGATTTATGGTGGACTTTTGGGGATCATCATATATTTCACAAACAGCATATATTGTCCCAAACAGTGGAGATTTAAACTGCTTGAGATTTTCAGTTAAATATGAAGGACTAGATACATAGACTTCTGCATGCTTCTAAAACTCCATGAATATAACAGTAAAAGATGAATGACCAAGTACAAAGAGAACTATAGAAGGGACAATAGTGGACATATTTTGATTAAAGATCAGCAGTAGAAAACAGATGGAGAAATGAGACTTGAGTTGGCAGAGCTGAAAGAAGCTGAAATGCAAGTGCATGTGAAGGAAGATACCAATAAGAAAAAGCTGATCTACCCCCACAGAACCCCTGAAAGACTCAGGAAGTGGCAGTCTAAATTGCTGAAAGAGAGGCTTTTAAATGTTCTCACCACAAAGAAATGCTAAATGCATGAGGTGATGGATACACTAAATACCCAGATTGGCTCATTATATAACATATACATGTATCGAGACATCAAATTATACCCCATACATATGTACAAAAGTGTCAAGCAAAGATTTTCTAAATTAAAAAAAGAAAGAAACTGGCAGTCTCAGTCACAGTGGTGGAGAAGCGTGTGGCAAAATACTGGTTGGAAAATCTCTAGGGAAAACAATAAAAGTCCCACATCCCTCCCTATCTTTGAGCAGTCAGGCAATCACCTTCAACTGTTCCCCCAAAGAGACAAGAGATTTAATCTCTAGATAACCAAAACAGAAAGACTCAGTACTTGAAGGCTCAAGTGTGGCAGAGGGTTGTGATAATGATGGCTGCAATTAGATTAAGTGACAGTCTGCACACTGAGCTGCAAGACCCTCAGCACTCTTCTTCAGCTTTGTGTTCAAGAGAACCAGCCCTCAGGCTTATTAATACATCTTCCAGGACTGGATTGCAGGACTGAACTCCAGGACTGAACTCCAGGACCTTTCTCCAGAAGAACTGAATGGTCCCAAAGAATACATCTATAGGCTTAGGCATTTGGGGTCCCCCTAGGCCTCACCCACCTGCACAGAGATTCTAGTCAGTGTGTTAGTGCCTCACTCTGAAATATCAACACACAACCACAAACCACTGGATAGGAGGAAAGCCTTACTTGTGAAATAGACAGACTGAAACAAACAGAAGAATGTAGCTTGGAGGAAACAGAGACAATGCAGAAAATAGAAGAAAACTACAAAACGAATTGATAACTTCAGTGAGAAGAGAAGATGTTTCACTGATGGAATCAGAACAAAGGAGAAACAAGAAAGAAAACAAGAAAAGCGGAAGGATCCAAGATGGCCAGTTAGGAGGAGCTCAGGATTGCAGGTCCAAGTGAAAGTGCAGAGGGTGAGTGGACGCCGCATTTCCAGACGGATTTGTACTGCCCACAGACCAGGAGATTCAAAGGCGGAGGAGCCCCATGGGTCGCCAGCGTGGCTGTTTTGGCTGGCATGGCTGTTTGGCCTGTGCCCTGGCGCAGGGGTTCCCAGTGCAGAGTAAACTAGACTGTGTCCCCTATTAGCCAGCAAGGGGAGCTGAAACAGGGAGCCAGGCCAGGAGATTCCCAGGCAAAAAAGCGCCATGAATCTCAGAGCTGTGGTTTCAGCTGGCACAGCAGCTCCTGATCCAGAGTAAATGACACTGTGTCCCGTCTTAACCAGCAAGGGGAGCTGAAAGAGGGAGCCAAGCCAGGAGATTCCCAGGCAGAAAAGTGCCATGAATCTCAGAGCCACGGTTTCAGCCAGCACAGTGGCTACTGGTGCAGAGTAAACAAGACTGTGTCTCCTCTTAGCCAGCAAGGGGAGCTGAAGCAGGGAGCCAGGCCAGGAGATTCCCAGGCAAAAAAGCGCCACGAATCTCAGAGCTGCAGTTTCAGCCGGTGCAGTGGGTCGCCGCACGGGAAATCACACAGATCCCGGCGCCTATTCAACAGGCGACCAGGTCACCTGGTAGAGAGTCGACCGTTCAACTAAAAAACAAAAGGCTCTGAGGCAGGGAGCCAGGTGACCAGGCCCGGCTGATCCTACCCCCACAAAAACAAAAACAAAAACAAAAAAACAGCAATTGGAAATGCTCTGGGTTGAGACTTTCACGGCAAACACAACTGAACCTGGGATCGTCCAGCTCTGTGGAGGAGGGGTGTCCGCCATTACGGTGGCAGCCTGCAGTTCCCCAGGCAATCTGCCATCACCAAGGCAACCCGCCATTACAGATAGAGTCCATCACTACAGAGGCGGGCCAACATAGCGGAAGCAGTTCTAACTATACCCATATAAACAGGACTGCAGGGAAGTTCACATGGCAGCTGGGCAGAGACCACAGGAGCTCAGCGAAGCCTCTGCAGGCTGAGAGTGACTAGGCTGCCTCCTTGTGGGCAGGGAAAATGGCAGCAGGACAGTGAAAACTCATAAAGCCCTAACTCCCAGGGACAGAACACCTGGGGAAAAAAAAAGGGGGGGGTTTACGAGTTCTGCTGCTTCAGGCTTAAACTTACCAAAATCAGAAAGTCAAAAACTACAAAGTCGACAGGTGTATAAATCCACAAAGATGGGAAGAAACCAGCGCAAAAAGGATGAAAACAACCAAAACCAGAACACCCCTCCTCCTACAAGGGATCACAATTCCTCACCAGCAAGGGAACAAGACTGGATGGAGAATGAGTGTGATGAAATGACAGAATTGGCCTTCAGAAAGTGGGTAATAAGATACTTCCATGAGCTAAAAGAACATGTTCTAACCCAATGCAAAGAAACTAAGAACCTTGAAAAAAGACTGGACGAAATGCTAACGAGAATAGACAACTTAGAGAGGAATATGAGTGAATTGATGGAGCTGAAAAACACAATGTGATAACTTCATGAAGCATGCACAAGTTTCAACAGCTGAATTGACCAAGCAGAAGAAAGGATATCAGAGGTCGAAGATCAACTCAATGAAATAAAACAAGAAGGCAAGATTAGAGAAAACAGGGTAAAAAGGAATGAACACAGTCAACAAGAAATATGGGACTATGTGAAAAGACATAATCTACGTTTGATAGGTGTACCTGAATGTGATGAAGAGAATGAATCCAAGCTGCAAAATACTCTTCAGACTATTATCCAGGAAAACTTCCCCAACCTAGCAAGGCAGGCCAATATTCAAGTCTAGGAAATACAGAGAACACCACAAAGATATTCCTCAGAAGAGCAACCTAAAGGCACATAATCATCAGATTCACCAGGGTTGAAATGAAGGAGAAAATACTAAGGGCAGACAGAGAGAAAGGTCGGGTTACCCACAAAGGGAAGCCCATCAGACTCACAGCAGATCTCTCAGCAGAAACCCTACAAGCCAGAAGAGAGTGGGGGCCGATATTCAACATCCTTAAAGAAAAGAACTTTCAACCCAGAATTTCATATCCAGCCAAAATAAGCTTCATAAGTGAAGGAAAAATAAAATCCTTTGTGAACAAGCAAGTACTCAGAGATTTCATCACCACCAGACCTGCTTTTACAAGAGCTCCTGAAAGAGGCACTACACATAGAAAAGAACAACTAGTACCAGCCACTCCAAAAACACACGAAATGGTAAAGAGCATCAACACAATGAAGAATCTGCATCAACCAACAGGCAAAACAGCCGGCTAGCATCAAAATGGCAGTATCAAATTCACACACAACAATATTAACCCTAAACGTAAATGGACTAAATGCCCCAATCAAAAGACACAGAATGGCAAATTGGATAAAAAGCCAAAACCCATCAGTGTGCTGTATCCAGGAAACCCATCTCACATGCAAGGATACACAAAGGCTCAAAATAAAGAGATGAAGAAAGATTTACCAAGCAAATGGAGAGCAAAAAAAAAAGCAGGAGTTGCAATTCTCATCTCTGATAAAATAGACTTTAAAGCAACAAAGATCAAAAGAGTCAAACAAGGACATTACATAATGGTAAAAGGATCAATGCAACAAGAAGAGCTAATGATCCTAAATATATATACACCTAATACAGGAGCACCCAGATACATAAGGCAAGTTCTTAATGACTTACAAAGAGACTTAGACTCCCACACAATAATAGTGAGAGACTTTAACACACCATTGTCGATATTAGACAGATCAACAAGACAGAAAATTAACAAGGATATCCAGGACTTGAACTCAGACCTGGAACAAGCAAACCTAATAGACATTTACAGAACTCTCCACCCCAAATCCACAGAATATACATTCTTCTCAGCACCACATCACACCTACTCTAAAATTGACCACATCATTGGAAGTAAATCACTCCTCAGCAAATGCAAAAGAATGGAAACCATAACAAACAGTCTCTCTGACCACAGTGCAATCAAGTTAGAACTCAGAATTCAGAAACCAACCCATAACTGCACAGCTTCATGGAAACTGGACAACTTTCTCTTGAATGTTGACTGGATAAACAATGAAATGAAGGCAGAAATAAAGATGTTCTTCGAAACCAACGAGAACGAAGACACCACATACCAGAATCTCTGGGACACATTCAAAGCAGTCTCTAGAGGAAACTATATAGCAATAAGTGGCCACATGAGAAGCAAGGAGAGATCTAAAATTGACACCCTATCATCAAAATTGAAAGAGCTAGAGGAGCAAGACAAAAAAAACCCAAAACCTAGCAGAAGACAAGAAATAACTAAGATCAGAGCAGAACTGAAGGAGATAGAGACACGAAAAAACCTTCAAATACTCAATAAATCCAGGAGCTGGTTTTTTGAAAAGATCAACAAAATAGACAGACCACTAGCCAGATTAATAAAAAAGAAAAGAGAGAATAACCAAATAGATGCAATAAAAAATGATAAAGGGGATATCACCACAGATTCCACAGAAATTCAAACCATCATCAGAGATTATTACAACTCTATGCACATAAACTAGAAAACCTGAAAGAAATGGATAAAATCCTGGACAGTTGCCTCCTCCCAAGCCTAAACCAGGAAGAAGTCGAAACCCTGAATAGACCAATAACAAGGGCTGAAGTTGAGGCAGCAATTAAAAGCCTACCATCCAAAAAAAGCCCAGGTCCAGATGGGTTCACAGCCAAATTCTACCAGACATACAAAGAGGAACTGGTACCATTCCTTCTGAAACTATTCCAAATAATTCAAAAAGAGGGAATCCTTCCCAAATCATTTTATGAGACCAACATCATCCTGATACCAAAACCCGGCAGAGACTCAACAAGAAAAGAAAACTACAGGCCAATATCCATGATGAACATAGATGCAAAAATCTTCAATAAAGTACTGGCAAGCTGATTACAACCGCACATCAAAAAGCTTATCCACTATAATCAAGTAGGATTCATCCCGGGGATGCAAGGCTGGTTCAATATATGCAAGTCTATAAGTGTAATTCACCACATAAACAGAACCAAAGACAAAAACCACATGATTATCTCAATTGATGCAGAGAAGGCCTTCGACAAAATTCAACAGCCCTTTATGTTAAAAACCTACAATAAACTAGGTATCGACAGAACATATCTCAAAATAATAAAAACTATTTACAACAAACCAACAGCCAATATCATACTGAATGGGCAAAAACTGGAAGCATTCCCTTTGAAATCTGGCACTAGACAAGGATGCCCTCTCTCACCACTCCTATTCAATATAGTACTGGAAGTTCTAGCCAGAGCAATCAGGCAAGAAAAAGAAATAAAGGGTATTCAATTAGGAAAAGAGGAAGTCAAATTGTCTCTATTTGCAGACGACATGATTGTATATCTACAAGACCCCATCGTCTCAGCCCAAAATCTCCTGAAACTGATAAGCAACTTCAGCAAAGTCTCAGGATACAAAATCAATGTGCAAAAATCACAAGCATTCCTATACACCGATAACAGACTTAAAAGAGCCAAATCAAGAATGAACTGCCATTCACAATTGCTACAAAGAGAATAAAATACCTAGGAATACAACTAACAAGGAACGTAAAAGACCTCTTCCAGGAGAACTACAAACCACTGCTCAACAAAATAAGAGAGGACACAAACAGATGGAGAAACATTCCATGTTCATGGTTAGGATGAATCAATATTGTGAAAATGGCCATACTGCCCAAAGTAATTTACAGATTCAATGCTATCCCCATCAAGCTACCAATGACCTTCTTCACAGACCTGGAAAAAAGCACCTTAAACTTCATATGGAACCAAAAGAGAGCCCGCATAGCCAAGGCAATCCTAAGCAAAAAGAGCAAGGCGGGAGGCATCACACTACTGGACATCAAACTATACTACAAGACTACAGTACTCAAAACAGCATGGTACTGGTACCAAAACAGAGATATAGACCAATGGAACAGAACAGAGGTGTCGGAGGCAACACAACATATCTACAACCATCTGATCTTTGACAAACCTGATAAAAACAAGCAATGGGGAAAGGATTCCCTGTTTAATAAGTGGTGTTGGGAAAACTGGCTAGCCATATGCAGAAAGCATAAACTGGACCCCTTCCTGATATCTTACACTAAAATTAACTCCAGATGGATTAAAGACTTAAACATAAGACCTAACACCATAAAAACCATAGAAGAAAACCTAGGCAAAACCATTCAGGACATAGGCGTAGGCAAGGACTTCATGACCAAAACACCAAAAGCATTGGCAACAAAAGCCAAAATAGACAAATGGGACCTAATCAAACTCCACAGCTTCTGCACGGCAAAAGAAACAGCCATTAGAGTGAATCCACAACCAACAGAATGGGAAAAAAATTTTGCAGCCTACCCATCTGACAAAGGGCTGATATCTAGAATTTACAACAAACTAAAACAGATTTACAAGACAAAAACAAACAAGCCCATTCAAAAATGGGCAAAGGATATGAACAGATACTTTACAAAAGAAGACATACATGAGGCCAACAAGCATATGAAAAAATGCTCATCATCAATGGTCATTAGAGAAATGCAAATCAAAACTACATTGAGATACCATCTCATGCCAGTTAGAATGGCGATCATTAAAAAATCTGGAGACAACAGATGCTGGAGAGGATGTGGAGAAATACGAACACTTTTACACTGTTGGTGGGAGTGTAAATTAGTTCAACTATTGTGGAAGACAGTGTGGCAATCCCTCAAGGACCTAGAAATAGAAATTCCATTTGACCCTGCAATCCCATTACTGGGTATATATCCAAAGGATTATAAATCGTTCTACTATAAGGACACATGCACATGAATGTCCATTGCAGCACAGTTTACAATAGCAAAGACCTGGAACCAACCCAAATGCCCATCGATGATAGACTGGAGAGGAAAAATGTGGCACATATACACCATGGAATATTATGCAGCCATCACAAACAATGAGTTCCCGTCCTTTGTAGGGACATGGATGAACCTGGAAACCATCATTCTCAGCAAACTGACACAAGAACACAAAATCAAACATCGCATGTTCTCACTCATAGACGGGTGTTGAACAATGGGAACACATGGACACAGGGAGGGGAGCACTATACACTGGGGTCTGTTGGGGGGAGTGAGGGGGAACAGTGGGGGGTGGGGAGTTGGGGAGAGAGAGCATGGGGAGAAATGCCACATATAGGTGAAGGGAAGGAAGGCAGCAAATCACACTGCCACGTATGCACCTATGCAACAATCTTGCATGTTCTTCACATGTACCCCAAAACCTAAAATGCAATAAAAAAAAAAGAAAAGAAAAAGAAAACAAGAAAAGCTATAAAAGATCAAAATTTAATGGCCAAAACTGCCTAATGAAGCATCAGAATCTTGTCTGAACCATATATGGGATTTCTATGTGGATTCTGTTTGAATAGAGACTCACTAATAAAAGAAAAATTCTAATGTTCTGCTCCACACAATGCATTATTTCCTATTTAAAAATCACACACTATGGCGTTCTTAACAACATGGGAAAATGCTTATGCTATAACACTGAGTGAGAAAAGCAGAAAAATTGTATTAGTTATTAAAGGCATGTTTTCAGGTATTACAGACATGTGCAGCCATATTTTTACCTGTGTATTTGTGCACACTGCTTTATGGATGTGTTGACCATCTCCCTAGACTCCTAGCATTTTTACTTTTCACTCTCTCTCTCCACCAAATCTAACTTGTCTCTGGAGTGGTAAAGCTTTGCTACCTCAATCACGGAAGTGCACACGATCCAATTTCCAGATTGACAACTATTTTTGTAGAAACTGACTTTTCTCTGATAATTAAAAAGTAGCTTTAAACAAAAGAGCAAAATAAGACATAAAAAGACCTTCAGAACATGAGTTTCTGAATAGGTTCAAATAAGACGGTTTACCTAATAAGCTCCCTGGGACCTTGCTCTCATCTACTCAGTCCTGTTTTATAGACGATTATTACTGGCCGGGCACAGTGGCTCACACCTGTAATCCCAGCACTTTGGGAGGCTGAGGCAGGTGGATCACCTGAAGTCAGGAGTTTGAGATCAGCCAGGCCAATATGGTGAAACCTGATCTCTACTAAAAACACACACACAAAAATGAGCTGGGCGTGGTGCTGCATGCCTGTAATCCCAGTACTTGGGAGGCTGAGACAGGAGAATCCCTTGGACTCGGGAGGCAGAGATCATAGTGAGCAGAGATCATGCCCTTGCACTCCAGCCTGGGCAACAGAGGGAGACTCCCTCACAAAAAGAAAAAAAAATTATAAGTTTGAGGATCTAATTTTCAAATTCAAAGCAAACTATCAACAACCATTAAGCAAAAATTGATCAGAATCGAGGCATTAAAAATGAACAGATCGCGCCATTGCACTCCAGCCTGGGTAACAAGAGCGAAACTCCATCTCAAAAAAAAAAAAAAAAAAGAATAAACACTACTCGATGAGCTCGCGTCCTTTGTAGGGACATGGATGAACCTGGAAACCATCATTCTCAGCAAACTGACACAAGAACACAAAATCAAACACCACATGTTTTCACTTACAGGCAGGTGTTGAACAATGAGAACACATGGACACAGGGAGGGGAGCACTACACACTGGGGTCTGTTGAGGGGAAACGGGAGGGTCAGCGGTGGGTGGGGAGTTGGAGAGAGACAGCATGGGGAGAAATGCCAGATATAGATGAAGGGGAGGAAGGCAGCAAATCACACTGCCATGTATGTACCTATGCAACAATCTTGCATGTTCTTTACATGTACCCCAAAACCTAAAATGCAATAAAAAAAATTAATTAAAAAAAAAGAATAAACACTACTATGTCAAGACAGGTAAGTATTTTTTATAATTGTTATCCAATATTATCAAAAATTTAAAAATAATTCTGAACAACTCATGTGCCTCCCAATAAGGAAATGGATAAATCAATTATAACAGATCTATACAATGGAGTACTATGCAGCCATGAAAATGGCACGAAAAAGACCTCAGTATACGAATATGGAGTGATCTTCTGGGTGTGTTACTAAGCAAACAAGACAAATTGTGGAACAGTATGCTACATTTTGTGATGAAAAAACAAGACACATGTCTGTTATTGCAAAAATAAACATGAAGGATAAACTAAGAACTAATAATAAAATGGTCATCAATAGGGGACAGAGGTGGAATCAGGTAGAGGGATTAAAAATGGAGGTGAGACTTCTCTGAATATCTTCACATAATTTTAATTTTTGATTCTTATGTTTATATACATAACTCAAAAATAAAATTCACTGAAAATAAATGTATTTTTGTTTGTTATTTGTTTTGTTTGTTTGTCTTTGAGACAAAGTCTCGCTCTGTCACCAGGCTCTGGAGTGCAGTGGCGCAATCTCGGCTCACTGCAACCACCGCCTCCCGGTTCAAGTGATTCTTCCACCTCAGCCTCCTTAGTAGCTGGGACTACAAGCAGGCACCACCATGCCTGGCTAATTTTTTTGTATTTTTAGTAGAGATGGGGTTTCACCATGTTGGCCAGGATGGTCTAGATCTCTTGACCTCGTGATCCACCCACCTCAGCCTCCCAAAATGCTGGGATTACAGGCATGAGCCACCATGGCCGGCCACTTTTTTTTTTTTTTTTTTTTGAGACTGAGTCTCACTCTGTCACCTAGGCTGCAGTGCAGTGGCACGATCTCAGATCACTGGAAACTCTGCCTCCCGGGTTCAAGCGATTCTCCTGCCTCAGCCTCCCCAGTAGCTGGGATTATAGGTGCCTGCCACCACTCCTTGTATTTTTAGTAGAGACAGTGTTTCACCATGTTGGCCAGACTGGTCTTGAACTGCTGACCTCAAGTGATCTGCCCACCTCAAAGAGGTGGGATTACAGGCGCAAGCGATGGCACCAAGCCAATAAATGTTTATATAAAACAAAATGAAACAAATTTATATAGATATCAACATTTTCACATAACCACAAAGGAAAAAAATATTTCAAGCAGCTTTTAAGCTTAGTACACTGCTATACATCCTTAGATGTGTTATGAAGACAAAAAGAACTACAAGAAATTTTAACTTTCACTTAGGTTGCAGTAGTAGTAATTTTGGTGCTGTTGTTTTAAATGTTACAGTGTGAAGCAAGTAACAGTAGTCCTCCCTCATCTGTGGTTTTGCTTTCCACAGTTTCAGTTACTTACTGTCAACCTCAGTCCAAATATATTACACGGAAAATTCCAGAAGCAAAAAATTCCTAAGTTTTAAATTGTGTGCCTTTCCAAGAAGTGTGATGATATCTCACACCATCCCACTCCACCCTGCCTGGGACTTAAAACATCCCTTTGTTCAGCACATCCATGCTGTATATGCCACCTGCTCATTAGTCACTAAGTAGCCTTCTTTGTTATCAGATTGAAAAAATGTAATATATATATAGTTTGGTATGATCCACAGTTTCAGGTATTCATTGGCGAGTTATGGAGGCTAATGTAACTCCATCTTAGATGGTAATCTGCCATGTTGACTTCTGGTTAATCCCAGTTACTAGAATGGCTCTTTATCTACTATTCCTTATGTAAGAGCATACCCTTACTGTAAGTCCTGCCCTTAGGTCTAAACTAACTTGATGTTATCACACAAATTACTGGCTATGACATAAATAGCATATTTGTATTTTCCTGGTAGTTTGCCTTATAGAACATGTATATCCTTTTCTTATAGTATATAAACCCCAGGTCTGTGGGTTAACAGCATGAGGATCTGCCCCTTGGAGACCTGGTTTCTGTTCGTAAGTTTCTATTAAGTGTTTCTTTCTGAGAAACTGGATTTGTCAGCCGTTTTCTTCAATCTCCGCTCACCATGGAACAGGAATCTTGGAACATATCCCCCCCACACAAGAGACGACTACTATAAATAAATCATTTCGTGTTATTGGTAACTAAGATTTTTAGTGTAACAAAAAAAAATACATTAATATAAAATCAAAGAAGGTAAGAAATAATCTATAATGTTAAATTTAAATTAGAAATATTATTATGAACTTATGCTTTTTTCTTTTCCTTAATCGGTTTTATATAATTTACAAGTAATTAAATTCACCCATTTTCAGTGTATAATTTTTGATAAATGCATACAATAATCAGCATCACAAACAATATGTAGAATATTCCTCTCACTATAAAAAGTTCCCTTTTAACTTCCTGAAAGCAATTTTTCCCTTCTACCCTCAGCCCTTGATAACCATCATGCTGCCCTCATGAAATGAGTTAGGGAGGAGTCCCTCATTTTCAATTGTTTGGTAGAATTCAGCTGTAAATTTGTCTGGTCTTGGGCATTTTTTGGTTGGTAGGCTATTTATTACTGCCTTAATTGCAGAACGTGTTGTCGGTCTATTCAAGAATTTAATTTCTTCCTGGTTCAGTTTTGGGAGAGTGTATTTGTCCAGGAGTTTATCCATTTCTTCTAGATCTTATAGTTTATGTAGATAGAGGTGTTTATAGTATTCTCTGATGGTGGTTTGTATTTCTGTGGAGTCAGTGGTGATATCCCTTTATCATTTCTGATTGTGTCTGTTTAATTCTCTCTTTTCTTCTCTGTTAGCCTAGCTAGTGGTCTATTTTATTTTATTTTCAAAAAAAAAAAAAAAACAGCTTCTGGATTCATTGACTTTCTGAAGGGCTTTCTGTGTCTCTATCTTCCTTGGTTTTACTCTGATCTTGGTTATTTCTTGTCTTCTGCTACCTTTGGAGTTTGTTTGCTCTTAGTTCTCTAGTTCTTTTTGTTGTAATATTAAGTTGCTAATTTGAGATCTTTCTAGCTTTTCGATGTGGGCATTTAGTGCTGTAAATTTTCCTCTTAACGCTGCTTTGGCTGCATCCCAGAGATTCTGGTATGTTGTTTCTTTGTTCTCATTAGTTTCAAAGAACTTCTTGATTTCTACCTTAATTTCATTATTTACCCAGGAGTCATTCAGCAGTAGGTTGTTCAATTTCTGTGTAGTTACATGGTTTGGAGTGAGTTTCTTAATCTTGATTTCTAATTTTATTGCACTGTGATCCAACAGACTGTTATGATTCCAGTTATTTTACATTTTCTGAGGAGTGTTTTATTTCCAATTACATGATCAATTTTAGAGTAAGAGCCATGTGGGGATGAGAAGAATGTGCATTCTACTGATAGAGTTCTGTAGATGCCTATCAGGTCCATTTGATCCAGAGCTGAGTTCAGGTCCTAAAATATCTTTGTTAATTTTCTGTCTCAATGATCTGTCTAATATTGTCAGTGGAGTGTTAAAGTCTCCCACTATTATTGTGTAGGAGTCTAAGTCTCTTTGTAGATCTCTAAGAACTTGCTTTATGAATCTGGGTGCTCCTGTGTTGGTTGCATATATATTTAGGACAGTTAGCTCTTCTTGTTAAATGAACACTTTACCATTATATAATGCCCTTCTTTGAATCCTTTTTTATCTTTGTTGGTTTAAAGTCTGCTTTGTCAGAAACTAGGATTGTGACCTGCTTCTTTCTGTTTTCTATTTGCCTGGTAAATTTTGCTCCATCCCTTTATTTTGAGCCTATGTGTGACTTTGCATGTGAGATGGGTCTCTTGAAGACAACATATCAATTGGATGTTGACTCTTTATCCAGCTTGCCATTCTGTGTCTTTTAATTGAGGCATTTATCCCATTTACATTTAAGGTTAATATTGTTATATATGAATTTGATCCTGTCATCATGATGCTAGCTGGTTATTTTGCGGACTTGTTTATGTGGTTGCTTCATAGTGCTGCCAGTCTGTGTACTTCAATGTGTTTTTGTAGTGGCAGGTAATGGTTTTTCTTTTCCATATTTAGTGCTTCTTTCAGGAGCTCTTGGAAGGCAGTCCTGGTGATGATGAATTCCCTCAGCATTTGCTTGTCTAAAAGGATCTTATTTCTCCTTAGCTTATGAAGCTTAATTTGGTCAGACATAAAATTCTGGGTTGGAAATTCTTTTCTTTAAGAATGTGGAATATTGGCCCCCAATCTCCTCTGACTTGTAAAGTTTCCACTAAGAGGTCCACTGTTAGTCTGATGGGCTTGCCTTTGTAGTGACCTGAACTTTCTCTCTGGCTTCCCTTAACATTTTTTTCTTTCATTTCAACCTTGGAGAATCTAAAGATTATATGTCTTGGGATTTATTTTCTCATGGAGTATCTTAGTGGGGTTTCCTGAATTTGAATTTCCTGAATTTGAATATTGGCCTGTCATGCTAGGTTGGGAAAATTCTCCTGGATGATATCCTGAAGTATGATTTCCAATTTGGTTCCATTCTCCCTATCACTTTCAGGTACCCCAACCAGTCATAGGTTTGATCTTTTTACATAATCCCATATTTCTCAGAGGTTTTGTTCATTCTTTTTCCTCTATCTTTGTCTGCCTGTCTTATTTTGGAAAGACAGTCTTCAAGCTCTGAGAGTCTTTCCTCCACGTGGTTATTCTGCTATTGATGCTTGTGATTGCATTGTGAAAGTCTCATGTCATGTTTTTCAGCTCCATCAAGTCAGTTCTGTTCCTTTCTAAACTGGCTATTCTGATTATAGGCTCCTGTACTGATTCTTAGCTTCTTTACATTGAATTAGAACATGCTTCTTTAGCTCGGTGAAGTTCATTATTGCCCACCTTCTGAAGCCTACGTCTATCAATTCAGCCATCTCAGCCTCAGCCCAGTTCTATGCCCTAGCTAGAGATGTATTAGATCATTTGGAGAAGAAGCAGCACTCTGGCTTTTTGAGTTTTCAGTGTTTTTGCATTGATTCTTTGTCTTTGTGGGCTTATCTACCTTTGATCTTTGAGATTGCTGACCTGTGGGGTCTTTTTTGTTGATGTGGTTGTTGTTGCTTTCTGTTTGTTTGTTTTCCTTTTAATAGTCAGGCCACTTTTCCATAGGGCTGCTGTGGTTTGCTGGGGGTCCACTCCAGACCCTGGTTACCTCAGTCCCTCCCTGGAGGTATCACCAGTGAAGGTTATGAAACCACAAAGATAGCAGCTTACTACTTCTGGGAGCTCCATCCCAGGGGGAACCAACCTGATGCCAGCCTGAACATTCCTATAGGAGGTGTCTGGAGACCCCTGTTGGGAGGTCTCACCCAGTCAGAAGGAACAGGGTCAGGGACCTGCTTAAAGAAGCAGTCTGGCTGCCCCTTGGCACAGCAGTTGTGCTGTGTTGGGGGAAGCCCTCCTTGTCCAGACTTCCCAGGCTCTCTAGAGCCAGGGGGCTGGGAAGGCTATGTCAGCTGAACCACAGACAGGGTGGCCGCCCCTCCCCCAGGGGCTTCATCACAGGGAGAGATCAGATGACCTCATGATTTTTAAAAATAGATTTCCTAATTCTGACCCCTGAAAGAGTCTAGAAGTACTAAAACTCCAGTAGCAATTAGCATACCTAGTATCTGGATCGCGGCATCTTGGCTTCTAAATACCACTCCCCAATAAAAGGAATCAAATATCCTCAGCAAAAGTCAGATTCTAAGTCTGGGGCAAGGAGAGAACAAGATGAAACATCTTGTTTTGCCAGAAAGCAAGGAAGCCTTTACTAAAGAATGATAAGGGCATATCAGTAAAACACAGCAACCAGTTTTCAGAGCTTCTACTTCTCAAATTTTGGGAAATTGTAGCTCAAGAAGTATAATGAATTGCTAAATATTGACTAAATGAAAAGGCTCAAGTCTATATACAATACTCAAAGAAGGCAAAACACAACAAAATTAATTTGGCACCGTGGGAGATTATGACTATTATTTCAACTTTCAACTCCTTACTCTGAAAATTGGAAATTAAAACAAAAGAACTATTTTTGCTGCTTCATATGAGCAATGGTAACTAATCCTCAGGTGATCTAGAAAATCTTCTTGAGAGAAGAATGTCAGCTAATAAGTTTGCACCCCTCAATGAAATAATTGATTCAGAAAATGATAATCAATGGATGTTAAAATCATTAGTTAAAAGATTACTGGGAAAAGGACAGTGTCGTGTATCTCCTGTTGCTTGCTAATTGCAAAGGGGAAATGGGCCTTTATAATCAGAGATCTACTTGTCACAGCAAAACCAAGTAACTCAGCATCATTAATAGCGAAACAATGGGGCATTTTGTGCCTCCTGATGTGTTGCAATATGAAGTACACAACATCATCTATAAAGTTATCTGGCCAAAAGGTTCCACCTGAATCTCATCAAGGTTTCAGAGCTGACTTCCAGTTTATAGGAACTACAAGGGAGAAAGGAACTAGTTAAAGATATAAAAGATACTGCATCAGATGCACTTATGTATCAGATCCTCTCAGCCTCACCCGTCTCCAGGGACATTGTGTTCAGCTCCAGGCATCCTTGCAGAAACCAAGTCTGCCTGGGCTCCAGTAAACTTTATGTGGGCAGCACCCTACATTGCTGCTTCTCATCCCAGGCTTCCCCCTAGACAGAGGTGTGAAACTCTGCAGCCAGGTCCAGGCTTGCTCTTGCACAAACTAAAAGGAGGGCAAGATTCACACTCTGTAGAGTGCACATGACTCTTGCATCGGTGGAATATGAAAGCCAGTGGATACATTCTTCCCTGTTGTCTCCTTCAGACAGAGCATCCTAAGAAACAGCCATTGACATGCTCTTTCAGATGATCACACAAGATAAAGTAGCCAACCTAGTTAATAGTAGAGAATGGGCAGCATGATAACACATACTCATATCGCCTCACTCCCCTTCCCTGCCTCATTACCAACTGTACACACCCACTCCTGCTCCCTAGTCCTGCACTTCCAAGGAGAGTTGTAGCATACAGGCCTTGCCTCAGGTTCTAACATCCGAGGAAAAACGCAGATTAAGAATGACCCTGTGAGGCAACAAATCTAGAATGTGGGACAATCCAAATGACAATAGACCGTGACTGTTAAATATGTATATATTTATATGTGTATATATGTATACATGTATTTACGTGTATATGTGTGCATATATACATACTTACATATGTGTGTGTATATATATAATGCATGCACACATATATGTATATATGAATGGACGAAACAACTAAATGTAATGTGTGAGTCTTGATTGGATGCAGTTGGATAAAACCAGTCATAAAAGGTATATGGGAGGCCTCACGCCTGTAATCCCAGCACTTTGGGAGGCTGAGGAGGGCAGATCACCTAAGATTGGGAGTTCGAGACAAGCCTGACCAACATGGAAAAACCCCTAAAAAAAATACAAAATTAGCCGGGAGTGGTGGCAGGCACCTGTAATCCCAGCTACTAGGGAGGCTGAGGCAGGAGAATCATTTGAACCCAGGAGGTGGAAGTTGCAGTGAGCTGAGATCACGCCATTGCACTCCAGCCTGGGCCACAAAAGTGAAACTCCATCTCTAAATAAATAAATAATAAAAAGGTATATGGGCAATAACTAGGAAATTTTGAAAATGAACTGGATATTAGGTAACACTTGGAGATTACTGTTAATTTTCTTAGATATGGTTATGGTTTAGCAGTTACATAAAAGAAAGTATTGTTAGGAGTTATACGCTGAATATTTAGGGCTGATGTGTCAAAATACCTGCAAGTGGCTTCCAAATATTTCAGAATATGTATATATATTTTTTGAAGGAATGTATTTATACTTTAAAAGATAAATACGCAGCTACATGTCCCCAAAAAAGTAAAGCAGCTGTTCAGAAGTACTCATTCCTGAAAAGATACAATTTCACTATAGAATTTAGTCCAACCGCCATATATAACAGTGGAAGACTGTGAGAGGGCCTTTCAAAGGAAAGATGAGATGGTTCCAGCTGCTATGTTCGAACAAGATGTGAGAAAGAGATAGTTGAGGAGTAGGGGAAAATTATTCTAAAAGAAATACTAAAATTTTCTTCTAATTATCCCTACATTTTAAAAATAAGAGTTTTCACTTAAGCTGAGAAACTTGAAGATTTCAGTGTGTTCAATTGGAGGTAAGAGCACTAGACTTTCCTAGAACAGAAACTGGTTCCCTGTGAAGCCCTATACAACATGCTGTGAGCACGGTGCCTGCAACGCTGAAGGCCAAACGGCAGTTCAAGCTGAATCTGGCTCAATTTCCTAGAAAAATGGCACCATCTGCTGTCTGGGCAAAGGCAAACTTTATAGACCTGAACTCTGATAGATCAAAGAAATCAGTACCATACCGCACAACTTTTAGGGTTTATCTCTATTATTGGGAAGAAGTGTGAGTACATTCTTGGTATTTTTTATTGTTGTTTTGTTGTTGTTGTTTTGTTTTTGAGACAGAGTCTCGCCCTGTCGCCAGGCTGGAGTGCAGTGGTGTGATCTCAGCTCACTGCAACCTCTGCCTCCTGGGTTCAAGCAATTCTCCTGCCTCAGCCTCCCAAGTAGCTGGGACTACAGGTGCATGCCACCACGCCCAGCTAATTTTTGTATTTTTAGTAGAGACAGGGTTTCACCATGTTGGCCAGGATAGTCTCCACCTCTTGACCTCGGGATCCACCTGCCTCAGCCTCCTAAAGTGCTGGGATTACAGGCACGAGCCACCACACCTAGCTAAGTCTGAATACATTCTATGGATAATCACCCCTTAGGCAGAGGAGAGAGATAATCTCTTTCATCACACTAAAGTTCCATAAGAGTTGCCTGGGATGCTGCTGCTTGTTGTCGATCAGTCTCTCAAGGATGCTATGACCAAAGTACCCCATCCTTTTACCCCGCCACCTCTTCATCCTCCAGCCCCTGTCACTTACTAAGATTCTAACATTTCTGCTCTCAAATCTGTTTTGCTTTCGTAGACACATCCAATAATTTGGTGATCAGTTCAACAGAATGACATATTCACCATGTGCCATAGGAGGAGATGACTGAGATTTCAAATTCTCAAACAGCCTCAATGCAGCCAGAGATTTAAGAGGGTTCTGTGCCCAGAGGAGCACTCTGGGCAAATGCAGACTGGGTTCAGATTACTCAAATTCCTCCCAGATTTCTTAACCTGGTGAGCTATACCAAACCCAGAAAGTTTAAGCAGCCTCTACTTTGCTTATTTTCTCCTAAGCCCTACCTTGGTTTTCTCCTGAATCTCTATGAGCAGAGATCTGGCTCCTTATGAAAGGAGACACTTCAATCCTATTATAGGCTAAATTATGTCCCCCCGAAATTTATACATTGTGGCCCTAACCCCCAGTATTTCCAAATGACTGTATTTGGAGATAGAGCCTTGAAGTTAAAATGAGGTCGTTAGCATGGGTTCTAATCCAATATGACTGATATCCGTATAAGAAGAGATCCGGACACACACAGAGAGGGAAGACCATGTGAAGACACAGGAAAAAGGGCATCTGCCAGCTAGGAGAGAGGCCTCAGAAGAAACCAGCCCTGCTGCCACCTTGATCCTAGAATTGTGAAAAAATAATTTATTTAAGTCTGTGGCACTTTACTTTGGCAACCCTAACAACCTAACACAAAAGTCCATCTTTTAACAGCAGCTGAGAGAAGGAAAAGGAAGTAATGGAATGTGATATAAAAGGAAGCATGCCATGGAAAGAGGGGGCTTTGAAGTTTCTCCCACCTCCATTCACCATGGCTTAAGGTGGGCTTTTGAGAACTCCTTTAGGTCTTGGACCCACATCAGAGTTCCCCTTTCTTGGAGGTGAAATGAGGTTGAGAAGCTCTGAACTTCCTCTAGCGATCTGAGAAGGTAGCCAACAATTAACATGTTGATTGCCCTTTACATACCAATTAGCAAACAACCATTTGTTGCCGAGCAACGTGCAGAGCTCTGAACATGGAAGATGAACTGACATTTCTTACAAGTTAATTATATTTATTTCCCCTTTTCCAATTACAGAAGTAAAACATTTTTATCAATGAAAACAAGAGAAAAAATGTAAAGGAAAGACTGTCATCTGTAATTTCCATCCTTAGACAACTATTATTTACTGTTTTGATGTGTTTTATTTCAGTCATTTTTCTATACGTATGTTTAACGAATTAGGTCTATATACGTAGTTTCATATTCTGCTTTTTTCACTTAACATATTGATAAAATAATTTTCTCATTGTATTAGGTATTATTGTCTTCTCTATCTTTTTGAGACTTGTGTGATACATAGAAGTGAGGCCAGCAATAAAGATCCAAGAGGGGGATCCCCAGCCCCACGCAACCACTACCAACTGGCCAGTGAAAGGGCATGGGCTCCACGTCACTGATGCAATGCACACTTGCTGACCGTCCCCTGTCCCTGCTATAGCAGCAATTGGCAAGACAGCCTGCTGAACCAATATGAGCAGTGATCACATGACCATGACCAGGCAAACACAGCGAAACAGCCTCTCTTTGTTCAATTAGCTTGTTAGAGGTTTACATCATCAAACAGTCTCCAGATCTCCCTTTTTAATTCTCTTTTCTCATGACCTACTTTGCCTTTAAAGTTTCACACTTCTTTGATGCAAATTCACCCTGCTTTGACACCACACTAACATAGAACCAAATTAAACTCTCTTCTGGTTTCCTTGGTCTCTGGAGAATCCAGGTCTGTTTCTGTCCATACCCTATACCCCATTTTCTCTGCCACAGGTGGAAATAGTTCTTTCTTTAAAATATTTTTTAAATTCCAGTAGCTTTTGGGGTACTGGTGGTTTTTGATGACATGACGAATTGTATAGTGGCGAAGCCTGAGATTTTAGTGCACTGTCACCAGTAGGGTACACTGTACCCAATATGTAGTTTTTCATCCCTTGTGCCCCTTGGCCTCCCAAAGTGTCGAGATTACAGGTGTGAGCCACCACATCCAGCCTGGTTTTTAATATTTGTATTTATATATAGTAAAATGTATTTTTTTGGATGTGCAGTTCTCTTGCCAAATACAGAGAGGCCAGTATCCACAACCACAATCAAGACAGCAAATAGAGTGGCTCCCCTCCACAGCACTAACTCCCGGCTAGCTCTCCCCTGACGCCCCCAGGCCCAGCGGCAGCGGTGGGGGGCTTTGACTCTCAGGGTGCCGATGAGTCCTCAGTGGGAGCCTTGGTACAGAAGGTAGGGGGCGGCAGCACTGCTAGTGGGGACCACTGGGAAGCTGAGAACGCGGACGTCAAAGAAAACTGGGATGATGATGAAGACAAAAAAGAAAAAAATGAAGCAGAAGTAAAACCAGAGATTACAATTTCAGAAAAGCAAAAAATGGCAGAGAAGATAAAAGAGAAAGAACAACAATAGAAGAAAAGGCCAGGAGAAATTAAAAAGAGGTTAGAAGAACCTGAGAACCTAAAGTTCTAAAACCAGAAGAACAATTTAACAGGTAAACTGCACTAAAGAAATTACAGGAAGAGTCAGACCTCAAATTAGCAAAGGAAATCTTCATTGTTAATAATACAGGCAGGGCCCAGTAGCTCACACCTGTATTCCAGCAATTTGGAAGGCTGAGGCAGGCAGATTACCTGAAGTCAGGAGTTCAAGACCAGCCTAAGCAACATGGTGAAACCCCATCTCTACTAAAAATACAAAACGTTACTGAGGCATGGTGACTTGTGCCTGTAATCCCAGCTACTAGGGAGGCTGAGGCAGGAGAATCGCTTGAACCTGGCAGGTGGACGTTGCAGTGAGCTGAGATCGTGCCAACACACTCCAGCCTAGGTGACAAGAGCAAAACTCTTGTCTTATAAATAAATAAATAAAAGATTAGTTGGACTTCAACAAAATTAAAAACTTTTGTGCATCAGAGGACACTATCAGCAGTGTGAAAAGGCAACCCATGGAATGGGAGAAAATATTTGCAAACCAAATATCTGGTAATGGTCTAGAATCCAGAAAATTAAAAGGAATATTACAACTTAACAACAAGAAGACAAACAGCCCAATTAAAAGACAGGCAAAGGATTTCAACAGATACTTCTCTAAAGAAAATATACAACTGACCAACAAGCACATGAAAAGATGCCCAACATAATTAGTTATTAGAAAAACATAAATCAAAAATCACAATGAGATACCACTTCACATACACTAAGATGCCTATAATTTTAAAAACTGGAAAATAACAAGTGTTGGCAAGGATATGGAGAAACTGGACATTGTTGGTGGGAGTGTAAAATGATGTAGATGTTTTTTGTGGAAAACAGTTTGCTAGCACCTCAAAATGTTAAACGTAAAATTATCATATAACTCAGCAATTCTCCTCCTATGTATATATGCAAAAGAATTTAAAACAGTTATTCTAACAACAAATACTTGTGCATGAATCTTTATACCGGCACTATTCACAATAGCCAAAAAGTGGAAATAGCCCAAATATTCATTAACTGATGAATAAATAAACAAAATGTGATGCACCCATACAGTGGAATATTATTCAGTCATGAAAAGGCATAAAATACTGATACATGCTATCACATGGATCAACTTCAAAAATATTATTCTAAGTGAAAGAAGCCAGGCATAAAAGGTCACGTCTTGTATGATCCTATTTATATGAAATATACAGAACCAATAAATGCATAGAGACAGAGAGCAGGTTGTCAGAGGCTGGGGAAAAGGGAAACTAGGAAGCAACTGCTTAATGGGTATGGGCTTTTCTTTTGGGGTGATGAAAATGTTTCAGAACTAGATTGAGGTGATATTGCACAATATTGTCAATGTACTAAATGGCACTGAATTGTTCATTTTATTTTTATTTTTATTTTTATTTATGTTCACTTTTGAGACAGGGTCTTACTGTTTTGCCCAGGCTGGAGTGCAGTGGTACAACCATGGCTTCCTGCAGCCTCAAACTCCTGGGCTCAGGTGATCTTCCTGCCTCAGCCTCCCAAGTAGCTGGGACATCAAGTGTGCACCACCACACCTGGCTAATTTTTTGTAGAAACAGAGTTTTGCCATGTTGCCCAGGCTAATTACTTTACTTTAAAAAGTAAAGTTCTACTTTAAAATTTTATCTTATGTTAATTTTATCTTATGTGAATTTTACCTTAAAAGTTACATACTGTACGATTCCATTTATATGACATTATGGAAAAGACAAAACTATAGGATCAGAGAGAAGGTCAGTGGTGGCCAGAGGTGGGATGGGGGAATGTTTGATTACAAAGCAGTAACATAGAGAATTTTTTTTGATGGAGGAGGATGATGAAATTATTCTATATCTTTGTTTAAGTCCTCACAATAGTGATTTTATTAAATTAGTTGCTTTATAAAACACTACAGGTATCGTAATTGTTAACATAACAATTTACCAAACTGTAGTTCACTGAGCACGTTTTTTTGTTTGTTTGTTTGTTTTTTGTTTTTTTCGAGACAGAGTTTCTCTCTTGTTACCCAGGCTGGAGTGCAATGGCGCGATCTCGGCTCACCGCAACCTCCGCCTCCTGGGTTCAGGCAATTCTCCTGCCTCAGCCTCCTGAGTAGCTGGGATTGCAGGTACGCGCCACCGTGCCCAGCTAATTTTTTGTATTTTTAGTAGAGACAGGGTTTCACCTTGTTGACCAGGATGGTCTTGATCTCTTGACTTCGTGATCCACCCGCCTCAGCCTCCCAAAGTGCTGGGATTACAGGCGTGAGCCACCGCGCCGGCCCCTGAGCACGTTTTATAAAGGAAAGGAAATGCCAAAACTCTGGTAAAGTTGTTCTCCCAGGAGAACAAAGATTTCTTTCTCAGACACTTAACTCAGGCCAATAAAAACAGGTGAAGAGTTTCCCTCCCCATTCGAAGCACTCCATCTGTAGAAATAGTCTGATAAGTAACTGGACAGTCTTTATACTCAAGAGATTCCACAACATGTAATGGAATAATGGAAGAGGTTTACCTTCTTCAGCTTCAAAGTTGCAGGGTTTTGGTCATTAAATTTAATTTTTTTTAAGACAGAAAAAAAAAAAGGCTGGAGTTCAGTGGTACCATCTTGGCTCACTGCAGCCTCTGCCTCCTGGGTTCAAGCCATTTTCCTGCCTCAGTCTCCCTAGTAGCTGGGATTACAGGTGCACACCACTATGCCCAGCTAATTTTTGTCTTTTTAGGAAGACAGGTTCTCCCCATGTTGACCAGGCTGTCTTGAACTCCTGACCTCAGGTGATCCACCCGCCTCTGTCTCCCAACGTGTTGGGATTACAGAGGTGAGCCACCACGCCCCTTACGTTCCATTTTGATACTAGGTGCACACCATATGCCCTTGCTGCAAACTGCTTTTCTTGAGAAGTTATGAAGCAGTTCAAGGAGGTATGGTTAATGCTGTATTACTGAATGGTGCTGGTAAATGCCATAGAATTTTTTGGTCATGGTGCAATCTTTGGTTTCCAATTTAGTGACTGCTGCTATAAAATCAAATAACAACAATGACATTATTAGGTTTGTCATGTTTTGAACTACGATTAAGTAGCAACTGAGGTTCCAGATTTTAACCCCTTGGCAGCAAGAGCCGAATTCCCTCATTTGTACATTCACACCTAGGTGTCAAGGGGTTAAATAACCAACACAAAAGACACTGCACTTCTGATTGTAGCACCTGGCAGAACTCAAAGAAAGGAATTTGTTCTGTGATTTGAAAGGATTGTGTACAACTGAAAGAAGACACCAGGAAAAGACGCAATGTCACCTGACGTCTTCATAGTTTGTGCATATCCTCCATCATTGATACAGGAGATAGAAAGAAGTTATCTAGGCAGATAGTGAAGGTAAAAGATTCCTTGGCAGCCCTCAAAAAAGGCAGCCCCCAAATCATTTCTTTTCTAACAAAGAGCAGCCTGAAAAATTGAGCTGCAGACAGAGATAAGCAAGCTGGAAGCTTGCATGGGTGAATGCCAGCAGCTGTGCCAATGCAAAAGGGCTACCTGTGGGCCAGGTATGTTCAACATGGAGACTCCATCTTCCCTTTTCCTTGTCACCATGTGCACAGTAAAGGAACATACAACATGGTGCGAGCCAGGTAGACAATCCATCTGCATAATAAAAGATGAGAGTGGGGATGGCCAGATTTTCACATGCTATGCAAATGGCACACCTGGTCCGACTAATCTTTTGCATCCTATGTAAATCAAACACAGCCTCCCCAAGCTTACCTGTACAACCTCCTGCACTTCACCATGGAAGCAGCAACCCATTTCTCTAGGAGCCCTGTCTCTGCAGAAAGCTCTTCTCTTTCTTTCACCTATTAAACTTTCACTCTGAATCTCACTCTGTGTGGCCAAGTCCTGTTTTCTGTGGCTGTAAGACAATGAATGCCAGGTGATTACCCCAGACAATGATGCTGCTTCATCATCACCACTGTAATCTGCAGGATCATCTTCAGGTGTTTACCCCAGACAATGATGCTGCTTCATCATCACCACCGTAATCTGCAGGACCATCTTCAGGTGTTTACCCCAGACAATGATGCTGCTTCATCATCACCACCGTAATCTGCAGGATCATCTTCAAGTGTTTACCCCAGACAATGATGCTGCTTCATCATCACCACCATAATCTGCAGGATCATCTGTCAGGGTGTCTTTTAATCCCCCTCCAGGACCCACACATTTCTTCTTTTTGGCTTTGCTTTGCTCGCTTCTGTTTTTGACTGTGAAGCACAGTCAGTGAATTGCTGGGATTACAGGTGTGAGCCACCACTGCCCAGCCCTATTGTTTATTTTATTGTGCTTTTGGTATCATAGTTAAGAATCCACTGCCAAATCCAAGATATACTTTTTTTCCTATAAATCCTACATAATCGTAGCATATTGTTATGTACTTAGCATTTCTTGCATTGTATTTTTATGTTATTATTTGTATCATATTATTTATATGCGGAAAGATAATGATTTTGTATACTTTTGTAAACAGACAATTTACTGTATGTTCTTATCATTTGTACTAGAGTTTTTAAAAACAATTCTCTCAGAATATTTAGATATATAAATGTTATAATTCTGCCTCCTTGTTTCTAATATTTATATCACCTATTTTGTTTTTGGATCTAATTCTATTAGCTTAAGCTTATGAAAAATGCTTACAAAATATGTTAAAATAATAATGATAATAGTGGACTTCTCTTAAACCTACCATAATAGACATTCTTCTAACGTGGTTTGATACATTGTTTACCATAATCAAGAATTTTCTGCCTCTTTTTATTCAGGAATGAATGTTGAACTTTATTAAATAACTTGTCAGCATCTATAGATATGATCAAATCTTTTTTCTTTCTCCTTTTACTTCTTAATTTGATCTAGTATCTAAAAAGAGTACCAAGCCCTAAAAAGGTCTCAAAATAGCCCAACCTGTGGGCTTGGTGGCTCATGCCTGCAATTCTAGCACTTTGGGAGGCCAAAGGGGGTAGATTGCTTGAGCTCAAGAGTTCAAGACCAGCCTGGGCAACAGGGCGAAACCCTATCTCTACTAAAAATGCAAAAAATTAGCTGGGCATGGTGGTGGGGGTTTATAATCTCAGCTACTCAGGAGACTGAGACAGGAGAATGGCTTGAACCCGAGAGGCAGAGGCTGCGGTGAGCCAAGATCGTGCCACCACGTTCCAATCTTGGTGACAGAGTGAGACTCTGTCAAAAAAAAAAAGGAAAAAAGCCCAGCCTGTACATCAGACCCTTCTCTACATTTTAATGTGATTAATTATTTGTATAGACTTCTTACTTGTGAACCACCCTGAATGTTTAGGATAAGCTTCTTTGGTCATGGTTTACTTTCTTCCAATGTGCTGTTAGAAGCTACTTGCTGGTATTTGACTTAGGATTTTTGCATCAAGAATTTTAAGTAAGGTTGTTCTGTAGCTTTTTTTTTCCTTGTGCTTTTTTGGTCAGGTTTTTATTATCAGTGATATGCTGTCTTAATAAAAATACTCAGGATGCTTTCTTTCTTCCTCTGTGACAAGAGGTAGCTAAAATAACTCATCCATCTTTTCTATAAAGGTTTGTCAATTCGCTTTTTGACATAAAAGAGTGAGTTTTTTTGTTCTTTTTTTTTTTTGAGATGGAGTTTTGCTTTTGTTGCCCAGGCTGGGGTGCAATGGTTCGATCTCAGCTCACTGCAACCTCTGCCTCCTGAGTTCAAGCGATTCTCCTGTCTCAGTCTCCCAAGTAGCTGGGATTACAGGCACATGCCACCACGTCCAGCTAATTTTTGTATTTTTAGTAGAGATGAGGTTTCCTCATACTGGTCAGGCTGGTCTCCAACTCCTGACCTCAGGTAATCTGCCTGCCTCAGCCTCCCAAAGTGCTGGGATTACAGGCATGAGCCACCGTACCTGGCAAATGAGTTTTGTTTTGTTTTTTAATAGAAGATGGAGCTACAGGTTGTCTCTGCTTAGACAGCCTTTCCTTAATTTCCACCCTTCATTTTGTTTTCTTTTTTGTTTGTTTTGTTTTGTTTTGAGATGGAGGCTTGCTCTGTTACCTAGGCTGGAATGCAGTGGCACGATCTCAGCTCACTGCAACCTCCGCCTCCTGGGTTCAGGAGATTCTTCTGCCTCAGCCTCCCTCCTGCTGGGACTACACACCAAGTCACCATGCCCAAAGCTAATTTATTGTACTTTTAATAGAGACAGGGTTTCGCCATGTTGGCCAGGCTGGTCTCAAACTCCTGAGCTCAAGTAATTAACCACCCCAAGTGCTAGGATTTACAGGTGTGAGCCACGATGCCTTATTTTCATCTCACTACCCTCAGTCCCTTCCTACTGCTCCTTCCATGAGTCTCAGCAAAAGTTTTATTTTTACAATTTGCCTTTTTGGTACTCTTCTAATTTTGCCTGGAAAATACCATTTATAATATATTTACCTTCCCTATTTGTATGTGTCATATGGCTGAGTTAGTTAGAAAATCACAAAACTTTTCACCAAAGTGGTGGTTCCAAAACAATGTTTTCTTGTAAGAGAGGTAGGGGTGGTACTCTGAAGCTATCCTAAACGTCCACAGGATGTTTCTCAGCAAGCCACATGCGCCCTAATTCCCCTCTCTGATTTTGGGTTGTTCAATATTATAAAGAGAAGAATTGGGGAGCAAATATAAGACCACAAATATTTCATGCAATCTCAGTTATGGTTATAGAAGCAAAGGAAACAGAGAACAGAAAGAACTCTGTGAGCTAAAAGTGTCGGGATGGTAGGAAGGGGAATTTCATGGATAAAACGTCCCTTTAACCAAGCTTACAGAGAAGGCCTCAGACACGAATCAAGTTACTGCTTTTAAAAACTCAATGCTGTTTGTAGATTATGGCATATTTTAAAATAATTTATTTTTGACAACTATATACAGTCATCCCTTGATATTTTAGGGAAATTGATTTCAGAGCCCTTCCTGGATACCAAAATCCCTGATGTTTAAGTCCCTTATATAAAATGGCATAGTATTTATATACGACCTACACACATCCTCTTGTATACTCCAAAGAAGCCCTTTCTGGCATTTTTGTAAAATTCTTCTCTAGGGTGATAACCATGAAAAGTTAATGTATTTTAAAGGTTAATGTAAATAAATTTTGAATGTGATTCTATTGTATTTGCTTCTAAGATCAGAGATCTCTTATTTGTTTATGCCCCCATTTTGTTGGCAGTAAGATCTTTCTTAGATTACAAAATAAAAAGAAGAAACTTCAAGTTCACCTGATAAGAGAAATCTCTTTGCAAAACATATCTAAAGTCATAAGTCTCTTTAAAATTCAGTCCAGTGCAGGATATGCTGATCTCTAGAATGAGGCGGTGCCTGCGCCCTTTCAAGGCACTGGCCAAGCTCTGCAGTTCATCTGCTGACTCCTGCTCCCTCTGCTGGCCCCGCTGCCCAGTGGCCATCCCCAAAACAGCATGTGTGTCAGACCTACGATGGGCCTCAGGAGACAGCAAAGACTAGTCCACTTGGGGAAACTGAGCCTCAGCTGGTGATGGGCCTTGCTCAGACTCACAGTCAGCAGCAGGGCCCGCACTGCAACCAGCCTTCCCACTGATCCACAGTCCTCACAATTACTCACAGCTACTCAGATATTTTAGCACTTGGTAGTACTCCTAACCTATGAGCTGCTTTTCCAAAAAAAAAACACTTTTCAAAGTGCATATATTATTAATTTATAATGTACAAATAAATGGTTGACATTTTGTCTGAAAGATTATTTTTTAAGATTCTGCTACTGTTACTGGCGATACACATAACAAAAATAATGAATCTCACAAACATTGTGCTGAGCAAAACAAGCCAGACATAAAATAGTACATATGTAAAGTTCTATTTATTTCTTCTACATGAAGGTCTACAACTACCCTGTGCTGACAGAAATCACATCACTGGTTGCCTGGGGCAGGAGGAACTTCCGGTGGACCCAGGGAAATCTTTTAGGCTAATGGAAATGTTCTCGATCTTGATTGTGATGTTGATGGCACAGCCACAAACATTTGTCAAAATCCATTAAACTACACATTTTATTTTATATTATTATTCTTTCTTTTTGAAATAGGGTCTCAGGCCAGCTGTGGTGGCTCACACCTGTAATTCCAGCACTTTGGGAGGCTGAAGCACGTAAATCATGAGGTCAGGAGTTCAAGACCAGCCTGGCCAAGATGATGGAACCCCATCTCTACTAAAAATACAAAATGTAGCTGGGTGTGGTGGTGGGCACCTGTAATCCCAGCTACTTGAAGGCTGAAGCAGAGAACTGCTTGAAACTGGGAGGCAGAGGTTGCAGTGAGCTGAGATCATGCCACTGCACTCCAGCCTGGATGACAGAGCGAGACTCCATCTAAAAAGAAAGAGAGAGAGGGAAGGAAGGAAGGAAGGAAGGAAGGAAGGAAGGAAGGAAGGAAGGAGAGAAAGAAGGAAAGAAAGAGAGAAAGAGAGAGATAGGGTCTCACTCTAGCCCAGGCTGGAGTACAGTGGCATGATCACAGCTCACTGCAGCCTTGATAGCCCAGATTCAAGCGATCTTCCCACCTCAGCCTATTGAGTAGCTGAGACTACAGGCACGTGCCACCACATCTGCCTAATTTTTGTATTTTTTGTAGAGATGGGTTTTTGTGAGATAAAATTTCCTTGTGAGATACTGTTCTCACCCCTATTGTACAGATGAGGAAACTGAGACAGAAGTTCAGTAGCTTCATCAACATTATAGAAGGGACAAAGCCAGGAAGCAACCCTAGGCTGTCTGTCCTGATAGCTCATGCTTTTAATCACCATGTTACAGTGCCTCTCCACACTACAAAGAAAATCAAGATGTGGATGCTGCTATGACCTGAATGTTCCTGTCCTCCCAAAATTCATATGTTAAAATCCTGTCTGTCAAGGTGATGATAGCAGGAGGTGGTTCCTGGGGGGGATGGTTAGATTATAGGGGTTGAGCCCCCATGAACTGTATTAGTGCTTTTATAAAAGAGGCCCCAGAGATCCCTCCAGCCCCCTCCACTGTGTGAGGACAGACAGAGGCGGTGCTGTCTAGGAGCCAGAAAGCAGGCCCTCACCAGACGCTGAATCTGCCAGTGCCTTGATCTTGGACTTCTCAGCCTCCAGAACTGGGCTTTAAACCCTCACTACTCAAAGTGGGATCCATGAATCAGCAGTCACAGCACCAACCAGGAGCTTCTTAAAAACACAGAGCCTGATCCTCCCTAGACCTGCTGCCTTAGGACTGGCATTTTAACCAGATCGGCAGGTGGTTCACTAAAGTTTGAGAAGCACTGCTCCAAACAAGAAAGTGTTCCGTTTTCCTTGCTTTGTTTTGCTCTGCTTTTGCATTTTCTTTTAGTCCCAGACTCCTTTAAGAATCTGATGAAAGTCATAGATCCTGGACAAAAAAAAAAAAAAAAAAAAAAAAAAAAACGTGCATAGCATTCTGAAGAGGAGTTCATAGATTCATGTTCATGAAACCCTATCGTGGAGGATTTGAAGGTGCTGAGAACCAGTCCTTCATGCCTTCCATGCATTATTACATATAGTCCTTATAAACCCACTATTGTTAACATGGGAACTTGGAGAGGCTAAGTAGCTTGCCAGAGTCATAGCTAGGAAGTGCTGACACCAGGGTCAAACTGGACATTCTGCCACCAGGGCCCAACCATAACACTATTCTGTTGAGAGGGGTGACTCAGCCACAGTGATTCTGGGGAATACCCTGACACGACTTTCCCTTTCTCTGACAAGTGCATCCTCTCCACTATAGTCCCCATGAAGGAAGCACCAATGGAGTGATGAGGCAGGGACCGCTGCCTACAGAGGATGCTTAGTCGGATGGATCCTAGCAATCCACGTGATGGTGGATGTCCTGGGAAGGTCTCCTGTGTATCTTCCTGACACAATTCCAAACCGTCTGGTCTCAAGCAACGTGCCAATCCATAACTTTCACCTACATCACTCTCCTACTCTCAACCATGGTTGGCAAAGAGATTTCCTTTCACGGGCCAACTGATTGGTAGTGGCTGCTTGGTGTTTCAATATTAAAGTGAAGCCAGCTGAGGACTGTGATAGATTAGTAACACCTGCCCCCCTGCCGCTGCCTCACCTCTCCCCTCCCCCCGGCATAGGCTAGCACAGTAGTAGGAATGCTACCTGGTCCATTAAATCACTGCTTAATCCCCTTGGCTTTCCATTCCTTTATTTGACACGCCTGTACTAAGTGTGAATTCTATATACACAGCAAAAGCACTCTTATCCATCCTAACGGAATGGCAAATTTAAACTGCCTGACAGAATGAAGTATTAGTAACAAGTACATACACCTTAAATATTTTGTTTTCAACTAAAATACTTAAATACTCATAAATTAACCAATTTTAGAAGAAGGGCTAAGTCCCCCTTTGCCTCTGGGTCCATTCTTTCGGAGCTTCGCATGAATTTTTTCATTGGAATTTTTTCCACACCACACTCAAAATGCACCCCCCTTTTTTTTTTCTTGAGACAAGATCTTACTGTGTCACCCAGGCTGGAGTGCAGTGACGTGATCATGGCCCACTATAGCTAGACCTCCTGGGCTCAAGTGACACTCGCACCTTGGCTTCCTGAGTAGCTAGGACTATGGGTATATGCCACTGTGTCTGGCTCATTTTTATTTTTTGTGGAGAAAGGGTCTCCCAAAGTTGCCCAGGCTGGTCTTGAACTCCTGGGCTAAAGTGATCCTCTCACTTTGGCCTCCCAAAGTGCTAGGCTTACAGGTATGAGCCACCATGCCCAGCCAAAATACACTATCTTTTAAAGATCCTTTCAAAGCAATCTGCTAGCAGTATCTTAACAGATTCCCAGTTACCATTGGCTTCCCCACACCTAATCCAAAAGCAAAATGTATGGGAAATTTATATGTAATTTTCCAAGCATTCAACTTAGTTTTCATAGAAATAATCCTTTTCTTTCCTCCTCGTAAAGTTACCAAACCACACATTTCATCAAAGTATATCATTACAGTAACAAGTATAATTTGTACAGAGATACTTGGGCAGAAACACAAATAATTACTGGATATATGCTACTCAACCAGCTGCAAAGAGTTTTACAGAGAATTGGAGAGCATTAGTTACTCTCAAGAGCCTGATAACTGATGGCCAGTTAGGAGTTTGGTTATACTACACAGAGCCCTCTCTGGTGACACTCAATTAAATGAGACTCTCTGTTAGCCAAAATTTCCGTGTACAATGTTCCTAATATGTCTGTAAGGCATTAAAGTCCACTGCTGGGCACAGTGGCTTCACACCTATAATCTCAGAACATTGGGAGGGTAAAGTAGGCAGATTACTTGAGTCCAGGAGTTTGAGACCATCTTGGGCAACATGGCGAAACCCCATCTCTATAACAAATACAAAACTTCGTCAGGCGCAGTGGTCCAGGCACAGTGGTGTGTGCCTGTAGTCTCACCTACTCAGGAGGCTGAGGTGGGAGGATCACCTGAGCCCAGTGAGGCTGAGGCTGCAGTGATCCATGATTGAGTCGCTGAACTCCAGCCTGGGTGACAGAGTAGGACCTTGTCTCACAAACAAAACAAAACAAAACAAAACATCCTGATATGACTCGGAATTATAAAAGGAAGAGGAACAAAAGATTAAAATATGTTCAGAGAATTCTTTTCAGTGTCTTCACCTTTTTTCAGGGAGTTTTTTACATCATTTTAAACATATGCTCTCCCATAAGAACTCCTGTAATTTAGCTTTCATCAAATCTGAAACAAGGAGAAGTTGAAATATACACAAATTAAAGTAAGGTTGTGATCTCCACAGTGTTCAGATAACTTTGTTACATGTAATATCCTGAAGAAAAAATTTATCTTGGCAACTAGTAACAAAAACCAGAAATGACAGTGTTAAGACAAGAGAGATATTTGGTTTTTTGTTTGTTTTTTTCTTCCTCACGGAGATAGGCAGTCTGGGGATAGAACAGCAATGCCAGGTTCATCTGGGATGCAGGTTCTTTCTTTCTGTCCAACAACCTTACTTTATGACTTCCATTCTCAAGCTTGCTTCAAGGTCGCAAGATGGCTGCTGCAACTCCAACTATTACCTTAGCATTCAATGCAGGATGAAAATAAATAAGGGAAGGGTACAAACCATGTGCTTCCCAGTCAATTCAGGGCCCTTAGGAAAACTTTATTGGAGGCCAGGCACGGTGGCTCTCACCTGTAATCCCAGCACTTTGGGAGGCCAATGCAGGAGGATCACAATGTCAGGAGACCAAGACCATTCTGGCTGACACAGTGAAACCCAGGCTCTATTAAAAATACAAAAAAAAAAATTAGCCGGCAATGGTGGCACGTGCCTGTAGTCCCAGCTACTCAAGAGGCTGAGACGGGTGATTGCTTGAACCTGGGAGGCGGAGGTTGCAGTGAGCCAAGATCTTACCATTGCTCTCCAGCCTGGGCCACAGAGTGGCTCAAAAAAGAAAGAAAAGAAAGAAAAAGAAAAGAAAAACTTTATCGGAAAGCCCCACCAGGTGACCTCTGCATACTTTATAATTGGTGCTCTTATCTGTAAAAATATCTAAAAACATCATTTTATAGCTAAGCACCAGATTCAATGATCTTGAGTTCTTGTTACTGAGAAAGAGGGAAAGACTGGATACTGAGTAGAGTAGACAATCAACAGTGTTTCCCGTAAAATGTAATCTGTCCAGGCACAGTAGCTCACGTCTATAATCCTAGTACTTTGGGAGGGCGGGGCAGGAGGATCGCTTGAGCCTAGGAATTCAAGCCCAGTCTGGGTAACATGGCAAAATCCCGTCTCTACAAAAAATACAAAAATTAGCTGGACATGGTCGTACATGTCTGTGGTCCCAGCTACTAAGGAGTCTGAGGCAGGAGAATCATCTGAGCCTGGGAAGTCAAGACTGCAGTGAGACATGATCATTGTACTCCAGCCTGGGTGACGAGGGAACTTCTGTCCAAAAAAAAAAAAAATTCTAGCCTTATTTTCTGACTGGTCCAGATAACCGGGAATTCATGTATATTGCAAAGGTCTTTTGCTTTGGAAAAGTGCTGTTCAGTTGTTACAACTATGTTTTAGATGCATGTGGAACACTTGTTTTATTCACTCCCTTTCTCCGTTTCAAGCCACACACTACCCAGTACATTAGTATCAGATGCCAGCTCAAGCTCACATGGGTGTTGCTACTATGAGCAGAATTCCACTTCTACAAAGTACATACTGTGCACACTCAACTCTGTAGTTGTGAGCTTTTAGAAATATCAGTCAAGATCATATTATCAATTTTTGCCAAATGGCTGCACCCGAGAGCACAAGATGCACTAGGCAGGGGGCAAAATGAAGCTGACTGACTGCCCAGGGCGGCTTGCCTCCAGTTTCTTTCTTTTTTTCTCTCTCTCTTTTTTTTTTTTTTTTTGACAGTCTTGCTCTGTTGGGCAGGCTGGAGCGCAATGGGGCCATCTTGGCTCACTGCAACCTCTACCTTCCTGGTTCAAGCAATTCTCCTGCCTCAGCCTCCCAAGTAACTGGGATTACAAGCACCTGCCACCACACCTGGCTAAACTTCTTTTGTATTTTTAGTAGAGATGAGGTTTCACCATGTTGGCAGGGCTGGTCTCAAACTTCTGACCTCGTGATCCACCTGCCTCAGCCTCCCAAAGTGCCAGGATTACAGGCGTGTGCCACCATGCCTGGCCTATGGCTCCTATATTATGTGCAACCATTAGCTTTCTTCTTAACAATGTTCAAGGAAGCCAATGCTTTTTACAAGGGTGCAATAAATTCTCTCTTCTCCAGTATCCAATACAGCAATTGCAACAGTGTATTTTAGACTCATTTGGAAACACAATTCACCAAACACTTAACAAGCCCGGACTTGGTTAGAAGATGGGAATGCCTTCAAAGATTTCACCCTTAGGAAGTTAGATGAGATAACGCTCATTAACCGGTGAAAGGAAGGCCTAGAGAGATTATGGAAGAAAGTTCATACCTTCCTTACTGTAAGGCCGGTCGCCTCGCCCGGACACCCTCCCCACCCCACCCACCCCCGGAGCTCGGTCACGCCCATCCCTCTCCGCACCTAGAAACTACGTCATCACCCCATGCCCACTATTGCACTCGGCGCTAGGCTTTGCACTCAGCACCTAGCCAGCCCTTGGAAAACCCCTCCGAAATGCAAAAGAAGCCTCATAAATCTGCCCAATAGCATTGTGCACCCCGCTTACCTGCCAATGGCAGCTGGCCCCGCCCACGTCCTGCTCTCCCACAGCCAATCAGAATGCCTCCACTCCCTATAAAACCCCACGTCTGAGAGGAGTCCGATCGACTTCTCTGGCCCCTCCTGTCAAACTGCAGAACCTCGCCCAGGAGCTGAATATATTCGCATTGGATCTTCTTGTGCAGGCCTCAGTTTCCTCATTTTAAACTCGGCAATAACCCTTACAGTTAGTTCTACTAAGTTGCACTTGAACAAGTCCCAGCCCCTAAGGCCCCTTCCTTCCCAGTGGCTTTCCTGGACACTCCACTTTTTTTTAACCTTCATGGGAGGCATTGGATTGCCTTACTTTTACTTTTTGGGCCTCAAAGTTCTATTCACCAAGCATCTCCAACTATAATTTGTTAGGCTAGATGTAATCAATTCCTTCCTCTGTTCCCATCATCTCTAATGCTTCTTTCCGCTGCTCTATTGCCTGGCATTGCTCACGAATGACAAGTCCTCACTAGGACCAGGCGAGATCATTTTGGCTTCAATTGCTGGACCACAGCCATGACTACCACTAACAATGTCAAACACTTAACAACCTCTGACACCCTTTAGCACCATGGCTCAGGCTCTCAGATTTAAAGCATGAGAGATGCAGACATTCAGGGGGCCCCCCAAACACCTGCCTTTCACAGGTACCATCTCAACACAGGTTATGTACCTATACCTCCCCAGATCCACCTCCTCTCAAAGTCTAAACTTCCAGTAGTCGGGAAATGCCCTCTCTCCTAAATTCCTGGTTCCATCCTCCCAATGTATAAGCAAATTGTCTGAGGTCAGAGTTCTAAGTGAAAACAGTAGCTCAAGAATTCGGGGTTACTTATGTACACAAACAAAGATGCAATATAAATGTAACAGCAGGCAAGTGTGAGGAAGAGAGTGCAATGGGTATATTCCAGTGGTAAGAAAACCTAGTCATATGCTGTAATTTTTTTTTTATCTAAAATACACTTTTCCATACAGTAATTTATTTGAATTCAAAGACTCTGGGATGTATAGAAATAGGTGAGGTATTAATTATCATTTTAAACATCAGAAAACAGAATCTTAGAAAGATCAAATAGTTTTCTCAAAAGCCTCTCAAATAGTACAATGGAACCTCAGTGTAATACCAGATCTTCCGTCCAAATCCAGTTTGTCGTCTACTACATTATCTGCTGGTGGGATTAACCTAACGTTTAGCTCATTGTGGAGCAGCTGTAAGGAAGAAAACATTATAAATCTCCCTCTTGGTCAGGCGCAGTGGCTCACACTTGTAATCCCAGAACTTTGCGAGGCCAAGGCGGGCAGACTACTTGAGGCCAGGAGTTCGAGAGCAGCCTGGCCAACATGGTGAAACCCCATCGCTACTAAAAATACAAAAACTTAGCTGTGCATGGTGGCGGATGCCTATGACCCCAGCTATTCAGGAAGCTGAGGCAGGAGAACTGCTTAAACCCGGAAGGCAGAGATTGCAGTTGTAAGGTCTGTTCTTGCCGAGTTTCAAAGGAAAGAAACTGAGGCCAGCACAAGAAGATCTGATGCGAAGGAATTTATTCAGGCTCCCGGACGAGGTTCTGCGGTCCGACAGGAGGGGCCGGAGAAGTCGTGCGGACTCCTCTCAGGCACGGGGTTTTATAGGGAATGGAGGCATTTGATTGGCTGTGCCCAAGGTGAGTGGGACAAAATGGCGGGGAATGGGGCCCGGATGGAACAAAATGGCAGGGAGTGGGGCCCAGATAGGACAAAATGGTAGGCAGGGAGTGGGGCCCAGATAGGACAAAATGGTAGGCAGGGAGTGGGGCCCAGATAGGACAAAATGGTGGGGAGTGGGGCCTGGATGGGACAAAATGCTATCAGGTAGGTCCTGACGGGGCTTTTTTCCCGGGCTCCTTGGGGGGCCGGGGGGAGGGTGTGCCCGAGCTCCAGACAAGGGAAGGAGGTGTGTCCGAGCTCTCCTTGAGGGAGGGGAGAGCATCTGAGCTCCGGGAGAGGGAAGGGGGTGTGTCTGAGCTCCCCATGAGGGAAGGGGGTGTGTCCGAGCTCTCCACGATGGGGGGGAGCGTCTGAGCTCCCCGTGAGGGAAGGGGGTGTGTCTGAGCTCCCCATGAGGGAAGGGGGTGTGTCCGAGCTCTCCGCGAGGGAGCGGGGAGCATCCGAGCTCCCAGAGGGGTGTGGGGGTGTGCATGAGCTCCTGGCGAGGCAACCAGCCTTACAGCAGTAAGCTGAGATTGCATCATTGCACTCTAGTCTAGACAACAAGAGCAAAACTTCATCTCGAAACAAACAAATAAACAAAACACCTCTGTCTTTTTCAGTATCAGAGTGTACTATGTGAGTTTACAAGTCTTCTTAACTTACCAAATTGAATAACTTCTTTAGATCTTTGTTACTTCTCCCACTGGGAAGTGGAGTCATTTCCTTCCCCTGGAATCTTGGCAGGTTTTTGTGACTTGCCTCACCAATATAACGTTGCAGTAGTGACGTTCTGTGATTTAGGAGGCTAGGTCCTAAGAAGCCTATCAGCTTCTGTCCAGACCTCCTAAGAACTCACTCTTAGAAGCCTGCTGCTACGTTATGATGAAGCCCAAGCAGCCCACAGAAAGAGCCATGAGGAGAGGAAACAAGGCCCCAGGAGATAGCCCTGCCTGAGCTCCAGGCCAAAAGCCATATGGGGAACCATATTAGAAGTGGATCACCCAGTCAGTATCAGGACACATGATCTGTCTCCACCCAGCCTGCCCGACTTGCAGATCCATAGACCAAATAAATGACTGCTATTATTTCAAGCCATCAGGTTTTAAGATGGTTTGTCCCATAGCAAATAACTGCCGTCTACCTTTCCAAACCCCTTATGGCTAAAAACAATACCCAAACAAAAGTAGTGACATATATCAAACTGGCTATTCATTATGAATATTTGCAGTTTATTTCACTTACATATTGTATTTTATACTTTTAAAAGTAAATGAAGAGTTCCCTCTAATTTAAAAAGAAAAAAAAAGGCAATTAGACAAATTGCTTTAAAATGCCTTCAACCCTAAATAATAAAAATCTTATTATAAATATATTAGTATTTGGTTTGAAACTCTGTGAAAAGAATTAGGCCCTCTAGCTTTTACAGTTCCATGAAGGCCTTCTAAATATAGGAAAGTAAAACTGAAATTCGTGTCAGTTTGTTAATGGCATCACTTAAAACTCTGACAGTTAATTAACTAATTAACAACTTAATTAACTCAGCAGTTAATTTACTTACTTGAGTTCACTTAAATTTCCTAGATGTGATTTAACAAACTTTCAGTGTAATTTCTGACTAAACATGTAAATTGTATGATGCATATCTCTTCGATTTTGAATTTTTTAAAAAAATAATATTGTTTAAGGAGGAACAATAAGCCTAGTAGTGAGTTTTCATTTTTTTCTTCAATAGGGAAACTCTCTGAACTTCTGGCATGTAGCAAGTTTCCCATCAATCTCACAGGGGTATTTTTGTTTTTGTTTTTGAGATAGGACTCACTGTGTCATCTAGACTGGAAAGCAAGGGTGCGATCTCGACTCACTGCAACCTCTGCCTCCCGGGCTCAGGTGATCTTCCTACCTCAGCCTCCTGAGTAGCTGGGACTACAGGTTTGTGCCACCACACCCAGATAATTTTTGTATTTTTAGTAGAGATGAGGTTTCATGCTGGCCAGGGTAGTGTTGAACTCCTGAGCTCAAGTGACCTGTCCACCCTGGCCCCACAAAGTGCTGGGGTTATAGGCATGAGCTACCCCACCCAGCCCCACTCAAGCTTTTTACTTTCAAAAAGAAAATCATATTTGGATTTTTCGGTTTGTTTAAATGAATCCAAATAAGATTCACAAATCAGCAAACCAATGTGAGCAAATTTCATGATAGTGTATTAATAATTGATTATCCTATATTCTTAAAAAAATGGATGCTGAAACAAACAATAATTGAAAAAAAAACTGTTATAAAACATTTCTCTGGTCCATGGATTTACTTAATTAACCAACATGTTTATATAGCAGCCGGTAATGTCAGGTTACTCAATATGTGGCCCATCAACCTGTGCCCGTTCATGAGCTGTTTTTACTAGTGGGAAATGAGAAGAGTACAGGAGCTAAGTGTTTAGACACATTTGCAGGACTTTGAGAGAATAAATATATGTCTATTGACTATCATAAAGAGAGATTTGGAGGCCAAGCGTGGTGGTTCATGCCTATAATCCCAGCACTTTGGGAGGCGGAGGCGGGCGGATCACCTGAGGTCAGGAGTTCAAAACTAGCCTGGCCAACATGGAGAAACCCATCTCCACTAAAAATTCAAAAATTAGCTGGGTGTAGTGGTGAACACCTGTAATCCCAGCCACTGGGGAGACTGAGGCAGAAAAATCGCTTGAACCTGGGAGGTGGAGGTTACAGTGAGCCAAGATCATGCCATTGCATTCCAGCCTAGGCAACAAGAGCAAAACTCCATCTCAAAAAAGAAAAAAAAAAAAAAGAGACATTTTAGGCTTTTATGTTAGCCTGTATTTTTATTTCATTTTTCTAATCATTCATTTTTATTTATTTATTTATTTATTTTTGAGACAGAGTCTTGCTCTGTTGCCCAGGCTAGAGTGCAGTAGTGTGATCTTGACTCACTGCAACCTTCACCTCCCAGGTTCAAGCAATTCTCCTGCCTAAGCCTCCCGAGTAGCTAGGACTACAGGTGTGCACCACCACACCCAGCTATTTCTTTTTTTTTTTTTTTTTTTGTATTTTAGTAGAGATGTGGTTTCACCATGTTGGCCAGGATGGTCTTGATCTCCTGACCTTGTGATCTGTCCGCCTCAGCCTCCCAAAGTGCTGGGATTACAGGTGTAAGCCACCGTGGCTGGCCTTTTGTTGTGTTTTACAAACATCCTCATCTGCAACAGATTGCTTTTTTTAAAAAAAGCTGGTTCATTTTCAAAAACAGTTTGGGAAGCACTGATTTAACTGTACTAACTACTGTGGCAAACAAGCATTGGATAAAAAATGATCCCTGCTAGCTTGCACAGTGGCAGTATCGTAGCCAATGAGGTTTATCTGAGGCACGATTATTGCTAATTGAAAACTTCCCAATACCCGCCATGACGACTTGAAATACAGTCAGCATTGGCAATTTTTGGCAGTCTCTACGGGGACTGAATTAGCTCATTAAAAAAAAAATTCCAGCTTTCATAAAGCTTGCATATTAATAAGAAGAGCAGGTTGTGATTGTTGCATAACTGAAGTGTAAACAACATGTTCTAGACACTTAGAAGAAAAAGATGATTCCACAGGGAGAGGTAACAGCAGGCTTTGTGGAGGAAGCGATTGTTGAATGAGGTCTTATTTGATGAATGGGTAGAGTTTGGGGAGGTAAAAATAGAAGAGGATACACATTTCAGACAGAGTGAACAATGGGAGGGAAGTCGGGGAAGAAAATGCAGCTATGTATTGGGAAGAGCATGCAACCGACCTCATTTGGTAAAAGCAGAGGGAATGTGATAAATCTAGAAGGGTAGACCCAATTGTAGAAGGCCTTTTGAATGTGAAGCTAAGAGGTTTGCACTTGCCTGAGGTCATCTCCAAGCTGCCGCTGAAAATTTCTGAGCAGAGAAGTGGTGTTCATAAAGTTGTGCTTATGATAGATGAATCTGAGGGGAGAAAAACTGGAGAACTAGATGAGGAAGAATACCCCAGATTCTTCAGGTACAACAGGATAGATTCAAGTCATCTTAAGAGCCTGCCAATTGAGATTTTAAAAGGTATACTTTTAACCCTTCCAAAGTAGTGATCAATAAGTGAAAATACAACAGCAGTCTACCCCAGACAGCTCCTGAGTAAGTGACGAGTTGCTTTTCATGTATGTATATAAATGTATATATACACATATACATTTATAATGCATTAGCTGTGTGCGTTTTAGGTCCAGTATCTCATGTAATCATCAAAACCACTCTATTTCAGGTTCTATTAATCCCCATTTTACATATGAGAAATTTGAGGCTACCAAAGTTAGGTCCCATACTCAAGGTCACCCACTAAATAATAAGAGCCTAGAGCCAGGCACGGTGGCTCATGCCTGTAATCCCAGCACTTTGGGAGGCCAAGGTGGTTGGATCACCTGAGGTCAGGAGTTCAAGACCAGCCTGGCCAACATGGTGAAACCCTGTCTCTACCAAAAATACAAAAAATTAGCCAGGCCTGGTGGTAGGCACCTATAATCCCAGCTACTCAGGACACTGAAGCAGGAGAATCTATTGAACCTGAGAGGCACAAGTTACAGTGAGCCGAGATTGTGCCATTGCACTCCAGCCTGGGCAACAAGAGCTAGACTCTGTCTCAACAACGACAACAAAGCACCTAAAATTAGCCAAGTCTGTCCGATGCCAAAGTCCATTTTGGCACTATTGGTGCCAACCAAAATGTAAACACTCAAACATGTTAGGCTTTCCCTGCATAAAGGAAGATTTAGGAGAAGACAATTAAAATCCATACCAGCTGCTGGGCACGGTGGCTCATGCCTGTAATCCCAGCACTTTGGGAGGCCGAGGCAGGTGGATCACTTGAGATCAGAAGTTCAAGAACAGACTGGCCAGCATGGTGAAACCCTGACTGTACTAAAAATACAAAAATTAGCCAGGCGTGGTGGCAGCTGCCTGTAATCCCAGCTACTCAGGAGGCTGAGGCAGGAGAATCGCTTGAACCCAGGAGGCAGAGGTTGCAGTAAGCCAAGGTCTCCCCATTGCACTTCAGCCTGGTGAACAAAAGCGAGACTGAGTCTTAAAAAGGAAAAAAAATCCATACCAGCTATCTACTTGAACATTATGAAGCCTATTCTTTGGGAATGTCTGGGATTTTATCTGTGTTTACATCTGAAAGATGAGGCTACAATGGAAAACAGGAAGATGATTTTTCTTTAGTAAGAGCTGAGAATATTTTTATATCTATAAACGCTTGGATATTCTTGCTTTGCAAAAGGACTAGCACAAGTTGTATTTAAAAAAAAAATCTTGGCTGGGTGCCATGGTTTACGCCTGTAATCCCAACAATTTGGGAGGCCAAGGTGGGTGGATTATGAGGTCAGGGGTTCAAGATCAGCCTAGCCAACATGGTGAAACTCCGCCTCTACTAAAAATACAAAAAATTAGCCCAGCATGGTGGTCATTGCCTGTAATCCCAGCTACTTGGGAGGCTGAGGCAGGAGAATCTCTTGAACCTGGGAGGTGGATCTTGCAGTGAGCCAAGATCACAACACTGCATTCCAG